>NC_057343.1:111782500-114182500 GCF_016509475.1 Prionailurus bengalensis | reverse complement strand
TTTCACTGGGTATGGATAGAAAATGGGTCCCTGTAATTTTTTTTTTCCCTTAACCCATGGATGGGATCTTAGCAGAGTAGGGATGGATTCTGCGTTTTCTGCACTGTCCTGTTTTTGTAATCAAAACCTCTTTGCAATATTGAAGTAAAAATAATACCAGAGTTTAAGGAGCCTGAATAGCCTTAGAAATGCCTCATAAGCCAGCTTGGTATATGTGCTGCCGAAACGAGCACTTCATAGGCCAGCTTGGAATGGAATCACTGTTCACTGCCCACCACATCCGCATTTTTCAGTGCACTTGCTCATCTGGGCTCGCTAGCTGCTGTGCTAGTCCCTGGGGATGCAGAGGGGTGGTTGGCTCTTTGTGAAGGTTATACTGAGCTCTTGCCTGTTCCAGGCACTTTCCTAGGCCCAGGGGACACAGTGGTTGACAACACCAGAAAAGATCACTGCTCTTGTGGGCATGTATTCTCCTGGGAGAGATAAGAAAGAAAACACACATAGTGCTAAATGTTACAAAGAAAAGTCAGGATGACATTATCGAGGCAGCTTCTTGAGAAACGGTGGCCTAGGAGGTCCCTTTGGAGGCAGACAGAATGTGAGTGACAAGAAGGCATGCGGAGCTCTGAGGAAGAGCATTCCACACATAACGAGCTTTCTTGGAAGGGTTGGAAGGGAGGCAGGCCGTGGTGGCTGGACCAGAGGGGTAAGGGAGCCAGAGATGAGTGGCAAGGGGAGGGCAGGGCCCCAATTGTGCAGGATTTTGTAGGCCGTGGGAGAGGTTTTCCAGTCACTGGAAAGATGTCAAGCAAGGCAGGGCTGAGGTGAGATTCCCATTTCTAGTCTATGGCTTTCGCTGCCCGCAGGGGGCAGATCGTAGGGCCCAGGAGGAGAAGAAGGAGTCCAGGTAGGAGGCTGCTGCCGGTGTCCAGGGAGGCAATGAGGATGGAGACAAGGGACCATATGGAGGATATATTTAAGGCCAGTGAGACTGTTTGGTGGTAGATGGTGAGGGAGAGAGAGGGATCCATGTGGCCTTGGCTTCAGGTCCAAGGGGCTAGTATGTCGTTTACTGAGATGGAAAAGACGTGAGGAACAACAGGTTTTCTAGAATGAAAAGTGTTGCTTTTGAACATTAAGTGAGAGCTCCCTGCTGGACGAGTGATGTCAGATGAGCAGTCACACAGTGGGGGACTCGGGTGAAGGGAGGCCTGCAGGTGTGGAGATGGGGTGTCACCTCCCCTCAAGGAGCCCATGCTTCTCTCGGAAGCTCAGGGCACCTTCTTTCCCTTCTCTGACCAAGGTAGCGCTAAAATGCCACCCCTCCCATGAGCTTCTCCTGTGACACTTGCTGCCATTCCGCAGTTGATCCCTGCATCCCTTGGGGTGGGAATCCAGGGTCAGAGATGTTGGTCAACATTAGGCTAGCCCAGAAGTGGGTCACTGATGGTCTGGGTCTGAAAACATCACACTGCTTATTTCTGCTCTCTTGTCTCCCGGGGGGCAGAGGACTCTAAGAGGGTGGCTCCAGCTGTGGTCTCCCAGGGGAAGGGAGCTGGATGGGCTGTTAATGACCAGACTCTGTTATTCTCCACTCTGCCTAGAGAAAGGACCTTGGGCTTCTGAATTTGATGCCTGCTCTGCTCTTCTGTCTTGCAAAAAGTCCCATCCCTTGACCTCCCTGAGCCTCAGTGTCCTTAAACGTGAGCTGTGTGCTCATGTGAGGTCTTCCTTGAGGGTGTTGCATAGAGAAGACTTGCAATCTTTGGCTTGTTCCACAAAGTGTGTTTACCAATGTGCTAAGCACAGAGGATTGAGACGTAAACACAAAAGTTCCTCTCCTATGGAACTCATCTTCTAGGAGGGGAGTCAGTGTTAAATAATCAAAGATGAGCTAATGTCCGGGCAGTTTTGTGCAAAGCAGCTGGATGTTCAGAGGCCCCTTGGGCAGTGAGGTGGGCTGCTTCGGGGCTGGGATCAGGTGGCCTCAGAGATTCACCTCTCCCAAGCTATTGACTTCTCTCTGCTCACCTGCCGACACGTGGAGGTGATTTCCAGAGGGAGCCACTGAGCAGGTGCGTTGCCCTTTCCAACTGTGGTGTTTGAGGTCTTTCCAGTTCCCTGGCCTGGTGGCCACAAGCTCCTTTACTTCTGTTCCACCTTGGCTGGGAGACCAGGATGCTCCCTGGGCTTTTCTTCTTTTAACCCCCATTTTGAAGGCTTTGGATGGACTCTGTTCCCCTGTTGCCTCGCTCACACACGAAGTCAGAGATCTCCATTCCCTCCCCCTCCTCATTTATTTCTCCTGGCTGACACCAAAGACATTTCTTAAAAAGACTCTTCAAAGTGAATGCTTGGGGCTCCCCTTCCTCTTATCTTTGAGTCCGACAGCATTTTTGTGGAAGATATTTTTTTATGTGCGTTAATGTGAACGGGAGTTTAAACTTTGTTATCTTACAGACTCTCCATCTGCCTTCCTCTCCTTCCCAAACCCCTACGTGTCTCCCCTCCCTGACCTCCTTAAGCCTCTTTTCCAAGAGTGCCTTTGTCTGCTTTTTCCTTATCTGTTTTTCTCCCCTCTTCTTTGTCACTCCCTCTGGACTCCTACCTCTTCCCCTTGTGCCTTCCTCCCTGGTTCTCTCTTAGCTTTATTTTCTCCCCACGCTGGGTGCCCTGAGCTCTTTAACCCAGCTGCTGCCAGGGGCTGTTTCCCAGTGAAGCGGCCTCTGGACTCCCTTCTGTGCATTATTTATCCCACTCTGGGACTCCTTTGAAGATGCCTTTGATAATGTGGATGGCCCTTGGCACACCTGGGCCACAGGACACCTGCTCTGCCTACTGGCTGAAGCTGCCCCGATTTCAAAGAAAACAAATGTTGTCTTTAACTCCACATGGTGGGTTTTCTCTGGGAGGAATTTCTGCAGATACCAAGAAGAATGCGTACCCAACGTTCAATTATCAAGGGACAGACGCTACTCTCCGAGGCCATTCGTTCATCTCCGTTCTCTCAGCACACTATATCCAGCCTTATGTTAATGTTAATTAATTAAGTCCTCTTGTCTCTGGGGTCTTACTCCTTTCTATAAGGTGCACTTCCAGGCTTTGGGTGCTACTGAATACGTTGTGGCAGAGACCATGATATGAACTTGCAGAGGAGTAAAGCGAAGGGAATTGTAGTTTTGCCATTAGGTTGGCAGACCTGGTCACCGCGCCTCTGTCCACCTGTGCCCACCACCGGGAATGCCCATTAGGAGATTCTCATACGACAGGGATGCGTGATCCTTAGGATTTTGTTGGCACTGCATCAACTGTCGTTGTATTTGGCAAACCATACACTGTTTGTTAGTTCCACATGCAGGAACTGTCCATACCAGCTGTTAGCCTGTCCCGCTAACCTGTGGCTGATTTGTATTGGCGAGGACATCCTTTCGGGTTATTGCCTTTTTTGATGGAGTAATGGTCTTTCTGAGGACTTAACAGGTGATGGGTTCTTATAGTCAAGTTTAATTAGGAAAGTATATGTGCATGTGCATATATGTGTATATGTATGTGCATGCATACACACACACACACACACACACAGAATGAAGGGAGATATTTTGTCATCTTATTGGGTAGCACCCAAAGCCAGGAAGTGCAACTTACAGAAAGGAGTAAAACCCCAGAGATGAGGAATTGGTTAATTAACATTAACATAAGCCTGGATATATAGTGCGCTCAGAGAATGGAGATGAATGAATGGCCTTGGAGAGCAAGCAGCAGGATTCTGAGCCTTTGAATGACAACATTTGAGGTTCATTCTACCAAAGTGTGAATGTCCGTGGTGACATGTAAGGATCTTCTCAGCGTCTAGGGCAGGTGCTAAGTCACATCACCACCCCCTTGTGGGTGTACCCCCTGCCAAGGATGGAACTGGTTCTTTCCTCTAGTAGTGTAGGGCCTCAGGTGAGCCCTCCCTCTGAGCCTGTTCGAGATGACCTTGATGGCAAATGCTGAAGAGAATTGAAGGCATGTTGGCCATTTACGTGATTAAGGGACAGGATCTTCCTCCCTAGAAGACAAGTAAAACATTGTTTTGGGATTTGCTGGGCAGTTCTCATTTTAGAAGCTTATAAAGCAAGATGGGCTGGTGATTTTAATGGTTGTTGCCTCAGATTAATTCAGTCATTAGGAAGATTGGGTAAAAATTTAGTGCTGTTGGCATTCTCCTGGGGTTGATAGCCTGGTCCAGAAGCCTCTTTCTGTAGCATTAAAGTTAGCATCAGTGGAGACAAAAAATAGGCCTGGGCAGTGCCAACATCCTGCCTTCACTTTTATTGTAGATGCATTTTTTAATTGTGAGCTTTGAACAAATCATGCATTTCCCCCAAAGGAGTCACTGCTTAGGATTTGTTACAAACAAGTGTGTGTGTACCTACATGTGTGTTTTGAGGTATATCCACATATGCAGATCTAAATCATGCTCATCTCAGTGGATGGTCGTGGGGGAGGGTACTGATAGGGCTGGAGGGGATGGTTGAGGAGCTTTGGGGAACACATCCTCTATGCCAGGTACTCTGCAAAGTACTTCACATGGATTGCCTGCTTTCTCATTCGACAACTCTTTGACAAGGCTATAATTGTTTCTCCTTTTTCAAAAATAAAGAAATTGAGGGTGAAGAAAAGTTAAGTAACCCATCCAAGATCACACAGCTAGTAAATGGTAAGCCTGAGATTAGAAACCTGGAGCCTTAGCTTTTAACCACTGGAGAGGGAGGGAGAGCACGTGCACACTGGAGGGGCAGAGAGAGAGGGGGAGGGAAAGAATCCCAAGCAGGCTCCACATTGTCCACGCAGAGCCCACTGCGGGGCTGGAACCCACGAACCACAAGATCATGACCTGAGCCGAAATCAAGAGTAGGAGGCTTAACCAACTGAGCCACCCATGTGCCCCCACCCCCACTGTGCTATATTGACTGACAGTAACTCTTGATGGAGCAATCCAGCAATTCCCAGGAGTGGATAGACCAAAATGTAACACTTTGCAATCTTCTGCAATATTTTTCCTGGCACAACTGCACTTTGTCCCCGAGCGGCTTCCATGGGAATTAGAGAGGTTGAACATTTGCACTTGTAAAGATGTTATGTTCAATATTATTTGTAAATCATGTACAATTCCAGTTATGTCACAGTTTTACTCAAAATTTTACTCAATTTTACCTGCCAAAAACACTGGGGCTTTTATTGTCACTGCTGGTCGCCTGGCTTCCCTCCCCGCCAATTTCCATGTGTCTTGTACTAGCATGCACTGTTAAGCACCCCCTGCCACTGTCCCCATGTTCGTTGCCCCCGTGTCTGTAAGCCCCCTTCATGCCTGGTACAGGTAGTGATTTCTCTCTCTTCATAACGTTCATTGCCATAGTAACGTCATTTTCCCCTTGTGACACTTGATCCCTTTCTTTTTGTAATCTTGAAGCTTTTTGAGGGCAGGGACTAAATGAGTCATAGACATCTGTGGAAGGAGTAGGAATTAGATCTGCATTATGTGTGTGTGTGTGTGTGTGTGTGTACACATACACGTACAGTATGGTAAGACAGTGGTGGCCATCTTGTCTCTGGCAGTGCACCATCCCTTAGGTGATGCCTTCTCCACAGGGTGCATCATACCCCTTTTCCCTTCACTCCTCTTCATTCCTTCCTATGGACATGTGCTAGACCCCTCTTTTCTGGCTGTCTCTATCACTTCTTAGAGAACATCAGGGGCTCATGAAGGGCCAGGACTTCCCTGGTGCCAAGTCAGAATGGTATTTCTTCCCTTTGTGCTACCAACTTCTGGGTGCTTGGACCTGCCAATGATCCAGCTTTGTAATGGAATTTGTGATCAAGTCATTGCTCCCTTTTGGGGTGGGGGCTGTCAGCCACCTTTTACGATGGTCCTTTTCACCTCTGCCCTGGTGATCCAGGCACCTGAGTCAGGCCTAAGAGGATGGACAAGACCAGGCACTGGGACATGATTCCCATGTGTCAGGACCACTAACTGCAAAGGACAGCAAGGGCACGGTTCAAAGGAGAGCAACAGATTTGATTGTAGAGTTGGAAATTAGGGCATGTATGAAAAATAATTAGGAATTATAGCCTCAGGAAAAGAAGCCTGCAGGGAGACCTAGTAATTGTCTTGAAGCATATGAAAGCCAATTATGCCACCGAGTTAGGTCAGCTTGTCCCTTCCCCGTGGAGAGGAGAGAAGTATGTTTAACCTCCAAGAGGAAGGGTTTCCACTCAGTGTGGGATTGTCACCTTCCAGCACAGGCCACCACGGAGTGCCCACAACCAGGTTGGAGGAGATGGCCTCCTTTCCAGAGGGAAAGCTTAGGCAGAAACTGGAGGCTGGCTTAGGTACAGCTCAAGTTTCTTTTAGCTCCTAGGACTTGGGTCGTTGGATTTGACTATGACAGATGCCTGAGAGTTATCATTAAGTGACATAACTTGCTGGCTAGGTTAGACCCAGAAGCTCTTGAATCCCTTAGAGTATGTTTGAACCTTTCACAAAGACAGGTAAATTAGGACCAGGTCCTTACCTTCTCTGACCTCTGTGTCTTTTACTATAAAATGCTATTACTGTATACGTTGTGGTACATTGTGGGAGGATTGAATGCTAACATGCATACATAGGATTTGGTAACTACCTAACACTTAGATGGTGCGAGATAGGTGGTAGCTAGATACTGAGGACCAGAAATGCCCAGCCTTTACCCCATAGGAGTCAGTATCGTGATTAAGGATATGGGATAAATGCAGAGAGAACTATTCACTGAGCAGAGCCAGGCTAAAAATTTTCAGATTCCTAAGCTCTGACCTTCATAGGCAATTCAAAATAAAAACAGTGCTAAACTACAAAATGCATTCAAGAAAGAGCAATACAGTTCCATTTCCTGTGATTCTAATCCACAGCTTGGTGGTGTTTATTGTTTGTGAAATACCACAGTCTTACACATGTATGTGTTGGACCCTCAGCACAGGCTCAGTCTGCTGGTTGGTTAGTCTACCCCTGATGATGAGACTGACTAGCACTGACTAGCAATTGGGTCATAGCTCCTCCCTCCCTCTCCCTCTCCCCCTCCCCTTTCTCTCCTCCTCCCTCTCCCTCTCCCTTCCCCTCCCCACCCCCTCAACAAACAGTTCTTGAACTGGCAGCTTCTTGGTTGCAAAAAGCAGAAGCCAATTTTCTTGGCTTAAGAAAGCTGAAGAAACAGCTTTTTATTAGAAGGATGGCAGGAGTTCAAAGAACTACTGGGAGCGGGGGCTTGGAGTGCGGGTAGAAGCTGAGGGTTCTGCTGAAGGCCAGACATTGGAAATGGTCAAGTCCAAGTGCTAGCACCTGGGCTGTGGTGAGCCGGATCTTCGGATTTTCTGAGTCACTCCTTAAAGACTCCGAAGGAGGTCTGGGGCTGGGCTCATACGACATGCATGGCCCACAGCTATGCCAGGACTGAGGAAAAAGAAGTATCTGGTCCCTTTCACCACAGGGTAACAGGCAAGAATGAGTGGAAACTGCATTCCCACCAATACAACACACAGATGGGAGTCTGGTGCCAGAAGGAAGGGAGTTAAAGTTTGCATGGAAAGAAGGATACAGACATGGACCTTGCCTTTGACATGCTGGATCCTGCGCATGACCAGTGTGATAGTCATGTGCTTAGCGGGTTTGCGGTCCCTACCATTTCCCTGTCTGTGTGTTTTCATATTGTCTCTAAGGAAACCCTTAAGGGTCCATGAGGGCAGGGATCCCGGTTTGTAAGCGTCGTATCCCTCACCGTGGCACTCACTAAATGTCTGGTGATCTGGTGATTGATTGCCTCACTGTTGATTGGATTGTGAAGTGAGTTCACCTCCATCAGCAGGAACAGACGGTGATGGGGTGTCCCTGGGGTAAGGAATGTGTATTAGACATTGGGAGTGTGTAGTTAAGACCAGAAACGGCCCTGTGGCCTCAAAAAATCTGCAAATACATCTCTCTGATTGCCAGCTGAGTTCCAGCCTTGAGTACTGGGGGCCTGGGTCTCTTGCAGAAAGGTTGAAAAATAAAATAAACTCATCCCTCAATTGCTTTATTAAATAATGCACAGATGACAGTGCGTGAAATATTGATGCACAGAGGCTCGTCCTCCTGCAGGGGAGAGGGGCCTCTGGATAATTGGTTTCTCTACATGGCAACTAGGATGGCTTGGCAGTCTTGTTACTGTTCCCCTCACTGTATCACGCCCTAGCTATTCATGGACTCTTGTTTTCCAAATCCTCATTATCCTGCCATCACGAGGCGTCACAATGAATGGAAGGGCACAGCCGAGTATCGGTGTTTTCACATAAATCAGCTTGCAGGATTGGGCACTTCCTACGGGTTACGTTAGAGGGCCAGCCTGACCATCTTTTTGGAAATCAGTGGAGCCAATTGTCTTGTGTTTTTCTTCTCCATCTGGAAAATTTTAGAAATACCGTGGGCTGGCGTTGAAGGCCAGGGCTGCCTTCTGTGGTACCAAGGGTTTAAGTGCAATCACCAATGAGTTTCTTGTGAAACCTTCCCTTTCCCTTTCCCTTTCCCTTTCCCTTTCCCTTTCCCTTTCCCTTTCCCTTTCCCTCTTTCTTTTTTTAAATAGAAGTATGAAAACCTGTGATTCAAAGGCCAGATGCTCAGGCCATTTGCCGGCCAGAGAGGCAGATTGTCCACGGTGATTTAATATGTGAGACATGCACGGGGCACCGGAGCGGCTGCTCTGGTACTCGTAATGGAATTTTAAGTCGCAGTCACCTTTATAATTGGAGGCACACAGATAACATATGTTTACCAGAAAGGCATGACGGTTGTCGTGTCGCCCCCCCTCACATAGGAATGGCAGTTGAAACTCAAGCGTGGGTTTCTCTTTATAGGGATTGTTAGCCGATAAATTCATGAGGTCAGGGAATGCTGTTGAATACCTACTGTGTGCCAGCATGGGATTTGTCTCTCTTGTCTTCAGTTCCTTCCTTTTGTCATTTGTAATTTTTTGTGATGGCTGCTTTGATCCGGGGCTAAGTTAAAGCTGTCTTAATGTTAACACAGATCTCTCGGTTGCTTAAAATGGAGGAGTAGAGTTTCCTTTATTCGGCACACGTTCGCAGAGTACCTGTTACGAGCTAGATTCTGACCCTTCACATCACATTGCGCTGTGGTGTGATGGTCACACCATTTCGTGTGGTGGTTGCAAGAACATTTCCTGCCAGTCCGGCAGTTTATGGAGCCCCCGCTCTGTAGCAGGTGCAGGGGAGGTCAGGGGGAGCACAGAGACAGGTAAGGTTCATCAGTGAAGAAATGACCACACGGCTTCCCAAGCTTGTGGGATTGAACATGAGACGGAGGAGGCTGTCCAGAGACAGGAATGCATTCAGAGATGGGCCAGTCCAGGGAAAAAGCAGTGTTGCTCCTACCTGAATTCCCTTGTGGGTTCTCCCTGCTCACCCCATAGGACACCTCACCCCTGGGTTCCTCGATCACAGGCATTTACATACCTGCTATGCTGACAGTCTTGTGCCTGGTTCACTGTACATGTGGTGGGGTAGGGCACGTGATGAATGGGAAGGGCTTTGTAGCCACTCACAGTAGAGTCTGAATCAAAGCTTATTACTCCGTGCACTGAGGAGATTTTCATAGTCTCTCTGAACCTCCATTTTCTTAGCTTTAAAATGATAATGGTAATAGTGCCAGTAGCAGTCAGCCTGGGCACCCCTAATACACTGCCATGGCCTGAGAGGCTTGAACAACACGGTTCTGGAGGCCAGAAGTCAGAGACCAGGGTGGCAGCACGGTTGGTTATCTGCACGTTTCGCAGATGCCACCTTCTCACCCTGTCCTCACATGGCCTCGCCTCCGTGCACACGGAGACCAAGGGGGTGAGCACCTTCCCTGGTTCTCTTCTTTTTATTTTTATTAATTTTTTTTAATGTTTATTTATTTTTGAGAGAGACACACACAGTGTGAGCAGGGGAGGGGCAGAGAGAGAGGGAGACACAGAATCCGAAGCAGGCTCCAGGCTCCGAGCGGTCAGCACAGAACCTGACACGAGACTCAATCTCACATACTGTGTGATCATGACCTGAGCTGAAATCAAGAGTTAGATGCTTAACTGACTGAGCCACCCAGGCATCCCATCTGAGCCTCTCTTTTTTTGTGATTAGTGATGTGGGAGAGGTAACTCTTACTTCCCACATTTCTGGTTAGGTTTAAATAAGGCAACCCATATGAAAGCACCTGTATTTTCAGATATATAGCAGGTATTCTCTCAATGTTGGCTGAATGAGATTCTCATGCATTTATCCCTGAAATGTTCATAGGCCCAGCTGACTTGGTCAGCTTGTGGTCCCAAATCCCATGGTGCCTTGCCTCTGCCGCTCTGTATATGGGCCTTCCAGCCCCAGTCGTCATGCGCCTGGGCAGAGAGACGTTTGATGAGATTCTTGACAGGATTGAAAAAACACCAACCTTAATCTGGTGGAGAACTAATGACTTAGATCCAGTATTCACCCATAGAAAAATGGGTTATTTTGGATGTTCTTAGTCCCATTAACAAAATTTAATCTAGTGCTGAAAATTTATGGGGCAGCAAGCAATCTGTTTTGCCTGATGGTGTTCAAAAGTGCAAATGCATACTTTATATACCCTCCCTGCTTTTCAGTTTTTAACAGCATACGAACATTTACATTTCAAACAAGGTGGTCCTCATGCTGGGTGGCTTTTTATGGTCTGTGTGAAATACAGGAGTTTGAAATATATGGTCTGCTGACAGTTTAAATTTTCTGAGAAGCCACATTGAACAGAAAGAAATACAATATATATTAATGAAGATAGCTGTTTGTTCGCTGTAAGACCTTATGGATGAACTGCAGGCCCGCCATTTGGGTCATACATAACAGAGGAAGAAGAAATTGAGAATCACGTGTTGGCCATGTTGACTGCTCTGCCTTAGCTCTGAAAGCTTAGGAAGTCTTGACACCGTCCAGCCTAGTCATTAAGAGCTAAGGTCTTGGTGGCAGACAGACCTTTGTGTGAGTTGCTCTAGCTATGTGACCTTGAACTAGTTGTTTTGCGTCATTGAACCCAAGTTTCTGCGTCTGTAAATCTGGGTAATGATACCTCCATCCCGGGGCTGTTATGAGGATTTAATGAGATGGTGTATGTAAGAGCGTGGCACAGCATCCTGCACACATATCTGTCTCCAGGAAATGTTGGCCATTATTATTATCATCACTACTACTATATTACCTAGGAATGCATTACTAGGTAATTGCTAGGTAATGTAATACCTAGTGACCTATGAAAGTTTTAGAGCCTGGAGGGAAATGTTGCATCATCCTTTTTAAAGGTACTTAGAGGGGCGCCTGGGTGGCGCAGTCGGTTAAGCGTCCGACTTCAGCCAGGTCACGATCTTGCGGTCCGTGAGTTCGAGCCCCCCGTCAGGCTCTGGGCTGATGGCTCAGAGCCTGGAGCCTGTTTCCTATTCTGTGTCTCCCTCTCTCTCTGCCCCTCCCCCGTTCATGCTCTGTCTCTCTCTGTCCCAAAACTAAATAAACGTTGAAAAAAAAAAATAAAGGTACTTAGAGAGCTTACCTTTTTCAAGCTCTTTGAGCCCTGGAGGGGATATTAGGGTACTCGGCGTTTGCTTGGGCTTAGCTTTGGCCTCAGCTTCTCTCCCTTTCCCTCGTGGCCATGCCTGACACCCTGGCCTGTATTACCTGAGGTGAAGTCACGTGGCACAAGGCATTTTGTATCGCTCATTCACTGTTGTATTTCCAGCACCTAAACCAGTGCCTGGCATACAGTAGATCCTAAATGCGTATCTGTTGACTTCTAGTCTCCAGAATGTGCCTATTGTTCCCTCTTGGGTCAGAAAGTTCTCTTCTTAGTTCCCATCTTATTTCCCATCCCAGGAATTTAAAGACCAGTGGTGGTTTTGGAACTGTGTCTCCTTTTCTCCTTTCCTGGGGATCAGTGTGATGGAGCAGAAGGAACTCTGGGCTGGAAGCTTGAGATCGGGGATCTCTTTTCAGCTCTGCAGCTAGAGCCTGCCCAGAAGCCTTGGGAAAGTTGGTCTCCTCCCCTCTGGACTTCGTTTCTTCTATAGTATCATGAGGAAATTGGCTTACGTAATTTCTGGAGGACCTTCCAATGCTGACATGGGACAGATAGGTTCTCTGGGGACAAACCCCATGTTCCTGCTCCCGCTTTCTTTTTTTTTTTTTAAGTTTATTTATTTTTGACAGAGACAGAGTGCAAGCATGAGCTGGGGGGGGGGTGCAGAGAGAGAGAGAGAGGGAGACACAGAATCTGAAGCAGTCTCCAGGCTCCAGGCTGTCAGCACAGAGCCTGACGCGGGGTTCAAACTCATGAACTGTGAGATCATGACCCGGGCTGAAGTTGGACACTTAACCGATTGAGCCACTCAGGCACCCCCCTGCTCCATCTTTCTTAAGCCTCCAGTTCCAGCTAGCCTCACTCACTTCTCATCCCTCATATGGAAATGAACCCAGCCCCAAAGAATGTTTTAAACAGTAGTTCTGGCCACTACACCTTGTGTATCTAAGCTAGGGTATCTCTACCTTGGAACTGTCGACATTTTGCACCAGATAGTTCTCGGTTATGAGGGATGGTCCTGTGGTTTGTAAAATGTTTAGCACCGTCTCTGACCTCTACCTACTAAATGCCAATAGTATTGTTGCCCCGCCCTCCCCCATCCCTGCTGACATCAGATGTACAAACAGATTTTCTCCAGACATTGCCACATGTCTCCTGAAGGGGGGTATGTGTGTGTGTGTGTGTGCAAATAATCCCTGATCTAAACACAAATTGTTCCTTAGTGTTACTTCAGATGACATTGCAAGCAGACAGAAGGTTTTCTCAGGAGACTCAAGCAAATGGGAATAGTCTATTGATCAGCGACTTCGTTTTCCCTAGGGCTGGGGAAAAGAAACAGAAAACAACTACCTTACCAGCTTGAAAGTGAAAATACAAAGCTAGCCGAAATATTGTGCTGGGGCCCTGGATTCACAATGAGTTAATTCCACATATAATATACCACCAAAGATGCAAATAGGGAACGGCACCTCTTAGATCTTACCCAGACTGTGACAGCTATTGGATCTTATTCTTACATCATGGAAATTGGGTAGTGGTGGCTCTGAATACTTGATGAAAAAAGATGGGTTTTAAAAATCTTCCACGTTGCTCACATTTTAGATGGAGGCACATCCTAGAGAAGGTGGAATACGAAAGCAGTTTGGAGGAAAAAAAAACATTTTAGGTGGTACCACGATATTATAAACAATGTGTTTATTATAAACTTGTTGATAACGTTTTATCAACAGAAGTATGATACTGAATATCCTGAGAGAAGTAAAAACATATTTTTAAGACACAGCTACCAGTTTGGTAAGTGACACAAAAAAATGGGTAGAAATGTAAATCATAACTAAATTTGTAGAGTGGTGATGCATTTACAGCATAAGCAGTGATTGCCATTGGAGCCCAAAGAAAGAGAAGTGTGAGCTCGGGTGACAGGAGGGTGGTCAGCCTTACTTGGGGAGAGAGTTTGGGGGCTCCAGAAGAACATGGGATACCATGATGTACTCTGTCTAAAGTGTCTGGAGGTTGCTTATGATCCAAATTAGCTGCATTTGGAAATTGGTGAGACAATATGCACTTGACATCAAGAGTCAACTCTATGGTCTTTGCCCTAGAGGCTCAGATTGTTCAAAACAGAGGCGATCTCATTTTCAAAGCTCTTACTTACTTACTTACTTATGCACGAATGCATGCATGCATGCCTGCCTGCCTCATGTGATTCCTGAGGTTGATATCCTTGGAGGTATCTTGAAACTACCAACTTGAAACTACCCAACTTGAAAACTACCCCTTCTCTAGGAATATTTATCTCTATCAAAAAAAAAAAAAAAAGAAGAAGAAGAAGAGGAAGAAAGTCCCATGGGTAGGCTCCTGGTGGCCATGCTTTCTTTCTGAGACCAGAACCCTTACTTCAGGCCCTAGATAATGGGGTCCAGGTGGACACCTGATTCCAGCTGGATCAGATTCTGGACTAAGAATTTGGTCTTAGGACTGAGAGGCATGCCAGTGTTTTCATGCACCTGTTAATCTGAGAGGTGGTGCCACCATCTTTCCCCTTGGGAAGCCTGGAGATGCCCCAAAAGGTGGTGGTTTGCTCTCCTGAATGAGACCCTGGGTATACTGGTCACCAACACCCTTTGGACCAGGTTATCACATGGCCCCCCTGTGAAGGATGAGGTTTGCTTAGGGGTCTTCTCATAGCCCAGCCTGTCCTCTCTCCATTGGCCCTCCTTTCTCCCAGCATCCCCAGGACTCCTGCCCTTTTGTGGCACAGCCAACATCCCTTGCCTGCTGACTTTCCCAGGGGTGTTCTGTGTAAATCTCACTACCCACACTCCAGAGGTATGGGCAATATTGTTCATGACCCCAAGGGACAGCTTTCTCTGGGCTGCGATGTTGAGGAGGTTCTGTTGACCCCAGTCACTCTGAGTGATGGCTCAGTGTATTAACTGGCTTAACTGATGTGTGGCTGCATTTCAACCGACAGGGACCATTCACTGCCTTCGAAGTGTGGTTTCTAACCTCAGACCCCTGTGACATTCTCTTGATGGCATGAATTTGCCTAAGAGTTCTCTTGCACTAGAGTCGGACCCACGCATCAAGGGAAGGATATCTATAGCTTGCAGAGGCTTCGGGAGCTGGAGTGTAAACCCGGGTTGGAAGTGGGGCTAAGGGAGCACCGGGGAGCTAGGTAGCAACAGACACAGTCTAGTAGTGCCCCCTGTCCTCTCTGCCCTGGGACCTCTCCTTCAGGATGCAGTTGCAGGAAGGGCGGTGGGATTGAATACATAAGGGCAGGAAGGGGAAGAGTCACCTGACACCCATCACCCATGTCTTTTTAGTGGGAGTTTGGCAATCTGGACCACAGTCCCACCTAGCCTGTGCACAATGGGGAGACAGAATGAGTACAGGGAAATGGGGTGCTGCTATAAGGGGACTGAAGGATTCAAGGTGAACATCCACTCTGGGTCCTTCAGATCACAAAAATGTGCGTAAGAATTTGGATGCAGGTTTTAGACCCTCTGAAGGTTGTCCACAGACCCCTGGTTAACATTCGTTTTCATCCAAAGGAATTTGTTCATTCACATCACTAGTGCCCAGGGAATGGGGTTTCTGTGGGCTGGGATATGTCGAAAGGATGTTAGTTGCAGACCAAGTGATTAGCAGGAACCTGTACACATCGGGAAGGTATGTAGGAGGTGTCCTCCCCTGCCCTTGGGCATGACTCAGGAGGGTGAAAGCCTAGGTTGGTGAAAACATTAGTGGGGAGGAGGTCCCTTTGCTACTGTTCCACCTGCTCCTATCCCACAGTCACCTCTGGGCTCTGGCCACAGTAAGACTGATGTTCAGTACAGTCAAGACTCTTAAGAAAAAAAAAAAGCAGAGTAAAGCCTGTTAAGAGGGGAAAATTCTCCAGGGCAGAGGATTGCTAAATTAATTATGCAGATGTGAAAATTCAAAGGAAGAATAATTAGACAGCCTGTTAAAGCTTAGAAAAAAAAAAGTTATGTTGTTTGCCAAACACTGAAATACTGTGGACTGGTAACTGCTTTTAAACTCAAGTAAACGAACCCTTCTGGAACATTCTACCCCACTTGTTTGGGGAGTCTTGGCTAAGTGAATGAAGTATCAAATGTCAACGGTGTAGTTCTTTATTTTGTGAAGAAAAGATAAATTCTTATGAGCTGTGGGTGGAATGAACACCAGTGCCTTCAGGGCCAGGCAGACTCTGAATGTAGGAGAGAAGAAAAAAGAGAAAGAGGAAAGCAAAATAGAGCGTAAAGGGGGCACAGGCGATGCTGGGGTAAAGGAGGCAGCCATGCGGGAATGAAAGCCCAAGTGTGGCCACATCTTCCAATTAAAAATAATCCACAAATGTATACTGGATTTTTATATGATGTGCTCTCACTTGTTACTGCTAGCGCCTTACTCAAAACTGTAACAGCCCTGTATGGGCTGGCGAAAGCACATTTGTGGGTGTTTGGCTGATCTTGACTATTAAATGAGCATGATGGAAACACCTGCCTCGTGGGATTGCTTATGGATTCCACGAGATCAGAGTGGCAGATACCTGATGGCTCTCACGGGCCTGTCACTGACACAAGCATGGGGACTGGCCTATCTTATTTAGCACCCAAAATGATGCATGCCACAGAGTAGGACTCAGTGAGGGTCTTTGATCAATAAATAGGGGAATTACTGGATGTTCAAAGGAAGAGAGTTTAGTCTATGGTAGTTTAATTTCTTTTCTTTTTTTTTAAGTAGGCTCCACACCCTCCATGGAGCTCAAGTCAGGATTTGAACTCATGACCCTGAGATCAAGACCTGAGCTGACATCAGGAATTGGACAGTCAACTGGCTGAGCCACCCAGGAGCCCCTTCTACTGATTTCTTTTATTACTGTTATTACTGAAGTATAATTGGCATACAGTGTTATATTAGTTTTGAGGGCATAGTACAGTGATTTGACAATTCTATACATTACTCAGTGCTCACCATGACAAGTGTAGTCACTATCTGTCACCATACAGTGTCATTGCAGTATTATTGACTGTATTCCCTATGCTGTACTTTCATCTCTGCAACTTATTTATTTTCATCTCCATGACCTATTGATTTCCATTTTGAAATCCAAAGGGGAGGAGGTTGGTTGCTAAGATGTGTTCCCATAAAGAATTGTCCCCTAGGAGAGAACTCTGTCAGCTCTTGGTGAGGAAGGGATGGGCCGAGAGGTAGTTATGACCTTGGAAGCATGCAGTAACAGGCGCCCTCTGAGCAAGGCAGACCATGGCCAGCTCGTCACTTCAGTTTTGCAGCAACACCTGCCGATAGTTGTGCTGTAGCCCCTCCCCATGTCTCAGGATGCAGAGCACTTGTCCTGCCCTGTGAATATAACCCTCAGGTCCCCTTCTTTCTCCCTGTTTGGATTCCTACAGCACCTCTAAAGCTTTATCATATTCTGTCTGTTCAGGCCATTGCCTGAAACAGGAGTGAACTTCATCGGAAATGTTGTCAACTGGCAACTTAGAAATGGGTTAAAAATTGGCCGCTTCATCAGTCTTTGTTCACCATCCTGGGTCTGGTCATGGCTTCCAATGAGGCGGAGTTTTCTTGAGGGAGGGAGACGCCCCACGGGTCTGCCTTTGTGCCTGTGGCTTTAAATTGGCATCTAGGGCCACTTGCCCTTGTTGATTGGACAGGCCAACAAAGAGACCAGACAGGGTTTCTGTTGGTCAGAGAAAGGAACACATCAGGGAGATTTGTTGCCCATTTAAAAAACGATTGGGCATGAAATGGATACTGTTTGGATTACACAGAAACACAGCCCCTCATTAGCTGTTTCAGAATCACAAAAGGCTTGATGGCTGCTCTAGTCCCAGCCAGTGGGGTGATGTGGGGTCAACAATCTCTGTTACACATTTGCATAGGGTTGGGGTATTGGCAGAAAAAGGAACCTCCTGTATTCCATTTTTTTTTCTTCTCCTTGCACCCTGTTGTGTACATTTATAAGATACCAGGTATCAGGTTTCAGCTCAACCTCCCTGAGTGGGGTGGGGGTGGAGTGGAGCATACTGGGGGGTGGCCACGGAGGCTGCATACAGCAGACTCCCTGGAGGGGCTACAGTAGAGGGCAGGGCCGACCTGGCAATAGATGTGGCTCCCTGGAGTCTCCTGGGAAGTAGACATGGGAAGCAAGATGGTTTCCAGGCTGTATTTGGTATAAGGATGGCCTGGGACAGAAATCTGGAGAAGAAAAAAAAAGTTCAGTTTGGACTGGTGGATATGAAAGGAATGTTTAAGGAAAATCATGGGGGAAAGAGTCGAAACTAACATTGATTGAGGACTTGCCAGTGTCAGTGTTCAGCATTTGACATATTGCCTCATTCACACTTGCCAACAATCATGTAAGAGGGATGCCACTACTCTCCTTTATGGCTCAGAGAGGCTGCATAACTTGCCTGAGGTCACACAGCACCCAAGGAGCTAAGCTCCGATGAGCAACTGGAACTGACTGTGGTGCAAAATTCATGTTCATTTAACCTTACCCTATAATTCATATACGCATACTGGGGATTTGCCTATGTGAGCAAAAGATGGTATCCAGTAAGTCTGAGATGTCGGTTCTCTCTGGCCTATTCATCTTTAGTTTTGGCAGCTGGAGCAATGACTTATCAAGACCCCTGTGTTGAAGCAGAGTGCTGGGCCTGTTCTGGCAAGGCCGTGGTCACAAGGGTGAGTCCAGGTCCAGAGCGAGGCCAACAGGTGATTGCCGGTGGAACTCATTTAAACCTTAACCTGTCTCAGACATCTCTGTGCTCACTGCTCTGAGGATGCATGGCTGAGGCTTGGCTTTCTAAAGTTAAGTCCTGGTTCTGTCCGACTGGTGTGTTCTTAGAAAAGTCATGTGATCTCTCGGGACCCGTGTCTTTAACATTCCAGGATCTTCTCCTGCCTTGGAGCCTTTGCATCCCTTTTCTGCATTATTCCTCACCTGATCTTCTAAAGTCTGGCTCCTTCTTGTCAGACCATGGCTTAATGTCACCTCCTCTGAGAGGTCTTCCCTGACTACCTAATCCAATGTGGCCTTCAGGAGCTTGCTACTGCTCACTCTTTTAAAATATTTGCTTAGCTTTTATTACTACCTACTGTTTGTTCCTCACATCCCTTCTTTCATTTCCTCTTGCCTTTCCTTCCCTTCCTCTTCCCCTATCCATTGCCCTTGTCCTTCCCTTCCCTTCCCTCCCCTCCCCTCCCCTCCCCTCCCCTCCCCTCCCCTCCCCTTCCCTTGTTATACTTGTACTAGAATGTCAGTTCCTTAAGGGCAAGAACTTGGGTCTTACCCATCTCTGAATGCCCAGAGCTTATAATAGTACTTGGCATGTAAATGTAGTTTCATGAAAGTTTGCTGAACTGATGGGTTAAAGTCTTTCCTATGTTAAATATGAACATGTTGGTCTGAAGGCAGATGCTCCAGGGACTCTTTGAGCTATGAGTCTTTGTGACCTAGAAATTCCAGCTTACAAGATTCATCCAGATACTTTTTTCAAAGACAGTTTATTCAGCATTAACTAAGCATGTCCCTTATAGCAGACACATGCCTGCTATAAGGCATGTGATGAGGTTCAGAAGTGATGAGCCTAGGGTGGCTGGGTGACTCAAGTGTTGAAACGTCCAACTCTTGATTTCTGCTCATGTCATGGCCTCACAGTTCAAAGGATTGAGCCCCACATTGGGCTATGTGTGCTTGGGATTCTCTCTCTCTCTCTTTTACTTTCTCTTTCCATCCTCCATTCTCTATCTCTCTCCCTCTTCCTCTTCCTCTCCCTCCCTCCCTCTCTCTCTCCCCCACCAAACAAATAAATAAACATTAAAAAAAAAAAAAAGAAATGGTGAGCTGGACTTTGTTCCTAGCCTCACGGAGCAAGATAGTTACTCTGTTACTGAGCCCTATGACATTCCAGATGCTGCTTAGGTGAGGGGGCATGCAGTAGTGAGGATAGCCACTCTCTGTGGTCTCCTGAAGCTTCTACTTGATTACAACATACTTAGAGTCATCACTCATGTTTGTCACATACTAGTTGTATGATCTTTGGCTAGTTTAATTTTTCCCCTTTATTTGTCAAGTGGAGATAATACTGGTGTCATGAGACACCTCTAAGAATTGAATGGTTCTCTGTATTGGACACTGCAGTCTAGACTCTAGAGGCTTGAAAGCAAGCAAAGAGTTGGAAAATTTGAATTGTCCAGTGTAGATGAAGGCATGATAAACCTTGGAGGATAAGGAGAATACAGTCTGAGAATATGAGCCAAATTCTAGAAGGGAGGTTTGAGGCCATATTTCACCTATAAGTAAAATCATACAGTGTTTGTCCTTCTCTGAATTATTTCACATAGTGTAATACTGTCTGGGTCTATCCATGTTGATGAAATGGCAAGACTTAATTCCTTTTTATGGCTGAGTAATATTCCACTGTGTGTGTGTGTGTGTGTGTGTGTGTGTGTGTGTGTGCGCGCGCGCGCGCGCACATGTGTGTGTACACACACTGTCTCTTCTTTATCCTTTAATCCATATGTCACTACTCAAGTTGTTTCCAAATTTTGGCTATTAGAAATACTGCAGTTAACATAGGGTTACATATATCTTTTAAAATTATTGTTTTTATTTTCTTTGGATAATTACCCAGAAGTAGAAATGCTGGATCATGTAGTAATTCCATTTTGAATTTTTTGAGGAACCTCCATACTGTTTTTCATAGTGGCTGCACCAGTTTACATTCCCACTGACAGTACATGAGGGTTTCCTTTTCTCCACAGCCTTGCCAACACTTATTTTTCATTTGTTTTGATACTATCTATTATGACAGGTATAAGCTCATAACTCATTGTGGTTTTGATTTGCATTTCTCTGAGCCTCTTTTCATGTGCCTCTTGGCCATCTGTATGTCGTCTTCAGAAAAATGTCTATGCAGGTCCTCTGCCCGTTTTTTTAATTGAGTTGACTGAGAGCTAAAATCTTTTTTAGGGGCATCTGGGTGGCTCAGTCAGCTAAGCATCTGACTCTTGATTTGAGCTCAGGTCATGGTCTCATGGTTCATGAGATGGAGCTCCATGGCTTGGGATCCTCTCTGCCCCTCCCTCCTCAAAATAAATAAACATTAAAATAAATAAATAAAATAAATACATAAAATTCTTTTTTAAAAAATATAAAGTGTAGAATCCATAAATTTAACAAAAATGAGAACATCATTTTCACTTCTTAGTGAAAGAAGCATTGCAGCCATTACAGTATCCAAAGATGATTATCTCCCTGCTCTGTTTTACCTTCTGGGTACTCAGTATTTATTGCTCAAGAATGAAAACAAGAGATTTTACTCCTTGTGTTTATTCCATGTTTGTCTTAGGAAACCTCATGGGTGCTCTCTCATTATTTATTGTTGCATTTGTCTTCCATGTGCAGTTAAGACCTGATTTATATTTTATATTAGCACTACAGGCTTTATTTTAGAGTAATGGAAGGGAGGTGATCAGCCATTGAGGGGCACATTGGTGAAGAGACACGCAGGAAAGAGAGCCGTTGTGGGCAAGGTTGGGACTGTCAATTGATTACCTGATGGATGCACATGGAAAAGTATTTTAGCAATGATTGAATAAGGTGGGACCCCCCCCCCCCCAAAAAAAAACAAAGCAACAAGAGTAAACAAGACTTAAATGATACAGATTTACTGAATCCTTCAGTGGGAGATGTAACCGCTCTTCTCTCAGTTTGAAGTGCTTTCTAATAGCTTAGATGGTGCCCAAAGAAATCCCTGATCCCATCAGCACTAACTTTGTCATGACTGCTTCAATGTTATCAGTTAAGGAATAGAATTTAATAGCCTTGGGAACCATCCCAAGGACTCAGAAATGAGTCTGCCCTAATTGCAGAAAGAAAGGACTTGGAAATACATAGTCTCCACTTACCCATTTATAAATCTGGAGCCAAGTGTTTCTAAAAAATTAACAGTGGGAGGAATGAAAGTAATAAAAGCTTTAATTTTGATAGTCATACCTAGGGAGCCACAAATACTTTGTAACTCATTTGTAAATCTCACCCAGTGGTTAGCACATTAAAGGTCTCAAAAAAGCTATGGATTCTGCAGGGTCACTTCTCTGAAAAGCCCTGGGGCCTCTCACCAGTGGGACTGAGCTCCCTGGGAACAGATGGCATGGGAAGTCTATTCCAGGGGGTGTGGGATGCAGTTTTGAATAACTAGCTTCAACGGGTCCTGCAAGAATGAGTGATTTGCTTATGCAAGTTCTTTATATGGACTTTTACTGCTATTGATTTTCCATCTTGGATATCAGTACCCTGGAGAGCTCTCCACTTCACTCTTAAGACCCTTTAAACTTGGTAAACACTTTCAACACTTCTGAAACTTTTCTATCAAAGAGCCTCTAAGGGCAAGCTACAACACACATCTTTCTTGAGGTTCAGGGGACAGAACCTACTGCCAGCACATACATCTTTGGAGTCTCTTTATACAAATGTATATGAATTTTGTATTCTGTTCTGTAGTAGACCAGTGATGGCCTTAATATTTTAACAGTTTTAAATTACTTACCACCTCATAAAATAGATGCTGCAGGGAGATTAACTGTAGATTTGCATTCTCCTTGGCCCTTTATAGTCTGAGATGGAAAACCTAGGTTAGATTTGTAAAACAGGAAAAAGAGATTTGGTAGATACATGTGGTGTGGGACTACTTTGCCTTCTTCCACTGATTTCTGGACTTGTCAAGGGAGGTGGCAGTGAATGAGCACCATGATACATCACCAGAGCTCTGGACTTAAGTTATGCTTCTGAGGATGCCACATTACTGAAGTAACCACTTCATCTGAGGCTCGTAGAGGTCATTTGAACAAATTGTCTCCAATTTGGGGCAGGGTTTCCCTGCAGACTTTATTTTTCTGTTTTCAGTTAACATCTTTCCCTGCCAGGCTTTATAAGACAGGGTGGAAGCAGTCAAATGGACAGCCTCTGGCTAAGGATCAGAAGGCACTAACCTTGTACATGAAGCCTGCCTTGCTGAACCCTGCCTGCCCATTTATACCTAGCACACCTCATGTTGACAACCTCCCTGACACAAGCCATTGTCTGCTTGGATCAACAGTGTTTGTCAGATACTCCTTAATCATTATTTTTCTCCCCTAGCATTTTATCAATGGTGCCTGAATGTAGGCCTTAGGATATTAAGACTCATAGTCTATGACTCTGTAATAGAGACTTTTCAAAGCCCACAGTACCTTCTCTCAAAACAAACAAAACAAAATAAAGACTATGACTATGACTGTGTAAGTTTGTTGACAAGACTTTGTTGTTTGTTCTTAGTGCACATAATTTAGAGGGGAAAAAAGGTTTTTATTCTTCATTCACAGACTTTATAATCTCCAAGACGAGACAAGGCAGAACACAGCTCTACTAGAGATATGTGAACTCCTTAGTTGTTGTATGGTGGTTTCAGCAGTGGTGTAGACCTGGTTAATCAGTGAAAGCTTTCTGGATAAAGTAGACCCTGAGCTTTATGTTCAAAGAGAAATGTTAAAGTTGCTTCTTGTACAAATGAGTCTAACATTTGAAATGGAAAGGGATGAATAGCACTGTAGCTCCGAGATCTTTTTTCTAATTTGATTTGATTTGATTTACTTTGCATCATGGTAGGTATACTCTTTAATTCACATCACTCATTTTACTTTGCCCTTTCCCCCTCCCTTCTGTTAACTATCAGTTTGTTCTCTAGAGCTAAGAGAATGTTTCTTCGTTTGCCTCTCTCTCTTTTTTATTTTGCTCATTTGTTTTGTTTCTTAAATTCCACATGTGAGTGAGATCATATGGTATTTGTCTTTCTCTGACTGACTTATTTCACTTAGCATTATACTCTCTAGCTTTATCCACATTGTTGCAAATGGCAAGATTTCATTCTTTTTTATGGATGAATAATATTCCTGTGTGTATGTATATATACATCTTTATCCATTCACCTATAAAATTAATAGAATTTAATTTTAATAGAATTTTAATAGGACACTTGGGCTGCTTCCATAGTTTGCATTTCATAAGTAATGCTACTATAAACTAGGAAAGCAGGTATCCCTTTGAATTAGTGTTTTTGTATTTTGGGGGTAAATACCTAGTAGTATGTTCACTGGGTCATAGAGTAGTTCTATTTTTAATTTTTTAAGGAAACTTCATACTGTTTTCCACAATGACTGTACCAGTTTGCCTTCCCAGCAATAGTGCAAGAGGGCTCTTTTTTCTCACATCCTCACCAACACTTATTGTTTCTTGTGCTTTTCATTTTAGCCATTCTCATGGCTGTAAGATGATACCTCATTGTGGTTTTGATTTGCATTTTGCCTGATGATGAGTTATTTTGAGCATCTTTTCATATGTCTGTTGGCCATTTGGATGTCTTTTTTGGAGAAATGTCTATTCATGTCTTCTGCCCATGTTTTAACTGTTCTGGTATCTTGAATCTCTAAAATGTCTAGGGTTCCTTGCCTTTTGCATATATCCACTTTCTGTATTTGAAGAGCAAGCTAAAAGTGTGGTGAAGATGATTACTGAACACATCCTATGTGCCAGGCTCTGTGCTGGGCAACTTTCATGCGTTGTGTCTTCAGTTACTCACAATATCCGAGTGAAGTAGATCTCTTTGTCTGCATTTGAATCCTGAAGAGTGAGTGACCCATCTGGACCACAAAGGCAGGAAGTGGCACAATTGTGCCCCTTGTACACCTTCACCTCTCTGATCCAAACCTATGAGTTTTCTTCTTCTAGACACACTGGTTTAATTATTTATTGGAAATTCATGGAGTTTCTGTATTTCCCCATTTTTACATGGTCAACTACTAGGACTGCTGAATAGTGACAGAGTTGTGCTCATCAGCACAAAGGAGTTCATTCTTTATGAAAAGCTACATGTTTTACAGGAATTTTAATTGTATTAAAGTGAAGTACAGGTATAAAACATAGACTTGCTGAGCTATACCCCTCTTTTAACTCTGCCTTTTTCATGGAGGTGTTTGATTTTTATTGTGCTTTTTGTGTCCTCTTATTTTCCTAGGTTATAGAACTGGTCTTATGTACCTTCAGTAATTCTGTTGTCTTTGTTCCTAAGTGTCTTAGGAATAATTCCTGCCAATTACCATGAAGTACAACTCAAGTACCTTTATTTTTATAACACTTTAATGAATTCTGGCCATTTTGAAGGATGGGAAGGTTAAGACTTCTCTTTGGATGGTCTCTTGTCCTCCTATTGAGAACGAAGGCCATTGTCAGGTCCTACTGATCCATGTTGCCACCATCTGATCCCATGTTGCTCCATCTGATCCCATGTTGCCACCAAACCTCATGCACCTCCTGGTCAGTGATGTGGACCATAGATAGGCTTCACAGAATCCCTGAGAGAAGGAACCACAAGCCTCACTGGGTCCATGTTGTTTTTTAAGTCAGAGAGAAAATTAAGTTGACTGGGCATGAGCATCACCTTGAAAAGAAACTTTGACTTTCATATTCATTATAAAAGTAATATACGCTTACTCAAATGTCCAACAATCTGGCTTTGACTTCTGAATAGTACAATATTTTCTTCACAGTATTAATTTCTTCTTGTGGATCCTTTGGGCGACATGATTCTTGGGGGCGGTGGACAGGGATGTTCAACATGCTGCTTCTTGGCACTGTATTTGTCACCTTTCTCCTCATCATAAGCTGCTCATGAGTGGCCTGGTGGCTCTGAGCATCAGCTTTGGTGTGAGAGTACTCTAGATTCTAGTCCAGATTTACCAACTACGTGACCACAGACAAGTTAGTTACTTACCATCTCTGTGTCAGTTTCCTCATTGGTTAATTAGAAAAATAGTACATTATTCTATATATAGTTGGTAAGTGTCATTGTCACCACTGTTAGTCCCTCAACTGGATGATGCATTATGTAATAAAATGCTCCCTCTTTCCTTTTCTTTCCACATAGTTAACATTACCCCCCTCCCTTTTATCCTCCTCTCTCCCTATCCCACTTTTACAAGGAAATCAGTTTCTTGGTAGAAACGTGGAGTGAGGGTCCCTTTGTTTACCATCCCAGAACAACTGGGAAACTGAGGTTGGTATGGGATGATAGCTTTGAGAAAGCAGGATTGCCTGGTCTGGTTAATATACTTTTGTGGCTTGTGATTTTATGGAGCATATTTCCACTGCTGCTGTAGACTTCCCTTAATACATTCTTTTTTAATGATCAGGACTTGTAAATTAGACAAGTAGGACTTAGCAGTGGCTGCTCATAATGTCTTGTTTTGCCCATGAGCTGAAAGGCAAAGCTCTTTCCAGTCACTGCTGTGTAGTTCCAGTCAGGTCCAGGGTGTTCTCTTACAACTCAGAAGCGAATTCCAATTCTCTTAGGGCTGGACACTTGCTCTTGCTCTGGACAATAGTCATGACTTCATTGTTTCCCCCACTGCAGGCAAGATTCTCTAAGAAGCAAGAAAAGGTTACTTTTTGCAGGTGAGGTTTCTAGACCAGTGTATACAGACATCAGGTGTGGTGTTGGCCTGACGGCATAGGGTGTCTGAATTCATTCACAGGTCTTTGCAGGGATAGTCCCAGGAGGGAGAGGATAGTAGAGAAATGGAAGGTTCTGATGTGTAAGTGGGTAGAGGCTAGGACTTTGTGGGCAGAAGGACTTCTCAAGGTCAGCAGGATAGCAAAGGGAAAGGTCCTTCCTTGAGAAGCAGACCTAGTTTGAGTACTAGTTTTGCTGTTTATTAGTTGTCTGGTGTTTGGAAGTTACTTTGCCATTGCAAATATTTTAACTTGGTTCCTTACTTAATTTGTTATAAATATCTACCTGTGTTAGTACACACTGATCTACTTCCTCTTTTATAACAGCTGGACAAGATTTCATGAATGGATGTCTTGTAATTAAGGTAACAGTTTCCTTATAGATGGTGTTACAGACTGAATGTTTTATATGTTGAACTCTTAACTCTCAGTGTCCTGTATTGGAGATTGGGCATCTAAAGAGGTAACCAAGGTTAAATGAGGTCCTCAGGGTAGGGCCCTATTCCTGTAAGATAGTATATAAGAAGAGACATCTCATGGTGTGTGTGTGTGTGTGTGTGTGTGTGTGTGTGTGTGTGTGTATAAAAGTATGTATATATGGTCTCCGGATGACGGTTCAGCCATGGGCATTAAAAGCTGTGACCCCAAAGGCCCACTTATGATGTACATTTCCAAGATGGTGCCAACCTCTGACAAAGGTTGGTTCTACGCCTTCGGCCGTGTATTCTTGGGGCTGGTGTCTACTGGTCTCAAGGTCAGGATCATGGGGCCCAACTACACACCTGGGAAGAAGGAGGACCTGTACCTGAATCCCATCCAGAGAACAATCCTAAAGATGGGCCATTATGTGGAGCCCCTTGAAGATGTGCCTTGTGGGAACATTGTGGGCCTGGTGGGCATGGACCAGTTCCTGGTGAAGAATGGCACGATCACCACCTTCGAGCATGTCCACAACATGCGGGTGATGAAGTTCAGTGTTAGCCCCATTGTCCGGATCGCTATGGAGGCCAAGAATCCAGCCAACCTTCCCAAGCTAGTGGAGGGCCTGAATGCCTGGCCAAGTGGGACCCCACAGTGCAGGGCATCATTGAAGAGTCAAGGGAGCACATCATCACAGGGGCTGGCGAGCTTTACCTGGAGATCTGTCTGAAGGACCTGGAGGAGGACCACGCGTGCATTCCCATCAAGAAACCCAACCCCGTGGTGTCCTACCGGGAGACGGTCAGTGAGGAGTCGAGTGTGCTCTGCTTGTCCAAGTCCCAAAATAGGCACAACCAGCTGTACATGAAGGTGCAGCCCTTCCCTGATGGCCTGGCCAAGGACATAGACAAGGGCGAAGTGTCTGTCCACCAAGAACTCAAGCAGCAGGTCCGCTATCTGGCCGAGAAGTATGAGTAGGATGTGGCAGAAGCCCACAAGATCTGATGCTTTGGGCCTGACGCCAGCCCCAATGTCCTCACCGACATCACCAAGGGTGTGCAGTGCCTCAACGAGATCAAGGACAGTATGGTAGCTGGCTTCCACTGGGCCACCAAAGAGGAAGCCCTGTGCAAGGAAAACACGTGGGGTGTGTGCTTTGATATCCCTGATGTGACCTTGCATGCGAATGCCATCCACCGCGGAGGTGGCCAGATCATCCCCACTGGCTGGCGCTGTTTCTGTGCCAGTGTGCTGACCACTCAGTCCTGTCTCATGGAGCCTGTCTACCTTGTGGATAATCAGTGTCCAGAATAAGTGGCTAGTGGCATCTATGGTGTCCTGAACAGGAAGCATGGTCACGTCTTTGAGGAGTCCCAGCCAGCACCCCTGTGTTTGTCGTGGAGGCCTACCTGCCTGTGAACGAGTCCTTCAGCTTCACTGCTGACCTGAGGTCCAACCCTGGTGGCCAGGCCTTCTCCCAGTGCGTCTTTCACCACTGGCAGACCCTGCCTGGGGATCTGTTCAACAACACCAGCCACCCCAGCCAGGTGACAGCTGAAACACACAAGCGCAAGGGCCTGAAGGAAGGAATCCCAGCCCTGGACAACTTCCTGGACAAATAGTAGGCTGCCCTCCCTGCAGTCCACTACCCAATCGACCACAGCAAGCCCTCGCATTCTCCATGACACCTCAAGACTGTCCCCAGTGACGCTCCACCTGATGGGTTCTGGGGCCCACTCTGTGCCATCACTCAACGTGAACACTTGCTGCCATTTCTTTCGATGTTTATTTCAAGATGTCAGAGGCAACAGAAATGCCCTGGCAACAGGGACTTATTTAGCCGGTGGGGGTGGGGGTGGGGGAGGCGGGATGGGACACTCAATAGTTTTTTTTTTTTTCCATTTCAGAAACTCAAATGTCAAAAAAAAAAAAAAGGCATTAAGAGGTTTATTTGGGTAAATAGTCTGTGGTGGATTTTCCCCCAGAAAGGGGGAAGGAACAAGCGGCCGGTAGACCTTTCTCTTTGGGAAGAAGCTAAAATGCAGGAAACTTTGTGCAGCATCACTGTGAACACCCCCAGCTGTATTAGTGCCATTGGAATAATAAGTTTGATATGGTGGTGAAAAAAAAATCAGGGTGCTCCCCACCTGCAGGCAGGAGGCAACACCCTATCTGCTACCATCAGCCTCTTCCAGAGCCCAGTGCCCCGCCCTGCCCTGTCCAGCCCAGCCATACCCTGCTCTGCCCCATGTGGGGATGCTTTGCTCAGGGATGAGCTGGCAGGGCTGCCCCAGCCTCCCTGGTAAGCAGAGACTCTGGAAACATCTGGGGACCTGTTTTCTGGCTGTGTGATCCTAGGGGTGCCCATGGGCCTCTTGGGTGTCTGAGCAGAAGGGCATGGGACGGAGGGCCACACCCCTGCAGTCCTGCTCTGCTGGTTTAGCGGGCAGCTGCCTACCCCACCCCACCCCGCACCGAGGGCTCCAGAGTCAGCAGATTAAGCATTTTATGAATTGTATTTTAAATACATGTTTTAGGGGTGCCTGGGTGGCTGAGTAGGTTGAGCGTCCGACTTCGGCTCAGGTCATGATCTTGCAGTCTGTGAGTTTCAACCCTGCGTCAGGCTCTGTGCTGACAGCTCAGAGCCTGGAGCCTGTGGGAGATTCTGTGTCTCCCTCTCTCTCTGCCCCTCCCCCGCACATGCTCTGTGTCTCTCTCTCTGTCAAAAATAAATGAACATTAAAAAAAATTTTAAATACATGTTTTAAACTTGAAAGAAAATCTTGCCGTTTGCAACAACACGGATGGAACTAGAGTGCATTATGCTAAGTGAAGTAAGTCAGTCAGAGAAAGACAAACATATGATTTTACTCATATTTGGAATTTAAGAAATAAAACAGATGAACATACGGGAAGGGAAGCAAAAATACGATAAAAAACAGGAAGACAAACCATAAGAGACTCTTGAATACAGAGAACTAAAGTGAGGGCCCCTGGAGGGTTGTTGGGTGGATGGATGGACCAAATGGGTGATGGGCATTAAGGAAGGCACTTGAGATGAACACTGCGTGTTGTATGTAAGTGATGAATCACTAAATTCTTTTCCTGAAATCATTATTACACTATATGTTAACTAATGTGGATTTAAGTAAAAAAGTAAATAAAATATTTTTTAAAAAAGGTATGCAGAATAAAAAGAGACATCACAGAGCTTACTGGCTTGCTGTGTATATACACTGAGAAAAAGCCTTCTCACGTAGTGAGAAGGTGGCCATCTACAAGCCAGCAAGAGAGCTCTCAAAGAAATTGGCCATGGTGGCAATGTGATCTCAGATTTCCATCCTCCAGAACTGTGAGAAATAACAGTCTGTTGTCCAAGTCACCCACTGTCTAGTATTTTGTTTCGGTAGCCCAAGCCGGGTAGAGTAGATGGACATTCAACTTGTTGATAATTTCCTCTCCCTGTAGCCTATCGAGATGTACATTTTTTGCCTTATATGTTAACTTGCTGGCTTGTAGGATGTTTCTTTTTTCTTTTCTTTCCTTTTAATATTAAAGTTTTCATATATACCCAAAAGTTGAGGGAATGATAAAATAAACTCCTCTATACCCATCTACCTGTATTTAACAGTTGTTAGCATTTAGGGACATGGCTGAATAATTGCCCATTACCAGTTTATACAACTTAGCCTCCATCATACACACACACACACACACACACACACACACACACACAGAGAGAGAGAGAGAGAGAGACAGAGAGACAGAGAGAGAGAGAGAGAGAGAGACAGTGTAAGAGAGGATGCTTTTTTTTTTTAAATTTTTTTTCAACGTTTATTTATTTTTGGGACAGAGAGAGACAGAGCATGAACGGGGGAGGGGCAGAGAGAGAGGGAGACACAGAATCGGAAACAGGCTCCAGGCTCTGAGCCATCAGCCTAGAGCCTGACGCGGGGCTCGAACTCACGGACCGCGAGATCGTGACCTGGCTGAAGTCAGACGCTTAACCGACTGCGCCACCCAGGCGCCCCGAGAGGATGTTTTTAGTTATAACACAGAAAGAAAAGAGTTCTTAGGTCCTCTGTTTGAAGGGAAAAGAAAATGTCTCTTCTCAGGATGGGTTCCTTAGGTAAGATGCACCTTTTTATCGTCTGTTCCTCTGTCCTTATCTGTCTGTGTCCCCATCCACTCCTGTCCACCCCCCCCCCTTCCTAGGGCATACATGTTCAGCTGTCTGTGTCACTCAACTGCCTGTCTTATTCAGACACATGGCCATTGGGCCCCTTTGTTCAGCCTCCCATGAACATATCCAGTACCTCGATTGGAAAGCTGAAAATGGTGACAGAGGTTTTCCAAACTGTCATTCTTCTCTGTTTCCAGCAGAATTCTGTGGGCAGCATCTTCTGTTTTGTATTCTGTGCAGCTCTGTCGTCAGCTAGTAAACAAGCCCCTCCAGAGGTTGGGAGAGGGGGGGAGCAAGATGCATGCCCAGGTTACCATGGGGACAGACAAGCTGTAATAAATGTTTGGGATCTTAGCTTGACGAGGTTTTAGCAGTTTGGAGTAATTTCTTTGTCATTCATCCATTAAGTCACTGCTAATGAATCACTGGGAGTGTCTGCTCTTCAGATGAACCTCAGTTGAGCATGATTCAGGCAGAGAGCAGTCTTCAAAACAACAAGAAGACAGAAAACATTCATTAATTTGTCAACTTTTTGTAGGTTGAGCAGCCTCTTGTCTGTGGACATTCCCTGGAGTCACCAGAGTGGACCACAAGTTCACATGACTGTTGTAGATGATGTCTTTGCTTGTCAGACTCACTGGGTAGGCTTCTTGCCTCCCAGAATCCTGCATGGCTCAGTGTCCCCAGAGGTTCTGCAAAGGGGGAAAGGGGAGCTCTAAGAGCCAACCACAGAGACCTCCACCCTGATATCCCTCTTCTTTGGAGGGTGAGAGTGTGCAGCTTGTCTGTTCTTATCAAAGTGCCACTTACCCTGAAAAAGGTATATAAAGGGTTCTCTCTCCCTATAGCTTCTCCACTAACGTCAGCATGGGAGGATGTGCCAAAGGTCACCAGGTTCTGCCATGTTTGCCAACACTGTAGGATTTGGAGACCATGATCCCCTAAAGGCCCTTCATGGTGCTGCTGCCACTCTGTCCACTTTTCCCACATACCACCCCTGCTCCAACCTGCAGTGGCCCCAACAAATGCTTTAGTTTCCCCCAAACTTGCCTTGATTCCTCTGGGAAGAGAGCTGCTTCCGAGCTGGAATGTTTTCTTCACCCTATTACCTGCCTTAAACCCATTTTCCATAGATACCTGTCTGTCAAGGAGCTCTCCCTACCCCTTGAAAGGCTGGGCAAGGTACCCACATCTCCCCTAACACACTGAACTTGCCCTTCTGTTGTCTGTCATCCTTATGGAGCTGTGAGACCCTGGAGGGTAGGAATGTCTTCACGTTCACTCTGGAGATGCCGGCCTCTAGCCTGCACAGAACAGAAGCTCTACAGGTGTTAAGGGAATAAACCCAAGTGTGTGTCAGTCCCCTAGGCGCCTCTCAGGGACTCTGGGGCCAACCCACAAAATGGAACATTCCCTCATCTCAGCACCTCTGAGGGGGTAGCCCATTCTTCTCTCACAGGAATTACAACCCTTTGCCAGTGAGCTTATGGGATATGCCCGCCGACGGCAAAAAGGCTTGATTCTGGATTTTAAAATCAATGTAGCTAATTAAAAAGTAACTCCAACCGGAAAACAAGTTTAGAAACAATTAAGATAATTAAAATATCACTACCTTAATTGAGACCAAGCAGTGAGCTTAAAAAATAAAATTAATGAAAAAAAATTACACGAAGCCTATAATTAACTTGCTTTGGAAGTCAGTGTTTTTCAGCTTAACAAATCTCTCTTTAAATTAATGTGTTCCTGTTCTTTTTTTCTTTGAAAATGGTTTTTGTAAAAATTGGTCAACGAATTACTTGGACATGTGTCTTCTGCCACTTGACACTTGATTGGTCTTGGGAAATGGGCAGAGAGAGGGAATTAACCTCCCGTGGGCACCTGCTCTGTGCCAGGTGTGCTGTCCCGGAGAAGTCCTGCGGCTGCCCTGAGAGAAGCAGTGGAGGGCACGCAGGTCTCTGCCATCCTGTGGGGATCGCTGCATCCTGTCACTCAGCCTGTGCGTGGAGAGAGAGAGAGAGACTCAGAGCACAGGCTCCAGAAATCATTAGCCCTTGACAAGGAAGCTTCTGGGCCTGCTCCCAGTTATCACGAGCACTCAGCTCTCTCCCTACCTCCTCACCTGCACTCTTTCTCTGCGCCTTATTAAAGGGCCTCTCAAATGCTGCTTATTATTCTGATCTGTTATCGTTCCCTTTAGAAAGTGGAGCCACACAGCCCTGTCCAATGCGGGTGTCAGCTTCTTTCCAGAGTATTGCTGTGAGCCTTGGGGCTGCTTAGAAAAGCTCGCTTGGGAGACGGCGTTTAAAGGGAAATGACACACTCCTTGTACCACCCTCATCCCCTTTCCATCTCAGTGTGGCTGTTTTTTGGAAACAAAATACCCCTTGGTGATTAAATGAATGCTGGCAGCTTGATTTATTACTGTTTTGTTGTTCTATGAAGTTCATTTACTCAAAATAATCCGCATCCATGTCTGAAGTATTCAGACCCTGGTAATTAATGTTTAGTAGACTTGATTTCTGTGTGCAAATTGTTAGGTATGTATATGGAGTTAAGTGACTCATTTTTGTGTATTAGTATTTTTTCATTGGATTTCTTTGTAAAGAAATGCTGGCTTCAAGAATTGGAGGGGGGGCGATCCGTAGTAGTTAGCCTAATGGTAGTGTCACACATGGAAAGGCTACAGAAAGAAGACTGACCAGGACACTGGTCTCTTGACTTAGCTGGAGGGTTGCCGCATTCAGAGGGAGAGCGCAGAGGGCACGGTTTCCCGGAGCTGGGCACCTCCCCTTCTCGGGAAGCCCTGGGGCTGTGTGAGGTCCATGGGTGCAGTCCTGCATGGCCCGACCTGGGAAGCACCAGATTGTCTCACTGCCCCCTTCCTCTTACCCCTTGGCTTTCTTTATGCCCCAAGAACTCCCAAGAACATGGTGCCTGTGGGCTCCATACTTGGTGTGAGGTGGACCCCACAGTCAACCCTTCAGAGGAGATCCTAGGTGATTGTTTTGCTGCTGGCCTATGAATGCGAAGAGTTTGCTTTCTGGAGTCGATGGGCCAAGTGTCAGATACCCTCCGCACCTCTCATCGGTGACTCCCCTTTAAGACCTTCATTTGTAAAACGGGCACATTAACAGCAGCCACCTCCTTGGGTGGTTTTGAGAATTAAATATGATAATCCAGTTATAGGGCTTAGTTCATTGCATGTCTGAAACAGTGGGTGTTAGGTCTTGTTCTTATGAAGACTTACGACTCATTCTTGGGACCAGATGCACAAAAAATTAGCAAACACCTATGAGGTACTTAACATACACTAAGTTGGCTTTAAGGACTCACAAATATTAGCTCCTTTAACCCTCAAGATAACCAAACCAAGAGCAGGTGGTATAACCCTCACCATATAGAGGAGGCAGCTGAGGTATGAGTAAGCCGTATTCACCCTCGAAAACACCGGGTCTGGAGTGTGCTCTTGCAAACTATGCTCGGCTGGCTTACTTCCTTCAAGATTGTACTGCCTGTCGACAGACATTGGTGTTTGTGCAGTTGGCTGCAAAAACAAAAAGAACCTCAAATTTGGCCACGAAGCTGGTCATGGAGTACTTCAGATTTGGAAAGCCACCCTCCTAGGGCAGCCTGTTAGTTTCCATCTCTGCGATACACTCCCATGAAAATCCCAAGGGCTCTGGAGCACTTAGCACCTATCAGGGAAGCACCTAGGCTGGCACCTTGGCTGGGGCTGCCTGTGGTCCGGCCCCCAAGTTCCTTGAGATCCCCCATGTCTTCCCTCATCCTGTGGTGGCCGGGCGTGTGAGAAGGAGCAGTGGAGGATTGCCACGGTCCGTCATTAGCAGTCATCTGGTAATCGTTCTTCAGGTTGGCTGCATTTTGCATGAGCCTGGGGAGGCAAGTCACAGTTGGCTGGACAGCCACCCTGGGGTTGGGAGTGGGAGACACTGCACGAGGAAAGAGCCAGTGGTCTGAGGCCATACCAGCCTCCTGGCTTCTCGTGTGGACATCCCCAGGACTGGGAGCCTTCCACCTGGGACCAGAAACTCCTGTTGTGAGTTTCTGGAAGGCCTTGGCTTGAAGGACTCCGGAAGCGGACACAAGCCTTGCTGCCATTGCTTCCCAGATGCAGCCCTCAGCTGAAGAGTTCAAAGTGAATGCCCTGTCACTGGGGCTCGAATCAGCCTCTTTTATTCTTCCTGCACCTCGTTTCCCTCTGCTAAGCTTCAGGCAGCCGGGCGATCCCTTGGGGCGTAGGCTCTGTCAGATGACTCCCCTGGGACCAGGACCTGGGTCTTGTTGCTGGCCTGACTGGCCTAAAAATGCACCCTGCCTTGTGTTTATAGCGGCTGGTGCTGCTGCAGCGGACGGAGCCGCCCTGAACTGTTCAAGCAGCAGAAACGCCTCCGGGTGTTGTGTGTTCAGGTCCCTTGAGAAACTCCCAGCTGCTGTCTGAGGAAAATGGTGTGGAGGTTCTGGGCCTGGGCGGGCTGAGAGGAACCGTGACTTCTCTAAGGGCAGGGGTCTCGTGGTGGCCGGGGGACCTGGCAGCTGTGGGCACGATGGCGTTTCTCATGGCTGTTTTGCTGTCCCTGCTCAGGATGCCAATTTGTTTAACCAAATGTTTGCGTGGGGAGGACACGGGGAGGCCTCGCCTCCGCGGGCTGAGGAGAAAGTTATGAAGGATTTACTGCCTAATAGGCCTAGGCCTGGAGCTGGGAGACGGCACAATTGCTTTTGCTTTGCGGAGAATTCCCTGCGGCCTCTTCGCTGCCGTAATGAGTGTGCGCACCTCGGTGTGCGGGGTGCTGATTAGCCCAGGGCCCGCCACTCAGCCTTTTCTGGAAAACGGTGCAGTTTTGGAACCGCTGTTTTGGGAGACCCTTTCTGGAGTGCCTTGGTTGACTCCACATCCCCTCTCCGCACACCGCCCCCCGCCCCCCCGCCATCATTACCACCCACAGGCCACACTTACTGATCGGATCAAGTGCCCTGTGATGGTCCACTCATGGCAGTCTAGACTGCCTTTTGTAACTTCGCTTTCCCAAACTCTGCCCATCCTTCTGGATCCAGTTCACATATTAATGCCTCATTAATCCTTGCCCCAGAAATTGATCTCTGTTTTTCTCTGGAGCTCCGTTATCATTTTATATGCCCATCATGGCCCTTATCTCATTCTGCCTCGCACAATAAATATTTATGTATAAGCTTTCTCCCTTCCTTATTATGTTGGAACTTTGCATGGCGCAAAATGGTTTTGGGCCTCCTGAAGCTCTTCCCAAAATTTAACATGGGCTTATTGATGCACACAGTCCGTGTCGATTGAACTGGAGCCAAAAAAACTCTGTCCTCAAGGACTTTCTACGTGGTAGGAAATAAGTAAAGGTAGGCATGGATGAAGTCATAAAAAGCAATTGCAGACAGATAACCAAAGAGGGAAAAGGAGATCTTGGTCCTTGGAGTATGTAAGATTCTAAAGGATTTTAAAAGTAATTCCTGCCCGACATGGAGATGCTGAAACTCCCCAAAGCACAAAGGAATCACTATCCTGATGCTGAAGCAGAACATGTGCAGTAGACACAGAATTCCCCTCGGTTTGGGTATTCATTCCAATCCCCATCAGCCTAAAAAACCGCCCAGAGTGCAAACACGTGGTCTGTTTATTTCCCATTTGTTTATTTGAGTAGAAAGAGAAACTAAATTTCCTTAGAAGTCCTCACGCCCCCCCTTCTTGCTCTTTTTGCCTCAGCCCTGGACCCATCGAAAGATCCCTGCCTGAAGGTGAAGTGCAGCCCTCACAAAGTGTGTGTGACCCAGGACTACCAGACTGCCCTGTGTGTCAGCCGCAAGCACCTTCTCCCCAGGTAAGGCCGGGGGCCGGGAAGCGCGCTCCGACTGACAGATCTGGGGGTACCCAATCTCTGAGTGGGGGACAGTGAGGAGGGGGGAAGGAGAGCAGGTGTTTCTATCACCATTTTGTATGGTATTTGGTGCCTCCAGTCATCCTGGGGTATGCATCTCAATTCTGCAACACAGATTTGCAAAAAATTTTAATACCTACATTTATTTTAAATCAACTTTAACTCTGAGCCCTCATCTAAGCAGATGCACGGAAAATCCCTTCTTTGTCATTGTGGGGTCCATTCCTCCTTCAGGAATGACCCCAGAGATCCCGGAAGCTTAGAGCTAAGAAAACAGGTTCTGAGTTATTAGTCTGTTGCTTGTCACTGACATTGTCAGTGTTATAATCCTTTGAGGTTCCTCGGAGTCTGAGGGTTGTCTGCTTTCATGCCCAGATATATGCGCCGTGGGCATCTTCGCCAGTCGGGGTGCCCTGGTTTGGGGTTCTTCCTCCTCAGCACCACCACACCACCATTTCTCCTGAGAACATGCCTTGCTGTTTTCTCAGGGTATAGTACTTGATCACCTTCTTCCCCAGCACGGAGGGAGGTCTCCCCACTCTTCTTTAAGATCTTTAAAGCTTTGCCTTTTTACCCTCAACCTCTCCCAACTTTCTCCATCCAGTGGGAGAAAGCTTTTATAGAGGACAGAAAGAGCCTTTGAATTCAGTCTTCTTGGTAGGCCTTCAGTCCTACAAAATTACTCAGAGCAAGAACCAACATGTGCCCATGAATGAACGTATGTGCGTGTGTACACACACACACACACACACACACACACACACACACACACGGCGTTCTTTAACAGTGGGGTAGGGTTGGTGGGGATGGGAAAAAGTCATTTGCAGGGTCTGTTCTCCCTTCTTTCTGTACTGCTGTGCAGTGGAGAGGTAGGTGTTCAGTCCATGGGCACTGGAGTCACCACACCTGTTTTGGACTTGGCAACGTGCTCTGCCATCCACCTGCGCTGGGCCATGACCTCAAGCAAAGGATACAGCCTTTCTGGGACTCGATTCCCACTGAAGTGCATCTCCTGTGGCTTCTGCTCCTTAGCTCCGTTTCGACTATGGGACCATGCCGGATGGGTCCTTTCCCTTCCTGCAGTTCTTGAAGTCTGAGCAATGCTGGTCCCATTGGCTGCTCCTTTTGCAAAGTGTTTTAATTTCCCTCCATTCCCTAAGTGGTTTCCTCCTAAACTGCCTGGGAAGCTCCATCATGGTCCAGCAGAGAAACTCCCTGGAGCAGAGCCCTCAACCTCCCTGCCTCTGCAAACCTGGTCCCTACAGCTACAGATCCAGCCTGGTGGTCACCTAAAAACAGTAACCCTTTGTCTCCATAAGACTGAGATGCAAGATATAATGTGTTTTACTCTTTGCTCAAGACTGGAGTATTTTCCCCAGAAGTAAAGATAGATCTCACTCCCAAACCCTAGCACACGCCGTGCATTGTGCTCAGCACCACATCCTTGAATTCTTCCTGCCCTTTTGCCAAGTTGGGATTTATTTTTGTCTCCACTCTAAAAACGAGGGGAGTGAGACAGAGCGGCATTAGTAATTGGCTTATACATCTAGGAAGTGGCAGCCATGTTTCAAACCCTGGACCGTCCGGCTCCAAAACTCCTGTTTTCTTTTACTACCGTGTGTCGGCCTCTCCCTTCATCCTGTCCTTGTCTCTCCATTCATTCACTGTCATTTAACAGAAAGATACCGAGCACCTACAATGTGCCAGGCTTGTGTTACACACTGAAGCTACATACTTTCCTACCCTCAAGGAAAATTAAGTTCACTGTGGAGTGGGATGTAAAAAAAAAAAAAATTGTTGTTGTCACTAGAAGTTTTCCAGGCAGACATACTCTGAGGAAACTATCCTAGAGTTTCCTGCTGCACATGATTTCTTCCTTCTCTGAAGGTTGTAAGAGGGGGCCTCTTTTGCTGCAAATACCTAAATACCCTTTTTGAGATAGTGCTCTAGATTTTAACCATCTGGTTGTATATGTGTGTATATGGATGTGCAACATGGATAGACCATTGCCTGTTTCCTCCTGGAATATAGCCCCTCTGAAAGTGCCAGACAGGAGATGGTCAGCATTAAGCTCAAATCTGTGCAAGATGGAGGCTGCAACCATATTGGTATTCAGGCCTATCCAGGTGTAGGTTGTGTGTGTCTGGGCGTGCCTTGTTTCTTTGTTGGGAGCACCACCACTTGTTTGCTTGTGTGGAAAGCATAATCCTCATCTCCCTCATATTCTGGTGGCCACAGGATTACAATGACTAAGCGCATGGATTTGGGAATGAGACCAACCAGGGTTCCTTTCCCAGGCTGGCTACTGCCTTACTCTGTGACCTTGGCATGTACTTTACCTTTCAGAATTTGTGCTTCATCGTCTGTAAAATGGATTCAATGAAAATACTTACCCATTCCTCTTTCCTGTTTATTGGGGTGCATCCTCTCATGATTTTTTTTTATTAATGTTCATTTATTTATTTTGTGAGATAGAGAGTGCGCATGCATGCAGGAAGGGCAGAGAAGGGGAGAGAGAGAGAACACCAAGCAGGCCCTGCACTGTCAGTGCCCAAGAGCACAATGCGGGGCTCAAACTCATGGACCAAACCTTGATATCATGACCTGAGCAGAAATCAATACTCGGACCCTTAATCCTTTGACTGACTGAGCCACCCAGGTGCCGCCCACTAGTGATTCTTTTTTTTTTTTTTTTTTTTTTTTTTTTAATTTTTTTTTTCCAACGTTCATTTATTTTTGGGACAGAGAGAGACAGAGCATGAACGGGGGAGGCGCAGAGAGAGAGGGAGACACAGAATCGGAAACAGGCTCCAGGCTCTGAGCTGTCAGCACAGAGCCCGACGCGGGGCTCGAACTCACGGACCGCGAGATCGTGACCTGGCTGAAGTCGGACGCTCAACCGACTGCGCCACCCAGGTGCCCCTCGCCCACTAGTGATTCTTAAAGAGACCTTATGGGTAGCAATTGTTGCTAATCCTTGCAGGGGCTCTTTTGTGCATGTCCTTGTGTGAGAGTTCAGTGACACACACTTGTGTAAGGCATATAGTCTAGTGTCACATAATGATGGCTGGTCTGCCACTTGCTAAAACAATTATGATGATGGTTATTACATCATTCGTTTTGGAAGGTCAGCCAGGAAACCCCACAGTTTCATGTTTCTAAGAAGAAGGTAGCCCCCACCAGGTGCCTGGCTCCTTCCTCTGGTGACTCTGCCTGCTTGTCCTTCCTTCTCGGGGGGAAGCCGTGAGGTTTAGCATGAGCATTACAGTGTCATTTCTGCCTCCCTCTTTGTGATTCACGGCAGGTAAGGGCTAAGAAGATGGCTGCATTCCTGATGATAGGGACCTTTTGTTCACTGAAAAAACAGCCCAAAGAGGAGGCTGTGATTGAGGCAGCGCGCCCACTCCCTTATCTGGATTTGGGAGGTGGTCTGAGCCAAGAAGGCTCTGCAGTGTGTTCACTGCCATTGTGGGTCCAACCTCCCCACCTCCCTCCCACAGACTGAATACCTCTGCCCGCCATATCAGTCGAGCACATACCTCTTCTTGGGGTCTTGGACACCTTCCCAGATGAAACATCTGTCCTGCCACATTATACTTCAGGGGTCCCCTCTGACCAAGGAGACAGTGTTGACGACTCTATTTATTCATCAATCAGGGAAGTAATCTTTCTCTCTGAGAAACATCTGTAGACAATCCCATCAGCCAGTCTGGCCTCTGCAGCAGCTCAAGAGGCAAATCCCACCTGCCAGATCGTCAGCACTACACACACATGGAGAGGCGGCTGGGCCAGCCTCAGGCTGATTACGAGGCTGCACACTTAGGCTGTCTTGTCACATCGATTGAGACAGAGGACAGTGAGCGCATCAGTGAGAGAATTTCATTAGCTTTCCTTGCCCATCGAGATGGAGTGAGTGGAGAAGCTGTTTGACGTACGCACATTTGTGACCACTGAACATCTGGGCAGACGGGTGAGAATTCTGGTGGGGTGCCACGTGGGGTCTCCCTTTGCTGGAATTCTCCTTTATTAGGGTAGTATTTACATTTGGGTTTGCATCTGGTTTCATCTAGAGGCTTCACGTAATCTCACATTCTCTTTGGAGAATTCTGCTTGGAAGTTCTTTGCTTCATCTTTTCTTGTGTCGAGCCACCGTGAGTGGGCTTGGGAGCGGGTGAATTCTCGGTAGTGTTGTTCACCTTTCAGGTTTTCTGAAGGGGCCATTTAAGTGCCACAGAGCACTGTGAAGGCTTCCTGGGATCGGGAAGCCATCTCTTAAATGATTTTTTTAAATATCTGAATTAATTTTTAATATGATATTCGATGCTTATTACAGGAGACACTAACAATACAGAAGAGTAAAAAAAAGCAAGAAATAGGCAATGTTCATATCAGTTAAAAACAGTAATTAAACACCCCAGCACATTTCCATCCATTCTTTTTTCTAGTCCTAGGTTTTATCTGTTGGTTCATTTTTGTTAAAACTTGGTCATCACATCATGTTTATCCTATATAGAAAAATTTGTATTAGGCTTTCTTCAGTTGATTTTTATAAGTGAGTATTTTATGATATGACAAATCTTTGTAGATACAATTTTTTAAAAACTTTGATGTTTATTTTTGAGAGACAGAGACAGAGCATGAATGGGGGAGGGTCAGAGAGAGACACACACACAGAATCCAAAGCAGGCTCCAGGCTCTGAGCCGTCAGAATGGAGCCTGATGCGGGGCTCGAACCCACAAACTGTGAGATCGTGATCTGAGCTGAAGTTGGATGCTCAACCAACTGAGCCACCCAGGTGCCCCTGTAGTTACAAATTTTAAAGATTGTATAACATAGTATATAAAATATGAACTTGGGGAGTGCCTTGGTGGCTCCATTGGTTGAGCGTCTGACTCTTGGTTTCATCTCGGATCGTGATCCCAGGGTTGTGGGATCGAGCACTACATCACGGTCTGCATTGAGCGTGGAGCCTGCTTGGGATTTTCTGTCTCAGTAAGAGCTAAGAATATCAAACTTTTAGAAGAAAACAGGAGTAGTAACCTTGGGTCTGACAAAGATTTCTTTGGACACGAAAAGCATGAACTATAAAAGCAAGAAAATAATAGTAAAATCAGCCAATTGGATTTCATCAAAATTTAAAACTTGATCTTCAAAAGACACTGTTACAATAATAAAAGGAATAAAAGGACAAGCCACACCAAGAGAAAATATTTACAAAACACAGGTTTGACAAAAGGTTTGTATCTGGATTATGCACTGAAAGCATATGTCCGTTCTAAGACTCAACCATGAATATTCGTAGCAGCTTTACTTGTAATGGCCAAGAGCTGGAAGCAACCCAAATGTCTATCAACAGGTGAATGGATAAACAAATTGTGGTACATCTATACAATGGATTACTACTCAGCAATAAAAAGACGGGGGGCCTGGGTGGCTCAGTCAGTTAAGCGTCTGACCGGCTCAGGTCATGATCTCACAGTTCGTGAGTTCAAGCTCCCCATTGGGCTCTGTACTGACGGTTCAGAGCGTGGAGCCTGCTGTGGATTCTGTGTCTCCCTCTCTCCCCCTACCCCACTCGATATCTGTCTCTCAAAAATAAATAAACATGAAAAAAAGTTAAATAGCCTATTGATGCATCCATCAGTATGGATAAATTTCATCATAACTATGCTAAGTGGAAGAACACAGACCAAAAAAAGGAGTATATCCTGTATGATTTCTATTTACCTATACTTCTTGAGTATGCAAGCTAATCTTTGGTGATAGAAAGCAGATCACTGGTTGTCCGGGGGAGCAGGTCAGTGGGTGTCTGAGCCATCGTTAAGACTAGATAATGCAGAATGGATCCTTAGGGAAATAGTCACACTCTGTTCTTCGATACCAAAGATCCTACCGGCAAAAGGACTCATTAGGGGAAAAAGAGTTTTTATGCAACCGTGTGTTATTCTTCCTGACTCAGGTTTTAGAAATACTGTCTTAGGCTTTCTTAAAGAAAACACCCTCGTGGGAAACGGGGGGATGGACAGAAAGTCATACAAGCCACAGAGGCCTCTGCTCTCAGGGATTCACTGCCATTCAAGATGGCTAGTTCTGATTTATTGCTCTGGGTGGGCGGGAGCTAGGGGTGGGATTCTCCCTACAGAGCGGTGAACATTGATTTTACCTCTCTGTTGCCATTGATTTTCATTTGGAGAATGGAAAATTGAAGCATTTGTTTTAAGCCTTGCAGACAAGCCACATTCTCGAATTCTGCAAGCGTATTGTGAACAGGAGGAAAGGGTGTCAGGATGGGGCTTAGCATATCTGAGCATACCCTTGGAAGCCTTCTGGGAGCAGTGGGAACTAATCTGTTTTTAAACAAGGAGCCGACGGCCAGTCTTCCCAGTGGGCTAGGCCTCTCTAACGTAATGGCCCTTTATCTCCACTTCCTAATTATCTGGAATAACAACGAATTCTCGGCACCAGCGAAGAATTCTGATTGAGTCAAGACTCATGGTGCTGTAGACCAATCTGAGAGCTTTCTGTCTTTTATGTGAACTTGGAAAAAGAGAATCAAAGTGTTTGAGGTCAGAGAGAAGTACATGACAGAATGTGCCTCAAATACCAAACTCTCAGAGGACATTTGAAAGGATGATGGTTATTTCATCTCAGTTTTGTTTTACAACAAAGCACTGCCTCCTGCTACAGGGGCTTTGAGCGGGTTGATTATACATACGCATATCTCTCTTGGTTTGGAAGACACATGGCCATGTAGAAAGTGGGTGATTCCTAGGTGTCTGAGTGGCGTTCTGGTACTTTCACAACTCAAGGCATGGCCAGTTTCCAGAGTGTGGTCATGTTCGTATTCCTTATTACGATTTTTATCTTTATATAGCTCACACTTTTTTCCTAGGGGGCCTTGTGTTCTCTTTTAACCTTGAGGGATCTTCGTTTTCCCTGCTCTGGGCCTGAATAAAGTCCTGATGAGGGATTGGGGCTGTTACTAGGCAATTGGTGGAATTTACACACCTGAGGTTTGGGTTTGGGCCCACTTCTGAATCAGCCACCTTTAATAAACAGGAACCATCACTGTGATCTCTTTACCCCTGGTCACTGAGGAAAACAAAGGGGGAGAGAGGTTGGTTCCAGAAATGCCACTTCTTTAAAAAAATTTTTTTTTCAACGTTTATTTATTTTTGGGACAGAGAGAGACAGAGCATGAACGGGGGAGGGGCAGAGAGAGAGGGAGACACAGAATCGGAAACAGGCTCCAGGCTCTGAGCCATCATCCCAGAGCCCGACACGGGGCTCGAACTCACGGACCGCGAGATTGTGACCTGGCTGAAGTCGGATGCTTAACTGACTGCGCCACCCAGGCGCCCCCAGAAATGCCACTTCTTAACCACCCACCACGTTAGACACACTTTGCAGAAGGAGTTTTGCTGACTTCTCATGGTTACCTTCTCCGTTCCTTTGTTTTCCTCTCTGAAATTGAGAGTATTGATTACACGAGCTTGACGACAAGAGCAGCAGAGAGTAAAAAGCAATTCATAATGGAGATGGGAGTAATTGTGTAGAATTTTTAGTCCTTGGAACAAAGGGGACTCAGCGAGAGGCAGATCTTACTTTGGGAGGCAGATTCACTAGGTGAGTTTTATAAATACATTAAAATCGTGATTGTCAATAAAATTTACTGGACTCAAATTTTGCCCTGCCTTGTTCCCCCCACCCCTGCCTTTTTTTTTTTTTTTAAACTCTGCTGCCAATGCCAACACAGTTTGTACCTAAAGATGGTGGGCGGGTAAGGGCAGTGACCGGGTGATCTCTCCCAGCGAGTCTGATGGCATCCTGGCTGGCTGGACACTTGTTTCTAGGTGTGACTCTTAAGGACCAGAGCCTCTGCCCTGCCAGAGCCCTCTCTGGCACCTGCCACCAACTTGTCACCTTTCCCTCCCAGGTTGTGCTGCTTGAGAAGCCCCCTTTCCAGAGAGGGTAGTTCGTATTTCCAGGTATCTCCTGGAATACCCAATGTGCTGAATCATTGTCTTTTTTTTTTTAAGCCATGTCTATCTGTGGGAGATTGGAAACGTTTTATAGTTAAATTCTTAAATTCCCAGAATGTGCATCACGTACAAAGTTGCTGGAAAGCTAGAAAGCCAAGAGTCTGTGGTGCTGGGAATGTCTGTTCACAGGGTCAGGGACTGATGATAAAACCTCCCTCTCAGTTCCTCCCTCTTTCTCTTGTTAGAAAGCCTAAGTGCATTACCCTGCTGTGTGGTTCTCCCTCGGATGATGGGCTCAGTTGCTCTGTTTATTGGTGTCTCCGTCTGTTAAGAAATGTACAGAGAGGCATATTTAATGCCTCAGATTTAAGTGGATTAGAAAGAGGAGATTGAGGTGGGTGTGCTGGTTTTGAAGAGGTAATCACTAGGTGTGATTTCCAACAGGGCTCAGGGTGTGCCAAGCAGGTGTGAAGCATTACATTAGCAGGTCCCTAAATACTAGGAAACAGATGAGCTCAAGCCCCCCCTGCAACTCGCTGAAGGTGTTACGTTACCCACACGTTCTGGGGGCCCTTTATAGTATCCAGAGAGAGGAGTATCCAGGTATCTGAGCCAGGGGAGCAAGGCCTATGTGACCTCTCCCAAAATACATCATCTTTTATGAAAGGGGTCAGATTGAATTTCCCACTTACACAAACTTCTGCTTTAATTTTCTGAAATATCTTTCCTTTGCCTTTGTTATTAAATCTGCTGTGGCCCTGCTTGCTGTTCTGCCTAAACTCATCAAGATCCCAATTCACAGGTTTTCCAGTTTAGACATTTTATATCAGATTAATTCAACCAATGAACCATGAAAGACATTCTTTATGGATATTGGGCACCACAGTAGGGCCCATCTGGGGCACTGACCATGCAAGTTCTGGAGCCAGAAAATGGACTCAGGATGATTTAGATGGGCATCCAAGGCTATCTTTAGAAGTACTTTTGTTTTAAATAGAATGTTCTCAGGCTAATGTCCTGTCTTTAATGTTCCTCATGGAGGGGGTGGGCAGAGGGCAGGGCCCTCCAAGCGCAGAGGGACAGGAGAGATGAAAGTTAATTAGTTTAGGGACCTTGGTACCTTTCCAAGGTACTCTCTTAAATGATGTTTTTAACGGGCACACACTGAAATGCATGCGGCTGTATTACTGAGTTGGGAAAGGGCCTTCTTCCAGCCAGCCTTGCTCATGATCTTGCCACACCTGGAGGTGCTGGTGTATCCTGCTTTCCACTGAACCACAAGTCCTGCTTTTCATTACCTGATGGGAGGGAGAAGGCCCTGGCTCAGACCTTCCATGGCTATGAGTATCTCCCAAGTGGAAGGCAAGATGACAGGGCTCTGGTCCAGCCTGGAATTAAGAGTCTTCCTCTCGGCAGATGCCAGGAGAGGCCATCTGTGAGTATAGTGATGGTGATAAAGGGCTTTAGGACTTGTCATAATTTTGGCAGGATTAGCCCTCAGAAGACAGCTCACATAAACCAGTCATGGTGGGCTAAAGGTCATTAACTCAGAATCCACTAAGTTGGTGTCTGTGATAATTTCTGGATTCAACAAATATTTATGGTGCCTTCTGTATGCCAGATGCTGCTATGCGTTTGGAATAATGTGATGAATGGACATAATCTAGCCTTGTGGAGAGTAAAGTATATAGGAAAAGGTAGCTAAAAAGAAATTAAGTATCTGATTGTCCTAAGCACCAAGTGGGATAAGAGCAGAGTGTTATAACAGAATCCCTTTAGTTGGTTGCGCCATCTTGGGTGGGTGAAAGGTGATAGGTTCCAGGTGGTCACAGGGTAGGGAGAAGTGTCCTCAGAGGAGGGAACAGCCTTTGCAGAGACCCTGAATCAGGGAAGGGAATGGGACTTGGTATCCTAAAGAAAGGAAGAGGACAGAGGCCTGTGCTGTAGGTAGGCAGTGACCAAGGGGAGCATGGCTACCTGAGACTAGAAGGGGTAGCGGGACCAGAGCCTGTGGAGCCTTGAAAGCCACGGGACAGATTTGGCTCTCAAACCAGGTGACAAGGGACATCTTGTGTGGCTTTAAGTTGGAGAGTGACAGAATTGTGTGCCTTAGGATGGACTGAGTTTTCTTGAATTCTCATTTTTTAAAACCACATTGTATACTCTGTGAAAAAAGCTGGGGGCCCTGCCTGTCTACATGTGTTCACCTGAAGACTCTGAAGATCTCATTGAATCTTGTGGCCTATGAGAGAACATTAGCGGCAAAGATGTATATAATCTAAGCCAGAAAAGAAAAAATGTGACGGAGTAAAGTTAAAGTTCCAAGAAGGGGGCGACCATTTCCAGCTGCAGTGGGGCTGGACATGGGTGGGAGATGGAGAAGGGGCAGGATTCACTAGCAGAATTCACTAGTATTCCTAGTGGTTTAAGAGCCTGTGAGGTCACTGTGGCTCATGCACACTGAGTTTCTCAGTGTCGCACAGCCGTTATGTGGCAGAGGTGGGGGGCCAGGGCAAGGCTGCCCCGAAGCCCATCTTTCTGCCCTCTGCCCTCGAGACACTTGTCTGCACTAAATCTCCATTTCCTTAGCAAATGCTGACTTTCAAACTAGCCCAGGGCACAGTGATAAGGAAAGCGGTAGGCGTAGTGCTGGCTCATAGTCGGGGCTCAATTAAAGTCCATCTCCTTTGTGAGTCTCCACTTCCTCACTGAATCTAGATAGAGGATCAGTCCTCCAAGCCTCACAGAGTTGCTCAGGCCTACATGAGCTCACGCATGCAAAGGCCCTGCTGTTTTTAGTGTTCTGGATGGAGTCAGTTGTCATGATTAGTAGGTTCCCTACTGCTGGGGTGCCTACTTGCTCCTTGTGATGCTCACCTCTGTTACTTGCACTGCCTGCACTCCCTCTGGAGCATGAGCTCAGGTCTTGGCACATGTTCATGACCTATTAAAGGGATAAACGCATCAGTTAAGTTGAGAAGGAAGCCGGGGATGCAGGGCCAGGCTGGTGTCTTTAATGAGGAGCTTGGATCGGTCAGTGAGTCACAAAGCAATGCTCCAAGTCAGGCGAGGGTTGTCTATGTTGTACCACATTCTTGAACACCTGGGAAATGCTCAGAATGTCCCTGTGAACCCCCCCACAGGGAAACAGGAGGCAATGTGTCAGTCTGGTGTGAAAGTGGCCCTGTTCTTGGGAAGGAACAATGTAGTCCAGACTCTGCACTCTGTCCTGACCTGGTGGCCTGCTCCTGTGGTGCCCTGTCTCTTTGCCCATCCTGTCTCTGTCCTAAGAGATTGGACACAGCTAAAGGTCAGCAGCTTGGCCTTGGAGGTATTAAGATGTCATGTGTCTCATTGAGCTCCTGAGTCTCTCAGAGCTGGAGGTTTGTTCTTGAGAGTGCTTCAGAACGGCCTTTGATTCTGCCTTAGGGAAAGAAGGAGCACATACTGGGCATCCACTCTGGCAGCTGTCGGGAGCAAGGCCTGCCTAGATTGTCACTCCTCCCCTGCAGCTCCCCTGAGACTGGCTTAAATTCATCCTTCTGGTTTGTCCAGGAGGCTTGCAGGCTCCAGAATCTCTTCTCTATGAGGTCTGACCCCTCCACCCCTCGGGCCATGGGACTGGCCCTTTCGACTTCAGAACAAGACTGAGCAGGGCTGTGTGTGGCCCATGTTGCTTGCTCAGCAAGAAGGAAGCCCGGGAAGGCAGCAGGCAGCCTTCTTTTGGGTCCTTCTCCGACCTAGGGCAAAGCCTGGTGCAGAGGGGCTGGGCAGTGAGCTACTCACCTGCTGGGAGGAGCTGCTGCTCTCCAGTGTGAGCCCACAGTGACCTGCTCACCGACAGGAACACATCGGGGTGATGTTTGATTTCCTCCTGATCTATGCACTCTTAAACTTTACCAGTTTCTCCATGTGCCACGTTTTCACCTGGTATTCTGGGGCAGCGTTGGTTTGTTGCTCTTCATGACTCGGTCGATTACTTGTGCACCTTTGGTGGTGTGGCCAAACACTTGGCTTCAGAGCAGTACGTGGTAGAAACCTGCAGGGTGGAAGGTTGGGGTAAGGGGATAGTGGTCCCGGCAAGGTGCTGTCGATGGCCGTGTAAGTCGGTGCCACATTTCTGGTGGGCATTTTGGCCTCATTGACCCCATGGTTCCATTTTGGAAAAATCTGTCTCATGGATATAAAGAGAGATGCACATTAAGATTATATCCGAGAGTATTCAGTGCTCTCGATGACAATATTGCAGAAATGGAACAACCTCCTCACTGTCCAGCCATAGAGGAGTGCTTACACAAATCATCATGTGCCTTCTGTAGAACCCCCTGCCTCTAGGTGACCTCTGACCATTAAGAGCCTCCTTCCCCAGCCTTCTCAGACAGACGATGTGTCTCTGTACTGCTCTCACTCACTGTATGAGGCATCTTGCTTACAGTGAGTTGAAAGTTTTTTTCTGTTGGTGACTTCTGCACATTGGTCCAGGTTCTGCTGTGGAATAGCATTGGGACGTGCTGATTCACTCTTTGCCGTGCCAACCCATTCTGGAGCATCGTGTCTGTGCATGGAAACAGCTGGGAACCTGACTGAGGAGAGCTCAGTGACTGGTGATAAAAAGCTGCAGGACACATCCAAGGGATTTGGAAGAAGGGGTAGCATGTCTGAAATACCCTCAGAGGGAGGTGGTATTTGAGTGGGCGCTTGCAGAAGGGTGGGACATTTGTGGCAGGGGAAGCTCAGCGTTAGAAAACACCCAAGCCTGTGGACTAAGCCTTAGTTCCTGGCCACCTGTCCGGAACGTTCCCCTCCAGTGAAGGCCACAGAGCCTTGTCAAGGCTCCAGCTTCTGTCCTGTGACACTGGGAAGAGAGCTTTCAGGTTGGGGGCTCGTCACGATGCTTGGTGTGGCTGTTTCTGCCTCCTGCAGCGCTTTTGGAGAACGGCCGCTCTTGATGGTGTGAGGGTGATGGTGTCCATCTCCTCGAACACCATGAGCCTGTCAGCTTCCTGTCTGTCTCTGGGCCTGTCTTGGAAAGAGCAGTGTCCCGGATGCAGTGCGGTCTACCCACACTGGGTTCATTTTGCTAGCTTGTTCTTCCTAAGGTGGATCCTCCACAGCCATCCCAGAACAGGGTGCTTTGCTGCTGGTGACTCTAAAATGTGGATATTCTCTCTCTCTCTCTCTTGCACATGCCCATAATAATTAATTGTGTCCCAGGAATGCAAGCACATGTTTTCATAGCTTATAGCCGCGGAGCCGATGGTGAAAGGGCACACGCTTCTCCTCACCCTTGTGTGCACACCTGAGCTCACACTTAGCTGGAAGCTGTGTTAGCACAACCCTCAGTTGTTCCGGCCCCTCCTGCAAAGGCTCAGGATTATAAATGCTCAAGCAGGGAGGCCAAATGAAATTCTCAGCCTCGGTCTTGCTTGATTATCATTTGATTTTTTCCAATTAGCATGTCCATTGCTAAAGATTTCCACTAAGATCTCAGGGCTGGAAAGGGACCTCTCTTTATTGGGGCAGCAAACAAAGGAGAGCAGTAAAACAAGAAATCAAACAGGGCTGCCAAAGGTCACTGGCTAATAGTCACAGTTTCTTTTCTGCCCCCTTTTAGGAAGAAATAGATTTTTTTTAAGTGAGTACACCGCTATCCATTATCCTACTGGAATAAAGAAAGCTCAAGCGTTCACTTACATTTCCCTAATAGCTTGCTATTACACTGCTGGCTTGGCATTTTCCTTCACAAAGCAGTCTTACTCGGGCCCTGTATGTGTCTCTGTGTGCGTGTGTGTGCTCACATACGCAGATTTTTGTTACTTGTAGGTCCCCATGGCCACATTCGTTCACCAGGCTGAACTCTGAATTAAACCCCCACTGTCTCTGCCTCCCAGAGCCCCTTGGGTCCGCTGGCCATGCTCTGTCACTCTCTTAATGGGAGATGACTCCAACCTGTTAGTGGAATTTACATAATCACATCAGCCTGCTAATCTTCCTCATCTGGTCAGGAAACACCCAGAACATAGTCTAGGCTAGAAGTAGGATCCGTGGACATAATATATATTTGGTTTCAAGTGTAAGGAAACCTTGATTTCAAGTAATGTCAAAAAAATGGGAGAAAGACGACATCTGTGTTTGTTGTCTTGCAAGTTCCTTTTCTTCGTGCCCTTTTGGCCACGCACATGGCTCTGGCACTCGTAAAGGTACGATGGCTTGTGTGTGTGTGTGGGGGGGGGGTTCCTGAAATGGACAGCAAATTTCTTGCTGTGTGGACATTTTCTTGGAAAAGTTAGCAGTCCGTGAGAATCTGCAGTGTCTCAAGATGTGAATAAGAATAAAAGAGTTAATTTAAGGAAATATCTACCTCAAATCAGTGTAGACATTCAGAGTAATTATGATCTTTACGCTTTAGTAATAATGGTTACACGCGATATGCATTCATTAGAAGTCTATCAGTTACAATGCTAGCATTATCTTTGAATTCTTTGCCCGATTTCTGGCACACAGTGGGTGATTAATAAGTGTTTACTGAAAAAGTCAAGACTATGTCTATAATCCTAGCTGCGTTTAGAATGTTTATACCTAATTTTTTGATAGCTTTCCTTGAACAAACCATCAAAATAATTTAGAAATTTAGTTCAGTTACAGTGATCTGACCCCTGAGTCTTCAATGAAACCTTTGAGGCCCGGTCACCTTTATCCAGGTCAACTAACTCCCTTTCTTTCAGCCTTTCTTCCTGCGCCTAGCAGATCTTTCTTCCATTCCAACCACCTGGAAACTAGAAACTGCTAGTTTCTTTAAACAAAACTGGAGATATGGGGAACTGGCAGTCAGGTGCAGGTTTGGCAACATGCATTTCTTTAAAAATTCTGAAAATACGTTTCTTTAAAAAAATTTTTTTTTAAAGTTTATTTTGAGAGAGAGAGAGAGAGAGAGAGAGAGAGAGAGAGAGAGGAGCAGAGAGATAGGAAGAGAGAGGACCTCAAGCAGGCTCTGTGGTGTCAGCACAGAGCCCAATGCGGGGTTCAAACACACGAACTGAGATCATGCCCTGAGCCGAAATCAAGTGTCAGATGCTTAACCAACTGAACCATCCATGACCCCCTGAAAATGCATTTCCTTTTTAGATTTGGAACAAATTAGACCAACAGCACATGGTTGTGAGAGAGTCAAATAATAGACATGGAGAGTAAAAAAGCGGAAGTTCCCTTTCTCATACCCTCGGGCCTCCCCTGCTGACAGTTTGTTCCCTTTGGTGTGTATCTTATTCATCACTTTGAGTTCAGTTACACCTGCACGCACAGTGTTGTTGGAAACTCTCATCTGGCTGTTGAATCTTCTCATCTCCGAAGAGTAGATTCATCCCCAGCTGCCTCGGCCTTTACACAGCTCAGGTGACGGGCAGGTCACGGAGACTCAAATTGACATTCACATACACCTGGAAAGATGTTCCTGCTTTTGGAATTCCTTGCATACCCGGCCCATGATTTTTTGGTGGCTGTGATTCTGCTCTAAGACTTTAAAAATAGGTAGTTTTCCTCTGGGTTTGAAGGTACTTTGGAAAACTTTTTGATGAGGGGTTGCAAGCATGCCTGTGAACTGGATCAAGTCAGGTGGGGAAAAGGCACACAGAGGTGCTGGCTTTCTGGTGGTTGATGTGTCAGTTTGAATCAGTGGATCAGTGGGATGTCCACCCCTGATGACTGGGACCCACCATGAGCGGTCCTTCCCATCCCCTCAGGTCTGCTTTGCTCCCACAGTCTCCCTGACTCATCCCCCGCCCCAACACAGCTCCCCGTGTCCCATGACATCTCTTCTCCCTCTTGGTGATGTTGGCATATTGTGTGGAGGGCTTAAAACAGTACCTGGAACATTGCGAGAGCTCAAAACATGTTAGCTGTTATTGGTGGTAGTAACAGCATCAGCAGAAGAGTAGGTCCTCATAAATGCACAGATGCTCTTATTATGTATTTGCCCTTTGAAGTCTCAAGTATCTGTAAACACATCTTTATACCATGCGGGTGCCCAGTAGCACTTAGGACACTCAGAGGCACACCATAGTTACTCCATGCAGACCGAGAGCTTTTCCTATTGTTCTCTAGTGGGCATCTGTTTATTCGAAAAATTGGCCTCTCTTTGAACAGGATCTTGCATCTGTAGTCTTCTTCCTTTGGAAGACGATGGGGATTCAGGAGCCCATAGATACCAGGATAGAGAGTGTCTCACATGAGAGCCTCTGTCATCAAAGCAGCTTTTGTAAATGACACAGGCCATTATGCTCTTCCTGTGTAATTTTATGACTTTGTATAATGACTCAAATAACCCTAACAACGGAGGAATTATAGCATCATTTTACATGACAGATTATTTCAGTGGTTAACATGTTTTTCATTTCAATTAACATTCATTATTTTGTCTCTGGTTCAAAATAGCCACCACGTTGGCTGTCTGAGTGTCCTCCATCCTTGTTTTGGAAGCAATTAGTTCTGATTTTGCAAACAAATTCAATCTTGTTTTTGAATGGGCAGTTTGATATTAACAAGAGAATAAAATGCACGTGATGCTGGCTGCCAGCAAACAAACATGGGACTTCCTGGGACGGGACCCTCCCTGGGCGGGTTCTCAGGCCTCTGAGCTGACAGGTCTGCCTTAGAGCTGATGAGAGAGCACAGACAGGACAGAGGCAAAGGTCGTGGGACTGGGACTGGCTACGTGAGCCTCAGCTTCTCCCTTCTATAAAATGGGGTCATACAGCATCTACTGTCAGAGGGTTATGGTGTGTGAGGAGTCAGGGGGGATGTGTTCAAGGCGCTCAGCCTGGAAGGTCATAGTCACATAAAACTCCTGGAGTCCTGCTCCTGTTCATTACTATCAGGCAGTGCTTTACTCTTTGACTAGCTGTTCATATAGAGTGAAATAATTGTATCTAAAGTTAGGCAAACCCGTTGGAATACCAAGGTATTAGACACAATGAAGGGGCTTTCTTCTATAACCAAAACAAGAAAGTCAGCAGTGCTACATATACTCTTGGCAGCCCCCACCCCCAATGTATCAGTAAAATTTTTTGACACAGATTGTTGAATTTCATCATGTGAGATCGATGTCAGGAAACAGATACCTGTACATCTACTTATTGCTGAAGAGATTATTCCGGAAGAGTCTTTCCAGCCACTGTTTTGCTGTAGGCACTGGCTGTGGCTCCACTCTGGCCATAGCCAAGTGAAATTGGGCCACAACGGATGTCATCACTGCCCTCTTTGGTGTCAACCGAAGTGGGGAAGTGGCAGGAGGTGCGACTTATCTTGATTGCTGAGGGTAGGGATATCTGCACGAGGAGTGGCAGGGTCCAGTGGGAAGCAAGAGCAGGAAATCCTTGGTGTGTGGACTTGACGGTTAAGGTTGACATTTCTAAGAACTAGGACAGGGACACGTTGGCAAGAGCAGTGACAGTCTGGTCAGTCTTGCTGGTAGCTGCTGCCCTCTTGAAAGGGTGTGAGTTGCTCTTGTAAATAATAGGAATACTAATAAATGTATTTGCATACTATACTTGAGAGAAGTCCTCTGAGTGGTGTTCAAAAGAATAGTTTTGGAGCAAAGTAAGTCTTGAAATTGAGACTATCAGCATGAGCTTTGCCATCATTTGAGTACTGCCCGATAATGCTTGCTGATGATTTCCACTGTTTGAATTTTCACTTCAGGCTACGTTGTTTGATAAACAGTACTAAACTTGACATTTCCTATTTGTTTAAAAAACATGTAAATAAAAGAGTGTGAAGAAGGTAGAAAAACGTATGCTTCCAGGAATAGTTGAGGATTCCTGAGAATTCGTATTTCTCATTCACTCCTAAGTCCTAAAAATTAATATCTCTTGGGAATTTGGAAGCACTACATACGGATCCTTACCCAGCCTGAGAAGTGGTCTGATCTCTGGAATACAGAAGGTCTTTCAGCCCTGAGATGCATAGGAGAGTTCCCTCCACCCACTTCGTAGTTGTCGTCAGAAATTTTTGCTTTTCAAGTTGGACTTAGGGTTTCATTTTTTTTTATACGAAATTTATTGTCAAATTGGTTTCCATACAACACCCAGTGCTCATCCCAAAAGGTGCCCTCCTCACTACCCATCACCCACCCTCCCCTCCCTCCCACCCCCCATCAAACCTCAGTTTGTTCTCAGTTTTTAAGACTCTCTCATGGTTTGGCTCCCTCCCTCTCTAACCTTTTTTTTTTTTCCTTCCCCTCCCCCACAGTCTTCTGTTAAGTTTCTCAGGATCTACATATGAATGGAAACATATGGTATCTGTCTTTGTTTGCCTGACTTATTTCACTTAGCATAACACTCTCCAGTCCCATCCACGTTGCTACAAAAGGACAGATTTCATTCTTTCTCATTGCCACGTAGTATTCCATTGTGTATATAAACCACAATTTCTTTTTTTTTTTATTAAAAAAAATTTTTTTTAATGTTTATTTAAGAGACAGAGTGTGAGCGGGGGAGGGACAGAGAGAGAGAGAAAGACACGGAATTTGAAGAGGCTCCAGGCTTTGAGCTGTCAGCACAGAGCCTGACACGGGGCTCGAACTCACAAGCTGGGAGATCATGACCTAAGCTGAAGTCGGATGCTTAACTGACTGAGCCACCCAGGCGCCCCCACAATTTCTTTATCCATTCATCAGTTGACGGACATTTAGGCTCTTTCCCTAATTTGGCTATTGTTGAAAGTGTTGCTATCAACATTGGGGTACAAGTGCCCCTATGCATCAGCACTCCTGTATCCCTTGGGTAAATTCCTAGCAGTGCTATTGCTGGGTCATAGGGTAGATCTATTTTTAATTTTTCGAGGAACCTCCACACTGTTTTCCAGAGCGACCGCACCAGTTTGCATTCCCACCAACAGTGCGAGAGGGTTCCCATTTCTCCACATCCTCTCCAGCATCTATAGTCTTGTGATTTGTTCATTTTAGCCATTCTGACCAGCATGAGGTGATATCTCAGTGTCGTTTTGATTTGTATTTCCCTGATGAGGAGCGACGTTGAACATCTTTTCATGTGCCTGTTGGCCATCTGGATGTCTTCTTTAGAGAAGTGTCTATTCATGTCTTCTGCCCATTTCTTCACTGGATTATTTGTTTTTCAGGTGTGGAGTTTGGTGAGCTCTTTACAGATTTTGGATACTAGCCCTTTGTCCGATATGTCATTTGCAAATATCTTTCCGCATTCCGTTGGTTGCCTTTTAGTTTTGTTGATTGTTTCCTTTTCAGTGCAGAAGCCTTTTATCTTCATGAGGTCCCAATAGTTCACTTTTGCTTTTAATTGCCTTGCCTTTGGAGATGTGTCAAGTAGACATTGCTGCAGCTAAGGTCAGAGAGGTTTTTTCCTGCTTTCTCCTCTAGGGTTTTGATGGTTTCCGGTCTCACATTCAGGTCCGTTATCCATTTTGAGTTTATTTTTGTGAATGGTGTAAGAAAGTGGTCTAGTTTCTTTTTTTAAAAAGTTTATTTATTTTTCAACAGAGAGAGAGAGAGAGAGAGAGAGAGAGCACATGCAGGTGGGAGACAGAGAGAGAAAGGGAGACAGAGAGTCCCAAGCAGGCTCATCATGGGGCTTGAACTAAAGAACTGTGAGATCATGACCTGAGCTGAAATCAAGAATTGGATGCTTAGCCATCTGGGCCACCCAGGCACCCCTGACTTAGGATGTCTAAGTCTGTTGAATTCTTGTTGTTTAAAACCACATCATATGTTTGTGTTCTCATTAGTGATAATAATGTCCAGATATTAAAGGAGAAAATTCTAAAGGTCCAGATTAATAAATTCACTTACTTCACTGAAAAAAGTCATGTGTTGGGGGTTGCCCATGTTTCCAACCCAGGAGCATAAAAATGATGAGACGCAGTCACTACCCTTGAGGAGTGCATAGTATATTTAGGAAGAGAGACTCAAAAAGAGAGACTTATGCTATAGTGAATGTCACAGTTGCATCTGAACAAGGTGTAATGTTGGAACAAATGATGTCATGGTCGATTCTGCTTGAGGTAGAACTCACAGGATCAGGAGATACTTCATGAAGGGTAGTTGATTTGAACCTTGAATGAGGGGCAGACATGTGCCATGCAGGCAAAAAGCATTTGTCCAGGCATATAGACTTGAATTTGCATGGCACATGAAAGAAACCTGTAAGAGGCTCTTATGGCTGGCTGCTGTTGGACCAGTAGGACTGAATGATGGGGGAAAGTGGTGAGGGCAGAAAAGGGAGATGGCCACGATGGGCTCCAAGGCTTTTAGCCTGAGCATACCCCATATTCTGTCAGAATAACTATAATAATTTGGTTAAGTTGAAGCAATGTTCTCCCTTAGAGACTAGTCGGGAACCTGAGCAGACGTGTTCATAGAGCCATGGTGTCATGGGCGTGCAGCCTGGCTGCCTGTGGAGGAGCCCTACAAGACTTCCTGGGGGAGGGGAGTATTGGGTGGGGCCTTGAAGAAAGCCTTATGGAGGCAGAGAGGATGGAGGGGAGAAGTGTGGGTTTGTAAAGAAGACGTGTCAGACTGAGAAGAAGCCCACATGCTGGTCCAGGGACACGAAGATCCTTGGTGGGCTCTGGGAAACAGTAGAGGGGGGCTGGAACAAAAATACTTGGTGGTAATGGTCCATGTGTACGTGCGTGTGTAGGGGGGTGTGTATGTATTGGAGAGGGGAGAAAAGCAGATATTGACCCTGTAAAGGTAGGCTCAGTCAGTTTAATACCAAAAACTAGGAAATCAGACTGTGCTCTTAGGAGGTGGGGCAAAGATAAGGTTCTAAGTATAGGGGTCACATCATCAGATTTGTACTTAAGAATCACTCTGCTTCAGAAACATAAATGTTGGGAATTTTGGTAATCTTAAAAAAAGATTAAGAATAAATAGTTAAGCCCAAGAAAATAAGAAATGCCTGTGACCTTCCAGTTGTCTGTCTTCTCTCCTTCATAGGGTGCTTGTAGGTTGGGATTTTCTTTGTGGTGCTGTCAGTAGGGTAGGAAGTGTGGCTGTCCCCTAGCACCAGCTACGCCAGGATGGAGTTAGGGCTTCATGGCCATTTGAAAGGCTGGTAGGACCTGCTTTCCAGATTAAATTGCTTGTGTCACCCCAGGTAATAAATATCTATGACACTGGGTATAGCAATGCCTTCAAGACACTTCATAGGATTTCATTCTTTGACTCAAGAAGTAAAATATGTTAAAGTCAGAAGAGTTGGTCCTCTGCATCGGCTGGGTTGGTTAATTTTTAGGGTCTTTACTGAATTGTGGGGGTTAAAATATACACAACAGCCAGGGAAGTTATGCCTCCATGGGTTCACATATACTTGCCCATAACTTCATATAATATGGTCTCTGGATGCAGACCAGAGGTTTGGGTGCCATTTCCACTGGAGTCCCAGGGTGGTAAAGAACATCCGAGTTTGCTCTGATATAACAGGTATTCTTGTTTCATTGGAACTGTGAAAATTTAGGTCGGGTTGGGCTCTAGTCCCTGAGGCATCCTCGGAGAGGTCAAACATGGTACCTCGATGACCACCAGACGTTGGGTGTGTTCAGCTTGCTCCTTTGCAGGTGTAGAGCCAGGGGCAATGTTTCAGAGAAGCTTTATTTCTAAAACTGAGCCTAGTGATGAAACTAAAATGCCAAAATAAGAATTTAAATGGTCCCAGAGCCGTATTTAGTCATTTCCAGGATAGCCTTGTTCCAACAAGTGTATGTGAGGTAGCTTTGCTCTATTTCTGTGTCACACTGGCCAAGTCATTGCCCGTCTGTGTCTAATTCCTCATTTATAAATTAGAGTTCTTAGGCTAGATTAGTTTTAAGGTGTTTTGTGGTTCTGACAGTCTGCTATTTTGTGATTCACTTCTGAGAAACCATGGCGTTGGTCGGCACATAGAGACCCACCCCCTCACCCCACAGGCATATATGGAGCACTCATGCTGCACCAGGCCTGCTAGTAAGCACAAGCCAGCCCTATCTCTTTGTGTCCCCACAGTGAACTTGGTTTAATGGTGAAGTTCAGGTCCACCAGGCATGATCTGTCATTAACTGATAGTACATGATTCCATCTTTTTCTCAAAGCCATTGGCTCAGCTCCGCATTTACTTCTCCCTCCTCTCCCTTTGGCTCAGCTCCTTTCCTGTGTGGCATCATCGCACGTGGTGATGTCTGCTCCAGCAAAGCTGCCCGCTCTTTGGATTTTATAGCCCCTTTCTGGGAACTCATCACAAGAATTGTTTCAGCAGTGGGCATGCACACTGGGGACCAGCCCAGGAGAGGGCCTGCCAGATGCCAGAACTGCTGCGTATATTTGTTGATTCTTCATCAGTGTCAGACAGTCTGCTGTGTGAATGATGATAAATGTGTGGTGTTCTGCTGAAGGACTCATGGGCTCTCACGTTAACCCCGTGCTGACAGCCTGCTTGTCCGCTACGTGGAGTCCCATCAGCCATCATCCCTTTCTCTCAAGTCCAGAACAAACCTTGAATGAGTAAAGTATGTTTGGCAAAGGGTAATAGGTAATCATGTCCATGTGAATTAGAAATGCATTTTTTTTTTCCAGACAGAGAGGCAAGGACAAGGTAGGTACCTGCTACAGAAGCAGGGAGGCATTGGAGAGAGGACCACAAGTGACAAACACATAGGTGCCCCCAAAGAAATTTCAAGTTCGTAATCTAGGCATGACTGGCATGGGCTGAAGAAGAGATTCATCCTTGGCCACTGTGCAGCTGTACGAACGTCATCATAGGCCTGGCCACCAGTTATCTTCCCGACTTTGGGCAAGGCTCTTACCCAACTTGGGCTTCATTTCCCATCATTAGTAACATGAGTAAACTGGACTAGGTGATCTTATAGCATCCCTATAGGACCTCCTTCGTCAGTTTATTGGTCAGACAGGCCCAGCCTTGTGGCCCATCCAGCCTGGGATCCCTGATGGCCTCAAGGGTTTGGCTGTGGGTACCTGGCCAACCTCAAAGGTAATTTCTCAAACAGACCTTCCTCCTTTTACAGCCTCCCCCAAATTGCTAGGGAAGGTCTGAGATTGAATAAGAACCAAGTTGGTGGGTGCTTTTCCTAGGTCACTTTCCTTTGTTCGGAAGAATGTGGATTACCTCACACCCCAAACCCAAATTCGTAATGAGCTGGAGATTTATTCCATGCCTGATTGAAAAGATTTTCTTCTGTGGCCCCATGAGTTCTCCCAGGGGATTAAATGACGTTCCAACCCTAGGGCCTTAGAATGAAGTCACATTTCTAAGGCATTGGTAATTTCATCCTATACACGCCCATTTGTTATTGGGGCAAATAGGAATTATAGTGACAGCTGCCTTTTTCTTGCTTTGTGTTTTTTTAGGCGTTATACTGAGTATGTACATCACCTCATTTAATCTTCATAGCACCGGCTTGAAGTAGATTCTATTTTCCTCCATTGTATAGATGAGGAAACTGAGACAGACTTACAGTTCCAGGGTTAAATGTCCTGCCAAGATCACACAGTGAGCTAGTGGCAGAGCTGAGATTTGCACTTATGTTTTCTGACTCCAGGGCCCAAATGTTAGCCTCCAGGCAAGACTTCCAAAGGCAAAGCACTTGAAGGACACCATAATCACCTGATGGATGGTCCATCCACAGTCACTTATCCTCCCCCTAGAACTCGCCACGTAGGCATGAGAGTTACTCCCAACAGTTTGCTAGGACAGTAGAGACCATGGGGGAAAAGGAGGCAATCACTGCAGGCCTTTCTTTCAATGGTTTATGATTCAGGGATGGGGTTCCTTCCGTGGACATAAGCCATCCTAATAGCACCATTTATCATTATGACACAGGTTAGGATGGAGGAAACCAGAGCCAGAATGGAAGAGTAGAATTCTGATTATTTTAGCAGTTGAAAGTGACATCACATCAGAGCCTCTATAGAATGGCAAATTGGAAGCTGGACCAGAATTGCTTCAAAATGTATCCAGAGATCGTTTTCCACTGCTGCGATAAAGTCATTTGCTTGTGTTTGGAGATGTGTTTCTATCTAAACTGCTTTCTGACTTGTCTGTGTGTTAGCCAGCTGGGAAGGCTCTCCATCAGCCCCGGAGGACTGTGAAGCTCTGGGGTGCTGTTTCTGGGTGGGTCATCCATGATGTGCCACGCGCTGTACTGGGGTCTCAGTGAGCTAATGGGGCCACTCCCTCTTTGTTTCTTTCAATATGTTGTGAATGTCTTTTCATGTAACCAAGTCATGTTTTCCATTATTTTTAATGGCCACATTGTTGTCCTTGGTATGTCTGGTGGGTTGAACCTGGGCTTTTGGAACAGAATCTCTTGCCCTTGTCAGCACGTTGGTTCAAACGGGAACACCAGCAAAGGCCTCCGGGTTGCGCCGGGCTGTTTGACCACCGCTTTTGTTTATTCGGTTGGCCTTTGTCCAGGTACTTTGCGGGTGAGACCCATGGGAGCCGGATCTTCAGTGAATTTATCCCCTCTTTTTCCATCCTTAGGCAAAAGAAGGGAAACGTGGCCCACAAACACTGGGTTGGACCTTCGAATCTGGTGAAGTGCAAGCCCTGCCCCGCCGCACAGTCAGCCATGGTCTGCGGCTCCGATGGCCACACCTACACTTCCAAGGTCAGTCATCTCTGTTGTCTTTTCTGTCATCCAGAATATCCCACGCCTGCCTGTTCTGACAAGTCTCTGTGCCAAAAGTAGGGCCTGTGAATCCCTAGTTTTGTTGGGCTTTGGGCCTTGCCCTCAAGAAGCTGCCACGTGAATAAACTCTCGAGCCAAAGAGACCAGATAAAAATGTTACCTACCTCCCATGTAACTGGAGTGATCAAGAACCATGGGGAAAGGATCATTGTGAGAATGGCCTGTGATCCTGAAGTCAGTCTAGGCAGGCTTCCTGGAGAAGGTGAGGTAGCAAGCTGTTCCAAAGATGTGAGTCATAGAGCTCAGCCGATGGGTGTCTCTGGAGTTTGCTGTAGCTCGTGTCTGCCCATCTCCTGCAGCTGGAGCTCCAGCCCTTTTCTCTCTCCTCCTGTTGTCTGTATGAGGCTCACTTAGGGATGGATTCTGGGTCTAAAGAGAGTGGCTGTCACCCACACCTTGGGCACTTGTGGCCACACCGCCTACAGTTCTTGAGCTTGGGCCTTTCTGCTAGATCCCTCTCGGTCCCTCGCCCTCTGCACACACAGCTGACAGCTTCTGTTCCTGTGATCCCCTCACCATCTACCCTGTGGAGATCCCCCCAGGCCTGGGAGGGCCCTCACTGCCTACTGTCCCCAGAGGCTGATTTGGGTTATTGCGAGGCAATGCCATGCGTTCCTGCGGATTCTCTTTGCACAGACCATATATTTTTTGTTCGCTGAAAGCAAGAGTTTTATTCTTTTAGATTCTCACATTTTTCTAACTAGAGGGAATATGCATAGCTAAACAGGAAGCCAGAAGGTAGGTCTTGCTTATATGCATGTCCATGTAATCTGCTTTAGGACCTCGATATCATCCTTACTATTTGACGGCTTGTTTGTTCTTTCAACAAGTATCATTTGGGCCCTTTTTATGTGCCACACTCTGTGCCAGATGCTCAGGAAACTTACTGTGGGAATACAAAAAGTTCACCCATCTTCACAGCCAGAGTCAAGGATCCTTACATCCTCAACCTCAGACCTGCCCTGGGAATTAGAGCTTTTCTGCCCAGGGTCACAGTCAGTACATCCTGGTTAAAGACCCCACTTGGCTCAGCATACCTACCCTTGCCCCTTCCCCTACTGCCCCTGACCTCTGATGGAATCAGTTTGAGATAGTTTGTAGTCACAGGGTTTGCTTCTGGCACCCTGCACATGTCTGCAGTTGTGGATTTTGGTGGGGTGTTGGGGGGGGGCACTGATGAATCAGTCCTATCTCCCACTCCCCAAAGGCAGATCAGGTCAGGACTGTCTTCCACCCAAAGCCCAGCTTCTCAGTATGTGAAGGGTTGTCTGGAGCTGGTTGTGATATAGGAAGTCTTGTGCGGGGCCTGAGATCTGCATTTCTAACAACTTCCCAAGAGACGTACATGCTGGTGGTCATTGGACCACATTAAGTAGTGAAGACTTCGGTTTTTATAGGCATCTCCTACTACATCTTTTTACCTCCAGTCTGCTTTTGCCTTGCCTCCAAAGTCCATTTCTGCATGACAGTGAGGTAGGGATGATTCTGTAATGAAGGCCTGCTGTGCGTCTCGCCCTCTTAAAACGATTTCTTCTTAAAGAAGAAAAAGATGCCTGTGTGACTGTCACAGTGAGGGGAGAGGGGGTGGGAGGGTGAGAGAGCAGTCCAAGAGGAGACCTGTAGGCAAAGCTGGAAGGTGAGCCGATGGTCCAGCAAGGCCGGGCTTGGGGGACGCTGGTTACTATAACCACCTTCTTCTCCGTGTCTGCCTTAAGAATGTCAGGCTCTAGACTCAGAAGCGGTGCCTGTCACCACCTTCACCAGGGACAGAACGCAGTGCATACCGGGTGCTCATTGAGTGTCATGGGCAGGAGGGGAGCCTCCAAGGACTCTGGCTAAGAAGGAATAGCAAGAACCTGGTCTTTGTAACCCATCTGGGATTTGAGGGGTTGGGATTTCAGAAAGCTTAGTGATCAAGAAAAATAAGCTGTCCCCACCCTGGGCCAAAGTGCTTAGCTAAACACCCAGCCCAGGGCTCTGGCAGAGAGTCAGAGGCTCCTGAAAATGATTCTGTCTTTGTGAAGATCTAGTTAGTGTGGTTCAAATGATTCCCTCCAGCTCTGGAATAAACTGTCTGATCCTCAAGCCTGAGATTGGAGACGGGCCACGAAATGTCAGTGGAGGATCGGGGCTGTTGGGGCAAGTGGCATATTGCACATCAAACTCCAGCAAAAACCTGCCAGCTCACCTCTGCCTCTCATTCGCAAAAGGAGCTTCAAATGCCAGCTCCCCATGACCCCCGAGCTACAAGGAGCAGTAGTAACCTGTCAGCCGTGGCTTGAAGTGCTGTCAGTTGCCCCGGGAATGTCTCTGGAAATGCTTGCTGGTCTCGGCCCCCCTGCAGTCCGGGCAGGAAAGTTGCCTTTTGTTGTAGAAGGTTGCCTACCCACCGATACTGATAAATCGCTTGTCTAAGAGGCAGGACGGGATTTGGAAGAGTCCTTTGCAATGACTCCTGATTCTTCAAAAAAAGAGTGACTTCCGGATGCTGCTGGGCCCTCAAAGCTTTCACGGCCTCAGCCTGCTCTTGGTCCAGTGTCCTGGAATTGCAGCCCCAGCTTAAACACAGCCCTCAGTTTCCCAGACCTGCTCAACTATCTATTCCTAAAGCAAACAAAGAGACCTAAAGCATTCTTATTAGAAACTGTAGTATCCTTTTCCCCATTCTCCATATGTGGTATACTGAGGCCCACAGAGCCAAGGACAGTGGCAGAGTTTGATACCCAAGGTTTCCTGCCTTGATATCTATAATCACCCACTTCTTTTTATAAATTTAAGTTTATTTATTTATTTTGAGAGCAAGAGAGAGTATGAGCAGGAGAGGGGCAGAGAGAGAGGAAGAGAGAGAATCCCAAGCAGGCTCCACACTGTTAGTGTAGAGCCTGACGTGGGGTTCGAACCCACAAACCGTGAGATCATGACCTGAGCCACAACCAAGAATCAGGTGCTTAACCACCCGAGCCTCCTAGTTGCCCCCTACAATCACCCACTTCTATTTGAAGTTAAAAAAAGGAAGGGAGTCAGGGAGGGGTAACATTGGCGTGGAAAATGGTGTAGGTATTAGTCTTTGACATTGGTCTCTTACTTTTCTTTTTTTTTTTTATTTTTTTTTTATTTTTTTTATTTAAAAAAAAATTTTTTTTTCAATGTTTATTTATTTTTGGGACAGACAGAGACAGAGCATGAACGGTGGAGGGGCAGAGAGAGAGGGAGACACAGAATCAGAAACAGTCTCCAGGCTCTGAGCCATCAGCCCAGAGCCCAACGCGGGGCTCGAACTCACGGACTGCGAGACCGTGACCTGGCTGAAGTCGGACGCTTAACTGACTGCGCCACCCAGGCGCCCCAGTCTCTTACTTTTCTACCTTATATGAACTTCTAGAGAGGTGACATCTTTTCCCTAAAGAAACGGATCACATGTCAGTCAGTAACTGTGTGTTGACTGTTCTAGATCTCTGAGCCCACGGATACTTTTAAAACCCATTCAATGAGGCATCCTTCCAAGGGGATATTTCAGTCAGGTGGTTTACTACTAGAAGTGTTTTAATAATTGCCCCCAAATACATGACCACCTTTTCATGGAGGTTTAAGAGGACATTTTAGTCCTATAGACAAAGCTGTTGGGGGACCACAAGTAGATGGTCAGTTAATAAGAGTGAATGAGTTAACTATTCATGAACTCCATCCCTCAGAGTTGCCACCTTTTGCGGGGGGCGGGGGGAAGTCACTGGGTTCAGGAAACAAGAACTGATGAGACCCTGAACATGATTAATAGGAGGGATTTGATATCGTAAGTCAAATTCACAAAAAATGAGTGTTGGCAAAACATCTTGTAGCCCTTGTCCCCATCATCATCAGGGAAACCCCCACCCCATAAGAAATGATCGCAGTCCTCCAGGGGGAGGCGTTTGCTCTCTTTGGGATGGATCTGAAGGCTGTGGGGCACACTGTCAGGAGCAGGAGGAAGAAGGAGCCTGTATATCAGCTCTGTTCTGGATGCTGGGTAGTTGTCTTCAGGTGGTATCACACAAACTCTCCTGCTTCTATACCCAGAACTGTGTGAGGATCCTAGAACTTGAGGGAAGTGCTTAGAAGCCCCTGTCTTGGCAGAGCTCCTAGTGACCCGGCATCAGCAACCCACTCAGAGTTTTGTGACCAAAGGTAAAGTAGACAAAAACGCACCAAGTCTTGAGCTGAAAGGATATAAGGTGTTTCATGGCAATAAATGTTTATTCATATTCTGTATCCATAAAAGAGAAGGAATAAAAAACCACCTGTGGGGATAGGCCAATTGAAGGCCAACCCTGCAACTGCTTTGAAATTATGATGTAGACCCTGCCCCTTGACTTGGGTTTGAGGCAGTGAGGATCGCCCTAGTCATCTTACTACCCTTGATGTCCTGTTATCCTGGCCAGAAAAACTGAACCAGTCCAGAAACTCCATAAATTTTTATGTCCTTCCTTACCGTGTATCGTGAGTTGTCCTACTTGCTGTGGCTATGACAAAGGGCAAAGCAGACAAAGCCTCACTTTTCATGGGACTTAAAGGTAGGCAAATTGAAAAGCAATCTCCTTTTATCAGAACAGATGTTCAGATGAAGGGCATTGAGTGCTGCAGGACACAAAGCAGGGCTACCACCACCCTTGGGAGGTGTGAATGTTTTGGTAGAGGAAGTGATGATTCCGTGGAGATCTTAAGGCTGGAAGGAATCAACCAGAGCCAAAGTGGCATGGAGCACAGCACCTCCATCTGAGGGGAGAGGGGGTTGAAGAGTTAGATGAAGGACAGCATGTCCCCTTGAAGGAGCTTGTGACCATTGGTATGGCTGGTCACATGTGATCTGGGGACAGGGAGTTAACTAGCTGCAGAAATGAGGCTGGAAAAGTAATAAGGGGCCATTTCTGTAGGGACTTTGAAGGCCATGTGAGGGGGCTGAACTTTGCCCTAACAGCACTGGGGATCCTATTAAGGGTTTCTGGTTTTGAATTCACTTGCACTGGCTACTAAGTAGACATGGTTGGGGGCAGGACTGGAGGCAGGGTAGCCATGAGGAGACTGCTGGTATGAGTGAGGCCCGGAAGTGTATAATGGTTGCAGAGATGGGCAGAAAACAGTCGACAGAGGCATTCAGGGAGTCAGAGCTGGTCTCGGTGACCATGTGAATTTCAGACACAAGGGAGTCGTTTCAGCTCTGAGTTCGGCAAAAGGCCGTCTTCACCATCCTAGTCCTGATGAGACTTGGAAATCCTCTTGCCAACAGCTTCGTGGAGTCAGCCTGGGCCAGCTTGGAACCCGTCATCTGTGAACCCCTTTGCTTCCTCTCCTGGCATCCATGTGGAAAGATGAGAGCTTATTGGGGTCCTGCCTGCCAACTTTTAATTTTGCCTGTGTGCAGAGGGGCACAGCCACTGCTGACCACAGTCCGGCAGCCTGGGCTTCAAGTGGGCAAGCTCAGCTTTCCTCCCTCTGGAGGGGAGAGCTGTTTGGGAAAATGTAGTGGCTCTGAGGTCCCTGGCGGCTCAGAAGGGAGGAGGGCCCCACTGCTCCACGTCCTGTTTCTGGTAGACAGGCCTCTTCTAATAGGACTTCGTGGAGTCCCCTCAGTCTGGACCCATCTGACCAAAGCTCAGATGTCAGTGCTGGGACTGCTCATGTCCCCACCAGAAGCCACTGGTCCTTGGCCTGACCTTGAGGAGAAGGCTCCCTGAATGGAACTGGGAGGCCCTGAGAGCCAACTCTGTTCTCCCCCATGAGCCTGGCTGTTGGTAATTGGAAAACAAGCAGTCAGACACCCTTCTGCTCCCACCCCCCTCTCCAGAACGTTTACTTCCTTAATCACTGTTAAACAATTAGCAAATGGCTCATTTATGTCTAGACGCAGAAGAGAGATGCAGAGTCAAGAGCTGCTGTGGAGGAAAATGTTTCTCTTCTGTTGTGAATGTGCTCTCGCAAGGGATGGCGAGAGAGCTTGCTTTACAGGGTTGGCATTTCTTTCAACATATTGTCGCTGCGGATTATATTATTTTCAGAGTCATCTTAATAGTTTCCAACAATTGCTACCAAGTAAAGGTCACGTTTGAAGTTTTTGGCAAATAGAGTCTCGGTTGGCCGGCATTTCCTATGCACAGACTGTTCTGAAGAGTGAGAGCAATCCAGGGCGGAGGTTGTAAGACTTTGCAAGATAGCGTTAAACTTAGTGTCTCTTCCCAGTCTCCCCCAGGCTTTTGTGGCCCTGTGACCGTGACCGGCATGGGACATTTTTATGTATAGATCCTCTTCTTTGCTTTTCAACAGAGTGGAGGGTGTCCATATTTTGGGGGATATTTTTGGATAACCCTGTCGCTATAGAACCCGCTGGGTGGGAGTTGTCTTCACTTGCAAGTGTCTCCTTGGTGAGGGCATTGCTTCTGGCTAACCAGAACATCACATGATGGGAGACAAAAGGTGGAGGGCTTGCGTTGGCATGTTTGTGCATCAGGGGATTGGAACACAGGGGTAGTGGTGATGGCCCAAGGATAAGAGGACTAACAGCAATTAGGGGAGCCATTGGATGTGCCCATCTGGCAGCCCTGTGGAGGGTCAAGAAGTAGGAACAATCCCGACGCCATCCCTTTGTGCTCTAGGTAGCAGGGGGAGAAAGCAGCGGTGCACCCGTGGACCACGTGGACACTACTGATCTGGGGAGGGAGTCATGTGGTAGATTTCATTATTTTGATTTTCTGTTGCTTAGGAAAAGCCAGCAAAACAGGCTTTATGACTTTGCAGGTATACTCCGTGGATCTAACCAACTTTAAGCAGTTTTATATGTTAAAGCTTCAGAGATTTGGGGATTCACATCCCATCACAGGTGGCCCAACTTTGCTTTTCCACTCAGGTCTTGTTCATTTTCAACCTCCTTTCCTCCATCAGGAGTAGCCAAATATCATTTAGACTGAGAGCTGGAATTCAGGGTGCAAAAACCCTCGACTCTTGGGTTACATAGAAGTCTTGCACTAGTTTTGTTATCCTCCCCTTTTCTCCTTCACGGGGTTTTGGAAGGAGCAAGTACAAATAATATGTAAAATACTGATTGGGTGTTAGTTAGGATGTACGTTCTGGCTGCTCTAACAAAAATCCAAATGAAACAGAGGCTTAAACAGAGGTAGTTGTATTTCTCTCTCATGCAAAGGCAAGCAGCCCAGGGAGGGTCACTGACCAGGGTCCTTTCAGCTCACCGTCCTGTCTTTCTCAGCCAATGTAGTTGTTGAGCTTCCACGCCTGGGTCCAAGGTGGCTGCTGTGCCCAGCCAGAAGGAAGGAGAAAAGGAAGGAGGCACAATCCAGAAGTCACCGGTGTCACTTCTGCTCACATCGTCTTGGACACAGCTTAATCACAAGGCTCCATGAGGCTGCGAAGGAGTCTGGGAAATGTAGTTTTTATTGTGGACGGCTATATGCCTTGCTAAAATTTGAGAGTCACATAATTAGAGGAATAGAGTGGATATTGGGGTTACCTGTCAGTCTCTATTGTAGTAATATTTTTAATCACAGTAATGACAAGAACAACATCGAAACAATAGCACTTAATTACTAATTTAGTAATTAATACATAGCAATAGGTACTCTGACCTTGTGCTGAGTGCCATCGTATTGTATTTCCTCTAGCTTTCCATCTAGTTCCTACAACAGACCTATGAGGTAATACTTTTATTAGTCCCAAATTAATGACGAGTACATCGAAGCCCTGCAACGTTTCCAAGGGCAACACAGCTCGTAAGCAGGAGGGCAGATACTAGAACACGGGTCCACCTCTCACATCAGTCTTTACTTTCATAAGTGCAGAGCCGTCTGAAAAGTAATGTAAAATACCAGCTGTGTCATCAGGATGCTTTTGATTTCGTGTGACAGAAACATAACTCAAACTTTGCTTACTCCCAAAATGAGGATTTATTGCCATATAAGGCTAGAAAGTATCCTGGGGTAGGCAGAGCTCAGAGAAAGAAGAGGAAATGCTGTGCTGTTGACATTGCATTTCCTTCTGTCTCTCTTTGTCTATCTCTGCTTGGCTTCATTCTGCAAAGAGGCTTTCTCCCCTTGGCAGAAAGTAGGGATTTTGACAGCCCCAGATTCATTTCCTCCCAGCCTAGAAGCTCAAGAGAAATTTACCAGCGTCTATGCTTCAACCCCAGGGAAGGATCCCACCTGGCTCTTTCTGAATCCTGTGTCTGTCCCTTAATCAAATACCATGCCACACGACCCTCTTCCTCCCTACAATTCACTATAATCAAGGGTAGTATTTTTTACTGGAGGAGAGGGAGGGCAAGATTATTTACTGGACTGACAAGATTATTTACTAGTACACTGGGAGGGCAGTGTGCTACATAATCACCTCTTAAAATGTCAGATACAGTAATCTCATTAAAGGTTTCAGCTAAATGACACTAGCTTGAGCCTGTAAGGATATATTAAACCATTCTGTGTTTCTATGAGTGACAGGCATAGACGGGCACAGAAGCCAAGTCTGTACCAGAATGATAGTTATCTGGTTAAAGAGAGAGTTCATCGAAAATAGAGTAGATCCAGCATTATTTTAATTCAGAATTCTTTTCAACCATTTGGCCTAATGTTTTAATACTTCCTTCTGATCATGTGGCACATCTGTCCTCAGTTATATGAAGCATTTATTTCTTCTTGGAACATGCCAAGATAACACTGGCTTTTTGGCTCCTGAGGATAAACTTTCAGGCAAAATGGTTATTGTGACATTTTCGGGAAGCGCAGATGTTCAAACACCGTCCGTGGTGAAAATGCATCCACTGAATTTACACAGACTACTTCAACATGCAGATTAGTTATGAAGTTACAGCAGAAGGAAGCAATTCAGCTAATTATTTCACTACTTATTTCTATGTTCTATATGCAAACATGCATTTAACCAAGATTGGAAGAATAGGTATTCATTTCTTCTTCTCAAATGCCCTGAATAGGATGCCATGTAATTAGTTAGTGCTTTTGTTAAAAACACATTAGGAAGAATAACCTTCTTGTTGTCATTTCTGTTGAATGCACAATTAAACCGTTTGATAAAGCAATTACCTGAACACAATTATGTTCATCCTCACCCCATCAGGAGATGAAATTAAGGATTAGGTAAAATTGCAAAGCACATGAGATCTCTGCCAACCCTTCTTTAGAAGACAGAAAGGTCCCTGGCCAGGATGAATTTGCACAGTTCTATAAATCTAATTAAATCATTGCACAACAACTTTAATTAAGTTCATGATCATATTGCTTTTCTTTTCTTTAAGAAAAAAAAGCAAACAAAATATTCTTTGTTGGCATGCTGCTCTAGTGAGTACAGTCAGACTTCTTCACAACCTTTTCCAAGAGAACATTTGAGCCCCAGATTTGGGAAGTGCTCATAGAGTCTTGTTATCTAAGCCTTGGACTAGGACCTTTATGTCATGAGGGAATGAGGTGGGTTAGGGTTGACCATGAATTGATGCCATAACTGCCTGTCAAGAGGAATGGCTTTAATGATGCCCTCGCTTTTACCAAAGCAAGTTGTTGGGACTTTCCCCTTTCTGAAACCAATGGAACAGTTTTGCATGTTTACATATGATTGCATGGGACTGAAATGCCTCATCCTGTCATCAAGGGTGTTTTCCTGAGATGCTGGGTTCCACCCGGGAACATGCTCAGAACAGCAGACCTCAGCGTCAGGGAAGACCCTGTGTCCAAGAGAGCACTTTTCCAAAGTTCTTATCTAAAGATACTGAGGACTGCTTTGAAATCTGCACCTCCCTGAAGGCTGCCTGTGCAGTGGTGTCCAGATGAGAGAGACCAGGTGCTATGGGAACATGGGGACGCTGACCAGAGTGATCAGGTGGAGTACATTATAAGGTTTTCTTTGCTTTCTTCTCTCCTCGGAGGGAGGTCAAAAGATGTTATCCTGTATCAGCATGGATGGGATGCTCCTAAGGTGGTTCATCTCTCATGTTAGCTTCATATTTCCTCCTGGAAGATCTCTAGACCCTCTGGCCCCTCTTGAGAGCACGTCCACATAGAATACAATTCCCTGCTATCAAACAAAGCAAGACAGAGGTGGAGTAGAGAGGATGCATCCCCTTTTTTGTTTGTTACTTTTGGCCTTTTAATGTACATGACAGGGTAGAATGGCTTGACTCTCTCTTATCCACATCCACCTCCACCAAAAAAGGAATAACTATATTCCTGACATTTCACCTTTGAGGCTTAGACTAAGCATCTCAGTGAAGTGTCTGTGAGCCCTTCCTGCTAAGCAAGGTCATTTCTTTTCCTCTGAGCTCCAACAGCACAAGGTAGTATACTTGTGCTGGCACATTTATTGCACCCCCTTGGAACTGTTCACAGTTGAGTGTGTGTCTCGCCACATGATGAGCTAGAGTCTGAAAACTGTAACACAGAGCCCCTCAGTAGAATACCCTTTTAAATAGCTGAGTTTGCAAGATGTAAGGGAAATCCCTGGTTGGGAGGCGGGGAGAAGGAAAACCAGAGCAGATACCGACCACTGACCACTGCCTTGGGTGCCCTGGGGCAGGGGCGGTGGAAGGTTGCCCATCTGACCGAGAGGTTTTAGGGGTAACAGCTAACCTGCAGACTAGAGACAATGCTTTATGTCTTTACATGTTGGGAAATTCGAGGTGACACCCCACACGTAAGTCCAAAACCTTCAGTGAGTTCACCCTGAATTAAAAGGTGGGCTTTATTGAAAAAAAAAAAAAAATTCTGCCTGTTGGTCAGATATTTCTTCTAAGATAACACTTGTCAACTTCAGCCTGATTCTGCTTTGCAAAAGAAAAGATCACCGGTAAAACTTCTTAAGGAAGAACCCGCATTCATTCCTACAGAGCACGGGCGGTACACCAAACATATAATGACTAACATAAGACACAGGCACAAATCAGTTAGATCTGAGAGCAGCTGTTAAGCTGTCCTGTGGCGTATTGTGTGACTGGCGACCTGAGTATGTGGTTCCAACTGATACCCTTGGCATGGTGTGGAAATTTTCAAGCTGATTAATTGACTTCAAGTAGTCCTGTTTGGGAATGCACCGACATTCCTATAGACGTGAATCCTCTCTGGAGAGCTGAGCCATCAGCTCAAACTTCACAGGATTCCCTCAAAACCCCATCACACATGACTCATAGTTCTTAAAAACGTAGAGTGAAGTAAGCCACCATGCGCAAGAGGGAGCACAGACCACAAACAGTAGAATTCGACCCCCAAGAACTTGAAAGTTGGATTTTCATGTAAAATCAGTACAGATGTTCAAAATGTTTAAATTTTAAAAAATGACAATGTAAAACTTAAGCAATGAGTTACATGCGATCAAAAAACACTGGCTCTGAAAGGGAGAAATAAAATCATTAAAAGTACATTTTAATGACGAGAACACATGAAAACCATGAGAAAGAAACCATGGCCCCAGCTCCTTATTCTAAATTCCGTAATTAAAAACATCTAGCTAAACACATATTATTTCTGTACAAATCATATTTCAGGATAACTCTAAATCTCTGTTCAATAGAGGAAAATTCTTTGCAGAAGAAGTATAGCTAATAAATGCAGAAGCAATTACAGAACAAGGAAATCACCATTTTTCAGCCCCTAATGATACAGCTGATATGGGCAGTGATCAAGCATGGATGAAACCATTAGTCAAAAGGCTGATAATGAACTTTAGGCTATTTTTAAATAAAATGTTTATTTACTTATTGAGAGAGGGGTGGGAAGGGAGAGGGAGAGGCAGAGAGAGAAGAGAGAGAGAGAGAATCCCAAGCAGGCTTTGCGCTGTCACTTAACTCTGAGATCATGACGAGCTGAAATCAAGAATCGGATGCTTACCCGACGGAGTCATCCAGGCACCCTTGAACCTCAGGCTATTAACTCCTGAGCCATCAGATGAATCAGAGAGTCACTGAAGTGGGCAACTGGCATTGTTTGTCTTCTGGTGTCCTGTGGTGCCTCACGGGTTTGTGAAGTATTTTTATTGAACTTAATTCTAGTCAAGCCTATGATGCCGTGTTCCACTTACAGAATGTGCAGGAGGGAAAGGAGGCCCCACAGATGCAAACTGTCAAATTTGGAGTGTGAGGTTTTCGGGGACCCACTTTCCCCATGGAAAAAGGCAGAGTGGGACACATAACTGCCAAATGTTTTGTGAATACTCGTTGTGCCCAAAGGGAAACAAGCCAGGAGAAATGTAAAAAAGAAAGATGCTTTGGAGACTCTCAGGAAAATTGATAAGGAAGAGGGAATTAGATAGGGTAGTAGCGTTGCAGTTGAGTAAGGAAAACCCACATTTTTAAAGAGGTATCCTGTGAAAAGCATAGAGGGCTTGCTTTGTGATAATTGGCCAAAAAAAGAAAAGTATGTTCTTTGAGGGAATAAAATATCTCCTGTTAACCTTATCGTCAGTGTTGAACACATAAAGTGAATGAGTATCAGTAACAGGAAGGAAGTTATGTTTGCAGGACAAGATTAGGGATAGCCAAGGATATAAATCTGTAAAACTTTAAAAATATATATGTCATAGACTTAAATACAAAATTTAAAACTATAAAACTTCTAGGAAAAAGTTAGAAGAATCTTTGTGCCTTGGATTAGGCAAATATTTCTTAGATACAGCACCAGAAGCATGTGGCCATAAAACATAAAATGGATAAATAGTTTTCACTTCCGCCTTCAGAAGACACTGTTAAGCGAATGAAAAATGCAGCCGCAGCCTAGTATAAAACATTTGAAAATCATGTAACTCATATAGGACTTGCATCCAGCATATATAAAGAGTTCTCTAAATTAAAAAAAAAAACGTAGACAACCTAATACAAATGGGCAAAAGATGTGAGCAGGCATTTCATCAAAGAAGATATGTGGATGGTAAATAAGCAAATAAAAGATGCTCCATATTCTTGTCCTTGAGGAAATGCAAATTACAACCACAGTGAGATACCATAACACCAGAATGTCTCATATTAAAAAGACTGATCAGGTATGTCTGGGTTGCTCAGTCGGTTAAGTGTCCGACTCTTGGTTTTGGCTCAGGTCATGATCTCATGGTCTTGAGATGGAGCCCTGAATCAGGCTCTGAGCTGGCAGCATGGAACCTGCTGGGGAGTCTCTCTCTCCCTCTCTCTCTGGCCCTCCTCGCCTCAAAATAAATATATAAGCTTTTTTTTTTTTTTAACAAAGACCGATCGGTACAAGTGCTGGCAAAGGTGTGTAGGAACCAGTACTCTTCTGTGTTGCTGGTGGGAATGTAAAATGGTGTAGCCATTCTGGAAAACAGTTTGGAAGTTTCTTAAAGTACTATATGATCTAGCAGTTCTGATTATAGGTCTCCACCCGAGAAAAATGGAAACACATGTGCGCAGAAATAGCTGTTCACACATGCTCATGGCAACTTTATTTGTAACAGCCAGAAATCACAAATAACCCAAATATCCATCAAGCAAATAGATGAACAAATGGGATACATCTCTACAATGGAATGCCATCCAGAAATAAAAAGGAATGTGCTGCTGGCCCATGTAACAACAAGAATGAATATTACAATAATTAGGCTGCGTGACAGCCAGACAAAAAAGAAAGGATGTACTATTTGATGACATTAATATAAAACTTCAGAAAACACAGCTCATCTCTAGTGACAGAGAGCAGATCCATGGTTTCATGTGGTGGGGGAGCGGGGAGGAATAGGAGGGCAGGGTTCCACGGGGGCAGGAAGAACCTTTTAGGGATGATGGATGTGTTAATTATCCTGATTACAGTGATGGTTTCGTGAGTGTGTATGTATGTGTATTTATCACAGCTCATCAAATTTGGACACCTTAAATATGTATAGTGTATTGTATGCCAACTGTACCTCCAATGCAGCTGTTTAGAAAGTTTTAAAAAAAGGTGATCAGGGCTGTAGAGTATGTCTTGAACTTAGCACGTTCTTCTACTTCTGCACCGTGAATTTCCACGTTCCTCTTTTTTGGTGCTGCTATCCTCCACCACTTTGTACCCTCATCAAGGCTGAGTAACGTCCAAAAATAGAGTTGACACTTCTCAAAGGTGGTACCAGTAAAACATTGAAAGATAAAAAGATGCGAGTTACCATGAACACTCAGTCACTCTGGATTCTTCTTTCCTGGAGAATTCTCTGTACTCGACATGTGTCCGAGATTGTAACATCCCTTTGGGTTCAGAGCCCAGTTGTCATTTGTTGGCATTGTCCGTCTGCCCTTCTTGGAGAAGCACAGGTCTTGGGAGATTGAGCAGTAGCCAGAAGGGCAACCATGGGGGTGGCTGAGATGGCAGAGGGCAGGTCTCCTAGGGTGGTCTGCGGGGCCTGCCGCCCTGGTGGCCTTTCAGGGAAAGTCTGCTTGGGCCAGAGGGATGGTTAAGGTTCGCCGCACGGCAAGAAGAAACTATGCAAAGTATATAAATGCCTAAGTGACAAGAACCAGTGGTGAGTGCAGGTGAGGGGAATGACTGACATGTTTGACATGGTCTCTGTGACTGATATGACAAAGCCGTTAGTCCTGTAGGTGACAGGGGAACAAGGGAGATGGTGCCTCTGAGGGCCGCATGCTTAGGAGGGGCTACTGTATGTTCTAACTCTGCAAACGTTGAGCTCCACTCACTGATGCCTGTCTCAGACCTCCAAGTGCGCAGAGTTGGAGAGGCCACGCAGTTTGCTGGGGCCAGCTTGGCACCTTCTTCCAGGCAGGGTAGGTAGCTTTTCTAGTCATCACACACACTAATGTGTACCAGACCAGGCCAGACACTACTCCTGCTCCCAGGTTGTTTCTTGGTCCCTAGGAAGACAGACATGGGGACAGAGGGTTTCACAGGTCAGCAAGCTGAGAGGTGTAGTGGCATGGGCAGGGCGAGGCCCTGCATGGGAGGATGAAGGAAGTGTTGACACATCTGTATCTTGGTTGAGAGCTTGTTCAGTGGAACGGGATGGTATAGGCTCACATCCTGGCTTAGCTTGTTAGCCGTGTGACCTTGAACAAGCTCTGAAACCTCTTGGTGCCCCAGTTTCCCTGCCCTCACCAAGGCTCATGTATTTCTGAGACAGGGTCCTATTGGAGAACTGAGTGATAGCAGCTTTGGCCATGGCCTGACTGTTCCTGGGCTGGAGGGAGTGGACAGAAATAGGACCCTAGCTAAGTCTGCCAGATATGCAGGGGAGCAGTTAACTGGGCCTAGGTCTGCTCCTTCCTGGAAAGCCCTCCCCCCACTGTAAGGAATTGAGCAAAAGCAGCCCCTCTAATCACACAGCCAGAGACAAGAGCCTACTCTAGAACCCCTCTCCAAGGGCCATCTTTGTGTTCCCTGACCTGGGCTTGTAGTCCAGGCCCGCCATTTGCACTGCCAGTCCACACCAGAACCAGTGCCCATACCACATCGGGTGTCAACCCTGTGCCACTCGCCATGCTCCGCACATGACATGACAAGATCGCGCTTAATTCTCACACCGATCTTCTCAGGTGGGAACTAGTATTAAACCCCTTATTGAAATAATGAAGACATAGAGCCTCAGCTGTTAACACTGCTGTGGTCTCTCAGCTCCTAAGAGGAGAAGCCGGCCTTCACCATCATGTCACCCTGATGAGTGGCAAAGTCCAGACAGTCCTAATGCCAACACCACTAAAGTCAATCAGGTAGAGGGGTGGAATGCACTTATAGATGGCAAGGAAATTGGATCTTAATTATAAATATTTAAAATTTTTTTTTCAACGTTTTTTATTTATTTTTGGGACAGAGAGAGACAGAGCATGAACGGGGGAGGGGCAGAGAGAGTGAGACACAGAATCAGAAACAGGCTCCAGGCTCTGAGCCATCAGCCCAGAGCCCGACGCGGGGCTCGAACTCACGGACCGCGAGATCGTGACCTGGCTGAAGTCGGACGCTTAACCGACTGTGCCACCCAGGCGCCCCAATTATAAATATTTTTAAAGAAGTTTCTTTTTCTTGACTTTGAAGAAATGCTACGGTTGTAGTCTAAGGATCTATTAATCTTGAATTGGCAAATAAAAGCATAAATAATGGCCTGGGCCAGTTCATGGATTTCTTAAACAGAACTGTGCTGCATTGATGATTTGTTTTCAAGTGTCACCAGCAGCCTCTTTTCCTGAGTAGTTGAAATGTTCCCTTACAGGGTCATCTGCATTACTTCCTCCCCTTCAGAAGACCCTCTCTTCCCTAAACTGTGATTGGATGGCCTAGGCTCAGCTCAGAGCCCTGATCCGGGTATCTCGGTGTTGGTGGCTTGGTGCTGGTGGCTTGTAGTGGAGAGCGTGGTGTCCCTAGATGACAACTGACCCATTGGCCCTGCCCCTGTGTGGTGCTGTCTCCCAAGTAACTGCCCCCCAGCGCCCCTAGCTCAGAAGTGGTCATCATGGAAACATAGTTTTGTTTTGTCTTGGTTAGTGGCTACTATTTGATTACAGACAAGTGGAAAGAGTGGAGTGCCTCCCCTCAGAAGCATAGCTTGTGACTGAGCAAGTTCAAGGGCTGCTACAGACATTGGGAGGCTGAGGACGGGACGGGTTGCGGGGCCCCCTTGGGGCAGCCCTGTCCACACCACCCCATTATTGTATCACATAAACACAGTGCTTTTGTCACAGGCTCTCGGTGCTGACAGCTTCCCCAATGGTCTCCTGGGTGACCCCGCCTTCCCAGTGAGGGTGCTCCCCTCGCTCCTGCCCACCCCTCACCCTCCCGTGTTCTTCGGTACCGCCTGGAGCTGGAGCTATGTGGAGAGAGGAAGGTTCCCGAGGTTACTTGGTTTTCACAGCTCACAGGTTTTCTTGATTGCATGTTTTGTAGATCCACATTTTTATCCCTGTAGCTGTCATTTTTCTTGACCTGCTATTTCAGTCACTCAAAACAGTATTACTATATCGTGTTGGAATTTCTCAGGCTTTTTTCCCTTCATGAAGTTTTCATCAACCTAGGGAGAATAATAGCTAATGATGAGAATGGAGCGCCGCAGCCGACTTGACCCGGCTTCCCACCGGTGGGCGGGCCCGGCTGTTAGGAGCAGGGCCGAGCAGCCGGGGTGCGCCGCTGGCCCCACTCCCGCTGTGCCCCGGGTGTTGGCCGCTCCGCATCCAGTCCGGTCCTCACGACCCTGGGGTAAATCGGTTTTGTTCTCATTTTCGCAGAGGAAGAGCAGACCATCCCCAAAAGGTGGTTCCTTGCCTGAGATCCTACAGTTATAAGTGACAGAGGTGGGTCTGAACCTAGATGTAGCAGAACCCAAACAGTGTATGTCTTTCTCGATACTCGAAGCACGTGAACTGTTCACCTTGGCTGGTTTCATGGCAGCATGGCGCATTGACAGAATGGCGTTTGGATGGCCTGCAAGATCTGCTCACTCAGATGCGTGATTGGCATCTCCCATTTGCTGTGGCCCAAACAGATGATTCTCCTCATCGCCCACGGTCTCTCTCATGGCTGCTATGACTCTGCTCTCAACCCGGTGACTCAGGCCCCTCTTGGTCTCCCCATTTGCTCTCATCCTCTTCAGCTGATCCGTTAGTCAGCCTTGTTCTCTGTTACCTCCACACGGTAGCGTGATTTGACTCTGGGTCATCACTGCTGTCCCGTGACACTGGTGCCACCGTCTTTTTGCACGTGGGCCCCCACTTGGCCTCCTCACTGTCCTCTCTGTTTCCATCAGTGTTCTCTGAGGTTGGTTCCTCACAGAGCAGCTGAGCAAGTGATCCAAATACCTGTGCACTTGCCGTCACCTGTACAACGACGTCACAAATCCTTATTGTGCTCCCCAGGCCCGCCATGACCTGGCCTCATTCTAACCATATTTTACCGTGCCTCGCTGTCCGTTGCTCTGTCTGATCACCTTGGTGTGCATTTCTCCCTGTAGCGTGCCGAACTGGTCCTGCATCAGGGATTTTGTGCATGCCATTCCCTCTGCCTGAATGCCTTTCCACCAAAACTTCACATGACTTCCTCCTTCTCATCATTCAGGTCTTAGCTGAAAGGTCCCCTCCTCTGAGAACCCTTCCTTGACCACCCACCACACAACAGAGCCAGCTTTCCCCTCAGTTACTTTCTAATCTGTTTCTCTGCTTTCTTCATACTGATTACCTGTGTCTGCAATGATCTCATTTCACTTGTTCCTCCAGACTGTATAGCAGACTGCTCAGTTTCTAGAGTAGTGTCTACACAAAGGAAGTACTCACTCAATATTTGTGAATGAAAGATTTGATGATTGAATGATGTATAGAGTTCTCAAAATGTGCCAGAGTAGCTTTGGAGTGTAGCCCTGGGCTTCTTCCAGTCCAGAATCTCTTGGGGCTGGGGGATGATTTTGCCCTTCTGCCCACTGATGAGGATGACAGTTTGTTCAGATTGCCTTCTGGGAACCCCGGGGAGATAGGGAAGTACAGGATCTTGATGCTAAATACAAAGATGCCACTGACTGCCCAGACACTGATGTGTGCCGATACGCAGGTCTGAAAGAAACAGGAAAGCTGGGTGAAAGTGACAAACAGTGTGTCCATCTGTCTGTATGTTCATCTGTCTCTCCTTCCATTCACCAGGGATGAACTGGGTGCTTGTTCCTGTCTGGGCATTGCAGATGTAAAAATGTATTAGGTGAAGTTCCTGGCCTCCTAGATTTTCCATTTCAGAAGGGGAAATGGAAAGTCTTGTGTTGGTAAGTGGCTTCCTAATAAAGGTGGGCATGTGCAGAGCACCACATGGGCACGCAGGAGGGCCTCCTACCTCTCCTGGCAAGTTACGGAGAGCCTCCTGAGGAGCTGATGGCTGAGCTGTATATGAGAAGTGTGAAGGATGCTGGCAGAGGTGGGAGTGAGCCCTGATGCTCCCCCTCCCTTCACACAAGCCTAGGAACTCCTGCTTATCCTCCAGATCATAAGCGCCTTCCCTCATGCCCTCGGGCTGGTCATGCCCCTTGTCGCATATCTCACCCGTGCTGCATACCTTTTATTCTTGGCATTCACCATAGTTAAAGTCTAATTTTCTATTTGTAGGATTACTCAATTAGTATCTCTTTCCTCCAGTAAACTATGGGTAACTTAGAATAGGAACCACATTTATCTCTGGCTCACTGCTTCATCCCCAGCAGCTTACCCAATGCCTGGCACAGAGAAGTGACTCAGTCAGTAGACACTCGCGTATCGAACATCGGTGGATGGGGAAGGGAGAGAGATGAGGCCAAAGAGGTGAGCAGGGGTGCACCATGGAGGTCTCTATGTGGCCTCCTGATGGACTTGACAGGAAAATAATGGAAATGAGAGTTTATTGTGTCCTTAAGGACTGACATGATGGAGTAGTTTGGGGAACCCTTTTTTGTCTTACTGGAAGGAGTAGCTTGGTGAGCAAATGTAATCTAATGTAAAAATCTCTACAGACAAATGAACTCCCATTTCTGGAACTCTCAGTCCTGGACAAAAGACCTCAATTCACCATTTTCTGCATGTGTACCTTCACACCAGCTTTGTGTCCAGCCCCGGGAATGACAGAGATGAACCATTCAAAGCCCTTGCCTTGGGGTACTCTGCGTTTGGAGGACGGGGGCTGATCTGTGATCCTCCAACAGTGAGCACACTTGGACCGCTGATAAGAAGGAAGGCTTAGAGAGCCTGGGAGCCAGAGGGACCCAGAAATTCATGTAAATGTGGCTGTCCAAGAAACTGTTATTTTTATTTGCCCTTGATTGTAAACCAAGACTTAAATGTAGAGGCTGCCGATGGGCACATCTCCACTGAGAGGTGTGCCCAGGCTCTTTCCAAGTACGGCCCAGGGCATTTAGCTGTCTTGTATTCATGCTTTTTAAGACGGAATTGTGTCTCACCTTCATCTACAGTGAGGGTTTTATTATTTCAGTTTAGCATAACCCTTGGGAGTGTCGTCTTGTGCTGGTTTTGTGCTGTTCTGCTAGTCCCCGTTACTTTCTATCCCTGGCTACAGTGCCTGCAGCTTGTAGGCACTCAGTAAATGTTGGTGAAAGGAAGGGTTGGAGTAGAGAAGAGACGGTCCCTGGAAAGATAAAGGAAGTGACTTTCAGGCTACCATGTTTGAAGGCAGAGCCCTGAAACTCATAAACTGTCAGGTTCGTTAGATACACCTTTGCACCCATCTGGCCCACTTCACCATGCCTGTCTTTGTGTCTCTGCTAGTCTTCGCCTCTTGCCCATTGAACACAGAGAGGTGGGAAGGAAAGCTGTGGCCCAAGTTTCCTTATTCTTGTGTTGCTTTTTCTTTGTGGCTTGGCTCAGATCCATGGCTGTATAAGCATGTAAGGAGATGAGGGAGGAGGTAGCCTGGAATCTGAAACTGAGCCAGAGAGTACTGTGAGAAAGAGAAAGTGCTTCATGATGACAGGTGCCTGAGAGTCTCAGGAGAATCAAGTTGCTTCTTGTCAAAGCCCCTTGCTTGAAAGCCCAGGGGAACAAAGGGATTTTCCTTTTACAAAATCTGCCTATTCTGTTTGTGCCATGACCCTTTTTCTCTTCCAACTTGGGGACTCTGGAGCTTTTGAGAGGTGTTTCATGCTTTCAAGATGAAACTCTGCATAGCGTCTGAACTTGACTGAGTCTGTTCTTTCATTGACTTTAGGCAGGAAAAATGCTTGCTGTGTTGTGGTCCCCCTACTTGGCTGTGCCTTGGGGAGTGTGGAGGCAGGATTGGGCATGGTTCCTGCCCTCTAGGAGTCGGCACTTTTAGCTGCCACTGCAGTGGAAGTTCACATGTCCCCCAGCAGTCTGTATCTGCCTGCCAGATGCCTGCCATGCACACAGGGAGGAAGGCCTGGACACGACCAGAGACAGAGACTAGGGGTTCAGGTTCCCTCCTGCAGACCAGGACGACACAGGCACTCCAGGGTGGAGAACAGAGCTGGGATTCTTCTCCTTCTCCCAGGGTGTTATGATTCACGGATGTGTTTGTTGGCTAATTGCTTCTCTGTGAGAAGTTTGGAAATTACACAGCAGTTTTGTTGACAAAAGGATGAACTTCAAATTGCTGTTTCGCAAAAAATCGTTTTGTTCTTGAGGCAAGCTCAACCCTTGTTCATTGAAATAGAATCTTAAAACTAGCATCTTGTCTCACGTGGGATTTGCACATTTTGTTAGAGAAAATACTGCTTCCATTTCTGTTGTTCTAAATGATGGACCGTTTCCAAGTTGGTTCCATTTCTCCATGGACTCCCAACCAAGTAAATGAGCAAAAAATACCTAGCACCAAGTGTTAGATCCAGTGCTTATATTCCAGCCAATTATTTGGGGAGTAGAATGTCCAGCCTGCTGGTGGCCTCGGTCACATTGCTAGGTACTTCAGAAGATGCCCTTCTCTTCCTTGTTAAAGCTCAAACCATAGAGCTATCTTTTATGGTTACAAGCTCTCTAGTGAGGACTTCCAAAGTATCTTCAAAAATGAGTTTTTAAAAGCTTACTCTCTCGCTGCCATCTTGCGTCCCCACGTGTATGTGCCTAATCTCCGCTGGTCCACCCGAGACCCCCTGAGCGCCAACCCTAGCCCCCCGCGTGGTCCCATTTCCGCTCCAACAAGATGAAGGAAGCTATCATGAACCGGGAGAAACTCGCCAAAGCTGCAAGCACAAGTACACGTTGGTGGGAAAGGCACTGCTCGCCGAAAGAAGAAGGTGGTTCATAGAACAGCTACGGCAGATGATAAAAAACTTCAGTTGTCCTTAAAGAAGTTAGGGGTAAACAGTATCTCTGGTATTGAAGAAGTGAATATGTTCACAAACCAAGGAACAGTGATCCACTTTAACAACCCTAAAGTTCAGGCATCCCTGGCAGCGAACCCCTTAACCATTACAGGCCATGCTGAGACAGAGCAGCTGACAGAAATGCTCCCCGGTATCTTTTTGTTTTGTTTTGTTTTTAAAAAAATTTTTTTAACATTTATTTATTTTTGAGACAGAGAGAGACAGAGCATGAACGGGGGAGGGGCAGAGAGAGAGGGAGACACAGAATCGGAAGTAGGCTCTAGGCTCTGAGCCATCAGCCCAGAGCCCGACACGGGGCTCAAACCCCCGGACCACGAGATCGTGACCTGAGCCGAAGTCGGATGCTCAACTGACTGAGCCACCCAGGCGTCCCCCCCACCCCCCACCGGTATCTTAAACCAACTTGGTGCTGACTAGGTTAAGAAGGCTGGCTGAGGCTCTGCCCAAACAATCTGTAGATGGAAAGGCACCACTTGCTACTGGAGAGGATGATGATGATAAAGTTCCAGATCTTGTGGAGGATTTTGATGAAGCTTCCAAGAATGAAGCCAACTGAATTGAGTCAACTTGTGAAGACGATAAAGCTTGAAGAAGTGACTGGGAGCTGCTACTTTATATTATGACTGCTTTCTAAAAATTTTGTTCATGGATCTGATAAAATCTAGATCTCTAATATTTTTAAGCCAAGCCCCTTGGACACTGCAGCTCTTTTCAGTTTTTGCTTATACGCAATTCATTCTTTGCAGCTAATTAAGCTGAAGAAGCCTGGGAATAAAGTTTGAAACAAGATTAGTAAAGTTCTTTGCCTAGTAAAAAAAAAAAAAAGCTTGCTCTTAGTATTTATACTTCTTTTTTCCCTAAAAAATAGTGTAGATTTGGATATTTCTGTCTCAGTATGAGATGATGCATCTGATAGGACTTCGGAGTTGAGTGGGCATCCAGGTTCAGTGGAGACTATCTCTTTATGAAAGCCTCATCTGCTTTGCATGGCTTCCAGAAGTCATTCCCTCGGTTTCCTATTGAATGAGATTGTAAGCAGGTGTGCTGGTGAGGTCACTCAGGAGACACTGAGAGACAGTAGCATAGCTCTGCAGGTCCTGGGTATGAAGGAGACCTTGATAGTATCCCACTGCCCTCAGGTCACTGGCACCAAGGCCCTCACATTGTAGAAGTTGTGAGAGAAGGAGGAGGGTGGCCACATCCTGGGAATTAGCATGTTGGCCCCTAGGGTTGGTGCGTTCAATATGAGATATGGGCTGTTACTACAGTTTTGACTTTGGGAGCCTGAAGGCATTTCTGCTTGCCTTCCCCAGCAGGGCTAATGGAAAATTAGAAGCTATTAAGGGAGAGTGGCTGTAAAGATTTTTGGTTTTGTGTTCTTCCATTTTGGTTCAGAGGAGGTGTCAAAGACTTGGATGCTCACGAGCAGGGACCAGGAGGGAGATGGGAAGCCTACAGGGGTGGCGATATGCAGGCTCTGTCAGGAGCAGACCCTCTCATCCTCTCTCTGTTCCTGCGTTTCTGTAGCTCCTCATCTAGGTCTCACGTGGCTCTCCAATGCCTCCTACTGGCTAGGGTCGTGTTGTTCTTCCTGGCCTCCTCTCCAGGCACTCAGACTGTGCTTCTCCTCTGCTTGAGTAAATGCAGTAGCTTCTTCTTGCTCCTCATGACAAAAATAGGCTCTAGTTAGAATCTGAAGCCTCTTTCCTAATCTCTACCCTTGCTCCTGGTCTCCCCCATGCCTTGTTCTTTCCTTGTCTTCAGAACCTTGCACCAAGTTGTAAGGCTACCGAGAAGACTTCTCCCCCCTTGGGTTTGCTGTCTTTCAGTTCCCCCAGCACTGAGGGTCACTTGCCCTGGTCCACCATGTCACTGTGGCCAATCTGGTAGAATATGCTAGCTGATCCATTTGTTAATCTACTTGAAAACTCTTTGAAATCGAGAACCATGACCTTGCTACTACTTTGTGAATCTCTCAACATAGAGTTTCTGCCAGAACAAAGGTGATTGGCATGAAAAGCTAAGGACATCGGAGGGGCGGGGGTGATGGTAGGTAAGATGAGTGGCAGCAGGATTAGCAGACTTGCTCTACAAGGTTGATAGATTTGACATCCTGATATCATCGCTCTTTTTACCTTTCTTTATAAATGCCTTGGAGCAAGCCAGTCAGGTGATTTGTATCCCCAAGTAGAAACACGCCCATTTGGGAGACAGAGACTGCTCACCTTTCAAATCTGTGAGAGATTGCTTAGCCCATGAGAAATGGACAGCCATCTCACATGGATTAAAACCAGTGGTGGTAGGAAGTTTAATTTGCCTCGTGAGTTTGTAGGAGGTGAGCATGTGACTTCACTTCCATGATGTTGCTCCGAGACTACAGTCACATCTGTGGGTGGCTTTGTGGGATGTAGGCCCTTCCCTGGGGAGGAGACCACATCCATTTTGAGGTGGAATATTCTTTTGGCTAATGCAGACACAGTGTATTTGAGTTGTGGGGGAGGCCTAGAACCTAACTGGTCCAGCCTCTCCTGGTCCCCACTCCTTGACCCCCCAGCAGTGTTTACATACATGAAGACTGAGACCAGAGGAGTCAGGTTATTATCTCAGCAGAGACTAGACCCTGAGTTTCCTGACTTCCACTCAAGAGCTTTTCACGGGAGGGTAACAGATGCTTATAGGCACCAGGAAGCTGAGAGAAAACATAGTGTCAGCAGTCCCATGTGTAGAAATCCTGGGTGGATGGTTCCGGTTAAATAGAGCTACCCCTGTGTTTTCCCTGGCTCACATGCTTATTTTGGTTCTTCTTTCCCTCTTTTTTTTTCTGCCTGCTTCCTGACTTCCTTTCTGACGTCCCCATTGCCCTCCCTCCCATGAGACTTAGGAAGCCAGCCATCTCTCGGCCCCTGAAACATCAGCTGGTGCTGTGCTTCTGGCTCTAACCTTGCCTGCGTGCCATGTCACAGAGCTCCCTGGGTCCCCAGCCCTGGCAGCCATGCCGTGCCATTCACTGGGGGAGATGCTGCCGGCTGTTGCTTCCCAGAGAAGCAAGATCTCAAGCCCTCCCGGCTGAGCAGACACCAAAGGCTGTGGGAGTTTTGAGGGTGGGAGATCTTGAGGAGATAGCTCTTTTAGATGAACTTGATGACATGAACAACAGTGTTGATCATGATAATAGTCACATAACAATAAAGATAAAATAGCTACTATTTACTGATGCTGCACCACGCCAAAAGCTTTATTTACCTCTCTTCTCTCACTTAGTACCTAGCCCCAAAATGCCAGTGGTGCTATCCCTGTCTTCCAGAGGAAGACACGGAAGTTCGGAGAGGTGAGGTGGCTTGTCTCCGTTCACCCCTCTCAGGACCCAGACCGAATCAGGGCCTCTTGAGAAGAGCAGAGGTTGGAGGGGTGGAGACCTCCAGCCAGCAGCTCATTCACCTACAGCCGACGAGTGTGGCCGTTGCCTCTAGGGAAGAAGGGAGGTCACTCAGTGACTCTTTCATCCTCTGGCCCTGCTGCGCTTACTCAGGTGGGAGGAAAAGAAAACCAGGTTGTGCACTATCCCCATCACCTGTCTGTTCAGGAGGCTCGGCCTCATGTATTCTTATTTATTGATTTCATTCATTTCCACAAATACCTACAAGGACTTCTCCAGCCGCTGGGGAAATGACGGCTTGTTACATAACAAGAGCATTTGATCAGGACTCAGAAGACATTAGTCACCTTTCAGCTTTCCTGTGTGTTATCCCGGTAACCTTGGACAAATCGTGTGATTTCTCAGAGACTCCACTTCTTCATCCATCAGATGAAGCCAATGATGACAGAGGCAGCATGGCTGTCCTTGCCCAGTTTCTGCACCGAGGTGGCAGCTGGTTGGGGGACGATGAGCTCTTGACGTATCGTAACCTTTGGGGTGGCTTATGTTGTCCCTGACCAGGAAAGCACGTGGTTGGGCAGAGTGTGTCATGGGGAGAGATGACGGGAGAGGAGCAGAGGGAAGGAGCCAGAGTTCTGGAAACAGTTCTTTGCATATTTCGAGGAGCTCAGGTGTCCTCAGCTGGGAGGCACCAAGTTAACCTAGGGAATGGGATGGGAAGATTCAGGGCCCTTCTTAGGAAAAGGAAGGAGGACCAGATGGAGAGTCCCGGTGCTAAACACTCCCAGAGCATTTTTCGTTTCATTTGCCTTAAATAAAACAGCGCTTGAAGTAAGTGTTGTTGTTATTTTCAGTCTACAGATGGGCAAACCAGACTCAATTAGCATGTGGCAACCCTGGGATCAAGCGGAAGTCCTTCAGACTGCAAAGCCCATGGCCCCAGCCCTGAATGGAGCTGCCTTGTGGGAGCAGGAAGCGGGGAGGGGTTTTGTGCAGGTGAAACTATAGTCTGATGCCATCTCCCACCCATCTGATTAGCAAATACCTGAAGAACCTCGCAGGCTTCCCAAGTAAGGATCAAAACTAATGAGTGCAGGGGTGCCTGGGTGGCGCAGTCGGTTAAGCGTCCGACTTCAGCCAGGTCACGATCTCGCGGTCCGTGAGTTCGAGCCCCGCGTTGGGCTCTGGGCTGATGGCTCAGAGCCTGGAGCCTGTTTCCGATTCTGTGTCTCCCTCTCTCTCTGCCCCTCCCCCGTTCATGCTCTGTCTCTCTCTGTCCCAAAAATAAATAAAAACATTGAAAAAAAAATTTAAAAAAAAACAACTAATGAGTGCAAAACTTAAGTAGGTATAGGCCTCATCATTTCTGTCATTGTCATCCACTTGAGTACTGGTGGAACAGGAATGGACTTGGCCATTTTCTTTCACAAGGGCATGTACCTGACCTTCCTGGTCATCATTCCCCTAGGAAGGGTAAGGTTCTTCTTCCCCAGTGTATAGAGTGGATGTGTTCTTAGTGGTGGCTAGGACACAAGTCTCTTTCCCTGAAGCATCTCCTTCCAGCCCTCCCTGTCAGTAGCCTGACTGCTCCCTCCTTCTGGTGTCACAAAGCCGGTGGGGAGGCCGGCCAGCAGCTTTACACCCGGTACAGATGGTGAGTGGGATCATTGCACTGGAGCTGAGCTTCTGTTTGGGGAAATGTCACTTTCCTGCTCTTGCCTCTCAAATGCCTCAGAGCTATGGTTTGTCATGGCCCTAAATTTAAATCTTGGTTTTTCCTTTCTAGTAAGTTACGGATCCTTTCTGACAGCTCCCATTAGGTCCGTGTCACACGTTGCTATCCTTGGTCACCTGCCCTGTGCGTGTGTGCACCTGTGTGTCGTGGCATCAGGTGGGGGCACTTCTGGATGATCTCAGTGGGGCTACTTAGGGAACCCTCAGACTTGTGACTTCCTTTTGTGGTTTGTTTCTCCGGCTGCTGAGAGTCACTTCTGTTAGAATTGCTTATTTGGTTGTGTTCTGGAACCATGGAAACTTTATAATTTTGTTCTGATTATAACTCCAATAAATACAGTATATTTGTCTGTGGCAAATTATGTGCTCTGTATAAATCCCCTGCCTTCCAAACACGGTGGATCCCTACAAGGGCCCATTATTTCCCTGAAAGGCTGAGCTTGTGGATAGCCAGGGAAACACCCGGAACCAGTGAAATGGTGGCTGTTCCTGAAGGAGGGAATGGGTCACTAGACAGCTGAAGAGAGATTCTGGAGATTGAGAAAACTAACTGACATTTTCTTTCTGATATAACCGCTTCTGTGGTCCTGTAATGTCTTTAGCAGGATATTTATTTTTTACTAATACGTCTCACAGGGAGCTTTTTGAGGGGGCAGGGGGATCAAAGTGACGAGTTCCTCTCGAATAGTGGCTTCTCGGTGGCCCCCTGGACTGATTCTGCTTCAGCTCATTTTCATCCCTCAAGTGTTTTCTGGGTCCCAGTGACAGCCCAGGCCCCGAGAGGAATGCTCAGGAAGGTGAGCCTTTGCCCACCAGGACTGTACGGTCTGCAAGGAAGAAGAGAGTCGTCAATCACCCCACCGTGGCTCCAGCTTCTGGGGCACGTCCTGCTGCTGCACAGCGATGCCGTTATCAAGCAGAAGGGGCAAACCCACCTTGTGGGGCTGGCATTTACTGCATCTTTATGGGTGACAAGTGAAGTGACTCAGGCACCCTGGGCACGGTCCCCGAAGCAGCTGCGGCTGCCTGAGTCTGCGTGGGGATGAGGGTGGGTCTGGCAGGGGGGAATGAGCACTGGTACTGTGCCAGGCACCCAGCTGAGTCCTAACCATAATCCTAATTAATCCTCACAGCTCAGGGAGGCAGGTTCCACTAGCACCCCCATTTTATGTATGCGGAAACTGGGCATCACCACCTGAAGTGACTTGGGGCACCTGGGTGGCTCAGTCAGTTAAGCATCTGACTCTTGATTTCATCTCAGGTCACGATCTCATGGTTCATGGGTTCGAGACCCACATCAGGCACTGCACGGATGGTGCGGAGCCTGCTTGGAATTTTCTCTCTGTCTCTCTCTGCCTCTCCTCCGCTCGATTATGCATGCTCTCTCTCAAAGTAAACAAACGAACAAACAAACTTAAAACAAATTAAATAAAAAGAAAGTTAAGTGACTTGCTCTAGGACAATGAGTGAGGGAGAGTTGATAGTTGAGTCTGGGTTTGTCTGTCTCCAAATTCCTGACTCCTGTGGGATTCTTATTAGATCCTTGTTTACTTCTGTCACACTGGAGGGACAGAAGCTTGGCCAGGCTCCCCAGGAAGAAGGCTGAAAAATCGTCCATTCCTTCCATAGACAGGCGTGGTAGGGCCGACAGGTATCCTGAACATATCGTGTGCCTTTCATCTCTCGCCGAGCGCATGCTCTGTGTCTGGCCTTGTGCTAAGCACTTGATACACGTCATTTCATTCTTTGTTGATTTTTTTCTAGCATCTGGCTTCCTTTTCTAGAATGTAAGCCCCTAGAGGATAACACAGTTGCCTCTTTTGTTCCCTGCTATATCACTATCAACTAGAATATTGCCTGGCACATAGTAGGTGCTCCACAAAAATACTAGTTGCATAAATGAATTATATCATCCCATTGAGTCAGGTATTATTATATCCTCCATTTTATAAATTAGGAAAGTCGGGAACAGGAGGCTTAACTCACTTTCCCATAACTAGGAAGTCTGGAGCCAGGGAAGATTTGAACTCACTCTAGCTCGTTCTCATGCCTCTGCTCTAACCCCTCTCTGATCCTGGGAGGTCAGCAGTGTAGCTGCCGAGGGTTTAGGCGGCTGATACACTGCCTTCCCTCTGAACTTCACATGTGGCTTCCTCCCAAGGCAGCAAAGGGAAGGCGTTAATTGATGAGCTTAATTATCTGTGGCAGGGACACGGTGAAGGTGCCACAATGTGAGTGCTCGTTATTACTTTGTTGTGCAGGATTCCCCCAAACGGGAGGGAGCACGCACGTTGCAACAGGCTCTGTGAGACAGTATCTGTTCCATTTCTTTTATGGGGGTTCCCTCCCACCCTCATCCAGAGCTTGGTGTTAGACTGTTTGAAAAATCACTCAGCTGTATGAAACAAAAATTATGTTACATGCGGAGCCGCTAGCTTCCTGGAGATCACAGTTGGCCTTCCTTAATGAATTTTGGCCTGATTAACACAGGTTCTGGATTGATATCAGAATACACAAGGAGAAACTTGGTCGGAGTGGGAGGAGACTAGTTTGAACTTTCTAACTTTGAAATCACAGGAAGCAAAGGCTTGTGTGAAGCTTGGAGCCAAGGACAAGATGTGTAACGAGCTCCTGGATCTTTGAAGTGGTGTTGCCTTGCTCAGACTTCTGTAGACTGAGGCGCTGTCCAGACTCTACCACCTTCCTGGTCCCATTCCATGCCCAAGGACACGAGGCTGGGGTGCACATCTAAGGCTGATTGACCCTCAGAAGCTGCACCACCTTCTCCTGTGTCTTGTTTCCTTGGTACCTGGATGACTGTCCTGCATCTTCATTTAAACTCACCCTTGGGGGGTCGCCTGGGCAGCTCAGTCAGTGAGTATCCGACTCCTCATTTTGGCTCAGGTCGTGATCTTCCTGTTCGTGGGTTCAAGTCCTGCATCAGGCTCTGTGCTGTCAGTGCATAGCCTGCTTGGGATTCTTTCTCTCTTTCTCTATCTCTTCCCCTCCCCTGCTTGTTTGTTCGTTCTCTCTCTCTCTCTCTCTCTCTCTCTCAAAAAAAAATAAATATTAAAAAGATTAAAAAATAATACACTCACGCTTACAATCCCCACAGGAACTTCCAGTGGTGTCTTGTCCCCAATGCCTACCTCTTCATAGCCGGGTCTCTATTCCTGCCCCTCCTTTTTGGATTCTTGACAATTCATTTATATAACTATCCCCACTCCCCTGGTTGGAGTCCTGGCACCTCATCACAAGACTCCACTTTTTGCAAGTGTCGGGCATGTCTCAAGCCCCCTTTGTCCTCAGGGATGGCCTCTTGGATTGAGATCTGGATCTTTTTGTACATCCCCAGAAGTTAGTCAGGTACCTGCATTCCCGCCTCAGATGCCTGTATGTCACCCAGTCTTGTGATCTCAGTATCAAGCCGTTGGTAATCTCAGAGTCACCGGATCTGTCGTTTGGGCTTCAGTAGAAAGTACGAAAGGAGAGGGGTTCCCCATGAATGACAGGACCTAGACATTTCTGGACATGGATTAAGCACTAGGAACCATCAGCTCGCACTTCGCTCATGGGGCAGAGTGGCCACAAGAGTCAACCTCATGGGACAGCTCATCAGATTCCAGGAGAAATGAGATGAGATCTGTGTGGGGGTGGAAACTCTATCATCAAAAGAGGAAAAAAGACAGACTGTGCAGTCCACACCATGTCCACAACTCAGCTCCATCATCAGACAATGAACTGTTGCCAAGGGCATTTTATTACTTAAATGTATTTTTCACAAAGGTGATGCCAAGCAAAGAAAATCCTGTTTGAGTGATATGACTTTTTCGTTCAGCACTGTAGGCTCTCTCATCTCTAAGCAGTAAAATCAGGCAGTTATTCAAAGTTTAAGTTACTGTTTTATTGAAAAAAAATACCACCTTCATCTTGTTGTATTTGGTCAAAAGTCTGATTTGGCATTTTTGGTCACCTTTACCCACAGCTTCATTTTCGTTGGCTCTTTTGAGCGTATGCAGCCTTTATTCATGAAGGCATTTGGGGTTTATTTTTCTAGAGTGAGTAAAGGCGGAGAGAGGAAGGAATTGTCTAGAGCAGACAGAAAGTGCGGCTGCCTGGCTGGTGATGTTTATCTCATGTCGGGCCAAGGTGAGATGTTAATGGCTTTTTTTTGACCTTGGGGAGTGGTAGCTTTGGAAAGAATTGGTGGATAGCTTAGCTAGTATCTGTTTTCTCATTCCGCAGAATGTCAGGGGCTACTGGGGGTGCGCGATGGACTCCTTATCATCCTAGAAATCTGCTGCCCTTTCGCTGTCTGCATTTCTTCTCCCTTACGGGTGAGGAGAGAGGGTTTTTATGCAGAGAGGTCATCACTTGAGAATCCAAGAATCCCGAGTCCCTGCCTCTCCTCTGTGGTAAGGATGACAGAGACAGCAGACAGCATGAGGAAGGTGGCCCAGAACTGCCCCTCAGAAGACGGATCCACAGGGGTGCTTTGGGATGGTCTCCAAAGGAGAATCAGAGTAGAGAGATGCTTCGGCGTTGTCGAAACTCCGAAGATTAAGTACTTAAGAGCCTGTGTTCTTAGGAGTTTGGAACCAGGAGAAGATTAGTGTGAATCCACAGAAGAGGCCTTGGTTGGCTGCTTTGGGGAGGTTATGACTCTGATAACAGAGTTCTGTTCGCTCTGAGCTTCCTTTTCATTAGTGACGTTTTTGGCCTGGTAGGGCTTTGGGGGCTTATTGCCTACCTCATTCATGTTTTTCTTTCACTGAATAAATAGGAGCATCTCCTCTGTTCTGGGCCCTCCTTTAGGTACCTGAGATGCCGCAGTAAAACACCAAGATCCCTGCTCTCATTGAGCCCACATACCAGTGGGACCACAACAAGAGCCCTGTCGGGACCCTTGGGAAAGACACCACCCATGTGCCTTTCTACGTGCAGAATGATGTAACTACGTGCGTGCCTTCTCAGCACAGTCTGCAGAGAATTCCCTACAGCTTGGCTCTCTTTGTAAGAGAGTCATTGCTGCAAGCGCCCTGGGCTGACCAAGAGGATCGCTGTCCCATGAGCTTGCTAAACACATGACATGGGACCATATAAACCCTTAAGAACGCAAGCCTTAGTGTCAGATGGCCTGGGTTTGAATCCAGACTCTGCAGCTCAGAGTTGGGTTTCCCTGGGCAAACAACATTTCTGAGCCGGAGTTTCTTCATATGTAAGTCGGCTGTCAGCAGAGTTCTTGCGGTGAAACTGAGGGTGAAATTTAACGGGGAGAGCGCAGGAAAAGCTTGTAGCACAGCCCCTGGTTCCATGACTGATTGTGAATATGATGTGTATCATGAAGACTTTGAAGCCATTTCTACCAGCACTGTGGGGGATATGGATACACTTCGTGTTCGTAGCTCGTCTCTGAATGGTGCGCAGGTATATTACACAGAGGCTCTGAAGTCTAGCGGTTCAGTCGTAGCTGTGAAGGAAATACTAGAGGTCAAGAGGAGCAGGCGTGGGCCTGTGGAAGGGCAGTGGCATGGGTTGGAAATGTGCCTGGGCCAGGGGTGTCCTGGGGGAACATTGCCCAAGTGGAGAGGCTTAGGGTAGGGGGAGAGAGAGCTTGCCATGTGAGGGGGCCACCAGAGTGGAGCAAGGCCTGGGCAGGGGAGTTGGGACCAGCCGTGGAGGGACTGGAGCAGTGTTGATGGAGAAGTAAGATCAGGACCAGAGGGGATGGGCCTCAGAAACAAGGACTTGAACTCAGTCTGGGCATGTGAGGAAAACGTCAGCCCTGGGCCATCTTTGGCCTGATTCCCGATAAGCAGGGAGAATCAGACTGGGTAGGAGGCACTGTGCAGGTGTTGCGTCCGATGGACTGGGAGAACCTGGGTGCCATCCACAGGGCCGAGAAACGTCAAAGCCTTGAGATCTTGGTGACAGACGACTGCCTTCCTTTGGCCAACTTGACAGCAGCTCCTGGACCCCGCTCCGTGTGGGATTGCTTGGCAGGCAGCATGATGTCCTTTCATCTGCCCGGATATCTGTTGGTCCGTCAGCGTTTATTTGCTACCTGTTCTTTCACAGGTCTTTTTCTGGGCACTTGGGCCACACAAGTGAATTACAACATCATATTTGTGGAAATCATAAGGGAGACAGGCAAGAAAGCAGTCATCACGGTGCAGGGCAGCGTGCAGTGGAGGTGGGCACAGCTGGTCGGTGCCCTCGTGGAGACCTGCCTCGGGATCCCTGGGGGCTGCAGACAAAGCAAGGCGTGGAGGTGGAACGTGTCACGGGAGAGTGTGAAGGGTCCGCTTCGGGGGCCGTGTGCCAGAACAGAGCAGGCATGGGTTGGGAAGAGAAGCAAAGGGACCAAGCTAGAGGGGTTTGTGGGCTGTAGATCACGAGGGCCCTCTTCTGGGGTCACGTCTTCACGTTTCCCTGAGGACGCCAGGGGACAAGGAACGGGCGCGAACTGGGACAGAGAATCACACAAATTTGCATTTTGCAGAGATCCTTCAGGTGTGGGACAACTTTCAGGGGAAGGGAGGGATGAGGGCAGGGTTGGCAGGAGTGGAGGCACAGACTCAGATCTGTTGTCCGCTGTGTGCCAGGGCAGGGCTTGCTGCCAGGCCCTAGGGACCCCCAGTTATCCATTCCTTCCCATACGGCTGCAGGAGGCTTTATCTAGTGACAAGGAAAAGGAGGCCTGGGTGGGTGATGCAAATCACTTAGACTCTCTCCTCTAGAAGGCAGTAGAGGGAGTCCCGTGTCAGATTCCCATTCAGGCTGACAGAGACAGGCAGAACCTGGGCAAAAGGCCTCTCCCCTTCCATCAGCACAGCTGGAGAGGTGAGAGTCCTGATGGAAATTAGGTGCCACCTTCACTTGCATGCCACCTCCTGTGAATCCTGTCTGCGAGGCAGTCTGCCTTGGTGGTGTGTGGTGGGGGGACACGTGGCCCAGAGAGGTGGCTTAGCGTGGGCAGGGGACCACCGAGGAAGCCGGGACAGCCGGAGAGACAGGCATCCCAAGGGCATTTATAGCAGCAGAGACGTTTTTATTTTAGGCAGGAGCCAGCCAGGAACATTCTCTTCCTTTCTCCTAGAGCTGCCTGAGCCCACACAGCCAGGCTGGGCGAGAGACTGTGAACGAGCCCCTGCCTCCACCCCACCTCTCGCACCGCCTGGAGTCTCTCCTGGAGGCTTGCTGCTTTTTCCTACGCTTGCAGGGTCCCCTCCCTTGTCTCCTTCTGCCGTGCTTCCTCCACTGCCTTCCTCTCTTCCTCTCTCCTACTTTCGTTCTTTGTGTTCCTTCCTTCCTTACCTTTTCTCTCCTCATCTGTAAAACGGGGTGATGCTCCCTAACTCCCTCCCCTTGCTGGCAAGGTGACTGATTAATTTCAGCAAGCCTGCTCCATCCACTTTGAGGTGTGGGGCTCAGGTCTGGCCCTAGGGTGTGTGAACGTGAACAGCATCCAGTTGTCCAGTTCTTACCCTTGAGAATGCCCTCAAGCAGCTTACCCCTTGGTGGGCGTCAGGTTCAGAGGTCTGATCTTGGAGGCCTCCCTGGCCGGGCCACCCTGGACTGCCAGCTCCTGAATACACATTGCCCAGGAGAGCTCCGGTATGATATTCGACAGTTACTGGGTTAGCCTGAAGAGCCCCAGGCCCTTCTGCCTCCAGGACAGGTGAGCTTCACAGACACAAAGGGAAGGTGCCCACATCATCTTGTTTCATTCTGTTGGCTTATCTGCATTAGTTCTGTAAGTTACCTTAGCTAATGTGACAGTGACTTTGAATAACATCACTAACACCACTGCAGTTGCCGAGCAAGGGCTTCATTTGGCATAAGTTAGGGGGAGCGGCCGGCTGCCTTCGTTTCCTTACTATAGCTCAGCGTCAAGGCAGCTTCTGGCAGGGGACCCCTTCCTTTCCTTTCTCTGCTTGCCCAGCCCTAGGGTCATTCCATCCCGCAGTGTCTTCTGCCTCTTCATTCAGCCGTCCTAGGATGCCCGGAAAGGCTTTGCCAGTCCCCTCAGTATTGAGAAGTGTGTGAGTCACTCCCACCACACCAGTGGACTAGGGAGAACTTGAAGGGTCTAGATTAAAAAGGAAGTCTGCCATTTACTGGCCTTGTGACTTTGAGGCAGCTGTTTGTTTTCTCAAGGTTTCACTTTGTTCATCTGCAGAATGAACCCACCAACATCTGCTCTCTCATATAGTGTTATATAAAGTATATCCCATGGGGGCGCCTGCATGGCTCAGTCAGTTCAGCATCCGGCTTTGGCTCAGGTCATGATCTCATGGTTTGGGAGTTCAAGCCCCACATCGGGTTGTCTGCTCTAGGCACAGAGCCAGCTTGGGATCCTCTGTACCCTCCTCCCCCGTCTGTCTCTGCCCCTCCCCCACTTGTGTTTTTACCATGTCTCTCTCTCTCACTCTCTCTCTCTCTCAAAAATATATAAAACATTAACAAATAAACTGTATCCCATGAATAAGCAAATACATAGGAAGTTTTTGCCTTATGCTAGTATCTAGACAGAGATGCATATCTTCTCCCCAGGCAGTTTTATAGACAGAGAAATACGTGCAGTGTGGTGAGCGCGGTGAGGGAGAATGGCCCCGGGTCACAGAGGCGCCCCTTGAGGCCTGTCTGGAGGGGAAACAGGAGCCAGGAAGGGAAGAGGAGAAGGTCTGAATCTCCACTCTCACACTCAGGTGTCTGTGTGCCTCTTGAGTGTTTAGGAAATCAGTTTCGTTTCTACTTGGAGCCCCTTTCCCATAGGGCTGGAAGGAAGCTTGCCCTCTGTCACTTTGTGAGTTTTGCCTCCTTCCTGGGGCCCTGTCCCTCATTTCAACTCTTATTCATACTCAGACACTGGGGGTGGGTTGGAGGCACTGTCTGCCAGTCACAAAGGCCGTTGTTTTCACTCAGTCATTCCTTCACCCCATGCAGTTTCATTGAGTACCTACCGCCCAGCACATGCCAGGTACTGTGCTTGGCACTTCCAATATAGCAGTGAACAGAACACAGACCCCTGTCCTCATGGAACTTAAATTCTAGCAAGGAAGAGAGAGACGAAGTAGCAAATAGAACAAGCAAGAAATCCATACAGTGTGTTAGAAAATGACATATTTATATATATATATATATAATATGGAAGTATATAATATATATATTATATAACATATAACATATATAATATATATAATATAACATACAATATATTATATATAATATATGTTATATGTTATATAACATATATATAATATTATATAATATATATATAATAATATGGAAAAAGAAAACAGTGTGAGAAGGTCAGACATGCTGGGTATGATTGTGCAAGGGTGCTAAGAGAAGGAAGCCTTCCATGAGAAGGTGCACCTAAGCAAAGTCCTGAAGATGAGGGGACACCAGGAGGGACCCTTAACTGCCCCTGTGTCCAGGGCTTCTTTGGATGTGAGGCTCTCTGCTGCTTCCAGGCCATGCTTGGCCAGGCTGCACCTGGACCCCCCTCTCCTGGGGCATGCCTGGCAGTGGTTTCTCCGTGGGGTCTGTGGTCTCCCCAGAAGGCTGATAGGAAGCAGGGCCTGGGAACTTCAAGTCCCTCCACATCTGTGCTGTCTCCCCCAGATCCTAGATAGTGGGGGAAATCCCACACAAATGTGAAGTTTGCCGACATTAGCTGGCGCTCACAGGATTTCAGGCAGAGCGGACGGCAGGGCAGAGTCCCAGAAGTGAGAAGCAGCAGAGGTGAGGCAGGGAAGCCCCCGGTGTGTGTGATGTTGGGATGCATAAAGCATGGACCCGGGACAGCAGCCGGCCCCAGCGATGAGCCTGGTGAATGTGCAGGGCAGGATAGGTAGCCTGTGGGGTGGCTCTCCTCCCTTGCACCCCTGCCCCAGGGGCCTGGCATCTTTTCCTTGGGCTCCCTCATGTGGAGCCTTGCCCTTTCCTCTGGCATTTCACATGTGCCGGACGTTCCGCTGGTCTCGTTACACAAATGAGAGGAAGTGTACTCAGCTCTGCCTCTTAACACAAACCTGGGACAGTTTGTACTCGAACTAGACTGAAATCTGCCTCCTCCTCTGCTGAAAAAGGGTTTGCTAAATTGGTGACAAGACAAAGAAGAGCCAGAGCAAGTAAGGAGGTTGCTCAAGAGAATGGCCACAAGCAAGATGCGCCTTCCCCCAGCCTCCGCCTCCCCTGTGCGCATGAAAGAGGGTCTTTGCCGGATCTGAAATGCTGCCTTCCGGTGCACCTGTGTGTAGCCTTCATGTTCCAGTGTTGCTGGCTTGCGTCGCTGAAGAGAATTGGTGCTCCAGAAATAACCTTCATCATTGGTGAAGGCCTGCTCTTTCCAATTCCAGCCCAGGTCCTACAGACAGTGGTAGTAGACAGGATCCTCACCGCCCTCAAAGAGCTTGCCCCCTGGTGGGGAAGCGCAGGAGGACAAGTCGTTGCAATAGACACTGCCTGCCCACCATATGGGCAACAGTTCAGGGCAGCAAATAGGACTGGTTTCCGCAAGAATTTTCCTAGCACCGCCGGGCAAAGCAAGTTGCTTTTTTTTTTTTAATTTATTTTTATTTACTTTTCTCCTGCTGTTGGTTTAATAATTTTTTTTGTTTTTTTAATTGAAGTAGAATTAGCATACAGTGTTATATTAGTTTCAGGTGCACAATATGGTTCAATAACTCTGTGTATTACTCAGTGCTCATCATGACAAGTGTACTCTTTCTTTTTCATGTATTTATTTATTTTAAGAGAAAGAGAGCACGACCAGGGGAGGGGCAGAGAGAGGGAGAGAGAATGCCAAGCAGGCTTTGCTCTGTCAGCACAGAGCCCGACACAGGGCTCGATCTCTTGAATGGTGAGATCATGATCTGAGCCGAAATCCAGAGTCCGAGGCTTAACAGACCGAGCCGCCCAGGCGCCCCACAGCACGTGTACTCTTAATCCCCTTCACCTACTTTACCCATCCCCCCACGACTTTCCCCTGGTAGCCACCAGTTTGTTCTCTGTATTTAAGAATATCTTTTTCTCCTCTTTTTTTTTTCATTGTTGTTCATTTTGTTTCTTAAATTCCACATATGAGTGAAATTACATGGCATTTGTCTTTCTCTGCCTGACTTATTTCATTTAGTATTAGACCCTCTAGGTCCATCTACGTGGCTGCAAATGGCGAGATCGCGTTCTTTTTATGGCTGAGTACTATTCCATTGTGTTTGTGTGCATGTGTGTGTAAGTATTCATATATTTATACATATATAATATCTTCTTTATCCATCTGTTGATGGACACTTGGATTGCTTCCATATCTTGGCTATTATACATAAACATAGGAATGCATGTATCTTTTCAAATTAGTGTTTTCTCTTGGGTAAATACCCAGAGGTGGATTTACTGCATCCCATGGTGACTCTATAATTTTTTAATGAAACTCCACACTGTTTTCCGCAGTGGCTATACGAATTTTGCATCCCCACCAACATCTAGATATGTCTCCTTAGGCAAGGAAAATGAAATAAAAATGAAACTATTTGGACTACACTAAAATACAAAGCTTTTGCACAGCAAGGGAAACCATTAGGGAAACAACATGGCAATCCGCTGTTGGGAGAAGATATTTGCAAATGATATATCCAATTAGGGGTGAGTATCCAAAATATATAAAGAACGTGTACAAATCAACACCAGAAAACAATCCAGTTACAAAATGGGCAGAGGACCTGAATAGACGTTTGTTCAAAGAAGATGTCCATATATGGCCAACAGACACACGAAAAGGTGCTCAACATCACTCATAATCAAGGAAATACAAATCAAAACCATAACGAGCTATCACCTCACACTGGTCAGAATGGCTAGAGTCAACAAGACAAGAAATAACAAGTGTTAGTGAGGATGTGCAGATACTGGTTTAGTGATTATTAAATGTATGGAAGAATTAAAAAAAAAACAAAAACAATGCAATGAACACCTGTATACCTATCACCGAGATTGGGCAGTTGCTAGCACTTTACAAAATTTGTGCTCTCTCTGTAACATACACGCGTTTCCCCCAAACCATTTAAAAACAAATTACAGATGCTAAGAAACCTCACCTCTAAGGAGACAGGCATTCTCCTATATGACCACTTTAGTAGGTATTACTACACCTACAAGAACAATAATCCAGTAATGTCACATAATATGCAATCCTTGTTAAAACCACAGAAGTTTTCCCCAGAATGTCTTTTTAAAATTTTTTTTAAATGTTTGTTTATTTTTGAGAAAGAGAGACAGAACATGAGTGTGGGAGGGGCAGAGAGAGAGACACACACACAGAATCCGAAGCAGGTTCCAGGATCTGAGCTGTCAGCACAGAGCCCGATGCAGGGCTCAAACTCAAACCGTGAGATCATGACCTGAGCTGAAGTTGGGTGCTTAACTGACTGTGCTACCCAAGTGCCCCCCTGCCCACCCATAGAATGTCTTTTATAGCTTTGGATAATTGTGATTTTTTCAAGATCCAGTCAAGCCTCACCCATTGCATTTATTCCATCCATTTAATTTCCTCTAATCTGGAAGAGTGACCCACTTGCCTCAGGGTTTTTTGTTGTTGTTTATGGCTTTTTAAAAAATTTTTAACGTTTATTTATTTTTGAGAGACAGAATGAGGCAGTGCATGAGCGGGAGAGGGGCAGAGAGAGAGGGAGACCCAAAATCCAAAGTGGCTCCAGGCTCTGAGCTGTCAGCACAGAGCCTGACGTGGGGCTCGAACTCACGGACCGCGAGATCATGACCTGAGCCAAAGTCAGATGGTTAACCAACTGAGCCACCCACCTGCCCCTAAAGCATCTTCGATTTTGGAATTGTTTTCTAACGAATAGATTGAGATTAAACGTGTTTGGCACCAATCCCTCATAGGCACAATTGTGTAGTTGTTCCTTTCGCAGAAGGTGCATAAGTAGCTGATGCCAGCCGGTCTCTCTGCTGCTGAATTGTCCCCTCGGTCCCTGCATTAAGGTGTGCCTGCCATGTCCTTTTATCGAAAATGTACATTTTCCTTGGTTAATAACGAGGTGTTTGTTCTGTGGCTGGCACTTTGAGACTATGTGACTGTCCTGTTCCCTAGTTACTTTTACCCACCATTTGTAATAAACATCGAATGATCCTTTCCTGACTCAGTTATTACACAGGGAGTTGCCAAATGATTTTCTAATTCTAGCATTCCTTCTCAATTTATTTAGCTGGCATTCCTCCGTAAAGATGAGCTTTTCCTTTTTCACATTTTTAGCAACTTGCTTTTGAGGTGTAGGGTTGTGCCTTCTTTGGAACTCTTACCTCAGAGAAATGTGTGTGACTTTGGGGGTGGGCTGGGGAGGGAGAGAGCCCAAGACTGAGCCCTGAGTCACACACAGGCCTCCATCCATCCATCCATCCATCCATCCATCTTCTTCCTCCCTGCGCGTTCCTCTTCAGCCACACTGGCTTCCCTGATGACTCTCATGCGCACTCAGCATCTTCCACTTCAGGGCCTTTGCCTGGAGTCCCCCTCCCTTCCCCTGGAGGGCTGCATGGGTCACTTTATTCTTTGCTCTGCCCGGATATCATCTTGCCAGTTTCCTCACCACCCCATATAATGTACCATTCCCTCCCCATTATTCACTGTCTCTTACTCCCCTTTGTTTCTTTGCCATCCTTATCAGCACCTGCCATGCTGATGGGAACAGCTTTTTTGTCTTGTTAGTACAGGGCCTGGGCCATAGTAGGCGCTCGATAAATATTTGTTGGATGCAAGAAGAAACACGTACATGAATGTATGTGTGGCAAATCTCTGAATGAGACCAAAGACCCTTCTTTTGTTTCTCGTCACCACTCCTTCCAGATGACCACAGGGACATCTGGAAGCCCTGGACAGAGACGGACAGCTGTTCTTCCGTCTGCCGAGGGACAATGTGTAGTCAGCAGCCACTCAATTCCTGCCCAGTTATCAAAGCCAACAGAGCCATAAGATTATCTCCCTCCTCCTCCTTTGACATGATTTTTGGGGAATAAAAACAAATCAGAATTCATCAACTGTGAACAAAATTGTCAACTGTGAACTGTCAACAGTCTGGTTTAAAAATAGATGATTGGTTGATGAAATAGACTGGAGAAAGCAATTTAAATAAAATGTTAAAAATAATACCCAAAACATGCAAGGCAGAGCAAAGAGTGTGGTGTGGTGGAGAAATGTACCCAGTGGAGACCTGTGCGAGCAGTGAACCAGAGAGAGGTTATTAGTTTTGCTTTACAAATCCTAGCAGAGAAAGATTTACTGGCCATTTGCAGTAACATTCACTCATTCCGACGTGTTGGTGTGTTATGCAAAACGGAAGGAAAGATTGGTTGGGAAATCTGCTAGCACGTTTATTTTTAAGTAGGTCAACATTTTGAATATTTCTGCCCATTTGTGAAGTCTTGGGCTCCCTCCATCTTCTCTGTTTCTGTGATGACTGGGGAAGGCATTTTTCTCCCAGCAGGTCAAGGCGTATAGAAGCTTCCGGAAGTTATAATTATATTTGTGTTTGTATGAATGTGGGTTCCTGTACAATGTTTAAAATTTGTTAATTTCCCATTTTCTAGGCTCCCCCTCCTTTTAAAGAGTTAGAGCTAATTATTTATTTAACCACATTATCATAAAATCAATATAAAGTCTTGAATTTTTCATACTTGCTCTTTTTTGCGCATGAGTCACAGGTGATATAATTTGGCCAAGTTCTGTACGTCCACTTGCCCAACATCCTGAGGCTGCTGTTCTGTGTTTTTTCTTTTCTTTCCTTTCCTTTCCTTTCCTTTCCTTTTCTTTTCTTTTCTTTTCTTTTCTTTTCTTTTCTTTTCTTTTCTTTTCTTTTCTTTTCTTTTCTTTTCTTTTCTTTTCCCTTTTCTTTTCTTTCTTTTCAGGAGAACTGAGTCATCTTGGCACAAAAGCATTCCCATTCCTTAGAGGCTATCCCTTTTTAAACATTGCTAGGGCTGCTCTAGGAGTATCCCAAACTGGGTGTCTCAAACAATAGAAATTTACTATCTCACAGCCCTGGAGGTAGGAATTGGAAGCCAAAGTGTGGGTAAGTTTCCTTCCTTCTGAGGCTGTGTGCCGCAGTCCATCTCCTGCCATTCCTTAGCTTCTAGTAGCCTCCGGCACTCCTTGTAGATGGCTCTCTTAGCACACCTCCATCTGCCCTCTGTTTGTGTGTGCCCCCATCTCCAAATTTCCGCTTCTTAAAAGCATGCCAATCGTATTGGATTAGGGCCCACACTATGAGCTCGTTGTAAGTTGATTATCTCTGTAAGGACCCTGCAGAATACTGAGGGTTAAAACTCCCAGATACCTTTCATGAGGGATATAAGGCATAACACAAGGTGCAAACTTTTCTAGAGGGCAATCGGGGGGCCAGGGCATTGGTGATTCCTCTCCGCTTAGACCCACTTTGCACATGGCCAGGGCTGGAAGGGCTCTCCCCCCACAGGCAGCGGTGCCCATCTGAGGAATCTTTACATTTATTCACTGTGTCTTTCCTCTGCTCTGGTCGAGGAGCTCCAGGGCATGCCATCACCCTTGGCTCTTTGGGAGCCTTGAGTAACCGACGGGCTCTCCTCTCTAAATCCAAAATATTCATTGATACTTCTTTCTTCTTCTTTTCTCCCCACGGTATTTTCTTAAAAATATTTTTTTTACGGCTACCCCTTGATCAGTTCCCAAGAACGTCAACTTTTTTTGTTGTTTTTATTGTTGTTTTATTGTGTTTGTTGTTGTTGTTATTATTATTTTGCTCATCCACCTCTAAGCCACAGATTCTAAGAAGTAGGCTCCCAGTCTATCCTCTTTAACTTAGCGCTTTGCAGACCCTGTTCTGACACGGGTAGCAACCCAGCTGACTGCCTGTAGCCCCAGCACTTGCAGGGCAGACGTGGCGGGAGGGGATAAATGCTTACTGCAAAGTCTTTACTGCAAAGAAATCACCATGTATCATGTTGTCAGTTTGTAACTCCAGCTTTGAACACTCCGTAAGAGAAAGAAGGTGTGGCGATCCTGAAAGCTTGTCATTTGGGAAGGGAGCCACTGATGTCTCTGTGATGTTAGGAGACACTTCCTTCTCCCTCCTCATGTCGCTCTGGGAGATTTTCACTCTCACGCTGTGACCATTGCTTCCTCTTGCCCAAGAAAGGCTGCTTATGTCCCGATGGGAGGGAACCTAGTGTCTCTTGGGTCAGGAGCATATTCACAGGATCACTGCATTGACAAAGTAACATGGGCTGGCTCTTTTTCTCTTGGCCCCGTTCTCTTGGCAGCCCTGTCCTCAAGGGCTAGCACACCTGCCTTGTGTTTCCAGGATCTGTGTGTGCACAGCCCAGGGTACCCGTGTGCAAAGCCTAGCCAGGTCTGTGCATTCTCTCCGCTTGTGTATCCAGGTGAATGGCTAGGGCTTTGCCGGGCGTGTGTTTCCTGCAGATTGGGAGAAGGAGTTGGAGGCCTCTGCTTGGCGTGAAGGTCTCAGTCAGGTTGTACAGCCCCATCTAGCAGGAAGCTCTATACTTGGGGACATTTCTGGCCCCTGTGAGTAAAGCCGGTGCAGTGACTACCTTTTGGCATCTGTGACTCTTCTTCCCCAGCAGGAACCTGGGGGAGACAGAGGGTGGGCGAGAGACTGGGCGGGTCACCACCTGGGTTCACTTTCGTGAAGCGCTCTGAGAAGGAAACGTGTGTGAGGTGCCTTGAGCATGTTCTGCCCAGCGGCAGTCCAGGACTCTGGTTCAGAGCTGGGTACCCTGTCCCCTCACCGGCAGGTACTCAGGTATACTCTCACTTAATCCACCTAGCAACTTTCCCTGGGAGGTGGGAGGCATGGGTAGAGCTTGGTTGTCACTTTGATAGAAGCATGGAAACTTTGTTTCATATTTTACCGTAAGATATTTGATACACATGAATGTACGTGTCTTATTTATCTCAGTTGCCACGCCCAGAAACAAAAGAAAAGCCTCAGAATCTACCACTAAGCTTGTGAAATAAACCATTCTCCGTTTTCGCAGCATTTCTGTGGGTTCCCGTCTGATGCCATTCTCCTGCCCCTGCTCCAGAGGTAACCCCTATCTTGGCATTCGTCACCCTACCAACCCCCCTATATGTAGTTACGCATTTGTAGGTATCTCTAAATAGCGTGTTTTGATCTTTATAAAAAATGGAATTCTAGTCCTTTGAGCTTCATTTAAATGCCACATACTGTCCCGGGAGATAAAAAAAAAGCAGATCTGTGCCCTTGAAACATGGATTTTTCACTGGTGCAGATAAATCTTGTTTTCTCTGGTGGCACCTCCCTGGGGTCAGGGACGAGGCCAGGCTGCCTCCACAGATTGTGACAGCGGCTGTACACGAGAGGGGGTCCTGCGGCCAGCCAAGGAAGCTGAGTTACTAGAATTACAGTCCACAGGGGCTCTCAGGCGAGACCAGGCCACCCAGGGGAACGAGTGTTCGGGGCAGCTGGGAAGCAGATGGACAAGCTTCCGACTCCAGCAATAGATGGGGGTGAGTGGGGAGGCGGCAAGGCCGGGGGCTGGATGTGGAACTCACAGAGAAGACTCAGGCGACAGGTGCGGGTCAAGGATGCTTCACCGTGGAGATCCCGAATATGGAGCTGCAGCACTCGCGTTCCTTGTGCAAGCAGATTGGTCCCTCCTGGTGGCCCCAGAACAGGTTTAGAGCAGCACAGTGGGCAACACCACCTTCTGTCTTTGCCATTTAGCAGCTATTTACTGAACACCTACTACGTGCCAGGGCTAACACAGTGACTTAGACCTTTTCCAGCTGATAAGTACCTCATGGCCTAGTAGGAAGTCAGCGCTGTTACCTTTTAGTAAATTATGTGTAGTAACAAAGGATCTCTAAACATCAGTGGCTTACGAGAGCAAACATTAATTCCTGGCTCATGTTGCATGTTAGCCGTGGGTTAGCTGCAGCTCTGGTCCCATGCCCTCTGTGTCTCAGGCCAGAGGAGCAGCCCTTATCTGTCCCATGTCCTTTTCATGGTAGAGGGAAGAGTAATAGGGGTGATGAAACCAAGAAGTGGTCCTTGAAACCTCTGCTCAAACCTGGCCTGTCACGCCTACTCACGGTTCACTGGCAGAACAAGTTACGCGGCCAGGACTGATGTCACCAGGGAGGGGAAGCCCATTTCCCACGAAGCATAGATTCGTCTTTCAGGGTGACCGGAGAATGTTTGGGAAGAGTATGACACCTGTCACAGATACAAACAGGTGATCATAGTAACAGGGGGATAAGGCTTGATAATAAATGTATTAAGTTTTGCCTTTATAAAATGCATTTTCACGTACAAATGTATCGTTTCCCCTAAATGAGCTTTAGGAGTTCTGTTGAGAAAATAGTTGGAGAACTGCTCGTCTTAAACAGGATTGTTCCAGAGCACTGGGGCAGTGGAAGGAGGCTGGACTGGCCACAGTAGTCTTCTCTCTAGCCCCGGGCACGGGTTCACAGGCTGCACTATTTGAGAAGAGCTTTCTGACACAGGTGACCCACCTGCCCCCTTCCTGCCTTCCTCTTGGCTTATCTTCTGTCCATCAAGCGGTCAGCAGGCACATCCCACTCCTCTGGGTCTTTTTCTTGTGCCGTATCTCTACGTACACATGACTCCTGCCTCCCTTCACAATCCTGGCCACACGGCTTTATTTTATTTTATTTTATTTTATTTTAATATAATTTATTGTCAAGTTGGCTTCCATACAACACCCAGTGCTCATCCCAACAAGTGCCCTCCTCCATGCCCATCACCCACTTTCCCCTCCCTCCCACCCCCCATCAACCCTCAGTTTATTCTCAGTTTTTAAGAGTCTCTTATGGTTTGCCTCCCTCACTCTCCGTTTGTAACTTTTTCCCCCTTCCTCTCCCCCATGGTCTTCTGTTAAGTTTCTCAAGGTCCACATATGAGTGAAAACATATATATCTGGCCACATGGCTTTAGAAGGACGTGCTCTTTTTTGCCTTCTCGTTAAGTCTGTTGAAGTTGGAGGTCTGGGCCATGGCCCCCTTTCATACCATCCCCACCCCTGCTGCTACCACACTGTGCACGTCCTGGACGCCTAACAAATCTGTACAAAAGGCAGTTGCATCGAGCGGAAGTCATCTCCCTGTCGGCTTGTCTGTTTCTCTCTCTCCACACGGGTAGCCGCTGTGTGGGTGACAGTTGGAGTTACACCGAGTGACTTCAGTGCAATCAGGGCCAGGTTGGAAGCACTCTGGCCCTAAGTCTGTAATCCATATGGCAGCCGAGTAGCTCCGCCCTCACCACGAGCCAGTGTTCATCTGAACTCACATGTGCTGCTTTGCAAAAGCCAGTGGCCTGGTCACAAGTTTGCATTTGTGTTTTCCCTCTTTTCATTCTTTTAAAAGCTTCCCCGTGGCCCCTGGTAAGAACTGTACACAAAGTTGGGTGCTCAGTAAACTTGGCCAGTCTCCTCTTCCTTTGAGCCTCCCCTGGATGGAAACACGGTTCTAGGCCCATAGGCCTTTGCACAAGGCTGATTACACACAGGTCTTGATCCTGAGAATTTTACGGGTGGAAAAGGAATGATGGTCAGACAACTGAGACCGAGGCCGGTAGCGACATGGAGTAACAGTACAGCATGTCTGCTCTCAGAAGCCCATTCCTATGGCAGAAACACTGCTGTGGGACCAGCAAATATCTAGCCCTGTAGTCAGACACAGCTTTGAATCCTCCCTTTATGGCTTTCGTGAACCTTTACGTGTTATTTAACCTCTCTGAGTCGGTTGCCTATTCCTTAATGTCAGGTTGCTAAAAATGCTATTAAATTGTTGTGCTCTCTTGCACCTGCAAACGTCCTTTCTCGCTTGTGCTCTGAATCAGTTGAGACTTGAGAATAAGAGTGGCAGAAAGAGCAAAACTGGCCGAAAGTGGCCAAAATACTGCCACCGTTGGTGACCAAGGGTTGACAAGAGGAGATTGAGCCTTTGGGCTTCAACACTGAACCTGAGAATTAAGCGGGTGCCTCCACTCAGTCCCAGGCTAGAGGCAACCACAGACATCCTCTGGGGGAAAGAGTGTGTGAAACTCAGGTTTGGGATGGTTGAAGTGAAAGCATTCACTCCTCGCTTGCCCCAGACAGGAAGAGGCTGGGCCTCACATACACCATGCCTATGTGCTCACTAGATGGTTACTCTGCCTTCCTACCCAGGAAGAGCATGTGAGCAGCTGAGAGGGCCTAGGAGTGCTGCACTGGGGCAGAGGCACCCTAGGTAGGAGTCAGAAAGCCTGGGGAGGTGGCGTTCTGCTGAGGGGGAGAGTCTTTGTGGACCCTTGGGACGCCAAGACGTCATTTCAGATGAATACTTTTATTATGTTAGCAGTTAAATTTGCATTTACCATGAGTAAAGTAAGCCCTCCAGTGCTCTGTGGTGATTTTGGATATTACCCTACGCATTTGGAAAGACATAAAAGGCCATTTCTTATTTAGCATTGTACGCTGTGAACCTTTACCTGAGATGGACTCCTTCGTTCTCTTTATTCCCTGTGAGCCTAACCAGTTGGAGAGGTACTGGCTGTTTCCTAGGGAAGCCAAGTAGTGCTCTGCGTTCTTTTTTTTTTTTTTTTTTTTTTTTTTTAATGTTTATTTATTTTGAGAGGGAGAGCGGGAGAGGGGCAGAGTGAGATTGGGATTGGGAGAGAAAGAACCCTAAGCAGACTCTGTGCTGTCAGTGCAGAGCCCGACTCGCGGCGCGATCCCACGAACCGTGAGATCGCGACCTGCGCCTAGATCAAGAGTCAGGAGCTTTAACCGACTGAGCCACTCAGGCGCCCCTGGCTGCATTCTTTTTTTTTTTTTTTTAATTTTTTTTTTTCAACGTTTTATTTATTTTTGGGACAGAGAGAGACAGAGTGTGAACGGGGGAGGGGCAGAGAGAGAGAGACACAGAATCGGAAACAGGCTCCAGGCTCTGAGCCATCAGCCCAGAGCCCGACTCGGGGCTCGAACTCACAGACCTCGAGATCGTGACCCGGCTGAAGTCGGACGCTTAACCGGCTGCGCCACCCAGGCGCCCCACCCTGGCTGCATTCTTAAAGCCTGTTCTGTCTCTCTTTTGCAGTGCAAGTTGGAGTTCCATGCTTGTTCCACTGGCAAGAGCCTCACCATCCTCTGTGATGGGCCCTGTCCGTGTCTCCCGGAGCCTGAGCCACCTAGACACAAGACAGAAAAGAACGGTGAGTGGGAATTGCAGGAGCTTCCGTGGAAGGAAGTTTTACATGGCCCAGCTGTGCCCTCATGCCAGCAACCTGGCATTTAACACAGCCGTTCGAGCCCACGCGGGGCGTGGCGGACAGACTTGGCAAGTACTACAGCTTGTGCAGGGACTTGGAGCTGAACTGCCTTCAGCTACCGTTAAAAAGAAAACGAAGAGCTTGAGAGTCTTTGAAAATCATTCTCTTAGTCCAGGGTATGCACTAGGCTCTTTGAGAGATCAAGTTGGCTGTGGCGTGGGAAGAGCAGGTTTTTTGGCCTGTTCGAACAGGGTCTGCCCTGGGGTGCATCTTGGTCTTCCTTGAACTTTAATCTCTAAGTCCTTTGAACTTCTCAGGGCCAAGTTTCAAACCAGAAACCATAGAGACATCACAACCATGGAGAGTCTTTTCCCCCCAAAAGGCATTTCTTTATTAATATGATCTGCTGGGAATGCAGCACAGAGCCAGGGGCACATGAAAGGAGAATACCTCTCCAGGGGCAGCTGATTCTCTTCCATGGCCGAGAGGGGAAGGAAAGGTTGGGCTTATTTGGGTGTTTCGGTGCTGGAGAAAGTCAGGCCATCCCAATGGCCATGGCCTGTTTTTGAGTCTTCCTTGATGAGGCCCGAGATGGAAGTTTGCGTTTGCCTTCTGTGGAACTGGGCTTTCTCCATCGTAGCTCTTGTTGCATGGAAAATGTTGCACGTTTCTGTATGTGAGTGAGTGAGCGAGTGAGTGAGTGAGCAAGTGAGTGAGTACGCATGCACAGATGCCCCTTCTAAACCATCTTCTGTTGGTAACGGTAGAGGACGATCAGGGTGTGTGTGTGTTTATATGTTCCCCTCTTTGTGGGTCATATTGCCTTTTCCAGGGCACATAGGTGAAGATGTTGGAATGTGCAATTGTTCATGGTGGCAACCACAGGAATATTGTGTTAAGATGCTCTTTGGTGGGGGCGGGGGGTGCCTGGTTAAGCCTCCAACTCTTGATTTTAGCTCGGGTTATGATCTCATGGTTTTTGAGTTCAAGCCCCACATCGGGCTCTGCACTCACAGTGCAGAGCCTGGTTGGGATTCTCTCTCTCCCTCTCCCCTCTCCCTCTCCCCTCTCTCTCTCTCTCCTCTCTCTCTTCTCTCTCTCTCTCTCTCTCTCCCCCCACCCCTCCCCTGCACTTGCACTCTCTCTCTCTCTCTCAAATAAATAAACTTTAAAAAAAAAAAAAAGAGGCTCTTTGGAAGGTTTGGCTTGGAATGTGGAGGGAGTTTGTAAACCAGCGCTGTGGTCACCAATAACGTCCGTAAATTCCTCTTGATTACCAAAAGCTGATTGTACTGTGTTTGGGCCTGACTCATTTTTATAACTGCAATAAGAAATGCTCATTCATATGCATACACCCCCTTGGAATGTGGCCAGAGAACCTAAAACCCTGTGGTGTAAAGCAGCTGCCAAATCCAGAAAATTCACTTCTGTCTGGGGAGTTCTTAATAATCTTAAAAAGTTATAATAGTCTCTGTTGTTCCAGTTAGGTTGTTTACTGCTTGTATTTACACTTCTCTTCTGAAGGGAGGAAACCAACCCGAGAAAGTCACCTCCACCATTTTGCCTGTGGTATCTGTACAAGGGGGTGAATTCATCTCTCCTCAGGGTCTCCCAAATCCTCACAGGCTTCCTGATTTGCCATGATGAGGTAACAGACTGGTTTTCTGGGGAGGCTTTGTGGTTCTCCAAATGAAGTACATACAACACCTCTTTGTTTTCTTTCCTATTTTTTTTTTTTTTTGAGTGAGCTCTATGCCCGGCATGGGGCTCGAACCCCCTGTTTCTGAGATCAGAGTTGTATGCTCCACTTGACTGAGCCAGCCAGGCACCCCAGTGCGTATTTCTTAATGATGGGCTTGTCACACCTGATTAATTGAGATTCATTCTCAAGTATGACACTCGAGGTCCAGCCTTGCGTGTACCGTGCATTTGTTTGATGATGTAGTGGTAAAAATCAGAACAAAGTCTTACTGCACCTTTGCGAGTAACTGCATTGCCATTAATAGTAAAGAGACTCTGAAAAGAGTATTGTTCACGAATCCTGAAAGGTCAGTGAGAATAAGAAAGCCATTTAAAAATGTTTCAAGTGAAAATGTTGGAAAAAGCGTGAACTACTAGGTTAATAGTAAAAGATAAATCAGGAAGAATGAGAAGGGGCTTCAGACACCTATCAGAAATGACGACAATAAAAAGTAATACCAACACTATCCCCAAACAAATAATCCAAATTATATTTCCTTCATCAGTTCTTTTAGTCCTGTGTAATTATTTTTTGTTCCTCTGGCTTTTGGGTCAGCAGTTTGCTTTTATGAAGTCATCTGCCTCTGCCCTGGAAACAGTCCTGGAACTCAATACTGGCTCTCCTCTCACCTGGCGATTGTCTAAGAAATATCACCTGGGAAGCTGGCAGTGATGAGTCTGTTACTTGAAGTATCGATCAAACTTGGTCCAGTTCTTTCTGTGAGGGTTTGAGACCGTCCTCCTTGGTTTAAGACCCATTTTCTAGACTGTGACTTAGTGTGGAGTTTTTATGTAAGCCTGAGGGGGGAGCAGAAACTACCTGCTGATAAGACTGAATGGCTGTAGTTAACTTATTCCATATCCAACAACATCCTCATGGAGGAGAGTATAATCCCCTATCAGGGTATAGTGCTTACCTATTTAATACAGATTTGATCGGTATTCACCTGGAGGATAAGGACATATTATGGGCAGGGAAGGCATTAATAAGCCCCCAGGGTCATTTTGTGTAATGAGGCATTTAAATTGATAACATTTTACCTGGACAAAGGCAAGGGAAGACCGACTCTTCCTTTGATTTGACATTTCTTTGCGTGAGGCTCTCAGAAGCTGAGGTTGTAGCAGGTGGGGTGAAGGGGACAGAGAGGGCGGAAAGGGGAGATCAGAGGTAAAATGAAGGACACTGACCCCGCAGAAGCTGCAGGCAGTGAGAGTGGCAGCCTCTGGCTTCCTGAGACGCACTGGGGCTCTGCACCGTGTCAGGAGCAGTCTTGTTTCTGGACCTGTTGCCGACATAACATTTCGTACGCTCACAAATGGCGGTGTGTCAAAAGTGTGGTGATTAGGGCTGTTGTTGATAACATTTTATGTTTGATGCCATCTCCCTTTTGAACCTTGTTTCTCTGTGGTAACAAAAACAGTCATGTAGTCACTTGTAGATAAATTCTGTTAATTCCCAGTTGTATCTCAGTTGCAGGAAGTAGGGGTTGGGTGAGGGCCTAAGCCCTGCTACGTTGCTGGGAAGTGGCTCCTGGTGTTGTCTTTCTCTGGCATACACCTGCATGGAGTTGTTAACATCTCCAGTTAGTTGGCCAGCCAACTAACTGAAGTGCATGCTCCTTGCATCCAAAGAGAGACATTTGCGATCCCAGTATGACCTGTGCTGACCGTGCCCATTAGGTCATACGGAGTGCTCTTTCTTCTATGTCCTGCTCTTCTGGATTTACTAGTCCTCACACAGCCCCCTCTCTGGCCCCCTTCAGGGCCCCAGAACACTTGAGGATGTACTTCCATAACCTTTTAGTGTCAAGAGAGATTGATGAGGTTGCTGTCTCAAGCCCTCTGTCCTTGGATCTGCTTGGCGGCCATTTGTATTTTATGCAGAGGATCTTTTCACCAGGCTTGCCCCAAATTGGATTTCCAGTTGGTAGGAGAGCCCAGATCCTCTTTGTTGCTGGGAGCTGGTCGCCTGCCTGTGGTTTCATAAGTGCCTCTTCCCTACCTGGGACCCAGAGTTGGGTTGGAGACAGGGAGACCATTGGGGAGTAGAACCTTTCCTCAGGGCTCACCTGCCTCCACCACTTCTTCTCCTTCCCAAAATGTTGCTTCTTATAGCCCCAGCTTGGATCAACACTGGATGTGAGTGTTGAAGGTGTGTGAGGGTGGAATCTGATGCCTTTTCTTGCAAATCTTACAGCACATCTCACAGCACTCTGCTTCTCCCAGCCTTTTGTCTTTTGCATTGCAACATACCCCCTTCTTGCAAATCAGAACTGTATTGTCTCAGCTTTAAATTTTAAGAGCATTTCTAGGAAGGCAAAGCCAAGTGGTTATTTGTTCTCTTGATTTTTTTCTGGCATCTCTCCTTGATGTGGTCCCTAAAGACGTTGTAGAGGGTGAAGTCATCCTTGAATATCTCTGAATATTTCCTCTCACACCTCTCAGTGGCCTTGTGACCTTGGACAAGTTACTTAATAAATAGCTTTTTAAAATCTGTCCTCTCTGTTATGCCACTCCAGCCCATAGATTATAGAGAAATGATTGTCAAGGAGGAGGAGGAGGAGGAGGAAGAGGAGAAAGAAAGAAAGAAAGAAAGAAAGAAAGAAAGAAAGAAAGAAAGAAAGAAAGAAAGAAAGAAAAGAAAAGAAAAGAAAAGAAAGAGGCAATTAGTGCTGTTGTTGATAACATTTTATGTTTGATGTCATCTCCCTTTTGAACCTTGTTTCTCTGTGGTAACAAAAACAGTCATGTAGTCATGAGAAGGAGACGAAACTGAAATACTGTGTTAGGCGTGGATTTCTGTGCTTTTTCTAGGAGTCTTCCAGGAAAGATAGGAATTTCTCTTGGTATTTTCTAGTTAGTACCCAGCACCCAACCCAGTTAGGAAGTCAGTTCTTATATCTGACGTTAACTCTAGTTCTGGGATTATTTCTGCTGCTTTTTCTTCAACCCTCAGTGAAGGGTATAAGGAATGTGAGGTACTTGTTTCTTGATTTCTTTACTGTGGTTGAAAATCTAAGGGGATGGTAGAGGTCTCTTTCCATTAAGTCTTTGAGATATATTTAGAAGCCAACATTTCTCCTGTTCCCAGCCTGAGCCTGTGCCCACCCTGCCTCTGCTCCCTTTTCTCACAGAAACAAAACACATGGCCCTGACCTGGGCTTGTCAGCTTTGCTGCATCTGAAGGAGGGATTTGAGGCTCTGTCCTTGGTGAGGTGAAAATTTTGCAGTTGTAGGGTATAACATCAGGAAAAGATCACGCTTATCTTCTTCCATACTCCGTTGAGGGAACCCTTGAGTTCTTGATGGTGCCTTGGGTTTCCCATGAGGACCCGGGGAAGGCCTAAGGGATGGGGCCTCAGATCTCTCCCAGAGTCACTCCGTTTTTACGCTTTAACACATTGCTTTGCCTCTGTAGGGAAAGGCTTTGACCACCAGTGAGTGATCCTTGGGCTGGTCCCATTTACCAGAGAGGAGCCTGGAGGCCTAATGCGAGAAAGAAAGTTGCCCGAGGTCAGACATTGGGTAGGGACAGGGCTGTCTCAGGGCCTGAGCCTCTTGATTCCCAGGCTAGTACCTTTGTGTCCCGCCACATGTACCCCCTTAGGGACTCTGCACTCGCAACAGGGTGGAGGCTCTGTAGCTGAGTTTGGTGGGAATTCGATTTAATTTCGCCAGGGTCTCACCTCACTTGCCCACATCTCGAAGTGTCAGCCATCAAGCAGAGAATGTCACTGTGCTTCCCACAACCAGCAATGTCTTGAAGGCGCTTTACAGAATCTCTCCCACTTCTCTCCTCCTCTTTCCCTGGAGGAGGAAGTAGAGAGAACATCCCTGTCTCTCAGCACAGCTCCTTCTTTGCTTCTGTTGGCACACGTTAGCTTTCAGAGAAGGGATATATGGGTCAGCAGGCAACCGGACGTTTTGCAGAAGGCTGGGACCCTCATCCCTTCCTGGCCTGACAGGTGCTGGGAGGTAGGGGCGAGGCGGGGCAAGGGGCAGGGGGCAGGGGCACGATTGGTTCAGGCCGGGAAGGAAAGGGTGCTACAGGTCTTTCCAGCAGGGTGTGCGTGCTAAAGAGGAAATAACAACTTCCCTGCAGCTGAGCTATTTGAAACCGTAGAAAAATAGTCCACAGTGATTTTCTTTTCTCAAATGGTGATTTCAACCTGAGGGCTAGATTCTCGGGGAAAAAAGTCCCGGGTTGACAGACGGTTGTCTAATTCCATTACTTATCACAAGTAGAGTCGGGGAAAAGTATTAAAACGCAAACAGGAGGTGGTGCCACAGAGACGGGATAAAGAGTTCTTCCTGGCTGTAATGTCTCAATGGAAAAATCCTAAAAGAATCCTGCTGCTGCAGAGGCTCCCAGCAAAATGGAGGTTTATCTTTGTATCCAGGAAAGAACATTTTTCTTTAATGCCTATTGTGTGACAGGGTGAAGGCCCAGGGCTTGCAAACTTGCAATTTAAAAGCAGTTTGTATTAACCTCTCCATCCCCATTCAGCTTCATTCACTTCTTAGCGCTACACTGTAGCCAGAAATTAAACATGTAAAGCAACATTTAATTTTTAGGGCCTTGTTATTCTAAATGCCGTGACCTTAAAAGAAAAAAAAGAAAAACTTCAGAATTGAATTGGCAACTGCAAAGAAGAAAAACTTTCTAGTCGGGGCTCTTGGAGTATTGAGTAACTGCTGACTTTGGCTCCAAACTCAGGTTCTTACTTTTCTGCGAGTTCAGCTCTGCAAAAACAGAGGTTCTCCTGGTCATTTGCAAGCCTACTAGGCAGCAACTGATTGGAGAGAGATCGAGCCAAAGATACGAAGAGAGAGAAGGGTCAACTGAGGCAGAGGGGGGCCACTGTCGTAACTGGAATCCGGAGAAGGTCTGTGCTACAAATTAACGGCTTTGAAAATTCACGCAAGCAGTACTCTTCTTTTGCCATTACTTGTTTAGTTTATAAATTAATGCATATTCTTCTTTAAAATCTAAATGATACGGCAAAAGTGTCTCAGATTTCCCTTCCATTAGCTTTCTGTTGCCTGCGCTTCTAATTATTTTCAATACACATATACTAACATACTTTATAAACTTTACTCATCCCAAATCAGGATTATGTTCTGTGTAATATTTTGTACCCTGTCCCCTTTTTTGTATCATAGATATGTCTTCATCTAAGTACACACGGATGTGTGTGTGAGGGCGTCTGTTTGTCCCCCTTCATCCTTCCTTCTAGCCGCCCTGCCTGCCCCGCTGCCTGGTACTCCAGATTTAAATATATCATGACTGCTCATCGTTTCCATTTGATGCCCGCGGGCATATCAAGCTTAACGGCCATAATCAAACCCCTGATCTTTGCCCCACATCTGCTCCTTCCTCCCGCAGTGTTTATCATCTGAGTAAATGGTGCCTCCGTATTTTGATTTGCTGAAAAAGAAGATCTTCTTTGTCTCCCATGCTATCATCCTGTTGATTCTGCGTTCTCAGCCTTCTGAATATAGCTGCCACTTTTTTCCTCCACTGCCACTACCCCAGTGGTCTGCGACATCCTCGTCTTTTAGTTTGATTGCTCCCTAATTGATCTCCGGGCCCCTGCCCTCTCTTTCAAACGTAGGAGTTAAACCAGTTCTGTACAATATAAGTCAAATTGTGTAATCCCCTGTTCAAGACCCGCCAGTGACTTCCCATCTTTGTTCAGAGGTAGAGCTAGCATCCTTTCAGTGACTTGCAAGGCCCAATATGATTACATCCCCTCCTGTGTCTCAGTACCCGTCTTCTGCCGCTGCACCCTCTGCCTGCTGGGCTCTAGGCACGCAGGCCTCCGTGGGGGCCCTCAGGTGACTCCCTGGTGCCCCTGCCTCGGGGCTTTGCACTGCCTGACCCGTCTTCTCAGACACCTGCACAGCTCGCTCCGTCCATCGCCTCTACACAGATGTCACCTTCTCAGGAACCGCCTGGAAGTTCTTACCCCCTTTCGTCCTTTGTTTTTCTCTGTGCCCTTTATCACCTTCTCCCATATTAGATTGACCTCCTTTGTGTATTGTCGTGCGTTGCCCAGCTAGAATGGAAGTTCCACGAGGGCGTTTTGTCTGGATTCTCCATAGTCATTTGTCCACTGTTGAGTGTCTCTACCTCATTCTTTTTAGGAGTTGCCCTTTGTATAGATGTACCATGGCTCACAGTGTTTAAAAGAGCAACAACATGATTTATGAGGACAAGAGATAATCTGTATAAGGTGCTGACTGTGTGTACTGGGCTAAGCACGTGGTGTGTGAACATTTCATTCTTCCGGCCAACTGATGTCGTCTCTGTTGCTGGCGAGAACGTTGGAGATCTGGGGCATTCAGTACCTTGCCCAAGGCCACATGGCTAATAAATGACAGAGCAGGGATTTGAAGGCTCTTCTAGAACTTGTTCTCTTACGCTCCCATCAGACTGTGTTCTTAACCTAAACCGAACGTGCACTGAAAGGGCAGAGTCTTTCTTTGGAAAAAGAAAAATAAACACGCACACGTACAGCCGCACCTTTGAAACTACCCCTCGCCTTGCTTTCTGCGCTCAGAGCGTGCACTCCTTCCCGGAGAGCCCAGCACTCTCTGACGGGCCTTTTCCAAGGTGAGAGAATTAACGTCCTTGCTCGTTTTCTCCTCTTCCTTTCTGCGAGCACACTTAGCTGTCTGAAGTTTATCAAAACGCTGGCACGGGCTCATTGCTCACCACCGTATTATGCTTTTCTGATAGCTGCGAGTTTCCGACCCAGCTCCTTAAAGATAAAAATTCGTTTGCAGTCTGTCCCGACGTCGACTGATTTCCCATCGCCCTGCTATCTATCGAAAAGAAAAGATGGCATTACAATAAAAAAAAAAATTGAAATTATAATCGGAAGAAAGCAAGTGGCTGCAATCCCACAAGGCCAGCTTCTTAGGAAAATGTGGGTGGGCCCTTTCTTTCTTAGATCCGAGAGATATGGTGGGAACCTTGGCCACGTGGGGAGCATGGGAAGGTGTGCCAGCACCCTGACAGGTGTGGGGAGAATGGAGTGAACTCAATTTTAACTACAGAGGTGGAGTTCAAAACCTACAGCTGTTCTGTCCTCCTCCTCATTATTATCTTAATGGTGATGATGGCGATTCTGTGTTGCAAAAGTAAACGTGGCAGTTAGAGCGGAAGCAGAAATGTCCCTTTGATGATTTAACCTGCGTTATGTTGAACGATGCCGGCTACAGCGCAGAATAAGCAGTGGGCTGCGTACGTGGTTCCAGATATTCACATCGGTTGGGAGTGCAGGAAAAGAAACGAAACAACTGCCCAGATCTCTTCAGTCTGAGGAGACAGGGGGAGGCGAGAGATAGAAATCCTGGTGGCGTCACGAGGGTCAAAGCGTGTGCTCCTCTCCTAACCGCACAGCAGTAGCCCCGAGGGGCCCTCCTGCTGGACAAGAAGGAGCTTTGCGGCAAGAGCAGAGCAGCCTGCTTATCCCGCCGGGGCAAGTCTCATGATTTCAAGGCCTCCACTGTGCTCCAGGGAGAGAGAACTTCAGAGTCATTTAGGTGAACTTCTGGGAGGTGCAGGACTGGAGTGGATCGGAGGTGATGAGAAGGACCGAGGGGGTCCTTGGATGTGAGAATTCTTGCTTTCCGACGTCCCAGTGATGCAGTGGCAGGTTGTGTTGGGGGCTGGTCCCTCATACTGACTAGCTTTTGTTGTGTGGAAGGATCAGCGCGAGGAACCCGTGTAGCGCTCCTGTTACTTATGTGTCTGGGCATCCCACAAAGGCAGTTCCAAGGGTCTCTTTCCTCCCATGCCAGCCTCGAGACTGTTTTGGCCTCTTGGCCTGCCTATGGGTCGTCTATGCTCGAGTGTCTTCAAAGGCTCTTTGCAGCAGGTGGAGCGAGGCCAACAAGTGGGGTGGGTCCCACCCCAGCAAGGGATGGGAGTCTCCCCACCTTCTCAAATCACTGGGCAGGGGATACCGATGCTGTGAAACTAGATTTAGAAGTTCGACCAGAGAATTAGTGCAGACAGGAGATTTGATTGGAATGCTGATCATGTACCAATGCGCAGGGATAAGAAATACTCCAAAAAATGCCTTACAAGAAATTACTTGAAGCCACATTAAAAAAAAAAAAAAAAGCCTGTCATTTTACGAGGCTATTAATTCTATGGAACTATTCCCCTGAGAGGCATTACTGAGGCTGAAGAGGTCTGGATCCCTGTCCATACATCTCTCCAGATTTTAGGATTTGGGAGACTCAGTCTTAAACCGGGCTAATCCACAGGGATTGTTCAGAGCTCCAGGACTGTAGTTTTGGGAGGACAATATCGGGTCCTCCTACTCCATTGGCCTGATCCCAGTCTGTGGCCAAGTTCCTTCACAGTGGGGGTACTGCTGGCTGTCCCCAAGCACCAAGAGCTGGCATCTGCCCTTCCGTTGAGCCTCCCTCCCCTTCCCAGCCTCCCCAGGTATTAAAGGCTGGCTGCTGTGGGGTGCCTCACCTGGCAGGCTCCCGTCTGTGATGTGCACCTGCCGGTCTGTCCTCTCCCCTGGGGACGTAGGCCCCAGCCTTCCCTACAGACTGCTCAGTGGGCTGGGCACAGTGCATAGGCCACTGCAAGGCATAGGTTGGGCCACACCTTCCCTCATTGTGGAAGGAATGAATTGATGGCATGTGTAGACTGTTAGAGTCTTTAAAGCACTTTCACGTGCCTGAAAAAATTGGGTATCATAAGTGAATTTTGTCCCCAAGCCAAAGAGGCAGGCTCAGTGATTCCACGCTGCCAGTCTGTGGCCTTCCTTGAGTCAGTCATTCTGGGGCTTGGCCTCGGGCTGGAACTTAACTTGTGTGTGTTGCTGGCCCCTCTGGACTGGGAACAGAAGGCAACTTCCAACCCAGCCTCAGGCAAGTCTCCTCTCTCCCTGTGTCCTGCCTCCCTAGCTTAGGAAAAGGGCTCAAGGTGTCTCTGGAAGCAAATATTTTTGCCTGGATGACCGAAGTGTAGTATCTTTTGGAATAGAACATTCTGTTCCTACTTTGCTCAGGCTCTCATGAGAACACAGAGAACGTTTCTGGGCAGAGGGGGGAGTATCTGGAGCTAGCAAAAGCTCTCGTTTGGATCGAGAGCTGCCGGTACAAGAATCCTACATATCTCTATGTTGTGAAGTAGCTGGGGTAAATACTGATTACCTCTGTGTCTAGAGGAAGCTCCAGTTCAGGAAAACGTAGTGAACGAAAATAACACCGATCAGTGACTTCACGTACCTTGCTTCCACAGTCCTCTAAGCCCTATTTAAAATCAAAATTTAAAGCTTAAGGCGCTGTTCTGACAGCTAATCTGTTTTGTTTCGTTTTCTAAAATTGAGGGCAGTGATTGAGTTTGGAGGTAGTGATAATGTATCTTCATCCATCCATCTGGTCATCTATCTTTGTGTCCATCTGTCTATCCCTTCATCTGTCCATCTATCCATCAGTCACCCATCCACCACTTATTAAATGGCTACTCTGTGCCCAGGTCCTGTGCTGTCTCTCCCCTAAGTGGGATAACAACTCTTAATATCTATAATAACGTCGTTCGTGTATCTTCATGTGGAACTCACTTATGTCCCAAGGTGACAGTTGTCTAGAGCTGGGATGTTTCCTATCTTTTTATGGATTTGGGTTTATAAGTCCGCTACTCCAAAGGCTTTTTATTGCTTTCTGAGTACTTTGTCATACTTTTGACCCACTGCTCTTATAGTCTCAGTGGTCAGAAGGGCTAGACTTCATCTCACGTAGTTGAGACAAGGAAACTAACTTAAAAATATTGAACTGTTACATTTGTAACCATTGATACACTGGCATTGTCTAAGCACTAGATCATGACCTTGAAAGCGAGGACTTTGTCTCACTTATCTGTCATTATATCCCTAGCCTAGGGTCTGTTGAATGAATGAACACAACTAAGTATAAATATAAGTTTGTAAGAGATGTGTTACACATTTCATTGGAGCAGTATTTAAATAAGCAAATATCCAAGTTAAATTGGGTGCCTTTCTACCTGGTGTATGGTATGAGTTACTGATTATCCTACCTAAGGTAGAGACAGACCTACTTCTGGGTTTACTCTGAGACTTCTGATTCAGGTTGGCATCTAAAGTCTCTGGGTCATTTTCCCCAGTCCCTTTTTGTGATAACCACAGCTGAATACTTTGCCCTCAGGAGTCCTGCTGTGTTGTCTCTTTGCCCATGAGCAGTAGTTAGGGGAGAGGTCACAGTCATGGTCACTAGCATACCTACTGCCTTCCCTTTCTTATAGATGGTTGCTTTCCATCAGACCTCCCATGAGTCCTAAACTATGTATCTACAAGTTTGGGTGCCAAGTCGTTCATACTTACTCTGCCCCATTATTTGCCTATCAGGTACAAATGATAGAACTCGCGAGTTGTATACTTGTCGTGTGCTAGAGAAAGCATGGGCTCTGGACGCAGGCAGTCATGAGATTGAAGTCCAGCCTTAGGACTTACTAGCTGTGGCTTTGGGTGGGCCGCTTAGTTTCTCCGAGTCCCCCTTTCCTCATCTGTAAAAGCAAAGTAAATAAGGGCTATTTGCAGAGGTCATTATGAGAGCAAAGTCGATTCGAGGAGATAAGTATGAAAGCAGCTGGTTCTCACAGGTGCTCAAGGAATATCAGTTTTCACTCTTTCATTAGGTTAATTCACACACACACACATACCACCCTGTGCGCGGGAATAACTTGATCTCCTCTCTGTGCAGTTTGGTAACACACTGCCTTTCCCAAAGACTTTGGGGTCTTGGGACTTGGGGTCCCAAGACTAGAATGTCCTGCCAACATGTAGCAGGCACTGTTAGCTGTCTTTCCCATTCTCAGTTCTGGTTTTCTTTGAGGGCAAGTGTGTCCAGCATTGTTCCCAATGTCCCAGTCTCTCCTCAGCTGAGGACCCTTTGAGTCAGTCCTACCAAATTAGACCCCAGTGAAGCCTTCTGGAGGTCACTGAGAAAGTTTTCGCTTTCATGCACAGCTGTCCCTTTTTCCTGGAGAGGTTTGTGTGATGCTTCAGCAACCATTTTGTGACCACAAGGTGAAAAGCCTGTGGATAAAGTCTATCCGCTGAAAATGACTGAGCAGAAACACAGAAAGAATGTGGGTCCAGGCTGAACTGACATCCTTGCTGCCTATCTCCTAACTTCTTATGTCACAGAGTAAAGTTCCATGAACATATGCCACTGTTAATCAAGTTTTCTGTTACTTGCAGCTAAACACATTTTCTTTTCTTTTCTTTTCTTTTTTATGTTTATTTTTGAGAGAGAGAGAGTGCAAGCGAGAGCAAGCCCAAAAACAGAGGAGGGGCAGAGAGAGAGGGAGACACAGAATCCGAAGCACGCTCCAGGCTCCAAGCTGTCAGCACAGAGCCTGACACGGGGCTCGAACCCACAAACTGAGAAATCAGGACCTGAGCCAAAGTCAGACCCTTAACCAACTGAGCCACCAAGGCGCCCCTAAACACATTTTCTAATCAACATAGAACACGTTCCTTTTAAAGACCATTTGCTTCAAGACAGGCAATATTGGCCTGAGGCCAGGAGCTCCCAGGGAGTCAAGGACAATGACATCTTGGTATCTGGGGAAGGGGAGACCTGAGATGGCATCAGGAGCATCACTCAGACTGCAAGGAGATATCTGAGTGTCTCAGAAGCATTGTAGGCTCCAGCACTAGATGCAGGGGCTTAGGTTGGTTTGTAGTGGGAACATCTGACCTTAAGTGAAGTATGGTCCTGTGTCAGCCGTTCCTCATCCCTTGCAAGGACTACTCGTAGGAAAGCGGAAAGCATATTCCAAGGTGCAAACTAGCCAGGCGTGTTGAGCTGGAACACACTGTCCGTGAAGGTGAGCAGAAGGAACCGCCCAGCTGGAGCAGGCAGCTCTGTGGCCAAAGGGAGTAGATACCTATAGATTTTTTAATAACCTTAAAAAAAAAAACCCAAAACTGCTGGGTTATACATTTTTCTTAGCATTTGGGAAATTCTGAAAAACACAAAGAATAAAGGCTGAAAATTGCCTATGCTCTCCCGAACTCAGTATAATCGTGTACTACCTTAAAATATTTATTATTAGCTTAATACTTAATAATATTTCCATGTCATCAATTATTCTTTTAAAACTTGATTTTTAATGGCTGTGTGGTGTCTGATTCTATAAATGTACTGTAATTTTTATAACTAGTCCTCTATTATTAAGCATTTAGCTTCTCTCTAATTTTTCATTATTACAAACACCGCTTTTGTGAACATCATTGTGTATTAATTTTGCACATATCTTAATTATTTTTGTAAGCTACGTTCCGAGCAGAATTTCTGGGTACAAGGATATGCAGCTTAAAACTCTTTTGTTGTTACAGACTAGCAAAAATTTCTCACGGAAAAAATATACCATAAGCAATGTCTAAGAATGCCAGTTGAAAAGACACTTACTATAATTTGTTTTAAGTTTATTTCTTTATTTTGAGAGACAGAGCATGAGCGAGGGAGGGGCAGAGAGAGAGGGAGAATCCCAAGCAGGCTCTGTGCTGACAGCACAGACGAGGGGCTCCAACTTGTGAAACTGTGAGATCACAGTTTCTGAGCAGAAATCAAGAGTCGGACGCTTAACCAACTGAGCCATCCAGGCGCCCTGAGAGTATAATTTTTAAAATAATTTTTGTACTTTCTTTAGTTAAGATTTGAATGTGCTGTACATAACCCACACTCCAGTGCTCAAATAGCAGTGGTTTAAGCAGAAGACGGTTTACTTCATTTTCCTACAGAACAAGTCAAGTAGTAGGATAATCAGGGCTGGTATGCGAGCATCTGAATCATCAAGGACGCTTTTATCTTGTCACTCTGTCAACCTTAGGGTGCATCCTCTTGGGCCAGCATGCCTGCTAGAGCTCCAGCCATTATATCTGTAATCCATTCAACAGGGAAAAGGGAAGAGCAAATAAGGGCACACTACTTTTCTTCTAGCAGACCTCTGTGAATCTGGATGTAACCCTCCTTCCATCTCACTGGCCAACTCAGTCTGCATTTTTTCTGAGTCTCGTTGCACGACCCTACCTGGATGGTGAGGAATATAGACTTTTAAACTAGAAAGCAACAAGCTCTCTAAAAAGTGAAGTTCTTGGTATTAAAGAAAAGCAGAAGAATGGATGTTGGGAGACCATTACCTGACTCTGTCAGAGGTTTATTTATTTATTTATTTTTACTTCTTTGACTACGGTGCAGATTTAACTTTATGTTTTCATCGACATGAAAAAAAAAATACAGGCTATTTATAATTCTTCTGTATGAATTCTCTCATATACCCTCTGCTTTCCCTTTTAGGATCTGAGTCTTTGTCTCAGTAATTTATAAGGGGATTGTTTTACATATTAAGGATATGAATCCATCGTATATATTTCACATTTTTCCCCCCGATTTGTCATTCGCCTTTAATGGTGTTTTCGGATAGACTCAGGTTTTGATGTTCTCACCCAGGCAGGTCTATCGTTCTTTTCTTTTGGAGTTTCTGGCTTTGATGTATGCTTAGAAATCTCTCCCCAACTCTGAGGCCAGATGAAAAGTCCAGCTATGTTTTCATTTTGTTCTTTTCATGGTTTGAATTTTTCATGTTTGATGCATGAGGCCAGTGGCATTTGAACAGGAAGAAATGGTTGATACTGTGAGCCAGTGTAGTGAAAGCTTCCTCCAAGCAGCACTCACTCTTACTCTACATAATGCAAGCTATTTCCTACTCTCTGTCATTATCCTTCATATTTTAGAAAGCTGTGTTTATAACCCACTCATGGATTGTGACCACGAGTTGAAAAAAATACTGTTTTAATCAATCTCCAGCTGATTCTGGGGTGCGCTATGAGAGAGAGGGAGTGACGTGTTCTTTTTTTTTCTCTCTCTTCTAAATAGCTAGTTTTCGTAATGGTTTTTACTCTGTAATTCATCTTTCCGTGTAACAAGTTACTCTCTTTTCCACAATTTTTATGGCTCTTCTCGCCTGTTCTCCCAGATAATATTAGAAATCATTTTGAAAACTTTCAGAAGATGAGATTTAGATTGAATTTCAAAGTAATTTGAGGCAAGCTGATAACTTTACAGTTAAGTTGTTCCATCTGGAAACACGACTCGTCTCTCTATCCAAATTTCCTCCGGAAATGTCTGCAGTTTCCTTTCATAGAGGCTCCTGTATTTCTCATTACATCTATAGCTGGAGAGTGGATGTTTGGGACTGCTTTTTGTGAATGAAATCTGTTTTCTATTTTTGTTAAAATTATTATTTCTTTCAAATAGGAAGTCTCGACTCTGATGGTTTTTTATTTTATCGTTTTGGATCGTCTATCGCAGGCAGTCTCCTCCGGAGATAATGGCCATTTTATCTTCTTTCCCATGTGGCTTTTAAGATAGAGCTGCCATTTATTGATTACTCACTGGAGCTAGACATTGTGTATTGTATGTGTGTTTCCTTTAACCATTCTGAAGCCCAGTGATAGGTGGTTCTCTTCTCTGCACTTTAAAGGTGAGAGAATGGACTTTGGCTCATTGAAATGGCTCAGGGTCACATATCTAGCAAATAAATAGCAGAGCCAAGATCAATCCAACTGAACCCAGATCAATCAACTCCAGAGCCTGGGCTTTAATAAAGCACTTCATTCCATCAATCACGTGTACGCTAAACCTCTTTTTTTGTGTCTTATTGCTTTGGCTGAAACTTCCAGAATGGAGTAAATGATACTGCTTTACCAAGAAACCCATAGGATAGTGACTTTACGTTTTTCTGGGGCACAAATTTGAATGAGGGCTTGTGAAGGCCTTTGCACAGTTTGTTTCTCTGTGATTGGGTTGGGGAATGCCTCATGTGTCACTAGCACAGAGGCCTCTCACTTCCTTGGGTTCATTAATTTTTGTCATTCTTCGTCTTCAGATCTTTATGGACCTTTTTAAAAAAATACTTGGATACTTGGGGGGGCGCCTGGGTGGCTCAGTCGGTTAAGCGGCTGACTTTGGCTCAGGTCATGATCTCGCGGTCTGTGAGTTCGAGTCCCGCGTCAGGCTCTGTGCTGACAGCTCAGAGCCTGGAGCCTGTTTCGCATTCTGTGTCTCCCTCTCTCTCTGACCCTCCCCCGTTCATGCTCTCTCTCTCCCTGTCTCAAAAATAAATAAAACATTAAAAAAATTAAAAAAAAATACTTGGGGTGCCTGCGTAGCCCAATTGGTTAAGCGTCCGACTCTTGATTTCAGCTCAGGCCATAATCTCATGGTTCATGGAACTGAGCCCCGCATCAGACTCTGCACGGACAGTATGGAGCCTGCTTCGATTCTCTATCTCCCCCTCTCTCTGTCTCTTCCCTGTGCTCTCTCTTTCTCTCAGAATAAATAAATAAACATTGAAACAAGTAATAGATCAAATACTTTATTTGACTAAATTGATACACAATGTTGCATTAGTTTCAGGTATACAACAGAGTGATTCCACAAGTTTATACGTTCCGCTCTGGTCACCAACAGCATAGCTACCCGTCTGTCTCCATACAACACCGTTACAATATCACCGCCTGTGTTCCTTACATTGTGCCTTTTACTCACGCGACTTACTCATCCCGTAACTGGTAGCCTGTGTCTCCCTCTCCCCTTTATCCGTTTTGCCCATCTGCACACCTTCCCCACTCTCTCCCATCTACCTCCCTACCTCTGGCAACCATCAGTTCTCTTTATTTATAGGACTCGTTCTGCTTTTTGTTTATGTATTTGTTTGATTTTTTTAGATTCCACATATGAGTGCAATCATATTACCATATAGTATTTGTCTTTCTCTGTCTCATTTATTTTGCTTAGGATAATAGGCTCTAAGTCCATCCGTGCTGTTGTAAATGGCAAGATTTGACTCTTTGTGGCTGCATAATATTCCATTGTGTGTGTGTGCATGTGTGTGTGTGTGTGTGTGTGAGAGAGATTTTGTGGGTGTGTGTTCATGCTTGTGTATGTATATATATATATATATATATATATATATATATATATATACCACATTTTCCTTATTCGTTCATTTATCAATGGATACTTAGGGTGAAGAACCCTTGGATATGTTGGTGGGAATGTAATTTGGTGCAGCAGCTATGGACAGCGACGTGGAGGTTCCTCAGAAAATTAAAAGGAGAGGGGCGCCTGGGTGGCGCAGTCGGTTAAGCGTCCGACTTCAGCCAGGTCACGATCTTGTGATCCGTGAGTTCGAGCCCCGCGTCGGGCTCTGGGCTGATGGCTCAGAGCCTGGAGCCTGTTTCCAATTCTGTGTCTCCCTCTCTCTCTGCCCCTCCCCCGTTCATGCTCTGTCTCTCTCTGTCCAAAAAATAAATAAAACGTTGAAAAAAATTATTAAAAAAAAAAAAAAGGAGAAATACCCTATGATGCAATAATTCCACTACGGGGTATTTGTCCAAAGAAATTAAGACACAATTCAAAAAGATGTGCATCCCTTTGTTTATTGCAGCATTATTTACCGTAGCCAAGGTACGGAAGATCACTATGACCCTTTGATTTCCAGAAATTGGTATCCAATAAAATTCTATTTCCTGGACTCATTACTATAATGTTCTTTTTTTTTTTTTTTTTTTTTTTTTTACATAAGCTTTTTATTTTAGAAAAAGTTTTAGATTTACAGAAATACTACAGAGATAGTAGAGTTCCCATAAACCCTGCTGCCCCTACTTTCTCCTTACCATCATCTTACATTGGTGCGGTACATTTGTCACATTTAATGAACCAATATGGATATATTAAATCAGTTAAAGTCCATATTCAGATTACCTTAGTTTTTACCTCATTTCCTTTTTCTGTTCCAGAATCTCACCCATGATACTACGGTATATTTAGTCATTATGTCTCCTGAGGCTTCTGGTTATAACATGTTCTCAGATTTTCCTTGTTTTTGATGACCTTGACAATTGTGAGGTATACTAGTCAGTTTTTTTTTTTTCCCAGAACGTCCATGAGTTGGGGTTTGTTTGATGTTTTTCTCATGATTAGACTGGAGTTACGGGTTTTGGGGAGGAAGACCACTGAGGTACAGTGACATTGTTGTATCACATCAAGGGTGCCTATTATCAGTATGACTTAACACTGTCAATGTGAACCTTGACCACCTGGCTGAGGTGGTATTTTTCAGGTTTCTCTACTGTAATGCTACTCTTTTCCTTCCTTTTCATACTGTCCACTCTGGTGGAAGTCACTGTGCACAGTGAGTGGGCAGTTAATCCTCCGTCCCCTTGAGGATGAAGTGTCTCCATAAATTATTTGAAATTCTTCACCAGAGATTTGTTTCTTTGTTCATTCATTCAATCATTTATTTATGGCTTCATAAGCATTTATTTTGTACCTGAGGTTACAATCCAATACTAACTATTAAATCAGTCCAATTCTAAGATTTTGTTGTGCACATTATTGCAGCTTTGGACTTGGGAGCTCCTTCTCTTGGGTCCTTTGTCCCTTTGATATACTCTCATTTTGTTTATTTTATTTACTTATTTTTGGACACTTGTTTACTTTCTGGTGCTACAAGTTGCCTCAGGCTCATCTCGTCTATTCCTTATCCCAGCCATTTTGCCAGGTAGCCCTGGTTCCTTTAATTGGAGAATTGTATTAGAAACCAAGATTTGGGCAACTCGGCACTGGGTGTGCTCATTACTACTAGAATATTGTTTCTCTGCCTTTTCAGCCGAAAGAGCAAGGAAATATATGTGTGTATACTGATAAACATATGCATAGACCTGTAAATTCTATAGGAATCCATCCTTATCTATATTAAGCTAAACACGAATTCATAGTGATGTCCTCAACTTGGATCCGTGACCACATGGATCATTCTAGCCCCCTCCCTTGTTTGTCTTTAATTTCCTTCTCCATCAGTGAGAAACTGGGCTCCCAGCATCTGCAATCCATTTACTTAATTCTTCAGTTCCAATATGCTTGTAGAGTGGTCTCATGACTGTTAACCCCTACCTCTATGGGAAACGACTTTATCAGTCAGAGCACAGTGCTTATGTCATTTTGCCTTTAGTCTTACAGTCTCCACTTATTTCCAAACTACTCAGGTCAGCACGTTTTGTAATCCATGTAGATTGTGTTTTCACATTTTGCATTTCATCCTAGGGTCTCCCGACTTTGTAAATGATTTTTGAACATTGGCATACATTAAGGTTCCCTTTCTGCTACAGTGTTCTGTGGATCATGACACATTTATATTGTCATATATCCCCCCTTACAGTATCATGAATAATAGGTTCACCACTCTGAGAAAATTCCTTGTGCTTCACTTTTTAACCACTCCCACTTCCCCACCTCAAATCCCTGAGAACCAATGTACTATCTCTATGGTTTTGTGTCATAAAAATGGAACCATTCATTATGTAACCTTTTTTTTAAGACCAGTTTTCACTTAGCAATATTCATATAAGATTCAGACATATTTTTGTAGCTTGATATTTGTTCCTTTTTATCAATGCATCGTACCCCGTTGTATAGGTGTTTTCATAATTTATCCATTCACCTACTGAAGGACGTCTTGGTTGTTTCCAGTTTGTGCAATTACGAATAAAGGTGATACATTTTAATGTAGCTTTTCTGACTGTTGGTATAATATTTCACATTAATTGGGCAGATACCTAGGAGTGCTATTGCTGGATCACATGGTAAGATACTTAGATTTAAAAGACTTTGCCAAACTGTTTTCCTAAGTCACAATACCATTTTGTATTCACACTACCAGTAATGAGAGTGTCTGTTGCTTTGCATCCTTGCCAGCAATTGGTATTGTCAGATTGTTTTGTTTTGTTTTGTTTTAATTGTAGACATCCTAATAGGTATGTGGTGCTGTGCCATTGTTTCCATTTGCATTTCCCTAGTGACAGCTGATGTTGAGAATCTCTTCATATGGTTATTTTACCTCTTATTAAATGAGGTATCTGGTCAGATATTTTGTATGTTTTTTAATTGGGCTTTTGGTCTTCGTGTTGTTGAGTTTTAAGGGTATTTCATTTCGGATACACATTCTTTGTCAGATATGTGTTTGCAAATATTTTCTCCTAGGCAGTAGCTTATGTTTTGGTTCCCATAACTGTCATTCACACAGCCGGAGGTTTTAATTTTAATCAAGTCCCACTCATTTTTGTTTTCATGGATTGTGCTTTTGGCATTGTTTCAAAAAGTTTATTGCCAAACCCAAGGTCACATAGATTTTCTCCTCTCTTCTAGAAGTTTTGTAGTTTTGCAATTTACCTATTGGCATATCACCCATTTTAATTATGTGTTAAAGTATAAGGTCCCCGAGTAGGTTCATTCTTTTTGCATTTTGGCATCTGATAGTTCCAGCACCATTTACTGGAAAGACTGTCCTTTCTCCCTTGAACTGAATCTGCTACCTTTGCTCCTTTTGCAAATTCACCTGACTACAGTCGTGTGGGTCTACATCTCAGTCCCCTGTTCCGTTCCATCAGTCGTTTACTTTCTCACCACTACCACACTGTCTTAATGATTGCTGCCTTAGAGTAAATCTTGAAATGTGCTTTGAGCACTCCTACTTTGTGTTTCTTCTTCAGTACTCTAATACTCTCTAAAATTTTTGTCATGTAAAATATTTTTTAAAAAGGGAATATGTTTGGTCCCCAGCCTTTTTGCTTGGAAATGTGCTTCGTCTGGGTCATCCAGTCCTGGCCAAGCCCATGGTGGGCCCTCATTTGTCACTCGCTGATTTCCCAGAAGGCCAGTGCAGGGGAAATTCCCTCCACCAGAGATTGAGGCCAGCAGATGGTCAGGCGTGTTCACCTCAGAGGGCTCTTGTCTCTCAGCATTTCTTACTTGCAGTTCCCAGAAGAAAACTCACTCTTAGCAAAGATCATGAATGTCAAGAGATGGAAAGTTGTTTGCAAAACTGATGGTTCTTAACCAATTTCAGTTACTGCTTCTCCTTGGTATCATTCCACCCTGCACGCTGCCTTTGCAGAAGACTCGAGTTGGAGGATGCAAATTCAGATCACAAACCCTCATCCGCCATCCTTCTGGCTCCCTTACAAAAACCAGAGCATCCTTGCCCCAGGTGCCCTCAGCCCCCTGAACAGGTCCCCCACACCATCAGCAGATAGGGCTTTGTTAGCCATGGCCCCGAAGGAGGCACAGTCCTGGCATCGGGGCGCTGGGGATGATTTAGGATGTATACCCTCAGCTGCTGGTAAAAAAGTCGAGATTGGAGGTAAACTGGATCTCAGAAACGAGTGAGAATGAGAGCCCTGGCACACCACAGGGAAACAAGAAAAGCGGGTCATGAATTAGTTTTCGCTAAGGCTCCAGCCAGGGTGAACACTTTGACGGGTCGCTTTCATGCTCTGGGATTGTTCGGTAATTCAGGAGTTGGTTGCTGTCTTGGCCAAGACGTATCCATCCCTCAGGCATTTTGTGGGTCCAGCATGATCTTTGCAGCATGATCTTTCTCACCTGCCTTCCTTTGGTCCCAGATACGCTTGTAGGTTGGTTCCAGTATTTGTCTCCTTTCTGCAAGGCGTATACATGCTTAGCGATGAATTTTCTAGCCCAAATGCAGAGCTGGGGCGAGGAGACATATGCCCAGTGTGGATTGGCAGCAGACGGAGCTCATCAGGATACATTAGAACAGTTGTCCAAGCCCTCATGAAGTGCCAGCCTGCTGTTCACACGGTCCTTCCCGCCTCTTTGGATGGCTGGGCGGGCCCACTTCAGCTGGAAGCCAGTCAGTACTGACGGCCCTTTTGCTCCAGGCTCAGAGCCCAGTCTCTGCTGGCACCACTGCCCGGCAGGCCCTGGGCCGCTGCCTAACAGAGACTGAGCAGGGAGACAAATGCAGGAGGAGCGACCGAAACTCAGGTAAAAATCTGGCTGTGCATGACAGCTCCAGATGAACCGTCAGGGAAGCTCTGGAAAAGCCAGCCCTGGCAGACCCAAGCTAGCAGCAGGGTCTATTACTTTTCAAGGCATGTAAGCATTGTGTGAGTTACGTGTGGGGGCGTTTGGTCTTACCCTAACCCAGGGAAGGCCGGCATGGGAGGGAAGCTGTTGCTTAGGTGATGAACCTACCACCTGTACCCTTATGAATGTGCAGCGTTGTCCTGGGTGCATGGGAGGCAGGAGCCCGTATTCCCTTTGAGTGGGTTGCTCTTTTCTTCTTGTGCAGGGCCTTCCCAGTGGGGTGGCTCAGCAGGAGCTACCCGCAGCCGAGGGTATACATCCTAAATCATCCCCAGCGCCCCGATGCCAGGACTGTGCCTCCTTCTGGGCCATGGCTAACAAAGCCCTATCTGCTGATGGTGTGGGCCCTGTTCAGGCGGCTGAGGGCACCTGGTGCAAGGATGCTCTGGTTTTGTAAGGGAGCCAGAAGGATGGCAGATGAGCGTTTGTGATCTGAATTTGCATCCTCCAACTCGAGTCTTCTGCAAAGGCAGCATGCAGGGTGGAATGATACCAAGGAGAAGCAGTGACTGATGTTCAAGCACCGCACTGGTCATCAGCACGGACAGGCACTGAGGTCCTCAAGGATCCAGATGCATAATTTGTGGGCATGTGCCTCAGGCTTACCCTTGTCCTCCCAGGACTCCCGGTGTGAGCATAGTGTCCCTGTTGCAGAAACCATGGAATGGCAGTGAGACGAGCAGAATGGTGAACTGTTCCGGTTCTACATTCAGACAGACCCGTGTTCAGTTCATAAATCTGCTCATTGGTTGTTGACTTGTAACAAATGCTTGAACTGCTTTGAATTCATATCTTTATTGGAGAATGGGACACCAATAATGACACCTCCTTCTGGAATTGTTTTGAGGCTTAAGTGTAATCATTACTGTAAAGCACTTGGAATGGGGCCTGGTATATAACCATAATCTCATAAAAAATGGAAATAAATTCTACCCCCATCGTAGGACTCGAACTCATGACCCCCAAGATCAAGAGTCACATGCTTCACCGAGTGAGCTGCCCAGGTGCCCCACAATAGCCTCATAACAAATGACGTTGTTACCACCACTGTCATCGCTGCCTTTGTCGTCATCATCATCTTCAGGATTATTGGCAGTAGGAAAGTGTATTGAACAACATCCTTCCCATTCTCTATCATAAGAGCTTTGCATGAAATCAAAATCATAAAACCCTCCTCGATTCCTCCTGTTTGCAGGAATATAGACTTGGACACGTACAGCTTCTGCTCTCATAAAACTCATACCTTCTAGGGGTGAAAATTCATACATTTATGAAATCTCAACAATAATTGTAAAAGTAAGCAATGCCATATGTGGCTATTGATTGCTGGGAAAACCAAAATGTGGTTGTAGTTATCTGTGTACAAACAGTCCTGACCCACAAGGTCTTTTCTTGGTTCATACTGCTGTCTATCTGTGTACGATTTCCATGAAAAGCGGGGCGAGCCCGAGAGGAGGGAGAAGCACACGAGAGCCTCAGCAAAGCTCCTCGCCATTTTTTTGGTTTTAGCATGAAGTAGATACTCCTTGCCCCTCTCCTGCCATCTTCCTTTTCTACCTCTTGAATCTCCCCTTTTCCATCCCTCCCTCCTTCACTCTCACACCACCCAGTCAGTTGAAACCCTGACACTCAGCAGATTTCTCAGGGGGAAAAGGAAAGGGGTAGATTATGTCCATTTTGATCTTCCTCTTCCCCGTCCTGCTTCTGCAAGCCCTCTACCTGATTCTTCTCTGCTGGATGCCTGCATTCTGTATCCAGCGACTTTCCATAGGACCTCAGAGGTGCGGATTTCCCCTGACATGGAGTAGTTGGACATCCAGTGTGGTCCTCCCTGAGTCCTGGAGTTTGTTGATCGCAAGTGCGGATTGAGAGTAGCTGCCTGCCTCGTCTCACCTTCTTATTCGGAAAGGGACAGAGAGAGAGCATGAATTCAGTGGCTTTTCGTTCTTCAACCCAGACCTCAGGGCTCCTGCTCAGTGTTTGCTGTAAGAAAAATACCCACAGGAGAGATGGCTCCGCCCCCAGGCAAGAGCACACTTTTCAACCCAACTTGCAGGCAGGCAGAGATGTCTACTGGTTCCTAACGGCTGGTTTCCTGAAGGCATTTTTCTGTTCTGTGACAAACCTGAGTTGGTCTCTGCCACAAACCCCACTCATGTGATCATTAAAATATGTAAATGGAGCCACTGGCAGCACCCCCACCCCCTCTTGCGATGGAGGCTAGCACCTCTGGGTGACCTCTGCCTGATTGACTGTACCTTGGCCCTCAAATATCAGGTATAGGGACTAGAGTTTCTGAAACTTCATTTGTATGTTTATGTTTTCCAATGCATGTTTATACATCAGGAGACTTTTTTATTTTGGGGGGTTGGGAACTCTGAGTTTAAGGAGCAAACCACACCTCAAAGAAATCCGTAAATGAGGCTGAGATACACGCATGATGATCTTGCAACCCCTTTGTCTTAGTGGGAGAGGACAGTGAAAGGTTACATACTTTTTTAGATGCTAGGGATTATTTGTTACGGTAGACATCATTTCTCTGACAAGTACGGAAATTAATTCAAAGAATGTTGGTTGAGCACCTGTTATGAGACAGGCCTTGTGCTAAGTGCCAGGACCCTGTCTTAGCTCAGGCGACTGTAACAACATACCACAGACCGGGGTGCTTGAGCAACTGACATTTACTTCTCACTGTTCTGGAGCCTGGGAAGTCCAAGATCCAGGTGCCAGCAGGCTCTGTTCTTGGCCAGGGCCTTCTTGCTGGCCTGCAGACCATGCCGTCTTACTGTATCCTCACGTCATGGTGCAGAAAGATTGGGGTCTGGTCTCTTCCTCTTCTTAGGAGGGCACTAAGCCCATTATGGAAGCTCCACCTTCAGGACCTCCTCTCAACGTACTGACATTCCAGAAGCCCCTTTTCTTTATACCATCACGCTGGGGGGTTAGGACTTCAGCATATGAATGGGGGTGGGGTGGGCACACACATTCGGTCCGCAAAAGACGCTGACATCAAAGAATAAGTGGAGGGCTTTACTCCCCTGGAGCTGATGTTCCACGGCAGCACTTACCTAGCCCGTGTCCAGTACACGGAGGCTCTGCCCATCACAGGTTGACTGCAAGAGGACAAGGGCTATGTTTTTCTGCATCTTTATGTCCCTGCTACCTATCTGCACGTAGTCCCACGTCCGGCTTCCAGCAACTGTGTGAAAATGTTGTCTGTGATGGTGTGACATTGACCAGAGGCTCCTGGCTCTTGCAGAGGTGTGGTCTCGTGTCTTTCTTCTGAAACAGGAGGGAAAGATGCCTTGCAAGCAAGTGCACTGTCTGAAAGCAGCTTTATTTCTCATTGTCTCATAGACAAAAGGAGCTTAAGCCTCTAATTGCTGTTCTTGGAGCCAGAGCACCTGCTGGTTCTGCCTCCATTAGCGTGTTGCCTCTCTCCCAGGACTGCCGGGCTGGTAATCTGAAAGGGAAATGACTTCTGGTTGCAGGCGGAGGGAGCTCATTGTTGCTAACTGCTCACAGTGTCTATCACTGTCTCACCTCTACTTTGGAGGAGAGAAATCAATAGTATTTTAAACGTCTTGCTAAGTAGGTGTTTATGAAGCAGATTCCCCAGGGCTTAGCCCGGGGCAGCACTCAGGGCAGGCGAACTGCCTGGAGTGGGAAAAGCCTGGCTGAGACCAAAGGGCCTGCTCCCACCCCATGCTTGCCCGTCCTCGGTGTTGGGGGCGGGGGGGGGGGGGGGCTGGCATCTTTGAGCCAGTGACATGAATTGGCATGCTTGGAGGGCAACAGGGAAGGGCACTGTCATTCCAGAATAGTTTCCTGGGTACTGTGCTGGGGGCTGGACACCAGCCCTGTCCCCAGAGAAACCCTGTTGGGCAGGAGATGGACAAATAGGACATGACAGCGTGTGGCAGGCCACATGATGGTGGGCGACAGACGGTGCTGAGGGAACGCACAGAAGGAGCCTGCGGGCAGGGGAAGCGAGGAGAGGAAGGAGTGAGAGAGGGCTTCCTGGATGGGAGGGAAGAGAGTCTTCGAATTTCTTGCCCTTGACTCCTCCTTATTCTGTTTTTCTAGAGCTCTGCTTGTGGCAAAACCCCTCAGTCAGGGCAAGGCAGGGAAGAAAAGCCTGGAACCATCTGATCAGCCCCGACTCAGGGTTACTTAGCAAATAAGAGTTGCTGCAAAATGAAAGGTGATGTAGGCCATTGCTAGTGTCCAGGGGATATTAGGTCCCTTCCCTTCTGGAAATCAGGTCTGCAACTCCTCAGCATTGCTCAGCCCCTTCCTCCTGCCAGGGACACGTGATTTCTTATATTAGCTCAGCTCTCTCTCCCCACCCCACCCCACCCCACCCCACCCCACCCCACCCCACTTACCCCCATGCATCCTCACAGTAGCCCCCTCTTTGCCCTGCTCCACACTCTTCTTCCTTACCGGGAACTTCATGGACGAAGCCACATCCCTGGTCAAACTCAGCTTGGAGCATTACTGTGACACACAGGTCATCCAAATAGAGAGAAAACGCACCCCTGCTCCCATGCTGGTGATCTGTCTTCCTGCCCCCAGTGTTCCTGACCTCCTCTGTGTGGCTTAGCCAGGAGAGAAGGCGATCTGGGTCATCACCTGGGCGCCGTGGCTGAAAAGTTGCCAGAACACTCATGCCCCCCGGCCTCAAGCCCCAGCTTGGGCTACTCACGGTCCCCACGAGGCCTGATTAAGATTCATTCATCAGACAAGGGAGGGCTTGGGCAATGGCGACCTCAGGCTTTCCTGCCATCCAGTGACAGGTGCCAGATGCCCCCGCCCCCCACTGAATGCATGGTCCACAAGCCAGGCCAGCCGTGCAGGGTGGCAGCAGGGGGCTCACAGGAGCAGAGGCCCAGGTGAACATTCTCCCTGGTCGGGGTGCACCACCCACTTACATTCACCCTATTCCAGGCTTGCCGTCTTCCTCCCCATCTGCCCATTCCTTCTGGAGAATGGAGGTGTCTGCACCGGTGCCCTGTAAACGAGAGTCTGCTTGGAGGCACTTTCCTGGGTGGTGAGAATGATCTGAGTCTTCCCCACGGCCTCTCTGATTAAGACTGACCACACTGGCAGGCGGGCGGGTGGGCCGGCAGGCGGCCAATCCTGGACCTGATGCAGCCAATGCTGCGGGGATGCTCCCTTCCTCCCTCTTCAGCTCAGGGCGGTGGGGGGAGAGGAAAAAGGAGCCACAGCACAGACACCTGCAGAAGCGGTGCTAATTTGGCCTGATTTAAATTTAGTCAGTAACTTGTGCACTCCTCTGCGTGCCAGACCCAGGGTCCGGGAGCTGTTTGTGGTCTTACTCGTAGGGAAAGAAGACTGGCTAGGGAAGGACTTGGACAGTGGCAAGTCCCCAGCAGCTGAATCTGCCCTTTCCCACCCCCTGCCGAGCCTGTGCCGGCCTGCACCTGGACCCTCTCGACCACCTGTGCATACCCTTCTGTGCTGTCTGGTTTTCCTCAAGCCTTGTCAGCTGGAGAAGACAGCTGCCCACCATGCATGCCCATTGTCCATGCCAGGCTTGTCCTGGATGCCAGGTCTATGGGGCCCTTTCTCAACCATTGATCTGTCATCACCATGTGTTCCTCTAGAGACTGCATGTTGGCTACAGCCTGAGTCAGCTCTGGAGCCCTTCCAACCTGGGTTCTCCTTCTTCGTTCTGCTACATCCAAGCTTTGTGCCTGGGCAAAGCCTTTTCACCTCCCTGAGCCAACCTCAGCTCTCTCAGCTGGAATATGACAATACATAGTCCATGGGAGTATGACAGAACCACGAGATGGTGTCTGTAGAGATGATGTCTGTAAAATAGCTCGTGTTGGGCCTGGAACCTAATAAATGCGCATAGCATGCCGTCTGCCATTGCCATTGTTAACGACAGCTGCCTGTAGGGATTTACAACGCCCCCCTCCCCCGGAGAATTCAACCTCTTGGCTCATTTAGGAGTATTGCAAGGAATAATGTGAGGCCATCCTGGTGAAGTGCTGACATTGAGTTTGGCACCTGTAAGTACTCCATAAGTGGGGGAGGTTCCCCTCAGTGCCGGACAGACTCTCACCATATTGTTCACGCTGTACTGAAAGCCTTGTTTCTTTCTGTCTTCCTTGCAAGGCTGAGAGCCCCTTGAGGCAGGAGCTGTCTCATCCTCCACTGTTTCCCTGTCCCCACGATGGGGCCTGGCACTCAGGAATGGGCACTGAGCCTGCAAAGAACTCTATTCTCACAGGTCCTTCTAGCCATGAGAGTCTCAGAGCTCAAGGTCTCTACCTATTCTGTTAGTACACTGGAGATTGAGGTCCTAGAGAGGGCTAACTGCCATGTCCAGCCAGGCAGGCAGCCCATCAGCAAGCAGGCACTCGGTCAGGACCTACTGTGTGCTACAGGACCTGAGGGACCACAGATGCCTGAGAAGAGAGTCTTGTCCAACAGAGACTGCCATGTTGCCATGGGCAGCCGGGCCCTGTACTGGGAGCCAGGGCATAATAGTAAAAAAGAACAGAGCTCTGTCCTCCTGGAGCTTACAGTCCAGTGTGAGAGAGGACAGTCATGACACAGCTTTGAAGCACATCACATGGCTAGGAGTGAGGTGAGCACGGAGGAGAAGCAGTGAGGAGTAAGAGCTAGGTGCCATGACCGAGAAAGGTGGTAGCATCTGACCTTGTTGGGTGTGGCCAGGGAAGGAGGACTTGGATTAGGAAGTGACCCCTGATCTGATGTTGGAAGGATTAGTAGGTGTTAATGAGGCCAGTGGGAAAGTGTCCCCTGGAGAGCCACCTTAATGCATTTGGGGGGGTCTAAGCTTGCAAGGCGAGTCCCCCAGAGAGAAGGGAGAATGGATTCAGCGTGTAGGATAGAAAGAGCAGTGAGGGAAGGGCACCACCCTGTCCCCCTGCCTGCCCCCCTCCTATGGCAGCTGCCCTTCCTCTTGCTGTGACCACACTGAGGTCATAGGGCTGAGCTCTGGGACTCGCTGCCTTTGGGTGCCCATCCATCCCTCCTCAGGAACAAGGAGAAGAATTCCTTCTTCCTGCTGACCCTCCCTCTTCCTCTTTCCTGTTGCCCCTCCCTCTCTGCTTCTTCCTCTATCCTTTGTACCCAGGGGGGTCACCCCTGTCTTGGTGCCTTGTAACCTTGAAGCTTCTTGGTTCGTTGTGTGGACTATGCTAACTGCATCCCTTTCTTTCACCTCACCCTATGAACCTTCACCTTTGGTCTTCAGACTCACTGCAGCAATCCTGAGCCCCAAATCCTGGGCTACTTCTGAATATTCTTCCTTCCTGACTTCTCTGTGAAATTTGGGGGTGTTGACCAGCTACTTCCTTTCTTTTGAAAACGCTTCTTGCTTTCCCTCGGGGCGATGCTGGGCTTTGCCACCTAACTGTGCTGACTGCCCCTTCTTTGGTTTTCTCACCCAGACCATCACTTTCCCTATGGGACCAGTCCACTGCTTATTTATTTATGACCTCTCTTCCCCCTTCTTCCACTGACATCACCCTGGTCCTTGTCACCTCTACCTCCTGCACCGTAGCACCTACTCATAGGGTCTCCTGCTGCTTCTTTTCTCTTTTCCACCCCCTGAACCCCACTTGCAGATTAGTCTTTTAAAACTACTATCTGGGGAACAGCAGTGTGTCTCTTTTGGTACACTCAGCCTCATAAACTCACTTTCCCCTCAATTCATTCTGATGTGGTTTGACTCTGGCTTATGTTCGTCCCAAGCCTGGAATACTCTCTTCCCTGTGTCAACACACAATGCCTCCTTATCTCCAGGGATTTTTCCTCTAGGATAAAACTCCCCTCTCATTGGTGTTCACAGCTACCCAACAAACATTTATCAAGCTCTTACTGCACATCAGGCCCTCCAGAAGTTTGTAGTGTGTTTGAGGAGACAGATGGTCATAGAGAAAGCTAGAGAAATGATTTTGTCCCTGCCATGTTTGTCCCTGCCATCATTGCAATGCTGATACATATCGATACATTCTGAGCTCCTCTTTGACAGTTCACCACACAAGCTATACCCGTACTTGGTATAATTGTTCATCATTCTTACCATTGTCATTTTCACAGCCCCATTAATTCCTGATCTTATGATGGTGATAAGGAGTTGTTCTGGAATGAGGCGAGGCCTTGAGAACTTGATATTAATCCCCCAGATAGTACCTACCCTTTAAAACTAGAATCTACTAGGAGTGCCTGGGTGGCTCAGTCGGTTGAGCGTCCGACTTCAGCTCAGGTCATGATCTCACGCTCCGTGAGTTCGAGCCCTGCATCGGGCTCTGTGCTGACAGCTCAGAGCCTGGATCCCGCTTCAGATTCTGTGTCTCCCTCTTTCTCTCTGCCCCTCCCCTACACATGCTCTGTCTCTCTCTGTCTCAAAAATGAATAAAAACATTTAAAAATTAAAAAAAAAAAACCTAGAATCCACTAATGTAGATGTGGATTTTGTTAACAAAACTTCCTCTTAGCTCCACAGTGGAGGCTGTTTTTTGAGTTTATTAAAGAGAATGCTTTAAAACGGAATCACCATGAAATGAGACCCAAAGCACAGCCCATCTTCTTGTAATTATGCCATGTATAATTTACCAGGAAGAAAGTACTTTTATGATTCTGGGGGAAAATGCTTACAAAACAAAACTCTTCATTACTACACATACTATAATTTTTTCAAAAATTCTTGGGGAAGAATTAGAATTGAAAATGTGTTAGCTGCTAAGTTCTCCCCCTAGAGACTATTTACATTGACACAAATGGCATAATTGTATTTGCCACTTTCCAAGGCAGTTGGGCTGTATGAACTCCGACAAGTTCACCATGAGATCTGACTCGTTTCGGAAACTGGCCCTGGTTAATCCAATCGGCAGATCCAGCCTCGGTGTAGTGGAAAGAATTCTCATGACGTGAGGGAGGTGAGCCTGAGGCCTGACTCTGGTGTTGAGCGAGGAGGAGTCTGCCCACTCTTTAGTTCACCTCTTCCCCAGTCAGGGCTGCTGTGAAGAATAAAAAGAGCTAAAAAGAGAGCAAGGCTATGGCAGGAGATCCCACGTGGGTGTCAGAGGTTATGTGCGGTTATGTTTGTGAGATTTACACTGTTTCACAACAGGATGATAGAATAATGCGTGTTGATTATTGAACACAGAGAAAAGAAAATGTACATAAAAATGTAGAATATGTGAACTCAGGTGAACAAGTTTGATTTTCTGGGTAGTGCTTTGAAACTTTCTTTTTTCTGTTTTGTTTTTGCTTTTGCTTTTGTTTTACTTTGTAATATATTACAGACTTTCCCCCAAATAATTTTTTTTGACAAATTTATTTTTGACAGACACGTAGTATTGGGTTATAGGATATATTTAACCAGTTCCTTGGTTTAAGTTGTTACTTTGGTTTTGGTTTTGTGTTTTGGCTATTGTAAATACTTCCTTCAAGGACAACTTACACTTAAGTGTTTAAACACATCTTTGGTAGGATAAATGGTTAGAATGAAAATAATCAGTCAAACTATAGATAATTTTAGGTCTTTTATCCATACCACCAACTTACCTGCCAAGATATGCTGTCCCAACTTCTCTTCTGTCACACCAGCCATTTACCAACAGCCTTTCCAGTACAGGGTATTGTTTTAAAAGGCCAAGACCTTTTATTTTAATGTTGCCTGTTTGCTAGATTTCCCTCACCCCCCACCAGTTTTTATTTTTGTTTGTATTATTTTGATTACTAGGGAGGCACAAAACCTTTTTTCATTTGACCATTTACAGTTCTTGTGCGAATTGTTGTTTGTGTCCTTTGTTTTTCGCGGCCGCATTTACCATCTTCCCTCATGGGTTGAATTGCTGAGGCGTAGTTGTTAATTTTGCATTAAAGCTGCATTGAGTGGATCAGGAATTTTTTTTTTTTTAGCACTTATTGATTTTATTTATTTTTTCACTATATGAAATTTATTGTCAAATTGGTTTCCATACAACACCCAGTGCTCATCCCAAAAGGTGCCCTCCTCAATACCCATCACCCACCCTCTCCTCCCTCCCACCCCCCATCAACCCTCAGTTTGTTCTCAGTTTTTAACAGTCTTTTATGCTTTGGCTCTCTCCCACTCTCACCTCTTTTTTTTTTTTTTTTTCCTTCCCCTCCCCCATGGGTTTCTGTTAAGTTTCTCAGGATCCACATAAGAGTGAAACACATATGGTATCTGTCTTTCTCTGTATGACTTATTTCACTTAGCATCACACTCTCCAGTTCCATGAGTGGATCAGGACTTTAAACTGGTCACTTGTCCAGCAATAAATGTTTGCTGAATAAATGCTAAATGAATCATGATGTGGTAGTTGGATGGCTGTGGGTCAGGAGGTAATGGTCATTGTCCCCAAGAGTGGCAGGATATTACTTCCTTCATTCATTCATTCATTCATTCATCCACCACTCTGCCCAATATAGTTTTTAAGCGTGTCATGCTGTGTATTAGGCTTTTGTTCCTGTTCTCAAGAACTTATGTCTAAAGGAGAATTTCCAATACAGTGTGGTTTATTCACTGTGAATGAATTCAGTAATTCCTTAGAGGAACACAAGTCCATTTTTAAGAGGATGGATTTTGACTCCTAGAAAGTACACATGATTTCATGAACTAGCAGAAGCGTCTTAGCTCACATTATTTTGGTGGACGTGTGCACCTTTTTTTTTTTTAACATACTTCCTCTATGAGGCTAATTTCAACACCAAACAGGTAAAATTCAGTTGGTAGAAAACTAGACAAAACCTCTTCAAGTACTTTCTTTATAGAATCTAATAAATTTGGTTTTTTCTTGGCCTCCAGCTTGCCCCTTAGCGTGATCTCTGAGCTCGCTGCCAAACAAAGTTTGAAAATCATTGCTGGAGTCAGATGTGCAAGGATTTTGGAGCAGGTAGACCTGGGGCCTAATCCCAGCTCTTGGACCCATTACTCATCTTCTCTGGTCTCAGTTCCCTGGTATTGAAAATTGGGAGATAAACCTTATGTCACCAGCATTGTTTTAAAGATTAGTCAATATGATAACTTAAAGTATCTGGTGCAGAGTAAACTAATATTATACTACTAAAATTAGTAGACTAATAATAGCTATTATCCTGATTCATAGTGAAGTCACATAGTTTTACCATTAGGGAATGGTTGGTTATGACAAATATCATGGAAAGCAACTTTTAATTCAACGTATTTACAACAATTTGGATCTGTTTCAATCTCAGCTTTACAGATCTGAACCTTGATTTTATTTTCCCATTGAGAGTGGCTCAGTCCCTCAGTTATAAGGTCACCTTAAGCAATTTCTCAAGAGACCACTCTGTAAACCAAAATCAAGATAGTTTATTTATCAACTCTGGATGGTTGTCAAACATGGGGACTGGAATACTCACATCATAGGGTGGTTCTTCCTTCACCCTGAGAGAGCTTTGGGAGAGCCACATAAGAATCGGTGCTTGTTAGGCGAGCAGGGAATCGGAACAAGGGCACTTAATTGATGGTTAGAAATGAGCTGTCCTTCCCACACCCTAGCTAAGATAGCTAGGTGACCTATTCTTCCTAGTCTTACATGACCTTCCATGGGCTGCGGAACCATATCCCTCACAGAGAGTTTCAGTGGACAGACACTGTCCATACTTGCCTCTGAAACTCTCATTTTTTCTTGGTTCTACACTAACCACTTCCTTTTCTGAATGGTGCATTGTGTGTCTGGCTGTGTCATTGTCTTTAAACCAGTTGTTAATTACCACTAAGTCTTTTATTCTAGAGGTGGGTCTCTGTAGGAGACTTTCCATATGTTCACCTGTGGATTAATTCTGTCATTCACCTCTCTGAGGTCATTTTATTTCCAGAGAGCCCTTGAGTGGGTGGGGTAGGTGAGAGGTAAATACCTCCCTGCTCTCTGTACCCCATGAACATCTGCAAGCTTCCTACCATAAGCGGTGGTGTGGGATATGAAACATGCCCCCAGGAATGACATCTCCACCATCACATACATTATCTCTTGGTGGCCCCAGGGAGCAGGAGGAAACCTCCAGGGCCTTCTGCTGCTCAAAGGTGCCCGTGGACATGATTGTGAACATACTAAAAGCCACCAGCACCATACTGCCATGCTGGATTTGTGAACATTCTCTGCTAGCTCCTGTATCCTGTCATGTAGAGTCAGCAAGTGATGGTGGCATGAATTACATTTCCTCCGGGACCTAGCATTTTTCCCAGTGAGAGTCTGGCTAATTATTTTCTAGTCTGTTTCACATGGCTGGAGAGCATTCATTTTCTGCTGTAACGGTCATTTGTACGGCCCCTCACCTCTCTTCCTGGGAATATAACTTGCCTCCCATAGAGGAGATTCACAAATCTAACATGGGGACAAGTCTCTTGTGATGACTGGACCTTCTAATGTGTCAAATGCACTCTGACTTAAAGAGCAGAGCACAAGAGGTGTGGGTACCCCAAGGAAAAAAATCCCTACCCCCTCTGCCGTAGCATTTTGTGGGGAAATGGGAAAGTTGGCTTCCTATAATCTGAAGAAGACAGGACTTGGAGGGTAATAAATTTCTTCCAACCCTAGTACTTCATAGATACCTCCTTTCTTTGTCATCCACCCCATGGTCCATCCCATCATCCTCATCCGTTCCTTGGCCATTGGGCTTTTCAGGGTGGTCGAATGTCTCCTTGATGTTGAGCTCCCTGCCTGCTTGTGTGCAAAAGAGAGTGAGGGACACAGAGGGGCAGTAGGTACTAAGCCGGGAGGGAAGACCACAGCCAGCCAGACTGCTAATGGGGTAATCTGGCAGTAATAGGGTTGATGGAAGAAGTGTCCCCATGCCTGGCCACACCTGGTCTGTTACAACACCCTTTTACCACACCTTTCAGTTAGCCTGGAGCTGGGGTCTCCAATACGATAGCTACTAGCCACATCTGCTTGTTAAAATGAATTAAAATTAAATAAAAGTGAAAACTCAATTCCTTGATCACACTAGCCACATTTCAAGTGACTAATAGCCACACTTGGCTAGTGTCTACCATCTTGGGTCTATGACGCAGGACATTTCTATTGCTACAAAAAGTTCTGTTAGTACTTTTCTAGGGGGGTTTCATTGGCTCTACAAAAGAATTCACCTTAGGGTTCCTTTAACACTGTAACATTTTTATAAGCATTGATTTTATATGCAAGTGGCCTTAGAGCTTTTGATGACTAAATTATTTGGGTAAGTTGGGGTCTATGTGTCTCTGAAGGCTCTATCTCTGTGGACACATGCATTTCCACTAATAAAAGAATCAAGTTCAAAAGATAGAGCTTAAGGAGAAAATCTCCAGCTTGCAAGTCAGGGTCCCAGAACCCTACATCTCTCATTAGGAATTCTTGCCACTGATACCCTAGCCTGCGCGTGATCCTTGCCCTCCAGGTAATCTGAGTTCCAGATTTAGTCACTTGAGTTGGAATTCTTTAGAACATGTAATGCTCAAAAAAAAAAAAAATAAGTGAGTTTAATTTTTTTAGGTGGAGGATTTTATTCATTCACCGGATACTAGGCAGAGCTCAGCCAGATTCTCTAGCACCTAACCCAAGGCATGGCACATAATAGGCATTCAATAAATATCTATCAAATGATTGAATAAATTACTCATTCAAAAAAAAGTTGACTAAGCCTATCAGTCTGTTGTTTGTCTTTGTTCCCTGTCTGAATCTTGACTCAGAAGACAACCTGGGAGCCAGGATTCATCCCATTATAGGTATAGTAGGATCCTCAGGGCCATGGAAGCTGGTTTCCTAGTTCCATGTTTTAATGTTTAATTGTATTAGTTAAGTCTCCAGATAAACAGAACCAACAGGGTAAGTGTGTGTAATATGTATGCATATGTGTATATGCACACGTATATACTGTATATAGAGAGTGATTGATTTTAAAGAATCGGCTCATGCAATTTTGGAAGCTGACAAGTTCAAAATGTGCAGGGCAGGCCAGCAGGCTGAAGTGAAAGGAAGATTGATACTGCATTTTGAATCCAACAACAGCTTACAGGCAGACTTCCTTTTCTTTTTGGGGGGAGGTCAGTCTTGTCTTTTTTTCAGGTCTTCAACTGGTAGAATGAGGCTCATTCGCACTATGGAGCATAATCGGCTTTACTAAGAGTCTGCTGATTTAAATGTTAATTTATCTAAAAAAAAAAAAAAAAAAAGCCTTCACAGAAATGTCTAGAATAATGTTTGACCAAACATCTAGGTGCCATGGCCGAGTCTCGTTGACGCATAAAATTAACCATTACACTAGTCTTGTCTTACCTCCGTGTGGTGGAACTGGGATGCTGTTTCTGTCCGGGTCCCCACCACCCTGAGCATGGATGTTCTCAACGATGTGGGTCTTTCCCCAGTCAGTCCCGCTCCCTCTTGTGTGCCGTAAGGAGCCCACACAACTCAGGCATATAGAAGCGTACCTCCTGCAGATGAGTTTGTCTCCATTTCTCCCTTCTCTTAGCGGTAAACATTCATAGAGCCACCGTCCTCATCTATTTTTTATAGGTTACGCCTATAAGTTTATAGGTGGCCTTTTCCTTGGCCACTGCATCCTGAGCAGGGGGGTCATCTCCCCATCTGCCTTCAGTAGTGTTGTTCCTCCTGCAGAGAGAAGGAAATGCAGAGTGGAAACATTACAGGTTTGAAGTCAAACAGATTTGGATTACAGCCTTTGTTCCTCCGCTAGTCAGCTCTAACCTCTGAACCTGAATTTCATCATCTGTAAAATGGGTTAATAGTTTGTTCATGGTAACCTCTGCATCACTCTTTATCAGTTTTGTATTTCCTCTTGATCTGTTTGTCTTTGTTGCCTTTGAGGACAGTCACTGTATTTTATTTACCAGCCTGTAGGTAGAACAAAGTCCTTAGCATATAATGTATGCTCATGAAATATCTGTGGAGTAAATGTTGAATGAATGAATCAAAAGAGGGTGATAGAGGCAGGAGCACTGGTACGTAGCAAATACTCTAAGTGTAGATTTCTTTCCCACTACTGTCCATCTTGCTAGTAAGGTGTTCTTTCCAAGCCATATCTCACCTGTGCTGCCTCCAGTCTTACTACACCTGCATAGCAGAGGTGATTAATACATCATGGCATTAGGGGTGCCTGGGTGGCTCAGTCGGTTAAGCATCCAACTTCTGCTCAGGTCATGATTTCATGGTTTGTGGGTTCGAGCCCCGCGTCGGGCTCTGTGCTGACAGCTCAGAGCCTGGAGCCTGCTTCCGATTCTGTGTCTCCCTCTCTGTCCCTCCCCCACTCATGGTCTATCTCTCAAAAATGAATACGCTTAGGGGCGCCTGGGTGGCGCAGTCGGTTAAGCGTCCGACTTCAGCCAGGTCACGATCTCGCGGTCCGTGAGTTCGAGCCCCGCGTCAGGCTCTGGGCTGATGGCTCAGAGCCTGGAGCCTGCTTCCGATTCTGTGTCTCCTTCTCTCTCTGCCCCTCCCCCGTTCATGCTGTCTCTCTCTGTCTTAAAAATAAATAAACGTTGAAAAAAAAAATTAAAAAAAAAAAAATGAATACGCTTAAAAAAAAAATCGCGGCATCAGTGGCTATTCGATCTTTTTCTCCTTGCTGCCTCGCTTTCTGGTTCCCCTTCGTTTCTTATATGCCAGGTGGCTTCCTGTGCATTGCTCAGTGTTCTCTCAGGACATGAGTGTGCATGACAGTGTCCAAACTGTAGAGCACCGGTGGGGTAGACAGCAGTAAGCAAGACATTTTCTTTCATGATCTGCATTAATACCTTAAACATTTCTATGGGTCAAAGATGGATGCACCTTTTATTCCAAAGACCTGGTGAGATTTCATTAATCGCAGGGAAGTTCCAGGGTCCCAGCTTTAAATCAGCGTTGTATTGAACAAGAAACGAGCAGTCAATTGGACCTTTTTTTTTTTTCTCTGTAAACCGATGCAGTTTAGTGCTTATGGAATTTATCTGTCTGGCAGATCAGCAGCTGAACATAATTTTAATTACACCTGTCACCCTCGGCTGCACTTGCTCATTCAGTGCCAACCTTATTAGGATAGTGGTACCTATGCTCCTGGATTCTGTTGCTCAAAGGCCAAATTTTGCTTTCTATGTGACACTTGAATTTCAGAGAGAAGCTACCTTATTAATATGAAGCGACTTAACAGGAAGTACAAGCAGTTAGGTTGCGTGTCTAACGAAGCCTTCTGCAGACTCCTTGAAATAGCAAAGGATGCAAGTGTTAAAGTTAGCAAGGAATACTATATTGACACTCACTAATTAGATCCAATTTCACCATGTAGCCTGCTATGGTTATGTGAGTTTTACTACCTTTATTTGCATTGTGCTACAGAAGCATTTCCTGCTAACGATACTCAATACTCGGTGTCTTTGGTGGGGGAGCAATCCTTTAGAGAAAAGCCAAACCAGCCCTGCTCTCCTTCATTTCCTTGGGAGCAGAAAGAGGGAAGGCGCAAGGTGTGAACATCACTTAGGATGAAAAGGATCGGCATTTTTCCTCGTGCCCTAGAATTAGGGTATTGAACATGACTGAGCCCTGCCTTGCAGATGAAGGAGCCCTTCCTCACTGTGCCTTCCCATCGTCGGTAGAACAGTTTGATTCTCATTTTCTAGACTGTTCTTCTAGACACTGTCGGGTACGTGAGTCACACTTTTCATGTCAATTATTTCAGGGCACGAGTTTTTCTGTTGCAGACTTTGAAGGTACAGCCGACTGTTTGTGAATCACATGTTGCCCTCAGCTTTGTCCCCCGTGGCTGTCGAGCCCTGGCTACTCGGGCTTCTCTTCGAGATGACACAGCAGAGCACGCAGTCCCCTGGCCAGAGCCCCGCTCCTGCTCTCTGGTGGCGGCCAGTTGGGAGGGAAGCCAGCCCTTCCATTTTTACTGAGTTCTACTCTTTGCATTACCAAAGTAAATTACTTCCCTCCAAGTTAATGACCAAGTGCTGTCATTGCTTATGAAGATCTTGCTAGGTGCCAGTCAAGGTTCTAAGCACGATATTTGTTTACTCAGTTAATTTAATCCTCGTAGTTCCCCAACGCACGTGTTCATATGATCAGTTCCATTCTTCAGATGAAGAAAATGAGGCACAGAGAATATACGAGATCACAAATCTAGTAAGAGGCAGTGCTAGGATGTGAACTCAGGCAGCCAGGCTCCCGAGTCTATGCCCTTAGCACCAGACTATGCTGTCTCTCCTACTTGCTAGGCTTAGCTGTTCAGGAAGCTTGACCCCTTTTAAGGAGTGGGAGAAAAGAGAGAACTCTGAGATGAAATTTGGACCAAATGGTCCCTCCTATGAGAGTTGGAGACAAAGTTGCTGTGTTCCCAGCCAGTCGGCAGTGGAGAATTCTCTCCATGGCTCGTAAGGATGGAGGAGGTCTGGGAGAGAATGAAAGCCAGCTAAATGCCAGCCCCAACCACAGTAAAATCATTAGCTGGCCGTTAGTGCTTCGTGTGCACAATGTACAGTATGGTGATATCAGATTCCTTGTTTGAAAAACTTTGAAAAGTATAAGTTGATAGGAGTCCCTAGTTTTTCACCTAGGAAACTTGAGGCTCCCAGAAGTTAATCAGGCACACAGCTAGTTAGTGGCAAAGCTACATTTTATACTCTGGGTGTCTGGCATCCATTTAAAATTCTAGATCATCTTTCCTTCACTTTAGGGGAGCTTAACATCATAGTTTGTTCCAATTGCCTATCGCTCAGTGACAAACCACCCCAGTTTTGGTGACATAAAATAACATGCATCACTTACTGTTATTACCTGTCATGGTTCCTGGGGTTCATGGGGCTCAGCTGGCTACTTTGCACTTGGAGCCTCTCCTGTGGTTGTAGTCAGATGGTGACTGGGGCTGGAGTCAAGTTGAACACGTTCTTATGTGTTGGCATTTGATGCTGGATATCAGCTAGTGCCTCAGCCGGGGCTGCTGGCTTGTAGCACCCATAGGGGCCCTCTTGGGCATCCTCAGAACTTAGCAGCTGGATTTCAAGAGTCCAGCAAGAGAGAAGCTCTCAATCACATTTCAGGAGCTACACTGAGAAGTCACACAGCATCGCTCCTTCCATACTCTGTTGGTTGACACGAAGCTCTAAGTTCAAGAAGAGGGAAGAGAGACTCCACCTCCCTCTCTGAGTCGTGTCTAGGTTACATTATGAGGAAGACCGTGTTGCAGCCACGTTTGGAAAAGATGGTCTGCCACATAGCTTTTTCTCATATTTTTTTTCTTATTCTAAAGCTAAAACTTTCTCATCAGGCAGATTTCTAGCAGCATAGATACATCTCTTTAAACTCGTCACTGGTATCAGCTCCTGACTCAGTGAAACATTTTGGGTATCCAAGAAAATCAGTATACATCTCACACAGTGTGAATCAACTCAGAATATTTTCTTCTTCAGCCCACACAAGGCATAAATAACTTAGACTAATTTCAGGGATGGTAAATACAACCAGAATAATTTGTGGCATAACCACATTCCGTTTTGGTATTTTGTAGTTCGTGGAGGGATGTTTCCTCATGATTAACCGTATTGTTGTGAGTAGGGCTAGGACCAGACCTACACTAATGAATAAATGTTTTTAACTAGCACACCTCTTGTTTTTAATTTTTAGAATTATTTTTACTGAATACAAAATAGATAGTCACCTTGAAAGGGATCAACAATACAAATATAGTAGCAAGTATTGTAACAGTACGAAGACCACTAGGGTATCTATCAGCAACAGTAGGAAATAGATCATTGCCTTAAATTTGAAGCCCCCCTTGTGTCTTCCCCTTTCCTCCTCACTTTGAGGTAACCATTATCCCGACTTCTGTGTTTACTGCTACATTAATTTTCTTTATAGCTTGGCGTAAATTTGCATCCCTTGATGATATTTTGTGTAGTTTTGCTTGCTTTGGAATGTCTTTGTCACTGGCCTCATACTACATTTGCTCACTCAATGCTATATTCTTGAGATTTATCTATGCTGCTGCATGTAGCTGGATTTCAATCACATTCTCTATTATATTGTATTCAGCATTGTAAACAGTAACATATTCTACTGTTTGCCCATTTATTTTTTCAATTTGTTCCATCATAAACAATGCCGATATTAACATTCTTCTGTATGTCTCCATGAGTACATGTGCAAACGTTTTCCCAGGGTATAGACCCAGGAATGAAATTGCTGACATATAACAAATGCTTGCTTTCAACTTTATTAGAAATGCCCCGTCGTGTTTCACAGTGATTGTTCTATTTCTCTTTGTATCATCACTATACAGACGTTCTGGTTGTTTCACATCCCTGCCTGTACTTCTTTTCTGTGCTTAAAACAAAGCGAAACAAACAAACAAAAAAACAAAACACTTCTGCGCCTAACAAAAACCAAAAAAAAAAAACACGTATGCCAACACAGTGCATATGGAATGGTGTCTTATTGTGGTTTCTTTGGCATTTATGAACACCTTTTCTTATATTTATTGGCCATTGTGACTTTCTGATTTGTTAAGTTCGTGTTCAAATCTTTTGTCAGTTTTTGTATTTGAGGTGTCTTTTTCTTATTTATAGGAGTATTATCCTTCTGTTCTGGATACTCACTTTTTTTTTCAGTTATGTGCCCCAAATAGTCTTTCCAGTTTGGGGTCTCATGCTTCTTGCTCTATTTGTGGTATCTTTTGATACATAGAAATTGTTCACTCAATGCTCTCCAGTTTTTCAAACTTTTTGTATCACCTACACTTTCAGGTAGGTGAAAGAATCCTTCCCTACCTCGAGGTCATGAATATCTTCTGTTATAGTTGCTTCTGAATACTTTCCGCTGTCCTCTTTGATATTTAAGTCTCCATTATACCTGGATTGACTTTTGTCTTATTAAGTGCATACGTGTTTAGGAAGATTGCTCTCCTAGTGATGTGAACCTCTTGTCATTGTGTTTGATTGTTTTTAGTAGTCCTTATGGTTTTAATCATGATAACTGAGGATCCTGATGTTAAAATTGCCATATTTTGGGTAATACAGCCACCTCTGCTCTGTTAGTTGGTATGAGCCTGGTGTACCTCTTTTTATCCTTTTGCTTTCAACCTGTTTGGTTCATTTGTCTGTTAACAGCAAATAGCATGGTTTTGTTTTTCGTTCTGTGTTTTAATCTTGAACTGAAGCATTCAGCCTACATATTTGTGGTAATTTCATCCTCTTACTAGTAGTTTCTACTTTTTATTTTTTCTTGGCTTTCCATGTTTCTTCTCTCCCTTTTTTTTTTTTACCCCTTTGGGTTATTTTTCCTAATTTTTTTTTTTGGTCCATCAGTTTTGAAACTAGTTAACTCTATTTGTATTTTATGAGCACTGAATCCAGAAATTTTGACATACATCCTTTGCTTATGAGCGTGTACACTTGCCCAGTACCCATATCTCCATCCCAAACAATACAGGGACAAAACTCAGAAGGCTTTTGCTCTAACTCATCTGCTCTTGTTGGTATGTGTTTGGGTTCCACATTCTTGAAACTTCCAAGCTGTTACCCTCGTTTTATACCGTTAATGTTTACTTTTACCCACATGCTTGCCTTCATCTCTGTCCACCGTCCCTTTTGCACTTCTTAAGTTCTGTCTGGGGCCACTTTGTCTGAAGTGTATCCTTGGGAAATAGCTGCAATGAGAGTATGTGGGTGGCAAAGCTTCTCAGGTTTTGTCTCTTTCACAATAGATGTGTTTCCCTGTTATTCGAAGAATAACTTCGGCAAATAGCAATTATTAAAGGTACAGAAAATACTGAGTCACAACGATCTTTTCACAGCCTTGTTGATGACACACAGAAACAAAAGAGTAAAAAAACGACATGTCCCATAGAAGGCGAGTGGCTTATTATATAGATGTATCCATGTGACTTATTATATAATCGTGAATTACATTTTTATTTAAAATTTTTAACGTTTATTTTTGGGAGACAGAGACAGAGCATGAGTGGGGGAGGCGCAGAGAGAGAGAGGGAGACACAGAATCAGAAGCAGGCCCCAGGCTCTGAGCTGTCAGCACAGAGCCCGACACGGGGCTCAAGCTCATGAACTGGGAAATCATGACCTGAGCCGAAGTCAGACGCTTAACTGACTGAGCCACCCAGGCGCCCCTATACAATCATAAGTTACATTTTTAAAGATGACGTGATGACACAGGATCATGCTCACACACGGTATGAAATGAAAAAAGCACCGTAGCAAACTGTACATACAACACAGTGCACACACAAAGATGCCCTTAAAAAGACTGAGAAAAATATAGAAGAAAGTTAAAATTATTTGTTTCTCAGTTGCTGAAGTGCTAGCCTATTCTGATTCTCATTTTTATGCTTTTCACTATTTTATAAACTTTCTGCAAAAGCAAGTGTAGCATTTATAATTAGAAGCCAGTTATTTCTTTTTAAAATTACTCATAATCAAAATGATTTTCAAGAAGATTGGATAATTTGCATTCACTTGCCACCCCAGCGTATATGAACAGCAATTATATTTATAATGTTTGCCAATTTTATAAGTATACCCTAGTATTTGTTACTTCCATTTCCATTTTTTTATTAGTATTAAAGTCAAATGTTTTTTTTCAGAAGTGTTTTTTGGCCATTTGTATTTCTTCTTTCACCAAAGCATTTGTTCATACCCTTTGTCAATTTTTCAGTTACATTCCTAACGGTTTCCCTATTGATTTGAAAGAACTCTTTATATATTAAGAATATTGAGCCTGCCTTTCTTCAAAGTGTTTTCCAACTTGTGTTTTAAATTATCATTTATAGTAACTTAGGCTGTTTTTAATATTTCTTTTTAAAAGTAATTCAGGGACACATTTTGGAAAAAAGGGGAGAGGAATAAAGGCAAATGAAGGTAAAACATACATTCAAAAAATATTATAATAAACGTTGGGATAGTAAGGCGAGATAAAACAAATAAAATATACCTCGCAATGAAGTTGCAGGAAAACAAAAGAAGGAGAGGAGACCAAGTATTCCTATAGAGTTTTTAACTGGTGGGCCTTTTGGGGTGATTTGTCTCCTCTGTTGCCCTTCTCCGGGTGTACAGATCCATACAGTCTGTCTGTATATTTAAAAACAAATTTTTTAGTGTTGTTTAATTTTTGAGAGGCGGGGAGGGGCAGCAAGAGGGGGAGACACAGAATCCGAAGCAGGCTCCAGGCTCTGAGCTGTCAGCACAAAGCCTGATGTGGGGCTCGAACTCACAGACCGTGAGATCATGACCTGAGCCGAAGTCGGACGCTTAACCGACTGAGCCACCCAGGTGCTCTCTATCTGCATATTTAATAGACTGTCGTCACACCTTTCCAAGAATGTCGTTACTCGTGAGCACTGTAAGGTGTGCTGGAGGTCGTGGACAAGGCGAAGGCCGCAGCAAGCTACGACTGTATTCAAGATGAAGCTTTATGCAGCTTATGGCAGGGATTAACCTACTGGTTTTTTCCACCTTCCACTGGTAGTCTCAAGGTTTGGACCTGTGTCCCTTTCTTCCTCTCTTCACCTGGGCAGTCATCACTGTGAGGCATGAGTCACCACAGGGTAACTGCCTTTTTTCTTCCAGGGCACGGCTCTTCACCTTGGCTCTACTGATGTTTTGGGTCAGGTCATTCTTTGCTCCAGGGTCTCTCTTGGTTGGTGTAGGATGTTTGCAGCATTCCTGCTGGGAGTACCATTGCGGTTGTGACGGCCTCCATATCTCCAGACTGTACCACATGTCGCCTGCGGGGTGCAACATTGGCGATCCCCTGTTCCAGGTGAAAGCTAATGTTGGGCAGGGAAAGCTGGGGATTCCCTTCTGGGCTTTGGGGGCCTTGCAGTTGACTTGCAATTTGCAGAGCTCCCAGGCTCCACCTGTTTGCATGGCAATTGGATGGGATTGTGGCTGGTTGTCCTCGGTGCTCTCTTCCACCGTGTAGGGCTGTGGCAAGTCTTTTAATGAACACACACACCTTTAATGTTTGTTCTGTTTCATTAATACTTTCTTCCGTTGCTTTGATATGTACAGACTCCTCCTTTATTCCTCTTCTAATAGTTGGTACTGTTAGTAGTTTTTACCTTAAGCCTTTAATCCGTGTGAGACTTCCTTTGATGTGTGTTGTCAGGTGAGGTTTAAACTCTTTGCTCTCTTTTCTTTGAAAATAACAAATGCAATGATGCCATTGGTTGAATACTTGCATTGTAATGTTCCTTAAGACATCCATTAGGTTATTTTACAAGGTTTTATATCGTTTGTTGTTTCCATGTAAATATTCTTTCAATGTTATCATGTATTTTTAAACATTATTAGAGTGAAGAAGCTCTTCATATGTTATTTGTTTATACACACCCACATAGCTTGGTTTGGGGAATAATAGAATCTTGACCCTAGTCGTCTTTGGTGACTTTTTCAGTTATTCAAACATTTCCCTTGGAATCTGCCTCAGAAAAGTAGCAAGGATGTAGCAACTTCCTTGTAGCAAAGTAGCAAAGACTCAGTCCCTCTTCACTGGTCACCAGTAGCAACTGTATACTAAGCTCCTATCATTTTAAAGTACCACCATCAGAGAGACAGAAATATAATGGTACGTACAGGTCTTATAGTCTGGTAGCGAGATGGACTGAAAACCGAAAATCACATGTGCTTCTCCCTGTGCTCCATGGTGACTCTGTTTCACTCCCCATTCTGGGGAAGCTGAGCACCCTACCTTCATTCACCTAAGTCCCTGGAAGCTCTGAGAGTGCCTGTCATAGGCCAACTCCCATAAAGCACTGGGGTGGGGGGCTCCTCCTGTCCTCAGCTCTCTGTTCTTCTATTCACTGATGCTAAGCACAAGAGTGAGAGAGGAAAACTGTGCCACATGACCTGGGGCCTGTGGACCTGCTGGAGATGGCAGGAAAAGCTCTCCAGAATCCCAGATGTGCTTGAGTTCACGGGACTGGTTCAACACCTGTACCCCACACTAAGCCCTCGTCATTCCCAGTTCCCTTCTTGGGCCTCCCTCGGGACACTGTCACATCGCTCTCTCTATGGGTCCATATCGGGCTGGTAGTTCTGATTCTTTGGTTCTCTTCTGACTTGAGTCCTGGACAGCCTCATTTGGAGCCTGAACAGTCTTTTCTCCATCGAACTTTTAACCTGCAGATTCATTAGTTGGCTTCCATCCAGAAGTGTAGAAAAAGCATACCAGACCACTGTGGTCAAAACCGTGGGAGAGCTAGGAAATTGCTTTAAGAAACCGCATCCTCTTACACTGCCAGACGCTGGTTGGTGGCAAGCTGAACTGTCAGATATCTCCACGTGCTTACAGTCCGGGTTCTGCTTTTTGGTGTGAATCTATTTTCCACAGATTTTTAAAGTGCGCTTATTTTGGAAATAGCATTTGAGTTTGAACATACACGTGCATTGATGATTCAACTCCTCCCTTGTGAAGCGTCCTAAGCAAGCAAGCCAGAGAGTGAGTGTTCTAGAAGAACCCCACCTGTTCATCACCCACCAGGTACCATGCTCATGCTCGAGGCATTGCAGGACCATCATTTAATCTTCATGGCGGAGTGTGAGGTGGGAATACCATTGTGCCAGTCTCTACACGAGAGCCCTCTTAGAGCTCACAAAGAGACCCCAACAGATTGTCAGTGATACTCCTGTCTCTAAAGGTCCCAAGGTGAACCCACAAGCGTTGGTCAGTGGTCTGGTTTTGCAGCACAGAGTGGCCTTCTTCCATAGAGGCATCGCTGTCAATATTCCATAACCCCATCTGCCTTAGGTTTTCTCCCTTATATAGCAGCAACATTGGCCTGCCTGACTTGAGCCATTTCAGTAAGAATGTCCTTCAGATTCCAAGTCTTGGGTCCAGGACGTGGATGCTTTGTCTTCTCTTTCCCTCCATACCCCTCAGATCTGACCAGATTTCTTTCAAAGCCATGTGTCGTCAAGTTCATTGTCATGTCCTGCAGGGTCAGGGCTGTTGGAAATGGTGTCCGGACCTGGTGATATAAAAAATAAACAAACAAAAAAACAGAAAAACCCAGTGCTGTTAGGGGCCTCCCCTTTCCCTCATGCCCCCAGGGGTGGAGACCCCAGACACGGCCCAGAACACATCTGTCCCATGTGACATGGGAGTGAGGAGGGCAGCAGGAGACCCTGGCCCTCCACATGTGTGCACACAGCCAGACAGGCCTATTGGCCTTCCCCGTGGAGACCCAACAAGGGGGCCACAGTGTCGGAAGCAGGACCTCTTAGGGCTTCTGGCTCCTTCAGCCTTCTGTTTAGGAGAAGAACCTCTAGAGGTGAACGAACCCTGGATAAGAATGTGAGCGTCGTTGATGTTAGTTAGCAGTGTTTGGATCCTCGCTCTGCTCTTGAAAAGGCGGGCCGATTTCTCTTTCCCAAGATAACCACGCTACAAACTCTTCTCCACAACTACTTAAGCCCCCTCTTGGTAAAATTGGAAAAATGAGTCTTTTAGAATTCACTGTTGCCCACAACAGTGGGCCCACAGAGACTGTTGGAATCAATCCCAGCCTACTTTCATAGGATCAGAACCGTGCATCCCAGAGAAGTCACCTCCACATGAATTTGGCCTTTGTCCATTCACCCTGACAGGCTTTCCTGGCCAGACTGTCACTACATACAAAAAAATTAATGCCCGTCAGAGAAATGGGTGGTTTCTCTTGCAGTCAGTGGGGGTTTTCACGTCGCGATACAAGATTTAAAAAGAAAATACAAGAGGATGTATTGTGACCCTCTTGGGAGTTTGTTCCTGTCAGGATTTTTCTATCCCTTGATGTAGAACATTGGATTAACGAGTTTTAACTGTGTACACATTCCATTCTGGGTGATAATCTCAGATATATTGACACAGAAAGTCCCTTTTCCAAACAGAGCTCTGGGAACTAAGAGGGTCTCTCTCCTCACCTTCTGTCTTGAACATTTGTAATCTGGACACAGCAGGCTTAACTGTTGAAATGGTGGATTCTGTCTGAGGCCACATTTCCAGAAACACCCCAAATCTTGATGCCCTGAGGTCACCACCCTTGGACTAGCAGGGACATATGTGTAAACCTAAGTGTCTTTAGGCCACAGTGCCACTAGGGACCACATGGCCAAGTAAAAGCGGGTTCAACAAGGAACCCACATAGTCAGAGGCCTCAGTACTGCCCCACTGCGTGCTGTTCCAGCGTATCAGCCGCCACTGCCTCAGCCACCTGCTGACCTCCTCTGAGAAGTATCCAGGCTGGCCAGTAGGGTGCCAAACAAGTTCTTGTATAAAGTATACCACTCAGCGTAATGCTTTTGGGGCCGCAGCATCACTGAGGAAGCTTGGTGTTTCGTGCATCACCAGAGATTCTGACTTGAGATGACAGCCACGGATCCGGGTGTCCCCTGCCTAAAAGGAGGAAGAATATTTATTCTGCTTTTCCTTCAGTTCTGGAAATGTTTATAGGAGGTGCTGAGAGAAAAACTTCATTAGTGTCATAGGTGTTAGAGAAGGGAATTCCTGGGAGGGAGAGGTTGGCATGTTGACTAGGCACAGATTGTAGAGATGAATAAATAATGAGCTGTAAGCAAACACTGCCCAAGGTGGGCCCCTTGGAGCTGTAAGATATCATGTCCTACGCACACACACAAGTGTTCTGTGGTCCTATAAATTCTGTGGTCCTATAAAATCTTCCCGCTTAAGCCCGTGTGAAGGAACTCTCGTTAACGTGAGACTCGACAGTTCAAGTCACTAAAGAGAGAGAGAGTATTTGCCAAATGGATTTCATTTGCCAAATGTAACTCCTTTCTGGAAATACCCATGCGCTCTAAAGTCTGGAAAATGCTGGTCTGGTCTCCCGCAATCTTTTCTGAGCCTCGTTGGGCTCTCTTTTTGTCGGACCCTCGCCTACGTACACATTCTTAGGCTTAAAAAACAACTTGGTAAAAATCATAAAATAACGGATGTTTACTTACAGTAAACATCCTAACTAAACTAAACAGTAAAAGGAAAGCAGCAACAAAGATCACCCCAGACGTACTAGACCCACTGTTTACTTTTCATTGTATATAGCTTCACCTCTCTGCTTTGTCTCCGACTCGGTTTCTCTCTCCACATGTCCTCACTCCCCATGTCATGTTACCAAAGTAACGTGAGATCAAACCGTAGATGCTTTTGTATTCTGCTCTTGCCATCTAATAAGTTGCAAGGAGTTTGTATGTCCTATCCTTCTTTGTCTTTCTTTGTAATGGCCTCTCAGCTTTCTAACCTATTTGTGACCCATAATCTAATCCCTATGATTGGACGTTGGCCTCCAGGTTTGTTTTTTGTTTGTTTTGTTTTGGCGCTGTCTTTTTTGAGTGTTAGAAGTCTTGTGTTGTTCATAATGGTACAACTAAATCTTGAAGCCGTCTGTACTCACTTGACTTACGTCTTATATAAAATCGACTAAAGGGCCATAATTTTCAGTGTGTGTTTCTCATCATGAGACAGCATCTTAATTAGAAACAGCTCCTGGACCATCAATACCCTGTCTCTCATTATTAGATGAACTACCGTAGGGCCTCCTGGCTAAGAGTATGGGGCCCGGAGTCAGACATCCTTGGTGCATACCTCGAGCCTCCTACTTTATATTTTGCTGAATTTGATTAGTTGGAGTAACATCTCCAAGCTCAGTCTCCATAGCTGTAAAACGGGAATAATGATAGTGCCTGCCTCAAAGAGTTGTTAGGCTTTACCAGTCTATCACCTGAAACCCTGTGGGTCTGTTCGTGCGTGCATGCATGTGTGTCCGGGAGGAAGTTAGGGAGAGAAAGGAGAGAAGCATTGGGTCCCAGAAAACAGGATGGCTTCTACATGCCCAAGCAGCTGCTTCTCTAGCTCTTCCTCATTTTCTGGCAATGGGAACCTCTTTTCACATGGTGAGAACACAGGACACAGCAGGACAGACATGGCTGTGGCTATGACCCAAATGTGACTCCCAGCTCTACCATTTATTAGCTTGACCTTGGACGTGTGATACAACTTTTTCCAGTTCACAGCGGATATTGATGAAAGTCTCTACTCTCTACCTCGTAGGTGTGATGATACGGTGAGATCTTCCTTCTATGCGTAGCACCTGTCGTGTAATAAGCACTCAGTGGCAGCTAGAAAAAAGCCACTGAACCTCTTTATGCTTCAGTTTGCATATCAGTAAGAGAAATAATAATGACTCTGACAAGTGATCACCAGAATTAAATGGAAACAATGAAGGCAAAGTACTTGTTAGCAATAGTAGGTATTTAATATATGGCAGCTCTTGAGACAAATTATTATTCCTGCCGTTATTGTGGATAAGTGGGACACAAGCCAAGCTGCATGGGTGCCACCTTCCCTCGTAGGCGACAGCTGGCCATTGGAGCTCCTCAGGTTAGCCATGCGTGGACGGGGTGCCTACAGACAGAAGAACCACTGTTCCTTCTGGTCTGCGATTGGAAACCCCCAAGCTCAATACCCTTCCCCATCCAGTTTTGGTTTTGGTTTTGGTTTGTTTGTTTGTTTCTTTGTTTGGGTTTGTCCTAAAGTCCACCCACTGTGCTGGCCTGTAAGTTTACCCTTAGTAGAGGGAGACTTGTAATCACATCTGCAGGCAATGTCTTGCTGGTGTCCTCTTGGCAGAGACTGAAGCAGCAGCCCCAGCAGAGAACAGGGAAGGTGTGCGACAGACAGCAGGGGTGTTTCAACTGTGGCGGTGCTTTTGAGCTCAAGGTCGACCTAGAATTTTCTCTCTAGGCCCAAGAAGAAAAACATATGCTGGGAAATTGTGCGAAGCATAAGAGTCACGGTGGAATTGAGTTTGAAATGTTCAGCCTCGTCACACCATGAGCTCAATCTCCAGGCACATTGTGGCCTAGAATTCTCTGAAGTCCTTAGAGACGCCTTAACACCACTTAAAATTAGATGTGTTCACATTGGGCTTGTGGCCACCCCATGCTGCACACTGTAAACCATTATTTTCTGTTCTTAGCTGAGTTCAACTGTTGTTACAGACCAATAGCTCTATATTCTTTTCAGAATGACTCTATTGCACTACAGTTTCTTTGGAAGGGACTTTTGTTTTCTTCAATGCTGTGAAGTGTGAAGTCTACATAATTTGCTAAATGCATCATGTTTACATATGCATAAGCCAGTTACCTCCAAATCACCATCTCCTGCCTGCACTAGTGGCTGGGTGCTTAAAGAAAATGAAGCTTAATTTTCTGTAAGCAGCATTCCATGGTTTCCAAATAAGCTCACGGAGACACAGATAAATGAAATTACTTAGTGGTAACTATCCAGACAAGAGTGAGGAGCCAGTGGTGAAACCAGCCAGGTGTTTGTGATCCTTCCAGCATCCCTCTATCACAATCTACAAAGTAACATGAAAATGAGATGCCAGGGATGCCCTGCTGCTGTAGGCTGAGGTGTTAGCAGTTGGGTTAGTGCCTATATGTAAGCCCATGGGCCCCATTTCAGCCTGTGAACCCTTGAACTCCTAGCTTCCGGGCTTCCTCATAATTCCTTTATTTGGGCAAGGGATTCCCCATGGTATCTGTGGTGGAAGAATCAGGCCATCCTTCCCATAAGCATTTGGTCCTGGGTTGAAATGCCAGCCTTGGCCTTTATGTGTATGTTGGGGGGTGTGGAGATAAGAATGGACAGCCTCTAACCTATGTAGGCCATGGTGTTCTCAAATGTGAAGTGGAGAGTAGGATCGCCTTCCCAGGCATCCTGGGGCTACAGTGAAACAGTGTGTGTTTCTGGGTACAGTCGCCTTAATTAAGTCAGGCACATATGTGTTTCTCTCTCCCTCTTGTCCCCAATGAAACACGATCTTCTGTTGGCTGGAAGCTATTTGTCTCTGTGATAGTTATGACTCACCCCTGCATCCATCCTCAGTGGCACACATTTTTATTTGACCTGTTCACCATGTTTATTCTTGGTATTTTTAGGTGGGTGATGGGGGCAGTGTTTTCACTTAGCTCCAAGGATTCACATTATCTTCTCTGTGCCTTCTCCAAACACATATCAGTGTCTGCTTGTAACCAGACACTCTACCAGGATAGTTACATGTGCAACTGTGGCAGGATCCTTGCCACATCGGCTCTCAGAGTCCAGAAGGGATGACAGGTTGTGGCATAGCACAGAAAAGCGGAACTGGAAGTTTGAGGCCCTGGGGACACCCCAGGAGGGGGCAGTCGAATCCTCCTGGAAGGTGGAGAGAAGACTCGACAGACGAACAAATACTTGAACTGAACCTTGGTTCTCCAGGAAGGAGCATTTTGAGAGAGAAAGTGGCTCAAGTCTTCTTCGTTAAAATTCTACCAACTCAGTACAGGGAAAACGTTCTCCTTTTACAAACAAGGAGAGGGGACACTGAGCACCGGGCAAGGGCTGTGTCTTAATCATCTCTGCATCCCCCAGAGTGTCTGACTCAGGGAGTGCTGGAATTGAATTTCGGCCTATCCAAGGTCACAGGGCAGGATGGAGAACAGCACACAGATTGTATTGATTAAAAAAAAAAGTATTGGGGATTATTTTCCCCCTTGGGGTTAAAAAGAAAAATGTTATTATCATGTGGAATTAGAACTGATGAATCAGTGCACACTGTCCCGAGTTACGCAGTTCATGGGTCTCCGGGGCTCATACCACTGGACCTTTTTGCCACCTCAGAGCCCTCACCCCCACTGCATTTGTTCATTCATTTGTTCTTCCAGTCAACAAACCTCAATTGGACACTTGCGTGATTTTGGCCTTGAGCTCAGTGCCAAGGAGATGCAGGGAGCACACAGCTTAGTGGGGGAGACACACAAGGAAACAGACTTAAATTTTTCAAGGAGGTGTATATTCACATCACAACCAAAGAGTATTACAAGGAGTGCAGGAATTCTCCCTCCCGTTCCTGGCTGCCGTCTGTCCACCTCCTACTCCCCATAAAGCAGAGGCCATTCTTATTTAGTTTATTGTACATCCTTAAAGAGTTCCTTGCATCTCAAAGTGAACACTGGTTCAGATTCTTATGGTCCCTTTTTAACACAGATAGTGGAGTTTTGATACACTTTGCTTCTTTAACTTAATGTATCTTGGAGATCCTTGCATATTATACAGATAGCTGTTAAGAGTTTTCCATCAGGTAGATGTACTATCATTGATATAAGCATGGACATCTCAATTACTTCTAGCCTTTTGCCATTGGAAATAATGCTGTAATGGATAGCTGTATACATGTTACTTCAAACACGCATATGTGCATACTTGTAGATTATAGTCTCAAAGTGGAATTTTGGGGTCAAAACACAGGTAGCAATCTTTCTGAATCACTTTGTCATTGCTACAGGCTTCTTGCAATCTGTATGGAGTTGGGTTTTCCTCTGTGACTCTGTAAAAATAAAATCTTATGCTTTGAAGAGCTGAATTTAAGCCATTTAGATTTATTGATATAAAAAATTATGTTTGGTTCTACCACTTCTGTTATTTCTGATTCTGTTTTCCTTTATTTTTTTTTTTTCCTCACTGTGTGTACAATTTTCTGTGTGTGGACGGAGGGCATGTGTATAATTCTTCTGATACTCAGGGATGTTACCACTTTAAATGGCAATAAAATTAATTGGATTCTTCCTCTTTCTTTCCCATTTTCACTTCACCTCCCTTTCTTCTATCACTTGATAATAGTTAATATAATTTTCCTTTAAAAGTTTCCCTTTGTTCTATAAAATATAGTGACTCTTTTGTTACTTAATTTGTCATTTTTTGATGTTTAAAAAAATTTTTAATGTTTATTTTTGAGAGAGAAAGAGAGAGACAGGGTGCAAGCAGGAGAGGGGCAGAGACAGAGAGAGAACAGAATCTGAAGCAGGCTCCAGGCTCTGAGCTGTCAGCACAGAGCCCAACGCGGGGCTCGAACCCACGGACCTTGAGATCATGACCTAAGCCGAAGTCAGACACTTAACCGACTGAGCCACGCAGGCGCCCCCATTTTTTGATGCTTTTATCTGATCCCCGAACTACTGTATATGAGGCAATCAGCACAGTAGCCATACAGTGCATCTTTTTCCCTTCCTCTTTTTTTTTCTTTTTTGCATTCTCATCTCTCACCCTAATCTCCTCCACCTTTGTTCATTCATAAATAATTGCATTTCCCAAGTCCTCTCCATAGTTGACCACAGTGAGTCCTCCAGTAGCTCCTATGGACGACTCATGGAAACTATTCTCCCCAAGTCACTGTATGCTCAAAACCAGTTTTCTGTAGCATTTATTCTTAGCTCATGGGGATACAAAAGTTTTGGTTCAACTTTTTCCTGACTTTCTTCTAGATGTTGCTCCACTAGATTCTGACTTGCAATATTGCTATTTGAGATCTGAGGGCAGACTTATTTTTTTTTTTCTCTCTCATGTGTTCCATGGATATCTTCTCTGCTATTGGATCAATATTTATTTTTAAAATCCAGTAACTTCATTAGAAAAAATCCTAGTACTGGCCATTCCAGGTTGTTGTTTTTTTTTTTTCTGGCTAATGCTGTGCCTTTTCAATATGTAGGTTCGTCTCTTGTTTTATTTCAGAAATGGTTTAACAAATTCTATTTTAAATATATGCCCTGTTGCATTGTTTTCTCTTGTTTCTTCAAAGGCTTCCATCATGCACATGTAGGCATCCCTTTGCCTCTTCTCTGTAACTGTCATTTGCTCTCTAATCCTCCGTGGATTTTTGTTTTTGTTTTTGTTTTTTATATATAAGTGTGTTTATTTATTTTAAGAGAGAAAGAGAGAGGGAGGGAGATGGAGGGGCAGAGAGAGTGAGGGAGAGACAGGATCCCAAGAAGACCCTATGCCATCAGCACAGAGCTGGATGTGAGGCTGGATCCCACGAACCATGAGATCATGACCTGAGCTAAAAATCAAGAGTCAGATGCTCAACTGATTGAGCCACCCAGGTGCCCTTACTCTCTAATCCTTTATAATTCCTTATTTCTTTCCTTTTCATGTTGTTCTCTCCTGTCATTTCTGACATCCTTCTCTCTCACTGAGTTTTCCAGTGTCTGCATTCCTTTGTGCATTTTTCAGTGTGCCTTCATTTTTATGATTTTCTTTTTCTTTTTTCTTTTTGCTGGGGATCTAAATGCTCACATGCCATTTCCTCCAGGGTCTCTTCATCTCTTCTCTGATTGCTTGTATACTGTTTTATTTTCTTTCTTCACAAAGGTGATTGTTTCACTCTAATTCATGGTGTTATACTTGTTCCACATTTTCACCTTTTCCATTTTTTTTTTCTGCTGAGTGTTCTGTGCCAAGTTTTACTGCTCTTTTCTACAGCGTATGTGTGTTTGTATGGGTATGTATAAACTTGCCAGCATCTTTAAAAAAAAAGTTATTAAAAAAATTGTTATAAGTTAGACTTGACTGGCCTGCCTATTTCACATAGAGTCCAGTAGATGGAAGGAGAGGAATCCGTCGGTCTTTGTAGACTCACAATCCAAATTTGCTTCCTAAGTCACCCATGAAAGAGGGTTTCCTGCTAAAATGGCTGCTCTGTGTATTCTGTCTCTCCTGTTTCTACCGAACAGCTCTGTTTCAGTTCTCCAGTTCTCTTGTTATAACTGAAGCTGCACTTTGGAGTGAGCCTCTTGCCTACAGAAAGAACAATTTTGCCGGAATTTTCTGAGGCCTGCTGCTCTGAGCCATTTTCCTCTTTTTCTGCTTTCTTGTTTTTTCTTCCTGTGCAACTTCTGCTTGATCTGTGCCCTGTCCTTTCCTTTCAGTCCCTTAGTCCTTGCTTGACAGGAAATACTGGTCTCTGACTTCAGGAGGAGCCCTTTGCCTATCATAAACATGTTTTTGATTTTTTAAATTGGCTTTGGACATTTTACTTCCCTGCGGGTGGCTTCTGCTATATTGTTCAAAGCTAGGGATTATATATCTGTTTTGCAGTTTAACTAAAAATGGACTTTACGATTTTATTCTGCTTATGTTGTTGATTATATGATATTTAGGAGGGGAAGAGGGAAATTTCCAGCTATGTCACACTGCCTTGGTAGATACTAGGTTTCTGAACAGACAGTTTGGACCAAAGATAGTAGTGTTTCTAGCAGTAAAATAGTAGCTACTATTTCATCTTTATGCCGGGCACAAGGTCCTCTCCGAGCCCACGGAGTTCCCATGAGGCTTGGATACCATTTTCTTTTCTTGCTGGGTCACTATACCCATTCATGCCCCTAGGCTTCCAGAGTGGAAATAAACTTAGAGTGAGTTACACGAGCGAAAGGGTGAAAAGAATAGTGAGTGAAACACTGTACCTGGCAGGGTTTGGAATTGCTGAAGATACCGTTTATGGTTTCAGCAGGCACTTCTTCCTTAGACCCTGCTTCACTATCCCGATCTTCTGTCAGTTTGTCCACTAGAAGCATGGAAGTGAAGATGCCAGGCCATGCATGCTCCAGGCATACTCAGGACCATCCCATTCTGGCCTCAGTCCCAATTGGGAGTTTTCGATCCCAGCTCCAAACTCTACCCTCTTACTCAAGATGACAGTAGCCCCGGAGGCACTGTTGAACCTTTGTCACAAGAAGGGTGTGGCGCTTCCTTCCATCCCATTAGTCCATATACCCATGTCACCATCCACTCTGGTCCAGGAGAGGGAGCAGTGTTGAGGCGAAAGTAACTAATTGGATATCGCGTTTCTCTGCCTTTGGCTCCTATCTACTCCTGGTCCCCTACCTAATCATGAATGAAAGTGTGCCCGTTACCTCCTGTCACCCCCAAGCTAAAAAGGCAATCTCAGGTTCTGTGCACGTCCTAGACCATCAGGATCAGATAGATCTCTGGTCCCAAGCTTGGCATTCATGGTCCTGCACCCATCTTTTGTGGCTTCCTGACCCATTAAATAACAATATAAGTTGATCTCACCTTTAAGGGTAAAAACATACATGTACGTATTGGTGCTTTAAGTGTTGAAAAACACAGAAACTTAAATTCTATTTAATACTGCCCAGATTTGGATGTTGAAATTGAGTGGGTTGAACTGGATACAAATTACCAACTATGAATGGCGATTCATATTTTTTTTAATGTTTATTTATTTCTCAGAGAGAGAGAGAGAAAGAGTGTGAGTGGGGAAGGGGCAGAGAGAGAGGGAGACACAGAACCTGAAGTAGGCTACAGGCTCCAAGCTGTCAGCACAGACCCCGATGTGGGGCTCGAACTCACAGACTGTGAGATCATGACCTGAGCCAAGGTCAGACGCTTAACCAAGTGAGCCATCCAGGCGCCCCAAAATGGAGATTCATCTTATATGTACTCAAAAGATATGTCTTCTGTCACTAAAACCTCCAGATACAGGCTTATGTATCACTCTTGGCATTGTCAGTGCTACCTGGTCAGAAGACGGTCCTTGAAAGGTATATACGCATTTATATAATTTCTAATATATTGGAATATCGTTAGACAGATACATGGAGCATTTTACATATATATGCATTTATGTAAGCATTTATACATGTTTGATTTTTTATATGTTTATGAATGAGAATTAGATCTAATCATGCTAAAGTTGGTGTGTTTAATCCGAGCAGAGCTAATCTTAAGTATAAGTTAGTTTAAGAAAAAGTCACATCGTTCACATTGGCTTCCTCGTTATTTCAAAGACCTGCCTGGACTGTCTTCCCCTTTTCTAAGTGCTCCCTGCACATCATCTCAGCTGCCTCCTTTTGGAAGCCTTCCCAGAATGTCATCGGCCACCTGAGCTTATAGATTAAGAAAATGCAGAGTAACTGTCTGTCTGCCTCTTGGCAATGGGACGGCCCACACAGGGACTTCACCCAGCCCCTTTCCCAGGGCTCTGTCCACCCCGGCTCCTCCCAGGAGTCGGGGTTGAGCCTGTATCCCACACCTCGTCCTGAAGCATCTGCCATTGCTGATTTTAGGTGAGAAGAGCAGTTGTCATTTCTGGCATTTAGTCTTTATTAGTCGAGGACCATGAAGCCCTTCAGTCAAATTGCCAGTTATGATGCTGTTTTTTCTACAGCACCACTAATCTTTTTCAGATTTCCTATGTAGGGAAATGCCTACCCAGTGTCTGGGAAACACAACTGAAGCCACGGTGGGCATTTCCAACCAAGATTTTGCACATCCACTTTTTTTTTTTTTTTTTTTTTTTACCGTGGAGTGGTGGAAAAGGCTGTGGATTTTATCGGAAGCTTTAAAAGCTTATTTCATCTAGCTAACCTCCCTGCTCTAGATTATTCAGCGGGAAAAAGTAAGTGTTACTCTGCTAATGCACATTTACAAATGTTGTGTAAATTCTAAATGTATTTCTTTTTCCACATGAAGGATTATCATTCGAATCAAAGGGAACATTAAAGTCTCCTCAAATCAGGTTACTAAGAATAGCCATAATGGGGTTAATAGGGATATTTATCCATCTATGCTTGTAGGCTCTACCATTAATTAGTTTAACTCATTTTCCTTCAAGTTTAATGTCAGTATTTTAAGCTCTTTCAAAGATTGCTTTTTAAGGACTTTATTAGCGAGCTCCTGAATAATGGGGCCCTAATGCCTTTGCTCAGGCCTGTTGTTTACAGAAAATGGTGCATTCTCCCAGCATAAGAGAACATGCATCTGTACTGATGTTTTAGGCCCTGAAGAGTAAAACCTGGATTTACATATAACAACACAATTTAATCTGAGCACGCTCAAATCTCTCTGCGATGATCTCCAGTGAGAAATGGAGATTCACTTTGTATAAGCTTGGAAAATTCCCCTCAGGAAACTTCAGTCGTGTTTCCAGTCACAAAAGCCGCTTACGGCTGGGAGCTTATTCTCTGTTACCTCCCAGTGGTGAACACTACCAGCTCCAGAAGTTTCTCAGAGGGCAAGATGGTGGTGACTGCCTCTTGGGTTTGGAAAACTTCAGCTTCACAGCAAATCCTCACCACAACCCGGTGAGGCTGATACTCTCAGTATCCCTGTTTTATGTATGGAAGAAAAAAAGAAGTTTCAAGAAGAGCATGGACTTAGGTGGAGAACAGCAGCTCACACACTCGAAGCTGGCATTCAGACCCAAGGCTGTCAGGCCCACAAGCCTGGGCTCTCAGCCACAGCACCAGCCGCCTGTTCCCTGTTCATGTGCCTGGGAGGGAGTGTGGTCCTGCCGTGCACTCAGCTGCTTGATCCTAATCTTGTGGAAGGGGCCCTGCGCCTGAGGGGAGGACTGGGTGGAAGGATAGGTGCACGCACCTGGGGCTATGATAGGAGAGCAGATCAAGCGAACTTCCAGAGGCTCTGAGCTGACAGCACAGGGTCAGACGCAGGGCTCAAACTCACGAACTGCGAGATCATGACCTGAGCTGAAGTCAGACGCTCAACCGACTGAGCCACCCAGATGCCCCAAGAGATGTGGATTTGAATCTCTCTTTAGCCATTTAACTAGCTAGCTTCACTTGGTCATTTCAGGTGCAAATGTGGCATGTGTGATCTTGATTTCCCTACCTTCCCTCTGGTGGATCACTGTGTCACGCCATGTCCACAAACACAAACGGTATCCGAGCCACCCGCTGCCGAGATGCCGGGCACTTGAGTGCATTCCCATGCAGTCCTCCCATAATCCTATGAGCTCCTTCTCCATATGCACATGAGGAAGCTGAAGAGTGGGAAGGTCACCTGTCCAGCCTCAGCCAGGATGTCAGTGCAGGCCTCCGAGCTCAGGTCCATCTTTCTGCGGAGCCTAGTTATCCACTCTTGCTGCCCGAGGATCCCCTCAACCAGGATGTGGTTACTGCTTCCGAAACCCTGCTAAGCGGAATCAACCCTCACCTCTTTGAGTTCCAGTTTACTAGGGTCCATGGTCCCAGGGGACTGTAGCCTTGGGTCTCACACTCTCTCAAGCTCCCGTGAAGTACAGCCCCCGTCCGCTCCATTCCCACACACTTGCCCTGTTGGAGAAGTGAATAAAGTACTGCTCCAAAGATGGCCCACGGGACTAAAACACGCTCTGGTCTCTAGCTTGGAGACCCTTCCTCCGGGTGCTTCTTCCTTCGTTTGCCGCGTGCGCGAAAACCCCCACAGATACGGAGGCTGACAACTGTAAGTTACCCTCCTCACTTGGATTCGGCGCTCAGATCTTTGGAGAAACGGTCTCCTCTGAGCCCGCCGGTGGTAAATCTCCGATCCACCAAGATCTCCGAGTGCCGCTTGGTTTTTCCGCCAGCGTTCCAGCCTGGTTCCATAACAGCCCTACCCTGGGGCACTTGCCGTGTGCTGTGTGCGCCAACAGCATGGGGGCCCAGGTCCCTACCGGGAAAAGGAGCCTGCATGTACTTGAGGGTGACATCGAGCCTACGTGTTCCTGAGCGGCTTGGGAAGGCATCCTGGTGTTTGTTCCAGCCTGGGCTCTGCTCATCCCCTCATCTCTGCCCTAAAAACGGCTCAGCTGGACTTTTTGCAGGAGATGCTAATTGCACGCACTCTGAGTGCATTGATCCAGTGTTGCTCTGATTAAGTAATTAAGCACAACAGCACCTAGGAGGGCTGAAGAAGATTGCTTTCACAAGTCTCGGTTTCTGAGAGGCCTCCCGGCCTGCTCCAGAGAGAGCTCCGGTCTGGCCCAACTCTTTAATTACCTTCAGAGGCACTAAAGTTTAAATTAAATTCTAACTGTTTTCATATTAACTTCTTCCGGAACCCTGAGCTAAGCACTGGTAAGGCTAGAGGGGCAGAACGCAGTGGCTTCATGTGACAGGTGGGGTGTTTTCTTCCTCGGCTCTTTAGCTGAAGGATTTCAGGAGTTACACGAGTTTACCAGTAATTGGTGCCCTAGCAGAGGTTTACAGATCGCCTACAATGCTTGTGTGTCAGATTTGCCATTTTCAAACATCCACAACTGAGTGTTCAAATGTGGCTTCAGTTAGGATTTTAACATCCAAACACACACACACACACACACACACACACACACACACACACACTCCTGCTCACTCTATTAGATATTAACACTACAGCTCTGAATGCAGAATTTCTGCCCCCATCTCCACTTTTTATATCACTCCAAATATTTTTTTTTTATCCCTCTGATTATTTCCTTGCCTTCTGGTTTTCTGTGTAATCCTCTGAGAGGCCTTTCTAGAGTGTCCTTCAGCCACCAAAGTCATCAGTAAGCTGAGACCAGCTCGGAACACCAGTTACCCCCTTTGGGAACCCTTTCCCAAGAAGCTTGGATTGCCTGGCTTCTGTCTCCCCACTTCCAAAACCAGCACCTGTTTGAAACTTCCCCACCCCTCTTTTCTAGGCCTTGGCTTTGTCTGAAGGAGACAAGGACTGTGGTGTGATGGTGGTCTGGGGGCAGGCAGGACCCATTGGCTGATTCTCACTTAAGAAGCGCCCCTTTCTCTCCTTCAGTAGCTGTTTCCCGGGCTCCCTGCCCCACGACCAAATACTAATAAATGAAAGCACCCCTCCCTTCCTCCTTCAAAACGTGACTAGCGCTGCAGTAATACTGTTAACACCATCTCTGCCCTATAGTGTTTAGGTACCGGTACCTCCTTCCCGCCCCTGTCAGCCGGGTCACTCATGATGTCCTCCCGCTTTACGTGCACACTGTTGCAGTCAAATCCAGTCTAGCTCGAGGCCCCTTAAAGCTCCAGGCCTTGGGTGGAGAGAGGAGAGGGCGCCCAGGTGGGAAAAGTGATCACATTTTCTTCCCTGGGCTATGTACCTTCCACGGCGGCTGCATGTGCCTTATTTACACTTGCTTATTGCATTTTGTTCATATTTTCCAAGGAGACAGGACAAGTCCACTGGGAGACCACCAAATTACCTGGGCCCTTCTCTGCCTGAGCGCTGGGCTTTCCTGGGGGACAAAGCTGTCTTTTTGTACACACTGGAGTAATGTGCAATGGCACTCTACTTTTCTCTAATGAAGCCCCAGCGGCCGCACATGTGATCCCCGCTCCTGGGAGCCTAACAGGAAGGCAGCAGGCTGTGTGTTCCTTCCGTAGGACCGCTGTTCTCACGCCAGAGCTAATGAAAGCAGAGCCTGATTTCATCCCTCTAATACTCAGCCAGCTGCGTCACCTGCATCATTGGCAGAACTTCCTGTACCTGTGAAGGCCTGATGTTTGGATTTTTTTTCCAACTCAGAAAATGGACCAAGTCTGTTAATTGCCCCAGTTACTGCTGGCTCCCCTCAAGCCCAGTTAATGCAAGGAGCCAGTCCAGCACCCAGGGCAGCCCAGCAAGAAAACAGCCTGGATCTAAATCCTGTCTCTGTCACTTGATAGCTATGAGACTTAAGGAGCTTGTAACCAGTGTATTCATGTTTTCCTGTTTTGTTTTGTTTTTCTAAAAACATATATTTTGAAAAACTATGTATCCATCCTTGGTAAGGGCTGAGAATACAGACACAGAGAAGTCAAACCAAACCCTCAGTTATGGAGCATTTCTATGCGGGAGAAGGCAGACATATATTGCACGTCGAACCTTCTTAATTTGTACCAAGCCACCTACAAAATAAGTGAAGGAGAGGTATTATTTTTTCTATCACGAGCATCTCCTCAGGCTTCAACAAAAACATAAGGATAAAATTATAACACATTATGCAGCCAGTTGGGATACGGGAAGAGGAATCTACATTTGTTAAGTCCCTGCTCTACTCCAGTAGCTGTGAGCTATGTTTTACTGATACTCTCTCATTCCCTGCAGTAATGCTATGAGCTGAGCTTTATTATGCCATTTTGCAGATGGATAAATGGAAGTTTGCAAAAGGCAACAAGAGGGTTATTACGCTCGGTGAGTTAGTATGTTATCAACAGCATTCTTTATGCCAGGAACGGGCTGCCTAAGATGCTGGCCCCCCTGAGGTGAGCCACGCCCCAGGCGCTGCTCCCATCTAGAGGGGAAGGTGGACAGTGAACGAGAGGTGACGGTGCTGGAAGCACACAGAAGGGAAACCCCCTCTTGTGAGGCTTAGGGAAGCCCTCGAAGAGGAAACACATTAAAAGCAGAGATCTGAGAAATTTGCATATTAGCAAGACACCGAGGAGGGGTGCCCCAGGTGGAGCTGCTTCTGCAAAGGACAGGGCGGAGCAGGGAGCCCCGAGGAGAAGAGGGAGACCAGAGGCAGGGCAGGGCACTGCGATCGAAGCACAGGTCACGTTATGGATTTGGACTTGCCTGCAGAGTGATTAAGAGGCTCTGAAGGAGCTAACTAAGCAGGAAAGTGACGTCACTTTAGAAAGAGAGTGCTTTGACTGCTGGATGGAGAAGGGAGAGTGGGGGGAAAGACAGGAAACCAATTAGGATCCTGATCCAGCCTCTTTGTTGCGTGTAGCAGTGGTGATAACGACTGGAATGAAGGCAGTGGAGCCAGCAAGAAGCAAGAAACTTTTTTTTTTAGGGATCCCAGGATAAGTCCCAGGTGTGTGCCCTGAGGATGCGAGTGCCTGGTGGTGCCATTCTCTGACCACGGGAGGAGGCAAGGATGCTGCCTGTGCCCCAGCTATGCTGGAGCAGATTGAGGACCAGTCAAAAACATGGGGAGTGGGGCGCCTGGGTGGCTCAGTCGGTTAAGCGTCCGACTTCGGCTCAGGTCACAATCTCACGGTCCGTGAGTTCGAGCCCCGCGTCAGGCTCTGGGCTGATGGCTCAGAGCCTGGAGCCTGCTTCCGATTCTGTGTCTTCCTCTCTCTCTGCCCCTCCCCCGTTCATGCTCTGTCTCTCTCTGTCTCAAAAATAAATAAACGTTAAAAAAATTAAAACAAAACAAAAACATGGGGAGTAACCTGTGGAAACAAGAAGGGACACTTGGGAGAATGAGGGTAGTTCAAAGTGAGCTAAAGCCCCAGTGCAGGGCAGGAGGGAAGTGAAGAGAAGGGAGGGGACGTGAAGAGGAGTGGCTGGCCTCACTCACTCAGGAAGGTAACCCAGGGGCAAGGGGGATCAGGTCTTAGCCTGCCTGAGTGAACCGAGTCCTCTGGGGATTCTGATGCTCCTGGCCTGGATATCAGGCTTCTCTGACCAGGAGGAGAGGAGAGGAGATCTCAGACCCCCTCTTGAGAAAGCACAAGGAGTGGTCCACCTCAGGGCACCATGTGAGAATGGCAGGTGGATGTGGTTTTATCAAGGTTTTCTCTCCCCCAAAACTAATTTTCCCCAGAAAGGAATGGAGCGTGTGGGAGGTGCCCTTTAAGACTCCACTTCTGAAAGCATCAATCCTCGGTTTGTACCTTTATCAGGGGCTACGACGGGCCCCTTAAAAGGCGAGCATCCCCTACCCCCCATTGCTGGCATGTCTTTTTTGGCTAGAATACCCAATTTGAACAAACAGCTCTCTGCAGGCTGTCATCTTTATTTTTTTCTTTGGGATGTATCTAGCTCCAGGCCAACTGTGCCTGACTTTTTCCCCATTCGGACCATTCAGTGGAAGACACAGCGAGTGAACAGGGCCCAGTAATTGAGTGCCTCCTGTCTCCATTCTGGCTCTCTGATCTCTCTGTACCCAAGCCAGTGGCATCTTGCTTGTGCACTTCCCCCTGAGTGACAGATTCTCTCTTTTAAGATTCCAGCGCCTGATTCCATCCGCCATCCAGAGCCTGTGTACTTTGGAAAGCCTGTGGGAAATTCAACAGCCTTCTAAAGATATAGATTACCTGCACATCTGTCAGGGTTTAGTTAAACATGACTGACTAATTTATCCTGCAGTGTGAGATGGGGATTCATTTCCTTTGCAAGTTGACTTGGCAATTTTCTCTGCTCGGAGAACGTTTAGAATAGATGGTGTGCATGGCAATTGAGAAGAAATAGATGCTATTAATTTTCCATTTTCAAATGTGAGATTGACTCTAGAGCCCACATCTCACTCCTATCGGGAAAACAGACCACATCCTCTCCCTTATGCGCTGCTTGGCATCTGAGAAGTCAGAAAGGTGAGCACCCTATCCCAACGTTCCAAGTTGGGACCCGTCCACGTGTCAGTGTGAACCTGCCCTCTCCTTGCTGTGTGTGTGGCTTAGTGTGAGATGCAGGCTCCTGGCTTGAGCAGGCATGGGATCTTCTTCCTCAGCCCATCTTTAAAGACCAAAGGGAAGGAGTAGAGGTAGGACATATCATGATGAACCTCCAAAAAGTTGGAAATCCCAAAGGGATAGCTAACTTCATCCATTGTATCCGGCACAGAATTGTGCTATGATGGAAACACTCTGTGTATGATCGCGTACGGCGTCCCCAGCCATGTGAGCACTTGGAATGGAGTGAGTGCAACCGAAGAACTGTCTTTGATTTATTTAAAAAATGTTTTAATGTTTATTTTTGAGAGAGAGAGAGACAGAGAGACAGAGAGACAGAGCATGAGCAGGGGAGGGGCAGAGAGAGAGGGAGACACAGAATCCGAAGCAGGCTCCAGGCTCCGAGCTGTCAGCACAGAGCCCGACGTGGGGCTCGAACCCACGAATCGCAAGATCATGACCTGAGCTGAAGTCAGATACTTAACCAACTGAGCCACCCTGGGCATCTTTTATTTATATAAATTAGTGTTAGTATAAATAGCCACATCTGACTAATGACAACTGTATCCATTGCAAGTATCCATGTCTCCCAATTTCTTATGTGGCCAAAGCCAGTTTTGTTGAGGCACAGTTGTCGCGCTGGTTTTCTGCATGCTGCGATGTTTGCTTTAAGCTTACCTATAAACCTTCAATTTAAAAATAATAGTAGTGGCAATTAAAATCATAGCACATGCTCCACAATTGTTATGTACCATGTACTTTGCTAAGCACTTTACATACTTGGTCTAATTTATACTGACTTAATGATATCCTGGGTTTACAGATGAGGAAGCCGAGGTGCGGAGAGGTTGTGACTTGTTTGAGCCACCCAGCCAGTAAGTGGTAAAGCTGGGATTCATTCCAGGCACTGTGAGCCCAGAGCTGCTATACTCTGCTGCCAGAAAAGACAATGCTTAGTGCCATTTCCTGGCCAGTGGTTTAAGATACGGTCATGTCCTGGTTGTTGAAAGGAAGGCTGAGTGTCTTGAGGTCCTTACTTATGTGAGTATAAAGAGGGCATCCCCTCCATGCTTTGTAGAGCGTAGATCTAGATCCTGGCCTAGAATGAGGAGCACAGCTATGAGAGCAGTAAGACTCTACTCATCTCACCTACAGCTATGAAAGCCCCCTCAAACGGAGAGTCAGGGAGGCCTTTCCCACCTGGGGTCTGGGAAGTTTGGCTCGATTCCCCATCAAGCCCCAAATCCTAGGCTAAGGAAAAATGGGCTTTCCCGAGAGCAGACATGGATTCGAAAAATGAGGAGAGGGTCTGAATGATACTCTTCTCTTCTTTTGGAGGCAGGTGGAGGCTCTCTTTAGTGAGAGCTTGCACTGACTGAAGGCAGGACTGGAGTTTTGGCAAGACAGTCTACTCATTCATGACTGCCCCATTGCCTTCTGGGGGTGAGCCTGGGGTATTTTCTGGGATCTCTCTTCACTGGTAGAGTCCAGCTTTAACCTGCATCCTGTCAGCTCCACAAGATACTCAGAACTTGGCTTTGCCCTATAATGGTGTTTAGCTTAGCTTCTGCACTGTCTGTCCCTGTAGCTTTAGAATCTGAGAAAAGTGACAGTTGTGGGGTTCGTGTCTTTGTCCCTTCTTACTGAGGGTTTGGCCCCTCAGGTCTTGAATTTCTGGTGCTCCAGATGTGAATGGCTGGTTTTTCTGCCTCTGGGAAGTGCGCCATTGCCTGGACCCTTTGTAGGGAGTCTCTATACCCAGAATTAGGGCAAAATCTGGGAGGTAGGGGAAATCAGCTCCCTTTCCCACACCATTGTTCCTCCTTCATCGATTTCTTCCCTCAACCCTTACTTCAGCACTCCATCAGACCTTCATAGAACCTGTACCCCACCGTCTGTCCGTCCGTCCATCCATCCATCCTGGTTTTCTTCTTGTTCTCAGAAGGAGTATTCCTTGGCCCCAGTTCGTATGCGGCACCCTAAAAGATGAGCCTGATAGTTAGAGATGGGCTGCAAGAGAAAGGACACTTGCATGGAGAAGGCATCCATCTCTCTTTAGGGGAAAGTCAGCTCAGTCTGCCAAAAGGCCAGCAAAATAGGCCACATGCACCAATCCCAACCTTGGGCTAAAACAACATTGATAGTGTGCCATTACTGGGATCTTTTAGTGTTCCAGGCAGCCTGTCACTAAGGACATTGGCTGTTGCCGAGTTTTAATCTCTCTTGGCATGAATTTAGTGGAAAATGTGGTCTCTGGCAAATTGCAATAGCAAGTTTTATTGGGTTAGCAAGAAGGATCTTTTGGGGTCTTTGGAGACTGGTGAACAACTGTGAGACCATTAGCATTTGCTTTAACAGCTCTGAGCCAGCCCAGGTTCAGTTCTGAACAATGCTGCTTACCCGGGGAGTCTAGGCTCTCTGGCACGTTCCTTACCTGTCATTGCTGTATCTTTGGCCTGTTTTCCAAGTGGGGGTAAGGAGTTGTGTCGTGGTTGGAGAGGGAGGTTTGTTTTGAGCGTGGCTTCGTGGATGGCATTGCATGTTGAGGACAGAGAGCTAACTAGAGGAGAAAGTCCATGGATTCACTGTTTGTTCCATTTGCTTTTCTGCAGCCTGCACAGACAAGGAGTTGAGGAACCTTGCTTCCCGGCTGAAAGACTGGTTCGGAGCCCTTCATGAGGATGCCAACCGGGTCATCAAGCCCACCAGCTCTGATGCAGCCCAAGGCAGTAAGGCCAACTTTGCTCTCGCTAATTTATTTCATTTTAAATATCACATTTCCTTAGTTACGAGATAGTATTGATTTAACAGTTTTTTAGAGTAATCACAGAAACATTATGTGAAATGTACAAAGCAACTTCAGGTATTTGCTTTAATTCCAAAGCATTTCCCCCTCCTCTCTATAACATGTTATATGTTTTAAAGTCTGGCCACAAAATTATAATACTTTAAGTATAGAGATTTTAGAAAATATATTCACTGTGTATAAAAATACAAAAATCCACCATTTTAACAACTGTTAGCATGTTGTGGCATAGACTTCTAATTATTTTCCTTGCCATAGAGAAGAAAATCTAGGTGTCTGTATATGTATATACACACACACTTCACAGGTTGTTTTATGACCTTTTATCACTTAGCAGCATACTATGACCTCCTATGTTGTTGAGTACTATTACACTTTCTAATAGCTACATAGATTCCCAAGTTATAGATACAATTTATGTAATTAGACCTCTATTTTGGAGTGTTAAAGTTGCTCCTAATGTTCAGCTATTATAAGCAACGCATATGTATCACACATCTTTGATAACTTATCTTTGTGAACGTTAGACGGCATTTTGTTTTCCATAGAAACTCCCAGGCAAGGGTTCCCCCTCCCCACCAGTGAATTTGCAGAGCCTGTATTCAGAGCGTCATCATAAGCTACAGAGAAAACTCAGAATGGGTCCGCATCTTTGTACCTTGATGGACTCTCTCACTGCCTTGAACTCAAAGGGCATTAGGGGTAGGTTTCTTCAGTTGGCTCAGAATGTCTTCCTCAATAACACACGTGTTCCCATACATGGAGTTTTGTAACTGTTGGGATCCAAAGCTTAATCAGCATCTGGTCTTTGGCCAAAATCAGAACGATCACCTTCATTTTTGGTTATTCTTTGCCGTTCGTAGCTGTAGATACTGGTAGAGAATACTGACATAGAGGACACTTGTTTAACTAGTTTGGATCTTTTATTTTAAGGGAATGGTCATTTCTGAGAAGTAAACACTGAAGTGTCCAAAGGGTGATTTCAGGTGGCTGAGTCTGTGGGAAAGAGGAAGGAAGAGTGTTTTTTTTTCCATTCCTGCCGGAGGCTTCCTTGAGAGTTAGTGGACAATTAATGCACAGATGGTCTAAAAGAACCTTTCCCTGGGATCCACGAGGAGCAGCTGGGCCCTTGGGCTTTCTGAATAACCTTTCAATGAAGAGCAGATTGATGTGAGGAGAACTGTTCCTTGCAGCCTCCAGTCCCAGGAGACTCCTTCTATAGACAGCTAGGGAGCTGGCAAAAGACCTGCCCTTGGCCAGAAGCAAATTGAGTCCCCGAAGAGGCTCTTAGGCTTGATGTCCTGAAGCAGTGGCAGTGAAGCGAGTCTTCAGGAACCACAAGGCTGCAAGAGGGAGAGATGTTTTTTATCAGTTCAGGACTTCTGAAGAGGAAACCATGGAACCTTATAAGTCCCATATGCTTGGGGTCAACTAGAAGGGCTGCTGTCTTTCCCTCTTCATTCCTCAATACTAGGTGTGGGTATCTTTTCTCTAGTATCTTCCCAATGGGTATGGAGTGGGCTTGACCCACTGTCCAACCAGTTTGGCACTTCTCTTTGGTGGTCATTCAGCAGTGAGCCCCTCTTTCCCATGTATTAAAATACTAATATCCTATAATGTTGATGCATATTACATACAATATTCTATATATAACTGTGGAGCCATTTAGTGTCAGAGTTAATGATCTTGCTTTACTCAGTAGCCCCTAAGGACATCCTCATCATAGAGACTGTTCAATCATGACCTTCAAAGAAGAGGCCACATTATGTCCCCTAATGTCTCTTAAAAAGGGGGATGTTTTCTAAGACACGTTCTAAGATATCAATAGGACTAAATTTAAAAATTGACTTCTGTGTCTAAAGGAGTAAACTCTGCAGTAGCTAGAGAACTTCTCTCAATAAATACTTTTACTGAGAACTTACTATGTGCCTGCACTGGTGGAGGCTACTGAAGGGAACAAAGCAGTCTTTGCCCTCAAGGAGCTTAGCATCTAATGGATATTCACTGACAGTAAGGGGAAGCAGAGGGTTTGTGAGAGCTCAGAGGTAGAGGTGCTGTACTTACTTTACTGGTTCCTAGACAGGGAAGACCTCTTTGTAAAAAATAAGGCTTTCACAAAGGTGGGTGCATTTTGCTACGTTTCATATTCTGCAGGCAGGGGTTGGTAATGCACATAGAAACCTGATGCGCAGGGAATGGGTGGCCGACGCCATCAGGATCTCAGTTGTAGTCACCGTATCACTCCCTTGCCCTGCCCGTCCTCAAGCATGTGGCACCCAAGCTAACTAGAGGTCCTCAGGGTAGGAGCATCACATGAAGTAGAGGCAGCCCTGGGAGAAGAGGGACAGAGAATGTAGACTCAGGGCTGGGCCACCTATGTTTGAAGCCCGGCTCCACAATTACATGACCTTGAGCAAGTAGCTTAAGCCTTGAGCTTTTTTTCTTCCATCTGTAAAGTAGAGAGGATATACCATTTTACAAGCCTATTAGAAGGGTTGAATGAGATGATTAAGAATAAGGTGCTTAGAGGAATACCTTAAATTACACAAAAATGAACTTTTTTCATAATTTTTCCTGGGAATCTGAAACCACTTCTAGAAATCCAGCTTATGGAATGACTTGAAATTGCATAGTGCTTTTGATTCTGACAGAAAGACCAATTTTAGATTTGGGGCATGCCTTCTCTGGGGGTTGTCTACAGTAGATTCAATATCCTGAGTGTTAAGCAAAGTGTTATTATTCTAGGGCGTACAGTTTCCATTGTGGAAACAAGTAATTCTTTAAGAAAACTACCCCCCTCCCCCAGGGAAATAAGAAAGAAATTATTGTCTGACTCAATTTGGATTCCATATCATGTATCTCTTGAGGGGACTGCAGAAAAGAAGAATAGGGAACAGAAGCAGGTACCTGGCTTGTTTTCCTATTAATGTTCAAACGGCTTGGATTTAACAGTCCTTTGGGACATAATCAGTGCTTCTGGATTGTGCTATATAGTTTCATTTCACTGCCATCATCTTTTTTTTGCAATAGTTTCTTTTGTTTTGGTTCTTCACATATTTTCCCCCCTAAATATAAAAGTATACTTTGCAGAATTATAAGTTTTTTCTTTTCCGCACCATGTTTGTACTCTTCCTTTTGGCATACCCTGTTTTAAGCAAGTCTAGTAAATGTAAATTCTTATTTACATCACACATAAATTGGTACAGGGGACTTGTTCCCTTTGAAACATATTTTCCTCAGATGCTGACTTCTGTTTGAGAGCATTTTTAATTATCTTATTTAAAACCCCCAAACAACAGTATCTTCTAGTAGTGTGCCCCTGAGACCCACCCACGGAGGGAAATAGTCTCAGGGGAGGTTGTAGGTGGGGTGGGCCCTGGGCCTCTTCTTGGGATGGGAAGATCTAGGCTGGGTGGCCACTGAGATGTGCCCTTCTCTCTGCAGGATTTGACACCAGCATCCTGCCCATCTGCAAGGACTCTCTGGGCTGGATGTTTAACAAGTTAGATATGAACTATGACCTCCTTCTTGACCACTCAGAGATCAATGCCATCTACCTGGATAAGTATGAGCCCTGTATCAAACCTCTCTTCAACTCCTGTGACTCATTCAAGGATGGCAAGCTCTCCAACAATGAGTGGTGCTACTGTTTCCAGAAGCCTGGAGGTAAGGCGGGAGAGAGGTGGGGTCCCAAGTTCAGGGCAGCCACACTGGGCAAGGAAGGCCCACATATCACATACTGGGGAGAGCCCTGGGTGGAGATCAGGCAGAAGAACACAAGTAGAGAGTAGAGCATTCATCTGATAATGGCAGACCCAAAGGCTCTTTTCTTCTATTTTATTTCCACTCTTCTCATGGTATATCAGAAAATTCAAGAGCATAATGGTAGAGTCCATTACTTCAGTCACCCTCTGGGACGATCTCCTGACCATATTGTGCCTCGATTTTTTCATCTGTCAAATGGGTGCCGGAACCTTTGCTATAGAATTCCCAAGGTCACTGTGAGAACCTTAATGTGAGAAATACTGTACAAATGTGAGAGTATCATAATTCCCGTTGTCACATGAGTTCTCCATGTTCCCCTTAGAGAAAGCCCCTTGTCCTTTTCTCTGGGATAAATACAGATTTATACTGAATCTTGTAGACAAGGAGATTTCGGTTATAAACTACTCCCACTAACTCCAGAAAGACACACTATTTGAGGAATATGTGGAAAGAATACAGGAGTATCTCTAATTTGTTGGAAGGTCAGACAAGAGAGCCCCCCTACAGACTCTCAGGAATCTAGGGGCAGGAGCCCTGAGTCTGCTGGAGAAGCCACATAGTCTAGCTTTGCTTCTTCTGCCTTAGCTTCCTGGGGTTGTGCCCAAGTGTGGCGCACGACAGCTAGCAGACGCTGGCTTGTATTTGAATTCCATTCCCAAGTCCCAGGAAAATATGCCTCCGCCTGAATCGGGTATCATGGGCACTCTGCAGGCATGGCTGTCAGAACCTCTGCCCAGGAAAGGGAGATGGTTATGAGTATTATAGTATTTAAATTATACATGTGTGTATGCCTGCGTGTATTCAGAATCTGTGCACCCCCAGAGCAGAAAATGTGGGCGTTAAAAAAGGGCACGTGGTGTCACGTTCATGTACATGTTTACAGGATTACAAGAGACATTCCTAAAAGAGTTACTGGTCACAGGGCAGGTGCATTTTTAAATTTAAGCCGTATTTCCAATTTGCCTTCCAAAAACGTTGTACCCATGTTTACGCTCTCCAAGAATACCTAGTTCCCCACGGTGGAGCCAAACCTTGTGGTCACTGCCAAGTTAAGGGACAAGCTGTTACATTTCCTCATGGGTCTCATTTCATTTCTCTTATTATAACTTAGATTGAACACCTTCGTGTTTGAGAAATTCCTATTTTTTGTACATTTTTGGTATGTTTCTAGGAATTTTTTTTTCTCAATGAAGGACATTAGCACTGTTGAAGTCACATGTATTGCAAATATATTTTTCCCCAACTTTGACTTGGTCCATTTTTTTAGGAAGACATTTTTCAATTTAAGAGTGTAAAATTTCTCCATCTTGTATGGTTTTGTAGCAACCATAAGGCTTACATTAAGTCTAGAAAGGTAAAGTGTACCTTTGGGTACCTTAGGTAAAGGTACCAAATACCTTCAGTGTTTGAAGGTGCATGATTCTCTTGTGTTTGTGTTTTCTTCAGCACATTTTGGTTGGTTGGTTGTTCATTGAAATCTTGTATCACTTTTGGTTTTTTTGGTGTATGGTCAGAGATGGTCCCAGCCCCTATCCCCACTCCTGGAAATGGTTGTTCAGTTACCTTTTTGTCACGTATTGACTAACCTATCCCCCTCCTCTCATCTGAATGCTTCCTCTATTGTATATAATACTTCTTTATATTTATACGTCTCTTCTTCCATCTAGAATCCTTTTATTGTAGAACAGCATCTATCAACCAATGGGGTTATATTTTTTTAATGGTTTTTATTTATTTAGAGCGAGAGAGAGCGTGCACACCCATGTGGGGGAGGGGCAGAGAGAATTCCAAGAGGGCTCTGCAATGTCAGCACAGAACCCATAGCCGGGCTCGAACCCAAAAACTGTGAGATCATGACCTGAGCCAGAATCAAGAGCTGGACGCCTAATTGAGCCATCCAGGTGCTCCTGGAGTTACATTTTTAAGTTTTGTTCTCATAGATACTGTACTTCCTGTCTATTTATTGCCCTTGTAAAGGAAATTGATTTTTTTTCCCATTATAGTTCCTCACTGCTGGTGGTTTCAGTATTAATCTTGTTCGCACCCACCTTACTAAATTCTCATTATGTTTATAATAATTATTCTGGTTGGTTTCCTTTGATTTTTGAGGTGTGCAATCATAACCTCTGCAAATAGTGATAATTTTTTTTTCTTTTTATACCTTCTCTTTTCTAATCACATCAACTAATACTTCAAATTCGTGTTAAATAATAGCCATGTTCTTACTTTAATAGAAATACTTGGAGTGATTGAGTTCTAAGTTTAATGATAGCTTTGGGCTTGAGTCCATATAAAATCATGTAACCTTCAGCCAGGGTTCAGGCTTAGCCTAAGCAAGCAAAGCCTCCGTGTTAGTGCTTCTTGGAGGTGTAATGCCAGGACCCTGAGTGTGAGGCTACTGCCTTTATCAAGGGACAGAGCTGGTCACCACGCTGTGTGGAGGCCTCTGGATGTGCTGCCCTTTCAGCAACTGCTGAAGGAGGCCAGAACCCCATTACGTGGCACATTATGGTATCCAGGAGAAGTTGATCAAACTACAACAGAAGTCATTTTGTTATAGTTCTTTTTTTTTTATTACTCATTTTGTGTATTTCTCTCATTATTTCTTTATTTTTTGTGGGAGAGCGAGAAACAGAGTGGCAGGTGGGGAAGGGACAGGGAGAGAGAGAATTCCAAGCAGGTTCCACACCCAGCACAGAGCCCTATATGGGGCTTGATCTCACAACACTGAGATCATGACCTGAGCCAAAATCAAGAGTCAGATGCTTAACTGATCCACCCAGGTGTGCCTCTCTCCTTTTCTTAAGTTAGGTTCTTTATTTTTGTTGGATTTCTACCACCGTCCTCCATGACCCAGAACCAGCCCTGGGAGTTCCGTTTGACCTCCACATTTCCTCATTTCCTTTTGATTAATGCATGTACTCAAGGCTAAAAGTTGTCTCCAAAGCACCCTTTTAGCTATAGACCATAGGTATTAGGTATGTGAGGATTTTTTTTTTTTTTTTTTACTATGATTAATGTGTAGATGTCCTACAATAAAGGCTCTAAATGCCTCTTCGGTCCAAGAAAATTTTGAGAGAGAACTTTAAAATTTTCCATGTGGTAGGATTATTTATTGACTGGTTTCGATATTTTTCTTTAGTATTACGTTTGAGTTTTTGAAGTTTCTTCAAAAATTCTCACTGGAATTATATTTCTTGAGTTACCACTTGAGTATCTGTAAATATTGGTATTTTCTTTATACAGAAACAAAGATGCCAAGATTAAACTTACTCTCCTAGTACTGGGTTTAGCTATAGAATAATATGAACCCGTACTAATTTTTGTTCCCCATTAAGGACATGAATTTCCTAGGACATGTCTTAGTTTTGCTCAGTTCGTAACACTTTCCTGAGATATGTCATGCATTTTTTTAATTTTTTAAAAATATTTTATTTATTTTTTTAAGACAGAGACAGAGCATGAATGGGGATGGGGCAGAGAGAGAGGGAGACACAGAATTCGAAGCAGGCTCCAGGCTCTGAGCTGTCAGCACGGAGCCTGATGCGGGGCTTGAACTCACGAACCGTGAGATCATGACCTGAGCTGAAGTCGGACGCTTACCGACTGAGCCACCCAGGCACCCCTATGTCATGCATTTTTGAGCTCTGGAATTAAACATTTGGTTCCATTTGATTAGTCTCTGCTCAGGAGCATCAGTTATATACATGTTGCACATCAGTTTTGTTGCTTCAGATACAGCCTTCCTTTATTTGTTTAATTTTCTTCTGTGTCGCTTATGTCTTTGAGCCTTTGTATCTGCATTGAACTGGAGTGTCCTTTTTGTGTGGTGATTTTTTTTTTCAAGTGGACTCTACACCCAGCATGAAGCCCAGTGAGGGGCTGCAACAGACATGAGCTGAGATCGAGAGTTAGACTCTTAACCGACTGAGGCGCCCCAAGTGTCTTTTTCATTAGAACCCTTGACTACTTAAGTCTTGGGTAACTATTTTCATTTGCTCAGAAGCCCGCGTTTTCTGTTAGAATTCTTCATGTGGAGTTGGGTTTTCTTGCAGTACTTTTTAGTAGGTCTCAGCCTGATTCATGTTTCCTTGCTGGAAGAGAAGTAAAATTTTTACAATTACCATCGGACCATTTGAGGAACTCCCTGACACAGTGTTTCTATGAATGTGGGCGACTTTTGCATTCTTCAGGAACAGTCTTCTAAATGCCTATGGTTTTTGCACAAAGATGAGCTTTCCGGTGGTAAAATAGGAAGAATATTGGTCCCTACTTTATGGGATTGTTGTAAAGATAAGGACAAAATTCTAGAACCTTGTCTGGTACATTCTAAGAATTCATTAAGTGCCCCTTATTTGTCATAGTAAATGCTTTACTTCATCAAACATGGAATCTGTTTCCCTTTTTCTTTGTTGTTTTCAGTTGGTATCTTTCTCCTGCACTCTGAAAGCACCTTAAACCCAGGGGCGAATAAAGCATATTAGTTTTTCTTAAGGAACCAGCAACGAGACCGGGTGGCATCGTGCACTCCACAGGGTAAAAGATGTTAAGAAGGTGGTCAGGTACTTACGCTACTCCTGTCCAAGCAAGTCTGGGGCCTGTAGTAAATGTTCTGAGACTCAGAATACTTCTGCCCTTGGCTCGGGGCCCATGAGCACGTATCAGAGCCTTCCAGAGCCACGCGGTCTGCCAAGGCAAGTCACGGTGACTCAAGAACTGGTGAAACCATCTTTCTTTAGGCTTGGAATGGAATAAGTTCTTCTTTTGGGAGACAGAACTGCACACTGTCATAGGCCCTCATTGGCCATGCAGCTCCCACTCTATCAGTCCTTCCCTTGAGAACTGAGTTTTGTGCTCATTCATGGCAACAGGTGTTTTATAATTGAGGACTTGGAGGCTGAGAGTTAATGTTTCACTTTTCTATTCTCACTGCTACTCTCTATCTCTTACATAGCTTCAAAGTTTGTATAATTTTACAGTTGTTCCTTGAGGCCTATGTAAGTCTGAAGTAGCTATTCTCATCCTCTTTCTCTCCTGTAGCAAGACCTGGGTTAGATTAAGTATTGGTGAGTTGCTCCCATCTGTGGATTCGGAACACTTAACCACGAGGATGCTGTGATCCTCGTTCTCAGCTGATTAAAATGTCTATTACCAGATCACCTAGAAGCACTTGGCATTTGCCTGAGTTGGTGGCAGGAAGAACAATTACTATACAATGCAAGTAGCCCCCAAATACTATTTAAGTACCTTATGATGTAAGGGTTTTTTTTTTTTGATTAGTAACACTAATGGCCTGAATTTGTTGTGCTGTTTAATAACAGCATATGGAGTCATTCCAGTCCCAGGTGTGTCATTGTGTACATTTCACTTCACGAGTGAAGCCAATCATTAGAGATTATGTCCTGCACCATCTGGAAACTGACTTTCATAAATTATTTTTCAGGTCTCCCTTGCCAGAATGAAATGAACAGGATCCAGAAGCTGAGCAAGGGGAAGAGCCTGTTGGGTAAGTACAATTTCTTGTCACTCGTTTGAACAACTAATTAAACCAACTATGTCTCGTGTAATGTTGAGCCACAGCAATGGTTATTCCATTAGGTAACAGTGTTTCCTGAAAGAAATGCCTCGCTTCATCCCCAGACAGCTGGCTGGACGTAGTCTGAGGATAGGCGAGCTGTTTGAGAAATGCTGCCTAGTCCATTAGCCCAGGACTAGTGGGCAGGGCTGCAAGGGTGGGAATCCAACACCGTCTCTACTGCCTGCTCCTCCCTTACTTGGGGCTCCAGTAAACCTCGGCTTTCTCTTCTGTCAAGAATCTCTCTTGAATGGAGCATGAAAGTGTTCCTTCCTAGTTCAAGCGGTAACGTCTATGAATTATTCCCCAGACAAAATTGTCCATTCAGGGAAGAAGATGAGCTGTAGCCTCTTCTGTATTTATCAGATCAGGTTCAAAGGCTTGGGTGTGCTTAAATGTGTTTTTTGGATTCATGTGCATAATAATCCCTGGAGGAAAGCATAAATCTGTTTAAATAGTGCACATTTCTCCTCTCTGTCTGAATGTTAACTGTGCTTTTCCCTGACATGCCCGTGTGTGGCTGGAGGTAAAGGTAACAAATGCTGGCTTGTTGAAGTGTTCCCTTTCAGGTGCATATCCTCTTTCTCCAGCACTAAGAAGTGGTCATGGCATTCAGACCAGGCCATTGCAGAGATTGGTAAACCTCATATATTTGTCAAAAAAGGAGTCTGGGTTGGTTTACTTGCTTTTTAAAAAGAGAGCTGACAGCGGCAATGTAATACACAATAATTCACAATTTTTCTTGTTAAGCATTAAGAAGCAGGTGTATCCCTTAAGCGGCTTGCCATTTCAAACATGCACCTGTGTACTTGAAGAAATGGGCAAGTTTTGTTTTGTTTTGATTTTACAGATTGTCTAAGTAGTCCGTGAACTCAGGTAGTTTCTCCTCTACTGATTTTTGGGTTGCCTCAGACCTCCCACTTCTGATAATGCCCCGTTCGACTCAGGAAGAACCCCAAAGTTGTGACTTTGACCTATGTGGATCTAGGTTCTAAGAAGACAAAGGTATCATTCTGATCTGAAGGCAACTTCCATAGGTCTGTCCAGTGCAAGGGCTTGTGCTCACTAATCTGATTTCTCCATGTAGGAGGTTATTCAGGCGTTTGAGTGATATGCCTAAGGTCCACAGGTAGTTAAAGAATTAGTATAAATCTAGTTTTTAAATTTTATTTTCATTGGCTATGCATATCTTCTTACCGCTTCATTAATAATGAATGAGACATTTATAAGGCATGTAGTCTGAGATAAAACGTCTCATCTTCCATTTTCCCTAGCTCACACCAATGAAACGCCTACCTTTGTCCTACCTTGAATCTCACCTAGTTTTCAAGCTTGCTTTATCACATCTCCCCACATAGAGAGATTACTCTGGCTGACTCATAAAAATACCATTGACCTTCTTACACATCATTTCCTACATGGGGATATCTCCTAATGTGTTTTCACGGGCATTCAAATTAAAAACAAAATAGACCATACATCGTGGAGTATAAATAATCAAAAGTGAAATTAAAACTACTTTCAGGATTGAATGAAAATGAGGTTTGTGGGTCGAAATCAGAGGGAAGCAACTAAAAACTTAGAGGAATAGTCATAGCTTCAAATGCATTTATGAAAAAACAAACACTAACTTTTTCAAGTCAAAAAATGACCAAGACTAAATTAGAAAACTTCAGCATGTATTGGAATCACTTGGAGTGTTTACTAAAAGCACAGTTTCTGATTCAGTAGATCTGGGTGGGATAGGGCCCAAGTACATGCTTTTTCTCAGATGTTTCCAGGTAATGATGCAGGTGCTGGTCCTGGGACCACACTTTGACAACCACTGCTATAAGCCAACTTACAGAATCTTGAAAACCTTGTTGAAACAAGTACTGTGAGTTACGGAAGAGAAACAGAAGACCCACCCGTATGAAAAACCATGAAATTCCTGAAAATCAAAATCAAAATGCTAACCTCACTGCCCCCCAAAAGAGGCCCAAAATATTTTTATGAGTCTTTCACAGAAGAAAGTGTATTCAAAATGTCTAGAGGAGACAAAGAAAAACACCTAAATCATTTCATGAATTGGGTGCCATGATAAAAAAAGTAGAAGAAATAGAGGCATATAGTTTTATCACTTAGTGAATCACCTAGTAACACAGATGCAAAAGGATCAGTAAATTCAGTCAGTAGTATTCCAATAACAATGTATCATGGCCAAGTAGTATTTACTCCAGGAAAACAATATCCCAATTACTAGTAAGGAGATTGAATTACTAATCAAAAATATCCCCAAAAAACAAAAGCCCAGGACCAAATGGCTTCACTGGTGAATTTTAGTGAACATTTAAAGAATTAACACCACCACACCTTCTTCAACTCTTCCAAAAAAGATCAAAGAAGAGGAAACACACCCAAGCTCATTTTTGAGGCCAGCATTATCCCAATGGCAAAATCAGAAAGGACCCTACAAGAAAAAAACAGGCCAGTATCTTAAATACACATACAAAAGTTCCCAATAAAATACTAGTAAACCAAATTCAACAGTGCATTAAAAGGATCAAATGGGATTTAATGCTGCGATGCAAGGATGGTTCAAAATACACAAATCAACCAATATGATATATTAATACAAGGTGATATCTAAATAGATGCAGAAAATTCACTTGACAAAATCCAGTATCCATTCATGGTTTTTAAAAACTCTCCACAAATTAGGTATAAATGGAACAAACCTCAACATAATAAATGCCACATAAGACAACCAACATCATATTCAACAGTGAAAGGTTGAAATCTTTTCCTCTAATATCAGAAACGAGACAAAGTGGGCACTCTTACCACTCCTATTCAACATACTACTGGAAGTCCTATGCAGCACAGTCAGTCAAGAAAAAGAAAAGGCATCCAAGTTGGAAAGAAGTACAATTTTCCTTGTTTGCAGATATGTTTCAGCCAAGGAGGTGAAAGATGTATATACTGAAAACTCTATGATGCTGATGAAAGAAATCAAAGACAACACAAATAAGTGGAAAGGAATCCCATGTTCATGGAGTGGAAGAATTAATATTGTTAAAATGTCCATATCACCCAAAACCATCTACAATTTAATTGCTATCCCTATCAAAAGTCCACTGGTATGTTCTGCAGAAATAGAAATAACAATCCTAAAATTCATATGGAATCACAAAAGACCCCAGATAGCCAAAGCAATCCTAAGAACAAAGTAGGAGACATTACACTTGCTGATTCCAAGCTACATTATGAAGCTGTAATCATCAAAGCAGCATGATGGCATAATAACAGACACAAAGATCAAGGGAACCAAAAATAAACACAAGTATGTAGGTCTACTATTAGTCTCTTTAATAAACGGTGCTTGGAAGATTGAATATTCACATGTAAAAGACTGAAACTAGATGTCTATTTTATACCCCTCACAAAAATTAACTCAAAATGGATTAAAGACTTAAATGCAAGACTGGAAACCATAAAACTCCTAGAAGAAAACATAGGGGAAAAAGCTTCTTGACATGAGCCTCAGCAATGATATTTTTTATAGGACACCTGAAGCACGAGCCACTAACTTAAAAAAAAAGTGGGACTACATCAAACTTAAAAGCTTCTGCACAGCGAAATTATCAGAAAACCTATAGAATGAGGAATAACATTTGCAAAGCATATATCTGATAAGGGATTAATACCCAAAATGTATAAAGAACTCAACTCAGTAGCAAAACAAACCAAAACCAAAAACCTGATTTAAAGATGGGTAGAAGATCTAAATAGACATCATTCTAAAGAAAACATACAGATGGCCAACGGGTACATGAAAAGATGCTCAACATTATTAATCATCAGGGAAATGCTTATCGAAACCACAGTGAGATATCACCTCACACCTGTTAGAATGGCTGTCATCAAAATGACCAGACACAACAAGTGCTAGTAAGGACATGGAGAAAGGGAAGCATTGTGCGCTGATGGTGGGAATGTAAATTGGTCCAGCCGCTAGGGAAAGCAGTATGGAGGTTCATGAAAAATTTTAAAATAGTACTGCCATACAATCCAGCAATTCAACTTCTCAGAATATATCCCAAGGAAATGACATTCTGTCGAAGAGATATATGTACCCTTATGTTCACTTCAGCATTATTTATAGTAGCCAAGATACAGAAACAACAGAGGTGTCCATCAACGGATTACTGAATAAAGACATATTGGTGCGTGTGTATACACGATAGAATATTGTATACCATAAGAGAAGGAAGTCTTGCCCATTGTGACAACACAGATGGACCCTGAAGAAATTATGCTAAGTGAAGTAAGTCAGACAAATACTGTATGATCTCACCTATATGTGGAATCTAAAAATCTCAGGGGCACCAGGGTGGCTCAGTCGGTTAAGCGTCTTTGGCTCAGGTCATGATGTTGTGATTCCGTGAGTTCCAGCCCCACACTGGGTTCTCTGTTGTCAGAGGCTGAAGTGGGTTCCACACTGTCTCTGTCCTTCCCCTGTTCACGTATACACACGTTCTCTCTCTCTCTAAAAATAAACCAAAAAAGTTTACAACAAAAACTCATAGAAAAAGACATCAGGCTGGTAGTCCCCAGCGGTAGGGAGTAGGGGGTGGGGAACTGGAGAAAGGTGATCAAAAGGTACAAACTTCCAGTTGAAAGGCATGTAAGTACTAGGAATTTAATGTACAGCATGAGGACTCTAGTCAATTTTGCTGTGTGGTACATAGGAAAGTTGTTAATAGTAAATCCTAAGAGTTCTCATCACAAGGGAAACACATCTTTTTTTTTTTAAATCATTGAGATGATGGATGTTAAGTAAACTTACAGTGGTAATCATGTCCCAGTATATGTGAGTCAAATTTGGCCCTACAGTTGACATTCCACAAGGCTGCCCATCAATTCTAGCTCAGTAAAACTGAAAAAATATTAACCAGTTGTAAGAGTAGGACCCATTCACCATTTAGAGGGGAAACATAAGAACCCATCAAAGAAGCGATCCTGTCTAACCTTGAGCAAACCCAGGGACTTGTCATCTTGAGTAAGTAATAACCAACGGCCCCATTCTCCCCTGCTAGCTGTGCAAGAAGTACCCGGTCTCATAGGTTAGCCCTCTTCTCTGTCTTGGAGGGCATCACCCCCCGAGTATCAGGGCACCTCTGATTCAAATTGGACCTTTTATTCCCTCAGGAGCATTCATACCTCGGTGTAATGAGGAGGGCTATTACAAAGCCACACAGTGCCACGGGAGCACAGGGCAGTGCTGGTGTGTGGATAAATACGGAAACGAGCTGGCTGGCTCCAGGAAACAGGGCACTGTGAGCTGTGGTGAGTAAGGTCTTCCTGCATCAGCCCCACAATGACGGCTTGCACATCCTGACTGAATAAAGCCCAGGGCAGGGAAATTTCAAGACCTATCCGTGGTCTACAGCGAACAAGTTTACAATGGTGATGTGAATAAAGCACACGTGATTATGCGTAGCTAGCTTCCGGAGTGGCAGGGACTCACCATGAGCAGGAGATTGGGTAACATTTTGTAACAGTCAGGAACTGTCGCAGGCAGAGGGACTTCGATAAACCTCCCACAGTTCTACCCCAGAAGGTAGAAGCATCTCAAGAATTCTGGGGGCCACCAAAGCCTGTGGTCCCTCCAGGCTGGGAGGCCCCAGTATTCAGAGAGTGAATTGCATGGTTTTTCCCTACAGTTGAGTCACATGCGAAGGAACCATTCTTATGGTCCTAAGGTATAAAGAGAAACTAATCCTCCATCTTGTCTTCCTTCTTAATATTTCAGAAGAGGAGCAGGAAACGTCAGGGGATTTTGGCAGTGGTGGCTCTGTGGTCCTGCTAGACGACCTGGAGGATGAACGGGAGCTGGGACCAAAGGACAGATTGGGCAAGCTGAGGGTGCACACCCGGGCAGTGACAGAGGATGATGAGGACGAGGATGATGACAAAGAGGACGAGGTCGGGTACATATGGTAGTCCCCATCGGGAAGAGGACACGAAGTGCACACAGAATTGCAAGTCACTTCCTACTCCTGCGTTTGTATCTCATAAGACTCCGCAGCACCAAGGCCTCTTCTCCATTGTTGCTCTCTGTACCCGACCCGAGGTTTGGGAGACCACTTCTTGTCCCCAGAGCATTCTGGTTTTGCATACGCTTGTGTGGGAAGAAGGGTGTTGTGTTTTGTTTTTTAGACGGGGAATGGCTGGCTGAATTCGAGCCCCCTTCCCTCCCATGAGATTTTTGCAACAAGCATGTGATTTATGTGGGATTCTGACAGTGCAGGGAGCCCCCACCTTGTAAACGTCAAAGATGCTTTTTGATTACCCACACCAGTGGTTATTCCAGCATGGTTCCCGGCCTTACGGTGTCTAAGTGCTTTTCTTGTGTCCTGTAGATGTCGTGGAAAACACACCACACTGTACTTTTTTTCCCCCCTAGCCCCACCACCCCGGGTGTTAATAACTAAAAATTAGTTTTCATATCACTCTATCTGGCTTCCTACAAACAAGAGCCTTAATTCAGTCAAGAGTTCCTCTGGGGAATTGATTTCCTTAATAAAAAATGGTGTCTGGACGCTTCTCTCTGTACATGCTTGAGTATGTACAGAACAGACTGTACGTGTACAAGGTGCACACACACACCTCTCAGAAAAAAGTGTTTCAAGATCCTCTAAAAACTCATCTGAAAAACAATTCTAGATTTATCAGCCTGTCCAGACCTGGATCACAATTTCTGGGATAAGAAATTTGTATCAAAGTCCTTTTTTTGCACTAACAGCACTTGCAGCCTGCAGGCTGAGGATGCTCCTTCCCCTATGCATTAGCAGAGTTCCTGGAAGCCCTTTGATTTGGATAAGCCTCTGTCCGCCTAAACCACTTTTCTTGCAGAAGCCATGAGACTCCCACATGGGCAACTTCACAAGCCATCTCTTTCATTTCAGCTCCAAGCCCACCCCGGGCTGCAACAATCCCGTCCGCCACAGGTTCTCACCTTCCCTACCTACGCAAGGGCTTTTTCCAAGGCATGTCTCCATATCATATCCCCTGCTCTCCGAGAAGACAATACCACAGTGTTCCTTAGCAGAAGAAAATTCCGGATTCTTAATCTAAGGTTTTGCTTTTGCCCCATTTCTATCCACAGATCATAATGAGGGTCCACGAACTGTACAGATTTTATACCGCCACTCATCCTTTGTAAACAATCCCACACGGAGGCCAAAAAGAACTTCATCGTAGCACAGAGAAGCTAGGGTTGGATTTTTACCCGCTAGTCCTGTCCCTATCACCTCACCTGCACCAATGTTAAGAAACCAATGAAGAAAGCCCTTCATCAGTGTTTCTTTTCCCGAAGTAAGTTCACGATTAGAGTCTGTCTCCAAATTTGGTAGGGTCATTATCTCTATCGTTTTTAGAATTTCTGACCCTATCAAAGCTGACTCAGATACAAAGTACCAAAGAATAGTCCTCAAGTGGTCCCATTTAGTTCAGTACCAGCCCTTAAGCTCCTGCTCCACCTGGTTTCCAGCTTCCTGGATACCCTCATCAGCCACCCAGCAAGGCTTTCTGGCCCACATTTTTTTCTGTTGTTTGTTTTCGTTCATCATGAATTCCAGCCCATCCACAAGACAACCACATAAAACTCAGGCAAAAAAACACTTTGTACTCTGTCAACCCGCCTCAAACCAGCATTTTCCAATCCTAGCATTGGCCAAAGTGGCATCATCTCTAGAGTTAGTCTCAGATGAGAAATGAACATACTTGATACAATAAACTTCTTTGGCCTAATATACACGGGTACAACCAGGACTGTAGGTATAGAGAGGCCAGAGGCAAGCTCTGTATTGGGATTTCAACTGCATCATCCCTGTTTCAATTTTTTTTTCTCACCTGAACGAAACACCAAGATCATAATTTAGAAAACAGGTGTTTAATTGCAGCTAAATTATAATAGAGTATATAAAAGAATCAAGACATTAAAAAAAATCTCAGTTTACACCATCAGAGAAAACCATTGTTACTGTCTCTCTGAGCTTGGAAAAATGCACAAGAGAACAAATTAAAATCGACTAACTGATTTCACTTAGAGAAACTTCGAGGAACAGAGAACCACTGATTTTAATTTGCCTAATTATCTTATGACAAGTGTCAAAATAAGATGACACTTAAAGATTCTTAGCATTCACTTAATGATGGAGAAGAGTGTGCTCTGTAGTCAGTTCCCAGTAAGCTAACGAGATGCTCATTTTCAAAGATACTCCAAGAAGATATTTTGATTCATTAAGATATTAAATAAAAAGCCCTCCTAAGACCGGAAACCCAAAATCAATGGACCAACCAACATTAACACCACTTTTCGTGCCTCAACTTTGGCATGACATCACTGGATTTTTAAAGGGCTTTAGTACAATTTTTAGAAACTTTATCTTTAGAAGTGAAATTTTTGATTTCTTCCTTTTGGGCAGGAGCATTTTTGCTAGCAACTAAGAATACATAAAAATGTTGATTAAAAAAAATAATACCATGATAATCGATTACCTTTTTTTGAGACAGTTCATGAACTGAATCCTCACCGACTCATTTTTGGCAACTCTAGTAAATAGTTTTATTCTTATTCCATAAATGGTTCTCTTATTTAATACCGTTTCCTCGGCATCCAACTTAAACCCCAGAATTTTCTTCCACCATAGTTAGTTGTCTGCCATATTAATGTCTTTTTGTTTCTGCAGATATTCTAGGCATGGGAATACCTTAATATTCAATCTGAGGTTTGGTTATCAGTTTCCCCTTCTTTATGCCCATTTCCCCACGCCCAGCAGTGAATGACTACGTGTTTGTCCAGGTCTGCCCCTCTACTTTTCCCAGAATGCAATTCACATTTGTTTTGTTTTAATTTTTTACTTTGACCACATTGTACAGTAACATCTAAGAGCCCTTTCTACAGTGGGTGGTTTTGGTCTTTTTATACCTTTTTCTCAAAGTCACTGATGTTTGTCCCTGTTCAATGTGTAGCATTGTAATGAGAGCCCACCAAATCCTGAGTGTCATTTTGTTGTCCCTATTGTAGATGAAATAGTGATGTAGAAAAATCTAGTAAATTCTGAATGCTTTTCCATGTAGACTTATCTGGAATGTGAACACGACTCTTTGGTTAATAGTAAATGCTTTAACTGTAGTCCTAAGTAGGTGCATTTCTGTCTGTCTCAATAAATTTTAATTTGTCTGCAACATCTGAATGTATTTGTATTTTCTTATCTTGCATGTGAACTCACCTGGCTATGTCCACACCCGTTCTCCGGAGAACAAACAGTAGGGGCAAAGGGGACTGCCAATGCTGACCTCTCCTGTGCTTCTGTACATGGCAGGGAAGAATACCTGCTGTGGTCAAGCCTGTCCTGGCCCCTCTCAGCACAATCTGTGTCCACTCAGTCTAGAACACCTAACCCTTATTTTTGCTGCTTCCACCTTTTCTACGCTTTACCTTTGTTACATAGTTTTGACCTATTGGATTTCAGTGTTGTCTTCCTGTTTACAATCTTAAGCTTTTCCAGTTCTGCCTATTCCTTCCCTCCCCTGTCAGTTCTTCTCCAATTCTCCTGAAACTAAAACACAAAACAACAACAACAACAACAAAAACAACCCAGTCTCCTTTACAGGGAATTCTGAGTTCTCCACAGTTCATGGATTAACCCACCAGAGGCTCGTCAAACATCAGAAAGCACCCAAATTGGAACAGGAATTATCTCCTTTCCACCTTTATCCACATTCAGGCCAGTGTGTCTATGACTTAATTATACCCTGAGTGAGTAGTTTCACCCTGAGCTGAGGTAGAAACTATCTTATGAATAATTCCATTCCTTTACCCCACAGAGTAGATTTTACAGACAATTTGTAGATTGACAGTTCAGGGAAAGGCGCTTCATAAATCCACAAAATAACTAATGTCAGGAGAACAATGACCAATATGAATACTCTAGGGGTGTTACAGGATACAGCAAAGAGATGTTGGCATTCATGGACACACTCCAAATTCATCTCAAATCAGCACAGTTGTGCAGGTCAAATATCACCTTGCTCCTCCAGCTGTGACTTCACAGATGCCACCTTGGTTCATTTAAAGGGCAGGACCAAAGGAATGAGAACTAGAAGCCAGTGTCCAGCTTTGGTGATACAGGTAAGCCAAAAGGTCACAGCACCTTCTTGCAATGCTTACCCACTTGTAAGATTTGCTTTGACAAATTGATTCAAGGAAAGAGGAAGATTTTAAGATGTATTCACTCAACGGGCCTTTACAGATTTATTTATAGATTTTTAGATGAATAGATGTTGTATTGACGAATGCCACTGGAGGCTGGCACCACATTCAGTTCTAGGAATACAAGTGTGAATAAAACCTGATTGCTCTGTGAACTTAACTTGACATGCTTTCTCTGGACACTATTTTGTTTGCCGTTGGTTTCAACCACCTCCTCTACTCTGAGGAACCCCCAATCCATATCTTGAGTGTGTGTTTTGACCACCACTCCATTCTTAGACATCACTTTCCATTTACATAATTCTAGAATTTCCCACTGATAACTTAAAAAATGAAAAAGGTGAGATGAAACAGAGCGGTTATGCCCATGACAGCAAGAGTCAGCAAGGCTGTTCTAACAAACCTGAGCCATAAAGGATGAGATTGATACATTTTTTCCATCCAAATTAACAACATCATAAACAAACTGGCAAGATAAACAAGAGACTAAGGAAGATACCGGTGACATAAAACAGATGAAGGATTAGGATACAAATATTTTTTGACTCCTAAATCCCTAAGCCAAAGGTCCAACAGACTAATGGAGAAACGATGAAAACAAGCAATTCACAGAAGACAGACAAATGGCAAGGGACCCATGCCTAACCTCACGGATGATCAGAGAAACAAAGCCATGATCTATCATTTTTCACTTTAAAAAGCCATGTTACATCGGGGCACCTGGGTGGCTCAGTCGGTTAAGTGTCCAACTTCAGCTCAGGTCACGATCTCGTGGTCCATGAGTTCGAGCCCCGCGTCGGGCTCTGGGCTGATGGCTCGGAGCCTGGAGCCTGTTTCCGATTCTCTGTCTCCCTCTCTCTCTGCCCCTCCCCCGTTCATGCTCTGTCTCTCTCTGTCTCAAAAAAATAAAAATTAAAAAAAAAAGCCATGTTACATGTTGATGAGAATGTGGTATAAACACCTTGCACACTGTGCAGTCACAGCACCCACAGGGAGGGCAGTTTGGCAACAACTATCAAAATAAGAACATACCCCGTAGGACCCAGCAATTCCACTTCTGAGTAACTAGTAGAGGGCGAAAAATCAAATAATTTGCAAAAAAAAAAAAACCATAGAAATGTATACCCACTGCAACATCACTGTTAGCACAGCAAAACTGGGACAAAGCTAAACATCCATCAATGGGCCCGATGGGTGACTCGTCTGGAATACGACACAACAGTCAAAAAGAATGACTTAACTTCATATGCACTGAGTGAGAAAAACGTCTACATTATCAGTTGTGTGAAGAAAAAAACTGGGGTGTATAAAATATAGACTATATTAGGTATCTAAAAGGAATTATGGGGAGTGTGGAAATACACAGTGCAAGGCCTGAAAGAACACACACTAAGCTGGTGGTAGTGTTACTGTGACAGAGACACATAGCATGAATGGGGGAGGGGGAGAGAGGGAGGGAGAGAGAGAATCCCAAGCAGGCTTCGCACTGTCAGCACAGAGCCCTCCATGGTCTCCATCTCACCAGCTGTAAGGTCATGACCTGAGCTGAAATTCAGAGCTGGATGCTCACCTGACTGAGCCACCGAGGGACCCTAGCAGTGGTGACTTCTAAGAGGAGGACTGGGATTGTGTCTGATAGCCAACAGGGGCGTCAGCCTCATCCCCATGTTTCACTTTCTTCTAACAATAAAAGCAATTTACCACAATGTCTGACATGATTTAAAATTAATCCATCAGCTTTCTCTTCGCGGTTTCTCTCCCTACATTCCTTGACTTCAGGAATGGCACCAGCATCTCTGGTTTTCTTTCCCAAGCTCGAGTAAGTCACTAGCCTCTGTTTGTTCATCTTTCTAGATACATTTTCCTCGCTTTCTTATCACCACTGTCATGATTCCGACCACCATCATCTTTCTCAATGTTCCTAGGAATATTTTCACTAGTGACCGTGCTGTATCCTTATCCAGCTCAGATCCATCCAGCATGCTGCTGCTGCCAGAGTAATTTACTCTAAAGGAAAATTTGATCGTGTCACTACCCTAATTTTCAAGGTTTCTCTTCCCTTTCAAGACCATATATAAACTACGTGGCTTGGCAAACAAGCTCCTTTGTAATCGATTTCTCTGTATTTCTTTGTTCACTTGCACTCCTCACTCCCCAAATTCTCACTTGTTTCTAAGCACTCCACCCTTCTCAAGCTTCTGCTTGTGTTCTTGATAGTGTCTTTACCTGGAACTCCCAGGGGACTCAGCTCGATTATTACTTCCCTGGGAACCTTTCTCAATTGCTCTTCTCTAGCACCCTGTGTGTATTTCCAACACGATGCTTTGTGTCATGTCCGATTCCCTCATCAAGTATGAAAGCCTCAAAAGTAACAGATGAAGCAAAATGACATAATAAGAAGCTCCAAAGGCTTCATTCACCCAGTGTTTAAAAACACTGAAAACTAAGATAAATAAATAAGATCTCTGTAAAAAAAGTAAAAGCCTGTAGGATCCAACTTAATACCCAATCAACAAAAAGCCACATTCAAAATGGCAGGACATTTCATGATGTCTTGACTTGCCCTAGACCACTCTCTTCCCAGTGAAGCCTGGCCTTATATCTAGAGCGGGTGGCAGCCCAATTCCCAATTCCATAAACCACAAGAGAACATTTTTTTTTTTTGCAATATTATAACCTGTCTGGAGGCTGCTTAAAGGATTGGTCTCTGGGTTACCTAACTCAAATTTCAGAGAGGGTAGCAGGATTCTCATACAGGCGGGACACCAAAGCTCTTCTTTCCAGAAAACAGTGGTATTCATGCCAGCGGGGGCTCAACGGGCCAAAACCCCAAAAGTCTGAGGTCCAAGTGCAGTGGAGTGTAGCATTGGATGCAATTTCTACCTCTTTGGCTCCCATATATGGTGACACATAGAGTCTGACTGGACACAGTCCCAAGTCACAGAGTCGGGTCAGAGTTCTACATACATGTATGGGAATTGGTTGGGCCATGTTGCCTTCCTTAGGGAGGGGCTCTACCACTTTCCCCACTTTGATGCTCAGACGCCCTAATTTGGGTCAAAGACCATCATCTTGGTTTAGAGGTTTAAATTTCCATAGGCACGGCCATTTTCCTTTCAACCATTGGCTCAGTGAGGCTGGAGACGAACCATATAACCAGGGGAGATTGGTGAGGTAGGATTAAGCAAGCTCCCAAAATCAAGAGAATAATACTTAGGAGGTTTTGACACTCCCGAGAGTTGGGAACCATCCTCCAAATAACTCGCTGGGGTTCCAACCATCCCAGGTCTGGAGTGGGACAAGAACAACCTTTCTTATTTGACCTGTGACCTCTTCTATGACCTTTTCTTTCTCATCTATCTGTAGGCAGCAGTTTCTCAGGTTAAACTTTCCACGAACTCTTCTCTCAGAAGCAAGTAATCTAAGGCCAAGCGATTTTGACAGATGGCATTGCACATTGTGGTTTGCTGCCTGGCTAGTAAGTTAAGAGCTCTGGAGGTCTCACTGGTTATCATTTGAGTCTGATTATGCAGTTTAGCATATAAATGGGAGTGTGGTAGCCCCAGGACCCATCCTCTGCCCAGGTGGCAGGGCCATCATATTGGATTCTATGTTCAGGAGGCTATTCATCATTCTTCCAATTGCCAATTTGTAGGACATATCATTTCCTTTGAGTCTCCCTGCCTCCATATACCTGGACTCCTAAATGTTAACCTCTAGCAAGTGGTAGCAGGAAGAACGATGAACGAATAGTTCCCAGCACACATGACCCGGACCAGCCTGAGGGAAGTACTGTATAGGCTGTCCTTCCAAATATCCACTATAGTCCACCTGGGGCCCACTGTCCAATGGCTGCATCGGCATTGTCCTAGGCCTCACAGAGATGAGAGAAGTTAGACAAGGGGTGGGGATCTGGCTGAGGTGCTCTGGGGACCCCCACCATTGGGTTTCTCAGGTGGTTGAGTTATAAAATCTTTGGGCTAGGCATTTTAAGCTTCCAACAGAGATGGTAAGATTCCTTCCCCACCAGGTAAGGTGGGTTTTTTTCCCAATAATTGAGGTTTTGAGAGCCAAACCCTAGTAGTAGGACTGGCACATTCTGTTCCACTATAAGGTTCATGGGGATCTAATCCGGTAGACTCCCGTGGCCATTGATCCCCCATGTCGGTTCCCCCGCATACATAACAAGAAGAGAACTTTAGAGTCTGAACTATAGTCTCTGCTATGACTAGAAACACATGTTTCATCATGACCGAGACAGGAAGAGGGAGAATTTCCATTTCTTCATAAAAGGAGTGAAAGACTTGGTGGGTTATGGCCTTATGTGTGACTGTAACTCTCTTTAAAATATAACAAGGTTCCTGGGTCTGTGCCCAACCCATAGATAAGTGTACTAATCTGGTGGTTGGTTTTCCATTTTGAAACTCCTGAGTCAAGGATGGTAAAATTTACAGCGTTACAGGTTCCCTATTGAGAGTTTGACACAGCCATGCCCTTTCGGAGGAGGGCTGCTTTGTCTTTAGTCTGCCAGGTGGCCCATGTGACATGGCTCCAATAAGGAAGAGGAATTCAGTGCCTAGGGCCAGGAAGCACACATACCAGACCCCTCACACATGTATTCAGCATAGAGTTGGTACCCTCCTTCCCATGCCAGACCTCCACATGGCAAATCATATGGCAATGTGTCACCTGTGGCTGTACATACATCAAAGAATATAGACAACGGCTGGCTTGGACTGGTAGTTTGAATTTTGCTCATTGGTCAGCCCATACCGGTGGTGCCTGACTTGGGGCGACTCCAGACCTCTACCCATTCTTCTGTTGGGAAGTAGTGTGGGTCAAAACAAGTCTGTTGACTCTCCCATTGGCAGATAGAACAGGTGGTCTTCTAGTGTACTGAGGTCTGCAGGACCTTTCCCTGGCATGAGAAGTGGGTATGGTATAGTAAGGACCAAGCGACTCCCTGGCCTGACCTGGTTATGCGAATACATGGGTCACATGATGAGGAACCTAGGTCTACAGAAGGGGTCCAGATTAGAAGCAACCAATACCAATGAAGCATCCTATCCACCAAATGAAGGCAAGTGTAACAGAAACCTCTTGCCACACTCCCAGCCAGCCGGGGCGGCCTCTGCCAATCCCGTGGCAAAAAGTAGAGCAAGAACCACAACAACAGTGAGAAACAAGGGGTGACAGTGCATCCCAGTAAGGAAATGGGTATAAAAAATAAGGACAGTCTATTTGATCCATCACACCATCGATTCGTCAAGCTTCTGTCATGTGTATTAGTCGGCCTCCAGAGTGACTAAAGCTGGGCTGCAGTCTCCCAGAGCCTCTAAAGTTGTAGACCACTTCTTGCATAACGGTCACTTTGCACAGCATGGATGGATCAGGAATGCACTCCCAGTTTTGAGATGCTGACTTCACTTGGTTGTGGTGATTCTAGGGACCCACTTTGGCTACCTTTACTGCACTAGGGTTGGACAAAGTAACAGAGAATAGGCCCCTCCAGAGGAGTTTTAGGGGTTGGACATTCCATTCCTTTACCCATACAGCATCTCCTGGTTTAAAGGGGTGAGCGTCTGTGGTCAGAATCACAGATAAATACTCCCTAACCCAGTGGTGTAAAGTGGTTAGGGTAGAGCCAAGGGTCTGCATCTGTTACCTTAGGGTGAGACTGCCTATCTCATTTAGATCGCTCCTATGCCCTTGATAATGGGGGGAAGGTGCCCATAAAGGATTTCATAAGGGGAGAACCTTATTTTTTTAGGGTAAGGCTTCTACCCAATTAGTAAAAGTATCAACCCATACCAACAGATGTTGGAATTCCTTTGACCTTGGCATACGAGTGAAACCTAACCGTCCGTCTTCCCTGGATAGCATTCAGTTCCTTGATTGCCTGGGAGAGCAAGTTTGTGGCGGAGAGGATTGTTTCTAAGGACATACTTCACAGGCTGATACTACTTGCTGAACTGTCCATGACAAATTTTTCCCAGTAAACATCCTTCGGGCCATTTGGTAAGTTTTATCCCTCCCTAAATGAAAGGCCTGACACAGTGCTTTAATGATCTTTTAGCTCTATGAGCTAGGTAATAGTAATTGCCCCTGCTCTGTTTGTAACCATCTGGAGGGCTGGAGACAGTGTCCATGAGTCAGACCCCAGTTTATTTCCTTGGGAGAGAAAGTGGGATTGGGTCTCCTTTATTAAGGGTTAATTCACCAAAACATCCAACAAGTACAGACCTATATTTGCCAAAAATCATAGCACCAAAATAAATGAAAAACACTGGCACCCCTGAAAGTTGAAATATACAGCTCTATAATAACTAGAGACTTCAGGAGCTCACTTCCAATAACGGATAAAAACAGACAGCGTATCAGTAGGAGAGGACTTGTACAACACTTTAAGTTAACTGGACCTAACAGACACATACACATTTTCCTTAAGTGCACATAAACATGGTCCAGGACAGACCATATATGAGGCTGTAAAACTAGGTTTACTGTTTTAACACTTCAAATTGTACATATTTTAAAAGAATGAAATCATACTAAGTATCTTTCCTGATCACACAGAATGAAAATAGCAATCAGTAGCAAAAAGAAAACCAGAAAATTAAAAAAAAAATGTGGAACTCAAACACCACACTCCTAAACAACCAATGGGTGCAATAAAAAATTGCAAAGGAAAGGCAAATGAAAATGAAAATATACCAAAATGTACAGTGTGCAATGAGAGCCATGCTAGGAGTGCAAATTTATAGCTCCAAATGCTGATTATTTTTTTTTAAAGATCTCAAATAGACAACCTAACTTTACAAGTTAAGAAACTATAAAAAGAACAACAAAGTAAGCCTAAAGGTAGCAAATGGAAGGAAACAAAAGATTAGAACGGATATAAATAAAGAATACGAAATACAAAATATCAATAAAAACAAAAGCATTTCAAAAAGATTAACAAAAGTGACTAACAAAATTTAGTTAATTTGACTAAGAAAAAAAGAGAGAAGACTCAAATTACTAAAATTACAAATAGAAGTGGGGGACATTACTACTGATTTCATAAAAATAAGAAGTACTATGAGAGAGTGTCATGAACAATTGTATGCCTACAATTGAATAACTTAGATGAAATGGACAAATACCTAGAAACACACAACCTCCCGAGACCGAATCATGAAGAAACAGAAAATCTGAATCAACCTATAAGAAGTAAAGGCATCAAAAATCTCCCAACAAATAAAATCTCTGGACCAGACTGGTGCACTGGTAAATTCTAACAAATATTTAAGGAAAAATTAACACCTGTCCTTTTCAAATTCTTCCCAAAAAAGTGAAGAGGAGGGAATACTTCCTAGCTCATCTATGAGATTAGCATTATCCTGATACCAAAATCAGAAAAAGACACTACAAGAAAGCTACAGACCAATATTCCTTACAGTCTCTCAGGCAAAAATCCTCAAAAGAATATTAGAAAACCAAATTCAGGAATATATTAAAGATTTATAAGCCATGATCAAACCATTTATCCCTTAAATGCAAGATGTTTCACCACATAAAATCAATCAACATAATGTACCACATCAACAGAATAAAGAAAAAAAAATCACACAATCATCTCAACTCATGCAGATAAAACATTTGATGAAATTTAACTTTTTAAAATAAACACAGTCCATAAACTAAGAACAGAAGGAAACTACCTCAATGTAATAAAGTCCACGTATGAAAATCCCATAGCTAACATCATACTCAATGATGAATGAAAAAGCTTGTCCCCTATGGTCGTAAACAAAACAAGGATGTCAACTTTCACCAGTCCTAGTCAACATACTTTTGGAAGTACTAGCCAGAACAATTAGGCAAGAAAAAAAAACTAAGACAATTAAACTGGAAAGAAAGAAGTAAAATTCTGTTTGCAGATAACATGATCTTAAGTGCAGAAAACTCTAGAGTTTCCACAGGAAAAGTTTATAATAAAATAATTCAACAAAATTGTAGAATACAAAATCAACTCACAGGGGAGCCTGGGTGGCTCAGTCTCAGGTTGTGATCTCATGGTTCTGAGTTCGAGCCCGATATCAGGCTCTGCGCTAACAGTATGGTACTTGCTTGGGATTCTCTCTCTCTCCCTCTGTCTCTTTCCCTCCCCCATTCATGCTCACTCACTGTCTCTAAATAAATAAATAAAGTTAAGAAAAACACAACAAAAATCAACCCACAAAACTCTGCTGTGTTTCTATACACAGTGAACAATTTGGAAAGGAAATTAAGACACCAATTTCACCTATAATAGCATCAAAAAGAATAAAATACGTAGGACTGAACTTATCCAAAGAGGAAAGACATGCACACTACAAGTGCAAAACACTCCTAAATTAAAGAAGACATAAATAAATGGATAAACATCCAGGGTTCATGGATTAGAGGACTTAATACAGTTAAAAAGTCACTGTTACCCAAAGTGACCTACAGATTCAAAACAATGCATACCAAGCTCCCAAAGATGGTAAGTTTTTTTTTTTCCAGAAACAGATACATCTATCCCAAAATTTGTATGGAATCTCAAGAGACTCTGATTAGCCACAACAATCTTGAAAAAGAAACAAGCGGGACTTATACTTTCTGATATAAAAATGCAGCAAAAATCCATGGTAATCAAAATAATGTGATACCATTATAAAGACAGATATAGAGAAAAATGGAATAGAATACAAAGCCTGGAAATAAACCCTTGCATACATGATTAAATGATTTTCAGTGAGGATGCCAATATTATTCAATGGGGAAAAACTGTCTTTTCAACAAAACGGTGCTGGGAAAAGTGGACATCTAGTTATGAAAGAATAAAGTTGGATTCTTTTTCTGAGACATAAAGTCTTGTCTCAAAACAGATCAAATACCTAAATTTAAGAGCAAGAACCATGTAATTCTTGACAGAAAACAGAACAGGTAAGCTTCGTGACAATGGATTTGGCAATGACTTTTTGAATATGACACCAAAAGGCAGAAACCATTTGTGTTACTGAGTGACACTATCAACAAAGTGAAAAGGCAACCCATGCATGGGAAAAATATTTGCCATCATATCTAAGGGATTAACGTCCAAAATATATGAAGAGCACCTACATTTCAACAACAACAAAAAAGGACCCAATTATACAATGGGCAAAACAAATAGCCATATTCCCAAAGAACATGTGCAGTATTCATTTCCAAAGAATACATCCTAATGACCCATATACACATAAAAAGCTGCTCAACATCTCTAATCATTAGGGAAATCCGAGTCAAAACCACAGTGACACATACCATTTCATACCATTAAGGAGAGCCATAATAAAAACAGTAATACATGTTTTGGCCAGAAGGTAAAGAAAGTAGAAGGCGGGAATATAAAATGTGGCAGCCACTGCGGAAGACAGTATAGCGGTTCCTCAAAAAATTCAACACAGCATTACCATATGATCCAGAAATTTCACTCCTAGGTATATGCCCCCAAAATTGCAACAAGAGATTTGAACAGCTGATTGGATTGTACAGCAATATTCATAACAGCATTCTTCACAATAGGCAAAAGATGATTATAATCCAAATATCCATCAGTAGATGAGTGGATTAAGAACACGTGGAAATTCTGATACATGCTACAACTTAGATGGATCTTGAAAACATTACGCTACACGAAATAAGCCAAACATGAAAATATAAATATTATATGAGTCCACTTATAGGAGGTACCTAGAATAGTCAAATTCGTAGAGAAAGTAGACTACAGGTTACCAGGGACTAGGGGCAGGGGAAATAGGAATTGGGCTTAATGGAAAAAGAGTTTCAGTATGGGATGATGAAAAAGTTCTAGAGATGAAAGGTAGTGGTGATGGTTGCAAAACAGTGTGAATATACTTAGTTCCACTAAATGGTACTCTTAAAAATGGTTAAAACGCTAAATTTTGTGTTTAAATTTTATATGTAAAATTATGTTTAAATGTTATATATTTGACATCAAAAAAAGCAAGAGGGGTGCCTGGGTGGCTCAGTCGGTTGAGTGGTCAACTTGGGCTCAGCTCATCTCCCAAGTTTGTGAGTTCAAGGACCACATTGGGCTCAGTGCCATCAGTGCACAGCCGGCTTTGCTTAGGATCCTCTGTCCCCTTCTCTCTGCCCCTCCCCCGCTTGTGGTCGGTCTCCCCCTCTCTCTCTCTCTCTCAAAAATGAATAAACATTAAAAAAAAAACCTAAGAGATGTCTTATCTTTCTCTTATTCCCATGGTAATGGGAACAAAAACATACTGATGAGTTAATTCTGCCTGGAAAGATTTTTTTTTTTAAAAAACAAAACAAAACAAAACAAAACAGAAGAGACCTCACAGAAAGGATGACATTTGATCAATACCTTCACAAAGGATGACTTTTTCCATCAATTCATACAGGCTGATTTTTTTTTCAGCAGCTTCATTGAGGTATAATTTACTTAGCATAAAATTTATCTGTTTTAAGCGTGACTTTCATTAAATGTATCGAGTTGTCACCCGTATCGTGTCTAATTTCAGGACACTGACATGAAACCTCATGCCCAGCTATCGTTCCTTCTTCTCTCCCTCCCTGAGCCTGGGCAAATCACCAAAGTATTTTCTGTGTCTAGAAATTTATTTGCCGTTTCTGAATATTTCATATAAATGGAATCCTGTAACATGTGGGCTTGTATAGGACTACTGATCACAAATCCATCATGTCAGTGAGTTCCACTGCTCACAGGTTTGAGGATTACAAATTCGGATGGTAAATCGGATACCAAATAATGATTTGCATATCTTATCAACCACAGGTCTTGAGACTCTAAATAGCTGTTAAGGCATGTTCTCCCAAACCGGAAGACTATCCTCTTTTCCTGATATTCCTGTTTTTACTATTCCATTCACCATTTTCCTTTCTCTCTTAAAAAAAAAAAAAGCCTTAGGGATCATTTGATTATATAAAAGAGTGTTTTCTTCCTGCTTATTTTTCACGATTCATGTGAACCTATTCATGAACTCTATTCATGTAAACCTAAGCTTAATTTCTAAAACCTGTAGTACTAATCACATTCTGGCAAAAGAAACAATGAACCTAATTAAAATCTGAGACAAGAGCTTATGGAAATTTTGGTTGGTTCTTAAAATAGAGACCTGAGCAATACTGTTGCTGTGGCTTTTGAATCTAGGACTCTCAGCAGTTTCTCCTCAGCTTTTAGTCATCTGTGCTCATTTTCAAAACTCAATGAGGATAGCAACTGAAGTCTCCTCACCAGCTCACATTCTTCTCCCACTAGAAGAAAGCTGACTGGAACCATCTTTACAAGCTAAGAAGAGCAGTAACGTTCAAACACAGAGCTGTGCGTCTCAAACACAGGTAGTTCAACACATTACGGCTTATCATGAGGTGACTGGTATGAGCCGCTAACCTATATCCCTTTTTATCTCAGACAAGCCTTACAACAGTTCTGCAGGTCGATATAATGACTCCTTCTACTTTACAGAGAGGTCAAGCAGCTTCCCTAAAGTCACACAGCCAGCAAATGGCAGAGTGAGGATTTGCACTCACGATGGGCTCTCTCGGAAGCCCAAGTCCGCAACTGTTACGATGTTGGACGGCGTACTCTCAGTTTAAAAACGAAATACGGATAGTTAGGTAAAATAAAAGGAAAAACCACACACCCACACACAAAATAGACACCCTGGACCTCAGAAGAAGGTCTGGCAATGCGTCAGTTTGCAACAATGAACAACGACCAGGTACGAAGTGCTGTCTGATGATGCGATCAGTCCTTGGCCTCAAATTCATGATTTGTACGCTAGAGCAGAGGACAGACAGAGGAACAGGCTAGTCCCAGTGCAGGCTATTGTGAATGAAGAATTTCACTGGCTCACGGTGATTGCTTAGGTAGGCCTCTTTCTTTCTGGGCCTCAGCTTTCGCACCTGCACAACAAATGGGCTGGGCAGGCCGGTCTCTGAGGCCTCAGGACTCTGTACTCACTGGCACCTTCATGTGTCTCACCATTCCTGCATATCCGGCCCTCACCCCTGGTCTTTCTGATTCCTGTGGCTTCAAGGACAACAAAGCCTCACATATTTCTTACACATATTTCTGTACTGTGTGGCAGAGCGTTCTCTTTTAAATGCAGTGGATTAAGATGAATTTTGCTTGGGATTGCTTCACACTTGAATCACACGCTGCCTTCCCCTCTCCCACTTGATCTGAGCTCCCTGTGGTTTCTTCGAGTCCAGATCTCAACTTTACAGCACGCGGCGCCTCGTTCACCACAAACTGCCATATTTCACTTGCGGCTGAGTGGAGAATTCATTTCATTTCACTGTTCAGTCTCAATAGCGCAAATATATATTCAGGGCTGACATATTTTCATTATGGAAAAGCCAAGCTCTCAAACAGACGCTGCCCATAGGGATTAATGAGGGGAATGGTTATTTATTCTGCCACTTGACATTTTGTGCAGAATAATTCCTGAGTCGTTTTATACTTTAACAAATAGTTCCCCAACAAAGGATCTTAGCACTTTGGATGAGCACCAAGCCAGGATTTAGGATCTGACTAATGTTAACCAACAGCAATGAAGCTACTCTCCAGAATCACATTTCATGTAATAACAGTACATAATGTCACAGCCAGCTGGCCAAGGGGGACAGCCATCCACTCCTGACACAAGACAGTCCCTCCTCATCTGAAACCAACTGTACCAATCGACTCCCAGGAGAATTCTAGGGTTGACCTGAAACCCTCCTACCCCAACATAAATATCGGGCCTGTCTACGGATTTAACATGAAAATATTCTGCATCATTTTTGGTCAAAAGTCCGTGGTTCCCATTTGCTAAATACATAATACTTAAACTGCACAACTTCCCTTCAATGTACCAGCACTGTGAGCCCTGACCCCCTTTTCCATATTGATCCTTTCTCCCTCAACCTGCTGTACTTATAGCCTAGAGTAGTTTTCTCTGTTTCTGGAATACTTACACCTCTTCCCATCTCTATACTTGTCTACTCCTGACATCTTTCAGGTGATATACTACCCATCTCGTATGGTTCCTTTAAACCATCAGAAGGGGTCATTTCTCCATCGACCCCCAAAACACAGCCCTAGGCCTTTTGGCTGATGCATACTTGGGGAATGAACCAAATACACCATAAGCTCCTAAGAGCAAGTACCAAGTCTATCTTTCTGCAATTTGCAAAACCCATCTTGAAAGAACTATGAAAAAGAATAAAAAGCGGGGGCCAATCCTGGACTGGAACCTCCAGTTAGGGTCCCAAAGCTCTAGGATATCACTGTGAACTCATGCATTTGAAAAAATATTTTCTGTGCCCCTATTCTGTACTGTATTAGTTGTGTTCTTTTTTTTTTTTTCCCACTCTAGAGTCTGTGACATACACAGCAGAGAGAATTTCTAAACCGTGGGGCCACATCTGTGGGTATTATAATTACTAGATTAAGACCCAATGTGTTGCTGCCCCCAATCCACCATTACTGACGTGTAGCCTGTATTGTTTGTGGTTCAGTGACACATGTGGGCTTGCCCCTTCTGAGCTGAGATAGAAGGGAGAATGAGGGGGGCATGGCCCCCAAAAGGCCATGTCCTACAAGTTGGCTACCAGTTTATCTCCAGCCAGGACACTCTGGGGAAGCCAGGCTTTGGATCTTTTGGACAAAACTCCTACAGGCCACGTAGGCCATTTGAACACGATTACCATCTGAGTTCCTAAGCCTATGAGCAAATGAATTCTCCAAAGTATCCGCTGAGTGCCCAGACCCACAGGGCCAGTAGGTCCAGGATACTCAGTGAAGAATATGGATACTGAGAAGACGAGTTAGAATAAGTAATTGAAGTGATGTCAATGTGTGGTAAGAAGGCTGAGAAGACACCCAGAGAAAACACTCTTAGTATATACAGTATTTCACAAAATACTGAATAAAATTAATTTACTCTCCTGACAGTTGAGCTATCAAGCCATCATTGATCATAAATTGATCAACACATTAATTCCTTAATTGGCAGAAAAGGAAAAAAAAAGCCAAAATCCACAGGTCAAACTCATACCAGAAGCTAGCTTTTGCTCATCTTTTGATGGTCTTTGGCAGTGTTTTTACCGTCTATGGGTACAGGAGATAAAAGAGAAAGACTAGGCCTCATCAAGATGAGTTAAGCTCACAATCTCCAGGAAAGCCAAGACCCTTAAAAGGCAATGACCTCAGTGGATGGGTTTGTTAAGAAAACCAATGCAAGAAATTTGGGGTGTAGGATACGAATACAAGTGTTGACCCTGGCTCACTATGAAGCAGAATGAGGAGGAGGGGAGATGGAGGAAAAAAAACTCCCATGAGAATTTCTAACACAATCTCAATTCATATGGGTTTGAGGGCACAATCCATGTTACCTATGTCGTTCGAAAACCCAAGATGTAAATCACACTTAAAGTGCCTCTATCAGAAACAAATACACATCTTTGGTGCATACCTCAAGAAATTACCCCAAATACAGTAAAGGTCACAAAGATACCTAAGATAGGGGAAATGAGTTAAAAACATATAGTGTAAGGTGGAAGGTCCAAAAGAAGTCTAATTGAAGTTCCAGACGAACATAGTAAGTAGAGAAAAAAGGGTATAAGGAATATTTAAAGAGATAACAGGTTATAATTTTCCAAGACCAATGGAACCATGAATCCCTTAATTCAGGAAGCCCAGGAAATCTTAATCAAAATAAATAAATTCCTAGACTCATCATAATCTAGAGAACACCAAAGACAAAGAAATAAACCTTAAAAATAATGATAAATAAATGATGAATTCACTTTCCCCTTCAAAAGAGTAACAATTATATCAGTGGGTCTCAAAATTTACTATGCATCAGAATCACATGTAGGACTTTTTAAAACACGTATTCCTGAGATTCAGCTGCAGAGTGTAGATTCAGTAGGTCTGGAATAAAGCTGAAGAAATATATTTCTAATAATCTCCAAAGCATTATAAATGCTGTTGGTCTAGAGGCAACCCTTTGAAAACCACTGAATTCAATTGATAGTTGTATTATAAAGAGCGACAGTTTAAGACAAAAGAAAATTGAATGATATCTATAAAGCACCCAGAGAAAAATAATAGTCAACCTGGAATTGAAACCCAGGAAAACTATCTTTCAAGAACAAGTGCAAAATACAGATATTGTTGGACAAAAATGGAGAGTCTGCAGACTTCCACTGAAATAACTTCTAAAATATGTGCTTCAGCAAGAAAGAAAATTATCCTATCAGGAAGGTCTGAGATAGAAAAGGGAATGCGCAAGCACAGAAAATGGTAAACATGGGCCAATTTAAACTAACATTAATTGTGCAAAACAAAAGCTTTACTCTCTTATCTGTAGGACTATTAAAGCCAATTGAGAACTAATATTCTTGAATGCAAAAGCATATAGGTCAAGATTGGAAAGATCAGATTTAAAACATTCTAAGCCCCTTGTTTCATGTGAGGTGAAGAATACATATTTATTAAATTTAGACATAAAATTTTAAAATTTCCTGCACATTCACTATAAGAACTGTACCAGAATATATAACAGCCAAATTAGTTGAAGGCAAAGTATGGAAGGAGATTTAAGGAAAAATGTGTAATACTAAGAAATTTATAAAAAGAAAAAAAATAAGGTAGCAAGAAAATAATCCAAATATATCAGTAGTCATAGTCAGTATACATGGGCTACACTCTCTATTTAAAATAGAGACTATTAGATACTAAAAATTAAGATTGAGGCACCTGATATATAGAAGATATATCTAAAAACAGAAGAGTTGAGAAAAAAATGAAAGGAAAAATGACAGAAAAATTTGTATCAAACAAATGCAAATCAAGGTTTTGTTATAGCTATGTTAGTCTCAGACCAAATACACTTTACAAAAGAAATCACTGGGATTCATAGAATCACCATATGTATTGATCAAAAGTTCTATTTATTCATACAAACTTTTTTTATAGTCTACTATGTGCTAACCAATATTTTAGACACTATGGATACAGGAGTGAACAAAATACAAAAAAATTACAAGAAGTGAATTTAAAAATTTAAGTTTGGGGCACCTGGGAGGCTCAGTCAGTTAAGTGTCTGACTCTTGGTTTTGGCAAAGGCCATGATCTCATGGTTTGTGGGTTCCAGCCCCATGCCAGTCTCCATGCTGGGATTCTCTCTCTCTCCCTCTCCCTCCCTCTCTCATTCTCCCTCTCCCTCTCCCCCTGGCCTGCTTGTGTGCTCTTTCTCTCAAAATAAATAAACTTTTAAATAAATACATAAAATGTTAAGTTTATTTATATCTAATCACATACTCCAAACCCTAAAGAGCAAAATATTGAATTGAACTACAGGATAAAATTGATAAATCCACCATAATAATAGGAGATGTTTAAAAGCAGACCTCTCTGATAAATCAAACAGGGGGATAAAATGAAGAGTAAGGCTAGGATCCAAGATGGCAGGGTAGGAAGACCCTAAACTCATTTCCTCCCATGGACACAATGACTCTCTACCTCCATATACAGCAATTCCTCCTGAAGAAAAACAGGGCTAATTGAACAGCTTCTGCCCAACAACAAATGGACCACACCTCCTAATGCAGCCACCTGCACTTAAGGAGGGATCTTAATGAGGGACCTGCAGGCAGATTCACCTGTCCCGGGGCACAGAAAAAAAACAGCAGCTTAAAAGGCAACTAGACTTTAAGTGAAAGAAACCCATTTAGTAACTCTAGAGTGTCCACCAAACGGGCGAGGGACTGCTAGAATGCTCTCCAAAGTCAAAGATGCCTGAGAGCATCATTTCTTAGTTCTCCACACATCTTAACAATGCAGGAAGGAACAACGACCAGGGACTCTAGCCAGCCTGCTAGGTTCATCCCTGCAGGCCCCAGGCCCCTGGTCTATAGCAGCTCCAGCTGCCCCACCAAGAAAGTCTAGGTGTAGTGTGTTCCAGGAACTTACACACCCACTCACCTGCCTGTACCCAACGTAGCCATCTCACCTAGGAGCCCCTGGCATACCATGATCTGTGAACCTTCTGGCCTGCACCCAACCCAACAGTCTTGCCAATGCAGATCCGGCATATCACACCAAGAATCCCTGTGGTCCATGCCTACTCCAGCCCCAGCCATCTTGCTCAGACAGTCCCAGTGTAGCATATCACAGAGACCTAACCCCCAACCTATGTCCAGTGAAGCTTCAGCTACTCCCCAAATGAGGCCCTGGCTCATCATGCCCCGGGACGCCTGTGTCCTGCACCCATTCCATCTCCAGCCACTCTGGAAGGGCGGCACCAGGGGGGCCCTTGCACCACACGGCGCAGCACACCCAGGCCTCCAACCCCAGCTGTCCCACCACGGCAGCCCTGGTACAGCACCCTCAGGAGCCCCCAGCCCACACCTGCTCCGGCTCCAGCCAACCTGCAAAAGCCACCAAGCACATGCAGTCTATGTATATGAGGCTACTCAAGACCAGAAGAAAGAGCTGTTCTGTGTAATTCACAGAAAACAAAAACAAAAACAAAAAAACCCAGAAAATCAAAATGAAGAGACAGATAAACATGTTCCAAACAAAAGAACAAAATAAAACCCCAGTGGGGGGGGGGGGTGGAGGTGGGAGGGAGGGACTCTAATCAAATGGAGATAAGTGATTTACCTCGTAAAGACCTCAAAGAAATGGTCACAAAGATGCTCAACAAACTCAACAGAAAAAGGGAACTTCAACAAAGAGAGAATATTAGACACAACTGATGAGAACTGACAAATACAAGAATTGAAATGAAAAACACTAGAGGCAATCAACAGCAGACTCGATGATACGGAAGAATGGGTCTAATCTTAATAGCAAAAACAAAATGCAACTTAAAAAATGAGAAGAGTTTAAGGGACCTTTGGAACAACCACAAGTGTAATAATATTCACATTAGAGGGGTTGCAGGAAAAAAAAGAGACAGAAAGCGTGTTTGAAATAATTATGGCTAAAAACTTCCCTAACCTGGGAAAGGAAACACACATCCAAGCCCAGGAGTCATAGAGAGCCCCAAACGAAATAACCCCAAAGAGATTCACACCAATACATATTATAATAAAAATGGCAAAATTAAAGACAAAGAATCTTAAAGGCAGCAAGAGAAAAACAATAGTCACATAGAAGAAAAACCACTTTAGACTGTCAGATGATTTTTAGGCACAAACTTTTCAGGCTAGAGGAGACTGGCAGGATGTATTTTAAGTGCTGAAAGGGATAAACTTATAAGCAAGAATACTCTACCCAACAAAATTATCATTCAGAATTGAAAGAGAGGTAAAAAGGTTCCCAGACAAGTGAAAACCAAAGCAATTCATCATTACCACACCAGCCCAACAAGAAATGTTAAAGGGTATTCTTTAAATAGAAAACCCCATACATAGAAATAAGAAAACATATGAAAGAACAAAAATCTCACCAGTAAAGGCAACTATATGATGAAGGCAGTGAATCAGCTACTTAAAAAGTTAGTAGGAAGGTTAGAGACTAAAACAGTAAGAGTAACTATAAGTACAATAAGTAGTTAAGGGATACACAAAATTTAAAAAGTGTAAAATATGCCCAAAACATAACATAAAAAATAAAGACCAAGGAACCCAAACCTAACACTAAAGAAAACCATCAAACCACAAGACAGAGAAGAAACAGAAAACCTCAAAAACAACCAGAAAACAAATAACAAAAATATAAGCACAAACTTATCAATAATTACTTTAAATATAAATGCACTGAATTCTCCAAACAAAAGATATAAAGTGGCTGAATGGATTAAAGAAAAAACCCCAAGGAGCCTGTAAGTAGCCTATAAGAGACTCATTTTAAATGTAAAGACACACACAGATTGAAAGTAAAGTGATGAAAAATGATATTTCATGCAAACGCAAACAAAAAGAAAGCTGTGGTAGCAATACTTATATCAGAAAAAAAAAAACTACTTTAAAACAAAGACTGTGGGATGCCTGGGTGGCTCAGTAGGTTAAGCATCCGACTTTGGCTCAGGTCATGATCTCGCAGTTTGTGGATTTGAGCCCCACTTCAGGTTCTGTGTGGACAGTTCAGAGCCTGAAGCCTGCTTTGGATTCTGGGTCTCCCTCACTCTCTGTCCCTCCCCAACTCATGCTCTCTCTCTCCCCCGCTCTCAAAAATAAATAAACATTAAAAAAAATTACAACAAAGATTGTACCAAGAGACAAGGAGGGGCATAACAATAAAAGAGTCAAACTAAGAAGGGGATATACCATTCATGAATATTTATGCATCCAACATAGAAACACTTAAACAAATAAAGGAAATAACAACAGAAATAAAGGGAAAAAATGACAGTAACACAATAATAGTGGGGACTTTAATAGTCCACTTACATCAATGGGTAGATCATGCAGATAGAAATCAGTAAGGAAACACTTGTCTTAAATGACTCATTAGACCAGATGAACTTAATAGATATAGAACGTTTTATCCAAAGCTGCAGAATATACTTCTTTTCAAGTTCACATAGAACATTCTCCAAAACAGATCATGTTAGGCCTTAAAACAAGCCTCAATAAATTCAAGAAGAGTAAAATCACATCAAGCATCTCTTCTGACCACAATGTATGAAATTATAAATCAATTTTAAGAAAAAAACTGAAAAAAAACCCCACACATGTCGAAAGCAAATACGCTACTAAACAACCAATGGAAATAAAAAAATACCTTGAAACAAATGAAAATGGAAAAACAACTTTCCAAAATCTATGAGACGCAACAAAAGCAGTTCTAAGAGGGAACTTCATAGTGATACAGGCTTACCTCAAGAAACAAACAAAAATACCAAATAAATAATCTAACTTTATCTCTACAAGAACTAGAAAAATAAAAACAAACAAAGCCAAAAGTTTGAAGAAGGAAGGAAATAACAGAGATCAGAGCAGAAAGGAAAGAACTAGAGACAAAAAAAAAAAAATCAATGAAACTAAAAGTTGATTCTTTGAAAACATCAACAAAACTGATGAACTTCTATCCAGCCTCATCAAAAAAAGGGAGAGAACTTTAAATAACAAAAACAGAAGAGGAAAATTTGTAAGTGACATCACACAAATACAAAACGTCAAAAGAGACTACTACAAACAATTATACACCAAAAAATTGGAAAACTGAGAAGAAGTGGATAAATTCCTACAAACACATTTCACTGAATCCTAAGGAAATGAAACATCTTAATAAAGGGACTGCAAGTAATGAAATTACTTTATGGGGCCAGCACTAACCTGACACTAAAAGCAGGCAAGACCACCACCACCAAAAAAAAAGGAATATTACAAGGTACCCCTTATCAACATAGATGTGAAAATTATCAACAAACTATTAGCAAACTAAGACTTGTTCCATGAATGCAAGAATGATTCAACATCTGCAGATTGAACAACACGATATACCACATTACCCCCCCCCAAAAAAATCATATGATCATCATCTCAATAGATGCAGAAAATGCATTCAACAAAATTCAACATCCATTTATGATTAAAAAAAAAAACTCTCAACAAAGTGGGTATAAAAAATGTACCCCAACATTATACAGGCCATATATGAAAAGTCCACAGCTAACATCATGGTGAAAAGCTGTTAAGTTTTTTCTCAAAGATAAGGAATAAGACAAAGATGCCCACTCTCACCACTTCAATATAGTATTGGAAATCCTGGACATGTCAATCAGGCAAGAAAAAGGAATAAAAGGCATCCAAATTGGAAAGGAAGAAGCTAAATTGTCACTATTTGCAGAGGACATATTATAGAGAGAGAACCCTAAAAACTCCACCAGAAACTATTAGAATCAAAAAATAAGTTAAAAACATATAAAAATCAATTGCATTTCTTACACAAAAGGGAGCTATCAGAAAGAGAAATGAAGCAGTCACATTTACAATTGCATTAAGAGAATAAAATATGTATGAATAAATTGAACCAAGAGGTAAAAGACCAATACTCTGAAAACTCTAAGACACCAATGAAGAAAATTAAAGTTGACACAAATAAATGCAAACATATACCATGCTCATGGATTGAAGAATATGGCAAAAATATCTACATTACACAAAGCTATCAAAAGATTAAGTGTAATCTCTATCAAAATACCAATGGAATTTTTCACAGAACTTAAACAAAGAATCCTAAAATTTGTATGAGACCACAAAAGACCCCAAAGAGCCAATGAAATCTTGAGAAAAAAGAACAAAGTTGGAAGTACCACTGTCCCCGATTTCGAACATAGGCACTCTCATGTTCACTATAGCATCATATACATAGCCAAAATGTGGATGCAACCTCAGTGTCCATCACAGATAAATGGACAAAGATGTTATATATATGTACAAGGGAATACTATTCAGACATAAAAAGGAATGAGATCTTGCCATTTGCTACATCATGGATGGCCCTAGAGGATATTATGCTAAGTGAAATAAATCAAAAAGAGAAAGATACGTAGCGTATGATTTCATTTATATGTGAAATCTGAAAAACAAAACAGAAAAAGACTCAGATACAGGAGACAAATTGGTGGTTGCTAGAGTGAGGAGGGCTTGGGGAGTAAGGGAAATAGGAAAAAGGGATCTTGGTACAAACTTCCCGTTATAAAATAAGGTAGTACAACATAGGGAATATAGTCAATAATACTGTCATAGCTTTGTATGGTGACAGATGGTAACTATACTTAACACGGGGAACATTTCATAACATATAAAAGTATCAAAACACTATGATGTACACCTGAAAGTAATAGGATATTGTATGTCAATTATACTTCAATAAAAAGACTAAGGCTATAAAAGAACCGAATGCCATAATTAACAGCTGATTTAATAGACAGGTATAGAACTAAATGCTACATCAGAAAGCAAATGAATATCAGGCCGTATAAAAGAGAGCTCAATAAACTTCAAGAAATAAATATCAGAGTCCCCATTCTCTGAGCTCAGCATTAGAAATCAATAACTAAAAAGGTAATTGGAAAAAATCCATACAAAAAGATACAGTAAAAAGGGGGAAACTGAATAAAGGTCAATTAATATTGATTCATTTAAAAGATATAAAATTCACAGATTATCCAGCAAGAACAAAGGAAGAAGAAAATAAATATACAATATTAGGAATGAAAATGGGATATAGCCACTGATGGAGCAGGGATTTAAAAGCAATAAAAAGAATTTCGAGGTATATACCAATGAATTTCAGAACCTAAATTAAATGGAAGACTTATTGCAAAAAAATATGAACTGTGACAGTTGGCGTAAGAAAAAATTTAAAACTGTTAAAACTTAAATAATTAGTTAAAAAAATAAACAACTTTCATTCAAGCATTCCTGGGCTCAGATGATTTCACTGAAGCATTCTACAAAACAGTGAACAAATTGATTATAAGATTACACAAACTTTTTTAAGAATAGGAAAGAAGGAATCCTTCCCAAATCCTTATATGAAGTTAGCATAATCTTCACACCAGAACCAGAGAAGCATATTACAGGAAATAAAAAAATTACAGGCCAGTCTAACTCATGACCAAAGATATGAAAATCCTTTTTTAAAATCTGCGAGCAAACCAAATAATCCAACATAAAAAAAAAAAAACAGGTAATGCCAAGTATTAAAGGTCAGATTTACCCCAAGTAAACCAAGGCAGGACCAAATCAGCTTTACACCAGAAATGGAAGGTCAATTTAATATTAAAAACCATTAATCCATTTCACCATAATTAATTGGATATGGAAAAACCCATAGAACTTATCAATATATACAGATAAAATATACCAAGTAATTTAATATCCCGTTACTTTTCTGTTTTTTTTTTAATTAGCAAAGAAGTAAAAAGAAACTTTCTTAAAATGATAATGAAAATGTCCCCTTAGAAAAAAACACATATACATGTGCCACACACACAAAAGAGTAACATTAGAAGTTTTACTTTTAAAGTCTGTAGCAAGAGGGGCACCTGGGTGGCTCAGTCAGTTAAGGGTCTGACTTCAGCTCTGATCACGATCTCATCATTAGTGGGTTTGAGCACCATGTTGGGCTCTGCGTGGACAGCTCAGAGCCTGCAGCCTGCTTTGGATTCTGTGTCTCATTTCTCTCTCTCTTTGCCCCTTCCCTGCTTGTGCTGGTTTGTTCATTTTCTCTCTCTCTCTCTCTCTCTCTCTCTCTCTCTCTCTCTCTCATAAACAAACAAACAAACATTAAAAACTTTAAAATCTGTAGCAAGAATACCATTATCACTGATGCCACTAAGTCTATCCAATGTTACATAAAGGTAAGTAACCTGAACAATAGGGCACCAAACAAGACATGGACTGAGAAGAAATTAAACTGTCTTTATTTACATATGATATGATTGAACTGCATTGAATGTCTCTAAAAAATATCTACAACAATTATTAGAATTAATAAGAATTCATCCGTTCATGAAGGATAGAGAAGATGTGATACACACACACACACACACACACACACACACACACACACACACTCACACACACACACACACACATATACACAATGGAGTATTACTCAGCAATGAAAAAGAATGAAATCTTGCCATTTGCAACTATGTGGATGGAACGAGAGGGTAATATGTTAAGTGAAATTAGTCAGAGACACACAAACATCATATGACTTCACTCAAATGAGGACTTTAAGTTACAAAACAGATGAACATAAGGGAAGGGAAGCAAAAATCATATAAAAACAGGGAGGGGGACAAAACATAAGAGACTCTTAAATATGGAGAACAAACTGAGGGTTACTGGAGGGGTTGTGGGAGGGGGATGGGCTAAATGGGTAAGGGGCACTAAGGAATCTACTCCTGAAATCATTGTTGCACTACATGCTAACTTGGATGTAAATTAAAAAAAAATAAATTAAATATCAAAAATAGTAATAATAAACATAAAAAAATAATTCATCCATTCATTCAACTAATATTTACTGAACATCTAATATAAGCACAACACTATTCTCAATGCTAAAAAGATACAGTAAGAAAGAGACAAATCTCTACCCTAATCTGACATTCTGATCACAGAAAACATACAAAAAAAAAAACAAAATAAGAAAGTTACATAGTTTATTAGGAAGTGATATGTACAGAGAAAGGTAAATTTAGAAAAGTGGTAAGTACTGGGAGCAATGTAAAAGACAGTTTAGGGCACCTGGGTGGCTCAGTCGGTTAAGTGTTCATCTTTGGCTCAGGTCATGATCTCGCGGTTTGTGGGTTCAAGCCCCACGACGGGCTCTGTGCTGACAGCTCAGAACCTAGAGCCTGCTTCTGACTCTGTGTCTCCCTCTCTCTCTGTCCCTCCCCCACTCATGCTCTGTCTCTGTCTCTCTCTTAAGAATAAACATCAAAAAAGTTAAAAAAAAAAAGGCAGTTCAGCAACCTAATTGCATTTCTATATACTAGCAAAGTCTTAGGAAATATAATAAAGACATCATTTCCAATAGTGTCCAAATATATGTTACCTATACAAAAGCAATTAAAGAAAAACTTTTTTAGAGTAGTATGCTAGTCAACTCTACTTAACGACATTCATAGAATCTAATAAAGGCAATGATACCATATTCATGGGTTGGAAGACTACAAAGATGTGTTTTCCTTCATATCATTTCAATCCAATTCTAATCATTTGAAACTTTTATGAAATTTGATAAGCCGTTTCAAAATTTTTGCAGATAAGGGCCACGAATAGACAAATGCTCCTGGGAAAGAAAAGCCAGACTGGGGTTAGAGTTAGCCTTATTTATTCAGACATCAAGAGTGATGATACAGTTAGAATAATGGAGGCACTGTATAATTAGTATGTTGACTGATAACAGAACAAAGAGCCCTGAAACAGAGCCACACTTAAATGGATACATGACATGACAAAACAGACACTGCAAATCACCGAGAGCAGAATAGGGTGTGCAATATAGCATGCCAGAGAATTTGGGTATCATTGGTAGTGAATATGTATTCCCCCATCACACCATGCCTTAAAATAAATTCCAGGCAGATTAGATAGAGAAGATAAGTCTAAGGAACTTCTAAATTGTAGGCTGATAGACTTGAGAACATTAAACATAAAAGAAAGCATTGATGTATTTGACTATATTAAGAATTTTTATTCCTGAAAACATTTCACAGAGGCCACAAAACAAGAAACTACAAATATGAGATGTTTGAAATGTTTCTGACAAAATTTTAATAATCCGGCTGTAGAATCACAAATCAGCAGACAAGCAACCCAAGAGAAACATGGACAAGAAAGTTGGACAAAACACCACCAAAAAAGAAAATTAAATGGCAATTCATATATGAAAATTGTTTAGGGAGGTATGAATTAATCTCATAAGATAGCATTCTATATTTCCCTCATATGGAGAAAATGAAAATGTCCAACACTATCAAGTGTCATTGAGGACAAGGAGTAAACAGAGCCCGTATATATGAAAAATACATTGTTGTAGGCACTTTGGGAAACAATTTGGCATTTTGTGGTAAAGGTGAAAATGTGTAGACTATACAGCACAGCAAATCGACTCCTGGGTGTATACATGGGAGGTATACACCCAAACGTCATATACAAATTTTCAGAGATGTGAATGGAAAATGGAAAAATTTTGGCAGTTTCCTACAAAAATAAATTTGTGCTTGTCATACAATCCAGCCTTGCACGCTTGGCCATTTATCCTAGAGAAATAAAACTGCATTCATACAAAAACTTGTACACAAATGTTTACAGCAGCGCCATGAACTGTGGCCAAATTGGAAATGACCCAATGTCCTTCAGAGGGGAATAAACTGTGGCACATGTATTCCATGGAATACTATTCAGTAAAAAAGGAACAAACTATTAGCTCATGGAATAACTGTGGTTGATCTCAAGGGAATTACGGTGCATGGGGGGGGGGGGCGGGAAAAAAGCAATCCCAAGAGGCTATATACTGAGTGTTTCCATTTATAGAGCAGGTTTGAAATGATAAAATTATAGCGATGAAGAAAAGAGTACAAGGGGTTAGGGAAGGAGAAAGGGAGGGAGGTGGCTGTGACTATAAAAGAATAGCATAAGAGACTACTGTGATGGAAATTTTCTGTATCTTGACTGTGTGATGACATTTGATAGAACTAAACACACGCACACACACAAGTGCATGAACACTGGTGAAATCTGAATAAGGTAAATGGGTTATATCAAGTCAGTTTCCTGGCTGTTATACAAGATGTCACCAATGAGAGAAACTGGGAGAAGAGCAGAGAGATCTCCTTGTATTATTTCTTACAACTGTATGTGCACATACAATCACCTCAAAATAAAAAGTTTAACCAAAAAAATCTGTTTTTAATAGTAAAAAAATCCTATATAAAAAATCTAGATTCTTTTGGTAGGAGACTGGATTAGTAGATCATGATATATTTATGTCCTCGAAGACTATACAGCAGGAAAATGAAAAATGTATACTTCACATATCAACACAAATAAATCTCTAGGAGCAGGAGAAAAAAGAAGAGAAGGAGGAGATAACTATAGTTGGAAAAAGAAATTGGTGCAAGTCATATAATTATATGTACGGTCATATACAGGTAAGACTTAAGGAAATATTTTGGTTAAGGATGCCTACATATGTGGTAAGATTATGAACAGAAGCCACAAAATGGTAAATACTGTATTCAGGAAAGTTGTTGCCTCAGGATGATAGAAGTGGGACAGGGGATCAGAGCATAGACCTAGGGCAGTGATACTCTCTGGTGTTTGTGTGTCTACCATCCAGTTTGCTTTTCTTTGTATTTTAGACCTCTGTTATAATCTTTTGTATGTATTCAATCTTTAAGTTAAAAAAATGTAAAACAGCCTACTGGGATAGAAAGGTGCTTGGAAAAACAGAGGGCAGGTGAAAGACTATGGAATCTATGAACTTACGATGTTTGGGTTTGCACTAAGTAACTGATTGGAATAGTAAGCTCCAAGTCCCAAGTCTCATATAGGAATGGCATTAACAACAGAATAAACATAACAGTAAATATATACATTTATATTATTTACAAAGGGAATGGAGAAATGTGTGCATGCATGCACGTGTGTGCACAGACACACACACACCCTGTATACACATGCCCTATTCCAGTATGATAACACTTTGAATTTCTCCATAATACAATCAGTAATATAAAAAATACACTTGCAGATAATAAGAAGATGGCTGCCATACAGAAAAACAATATGCACGGTGGTTCTGAATACAGGCTCTGCAATCAAACTACATAGGGGTGGCTCTTGGTGCACCATCCCCCAACTGAGACCCTTGGGCAAAGAGTCCTACAACTAAAATGGCACCAATACTGCAGTTCTCAAACATTCTGGTTTCAAGGTCCCTTTAAACTCTTAAAAAATTATTAAGGACCTCAAGGATCTATTGTTTATCTGGCTCATTATATCTGTCTGTATTAAATGTTTACAAATTCAAATAATGACAACTAGCCTATTGCATGTTAATATCAATAACATATTTTATGAAAAATATATATTCCCAAACAAAAACAAATTAATGAGAAGAGTAGCACTGTTCAATATTTCTCTAAAACTCTTTAATGTCTGATTTAATAGAAGACAGCTGAGTTCTCACATCTGCTTCAGCATTCAATCTATCTGCAATATGTTGTTTTGGTTAAAGTATATCAAGAGAATCTACTCTCACACACATACAAATTTGAAAAAGGAAAGATTCTGTGGATCCCTGAAAAGGTCTCAGGGACCCCCCAGGGATTCTTGGACCACACTTTAAAAACAACTAGACTAAAAAGTTTCCAAGATTTCCAACCAAACACATGTAGCAATCTTCTGTTTTCTACAACTGTTTTAAATAAATTACAGAAAGTACATTAAAATAAAAATGTATGTCTATGCTTAAAAAACTAGAAGTGTGGGCATGGCAGGATGGGGGACTCTGTGAAAGAAGATTATAGCATAAAAATATTGGAAATGGCATTACAAATGACATTGAGATGATGTAATCCAGAAATAATGAAATGGGTGCTAAGTTGAGGCATTCCAGGCAGATACAACCTTGTGCACCATTCCTCCTCTTCTCAGGGACCAGGCAGCAACAATGAGGGACATCTGTTTGCAGGTGGAAGCTGGGATCAAAGAGGCTAGACAGTATTTCCAATGCCAGGACAAATGGGTGCTCAAGCACAGATTGCCAGCTACTCACCCAACCATTCAGCCACTCATGCCAATTCCCACCATACAGAGTTCATTCAAAACAGTAACACCTGCTAGCATCCCAAAGTGTAGAGATGGTGGATAATTTAAGAGGAAAGTTCAACCACTGAGATAACCACACAATCAAAAATCACCTAATACTGGAGGAAATTCAGGAAAATCATCCAATATTCAAAGGGTCAACAAACTTATTAACCAATGGCAACATTTGTACAGGAGGACAAAGTAATTCTTTGTATTTATACGTCACCGGGAAGAAGCCTTTTTAAAAAAGATAGCATACTCAAGAGAGAACCTTTTAAACAAAACACATTGTTTATTAACTTCCTAAAGTGAAAAAAATAATTAATAGGGGTAAAATTCCCAATAGATGGACTAAAAAGCCAATTAAATACATAAACAGAAATAGTGAGCGAGCTGGAAGATTAAGGAATTTTTTCAGTTTCAGCCAAAAGGATAATAAGATGAAAAGGAAGAAAGTTAGAAAATATAAAAGACCCAGAAACCAACAAGCTTCTAATGGAACTTCTGGAGAAGATCGAGACTGATAATGGAGAGATAGCAATAACCCACGAAATAATAGCCAAGAACTGAAGATCAACATTGATGAGTCCTCAGTTTGAAAGCAATCACTGAGTGTCTGGTAAGATAGTATTAAGCATACATGTAAAACTCTAAAATCTGATTGCAAACTCAGAATACATACACAAGAATAAACATCAGAGTAACATGAAAAACTGAACAACCAGACTATATATAAAAATAGAGAACTTTTACCCACAGTCTGCAACAAGCAGCCTAGTTGGTTACAACCTACATTATTATCTACACTATTATCTACATTAACCATCCTAGGAAGCCAAGTGGAAAAGAGCACTGAGAAGACACGACTTCCAGCTGACCTGTGAGCTGGACCCATGTGACTTCAGATACCTCGTCTCCTTCCCTGTCCTTGGAATGAGGGTTCTGTTTGCTCTTCCATGCCCAGATACTGCTCCAAAGACAGAGCCTTGAGATAGGGATGCAAAGCTGAGAACATGTGCACAGTATATATGCCCGAACCCAGTAAGGCCTCTGTACAAACTTTAAAGATTTGCTGGGCATGTGCAAGGGTCCATTTGTCTTGATGCCACCCAAGACAAACCTTGTATATAAGTTCCCTTTGTTTACTAAAAGTATCACCCACCAACCAGGAGCAAGGTGCATCTTTCTTCAGTCTCTTCCTGTCCTCTACATACAGGTGTCAGTTTCAAATTATACCTGGGAAGCTCTTGAGGAGGTAATTAACCAAAAGAAGCCAGGCTGCTTTCTACAAGTTAGACTTAGGAAGCCAAACATCAACTTCAGTACAATCATCCCCCAAAGGCCAGGACTTTATTAATAACTAACAACTTCCTGAACGTTGTCCCTGCTTCCAACTTAACACCAAGCATAGAAAGCAAAATATGTACTCCCAACCAATCATACACGATGCCCTACAGCTTCCTTCCAGAAGTTTTCCCATTTTCCTCCCTCCTCTGTCTGCCTCTGAGTCTCTGCCAAAGGCAAGTGATGGTGGCTGATTCCCTTGCTACAGAGAACTATGAATAAGTAACCTTTGCTTGGTCTAATTCGCTTGGTCCTTATGTATTTCCATAGTTATTGTGGAGGCTCCCCTGAGCCTTGCCTGCACTGTGCACTACATGGGCCCAACCTTCAACCAGCTGTGGAGCCCATAAGGCCAGATGCAAGCAATGGGTCTGAACTCTGCTTTCTTTGGGTTGAGTTTCTTGGCTATTTATCCTCAGCTTGGTACATGGGTTTTGTTATTGGTTTATACTGGCATCCTTAGTCAACAGATCATTCCTTTTCATCTCTGTTTTGCTGTCTCTTGTGTTACCGTTTTCTGCTGTGGTGTCCAAAAGTGCAATAAGAAGGAGACTAAGAGGGCAGGATGCAGGGAAATATTGTATAAGCCTGTTGTTCAAACTGGCCTCATAGAACATTGGGTTTTCAGTTCTCACCAGATCAGCATACACTGAACCAACTGCTATAGCTCACTAATCAAAGTAAAAAAGGTTTCCTTCTGTGTATTTTGCATTCTGAGTGCTTGGTTTTGACCAGAGAGAATGTTCTCTCTGGTTTTCCAACTGCTGGGGGCAGAGAATGTCAAGCTTTCATTAGGCAGTGACCAGCAGTCAGGTCAGGGGCTCGAGACACAAGGTGCATAAGCATTACGTTCCTGCCAAGCTTTCATGGGGTCATCTAAATCTAAATCCTGTCTTCCACCTGGAAAACCCCTGTTTCTTGTATGTGCTATGATTAAAATCCTATTTCTTGTGTCTATCTTTCTAAATGGCAAAGCCTCACCACAGATAATTTGGGCCTTCAGGAGCCAATCTTGAGAACACTTGATTTGAATAAAATTGTTCATATGAGAGGTACCTTAGAAAAGGAAGGGAATAAGATTTCATAAAACCATTGAGCAGAATTTTTTTTTCTGGCTACGCAGAGGCCTTTAAATGAAATTCTGAATGAGCACTTGCTTCTCTAAAAGATTCTTTGGCCAAAACTAAAGAGCTATATGACAACTTAAGCCAAAACAAAGTAGACTCACTTCCCTAGTAAATCCTCCCCTCCTTGTCCCCTGGTTGTTTCTCTATATCCAGCTGTCTACCTCCCCCACCTTGTCCTTCTGATCCCTCTCCTCGTACACTTCCTCCCCACCATTCCCCTTGTCCAGAAGCCCTATCTTCTCCTACTGAGTTCCCTGAAAACCGCAAAATGCCTGTGAGGATCCATCCCTCCCATGAGCCAGGTGTACAGGCAACTGAGAAACTTAACACTTGGACATGAGCTGAATTAACAGAAGGGATTAAAGATTTCCCTAAACCCAAATAAGATAAGCAAATATTCATAGGAGAATTTACAATTCTTTGGGTACTTATGACCTAGGATTACCGGACATACATCAACTAGTATACATGTTGGTCAGACCATCAGATGCTAAATGCTGGATGGCAAAATCTGATTGGAATGATCTGGAATGGGACCTTTTTTCCACAATAAATCTGAGAGAGAGAGAGAGAGAGAGAGAGAGAGAGAGAAGGAAGGAAGGAAGGAAGGAAGGAAGGAAGGAAGGAAGAAAGAAAGAAAGAAAGAAAGAAAGAAAGAAAGAAAAAAGAAAAAGAACCAGAAAAGCCATCTCCTAAGAGGTATACCTGAAACATTCCCCTAATATTGATGGAGCATAATTCAATCATGCAAATAAACAAAATGAAACTATAGGATATTCTCAGGATGGTTTAAAAAATAACTTTTGACAACACTCAAGAGTTAAAGGTATTGATGGAGCAGGGGCCCTTTCATCTCATTTTGTCAACTTGAAATTGAAGACCTAATCTAAAAAGAGAAATCAGAACAGGAAAAAGCCCGGTGAGCTCAACTACAACACCCAGAAGAACATTTTGAAAGGAAACCTTGCCATTTGCAACAACGTGGATGGAACTAGAGGGTATTAGGTTAAGTGAAATAAGTCAGAGAAAGATAAATATCATGATTTCACTCGTATGTGGAATTTGAGAAACACAACAGATGAACATAGGGGAAGGGAAGGAAAAATAAGATAAAAACAGAGAAGGAGGCAAACCATAAGAGACTCTTAAATACAGAGTACAAACTGAGAGTTGCTAGAGGGGTGTTGAGTGGAGGGCATGGAGGAGGACACTGGTTGGAATGAGCACTGGATGCTGTATGCAAGTAATGAATCACTAAATTCTACTCCTGAAACTATTACTGCACTCTATGTTAACTAATTTGGATTTAAATAAAAACTTTTTAAAAATGCTTAAAAAAGAGAACATTGTGATAGGGCTTTAGAACAAAAACGAGACAAGACACAGAGTAAACCAACCATAAAGACCAAAGACCTAGGTGGCCCCTACCACAACCAACCACCTACTGACAAGGACACTAGTGGATATTGTTAACAGAAGAACACTTGGAGAATAGATTGTCCCATCTTATCAGAGAAAAACCAGTACAAAGAAAAACGCCTTCATTAGGTGCTCCAAGGAAGGAAAACGTGCCCAGCGTCCCACCATACTGCTGCGAGTTTGTTATATTCACACTCGTGAAGTGGAGCCTTGGCAGGTCAGTGTGCCTCAGTTCAACAGAAGATCGCAACGGAATTCAAAAAGAGATGTTTATTCCTCATGAGTCCTGGAGAAGTAAAAGGCACACCTCCTGGGGCCATGCAGGGCAAGCAGGGTTGGGGGGCAGCACCTGGGGCACATGACTGTATTAGGGTGCACAGTGGATGGCTTTGGTGCTCCTAGGCTCAGGTCACAATGGTCAATATGGATCAAAAAGAGGGAGGTTTTGTCAAGCTTCTCAGTGAGCTAATCTAAGGGGCCCGCAAGGGGAAGGTCCTGAGAGGCAGAGGACACCTTGATCACAAGGACCATTGGGGAGTCACACGAGAACTTACCTTTATTTGTGACTCTCTGGGCTGCTCTCTGGGGTATCCACTTGAGGGAAGGTGTCACTTTGAAGCCTCTTCAGGCCAACAGACCACACAAAATGGATGCCAGGGCAGCAACGCTAGGGAGTAGTTTAGCTAAACTCACAACACATGCCCTTAAGCAAAGAGAACTGTAAACAGATACTCATCCTCATCAATTCCAGGCGCTACTTGGAATTAAAAACACATGGTGCTACTCTTCCTGCATTAAACCCTGCCACCTTTGGGCCACCTCTTCCTCCAAGTAAACATGCAACACAGGTGCTACGTATTTCAACTCATTATCAAATAAGAGATTTTCCGTATCTCTAAGTCCTTAAACTAATGCTTGGGTCCTTGACTGAAAAACATGACTTCCTGCTCTGAGATACTACCTGTAAAAATGTAACAGAAGACATACTTAGCAAATTGAATTGTGAAATCAAATACATACCAGAGGGACTATTTCTTCAGGTTCTAGGGAAGTCTTCTATTCCTAACTTGTATCTGTTCTGGATAACCTTGGCTTCCTCCACTATGTTTAATGCAAATCCCAGATAGGGATCTTGATATTGTACCTGACACTCTATAGGCTAAAAATTTCACATATAATAGGCAAAATAATTGGAACAGAACATACAAAAGTTCAGATAGATCCTACCACACCACCATTACCTAAACTTCTGCAGTATTCTTTGAAACCAGAGGCAAAAAAGAAGGATCAAATTTATTTGGAAGCCTTATATCCAAAGGCAGTCTTCCCATATCCTATCCTAGCAACATTTCTATCCTGCCAGGAAAGAAACCAAGTGGATGGAGATACCCACTTGTTCAACACCTCGGGACCATCAACAAATTATTATTTCTTACTTCTGAGAAGTACATAAATAGCATGCTGTCATCAATTCATCCTGAAGCCTCTTGCTTCACTATAGCGGATCTTAGCTCTGCCTTTTTTCAGGGTGCCTCTAAACCAGGATGGTCAGGGTTTCTGGAAAGTCATGGGCTAGGGGTTCAGTGATGTCCCCTCCACCATTTCCCAAGTCCTCAACTGAGACTTTAAAAGACCCAAATTCCCCCTGTGATTCAGTTCCGATGAAACATGGAGATGATCTGCTACTTTGTTCAGAGAACAAGGAAACCTATGGAAGAGAATGACATTCACTTGTTCTCAGTCTTAGGAGAAAAGGGAGTTAAGTTTCAAAGACACATTATATTTTGTCAAATAACTTATTATTTAGGGTATGACCTATTTAAAGAGGGAAAAGTACTTCCTCCTGATAGACTGAAGGCTACTGAAACAGATCTCAGACTCCTCGCAATGGAGATGACTTTGAGTTTAAATGGATATTGCAGACAATGGATGCCAAATTTTTCTGAGATGGCAACACCTCTTTACGAATTGGTGAAATCCTCAGTGAGAGCCTCGCTGCTTGGAGGGCCCAAACATGAACCCACCAACCCACTATCTGTCATCTGGATGAGCTCTCTAGCAGTCTTCTTCCCCAGGCACTCCTAACTACAAGAAGCTGTTTCATCTAGAGAGATGACTATTACCAAGGTTGTTCCCATGTAAAGAGATAATCTAAGAGCTAAAGAAAATGCTCTAACAGAGGATTATGCCAAACAAGCGGCTTTAAACAATATTACGATCCTATCTCAACCCTCAAAGGATCCATCTCTGGAGGGATTCAAAGAGGCCATGTATAAAATATCACCACAACAAATACCAACAACAACGCACTCATGAGCTTTTACACGCAGCAGATCTAAAACAAACTGAGGTAGGAAGGTTAAAAAGGAAGGGATAAAAATACGTGGCAAGTAGTCACAAGAAAGTTAATGATTCGTACATGATGTAGAAAAAAAGGCAAAAAGACAAAATAGAAATATCTTATACCGATTAAAAAAGTACCAGCTATGAACCTATTGAACCTGTTGCCATCGTGAGTAGGCCCACCGTGCTCTGAAGTGTTCTTCTCCATGTCTGCTCCCTGCCTGGCACTGGGTCTCCCTCTGCCCTTCTTCTCAGAGAAAATCTCTCTCGTGCTTCTATGCCTGCCCTTTTCCCTGCACTTCCCCCTTACTCAGGTGCAATGGATTGCCTCCAGCCCAGTAAGGCCACAGTATTTTTGTTTGTTTTGTTTTGCTCTTCCTCAGAAAGATGAAGGCTTTTGTTTCACAGGGGAGATAGATCTCAGTGGGGTTTCAACAGGGTCTGCTATTCACCTCCGCAGCAAGCACTGAGCTGAACACCTGGTGGGCTTCCTCAGAAATCACACCTACGAGTTTGCAAACCTCCTATGTCTGGGATTCACACTCTCAATATAGCCCACACCCAGCCTTTGGGAATTCCTTAGAAGTTTCCACCTGAATCTGTGGACATCGATGGCGTCTGTTAGTCTGCTCCAGGTAAACAGCTGCAGATTGGGAGACACTTGGCAGACACCTGTCTCTCCAATGACAATGTTGAACTTCACCTGAGTCCTGTGCTCCTTTCACACAGCAGCACTTAGGAAACCCCGCCAACCATTCTGTGTCTCAGGAAGCGACTTACCGCCAAGAACCACTCCCCCTATGACTCAGGTAAACATTTCTGTTTACTCTTTGTCATGACTTGTGTAAGACGCAGGATGACGCCTGGGTTTCCCTGTGAGGTGTCAAACACAGACCTTCCCCCTTTCCCCTGAACCCGTGGACAAAGCCAGATAAAGATCCTCCAACTTCCACCCTCAGCCCAACTGCCTGGTTTTTTTTGGGTGTGTGTCATGAGTGAATAGCTCAAGTTAGAATTGCTTATCCCCCACCAGCACACAAATGGACACACAAATGGCTATTTTTAGTAGAGGTGCCTGAGACTTCCGATTACAAAAGAATCCCAACTGTAAATCCCCCACTTGTAACCTGTCTCCACTCCCTAAAAGTCTAAGGCAAAACCATCCCACTGAGACAGATGCCCCCATCTCAGAATCTGGGGTGATGTCCCTATTGCAGTCATCTGAATAAAATCATCTCCTTAATTATCTGCTGTGTTTTGTCTTTTACACCAGATTTCAGGTTAGCGATTTGCCCTGTGACTTGATTCTGAAAATTCAAGAAAATGCATTTATTTGTAGTTTCTCTACCTATTTTTGCCTGCTGTGTGGGAACAATGCTTGTCTTCTTCCAGCTGTCTGTCTCTGAGCTGAACAGGAAGTCTTGATTCTTTTCTCTTATTTACCACTTTAAAGCGACCAATCTGATTTTTTTAAACTACCATTATGAACAAATGGATGTTAAGACTTCAAGGTTTTCAACCAATTGTAGTTATTCTTTTCATGCTTAAATGCCCCATCTTTGGCCAGTGGGAGTCCTTTCAAGTTGGCCTCTTAAACCTTTTGATACAACTCAAGTAGTCTCTGATTGCTTCCTTGCTTTCTGTATAACAAGATGCTCCAGTCTCATTCTGTGCACCTCCCACCCCAGATCTGGAATCAGCCATTTCTGTAGGAAGCCTTTGTTTTAATGGCAAATGGTATTTTAAAACCATGATCTAAGCTGTATTGGTATTTACTCTTTATATGAAAAATAGATTGGGGCGTCTGGGTGGCTCAGTCGGTTGAGCATCCGACTTCGGCTCAGGTCATGATCTCGCGGTTCGTGAGTTTGAGCCCCGTGTCAGGCTCTGTGCTGACAGCTCAGAGCCTGGAGCCTGTTTCAGATTCTGTCTGTCTCTCTCTTTCTGTCCCTCCCCTGCTCATGCTCTCTGTCTCAAAAATAAGTAAAACATTAAAAAAATTTAAAAGAAAAGAAAAATAGATTCATTTATTATTTAAAAATAATATGGGAATAATACATTGTATTACTCATGCTATTGTAGTAATCAAATGAGACAAAAGATATAATCAAGACTTACTAAAGGTTACCTTTTTAATGTGTTCAAAAAATATTTAATGATCACATGCATTTTGCCAGCCTTGTTCCAGGTACTGAGGACAGACTTAGTGGAGGCAAAAAAAAAAAAAAAGAGGGGGGCGGAGAGAGAAACCTTTGCCTGTACAGGGCTTACAGTCTAGTGGAAGAAGATAAGCAGTAAACAAAAAATAAAATAGTCAATTCAATGGTTAAGTGCTACGGACAAAATGAAAGCAAAGGTGGCTTAATGGAGTGCTACTGTTAACTTTAGTAATACTATTATTATTATATTTATGTGAACCATCCCAAGCAATACCATTGGGCAAGCCAATCTAATTTATGGATGCCAAAGTCCGCTTTCAAAGCCCTTTCAGGCCTCCTTATTTAAATAGATTACGGATGAATCACTGTGTAAAATCTACACATCATCCTCTTCCTTCGCCCGCTGGGGCAAATGAAGTTTACTTAAAGAAAGGGACACCTGTGTACTGTTGGTGTCTGGAGAGTAGAGACACGTGTTCCCTGCAGGTACGCCCTCTCCTGAGAGGCCGAGACAGGAGACATAGGGATATGATGATTCTCTTTTGAACAGGTAAGGGTACATCTTACTAAAATTCTATTATGCTCCCACCTTCTCAGTAAAGGCGAAGCGGCCAATGGACAGAGCCATCCTTTTAAAAGGTAATAACCAACACCTACTCCACCTCCTCATCCCCACTGATGGCTCTTCAGAGACCCTCCAGCTTCCTGTGAAAATATTCTGAAGGGCGCTATAGCACCTCAGTACAAGGAAGTTTTTATTTTAATGTCTATTGACATATCATCAAAGAACCAAATAAAAACATTTTATTTGGTGATGCTTTCTTAAGGCAGCAACTATTTGTGAAAAACATTTAAGTGCCAGTGGTGAATGACAGCTCCAACCACATTTCCAATGTATCCGCATAAGAAATAGGAACATTGCTGCCTGAATGCTATAAAGTATTTTTATGGAGCTCTAAATTCTGTTGGTGTAGAGTAAACCGGGCACTAGAGACAAATTTCTGAGATTGTGTATATATATCAATATAATAGACGGTTCAATCTATTTCTAGGGTAATCGTTGTGTATATCTTAAAGATACATTTTTATTAAAAATGAGATTTATTCTATATGAACAGCATTGCAAAGTTGTTGCCCAATGGTTTGGCAGCAACTTTTTTGGGTATTATGCATAGTTGGTATTAGAGAGTAGTGTCTTCAGCGGGCTGTTGTTTTGGGTACTGGATAACCCTACATCCCCCAAAGTCTTGGCTAGTCGATTACTGACCGTCTTTTTCAAATCTCTCTAGGTGTCCTTTAAAATGATGGAGCCACACTGAGACCTGCAGTCATGATGTTCTGGGTTGAATCCTCGGCCCTCCCTATTTGCCATGGCAAAACACGGCTCAGCGACAGAGAAACCAGGATCCGTAGGTGATGTTTCAATCTCTGAAATGAGTGAAGCGTACGCCTTTGTTCCCAACACCGGTTCCTCTGTCCACTAGACTGTGGTCTCCTCTCAGTCTGAGCTACATCCCACTCGTCTCTTTATCCCCAATGCTGAGTTGCAAAGCCTGGCCCACTGTCACAGGGATCAAGATATAAACAGAATAAAAGATGGTGATGATTTTACTAGTTTGTTCTCTTATTAAACTTCTTTCCTACAAATTCTGTTTCCAAAGCATTTTCTGCCTCATTTCCACCAGTCACTTGAATGTCCCATGGTCTTTCCCACAGCGAGGTCTTTGTTCACACCATTAGCGCCCCTAGAATGCCCTTTCCCTCTATCCTCCAGGGAGTTTTCTTACATAGCATTTATACATGAGAGGCTGGAATCAGACAGAACATGTGAACACATCTAGCAGATGCTTGCCACAGTCAACTTCAGTTTCCTTCTCACTGCCACAGACCCTAGTCACCCTCCGAACTTCTGAAGACTGCATGTGGGCCACATAACTTAGGTATTGAGTAAATACTATTTTATACTGCTCAGAAACTGTCTGTTCTGTCTGGTCTCTCCAGCTAGTCCCTTAGAGGATCACATTTTATTCCCTCACATTCATTAGAGCATCTGGAACACAGTAAGGTACCTGGCAGGAGCTCAACAGATGCCAGCCAGTTGGCCTTCTCCTCAGTCTTTCTTCTTCTCCTGTTTCTGTAGTATGTACTTTAGAGGGGGAGGTCTTTTTCTTTCCAGTCCATTCCTTGCTTACTCTGGTCTGCCTCTCTGGGTCACAGTAGCCTAGACCAAGAGTGGCTCACCCAAGTTCGGCCAATTGGATCTTATATCTTAGGGATGTATAAATGGAACTAAAAGACAGTCCAGAAGTCTCTGGACAGTTGAGACAAGAACAAGTAACTGTAAGTGTGTGGGGCCCCATATCCCATCCTGTAGACTGGACAGGTAAAGCAACTGCTATATGCAAAAAGAGGAGAATGAACCCAGTGAGGCATTAAGAGAGTGTTCACTTCAGAAAAAGAGAATGGAAGGCATCCTGTCTAGTTTCTAGTTCCCACTTCTGCTATTTCTCTTCCCAAAGCTCAGCACTTTCCTGCTCTTGGGTTCTTTGAAATTCCCATCTTTATTCATTAAATCCTTACCCACCCCTATCCAAGCTACCTTGCAACTCAAAGGTTCTTATCTGGTATCTCTTTCTTTTGCTCCCCATCCCCCAACCCCAGTACCTCAAAGTACAACCTTTGGGAGCTCTGAGGGCTCAGAGCACCTGGGATTTCTCTATCTCCTTTGTCTTATGGATCCAGGTCTGGGTCAAGGGAGAGTGGGAGGTGTGGGAAAATAATATCTGATAGTAGCCTGGCTACTGGAAAATCAACTGGGTGTCTGCATTTTACCTGTTCTTGGCTAGCAGCATCTCCTGTGATAATCGGCTCTTGAGAGCATCATGATGTGGACATAGAACTGTGCCAGGAGCACTAGCTTTAAAGCCAGATACACCTAAATTCTATTACTTAAGGGAGGTATGGCATGAGGCTCCTTTGTTGTGCTTCTCCTAATGCTTGAAGGGACAGATGGCAGGTTGTGATGTCTGGCCCAGTACCTAGCACAGAGAAGTACTCACTTCTCCTTCTGTGCATCTTCACATGATGAGAGTGAAGGAGAGGAGGAGGGATGCAGAAAAGAGACGTTGATTCTCCGACAACACTGATGTCCCTATGCAAGGATACACTCATCCCTGAGTACAGCATGCGCTGAAAACAGCAAAGTTTAGACAGAAGGGAAACAAAGCTGGATTTCTTTCTCATACCCCCAGCTACCCCTTTCTCTCCTCACTAAGTGTCTCTATTTGGGCTGCCATATCAAAATACCAGAGCCTCGGTGGCTTAAACAACAGAAATGTATTTTCTCACAATTCTGGAGGCTGGAATTCATAAGTCAGGGTTCTAGCATGGTCAGGGTCTAGTGACAGCTCTCCTCCTGGCTTATAGTTGACCATCTTCTTGCTCTGACCTCACAGGACCTTCCCCTGGTGTGTGTGCAAGGAGAGATCAAGAGAGAGATAGGGACCTCTTCCTTTTCTTATAAGTTCACCAATGCTATTGGATTAGAACCCCATGCCTATCATCTCAGTGAATGTTAATGACCTCCTAAATGCCTCATCTCCAAATACAGTGACACTGGGGGTTAGGGCTTGAACACATGAATTTTGAGGAGACAATTCAAACCATAGCCCTGGGGGTTGGGAGACTGCCCGGGAGGTGGTAGGGAAAGAAGAAAGTGAATGCATCTCTCCTCTATGCCCATCATAAATAAACATTAGAAAGGAGATACATTCAAATACAGGAAAGAGCAAGATATTATCACTATCCCAGGAGGGAAGAGACTGTTACATTTCAAATTATTAAAGATTCAACCACATGCATGGAATAAATGTATCTCATTTAGGTCTGGAAGTTTTCTGCCTTTATTCTTATTTAATTAGAGTATTTGCTATGTAAAGACCTCATATTTTTGTGAGAAGCATCATCAGCAACTGTAACTCCAGAAGAAAAGTAATTAATTTCAGAAATGGAGGTTGTCAGTTATATGCTGGCATAAACCATGTCACCAGTGAGCAGTCACAGCCTTTGGGGGTTTATTTCTGTTATTTCTGTGAAAGCTACTGGGCTAAACAGACTGTAGGGATTGGGCAGAAATTGTGCTTCTATTGGTTTCAAGTCTCATGGACACTGTAAGCTAAAACTAATCTGTAGAGATGGCCAATTTACACCTCCCTACACACACACACACACACACACACACACACACACAGAGTAATAATCATCTTCTTCTTCTCTTCTTTGCTTTTTTTTTTTTTTTTGGCTAAATTTGAAGCTTTACTTATTTTAATCTTCATACTTGGTTGCCAGAAGCTTTATAACTTTAGGCAAACTAACCAGAGCAGTGAATAATAAAGAAAAGCCTTATTGTGAATGTTGAATACAAAGGAAGGATTTTTCTACTTATAGATGATGCAGATATAGTCTTTCTCCTTTGACCAGCTGATCGAATAAATTATTTTAGTAGATTAATTTATGCCAATCCACCTTTGGCGTCTGGGAATAGACCCATTTGGCTGTCGTGGATTGTCTTATTCAAATGCTGCTGGATTTAATTTGCTAACATTTTATCTAAGATTTTTAAAAAATCTACCGACCTGTAGGTTACAGGCGCATTTCACATTCACCACTCTTGATCAGATTAGAGCATCAGAGTTCAGCTAGTTTTGTAAAATGTATCAGGAAATTTGATAAGTACCGAATGGATAAACAATGGACTTAGTGAATCAGCTGGGGTTTTTCATTTGCCATTTCTCTGACTACTCCATCTATGGAGACCCTCTCCATCATTTCCTCCCAGAACGTACTGCTCATATCCCTTTGATGCTTATTCCACTTTATAGCTATATATTAAATGGTTTTCTTACTCGTTTTTCTGCATTCCACTGAACTCTAAGCTCTGTGTGGACAAAACCATACCTGTTTTACTCACCAAAAGGTTATCTGGTACCTAGCACACTGCCTGAAGCAATAGTAGGGTAGGGGCTCTAGAAATATTTATTGAATGAATGAAAGACGTTAGGCAGGTTTCAGTTTAACCCCAGTTAAGCTGTATTGCTGAGCTAGAAGATAAGGAATTTATATACTAATAATTATTAATAATTACCATTCGTTGAGTATTGGCTATATACTCTATATGCAACATACCATAAACTAAAAGCGCAATGTGCTCAACAGTTGATACATGTTCTCTCATGTGATCTTTTCAAAAACCCTATAAAGTAGACTCCGTAACAGTAAATAATTTTCTTAAAGTCACCCAGTTAGTAAAGCTAGGATTTGAACCCAGGTTTTTCAGACTTCAAAGGCTGTCTTCTTTACAACTATAAGAAATTGCTTTCTCTCTAAAACAATCTAAAGCAAAGAGAGAACTGAGCTCGGTAAGTTTTCACTATTGTGAGGCCATATCTTGGTTTGTTTATTCCAAATGAAAGGTTCTTGGACCAATGTTACATTAACATTTAGAAGAATTCTCACTACATATAATGAAACTATTGTTGCGTGTAGAATAAAATGATTGTTTAAATGCCTAAGGAGCTTTGTTTAAAGTGCAGCATCCATCAGGAGAAAATATTCCTTCTTCTCCCTCCTTTGTTTACAATGTGCACAGAGAGGGAAAGAGGAAGGGGTTGAGTCTTCCTCCCTTCCATCCTCAAACCCTAGGAGGGGAGTCTGGCAGGTAGGGGAACAGAGGCTGCAAAACTGTGTTCCCAGACAGGAGGGGAACACACGAGATGGGACGGAGGACTTGAAACTTCAGCATGATGGTGGTGAGGGGCAATCCTACATTTTCCCCCCTCCTCAGCCAGCCCTCTTCACTTTGTGTATCAATGATTAGCTTGGGCCAGATCAACAGAGGAGAAATTCTGTGGCTAATATAATGATGATTTTTTTCTACTTTGGGGCTGGAAAGGAGTAGGGCCCAGAGAATGAGGATGGTTGGTACAGGCAGCTGGGTTGTATGGAGATGATTCATGCAATAAATATTTACTGAGCAATTATAGATACTTGAATCCAGGGATACAATCAGAGCAGAAACCTAATGGAGTGGGAATATACAATAATTTTTTATAAGCACACTTGTGCTTATATTCTATGATGGAAAAATCAAGGGAGCTCTGGGAAGGAAAGCTAGGGACCTACTGTACTTGAGCTGATGATAGGTCTCCCTGAGGCAATGATATGTAAAGTGGAAAAGAAGAGTAGCAGGTGGTCAATATTACTATCAATTACAGAAATAGCATTCTGGGCAGAAAGAGTATTGCAAGCCAATTTTCTGAGGAAGGAAAACCATTGTCAAAGTACAGAAAGCAGACATGGGGCTGGTGTTGCCACAACGTGGATTAAAAACATGGCGACTGGCAGAAGGCACAGGCAGAACCTTCTAGATCCTGTTAAAAACTGTGACCATGAGGAGCAATGAATAGCCAGTGAAAAGGTTTGAGCAGTGGAGTGGCATATCCAGACACACTATACCCTTCAGTGTGATTGCAGGGACAAAACCCCAGTGGAAGGGGCAAGGGGGGTGCCTGAGACCAGTTGGCACTTCGCTGTTGAGAGAGAGCTGGTGGTGCCTGCCTCATGGTGACAGGAGACATGAAGAAAAAAGGGAAGGTCTGAGATGCATCCTACAAATGGAATTGTCAGGTCCTCATGTCTGACGAGATATAGGAACTGAGGAATGCGGAGGCATACAAGTGGATGTTCAGCGTTCTGAACTGAGCAATCAAGTGAGTGGACAGAGACGCCACTGCTGAGAAAGAAGGAGAAGGGGAAATCTGCAGGATTAAACCAAGACCTTGTTTTGACACATCATGTGTCTGAAGATGCTGAATGTATTTATCTGGAGCTTAGAAGTAGGTTTGGGGCTAGAAAGTTAAATTCAATTGAATATCATAAATACTGAAGACATTTTGAGCCAAGCATTAAGCTAGAACCTTGTATTCCAGGGAGAATCAGTCTTGAACATGAGACCATATTCTGAAAATGCCAACAGGGAGAGATACATGCTCACAATGGAAAGGGCCCTAAACCATGAAACTGATTGTATCCTGTGATCAGAGACAGGGGAGAAAAGGAATGAGGATAAGAAAGGAATCCATGAAAGATCTGTGGAAGAGGTAAAAGTCACTCCAATTTTTTTAAGACTGTAAAAAAAAATTTTTTTTTTTAATTTTTGAGAGAGAGAGAGAGACAAGCATGAGTCAGGGGAGGGCAGAGAGGGAGATACAGAATTTGAAGCAGACTCCAACCTTTGAGCTGTCAGCACAGAGCACAAACCCTAGGATCATGACCTGTGTGGAAGTTGGATGCTCAACCAACCAACTGAGCCACCCAGGTGCCCCTTCGCGGAGTTTTAAAACAACTCAGTGCCCAGGTCATACCCAGACTATCCAGATCCAAATCTCTGGGAATGGAACCCAGTTGTCAGTATTTTTAAAAACCCTCCAGGTAATTCCTATGTGCAGCCAGGGACAGAAACACCACTTCAAGTAAAAGTGGTTGTTCGCAGTGGAAGCAGAGGAAAGAAATATAGAAACATGTGCATTTTGGTTCCCCTTCGCTGGCTTCCTGCCAAACCCTTCTTCCTGACAACTGGGGACAGAAAACAATAGCCTTGAGGCAAGCCCTAGGATGAGGTAAATACCTACATCCCATACATGGGATGGCAGTTCTTTGAGTTCCTTTGACCGTCAACTGAACTACATGTCAGCCATCAGAAAAGTGTAAGTTCGTGGCAATTTATAAATGATTTGATTTGCCTGGGTGACTTGGATTCGAAACAGACTTAACCTCTTCTACTCGGCAGTGAGAAAGAATGAAATCTGGCTATTTGCAGTAACATGGATGGAACTGGAGGGTATTATGCTAAGTGAAATAAGTCAGTCAGAGAAAGACAGATACCATATGTTTTCACTCCTATGTGGATCTTGAGAAACTTAACAGAAGACCACAGGGGAGGGGAAAGGGAAAAAAAAAAATTACAGAGAGGGAAGGAGTCAAACCATAAGAGATTTTTGGATACTGACAACAAACTGAGGTTGATGGGGGGTGGGGGAGAGGGGAAAGTGGGTGATGGGCATGGAGGGGGGCACCTGTTGGGATGAGCACTGGGTGTTGTATGGAAACCAATCTGACGATAAATTATATTAAAAACAAACAAAAACAAAAATGAATAACCATTAAAAAAAGAAAGAAAGAAAGAAACAGCCTTAACCTGGTCTTTGGTTTCTAGGATATATAGACCCCAAGATTGACACTTGGTGGTAAGGCGGGTTTCATGGGGATGGCACCTGGCTTTCACAAGCTTGCCTTCCTTCAGCGGGCATGCCGAGGCTTCAGGATTGGAAGAAGAACTGAGATGGCCAGACTGGGAAGGCAGAAGCAGTTTCTAGAAGCGCTGTCCTGGGTTACCCCCAGAGGGTTCTGAGTGTGGCTACCAGGCCAGGGGACAGATGCCCAGATGCAAGAATGGAATCAAAGGACCAGGAAGGGTTTGTAAACAGACCTGGCGAGGAGAGAGGCAAGCACACCTTAGTTATTTGCATTATTTTGTTCTCCCATGATTATGTTGAGCTAGTCCCTCATACGGAATTAATAATAAATTTTACCCATTTGCTCCATTTATTATCGTTACACAGCCCAGTGCCCCAACTCCCATATTCACATAAAAGTGAGAGAGAAAACGGATCAATATTTATAATTTGCTACCAACACAGTGGCTTTTTTCAAGACACGAACAGAAAAGGGAACAGTGCAGAGAAAGAGACCGCCTGAGAGTAAACTTGCATCTCAGAATCCTACAGGGAAAAGTGATGAACCACAGCTACATTCAAGAGAAAACGTGTCTTTCCAAACCAGGCAGTTGGGGGATGACGAGGCCAAGGGAGAAGGGCAAGAACCCAATGGGGGACGAAAAGCATACAAATGACCTAATACAAATTCTGCATTAAGGAAGCATCCTCAACCGGGCGTGGTGGTGGTTGGATCAGGGTGCTGGGGTCCTCCAAACCTGCGTCCGAGGTTACCACTGCCACTTACCACCTCTTGGGGAGGTTACCTCCTCTGAACCTCAGTTTCCTCGTCTGTACAATGGAGATCCTAGTGCCTGCCTTTCGAGGGCTTGTGAATTTGAACGAGGTCCTCCATACGCAGTGCTGGCACTGAGGGATATTCTGCTCCGAATTCTTCTCTGGGGCCCGCTGTGGGCTGGTTACTGATCTTGGTAAGAGGAGGAAATCCTGTTGTCCTTTTTCTCTATACTTCCATTTTCTTACATTTTAAATATGCTCAGCCTCACTCCTCAGAAAAATGCAAATCAAACCACCCTGAAATAGCATGTTTCACCCATAGATTGGCTAACATCCGGAAGTTTGATAACACACGCTGATGTATAAGCTGTGAAGAGCCATGTACTCTCAGGCTGCTGACTCGAATGTAAATTGGCACAACCACTAGGAATGTAATTGGCGATATGTCAAAATTACAAATACACAAACCCTTTGTGTGTATGTAAAATGTGAGCCATTAAAGGTTTTTTTGGTCCCTAACATCAAAAGATTGAAACAGCCCAAATGTCCATCAATAAGGGACCATTTAATTACATTGTGTTGCATCCATCTGATAGATAGCTAAGTAAAAGTAGTTCTTTTTGTACTGATACGAGGGGTCTCCAAGATACATTTTACGTGGAAAAAAAAAAGACATAGATCAGCATCTGTAATATGCTCCATTTTGTGTAGTAAAAAGGAGGTAAACAAGAATATTTACTCACATTTGGCTTGTATAACCACAAACTCCAGAAGATGCAGAAGAAACCAAAATGTATGTACCTATACGGTGGGTAGGGACTTGTCTGTAGGGGCACGGGGCAGGACAGACACTTCTCACTACCTACTTATTTATACCTCTTTATTCTTTTAAGGTTTCAAATCAAAAAAATAGTCAGGTAATAATTTTGAAATCCAATTTTCCATCACCTAGCCGGGTGTTCTGTGATCAGTCTTACCGGCTTGAACTTAGCCCTGTTAGAATCATCATGGCCCAATCTCTGTTTATTAAAAGACATATTTCATGTAGTTGCTTCTTTGGGTCTCAAACCTTGTCCACTGAGAGAACTTAAACAGGCACTGTGTTGTCTGTAGGAGGCAAGGGAATTCACCAGCTGGGCATACATCACAAACCTAGTTTCTGACTCCACCTCTGCCTCCATAGGTGCTTGACCTTGGGTGGACAAGTCACTGCCTTTGCTTGGGCCTCAGTTTACCATTCTGCAATCTAAGGATGTTGCTCTAGGATTTGCTCCTTTTGTTTTTGAAATTTTAAGACTCGTATCAAATGACAAATGCCGTTTTCCACTTAATCTCTCACTTCCTTCTATTACCTCGCCACATCCTTCCTTTTTCAAACATTTAATAAGTCTTGCCAGTTATGTGCCTCATACAGTTCTAGGGGCTTTGGGAATATAAAGATGAAGGACTAAAAGCCTGCCATCAAAAATCTCATGGGTTATAGGGCACCTGGGTGGCTCAGTTAGTCAGTTAAGCATCCGACCTCTGATTTCGGCTCAGGTCATGATCCCAGGGATCTAGCCCCACACAGGGCTCCACACTGAGCATGAGGCTTGCTTGAGACTATCTCTCTGCCTCTGCTCCTCCCCCACTCACGCACATTCTCTGTCTCAAAAAAAAAATTGTTGGGGAAAGGCAAAAGCAGAAGGCAGTTATAATACAAGGGGAAAGTTCCATGATCAACTAAATCCTACCAGCAAAGCTCTCAGAGATGCAGAATAACAGTATGACCTTGAGGACCACGGAGTCCCCGAGATGACTACAGTCTCTGTAAGTAATAAAGCAATGCCTATTATCCCCTAAACCTACATATTCCTGCTGCCTTAACACTTGAACACCTTTGACTCCCTTTCTCTACTCCCTGGCTCCTTTCTTGGCCAATTGTTTTCCTTTTCTTTTCAGCTCTACTGTCGTCATCCTCATCAAGACCCTCTTCACTTCTTGCCTGCATTCACCCTGGAACTTCACTGCTACTCAGATTTCTTCTTAATCCTGTCTATAAGATGTATACTTGCTAAGCAAATATTCCTGCATTTCATTCCATTTAGACTTATGAACAATTAATCTCTGAATATGAAAATAGGAAATGAGCAAAATGCATGGTAAGCTATGCCATTCAGCATGTGGAATCGGAGCTGTCCAATGGGTTTTATTTCCACAGGTCTTCTATAGAGTGAGAAATGATGAATGGTGATCCCTCAAGGCATTTGAAGATTCTGAGGTGCCTCCTTAACATCAAAGAAAAATATCTATGTGATCTTAATTTGGTAATATACACTTTATTGTATTCTGGGTCTATGTGTGATGATTCTTTACTAATGAGTGCATTTGATGAACCAGGAAACCTAGTTCCTTGACTTTGCAAGCAGGGTTTACACTAACTACCTAATATTTTTGTCCCACTAACAATTTTCCAAATTGTGGATTTGTGTGTTTTGTTAATGGAAAAGCCAAATTGATTCTGAATTAAAAAATCAGAAGAGTCTTATTATAATACCTTATATATAATTTCTATTAAGTCATTACCACCCCCTCAAAAAGGAAAAAAAAATCAACAACACCAGATAAATAAGAACTAAAAATAACCACCAATAACAAATCTACACAGACTAGGATAAATATTATAATCACCTGTTCAGGAAAGAATGCAAAGCAGTTAGGCAAATTGCTTAGCAGATTACACAATGGGTGTTTGGGAATTTCAAATGTGTCTCAATGGAAGCGTAAATATTTATCTGTTCTATTTCTCAGTGTAATATACAGTCAATAAACATTTCCCTATGATATGCAAGCTACCTGTAGAATCAGTCACTGGGACTTAACTCATTTGCAAATCCTTTCCCACTGCCTTGGAATGATGCGCTTCCAACCTGACTACTGGGGTCCAAATGTGATCAAAGATATCTTTTCCTGTGATATTCGGACAGTGTCTGACTTACCTCACTGTCCTGGTAGGCACTCAACTTTTTTTCAACGTAGAGAAAAATCAGGTATTTTAACCAGAAAGCTCAGGGAATCACAGAATTTAGAAAGCAAGGAGGACCATGGCTCTGCTTCCCTTGGTGGGGGTATAAAAATGCCCATTTAAAGCCACACTTGAGGAATTAGGCTTTTATTTATTACCTTAAAAGTTTTATTCATTTAAGTAATCTGTGCACCCAGTGTGGGGCTCAAACTCACAACCCTGAGATCAAGACTCACATGTTCTTCCGACTGAACCATCTAGGCACCCCTACGCTACTTTTATATGCCCAAATTATAAATTATTTGTTAGTTGCAGACTCCCCATGTTCGTCCCTTTATCCCCATCTTTGAGATCAGAGTCTTGTAAATTGTCCCTTGGTCTTTCAAAGCTGGCAATTCTGACACTGATGCACGTTCAGTAGGCTTCTAGCTCCCCCGTAGGTTCATTCTCACCCCATGGGGACCTAGGCTGATGGGAGCCCATTGGTACAAACACTGGGAGTCCAGGGAAAGTCCCTTGTCTGCGGCTCCTTATCCTTTCCCTGATGAAGGTGAGTTGGGAGGCAAGGAGCCTTGTGCTCTGGAAGAGAAAGTACCCTTGATCCCTACTTACACCTTCTCTTTCTAGCCAAATACCAGAGCCACAAAGAAATGCCAGGGTGGATGCCACCACCACTGCCAGCCAGCCCTACAGATCATTGAACTGAGGCAGGCAGTATCAACAGCCCATTTTAAAGAGGAAGAAACATCCCAAGGGTATTTGCCCAAGGACATACCATAGGCAAGGCACCCGGCCAAGGTTAGAACCCTGGCGTGTCTCCTGTAGAACCAGTGCTTTTAGACTCTCAACTGCAGCTCGAGGACTCACAGGTATGCACTTAACCAGCAGACCTCTAATAGCCCTATAGTTAGACCCATGCAGACAGGCTCGAACCCAAGGCCCATTTCCAGGCCCTTTCTGCCTCCTGAGGATGCACCCATCTCCTCAGCCTGCTTCCCGTGCTTGGCCTTCTTTCTGGGGGCTTCCTGGGGTGACGGGCTCCACAGCTGGTTGCTGTGCTTTTGCCTTCTCTATTCTCAAGGGAGGCTCTTCTCTTCTTCATGCTGGCTCGTATGCCCCAGGTCTTCCACGTTGACCGCTCACCTGACTCACTCCATTCCAGACCTGCACACCATCCTGATGTAAAAGGGATCTGCGTCGGCGTTACAAGTGACCTGCTGGTCTGGCCCTGCTCTCGCCAGCATGGCCTGGCTGCTCTCCTTATTTGCCTCATTGCACCCCTGCATGCTGACAATCTGGCAAGTGTTTCTGTAATATGCAATATGAATACCTGAATGTTCTTCACAGGGTTTATTTTACTTCCAACCCAACCCCTCGTAAACTCAGGGGCATCTGGACGATGGACCCCTAGGCATTCAGGCAATTATTCCCATACACACTCAGTTTTTTCTATGGTCCCACTCAACAGTCCCCTGCATCAGAAAGAGAACCAAATCCGTGTCCTCTCACTCCTTTTGAGAGCTATTTTGGATATCACTCGTCGTATGTACAACTAGGCACAAGTGTATCGAAAAAGGTGGAGCTAACTTGCTGCTCCAACTTATTTGAGTCATGCCCAGGTCTGAGCTTAACCAGGTGATTTACAGATGTAATACGTTCATGCGGGGAAAAATAAGTGCTGATTCAGTTTAGAGGGCCACTGAGCACGGCTAATGTGACTGCCCAAATGTTGCTGCATCATCTATTTCCTTATCCCCCAAATACGTGTTCCAGCTAGATGGAATATATTTGGTCCACGGAATGGCCAGGATCTGTCTCATTTCCACATCTTTGCAAATGCTGTCCCCTCCCCGTCCTGTTCAACCCCTCACTGCCAACTCCCACCCTGCCACCCACACCTCCTAAACCAGGTCCCCTATGATGTATCACAGGTTGTCACCACTTACTTGTTTTCCCTAGTAGTCCTAAATTCCTAAGGGCCTCATACTGTGCCTTTCTTGCTTCCCATTGTGTGCCCAGGGCTTAGCATGATACCTGGCATGGACAGGTTGCAAATGAAGATTCTGGAGATGAGGGAATGAATGAATGAATGAATGATCAAAGTGACTGATCACAATTTACTCACTATTAGGGAAAGGTCACACCTATTAGCATTGTGAAAGAAAGGTATAACACGTGTGGTCAAGCGAAAAAATAGTCAGCTGTAAAAATGCATGACTGCCAGAATCTCATTGGCAGAAAATTCTTTTTCTCAGGGACAGAGACAGAAGGGGCACTGTCCAGAAGATCTTTACCAAAATGTTAATTTGGGGGTAGAGAAACCGGGGGAGATTTTGTTCTTCACTTCCATTAAACATCTTCCATGGTGCTTGAATAGGAGTCAGATCTACAGTAAAACCTGCTAAACAACAGCACGAATGTGACAAGCCAAACAAACGCAGACGTTTTTGTTCTTCAGCAGCACAGAAGTGTAGCTACTTGTGGCCCGTGTGCCTGTGGTGGGCAGGAGACAGCCTTGACCTGGACGTCTGCAGAGAAAGGGGTCTCGGCAAACTTAGCACACTCATCTTAAGTAAGGATTTGTTCTCATCTCCACGGGAGATTTCCACTGTTTTCTCATTAAAAACACACAAAAACCAAAATGAAAACAACAATTACGTGTTTCCTATGGTCTGGCTGTCCTTCTCATTTGTCTGACAAATTTGTAATTGATCCCAGAGGTGATACCCCAGTAGCTCTCCTCTGTGTTTTCAGCTTTCTTCTCTCCCTTCCTCCCTCTCCCTACCCGGCTTGGCATACAATGCAGATCATTCTATCTGTAAGTTAGTACTAGAACTGAGCTTTTGAAATGTGTCTGTGTACCCTATGTACTAGGCTTGGCTGACTACTGGCTTCCTCTTGTTCGTAATAAAGAAGCTAAAAAAATGCTAAATACCTGAAGAATATAGAAATTCCCCCTTCTGTGTAATAGCAAGAAGAAAAAGGGGGAATCAAACAACCTAATTCTGCTTTACTAGGGAAGAGCCAAATCAAGTTCGGTGCTATCATGTTTGCACAATGAAACAGGAGCTTAAAAAGAAAGGAGCCAGAACTCTTATCAACATGGGGCAATATCCAGGATGCAGCGTTGAATGCAAAAAGCAAATCGCAGCATGAAAAATAGCAATGATTCCATTTATAAAACAAACTCGGTCCTATATCACTTCTACAGGAACATGTATATGCAAATAGGTAGAAAATTCCGGAAGGACACAAAAAGCTCAAAGAGCTGCTCCACTCTGGTAGGACAGCAGAATCTTGGGGGAGGACAAGGATGGAGATCCAATTTGACTTCAGAAATATTTAAATTATTTGGGTTTTTTATAAGGGGAAGGTGTTCATATATGCTTTTTGTATCCAAAACTAATTTAAAAACTAGATAGTACCTGTTAAGTACCTAAGTATTGCGAGGCACAAAGTACACTCCCAGCAATTAGTAGTTGCATTTATCATTATAAAAAATAAACAAGCATTACCGTTTTAATTATCTTAAGGGTGCAATATATATTGCCAAAATTTTAGTTTATGTGTGTCAAAGACGTGTGTTGGCAGAGAAATATCATGTGCCCATTTGTGTACTTTTTAATCCTTGTAGAAAAGTAGAAAGACAAACAGATAAAAGACCAGGCAGGGATGCTGTCAGTGACGCCAACTGCCTCAGAGCTTCTCAGAGAACACCCGTTGTTATTCCAGCCTTAGCAAAGTCACATTTCACCTTTGCATCCCTCTTAACAGGCCATGGAGACTGGAAGAGTATTTTAAATATTCCATTCACTCCCCAGAGGAGCCAATCTGACATTTCCACAGAAAAGGAACTTACACCATATTACCTCTTAGAAGTATATGAGCTCACGACTGTACAATTTGATAATTGAGAAATCCAATCGGCTCTCTGTGAGGCGGGGAAAATGGATTTTAGAGGAGATGGAATCCAGGCAATGACTTTCGGGCAGACCGGTCAATAGCTCTAAGAGGCCAGATTGATTGCAGGCAGGAGTGAGACCAGGGGGTGGAGAGGGGCTCGGAGCAGCTGGGAGAAACCAGGCTTCCGGTTGGCTGCCTCTCTCTGCGTCTGATTCAGTTTCTTTCCTGCTGATTCCCTGCATCCAAATATGGGCCATTTCCCTTTCCTCAGGTTAACATTCCTTGAGTACTTTCACCTTGAAGTGTGGGGCTAAGTTAGGCAGTGGCCCAAGTAATTTGTTATGAATAATGATCAAGATACTACCATGGGCAAATGACTTTTTCCATCTTTTCTTAAGTAAATTGAGATGCATGGTTAATTTTTAACAACGGCAGTCTTGCTCATTTGCCTTTCAATTTGCTTTCTAAGATCCACTGTCTGTCTTATTTACACTAGAGTGAAGACTGAAAACCTCTCTGAGCCAGAGAATGGCTCCAAGCTCTCTCTCCTGGCCTGATTCCTACCTGTTCTCGGTCCCAGCAGATCAGGACTCATACCACGACTCTGCCACTCCCTGGCTGTGAACTATTGGGCAGGTGATAATAACAGTCTGAGACTCAATTTCTTCTCTGTCCAACGGGGGCCATGCAGGGGCCATGGCAGCTATAGAGCCTGGTGGGCACTCGATATCTAGTTATCCTTTCCCTGTGGAGTGCACGCCCCAGATAGACAGGCTGAGTAGCCCTTTGCCTGCCCATAATTTGCTCCAGACTTTACTTCCCAGATGGCTCAGTACATCAATACTTAATAAACCCTAGTGCCTTTTATATTTCTACTTCCCAATGTGAATTTCATGGTAAGCCCTTCCTGTCTTCCTCCACTTCCAGCCTCTCCTGATTAAGTCTTCCATCTGAGATTTCCACAAGACCATGTGTTCCTTACCGGGGAACACTGGTGACAACGGTCAGGGATGGGTCCTCTTCACAGAACGTAGGTTCTAATTTGTGGACTTAATTCAGGTCCTACTGAATATGCCTGAAACCCAAGAACTATCCAGATACGCTAGTGTGGATGAATGCCTTGGGTCCACTTTGAGAAAGCCTGCGCAGAGGCCCATGTATCTGAGTATTTTGGATAGGAGGAGAAGCAGTCTGATTCGGCTGCCCATATTCTGAGGTCAGAAGCAAGGACATTTACTGCTGAAATATTTATATCGAGTGGATCAACAGGCCAGGCTGGAGGCTGACTCACTGCCATTGGATTTCTCCTCTCCTCACTAACTTAATGGAATTCTGAGAGAGAATTTCCACTTTGGGGTATGAGAGACTAAGACAGCTCCCTTCCCTTGCAGAAAACAAACACTAATCCTTGACATAGTAGGAAACCCAACTGCCTGATCGTGCAAAAATGGGTAGAAACAGAGAGACAGCTGGGGATGCATGCTCGCTTGGAGGAGGAAGCCAGAGAGCGATACCAATAAACTTTGACTTCCAAGGCTTTTTGCGTGGGGCTAAGCTGCAGGCACAGAGGCAGGCAAGGCTGCCTTAAAAACACCTTGTGCTCTTTCTGGCCTGGGGAACCAGAAAAGTAAAGCTGAGCAATCATGGGTACTGAAGAGAGTGAAGGACTCACAAAAGGGAAAGAGTCAGACGGAGCATCCCCAAACTCTGCTCAGCCATGTCTCTAAAACCTCTGAATGACTCAGGCGTGAGCCAGATTGAGAGAAACTAAGCTAAAGACAAAAGATCTGTATTAAGACCAGATCTTGAGGCTGCTCCTCAAGAAATAAAATTCACAACTTGAGCCCAGCCGAGGAAATTACCTGGAAAACAAACCAAGCAACAAAAATTGGGTAAAAATAACAAATTCCAAAATTCTCCAAACTTAACATGCATAACGTTCAGGATATAATCTGAAATTACCTGACTTTCAGAGAACCAAGAAAATGGAGTATATTCTCAAGAGAAAACATCCAACTGAGTCCAAGCCTGCGATGAACTAAATGTTGAAACCAGCATAAAAGGATTTGAAAGTACTGTCTTTACTATTCTCGAAATGAAGTGAAACAAAACATGTTTCCAGAAAAGAACAGCTCAGCTGAACAACAGAAATAATAAAAAATAAAGAAGTGGAAAATCTGGAACGAAGATATGTAATTTCTAAAACTAAACCAAAAAGTCATGGGATAGACTTAATAGACAAATGGGCATGCAGAGGAAAGAATGGGTTAATAGAAGCTGTACAAGATGAAGAGGAAAGGGAATGAAGACTGAAATGGAATTGGTCAGAGCCTTATGGATGTGTTAGATGATATCTAATAGTAAACATACAGGTATTTGAAATGACATAGGAGAAAGGAGAATCAAGTTGCAGAAAATTTTTTTAAGTAACCAGTAACGGGGCGCCTGGATGCCGCAATCGGTTAAGCATCCGACTCTTGATCTGAGCTCAGATTATGATATCGCAGTTTGTAGGTTCAAGCCTCGCATCAGGCTGCGCGCTGATGGCTTAGAGCTTGCTTGGGATTCTGTCTCTCCTTCTCTCCGCCCCTGTCCCATTTATGCACACACACTCTCTCAAAATAAGCAAATAAACAAAAATAAATAAAGTAACCAGTGATGATAAAATAACCAAGAAAATCTCTAGTATTTAGAAATTAAATAACACAATTATAATAAATAATCCTTGGTTCAGAAAAGAAATGACATGAGAAATCAAAATATCTTTGAACTGAATTATAAAAATACAAATGTATCAAAAATCTGAGGACACAGTAAAGCGATGCTTATAGGGATATTTTTAAGTTTAAAAGGCTTTATTAGTAAATAAAGGCTCAAACTGATGATCTAAACTTAGAGCTTAAGAAATTAGAAAAAGAAGAACAAATTAAACACAAAGCAAGCAGAATGAGATAAAGACAAGAGCTTAATAAAACAGACTCAAGAAGAAATAACAAATTTGAACAGACCTATATTATCTAAGGAAATTTATAGATAATAATTATATATGTAAGAGAGCCAAAATAATCCACAGAGAAATGAAAATTAGAATAGAGTTTAGAAAGATTGTTGGTTACAAGATCAGAATATAAACATTAATTACATTTCTATATACCGGGTGGAAAGTAGAATTTTAAAAGACACAATTACAGTCATGTTAAAATTATCAAATATCTACAACTAACTGAGGTGTAAGAACTTCACAATACAATAAATTATAAAACATTAAGAAGAGAAATTAAAGAAGACCTAAGTAAAAGGAGGAATGTGCCACGTTCGTGGATGAGAAAACCGGTATTATACAGATGTGATCTATAAATTTAATAGAATTCTCGTTTGTGTAACTTAACTCATTCTGAAATTTATATAGAAATACAAGGGGTCAAGAAAAGCCAAGATGCTCTTGAAGAACAAAAGTCAAAGGACAGGCTCTGCTTGATATCAAAATGGACTGTAAAGGTGCAGTTTTTTTTAATGTGATACTGAATCAAGGAGATGCAAATTAGCTGAACAGAATGGAGAGCTCAGAAACAAACCAGACATATATGGACCCCTGACTGATGTAAAAGCGAGCACAGCAGAGCACTGGGGAAATGATGGGCGAGTTGGCAACAGGTACTCCAACTACTGGATATCCAATGAGGGGAACACTTGGGCTTATATTAAGCATACATAAAAATCAATCCCAGGAAGATTGTAGGTCTAAATAAGAAAGGCAACATAATAAGGTTTCCAGAAAACAACATAGGAGAATTTCTTGATAACCTCAAGGTCCAGAAAGATCTCTTAACCAGACACCACAAGCACTAACCATAATGAAAAGATTCATAATTGTGACTAAATTAAAAGTAAGAACTTTCACCGTCAGAAGATGGGAATGAAATGGCAAGCCATGGACTGCTAGAAGGTATTTGTAATACAGGAAGTGAGGAACTCTGCCCAGAATACACAAAGAGTTCTTGCAAATAAATAAAACAGACAATGCAATTTAAAAATGAAAGATTTGGGCAGGTAATTCGCAAAAGAAGTTATCCAAGTGGCTAAAATCCATATGAAAGGGTGTTTAACTACATTAGTAATCAGGAAAATGGTAATTAGTAGCACGATGTGATACCACTGTTTACTCACCAAAATGCCATACAACAATGAAAAGAACTTCTTCACAGGACAGTATGGGGTAATCTCAAAAACATAACGCTGAGAAATGAAATCAGATGTACAATGATACACAGTGTACAAATCCACTAATCAAAAACTTTAGAACAGACAGCACTGAAATGTAGTGTATCAGAATAAACTTAATTCATAAAACTATAAGGAAAGTAATGTCAGGATGGTAATTTTTAGGGGGTAAGGGATGGTAGTGAAACTAGGCGGGAACCTGAAGGAGAACTCTTGAGGTGCTGATAATATTCTATTTCTTGACCTGGATATTGGTTTTATGTTTGTTTGTTTCATAATAATCTGTTGAAGTCTGTGTGTGTGTGTGTGTGTGTGTGTGTGTGTGTGTGTGTGTATGGATGTGTGGATGTGTGTTGCTGCAAGAGGAGGGCTACCCACTACAGAGGGCAGAGAGAAAATGGGGCTCCTGATCATCATGGAGAGATGTGAGGTCAGCCCTGGATCATCCACCTGTGAATTTCTTGTACAGTTCAGAGAAACCAACCTCAATCTTGTTAAGTCACCATTTAAGGAATTTCTGTTCCTTGCAGCCAAATGTAAGCCTAACTTCTATAAGATAAGACTGGGATTCAAGTCAATTCACAGCAAACACCTATTATCTATTAGGCCCAGGGCTTAGTTCTGGGAACAGCACAAGGAATAATGAACGTCAGGACTACGTGGGATCAATAAAAGGTGAGACACACACAAAGAGATCAGAGAGAAGCATTTAGCCCATTATGATCTGGACTGGGCCACAGTCAATCCTTTATTTCCTGGAAGAATGTAGATCATCTGCTGATTTTCTCGGGTAGCTTGTACCCAGGAAGCTTGTCTTGTGCTATGGAAGGCTGGTCTTATGGTCATTGTAGAAAAGTAAACACATTTTTGTTAAAACCATATGTAGGACAACTCTTCACTGAAAATGGGATTCTTGGGCCTTTTCAACTCAGCTTGGGTCTCAAGCACCATCAGACAAGGACCCTGAAACATTTATTTTTCAGAACTGAGCTTCATTCAGCTTCATGTGTGAAGGTGCAGCGCAGTCTTGAAGTGAGCACTGAGCAGGAAGTGGGGATAGGTCGGTCACTCTCCTTGCCAGAATCAGATTGAGCCCAGGTTATTTTAAAGTGAGCTATGAAGCAAATCAGAGTTGTTTTTAAATACATAAATCCAATAAGCCAGTTGGACCTGGGACTAAACCTGTATCTTTTCTAGAATTATTCAGCCAGAAAATCAAAATATTCCCTAAACTGAATCTGAATTGAATTGTACCGTTATTTCATTTGGTTCAAATCCCTGGATTGTGGAAGGAGGGGAGGGCCGCGTTTGTGCAGGAGGGGCTGAAGAGTGGGAGCCTACGTGGGTGGCAGAAGGTTCCATGAGCCTGTTGTGTTCAGAATGTAAAACAAAACCCTGTTAGGGATCTGACATGTAAGAGTTCTGGCTGCATGATAGCAATTCAGCCATGAAAGGGGAAGATGACCTATATTTGCCTGTATAGACGGTGCATTCGTCATTTAATCGGTGCTTGAGAAATCAGCCTGGGTCCAGGCAAGATAGCAGAGTTTGGCCTCCTGCTTAATGCTCCCAGAGATGGGCAGCCTACCTGACAGGTATGATTTATTACGCAGAGAACGCGATGTTTTCTTCTTGAAATACACTCCTCAGGCAGAGCACAAAGTGTTGTGCTGTTCCAAAAGCTGGCTCCACAGTACTGCGGTGTTTGATCAAGGGAAGGTTTCACTGCGCAGACACCTTGGCTGGGAACACAATGTATTGTAATGCAAATAGCTTCAGTCCTTCTCCGGGAAATCAGGAGCTTTTCAAAGAGGTACAAGAGGAGGGAACAAATGGATGCTAAAAGCAAAATATAGAAATAAAACTAAGCCGTGTCATAGCATTCTGTCTCTGTGAACCTCACAGTCGCCTGACATCAGAAATAACTTTGACTCATGCTGTGCCAGGGCTTTGGGGAAGGAGCCCAAGGGGCAGGTGCTCTGCCCGGGCCATAAAAACCAGCTAAAAAACCGGCTGGCTGCCGTGTGATGAGCTCCTGGTGATGTCAGCATAGTGACAGGTTTGAACGTCCACCATTTATAGGTTCGTCGATTCATATCTCACCTTACACTGTGTTAGGCACTGGGGATGTAACCAGAGGAGAAAAAGTATGCCATCATTTTATTCCAGAGGAGTGTCCTCCTATGGAGAATCCCAGACAGGAATGGTTGAGGAATTTGAGCCCCTAAGAGTTTTCCCACATTTGTTCCTAGCTCTGCGACACCTGAGATTGATGAGCTAATTAATAGACTTGTGCTGAAGGAGAGTATTAAGAGGACTCAGTGGCCAGGGGACCCTGGCCTAATCACACCTGTGGCTCCACAGACAGAACATGGCAGAGAGAGAGTTGTCATACCACACCCCACTTAAAACCCCTTGGTTTCTGATGCTCTTTGGATCAAGTCTACAATCCTGAACCTTGTCTCCAAAGGCTGCACATGCCTCCAGCCTGGTCACCCTCTGTCTCCTCGTCACAATGCCAGCGTCCTCTGCTTTTCTTTTCTTTTTTTAATGTTTATTTTATTTACTTTGAGAAAGAGAGAGAGAGAGAGAATGAGTGGGGGAGGGACAGAGAGAGAGAGGGAGAGAGAATCCCAGGCAAGCTAAGCACTTGTCAGTTGAGCAGGGCTCGAGCCCAGGAACTGTGAGATCATGACCTGAGCTGAAATCAAGTCACTTGCTTAACAGACTGAGCCACCCAGAAGGCCCCGTCCTCTGCTTTTCTAACGTGTCCTGCTCCTGTCTATGCCAGGGCCTCGGAACGTGCTCTTCTCGCTACCTGGAATTCTGACTTGCCTGGCCAAACCTCCCCAGTCCTCAGGCCTCAGCCCGTTACTTCACTGGGAGGTTTTCCAAAGGCCCTTTGTCCACCCATTCCAGATCAAGTCTCTGTCACATCGGCGCACTAACCTTTTTATGCTGCCTTCTTAGGGCTTACTTACCGTTATAAGACTATTTATATAATCTTTTGCAAACCCTCTTTCCTGCTGGATTGTGATCTTTGTTAGTTGAGAGGCTGCATCCATTTTTACTTACCATCATATCCTACCGTTGAGCACAGGGTCTGGCTCAAAACGATAACAGCAGTTCACATTGGATACATCGGGCTCACATTTACTGGGTACTTTCTACTTTCTTAATGTACTAATTTAATGAATGCTCACAATAACCCATGAAATAAATGCTACTGATACGCTCAGTTTGCAAATGGGAGTTGGGGGAATAGAGAGGTTGAGCAACTTGCCCAAGGCAACCTAGGCAATCAATAAATATCTGAGCAAGAATTTAAACCCAAACAGTGGAACTCCAAAGTCCATGGTCTTATCAACTATGGCAGTGGCTCAAGAAAGATTTGTCAAATGAATGAGTTTATAAACAAATAAATGAAATTGGGTTGGCATAATGTTTATGAAACTAACTGACCAATGGAGGTCATTGTGTGAGGGGTATTTTCTCTGCCTATTGTATCATATATGCTAATATTTATATGCTTATAATGCTTATTATAGACACATCCTTTATTTTGCCGATAAGGAAACTGTCACTTAGAGAGTTTAGTAACAGGTCATACAGCTAACACATAGCAGAATTTGGATTCCAAACTCTTTTTTTTTTAACGTTTATTTGTTTTTGAGAGAGGGAGAAAGAGACAGCAAGCAGGGGAGGGGCAGAGAGAGGGAGACACAGAATCTGAAGCAGGCTCCAGGCTCCGAGCTGTCAGCACAGAGCCTGATGCGGGCTCAAACTCAAGAGCGGTGAGATCATGACCTGAGCTGAAGTCCAACGCTTAACCAAGTCACCCAGGTACCCCATGGATTCCAAACTCTTTTAAACACTATATTATGCCCCCTCCTGCATGAAATCGAGAATGACACATGCTGCTGTAAGAAGGAAGAGGAAGCCTAACACTTGAGGATTTCAGTTCCCTGCACCCAGGCATACAGACCAAACCCTCCCAAGTGAAAGACGGAAGTGGGTGGGGCTGATTCCCTTCTCCCCTTCCTTTTCAAATTCACCCCCAGTCAAGGCATAGAATCTTGTCCTCAATACTCAGACAGAAGCCGTTGGCATCTCAGACCAGGAGACCCCTAGTTAGGAGCCTCTTTGCGAGGTCATACCTCCTTCCCCAAATCCATTCCTTTCTCCCAAATGCTCATCTTGGCGGCTGTAGCCCATGACAAAAACATGAAGGTATACCAGTGAGCCCTCCTACGGTTATCAGAACTTACCTTTGTGGACAGGCAGGTTCTGACCTTGGGCAGTGGGCTGATTTCTCATTCAGCAAATACTGCCTGAGCACCTGTGACATGGCAGGTCTGGGGCAGATTGTCGAGGATACAACCATGAACAGCATGGTCTCTGCCACCACTAACACTCCCTGCAGATAGCAAACTGAAAATAAAGTGGCTGGTCACACAGTTAATTATGGGATTCTGGGACAAGGCGATGTGAAATGTCACCAGAAGATGCCTTCCCTGCTCTGTCTGTTTATCCACTAGTTCGTTCCTCCCTCCGGTGCCCAGTTATGGAAAAGCAAGCTCACAGCTGATAACCAGAGATTAAATACTTCATCTTCTAAATGCAAAGAGATACGCCTTCTGGGAATAGACTCTCACTCTGCACCAAGCAGAAAATGAAGCACAACTACGTTAGTGGTTTTCGCCACCAAGAGAGATGATAAAAAAGGACTGGGAAAGAGAGAAGAGGAGCTTTGGGGAAAGTCCAGAAGGTGGGAGAACTACATCTGCAGAATGTTTTTTCCCTCTCTGGGTGATCTTCCCAGAATGTTCTTAATGACTCTAGGGGTGACTGTGAACATAGGCTCTTGTACCTGCTTCTCAACTGGTATTTCCTACCAGTTGAGAATCACCTGCATCACCTGCAACAGAGATGGCAGGGGGCACGATGAGAAAGAAGCATGGCAGGGCTTGGTCCCCAACCTCCTGCAAGCTGGAGCTGGCACTGTAGATTCGTGTGGGCCTTCGAGTGGGTGTGCCAGCATGTCAGGACGTGGGCCAGTGTGCCACCGGGCACCAAGGATGCACAGCAGGGCAAAGGCCAAGATAGCATAACAAAGGCTCTTGGAAACTTCCATGTCTCCAGTTCTTAAAGAGTAGGGCAAGGAGTCCCCATAACTAGACTCTTCCCTCTTCCACCTTTCTGCTCTATTTGGTGTGAGACCTCAAGAAACTTGGAATCAATAAGCGTGTGTGTGTGTGTGTGTGTGTGTGTGTGTGTACACCTGGAGAGACCGCTCTGACTTGAGAATAGTACCTAAATAATGGCACAATGTAAATCTGACTCAATACCTGGGCAAGACTTTTTTACAAGTGACCACGATGCTACAGGTTGAATACAGTGCATTATGCAAGTTTAATTTTCTCCTTGCCAAGCAGAAGCATGAGGGCTTGCCTGAGCCAGCCCTTTCCTGCCCTAGAAGCTGGGATTTGCCCCCCGTCCAGGGACCAGCCCCTCCCTCTCTGCCAGCCTTGGTCTGCTGTCATTATGTGTCCAGTGTTGGTCACCTGTGGGCACCCCCATTACAGCAGGATGGGCTAAGACTTTGGGTCTCTGGCTTTAAAATCAGCTCAGCATCTGTATGTGCCAGAGGCAGAGGGTATGGGAAGAAGGAAGGAGCTAAACTCTTAGAAGCAGTTGACACACCTAAGCCTGCAGATCCCAAAATGCCACTGGTAATGGAATTTGTTGAAAATTTCCACCATGGATACCCCAGAATGCAGTAAGAGCTTTCCTCTGCTTAAGGGAATCTCATATTTCTGATTTTTCTGAGGACACTAAGGGAACAAAATGACCCTATTAGGGTGCCTACCAGGCAGAGAGAACACAGCCTGCTAATTAACTGACCTAAGACCTTTGCTTAGGGATTTCCTTAGGGACTGCAAAGTCACTTCATGAAATGACGACAGGCTCCCTCAAGGCCAGATCCAATAAAATGCAGGATTGGAAACAAACCTTCCCTGTCCTCTTGTTTCCAGGTTTATCAGGACTGAGAGGCCCAGCTGTGGTTTGTGAGGGCAAGAAGAGGTAGAGAGAGAGGGGGGAAGAAAGAAGAGAGGAGAAGTGAGGGCAGAAGAAAAAATAATGCAGAATGAGAATTATGGAGTCTGGTTTTCCCATCCAAACCGTGGTCCAGTTTTATGCCTATTACAGAACAATAGTGCTAATGACAATATTTATGCTGGAGAAACAAAACTATAAATAGACTGACTCTCCATCAGTAGGAAGCTGGTTGAGACAATTACAGTGGCGTTATATTATGAGCTGATTATATTATTAACAGGCTGTTTAGGATAACATGGCTCTTCAAAAGAATAAGTTGATTTGTAATATTGACCTAGAGAGACATCTGTGAAAGCAGTAAGAGTACACTTGATCATATTTTTTGTAAAACAACACCAAGAACAATACGCATACGTACTTAGAGGGGAATAAAGTCCCTGACATTTATGCATGTGTCAGTGCGAGCAGGGAGAAACATGGGAGATTACCCACAAAACTTAGCGATGGATACTTCTGGAAGGGTGGATGAGGTGCTGGAAGCGGGGGAGGGAAAGAATTATGGTTTTCTTTGCACAATGCTGTATTGTTTGACTTGTCACAATGAATACACTTTGCCAGAATCTGAGATGGAAAAACGATCAAAAGGGTTGGAAACAGAAAATTGCTTGCCATCTAAGATGCATACGTGAGAGCAGTAAGCCCTGACTGCTGCTGCCCATTAGGCATCTTACCCGCTGCATCTTGTCTGCATCTCCAAGGAGCCTGTGCTCCCATTTTCCAGGCTCAGAGATGCTCAGGAAGTTGCGCTAGTCTAAGTGTAAGGCCAAGAGCTGATTTTTGCATCTAGGTCTATCCTATTGCAGAAGCCCTGGAGAAAGGCTGAGCCTGAGGGCAGAGGCCAGGCAGCAGGCTCCCGAACAGTGGTGTCAAGGGAGGTGAGCAATTTCTTTCTGTGACCCAGGGCAGGGCAGGGACGGTGACAGCTCTGAGCCAGACCCAGGGTTAGAACTGCTTCCCCAGCATATCACCATCTCCAACTTTAATATCTCAATTCTCTTGGCTGGGCTCGACTGAGCAAGCTACCCATCAGCTTCTACACAGCATTTCCCAGGGAACAGGCTGTTTGGAACATTCTATGTCTGGAAGCATTTTTATCACTGAGAGGCCATAACCAAGAGCAGTGCAACTGCCTACCCCACTTTCCCATTCCCGTGGGCAGGGCAATTAAGGGCACTCAGGTCCAGCCGGCAAACGGCGTTGGGTAGTCAGATCTTATTAATCTGGGGGTATTGCGACAACGTAACACAAGCCTGACTGAACTTTGCCTCTGCAATATTGGTAGTTAAAAAGGTTTGCCAGGTTTCTTGATGAATAAGGAAAACAGACGAGAGAGAATGGGAAACGTTTAACCTACGTGAGGGATTTAAGTGAGTCTTTGTTTCACTTGCAAAGAACTTAAACAAGGTGTCTGCCTAAAAATGCCAGCACTAAATAGTTGTTATTGATGGTAAAAGCGGATTCAGCAAGATTTCTAGGTCATAACTTTTTAGAAGTACCCAAGTGACTACATCTGCTTCAGAGCACAGTCTATTTCCCCAGCAACGAGATTCCCCGAAACGACTAAAGTCTCCAGTTAGAATTGATGGGGTCTCAATGTAGCATCTCCGAGACTGAAAACGCCACCAGAGCAGGTGTCCCAACTGTGTTGCAGTTTATTCTTGCAGCCTAGATCTCAGCCTAAAAGCTTGCAATTTCTGTCTCCACGGGCCTCAGCACATGCAAGCTGCACGCAGCCTCAGAAAGAGGAAGTGTCTCCCTTTCTTTGCAAAGGACACATCTGCTTATTCTTCCCCTCCTATTCCCTTCCGTTTTCAAAATGACACTTCCCCTTGCCTTTCCATTTTCCCTGGACTCCACTTCCTTGTCTCCAAGGTGGTTCCCGTCTCCGCTTAAAAAAGTTCTCCCTCCATCTCCTCCTCTGGAGATTCGCACCCGGTAGAGAGTGGTCCTGCTCAGCGGCCTCTGTTGCCTCAGACCTACTCACTACTTCCCTATCTTCTGTCCCCACCGTCAACTGCTCTCCCAAAGGTCACTAGTGACATTCCATCAGCAAACGCAGTGACCTTTTCTCAGCCTTCATCCCACCTGACCTTTCTGAGTGTCTCACACCACGGGCCATCTCCTGTTTGCATTTTTGGAAAATCCATTTTTTGCTTCCTAATCTCCTAGTCTGTCCCTGTTTTTTTTTCTTTTTTTCTTTTTTTTTTCCTCTGTCTTAGTTTCTTTGCTCCCCTTTCTTCCTTGAAATAGAAAGTTTTTCAAATTCTGTCTCTTCTAGGGGTTGGGGGTTGCGTCTCACTCTCTCCCGTGACTATAAATGCATCTTCGTGAGTGATTTCCAAATCTACACCCCAAATCAAGTCCTACTTTTCCACCAAAAATCTTAGCCTGTAGTTTTCTCTAGCAGCACCACCAGCTTCCTGGTCAGTGGGGCTCTCCCGGCTTCCTTGCCCACCCATCCCAATAGTAAGTAAAACTCTTTTGCTGGTTCTGACTCTGAAATGTCTACGGCAAAGTAGCATTTGTCATTTCTTCATTTAGGGAGCTTGGATCAACTCAATTCTGAGTCTGTATCCTAATCCCTGCCGTGTAGACCATGGCAAACACACTGCAGGTGGGATGAGGATTATGGCCCTTACACCAAAGCACAGAGTCTTTGACACCTGGGAGATACCACCTGATGTTGCCCAGTAATTATAGTTGATTCTTGTTATTCCTGGTAGCTATATTCTATGAAGTCACCAAGTACAGTAAATTAGTAGACTCTGAACCATGGCTCCTAGGGAAACACAGGATTAGGTTCCTATGAGTCCTTCCTTAATCACAGTTTCATCAGCTGATCGATACAGAACCCTGTGTTTGCTTCCATCTTAAAACACCTTATTTAACACACTTTGGTGGTTCATTACCATAGAACTCACAGCCAACAGCACTATGACTCATGCCTGAATGAAGCTTATTCTAACACTCGTATTTTCTCCATGAGGCACACCACAGCCCTCTTGCACTCAGGAACACTTGGAAGCCACTTTCAACAGCGAAATCACTAAGAAAGGACACAAAAACAAAAACAAAAACAAAACACCCCAGAGCACTATTGTTCACGGCTCTGTGCATATCTATGAATATCAGCAAATGCACCTTAAGTATTGATTTGGGGATTACAAAGTACATTTGAGCAAGCAGGTGAATTTGCAAACATGGAACCTGCCAACGATGGGAATGAATTACTTTCCCCTTCTCATACCCAATACCCTCCCCCTTGCGGAGGCCCTGGCTGCCTCTTGCCACGATTAGCTGCTGAAGTGCGAACTCTCCTGAAGGGACGTTTCTGTCCCAAGCTCAGTCTTCCCATGCCTACACTGTACTTTCCATCCTGTGCCTCAAGCTCCTGGCTGACAGCAATTCTCTTGTGCGCCTCCTTGCTGCCCGCTCCGCCTCTCTGGACCACACCCTAACCAGCTGCCACAATACCAATGCATCATCTGAAACAAAACCACTCAACTTCTTCGACGTTCACTGCCCTAATTTCTGAAATGGGCTGATGCCGTTTGGCCCACTACTTTATAGGAGTTTTGTGACGATCACGTACGGTGGCAGTTCTTACATTTCCACGTGCCGAAGAATCACTGGAGAAGTGGACCAAAAAAGGCAAGAGACACTATTTGTTTATCATTCAGGTGTCTGGGGTCCAGTCTCACATTTTCCAACTCAGCAGTATGGGGCCAGCCCCAAGGATTTACTCTTTAGCAATCTCTGTTTCTTGGATCACACTTTGAGAAACGCTGGCAGAAGTCAATGGATGTGAAGGCACGTTGCAAATTAGAAGGCAGGCTACCTCCATCTATCAGCAATCGGCAGTTTGCAGGCCTGCTCTGTGTTGCTCTGTGGCCACTGTGGGAACATAACAGGGTGAGGACGAGGAAAAACAAACTCCAATAGGAGGTGGGAGAGAGTGGTTACCACGTTTTTGCTAATGTTGTGTTTTCACAAGACCACTACAAAAATAAGCCAAACTTGTGCAAAGAAAAAAGTAGGCCAGCAAGCACAGAGATGAAAACAACAGAAAATGGTGGGCACGCACCTCCTCTCTCCCGTCAGGCAGTGCTCCCCTTGACAACAGGAGCCAGCAGTTTGTGTCTCCAACGCCCACGCTGTGGGTTCATACTGGTGCGTGCTTAGCGGGTTTTGAGTGGCTAATCTGTTTATACATATGTCAAGTGAACGAAAGCCTCATTAAATACAGTTAAACAGATGGCCATTAAAAAAAATAATCAATTACTACTTATTTTTTGACTGACTTGTAGGCAGGCATGGCCACTGACTTCTCAAAGAGGAGGATAAGGAAAGGGAATGAAGAAGAGACTTGTATTAAAGTCCCTACTGCACGCCACCGCTGTCCTTGCACCTTGAAATCTGAAGCTCTCCAACCATCTTTTAGCCCCAAGGCAAGAGGCATCATGGAGCATGTGAGAGGACCAGACGTGTCTTCTGCCTGACCGTACCTGTCTGATCCACGAATTGTACGTCAGGGGCACAGGCTCTTAGCATCCTATCCAGTGCCACGGGCTCTTAGCATTCCGATGAAGTCTATTGATCCCTTCCCAGATTCAATGTGTTTGAATTTTTTTTATGTTTATGTATTTATTTTTTTGAGAGAGACAGAGACAGCTTGAGCAGGGAAGGGACAGAGAGAGAGAGAGAGAGACAGAGAGAGAGAGACAGAAGCAGACTTCATGCTGCCAGCTACAGAGTCCGATGTGGGGCTTGAACCCACGAACTGTGAGATCACGACCTGAGCCGAAACCAAGAGTCAGACACTCTATCGACTGACCACCCAGGCACCCCTCAGAATCATGTTTTTAAACACATAAGATTAAGACATAGGACTCCCAAGGAAACCATGATGTTGAAATCTGGTTAACATTTTTAAAAAACAACATATGATATGACAATATGTATGCTTCTTCATCATTGCATTTATTTATTTATTTTTTTTTTTTATTTTTTTTAACATTTATTTATTTTTGAGACAGAGAGAGAGAGAGAGCATGAACAGGGGAGGGTCAGAGGAAGAGGGAGACACAGAATCTGAAACAGGCTCCAGGCTCTGAGCTGTCAGCACAGAGCCCGACGCGGGGCTCAAACCCACAGACCGCGAGATCATGACCTGAGCTGAAGCCGGACGCTTAACCGACTGAGCCACCCAGGCGCCCCCATCATTGCATTTATTAATAAGACTCAGGAGCAAATCAACTGTCACAACTTCAACGTAATAACAAATGTAAATATAACATAAATACCTATAATATGACATGAAAATATATGGGCTTTCTATTGGGGACAAAGTCATAGTTGCTGCTAGAGTCATAGGTGATTTGTTGCCTACATTTAAAATTGAAGAAATTCAAATTTGTAGCTAGACATTAATGAAAATTAAGATGCAGTTTCCTTCTGCTCAAGTTCATGGACTCCCTTAATTGCATTCAGGAACCTGCTGTGCCCTAAGTTTAGAATCTTTGTTCTACATGGAGGCACTTGAGTAAATGAGCAATTCAGTTTCAGAGAGTCTCCTTTTGCTCTTTATGAAGCCACGTAACTCTACAATCTACCTCTGCTGTGTAATTCAATTTTTACTCACTGCTAGTCAAGAAAATCTTTAGAAAGTCAAAGTGAAACCTAGTTCTCCTGAGCCTACTTTGTTTTATTGTCCACTGAGAACACTACCCTTGGGTCTTCAATTTTCCACTCGAGATAAAAATTAGCAACTATTAACTACTTAGTGTTTGGTTTTTTTTTAAGACTTCAGGGTGAGGCACAACCTTATATACGAATCAAGTAAAAATGTGTTCAATGTAGAAAAAATAAGAAGCAATCAACAAAAAGAAGAAAATATATGCTATACACAATTTCACCCTTCAGACATAAATTCTATTACTATTTTGATTTAACCTTTAAGACTTTAAAAAACGTATTTGTATATACAGGAAAATATTCAGATACCTATTTTTTAAACAAAAATGAGATCATTATATACTCTCTTGTAATCTATTTCTCATACTTTATACATAATAGTCATCTCTGAATGTCAAAAATAACCTAAACCGTTCTTTTCAATGTCAAGGTGGCTGAATTCATTATATAATTGTTACATAATTTAACAAATCCCTCTTAGAATTTTAAGCTGCTTCAACTTTTTTTACATACTGAAAATAATACTTAATCGGAAGCAAGTATTTCATTTGCTAATTATCTACTAGCTGGATGATTCTTTCCTCAAACGATAAACAGGACATAGTCCTGGTCTCACGGGACTGTTGGGAAAATTAAATGGGACATACCAGGTAACTTGCTTGGAACGGGGTCACCAATGTAGTAAATATGCGGTAGGCATTAGCTATAATCTATTTTTTAAAATTATTCCATATGTAAATTCCTAAGTGTGCAATTGCTAGGTCAAAGATATATCCAAATTTGAAAGGTGCTTCTAAATCGTGATCCAGAAAGGTTGTTTCCCACCATCAGCGACTAAAAGAATCTATTTCTCTTAGCATTTTTACTTTTTAAATCTTTTCTGTTATGCTATATCTTTGGCATTACTACTAATGGAGTTGAACCCTTTGTGTACAATTGTTGGCTGTGTGAATTTCTTTTTAAAACTCTTTTCCCCCAATCTGCCTTTTGTCATATGTTGCAACTGTTTTTTTTCCAGCTTTTATAATTTTCCTTTTAGTTTTATTTACTGTATCTTTTGTGTGGAGAAGGCTTAGTAATAATGTATTGTAAGCAGTCCTATCTCTTCCCTCACCATTTCTTTGGTGGGTTCTTTGGAATCACAACTGGAAAGACCAACTCTGTCCTCTGTTTATAATACATTAACTATGTTTTCTTTAAGTACTTTTAGCTCTTTAAGTACTTTTAGATTGTTTTACTAAGATAATGTAAGGTAGAGAATTAACTTAGAAAAATTTAATAGTTATTCAGTTGTATCAAAGCAATTACTGAATATGTGGATCCTTCTCAACAAAGTGATGGTTCAAGAATTTGTGCTAATTGTGTATAAAGTACATTTCAAAGAAACATATTTGATTATGTTTCATTCACTTACATTTTATTTGATTTCCGAGTCATAGTGGTATGGAGGAGTAATTACATTAAACAGACTAACAGTAATTAATCTTTCCTCCAAATCTAGTTGATAATTTCCACTGAATCCCTAAATGTGTTTCATCATTTTCCTTCTCTTTTCTCCTAATCACCATTGTATCTCTCGCTCTGTCCTAAGCCTCCATTGACTTGATGAAAAAGACTAAAGGAAAAATAACATAAGGGCTAAAAAGCAAAGGTCACTAGGCCACTCTAATACTGTTGATTTTTTTAATATATCAAAATATAGCCATATGTGAACTTTTGGAGAGATGATTAGCTCCTCAAGAACAGAACTTAACAGAAGACCATGGGGGAGGGGAAGAGGGGGAAAAAAGCTACAGAGAGGGAGGGAGGCAAACCATAAGACTCTTGGATACTGAAAATAAACTGAAGGTTGATGGGGGATGGAGGAGACGAGAAAGTGGGTGATGGGCACCAAGGAAAGCACTTGTTGGGATGAGCACTGGGTGTTGTATTGTTGGAGAAATGAATAAAGTAATGCGCCAAAGATGGCCGATGGGCCTAAAACAACCTCTGGTCTCTGGCTTAGAAACCCCTCTTCCAGGTTCAAGTTCTTGCCCTGTTTGCCTGGCGCAGGAAACCCTCCCCCCTCCCCCCACAGATATGGAGGCTGACAACTATAAATTACCCTTCCCATTCGGGGCTCAGATCTTTGGAGAAACGGTCTCCTCTGAGCCCGCTGGTGTTTAATAAATCTCCAATCCACCAAGATGTCCAAGTGCTGCTTGGTTTTTCCGCCAGCGTTCTGGCCTGGTTCCGTAACAGTATGGAAACCAATTTGACAATAAATTATACTAAAAAAAAAAAAAAAAAAACAGAACTGTGCCACTGACTTATTTTGCATGATGCATATATTTTATAACTTGAGGATAAGGAAAGCATTATCCTCACCCTCCTGCCAAGTGTTTGCCATTGAGAGATTTTATTTTTACTTTCTGCCCCTGCCCCATGGGGCAATATTCTATTAGTTCAACCAGAATTATTTCACACTTACTCTGTATTATGTACCAGCTCAATTGAGGTCATTCTTAAAGATTTACTCAGGCAGTAATTCCTATTGTCCCAAATGGAGTCACACTGCTCTTGGGTGGGAGTGTGGCGGACTGAATGACAGCAAGGCTTGAACAAAGCTGTCAAAGAGACCACGGGTATCTCAAAAAGAAACTTCATTGACCAAGAAGACATATAAGATGTCAAAAGATTGTAGTGGGACAAAGCATAGATTCCTACCTTCCCAACAAAAATCCACTATCATCACCGCCCCAGAATTGAAGTGAAGGACTAAAGAAATTTTCTGCTGCCCCAAGGCACATTGGGGGCTGTCAGCTTCCATTGTACGTATTTCTTTTCTCTACATTTTATGTGTCAATGGTCTTCGATCTCAATAGTTCACTCCACCTATAAACAATAGGGCCATTTCAACTGAGTTACCACCATTACGGACATAGTTGAGCTCTTTGGAATTCTATCCATTTATCAGTCATCTGCTTATGAGGTCTGAGCCACGCATCATCCAGTCAAACTTCTAATGAGGAAGTGAAGGGCTACTGACAGAACCCAAACTGTTCCCTCCTGTCTCTATCTACACATCACTAATTTGTGTAGGACATCCCTCATACCCCTGCCTCCAGCTGGCTTTCCTGTAAATAAGATGAGGAACTAGAATAATTTCTCGCCCCTCTCCCATTCTCATAAAAATAAATTTGTTCCTATTTCTCAGCTATGACTGAACTCAATGTCTAGAACGTATCCAAAGTCTCCAAATCCTATGTTCTAGCTCCAACAATTGATCCTTTCTCCAACTGCTCTAACCCTCACTGGAGATCACCATGTTTAGATAGAAAGGAACTCTCCATAGCTGAAAGTGTTCATTAGTATGTTCAACCAGGGACAGAAGAAAACCTACAAACCAGTAGATAAATCTAAAACGTAGGAGGAAACAGCAACAGTCAGAGAATCAGTGATATACTCTAATAACCTCAATCATCTTGCTTCTAACTTACCCTTCTCTGAAGGGTTGGCTCTAAGCAGCGTTCAGGAATGCGGTCTGATTGGAAGTCAGGTGGGGCTAGAGAAAAGTTTAAAATTGCATTTGTCAAAACTAAGAAAATTTCCACTGTGCATACCCTTAACTGGAAAGGGGCAACTGGGGACTAAGGGAGAAGCTCAGCCTTTCCTTGTCTACCACTGACTGCTTCTCTAAAATATGTCTCTTCCAACCCCCACATTCCAGATCGTCTCTGCTGTGCAGTCTTCATGGGGTTACTTCGTGGTCTCCTCCCCTCAACTCAGACATTGGTACAGAGAGGTCCCTGCTGAGTTATCTGAACTGGAATCAACGTCACCCTACTGGAAAATGTAGAAATGGTTTAATTTTCTCAGCCTTCTTCCCTTCTGAGGATTCCCTTTATCTCCCTTTTGCCCAGGTCCCACTTTCAAGGTCCAGTTCTGCCCCCATCTCTTCTAGGAAGCCTTCTCTGGCATCTGGAAATCCTGAAATCCCAGAGCCCCATTATCTGGACTGATTATCCTGGTACCACACCAAAGGAGATGCCCAGGACTCTTCAGCTGCATGTTTCTTGCCCTCTGTCTTACTATTTGAAGAGTATATACATGCAAGTGAAGTTTGCAAAATCATGAAACCAAACTTAAAATTCAGAATAGACTAGAAATAAAATGATGTGCTATGAAGTCCAACAGGTGCCAACAGTAACCAATATCCCAGGACCAGTGAACTATTAAATTTTTCTAAGTCTTATTTCCCTCATGTTAAAAGATGAGTAATTACAGTCCCTGCCACATGAGACCTATTTTTAAGATAACACCTATATACACGAAATACAGTGCCTAGTCTATTGTTTTTCTCCTTCTGGTCACTACTCCCCTTCTGATCCTCACCCACTTTTACTGAAAGCAGTGTCTATCAACAGTACTTTCCACTTTGTTTTGGCCATTTAAGGCCATGACTTAACACTTCCCCTGGAGCCAAACAAGCCTACAATGGACATGACCCACACCCAGTTCCCCTGGCACTTCTCCCATGCCCCCTGCCTTATGAAAGTGTGGACTGGCATGAGTGAGTGAATGAATAACAACCAATGAATGAACAACTTTTTAAAACTGGTACTTGTTTTAATAAATGTTTGGCTCAAGATTGGCCCTTGTTTCATCTCCGACATCTGTGGTCTCTGTGTCCTGAGGACAGGGACTGTCACAGTAATTGGTTTTGCACCACAGAGCATGCAAAAAAAAAAAAAAAAAAAAAGGCCTAATTGATGATGACATTTCAGTAGCCAACAACTCTTAAAGCCAGGAAGGATTTTATTTTTAGCATCATCTTTATGTTTAATGAAACATTCAATCCTCCTCCTTCAGAGTTTTATTTTCTAATTTCCCCAAACTGCATTTTTAGTTTCTACATGTTGCTTGTCTCATGGTGACAGTTTCAGGCATTTTCCCAAATGCTAATGATACAAAGGATGAATGATAACATGGGTAAATTGCTGTGGAGCCATGCTTTTGAAAAGATAAAAAGAACAAGAAATGGGACTTCTCTAGCTTCTGTTCAATTTCAATGACACATTTCTTATTAGCTGCTTTTGTTTTTACTCTGTGGGTATTTAAATTTTAGCAAACTGAATAGTTTCTCCCAGAGAACTACCAATTGAGCGTTTTTCAGTGATGGCAAATAGCATTTTTCTCTTATGAAGGAGATTACAGTATTGCTCCAGAATAACTGAAAACACCCTTAAATTGTTGATGCAGTTCCCAAAGGGGCTTTTACTTGCAGGGGACATGGAAAAAAGCAAGTGTTTGGGGCGGCCTCCATTCTTAGTCCTAGATTGTATGCCCAGCATCTTTATGGCCCTCCTGTCTTCCTTCGATCATAGCGCTATTGCTCTCAGAGTAGGTTTTCTAAGATGCCTACCTGATCACGCCTCTCCCCTCCCAACACGCTGTAATGGTTCTCCTTCACCTGCAGGTTGGAAGCCGAACCTCTATCTCTATGGGCTCAGGTAGGAGATGTACTTTATATTCCAGCCATACTACACTGATTTCCATCATTGTTTTTAAGGTATTCTATGATCTTCCTCGCCTGCAGAGTTTATACATGTGCTTCCACTTTCTAGAACCTACAACAGGCTGTTCAAAAGACAACCACAGACCCCAGATGGTGTCACTTAGGCCAAGTCCACAAACCAAGACTTAAAATCCAAGGTAACTGCAGTTTCACCCTCCCAGGAATGGAACGAACCAGTCAACACAGAATTTCCTGTCAGTACTAGGAAATGTACTGATAGACTGCTTCCGTTCCCATCAGGAGGGCCACCTTGCCCAAACGATGCACTCCTTGCTAAGAGATCCCTTTCTTCTTCTTTTTTTTAATGACCCCCCCCCCCACAGTCTTTAACAACCTTTCTTTTGTTTAGCTCAGCAAAGTCCTGCTACTTGCTAGATGGGGTGCTCCCTGATTTATGCATTGTTTAATAAAGCCAATTAGATCTTCAGCTGAGTTTAAAACTGCATTTGTCAAAACTAATTTACTCAGCTGAATTTTGTGTTTTTAACAAGACTCTGCTCGCGCCTTCCCAGCCCTCACCCAGCTCACCCCAAAGTCTGTTAATGGCTGTTCGCTGTTCAAAACTTGACTTTGATGTCACTTCAACCAGGCACTCTTCTCTCACCCTCTGCTAGACTAGGGGCACCTCTCTGTGATCCTCAAGTTCCGTGTACCTCCCACACCCGTACTGTTATTACCTTTTTTTTTTTTTTGGTAATTTTCTATTTGATATCCCTCAGAAGACTGCTCAGGGGATATGGGGAAATGGAAGCCTTATTCAGAGCTATGTTCTGCACGGTTTAGCATAACTCATGGCTAATATATTTGTTGAATGATGCTATGGTGGTGGTTCTATTAGGGACAAAAAGTAAGATCTGAAAAATATAAGGATTCTAGGCTCGATGTGCTTAAAGTTAGACATTTAGCAGATACCCCATTTGTACTTGATGACTTCAGGAGGTGATTCCTCAGCAAGAACAAAAGAAGCCACCTGCAGGGGCCTGCGTGTGGTAGGTCATCCATATATACCGTCAGCCATGTGAATCTTCTCTATAAATTGTCCATCAACAATTAATGGTCCATCAGCGATTAATACAGCATGAGCACCCAGTTCCTACTTATCTTTGCAGCTAAAGATAAACATGATGAAAAATAAATTTAAATTATAAAGGAAAATTGTCTTGACCATGAAGACTATGAACATTAGGAGAATTTGTATACAGAGATGATCAGACACTGGCTTAGGCTACTACAGTTTTCGTCATGGGTCTTATAGGCAGATGAAGCATCAATCTGTCCTTGGCTCCCATGATAAATCACTACTTTGGATCAAGTAAAGGCCATCACCATGGTCACAAGTAGTCACTTAAGTTAAAGTTGTAATCACGTGCAGGACAATATTCCATATAACCTTAAGGACTTACCCAGTAGATTCCAATGTAGTCTTAATACTTCTGGGTTCAGCTCTGGTTCTCAAGATTTTTTAAGCAGCAGCTGGACCAGAAGGAGTTATTAAGGGTGAGGATCAGATCACAGCAATTATCCACTTAATGTGGCATTTATATGAAACACTAACTCTGTGCAAGGTCATTTAGACTAACCACCATTTACTTCTTGAACATTTTCCTGAATCTGGCAATAATCATAAAGATAATAATTTATTGCAAACATAATCAATTCAAGAAAGATAATTAGCATGAACAATTATTATAGGGAAATACTAGCTGTCCATAAAACACATGCCTAAATCTGTTTCTTGCTCCCTTTGGAAGAGATTAGTTACATATGGTTTATATGGTATGCCTCTTGCAGATGTTGATACTTAAAAAAATATGAACTAGCATTATTAATCTTTTTGGGAAGAACAAAAGAATTAATTGAGAGCTTCATTATCATAGATGATTGAGGTTTTAGATGATAATGGCATTTTATTTCAAAAGTTCATCAAACTGAGGATTTTAATTGTGAGGCTTGACTAATCATGACCACTTTGACTCTGGTTAATTATGTATCAAGATGGAAGTTTTTAATGAGTCTTCTTGAAATTAAGGGTGCATTCCGCCATTGTGCATTTGATACAGAAAAAAAAGGCTCCAAATTTCAATAATTGAAAATGTCAAAACCTACTTCTAAGCATACTTGTTCTAAAAATACATTCTAAGAATTTAGATTAAAAGTAGATGAGCTGAGACACAGGATTGTTAGAGTGGTTTTCGGCCCTTGAGAGCCAACAGTCATGGGGCCAACTTAAATAGTTAGCTAACAAAAGAAATCAGCAAATGCTTTGTACAAGGAATGACTTTCGAACTGAAAGCAGAGAGGTTAAGGTGCATACCAGAGGATTCCAAAAGCCATCTACTAGTTAAAACCATTAGGAAAACCTTCTACAGCAAGTTTTTCTACTCCTCCAGCTCTGCATGACAGAGGACTTGGATGAGAAAGTTCATTCTCATTTAGAAACATGAAACAGGTGGCATTCGTGGCTCCATGACTGATATCTGACATCTGTGATAAGAGCACACAGATACTCCTGAATGGAATCTTCTGTGGGGTTTGTGTAACCTTCCTAAGCAGAAGCTAATGAGGAAGACACTGATTTTCCCTCAAATTAATGATCTCTCTTTCGACACTGATCTTCACTTTGATTCATAGGTAAACATGATTAGTTGGAAAAGTGATCAGCTTTCTTTTATAGGTTGCATTTCTAAAATGGGACTCAAGAAGGGAAGCCGTCTCTCCTTCACCTCAAGAATGACAAGCTCAGGGTTGCACAGGTGGCTCATTTGGTGAAGCGTCTGACTCTTGATTTCTGCTTAGATCATGACCTCACAGCCATGGGATTGAGCCCCATATCAGGCTCTGCACTGACAGCTTGGAGCCTACTTGGAATTCTCTTTCCCCTTCTCCCTCTGCCCCTCCCCACTTGTTCGCATGACAAGCTCAAAAAGAGGACAGAGGTAGAGAGCCCTCAGCCAGCTAAACCTACTCTAGGGTTCCACCAGCTCCCCAAGTACAGTCAACATTTTAATGGTGGGATATCATCCCTGATTGACTACATTCAAAACCAACTATTACCAACAAAAGCATCGCAAGAAACGCAGGGTAACCTTAGGAGCCAACGAGAATCAGGGACATGTTGCTGGGAAATACTTCTATTTTCCTGTGAAACTCTTATTGGAACTTCTCTGAACAGACAGCCTTTCTGGAATCTTGGTTTCCAGAACTGTAGACAGACAGCCATCTGGTGTCACATGAGAGACTACTTCCTTAAAACAGCAGAGACCCCTCAGAGGCCAAACAAAGAACCCAAGATATGAAGTTCCCAAGTTGGTGAAAGAGCCTCTGTGAGCTGATACTTGAAGCAAATACACCCAAGGACTGAAGCAGGAGAACTCCAAACGATTACACAAGAGAGAAGAAAACATGTGGAGATTCGAACATGCCTTGCCTGAGCTATGTCTACATGGGAGTGGAGACGGGGTGATCGAGGATCTGTTTCAAACCATCTGAGGAACGCGCAGAGCCTCTTACTCTATTCTGTTATTAGCCAGAGCTACCGGAGGAGACAGAAGTAACTAGGATTGGGTTGAAGACTGATCACTATTTTTATTAGGAAAAGGTGATAAGCCTGATTTGAATTGGACTAATGAAGTGAACACTGAGTCAAGACTTCCACCGGCCTCTCCAGTGGTTTTGTGCAAAGGCACACAACCAGCGCGAGTGAGCGGACTTTGGCAAACTGAGCAAACGTGTTATGTCACTGCCCAGAAAATAGGCTGTGCAATACATTTAGAAGACAGACGCTCAGTGCTGAGATCACAATTAAGATCAAAGGAAATATGGGGCACCTGAATGTCTCAGTCAGTTAAGCGTCCGACTTCGGCTCAGGTCACGATCTCATAGTCCGAGAATTCGAGCCCCGCGTCGGGCTCTGTGCTGACAGCTCGGAGCCTGGAGCCTGCTTCAGAGTCTGTGTCTCCCTCTCTCTGCCCCTCCCCCACTCATGCTCTGTCTCTCTCAAAAATAAATACACATTAAAAACATTTTTTTAGGGGTGCCTGGGTGGCGCAGTCGGTTAAGCGTCCGACTTCAGCCAGGTCACGATCTCGCGGTCGTGAGTTTGAGCCCCGCGTCGGGCTCTGGGCTGATGGCTCAGAGCCTGGAGACTGTTTCCGATTCTGTGTCTCCCTCTCTCTCTGCCCCTCCCCCGTTCATGTTCTGTCTCTCTCTGTCCCAAAAATAAATAAAATACGTTGAAAAAAAATTAAAAAAAAAATAAAAACATTTTTTTAAATCAAAGAAAATAGATGCATACTTGTTTTTCTGTGCAGTTACCTACTCTCTCTCAGTGGGAGGGACAAATAGGCTTATAGCTCTAAAGTTCATATTTGACTCAAGAATGTCATAGTTTATATTGATTCTGCACTCAGGTTGGTCCCTATAAATCACATTACTCACCTACGCATACCCAAATACACCTTTCCCCAGCCAGGCTATAAAAGAAGTCCCTGTGCTCTCTCTTCCACTTTTCCATTCCAGCCCTCACCTACCCACCACGAGCACAGAGGTCAGTCTTGGCAGGGTCACTCTTGGATCTCTGTTTGTCCCATTTCTGTTCCCCACCTCTGGTAGATGACTACCACCTCTGGACTTTTGGATTGACTCCCTGTGGCTTCTTGGTCTTGTTTTCTGGTCGCTTTCTTACCTTGTCTCCATCTTCCGACTTGCCTTGAAATTTATGCTCTAGCTCTGACCCCACAGTGCTCATCTCTCCTAATTGTATTCTGCTCAGACTGATCATGGCCGAGTTGACATTTCTTTAATATTCAACTTTGACAAAGAACATAGTCCTAGCCCTGGCATGCATACATTAGATACACAATAAGTATTTGCTGAAATATTGCTAAATGAATTGGGTAACTGAATATCGCCAATGGTCCCTTCTGGACTGCTGGTTGATCTTATAGGCTTCTGAATTTATCTCATTTATTGAGCCTCAATTAGGGCTTGTTAATCAATCTATCTTAAAAACATATTAGCTGCATGGTTAAGCCTCTGATGATGACAATTTATCCACTGGTGAATGAGATATGATTGAATTAGCTAAAGATGGCTGGACTAAATTAACTGAAAAAGAAAGAGAGAGAGAGAGAAAGAGAGAGAGAGAGAGGAGAGCCTTAATCACTTGGGATTCGTTTGTCATCCCCTGAACAATTCACTGAATCTTCCAGACCACGGCCTTATTAGAGCCACCAATGTGACTGAATACCAAAAAGCTATACTGTTCATTAAAAAAGGCAATCTGTTCCATGTGCCTTAACAGAGAAACCTCACAGCTGAAAGGTAAGCCTTATTTCGTCCACTTCACAGATGAGAAACTGAAGCAAAGATGTGAAGTGACTTGTCCAAAACACCGAGGTGGGTAGATGTTGGAGTCTGAATTCAAACTCAGGTCCAGATAATTCCAAAGACCATACTCTCCCCCTATTTCCAATGGGTTTCCCTATTGTGGTCAGGCACAGGTCAAGAACTCAGGTTTCATAATCTACAAGTTCAGAGTACCTAGGTCTGTAGAAATCACAGCCACATTGGAAACAGACACACACATGGGCACAAAGAGGCAGACAGATAGTCATGAGGTATGGGGGGTACACCCTGGGGAAGAAACCCAAAGATGGTCACTGCACACCCTCGGGCCCCATTCAGTTTCCCTCTACCAGTTCTGCCAGCCGAAGCCCTGGGGGCCCTCAGGACAGCTGCCTGAAGCCACACCGTTCTGTGCTGGCTGATGTCCAGGTACCTATGCCTTTGCTTGGCTCTCTGCACCCCGCGGCCAAGACATACGTGTGCCTGAGATCCGCTTGACCCCTCCGAATCTCTCCACTTCAACAAGCTTCTCCAAGCCTCAAACAACAACTGAGAACTGCACCAATCAGCCCTCACACCTGGACTTGCCACACCGCCAGAGTCAGCGTGGTTCTTAAAGTTCGAGATCTCAAACTTGGGTATTTTTCTTTCTGCTCAAGTGCTACACCTTTGGAGCCATTTGATATTCCTCCATAGTTAGCCTGGGCAACCTGCAGGAACTCTAATTCCACCAGTGACAAGGGTACCTCTGTGCTGTGGGTCTTCCAGTCAACATGAAAATCAGATTATCACGGAGGGAACCACGTAAGGGAGGAAGCAGTTAAGACGAAGTTCAAAGGAGCCAGCTGGGTTCTTGCCCTCAGGGGTTGAAGGGAATAAAGCAGTTTGAGAAGGACACAGGCAGAACAAACCTAAATGTTAGAATGGTTGGAAGTGACTGGAAAGATGGTCATAACAATTGCTTCTTGGATGTACTATGTGCCAAGAGGATTAACTCCAGTTCTCACAGTAACCCTGTTTGGCATTTTATCCCCATTTTACAGACAGCAAAACTGAGTCTGAGAGCTAAATAAGCCTCGGGAATCTAGCTTATACGCGGCAAAGCCATTTTTCAAACCTGGGCCCACTAGGACCATGTTCATGTTGCTCCCGCTTCACCATGCTACAAAAGAGAAGTGTGCACAAAGCTGGGCCTGCACATCTAGGTGGGGTTCTATGACGGATGCGAAGGGACAGCATGAAGCTGGAATGTGAAGCCTGACCCAGGAGAAGAGAGGCACGGGCTGCCGCGGGGGACCAGACCAACCTTGCATGGCCCTGCGTGCCTTCTCCTTTTCCACAGAACACACGGGGACACACAAGCCTGACTCCCCTGTCGCGCACAATGCCTGGCTACCCAGAGCTCAAGCTCAAACACAGAAAAGATGAACTGCCTTGGACCCAAAGGCAGAGCAATGAGTAAACTCCAGTTCTAATTTCCAACCCCTGGAACCCAGACCTCATCAAACGCCGACAACAGTTTTAAAGAGAATGTTAGTTACAATCCAGAGCTAATTAAAACTTTCCATAAAATGACTCTTTAAAATTTAAGTGGCCTTGAATGCTAACAGCCCAGGCTTGTCTCTAACTGCAGAATTATTATTAACGCATTAGCACAGCAATGCCAGCCATTGAATTTGCTTGGCAATTTCGAAATAATGATGTTTTGAGTGTTTCCAGCTGAAACGATGTGTCCTTTTCAATTGGGACCCAGCAGGTTATCAGCTGCTTCTCCCCACCGCGTTCCCAATGTTGGCCGCCTCCTTCCTGAGGCTCACAAAGGGTTTCTTAGTGTCTTGTGGCCGCATCTCTTTATAGCTCCTACATTTATCTCCGTCATGATGCCCATCTCATTGTGTGGGTGTTTTATGGTTATCTTCTCTTGAAAACAGAGACTGTGTTCATGTGGGATACCGGGTAATGTATAGTGAGAGTACGGACGTTAGAAATGAATAGGGCTCACTCCAGTTCTAGCGATGTCTCTTACAGGCTTCGAAGTTTGGAACAAGCTATGAGGACACTGTGATAACAATTGTTACCACTACTAATAATTGTTAACATTTGTTGAGCACTTACTAATCTGCCAAGGACAATTTACACACATTATCTAAATCTCCTCCCCACCCCCCCCCCCAGGCAGCCCTTATTTTTAGCTGTTCTGTTTAAAAAATAGCTATAAAATACTCATTGTTGTATTTTATGTACATTACGTCCTCATGACAATCTCAAGGAGGTGAGTACTCTTTTTATCCCCATTCTACAACTGAGTGAACTCAGATAAAGTAGAAACTATGTAACCAAGATCATACAGCTAAAATGCAGAGTCTTCTTGGGATTCTAACCCACCCAGTCAGGCTCAGAATCCATGCACTTAACCTCTACACTACTGATTCTCCAAATTCCAGAATGCTTCAAAATCACCTAGAGGGCTCATTAAACACAAATTGCTACACCCACTCTCTGACATCCTGGTTCTGAGGTGGAGCCAGATAATGGGTTTCTAAAAGATCTCAGGTGACACACATGTTAGATTATGTTGTCAATTTTCCTACTATCCTTCCATTTTTACAGAGGGGAAGACTGAGCCTCAGAGTCTCAGGCTACTTGAACTATCCAAGATCACTACAGTAAGGTGCCGAGCGAGCCATCTGGTTGATCCGAAATACACAAAACACCCTGAATTTCAGCTTCCCCATGTATATAATGGAGATATTAATATTACCTAGCTACACGGTTGTTAACACTAACGGAAACAATGAGCATTACAGTCTATGGCAGAGAGTGGCTACTCAGTGTTTGCTTTTCCTGCATCACGTAGAACCTTGTACGCACGGTGTGCCCAATGAACGTGGGTTGAACGGAGCTGCACTCATGCAGCTCCCAAATGGGCTTTTGTTGATGATAACTGCCTGGAATACTCCTTACTTCTCCAAACCATACTGACAAGCCTTCCCTTTCATGCCCAAATGCCAATCATCTGAACAGCTTTCTCCCTCTCTGGAGTCCAAGTTCCCACGGCTGCCATATGCCTTAACTTCTGGGGGGACACTATTTAAATTCTACTCCATCTGAATAGCTCCCTTGGAGTTGGCAGTATGGCAACCCAACTGGTTGGTCCCCAGCTCTCTGAGGCCTACGGTGAGAATAAAGCTACTTTCCTCATTACTCCCAGTTTTAGGCCATCTCCTTATGTAGATACACAACAGAGAAGTTAAACTTAATACATTATTTCATTTAAGAGTTTAACTCCTGGGATGCCTGGGTGGCTCAGTCAGTTGAACATCCAACTTCAGCTCAGCTTATGATTCACAGTTCGTGAGTTCGAGCCCCGCATCGGACACAGAGCCTCAGCACGGAGCCCACTTTAGATCTTGCATCCCCTTCTCTCTCTTCCCCTCTCCAACGGGCACACGCATGCACACATGCTCTCACTCTAAACAAACAAACAAACAAACAAACAAATAAATAAATAAATAAATAGAGTTTAACTCCTCATTGCCTCAGTTTTGACAATTTCACATAACCACCCTCTACAAAAAAAAAATCTGTTTTTTTCATGTCAAGTAAAAAAAAAAAACATAAAACACAAAAGACACAATAAAACCTGGAAAGCCTTTGGACACAGCAGTCTCACTTCTAGGAATTTACCATGAAGATTTATCCCCAACAGAATCAGAAACAAACACCTCAAGATTATTCACTGAGGCATTATTTATTACAACAAACTACTTGAAAATAGACTAAATGCCTGCCTTAAGAATTCTGAATATGCATTATGTATGCATTCATAGGGTGAAATAGTAGGCATCTGTGAACATAGACGAAGACAATACCTAGACTTGATGTGGGGTGATCATCAGGGTGTGTATCATTAAGTGAAAAGAAGCAAAGTGCAAAAGATTATACATAGTATTTTACCTTTTACGTAAAAAGAGAATAAGAACATGGGTGCATATATTATTTTTGCAAAAAGAAACACTAGAAGGAAAAAAATAAACCAGAAGCTAGTGAAACTCGTTACCTAATTAATAACCCAGATGTGATAGGCAGGAATAGGGTGCAAGATCTAAGGCAGGAGTTGGGAGATCTCTGAATATGTATTTCTATATAGTTTTGGCTTTGATTCTGTGTTAATGTTTTACATGTTCAAATCACCAAAATAAATTGACAAAGATGGGGGAAATATTAAATATGAATACAGATAACTGATCTTAATATCAAATATTGATCAACGTCACACAAAAGAAAAACGGAATTTGTTCAAGAAACTTTTATTTTTTATTTTTTTATTTTTTAACATTTAATTATTTTTGAGACAGAGACAGACAGAGCATGAATGAGGGAGGGGCAGAGAGAGAGGGAGACACAGAATCTGAAGCAGGCTCCAGGCCCTGAGCTGTCAGCACAGAGTCCGACGCGGGGCTCGAACTCACGGACCGTGAGATCATGACCTGAGCTGAAGTTGGACGCTTAACCGACTGAGCCACCCAGGCGCCCCTCAAGAAACTTTTAAATATATTATCCTAGATACCCTCACTGAGATTTACTCTAAAGGCAAAAATAACAGCAAAGAAATCTTAAACTTTGTTTAGGAGATTTGTTGTTGGTACTGCATTGGTGTGGCAACTCTGAAACTCCTAAGTGTATTATAGATTTGGGCAACTGAGTAATTGTATTGATGTTGGGAACCAGAGTTATCACTGTGCTTATTCACACAGTTTTGGTCTTCAGTGTGGGAGAAGATAGATACAGATGTGGGATGCAGGAAGACGAGGAAGAATTCTGTGGTGTTGGATTAGTAGGGATATTAGTATGAACTCTTAATGTACAAATATGGCTTAGCTTTGTCCACAGAAAGGAGCTAGGAGCAATGGTATTCCAGTAGCAATGAGCACACGGAGCACCCAGATCTTGGTTTTTCTAAATGCCATTTCCCACTAAATAAACCTGGGCTCTTTGAGAAGTGGTTGACTCTAGGTCTTTTGCATATAAAGGCCAAAGCAAGTGCAGAACATCTTGTTGTGATGGAAAATAAGAATCTGTTCAATGACTAAAAGGAACATGTCAAAAGGATTCCACAGCCAGATTTCAGGGCTACTCACCGGCCAAACTAGAGTATATTTGAGTATAAAAATGAAAAATCTCAAGAACGGATTATAACACATTTAATAAAAAGAGGCTCATGAGTCCATGCTGATAATGTTGGCAGGTACAGGTGCCAGGGCCTCAAAATTCTCTAATGTAAAGCATGTATACACACACACACATATACATATGTATGTATATACATGTATATTTACTTGTGTGTGTGTGTGTATATATATATAGGAGGGTAGGCTGGGAAGATGGCAGAATAAGAGGACCTTGAGCTCACCTTGATCCATGGAGACAACCAGATTACACTTACATTAGCATAAATAACCCAGAAATGACAGAAAGACTGGCAGAAAAACTACATCTAAAGGCAGAGAAGAGGCCACATCGAAGAAGGTAGGAATGGTGGAAACGTGGTTTGGAAGTGAAAGAGACTGGATCCTGGCTGTGTATAGTCAGGAGGGAGCTGGTGGCATGGAAGAAGGCAAGAAACAGACTATCACGGGGTGCCTGTGTGGCTCAGCTGGTTAAGTGTCCGACTTCGGCTCAGGTCATGATCTGACAGCTCCTGAGTTCGAGCCCCATATCAGACTCTGTGCTGACAGTTCAGAGCCTGGAGCCCGCTTCGGATTCTGTCTCTCTCTCTGCCCCTCCCCCACTCATGCTCTATCTCTCTCTCTGTCTCTTGTTCAAAAATAAATAAACATTGAGAAAGAAAGAAAGAAAGAAAGAAAGAAAGAAAGAAAGAAAGAAAGAAAGAAAGAAAGAAAGAAAGAAAGAAAGAGGCTATCACACTAGGAAGTCTGCACAGGGAAAAGAGATCTCCATAACATTTGTCTTTGAAAGCAAGAGGGACTGAATTTTGTGAGTCCTTATAACCAGTCAGACTTAAAGCCTGGAATTTTAAAAATCAGAGGGCTTGGGAAAGTCTGGAGGGCATTAGGAAGCTGAGTCCCTGCCCTTAAAGAGACAGCACAACAAACAGCCCCTGGAGATAGAACATAGAAGCAGCAGTTTGAAAAACATCTGGGGCACACGGAAGGAGCGTTATTTACTCACTCAGAGCATGTTCCAGGGAGGACATGTGTTCCAGAATCACAGGGAGAACGCTCCAGGAACAAAGGAGTTGGCAGGCACCATTTCACTGTCCCACCCCCTAGCATAAACTCACGGCCACTTGCAGGAACCAGTACAGTGCCAACACTCATTATCTGCTGACTTTAACCAAGGCCTGCTTCAGAGGCTCTGCCCTCCAGCCACATTTGCCTCAGTCTCTGTGCTGCAGGCCCCCTCCTCCAGAAGACATGAGCAAACCCTGTTGATACCACATTTCTGCTCTACATGTTTTGCGGGGCCTCAGTTCCTGCGGCCCTACCGGCAGGTCTCATTTTGCAAGCAGCCCAGCACACACCTTGTTAAAAAATGCCCCACCCATCTGGGGCTCAAACACTGCCCACAGCAGGCAAAGACAGCCTCTGCAGATAACTGGACTGTAATAAAAAGCAGCCAAGACTCAACAGCAGGGCACATGCAATACATATAAGAGATAATCCCTCAAGTGCCAGGTTCTGGGGAACAGGGAACACTGCACTTCAGGGCATTACGATCCTCTTCTTCATAAGTCCATTACCTTCAAGAGCAGGAGAAATGGCTGTCTATTCTAACACAGAGAAACAGATGCAGAGAGGTAGGCAAAATGAGGAGACAGAGGAATAGGTCTCAAATGAAAGAGCCAGAAAAACCAGAGCAAGAGACCTAAGTGAGATGGAGAAGGAAATATGCCAGATAGAGAATTGAAAGTAATGATCATAAAGATACTCACTAGACTTGAGAAAAGAGTAGAGGAAGTTACTGAGACTTATCAAAGAGATAAAAAAGAACCACTCACAGATGAAGAACATAATAAATGAAATTAAAAATATGCTTGATGGAATAAATAGCAGCCTAGAGGGAGCAGAGAAACTGATTAATGACCTGGAAGACAGAATGGAAAGCAATGAAGCCAAGCAAATGAGAGGGGAAAAAATGCAAATTAGAATAGTCTTAGGGGACTCCGTGACTCCATCAAGTGTAATAACATTCACATTCTAGGGATCCCAGAAAAAGAAGCAAGAAAAAAGGGGGCTGATAATTTATTTGAAAAAATAATAGCTGAAAACTTTCCTAACCTGGGAAAGAAAACAGATGCAAATCCAGGAGGCACAGAGATCCCCAAAAAATTCGTCCAAGGAGGTCCACACCAAGACATATAGTAATTAAAATGTCAAAAAGTAGTGATAAAGAAAAAAATTTTAAAGCAGCCAGAGAAAACAGTTAAGTACAAGGGAAACTATTTAGCTATCAGTGGAGTTTTTAGCAGAAACTTTGCAGGCAAGAAGGGAGTAGCATGGTATATTCAAAGAACTGGAAGGGAAAAATGTGCAACCAAGAGTACTATATCCAGCAAGGCTATCACTTAGAATACAAGGAAAGATACAGAGTTTCTCAGACCAACAAAAACTAAAGGAATTAATGGCCACTAAAGCAGTCTTACAAGAAATATTAAAGGGGGTATTCTTTGAGTGAAAGGGATAGACCATAAGTGAGAATATGAAAATAGGAATTATAAAAGCAATAAAAGTTAAGTATATCTCTAAAAATCAGTTAAGGGATTAACAAAATAAAAGCATGTAAAATATGACACTATAAACCTAAAACATGGACGGGGGAGGAATAAAGAATGGGTTGGAATTTAAGCAACCATCAACTTAATATAGAATACTATATGAAGAAGATGTTACGTACAAACCTAATGGTAATCGCATATGAAAACCCAGTAATAAATATGCAAAGAATAAAAAAAGGAATCCAAATATATCACTAAAGAAAGCCAGCAAACCACAAAAAACAGCAAAGGAAGAAAGGATCAGAGAAAAACTACAAAACCAACCACAAAACAGGCAATAGAGAAAATAAATACATATCTATCAATAATTACTTTGGATGTAAATGGACTAAACACTCCAATCAAAAGACAGAGGGTAAAAGGGGATAAAAAAACAACACCCATTTATTTATATGTGGTCTAAAAGAGACTGGAGACCTAAAGACACCTGCAGATTGAAAGTGAGGGGATGCATGTCAAAACAAAGCTGGATTAGCATCACTTATATGGGACAAAATAGACTTTAAAAAAGACTGCATCAAGAGACAAAGAAGGACACTATATAATCAGAAAGGGGACAATCCAACAGGAAGATATAACAATTTTCAATATTTATGCACCTAACAGGAATACATACCCAAATACATAAAAGAGTTAATAACAAAGATAAAGAAATTAATTGATAGTAATACAATAATAGCAGAGAACTTTAACACTCCACTTACATTAATGCACAGATCACCCAAAGAGAAAATCAACAAGGAAACTGTTTTGAATGACACACTGGATCAGATGGATTTACCAGATATATTCAGAATATTTCATCCTAAAACAGCAGAATATACATTCTTCTCAAGTGCACATGGGAGATTCTCCAGAATAGATCACATATTAGGACACACAAAAAATTCAAGACAATCAAAATTATACCATACATCTTTTCTAATTATAATGACAATGCTATGAAACTAGAAATCAACTACGAGAAAAATCTGGAAAAAGCACAAATACATGGAGGCTAAATAACATGCTACTAAGCAATGAGTAGATCAACCAAGAAATCAAAGAAGGGTTGAAAAACTACATGGAAACTAACAAAAATTAAAATACAACAGTCCAAATTCGGTGGGATGCAGAGAAAGTGGTTGTAAGAGGGAAGTATAGAGCAATACTTATTTCAAGAAGCAAGAATAATCTCAAAACAACAAGCTAACCTGAACATTTAAAGGAGCTAGATAAAGAAGAGTAAACAAAACTCAAACAGAGCACAAAAAATGAAATAATAAAGATTACAACAGATATGAATGATATAGAAACGAAATAACAATAGAACACATCAATAAAACCAGTAGCTTTTTCTATGAAAAGAGCAACAAAATTGAAGACTACTACTAGCCAAACTCATCAGAAGTAGAGAGAGAGACAGAGAGACAGAGAGAGAGAGAGAGAGAGAATTCAAATAAACAAAATCACTAATAAAAGAGTGGAAATAACAACCAATACCACAGAAATACAAATAACTGTAAGACAATACTATAAAAAAGTATATGCCAACAAATTTGACAACCTAGAAGAAATGGGTAAATTCCTAGAAACATGTAACTGACCAAAAGTAAAGCAAGAAGAAATAGAAAATTTGAACAGAACAATTACCACCAATGAAATCAAATTATTAAAAAAACTCCGAACAAACAAAAGCTCAGAACCAGATGGTTTCACAGACAATTTCTACCAAACATGTGAAGAAGAGTTAATACCTATTCTTCTCAAACTTTTCCAGAAAAAAGAAGAGGAAGGAAAACTTTCTTTTTTTTTTCAATATATGAAGTTTATTGTCAAATTGGTTTCCATACAGCATCCAGTGCTAGTCCCAAAAGGTGCCCTCCTCAATACCCATCACCCACCCTCTCCTCCCTCCCTCCCCCCATCAACCCTCAGTTTGTTCTCAGTTTTTAAGAGTCTCTTATGCTTTGGCTCTCTTCCACTCTAACCTCTTTTTTTTCCTTTTCCTTCTCCTCCCCCATGGGTTTCTGTTAAGTTTCTCAGGATCCACATAAGAGTGAAACCATATGGTATCTGTCTTTCTCAGTATGGCTTATTTCACTTAGCATAACACTCTCCAGTTCCATCCATGTTGCTAGAAAGGGCCATATTTCATTCTTTCTCATTGCCACGTAGTACTCCATTGTGTATATAAACCACAATTTTTTTATCCATTCATCAGTTGATGGACATTTAGGCTCTTTCCAGAATTTGGCTATTGTTGAGAGTGCTGCTATAAACATTGGGGTACAAGTGCCCCTATGCTTCATTACTCCTGTAACCCTTGGGTAATTCTTAGCAGTGCTAAGGAAAACTTTCAAATTCATTCTGTGAGGTCAGGATTACCCTGATACCAAAACCAGATAAAGACACTACAATAAAAGAGAAAAAGAGAGAGAGAGAGAGAGAGAGAGAGAGAGAGAGAACTATAGGCCAATATCTCTGATGAACATAGATGCAAAAATCCTCAACAATACTAGCAAACCAAATCCAACAATGCATTAAAAAAAACATTCACCGCAATAAAGTGAAATTTATTCCTGGAATGCAAGAATTGTTCAATACTTGCAAATCAATCATTGTAATACATCACATCAATAAGGGTAAGGATAAGAACCAGAGAATCACTTTAAGAGATGCAGAAAAAGTATGTGACAAAGAATAACATCTATTCATGATAAAAACCCTCAACAAAGTAGGATTAGAGGAATATACCTCAACATGGTAAAGGCCATATATGAAAAACCCACAGTACATCACACTCAATGGGGTAACCTAAGAGCTTTTCCGCTAAGGTCAAGAACAAGGCAAGGATTTTCATTCTCACCACTTTCATTCAACAGAGTACTGGATGTCCTAGCCACAGCAATCAGATAACAAAAAGAGATAAAAGGCATCCAAATTGGTAAGGAAGAAGTAAAAATTTCATTATGTGCAGATGACATGACACTATATACAGAAAACCCTAAAGACTTTACCAAAAATCTACTAAAACTAATTAAATGAATTTAATAAAGTCAAAGGATACAAAGTCAATGTCCAGAAATCAGTTGCATTTCTATGCACTAAAAATGAAGCAGCAGAAAAATAAAATGAGAAAACAATGCCATTTATAACTGCACCAAAAATAAAAACATGCCTATGTTTAAACTTAACCAAAGAGGTGAAAGACCTATACTCTGAAAACTATACAACACAGATGACACAAAGAAATAGACAGATATTCCACGCTCATGGACTGGAAGAACAAATATTGTTAAAACACCTATACTACCCAAAGCCATTTACAGATTTAACGCAATCTCTATCAAATAGCATTTTTTAACAGAGCTAAAACAAATAACTCTAAAATTTGTATGGAACTGTAGAAGACCCCATATAGCCAAAACGATCTTGAAAAAGAAAAACAACACTTGGAGAAATTACAATTTCAGACATCAAGTTAAATTATAAAGCTGTAGTAATTAAAATACTATGGTATTGGTATAAAAATAGACGTAGAGATCAATAGAACAGAATAGAAAAACCCAGAAATAAACCCACAATTATATGACCAATTGATCTTTGACAAAAGAGGAAAGAATATGCAATGGGAAAAAGTCTCTTTCACAAAAGGTAGTGGGAAAACTGGACAAATACATGCAAATGAATGAAACTGGTCCACTTTCTCATACCATACACAAAAGTAAGCCCAAATGGATTAAAGACCTAAACGTGAGACTTGAAACCATAAAAAGTCTAGAAAAGAGCACAGGCAGTAATTTCTCTGACATCAGCTATAACAACATTATTCTCGTATGTATCCTGAGGCAAGGGAAGCAAAAGCAAAAATAATCTATTTGGACTACATCAAAACAAAAAACTTCTGCACAGTGAAAGAAACAATCACAAAGCCGATACAGCAACCTTTGGAATGGGAGAAGATATTTGCAAATGGCATATTCAATAAAGGATTAGTATCCAAAACATATAAAGAACTGATATAACTCAATACCCCCAAAATAAGTAACCCAATTAAAAAATAGGCATAAGAAATGAACAGATATTTCTCTAAGAAACATACCAGATGATCAACAGACACATGAAAAGATGCTCAATATCATCATCATCATCCGGGAAATGCAAATCAAAACGACAACGGCATATCATCTCACACCTGTCAGAACAGCTAAAATCAACAACACAAGAAACAATAAGCATTGGCAAGGATACTTACACTCTTGGTGAGAATGCAAACTGGTACAGCCACTGTGGAAGACAGTATGGAGGTTCCTCAAAACATTAAAAATAAAACTACCCCTATGATCTAGTAATCACACTACTGGATATTCACCCCTAAAACACAAAAACACTAATTCAAAGGGATACTTGCACCCCTATGTTTAGTGCAGCATTATTTACAATAGCCAAATTATGGAAGCACCCCAAGTGTCCACTGAGAGACAAATGGACAAAGAAGATGTGAGTATACAATGGAACGTTATTCAGACATAAAAGAATGAAATCTTGTCATTTGCAACAACATGGATGGAACTAGAGAGTATGGTGGTAAACAAAACGAGTCAGAGAAAGATCAATACCATATGATATCACTCATACATGGAATTTAAGAAATAAAACCAATCAGCAGTAAAAAGAGAGAGAGAGAGAGAGAGAGAGACAGACAGACAGACAGACAAACTGAGAAACAGACTTAACTATAGAGAACTGACTAGTGGTTACCAGAGAAGTGGGTAGGGGGATGGGTGAAATAGGTGAAGGGGATTAAGAGTACACTTATGATGAGCACTGAGCAATGTAGAGAACTGTTGAATCACTCTATTGTATATCTAAAACTAATATAATACTATATGTTAACTGTAATGGAATTAAAATTTAAAAATTAATAAAAATATATAGGGCAGATATAATCTCTATTTTAGAGAAGAATGTCAAGTAATAAATGCAGGAGAAATGATGGAAAAATCACTGCCATTCTTTAGCCCAAGAGTAAAAATTAATTTAGGCAGGAAACATCAAAGATGCTTATACTATTGAGGGAAAAAATGTTAGGAACTGAATATGCACAACATCTCAAAATGCCTCACCACAGATTATTAGTTACAATTTGAAAAGATTTCTTTAGCATGGAAAACACTGGAAGATACCACCTGAAAGAAGGTGATCAAACGTAATGTCACCAATGGAGGGAAAAACTGACATACTGTGTCCCCTGAAATAATTCCTTAAAGGAATACAACATAACCAGTTCAGTATTCCCACCTGAGATGCTTAACCTTAAGTGAATAATCAGAAAACAGGCAAATCCAAATTCAGGGACACTCTGAAAAGAAAAACATTCTGGATTCTTTAAAAATGTTAATACCATTAAAAAAAACCTCACAAAGAGTTTGGACAATTATTCCAGATTGAAGAAAACTAAAGATATATACCAACTAAATGAAAGTCATTGTCTGTGATGGAATAATGGATCAAAACATTACAATGAATGCCCTTTGGGGGAAAACTGGGAAAATTTGAAATAAGTTGAATATTAATCATATTAAATCTAAATTAAATTTTCTGAGTGCAGTTATTGTCTTGTAATTATTCAGGAGAATTCTTATTTCCAGAAGGTATATACAGAAGTATTAAGATGTCTACAACTAACTCTCAAATGATTCAGAAAAAAAGTACCTGTCTATATATAAAGATAAAGCAAATGATACAAACATTAACAACTAGTAAATAAAATTCTCTTGGCTCATTAAGAGAAAAAAATGCCAGCAAATGACAACATTCTGTTTTCCAGCTCTGTGCCATCTGCTAGAGCACATAATAGGACACAGATATCACGATCAGTTCACTCTGCCTCTGTGCCCGTCTGAGGAAAGTCTACAAAAGTTGCCTTCTCTGACGTTTAGTTGCCTCCAATTGGGTAAAGAGAAGTCTAAATACTATCTCTATGGTTGAACATCAACAGCTTATATGTTAATAGCTTCCTTCATTCAATGAAGGAAAAAGTAAGACACAGCTGAAAATCCTTTTTGGGACTACCAGTCAAAATTAGGAATCTGCATCCCTCTGCGACTCACTTCCTCATCTCATTATCCCAAGGTCTTCCGGTTTCAGAGCCAACATGTAAATACCTTGGAAGTCTTCACTCCCATCTGTACAACAGCAACAAAAGCTGAACAAACTGAGTATCAGTGACTTTAGTTGGACTCATCAGAGAATTAAGGTTGCAACGCAAATCACCTCCCTCAAATTCAGGGAATCACAACCAGGATGCTGCAGGAGTTCAGGGGATTCTACTTCCCTAGCATTGAAGCCTCTGGATCCATAGACTGGTAGGAATATTTGAACGATAATTTTGATCATGAGGCTGAATGTGGGCTAATTTCAGAGGGAGAAGACCCTGGGGGCTACTTTCTTGGGTAGGCTATACTTTTGTGGGTTTTAACTTCAGGTAACTACCAAGTTCTCACGATGAAGAGCCCAATAATAATAATAATAATAATAATAATAATAACAACAATAAATAATAAAAACAAAAACAAAACAAAAAATACCTCCTTGTTCTTTTAGGTTCTTTTAGGAGGGAAAAGTAAACACTGTGAAATGCACTTGGGGCGGGCCGCCTGGGTGGCTCAGTCGGTTGAGTGTCCAACTTCGGCTCAGGTCATGATCTCATGGTCTGTGAGTTCGAACCCCGTGTTGGGCTCTGTGCTGACAGCTCAGAGCCTGGAGCCTGCTTCGGATTCTGTGTCTCCCTCTCTCTCTGACTCTCCCCCATTCATGCTCTGTCTCTCTCTGTCTCAAAAATAAATAAACATTAAAAAAAATGAAATGCACTTGGGGCTCCCTCTATAACAATGCCTACTCGTAACCAGTAAAAAAGACTATATTGGTAACTTATCTCACTGAGGCAGAAGGTAGAAGGGCAGGTACTCCACTTCAGCCCTGTTTTGCCTTTCTGACTCACCTGAAGACGTGGGAGGTGAAGCTAAGGAACACCTGTGAGGGTCACAGCCCAGGGACACAGACACACTAAAGACTGAGAGCTTACTGTATGATTATAGAACATCTTCTCTCTCCTACTCCTTACCATCACATCAACAGTGCTCCAGTATATTAAAAGTGGAATGCAACTCAAACAATTATAAGGTGTAACTCTTTTTAAGGAATTCTTAGAAAAAGCCAAAGACAATAGGGGTAGGATGGGCGGGAGGCAAAGATAATAGAGTAATTTGAAGCCCCTGGCACCCACAGCTATACTGTATACTAAATATGTCCAACTCTAGCCAGATTGATATAAAGCCTCATACCAAAGGCCTATTTACCTCAGTTTTTATTGCCCGATATATCAATATTCAGCTTTCAATGAAAATTACAAGTCAATGTTGGGATAAGCACTGGGTGCTGTATCTAAGTGATGAATCATGGGAATCTACTCCCGAAACCAAGAGCACACTGTATACACTGTATGTTAGCTAACTTGACAATAATTTATATTTTTAAAAAAAAGTAACAAAAAAAATAAAAATAGCCAAAAAGTCTCAACAACAAAAAAAAAAAAAAAGAAAAAGAAAATTACAAGTCATGCTAAGAGGCAAGAAAAAACAGAATGTGAAGAGAATCAGATTCAACATGACACAGATTTTGTCAGACTATAAATTTTATCAGACTAGATGTTATCAGATGAGAAATTCAAAATAACTATGATTAATCTGTTAAATCCTCTAATGATAAAGGTAGACAACATGCAAGAACAGATGGGTAATGGAGGTGGAAAGGTGGAAACTTTAAGAAAGAATCAAAAAGAAACGCTAGAAATGAAAACATGGCAACAGAAGAAAAAATGCCCTTGATTAATGCTTTTGTGTCTGATAGGTTAGACACAGCGGAGGAAAATATCAGTGAGTCTAAAGGTAAGTCAATAGTAAATTCCTACACTGAAATACAAAAAAAGAAAGGAATAAAAATAAAAAAATAATATCCAATAACTGTGGGATAATTTTTAAAGGTTTAACATGTACTTAATTGGAATACCAAAAGGAACAGAAGGAATACAAAGCAGAGTAAGTACAGAAGTAATAAGGCTGAGAACTTTCTACAATTAATGACAGACACAAAACCATAGATCCAGAAAACTGAGAGAACACCAAACAAAATAAATATAAAAATTCTACACCAAGGCATATCACACTCAAATTTCAGGAAATCAAGCACAAAGAGAAAAATGTTGAAATAAGCCAGAGCTAAAAGCACCGTATCTTTAGAGGGAAAAGGAAAAAAAAAATGTAGCAGATTTCTCATAAGTAACCATATAAGGAAGACAGTGGAGTAAAATATTTTAAGTGCTGAAAGAAAAAAAAATACTGCCCTAGAATTCTATATTCAGTAAAATCAGCCTTCAAAAGTGAGAAAAATCACTCTCAAACAAACAATAACTGTGGGAATTCATCACCAGCAAACCAGCCTTAAAAGAAATGTTAAAAGAAGTTCTTCAGGGATGAGGAAAATGATACAGCTCAGACGTAAGGACCTACATAAGGAAGGCAAAGCATCGGAGAATGAATAAATGAAAACAAATCTTATTTATTCTAAATTAATCTTACAGATAACTGCTCACGATGAGAATAACCATGTATACATGATTATATCATGTAGATAAGTAAAAGGAATGACAGCACTTTTCTAAGGGATGAGAAGGAAGAACGGGGAGTTCTATGTTATCAGGTACCATCTGAGAAGCAGTACAATTTTATTTGGAAGTGGCCTTAGGTTAGTTGTAATATAGATTTACATCTTTAGGGAAACCACTAAGTTTTCTGGGAAGAGAGATAGATTTAATATGACAAGAGAGGAAAGGATATAGAAGTATATAAGGTGCTCACTGAAAAACAGAAAAGGCAAGGAAAAAGGAAGATAAGACAAGAAACAGAACAGTGCAATGAAAACAGTTTGCAATCCTAGTAAAAATCGTGCAACTAGATCAATAGTTACCTTTAAGGTGAATAGTCTAAATACATCAATTAAAAGGCAAAAATTGTCAGAGCAGATTAAAAATCAACACCCAATTGTATCTTGTCTACAAGAAACCCACTTAAAACATAAAGGTACAGATACATTAAAAGTAAGGGAGTGGAGAAAGATATGCCATACTAAGACTATGTTTAAAAAGAATGTGAATTGGCTATATTAATTTCAGACAAAGCATACTTCAGGGTAAGAAAATTATCAGGGATAAATAATTATCAGGGATAAAGATAATAATAAAGGCTCAATTCTCTAAAAAGTCATAACCTCTAACGTATATGCATCTGAGAACAGAGAATCAAAATACGTAATGCAAAAAATAATAGAATTATTTTACATAATTATTACATAAGGCAGAAAATAACAGCATTATAAGGAGAAATAAATAAATCTATTATGGGGGCGCCTGGGTGGCTCAGTCGGTTAAACATCTGACTTCAGCTCAGGTCATGATCTCCTGGTCCCAGAGTTCGAGCTCCACGTCGGGCTCTGGGCTGTCAGCTCAAAGCCTGGAGCCTGCTTTGGATTCTGTGTCTCTCTGCCTCTCTCCTCAAGACTAAATAAACATTAAAGAAATAAATCTATTATGATAATCACAAATTCAGTAACCCTGTATCAGTAAACTACTAATCTACGAAGCAAAAATCAGCAGGAATATACCTGAAATAAACAGCACCATCAATCAACTGGATCAGATTGACATTTATAGAATACTTCATCCAACATGAGCAGAATATATATTCTTATCAAGGTCACTTGGAACATTCACCAAGACAGACCACATTCTGGGCCATAAAACCTAACAAACTTAAAAGAATTCAAATTATACAAACTCTATTTTCAGACCACAATGAAATTAAACTAGAAATCAGTAATAAAATGATAGTTGGATAATCCTCAAATATTTGGCGATTAAACAACATGTTTCTAAATAATAAGTGGATCAAAGAAGTCTCAAGAGAAGTTTAAAAATATTTTAAACTAAATGAAAATTGAAATTTAACAGCAAAATTTGTGAGATACAGCAAAAGCAGTGTTTAGAGGAAAATTTATAGCATCAAAATGTATATATTAGAAAAGAATAAAGATCTAAAATCAATAATCTATCTGAAGTTCCACTTTAAAAAAAGAGAGAGAAAACATAAATCAAGCCTAAAGCAAGAAGAAGAAATAATAAAAATTAGAGCAGAAGTCAATGAAATTGTGTAGAGGGAAAAAAATGGATTTGACTAACCAAGAAAAAAGAGAAACATAAATTACTAATGTCAGACATGATAGAGAGATCATCACTATAGATCTCAAGGACATAAATAAGAATAATATAAGAGTCCTATGAACAACTGTATGCCTACAAATATGAGAACTTAGGTGAAATGGATCGATTCTTTGACAGACACAAACTATTAAAACTCACTCATGGAGAAGCTGACAATCTAAAAAGGCCTATATCTACTAATAAAATAAAATAAAATCAGTACCCAATAATGTTACTAAAATAAAAGCGTCAGGCCCATATGGTTTCGTTGGTGAATTCTATCAAGCATTTAAGAATGAGATTATATCAATTCTTTACAATCTCTTCCAGAAAACAGAATCAAAGGGCACACTCATATGATGGTTAATGTTATATGTCACCTTAGCTAGGCTTAAGTGCCCAGGTGTTTGATCAAACACTAGTCTAGATGCTGCTATGAAAGTATTTTTTTTTAAGATATGATTAACATTTACATCAATAGTAGACTTTGAATAAAGCAGATTACTCTCCATAATGTGAGTGGACTTCATGCAATCAGGCGAAGGCCTAAAGAGCACACACTGAGATTTCCTAAAGAAAAAGGAATTTAGTCTGGAGATTGCAACACAGAAACTCTGCCTGAGTTTCCAGCTTGCCTGCTTTGCCCTGCAAATGTTGGACTCAGATTTCAACATTAACTCTTACCCGAATTTCTAGCCTACCAGCTTGCCCTACAGATTTTGGATTTGCCAGCCCCACAGTTTTGTGAGCCAATTCCTTAAAATCTCATGTCTCTGTCTCTGTCTCTCTCTCTCTCTCTCACACACACACCAATGTAATCTCTCAATTTCTATGAAGAATAGGAATTTTAAAATTTAAAAGCACAATACCATTTATAATAGTACAAAAAATGAACTATCTAGTTATAAATGTAACAAAGTATGTACAAGGTCTATATGCTTCAGAAAACTATAAAACTCTGGAAAGAGAAATAAAGTAAGATCAAAATAAATGGAGAGACATTCTGTACTCATGGATAGAAAGACTCAATATTTTAAAATGTCAGTTCTTCCCAAGATTTCTTCTGAAGATTCAATGCGATATCAATAAAAATCTGGGCAAACTGTATGATAGATATTGACGAACTTATTCTAAAGTTTATGTGAAAAGGCAAAAGGCCTAAGACACCCAATAAGATACTGAGGAACATAATTGGAGAACTGGCACTCCAGAACTTACAAAAGTACTTCAAGCTATGTATATTTAATGCTACCATAGTCAAGACGGCATGGCATTGGTGAAATAAAAGCCACATACGTCAACAAACAGAATAGAGCACAGAAATTGACCCACACAAATGTAGTCAACTGATCTATGGATCAAGGGCAATTCAGTGGAGAAAAGATGGTCTTTCCAATACATGGTTCTGGAAAAACTGGATATCCAAATGAAGAAAAAGAAAAGACTTTCAGGAACTACCTTGTACCATTCACAAACATTAACTCAACATGGGTTGTAGATCTAAATATAAAATGCAAACCTACAAAACTTCTAGAAGAATATATAGTAGAAAATCTAGGTGGCATTGGATTTGATGGTGAGGTTTATTTTTTTAAGGTTTTTTTTTTTTTTTTTTTTTTGAGAGAGCGAGCGAGCGCAGGGGGAGTGGCAGAGAGAGAGAGCATCCCAAACAGTATTTGCACTGTCAGCACACAGCTGGATGTGGGGCTCAAACTCACGAACCGTGAGATCATGATCTGAGCCAAAATCAGGAATCAGACATATCACTGACTGAGCCATCCAGGCGCCCTGATGATGAGTTTTTAGATGCAATACAAAAAAGCATGATTCATGGGGACTCCTGGGTGGCTCAGTCAGTTAAGTATCTGATTCCTGATGGATTCTTGCTGGTGGAAATGAAAAACAGTACTGTCCCTTTGGAAAACAGCTTGGCAGGTTTTTTTTTTTTTTTTAAACTAGACAAACTCTTGTTATACAATCCAGGAATCATGCTTCTAAGTTTTACCTAATGTACTTAAAAGTCCAGTCTACAGAAGAATCTGCAATCAATGTTTACAGTGCCTTTACCCATAATCAACGTAAGTTGGAAGCCACCTAGATGTCATTCAATAGGTCAATGCATAAACAAACTGTTTTGTTCATAATGGAATACTGTTCATCGAGAAAAGGAGATGAACTATGAAGCCATGAAGAGATGTGGACGAACCTTAAATGGATATTGTTAAGCAAGAGAAGCCCACCTGAAAAAGCTACAACTGTATGATTCCAACCATGACATTCTGTAAAAGACAAACAATAAATATAGTTTTGTGAGTTCTGGTGGGAGAGAGAGGGTTAAAAAGGTGAAACTCAGCAAACCCTTAGGGCAGTGTGAATATTCTCGAAGATACTGTAGTAGTGGAGGGGTACCTGTGCCACACTGGGCTCTGCCCTGGCAGTGCAGAGCCTGCTTGGGATTCATTCTCTCTCTCTCTCTCTCTCTCTCTCTCTCTCTCTCTCTCTTTCTCTCTCTCCCTCTCCTTCTCTCTTTCTCCCTCTCCCCAACTCACGCTGTCTCTGTATCTCTCAAAATAAATAAATAACCTTGCAAAAAAAAAAAAAGATACTATAATAGTGGATACATGACATTATTTTCAAAGACCACAGAATTTTTTAGTGTAAAGGGTAAATCTTCATGTAGGCATTTTTTTAAATTAAGAAGTCAGGGAATGCCAGGGAAAAATTCAAGACTGTGACAAGAGTATCTAACTGTATCAAAAACATCTGAAACTACTTTACTGAAGGGGAAGAGAGGGAAAGGTGTGTAACTTTGGAGACTGTCACTGGAGTCTGTAAGTCTAAAGGCAAATGGAATGTACATAAGCTCTGTAGTCTAGCAGACAAAATTGGTTCTTATGGGTCTATATGAATAATTCAGATACCGGAATTGAAAACTTAAATAAATGGGCAGTGGACAATGGCAGCCAGTTTTCTCACTGTTTCACTGGGGATTACAGATAAGCAAGGGGCAGGGAGGCTGGACTGATTCTTGTGGTAAGACATCAGCACGAATGAGTAGTGATACACATTCAGAAGGCTACATATAGAAATATTTACAGATAAATGTATACACATGGTTTAGTACACAAGCATATGTTTCCTTGCTCTGTTGGCTGAGATGGCCGAGAAGTAACAACCCCCAGATCTGGGTCTGCAATACCATTCTCCATGAAAAGATACCAGGACTCCTGGGAGAAACGGCTGATTCTACTATTTGGTCAATAATTATACAAGGTGAGCCTGTAGCACCTTGATGTGACAAAAAGTAAGAAAGTGCCCAAAAAATAATAAAAAAAAAAACCAACCTAAAATGATGGGGGCATTGTAAGAAGGACACAGGAGCCAACTCAAAGAGCTACCAGTGGTCGAAAGCAGAACAAACTGAACAACAAAAATAAATTAAGTACTACCGGATTATAACCCAAAGTAGAAAATAAATATCCACAAATCCCGGCCAACACAAATAAATGACTGAATAAACAAAGAGTTGATGGAAAAGAGCAAATTTCCCCTGCAGAACACTTCCAAATGAATTATGCAGACACTCTCAAGAGGGGAGTGCATAAATCCCCACTCCTGAAATGAGGGCTTTGCATAGTGACTTTCCCCCAAAGAGTATGGCAAGAGTTTTCCCTTCACAGAGGAAAACCCGACGAACAGTATCCCAATCAAGAGATGAAGATAGATAAACATCAACAGTTGCTAAGCTATGATGATTATATATACCCTTGATAGGATCTGTTGAAAGTGGGACTTTGTCTCTCTCAAACCCATAAGCCTAGTCTAATTATAAGAAAAACATCAGGTAAATCCTCTTTGAGGGGCATCCTACAAAATACTTGACCAGTAGTCCCAAACTGTCAAGGTCATCGAGACAAGGAAAACATAAGAAACTTCCACAGTCAAGAGGACCCTAAGGTGAGAGGACACATAAATGTAATGTGGTATCCTGAAAGGGATCCTGGAAAGGCCTCAGGCAAAATTAAAGAAATCTGAATTGAGTATGGCCTTTTAGTTAGTTAACAGTATTGTATCAGTATTAGTTCATTAATTGCAACAAATGTACCATGTAAGCTATAATAATATTAAATAAATTATATATAATTAATAATGTATAATTATAATATATATTATATAAAATATTATAGAGTATAATAGGGGAAAATGGGTACAGAGTATATAGGAACCCTGTACTATCTTTACAATTCTTTGGTACATCTAAACCTGTTCTTAAAAATAAAGTCTATTATTATTACCAAGTTCCCTTTTTTTTCCTTTTTTTGTCCCAGATGGTTCTTGCTACTGCCACTCTTGATTCAAACACTGGGCAGTTCTAATAATGGGAAAACTCTGCCATTGTGCTTACTTTTTTCTGGCTTCTGCCCTCTTAGAAAAACACAGAATGAATTTGCTTCCACGAAGTAATTTTCCAACCGTTCAAAGACACTCCCCTGAAGTCTTCCTCCCAGGGTTAAACTCAGGCTAACCTACCCTGTTACTCCTCCCATCATGCAGTTTCCAATATTTTGCCACCCCGGCCACTTTCCCGTGAATATTTATGTTTGTCAAGGAGAGGAGCCCAGACCTAAATGTATTTTTCCTATTCTATTCTGATCAGAATCGAGCAGCATATTATTTCTTGGCTTATATTTACTTTTATCTACTACTTAAAATATACATCATGTCACTGCAGTTTTAGATCTCCATTTCAAGAAAGTGAACTAAATAGCATAAAGCCTTCTTTATACATCCTCCCCCTCATTAAAACCATTGCACTGGTGAATTTCAAACAATTCATTTAGATTCCATACCTCAACCGGATGTTCTCATGGTTTGAAATTTACAACTGCTTTGACCAACTTTGAAAATTAATTGACAGGTTATGTCTATATGACTGAATAAGACATCCCTCACCATGCGCCCCACTCAGCAACAATTTGGCATCGATCCACAGACAAAAGCGTCATTGTGAGGGGTCTGGCATCAACCATATGCCAAGTGCCCCAGGAGGAATACCCCCTACCCATGCATTGGGTAATACACACATGGACCTTGGTCTAAGGAGCGAACCCCAAAGCGGCTCATGAACTAGCTCCAGCCTCAGTCACGTACAGTCCAGGAACCCCGGGAAAACAGTGTCTTAGCCAATCATCCACTGACAAGAAAGCCTCAATAGAAGTCCAGGTTTCCAGTCAAGAAGTTCAGCACTCCACTGGAGAAAAAAACGATCAACAAAAAACCATACGGGTTTGGACACATGAGAGACTTTTCCCACATCTCTCCACTAGGGTGGCACAGCTCAGGACAAGAGACATTTTTCTCAGACTATGATTTCCATTATGGGAGAAGAAAACATCACGTGGGGGAGCACCCTGCTTCCCTAGCTGGGCAAGACACTGCCAGAGAGGCCCCTTTCTCGCTTGCCCCATCCAAAAACCCAGGGGGAATTACATGAGTTGATGGAAGGCGTTAACTAACGTTACTGTGGTCATCATTTCCCGATATGTGGGTGTATCAAAACAACACACTGTACATCTTAAAGTCACACAATGTTCTATGTCAAGTACATCCCAAGAGAGCTAGAGAAAACCCAACTGAATGTTACTATGTTTCATGAAATTTTTTTTTGGTCGAGTATAATTGGCAACGTTACATCATTTTCAGACGTGCAACACAGTGATTCAACTTCTCTGTACATTACACTATGCTCACTACGAGCCTAGCTATCGCCTAACTCCCCGCAATGCTATCACGGTATCAGTGACTATATTCCCGATGCTGTGCTTTTTATTCCCGTGACCTAATCATCCCATGACTAGAAGCCTGTACTCCACTCCCCTTCTCCCATTTTACCCATACTTCTTTGCTCTGACAAACATGAGTCTGTTCTCTGTACTTATAGGTCTGATTCTGCTTTTTGTCTATTCCTTTGTTTTGTTCTTTAGATTCCACATATGAACGAAGTCATGTGGTAGGTGTCTTTCTCAGTCTGACTTGTATCACTTAGCACACTACCCCCGAGGCTCCTCCGGGTTGTTGCAAATGGCAAGATCTCATCATTTTTCTGCCTACATAACATTCCACTGTGTACATACGTGTATGTGGGTGCACGTGCGCATGCACACATGTATGTGTATCACACATCTTGCTTACCAATTCCATCTATCAAGAGACACTTAGGTTGCTTCCATATCTTGTCTATTGTAACTAATGCCGCAATAAACACAGGAGTGCGTATAGCTTTATGAATTCGTGTTTTCACTTTTGTGGGTAAGTAACTGGTAGTGGAATTACTGCATCATACGGAAAAAAAGACAGTCTCTTCAGCAAGTGGTGCTGGGAAAATGGACAGCTCTGTGCAAAAGAATAAAGCTGGACCACGTTCTCACCCCATACACAAAAATAAATTCAAAATGTATTAAGGACCTAAGCGTGAGACTTGAAACCATAAAAATCCTAGAAGAGAGCACAGGCGGCAATTTCTCTGATATTGGCCATAGCAACATTTTTCTAGGTATGTCTCCTCTGGCAAGCAAAAATAAATGACTGGGACTACATCAAAATGAAAAGCTTTTTCACAGCCAAGGAGACCATCAACAAAATGAAAAGGCAACCTACAGAATGGGAGAAGATGTGTGCAGATGATATATATATCTGATAAGGAATTAATACCCAAACTATATAACTTACACAACCGCAAAACAACCAACAATCGAACTTAAAAATGGGCAGAGGACCTGAATAGACATGTTTACAAAGAAAACATACTCATGGCCAAGAGGCATATGAAAAGATGCTCAACGTCACTAATTATCAGGGAAATGTAAATCAAAACCATGTGATCCCAGATCACACCTGTCAGAATGGCGAGACGCAAAAGGATAAGAAATAACAAGTGTCGGCAAAGATGCAGACGAAAAGGAAAACTTGTGCACTGCTGGTGGGAATGTAAATTGGCACAGCCACCGTGGAAAATGGTATGAAGTTTCCTCAAAAAATTAAGAGAGAGGGACACCTGGGTGGCTCACTTGGTTAAGCGTCTGAATCTTGATTTCCGCTCAGGTCATGATCTCACCGTTCATGGGTTCCGGCCCCTCATCTGATTCTGCATTGACACCATGTGGAGTCTCATTGGGATTCTCTCTTTCCTCTCTCTGTCTGCCCCTCCCCCCGCTTGCGCATGCTCTCTCTCTCTCAAAATAAACAAACTTAAAAAAATATTTTAAATAATTAAAAATGGAAACACCATATGAAGTTACTATTTCAATAAACAAAGAAACAAAGCAAATAAATAAATTGACACGTTCCTTATTGTATAAAGAGACTTACACTCAAGCCAAAGATGCATAATAAACACATTCAGACACGTGAATTTTGTTCAGCAATGGGCTTTGTATATATTAACAAAATCATAGCTCTGTCACACAGAAATATATCTCAATAGTACTTTTCCCAGAGGAGTTAACTGATGTATAAAATACATTGAATCAACACCATGGAATTTGGTGGCTCCAAGTTAGGTTTTCATGTCATGCATAAAACTGAACATAGTCATAAAATAACGCTACAGTAGAATAATTCCCAGGGGAATATAGAAGTCATAGCGCTCAGATATGAAACCTGGAATTAGTTGCTACCTTTTTTGTGATCCAGAGTAAACCTTTCTGAACACGGCAGAGAAAGCAGTTACTTGGGAATTCTGGTGTTTGGAAAGAAGCCTTTACCTGTTTGGATGATCCTTCTTTCAAGGGATGCCAGCCTGACCCTTCTTCGAGTGTCTCCCTGAAAAGACTGATCAGGGTGCCAGGTGCACAGTGTCAACTAAGATTTTCTGAACACGTTCAAAGAGGCTAGCTACCCAGATACCTAATGGATGACTAGCTCAACAGTTCAACTTTTTTTTCATTTGTAAACATTCATCTCAAGTCTCCCCTCCTCCGAGCCTGCAGGCTTTGTTAGCAATACTGGGCTTCCCAGTAAACTATGCTGTGTTCTGTATTGTTATGTACTCTATTGCTGACTGTTTCTTGTTGGTTCTTCCTCACATTCCAAACCTTTCTGTTTACTTGTTTGATGTTATTCATTATTGCTATTTATTAGAGTGTGCCACATATTTGTCCTTGCTGATGTCACGCGGATAAATGTCAGTTAATTACGTAGCAATGATATTTAGGACTCGAGCTGTGTCCTGAGCCTCTGGCTTGCCCCCTCACTGAAAGGAAACTCAAACAGAGGAGGGCCCAGTGATCTTTTTGAATCTACCAAATGGATGCACCTAATGCTGACCTAGGACAAGTCTATATAACTCTGAAATAATGCACTTGATTCATTCGGACACATAATCAATCTCATTTTATTACAGTCATGTATCTGAGAGTCCAGAAAAATGCTTGCTCTTGAAAGGACTAAGTATTGGATTTGGCACAGATGGTGGCAAATACAGTTTTCTCACTCACCTCTACACACACACTGGAGGAGAGAAAGATTCATCTATTCTTTTACAAACAATTGAGGGAAAAACGAAGCCAGCTACTCAAAAGGCTGGGAATCTTGCTTGGTTCAAAGAGTCAGGATTCATCCTGCGGTGTCTGACAGGTTTTCCATCTCAGTCTAAGCTTGTGGTAGCTGAACTTGTCCAGCTGCTAAGTTGTCTTTCTAACCAGCTTCCAGCCATCCTTTCTTGCAGACCCAGAGGCAGCTCAAAAGAGCAAAGTTTCTTGGAGGAGTCTCCACTCTTCCTTCCTGAGTGAGCCACTGGCGCCTCTGTAAGAAGCAAGCTCTCAGAGCTGGTATCTATTCTCCCTCATTTGGTTGGAGATCCTGTTGTGTGACCACCACTGCCTCTTGTGGCCAAGCAATGAGGCTTGCAGGCCAGAAGGATCCTGGGCAACTACATCTGAATCTTCAGAAATATCGATTGTTACTGAAATTCGTTTTCATGCCTTGCTCAGAGAAATGAGGGGCGGCAGGATGATTTAATGTTGTGTGTCTAATCAGATCAATTGGTATACACTCAAGAACTGTGTGGGGAGTCTCAGGCCATGTCTAAACTCAGAGTGGAAAGCAGCCTGGCTGATTAAAGATGCCTTTCAGAGGTGGGAACTGGGCCCGCCCAGGCACTGTGTCTGAGTGCCTCAGATGTGCCACCACAGAGAGAGACGTCCTCAGGTCTTGCGCTGATTATGGAGCATATTGAACATACTGAGAACTGTTCCAAGTGCACAGAGCAGCCCTGATGTAGTGGAAAAAAGCAGTTACTGTTCTCAAGGAAAGTGTATGTAGAACAACAACATAATGATACGTGCTGCCATTAACCAGGTTTCTTTGATGGGATTTATTATCATCCCTCCCTGATACACGCATACATACATACACATATACTTAATAACACAAGTGTTTTGAGTCGATTTCCACACTTGTCAATTCCTACACTACCTGAAAATGTTCTACACCAGTGCTTCTCAAACTTTAATATGCACACCAGGGAAACACCTGGGAAACAGATTCCATTTCAGTGGATGTGGGGTGGACCGGAGATTCTGCCTTTCTAGCATCTTCCCTGGTGATGCTCATACTGCTGATCCATAGACCACACTGCATAGCAAACTTCTGAACTCACAAATGGCTTCTGTTGGGATAAAAGCAAACCTCGGGGCACCTGCGTGGCCTAGTCAGTTAAGTGTCCGACTCTTGATCTCAGCTCAGGTCATGATGTCATGGTTGAGCCCTGTGTCATGCTCTGCACTAAGTGCACAGAGCCTGCTTGGGATTCTTTCTCTCCCTCTCTCTCTGCCACTCCCCTGCTCATGCTCACTCTGTCTCTCTCAAAATGAATAAATACACATTAAAAAAAGAAAATTATTGAAAAAAAAAAAACTTTCACGTGACTGACAAGGTCCTACAGGGTCTTGTTGGCTTCTAACTCAACAGCTTCATATTCCCTCCAAGACTTGACTTGCTCTTTCCAAAGCACTGACATTGGGTTCTATTCAGTCCTCTCTCCTAGTGAAGCTCTGTCCATCTCAGAGCCTTTGTACATGCTGTATATTCTATCTGGGATGTCCTTTTCTCCCCTACCCACCTAGATAAATTTTATTCACCCTTCGGATCTCAGCTCAAACATCATTTCTTCATGACAACCTCCCCGGACTTCCCCAACTAAAAACCTCTTTATTATTTGCTTTTATAGTATAGAACGGTTTTTACCCTTTGATTTGGTGATAAACAACTTATGTCTGTCTCTCCTACTAGAGTATAATCTTAATCAGAGCAAGGATCTTATCTGTGTTTATCCACCAGTACATATTCCCACCACTTAGCACAGTGTTTCTTGCTTCAATTCCTAGACTTCGACCGTCTTCGAAATGGAAATCCTCACAGTAGATTTTTCAAGACAATGAAGCCCCTTATCCTTTGAACTCCCCTAGTTGGGCATTACATTGGGGCAGGAGGTGAGAGGCTTGGAGCAGGCACTGCTTGGTGAGAAATGCTTCCCCTGGCTGCAAGTTAAGACAATGGGTTTGTTTTGTTTCAGAATGCTATTGATTTATCTATCATGCTTTCAACCTTCCAAGGACAGAGGACACAATACTATTCTGCCTTTGGTCAGTTTCTTGTAGGCTTGTATGAATGACCTCCATTCAGTACCCTACCATTGGACTGGCAGCTCTTTCTGGACAGAAATTGGGTCTTTCCTTATTTCTGCTACCGTGAGCCTTGTACACCATACAAGATATTTAATAACCAACGAGGCTAAATCAAATCTGGGAACGTGTAGAGGAAAACTCTGGCCCTAGGAGAGTGTACAGTCTGGCCCACTAATATCTTCCCAAAGATTGCCAGGATAAAGCTGTGATCATTTGCCCCGTGGTTCTGTCAGTTACACAAAATGTCATGTTTCTTTTTGGATGTTGGGAACCTTAGCATCAAATTCTGTGCAAGTGTGTCAAGCTTTAGGGCAAGGATCTGTTCAACTCAACTCAATTTCTTTTCAGATCAAGTCAGGATACAAAATTAGATAACAAATATTTAGTGAGATGCCTGTAAGTGCTTATGACATACTAAATGTTCCACACAGGTAAACACTAATTCTCGTTATTCAAAAAAATAAGTTATATTAATCTCATTTTAAAATGAGGAAATAGAGTGATTACATGACTTAGAATACAGTGAGGCCTAAATTCTGGCCTAGAGAAAGAAACTGAAGACTAGAGAGGATAAAAAATGAGTTCAAGCTTCCTCAGCTGATGAGGGACTGTATCACTGTCTCAGGACTGCCATAACAAATTACTACAAACTCAGTGGCTTACACCAAAAGAAATGTACTCTCACAGTTCTTAATATTAGATTTAAAAAAGTATTGAAAGGGCCATGCTCACTCTGAAGGTTTTAAGGAAGAATCCTTTCTTGTCTCCTCTTATCTTCTGGTGGCTCCCAGAAACCCTTGGCATTCCTTGGGTTGGAGTGCATCATGTCAACCTCTGCCTCTGTCTTCACATGGCCCTTCCTCCTTCTATATGTCTCTGTGGGCTTCTCCTCTTCTTATAAGGACACCAGTCAGAACTATAGCCTATCCTAATCCAGTAAGATCTCATCTTGACTAATTGTGTCTGCAAAGACACTATCCTCAAATAAAGTCCCATTTTGAGGTTCTGTACATACATAAAGTTTGGGGGTGCACTGTTTAACCCAGTAAAGTGACTGAGCTAGCACCAAAAGTTAGCTCTAACTTGAGGCAAGGTTGTTTATACTACACCCAACTAGCTGCCTCTGGAATTCCTTTACCTTGGTGGTTATTTCCCATACTGCGTCACAACTGACTGGTCATCTCTACAGGAAAGAGGACTCTGCCCAACTCTAAAGCTAACTCGGCAGCTTCTCTTCAAAGTGGTTGGTTGATTTGTAAGGAAGAATTGCTGACCAGTCAACTTAAAGAAGACGTAATTAGTAGATTTAGGTTTAAAAAAGAATTACATTTTGAGAAGCCAAATATTGGGAGAATAGGGCTGACTAGATACAGCTGGGTTTACTCAACATGGAGTTTCAATCCTCAGAGCAACAGCCTCTTCTTCCATCATCATTTTCTCTCCACCCTGCATCCAAACCCCATTGGTAAGAAGAGTGCTTACCTTGCAAAATACCTCCTCACTTGCAATACCAGAGCCATGCTGCTTCCCAATTGCTTGTTTGATGTTAACATTATTCTGAGAATTACATCTCATCCAACATGATATTTTAATGAGGCTTTGTCTGTTCTAGTTAAGTCATTTGGAGCTGAGCTAATGAAACAGGAATGGAGAGAGATGGTTCTCAGTGGCATTGGCTATTTCTGTAATTCCATGGCTTGGAATGGAATTTCCCTGAGCCCCTCTCTCTTCACCCCAAGAATGAGAAACCACAAATTCTGAGACTACTTCTGGGAATGTCCACTTCTAGGTCTGATTCCCCCATACACTTTCTTGTGGTGAGGAAGGAGGTGGAGAGCAGGTGTCCACAGAACTCCTTGTCCAGGGTCTGGATAAGTCAATCAAGACAGGCTGGGCAAGACGTACATCAGCAATCCAGATCAGCTAAACAAAGAGGGTGAGTGGGGTGTGGAAAGAAGACCACATGGTCATTTATTGGGCTGGGCTGCAGGGGGCAGCCTTGGGAGAAGAAAGAGCATTGCTAGCTGGTGGGTTAAAAGTCAGCTGAAGAGGTTCCTGTGCTCAGTCTACCAGTATGTCTTCTTCCCACAGCCCCTTCTTTTTTTTTTTTCAACGTTTTTATTTATTTTTGGGACAGAGAGAGACAGAGCATGAACGGGGGAGGGGCAGAGAGAGAGGGAGACACAGAATCGGAAACAGGCTCCAGGCTCTGAGCCACCAGCCCAGAGCCTGACGCGGGGCTCAAACTCCCGGACCGCGAGATCGTGACCTGGCTGAAGTCGGACGCTTAACTGACTGCACCACCCAGGCGCCTCCCACAGCCCCTTCTTGACTATAATGACACCCTCAGTTCTTCCTGGTGACTGACTCCTTTCTTCGGTGTCTTAATCTCCACTTTGATCTGACTTCTTCTGTGGTCTTGGCCTCTGGGTGATATTTCTTTATGGACAATTCTTGGCACTTCCTTTATGAGACTTGGCAACCATTTATGCTTTAATATTGGATCCTTGAAGAAACTTCCGATAAGCAAAGAGCGTGAAATGGTAAAAAGAGACAGTGTGACCTTTGCCCCCAAATAGGAAGCGTCTTGACACAGGGAATCAAATACTGGTTTCAACAATATTGTTTGGGGTCATGGGGAGTGTCCAGTAAGTGTTGAGGCAAAGAAAGAAGGAATGGAAAGAATAAAGTGAAGAAGAAAAAGGGAAGGAGGATGGGAGAGTGGAGGGAGGGAAGAAATGTACTCCAGAGCATCATAAATACCCTTCAAGTTGGCCACAAAGCCTGGGGCCTCTGAATTACTCTGGAAGCACCCAAGCATGACTGCCAAGAGGGTCTGCAAGTTCTTGTAGAGCAAAATACTGCGAGAGAGCATTAGCCTAATGATTTAGACTACGGGTTCTAGGGCCAGAGAGACCACGGTTTGAAGGTAGGCTTTTCTCCTTTACACACATGTAAACCAGGAAAGATTTCTAACTTTGCAGAGCTCTGATTCTTCATTTGGAAGACAGAGACACTAAGTTTCTTAAAATGGGCTATTGGGGAAGAATAAATGAACGCATAATGCATGGAAAGAGCACCCAGTACAACAGTAGGCAAGGCACCAAGTCCACAGTATCTTCCCTACTTGTACAAAGCACTGCGCAGCAGAGCTGGGAGGGCTTAGGATGACTCCCCACCACCACCACCGCAGGTAGTACCTGCTTCTTCAGAAGGACCCAGTACAGGCTCAACGCGCAAGGGTAAAGGCTGGTCCTGCGTTTCTCAAATGGCTGATTAGCCTCCGATTCTGAAGCCTTGCTTTCTTCATCCCAAGGATTTACAAGCTGAGTTCGGTGCCTTCAGTTCCCTGCGGCCCTTGCAACCTACATACTCGCAGTAGCCCACACCTATGCCATGCGGAGGAACATGGCAGGGAGATGAGACTTTGTGACACCCTTGAACTTCTTGCCTGTAACTCCGGTGCTCCTCGCCATTACAGAGCATCTCTCTCCCCTGCCTTGCTGGCTTCTCCTCAGCTTGCTATTCTTATTCTTTTGTCCTGCCTTCTGCCTCCAAATGGCGTTGCTCGTCAGATGTGACACGTTGCTGGTTGGGGATTTGAGATGGCAAGCCTGGTGAAGCTGAGCGGATCAGGTTTGCTCGAGTTAATATTGTGCTTGTGGGTCAGAGACTCGGGGGGTGGACAAAGTATTGGTTTAAAAAGTGGCAGCTTTTCTCTTTTCCTAAAACGACTTGCATTTCTTAAGCCAGGCCTCTGAGGTCCTGGAAACATCCTTCTCTACAGACCCCATCAGTGATTCATGAGAGCGTTTGTCCTAGATTTACTTGGCTCTGCAGCTGAAAAACGCAGTGGGCAGAAAGCTAACTTTGGAACAGGCAGAGGGTTTACCCCCTGACACCAGCATACATTTTTTTCTTCAAGCTGCGGACCAATTATATAAAGGACCATATGGAAAAACTTCATTGGAAACGAAATAAAGTATGTCTCAGTTTAGATTCAGCCAGGCGAGAGGGGCCTCAGGCAGCCAGGGGATGAACTGAACACTGGCAACATAGGGAGACCGCCAGAGGAAAGTGGAGTGTCACGGGGCTTCATGCTTCGGGACACTGGAGGTCCAGTCTACCTTTGTCCTAGATCACTTTGTGACCCTGGGTAAATAAGTCACTTGGCCTTCTCTGGCCTCAGTTTCTTCATGTGTAAAGAGAGGACCGGACCTAACAGGCTAAGTCCCTCGTAGTACAAATACGCTACCAGGTCAAGGCTAAACGCAGCTGGCCAGAGAAAGACAGATGAGAATAGGATTTGTATTCAAAGTGGACCTTGTTTTAGACAGAACATTCCTCAAGTTTCGTGTATTAGCAAGCCCTACTTAACATACGCCGGGGGAGCTTCATTTGTAAAAAACATCTCTTCGGTGAAAAATTGTTACCATCTGGTAATGAGCATGTGTCTTTTGTGGTGGTGAATAGACAGAAGCCTGAACAGACTAGCAGCTAAACCCTTAGGGGCAGAAGATGGGTACACACACACACACACACACACACACACACACTCACACACCCCAAAACATGGACTGCATTCATCAAACAAAAATGTCTTGGTCAGAGATGACTGAGAGCAAGGAACAGATGTCCACGGAAATGAGGACCCCTTCAAGGGCATTCACCACAGGGAGTCTCATAGTTGCCCGTTTGGCAAATCACTGCATATGGTTGTGGAGTCTGTGTTGGAACTTCTGGATATTTTTTCTCCTTGTTCTTCACCCCCAGCTCCTCTCCCAGGAGCTGGCTGCCCACTGCTCACTGGCCAGGCCTGCCCTTCCAAGAGGCCCTGCACGGATGAAGGGAATCCCCAGAGACCACGACTGAGGGCAGAACCACAAAACTGAAGACAGCTTATTGAGAAAAACACAGTATGCATGACAGAAGGTTATGGAATCACTTTTTTGCTTCCCTGCCTTCTGGTCTACTCATTCCCTTCTAATGGGAAACTAGTGATACACAATACTCCCCTACGAGTAGAGCAATAATGAGCCTAAGACTCACTTTCTATTCAGTCCCTAGGTCTCCAGTCTTATTTATCAAGCAGGGCAAATATCATACTCCAAATCCCAAAGAGCAATTCAGACATAAAGAGATATACACACTTACTGTCTTTCTCCCCATCTTCCAAAGCCATTTACCATTTTCCAATAAAGGACCATCTCCTTATTTCCACGTGGGAAAAAAAAAACACATCTAATCTTATCAATTCAATACACTTTCTTTGATTGCCTACTACACTGTGGCATTGCCTGGCAATGGAGAACGAAGCACCTTGCAGATTTCCAGGGATCGATGAGACAGGGCACAGGGCGTTCCAGCTCATGCGGTGACCACACTGTCGCGCATGTGCATGGTGGTCCTGCCTCACTCCTGTCAGAGGGGTCTCCCAGGGCCTGCTGGTGTACTGCCCATTGGAAAGACACGAAAACATGACCACAGGCAGGCAAGACAAGGGGGCTCATTTCACCTCATTTTCCCCACAAATCCCACCTGTCCTTCCTCCCTCCCAGGACCCAAGTACAGTTTTATCCCTCTCTGAAAACTCACCCACGGCGATAAGTGATCTACTGCAGACTTCTATGTTACAGCAAATGTAATTTCACTGAAATGGATAACCTCTCAGATTCATTCCACCCCTGAGATACTGGGCTTCTCTGGTCATAACACATTATCTGTGTTTACAGCAGAACCACATTACTCCCACTGTTTATCTGTGTTTTGGAACCCAAACTCCACATTATCTTTGCTTGCATTTTCTTCTTCTTTTTTTAATAAAAATTGAGGTGCCAGTATTCGCCTTGATAAACTGTAAACGAAAACTGCGTCAGCCTCCTGCCTCGTCTTTTCTCCTCTGTGATTTCACATATCAGAGGCATGGACAGACCACCGGGTGAAGCTTGCAGGGACGTCCATGTGAAGTAAGGACAAGCAGCTGCCCTTTTCCCATCGCACACTGAAGACAACACAATGTTGCACACGGTTTCTTGGAGGAGGGGTGCTCATGAAGCAGCCCAACACGTGGTCACATGTGAATTTCTTATTCTCCTTCACGTAGACATTTCATACGTGGGCTGTTAATAGATTTGTTTATGTATTAATTAGCAATGTATGACTGTATTTCAATGTTGCCTTTTACAAAGGAGTTGTCATTCAGTGAACATTTACTGAGTGCCTGCTGTGTGCTAAGCACAGCGCTAGGCCTTGGAGCAAGTGTATAACTAGGCCCATATATATAATACAGCATGTAACACACTGTCCCTGTCTGGAGGCCAGTGTAGAAAAAGAGAGTTTGAATGTACAATTATGACAGAGATGAGGGTAGTGGATATACAAGGTGCCGTGAGAATACAGGGTAGGGAAAGAAGCTTAGAATTGAACTAGGATGCAATTCTGCAAGTGGTGTGCGTGTGTGCGTGCGTGTGTGTGTGTGTGTGTGTGTGTGTGTGTGTGAAGGGGTTAGGTAGGGAGAGATGGCTGAACTACTAGCTTTAAGAGGAGAGATGGGAAGAGGAGAGGGGGAGAAAGGGACAGGGAGAGAGAGAAATGAGACATCCTGAGGCCATCCTCCCAGTCATGTTTTTATGCAAAACAAGTATTTTTGTTTTCCCTTCATAAAATGGGAATTGTGTTCCATGAATTGTTATCTGTCTGGCTTTTCTCACAAACAAATAAAAATGGCTTCTAAACATTTTTGCTCAATTCATATATATATATAGATAGATAGATACATACACACACATATATGTATGTATATATACACATATATATGTATGTGGATATATATATACATACACATATATATATGTATGTGTATATATATATACATACACATATATATGTATGCATATATATGTATTCACATTCTTTGTAATGACCATGGTTTGTGTGCATCAACAGTTTATTTATTCCTCTAAAGATGGTCATCTTTCCTAATGTCTTCACAAGAATCTTGAAGAAAATGTTTGGAATACATCTGAGATACAGAATTTCTGGATTAATGAGCGTGTACATGTAAATTGTTGATAATGCTGCTTAAATTGCTCTCCCAAAGGCTTTGCAATGAATACTCCAAACAAGAGTGGGTGAGAGTGTCTGTTTCCTTAACAAAAGAATATGATCAATACATTTAATTATTTTCAGTCTAATGGATATGAAATGTTAGCTAATTGTTGATTTAATTTTCATTTCCCTGATTGCTAGTCAAGTGGAATGACTTTTCATATGTTTATAGTCTGTTGGCATTCATTCTTAACTGCCTATCTTTATTCTTTGTCAATTTTTCAATGTTTGGCATGTAGAAGTACTTTTTATATGGTCTGAATATTAATCCTGCCTCTAAGTTGTGTCATGTCCTCCTGATCTGTTGCGTTTTTCCCCAAATTTTACTAGGAAAATGTATGACATTCAGCAAGTTGAAACCATATTGCTTATCTTTCAAATATCCCTATGATGCCTTTGACATAGAGTTCAAATGTATTTCACACATTGGTTAGTGAGTTGTTTTTTTTTTAACTTCTGGTCTTTGTATCCTGCCTAGAAGACCTAACTCACTCTAAGGTTTAGCAAAATATTTCTAATCATTTTCATCTAACATCATCATTATGTTACATAAAGAATTCTCTAGCACCTCTCAGTGATATTTGGATACTGGCAGTGGGGAGGTGGGGTATGTTTAGCTTTATTAGGTCAATGCTGTTGGGACAAATAGCTCTCCATGTGAGGGGAAAACAGCTCACCCTTTGACTAACCATGTGAAATTCCATCTTTCCGATAAGCTGAATTCTTATTTCCCATAAGCTAACATTTGTTTCCTCTGTTTTATTCCAACAACCTATTCATGCATTTCTTCTGTTTTAATTTCTCTACTTCTGTTGTATGTTTTGATATACGTTAGGTCAAGTACATTTCTTAATGTTCTTTCAATCATTCTTTCTTTTTTTCAACAGTATCTCCTCCATATAAACTTTATAGTCAGTATGATAGTTTCTATAAAATATCCTGCTGGAGTTTTGATTTGGAATTCACTGAACTTTTAGAGGAATCATGGAGTGGTGACATCTTCACAACACTGGGCCTTTCCACCCAGGGACACTGTGTATCTTAGTCTTGGCTCTTAATACCTGAGAAAGACACAGTGCTGGTTCTCTAAGGAGAATATATTGTGTCTGCACCTCAGGTGATTGCCTTGTCGCTGAGTGCTCAGCATCCTTCTGCTGTCTGGAGTAGAGGCAGACAAACTTCTCCTGGTCTTATAGAGATCATCCCCCCTTCCCATCCCCTGGAAAGAGAAAAGAGCTACTCCACTAGCCTGAAGTTGAGGTGCCACGAGACTCTGCACAGATGCTTAGACCTCACCCAAGGCAACAGGGGCTACTAAGGACATGGTACTTAAATCTCTCCCTACCCAATAACTTGTGAGGGTGACTACTGCTTCATGGGGTCACCAAGGAGAACATTACCTTGTTGATTCTTACCTTAAATGCACTCCCTTCCCCATTTGCTAACCCATTCTTGCCCTAGTTTGTCTTTATCTCTTTCTCTTTTTTTTTCTTTCTTTTTTCTTTTCTCTTTTCTTTTCTTTTTGTCTGTCCATCCATCCATCCATCCATCCATCCATCCATCCTGTCCATCCATCCATTCATCCATCCTTCCATCTGTCTGTCTATCTACCTATCTATCTTGAAGGGATACAGAGAATTCGTGAGAACTTCCCCATTTCCCATAATCTGTTCTCTGGCTCCTTCTGAGGTGTTCGTATCATTTCTTTCATCATCCTACTATCTTCTCAGATCATCAACTTTGATATATATGTAACACCCTACCTCTGTCCATATCAATCTAATGCTCTAATAGAACTTGTGTGTATGTTACATACATATCAATTTCATGTGTCTAAATTTCAGAAGAATATGGAGAACAATGTAACTAAGAAATGGAGCTTTATACTTTTTCTATAACAAGGCAGCGCTGCCTAGTTGAACACCTTAACAGTACTAGCCATCACTAAGCACCCACAGGTAAAATAAAGAAGACAAAATCACCATAGCCAGAGGGAAAGGAATTCTGGTCTCTTGGGCAACATTCCCTTCCAGATTCTTCAGGTGGTTGGACTGACCCCTGCAAGAGTCTATGGAACGACTCCCAATAAAAGGCCAATTCCATTTAAATGATTGAACAATGAGTATGAATGATCTCCAGACCATCCTAATTGTATTTTAAGAAGTGGAAAACAGGGGCACCTGCGTGGCTCAGTCGGTTAAGCATCCAACTTTGCCTCAGGTCGTGATCTCAAATTTCATGGGTTCAAGCCCCATGTTGGGCTCTGTGCTGACAGCTCAGAGCCTGGAGCCTGCTTCAGATTCTGTGTCTCCCTCTCTCTCTGCCCCCTCCGCCACTCACAGTCTATCTGTCTGTCTCTCAGAAATGAACATTAAACAATTAAAAAAAGAAAGAAGTGGGTAATAAAATCACATAAGCCAGGGTAAGGAATCAGACATCACAGATAAAGATATGGCTTTAGATTGACACCTCCTAAAACTGAGTAGGAGTCAGATTTGGCACAGACTTTAGACTAAGGCAACCTGCAGACCCAGAGAGCCACCTGTCACGCCCACCCTGAGGAGAAACTAGATGAAGCACAATGTAGTGGTGAGGAAACAAGGACCCTGGCTCTACCCTTTGCCAGCTGAGTGACTTTGGGCAAGTTGCTTAAACTCCCATCGTCTCAGTTTCCTCATCTGCAGAATGGAATTAATATCTGTACTTACGTTATTGAAGTTTTGTGAACATCGAGTAACATAAAAACACGCAGAATGCTTAGAATCATAGCAAGAACTCAGGTTAGCAGTAACCACTCCATAATTAATGTTAGTTATTCTTTTTCCATAACTATCACCTCTAGATGGGTCCTAAGACTTTAGGTGGGCTCCAGGGATGCAGTGGGTGCCAACGTGGATGTCCCATGACTGGTTTTTCTGTCAGGGGCTGTACTAGGATCCAGGGAGGTGTGAGGAGCCCATTCAGAGCAAATGAGGCACTCACAGACAGACCACAGCTGCTGACTGGTTAAGGGCACATAGAGAATTGAAGAAGTCAGAAACAAATAGAGAGTCTTGGCAGATAGGCCCTGCAAACATCGCATCCACAGTGGCTGGCTCCGGATATCAGGGGCCCCGAGATGACAGGGAAAGAGCTCTGGACAATTTCCTAAGGTGGCAGGAGCCTTTGGTTCAGTTGAATTAGGAAATGGCTTATTACAGTGTTGCCAGAACCTTCCACAGGCTGGCTGCCTCCGCCAGGTTACCGCGGCTCTCAAAATCCCCTTGTCACGGTTTCCATACCAATAATGAATTGCTAATTTCTGTGCTCTCTCAGACTGCAGTCCTGCATAATTTTCTCATTCTCTAATTGCTCTTCCCATTTGAACCTGTAGAATAATAGGATGGTTGCCACTGTGCTACCGGAATTGAAAAGTAAGGCAAGACTCCTCCATTGTAGAATTCACTCCAGTTTGGCCAGATGGTTGGAGGGGGCTGTCTGAAAGTACACTCGGGTAAGTAATAGCCTTCCTTGGGCTCCAGCGGTGGGACATCTGAGCGACAAAGCTGACAGATGCTCTCCAGCTCAGGGAAACTTGGCTGGTCACAAGGGAAGCATGGAGAGACCGTCTGTAGCCATTCAAATCCCAATCTGTGTGTCCCTATGTCACCCCCAGGTATGCTCGTGCTGAGGGTCCCACAGTAAATTGGAAATATATGAAGCAAATCAAGGAGAACATTTTAATCCCTGTTTAAATAGTATTAACCAATCCATAAGTCAAATACAGAGCAAGACAATGAGGCAGCTCTGGCATGAATTACTCAAGATAAATATCTTCGAGAAAAACAAAACAAAATCCAAAGTCTATTATCAGGTAACAATTCACTGCTTTGAATTGGAAATGCCTTAGTTTACTGTTTAAAAGCACAAACAATCAAGAATTTAATGTCTAAAGTATCATTACAATCATTTGTTCATCATCCCATACTCACATATTTACTGAAAAGAATGTATTTTTTTCAATGTATTTCTGATACTGTTTGACAACATGTATTTGTAAGGGACAAATACACAAACAGATGGAAGGGAGTTTGCTCAGGCATAAAATATATGAGTAAGTGAAACCTTCAAGGGATACCCAATCTTTATTTAAACCAAGAGATTTTCTTAACCCCCAACTATATATGCCTAAAATTCGGGTTAGCATTTTATCCAAAATCGACCAATTTCATTTCCAAAGCCATTTGTCGCTCCTTTTGCTAACAAAGGTAAAAGAAAAAGACAAATACTGAGGAAAGGACATGAAAAAAGATGAATTGGACAATCAGCCTCTGAAATTGACATCTCTAGGGTGTAGTGTTGGTTCACAGCTGGAACAGACCATCCAAACACCTTGAAATATCCCCATCTTTTCACCTTGGTACAGGTTCAAGACTATAGGGAAACAGCATTTATCCATTTGGTATTTTAATCACAAGTGATAGCTTCAGATTGCTGAATAATTGAATAGATCCTCCATAACCATCAAAAAATTGGAATTTTTGGAAGGAGGGGCCAACGTGGTGGAGAAATCCCTATGTCCTGAGTCTCTCAAAGAAGTGCAGAAGCCAAAGGACTTTGAACACCAGAGCCTGGGAGGAAAAGAGACTGAATCTACTAGGAAGAAAATGGGAAAACTGGAAAAAAGATAGGTGGGTAACTGTGAACTGGGGTTGATAAAAAAGTCCGCGTGGGCACGGAGGGGAGGGACCCCCTTCTGCGGAGAGACAAAGGGAAGAGAAAGAGTGGCTAGGAAGTGCAGGACTGTATCTGGACGGAGAGAGACCTCGGACTGAGACTGAGAGGGATCCAATCTCTAACTGCGGGGCTTTCTTTGGACTGGAGCCGGCTCCCTGTTCATGCACCTGGGGAGGAGGGGAGCCAGTCCTGGGTGCGGTAGGTCAGAGGTTCAGTCCCCAGCTGGAGAAAGTGGTTCCCTCCCTTGAGGGCTGCGCGATAGTACAGAACCTGCCTGCGTCGGCCACCTCCAGGCCCAGTAGCTGGGCCAAGGGCACAGTCTGCAGGAGGAAAGGGCCGCCATCTCCCTGGAGTGCTGTGGGAAAAGACAAAGGCTGCCTGTGTCCGCCACCCTGGGGGCTGGCGGCGCGGGCAGCGGCTCAGTCTGCAGAAGGTGGTCCTCCCTGAAGTGCTGGGGCACAGACACAGCCAGCCGAGACCACATATTGCCGCACAGAGAGGCACTTCCCCAGGGCCAGAGCGCACAAAGTATGACTTGAATCCTAGCCAAGCGCAGGGTCAGGGGAGTGGGGGAGAGAGAAGGACCGCCCCGTCTGCGACCACAGCACAGTGAGGACGACTCAAATGGAGTCCACTGGTCCGGCTCCGTGGAGAAGAGACTGGGGGAACACCATTCCCCCCGACCACCACCACCAAGGCAGGGCCTCAGGGATCACTCCTGGGGCCCATAGTGGAGATGGGTCCAGATAACACCAAACCACGCCCCTTTGCACTGGGTAACTGCGTATCTACCGTCGGGGCACAGACCCTGTGGACAGCTCCTCCTGACAAGCAATGCAGCATGGCCTGGATTAACTCTAGGTCAGTTCTGGAAATATATTCTCCCCCCAACCCCCATTTGTCCTCCTTATCTCTTCCCTCCCCTAGGCTGGTTACTCTGGTTATTGGTCTGTCTAAACAGACATATTTAATCCATTGTCTTGATACATGTTCTACACCTCCTTCTTTACACTCCTTCCTCTCTCTCTGGAATAATCCAGCCATATAGTTTCTCTGTCTGGGTAACTTTATCTTCATTTCGTTTTCCCCACTTCCTTCTTTATTTTCCTTTCTGTCTCACTGGATTAAGCCTTTTAGCCTCTCTGCATAATCAATGTTTATTTTTTCTCCCACCCCCCACCCCCCGTCATTTCTTTCTTTGTATGTGCTCTTCCATCAGCACCACCTCCACCCTCTTCTTTACTTGTCGTCAGTGTTTTGGGTTTTTTTTGTTTGTTTGTTTTTTAGTCTTTAGTTTTTTTTTTTGTTTAAATGTTTGTGTTATTTGTGTGTTTGTGTGTTTTTGTCTCCTGTTTGTCTGTTTTCTTTTACAGGGCTACTCCAAGGAACAAATCAAACCATACCTGGTGGAGGGTCCAAAATATCACTACGAGTAGGGTAATAAAATAACAAAAGTCCCAACAATAGAGAGCAAGTAACAATCCCCAACAAACACCTCCCGAAGGGCCAGGCCCTGGACAGTGTATGACCCTCCTTTAATACAGCAGTGCTCACAGGTGCAGAGCACACAACAAGCTTTTAAAGCACATAAGGGACAGAAAACTAAGCAAAATGACGAAACAGAAGAATTCTGCTCAAAAGAAATCCAGGAAGCAGCGACAGCTAACAAATTCATCAAAACCGATTTAAGCAATATAACGGAACAAGAATTTAGAATAATAGTCACAAAGTTAATTTCTGGGCTTGAAAAAAGCATAGAGGACAGCAGAGAATCTATTGCTACAGAGATCAAGGGACTAAAAATAGTCATGAGGATTTAAAAAATGCTATAAATGAGATGCAAAATAAAATGGAGACAGCCACAGCACAGATTTGAAGAGGCAGAGGGGAGAATAGGTGAATTAGAAGATAAAATTATGGAAAACTAGGAAGCTGAGAAAAAGAGAGATAAAAAATCCAGGAGTATGAGGAGAGAATTAGAGAACTAAGTGATGCAATCAAACGCAACAATATCCATATAATAGGAATTCCAGAAGAGGAAGAGAGAGAGAAAGGGGCTGAAGGTGTACTTGAACAAATGATAGCTGAGAACTTCCGCTATCTGGGGAAGGAAACAGGCATTGAAATCCAAGAGGCACAGAGAACTCCCTTCAGATGTAACTTGAATCGATCTTCTGCATGACATATCATAGTGAAACTGGCAAAATACAAGGATAAAGAGAAAATTCTGAAAGCAGCTAGGGATAAACGGCCCTTAAAATACAAAGGTAGACACAGAAGGGTAGTAGCAGACCTATCTACTGAAACTTGGCAGGCCAGAAAGGAATGGCAGGAAATCTTCACTGTGATGAACAGAAAAAATATGCAGCCAAGAATCCTTTATCCAGCAAGGCTGTCATTTAGAATAGAAGAAGAGATAAAGGTCTTCCCAAACAAACAAAAACTGAAGGAATTCGTCACCACTAAACCAGCCCTACAAGAAATCCTTAGGGGGATTCTTTGAGTGAAATGTTCCAAGGACCACAAAGTACCAGAGACATCACTACAAGCATGAAACCTACAGACATCACCATGACTCTAAACCCATAACTTTCAATAATAACACTGAACGTAAATGGACTCAATGCTGTAACCAAAAGACAAAGGGTATCAGAATGGATAAAAAAAAACAAGACCCATTTATTTTCTGTCTACAAGAGACTCATTTTAGACCAGAGGACACCTTCAGACTGAAAGTGAGGGGATGGAGAACTAAATATCATGCTACTGGAAGCCAAAAGAAAAGCTGGAGTAACCATACTTATATCAGACAAACCAGACTTTAAATTAAAGGCTGTAGCAAGAGATGAGGAAGGGCATTATATAATAATTACAGGATCTATCCATCAGGAAGAGCTAACAATTATAAACGTCTATGCACCGAATTTGGAGGCCCCAAATATTTAAAACAATTAATCACAAGCACAAGCAACCTTATTAATAAGAATGTAGTAATTGCAGGTGATTTTAATACTCCACTTACAACAATAGATAGATCATCTAGACAGAGAATCACTCAAGAAACAAGGGCACTGAATGATACAGTGGATCAGATGGACTTGACAGATATATTTAGAATTCTGCATCCCAGAGCAATGGAATATACTTTCTTCTTGAGTGCACATGGAACATTCTCCAAGATAGATCACATAATGGGTCACAAAACATCCCTTAATAATTATAAAAGAATGAGATCATACCATTCACACTTACAGATCACAATGCTATGAAGCTTGAAATCAACCACAGGAAAAAGTCTGGAAAACCTCCAAAAGCATGGAGGTTAAAGAACACCCTACTAAAGAATGAATGGGTCACCCAGGCAATTAGAGAAGAAATTAAAAAAAAATATGGAAACAAATGAAAATGAAAATACAATAATCCAAATGCTTTGAGAAGCAGCTAAGGCAGTCCTGAGAGGAAAATACATTGCAATCCAGGCCCATCTCAAGACATAAGAAAAATCCCCAATACAAAATCTAACAGCACACCTAAAGGAACTAGAAGCAGAACAGTAAAGGCACCCCAAACCCAGCAGAAAAAGAGAAATAATAAAGATCAGAGCAGAAATAAACAATATAGAATCTAAAAAAACAGTAGAGAAGATGAATGAAACCATGAGTTGGTTTTTTCGAAAAACAAACAAAATTGATAAACCTCTAGCCAGGCCTCTCAAAAAGAAAAGGGAGATGACCCAAATAGATAAAATCATGAATGAAAATGGAATTATTACAACCAATCCCTCAGAAATACAAGCAATTATCAGGGAATACTATGAAAAATTATATGCCAACAAACTGGACAACCTGGAAGAAATGGACAAATTCCTAAGCACCCACACACTTCCAAAACTCAAACAGGAAGAAATAGAAAATTTGAACAGACCCATAACCAGTGAAGAAATTGAATCAGTTATTGAAAATCTCCCAACAAATAAGAGTCCAGGACCAGATGGCTTCCCAGGGGAATTCGACCAGACATTTAAAGCAGAGATAATACCCATCCTTCTCAAGCTGTTCCAAAAAATAGAAAGGGAAGGAAAACTTCCAGACTCATTCTATGAAGCCAGCATTACTTTGATTCCCAAAACAGACAGAGACCCAGCAAAAAAAATAACTAAGCCAATATCCCTGATGAATATGGATGCAAAAATTCTCAACAAGATACTAGCAAATTGAATTCAACAGCATATAAAAAGAATTATTCACCATGATCAAGTGGGATTCATTCCTGGGCAGCAGGGCTTGTTCAACATTCGCAAATCAATCAATGTGATACATCACATTAACAAAAGAAAAGATAAGAACCATATGATCCTGTCAATCGATGCAGAAAAAGCATTTGACAAAATTCAGCATCCTTTCTTAATAAAAAGCCTCGAGAAAGTCAGGATAGAAGGAACATAAACATCATAAAAGCCATTTATGAAAAGCCCACAGTTAATATTATCCTCAATGGGGAAAACTGAGAGCTTTCCCCCTGAGATCAGGAACACAACAGGGATGTCCACTCTCACTGCTGTTGTTTAACACAGTGTTGGAGGTTCTAGCCTCAGCAGTCAGACAACAAAAGGAAATCAAAGGCATCAAAATTGGCAAAGATGAAGTTAAGCTTTCACTTTTTGCAGATGACATGATACTCTACATGGAAAACCTGAAAGACTCCACCAAAAGTCTGCTAGAACTGATACATGAATTCAGCAAAGTCGTGGGATACAAAATTCATGTACAGAAATCAGTTGCATTTTTATACACCAATAATGAAGCAACAGAAAGACAAATAAAGAAACGGATCCCATTCACAACTGCACCAAGAATCATAAAATACCTAGGAATAAACCTAACCAAAGATGTAAAAGATCTGTATGCTGAAAACTATAGAAAGCTTATGAAGGAAATTGAAAAAGATACAAAGATATGGAAAAACACTCCATGCTCATGGATTGGAATAATAAAATTGTTAAAATGTCACTACTACCCAAAGCTTTCTACACATTCAATGCAATCCCAATCAAAATTGCACCAGCATTTTTCTCGAAGCTAGAACAAGCAATCCTAAAATTTGTATGGAACCACAAAAGACCCCGAATAGCCAAAGTAATATTGAAGAAGAAGACCAAAGGGGGAGGCATCACAATCCCAGACTTTAGCCTCTACTACAAAGCTGTAAGCATCAAGGCAGCATGGTACTGGCACAAAAACAGACACATAGACCAGTGGAATAGAATAGGGCCCACAAAAGTATGGCCAACTAATCTTTGACAAAGCAGGAAAGAATATCCAATGGAAAAAAAGACAGTCTCTTTAACAAATGGTGCTGGGAGAACTGGACAGCAACACGCAGGAGAATGAAACTAGACCACTTTCTTACACAATTCACAAAAATAAACTCAAAATGGATAAAGCACCTGAATGTGAGACAGGAAACCATCAAAACCCTAGAGGAGAAAGCAGGAAAAAACCTCTCTGACCTCAGCCACAGCATTTTCTGGCTCCACACATCTCCAAAGGCAAGGGAATTAAAAGCAAAAATGAACTACTGGGACCTCATGAAGATAAAAAGCTTCTGCACTGCAAAGGAAACAATCAACAAAACTAAAAAGCAACCTACAGAATGGGAAAAGATACTTGCAAATGACATATCAGACAAAGAGCTAGTACCCAAAATCTATAAAGAGCTCACCAAACTCCACACCCGAAAAACAAATAATCCAGTGAAGAAATGGGCAGAAGATATGAATAGATACTTCTCTAAAGAAGACATCCAGATGGCCAATAGGCACATGAAAAGATGCTCAACGTCACTCCTTATCGGGGAAATACAAATCAAAACCACACTGAGATATCACCTCACGCCGGTCAGAGTGGCTAAAATGAACAAATCAGGAGACTATAGATGCTGGGGAGGATGTGGAGAAACAGGAACCCTCTTGCACTGTTGGTGGGAATGGAAACTGGTGCAGCCACTCTGGAAAACAGCATGGAGGTTCCTCAAAAAATTAAAAATACATGTACCCTATGACCCAGAAATAGCATGGCTAAGAATTTACCCAAGGCATACAGGAGTGCTGATGCATAGGGGCAATTGTACCCCAATGTTTATAGCAGCACTCTCAACAATAGCCAAATTATGGAAAGAGCCTAAATGTCCATCCACTGACAAATGGATAAAGAAGATGTGGTTCATATATACAATGGAATACTATGTGGCAATGAGAAAGAATGAAATCTGGCCATTTATAGCAACATGGATGGAACTGGAGAGTGTTATGCTAAGTGAAATAAGTCAGGCAGAGTAAGACATATACCATATGTTTTCACTCATATGTGGATCCTGAGAAACTTAACAGAAGACCATGGTGGGAGGGAAATGGGGGAAAAAGTTACAGAGAGGGAAGGAGGCAAACCATAAGAGACTCTTAAATACTGAGAACAAACTGAAGGTTGATGGGGGGTGGGAAGGGGGGAAAGTGGGTGATGGGTATTGAGGAGGGCAACTGTTGTGATGATCACTGGGTTTTGTATGGAAACCAATTTGACAATGAAGTGTATTAAAAAAATTGGGATTTTTGATCTTATTTTCCCAACATGTAAAATTTCCTTCTCATTACGGTTTTATTCATAATCACTTAGCTTCTCTGATAACAGATTTCTGGTTTGGTTTTGTTTTTCATAGAAATGCCCATTGTCTTCCTACAATTCGTACCACAGCCATTTTACTTTCTCTCTCTATGCCTGGTGATAAATTAACCAATAATATTTCAACTGTTATCAATGCCCCCCCCGATCTCCTTTCTAATTTCCCCATGTACCTTTACCTTAGATTTTTGTATTGTTTTCTGACAACAAAGAATTCTTTTCAAAATTACTGGATACTAAACTGAATTTTTTTTAATACTACAACATAGTTAGTAATATTTAAAAGTATCACTCATTAACCCAAGGTAGAAAGACATCTATTAAGACACTATGTCTTTTTTGTCCTATGAAAGTGTGCTTGGAAAGCAAGAAGGTATTTTATTTAGCACCTTATTGGCTTGGTTTACTCTTGTGTATTTATTTTTATTCTATTTACTTGAACTAAAAAAAAACAAAAAACAAAAACAAGAAAAATAACCACACAGTTTACCCATGTCTGTCACCTTCTAACTCCTGCTCCTGGCAACCAGCAGCGGGTCCATGTCTGTGAGATTGGGTATGGATGGATGGATTTTAACATTCCACGTAGAAGAGAGATCACAATGTTATCTTATTTGAGGGCTTACTCTAAATAGCACATGGCTATAAACTCAGTGATGGTGGGGAGGAGAGCATGAGATTTCTCTGCTTTTATTCACTGATGTATCCTGGCACATGGCAAGTGATCGATACCCCCTTTTGAGCTATGAATACATAAATGAATGAATGAAGGGGTGCTAAGTACTTCACATGGATTATCTATATCCCTGAATCTTATAAGAATCCTGCAAGGCACTAGGATCATCCTCATTTTACAAGAGGAAACCGAGGCTCAGCAAAATTAACTTACCCACAGTATTGCAGCCAGCAAATGGTGCCGGGGGCCCTCAAACCAAGTTGTCTGATTCCACAACCAAAGCTCTGAGCCACTCTTTGCAGTCAAACCCCTATGCTCTGAACCACTGTCCACACTGAGTCTATCTTTTCCTCACACCTGTGCTGACCTGTTGCATAGGATGTCTCAGACTAAACAAGGGACTGCTTATGTGTAAAACTGGAACCACAGTGACCCGTGTTCTACCAGCTCTTCTGTCAGCAGATGGCCCCTTCCACCTGTCCCTGGGCTGATGCCTCGGGGGCCCGCTCACAGGGGCTGGTATCTGAGCTCATAGAGCCTTCCATGCCTCTTACCATGGCTTCCACCGTGGCTTCAGAGGACCCTGTGCCCTCACCTGTTGACTTCTCCATGGCAGGGGACCTGCCCTTCCTCTTACTACCTGCAGTGCTACGTGAGCCAGGGTATAACTTTGAAATTTTACCGAAGTTTCAAGAATGATGAGAGAGGAATAGCATCTGATCACTGAACAGGCAAGCGCCATCTTTGGGTCTCTCATCCTGCTGCCTCTTTTACTCCTAACTGAGCAGCTTCCTTTTGGCTGGGTGAGCTCCCCTCCCCTTCCCCCACCCCGAAATCAGGACCCCTCCATGGCTCAGAGTCAGGGTCAGATAGACGCTGCAAGAAGGGAATGGTTTGCCTTCCCTGTCTACAGCCTGCTTTCCAAGTCATGTCTTGCCCTAGATGATGAGCAGTGCATGTTTTCAATCCTTTCAGGAGGAACTTCATCACCAGTCTGACCCTAAGGGCCTAAGTTGGAAGCCCTACAAGAGACCAGCACCAACACATTCTAGAGTTTGGGTTATTTAGTCTCAAGAACAATCTGTGAGATCCATCTCTCAGGTGAGACACAAATGGTCTAGTTCAGGCAGGGCCACAGACACAGGTCAATGCCTTTTCTAGTCCCCTCAGCTTGAATCTCCTCATGGTCTACAAAAGTCTCTCAGAGCTGCTATAAGTTCCTTGAGGGCAGAGTGCTCCTGTCTCCCCTGCACCTTGCTCTGCTTCTAGCACAGAGTTCTCTGCAGATGGTGGTCGTGGGAGCCGAATGCCAATCCTCTCCCTCCTTCCTCTGACGCACTCTCACCTCTGAGCCCTGGACAAATAATAGCTTTCCACCATAGAATATCTGTGGATTCAGCAGCCTGGAGCTAGAAAATCAACCTGAACATTTTAAGTGCTGCAAAGAAAAAGTCTTTTCTTCATGTTGCCCTGAGGTAGGTACTAGGCATACCCTGGGGTTCTGGACATGAGGGACAGGACAAGATGTGGAAAAGACAGGGTTGAGAGAGCTCAGTTGTAATGTTCTTTACCTGGTCTGTGTTGACAAGACAAATAAAGGCTCTCAGACAGTATTACCCAAAGATGTGACAGAAGCATATTCAGAAGCAGACAGGTCCAGGCTGAAACTCTTGAGTTTTCTGCCAGTTAGTTCATTTGAGGATGCCCAGGGACCTGCTCTCACTGTGCAAAGGGAAGAGAACAGTGTGGTCAACATCCCTGCACTGCATGTAAATTCATTAATCCATGTGGCATCTGTAGACACCAGGCAAAAAGTAAATCACAAGGGAGGATGGTCAAGGAGTTTGCCCTTGGCAAGAAAATGGCTGTTTAGAATATTAACTATGGAGTACAAGTGCCCCTATGCATCAGCACTCCTATATCCCTTGGGTAAGTTCCTAGCAGTGCTATTGCTGGGTCTAGGGTAGATCTATTTTTATTTTTGGGGGGGAGGAAGTTATGGAGAGGGAGGGAGGCAAACCGTAAGAGACTCTTAAATACTGAGAACAAACTGAGGGTTTATGGGGGTGAGGGAGAGGGGAAAGTGGGTGATGGCGTTGAGGGGGGCACCTGTTGGGATGAGTACTGGGTGTTGCATGGGAACCAATTTGACAATAAATTATATTTAATATAAAAAAAGAATATTAACTATGGATATATAGCCAACTTGAGAATCTTCTAGATATATTTGGTTTTATGAGCCTCCACTGACTCAAGAATCATAGGAGGGTATTATGGGTTAAACTGCATCCCTCTCCCACAGATTTGTATGTTGAAGACCTACTCTTAGTACCTGAGCCTGTGACCTTATCTAGAGATACGGTCTTGACGGAGGTAGATGAGGTCATTAGGGTAAGCTCTAGTCCAATATGACTGATGTCCTCCGAAAAAGACACACATAGAGAGAAGACAATGTGAAGAGGTATATAGGGAGGCAATGGCCATCTACAGGCCAAAGGGAGAGGCCTGGGATAGATCCTTCCCTTACAGACCTCAGAAAGAACTGACCCCGTGGACACAATGATTTGGAACACCTGGCTCCAGATCTGTAAAACCATATGTTTGTGTTGTTTGAGCCAGCCGGTCTGTAACACCTTGTCATGGCAGTCCTAGCAATCTAACACAAAGGGCACCAGGGCATGGACGGTCTGTATCATTACCTGCTGCTAACACTGCTGGTGCTTAGATGTCCACTTTAAGGGCTGTGGCTTTCTTTTTCATTTTTAATTTATTGTTTTAAGTGTGTATTTATTTTCGAGAGACAGAGGACGCGAGCAGGGGAGGGGCAGAGGGAGGGGGGTACAGAGGACCTGAAGCAGACCCCGTGCTGACAGCAGCGAGCCCGATGCGGGGCTCACAATCACGACCTGTGAGATCATGACCTGAGCCGAAGTCCGACGCTCAAGTGACTGAGCCACCCAGGTGCCCCAAGGGCTGTGACTTTTCTTATCACACCACCAGTTAGGAACGTCTCCTGGATCCTAGGGCATGAGGATTGTTTACATCTAGGACACAACTGGAAAAGGCCAATAAACCATACACATGCACAGTTCATAACTAATCACATCAGAGACAGTCTTTTCCAGATCTTTCACCCCATCTCTAACGAAAACTCAACACTAACATAACTGTTTGGATTGGCCACTCAATTTGGGTGCTGCCTTTGCCAGTAAATGTCATCCTTCATGAGGTTCCTGCAGTCCGAGCCAACCAGACAGTTGAGACAACATGCTGGCTGAGAGTATGGTTGTGGTCACCTGGGTTGAGTATGGGTGAAGGGCATGTTGCTGGTCCAAGGCTATGGTCCACGCTGGCCTCTGACTCTCCCGGAATGTTAGCTCTAGGAGAATGCCCACTACGGCACTTATTTTTGTGAATAGTATGAAAGTAGAATTAGGAAAAGGGGTGACCAGACGTGTTTGCTGACACAGGGAAGGATGCCTTGGACAGAATGAAGCTGCAAAAGCAAGAGACAGTACTGATAGGAATAAGGGTACGCAAGGAAAGATTGGCCTTTTAAGGATATTTGCCATTTATTGAGGCTTCCAATGTGATAGACCTCATCCTATGGGCTTTATACCCACCACAACAGCCTCATAAAAGCCCCGTAAAATATATATTATTTTGCAGATGTGAAAACTGGAATACACATGGATTAAATGGTTTGCCTAAGAACATAGAGCAGGTAAGCGAGATTAACCCATAAATGTCTGTTCATTATACTATACTACTTCCCTTGGAATAAAAAACACTCTGTTCCTTTTTCCGGAGATTGTAAGAAAGAAAGTAGGACAAGATGGGGAGTGTCTTGAACAATGTTATCTTTGCTCCTCCAGACCTATCCCCATCTCCCTTCATCACCCCTGCGCTGTGGCCAGGAGTGTGGCCTCTGTGTATTGTTTCAATGGGTATCTTTGCCTGGTGGCTTCTGGCTGAGGTAAGCCAGTGGCAGTCAACTGCAGGAGGTCAGAAGACAGGAGGAGTGACAGTGGGGGTGTACTTCCTTGCCATTTCTCACTACTGGGGGGCCCTCAGGTTGGCTTTGTCCTAGACCATAGGCCAGAGTTCCCATCAGGTGGCCTCCTTCCTAGAGTCCCCACTCTGGGCTCCAGTTAACATTCCCTTCTGTGCCCAGTCCTGGAGGACTGCACCACCCATTGATTTTTCTTTAAACCCTGACCATCCCTCTATCAAATACAAATCCCTTTATCAAATTTTCCTTACAATATGCAGCCTATGTATGTATGTGTGCCATTTTCCCCTGCTGGGACCCTGATTGGTACAGCAACACAGCAAGCTTTAGACACAAAAGAGGAAATGTTGTTAGTGAAGTGGGCATCCCCGAGAGAGGAGGCTGAAGGGGCAGCAGGATACCTGGCAAGGAGAGAACATGGGGACAGGTCCTGTGGGAAGAGGGTCAGTTACACCAGAATGGGGGTCATGCTGAATGGTGTTACGGACCCTTTCCAGGCAACGTGGCGAGGATTTGAAGCAGAACTAATCTTTCCGACATCTGGGCACGGAAAGTATGAGAAAAGAAATAGAATACCATGTACCAAGAGTCTGGCATGAGTAAGAGGAAAAAGATGAGGTCCTGGAAGCCAAGCCACCCCCCCCCCCCAGTCTAGCAGAAGAGACAGGTGTGAGAGGAAACACCAGCAGCCCAGCAAGTTGAGCTTTTCTAACAGAGCTCTGCCCACAATGCAGCAGGTGCCTGAAAGGCATGCATCCTGGTGGGTCCTCTAGTCTTGGGTGCCTTCTCTCCTGCTTGTGGGTCTCTCATAACCACGTCTGCACAGACGGCCTGGGAAGAGACTCTGGACCCTGTGCCTCAGTCACTCAGACCCTGAGGTTCTGAATTGTGGTCTGAGGAGAGGCACATGTGTGCCAAGTTTTAGTGGAGTCTCCACTGGGCATTGATGGTGACTTTGGGGTACTGTTAGATACTGTTTTTGCTAAGCACTTGGGATCTCATTAATCCTGCCCTGACAATCAACATTTATCTCTCTGAGATCCCAGAGGAATAGATAAATATGGGGAAATGCCTGGCAAGAACAAAATGCAGCAAATATAACAAAACAATGTATTATTAGCTGTGGTTTTGCCTCCAACTCCAAAATAGAGAACTCTAGCAAGCTGGTAACCTTTTTCCTCAGCTAGTTAGGCCTAAAGAACGGTAGGCCAAAAGTTGATCCAATACAAACCCATCACCAAGAGGAATGTAATTAGAGAGAAGTTATAAGAGGAGAAAGGGTTCTGGGTCCCAGTACTTGGTGCCGAGTTATCCTGGATCTCAGCTGAGGGAGATGTCCCAGGCCAGCTGCTAACAAGAAAAACAGGAGCAACCGGAAAGAAAGAGATACTGTCTGATCAGCTGGAGGAAGGGGACCCGTGTCTGCTTGTCCCCCCGCCCACCTGCCACAGGAAGGGAAGCAGCTAAAAAGAGAATGGCACCTGTGTACCAACCATTTAATTCACAGAATCTACAATAGAATCTACATTAGTATTCTTCCCCCTTGGTAGGACCCAAGAGGAGGCTGAGGAAGAGGGAAGAAGGGGGTTGGAGAGGTTCCCCTCACAAAGGCTCATGTCCTTCCTCTGCCCTGTGACCACCCAACCCTCCTGCAGATAGCAACTAGACTGAACAAAATACCAAGACAAAATAGTCCACAGGCATCTGAGACTAGAGAGTATACAAAAGTCAGGCAGCTTCTGGAGGGGACGTGATGCTTAGAACAAAGCGATGAGACTGTGTGAGGGTGAGATTTTTACGGGGTTTTGGGCCCAAGGGCAGGCTGAAATCTGCAGTCTGCGGAGTGGCCCAAACTCCAGGAGAGACCCAATAACCTTCCTGGTGTGAAAAACAAGAGGACTGAGTCTGGGGCAACCACAGCTGCTGGAAAGTGAGGGGGAACCCATGAAGGAGAGAGCCAGAGGGGGAGAACCCCAAATTCAGTGTGTATACTCTGCCAGAGTGTCTGGCCAAGCCCTGAATGCTGCACACACACACACACACACTACAGACTCCAGAAATGCCATAAGCTGCCCAAGAGACAGGGCTTGCCATGTGAGCCCAACCAGGTGCACTGTCTGCTGGGAAAACAAAAACAACAAACCTCTCCTTAGGACATAACATAATCCTGAGTCTCCTAAACGTGACATTCACAAGGCCCAAGACGCAGTTCAAAACTACTCCTTATGTGAACAACTTGAGGCCCACACCTCCTTCTCCAGGTCAGATGGTGAGGAGCATTTCTCCAAGTGAAGGTCCTTGGAACCCTGTCAGGGTCCATGAGGCCAGAACTATTTTTATAAGGATGTTATTTGTCTTCTTATTTCTCAGTGTCTTACGCATGTACGAAGGAGTTTTTCAGAAGCTATATGACATGCGATGTCAAGACCTATTGAATGTAAAAGTAGATATGAGAATCCAGCTTTTATTAAAGCCAAATGTTGAAGAGGTTTGCAAAATATGTGAGACAGTATCACATTTTTTACTAACTTCTTTCTAATTTTGAAAATTTAGATATTTTTTTGTTACAACTACGGGATTTTGTTATTTTAACTTTCTATGGTTCACTTATTTTTGTGAGAGTTAAGAGTGTACGAGCAGGGGAGGGGCAGAGAGAGAGGGAGACACAGAATCTGAAGCAGGCTCCAGGCTCTGAACTGTCAGCACAGAGCCAGACGTGGGGATCGAACTCAAGAACAGCGAGATCACGACCTGAGCTGAAGTTGGAGGCTTAACGACGGAGCCACCCAGGCATTCTGGGCTTTTGTTACTTTAAACAAACTGATAAATGAAAATCTAAATCTCTTAGTTCTGAACCAAGGCATCGATAACCCATCCCTGCCACCACCAGCACTGCCTGCTCGAGGGCTCACAGCTGAACCCCTCCTCAGGGACTCCCCTGGGCAGAGGAAGCTGCCTGTCCAACGTCATACCTTCTGTCCAAGGGCAGCCCGTATCTGACAACGGGGCGGTCTGACATACAGAGGCCGGAAGCGCCCTCCAACTGCGGGAGCTCCTCGTGGGGTCAGCTGGGGCCCACAATGAATCTACATCCAAGCTCATCTTTGCCCTCTGCCCAATCCTCTTGGCCTTCCAGCTCCCAGGAAGCCTCCCTAAAAAACACAGATCTCCATTTCAGAGTCCCCCTGACATGTTGGGGCCAACTGAACCTACCACTAACGGGAAAAGGACTAACCTGGTCTGGAGCCTCCATGGGCTCTGTCTCTGATGGCAGAGTGGCAGTTCTTCTGACGGCCAGACCTCCTTTCCTTTAGGGCACGCCTGAACAAGCCAGAGGCTCCAGCCTATAGTCCTGGGCATGCGGATGGTCTGTGGTGTGCCGAGTCCTACAGGGAGGGTCTGGGGCAATGATCGGAGTGAATCATCCTAACTGCGGTACTGGATCTGGCCCACGCTGGCTTACAAGTGCTGCTTGTTACAGTTTTACGACTTTTCCAAGCTGGTTGTTAAACAGAGCCATGTTAAAATTAAATCATGTATGTTTATGATTAATTACATTAAAAGCAAAGGTAATATGTATTCAAAACTTTGATTACTTTGCTACATTTTATTATCTAGGCTCTTAAGGTTTTTACGTCTGTTGTATCTGTATGGTTTACCATTATATAGTATTTTCACCTACAGACACAGTAGATGTAAATAACCTTAAGACTTTAGAAAGTAGTAAAATTTAGCAGAATCATCAGGAAAAAAGCAAGGCCAGATGGCCAGGAGACCAAAGGGTTGTAAAGCTCTGAGAGCAAACAGCCAAGAAGGGGTTGGATCGGTATCTTCCATTTTAGATCAGAAGTTATTCACGGTACTTCCTCTCACCCAGGAGACCACCAGAAGCTTCTTCATCCCTCCTAGCTATGCCTTCCCCACTAGCGTGCTTGAAATTATGATCTCTTCTTTAACCACTTGGTCCTGTCTATTCATATCTTGTAACTCCGACTCTGTGCTGGGCATTGGAATAGGGAAACAGACATGTCCTTGCCTTTGGGAAGTTCAAGTCTAATCGAGACATGTACACAAATCATAAAATGTAGTGACATACGCACATATAAGTAACAAGAGAGTCTCAGAAACGTTTACTGAACGAACTAGAAGCATAGAATGACTGATGGTGTATTCAGGAAAACTTCACAAGACAGGACATATGAGCGATGTTTCTCCAGAATAGCAGATCCTCCAGGTGGGCAAAGGTGCCAGTTGGAAAGAACATTATATGAAAAGGCACAGAGGTAATTTAGGATGTAGCTTTTTATTGCTGGTCATGGGGACCGTGCAGAGCTTTGCATACTCTCCACTGGACCCTAAAGACCACATGTCGTCCCATCAGCTTTAGGTCTGCAGGCACCAGAGACCAGATGGTTTATATAACAACCACAGCCCTAACCCAATAGCCAAGCTCACAGGCTATTGTAATCTCCCAAGCTAATTGGATACTATTCCTATATTCATATGCTCCCACAGCTTTGTATGATGATTTAGAAGTTTTATGATTAATGTCATATTAGAAGCACACCCCCCCACCACCACCAGGGAACTGACTCCCCTGAAAATCTTCCAAAGACAGGACTTATTTTATTCCTTGCCTGGGATGGTTAAGACAGAGTTGTTGGATGGAAGGGGTCAAGGGGTCATCAGGTGACCCGTATCCTTTGCTGTCTGGCTCTAGAATCAAGTCCAGGATTGGTCCACTGACCCTCAGTTTGGAATGAATGGTTTCGATGGATTGGAATTCTGGAGAAGTTCCTAGATGCTCAAGCAGTCTGCATTACAAGCTGTTCAACTGCCCGTGTGGCAAAAGAGGAGGTTACTGTAGCATTGAAATCACAATACAGCACAGGTCCCTCCAGATCTGTGTAGCCACAGCTTCCAACTTTCTCTCCTGTACCAAGAGGCTTCAATGAGCAGCCAGGAGCCATGAAGGGACAGCACACTGCAGCCAAATGAGGATGTGCTGTCTTAACTGTCATATCGACAGGGAAGATTGACAGGTTCCAAGCTGGCAAGCCATAAGCCTTTCAGATATATCACATCATAATGAACTTGTTTGCATTCTGCTTCCCTGGTAAGACTGCCAGCTCCCTGAGGGCACAGATTGGGTCTGGTTCATTTCTGAGTCCCAAGAGTTTGTTAGGTGGATGGAAGGATGGATGGATAGATCATCAATCTTGTCCAACAGGAATTTACACTGAAAAATGTTAAGTAATTTAGAAAATGTTTATTAAACACTTAACTACGTTCAAGGTAGTTTTCTTCATTCTTTATGGATTATCTTATTTAATCTTCATAGCACTCTGATGAGATATGTGTTATTGGTATCCCTTTTACAAAGGAGGAAACTCCTCCTTAGAAAAGATGAGGCATTTCCTAAAGATCACATAGCTAATGAGAGGAAGAGCCAAGGCTCAGATCTATTCTGTCTGATTTCAGAGCCTCGCTTCTCGAACACAACTAAGTCATGGCAGTAACCTAGGGCCATATGTGATGAAGGGAGGCAGGGAATGAAACAGGTTGGGGTAGTGACACATGCTTCCAGGGAAGGTGGGATGGCAAGTGAAGTCTACAGGATGGTTACGATCTGGAGAACTACAGAGGGGATTTAAGAATGTTCTAGATGGGAAGACAGGGTAAGCAGAAGGTTGTTGAGACCGTTACAGTCTGTGTCTGTCAGTGAGAAGGTGGCTATGGCCCCAATTCAACCTTCCTCCTTTGCCTTTCCTCCAGGGCTTGTCCACTGAGCCGAACAAAGATGCCAGTCTTGGGCCTTGCACTACTTAACCCAAGGGAGTAAACCAGGAATGACCACATGGATGCCAGGCAATATGGGACTTATTTCCACATAGGTAGCTACCTGCTGCCCCTTCCCTGTGGTTCAGCCAACATTGCTTGAGGCTGTCATGGGGGCTACCACAGGCTCTGCGAGAGGCAAAAACATTAGGGTGGATCAAAGGTATATTTGCAATTACGCAGGAAGCCAAGGGGAACTGCAGCGTTCAAAGTTCAGTTAGCAAGAGGACAAGAGGGTACTTAGAGCATGTTACAGCACAAAACAAAGTCTTTCCGTTATGTTTGACAATGGAGCACAGAGTGTTCCCCGTTTCGGATCATGAGGTCAGGATGTCAAACGGATCATCAGTGTGAATGTTGAAGACTCTGAAGGAGCGAAGAGAATCAACAGATAAAATCGGGATCCACACGCCAGACAATGTGTCAGGTGCTCCCTATGTGTCACCTAATTAAATTCTTAGAACTCTTGTATTAGGATATGGATTCAGAAAGGTTATATGACTTACGGAAAATTATCTAGCTTTTAAGTCGTTGTATCATTTTTGAAAGGCAATTCTGTCAGGCTCCAAATGCTTTGCCTGACAAGTCCCCTTCTACAAAAATATCCCACCGATTCTCTTCCTGGGGATAGAGCATGATCGCACAGGACTCATAGTTGGGACACCTGGTTTCTACTGGAGTACATCATACTCTTCCCTTCTTTCCTTTGAAACACCAAGTTCTCAAATATTCCTCTAACTGGGATGAATTCTATGCAACAATGCCAAGATCGTCCTGCAGCAATGAGTTGCGAGAATGATCATTTTCTCCTACGTGTCTCTAATTTACAAAACACAGATACCATCAATTTCTAATGCAGTGAATAGTTACGCTTAATTATTTTTTTTACATATTTCCTACTAATGTGTTTGGGGGAAGTGATTATTGGAGTTGTGACTGAAGCACTAGAAATGCTATTTGGGAGACAGATGGTCCCTGTCGACCCAAGAGGTCCATCCATCAATAGGAAAGTGAAGCCATCCCCCAGGTGGGATGGCCGGTGTGTGAAACCCCACGTTAGTGTGTGTGCATGTGCACATGCATGCACATGCACATGCATACATGTGGTTGTAGAGGCTGCTGGCTATGACTCTCCGTGTGGATACAGGACTCCTACAAAGAGTTTCAAGATTCATTAAAATAGTGTGCAGCATAAAGTAAGAAGCTCCACAGATCTCTGGGTGAAGAAGTTTCCCTTTAGCGACTTTCCACATCCCAAGATCATTCAGAACTCCTCTGGAAGAATACAGGGAGTTGGTAGAAACCTGGCAATTAACCTTTTACCAATTACCAATGTTAATTCCTGTTACTGGGAGCAGAAATGGAAGTTGGAGGAGGATGAGTAAATGGCCAAACTCATGCCTCTCTCTCCTCCCTCATTCACTGCTGTCCTCTCCCACCTCCCTACCTACAGTGTGGCGGCCCTGCGCTCAAGGATCCTTGCTTCCATCTCCACTTGGTCTTGCTGCCTTCCTCTGCCAAATCCTCAGAGCCTCTTTTCCCTCTTACCCATTAGAAAATCTCTCCTTTCATTGAAATTCCATCGCTTTTAAGAAACCTATGCTGGCCTTGACCCAAATTCTAGCATCTGGTACCCTCTTTCCAAATAAAATCATCCGGAAGAAGAAAGAAATGAAAGTAAGCGTAAACAAGCATCGTCTTCAGCATGAATTGTAAAATTATAAATCACGACCACTCGGAACGTCAAACATTTTTAGAACGGTAGACACGGCATGTTGCCAGATGACTGAAGTTCATGCAATGCCTCTCTATCCAAATACAAATGTAATTAGTGATAATAATGGCTTATTGAGAGTCTATTACATACCAGGCATAAGCTTGGATTTGGAAATAAAATGAAGAATGAGATATGGTCTCTTTCCTGTAGAAGCTCTCTGTACAGAGGAACTGATAGACAAACAAAATGAGAAATGACAAGACGACAGGGACCTACAGTTACCCATGGCAGAACCAACAGAGGAGGGACTATCTGAATACTGAGAAAAGAGGGCAGGAAGAGGTGACTTGTTGCCTACATTTGGAAGAAGGAGCAGAAATGTGGAGGGTGGGTTGAACACAATGGGGAAGAATTTGCCAGGCAGAGGGAGGAGCAGAAACACAGCTGTGGAAATGTTAAGGAGCTAAAGCATCCTTGGAGGACACAAGTTCAGCGTGAGCAGAGCACGGTAGGGGGAGAGGGCACAGGAAGAGTGGCATAAAACGAGGTGGGGAGAGCAGGGGGAGGCCTGGGTTTGAAGGTCCCATATGACATGCGAAGGCTTTTATCTTACACCTAGTGGGAAACTGCTAGGGGTTTTCAGGAGGCGAGTGGTGAGACCAAATGCTTTTATGGAAAGTTCATTCAGGCTGAGGAGTAGGGGCGAGGAAGTCAGGGTGGGCACAGGGGCCTGGAGATGTGGCAGCGGGGGAAGAAAAACCAATCAGGATACTATGGTCAAGGTCCAGGCAAGAAAGGAACTCAGACCCCAGCAGGGGAGGGATGTCTGTGCCTCCTCGGAGGGCACAAAGCAACCTTTCAGCTAACACTTAGAGCACTTCAACAGCGTCCAAGGAACAACACGTGAAAATGTCAAGAGATAGTGTCTGATCTTTTCTGACACACTGAACCCCATGAAACACTAAGAGCAAATTTTGCGTTTGGCCTTATTTCCCCGTTTGCAGATCACTGTTGTCTGCAATTCTAAGAAGTACACTAAGAAATCCACGCCATGGTTTCCACTTGCAACAGTTCAACATTTTATGATGGATCCACTTTCATTTTGAAACAAGGTGGTTCGTTTGTGTGCATAAATCACCTGAATAGAGAGCCCCAGCAAGTCTCATTGGAAAACAGCTCTGTACGCCCAACAGCAGCTTAATATTCCTTCAGTAAAAGGTCTCTCACTCTCCTAGGGAAACCATTTCAAAAACTGTCAGCCTCCTCCCCGAGAGCTTTCTCTTCGTTTCTGAAGCAGACTGTGTGTGGGCCAGCAGTGCCCTCTCCTGGCACCTTGGAGGTATAGCTTGACACTCCCTTTTTTAGGCACCGAGGAGGTCTTCGTATAGAAAGAAGCCATTGCTGAGATTAATTTTCTCTACTCAGAGACCTAAATTAATAAGTTATTTAGGGCCAAGAGTTGTGGCTGAAGTAGGGATCAAAGAGAAGGCTGTTTTTCCATGGGCAGTGTGAAAGAGACAGGAGATATATCAAACAAATCAAAAAAACCCAAAAAGCCTACATTTGTGGTCCAAAGCTGAGTTCAGGTGCCTGCATTGTCTCCTATCTGCCATGTGACTCTGGACAGGTCGTGTTCTTTTTGTTAATCTCACAAGACCCTTATGAGCACTAGATGCAAGAATGGATCTAAAAGCCTCTGCACATGGGAACTGTGTCAGGGATATGTCATATACAAATTTGAAACTTCCCTAAAGGAGTGTAATTGATATAAATGGGGGGGGGGGATCTGCTTGCAAATATCAAGGACCTTAACCAAAATAGGCTAATCCTTTGACCCAACAATTACACTTTTAGAATTTATCCCAAAGACAAATAAGTGAAGTGTGGAAAAGTTCAATATACAAAGATGTTCACTATGGTGTTAAGTATAATTCAGGTGAGAAATCCAAATGTCCAGAAAACTAAGGAAATGGTTTGATAAACTCAGTATATCCATGCCATGTGTTTACACTTACCTCTGAAAATCAAGGTTTATAAAAAGGTTTATTAGATTAAGGTATTTATGACGTTAAAAAGAACAGGCTGTATATCGTGTTAAATATAGTATCAAGGGGGCACCTGGGTGGCTCAGTCAGTTAAGCGTCGGACTTCGGCCCAGGTCATGATCTCGCGGTTCATGAGTTCGAGCCCCACGTCAGGCTCTGTGCTGATGGCTCAGAGCCTGTAGCTGTTTCAGATTCTGTGTCTCCCTCTCTCTCTGACCCTCCCCCATTCATGCTCTGTCTCTGTCTCAAAAATAAATAAACATTAAAAAAAATTTAAAAATATATATAATATCAGGGATGTAAATACAAAAAATAAAAAAAAAAACTTTGAAATGAAAAAATGATGACATCAAGTGTTAGTGAGGAGGTAAAAGGGTACTTTCACACACTGCAGATACAAGTGAAAATTTGTAAAGTCAACCCAGACAGCTTTTTAGATAGATTTGTTAAACAAAAAGTATACATATGATTTCATTCTTGAGTGATTACCCCAGGGGAAAAAAAAAACTTGCATGTGAACACAACAAATGCACATAAGGATATTTATCAACACATTTTTTATAAGAGTGAAAAACTGGAAAAAACTTGGACGCCCACCCACGGGGAAATGATCAAATGAGTTACGACAGGTGTGTCTGGATAGACCAGGTGGGGGCAAACAACAGTGCAATCCTGATGCCTTAAGGAAAGAGAAAAGGCTTCTCTCTCACCGACACTGTATGCCTGACACACTTTCGCTGCGGATTCAGCTCTGTGGCACCCTGAGATCCAGGTAGAACCATGTGGTAGCTGCCAGCCACATGTGGCCACTAAGCGCTGGGGACGTGGCAGGTTGGAACAGATATACACTGTAAGTGTAAATTACACACTGTATTTCAAAGGCTGAGGATTAAAAATGTCAAATATCTCAATTAATTTCAATCTTGATTGCATGTTGAAATGAGAACGTTTACATATACTGGGTAAAAAAAATTTATTACCAAGTTAATTTTACTTGATTTTTAAATTTAAAAAAAAATGTGGCTTCTAGAACATTTAAAATTATAGACCAGCTTTTACTACATTTTTATTGGACAGAGCTGGTCTAAAACATCCCTAGTTCCCAAGGCAAAGGAAGAGAGATGGTGAGGCTCTCCTTGGCTCTTAAAAAGCTTTTGCATGGAAGTGACACCTGGGAATTTGGTTTAAATGCCCTTGCTCAAAGGAAATTATGCTGGCACACCTGAGTTAAATCGAGTGGGGAACTACAATGCTGTCAGGTCCCCAGAAAAGAGCGACAACTAAGATATTGGGAAACGGCCCTCCACGGACCATGCTGCGAAACACCTTGCAGGGGTTAAAATACTAGGGTACGTGAGCTGACATACAGAGTCCAAAAAATATTGCTGAGTACAAAAGCAAGTTGTTTAACCATGCACACTATATCATACCGTTTAAAAAATACACACGCCCACATGGGCAGAACAAAACTGCATACTTTATGAGGGCATATATCATTCAGGTAACTACGCATAGAAAAACGTCTGGAAGGATCCATACCAAACTTAAACCAACGGTCACCTCTTCAGGGGGAAGGGTAGCGTTATCTATAATGTTTGAATATTTAGACCTCAGGAATGTGCTCCTCTGTGGGTTGGAGGTCTTCTGTTTGCCCCTCCAGATTGTCCCTCTACCCTTGTCCACCTGTCCGTCCTGTGCTTGGGGAGGCCGACCGCCCTGAGGGGTAACCATTCTCCCTGGTTTCCAGGGGCCCCCAGCAGGGAGAGTGAAGATCCAGGACAAGTATACACACCCATCCCATGCTGTCCCATCACACACTCTTCCTGACGAGGGGCCCTCCCCATGCAGCTCGCTAGCTGGCTGTCTTGGGTCTGAACATTGTTTCTCCCTCGCCCCACCCTTAGGCTGTGAATGGCAGTGGCAATGGCAGCCCAGCTTACCGGACTCCTGGGGTCCCCGGCACCCTCACATCCTGCCCATGCCCTCACCAACAGTAACTTTGCTAAGTTCTCTTCAGCTGACACAATTTAAATGTGTCCTCTGCTTTTGTCCTTCTTTTGTCTTTTTGCTGGGTTTGGAATACAATGTGTTACTTAAAAAATCAGAAATAAGTACAAATCACAGAAGAAAACAGAACCTGGACGGAATTATGACAACAATGTTGAATTTGTTTTGGCGATAGGATTGTTCGCGAGCTACTTGCTGTGCTGCTGCACTTAGCTGTAGTTACTGTCTCTGTAACAAACGTTGCCTTCGTAATTCACTTTCTAAGTAAAAGTACAAAATGGACAACACCAGTAAACAAAAAAAAAGGTTACTCTAAAACTGAATTTATTCTGAACTTGCTGACCTTTGTTTATGGAACTGGGGCTAACAGGGAGTAGGTCCTTTCTTATCTGGCATAGAACACCCTGACTCCTTCATAATATCCAGGAGAAAAATCACGACTAGCATTTACTGAAATGCTCATGACAGGCTAAGCACGGTCTTGTTTCCTGCTGTGTGTGACCTTCCTGTGACCCACAGCTAACAGTGCCACTGTTTTCTCTCTCGCGGAGGCAGGACCGCTTTCTGGCTCCCGAGCTGACTCCCATTACACGCCGCCCACAAAGGCAGACTGGAGCATCACCGTGTGGGAGTTCTGAGTCCATTCCCATGGCCAAGGCATTCCGAGTGTGGGACACTGCTCTGAGACACGCCTGCTAAGTCCCGCACTGAGACATTCCTTGGGACACCATGGGGAGATCTTCCAAGGGCCACCGCCGTAGGAATCCCCTCCCCCAACCTCTCGGGGGCCAGGGCACTCACCGCCCACTGCTAACACTTCATTTTTTTTTTCCATTCATTCAAATGTCTCCTGGGGCCCCTCACCCTTCCATGTGCAGTAAGACAGAGAAATGAGGCGGGTCTTGGATAGGAATCGCTCCCCTCTTTAATCCAGTGTGGGTCATTCTTGAATCACAATATCAGCAGTATAGCAGGGTAGCAGAGGAGGAGAAAGATGAACAACCAAGGGGAGCTAAGTACTTGACTTAACTGACCTCTCCCCAGGGAGGTCTTCCCTGGGCCAGGGGCAATGTGAGCATTTGTGTGCCCCCTCAGGGAGCAAATGGTAAGGTCTGGAGAAGCCCTGTGTTAGGACAAAGGACAGACATTGCTGTTTAGTCTCCTTGGAGCAGTAGGGGGCCTTAGAAGGAATGTCAGCTGCCTAAGACACACAGCCTGGCCTCATGCACGTGCTTGCTCCTCTGGGAAGGGGACAGGGACTGCTTCAGGTGAGATCATTTGATAAAAAGTAGGCTTCCCCTTCCACCTAAGGAAGCCCATTTCAGGTGCACCATTATTTGTGGAGAGTTCTGGTTAGCAGAAGATCTGATTGGCCCCCAAAGCATATGGATTTGATTAGAACCTTCCTGTTATCTTAATTGCACAAATCTCAACTAAGCAAGTCAGGATCTGCTTGGATTGAGGGCACTTTTCCCAAGGAGGAGCCTCAGGAAGCATTGCCTGCTGGGACGGTTACATCTGGGACCTGAGCTCAAATCCAGACCCTCCCGCCCACTGGCTGTGAAGCCATAGGAAAGCAGTGAAGCTGTCTTTTGTGTCCAACGGACATAACAGCCTCCCTCCTGGTGGTAGCCGAGTACACAAAGCAAAGCCTCAATATACACGAGAAGATGTCATTATTAGTGGTGAGAGGGGTATCAATAATTAATCAGCCACAGCATGTCTCGTGAAATGATTTCCTCATTTGTATCTCGCAGTTCTGCCCCCTCAGACTATTTTCTAAGCTTCTGCAACAGAGCGTGGCTTCCGAGGATGTTTATTTTTTTAATTAAAAAAGTTATTTATATTCTATGGTAAATACACAGAACATAAAATTTACCACTTTGGGCCATTTTTAAAGGGAAGGACTCAGGGGCAGTAAGTCCATTCACAGCGCCAGGCAACCATTGCCACAGTCGACTTCCAGAATGTGTTCATCATCCTAGACAGAAACTCTGTACCCGTGAAAGATTAGGTCCTCCTTTTCCCCTCCCCCCAGTCCCCAGTAATCTCTATTCTACTTCCTTTCTCTTTGACTATTCTAGGTACCTCATATGAGTGGTATCACATAATATTTGTCCTGTTGTGTCTGGCTTATTTCACTGAGCACTGGGTTTTCAAGGTTCACGATCCATGTGGGAGCATCCCAGGATGTTTTAAGTCAGGTCAGCGTAAGTGGATTCTACTAACTTTTTTGTGCTAGAAGCTAAAGATAAAGCAGTGAAGCTGCCTGACTTGACCCTGGCCCTGCCTCCCACCCCGCTGGAGCTTAATGTGGCCTCACCCCTATGGTCCATCATCATAGAGGGGGCGGAGGCAGGACACAAGCCCTATTCTGATTACAGTCTAGATTCACCACACTCAGCCATGCTGCCTACTAAGTGCCAGACCTTGGTGGTATTTTCTATCTACTCCTCATTCATCGCTTTGGGCTTTAGAGTCAGACAGATGTGAATATGGTTTGAATCTCTAGCTCTGCCACCTGCTGGCCCATTTTCAAATACACACACCAAAAGTATTTGGCACAGTGTCCAGAATATGGTAAGCACTCATCAATATTAGCTGTGCTTTTATTCATTCATCCAATGCCCATTTTCCAGATGTAACTTTGCAGGCTCCATAAGGACAGCAACCATGCTTGTCTTATTGTCATGACACCTGCACGCCCAAACACGGCATGGCACCTGGCAGTCAGTGTTTACTGGAGAGAGCACAGCCGAGGCCCCAGAGCTGGGCTGTGACTTTGGAGTCTGAACTCACTCCATGACTGCTCACTGTTTCTCCAGGAACCTCCAGCCACCCCATGGCAGGGATGGGATGGGGAGTGGGGAGATCAACAGGTCAACAAACAATGGCTGTGGAATGTGATGCTAGTCACTTCTTTTGACACTGGCAAAAAAGATGCTGCCTCAGAACTTAGATGAGAAAGAATTCACGGCACTTGACTTTGGTCCCTGCTTTGATATTGATGAACGAAGGGCTTTCACCTCAGTGCTGCACCTAACTCAAGCTCTGCCTTAAGAGAGGAGTAACTTCTGCCATGGTAAGATCAGAAGAAGGAGAAGTGTGAAACAACCCAGGAGGTCCAGGAAGGGGTCCAGGTAGGAAGGCGCAGAGGGAAGGTAGCTGATCATCACTCACCAGCTCTGCCTCAGCTGTGGTTCTGCTGCATAGCTCTTGGATCCCGCATTTCAGTGTCTCAGTTTCCTCACCTGTAAGAAGAGACGTAACATTTCTTTTTTTTTTCTTTTTTTTTTAACGTTTATTTATTTTTGAGACAGAGCATGAACGGGGGAGGGTCAGAGAAAGAGGGAGACACAGAATCTGAAACAGGCTCCGGGCTCTGAGCTGTCAGTACAGAGCCCGACGCGGGGCTCGAACTCACGGACTACGAGATCATGACCTAAGCCAAAGTCGGCCGCTTAAACCAACTGAGCCACGCAGGCACCCCATAACATTTCTCTCTCTGCCATTCTACATATGTTTTACTCCAATTCTATCAAGCCTGAGGGCTACCTCCTAGATTTGAAGGCAGAAGATTCAAAAGTGGTTGACAAATGGAACGGTGAAGACACCAGAATTTTATCTGAGAAGTATTCAACGATTGCCTGGAGTGTATCTGGCACTGTGCCAGCCCCACGGAGGCTAATAAGTTATCGCCCCTGCCCTTAAGGACACACTGCTCAGCAGTTTTCATTTCATTGTATTTAATGTTTATTTATTTTTGAGAGAGAGAGAGAGAGAAACAGAATCCAAAGCAAGCTCCAGGCTCCAAGCTGTCAGCACAGAACCCGACACGGGGATCAAACCCATGAACCATGAGTTCACGGCCCAATCTGAAGTCGGACGCTTAACTGACCGAGACACCCAGACGCCCCATTCAGGAGTTTTCATTTTCAAATGAAAAAAAATACAGTAACAAAATAAATAAAATTTAAAAAATGAAATGAAAACGCTAACAGCAGAGGTGACTGTGTGACTCCCACATCCTCCCCACAAACTGCCTCCGGGAAAGATAATGAATGTCACTCTGGAGTCACGGCTGCAAATTTTAAAGAACCAACTAACCCAGTAAAGAAGTTTGGGAAATGCTGTCAAGCAGCTGAACTTTCTTTGCCCTTTCACGAGAAGGATTTTAATTCCACAAAAAAAGTCATGATGATATAATGGATGACAATTAGGAGCATTAAGATCTGCCACTTAGAGAGCGATAGTGCCCTGAGAGCATCAGATGTGCACTTTGCAGAGAGAGCTTTGAGACCAGAGCAGGGGACTCAGGCCGGACAGGGCGGCCCGCTACAGGACGCAAGTGCCTTCCCACTTGACTCCACGGGAGTGTCACGGGACGCTCAGAGCAGGCACATCAGGTCCAGCCTTTCCACCTACAAAACCTCCCTTTCCTGACATGGAGTAGGCAGTAAGACCACTGAAAGGAGATGAGCCAATGGAAAGAGAAAACGAGTTTGGTGTCAGAAAAGATGCACATTCTGATGCGACCGTGATCATTAGATGTGTGCCTTTGAGCAAGTCAGGTAACCATCTGTAGTGTTTCTGTAGACTGCGCAGCTTATCAATGGCAGAATTTTTGTGCTCACAGTGCTGGAGGCCGAAAGTCTGAGATCAGAGCTCCTGAGGGCTTGAGCGAGGGCCCTCCTCCAGGTGACAGACATCTTGCTATGTCCTTATGTGGTGGGAGTTCTCTGGAGCCTTATTTACAAGGGCACTAATCTCATTCATGAGGGCTCCACCCTTACACCTATCACCTCCCAGAGGCCCCACCTCCTGACACCATGATCCTTGGGTGTTACCGTTTCAACATATCAATTTCAGCAGGACACAAATATTCAGACCATAGCAATAATGTTTACGTGGCCTGTCTGTTTTCATCATTTTACTTTCATCTTTCTTTATCCTTGAATATTAAAGTGTGTCTTTTGTGAGCAGCAAACAGCTTTTGAAAAATTTCTCACCTGTCTGACAATCTTCGTCATTTAATTGGGATGTTGAGTTTACACATCATGTGATTGCTGACACATTTGGGCTTAAATCTACTATCTTTCTATGAGTTTGTATTTATCCCATCTATTCTATACTCTTGTTTTCTAATCCTCATTTCCTTTGGAGATACCTATTTTTTATCTTATTTTTTCTCCTGTATTTGCTTGTTAGTTATATATGCTTTTACTATCCTTCTACTTATCGTCCTAAATATTAAAATATAGCATAATATTTCCTTATAAAGTGGTATTTTTTTAATGTTTATTTAATTGAGAGAGAAAGAGAGCATGAGCAGGGGAGGGGCATAAAGAGAGAGGGAGAGAGAGACTCCCAAGCAGGCCCCACGCTGCCAGCACAGAGCCCAACATGACCTCTATTCCACGAACTGCAAGATCATAACCTGAGCCTAAATTAAGGATCAGACGCTCAACTGAGTGAGCCACCCAGGTGCCCCTAAAGTGGTATTTTTTATACTTCTTGGATAATGCAAAGTAATTAGAGAATTTTAACTCCATTTTAACTGTCCTGCCTATTGGATATTGTTATTTTAATATACAGTTTTAGAATATTTTTCTATAATACATATAAAAATAAAACACTGTATCTTAACACATATGTGGATATGTGTGTGTGCATACTCAAACATTTAAATCTCATAAAACCATATTATTATTGATTAATGCAACCATTTTTAGATTTAACCACATTTTACCTCTCACCTTCCAGTTACTATTATCTCTCCTAGAGTTAGCCATTGCTGATTTCACTCACTGTAAATCCATGCTTATTGTTTCTTTTTTTTAACTTCATGATTTTTATGGACTTAATGCATATGCTTTTTTATGCCTGGCTTCTTTTACTCAATAGTTTTCATAGAGATGTTTTTAATGCTCTTGCAACTAATTTTAAACTGCTCATCCCTACGCTGTATAACATTCCATAGTGTGAATATATCACAATTCCTTTGTCCTGCCTTTTTTTTTTTTCTGGACACTTGTCCAGACCCTTTTCCTTTGATTTTTAAAATGATTTTTATTATGACGTACTTAGGTAGTGATTTTCTTTGTATTTACCTTACTTTGTGTGTGGAGAGCTTCTGGGTGGGATATGTGGTTTGGTTTCTTCCATCAGTTTTGGAAAATTCTCAGCGACTGACATTTCAAATACTGTCTCTGATCCATTCTTTCCCATCTCAGTTTCTGGGACTCAAATGATATGTTTCCTGTGTTCTTTCCTCTGTCTAGCATTATTATTGTCTTTCTCTGCTTCAGTCTTGGTATCTTCTTCTGATCTTTATTCTGCTTTATTAACTCTCTGTTTAACTTTATCAAATCCTTATTTCAGTTATTTTATTTTCAGTTCTAGAATTTCTATTATATTCTTTTTATGTTTTATTGTTATTTACTCTAAATCTCCATTTGTTTTTTATCTCTGAATCATGGCCCTGCTAAAATCCCCATCTGATAACTCCCCTATCTGGATCTCCCATAGGTCTGTTTCTATTGTCTGGTTGACTTTTTTCTTTTTTGGTCCTATTTTATATTCTTTTAGGTCTGATTAATTTTGACCAAGAGGCTTGTATTTAGACAGTGTAGATATCATTTGAGGCTCTGGAGGATGTATGCTTCTCCAGAGAGGATTCCTTATTATTTCTGGCAGGCAGCGAGCTGGGGCAGGTCACCTTAATGCAGTTATGGATTGAACTTCATCCTTTGTGAAGGGAGGCCTAATCCAGTATGAAATCTTTGGGGGAGGGGGTCAAAATGGAAATTCTGGGATATTTACCAGCCAGCCCCCCACCCCTCAGCAAGCTCTGAAATCCAATTTTCCCTCAGTTGCAGGAGACTGATAAAATCCCTGCTCAGGCTCTTACCCTCTCTTCTGCTGCTATCTGCTCATCTTTCAGTCTTTGTCACAAATTTCCAATCTCCAAATTTTTTGGTGGGGGGAGGGCAGTGAGCTTTGCAAATGCTGGGCACCCCTCTCTGGCTTCCTATCTCTTAGAAACCTTGCATCTGCTTGATTTAATTGTTTCTCTAACTCTCTAACACTTTCAGACACATTATTCTTCCAGTATTTTTTTTTTCAGCCTTTCTAAGTGTGGGAAAAGGATCAATCTGAAATACCCTACTTTGATATTTCCAGAGGCAGAAATTCACTACTATATGCTTTTATCTTTGCCAAATTGACAGATTAATTGGTACCTCATTATTATCCTATCCCCCTATCTAAGATTAGCACCGCAACAGCGGAGGAATCCACCTTCAAGTGATTGGAAAATTAAATCACTGTGTTTAAAAGTGACCAGAGGTCGTTTTTATATCGCAAAGTACCGCAACAGTGTTGAGACCTACCCTTGATTTAACCCATGTGTAGGGGGGAAAACAACTACCCACGAAGCAGGTTTGAACAGGCAGTAGCTGGCAAAGAGTTGTTTCATGATCATACCCTGCTAAATGATGCTCATTCAATAAAATGCTTACAATGAGTACAACAATGAGAATCACAAAGACACCACAATTAATATTTTGACAAAATATTCTGCCACTTATGCATTTATTAATTCAACAGATACTGACTGGACACCTAACACGTGCCAAACTCTGCAAAGTACTCAGAGTGGAGTTGTACATGACGAGGAGCTGGTAGTCTTTCCTACACAGTTTGAATTAAGAACTATGGCTCTGGAGGGGCGCCTGGGTTGGTCAGTCAGTTGAGTGTCTGACTGTTGATTTTGGCTCAGAACATCATCTCATGGTCATGGGATTGAGCCCCGCATCCGGCTCCACACTGAACGCGGAGTCTGCTTAAGATGGTCCCTCTCCCACTTCCTCTCCCTCCTTTCCCTGCTTGCACACACTCTCTCTAATTAAAAAAATAAATAAGCAAACAAAAAAATAACAAGTTCTGGTTCTGCAGTCAAAAAAGATGTAATTTTATGTCCTTAGGGACAAGAGAGAAATTAATGTAATTTCAGTAACAAAGAATGTAATTAACGTTATACAATATTATAGTATTATTATACAAGAAGATGAACTTATGCTATCACTGACTGACTGATTCATCCTCCCTGTGCTAGATTATCTCTAATGTTTTTTTCATTGAGTTCTCATAGTTTGTGTTCTATGACCCTATAAAATCTATAGATGGTGGTGAGTGAGAACGCATTTTTAGGTTCAACAAGTTCTTAACACCCTGAGACACTAGAGGGCAGGAAAACCACACCAAAAAAAAAAAAAAAAAATACACATCCCCTTGTTGGATGATAGCATGGTGAGAAAAGGCTCTTGCTAGCCTGCATACTTTCTTCCTGCCTAGGAGGATCCTGCCCTGACCAGCTGGCATGGATCTTCCTCAGCACTTATATCTCTGACATAGGTCAATTGCATCACCGTTTTCCGGCTCTCAATCCTCTCTGCAAAGACTATTTTCAGGATGGAAATTCACAACTCTTGACTAGAAATAAGATGTAATATTTGAAATTGGGACTATCCTGGGAAATTCCCGATGCGAGGATGTTATAGCCAAAGCCTCTTGAGTCTCTAAGATTAGCACTACACGGCAGAAGAGTCTACCTTCACTATGAACCTTCTGGTTCACAGAAGTTCACTCGTCTATTGAGTCAGAGTAGAGAAAAGCAAACTTGCATATTGTGTACCTAATACTTGTTCGTGTGAAAGCGATGGAGACGGGGCACAGGATAAAAGCATTTCGGGGATGACCTCACATCTGCTGTGCTGGCAGCAGGCACCCCGGTGATCACAGAGCCGAGGCTGGAAACTTCCATGTGAGTGTGCAGAAAGAAATCAGAAAACAGGAGCAGGATGGTTCTGGAAAGTGGTAACAGTGAAAAACCGTTCCTTGTCAATTCAAAGAACAGGAAGTGCAGGGACAGATTCAAAGAAAGCAGGAAGGATTTTTATTTAAAACCAAGGGAAATATTCTCTGATTCTGAGGTATAAGTTACCATGGGCAGAGCCTTACGCTATCGATCAACAGGACACAAGACTAGGGAGGGCCCTGTGACTGCGCATGCCCCAACTGTTCAGTGTATGGGTAAGTAGACTGGGACCCAGTGAGAGGTGGTCTTACACAAACTCTCACAGTGAGCCTCCAACAAGGTCACTCCTATTCCAAGTCTTGGTCCAAGATGTTGATTCCTTAGACTGAAAGTCCAGGCTTAGGGAATAGGTGATTTGGGGTTGACCAACTGGTATCCAATTATCATTGGCATGGTTCCCACAATGTGTTGAAGTGGTCCACTCAAAGCTAGGATTAGCCAGTTCTAGCTGGCCATGATTGTGAGACTTGGAAAACTATCATGTTCCCAGAAAATACTTTCAGACAAGAGTCTCTGCTCAGTTGGTCAGTTCTTTGTCTTGGGTATTCCAATCCTTCCATTGCCCAAAAGGTTCAGTGGTCATTGGGAGAGGCTGATGGGCTTATGTGACCACATATCTAACTCTCTGCTTTATTAAAGGACTAATAACCATTTTATCCAACCTGATACTCTTACCTTTCATCTAACCCAAAAGAATCTGGTTTTTGCCCTCTTTTATTAGTGAAGATGAGCTTGTCAATTAGTTGAGATCACTCAGAGGGAAATGGAACGGAACTCATGTATACCTTATACTCAGTATGAACCAGATAGTCAGAATGCTGCTTTGAGCATAGGGCTATATTCAATTCTCAAAACAACCTTGTTAGGAAGAGATTTTCATTCCCATTTTACAGACGCAGAAACCGAGGTTCAGCAATGTTAAGAAATTGGTCAAGGGTCAAGGAAATTCTAAGCTGCAAAGTCAAAATTCAAAACATGGTGGGTCTCATTCTAAAATACATTTTCCCTCAGATATAAGGAGAGCCTTGATTAAGTAACTGAGGTACCAGAATACAGGGCGCCCAAACCATGCAGAGAGAACCAGGAATGAAGGGGTTCCCAGATAGAAAGAGGATCTCTTCAAGTTGGCTGAAGGCTGAGCCCAGGGCCTATGACACAAAGTTAGGAGGACAGGGATGTGCTTTTAAAGTAGAGGCGGCCAATTTAATAATGTCAGACATTAATGTTGCATGACGCTTTGTGCTTTATGAAGCACTTTTATGTGCATTATCTCACTTGTGTCCCACTGCAGTTCTGCAAAACAGGAGGAAATGATATTGCTACTGTTAGGTGATGTTTGAATAGATTGTTATGTAATTTGATATAGTTGAATAATTTTTCAGAAGGAAGGAAGGAAGAAGCGCCAGGTCTGTTGTGCAGTCTCTCCATGTTCCACAAGGGAAAATTTGGCCTCATGAGGGTCAATTTCACTGCTATAACAGGAGCCAAGGCATTGGTGAAAAAGAGAGGGATCTTGACTGTCCGCCTTGCAGAAGAAACACCACTTTGGACATCACCCACAGGACCCTCTCTTTTGCCAGGTGTGTGGGCCCTGGGTGTAGTACAGGCATGAAGCCTCCTGCATGTGTCATTCTCATTCATTTATTCATTCAGTTACCCATCTGCAAATGGGCATGGAGCACCTACTAACTGTCTGGTATTATGTTAAGCTTATAAAGAAGATGGCAGGTCAAAACCAGATGTTGTCCCTGCCTCACTGACCTGGGACTTTATCCTTCCTGCCTATCTGTTAAGTGTGTACTCATCTCCAACTGGGGTTTCAACTTTGATTCCCCCAATTACTAATCAAGTACCTTTTCATGTGGGCATCCACTAAAATGCCTTGTGTGAAGGGATGAAATGAACAGGTCTGTATTACTGTTAAGGTCTCTCTGGCTCCAGTATAGAGAATGGACTGAAGGGAATCTGCCAGAACGCTGGTCCAGCAGCCCAACCCTAACAGGAAGGCAGCTTGGGTCAGGGGCAGAGATCAGGCACCAGACTCTACAAGGAATTTAGGAGATAAAATTGAGAGCAGGGTCTTCAAATTCCTCAACATCTGCAGGACTTGAAAAGAAGAAATTAGAATTTCTGGAATTGGAAATTGGAAATTGGAAATCTTGGAATGTCTGAAATCACAGGTTTTTCTTAAAATACTTCCAACATGCTTTATACTCCTTCATCACTCTTATGGTTATCTGAAAAAATCTGTTGGGTACTTAAGAATAAATAAGAAGAATAGGAAATTTTAAATTTCATGGCTTTACAGAAAACGGTAGCTTGTAGCAATATTCAAACACTGGAAAAATGCCAGCAAATGTTCTAAGATAGTATTCCAATAATGTAGCATTCAGATCTCCTACCAAGATTAATGACGCTACACAGAATCACATGTCAAAATTGCCAATTTAAGAACTTAATTTGTTTGTAAAACTCATTTCTTGGAACATCATCGGATTTGTATAAAGCATACTATGTGCATAAGTGTATTAATGCTCATTTCATTTGTAGGGATGACTCACCATTAGCAGCAGACAGAGCCAGGGACACCACTTATAAACACAGCAACAGCTACAAGAGAAACAGATTAGATTGTGATCATCTGGGTTCCCAGAAATGTCCTCCTTAACCTTTCTCCTTGTCAGCTTCTGCTCTTGCTTGAAGCTTGAAGTCACTGGCTTCTTTCCAACCAGTACCATTTCTGTTACTTGATAAGCTTTACATCTCAAAGGAGATTTGTAATACTTATTTCCCATTTTCCTGACTTCTTGATCAATTTTTCTCAGAATTGGGGATTCAGAAGACTGCAAATTCCCTGAGAAATGCTGTTACAAAATTCTAGAATGCAAGCACGGGGCTTGTGGTGGACTGACACGTTCAACACTCTGGCTGAGAGATGGCTGATAAATCTCAAGCCTGTTTATATCTGTGTTCTCTCCATCCTTCAGACTGGTTAGTTATCATGAGGCAGGTCAACAATGAAGACAGTGAGGTAAATAAATAACCCTACCCTATGATACACAATCAGAACAAAATTTCCCAACAATGAACTCTTAATCCTCTTTGAAAAAGTAATACACCTTTAGAAAGAGCATGGAACAGACCAAAACACAAATATTCCCCCAAATCTAGCACTTTTCCCATGGGACCATTGAACCCTGGACTTGGGAAGGAGAGAAGATGGGTCAGATAGAGATACGAACATGATTCCTGTAGGATAATTTTCTCCTAGACATATTACCAGATTATTCATTGATTTCAACCCTGAAACAAAATATTTTGCTCAGTCAATAGCTACTCCTAAAGATCAGGTGGTTATCAAGGATGTGGGCAAAGGGGAATCCTTTTGCATAGTTGGTGGGAATGCTAACTGGTGCAGTCCCTGTGGAAAATTGTACGGAGTTCCTCAAAAAATTAAAAATAGAACTACCCTAGGACCCAGCAACTGCACTACTAGGATTTATTCAAAGGATACAAAAATGCTGACTTGAAGGGGCACATGCACCCCCCTGTTTATAGCAGCACTATCAGCAACAGCCAAAGTATGGAAAGAGCCCAAATGTCCATCAACCGATGAATGGATAAAGAAGATGTGGGATATACGTGTATACAACGGAATCCCACTCGGCAATCAAAAAGAATGAAATCTTGTCATTTGCCAACAACATGGGTGGAACTAGAGGGTATTATGCTAAGTGAAAGAAGTCAGTCAGAGAAAGGTACATGTAATATGATTTCACTCCTATGTGGAGTTTGAGAACTCCAGATGAACATAGCGGAAGGGAAGGAAAAAGGAGATAAAAACCGAGGGAGGCAAACAATAAGAGATTCTTAAATACAGAGAACAAACAGGGCTGTGGGAGGGGAGGTGGGGAGGGGGCTGCGTTAAATGGGTGATGGGCATTGATGAGGGCACTTGTTGGGATGAGCACTGGGTGTCACATGTAAGAGATGAATCACTGGGTTCTACTCCTGAAGCCAAGACCACACAGTATATTAACTAACTTGAATTCAAACCAAAACAATAAATAAAAACACTAAAAATATAATAAAACCATCTTAAGTTTTGAAAAGATTAGGTGGTTGAAAGTTTGAAAGCATGGCTAAGGCATTGTCAAGTATGCATGGTTTTTTAAAAATGTATTTTTATTTATTTATTTATTTATTTATTTATTTATTTGTTTATTTATTTTTGAGAGTGTAAGTGAGCAGCAGAGGGAGAGGGAGAGAGAGAGAGACAGACAGAGACTCTTAGGCAGGCTCCACGCCCATCACGGAGCCTGACTCGGGGCCTGAGATCATGACCTGAGCCGAAACCAAGAGTCAGACGCTTCACCTACTGAGCCACCCAGGCACCCTGAAGTATATACATAGTTTACATGATAAGATCAAGATAAAAAATATTAATACAGAAATAAGATAAATCCATTGAGATTTTTTTTAAAAAACCTAATTTGATTCTCTCCACTAGCAATAAACAAGATGCGTTAGATCTTAGATCCCTAAGATGCGTTAGAAATTCAGGGCAGAGATGAAAGCAGAGATAGGATACTCTGTCTACTCGCTTATGGCCGTGGCCACTGGCAACATTTCTAACAGCAATGTTTTCTCCAGACCTGTGACATGTATACTTACCTAGGAACGTATAGCAACTTACAGTGCTGAAATCTACACCTGGGCTGGGAAGACACTTGGCTGTTTGCCACTAAGTAATCAAGACCCCTCTGGGCATTTGGCATGGTCCCTTTTGTTCTGGTGCATTTGTCATAGCTTTCCCCACAGGGAATTATTTCTCAGGGTGTGTAGGAACGGGAAAACTGGGAAGAAAATGAAGATTGCAGAGAGAAAAATACAATGTGCTAGAAGAATCTTAAAGACCCAGAGCTATTTATAGATCCTGAAATAAATGGCCTTCCTTTGATTAGAAGAGGCACTTCTAAAAGAACTTAAAAAAAAAAATAGGACAAGAGATTGGTGGTAAAGGGGGGAAAATTATCTAAGACCTGTCTGTCTGGTATAATTTTTTCTTAGAAAAAAAAAAATCAGAATTGCCACATTATCACATGTACCCAAAGGGAGAAAAAGAAGTTATGTGAAGAGGTGGCAGGTCTTCCAAAAAGGTTTCTTTTTCTTTTTTTTTGGAGGCTACAGATAAAAATCAAGAAACTGACTGAAAATTGGAGAAGAAACGTTTGGCTTGCTGGTGTATTTTAGGGTCGAAGTTTATTTTGCAAAGGCATGTGTGGTTAAAAAAGTCAGATACGAGGTCAGCGTATTCTTAGAAGACATTATATGCCAGGAGAACTGGAAAATACTTGCACAATTGTATTCACTCATTTTTAAAGTATAAATTACTTACTTGACTCCAGTTCAAGCTCATTGTGAGAAATCAGTTCAATTAAACAAAAATACAGAATAACAGAAACAGGCAATGAGGAGGATTTGGAGCCAGATCTTAATCGACTTCATGGCTAGTGGGCATAAAACAGGTTATCAAAATCTGCCAATCACCCAGGACATTTAAAGTCATCAAGAGTATTTTAGAGCAGGCATTATCAGCCATGGTTGCCCACTGAAAAGCTTGAAGAACTCATAAAAATGTTTGATGCCTGGTTTGCAGCAACTTTAGTTTGATTGGTCTGGGGTCAAGACTTTTAAATAATCCCCAGATAATTCTGATAGTCAGCCAAGACCAAAAGCCACTGATCTAAGAAGCTAATTAGGGCATCAGACTCCTAGTACCTCTGTGTCCATTCATTATCTCCTGGGAATCTGAAATCTGGGCTCTTCCCCTGGGCCCAAGTTGGGCCAGACAGGGAAGACTTGCTGTGAATGGGGATGTCTCTTCTCCCTGCTGGGCCCTGACCGCTCTTTCCCTTTCTGTCAGTTTAAAACTGTGACTCTGTTGCTCCTTGTTCACCAGTGTTTCCCCTTCATCTGGGAGATCAAATGTTTTGCTCGATCCCAGCAGTTGGTGGTGCAAACTCTGTAATTATACGTGTAGTTCTTCCTCTTTTCTTCTGCTTTTCCTTCTTCTTCGTTTCGTTTTGCTTTGTCTAGACCTTGATTTAAAAATTTCGTGAGGGGCGCCTGGGTGGCTCTGACAGTTAAGCGTCTGCCTCATGATTTCCGCTCAGGTCATGATCTCACGGTTCCTGGGAACAAGCCTCGTGCCAGGCTCTGCCCTGAGAACATGGAGCCTGCTCGGGATTCTCTCTCCCCCCCTCTTTCTCTCTGCCCCTCCCCTGCTCACTCTGAAATAAATAAATAAATAAATAAACAAACAAAATTTTGTGACTCTCAGATGGACATAAAACAAATGGAACTGTGGCTTTTGCTTTCCAGTCTACAGAGCTGGCTCCATCCAAGGGCATGTTTCATATACTAAAACCTCTTTTTGAAAACCATTTATGTCTTCTGGCTGGACGTTGCCCTGCGACCCACCGTGGCTCCAGCTGCCAGGCTTCCACCTGAGCTTTAGGCAACCCCGGAACTGTTAACATGTGGCTGTCACAGAGCAATTACTCTTTGACACAGGCTTTTAGCCAGAGCTCCTACAACGGCCCTGCTCCGGGATTTCACACTGCTCCATTAATGAAGATGCGGAGTGTAGCATCCTTAGAAGACACCTTCGCCAGCTGGACAACCCATGCAGATACAGTGTATCTGCTTTCAGGCTCTCTGTTTGCATTAAGAGCCCAGGGTCAGCTTGACCTGAAGCAGAACACAGGCAATCTGCCCCACAGGAAAGAATGGTTACTGTTCCTTTCCTGGGAATTTCAATCTCTTGCCACCACCTGCAACTCAACCTTGGCCAGGTCTCCACACACAGCGGGAGGGCGGAGGACAAGGGGTGGGGGTCTTCTGAGCTCCCACATTCACCACCGCGGGCTGCTGCTTCTTTGTCTTTCCTTTTCTCCCTCCTGCCAAGTGTCACCCTCTCCTGCCAGGCTGTGTGTGGGGCAGGGGTGGGGAGAAGGCCGCGTGCCCTACGAGCACCAGGCAGGGCAAGTGTGTTTGCTTCTTGATCCTGAGACAAGGAAACCAAATCTCCGGGGCTGCACAATTGAGATTTTGGTGGATTGGACAAAATGAGGAGTAGCATTTGGCTACCGCTGGTCCAGGGCATGGCTGGCTGCGTCTGCCTTGGTTTGGCCTCCAGCCCTCACCTGCCGTTAGGCAGAACCCCTGAAGCCTGTCACTCTGGTGGATCAGCCCACTGGAGTCCCATTTGGGCCCTTTTAAGGCTCAACAGTGTAGAGCCCACCTCCCTGCCTTCTCCACAGGAGCCAGCCATGAGGGAAACGATCAAGGTCAGCATCAGCTGCTGCTACCACCAGCCAGGGCACCCCAAACGCAAGATGATACACGTTAAAGCAAACAAATCCCCTTTGCCATGCCCTTGGGTTGGTTTTGAGCTGACTACTCATTAGCCATCTAGCCTCTGGAGCAGTGGTTGTCCAAGTTCCCAACTCACTTGGGGAACTTGTTATAAATGCAAATCCTCAGGTCTCACCTAGACCTATTAAATCAGCAAACTCTGGGGGGCACCTGGCTGGCTCAGTCAGTTGAGCATCCGACTTTGACTCAGGTCATGATCTTGCAGCTTGTGGGGTCGAGCCCCACATCAGGCTCTGTGCTGACAGCTCAGAGCCTGGAGCCTGCTTCAGATTCTGTGTCTCCCTGTCTCTGCCCCTGACCCACTTGCATTTTGTCTGTCTCTCTCACAAATAAATAAACATTAAAAAAAATTTAAATCAGCAAACTCTGGATGGGTGATTCTGAGAGCCCCTGTTTAGGGGTACTGTGTCGATGTGGTTGGGAACTGACAGCCTTACGAACTCTTGAGCAAATGACCCAAGCTTACCAAGCTTCTGTTTTCTCATCTACACAATGGGAGTATGAAAATTCTGCCCTCACTGGGTTGTTTTGATGTTTACATGGAGTGAAGCATGTCCAGGGCTTAGCAGGTAAAATCCCAATTAACACGAACCCTGGCTTTGATCCTGTGTCACCTTGAATTCCAGCTTTGTTGTTGCCTCTTGTGTTTCTGTCATAGAGTTGCCCTGAAAGCCACATTCAGGGAATGGACCTCACTGCCGCCCTGCCTCTGGATGTGTGTCCTACCCTTCCATACTGTTCCTGTTGCTGTTAGGTGTTTCTCCCTCCTGGGCAAGCCCTCTAATGGACAGAAGAATGCCCCAGGGTTTTCCTTTTCCAGAGAAAAGGCTCGCAGGGGAAATGGCAGGGTGGATTTTCAACAAGACAAGCCTAGGGGCTCTGGCCAAAATCACAGGGACACTGGTTCCTAACGGTGCCCCTGACAGAACCCAGTAAAGGAGGTGAGATGCTCAAGGGCAGCATAATAAAACCAGCAACAGTACCTACGGACCTACGGGTGAGGACTGCCTATGACAGGACAGATGCTTAGAGATGGGGACAGGGCTTAGGTGACACCCAGCTTGGGGTGGGAAGAAGGCAGAAGAGCTTTTCCAGGAAAACTCAGTCCTCAGAGCTCGATGGCTGGTGGGGACACCAAACAGAAACTTGTGGTATCATAGAGGCTCCCGGGTTTCCAGGATCAAGTGTGTTTGAATTGTGAATCTTAGCTCAGCCACCCACTAGACAAGGTCTGAGTCATGGGGCATGTCATTTCTCTGAGATTTTATTTTCTTCTTCACAAAACAGACAGAATGAGGATTCCATTAAATAAATCATTGGGGCGCCTGGGTGGCTTGCTCGGTTAAGTTCTGACTTCGGCTCAGGTCACGATCTCACAGTTTGTGGGTTCGAGCCCTGTGCAGGAGCCTGGAACCCGCTTCGGATTCTGTGTCTCCCTCTCACTCCGTCCCCCCCCGCCCCGCCATGCACTGTGTCTCTCACCCAAGAATCAACATTAAAAAAAATTTTTTTTTTTAATCATGTGAGAGCACTGTGCAAATTAAGAGCACACGCGCAGGGTCAGGCGTGGGTGTTATCAGGGGCAGCTGGTTGTGGAATCTCAGAAGGGCCTGAAGTTTGGCTTGGCCACTTAGCAACTGTGGGACCTCAAATGGGACCTCTTCCAGCCTCAGTTTTCCCACGTGTGAAGCGCGGACAATTTTACACGCCTCCCACACAAAGTCACCGCGGGACTTAGAGCCAGGGGGCCCGAAGACCCCAGCGCAGATGAGACACACGTGTGTCGTTGCCTCCCTTTCTCCACAGATGAGCTATCGTAAGGGACCGGAAAGGCTGCATCTCTGAGGGCTCCCTTCATGCTTATCACTCCGGAGCCTGTGGCGTCAACTCTACCCTATGCTCAGCTGCCGGGCTCATCTCGCATGTTTTGAGATTCCTGGGGTTTAATGGACAAAGACTCCTTTCCTCTGCCTGGCCTTCCCTCCACTGGCAGTCAGTTTTTCTGAACGGTCCCTAGGCTTGCCAACAAAAGGCTATATGGGGGTTCCCCGGCGAAAGGGGCCCCTTTAGCCACAGCATGTCCCATGAGCTGAGTCACGGGCATATTTAGCAGGTGACCATCATAGTATTCTTAAAGCCTCTCCCCGCTGGCTCACATGTGAAGCCTGTATCAGCTGCCGCACCTGGGGCGTTCACAGGAGGAGATGGACAGTCCCCCTTCGTGGAGTAAACACACCCCACGCTGTCCCCTAGAGAACAGCCTCCTGTATGTCTGGATCGCACGTAGCTATCTATGATGGTTTCCTTGTGAGCTGGGGGTCCTCTATCGGCCGCAACATGCTCCCGCACAAAGCAGCCGTCTAAACCTCTCACACAGCTCTTCCGCTCACAACCCGTTTTACCACATGTTCCTCAGGAAGCTAATGCCCCCGACCCACCAAATGACACAGTTCCTTCACACCATAGCCCTGGTTTCATTAGTTTCTGGGTTTTGCCCTCCTCCTACAGTGACTGCTTTCTTTTCTTTCCAAACTCACCCAGGTCCCAATCTGGGCTTGGTTTCGGCCTCAAGGCCCAACTCAGCATTTCTGTTTGCTTTTGTTTTAGCTACTGTGAGTAACATCAAACAAAGGATCATCGTTATGTTTAGCTTCTTGTCTGGCATTTCCTTCCGTTTCCAGTGGCTCACCTCTCCTGGAGCAGGTTCCCTCTCTCAATTCCACTGGTAACGTTTACTTTTAGTAACTGAGTCCAGGAGTTCATGCTCCAGACTATAAGTGATCCCAAGACCATCCAGGAATCCAATGTTCTTCATCCCCCAGCCTGTCACCCTGTCTCTTCCCAAACCACGTTTCTGTGACCCAGGGCTGTTCTAGCAAATTGCACTTGAGACAGTGACTAAAAGGATTTCTAATTTCAGCATGTGGTCTGGGGGGGGTGGGGTGTGGGGAGTGGGGAGCAGGGTTCCTCCATAACATCAAGCAATTCTCAGACACCAGCTGGGTAGTTTACAATTCAACAAAATTATGACACTATCCCCCTGAGAGAGCATGAGATCCCACAGGAGAAAAGCCCAGTCCTATCAGACCACCGCTCTCCCACCTCAGATGCCAGGCTCAGGCTTGGGTCCTTACCTGTGGCTCAGAATGCCTGGCTACAAATAACACGTTCCAATGACCTCCTCCTTGAGTTGAATTAATTTGCTAGATCCCTAGTTTATGTTAAAAGGGTGTAACTCAGGAATAGTCAGGTAGAGGACAAGCACAGGGCAACGTGTGTGGGTGGGGGGGGCGGGGTGGGGAAGGGTGGAGCTTCCACGCTCTCTGGGAGCGTGCCACACTTCCAGAATCTCCACCCGTTCCCCACCCTGAAGCTCTCCAAACCCTGTCTTTTCCCCACCACCTACCTCCCAGTTTTTATGGCAGTTTCATTCCATAGTCCCGATTGATTACATCAATGACCAATGGAGATGGCTTCCACCTGGTTGCCAGGAGAAGCAACCTGTGATTGGAGGTTCAGAACTCTCAGTCCCACCCGCAGACTTCTGGGGAAAGGGCAAGCCTGGAGATCCTTAATCTCAGGTGCAGGCCAAAAGTCACCTCATTAACCTAAGGAAAGACACCATCATCACTCTCATTACTTAGCAAATGCCAAGGTTTTTAGGAGCTCTGTGGCAGGAACAGTGGACAAGGACCTAATATATATTTCTTATTATAAATCACAATAAGACTTTCACTGAAAGCGAATGCTACTCTATTTGGTTTCACTGTTCCCTTGTGGGTATGCCTTCACCTCTTGGGGGAGATTATACTCTTTTTAGGGCAGGTGCTACGTTCTTTACAGCCCCAGGGAGAGGGTTAGGAATATGGTAGGAATGCAATTTCTACCATGTGTGAGGGAATTAAGGGAAATAAAGAGCTTGCTCCGCAGTCAGGGTGCAATGAACTAATACAACCACTGGGGAGCAGTGGAGGACCGAGCTGTGAGCTTGGCCCGGCCTCTGGGAGGTAACCCAGGGGTTGGGGGAGTGGGGGGAGTACAGGTAGCAGTGGGCCCCTGACAGCACAGCCAGGGAGGATGGCCCCGGAGGAGGCTCTCCCACGAGATTTGGAGGAGGGGTAAATAGGAGGAGAGGAAATGACCCAGAGCCAAGCTTTCTGATTTTCCCACCATCATCACCCCTGAAGTCCTGGGACTGACTGGGGAGCCCACAAGTCAGGGGAGGGGGGTGGACATTTCTTCCAAATGAGCATGCCCCCTTGGTTCCAGACACAGTGCTGATACAGTGGGGTCTTGTCCTTCAGGGCAGCCGGCCTAACCCTGGCCCACAGCCCAGCCAGAGTCGTTGAGCGGAGAGACCACACTGTCTAAAGCTTCAGGAAGCCAAGAAAAATACCCCAAAGCAGAGGGATCCATGGGCTCAACCAAGCCAACACCACCAAGTGCCAGTATTTCCCAGGAAATATGCCAAAATGCCTTTATCCCTGACGGCGTTGCCAGCCAGTAGAGCCGGCCTGTCCTACCACAGGCCCCTGCGCCCTGCTCTGAGCTCACACAATCGGAGTCCTTCCGCTGGTGATGGGAACCCACTTCAGAGAAACCTTTCACCGCTGTTGGGGGTGGGGGGTGGGCAACCGGGATACACAGGGCAGGTGGGGGTTGAAGCACAGCGAGGGTTTCGGTACTCTCCAGTAGCTGCGTGCACTGTAGGCCTTGACCTTGGCTGGAGCGCTAAGTTCCGACTGTGTTTAAGGCAAGGATTTTCAAGGTCAGAACTTTTCAGCAGAGAAGCTTCGATGACGGTTGCAGCCGTCAGGCAGGCGTTGGAGTTAGAACACACAGTGGACAGGCTTGGCCCTGGTGGCTCAGCCCAGCGGGGTTTCTTGCCTGCAGTGTCTGAAAGGATGTGCTGGGGAACTACCCTCTGCGTGACAGCTGCAGTGAATTCTGATTTATGGCTGCTGTGCCTCCCTCTGCCACCTGGGGCTAGGAGCTTTTGGAAAGGCTTTCTGGCAGCCAGTGCAGGTCGTTCCATTCCTGGTGCTCCCTGGCCCGCTGGGGCACTGCGCACCCTCCCTCTGCTGGCCGCGTGGAGGAGAGAAGGCGGTCCACCTGCCTGGCCTGCCTCCCGGGAGCCTGGTGGAGCTGCCCCCCGCCTGGTGGTTCCCAACCCCCGCTCTGCCTACAGCAAGGCCGGGGCTCGCTGCGCGCCTGCTCCAGCTCCTGTGCTCTGGGGAGCCTGCCTTGTAAGGCCTCCCCGGCTACACCCTGTCCCTGCCCCCTTGCCAGGCAGTGTTCCTTTGGTCCTGTCTGCCCTCGCTCTTTCTCACACGTGACCAATATTTCGTGCCATCTCCTCTCCCAGGCTGTAAAGCCCCTGCACTATAGGATGATCATTCCTTCTCCTTATTAAATTAACAAATGTTTATTGACTAACCACCATGGGCCAGGTACTGAGCTAAGTGCTAAGGAGCAGGAGAGCCATGGTCTTGACCCTTGTGGGGCTAACAGCCGAGCAAATAAGCAAGTACACAGCAAACAAACAAATAGGTTACAGAGAGTGTAACACGGTCCCCGAAGAAAGCAGAGCTTATGTGACTAGAAGGGGATGGAAACTTCTTTCAGCACATGGAAAGGAAGTGACGGTCCTGTTGAGGCCTTGAAGGAAGAAAGTGCCTGAGGCTCAAAGTCCTGTGTGTCTGTCAGCTGGCTGCTGTCCCCTTCTAGGCACACTCCAGGGGAAGCTGGCCCAAGGGCTCCGCAAGTGCAAGGCCCTCTGGTAAAGTAGGCTTGATTTTCTAGAAACTGATGGACACCTAGTGTGAGAGCACAGTGATTCGGGGGTAGTGGTAAGATACGCAACAGTGAACCTGGCATGTCTTCGAGGAGTTCCTAATTTCCTACCAAACTGCCCGTGGCATGGTCTTCCCCTTTTGGTAAGGAAGAAACCCACTCTTTTTTTTTTTTTTAATTTTTTTTCTCAATGTTTATTTATTTTTGGGACAGAGAGAGACAGAGCATGAACGGGGGAGGGGCAGAGAGAGAGGGAGACACAGAATCGGAAACAGGCTCCAGGCTCTGAGCCATCAGCACAGAGCCTGATGCGGGGCTCGAACTCCTGGACCGCGAGATCGCGACCTGGCTGAAGTCGGACGCTTAACCGACTGCGCCACCCAGGCGCCCCTGGAAGAAACCCACTCTTACGTAGCCCGGGTCCCAAACCTTGGGGCGATCCCTAACCCTCTCTCAAATGCTAGAGCCAGCTACGAGGCAGCTCCAAGGTTCTAGATGCTGGCCACCTCTGCCCACCTCCACCACGGCCATCCTATTCCAGCCCTGTAGGACGATGCCTACCGGGTCTCCAGCTTCCCCTCCCACCCCTCACCCCCCCAAATCAAGTCAGCGTTGGCACCATTCTGCACAAACCCTCTCAGAGCTGCCAGCTCTGGGAGATTCAGACTGTAGTGTAATGTGGTAACACTTATGCACTACACAGTGCTGTAATTACCCATGAGAACCATCATGCTCCTGAACTCTTACCTCCATTCCTTCCCATCCACTCTGCTCCTGCGGCCACCCTGCTTTCCTGAAACAGGCTGAGCACACTCCCACCTCAGGGCCTTTGCACTTGCTCCTTTCTCTGCTGGAGCACTTCCTGCCCCTACTCCCCACACCAGATACTGACATGGCTCCCTCTCTTAAAGCTCTCTAATGCCTCTGCTGAAACATCAATTTATTATGGACACTCCATCTCCTCCTTTTCCCAGCTGCCCCCAACATCCACCCCAGGAGCTTGTTTTTGTTCCCTCCATGACATTTTTGGTCTAATACATTTGTTATTTATTTTCTTGCTTGTTGTCTATGTCTCCCCACTCGTTGGAAAAAAGACCTTTGTCTTGTTCACTGTTGTATCTCCAGCACAGAACACATTGCTTGGCATGTGGCAGACATTCAAAAAATATTTGCTGAAAAAATATATGCAAAATATAGATAGCGCCAGACCATGGAGAACATTCTAGACCATGTTAGATGATGTGGATTTTCTTCTAAAAGCAATAAGAAGCCATTGGAAAGGTTTAAGCAGTGGAAGAAGTGATCTGCCTTCTATTTTGAGTTTACTGTGAATGTGGTGTGGAGAATGACCAGAAGCAAGGGGCCAGAGAAAGAGGTGGTGGAAAAGCCCAGTAAAGAAGCCAGTGGCTTGGACCAGGATGATGTCAGTGGATATGAAGTGAAGGCTATAAGCAAAGTAACTGGCAGATCAGCTGGGAAAAAGCCAGTGTCCAGGTCCAGAAGGTCTCCTCGTATGGTCCTGGTCCTACGTGATTCGCCATCAGCAGCCTGAAGGCCAAGGACAGCCCCACTGCGTGGGCTCTTGGGCAGGAGGAGGAGGACTAGACTCTGAGCTCATCTTCTGCAGATGGGAGTTTGAGCTGAGCCACCCACACTTCTCCCCTTATGCCCAACAATGAGCATCTTCACAGCAAGGGCTATGCTGTTCCTCTGTATCTCTCTCCCCCAGCCCAATGCTCATACATGCATATGCCTGAAGGGATTCGGTACTGTTGCAGGTTGGTGTCTCTGAGAGCAGATGCCAAAACAGACTGGAGGACAAGAGGTTTATTGGGGTCAACACCTGTGCAAGGAAAGGAAGGAAGCAGCAGTGAACAGCAGGAGAAGTCCATTATGATGTAAGCCCCACCAAGCCAGGCCAATCTGGTGGGGAGTTGGGGAGCAATTATCACCCACTCCAAGTTGGGCCCAAATGGCCAGGCCTTGCGCCACTGAATATAGGCCGTTTAGGAAGGGCATGCCCCGGGTGAGACAGCACTCTGCAGTTGAGGCAGATTCTGAAGGAGCTGATAACAGGAGGCATTTGCTGCCAGCATTTCAGCTGGATCCCTTCCTTTAAGGGATCTCTGTATCTGCCATGGAGAGGATCTAACTGTGGGCTGTTAGGCCAAGACGCAGGGCCCCTCCCTCTGCAGTGAGAACTGGCTCTCAGGAAGGGTTTCTGCAACAGCTTGGCTCTTTCTAGGCCTCTCGGCTGACTGACCTGCCTGACCTCATGAATAAGCCACTGGCCATGTATCAGAGCATCTCTTCAGACTCCAGGGAGTGCTTCTAGACCGGGGTGGATATTTTGAAATTAATTTAGTGGACCATTTTAGAGTTATTTCAGCATCTGTGGTATCGTGGAAAGATCCAGGCTCCGTGGTCAGGTACTCCAGCATTCTAATACTGCATCTACTACACGCCGACCCCGTGACCCCAAGCAAGTTAACAAGCCTTCTGGGAGTGTTTTCCTTCTTCTGTAAAACGTGTGGAATGATGCTCAAAAGCCAGGCACTTGAGATTAAGGGCTGTGTCTTACTAGCCTTGTCTTCTCATTGGCCTGTAGGTGTCCCCTGAATGAACGTCACTCACTGTGGTATGCGTGCCCTGTCTTATGCAGTGGTAAGTGCTGGGGGTGAGGGGCTGCTGTTCACACCGACAGATCTGAGTGGGAGTTACCCAGTTCTGGTGCCGGAGGCTCCTCCATCTGACTGCCACTTCACTCCACCATGCAGGGTTCATGGCTGGAAACTTAGCCCCAGCCCAGAGACTTGCCCAGAGCTGGTGCCTGCCACCCATTGGCTGCCATGACGGAAATCTGCGATAACTCAACGGGGCCTCGATGGCACCCCAACAGCTTGTGACATTCTCTGGGAATGAGTCCCAATTTTACCCCGGCCTCAGCCCATCTTTGAGGAATCTCATTGGTACAGCACGCGGCATGCTGGCCCCAGCTGGACTCTAAAGTTGTTCATGAGTAAAGCATCTGCCATAGTTTGCTGGCTTACTGGGATTTCACGTCACCCTGGTGAAGCTCTCCTGAGCTCCTTCCTGTCAGCTCTCTTCCACCAACAGATATTTGTGTTTTCTTTAGGTTATGCGAGGAAAAGACTGCCATCCCACAGGGCAAATGCCACAGCTATCGGTAAGACGGCAAAGAATCTAGGTCTATCCACCTCAGCAAATTGCCCCCTGGTTTTTCAGAGCAGAGCCCTTAATTTTACTCCATAGAGTGTGGTGTAGTGGGATAAGCACCTGCTATGGATCTAGCAAGACCTGAGTTTAACTCCCGTATGGTCGTGAGCAAGTCAGCTCGACTTCAGAGGGTTTCCATTCCTTTATCAGTAACACTTCCCTTGCAGGTGGGTTGAGGGCTTAGAAAAGTAATTGCCTAAGACACAGCAGCTGCTCAACAGCATGCACTTGTCATTGCCTTCTGCCAAGAGGAAGGAACAACCCGTGAGCAGTGCTGGTGTCTGTCTTACATAATGCCATGTGATTTGTACTCGATGTGAAGTGATGCATCTGGCATCTGGTGCACTAGATCATGACCAAGCAGGTCAACAGGACAGCAGGTGCCTGGAAGGGTGAAGGGCTGTGGTGTGGCCCTGAGAGGGACTGTCCTACACAATAGAGCCTCTGAATAGTGAAGCAAAAGACAGAGGGTTGTGCTGTTCTCCCACCACTGCCATCCATGTTTACGGTATCCTCTATACCGGTCGGACTAGGAATATGGCTCAGACCCTGCTCTGCCCTCTACGTGCAGGAGAGGCTGGCATGCACTACAAACACTGAAACAGGGAGATATCTCCAGGCAGGAAGAAGGAAAAGATTCAGAGCTCATAAACTTACATACCCAAATGGAAGACTTTAAAGGCGGGAGCCATTACTGTCTGATGGCTGTTGAATACCTACCACATAAGAGGTATTCAATATGCACCACATTAGCAAAATGAAGCATAAAAATCATGCGATCATCTCAATAGATGCGCAAAAAGCATTTGACAAAATTCAGCATCCATTTGTGATAAAAGCTCTCAATAAAGAGGTATGGAAGAAACACGGTTCAACACAATAAAAGCCATATATGACAAACCCATGGCTAACATCATACTGAATACTGACAAACTAAAAGTTTTTCCTCTAAGATCAGGAGCAAGACAAAGCTGCCAACTCTCACCACTTTTATTCAATATAGTATCAGAAATTCTAGCCACAGCATTAGCAAAAAAAAAAAAAAAAAAATCAAAAGACATCAAAAATGGAAAGAAGTAAAACAGTCATTCAAGGTGACATGACACCATCTACAGAAAACCCTAAACACACTAACAAAAAGCTTTACAACTAATAAATGAATTCAGTAAAGTTGCAGCATCAAAAATCAATGTACAGAAATCTGTTGTGTTTCTATCTATGAACAATGACCTATCAGAAAGAGGAATCAAGAAAACAATCCCATTTAAAATCGCATCAAAAAGAATAAACTATATAGGAATACATTTAACCATGTGGATGAAAGAGCTATACACTGAAAACTGTAAGACACTGATGAAAGAAACTGAAGAAGACCCAAATAAGGGGAAAGATAAAATGTAAAGATAAAATTAATGTTCATGGATTGGATGGAAGGATGTTGCCAAAATGTCCATACTACCCAAAGCAATTCACAGATTCAGGGCCATTTCTATCAAATTTCCAATGGCATTTTTTAATAAAAAGAGAAAATGAGAATCACAAAATTTGTATGGAACCACAAAAGACTCTGAATTGCCAAAACAATACTGAGAAAGAGGAACAAAGCTGGAGGAACTATGCTCCCTGATTTCAAACTCTATTACAAAGCAGTAGTCATGAAGACAGTATGGTACTAACAAAAATACACAGACGCGTAGATCAATGGAATACAATAGAAAGCCAAGAAATAGGCCCACACATGTATGGTCAATTAATTTATGGCAAAGGAACCAAAAATATCCAATGGGAAAAAGTCTCTTCAACAAATGGTGTTGGGAAAACTAGACAGCTACATGCACAAAAATAAAACGGAACCACTCTCTTAACACCACATGCAAGAATTAACTCAAAATGAATTAAAGGCTTGAACGGAACACCTAACACCATAAGACTCCTAGAAGAAAACATAGGTGCTAAGCTCCTTGACAGCAGTCTTAGTGATATATATATTTTGGAATTTGCACCCAAAGCAAAGGCAACAGATGAAAACTAAAAAAAGAAAAAAGAAAACAAACAAAAAAACCCTACATCAAACAAAAAAGGTTCTGCACAGCAAAGAGAACCATCAACAAAATGAAATGAAAAGGCAACCTACGAAATGGATGAAAATATCTGCAAATCATATATTTCATGAGGGGTTAATTCCCAAAATAAATAAATAAATCCATACAACTCAAAAGCAAAACAACACTCCAATGAAACAATGGGCAGAGGATCTGAATAGACGTTTTTCCAAAGAAGACGTCCACACGGCCGACACACACATGAAAAGATGCTGAACATCACAAGCCATCAGGGAAATGCAAGTCAAAACCACAACGAAATATCACCTCACACCTACCAGATTGGCTACTGTCAAAAAGGTAAGAAATAACAAGTGTTGGTGAGAATGTGGAGAAATGGAATTTCTCCTCGTACACTGCAGGTGGGAATGTAAATTGGTGTAGCCAGTATGGAAAACAGTATAGACATTTCTCATTAAAAATGGAACTATCATATGATCCAACAATGCCACCTCTGGGCAATTATCTGAAGAAAACAAAAATGGTAGTTTGAAAAGATATACATGACCCTGTGTTCATTGTGGCATTATTTACAATAGCCAAATTATGGAAACAACTTGGGTGTTCACCAGTGGATAAAGAAGATGTGGTGTGCACACACACAGATACGCACACACAGAGGAATGTCACTCAGCCATAGAAAAGAATGAAATCTTACCATTTGCAGCAACATGGATGGACCTAGAGTATATTACGCTAAGTGAAATAAGTCAGAGACAGTCAACTGTCATACGCTTTCATGTCTACATAGAATTTAAATAACAAAACACCAAAAAACAAGGTCATATATACAGAGAACAGATTGGTGGTTGCCAGAGGTGAACGGTGGAGGTGGGCCTAAGTGAAGGTGGTCCAAAGTTACGAACTTCCAGTTATAAATAAATATGTCATGGGGATATGATGTACAGCATGATTACCATAGTTAATAATAATGTACCGCACATTAGCAAGTTGCTAAAAGGGTACATCTTACAAGTTCTCATCACACACACAAAGTTGGTAATCATGTATAGTGACGGATATTAACAGGACTTACTAGACAGATGTTAACTAGACTTACTCCTTTCACAATACACACAAATATTGAATCATTATGTTGTACACCTGAAACTAATGTACTGTTGCATATCAATGATACCTTAATTAAAAATAAGTAAGTAAATAAAAAAATATGGATTTCATGACCCCCAAAATAATAATGATAAACAAATTAGACATTAGTGGTAAATATCAAGAAAGAGGTTTCAAAAAAGAGAGATTTTTAAAATTGGGAAAATGGAAGCATGTATCAGATTATATATATTTTACGGTCTTGTTGGGAAGCATTTTAGTTAGATTGAGACTTTCTTGGGGAGTATCCAGGGGGGACTCAATCACATCAAGGAATAAAAATTGGGAAATGACTGATTCAGAAGGAATGGTTTTAAAAATGCAATCATTTGATCTACAGAGGGGAAAACTAACGTGTAATGTCAAAAAAGCCCCAATAATTTTCTTGTGTTATATAATTTCTCTCTTAACCAATTAAAGTAATAACTGTACTTAGTTTCAAAGGACAATTAAAAAAAAAAAAACTGTCTCAAGAAGCCCGTTAAAGGAGGAATATATTACCTGGCAGGTAGAACACATTAGCCAGCCCCAGGTACTGACAGTTACACACGAAGTCACTCACACACACACCAGGAAGCCACCTCAAGGCTCTGTGGATTCAGAAGCCAGGCTGAGTGTTTCCAGGGACTAAAGGTTGGCTGGGAGGGAGCAAAGATGGCAGAGGCCTAGCACACAGGGCTCACCTGGCAAGGTTTTCCTGGCGCAGAGAGGAAACATAAGAAACTTTAGGCTAGAGCCTGGGAAAGGAGGCCTCTGGCAAATGACAGCTGACCCTTGAACAAGGTGGGAGGTTAGGGGCGCCGACCCCCATGCAGTCAAAAGTCTCCGTGTAACTTCTGACTCCCCCCTCAGACTAACTACTGATAACGTACTGTTGACCTGAAGCCTTACAGATAACGTCAGCAATCAGTCAACACATATTTCCTATGTTATATGTATTATAGACTATATTCTTGCGATAAAGTCAGCTAGCGAAAAGAAAATGCTAGTAAGAAAATCATAAAACACACCTAAGATCCTGCCTATACAAAATCTGCAGACAAACGGACCCGCACAGTTCAAACCCGTGTTGTTCGAGGGTAAACTGTATATGCTTCTTGTTTATCAAGGCAGGGCCTTGACCTATTTGCGACCCACCTGCCCACCTCCCTGGGAGAGCTGCAGAGGGTGGAGGCAGTAGGAGGAGATGAGGTTTGACAAAATGCTACTTTCTATTCTTTCTTTCCTAAAATGGACTCAAGGTGATATTCTCAAAGGGATGATGCCAGTTTATCCTTTGAAATTGTAGGGTCCTATTGCTAAAATGCTATCTTTTATTCAAGCCAGAGATGCCTGGGGCCACAGGGAATGTCTTTGTGTATTTTCAGCGTGGTCTTGTGATTTCTGGCAGTGCCATGGGTCCGGGCAAGCCGCCTTTTGGGACAATGACCCTTCAAATGTCAACAAGCCACTCTCCTTGGAGAGATTAGAGAGGAAGACGGTCAGTCCGGGCATGGCATTTGAAACACCCTTTGCCAATACTACTAAGCTTTTTGAATTCTCTTATTAAACTATTAAAATTTGCTTAGTCACCCAGGTGTGCACAATTCGACTGTACTTTTTCGTCAAATATCTGCTCTCTTAGGTAAATTGTATTCAGTCTCATCCACTTCAGGAGAGTGCTTCCTTGGCCATCTAATGGTGGAATAACAGCACCCAACTCACAGAATGAGGACTGGGTGAGGCAGTGTTTCTAGAAATCCGGAATCCATGGGTCTAAGTCTCTGTAGCCATAATGCTACATGACCTTTGACATTTTGTGTAACTTTCCTGGCTCATTTTTCTCAAAGGCAGAATCGCAATAATAATTCAAAGGGGTGCCATTTAATTTTATTTCATTTTTTAAAGCTTGTGTTTATGTTGTGTTTTCAAGCTCCCTCATGTTATGGGAAAAAAAAGCATTAAAATGAAAATCACAGGGTGTCTGGGTGGCTCAGTCGGTTGGGCATCCGACTTCAGCTCGGGTCATGATCTCACAGTTCATGGGTTCGAGCCCCACGTCAGGCTCTGTGCTGGCAGCTCAGAGCCCGGAGCCTGCTTTGGATTCTGTGTCTCTCTCTCTCTCTCTGCCCCTCCCCTGCTCACACTCTGTCCCCCCCCAAAATAAATATTAAAAAAATTTTAAAAATAAAATAAAATAAATGAGAATCACAAAGGTAATAGTTCTAAAACCTAACTAAATAAGAAATGGCAACTAGGAGAGTATAGACCGTCCTCGGTGATGCTTCCTCATTGCTCATTTGGATTCGGCCCACACCAGTTCAGCATGTAATAAGATGAGGCCCTTAAAAATTCATACTGAATTTCATCATTTCTGTCCATGTACAAATTCCATGCTGGCTCAGGGTAATTTCTGCGAAGTGACTGTGCCTTTCTCGTAATTTATGTTCTCTTTTCACTCTGTGGGGGCTGGACGCAGATGCCTGCAGGAGTGTGAGTTTGATTAAGCCGTTGTGGGTTCTACCTGTGTGAGTGTCTCTGCGCCATTCCTGGCTGGGCTGGTGCTTCCAAACCCCACTGGGCAGAAGGGCTGAAGGTGGATAGTTCTCAGTCTGTGCACCAAAAAGGGTGTGATGGCTCAGCTAGCAACCCCAGGAGCCAAACAAAGGAAAGTGTGGCACTACATTCCCTTACCCAGAGCAAACACTTCTATATTGCTCCAAGGGACACCCTGGACCTAGGCAAACTTGGGAAATTCAAAGGCTGATCCCTAGGGTCAGTGTAATGGGTCTCAAGGCTGCTGGAGAATTTCCTGATCTAGGAAGCTTGAGGGTGAGATGGAAGGAGGTGTGTGTGTGTGTGTGTGTGTGTGTGTGTGCATGTGTGTGTGTGCGTGCTGGCGAGGCAGAAATAGAAAGGTCTGCCATCGCTAAGAATCCATACTCCTTTTGGAATAGGTTGCCTGTGCCTGTGATGTAATGAGGCCTATGTCCCAGAAGACTTAAGTCAGCAACCTCTTCCGGGGAGCACCAGGATTGGTTAGTTGTTTGACTTCCAGACATTTTGTGGGGGGGGGGCAGGCCTCTTCTGGCTTTGGAGTTAAGCCTCTCTGGGTAGCTTACCTCACTACCAAGACATTACTCTCTGATCTCCAATTCTGGGCCCGGGAAAGGATGGTCGTCAATGGCTCAAAATTCTATTCAAGTCACTAGAGGATTTTGAGCACTTAACTCCACGTCAGGCATCCTGAGTCACAAATGGAGGACAGTGGTGATCAAGATGGTGGTTCCAATTTCAAGGAATTTACAAAACAATAATAGCTTCCCATGTGCTAGCCATATCTCAAGCTCTGTCCTAAGCCCTCGATACTTAATCTTTACCACATCTGTATGTAGTAGAGGTACTCATGTTATCCCTGTTTTACAGATGAGAACACTGAGTCACAGAAGAGCAGTTAACTTACCTAAAATAACACAGCTAGTCCGTTGCAGAGCCAGGGTTTGAACCCCGGCAGTCTGACTCTAGAGGTGATGCTTCAACTATGACCGTTCGCTACGTTAGACCATCGAGGGGAGGTCTGCAGAAGGCGCATGTATGTTAAGTGCTGTGGCATTGAGCACAGACATGGTGAGAGCAGAGGAAATCATCATGGGGAGATGAGGCAACCAGACATTACTTCCCAGAGGAGGTGAGGTCTAAGCCGAGATCGAAGGTGGGGCTCCTTGCTAGGCAAGGTGGATGGGCACAGGGGCTCGGGGACAGAGAAAAGGAAATGCAAAAGTCTGATGGTGAGAGAGAGCATGGCTTGTTTAAAGAATAGAAGGAATTCAGGGTGGTTGAATCACAGATTGCATGGCAGGAAACATTCAGAATGAGGTAGGAGAGCCTTATTTACTCACTCAGCAAACATTCATTGAGCACCTGCTGCGTGTCAGGCATTGAGGCAAGACAACACGGATTGATACAAATAAGGTGATGCCCTCCTGGAGCTGATCATCTAAAACCTGACATGACGCCTCCTCATCTCACCAGCGAAAAAACTTAATTAAACTTGGAAAGAAGGCAAAAGGTGAGTAGCATGGTCTCTCAATATCGACCGCCGCACTGTGTAACAGACTCACACCAAGATTGTTGCAGTGTCTAGAGCAACGTGCCTGTGTTTGACATTGGTATTTACCGGTAGTTATGAAATCACTGTTGGTGAAGTTAAATGCCCCATGTAGGTATCTATCAGGTAGAAAAGATAACCTCAAAGGTAACAGTTTTACTGACCTATAGCATGTTAACAAATTTTATCTGTCTCAGTGCGTTGCTTTTCTATCATTGCCATAGCAAGTAACTACTGACTCAGTGGCTTAAGAGGACACCAATGTATCATTTTACAGCTTGAAAGGTCAAAAGGTCAAAGCAGGTGTCACCACACTGAAACCGATTTGTATGTAGACTGCATTGCCTTCTGGAGGCTCAAGGGCAGAATCCTTTTCCTGCTCATTCCAGTTGTGGGAAGAATACATCTTTTCAGGTGTAGAACAGAGGCCCTTGCGTTCTTGCCAACTGTAAAGTGAGGGCCATTTGTAGCTGACCGAGGCCTCTGTTTCTTAGCCTATGACCCTCTTCTTCAGTCTCAATGAGAAAGAATGAACTATGGCCCTTTGTAGCAACGTGGATGGAACTGGAGAGTGTGATGCTAAGTGAAATAAGCCATACAGAGAAAGACAGATACCATATGGTTTCACTCTTATGTGGATCCTGAGAAACTTAACAGAAACCCATGGGGGAGGGGAAGGAAAAAAAAAAAAAAGAGGTTAGAGTGGGAGAGAGCCAAAGCATAAGAGCCTCTTAAAAACTGAGAACAGGGGCGCCTGGGTGGCTCAGTCGGTTGAGCGTCCGACTTCAGCTCAGGTCATGATCTCGCGGTCCGTGAGTTCGAGCCCCGCGTCAGGCTCTGGGCTGATGGCTCAGAGCCTGGAGCCTGCTTCCGATTCTGTGTCTCCCTCTCTCTCTGCCCCTCCCCCATTCATGCTCTGTCTCTCTCTGTCTCAAAAATAAATAAATGTTAAAAAAAAATTAAAAAAACTGAGAACAAACTGAGGGTTGATGGGGGGTGGGAGGGAGGGGAGGGTGGGTGATGGGCATTGAAGAGGACATTTTTTGGGATGAGCACTGGATGTGGTATGGAAACCAATTTGACAATAAATTTCATATATTGAAAAAAATAAAAAAGAAAAAAAAAGAAAAGAAAAAAAAGTGAGCAACAGGGGTTCCTTTTCACATCACATCATCCCCCTCGCCTACATTTCTGTCACCCTCTTCCCCTTTTAAAGACTTGTAATTAAACTGCGCCTCCCCAGATAATCTAGGATTATCTCCCATCTCAAGATCCTTAACCTAAATCACAGCTTCAAAATCTCTTTCGTCAGGTAAAAATCACATGAATATGTGTTCTGAGGATCTGAGTGTTGACATCTTTGGGGAACCCTGTTTCAGCCCACCCCATTATAATGACTACCGTTATTTAAGAATGCCCCCCCTTTTTTTGTAAACTACGTAACCCCGTTCCTCAAAATGCCATTTTAACTATCTTTACCAATCTTACTAGTTCCCTTATGGATGAGTCAGTAAATCTGTAACACGTTTATTCTACATTTGTACATTTTTAACTTTTTGAAAACTGTAGTAATTATACCCATCAGTTCTGGAGGCTTCGATAAGATTGCCAAGTGGTCTAACCTGCCAGGGTCCATTTAACATTGATGCACGGGGAGCAGACCTCATGGGCTGTCCAGCCTAGCACGCTATTTTGGCTCCTGGGATGGAGTGCAAATGATAAACATGGTAACAAACGCTATCTTCCCTAGCTCTCTGTCTCTGAAATCGAATTCTAAGTTGTTCTTTTTAATTTCTGCTCCTTGACCAACTTTAGTCCTGGTTCTGATTAGTGCATGGCTGGGACGTTATCGGCCATTGTTGACTACAATGACCAGGGCCCCAGCTTTCTGGGCTGATCATTTGGTGATTTCTCCTGAAATGGTGGCATCTATTCTCTGTTGGGTAAGAAACCGGTTTGTTAGTCTTTTCTGTTTGTCCGTTTGGCAACTTGTGACCTCAAATCAATTAGGAAAATATTTTATTCTTCCCGGAATGAAGAACAGCCCTTTGAGATCTGGAATGGTGAATTTTTCTATTTCTCTCTGTTCATGGCCGGTAACTATGTAAAGCTACAAGGTCTCTGAAGGGTTGTGCGTAATTAAGAAAAGCTTTACTTTTCATTGCGATATATTTCCCTTTTCCTGAAGTATTAATTAATTAGATTGCAATGTCTCACAAATGAAAGTAATTAATTGCTTTATAGAGATTTTAAGCACTTAAATAAATTACATATATTCCCAGAATTACCCTCCAAATAAACTAAGCTTCCGATATTTTAAATGGATTGGCTTACCAAAATCCTTTCTTATAGAAAATACTAGCTAAGAAGCATTTTTATAAGAATCAAAATTCAAGGAATCAAGATGAATCCTTAAGCAAATCATGCTGATTTAATCTTTTGGCTTAACAATAGTTATACACATTTTCTCTGGTTTTATCAGTATGAGGTATAATATAACAATTATTGAAAGCAAGGTTTGGTATATTTTTCATGAATAAGCTAGTTAATCTGAACTTCCTAAAGTGTTTGTTTGTTTGTTTTTAAGAGAGAGAGAAAGAGTAGGGGAGAGGAGCAGAGAGAGAGAGAGAGAGAGAGAGAGAGAGAATCTTAAGCCGCCTCCAAGCCCAGTGCAAAGCCCAACAAAAGTGGGCTGGATGCTGTGACCATGCGATAATGACTGTGAGATCATGACCTAAGTCGAAATCAAGAGTCAGAAGCTTAAATGACCGAGCCACCCAGTTAACCATGAACTTCCTAAACCTTTTATGTTAACTTACTGGCTAGATAAGCTAATATTATACCTACATAATATTGAGGATTGTGAAATATGTAAAAATTTTAAGTACATTGAACAGTAATTCTAAAAAACCTTTATAAAAAATTTTTTTTAATGTTTATTTTTAATGCGGAGGGAGGGTGGGGTGGGCAGAGCACAAGCAGGGAAGGGGCAGAGAGAGAGGGAGACAAAGAATCCAAAGCAGGCTCCAGGCTCTGAGCCGTAAGCACAGAGCCTGACACGGGGCTTGAACTCACAAATCGTGAGATCATGACTTGAGCTGAAGTTGGATGCTCAACCAACTGAACCACCCAGGCGCCCCTAAAAAACCTTTTATATCCACAGCAACTGTGCTTGTAGTGTGTCCGTTTGAACATAATTTCTGACATCCCTAGTTAACTTTAAAATCGTAGACTAATGTTAAATTGAGTAAATTAATGAATAATTTTTGGATACCCAGGTAATTTCTAAACAAAATAAAATACAGAGATCTTGGTTATTTAGTAAAGTCTTAATATATAAAAATATATACTTTTGCCTCCTATTTTCACGGTATGGAGTAGCTATATCTTTGGGTGCTGTTAATGGACGTGTTCCTTTTGCCACTTTGAGAACACGTAAGAGGCATGTGAGTAACCAAGGGGGTCGTATTACATGTTCTTGTGAGATTTCTGGGCTGTGTTGATAGGTGGTTCTCAATTCCCTACCTAGCTTTCATTTCTCTGAGATAAAATTGAGTTGCTTTGGTTAAAAGTTTTAATCAAGGGGCGCCTGGGTGGCGCAGTCGGTTAAGCGTCCGACTTCAGCCAGGTCACGATCTCGCGGTCCGTGAGTTCGAGCCCCGCGTCAGGCTCTGGGCTGATGGCTCAGAGCCTGGAGCCTGTTTCCAATTCTGTGTCTCCCTCTCTCTCTGCCCCTCCCCTGTTCATGCTCTGTCTCTCTCTGTCCCAAAAATAAATAAACATTGAAAAAAACATTAAAAAAAAAAGTTTTAATCAATACAAATGATTAACACTATATACCAGGAGTAATGACAAAGTAATGACTACTTAAAGCTAACAGGATGTATCTCTTAAGGGAAAGAGGGACAGGTTTGGCTTAAAGCATCCGGGCGTTCCCGAATGTGGAAAAGACAAAACTTGGATACGGAAAGGTGTAGAAGGTTCGTATAAATTAGATGTTATTCACCCTGGCTTAGAATATCTGCAAATAATGAGTCTGGTGTAATCAAAGAGGTGTGCTAAAATTTTGGAAAAGTGTGCTCATGGCTGATGGGCTTATTCCCAAGGTAAGTTAAACAAAAGAGGTAGGGGAACTGCGGAATCCTTACTGCCAAAGCTGATATTAATTTCAAACTAGAATTTGATTTCTCTCTGTTAAAATGATAAATTGATCTTAGAACACGTAGCCTGCTTTTACAAGGGAGAGAACAAGGTTATTCACTATCTTCTGTGTTATCTGTCTGGATAGCAAGGCTCCTAAGTCTTACCAGAATAATTTTCTGTGCTTTGCACTTACTTCATCATCATCACCTTGATTTTCAAGGAACCAAGGTTTCACAAAACTGTGTCACCTTCTTCCAGAATTTACTTAAAATATTCTATTGCCACTTTGATTAATAGGTAACCAAGCTACTGTTTCTATCTTAATCAAGCTTCCAGATTTCCTCTCCTAACTCTTGATTTTGCCATCAGAGAACCAGACCATCGTTTAGGGAAAAGATTGATTATTTCTTTTACACCCAAATATCTTTGCGATGTCCCAAAGTTCCCATGGGAACTCACAAAGATTTCTTCTTTAATATTACATATAAAAAATTGCTAAAAATAATTAGGATTGTTTCTGCACGTTTCTTAATTAGTTCCACACTGTTGTACAAGCTAAATGACAACAAATGATGTGTCAAAGCACAGAAGAGTTTTGTACAGGTAAAACGTTATTGATATTAATGTGGCATAAGTTATCCGTATTATAGAAGGGAATGCGAAGTCCCAAAGATTTGCCAATGCTCTCACTGTCCACAATATGTTCTTGCCTGAGAGGGAACATTAATTTTCAAGGAAACAGTTATGTATTATATCCCAACAGAGAATTTAAGTCTCCTCTTTTTTGATATTATTATCTGCTGCACAAAATGAACCACAGATACATAGTCTCGTCTACCTCTGGTTTTCACTCTCCTCTGACATGTTCCTGAAGGCCTGCAGGCTAGAATCTGTATCTTTGATAAAGAAAAACTCACAGTCTTGAGGAAAGGACTGACTGTATTGGATACCAATAACTATTGATGCGTCAAGACTAGGCTTACGGGTAAAAGCTCCAATGTGTAAAGCTGACATTATCTAGACAACTGTCAGACTGTATTAGGGGACTGGTCAGAACTTCTAACATTGTGTTTAGTTCACAAGTAGACAATTTTACACAAGGAGCTGCTGACCCAAGATCCAGGGGGATAAATTTAATGACATAGGACTGAATTAACTAATGAAGGAAAACCAGACTGAAATTTAAATGGTAGTTATCTACTTCGGCATACGTTAATTTTTTAATGTTCTATTTATCATAATGCATGAGAGGAGATTTTTACTCTTCCTTTTTAATCTCTCTCAATGTAGTAGACGATGCTTTAGGAAACTGAAAAGAGGACACTTTTTTTTTTTTAATTTTTTTTTCAACGTTTTTTATTTATTTTTGGGACAGAGAGAGACAGAGCATGAACGGGGGAGGGGCAGAGAGAGAGGGAGACACAGAATCGGAAACAGGCTCCAGGCTCCGAGCCATCAGCCCAGAGCCTGACGCGGGGCTCGAACTCACGGGCCGCGAGATCGTGACCTGGCTGAAGTCGGACGCTTAACCGACTGCGCCACCCAGGCGCCCCAAGAGGACACTTTTTTAATGTTTATTTGTTTTGAAAGAGAGACAGATAGCAAGAGCAAGCATGAGCCAGGGAGGGGCAGAGAGAGAGGGGGAGAAAGAGTCCCAAGTAGGCTCTGAACTGTCAGTGCAGAGCCCAATGTGGGGCTCAATCCCACAAACTGTGAGATCATGACCTGAGCTAAAAACAAGAGTAGGACACTTAACCAGTTGAGCCACCCAGGCGCCCCTGAAAGAGGGCACTTGTAAGGATATCTGCTTGTTACTGTCACCTCTGAATTCAGAGACGAGGATGTTTATTGAGATGCTTTACTTTGCACAGCAATATAGTTATTTGCGTAGGTTCAGTGAGGATTTGGCCTCCTTTTTACCAAGATATAATTTGACAAATTAGCTGTGCAACTAAGGCCAGATCTGGAGTGTCATGTTGAAAAGGAACCTCACTTAATCAAGTGTGACAAGCTCACCTTTACAAAGGTATATTTAACATGTGGCGTCAATGTTTACAAAGCTCTCCCAGGAAACCTGGCCTGAGACGTGTTCTATGCCATACAGGCTCCCAGCCTCCCAGAGGTAAGGAAAGTCACTTCCTGGAGTACCCGTGATCATAATAAAACATGGGCAATCTTAAAGAATTCACCAAAATTTACTAGCACTTCATGTAAGATCTGTCTGGTGGAGTTTCTTGGACCTTGGTTTCTTGTGTCAGAATAGAAGTCCAAATCATCAAGACTTTTAAACAGCCCAAGCTGAGATTCTTTAATAAAATTTCCAGACAGAAGTTAATTCTCTGGCTTTAGAGAGGCCTCAGTACCTCTGGCTCAAGGAAGATTATAATGGTTAAGCAACACTGCTTACTTTACCTTTGTAAACAATCAAGCTAAAACATGAGACCAGCCTTTGGGGTGGTCAAGAATAATCTCTGGATATTAATTATAATAAAAAACGGGGGGACAATTAGAAAAGATCTTTTAAAATTTGGAAAAATAGGCAAAGCATGTCTATTTTTCCACGCCCAGTGCAAAGCCTGATGTGGGGCTTGATCTCATGACCTCAAGACTAAGAGATCATGACCTGAGCTGAAATCAAGAACCAGATGCTCAAGGCACCCCTCAAAATGCTCTTTGAACTACCTTTATCATATTACTGGTTTCCTCATTATTTAGTTGGTAACTTTTGACACATATACATTCTATATCATTAAAGAGTCATGCTTTTCATTGTGTGAAAATTATGATTGTACATACATTACCTCACAAGATGGAGAATAGAGTGGAAACAGCCTCTCTTTCCTTCCCAGTTCCAGAAGGTGCCATCCCCTTGGCTTCTGACTGAACGGCTCTTCCCCCTCTCGCTCTGTTCCCCTCCTGGCTCGCCAGGAGCTGTGCAGTGGCTGTGGTCAACCTTTTTCTGAGCCTCTTGTTAACTGCCTCAGAGTCTTAGGCCTGCATTACAATTCCTGTCTCACTTCTCTGGGAGTAAATCAGTGCTTGCTCTAAGCTGTTCCAGACACAGCTAGAGAAGCATAGGGAAGGAGACGTTTTTGCCATATTACCCACTCCTGACAGGGCTGTTTATTTATTTATCTATCCAATGATTTATTTATTTATCCAGGGTTGATTTATTATTTATTATTCAGTATCCATTCATTAAGTCCTCAGAAACTAGCATCAGAACCACAGTGGGGGGGGGAGGCGAGGAGGGGCGCCTGGGTGGCTTAGTCGGTTGGGCATCCGACTTCGGCTCAGGTCATGATCTCACGGTCCGTGAGTTCAAGCCCCATGCCGGGTTCTGTACTGACAGCTCAGAGCCTAGAGCCTGCTTCGGATTCTGCATCTTGCTCTCTCTCTGCCCCTCCCCTGCTCATGCTCTGTCTCTCTCTGTCTCAAAAATAAATAAAAACATTAAAAAAAATTTTTTTTTAAAAAAAGAACCACAGTGGGTGGTTTAATGATATAATTAGGTAAACCCTTAAAAGCTGACATTTAAGTGACTGTATATCATGGAATAATTGATAATGCAAATACCTTTTGTGTGTGTGTGTGTGTGTGTGTGTGTCTGTGTACAATATGCAGCTATGTGTGTAACAAACTCCAAATTTTCTGCAGTTGAGTGCATAAATTTATTATCCTTGCAGAATCCAGTCTGTGATGGAGGCATTCATTCAGGAACCCAGGCTACAGATTGTCTGCCATCTTCAATGTGTGACTACTTCCAAAGTTGCGCTGGGTATTGGTATTCAGCTGGTGGCTGCTGAAGAGACATTTGAAGATTGGGTGAGAGGTTTTCAGGGGTCAGGCTTGAAAAGGTATCTTCCACCACATCCCCTAGGACAGAACTCAGTGACAGAGTCACAGTGACCCGCAAGGCAGGTGGGGTTGCAGGCCAGCTGTGTTCCTAGATGGAGAGAGAAATGGTCTTGGTAATAGCTACCGAGTCCTTACCACAGCTTCTGGAAGTCAGAATCCCGGAGTCCCTTCAGCCCTTGCTGATGCTGACTTTGGAGGTCCCTAGAAGGGGGGTGTGAGGTCGTGTCTATTGAAAACCTTATTTCACTCGAGCTACTGGCTCAAGAACAAGTGTTATGTTAGTACAATCGTGAAAGTGACTATTTCTTGTCCACAGACCCCGGGGGCAGACAGAGTCCTTTTCCTTCTTCTCCTTTATCCTCACAGATAGGAAGCCTTCAGTGTTATTCCCAGAATTTCATTCAGTAGCGAGTGGGAAACAGTTGTCAGCCCCGGTGTGGGGATTGAGAGGATCCAGGTAAGCTTCTGGAAGTTGACTGAAGGCCGCCATCATTGGCTTCACCTGCAGGACCCGGTAGGTGATTCAGCACGTGAAAAACACCTGGAACTACAGGGTTTCAGAGTCTCTAGCTTACCCCTTCAGCATTCTTTTTTTTGTTGTTGTTTATTATTTTTGAGAGAGACAGAGCTTGAGCGGGGGAGGGGCAGAGAGAGAGGGAGACACAGAATCCGAAGCAGGCTCCAGGCTCTGAACTGACAGCACAGAGCCTGATGCGAGACTCAAACCGATGAACCGTGAGGTCATGACCTGAGCCAAAGTGGGATGCTTAACTGAGCCACCCAGGCGCCCCATCCCTGTTCCGCATTTCTAGCTTCAGAGAGGTTAAGCCATTTTCCCTAAACACCGGACTAATTCACGGTAGAACGTAAACAAAGCCAAGTTCTGCCAGGCAGCACTCCATCAAGCAGTGAATGATTCCCCTTTCACTTTAATGCAAAAGACAACAAAAGTGTTGAGTCATAAGTCTGTGTAGATATAGTTTTTCCTGAATTGAATTTTCTGGTTAACTCTATTTTAGTCAGATAGCCTTTCTACTTCAACCTGTGCAGCTCAATAGTCTCCTAACGCATACCGGCTGGCTTGCCGGCCTTCCTAAGCAGTGTTTCAAAACAGGCCCACAACGTTGCCTTAACGTTGTCTCATAGGGACAATTACTACTCACAAGTAGGGAAGGGGATGACAATTTTCAGTCACCCACAGCTCACTCATGGTGACCTGAATAAACTGTGAGAACCTGTTTTCAGTTATTTTGTCCCTTTAACCACCTCTCAATTTCAGACTTCAGGACACGGGACAGAGTGCTTCCTCACCGTTCTGGACCAAGTGTTCTTCCTGCTAGCTGAGGGCACCGTGGATGTGAGCCCACCTTCATCTCCGCCATTTCACCACCCTCACTTAGGGAAGAGGCCTAGATAGGTCTGTACGAACATCTCAAAAATAACAGAGTTCACTTTGTGCGTTGTTTTTGAAGAGTAGCTATCAAACAAGAACCATGCTAATTTTGGGTTCCACACTCAAATTGCATGATGACCATGTAAGGAAGCTTTACGTCATAAATCCACTCAAGGACTGTATATACTAAATAAGGATTAAAGCTTTTTCTTTTGGTTATCATTGCTTCTCGCTATTTTATCTCTCTCTTTTTTTAACGTTCATTTATTTTTGAAAGAGAGAGTACAAGTGGGGGAAGGGCAGAGAGAGAGGGAGACACAGAATCCAAAGCAGGCTCCAGGCTCTCAACTGTCAGCACAGAGCCCGATGCGGGGCTCAAACCCATGAGCAGTGAGATCGTGACCAGAGCTGAAGTCGGATGCTTAACCGACTGAGCCACCCAAGATCCCCTACGTTCCTCTCTTCTTAAAATTACATTATCTTATCATTTAAAGAGACTGCAGGCATGCTTCCTTCTCGTCATGGAGACACTGAGCCTGGGAAATTTGAGGCCACGTTCACAAGGTCACAGACAGCACCTGTGGCAGCCCGGTTCTCCTGACTCAAGTTCTGTCTCTGCATTTGGAATTAAAGTTTGCACAAAGTTGTCCATTTTCAACTGAAACCTTAGAATGTGTCCTCCCTCTTTCCCTGGTACTGCAACAATAATCATCGGTCAAGCAAAAATCCCACGGCCATATAATTGAGGACTGCGATACTCTGATGGAATTTCCCCTTCAGACGTGGGGAGGGTGCCAGAAAAGAGAGACCTGGTGCCTTGTTTCGGCCAGGCAGCCCTACTGGGCCGTATTACTTTGTTTTCACAACATTGTAAGAGAAGTCATCGTCCCCACCATACAGATGAGGAAATGGCACCTCTGAATTACAGTCTTTCCCCATATCATGAAATTGGCATATGGAGAAACCAAACTAGAACCTGGCCTATCTGGCCACATTCTGAAGGATGACTCCTCCTGCCCTTTCAAGACAACAGAAGGTCCTATTTATATCCCAGTTCCCATTAGTCCTGGAGTCCAGGTTCCCCACAAAGAGCATCTCCTAAATAGTGACTCTCTCCCACCCTGACCATGAGGCTCCCCTCAGATAGAATGCTCCCTGAGGTGCCCCAAATCCTTTTGCTGCCTGAAGAAAGATATGGGCAGTTTTTCAGGTGCCCAAGAAGGCAGAGGATATTCACCCAAACCTGACATAAGTGTGGGTACTCTCGTAAGAAATTGCTTTGCAGAGACCAGCTAGTAACCTGGGGATGTGTGGGAGTCTTGGAATTCATACAGACCACTGCTTCTATCCGTTATCTTTCAAAAAACATCTTATGAAAATATTTTGCACACACGGAAAAAACTCACCATCCAGTTTTTAACATTCAAGTTAGCCTTTTGTCATGTTTCTTTCTGAGTGTGCTTTTTAACAATTGTTTTAAGTTTTTTTAATTATTTTGAGAAAGAGAGAGAGCATGCACACAAGAGGGAGAGGGGCAGAAAGAGAGAGACACACAGAATCCCAAGCAGCCTCCCCATCATAAGAGCACAGGGGCTGAAACTCATGAACCCGCAAGTACATGACCTGACCTGAGTTCAAGAGTCAGGTGCTTAACTGACTGTGCCACCCAGGTGCCCCCTGATTTTTCTTTTTTAAAGGAAAATCTGAAATTGAGGTTTATTCTGTTATCTATGTTTTTATATTATTACTACATAGATAAATATCCACACGTGGCCTTGTTTTGTCTTTTAAAAATTCACACAGTTTTTATCTTTTGCAACTTTCCTTTTGCAGTGGACATTGGTTCCTCGATACTCTCATGTTGATATATTTGTCTGGAGTTCATGCGTGTCCGCTGTAGGACAGCATCTCAATGTATGAATATACCACAATTTATCAATTCATCCCTCCTCTGAAAGATATTAAAGTTATTTTGAATTATATTTGCAATTATAAATGGTAATGGTTAATTTCATACATCAGGCTGACTGGGCCATGGGGTATCCAGACATTGGCTCAAATATCACTCTGAGTATTTCTGTGGGTGTTTGAGGATGAAATTAACATTTAAATCAGTAGAATGAAGGCAGACAGCCTCCCTAATTCGGGTGGGCCTCACCCAATCAGTTGAAGGCCTGGAGAGAACGACACGACAGACCTACTCACCCCAAAATAAAAGAGGATTCCTTCTGCCTGGCTGCCTTTGACCTGGGACAGCCCCCTTTTCCCGTCTTCAGACTCAAACTGAAGTATCACCTCTCCCTCAGTCACGAACCTGTTCATCTTTGAACTGACACTACACCACTGGGTCTCCTGGGTCTCCTGCTTTGTAAAAATTGTTTTAAGTTTTTTAAATTATTTTGAGAAAGAGAGAGCATGCACACAAGTCACACTGCCACGTCTCGGCGGCCTCCACAGTCATAGGAGCCAATTCCTTCTGATAAATGTCTTTCCATATATACACACCTCCTACTGGTTCCATTTCTCTACAGAACCCTGACTAATACACAAAGCTGGGCCTTTTATGCAGGCCTTCTGGGCATGCTTAGAGTGTAGACCTAAGAAAGGGCCTCCGAAACCATCTACCTCTATGATCTCAGGATTCTCTCCTTCATTCAAGCCACCATCCCTGCAAACAAGGCAGAATCTCCATTTCCTTTGTGATGCTTCACAACTTACTGTACTTACGTGTCCGTCCTAGCCTTTCTGTAACAGCGGGGGCATCTTACACGGCACGAGGCGGCCTCCTTCCTTCTCCAGCCCAAGTCTTCTCAGGTGACTGTTTCATTCTATCCAGGCGCTCCTTCCATTCCTCCAGCCCTCTCTTCCCCTTCCTTCCTCCCACCCTCAGCTGCTGACTTAGAGCAGGGCAGGCACTTTCTAGGTGTGGGAGACTCAAATAAGCATTAACATAGCTCCCCCACCCCCACCCCCATCCCCACCCCCACCCCCTTGAGCAGCTCTGAGCTCAGGAGTCCATGGAAAAGGTAACCAACTATCGTCAAACCCTCAAACTAAGGCCTTGCCTGCAAAAAGAGCGCCACGCCAGGTGCAGAGGGAGGCCCTGGGGAGGGTATCCGGCCAGGCAGGCTGCCAGGAAGGGGAGAGCCCACAGGCAGGAGTCCCGAGGGAGGGGTCCTGCAGCTAGGTCTGAGTGAAGTGTGCGGATTTCTCAGTTGCACCAAGGAGGAGAAGAAACAAAGACGTTCTAGTAGAGAGAAGAGCTGCAACAAAGCATGCGGCTGGGAAAAGGCTGAGCAGGATCAAGTCAAAATGAGCTGAATGAGGCTGGAGACGCACGCCGGCTTCTACTGTCGATGATGCCAGTTGTAGGAGGAAGGATGGGGGAAGAAGTCAGAAGCTGATATTATTTATTCGAGGGAAAGCTAGATCTCCAATGCTATATGCTCCAATTATAAATGGCACCAGCCTCCAAAGCCTCTGATCATGATAGGTATTTCCATAAAGAAAATTATTACGAATGTATGAGCAGTGACAATTACATTATAGATTTGGTCGTCTCCTAGTAGGGCGCCCGGTTGGCCAAGTTCGGCTCGAATTAGAAGGCTAAGGGCAGTTCCTACTATGCCCGCTCAGGCACGGAATAGGAGGTAGAGAGTGCCAGCGTCTCTGTGGTTAGTAGAAAATAATCAAATAATCAGCGGTTTATGAACGTAGGTAAAATGGCAGAGTAAAAGTTAGACTGTAAATCTATGAACAGAGGTTCAGGCCCTCTTTTCACCAAGCTCGTGGTGAAATATCACATTGAATTGCAAATTCAAAGCTGCTGCCAGGACTTCTCCGGCCTTTTTTCCCTAGCCTGTTGGAGAAGTCGATGAAAGTGAGTTGATTAGGGTATTTAGCTGTTAACAGCCCTCTGAGGGCTTCGAGCGGGGCCACGTGGGCCTCTCCCCCAGCCCTGGGCCACTCGGACACACAGGCCGCCTGGTTGGTCTAGCTTGTGTTCACACAGCTGTTGTCTACCACGTATGACAAAAGTGAAGTAAGTTGTGTGATGTACATGTCCACATGGGTGAGATTCATAAACAAGAGAAACAAATTTAAGCCAGAAACCCTCTGAGGTTTTCCCTATTTGGGCTTCCAGACTTTCCTTAAGGTCACCTTTCTTTTTATTTTTTTTATAATTAAAAAAAATGTTGCTTTAATGTTTACTTTTGAGAGAGAGAGAGAGAGAGAGAGAGAGAGACAGAGTGTGAGCAGGGGAGGGTCAGAGAGAGAGAAGGAGACACAGAATCCAAAGCAGGCTCCAGGCCCCGAGCTGTCAGCACAGAGCCCGACGTGGGGCTCGAACCCACAAACTGTGAGATCATGACCTGAGCCGAAGTCGGGCACTTAACCGACTGAGCCACCCAGGTGCTCCTATAATTTTTTTCTGATGTTTATTCATTTTTGAGAAAGAGAGAGTGAGCAGGGGAGGGGCAGAGACAGAGGAAGACACAGAACCTGAAGCAGGTTCCAGGCTGTGAGCTGTCAGCACACAGCCCAACTCGGGACTCGAACTCACGATCTGTGAGATCATGACCTGAGCCAAAGTTGGATGCTTAACTGACTGAGTCGCCCAGGCACCCCAAGATCACATTTCTGATGGTCAGAACACAGCAGTGAATCTGGCTTGGGTTTGCTGCATCTGTGAGCAAATAGATGAGGAGGGGCTTGGCTGGGGTTGTGTGACCTCAGAGCTATAATAGCTTCCTTTCAACAGGAAGGGCCTGGGGTCTCACTCACCTCATTGTCAGAGATACCAGCTTTCTTATTTTAGAAACACAGTTAGTTGATCCTACTCATTTAATAAGCTTTGTCCTGAACCAGAAAGGGAAAGAAAATCCATTTTGAGAATTTGCAATTTTATTTGGTTTTGCTGGCTCATTCTCCCAGGAAGGAGATTCCCCTATTTTAATCCCATCAAGCTGGGATTCAGCACAGCTTCCAAGGAACAGAGAGTTTCCCAGGGCAGCCTGTCTCACTGCACAATACTTGGTTACTACAGTGCAATTAATTTACTACAAGAGCTTATTTCTACCTGCTGTTAAAATCACCTCCATCCTGCCACGCCAAGTAACCAATACATTTTGTGGGCTCATGTGCTTTTTTTCCCCTGCGTACCTTCATCTGGTTCTTTGTCGTAGTGCAAAAATGGAGGAAGGTAAACATAAGATGTTAGTGAGAGCTGGCAGAACTACATTTCTCTCTGCATCTGTGTTCCCTTCGCCACTGGTGGTGGCCTGTTTATGTGAGTTTGCCTGGATCACCCCGCTGGATTCCCTCCTGGCTCAGAGCCAGCCGGCTGTAGAAGGGCCAGGACCTTTTTTCTTTTTCTCTTGTCTCTCTGTACCCAGAGCTTCAAGTGTAAGAGGTACTTTTCTTCTCTCTTTTTTTTAAATGTTTATTTCTTTTTGAGACACAGAGAGAGAATGAGCAAGGGAGGAACAAAGAGAGAGGGAGACACAGAATCTGAAGCAGGTTCCAGGTTCTGAGCTGTCAGCACACAGCCTGATGCAGGGCTCGAGCTCACAAACCGAACCATGAGATCATGGCCTGAGCCAAAGTCAGAGGCTTAACTGACTGAGCCACCCAGGAACTACACAAGAGGTGATTCTACTCTTGCCTCTGGATGCTGGTCTGAGGACTCCCACCTGGAAGCTGAGTTTCGCTCCCAGTAGTTAGTTAAATAATGAACATTTTGTTGAACTTACTGGAAACATTGTAATAATTATAGAGGAAAGCACACTGGTTCTTGCTCTCTCCTTGCCTGCAGAGAAACAAATGAGAGTAAGTGAAATGTATGGAAAAGAATCTCCCACTCTCCAAAGACCAGCAGGGCTGGCGGACTCTTTTTTACTCATTTTGAAGTTAAGAGAAAAAAAAAAAAAAGCATAAAATGGTATTTTCAAGAGTCCGAACAGCCAGCAGAAAGGCAAGATACCATCTTTATGACAAAGGAATGCCTGATAAGAATAGTGTTTATGATTTTTCTCTCGCCAGGATGTCTCTTTGCTCCTAGAGAACTTTCATGCAATTCTCCCAGTTTAAATGCTGTGTAATTCATTACACAAAGCTAAAAGAGTACAATATGTCTTTAGGGCCCTGAATAGTTAAATGGACAATAACTGCCATTTTTGAGGGCCTACCATGTGTCAGGGTGCAGTATACTTTGAAGGGCATGGTCCAAGTCTAAGCTCTTCAGGGGAAAGGGCATGTTTTTCTTGTTGACTGCTACACTTAGAGCATTTAGCTCTGCTTCTGGCCCAGAGAGGGCTTGTGGAGAATAGTAGGAAGAAAAGAGGCTGCCCGTGACCTTGTCTGGTTGCTTCGTTTTCTCCTCAAACCTACCTCTGCTCATATTCATGGTCTCCAAATTTATAGGGGCGTTCTCTTTTTGCACCCCATCTCATCTTTCCAACAAAACAATGCGTTAAGTGATAAGGGTCTTGTGTCTAAAGCCGCACACGTCAGTGGTAGGATTTGCTTCTGAGTGATTCTGTTGCCAAAAACCTGTGTGTTCTTCCCAGTGTCACAGCTGCCTCCCAGCAAAGGATGACTGCCGTGTGGTTGCAGGAGGCATCCCTGGACAGAGGAGGGCCCCAAAAGCAGACTGTGGAGGGAAGCAGGGCTGGGTGGCATCTGGGGCTCACCCTCACGGCAGTGCTCGCAGCTGACGAGGGCACAGGGCTAGGAACTGATATTTCAGGGAGAGGAAATGCTTGTGCAAAATGAAGAGAGACTTATTCCTTAACAAATACCCGTGCCAGTTCCAGCATCACAGATGGGGGATTTCCTATACTTCTGATGCTTCCCAGGTTAGGCTGTAAGCACCAGCTGATAAGAGAATCCCTTCTCTGATGTTCAAGGTCAAGTCTAGACATTGTAAACTGAGGCATCACGATGAAGAGGATGAGGCAGATCACTCAGTAGGAAGCTAGACTGCCCACCTCTCTTTCCTGGTGCATCACATATCACATAAAATGGGAGAATTGTATGAAATTTCTCTAGGAGCAAAGAGACATCATGGAGAGAGGGGAAAATCATAACATAAACACTATTATTATCTGCCATTCCTTGTCCTGAAGATGGTATCCTGCCTTTCTGCTAGCTGTTTGGACCCTTGAAAATCCCATTTTATGGCTTTTTTTTCCTTAACATCAAAATGAGAAAAAAAAAAGTCAGCCAGCCCTACAGGTGTTTGGACAGGGGGAGACTGACAGGAGAATGCTAGAATATTTGGGAAGCCTGTCTCAGAGTGTATGCTGTGTGGGGGAAGGTGGTGCTGGCAGAGAGGAGCTCAGTAAATTCCTGTAGAAGGGGCTGGACATGGCCCCTTCTTTTCACCTACAAAGCTACCTAGATATTGGTCATGTTTGCGGTTTTCTTTTTTTTTTTTTTTTTAATTTTTTTTTAATGTTTATTTGTTTCTGAGACAGAGAGAGACAGAGCATGAGCACATGAGGGGCAGAGAGAGAGGGAGACACAGAATCCGAAGCAGGCTCCAGGCTCTGAGCTGTCAGCACAGAGCCCGACTCGGGGCTTGAACTCACAGACCTCGAGATCATGACCTGAGCTGCAGTCGGACGCCCAACCGGCTGAGCCACCCAGGCGCCCCTCTGTGGTTTTCAAATTTAGCTTCAAAATTCATGACAGAAAACTTCAAATGTTTGTGAAATAAAAGGTCCTTGCTAATGCAGGTACCTTTGACCTAAAGAAGGGCTGTGGTGCTCAGTTTACCCCTGCACAACCAGGTAATAAATGCATGTCCCCCGTGGACAGGTAGACCCCTCCCAGGGTCCTCACACAATGGTGATGTTCTTGATCGCGTTATGGGGCCGGCATCTCCACCTGCAGCAGACACTGGCTTTCAATGTCTGTGGCTTTAAGCCCAGAGGAAGGAGAAATTCTCAGAAGAAGAGACAGAGACTGAAGATGGCTTTGGCCTCTGGCCTCTTATCCCCTAGAAGTGATTTTTCTCCTAGCTGGCCAAGGAACTGTCCTGAAAGCTGGCCCTGACTGCCCAACGAGCTCTGTGTGCCCTTGAATCTGACCCCAAATTCCAATTTTCTCATGCTGCTCAGATTAGATGTCTCTTGTGGAGCTGACCTAGCCTCGGACTCCAGACCCCTCCCTCCTCCATGCCCCGGCTTGGCCTCATTTCATACTCCTGAGCCTGACATTCAGTCCCACCCTGTTCCCCCGCACCTGCCCTCTATCCCTGGCACGGGGCTTTTCTGCCTCAGTGTTGACGGTGGCTGTGACTGCCTCTAACTGGACTGCTAAAGAGTGGAAGCTTCTTCCCACCTGGGGACTTCCGAGTTGCTTCCTCATCATGCCCAGAGTCCTGGAAGGGGACGTGGGGCAGCCTGTACCCTCCAGGTTGTGCTTTTGGCCTCACCCAGAGCTGAGAACAAACCAGTCTTCCCTGTTGGTGCACAGAGTGCCATGATGCTGTCCAAAATCGGACCCGGATTTCTCCGCTTAGGAGGAAACCACATATGCACTTACTAAATGATTCAGAACGTGGCGTCTCAACAGCATTCATCTATTGTGCCAAACCCTTAAATCTTTACTTTAAAAAACTGTTCACTAGTTCCTTTTATTTTTCTTCTCACCATCGTAGCCTCCCTTCCCCACCACCTCCCTACTGGGGATGTTGAAGTACCTGTGGCTTAAAAAAATTTTTTTTTAAATGTTTTATTATTAAGAGACAGAGCATGAGCATGGGAGGAACAGAGAGAGGGAGACACAGAATCTAAAGTAGGCTCCAGGCTCTGAGCTGTCAGCACAGAGCCCGACGCAGGGCTTGAACTCATAAACCATGAGACCATGACCCGAGCTGAAGTCGGACACTCAACTGACTGAGCCCCCCAGGTGCCCCCATGTGGTTCTTTATCAGAATGTGAATTCTCCAATAAGTCATGGTTTGTGGGTACCTAGGTTTTTCTTCCCAAAGCAAGATCACTTCTCTGGGCCCTCTCTCCCAGAGCTCTGGATGTGTTTCCCTTTCCAAGAGCAGAAATACGAGCAGACGTACATTTCTTAAAATCACTATGGTTTCAGCATACAGCATGGATCAGAAGAAGGCCAGGCTGGAGGATTAGAGACTTGTGAAGACTTAATTTAAGAGTCCTGATAAGGGATATTCAGGATATCTATTGTCCCAGAACATTTGCAATGACTTAGTTGAGCCTAAGTAGTTTTAGACAAAAGATGACACAGAGCAGTCTGACTATCCCCCACTGTCTACTCCCCTAGCACCCAAGTCTTGAATCTTATTATTATTGTATAATAAAGGCATCCACCAACTACACGGTGGAGGGAATCAAAGAGAGAATCTGCCTGTCCACTAGGGCTTGTGTATGCCCTTGAGGCTTGTCACCTGTTGGAAAATGGGTCCCTGAAATATGACCAGATTAATACCCCCTCAGAGGGCAATCAACGGAGTTTGAGAGAAACATTGATTTGAATTCCATCCTCTAAAGGAAACAGAAATTATTAGTCGATTTCTGAGAGCCCATTCACTGGTATCCTCCCTTGACTTCCTTCAAGGGCAATTAATGGGGATTCAAGACCCAACCTGGGAATCCAAGGGGAGATACAGTCAAGCAGGAAAGGGAAATTTTCTGAAGGGGGAAAGGAGGTTTGAGGTTTCACTGAGAGGAATGTTATTTAATAAGAGCCTCAGAGACATCATGAGATATTGGGACATAACATATCCCTGCAACAGTGGGTGACAGCATTTTCAGTTATCAATTAAGAGACACCAGTGTCAGAGATCCAGTAGTACATCTGGGTTATTAACAACGGGAGAGAAGGTTTAAATTACTCTCTGTTTAACCTTTCCAAGACTTGATTTTTATGAAAACCATTAGCAAATATGAGTTGGTCAGGGAGAGGATAAACAAAAGATAACCCAAGCAGAAAGGCAGAATTCAAACCAGAGTGAGGAAAAATGCAAATGGAAGACCAAGAGAATGCAATGCTCTCTCATCGCTTGGTTGGTGGGAGTTAAGGAAAGAGGAAGGAAGGAGAGGAGATACATGGCAGAGCTTCGGTGATCCAAATCCAAGTATATGCTATCTTTGTCCATAGTGTGAAATCTATGGGGACACAGTCCAGCCGAGAGCAGCAAGACAAGGACACTACAAAGCAAGGGTCACCCATTCTGGGCCAAAAATGGCAAACAGGCTTAATCTTTGTATTAATTTTATCAATTAGGGGTTGCTTCTCTAAACTTTATCCTCAAAGTCAGAGGCTAGATCTGAGATCAACAGTAGAATACTGTGATTGAGTAGTGACATCCGCCCCGGCCCAGGGTTGGCATGGGCTCAAGCAGTGTGGGAGAAAAGAGTGCTACCCGTGGCCCAGTCTGGTTTACTGGCATTCTCTGTACTGGACTTTAGAGTCAAAGGCCAAGCTACAGTATGGTAAGTCTTTTATCTTTGTCCTGTACATGATTTCTCAAGGGGATTTATATGGAGAGTGATGTATTATGAGTATGTAGCGTTCCTGGATCCCCTGGCACTGAAAAAATCTAATAGAACCTACTCTTGAGTCCCTACATTTTATATGCAGGTATTTTTGGAATTGGGGACATAAAATTTTCCCTCATAGGTCCAGGTAAAGTTTCCAGAGGTCTTGTTGGTTATCTGGGGGAGTGGGCTGGGAATGGGATCTCTGGGTGGACGTCAGTGAGCAAAATTTGTTCCCGGGCTCCTGTCCTCTCTCCCATCCAAGGGAAGAGATGCTTAAGTTCTTGGTCCTATGGTCCAGGACACCACCGATCCTGGATACCACTGGCCCAGCCCAGGAGGGCCTAGGGAAATGTAAGGACGTAAGATTCCCCTTTGCTTAACACATGAGTGTCATGTGGGGGATGGTGACATTATCTACCTGGATCTAATGATTGCTTTTTCCTCCGATAGCCAGAGATAGATGTTCAGGCATCTATGTGAAAAGCTTCCTGGCCTAAAAGTAGATTGAGTATTGATTCTCATTTATCGTTTCAGGGGTCCCCCTTCAGGAAACAGGACAACAGAATCTACATGGCAGACCCAATAGCTTAACTGCAAAGACTGACCTTTCTCAGAATGACAACTCATGTAATATGGCCTAAGTGTGAGTACAAATAGAACAACCTCCAAACGCCTTCGGGTCAGAGCTCATTTTATGTTGTTCACAAGAACCTATAAATCAAAATTTTGGTCAAGTGCTAAGTCAGCAAGACTGGTTTCGTTATAATGCTCGCACTTTGTCATCAGGAAGACAAAACAAATAAAAGAATAATGATCTCTTTCTTTTTCCAGCCAGCATTACAAAATTGAAAGGCTGACATAACGATTTGTGTCTGTATACAGCCTCCTTTCCAAATAACAAATACATTTTGAGGGCATTATATAACTCAGTTCTTTTCCCCTACATAGTAGGAATGCTTGATAGAGTTGTTAATTTGAAAAGATCAGTTGCAGTGTTCAGTAGTGGGGAGACCCCTGCACTTACACATTTCCTGCTGTATTCCCAGCTTCTAGAATAACCTCATAAAAGCTCTTACCAGCAAAATGAGCAGTATGGTCATGGGCAAGCTTTAACTCTAAGACTGAGCTTCCTTGTAAGTAGAATGGGGCGAGCATGTCTACACTGCTTCATGTCTTTGCTCAAGGTTGCTTCTTCTCCCGGAAATGTCTTGACTCTCTCATTTCAAAACCTTGCTCAGGGTCCCTTTCCTTGACATCCTCTTCTTTCCCAGGAAAAAGTGACATCTCCTTCCTTTGGGACTCTGCCAAATCCCATAATCACTATCGTCAAAACACTTAGACCCTTTGTGACATTTATCTACCTGAAATTCTACCTGCTTCTGCCAAACAGTGGTTTTCTAGAGGGTAGGAAATATGTCTCATTCATTCCTGTATGCCCAATGCCCAAAACAGTAGAAATTTGGTGTATAATTTCTGAATGAATAAGGCTATGGATAACAGAGGACTAGAATCAACCAAGTGATGTGACCCATTCTGGGTTTTAGGAAAATTCCCCTGGCATGGTAAGGCACACAGGCTAGAGGTCAGAGGGGGTTATATAAAAAGCATCAAGGGGCGCCTGGGTGGCTCAGTCAGTTAAGCGTCCGACTTCAGCTCAGGTCATGATCTCACAGTTCGTGGGTTCGAGCCCCGCGTTGGGCCCTGCGCTGACAGCTCAGAGCCTGGAGCCTGCTTCACATTCTGTGTCTCCCTGTCTCTCTGCCCCTTCCCTGCTCATGCTGTGTCTCTCTCTGTCTCAAAAATAAATAAACATTAAAAAAAAAAGCATCAAGACTCCTTGGGACTCAGACACTGTCTCTAGAATGCTTGTGTTAATATCAGAAGCAACCCTAAGTCATGCAAGCCATTACTGTCTACCAGTACATTATTAACACTGAGTCTGCTGAGCCTAAGACAGAGCCCATGTCATGGTGGGGTCCAGAATGGCTTAGGAAATGCTGAACCATGAAGCCCCTTGGGAAGGGATCAGCCTTGGTGGGCATGCTGGGGTAACGGGAGGCAGACTGTTGACTAAGTGGGCACCTGAGACCCTTCATTCACTGTACAGCTCTCCCAGGGTCCTTTGGAAATAGCTTATGCTCAAGGGGATGTAGTATCAGGGACTTATTTCTCAAAAGCAGGGGCGGGTCAGTCTTTTGTTTGGGTTGTGAGAGCCCTTACAACCAAGTAGAGTACAGGAGGTTACCATTGCCCAAAGCAGACTGGGGAAGAAGAGCAACCATCTTGGGCTCAGCAGGCATAGAGGTGGCATTCAGTCCTATTCTCTGGGCCACGTCACAGACACAGGGGTAAGCTCAAGGGAGTGTTGGATTTGTGGAAGGGTGGAGGTTCCTGCTCCCACTGCTAACCTGAACAAGTGACTTCATTATTCAACTCTAGGGTAAGGACTAACCTCTTACTTTTCTTTCCTTCCCTCCTTCCTCTTCTTTCTTTCTTTCTTTCTTTCTTTCTTTCTTTCTTTCTTCCTTCTTTCCTTCCTTCCTTCCCTCCTCCTCTTCCCTTTTCCTTCCTTCCTTCCTTCCTTCCTTCCTTCCTTCCCTCCTCCCCTTCCTTTTTTCTTCCTTCCTTCCTTCCTTCCTTCCTTCCTTCCTTCCTTTTTGTAAAGTCTGTATTAAATCTACAGGGTCAACCTCTGGTTGTCTCTCATCTATTCTATTTTTTTAAAAACAACTTCATGGAAGTATAGTTTATGTACATCAATTGCATTCACTGAAAGTACACAAAATGATGAGTTCTGACAGATCTATATACACCCGTTGCTATGGACTGAATGGTGTCCATCAAAATTCTTATGTTGAAGCCCTGACCACTACTGTGACCGTGTTTGGAGACAGAGCCTACAAGAACATAATTAGGGTTAAATAAGGTCACAGGGTGGGGCCTCAATAGGATAGGATTAGTGTCCTTGTAAGAGAGTAAGAGACACCAGAACTCACTTGCTCCCTTGCAGTGTGCCCGCTGATCCTCTCCTGCTTCTCTCTCTTGCTTTCTCTCTCTGTCCCTCCTCTCTCCCCCCTGCCTTGTGAGCACATAGTGAGAAGGTGGCCGTCTATAAGCCAAGAGAGGGCTCTCATCAGAACTTGGACTTCCAGCCTCCAGAACCGGGAGACATAAATTCCTGCTGTTTAAGCTTCCCTGACTATGGCATTTTGTTATGGGGGCCTGAGCAGGCTGATATACTCGTGAAAGCAGTCATTGTACAGAACGATTCCACCACTCCTACTCCTTTTCACAATAGACTAAAAACCTCTAACCTTGAAACTAGGAGAGAGATGTCTGCTGTAGGAAAATACACAACCTTTCCAAAATGCCTCTTGACATGTTTTGTTGCCCATGATGTCATTATGCCAAATTTTAATGAAGAAAAGAGGCCATTATGCAATTAAGGCAAAGAATTCATGGTAATTCAGCCCAGAGTATCCAATTAAGCTTGGCACAGTCACCCGCTCTCAAAAGCTTCTGGTCACCTGCATAAATTTTCTAGTTGAAGCCTGACAGTTATTCACCAGAAGTAACAGGTTCTCTGAGCATAGGGGATCCCAGAAAGTTTTGGAAAAGGGAAGTCTTCGATGTTCTATGGCATCTTGCTCATTTCCCAGGAGCCAAACTCCCTTTTCCTCCCTCTGGAGATGGTTTTTCAATCCTTGTCACTTCTCCCCCATTCCCTCCACCCCAGGAAGGGTCAATACAGCCTCCAAACCCAGTCAACTACCTGAGGGAACTGGTCTCCTGTGGTTCCTGGCTGTGCTCCTGGGTCTAACACACCGCCCAGAAAGAGCTGCTGCCCAGGAGATGTCTATGGAATGAATCCTTGATTAAATGAAGTGAAAAGAGTTGACCAAAGGCATGGCAGCCATTTGAGGTCACAATGCATATTAAGGCAGCCTAGAATGCTGTCTAGTGAAGCAGCCTTTTGATTCTTCTGAGATCTCTGGGCTGGCAGGGCCAGTAGATCAGAGAAATTATTCTTATTGGCACCAAGAGAAATGGTCTGACTGTTGCGTCACAGCACGAAAGGCCCCCCTGCCCGGTCTAATCCACATTTGCATCCCATCTCCCACCTATGCTCTATTGTAACTGAGAGTCCACATCGCCCCCCAGAATGCTTATTAAAACTTGAATATACTGTGTGTGTTCTGTCTCTACTTTTGTCCACGTTGTTGCCCTTTGTAGGACCAAACTAAAATGGGTCACGCATGTCAGGGACAAATCAGACTTGGCCAATGCCGATGCATTAAAAAAGATGAAAACAACCTTACCCAAGTTGCAGAATTTTACAACTCTCCGTAGAGGTCAGCAGAAGATGCAGGCCAGTCCCCAAACATCAAGGCTGCTCACGCCATCCCTGGACTTCCTCGTCCTCCTGACTCAGCTGCCCTGACCCAAACAAGGAAGAAGACAACTAGGTAACCAATCAGCTGAAAGAGCCACACACTTCCACACTCACCACGTGAAATCCCTCAGTCTGTAAGCAACAAGGAACTCCTGGTTTCCGTAGCCTCGAGTTTCCTGGTTTACAGGTCGAAACCCTTGCAGTAAACCGTTCTTTCTGCTTTGTCTTACTCGGTGTGCAGTTGGATTTTGACACCTTTCACCTATGCGCTTCCCACTTGGTCTGCTGTGGCCTCCTACTCAGTCTTCACGTCCAAGCTCAGCCTCCTTCCCTTTGGAGGCTTCTCTACCGTAGCAGCATACCAACCGCATCTCTGCCACAGGCTCTTGCGTGGTTTCCACCTGCCTCTTGATGGTCTTTCCCACCAGACACTGAGTCCCCACGGGATGCTGTTGAGTCCAAATCATCTTGTAAACCCACTGCTTAGTACATAAAGACTCTCTAATACTCATAGAATGTAGTTGTCCGGTAAGCCCTCCTCACTTTCTCTTCCCCAGCACAGGCAGCTCCTGCAGTGGAGGAAGCATGACCCTAAGTCCAGGCAGCCTCGAGTTTAAATTCTGGTTCTTCATCTTCTGTATTTGTTATCTATCACCGCGTAGCCAGTTAACATAAAAGAAGCACTTTAAAACAGCACCTGCTTGTCAGTTCCTGGAAACCCCGGCACCTGTGAGCTGGGTTCTATGCTCAGAGTTTCACAGGACTTCCTTGAAGGTGTCAGCTGGGTTGAGTTCCTTTATGGGGCTCAGGGCTTTCAAACACCTGTGACTGTTGGCCGACTTTGGTTCCTTGAGGTTGTAGAATGGTGGTCCCATTCTGTTGCTGACTGCCGGCTGGGAATGCTACCCGATGGCCTTCTCCACCTTGAAAACCAGCAAGGGAGGGTCTCCCTCACGTCCATTTGGCCTTGTTTATCAAATCCCTTATGTCCTTTGTCCCTGATCTCTCCGTGCAGCTTTAAAGGGTCACGTGATTAGTCGGGTCCACCTGGATAGTTTCCCTTTTGATTAGTTCAAAGTCAGATGATTATCACCTTAATGCCACGGGGACAATTCTCTCGCCATGTTACACACCCTAATTACTCATTACCTTCATTGGTTCTACCCACACTCAAAGGGAAGGACTTACACAAGAACAAGGGTCACTGGGAGTCACCTTAGAATTCTGCTCACCCACCTCCTCAGGATACATGACCCCCTTTACAAGGTCACTTTCCTTAGATGGAAAACAGGGAAAAATAAACCTGCCTCCAAGACTTGGGGGTGAAGATTAAAGAACAAATGTGAAAGAGCCATTCAGGAGACACAGGTCTCTTTTCCTCCTGCTGTCTCTGGGCTGCTACTTTATCACTGTTCCCGGGGTATCCAAACAATAGAGACCAGCTGGACTGGATACCTACCAAATGACTCAATGACATCCTCAGTAATTAAGGCAGATTAAAAAAAAAAGACTGATAATGTCTAGTGATGTGATTTTTGGAAGGTGGTAATAGCTGAGATCACCCGGGATCAGCCGGTGACCCAAGCTGTGATAATTTCATAAAGACTGAAATCCAAGCTCTTCAATTAGATTACTTTTAGAGAAAGGCTTAAGCCATTATTTATCTTGATAAAACAAAAACACTTGTCCATGGTGCTTGAGTTTTAATAAATTAGATGCTCTGACAAAGAAAGCTCATGGCACTGGGTTTTAATATACTAGAATCTCTAAGTCTGGAGACAAGGATGCTGTTGGCTCTCAGGATACAGCTGACACACGATGAGGCCAAGTTTGTCCTCTTTGGCTGTCCTTCTCAGATAGTCCTCGCTGCTGCTGTCTTATGCCTGTGCTGATTCCCAGCCCTGCTGCCTGGGGACGTTCAAAGTGGTGTCCCACCTGGGCAAGTTCTCCTCCAGACATTATCTGATTCTTCCCCACAAAACTTAACAGTCCTGTGGTTTATCTCTTCGATGCCCACCTGGGTGCCTGCCTAATTAGGTACAAGAAGGACAGAGACATCTGCCAATGAGAACGGCTAAATATGATAGGCTTCTCCTGGTTACGTCCACACTGTATGGGGCCTTCAGGATTACTCGACCAGAGTAGACTTCCTTCCCTTTCAGCGTTCAGCTTCTCCAAACACAGTGAGCCCGTGTTCTCTCTGCTAGAGCAGACGCTACTGCTGACAGAGCTCCTTCAGTGGTCTGGGGAGCACCACCCCCACCCCAGGACGGGTTCCATGGCTCCAGCCCTCATCTGAGATGTCAACTGACCGTGTGCGTTTTCCAAAGAGTCCCTGTTCTTCACTCATACCTATGGGGCAAGATGGCGCCTCTGGGTCAGAGGAATGCAAATAACTAACAGTAAAAGACAATGTTCAAGTCTGACTTGGTACTGAAACCATTCTGCACCAGTGGATTCTTAGGTGAAAGAAAATTGGGCACATCCTCTAAAAAGTAGATTTTACCAACTTCTGTTTTATTTAGATAACAAGGAAGAATAAAACACCAGTGCTCTCCCCCTCCCCTTTTTTGTCTTTAATAATGAATTTAGAGATAAAAAAAAATTCAATTAACCCTCATCAAACGTGTGCATGTTTCATCCAGGCCGTAGTCTGCGACCAGCACCTCGGAGGCCGAGCTGACCGGCGGCAGATTCTTCCCAGCCCGGAGCCCTAAGGCATGTGTAATGATGAGGTCAGCTTGTTTTTCCTGGGAATCAGAGGCTCTGGTGGCATGGCTGCAAAGGGCTAAGGCTTAGCAACTTGAGCCGTGAGGCTCCACTGTCTGCTCTGGGGAATCTGGGCGCCATCTGGACGCAGTGCGTGGCACCCGCTTGGAACCCTGAAGCCCTGTGGCAGGAAGTGCACCACCAGAGATCTTTTGTGACGTCTTGCCTTCCCCACAGCCCATCCGTGGCTCGGGCCACCATTTCTCACTTTATTTCTGTCTGCCATCCCACGCTCTTCTATGTGGCCACAAACACATAGGTTTGTGCCACAAACCTATGTGCGCCCCGACGCACATGTGGAGAGGGTACGCCCCGACGATGCCCCTCTCCACCCCTCTCAGGATAAAGTTAATTGCTAGGTTTGGTTAAGGCCATTTAGAACCTGTAGCCTTTCCATTTTGGCTACTTCTAGTCTTGCTGTGACCCTCACTCCCACACATACCCTCAGTGTACTCTTTGGGCCCTAAATGCAGAGGGGCTTACAGTCCCTCAGGCATGCCATGCACTTTGTCACCTGCGGCCCTTTGCACAGGCTGTTCCTTCCGCCAAGAGGGAAGGCTCTCCTTCTCCTCCCCATGCTTCACCTGGCTCAATCCTACTTGGTCCTCAGGACTTGATTTAGAGGCCACCTATTCTAGGAAGCCCCCCTCCTCTGCACGTCTGCAACTGGTGTTCACCCCTGCGTTCCCTCAGCCATCACATATCGACCACATTGGTGGTGAAACAGCTTGTGGGCTGGCCGGCCACTGCAACCAGTAGGTGAACCCTGTGAATATCTAGCAGTGTACGTGACATTTGCTTAACATTCAGAAAACTTTGGGGGAGGCAGGGAGGGAGGGAGGAAAGGGGAAGGGAGGAAAGAAGGAGAAAGGGAAGGAAGGAAGGGGGAAGGGAAGGGAAGGAAGGAAGGAAGGAAGGAAGGGGGAAGGGAAGGAAGGAAGGAAGGAAGGAAGGGGGAAGGGAAGGGAGAAAGGAAGGGAGGGAAGGAAGGAGGGGAGAAGGGAAGGATGGGAAGAGGGAAGAGAGGGAGGGAGGAAACAGAAGGAAAATGACATTTGGAATGCTGTGGCCTTGGAGCAAAGCCACTGGCTGGGGAACAGGAGGAGTGACAGGCCACCCCGAGTCCCTAGAACATCCTGAAGAAGGGCACTCACAGACACCCTGTATCAGCATTTCAGTCTAAAACCGGGCAGGCAGCCAGTCCTAGCCAACAGGCTCTGCCACAGTCACTGCAAGATGCTAGACGAGTCCTCTGCTGTGAGGCAAGTCTCAGATTCCTCCCTGAAAAAAGTGTGGTTTCGCCGGAGGCTCTGGCTTGTGCCATGTATGGGAAGAATCAGCAGTAATGCCCTGACCCACCAGACCCTAAGTATCCTCTCTGCCCAAAGCCTAGTCCTGAGCTTTCTGCCTGTTACTTAGTCCGAGGAAGCTTCCCAGACCTGAGATTTCACCAATTAATATCAACTCTCGCTGCAGCCCTTAAAATGGCCAAACAAGCCACAGCAAATGAAAACTGACTGGGAAAGATCAGATGTTGGCTAGGTCAGAGCCGTCAATTTCGCCATTAATCTGCTCCATCAGTAGGAATGATTCACGTTTCTCAGGAGAGGAGCCAGAGGGCAACAGAGGGGAGGCAATCCTTCCACCCACCAGCGTCTGCCTCAGTGAGCCGGTCCTCAACTGGCACAAACGCCGAAGTAGGGCAGCTCGTGGGCAGCACGTGAGTTGTCGAGGTTCCGCGCGGGCCAGGGAAGGGGAGGGCAGACAGCACACCCTGTGTTCTCACCTCCCTCTGCAACAAAGCGGGTGGTTCATTTCACGTAGCCAAGAGTTGTGCCAGATGAAAGTGGGTGGCACGTAAACTAGGAACCGTGCCCTCACACTGTGTCACTTACTTGTGAAAATGTCATATAGAACACGGGAGAGTGGTTAGAAGATACTGTTAGGTGAAGGAGCGAGATACACACGCGTATGTATGGTGTGGTCGTCGTCCTGCAAACAGAAGCAAAAATCCTAGAAATCTATGTGTGACGACAAATGATAGCATAGAGATCTCTGTGGCTGGTCGAGTCATTATCCCTGAAAATGTCTCTTCTTTCTACTTTTCTGATTTTTCTAAAAAATGTCTGTATTTTGTTAGAATACAATTAAGTCACTTTTTAATTTTTTAAATGTTTATTATTTTTGAGAGAGACAGAGAGAGAGAGAGGGAGAGAGAGCATGAGGAAGAGAGGGGCAGAGAGAGAGGGAGACACAGAATCCGAAGCAGGCTCCAGGCTCTGAGCTGTCAGCACAGAGTCCGAAGCAGGGCTTGAACTCAGGAGCTGTCAGATCATGACCCGAGCTGAAGTCGGATGCTTAACCGAATGAGCCACCCAGGTTCCCCTACAATTAAGTATTTCAAAAATAATTCTATGAGAAAGGGCCCTTTATAAAGGTCATTTAGTTCAGTGGCTCCCAAAGGGGGTTTTGACGAGTACCCAGCATCTCTAGGGAAGTTCACTAAATATAGGCAAGCACCCAGGTCACAGCCCTAGAGACCCTGACTTAGCAAGCCTGGCACCGGGCCTGGAAATCTGCATTCACTGAGTTAAAAATAAAAAGCTTGCCAGGGAATACCAAAATGAAGCCAGGGCTGGAGGTGTTTATTCTCGTGCAGTCCAGCCTCTCCCTCTGCAGAATGAAGAAACTGAGGCCCCAGAGAGGGGAGTCACTACCAGGTATGTGACAGAAGCAAGACCACAGCTCAGGACCCACGCTGGCGGAGCACAGTGGACTCTGGGTAACTAGCCAAAGCATTTCGAGCTGTGCAAACTCTTTGCCCCTCCTGCGTTTCTGGTCATTGTGTGGTGTGGCTTTGCAAAGGCCGGCCCTTCTGGAATTGCCTGACCCACGAGACTGTTTAAGAATGCTTATTGGAGTCAATGTGCTCTTCTTGTGACCTTTTATGAACAAAAGCATCCAGCTCTCTGTATCTGAAATGCTAATATGGAGGAACCGGATGAAAGGGCTCTGATTCTGCACCACCTTCCCCCTTTTCCTAAGGGCTGGCCTTATGATGTCTGTTTATGTCGGCCTTCAGGGCAGAAAGTGAAGCTGCTCATCCCCCTTTGACGTGCAAGGTTGGTGTGTCTAAATGGGACGCTGGAAGGGCAGGCTGGCCTCAGTCTCCTGGCCAGTCCTCCCCTGAGTCAGAAGGGCTAACCTTCAGCCTCAGAAAGGAGCAGAAAGGCAGGAGCAGGAGGAGGTGGCCTCAGAGATGCAGCGGCAGTCAGAGCTGCTGAGTCAGTTCCGTCGATGTTCCTAGTAACTCCAGCGGAGGCCGTTCAGCCAGGCTCTTCCCAGCGGAGACCCGTCAGAGCCGCCTTCCTCCCCACCCATTTGTCATCAAAATAGAAGTCATCGGAGACAATGGGTGTCAAACTCCGCATTTCTATGCCTCCTGTAAAAACAGCTATGCCTGGCTGGTGCTTCCTTCTCCTCCTGCAGCATAAGCTGTCCCTGCCCCACTGAGTGAAGGAGATGCCATGTGTGTGTGTGTGTGTGTGTGGTAGAGATCAGCTGGTGTCCTGGCTAGAGGCTCGTCTAGTTACTTCCTAGGAGAAATGTGTTCATTGTTGTGATACCCAGTGCCTGGAGAAGCAACAGAAAAGCAGTCAAGAAGCAGGCCGTTCTAGATGCCAGCAATAACAATGACAATGACAATAACAATAACAGTAAGAATAGCTCTAGGGTGGCAAGACAGGGCTTCGTTTCATCGTCATGTCTCCTCCCCTGCCCCCTCCCTGGGGAAGAAGGTGTCTGTGCTAAGACAATGTAAAGAGACAGAGGCTCTGCTGAAAGCATCGCCAGGCCGAAAGGCCCCCGCTCTGCAGTGTCCAGACGCACAGTAGGCAGCCGGGAGGAGGTGCACCTGCAGCGACAGACCTCTGCATGGGGAGTCAGAGGAGAAGACCGGCAGCGGCAGCAGGCTGACAGGATAAAAAGAAAAGACTCAAGCTCACAGTGAGTGGGAACAGGAGGAGGAAAAGCCTCCCAGGCAGCCCTCCAAGGCAGATTTTATTTATATTGTAACTGACTCAGGAGAAAAGTTAAGAAATATTCTGCACCACGACCTGCATTTTGTGGGTTTAATCTACTTCTCTTTTGAGGGCGGGTGGACCACATAGACAGAACTGAGGGGGTCACACGCCATTTGAGTCGCTGACTCCCTCGCATGGTTCGATTTCCACATCCAAACTGTACAATGAAACTCACAGCTCCCAGCACCACCAATTCATGTGGAAATTCCCAGAAAGCACTGCTCCGTGCCTGGCCACCTCTACTTAACTTTCTCTGAATTAACTGCCAATTAGCTTCTGGCATCTCAGACCAGCAACCATCAACACACTGCATGTTAGCCTTATTTCCCTCAAATACCATCTACACACGCGGATCTGTATGCTTTACAGTTTTTTAATGTTTATTTAAATTTGAGAGAGGGAGAGGGAGAGAGAAAGATGGAGAGCACGAGGGGAGTAGGGGCAGAGAGAGAGGGAGACAGAGGGTCAGAAGCATGCTCTGCTGATGGCAAAGAATGTGGGACTCGAGCTCACAACCGTGAGATCATGACCTGAGCTGAAGTCAGATGCTTTAACCGACTGAGCCACCCAGGCATCCCTATGCTCTACTTTTTTTTTTAAGGTGACAGACTTTACTTTTTACAACAGTTTTATGAGTTCTTTTTTTTTTTAATTTTTAATGTTTATTTTTGAGAGTGAGAGAGACAGAGCACGAGCGGGCAAGAGACAGAGAAAGGATACACAGAAACCAAAGCAGGTTCCAGGCTCTGAGCTGTCAGCACAGAGCCCGACGTGGGGCTTGAACTCACGAACCATGAGATCGTGACCTGAGCCGAAGTCAGAAGCTTAACCGACTGAGCTACCCAGGCACCCCTTTAGAAGAGTTTTACATATAGTATAGGGAGTATAGTATAGGGAGTTTCCATATCCCCCTTCCTCCCACGAAGACTTTCCCCTATTGATACCTTGCATTTGTGTGCTAGGTTCTTAGTACACCTTCGTGTGCTTTCTCTTCCACGTATTCGAAAAGTTAGAGGGAGGGCCTCGTTGCCTTCCTGAGGTGTTGTCTAGACCTCATCTGCTTCTTGTTCTAGATGTTCTCTTTCCAACTGCAGCAGAAGGGTGGGGTGGCCAAAGTCTGACTTGAAAGATACTATTAAGACCTACTACTCAATTCAGCTCAGCTCACCCAACACTTGCCCACACCTCCTCCGTTGCCAAAACCAGTCTCAGAGTATCTACCTACTGGCCAGAGTCATGCTTTGGATTTTAAGGACCCCAGAAGTGGGCTGCAATAAAGTGAACGAAAGGCGCCATTGAATTAAAGTCTGTTATTAGGCAGAAGAGATCAGTACCCACTGACAAGAACCAGGAGAATCAAGGTTTAGGGAAGATGCAGTGGAGGTGTTAAGATTTGGTGGAAGAAAGGTCTAGAGTTCCTAAGTGGGATGCATAAAGCTGAGGCTGGGGGTGGGGGGGTGGGGTTGGATCTAGAAGCCACATGTGGGCTTCATAGAAAGAGCGTGGAGTTGTAAAGACAAACTTGACTGGATCTCCATTTGCTGATGTGTTATTTGAGCACTGGGGACTCTGAAAGAATATTTATCTTGATAATTTTAAGAGAAAAGCAACAGGATGTGGTCACAGTTGCCAAAGGAATTCACCGTAGGCCTAGGTCAAGGACCCTTGTGTCTGTTTTTCCTCGGGGAGTGACATTTCATCACTTCATCTACACTGCGTGATTGTTAACCTCACTTCTTGGAATGTGGGTAATCTCTCAACTGGTCCTTTCAGGATGTGATGGAAACATGGGTGGAGGAAGTGAAGCTGCCTTGGGGAGAGGAGAGGAAAGAGCAAGAGAACTGTGTGATCAGAACTTGGTGATAAGAAAAGACAACTTGCTTGAGTCTGAGAAACAAAAGACCAGAAGCCTGGGGGAAGCTGCAGCGTTCGGGGGATGGTGTGAGAGCAGTGCCCCAGCCGGGCCTCGGGGAGTCACTCAGGGAACTGGGGGGAGGACCAGCTTTCAAGGCCCAGGGGAGCCACAGGCTGACGCCAGGGTGTGACAGTCCAGTCCCGTCCTCATTTGCTCGTTTCTACTGACAGAGACCTGAGGCTTCAGTGAGGCATTCGTTACCCATCAGGTCAGGTGTTTTTCAGTCCATTCTGGCCCAGATGAACTTTATGTTTTTCTGATATAAATTCGGTTGGAGTACTCTGAGAAGCAAGCTCTGTCTTCCAGCTTCCGTTTTCAACACTCCTAATATATGAGTTCCTGTAACTGACAGATCTAACGTGACTGGCTGAGCATGAATCACCACCAACTTGATAACACAGATGATTTTCCTTGAAAGAGGAAAGGAGGGCAAGGATTCAAATTAGAATTCACTCTGTTTATGGAGCCATAGCTACCAGGGACATCTATACTTAGATGCATTCTAGAAGAAACGTGGAATGTAGATCTTTACAGAAAAACCTCATGTGTCAATCATGACAGCTCAAGATAGCTTCTTTAAATCATTCTAACTCACTGAGACTATCTCTGAGTGACTCTTGCATCCCAAGAAAAAGAGGAGACTCCCAGAAGTGCGGTTGGTGGGTCCCACAGTGCAGATCAAGTTCCACTGGATGGAGAGTGGAGGCTTGACTCCTTGACCCAGACTGACAACAAATTTCTTTTGTAAATCTGAGCATATGCCCTCCTCTCTCTATACCACACTCCTCTCCTCTCAGGCCAGGTGATGGAGCAGGGGCAGGGAGAAAAACAGGTTTTGGCTCTTGTCCCACATGCCCAAGGAAGAAACACAGTTTAGGCCGAGGCGGCAGCAAAGGTCAACGGTTTGGCATCTTGCCTTGGTCGCAGAGGGGCACTTGGGTCGGGAAGCTAGTGGCAGGACTGGGCCATGGAACGAACATGAAGAAGAGGAAATTATTTATTAATGATCCCCATCATCCCATCTGTACCCTCTGCTCTCTCCAGACAAAGGTAGTTTTACCTGAAGCAAAGGAGACTTACGATTTAGGTCCTGATTCGGGTCTTAAGGATCTAGCAATGTCTTCGCGTTGACAGGTGCTTTTGTGAAATTAGAAAAAAAAATCAGGTACGGGAATTACCATCGGCCGTTGACTGTGCTCTCTTCTCAAGGCAACTTCCCTTAGGTCACTTATCCTCCTGTTTTGAGCAGTGTTGGAGAAGGTAGGAGAACTTTTTTGGATCGGGCTAAGGAGAAGCTGACTTCTGAACGCATTTAGTTTGGGCCTAGTGGGCTACGTTTTTGGACTGGGCCACCCTCTCTGTGCCTCGTCATCCCCTGCCATCTGCTGTGAGAATGGCATCCAGGCACCCTGCTGTGCCCTGCCGACTCACCTGGCCTCACTGCATGGCAGAGGTGCAGACCACGGGCACAGACGCAGGCTGCGGGGGCCTGGAACGGCATGTGCAGCAAGAACGGAGGGGAAGTGGGGTGGAAAATCCAGAGCCAGAAGCCGATCCCGGGAAAATGCCTTTGTCAGATGTGTAAAACCCTAAGCGAAAGACTTCACGCTCAGGGACACCTTGTCAAAACGGAAGTTCTCTCCCGTCAGGAGTATAGCCCAAATGGAATGATAACTAGGCTGTGCGATGTTTTTCCCTTTTCTGAATGGAACTGCGTGGAGGTGAGTTTAACGGGAGGCCCACGTTTGTGGGACACAGGCCTGAAAGCGGCGCACCCAGCCGTGAGGACATGCGAGGGTGAGGTCACACGCCTCATGCATCCCAACCAGAATGGAGAATACTCTTTGTTCACCGGCTGTGCTCCTCCGTGACTGAATTATCCTTCTGTGCTCGTTATAAAAAACAGTGCCATGTCGTCCTTAATATGAAGGGGTATTGAGTGTATGGATAAAACTTGAAGGAAAGATGATTAAAGGGGCGTGTCAGCCAGCTAATAAAAACAATGTCGTTTTTCTGAATGTCTGTCATATTCTAAAAGTTTGTAACTTTAAGTGACAAACTTTAGTTGTAAGTTACAAACTTAAGTTACAACTTTAAGTTGGGTTTCTTTCTACACTCTAAATGAATGTTTGCTTTGAAACCTAATTTTATGCATTTTGTACTTTTTTTTTTTTTTTTACATTTTCTTAAAGAAGTCCCTTCCAACTGTACAACGTTCAGATTCCACCCCCAGCCTGGCCTGAACCCCACCCACAGGCTTTCTGCCTTTGGGTTTCCTCAGCCCCGACATCCCTCTTCTTCCCCAGAAGAAATTGCTAAGACTCTTCATAATCCTTCCCCTATGAAAGCAACAGTCACAAAAAGTCTCGCTCCGGCCTCCCTGTGCGCTCCGATTTCCCATTTCCCCTTCCATCTTTATTCCTTAATGTCCCACCCCTTTGCCCTGCCCTTTCCCTTTCCTGCAGAGTTGCTTTTCTCTTCTGCTGTCTTCACCTCACACTAAGGCCTCTCAAGCAGTGGATCAGAAATTTGACGCAGGTCATAAATCCTTACTTCACGTACCTCCAGAAGGCTTCCACAGACAGCTGACATTTGCTCCTCCACACCTCAGGGGCTTCCCCTCTAGAGCTCTGTGGCAGACGCCCTTCTCTCAGCCACCTCTCCATCTTCCTTGCAAACAGAGCTGTATTTTGTTGGTAGCAGGTGGGCAGCGGAAGACTTGGAGAAGAGTGACATTTTCACATCCTGGGGGGCGTGGTTTAAGCTGGCCAGGTAATCCCAGTCGTCTCCACCGGTGATTGTGCTGGACAAGGGTATGTGTCCCAGTCTGGCCAGTGAGACTGAGGGGACATCTGCTGAGGGACCTTCTCTTTCATAATAAAAGGAAGAGTATTGCAGGAGGAATAGCCCCCTTGCCACCCTCGCCCTTACTGCCTGCCTGGGATGCCATCACCTCAGAACATGTTGCTTAACATTTCAGTGATCATCTTGTCACTCTTAGTGAAAGGCCAAGAGCATCTCAGGGTGCAGACACAGAGCCCTTCCTGTCACTGCCAGTCCTCTCAGTCAACCCTGGGATCACTTGTCCCCAGACTTGTCATTTGCTGTACATAATAAATATCCTTACAGATGTAAGCCACCTTTGCTCTGTTTTATTGTTACTTGCAGCCCAAGGTAATCCTAATAGAAACAGCCAGCATAGATTTGCATAGCAGACCAAAGTCACTCCCAGCATGGCCCAGTCCTCTGTGTCTATCAGTTAGGAGGGTCTGTTACCCCCATTTAGCAAATGACTTACTCTAGTGATACAGTTGGGGAACACTGTACTGAAATGCAGCTGATTATACTTTAGGGCAGAGACGATGTGCCAGAGGGGGCTGATTCGTTAGGAGAAGTGGTAGAAAAATGCAGGCTGTTAGTATGCCTTTAACCACTTCTTTTAGCCATCAGCAAGGTCTTATAAGAGGTAAGTTTAGGCTTAACTGAACTCCAAAAGCAGAGAGAGAAAACCACACAGCTTTATTAAAAGGAGGCCTCTTGTGCTCTTGCCCTAAAATCCAAGTTGAATGCAGGGCCAAGAATCTGGAGATGTTCAAGGTCAGAAAGGCTGTGTTGTCCACCCAAGCTACAGTTAGACACGGAAGATGCAGAAGACTGAGAAACAGACAACACTGAGGGGAAAGATGAGCCTGTTGTCACAGGCCTCTTTCTGCCACCTTCTTGTAAGTACTCCCTGTTCCCTGGGAAGCTGTATCTAGAATGAAGTATGGGGTCAAGGAGAGGATTATTGTTGCTGCTTTTGCAAATGATCCAACGCTTGAAATAATCCAAGGTGAGGAAGTTAAACTTTATGCCAGGGGAGTGAACATGGCACAGAGGCAGAGAAGACACCTAACTCTGGGTACCTGCGTGCCCACTGAAATTCCTAGAAGCAAAGAGATGAAACTCCTAAGTTTTTAAGGGACCTCTATTGCCAAAGAAAGGCCCGGGTTGTCTGACAATAGCCTACATGCCTAACCCCTAAGCCTTGACCTTGGTATTTGTTACATCAGGAAGTGGATCACAAAAGCTGTGCTTCCCAAAAGGATCACATTTCTTCTCCCAGTAAACATGTCAGGGGTGACTATGGAGGAAATTGAACAGGAACATCGTTCCGATAGGAGAATCAATGAATGTCAAGTTGGCTGGCCAAAGAGTCATTCCACTGCCTGGGCAGAAGGTTCTTACCACTTCTGTCCAGCAGCAGGATATACTACAGCAGTTCATCTCAAAGCAGAAAGATCTACCTGAATAAGAAAAAGTGAAGGGTGTTACAGTTGTGATATTACAAATAAGAAAAAAAGTTCCAAAGGTGAAAGAAGTTTTCTAAACTTTCAAATGAAAAAATAAAGGTGGCATTAGCATTCTATTATCTCTATAATCATTGAATCACGAAATCATTGTCATATGACTAGATGATTAAAGAAAGAGACAAAATGTAGTAAAATAATTGAGTTAGGTGCTTAATAAACATATTCATTATACAATAGTATATTATTTTCATTTTTGCTCTATTTTTTGATACTTGGGGTATATGGCAACCTTTTACATTTCATAATTTCTTATGTTTTTTTCTCATTCTGGGTAAATAGTGCATTTGTATGCCTAATTCTGTATTTATAATTTAGTATTTTTCTTAAATAAGGACTCCCAAATTGTGTACGCTCAACCCACAAAGCCCTCCCCGAATCTCTCCCTGATTCTCTCTCACCAGATCATTCAGATCTGAGGGGAAATGCTGTCCATCATCCGGAGATCTTGGAGCTGGGGCTGGACATCCAGCTCAGCTGGATGAGACTGAGCATGTGAGTGAGTTTTTCATGTATGTGTCTAGCTTGCCCAAGTGTATGTGTGAGAAGACAGGTGGGTACATACAATGGGAACCACAAGATTATTGTGGTGAACACCATCGTTTTCTCACTAAGCAGCCATTTCCCCTTCTTTCCTTCCCAACACAGTCACAATTTTATTTGGTTATCCACCCTTCTCCTCATAACACACAGTAAACTAACTGGCTCCATCCTATAAGCCTGGGGGTAGATTACGATTAGTTAACAAAGAAGTACATGGCATGTCCTGTGCAGGTGTTATGGCTCAGGAAATTCAGGAGGGGGCACATGTGTGGACTTTGTCCGTCCAAGTGAAGGAAAGGACTAGCATTCCACAATTCACTGGAGATTACCCGGGAAGCTCGCTTCTCCAGCTGTAGCTGACAGCCAACACAGAACCATGAGACAGACCAGCCTTAGAAAGAATCTGATGTTGCGAATGGCAGTCCAGATGAATGGAAAAAAACACAACCCCACCATGATATGGTCGACCTTCAACTCCACCAACCCTGAATCCTGCCTTACTGCTTGATCTGTTATGCAAGATCAGTACGTTCCTTTTTTTTTTTAATTTTTTTTTAACGTTTATTTATTTTGGGGACAGAGAGAGACAGAGCATGAACGGGGGAGGGGCAGAGAGAGAGGGAGACACAGAATCGGAAACAGCCTCCAGGCTCTGAGCCATCAGCCCAGAGCCCGACGCGGGGCTCGAACTCCCGGACCGCGAGATCGTGACCTGGCTGAAGTCGGACGCTTAACCGACCGCGCCACACAGGCCCCCCCCCCTTTTTTTTTAAAGCCAGTTGGCATTAATATTTGTTGCATTTAAAATCATCTTAATACAGTGTGTGGCTTCGATTCAATATATCAAGGTTCTTGTCAGTTTGTTTTCTTCAAACCATATCATTCAGGAATTTCACAATTTCGACACAGCGCATTTAGCTAAATTATACTTTTTAAAAAAATTATACTCTATATTTCACTGCTATACCATTTGTGCTGATAAGATTGCTTTTATAACTCATAGCATTGAAAGTACATGCATTTCCCTCCATCTTGATAATACTTGGTGTAGTGTTCCTAGTTAACTTCCCACATCTTTTTCATCCCTGAAGTAGCACACCAATTGTTAATCTTATTAATAGTTTTTAGTAGCTAATTAAACTGCTACACACTTTCAGACTTCCTTGAAGGAAAACTACTTATTTCCTTTCTGAAAAAAAAAAAAGGACCAGAAACTCTATTTTTTTTTTTTTTTAAATTTTTTTTTTTCAACGTTTATTTATTTTTGGGACAGAGAGAGACAGAGCATGAACGGGGGAGGGGCAGAGAGAGAGGGAGACACAGAATCGGAAACAGGCTCCAGGCTCTGAGCCATCAGCCCAGAGCCTGACGCGGGGCTCGAACTCACGGACCGCGAGATCGTGACCTGGCTGAAGTCGGACGCTTAACCGACTGCGCCACCCAGGCGCCCCCCAGAAACTCTATTTTTAACCGGGTTTTTAAAAAATCTAGAGAACGAAAGTAAGCTTCATCATTGTTTCTGTAAATGGCCTAAAGGTAAGATGGCATGAGAGATCTAAGAAATTCACCAGGAATCGAAGGATCAATTTCCCTTAAATTGTTCCTGCACAATGCAAGCAGCCAAATTCTGCACGGTTACTGTGCTCCCAAATAATCTGGGACAGATATAGGGTGCTGAAGACTAGACTGGCCACGGAGGTGATGTGAAGGAGGCATGAAAGCAAATCGCTTTCCCAGTAATCACGCTTGAGCCTTTAAGACTTGGATCAGATTCCTCAGGGATTGTGAAATCTAGGCCTCTGACTTGCTAAGCTCGCCAAGAAAGATAGTGTGTTAGTTTCCTCTTTGAAACCGCCCGGGCCCGAAATCCCTTTTCTCAACAGCATCCAATTCGAGGGTTATACCTCCTGTCAGCCAAGAGGCTCTACCTTACGCCTCCTTGAAGTTTCTTCTTTCACTGACATCAATTCTTGTCTCCTTTTGTTCTACCCGACCCCCACCTCAGTAATGGACCAGAAATGATCCCAAAATCCTATGTAAAGCAGGAGGTAAGTAACCCTTCTCTTTATACAAGGCAAAGCTGGAAACCTTACTAGGCTGTTTTCTTTCCTTTTTTTAATTTTTAAGTTTATTTATTTATTTTGAGAGAGAAAAAGACAGAGAGAGAGAGGGCATGCACACAAGCAGGGGAAGGGAAGGGGCAGGGGGACAGAATCTCAAGTAGGCTCCACACTCCATGTTGAGGCCAGTGCAGGTCTCCATCACATAACCATGAGCTCATGGCCTGACTCGAAATCAAGAGTCAGACGCTTAACCAACTGAGCTACCCAGGTGCCCCTCTATGTGCACGTTTATACTCTGCTTTCTTATGAATAACATCTTGGTAAATATTTGTCCTGCATGATAGTAAATATTCTTAATCTGAAAACACTTTCAGAGCTGCATAGGGGGTCTGTCATGAGCATGTATTTATTTAACCCCCTCCCCAAACTTCAGCTATTATAAAGAAATATTGCAATGCATATATATGGGCACAAATCTTTTCCTGGCTTTCTCTTTTCCCAACAAAGACTCCAGAAAGAGCAATTGCCATTTCACAAGACCTGGAAGCTCTATAGCATATTGGTTATGGTTGTAGGTTCTGGAGTCACAGATAGAGACTTGAATCTCAGCTTAGCCATTCTTTAATGAAAGACTGTGGGCAAGTACATAAATCCTCCAAGCCTCAGTTTCTTTATCTGCAAATAGATGAAAGCAGTCTGTACCTGACAGGAGTGTTATTAGAATTAAATGAAATGATGCATGTACAAGTAGAGTCTTTGACACATACACAGCACTCAATAAATGATGTAAGAATTGCTATAGCAGAATAGGAAAAGAGTAACAGAACATCTATCTCTAGAATTTGAAAAATCCAGAGGCGTAGAAAGAAGAAAATGTCCATCGCCTATATTATATTAACTTTTCGCATGTTGACATGTACTTCAAGTGTTTGTTTTTTAAATTACTCAAATATGATATGACTACACTCTTCCTTGTGAAAAGGACAGTGCAGATAAGTGGAAAGACGAGGTATAACCTTCCCAATCTTAACAGGGCCCCAAACTCAGTTGTATTCGTTTTCCTAAAATCACCTTTGTTCCAAAAGGTTGACTACCTTAGGACCATCATGTCACTTCTACTGTCACCTATACCCTAAGTCACTTACCTGGGCCTCAGTGATATCAAAATGGACATCAAGCCCACTGCTCCCCTTCACTTTTGCTCTTACTTCTGGTTTGCTCTCTTGGACCATTTCTTCCCATTCTGGCGTGGAAGCACATCATGGTCTCGGGTCTTCTCAAAAAGGGACCTCCGTTCTCTGTTGCTGTTGGAACGAAGTGGGAGCAGTCAGTCAAGGTCTTACAGAGGATCCTCAGCTGCATTGCTGTCAACAGGCCTCCTCCCAGGGAACACTCACTTAGCTCAGGTGAACCCAATAGTCCATGGCTGGCCTTCATTCAGATTTACAGGTTCAGAGACTTGATTTTAAGCAGGAGAATTGCCTCTCAGGGACAAATTCCTACCATTCCAGCTTTTGTACCCTGAGGTATACTCAGGGCTAATTGTTGAATTTCCACTGAAAAATATCACTCTCCTGGGGTGCCTGGGTGGCTCAGTGGGTTTAGCGTCCGACTTGGGCTCGGGTCATGAACTCATGGAGCGTGGGTTTGGGGCCCACGTCGGGCTCAGTGCTGACAGCTCGGATCCTGGAGCCTGCTTTGGATCTTGTGTCTCCTCTCTCTATTGCTCCCCTGCTTCCACTCTGTTTCTCTCTCTCCCTTCCTCCCTCCCTCCCTCCCTCTCTCTCTTCTCTCTCTCTCTCTCAAAAATAAAGATTAAAAATTTTTTTTTTAAATTATCACTCTCCTTGTGACAGCGGAGTGCTGTCTCTCCAACAGAGAGAGACACACAAGAATACAAATTTAAGTTAGAAGCTGTTTGCACATATAAAATCAACATTAAATGCTCTTGGAACATACTGCCCACTATGGTACCAACTTAAAATTTCACCGGTGGTCTATCAGTGCCTGTGTTAATACATTCTTGTCAACATTGGTCATCAGTCAGTGAAATATTTTCAGTTAATTTGTAGGCAAGCACCCATTCTCATTGTTTCCACTGGCATCAAATGACATTGTGAATGTTCTTTCCATTTTCTGGGGGTATTAAGAGTATTATGTCAATCAATGTCACATACAGTTCTAATGGGGGGACGTTAGTCTTCGTGAGGCTCCACAGTAAGACAGCTGGACAGAACTGAACTTTACAGCTTTATGTGAGGGAGAGCTCACTGGACATCCCTAAAGTGGGGAAACGTTTTACCAGGGAAAAATATGAAAACACTCAGATTCCGAATCTGACTTTAAAGCACCAGGTTATGACCCTTTCTAAACCACATGCATATCCTATGCGTGAAATACTAAAGCACAGAGCTTTGTTTGGGCCAACTTTGATCCATCCATAAGCACTTTGGTCAGAGCAGATGAGTCACTCCTATTAGCTGTTATCATGGAAAAGAGAGATTAGGGTTTGGGAACAGAAAAGAGAGAAGTGGAATGGAGGTTTTTGGTAAAGACTTGGGAGGACAGAAAAAAACTGAAGGAAGCCAACCGAAGCTCAGACCTATGTCCTGATGTCTCCTGGCAAGACAGAGCTGAGTACAAATCTCTAAGAGCATACTGATGGGTATGCTGTGCATCCGGCTCACTCCCTGGCATTGCAACAAGACCAGGAAGATGGGAGTCAAGAAGTCTGAGTCATCTCATCAAAAAGGAATCAGACGTTTGGGCTAATAATCAAATAGAAAAAAATGATATGGTGTCTGTGAGGAAGCATAATGAATTCCCAGACACTCTTCTGAAGCTCTAAGGAAGGGTCATATTACAATTTTTCCATGCCACATAAATTAATTGCGTAGTAGTGATTACTGTTAATTTAAAATGTATTAGATGAAGTTGATATTCTTTTTATTGGGTTGGGTTAGATTTATTTCACATTGATGAATGTGGAAGTTTTATAAGGGTGTTCGCAGAGTTTTCTGTGACACTGGTCCTCTTAACCCTTTTTCCTATGGTCTTAAGATCCTCAACCATGCATTTTTTTTTTTTTTTACCACGAAAGTTTTTAGACAAGGGTCTCTATAGTGTGAGTGAGGCTGGATTTTCATGGTTTTCTTCTTCCTGGTGTGATTTCATTCCCACAAGTACCAGAGTGTTAGAATCTAGTCATCACAACGCAAGCTTGCGTTTCCATTTTTCTCTTAGGAGACTTTGGAGACCATGGGTCCACAGTTGCTTGCAGAAGAGACCCCTTGGGTAGATGGGTGGGGACTTCTTCTTGCCTTCTCATCATCTGACTTGCTCAGTTTCCTCAGTCCATTACTCTCATTTGCCTTCACATTGATTTTCTAGCATCCCTTCCTGCCTCCTCAACACGCAACCCCCACCTTATCCATAGTCATTCCACTTCTCAGAGTGCTCCAGCACTATTAACTTCTGTCTCACCCATCCCTGCCCTGAGTTAGCCTTCCTGTCTGAATTCTAGCTAGTCCCAAGCCACTGAGCATCACTGGACAAAGTCCCAAAGCAAAGGGACGAGTCAACATGGCAGACTGGTTAATTCATGTGCTTAAGCATCAAACTGATTATGGCTTCAATGAAAAAATGAGTGTTTTTAGTTATGTGACCTTAGGCGAGTCACTCAGCCTGCCAGAATTCCAGCTCCTCATCAGATATAATAAAACAGATATAATAAAAGCACCTACTTAGAATATTAAGCCAGGTGTCAGGCATACAGTTGGCATTCAATAAACACCAACTGTTGTTACAGCTACATGATGATGGTAATGAACCAGATACTCTGCTAGGCACTGCACTATGTCACTTAACCTTCACGGCAACTCTTTGAAGGTGGTGGTGCCTCCATTTTACAGATGAGGCAGATGAGGCTCCCAGGGTAATTGAAGAATAACTATCAAGCAGTGCTGGTGGTTCACAACTGCGGGCTCCAAAGCCTTTTTTCTTTCTCCCAAAGCACACTGTGCTCTCAGTGTCCATTGTAAAAGGAAATAGAAAGGTTTTTCTTAAGCCACCGTTTTCTGAGTTAAATACCAGGGACTGTGCTGCCTGCTTTCCTTGCAGCATTTCATTTCAATCCTCACTACACCTCTCTAACTAACGATGCAGCTATTAATTATGTATATAACTTTAGAAAACCTATTCACAAGCTCAATGAGAGCTTTCTGCACAAAGAAAAATCACTTTTCCTGTCCAACACGGGCAAAGTTCTAGTGGCTGTTGGTGCCACTCGACCCTTCTACATGCCTAACAGGTGCTGGCCGCCAGATGCTGCAATTCCTACTTCCTTCTCCCCTCCCCCGCCCGCCGCCCCCGCCCCCCTTCCCCGGCTCCACTACTGGCTTATTTTGTGCTGTTTTCCCATCCCCCTTACGCTGGGGCACTTTGAATAACTGCCACACAGATGCCAATGTTTCAGTGGTAAGACTGCAATTAGAGGGAAATTAACAAGTATGTCAATAGTGATGCATAATGGAAGGATTACTGATGTTTTCCAGTTACATATAGTATTTTGTTTCATTGTGGGATTCAAATTAACTCATCAATATTGGATGGCATATGATAAATAGCTCTTCTAAATAAAGAATAGAGATTCTTCCTAAGCGCCAAAGAGATGAGATTTATGTACCTGCTTGGGAACACCTGCCCTGGGGCTTTGTGCAGGACCGGGCCTGACTCAGGGCAAATCGTCAGCACGGCAGTGAGGCTGCTCTCCTGAGTTCACAACTGCTCTAATATAATTCAGATGGGGTCCTAGTGGAACAGTTAGCTGGGGTACTGACAGGGGGACAAAAGTCCATTTGCACGAGGAACTGAAGGTCCTTCTGCAAAAACCCTCATCCAGAGGGAAAGTGGAGCCAGGCTCCACAAGCTTCACCCAGTGATCAAGCTCTGTCACTGGAGTGGGGCGCTGCACTGCCACTTAATGTCCTGAGTCTGGCCTCGCCCTCACACATTCACGTCTGGGTTTTAAAGAGAGAGGACACTGTCAGCAAATAGTGAAAGCACTATATTGCTAAAATAAAACAAAAACAAAACCCAAAGTGGGTAGCTTTTTTGAGACAAGTTACCACCCCTAGGACAGTGCAGAGATGCTCCCCCCATCAACCCAGACTACCACATCTCTGGCACCTCAAGAGTTCATGGTGCTGATGGTCCCATGAGAGTTGGTGAAAGTGGCAGCAGTGGATGATGGAAAATGACTGTGTTTAATGGAAAAGTAGAGGCAAACCTGGCAGGAGATGGCAGAGAGGTCTGGACGAGGCAGTAGCATTCAGTGGGCTGGTGGTACCCAGTCAAAAGGGACAATGGTTTGTGTCAGTTACCTACAGTGGCTGACTGAACTTGCCAGAGTACACATGTGAGGCCCCCCATGGTACTCCCAGGAATAGTGCAGGGACTTTATAGGAAGTTGCAGCAAAGGAAGAAAGAGCCTGGGAAAGTTAGCTTATTGTTGTAACCATGGCGATCCAGCGAGGTCTGGCTCTCAGGTTGCAGGGAACTACAGCACAGAATAGTACTAATTATAGGGGCACTTGGGTGCCTCAGTTGCTTAGGCGTCCGACTTCAGCTCAGGGCATGATCTCACAGTCTGTGAGTTCAAGCCCCGTGTCAGGTTCTGTGCTGACAGCTCAGAGCCTGGAGCCTGCTTCACATTCTGTGTCTCCCTCTCTCTCTGCCCCTCCTCTGCTTGCACTCTTCCCCCCTCTCTCTCTCTCTCAAAAATAAAGTTTAAAAAAATTTAAAAATTTTAAAAAGAGAATAGTATTAAGTATAAAAGTGTGTACCACAAAATGTATCAAAGGCCTAAATATAAGACCTGAAACTAAAGTTCTTAGGAGAAAGTGCAGGAGAAAAATTCACAATACCAGATTTGGCAAAGATTTCTTGGCTATGACACCAAGAACATAGGCAATAAGAATAAAAATAAACTGGACTAGATCAAAATTAAAAACTTACTGTGCATCAAAAAACACAATTACCAGAGTAAAAAGGCAACTTATTAAGTGAGAAAAAGATATTTGCAAATCATGTAGCTAATAAGGGGGTTAGTATCTAGACTATATAAAGAACCCCTACAACTCTGCAACAACAACAACAACAAAATAACCAATTTTTTTAAATGGGCAAAGGATTCGAATAGACATTTCTCCAAAGATATTTAGGCCAACAAGCATGTGCAAAGATGCTCAACATTACTAATCATCAGGGAGATATAAATTGAAATCAAATGAGATATCACTTCACACCCATTAGGATGGATATTGCAAAAAAAAAGAAAAGAAAAGAAAAGAAAAGAAAAGAAAAGAAAAGAAAAGAAAAGAAAAGAAAAAGAAACAGATAATACCAAGTGTTGGCTAGGAAGTGAAGAAATTGGACCCTTGGGCACTGTTGTGGTGAATGTCAATTGGTACAGCAGCCACTATGAAAAGCAGTATGGCAGTTCCTCAGAAAATTAAAAACAGAATTACCATATAAGATGTGCCTGGGTGGCTCAGCTGGTTGAGTGTCCGACTTCCGCTCAGGTCACAATCTCACAGATGGTGGGTTTGAGGTCGGTCAGTGCAGAGCATGCTTCAGATTCTGTCTCCTTCTCTCTCTGCCCCTCCTCCCAGGTCTCTCAAAGATAAGTAAATAAAATTTAAAGAAAAAAAAAAGACTTACCATATGACCCAGCAATTCCACCTCTGGGTATATGCCACAAAGAATTGAAAGGAGGGCGTTGAAGACGTATCTGCTCAGCCATGCTCACAGCAGCACTATTTACAATCGCCAAAAGATGGAAGTAACCCAAGCGTCCATCAGCGAATGTATATACAAACAAAATGCTATGATCTCACCTTTGTGAACTTGGGCCTCACATCAGCCTCCGTGCCGACAGTGCAGAGCCTGCTTAGATTCTCTCTCTCTCTCTCTCTCCCTCTCTCTGCCCCTCCTCCACTTTCTCTCTCTCTCTCAAAATAAAAAAATAAAAAACAAAGTGTGATACATATACACAGTTGAATATTCAGCCTTAAGAAGGAAGAAAATTCTGGCACAGACTACAATATGGATAAACCTTGAGGGAATTACGTGAAGTGAAATAAATCATGAAAAGACAAATACTGTAGGATTCCAATTATGGGAGGTATCTAGAGTAGTCAAATTCACAAGGACAGAAAGTGGAGTGATGATTGCCAGGGGCTGGGGGGAGGGGGAAATGGGGGCGTTGTATAGTTTCAGTTTGGGAAGATGGAAGAGTTGTGAGGATTGGTTGTACAACAGTGTGAATAGATCCAACAAACCTGAAGTGTAAACTCAGGGAGATGGTAAATGATGCACTGTGTATTTTAGCACAATGTTTAAAAACGTTTATTTTGGAGAGAGAGAAAGTGCACATGGACATATGTGAGCGAATGAGGGGCAGAGAAAGAGAGGGAGAGAGAGATTCCCAAGCAGGCTCTACACTGTCAGCACAGAGCCTGATGTGGGACGGGCTTGAACCCACAAACTGTGAGATCATGACCTGAGCTGAAATCAAGAGTTGGATGCTTAACCAACTGAGCCACCGAGGTGCCCCGCATTTAAGCACAATTTAAAACAAAATGTGTGCCAATCTGAGGGCAGTATTTGGAAACTAAGCTTTTCTCAATGTCATCTGAGGTCAGGGTGGTGGAACATTGGTTCCTTCCCTCACCCTACCCAAACTGTTCACGAATGCCTAGCTTTAGAGCAGCGCTTCTCAATGGGGAGAGACTGACCATGTTTGGAGACGTTTTTGATTCATGACTAGGGTGACACTGCTGGCATCTATGGGCAAGAGACCAGGGATGCTTCTAGACACCCTACAGTGCTCAGGACAGTCTCCCAGAATGAAGAATCAGACAGATTTCAGACAGATTTTCATGTACCCCCAGAAAGATGGCTCCAAAGCGTCATCTATCTCGTTTTGTCCTCAGCGAAGATGCTCCAGATCAGCCATCATCTTTCACTAATCTTCTGAGAGCTGAAGCCTGCGAAGAATAAAAGGAGAGAGCTGTTATCGCTGCAGGCATGCGGTGATCCTGTCCTGGCTCTGGGTGACAATTTTATCCACACGTTCCAGGTTGCTTAGTCACACACTCAGCTACATTGCACGGATGTGGCCTGTCCCTGTGTGAAATCCTCTCACTAACCTCTCTGTGAGCTAGAGAGGCTTCAGGGGCTCGCCTCTGAACGACTGTCCAGAAGGAAGCTGGGTTGAAGTATCTGACTGTGTGATTCACAATGGGAAGTATTAGTGTAACAACGACAAATGCCGTTGACCCGAGTGTGCAAATTCTCAAAACCAGACGATTCAATCAGGCAACCAGTTAAATTCCTGCTCTTTGGTGGCTCCTGTTTAGGTGGACACGAGGGGCCGTGTAGGCATGAGGATAAACTGTTTCTCCAACACGGCAGAACGCAAGGATAGGATGCCTCTTTCCTTTTTCCCGTCATAAGGTAATTATAAGTGCAGTAGTTTATGCTAATTCTAAAATTACTGATCTCTAAACTGGTAGGGCTGGAAAGGTGAATTGTGGCAACCCCTAATTGTTACAGACAAAGCACAGAGGCCCAGAGAGGGGAAATGATTTGCCTAAAGGTAAGTGAGCTCGTAAGTCAGGGAGGGCTTTCTACCCTGAAGGGTGGAGGGCCACGGCATCTGACGCCTGGATTCTCATGCTGTTTCACTCACCGTGAGAGCCTGAGCAAGTCAGGATTAAATGACAGAGAACAGATACAGTGTGTGTCACATTTAAGTGGCCAGTGTGTGATTTAATACTATTTAAACTCCCCAAAGTCAACTATAAGCCCTAATAACGTTAGAGGCAGCCCTTTCTCCTTTGTGACATCATTCACTGCTGTGCACGTAAGTTGTTTCCAACATTTTATGCCAACTGCAAACATCCAACATGTTTTAATTGCCTCCTATTCATTCCATCGGTGAGGGAGGGATTCCTGCCTTGGGGTTACAGGGATGGCCTATCACAGAACGTCTGACACTGGACAGATCAAGATCTACTAGTCATGCATACAGCCTGGGGAAGGAGGCCACAACATGACATACAGGGCCACAGCGGGGCTGCGTTCAGGAAAAAAGTGGACAGGCAGGGCTGTGGGAGTAGGCTTTGTAGCATCGAGAAGAAGGGGTGCCTCTTGGCCTCAAGGGAGGATGTGACTGACTTGGTTGAATGATTCTACGGACTGGCAAGGAACTGAAACCTTCTTCTCAGGGATATAAGCAAGGACTGCGTCTGGTGCCCTGAATAAGGAGGGTTATTAGGCCAGGGAACCTTATCCACAGGAGCAGGGTGGGGAGGGAAGCATGTGGGAAGGCCATCGGAGGCCCTCTCGATTTAACCAGATGTCAAGGCAGCACATAACACTGAGCCTTACTCGAGCCTCATACCACATAGCAAAGCTGAAAGAATTTTATAGTGAAAAACTACACAACCACCACCCAAATTCTAGCAGTGACACTCTGCTTGTTGTATTACACATTCACCCATCTCTCCATCCCTCTTTCCATCAATTTATCTTATGTTTTATGTTTCAGAGTAAACTGCAAACAAAAGCATACTTCCTTCTAGATATTCCAGCATGAAAACCACGAAGTTGAATATCTGCATCGTTGTTTCTTTTGATGAGCATCTTGCAAACGATGAAATGCACAAGTTTTAAGTGCCCACTGTGAGTTTTGACGAGAGCATACACCTGAGTAACCAAAACCCCTATCGAGATATAGAATATTATTACCATCATCCCAGAAAGTTCTGTCATGGTCTCTCCCAGTCGATGCCTGCCTTCAGCTCCCTCAGAGGAAACCACTTTTCTGATCTAAGTTAGTTTTGTCTGTTCTTGAATTTCATATGAATTGCACACAACCTGACAATGTGTCCTCTTTATGGGAGTCTCCTTTCCCTCAACATACGTTTTCTGGGTTCGTCCCTGGTATGTTCCTTTTTATTGCTAGGTGGTAGTATTTCATTGCAGGAATACACTATGAATATGTACTTTTTCATACATTCTTCTACTGAAGGACACTTAGGCTGCTACGTATGTTTAAATAGAAGTCTTTCTATGGACATGTTTTCATTCCTCTTGGATAAGGCTTAAGATCACAGGGTAGAGGATATGAAACAGAAGGCCGTTTTCAGAGTGGTGGTTGTACAATGTATGTCTCCACCAACAATGTATGAAAATTCCTATTGTCCCAAATCTTCATTAATGTTTGGTGTTGTCTGTCTTTTTCTAACTCATTCTTGAGTTGAGTTTGGAAACTGAGAAGGTGTGTGTGCAAGAAGGGAGGGCTCCAGGGACCGTACAGAATTTTTGTAGAGCGTGGCCCCAAGCCTGTCGATTGTCATCAGACATTTTCCTGGCTGAGTCCAGGGCAGCATCGATCCCCTGTTCTTTGACATTTAAGAGCTGTGATGTCCCTGAAACCTGGCAAAGGTACTTGAGATATGACCCGAAGCTGCAGTGTTGGAGGCCACAACTATGCTGTTTGACACTTCGTGAAGGGTACTTTCTGCATGAGCTAACGACGTGCTGAGGCCTCGGGCCATGTCCGCTGGGGAGCCTGCGAACCTTCAGGGTTCACACACACACAGCCTCTTGGCTCCCTTCAGTGGGACTGAGTCAACAAAAAGCTGGCTCGCACTACCAACCTGTGGCCATTAGCAAGGCAGGTGAAAATGGATCTGGCCCTCCTCTACCTTACCATCCCTGAGGAACCGAGCAGCTGAGAGTGCGGAGGGGACGCTGTAGATGCATCGGCAGAAGAAAAAGTGCCCGGAGCTCTACATTCTGTTAAAAGAAAACATTGGCGCTGAAAGAAACAAAGCAGGAAGAAAAAGAAAACAAGCACATAGAGCTAAGGAATGGCGGTGTCTCTCAGCTCTGATCCACTGCTAAGCTGACATTGCTCCCTGAGGAAGGGGCAAGGAGGGGAAAAAAGTACAGCCACAGGTCCTCCCCCACGTGACCCCAGGACTAAGATGGGCAGCAGTGAGGAATAAGCTATGGTACATGTGATCACGGAACAAGCAGGATAGGGCACATGGCAAAGATAAACATTGAGGCCGGAAGTAACCGGCAGGAGGAATTTGCCCTTGTCCTTCACGGAGGGGAAACATCACGTGGTTTTGACAGGCAGGGCCGATTCCAAAGGCAGGAGACAGGAGAGCAAAAGCCGTGGTCAGAGAGTGGTCCTGTGTGGTCAGTCATCCAGGGGGTGGGAGCAGAGGCAGTCTGGGAACTTGAAGGCCAAGGTTAAGACCTTCAGTTTAATTCATTCTGCAATGAGGAGCCGTGAAAAATCAGGGAAGTGGTGTCCTGAAGGCTATGGCTTGGAAAGATGAGTCAGATTTCAAGGTAGGGCCTGATTAGCAGGAGATAGCTGAGGTCGTCACACCAGTGGGGAGGCAGTTAGAGAAGTCTACTGCAGCGAACCAGGTCAAAGGAGGTCAGGGCCCAAGCTGAGATGTCAGCAGAGGCTGGAAAAAAGGAGATGGATGGGAGAGACGCAGAGGGTAAATACACTCCTGTGTTTGTTCACCACCAAAGAGCACAAGCAGGCGGCACGTCCCCAAGGACGAGAATGCTGCAAGTCAGTGTGGAAACCAAGGACCTGCCACCCTGCTGTGTCCCAGAGGCCGGCCTGGAAGAGTGGGCAACACGATAACTTGGCCAACCTCCACCCCGGCCGCCTCGTTCCTCCAGACGCAGAAAACACAAGTGCTGATGTGCAGTGGACGCACCTGCTGTTCACTCACCTCCAGGGTCCAAGCAAGAGGAGGGTAAGGTCAATCGGAGGGGTGAGGGCGCTGTGTGCCATCCCCCTCACGTTCTCTCTGGTGACTTCACTTCCACTGGCGCTTCTCTAATGTGTCCTCCTCCTAAAGACCCACAATGGTCATGTAACCCCCCCTTGTGTCCCCCGCCGCCAGGCCCTCACTCAAACTGCCCTAAGGCTTCCCGTGGGTCTCAGGATAAAATTCCAAATCCCCCTCACCCTTCCACTTCTCCTAGTATCCTTCCTGTCCCTGCCCGCTGCCTCCAGTCATGCTAATTCCCTTGAGCAAAGTGCTAAGCATTCCCCTATAATGCCCCCTACCTGGAAATACCCTTCACCCCCTCCCCCAGCCACATCCCCCTCACCTCTTGGGCCCAGGGTGGCTGCCCTGCCCCTCACTCACCATCCAGTGTCAACAAGATTCCCTCTATTACTTTCTCTCATAGCACCATTTCCCCCCTTTCCCGGCACTGATTGCAACTCGTAGTTATATAATTATTTGATTTTAAACATTAAACGTCCATCCTCATTAGCTGGTGAACTCCATAAGGCAGAGGCCATGCCTGCCTTGCTCACTGCTGGCCCCAGGCCTTGTAGAGGCTGGGGCAGGTGCCCAGGGGCATGAACACGTTAGTAGAATGGATGTGTGAGTGAATCCTGAGCTCTGGCGTTCCATGGCCATCTCTCCAAGCGCAGCAGCCCGGGAAACACTGCTCACTGGAACCCGATTGCACGTCAGGCTCTTTTCTGGAAAGGAGGTTAGCCCTCCTGGAGGGTGCAGATGGTCACTTTCCTGGGAGTGGCTGAGTCTTCTCACAAGCCCTCGTGCATGCTTACTCCAATGCGATTTTACCTGTGAATGTGAAAACTACGAGCGCTAAACGTCTCCCTGGCCCTGCTAGGGAGGGGAATGGCTTCCCAGAAGCACCAGCAGGTGTAAAACAGAGATAAGTAAGTGGGTTTTTATCTTTACCGGCGTTGCACAGGAGCTGTGTGGATCCTACAACTCTAGTTAGCACGGACTTCGGAAGAGAAAAGCACTATTTTAAGGAGAGCCCTTCATATTACAATGGCATTTACAAAGTGACAGCTTCAACAGCTGTAGGAGTAGTATAAATAGTCTGAGACACAGCACTGCGCTATGACACCCCAACACATGCCCTTCAAGGGCCCAGTGGAGAAGGACATGCCAAAAATAGGGATCTGGCAGCTACTGGCACGTGTGTGATGCTGTGTTATGGAACTGTGACATACCTCAGCTTCCCCTTGAGGAGTGGGTCCAAGCTGGTACATATTTCGCATGTTTGCTTGCGTCATCAACACCCGGAAACAAAATCAGGTTAGACGGAGTGAAATCGTCCTTGCCAGTTGAATCAGCTGATGCTCAGGTTTATCAGAGCAGGGGTTCTCGGCGATGCTGCACATTAGAATTACCTGCGGAGTTTTCATAAACCCTGGTGCCCACAACACAGCCCGTAACGACACCCTCAGAATCTCTGGGATGAGGCTTGGATATGACTGTGTTTTAAGCCTCCCCAGGTGATTGCAATGGGAAGCCAAGTTCGAGAAGCCCAGCGTAAGGGTTTTTGAGATTTGGAGAAATGGCCCGAAGTAGTCAGGTATTTCATGACTCTAAACATAAATCAAGGCCGCATTGCCAGTACTGAGTTGATTATATAAAAGGAGAAAAAGGGAAACTGATGCTGGCTGAACGCTTGAGAGGCAGAGACAGGGTAGGAGTTAAGAGCACTTACTCTAAGTTCTTAACATCAACTCCTGGTTTTATTACTTCCCAGCTGTGTGAACTTTGGCAACTTGCTTAAAACCTCTGTGCTCTATTTCTGTCTTTTTTCAAAGCATAAGTGCAGCCCACAAATATTTCTATATTTACCTGCCTCGTGGACAACAGAAGGTCAGGGGCTGGGAGGAAGCCTTCCCAGGAAAGCAAAGAGCCCTCATGGGCCCAAGTGCATGAGGAGAAAGATCAGGCCACACGGACGAGGAGTCCAAGTACTTTCATGGGAACTACATGAGAAATCAGAGACATGGGGTCTTGTGCCTGAATTGAGGTTCTGACAGGACTAGAATTATTGCCTGCACTGAATGCCTTACGTGCATGGGGGCGGAGACAAAACAAAGCAGGCAGAGCTATAAAACAGGATTTCAGGGGCGCCTGGGTGGCTCAGTTGGTTAAGTGTCCGACTTCAGCTCAGGTCATGATCTCATGGTTCGTGGGTTCAAGCCCCACATCAGGCTCTGTGCTGACAGCTCGGAGCCTGGAGCCTGCTTCGGATTCTGTGTCTCCCTCTCTCTCTGCCCCTCCCCCACTCACGCTCTGTCTCCCTCTGTCTCAAAAATAAATAAACATTAATTTAAAAAAAATAGGGTTTCATTCTGAAATGCATCCAATTTATAAATGCTATGTATACACATAAGCGTGGCACATACAAGGTTCTCTCCCTTTCCTCCCTGTTTCTCGGAATCGTTCTTTTTACGACAAATAAGCTGAGTCTACATTCTAGAGTCTGAGTTCTTTGAGCCAAGAACATCCATACCTTCTCATCACCTAGCTCAGCAAGGCAGAGACTCTACTTCTACTTCTGACTGCCACCCCAAGAACACAGGGCTCCCTCCCCACCCAGCTCCTAGTCAGGGGGTACGGCAAGGCTTCAGCTACCTTGCTTAAGCTAAGTCCCAGTTGAATGAGGTCGACAGGTGGGGGCTCCCTTCTTCCACCCAGTCCCCATGTGTGGAAAGGAGGCTCTCCTCCCCTGAGCATAGAGAATACTGATCTCATCACTGTTGACTGGCTCATGAGGTGGTGCCTCCATGGCAGGAGAGGCAGGCTGAGGGGACCCCAGGCTGCTAACAGCAACACACACACACACACACACACACACACACACACACACACACAGTGAATACTCAACTCCTAGAGTAAGAGTGTCACTTAGAGTGCAGCCTGTCATCGTATCCACCTCCAGCTCTAGAGCCCCAGCTGAGACAGTTCTGCCTGAGGTGGGAAGCAGACCATCAAACAGGGAGCTCATAAGCTCTTTGCAAAGGAACTGACTTCATTTGCAACAGAGAGCTGAGAAGTTCAAAGGGGCCCTCAAGACAGAGGAGGTTGTGATGGAATCGGCTGGGGGGAGATTGGTGGATTTAGTGAAGATACAGCCCAGGCTTTAGGTTGGCTGGTTTATAGTAGACACTCGGGGAATAAAAGAGCTGGGAGGAGCACCCCTGGGGTCAGAAGAAATATTAAATATTTCAGTTACCTGCGGTCAACGATAGTCAGGGAGCAGAGGTCCTCCTTCTGAGGCATCCGTGGAAGAGTAATACTAGCCTAACCCTTTGTCACAATGTCTGTGTCATTCCCCTCATTTATCTCACCACAAAGGCATTTTTCATGTCATGTCACCAACACAAGAAGGGTGAATATAGTACGAGGAGTTATTCTGAGAGAGGTTGAGAGAGAGAAACCACATTCCCATAATGTATTACAGTATATTGTTAATTGTTCTATTTTATTATTATTGTTGCTAATCCTAACTGTGCCCGATTCATAAGCTAAACTTTATCATAGGTATGTATATAGGAAAAAACATAGTATATATGGGGTTGCATACTGGCCATTTTCATGTGTCTATCGGGGATCTTGGAATGTATCCCTTGTGGATAAGGTGGAGGGGGGGTACTGTCCCAACCTCAGAAACCACTCTACAATTTGAAAGGATTAAATACAAGCAATTTATGCGCAGGGCATTGTTTAAAGTAATAAAGCATTCAATGGAATATACACCTGCATGTGATCAGGCAAAGAGAGAAAGGGAGGCCTACGGATACCACTGTCACCCCCAGGTGACCACAGGCATACCCAAAGCTGTGCCTTCCTGTGGAGTAACATCAGAGGCTTCATTAACACTGTGTTGTGTGTGTTGGGAGGGGGATAAATGTAACCACAATAATCCAGACAGTCACTACAATATCAACAAGCCAATAACAACAACAAGCTGCAGAGGAGGGAGACTAGCTTCCAGAGTTGCTACACTGAAAAACAAGAGGAGACAGCACAAACTGCCTGTGAAAGATGAGATGTCAGACTTAGCAGCAAAGGACTTCAGAATAGCCCTTCTAAGTATGTTCATGGAACTGAAAGCATAATTAAAGAAGTAAAGCAAGATGTGATAACAATGCCCTATCAAATAGAGAATGTCGATAAAGAGACATAAATTACAAAAAAAAAAAAAGAGAGAGAGAGAGAACCAAGTGGAAATTCTGGAGTTGAAAAGTACACTAACAGAAATTAAAAAAAAAAAAAAATCATTCGAGGTTGCAATAGTAAACTTTACCTGGCAGAGGAAAGAATTAGTGAACTTGAAGATACATCAATAGAGATTATGCAAGCCAAAGAACCAAGTGAAAAAAGTAGGGGAAAAGTAGACACAGCCTCAGAGAAACACGAGGGATACCATCAAATGCATCAGCTGAGTATAAACAGAGTATCAGAAGGAAGGAGACAAAGGAGTAGAGGGAATATTCCAAAAATTAATGGCAGAAAATTTCCCAAACGTATTGAGAAACAACCTGCACATCCAAGAAGCTCAATCAACTCCAGATATAATAAAAACAGAGATCCACAAACAGACACATCATAGTAAAATTTCTGAAAATTAGAGACAAGGAGAAAGTCCCGAAAATAGCCAAGAGAAAAATGACGTCACTTACAAGGGGATCGCAGTAAGACATATAGTTGACTTACCACTCCAGGAGAAACAATGGAGGCCAGAAGACAGCAGGATAGTATTCAAAATTCTCAATTAAAAAATTATCAGCCAAGAACGCTATATCCAGCCAAGTTACCTTTCAAAAATGGAGGGGACAAGCACTGAGTAATGTATAGAATTGTTGAATCATTATACATAACACTGAAACTATTATAACACTGGACATTAATCATACTTGAATTAAAAAATGGTATTTGGGGCACCTGGGTAGCTCAGTCAGTTTAAGTGGCCGACTTCGGTTCAGGTCATGATCTCGCGGTCCGTGAGTTTCAGCCCCGCGTCGGGCTCTGCGCTGACAGCTTGGAGCCTGGAGCCTGTTTCGGATTCTGTGTCTCCCTCTCTCTGTGCTCCTCCCCTGCTTTCTCTCTGTCTCTCTGTCTCTCTCAAAAATAAACATTAAAAAAATAAAAAATAAAAAAAACCCATGTATATAATGTAATGTTGGGTTTATAACATACCACAATGTAATGTGTGTGTACTATTCTTGCCAGTAATAACACAAAGGAGGTAAGTGGGAGCAAAATTGTATTGGGATAAGGAAACCACTACAGATGGCAAAGCAACAACTATAACAAAGTATTTTTGTGTTTGTAACATTAGTAGATATACTATGTGTAATGCTATACCACAAAAAGGACGTAAAGGGAATAGAGCTTTATAGGAATGACATTTCAATATAACACTGTAATTATGCTAGTACACATTTGAAGCAGGCTCTCCTAGGTTGATGTAGATAATAAACCCCAGAGCAACCACAGAAAACATAACTGAAAGAAGACAGGTGAAAAAACATTAAAGAAATAAAAATGACATTTTTAATTTACAAAGTGGGAGTGGAAAGACCTTAAAAGTTGGAAAAAGGTAGGGAATAACTTTAGGTTTTAGGGAGTTTGTTTAGACAGAAGGAAGGTGCTGGGTCTTCTCTGAACATGGCTGAGTTTCTTGGCAAGAAAGCAGGATTCTGAGGACCAAGGTATTTTCAAACTTCCTCTGAACACTACTCTTTTTTTTTTAATTTGTTAAAATATTTATTCATTTTTGAGAGAGAGAGAGAGAGTGCACAAGCAGGGGAAGGGCATAGAGACAGGGAGACACAGAATCTGAAGCAGGCTCCAGGCTCTGAGCTGTTGGCCCATGGCCAGATGCGGGGCTCGAACCCATGACCGGCAAGATCATGACCTGAGCGGAAGTCCGACACTTAACCAACTGAGCCACTCAGGCGCTCTTTTATCTTGCGCAATGAAACAGTCTTATTTTTATGTAAATAATCCCAAGTGGGAGACTGACTTACAAATATTTTTAAGCAATTTAGTAAAAATGGTAGTATTCACACTGTACTGATTTGAGGTTGAGTATATAAAAGGATGAGGCTGTAGAAATCTGGTAATTGGTATGATCAACATAACCTGTCCAACCTCTGAGAGAGTTTAGGTTTATTAGATGATAGTATCTTTCTTTCCCTCTAAAATGAGATTGTTTACCGCCCTGGCATTAGCAGCAAGTTCCTAACACTGAGGACACCAGCGCAAGCTAAGTGTCTACTTTGATACTGCTCCTGTCTAAATGCATTAATATTTTCTGAAAGATGGAGAACTGCATAATTAACTGACTATATTTAGTGCTGAAGAGTTGCTATTGACATCTGTAGCACACAACTCTTAAAAAAACAATGATTGTTTCTCTGATAACCACAGAGGCAATTCTATCATTTTTGTAAACATCTAATCATGTAAGGAAAAAAATGAAAAGTAATATGCAGAAGCTACATGCAGAATATGAAAACAAAATACTGGGAAAAAAATCAAATAAGGCTGAAAAGATTTGGCAAGTGAAATGTGGTCCTGAAGAAGTCACTATGTTACAAAATGTTACTTCTCTTTACATTATCATTTTAGTATAATTGCCCCCCCCCCAAGCAAAGCCTAATAGAATTTTAAGGGATAGATATTTAAAGATGATTTATATATATGTGGGAAATCAGTGAGAGTGACTAAAAGGAGTTTACAAAATAACAGTGAAGGGGGCTTCTATTATCAGAAAATCAATGACATTAAAGAGTTACAGTTACTAAAGCAGCATGACACTTGCAGAAGAGAATGGATAGATATCCATGAATAAGAACAGAAAACTCCAAGAGAGACCCAAGGTCAGCACTGGTATAAAGACACTACAGATCAACAGAGGAAGTTTTATACTTTCCAGTAAATAGTGTTCAAATTTGCCTACATTTTTAGAAAAAAAATTGGATCTTTATTTCATATTATTCACCCCAATGCATATTAAACAATTAATGTAAGACCATGAGAGTAAGTAATGTAAGACCATGCAAAATACAGATGAATATCTGTTCACTTTGTGACAAAATACTTACTAAGCATAAAAGCAAATGAAATCAGAAAAAAAATTCGTATGTTAGAGAAAAATTTCAAGCTTCAACATGTTGAGAAGTTTGGAAGTAGGAAAAATATCCATAGCATTTACAACGGATGGTTAATATTTTAAATATTTAATAAATATTAAAATATTTTAAATATTAAATAAATATTAAAATATTTAATTAAAAAATTAAATATTTTTTTTAATTTTTAAAAAAATTTTTTTTAATGTTTATTTTTAAAAATTTTTTTTTTTGTTTCAACGTTTATTTATTTTTGGGACAGAGAGAGACAGATCATGAACGGGGGAGGGTCAGAGAGAGAGGGAGACACAGAATCGGAAGCAGGCTCCAGGCTCTGAGCCATCAGCCCAGAGCCTGACGCGGGGCTCGAACTCACGGACCGCGAGATCGTGACCTGGCTGAAGTCGGCCGCTCAACCGACTGCGCCACCCAGGCGCCCCTAATGTTTATTTTTGAGACAGAGAGAGACAGAGCATGAACAGGGGAGGGTCAGAGAGAGGGAGACACAGAATCTGAAACAGGCTCCAGGCTCTGAGCTGTCAGCACAGAGCCCGACGCGGGGCTCGAACTCACGGACCGCGAGATCGTGACCTGAGCCGAAGTCGGCCGCTCAACCGACTGAGCCACCCAGGCGCCCCAAAAAATTAAATATTTTTGTAAATCACTATGAAGGCAATACTCCTACAGTAAAATGAAAACAGATATAAGAGGCAATTCGGAAAAGAAGAAACACAAGTGGCCAAGTTAAAAACAAAACAAAAAAAAGTTCAGGGGCGCTTGGCTGGCTCAGTTGGTTAAGTGTCCCACTCTTGATTTTGGCTCGAGTCATGATGCCAGGGTCGTGAGTCGGAGTCTGGAGTTGGGCTCCGTGCTGGGTGTGGAGATTCTGGCTTGGGATTCTCTCTCTCCCTCTTCCTCTGCACCTCACCTGCTCTCTCTCTCTCTGTCTCTCACTCTCTCTCTCAAAAAAAAAAAAAAAAAAAAAAAAAAAAGCTCAAGTTCACTGTAATCAAGAAAACGAAAACTGCAACCATGATATAGCAGTTTCACTTATTATCCAGGGAGGATGTTTTTCATTCCAATTACAGAAAACCTGACTAAATGTAGCTCAGAGAATCGTAATGTTTATTATCTCACACAGAAGAGTCTGGTCTGGAGTTGGTGCCCTGCTAGTTAATTTAGTGACTCGCCATGCTGTCTAGGATCCACTTTTTCTATCTCTGCCCTCCTCTGCACGCTGCCTCTTGCTCTCCATGCGTGTCCCCTCAGGGTCACCTGAGGGGTGCAGTACCTCTAGTTTCTAGATGTCCCCTTCCACTATGATGAAAAAATGGACCGTTTTTCCCTCTGTGTCTCTTTTAATCAAAGAGTGACCGACCCACTTCCTAGGGGCCCTCAAGGAGTCCCTTCAGGCTCAGCTGGCTAGGATTGGGTCATTTGCCTGTGATCAACCTTGTTACTGAAAAGGGATATGGAGTTACACCTGTGGGTTTCGATTAGCTAAGATTTACACCCTGAGTCCGAATTAAATCCTGTATAGTTGATAGCGGAGTATCAGTGGATGCAAACTTCCTCAGTCAAGCTTTTCAGAAGCTTTTGGACTACATATACCCACTAACCCACAATTCTAGTTGGATGGCTCATAAAAGGCTTCTCACTAAATTATTTTTAAAAATAAGAAATAAGCCACATGCACAAAAATAAGTAGTTGGTTAAAGAACTCAGGCTATCATTACAAGGTAGAATAATATGGAGCCATCAAAATTGTTTTATATACAAGTTATTTATGTGGACATATATTCATGTTCCATCAAGTGGGTAGGAACAATGCTTAAAATATTATCCTATCCTTTAAAAATATAAGTAAAAGTCTGGGAAGATATATACCAATATCTTTTTAAATGCTTATTTATTTATTCAGAGAGAGAGAGAGAGAGAAGAGGAGGGGCAGAGAGAGAGAGAGAGAGAGAGAGAGAGAGAAAGAGAATCTCAAGCAGGTTCCACACTGTCAGTGCAGAGCTCCATGCAAGGCTCAAACCCAGAAGCTGTGAGATCATGACCTGAGCTGAAATCAAGAGTCAATGCTTAACCAACTGAGCCACCCAGGCACCTCTATACCAATATCTTAATACTGATGTGATGGCTGCAAATTATTAATTTTCCCCTCGGTTTGGGGGGTATTTTGCAACATTTTTAATATTAAAGTTATTTTGTAATTAAAATGGAGGAAACATTAAAAAGGAATAATATTCAATCTTGTTTTATATTTTTTCTTCCCTTTCACGGCCAAGATGAAGGCTCTGACAAGTATGACACGTGCATTAGTCTGGGATGTTTGCATCAAGAAAGAAGAGACTGGCTCAGCTGTGTGCCTGGTTCCTGGCACCAGGAGCCTGCGGAGGGACAGAAGTTCAAGCAGAGCGCGTCATGTGCAAGAACCAGAAGACCTGGGCTCCTCTGAGCCTGGGGGCACCATCGTTACCTCTGCGAATGTCCAGCCCTCATTCAGCTCTTAAAATGCAATAGGAAAGTGGCTTTGCATTATTTTTAAGTAGAGATTTAAATAGGTGCTTATGTTTGCCCAGAGAAGCAGCGGGTAGCAGCAGAAAGCACTGCGGGAAAGAAACTATATAGATGTGTAGCAATTTTGTTTCATCGTTACATAGTACAAATCCCCACCCTTCTTTCCCCCTCCTTTCCAGCGAGTTCGGGGACCAGTATTCCTCTTAACTGCGGAAGCTATTTGGAAGAGCTCCATAACAACCAGAATAATGAGAGCTTAAATTACAGCATACTTACTCTGGGCTGCCTTGCTAAATTCCTTGCACATTTTATCACATTTAATCCACATGACTACCTTGGGAAGTTGATGCTATTTTTAATGCTCTTTTCACTGAAAAAGAAACTGGTAACTTTTTTTAAACGTTTTTTAAGGTTACTTTTAAAGGTCATGGGTCTAGGGAGCCGCAGAAGCCAGCGTGTATCCTTGTCTGTTAGGCTCTGAAGTACAAGCTGCCCTCTTCCCTACTGTGTTGCTCCTTAAATTTGGGGGAAAGGGGTGTAAGCATCACTAGGCGTGGCTGAAGGGCAGAGCCAGAGAAGGCACAATATCAGAGTCCTCTGTGTCTCCCAGCAAAGTGCGCGGGAGAGTTGGCAGTAAAAGAGCTTTAGGGAGGGTGTGGGGGTGTGTGTTTGGGTAAGAGCACTGGACCTGCTCTGTTGGGGGAAGCACACCAGTGTCTCACTGGGCATTGGGTCTTAGAGAAGCAAATTAGATTGCAGCTGCAACTGTCACATTCTATGGGACAGTCTTCTCCTTTTAAGAATCCAGGTTTGCAACCCTTGACCCTTGATTCCTAAAGTTATGGGACTATTGTCCTCTAATCATGGATTTTCCCATGTGCTTCGGTAAACAGAAAAACACATTCACACAGACACACACCAGGATTTCTCACTTTAAATTGCTTGGGTCCAGGAGGAGTGAATGCATAAGCCTAATGAGGTCTGTACATGGGTGAGTGCCATCCGCTCTCCTGGGTACATTACCTGATGGCAGAGGTTTCCTTCTGAGGTTTCCCTTTGGAATGTTAAGTCTATGGTCAACTTAGGCATGGAAGTCACCATGGCCACCATTCATGCAAAGGATTTTATTAAATATCTACTATAAGACAGAAACAGAAATGATGTAAGACTGACCTTCATATATATATATATATATATATATATATATATACACACATATATATATATACACATATATATGATATATATGGTATCTTTATATCAATATATAATATTGATATCCTCTCATATATTATGTATATAATATATATATATGACATTTTTATATACCCCATAACTTCCAAGTTGCTTTATGTGACTATTAAGGCTGTATAAGTACAACTTATATAAATGCTTTTCCAGATTCCAAGAAAAATTCAAGGGGTACCTGGGTGGCTCAGTCGGTTAAGCATCTGACTTCGGCTCAGGTCATGATGTTGAAGTTTGTGACTTCAGTCGCTGCCTTGGGCCCTCTGCTGTCAGCTCAGAGCCCGCTTCACATCCTCTGTCCCCCAGTCTCTCTGCTCCTCCCCAGCTGGTTCTCTCTCTCTCTCTCTCTCTCTCTCTCTCAAATAGATAAACATTTAAAAAAATTCTGTTCAGTGGTACAGGTAATATTCATTGGTGGACAATAATAAACCTTTGTATTTTAGGATGGAAGGGTTTTCGTGCATTGTCTCATGACAGCTATTTAGGGTCTAAATCCTTAATTATCACCACTAGTTACTGCCGGCAGGCCCCCTCGTCTCCATGATCAGCTCTCCACAGCACACGTGGCCTCTCCAGGGCCCAATGTGTTCTCCGGGGCATAACTTCTGCTGTGAAGAAGCAGTTGTCTACCACTGCTGTCACATTTCGTTTACTTTCACTCCTGAAAAGCCAACGCAATATTTTAAGAGGAATAGTGTTCCTATCTTCATTCCACAACCCATTGATTTTTGAATAAAGGAAAGGTTTAGGAAAGGCAGTTCACTAAAGAGGAAAAGCCAATAAATGTGTGAAAATGTTCAAAGGCACATAAATCAAAATAGGATTGAGGCACCAATTTCACCTTTCGAATTGGCAAGCATTTTTAAGTGACTGCACCTCAGTTGGCAATGGTGAGGGGAAACTGGAATTCACCTGGCAGGATATAAATTGGTCTAGAATTTCTGATGGAAAATTTGGCAAGATGCAACAAAAGCCCTAAAAAATGTGCATATTCTATGGTCTCAAATTTCTGCATCTACAAGTTTTTGTCAGAACATAATAGCGATCACGCACACATATAAATGTTTCAAGATCTTTATCAAAGTGTCGTCCAGGTTATTTAAAAAGTGGAAGTAAATTTCAAACAATTGATGAAGTTGATTTTGACACCAAATAGTTCTAATAAGGTAGAATAATCTTTACTGATATGGAAAATATTCACAATATTCCATTCAGTGAAAAAAAGGCTATAAAATATTATGCATTTTATTATCCCATTTGATTTTATGTAATAAAGTGTGTGTGTGTGTGTGTGTGTATGTGTGTAAACAGAGGATGGGTGTGGGGGAAACAGACTGGAAGAACAGATATCAGAATATCACCTATGGTATTCTCTATCTGGTGGTATTAAAAGCGATTTAAGAATTGGCTAAGGAAAGATGGCCAAAAATATTATTTTGTGGACACAGTTTTCTGTGTTAAAAAAACCAATTGTGCTGTGACTTTAGTGAACCAGTCAATGCCATGTAAAAAGCTGATATTTAATTTCCTGCATTTGTAAATCCAAATACGGGTTCACACAAGTCGATGTCAGTCACTCTCAATAATAGTCTACGAGACTGGCTAACCCCCTCACTAAAGTCCTTTGTATTAATAAAAGCTACCTTGTAATGAATGCTTAATATACCCTGAGCTCAGGGCTAAGTACCTTTTGGTATAAATTCATAAAATCCTTTCACGAACCCTTTGACCTAGGTAAAATCAATCCCCTTATTGTTGAAAACCCCAAACTTGGCGCCTGGGTGGCGCAGTCGGTTAAGCGTCCGACTTCAGCCAGGTCACGATCTCGCAGTCCGTGAGTTCGAGCCCCGCGTCAGGCTCTGGGCTGATGGCTCGGAGCCTGGAGCCTGTTTCCGATTCTGTGTCTCCCTCTCTCTCTGCCCCTCCCCCGTTCATGCTCTGTCTCTCTCTGTCCCAAAAATAAATAAAAAACGTTGAAAAAAAAAAGAAAAAAAAAAAGAAAACCCCAAACTTGACAGAGATTAGGAGGCCTGCCCAGGTCACAAAGCCAGTCAATACCAGACAAAGAATGGAAACCCAGCTCTGTGCAGCTCTACACCTTTAGACATCACCTCTCTGGAACACAGCCTCCCACCCACACGTCTGCTGGCACTGCACCAGGAACCTTCAGGGCAATGACCTCATAAGCCCTTCAACTCCATTAAGGTCCCAAAGCACACCGGCTTCCTCTGTTTCTTCTGTCTGACTGAAAGTCAACTGAATATTATAGATAATCTGAGAGATATCTAGTGAGCTGAGAAAAAAAGGAGTATGTTTGCTCAAAATTCTTTAGGTATGTTTCTAAGAACATACATCTCGGAAATAAGAAAACAGCTCGATGAAGCTCATGTGTTTTGCATAAATATCATTATTCTTGTACCCCGCAGCAAAGCAAATATTGGTTTATACACTGCCTAAAGAGCCTTAGGGGAGAAATTAGCATGAAAACCGTTTGCTTCCTAAATACAAAGCTTAACTCACAAAATCCAATTGAAATAAAGATAGCACCGCGAAATAAATCTGATAAAGAGGGCACAATGAAACATCTCTGTGATGACTTAGGAGAAAAAGAAGAAACCGAGAAGCGTCACTCAAATTGTCCAGGACTCTGGTGGGTGGAACCCTGAGACCCGAGGAGGCTTTGCTTGCAGCAGGGTGGTGTCATTAAAACAGGCAGGGGGCAAACAGGGATCCGGGTGGGCAGCCTACAAAGCCAATGCATGTCACCAGGAGGGAGAAGGGAAGCACAGCCTACCTAGAAGTAGCTTGGGAAGGCTAAAAGGGAAGACCAGAATGCTAATCATTCCTAGGGCTGGACCCTTTGGCATTCACAAAACTTAGTCCTGCCCCAGGACCTGCTCAGAAACAATACAAGAAGTAGCCTTCCCAGTGGCCAGCATGTGCCCGTAGAATTGTTCTCTTTCCTAAGGTTCAGTTGTGTTGTGCTTGTACCGGAACAGCCAGTCGAGAGCCAAGAAGACCCTGCATCCTACTACTTCTCTGAATAACCCACAAGTCTGGGTGGGGTGAGGGAGTGGAGGTGGGGGTTGGACTGGGGATCAAACTGCTGGCCAAATCCTGGGGGGACCCCCAGTCTCGAAAAACCCCTTTGGATCTGCATTGCCACAAGCTATGCACTCCTTTTCTTTGCCTTGTCTTTTTACACTACTACCTCAGGCCTCTAAAGTCTGGCATTTTTGTCCCCATCCCACGATCAGCCAAAGATGAAAGGCATGTAAGGATGGCATAACAGAATTTTCCAGCTCCTGCTGAAATCCATTTTCTACTGGGAGCAGCAAATGGAGCCAGCTGATCAGAGGGCTGGCAAAGAGATGCAGGCTGAGAACTGATGCTCTTTATCCATCTCTAACAACCCTGGGAAGAATTCCCAAACAGCACCATTTATAAAAGAACCAGAAATGACCCTGTCCTGACATAGCCCACAGCTTGTCACAAAATCCTTATGTGTCATTCCAAAGATCGCTTTAATTTTATACACTTTGTTTTCTTCTTAATGAAGCTTTTCAGATAATTTACTTCTTAGAAACATGAAGAGTACTTTAAACACTCTAAGGTATGTATGTTTCTGTGGCTAGTGTTATAAATACTGCCGTGTTAATCTTTGTGGCTTTAAAAACATCTTTGCTCCACTATGCTGCTGATCAACATGGCCCAGGGAAGCCATCTGAATCACACGGAGAAAAACTGGAAAGGAATTTAATAAACTTCAATTCATTTCTCTTATGGATTTTGAAGGAGATAACAACAACAAAAAAAGGTATTTTTCAAGACTTCGGTAGAAAGAATTGATTTTCAATTAGTCAGAATAGAAGAAAATAAACGTGCTCTGCTCAGAATGCAAAGGATCAAACAAGTAGGCAAATTAAGCTCTAATGAACCTGAGCAAGACGTTTAATCTGAGTCCCGGTTTTTGAAATCTATAAAACGAGAATGACAACTGTTACTGCACGAAGATTACGTTTCGAAAGGGGGGCCTTGGCACATATGAGCACTTTGTCAGTGCTCACCATCATCACTGCCATGATGGCAATGGCTGCCATTGCCATTTGTTACTGCCACCATATGTGCTTGTGGGTGAGGCTGAACGAAGGAAGATGGAACCAGTGTGCCATGGGAACTTACTTGGTTACAAGGTTGGGACAGTGAGGCCAAATCCTGGTTCTTCAGCTGACCTAGTGGATCTGATGACTACATATTGCACATCTAGTCTCGGGGAGGTGTTCTATAAACACGCACCTCCGGTCACACGGAGGTCTGGGTAAAGTCATGATGCTCTTGTCACGCTGACCCCTGTACCTGAAAACATGTCTATCTTGCAAGTACTATGTTGACTGTATGAGAAAGTCAGACAAGTGACTGAGTTGGGGACTCGAGCCACCCATCTGTCTATCTCTCTAGATGAAGAAAGTCTTGAATGCTGTATTTTCACTTGGTAGAAGTGGGTAAAAGAGCTTACCCTGCAGACACAATTAATAAACAGACATTCCTTGAAACTCTACCTATTTATATGTTGTGATCTAAATTATTATTTCCCTTTTTCTTAAAGGGAAACAATATCCTCTTACATATGGATTCTCATCAACTTTTTTCATCTGCCACTCATTCATCTACCGTTTATTGTGTTTTTTCTTTGTGTGAGGTAGAGAGCTAGTCGTTGGACCTATTGGCTGATAGTGATCAAGGAATAGTGTCGAGGATTCATGTGGCAAAACAGGAGAGACTTCATTATGCTACTGCCTCAGGAGAGGTTATGGGGTGCCCACGTTCAGTCATGAGTCCCTCTTATGCCCATAACCACATGCACTTCTTTCTAAATATCCTGGGCCTGGGTCTCACATTCCTCCAGTCTACGAGGCAATGAACACTAGGTATTCTAATTTCTCAAAAAGAAGGCATAGGGAGGTACGGCATCCAATTACTGGGAATTGACAGTTTTGTGCAGACAAGGCTTTGAAGGCCTGTGGGTTCACACAATGGGACTAATTAAGAGTGATCAAATAAAAATGAGTTGCATATAGCTTCCTGCCTCTGGATGTGTGGTGATGTACAACCCCAAACATACACAGAGACTTCTTGAGAGAGATGGGAGCAGGCTGTGAGGAGTAGGTATGAGAAGGACACGGCCTGGCATGGCCACAAATTCAGTCACAACTAATTGATGATGGTGGCACCAACAGCTTCATTATCCTTGAATGAAACATTTGTGGACATCTTCAGGAAAAAAGGACAATGCTTATCCTTTGCAAAGCTAACTCTTTGCATAAAAATACACAGTTTGTGGAACTGGAGCTAGAAAGTCATTATTGAAGGTAAGAGAGATTTATTAAGATGCAAAGTGAAATTTGAAGTTTCCACCCATTTTGACACAGGGGCTACATGAAGCACCACATCCTTCTTTGGCAAGAACACCCCTGGTGAGTCATCTCACAAGGGTTCTGATTAGTGCCTTTCAGTTCCAGAAAATGAGGGGTACGCATCACCATGCGTGTTAAGTCACTAAGGACTTAGGAAAATAATCCTTCAGAAGGACTAAAGTTCCAGGGAGGTCAATTACACAGGGCACAGCACCAAAGTTCTATGTGTTTGGTAAAGTCATCTTGCTGGTGTTTTTAGTCATAAATTACTTTTTGCAAAACCAGCCCTCCTCTTGGCTAAAAGGATGGCCACGGTAACTCCAAAATGGCGTCACATAAGAGCGAATCTGCATAATCACCAGGTAGTGCATACAGAGCCCTCAGCATGAGGCTGGGACATAATAAGAAGGGACCCATGGTCTTATTATCATTTATTTTTTTATCATTTCCATTTCATGTGTGTGCAAGTTAATGCCAACAGTGCTTCTAAGAGTATTATGAGAATATTTAATAGAAGAATTGTTGTTTATATGAATGGGGAATGGAAAAGTGAAAATATTACTGTGGGCTCTACAGAATCAGAGGAGTCACTAGCGACATCCATCCGATGTACTGGTGAGGGGAGGATAAGTCAGAGCTCCCGGGGAAACAGGAGAGGCTGTGTGTACCTGGCTGTTAACATGGGACCGCAAAGGTGGAGTTCTTGGAGAGTCTGGGAAACTGTGGCCTCTGTGGAATCATTCACCCCTTGGAAATCCACCACCTGCGGGCAAGCGCTGGGTGGTGGGCAGATATGAGCAACAGCAAGAGCCCAGGGGCTGAGGGGCACCACACACGCGGCACTGTTTGTGATCGTCCCTGCTCCACCAGTGCGAGGTGGGCCTCAGCATTACTTCCGCCTCCCAAATCTCACACAAGGTCCTCTTCTGACTCTAACTGGGAACCGTACTGGGAAGAAAGTCCTGGGAAATGTTTTCTCCCTTGCACAGGAGTAGCAATGCCAAACGAATAGAATAATGCCTTAGAGTCGTGATGTCATACGTGAGCTCTGGAATCTACCCCTTGCCAGCTCTGGAACCTTGACAAGTTTCTTCACTTCCTGAAGCCTCAGCTCTCCATATGGAAAATGAAGGTAATAATAGAATCGACCTCAGAAAGCTGATGGGAGGATTAAATGAAGTAATACCTACCGAGGGCTTTGTTCAGGCACAAAATGACAACAACAATAACAATAATAATAGGATTATACAATTTACGTTAACGGTGAGGGTATGAAATCCAACATGGCTTTCTCTACTCAGTACCCCAGAAACTGACCAGGACTATACTGATGAATAGCCAGAGAAGTCCAGCCTGCTCCAAATTCAGTCGTTGACAAGATGTCATGGTCTGCAGGAGAATACAGTTTATCCTACTTCTCTAAGCATGAGCCTTAGCCAGTCAATTACAAGAGTAAATGTGCTTGCATGCTATGAAAATCCTTTGGGTTAGCTGTGTGTTCAGAGTGGCATGAAACAAGTAGAGATGGCTCTCAATAGGCTGTCTGACTTGAGAGACACCACAAAGAAACTGACTCACTGTCAAGCTAGATACGCACTAAAACCAGCTTTAACACTGTGAATTACTTCTGATGATGTCTAGTCAACACAACTGTCTTCAATCCAACAGTCATGTTTGAATATACTTATTGTGTGTGTGGCTGTGTGTGTGTGTGTGTGTGTGTGTGTATGTGTGTGTTCACTAAGCTGAGAGCTTCCATTTATTGAGCAACTACTAAGTGTCATTTACCATGTTAGGCATTAACTATTTAATTAAAGTAAAGGTAAAATTTAAAGTCATTTCAGTATAAGGGACAAATAAAACATAATTCTTGCACCCCCAAAGCTCATGGTCTCACAGAATAGAACAGGAGGTGGAGGCAAAATCTTCTTCTCATGAAGATCGTGAGAACTGTTTTATAAGTAATAGAAACACATTGCCGTGGGACCCCAGAAGAAGGAAAGACCACACGTTCAAGTTTTCAAGTGTCGGCCCACACATTACTTTCTCTAAAAGGTCATGCCCAAATGAAAGCAGTCCACCTCCCTTTCTTACAATACCCTGATTTATTTTCCTCAGAGCTGTTAGCACAATTGGCAATTAAAAAACTTTTTTCTTTGTTACCATATCCTTCAAATGGAAGATAAACTCCACAAGATGAGAAAATTTATTTATTTTGTTTGATGCTAATTCTTCAGGGACTAAGACATTGCTTATCGCTTAAGATGCTCAATAAAAACCTGTTAAACGAATGAATACGTAGCTGATAGACTCCACGAAGGCTTCATAAAGGAAGAGAAGCTGTGTGCCTTTACATGCACATTCATTCAAGATGTGTCTTAAACGAATGTCAAGGAGGGTTTGCAGTTAGAAGAGTTCAGTTATTATGGGAGAAAGAAAAAGGTGACTAGAAGTCCAGAAGCAGATGTCTCAATTCTCAAGCAAACAGCAGCCACCAGGATACATGCCTGTCTTGGAATAATGTATGAATGCATGTGTCGTTAGTTCAAAGAAAATGTGACCAAAGAGGGCTGCGGTTGAAAGGACAGCAGAGTTTCTGACGTGAACAAACTTTGTAAGAGGACGTTTTTGACAAGTGATAATTTGTGGTTGGCTTAATGACAAACATTCAAAACACTAAGCAAATAAAAGAAAAAAAATAACAATCAAAGAAAAGAAAGGTTAGTTAAGTTTGATGTCAGGAACTCACTGGCTGTAGACATATTCTTTCCCCTTGGGGCACTCACACAGGTGACAAGGCACCAAGGTGCCACATCAGGTACCTGAGATCTCTCATGGGAATAAACTCTTCAAGTAGGATGCAACAATTCACTTACTGCTTGTGGCACAGGTTGGTAATCCTCTCCAAATATCTGGTTACTAAGCATCTTTTTTGTGGGGGGAGGGGTTTCATGTGAGTATTTCTTGTATTTAAGGGATCTGTCCCTTTTAGCCCTAGGTCATTAAGAATGGGAGCACTGTCTTCTTGCTCCCTCTCTCTGTTAGCTATCCAAAGAGTCAGAAACAAAAGATTCTAAGAGAGTAGAACAGAAGAAGCCTGGACCCCTGAGTCACTGCTTGGAGGAACATCCCTGATGTACATCAGACTGATGTAAGTGAGGGACAAAATTTTGTTGTTGTAAGCCTAAAACTTGGGGTATCTATTTTACTGCAACATAGATGAGACTAGTCATCCTAATATACTAAAAAAAATACTTTATCCTTTCTTTTTTTCTTTTTTTTTGTGGGGGAGGGAAGCAGTGGGGTTTAGTTCTGTTTAAATCTTCATAGGTACTCTCATCATAAAGGGCCACCACTTAAACAATTCAGCCAATTAGATTAATGACCTTGCTTTAAACCCCTGTTCCCATTCAGACCTGGCACATCACAATATAGCTTCAGTAATATACAGTATTGATTTGATCACCGTTTTCCATAACCGTAGAGTCAGTAGACTCCCATTCAGGAAGTGAGATTGAAAACACTTCTTATCATTGAGGAGGGCACTTGTTGGGATGAGCACTGGGTGTTGTATGGAAGCCAATTTGACAATAAATTATATTTAAACATTTTTTTAAAAATAAATAAAACACTTCTAATTTTGAGGATCAGAGAATCTGATTTGGGTAAGCTCTCTGAAATTTCCCTACATTCTTGGCCACCTTTTCTTCCTCCCATATTTCAATTGACCCTTATTTCATTCTTATATTCCGGCTAGGATAAACAACTCAATCCAGCCGAATAATGAAGCGCGATAGGAGGAGAGAAGTGAGGAGTCAAGCACAGCAGGAATCTGTGTAAAATTGGGGCCCCTGCTACTCCAGGGGGGCGCTGCCCACCAGAATGCTATGTAAGAAATGTCCTCTGCAGAATCATTCCCCGAGACACCTCGCACTGAGTGCTCCAGGGTGTGGTGTACATACAGAACCTGCTTCTCATCCTTATACAGTTTAGTGGCAATGTGAGAAATGTAACAGCAATCCAGAACCCAGAGTGAATTACACCCTCAAAGAGAAATTGATCCAATTAGGCCACGGTCTCAGAGTAGAATAAGCAATGCTTTAGAAAAAGACAAAGGCTGATTAGTGCACACCCTTGGAATATCTTGCGAAAATACAGTAACATCTGACCTCAGACCCTCTTGCCCATTTTAGTTGTGTGCCTTTGTATTCCCACTTGACATGATTTCCAAATAATTGGTGAAATTATTACAGATTTTGGTTCAATAATTGCATAAGCATTCAAGCATGAATTTGGAGAGAAAATTAAATTAATATAAAAACTTATATTCACTGAAGCCTCAATTATTCTCCTTAGAGTTTAAGTAATAAGCAAAGCTCTAACTCTAAGGGTCTAAAGTACTTTCTGATATGAATTTATCAGTGAATGTATGTGTGTGTGTGTGTGTGTGTGTGTGTGATCATGCTCACTAATGGAAACTCAGAGAAAATAGAAAAGAAAACATAGGGGAAAGCAGACTCAGTTGGGAGTCTGCCATCCAAAGCTGCCCATGGAATAGCGTATTGTATATTTAACAGAATTAAAGTTATATTTCAAGGTATTATAATGTGAATAAAATGTATAAGTTGTGTTTTTATTTTCACAATGTATACTGTGCTTTCCCCCAAATCATCAAAAATCAGCTTTTAACAATTTTTTAATGTTTATTTTTGAGAGAGAGAGAGAGACAGAGAAAGAAAGAGGGAGGGAGAGGCAGAGATAGAGGGAGACACAGAATTTGAAGCAGGCTCCAGGCTCTGAGCTGTCAGCACAGAGCCTGATGCAGGGTTTGGACTCATGAACTGTGAAATCGTGACCCGAGCTGAAGTCAGACACTTAATTGACTGAGCCACCCAGACACTCCTGTAGAGTGGACATTTAATAAATGTTCGATTTTTTTTAAGTTTATTTTTGAGAGAGAGAGAGAGAGAGAGAGAGAGAGAGAGAGAGAGAGCACACACGCACGCATGAGTGGGGAAGGGGCAGAAAGAGAGGGAGACACAGAATCCGATGCAGGCTCCAGGCTCTGAGCTGTCAGCACAGAGTCCAACGCGGGGCTCCAACTCACAAACTGTGTGTGAGATCACGACTTGAGCCAAAGTCGGATGCTTAACCAACCGAGCCACCTGGGCACCCCCAAAATCAATTTGTAATATACAACGGAATATGACTCAGCCATAAAAAAAGAATGAGGTCTTGCCATTCTTCTCATCATAGATGGACCTAGAGTGTATTAAGCTACATGAAATAAGTCACAGAAAGACAAACACCATATGATTTCACTTATTCATAGAATGTAAAAAACAAAAGAAAAAAACCAGAATCTCAAATACCGAAACAAACTGGTGGTTGCCAGAGAGAAGGTGGATGGGAGGACAGGTGAGATAGAGGAAGAAGATTAAAAGGTACAAGCTTCCACTTATAAAATAAATAAGTAATGGAGATGAAAAGTACAACATAGGGGATACAGTCAATAACACCGTATGGGGTCCCTGGGAGGCTCAGTCGGTTAAACGTCTGACTCTTGATTTCAGTTCAAGTCATGATCTCAGGGGTCATGGGATTGAGCCCTGCATTGGGCTCCTGCGTTGAGCACTGAGACTTCTTGGGATGCTCTCTCTCTCTCTCTCTCTCTCTCTCACTGTCTCTCCCTCTGCCCCTCCCCCGCTTGCATGCACTGACTCACACTCTCTTTCCAAAAAAAAAAATAGTGTAATAATATTGTATGGTGACAAACTGTGACTGTATTTATCATGGTGAGAATGAGTAATGTACAGAATTATTGAATCGATATGTTGCATACATGAAACTAATACAACATTGTATGTTAATTATACGTCAACATAATAAAAAAATAGAACTTTTAAAAAAAATGTTCTTAAAAGTTACATTATATTGCATACAAGTGTATCAACATTTAATCCTACATATCCTTATTACTGCATATTTATATTATTTTTAAAAGTATAGCTCATTTACAAATAATTAGTTATATATCATCATGTTTATACATAGGCATATTTTCCATGTTTTAAGTTATTAACCTAGGATATCTTCCTGGAAATGCAACACTAGGTCAGAGGATATAGTCCTTTCTTGAAATGAATTTGGGGCCATAAAAATACATTTCTGAATACAAAACTAATTGTGAAAAATTATAATGATCCATGCTATTGCTACCAGAAAATAATCACCACTAGTTGTGTTTGCCTTTTTTTTTAATGTTTATGTATTTTTGAGAGACAGAGAGAGACAGCATGAGTGGGAGAGGGCAGAGAGAGAGAGAGGGAGACCCAGAATCTGAAGCAGGCTCCAGGTTCCGAGATGTCAGCACAGAGCCCGATGTGGGGCTTGAACCCACAAACTGTGAGATCCTGACCTGAGCCGAGGTCAGAGGCTCAACCGACTGAGCCACCCAGGCGTCCCTGTGTTTGCCTTTTTTATTGATACACATATTTCTTTTCACATGCAAAAATAAATCCAAATGTAAATGGTACTATGACCAAGCGATCACCTTTTATATTAAAATGTTCTGATGCCTCTAGAATCCCCAGGGTTGGGGCGGGTGGGGGAAAACTGAATGTTTCCAAGGATAATACTGGATTTGCACATGAAGGAGAGAGGAGAGTGGAAGTGGAAAGTGTTGGCTGTGTTTAAAGCAATCTGCTTGCTCCTCCATATTCAATGTTCTCCTCTCAGAACCTCATTAGAAAGAGTCTGTCACTTCACTTCCAAATGCATTCTGCCCAGCAGGATTGGCTCCTCTCCAGATACCATCAACTTCACAGAAATCAATGTGGCGGTGGTTGCCCATTCCAAGAATAATCACTTTAAAGACTCCTTGAATATAAAAAATCAATAACAGAGCAAGTCACTGCAATCCGTATAATTAAATCACTCCCAAGCACCCTCATTTTTTCTCCAAACAATTGTGGTAAGAGTCTGAGCTGATGGAATCTCCTTAGGGTGCCTCATCTGAGCTCCAGGAGAGTCAGGGCTGGATTCAGACTCATCTTGCTCCTGTGGCAGTCAGTGCTTCTGATCTCAGACAACAAAGCCAGAGCACCAGATAGGCAAGGAGAGAGGTCAGGTGGAAAAACAAACGTCCCTATTCTTGTGAGAGCGAGCGACTGTGCGTTTGGTGGGGTAACGAGCCACTAAAGTCAGCTCCTGTCCATCATCTGTACCAGCAGAGAGAGGTCGGTGCTCACTAAGGGGTGTGACCGGTGGCAGGCTCACCTGCCTATTGGAGAACATGCCTGGCATTTCCTTCTCTATGTGAGGCGCTGAGGTGAGGCACGGACAAATTATAATACAATGTCCTTGATGAAGGAGAGATGAGAGGGAGCAAGCAGGAAAGAAGCAGTCAAAAACACAGGAGCCGACTGAGAAGTACAGCAACAGATTGCATACGTTGAGGGATGAGAATGGTATAGGGATAATTACCGGAAAGCTTCATGGAGAAGTAAGACTTTGTTGAGGGTCCAAAAATAAAGAAGAAGAGGTCTGCTGCTGATGATGGGAGATTAAATATTTCAGACCAACATCACCACTGAGAACAACCAGAATATGTGGGGGGTGTGTGTGTGTGTGTGTGTGTGTGTGTACATGCATGCACACCTGCTCTTCTAGTGTCCTAGAAGATCATCTTACATTTCAAAATTAAGAGACATGGTTCTATACAAACCATGGGTCAATAAGGAAATTACAAGAGAAATTGGAAGATATTTGAAACAAATGATAAAAAAAGATAAACATTGTAACTGTAATATGAAGCTAAAGATGTTCTCAGACAGACATTTATAGCCTGAAATACAATGTTTTTTTAAAAAAGGTACAAAATCAGTGATTTAGACATTAACAAAAGGCATTCTCAAAAAAACTAGAGAAAGAAAAGTAAATTGAATACAAAATAAAAGGAAGCAATAAATAGATGATCAGAAATCAATGAAAGAGAGAGAAAAAGACTAATAAGTTAGATACACCAGGACAAGATACATCAGTTTAAAAAAATAGGACAGCAGGGGCGCCTGGGTGGCTCAGTCGGTTAAGCGTCCAACTTCAGCTCAGGTCATGATCTCACAGCTCCTGAGTTTGAGCCCCGCGTCGGGCTCTGTGCTGACAGCTCAGAGCCTGGAGCCTGTTTCACATTCTGTGTCTCCCTCTCTCTCTGCCCCTTCCCTGCTCATGCTGTGTCTCTCTCTGTCTCAAAAATAAATAAACATTAAAAAAAATTAAAAAAAAATAGGACAGCAGACACAAATAACAGACATCAGGAATGAAAAAAAGGAACACCACAAGATAAGGATATCATAAACAAATGTATGTAAATACATTTGAAAGTTTAGATGAAATAGTCAAATTCCTATAAAACAATTTCAAAATAGACAGAAGAAGTAGAAATATAAATGACCCTCTAACTATCAACAAAATGTAATTCATAATTAAAAACTTGCCTGCACCCCACCACCAAAATGTAGACTCAGGTGGTTCCTCAGGTAAATTTTACTAAACATTTAAGGAGGAAGAATACAGTTTTTAGAACAATTCCTGGTGACAAAAAAAATGAAGAAAGCACTTCCCACCTCACTTAATGAGGCTATGATTCATTAACACAGCTGCAAAAGTTCTAATCAAAATATTGACCATTCTAATACAGTAATACACAAAAAAGGATAATATATCCTGATCACCCACTTACTCTAGGAAGGCAAGGTTAATTTAACACTGTAATTGATCAGTATATTTTTACCACCTTCACAAAATAAAATAAAAACCATATGATCATTTTTCAGGGATGCAGTAAGTAATTTACTAAAATCCAACATCCATTCATAATAAAAACTCTTAGAAATAGAAGGGAGCTTTCTAAATATCACACGGGGTATTTATATACTTAGTGGTAAAATGCTGAAGACTTGCCCTCTAAGACTGAAAATGAGAAAATGACTGCTGTAGCAACATCTACTTTACATTATACTGAAAGCCTGTGTAATAAGGCATGAAAACATAAATGCGTAAGGACTAGACAGGAAGAAGCAAAATTGTCACGTTTCCACAATGGATGTGATTTTGTGCATGGCAATTTCAGAATAACCCATAAAAAATTTACTAGGATTAATAAATGAAACAGTAAGCTCACTAGGCAAGGTCACTTGGCAAAAATCAATACCAGCAAAAATAGCTCAAACAGACAATTTCAAAAGATACCATTTATAGAACTTAGTTCTTAATTTCTGCCCCATCCCTCCCTGAGGGTGGGCTAACTTAGTGACTCATATCTAAAGAATACAGGAAATGGGGAAACCAGTCACAGGACAGTGGAGAGCCCTGGCAAATACTACCTCAACCAAGTGATGAAGGTTAATGTCACACCAGTGTTGTCATGTGGATGTCACGTGTCTCCTGATAGGATGTGACTTCACTTCTGTGCATTCTTTCAAAACCCCTAAAACGCGTGTCTAATAGTGCAAAAAACATGAGGAAAAACTCAGACTGGGGGACTTCTACAGAGTACCTGGCTAATAATCCTCTATCAAAGTCATGAAAAAGGAAAGACTAAGAAACTGTTACTGACTCCGGGAGACTAAGGAGGTGTAATAACTAATTGAGACGTGGTTCATTAGACTTGATCCTGTAACAGAGAGTATTAATGGAAAAACTAAGGAAATCCAAATAAAGTCTGGAGTTTAGTTAATAGTAATAGTAATGCAAGTGTGTGAGCTTGAAATTATCAGAGGAGCGACTAAAGAAGTCCCTAGAGATAACCCAATTCACCCATCTCCTTGTATAGATAGACCCAGGATCCGGAAAATGGAAGGGCTTTGTAGTAATAGTTAACAGTTAATAGTAATGCAAATAGTAACGCAAAGCCTGCACTCCTAGTCAAGAGTCTTGGAGAAGGGAGGATGACATTCATCAAAGGCAACCTTCCACCTCGTTTGATCCTTTCGACATCATGACCAAAGTGACCCGACCTCAACTTACCTTCTTACATTGATGAGAAGGTCATTGCCTGTAAATGGCTGGTCATTAAGAAGTTCTTCCCTAAATTTCCCTGACCAAGGGTTCTTATCCTCTCCTCTGGGTGCAGATGGGCATACAGGGTTGGGTGCCGAGAAGATAACAGCAAGCCCTTACGATCTCCTGGATAGGTGTCTTCCCACAGGCTGTCTCTGAATCTCTATTATTTCCATTGCTGAACAGCTTATAAGCCTTGGGATCTCACAATGTAAAATGGGCCAGAGCAAGTGTAGAATGCTGCCTTTATCAGCATTGCTGCCAGGGTCACTCAAGTGATTCATGGCCTAAGAATGCATATGTAATTTGGGCTGCTCTCTCTTTATCCTGAAATCTTGTAAGTACCTTTTGTTACTGTCAGACAGGAAATACAGACTCATTTTCAATAGCAACCTGAACGGCACGTAATTTGGAAAGAAAGTCAGATTTGAGGATTATTGGCACTTTGATTTTATCTCTAAGTTTTCCTTACTTCTAATGTCTTACAAGGAATTTTTAGAAGTAATGGTAGCATATGTCTTACACGAAAGTGCTTTGGTGATATGATGTTAAAATTAACATGTCATGAGTAACAGTCTTGAAATTAACATATGTCTAAAGTATGAATACATAGTATCTACAAATGACTGCATGAAGACTTGACTGAAATAAGTATTCTACTGAGATTGGGTGGGGGGGGAGTGTGTGGTCTGACTATTCTGTGTGAGCTTCAAATTATCAGAAGAGCAACTGAAAAAGTCCCTAGAGATAACCCAATTCACCCATCTCCTTATATAGATAGAGGTGAGACCCAGGATCCAGAAAATGGAAGGAATTTGCCTAGCGTCACACTGAGTTACGAATACATATGGCCCAGAACACATTTCCTGCTATTCAAAGTCCAGCCATTCTGAATGGCCTCCAGATCCAGTAGAAAGTATTAGTTTCCAATTATCTATAAAGAATTGGTCACTGACAGGAAGAAAAAAATTCCCTTCCATCCTAATGTTTTTCCTTTACCTCTTGGGATTGCTCCCTTTCTGTCCACAGACTTTTTTTGTAAGTCTCATAAATCAAGCAAACAAAACCAAAAAATAAAGTGAAAACTAAAAAAGACAACTTTATCTAGGCAATAATATATGAGCTACTATTTAATAAGTGCCCCCCATGTGCCATGGCACCCAGTTTTACATAATCCTAACAAATCAATGAGATACATATGATTTTATCCATCTTGAATGGATACCCATGTTTTAAGAGCACAGGTGTCCAAAGTCAGACAACCCTAGGTCTGAATTCCTGCTGGTGCAAATTACTTGTTAATTTCAGCCTGCTTTCTCATCTGGACAATGTTGGGAACATCTGTTCTATGATACATATAAAGTATGCAGCACAACTCCTGGAACAGAGTATCTAATTAGTGGCAGTTATTATTTATGGGACTATAAAGAAATGTAAATTCAAAAGAAAAATTAATTAGGTTGTTTCAACTCATGTAGAGCTGGAATTTGAAGCCAAGCTTGTCTGATGCGCACATACAAACACATGAGGACACGCCCACACATTGTAAAATGGAGAGTTTTTCTTGGTTCAGATAAGCCCAGAGTGGATAGTCCAGACAGCTATGATGGCTCTATGATGCCTTTGATGACCCAGCATCCTTCTACTTTTCTGTCCTGTGTCCTTGCTGCTTGGACCCATCCTCAGGGTATCCTCATGGTCACAAAATGGCTGCTATACCATCACCATGTTAACAAAAGACAAAAAAAAAAAAGGAAGGAGCAAAAGGAAAGAATAATAGATGTCTCTTAGATGGCTTCTTAATATTTGGGTTCAACTACACCACCTATCACTGTGCATTATGCCAGGTGTGAGACACTAGTTGTCCCCAGAGTAAATGCCTGTTAAGAAAGCTTTCCTTATCCAGGCTATTTGTCCTGGCATGTAGTGTTAAGTCTTATGGAGAATAGAAACAGCAATTAAGAACTCAGTTTCTTAGATTCTGCCAACCCACTGAATGGGCCAATCTTTCTCCCATATCTCAGTTTCCCTACTGGGGAAATGAGGACATACAATCGGAAAATAGCATGAGGTGGTCTTTCTAAGCCCTGTCCTGTACAGTTCTCTGTGCCAATTTTCCTGGCATCTTCAGGAGGAAAAAGATGGAGCATTCCTGTCAACCAGATAGCTCCCAGGGTCACAGAACAGATCATCATTGCCAGTCACACGACTGGTCGCTGGCACTTACCGTGCACTTCAGAGCCATGTCTTGCTCTGAGCAATGGCATCAGGAAACCAAAGTGTTCCCTGGAGCCCTTCCACACTGGCGGAAGGGCAGAGAGAGAGGGAGACAGATGATCCGAAGAAGGCTCTGTGCTCTCAGTGCAGAGCCCCACGTGGGGCTCGAACTCACGAACCGTGAGACCATGACCTGAGCCGGAGTCAAATTAAGTGACTGAGTCACCCAGGCACCCCTACATTTTAAAATACCCTACTAACTGGGTGCCTGGGTGGCTCAGTCGGTTGAGTGTCCAACTTCAGCTCAGGTCACGATCTCATGGCTCGTGAGTTCGAGCCCCGCGTCGGGCTCTGTGCTGACAGCTCGGAGCCTGGAGCCTGCTTCGGATTCTGTGTCTCCCTCTCTCTCTGCCCCTGACCCACTTGCATTGTCTCTGTCTCTCTCAAAAATAAATAAACATTAAAAAAAAATTTTAAATACCCCACTAACAGCCTGCTACTGCACTATTACCACCTTCCCACATAATCCTCATAGGAGGTTTGTGGCAATATCTCTATGGATGAAGAAACTGAAGCTTGAAAAGAGTAAATAAGGTCATAGAGCTAGTGTGGTGCCGGAGTCAGTCTACAAATGCAAGTCCATTTGATCCCCATGTTCATGAAAGATTGGCAATTTAATTTCAGGAAATATTTGCCATTTATTAAGTGCTTCCAATGGTAGACCCAAACAGGTACAATTTCTGCCATTCTTTTAAGCTTGAAGTGTGAAACATTTTGTGTACAAGATCATTTTCTTGTGCCCTAAGGTCATCCTTTGCCTGCTCCATGATCTACTCTGGCATGTAGTGGCAATGAATTAGCCCCATTTATTTTGAAGAGTGACACCACAGTGTGCAGCTCTGTGCTCTTTTTCTCGTTCTTCTTACCTGTTGGTGCCGATCAGGGAATGCCCAGTACTCTTTGCCAGCTGGCATGGCAACCTCACTGTCACTTGTGAATTCTAAACAGGACATCTGCTCTCACCACACAGGTACGGGTGCCTCGAGCTGGCTCCAGGAAAATGCTGTCAGGGCTCCACGCTGTGATGCCTGCTACATAACTCACCCGAGTTCACGCCCCTTGAAGAGCAACTTTTTCACCCCTCTGCAAAAAGACCGAGTGAAGACTAGTTTGCTAACAAAGAGACATGAACAAATACCCCAAGAAAGAAATCCAAAGAGAGAGAAGAAATCAATAGCACTGAAGAAAAACAGGATGAATGTGACACCTGGTAAGACATTTTTCACTAACAGTGTTGTCATTATAGTCTGAAGAATAACCACGTGGAAGATTCCTGCCTCAGGCTGTCAAGAAGAGCTAATTACACAGAAGTATTAGCTTAGTTCAGGTCTCTGAAATGTGTTCAGCAGAACACTAATTTTAAAGGATGATTAAAAGGTCTTCTACAGGGAAAAAGAGTGTGCAGTCAAAACAATCTGGAAAAACCTAGGATAAACAAACTTAAATGGACTTCCTTCCTCTGTTACTCAAGATTTCTCAGTCTTTAATATGTTAGTGAGTGTGATAAATTTCCAAGAGGGGAACTATAGAATTTTCTAGACTTCACAACTTTCCTTGACCTTCACAAAGTAGGTTTCACCTGTTACTCCCTATCACTAAACGATGTTCATTTCTTTCCCAGACTGTATTACAATTTGGAATGTTAGATGTATTTCTTGGTTTATCAGCTTGTGAGTCTCTCTCACTGGACCCTGTGACCTCCATGGGGGCTGGGACCAGATCAGTTTCACTAACAACAGTACCCCAGCAGCTAGTATTAGCTTGACACACGGAAGATGATGCATAAATGTGAGTTTACACCTTTTATTTTCATGTTTAACATTAAGGGCTTTCTACATGCTTTTAATGGATTATCTCATTTAGCTTCCATAGGAACCCTAGAGCAGAGGTACCATTACTATCTTCTTTGAACAGAGAAGGATGTCAAGGCTCAGAGAATTCAAGTGACTTGCTCAAGATCACAGTGGCAGTAAGTGACGGAGACAAGATTTGAACTCGGGCATTCTGGTACCAGAGTCAGCATTATCATATTAAATGAATGTATTAGGTTTCTCTCCAATCCCAGGAGAGAGGCAAAAGTGAACGATTACTGTAAGTCTTGGCTCAGAGGCCAGCCAGAGCCCTTTGAATTGAGAAGGGATGGTCTGGTAGGTTCTCACTGAGTCCTTACTATGTGGCGGACCCAGTTTCACACCGTGAAACTCATTTTGCCCTCTATGATGCACTTCAAGGATCAGATAGTTTCATCCCCTTCCACAGATAACCAAACCAAAGCTCAGAGAAGCTAAGGGACCTGCCCAAGGTCACTGGGCCAGGAAGCAGCAGAATAAAGGTTTGCCTGATTCCCAAACTCCTGGTCTGGGTAGAGCCATGCTGGGGACGTGGCTCAGCTAGGGCTTGAAGGAGATTGGAGGCCTGAAGGAACATTTCAGAACAAAAGCTGTCACTCCCAGATTCATTGTCTTCTGTTGCCTATCATGACCCCATTCCACAAAGCCATGTGGCATGGATACTTTAGCCCTGGCGTTACCCAGGTTCTGACCAAGGGACACATAACACCCATGTTGTTACCTGGCTTATCTAGCCTTTCTGATCTGGTGAATCATGTGGACTCCAGAGTCCGAATTCACACCTGGTTCTACCGCCTTCTAACTCTATGGCCTTTAAGCACTTGACACCTTTGAGCCTCACCCACAGTAATAAGCCCTACTTCACCGGACTGCTGGGACGATTAATTGAAAGAACACTTTTAAGTAAAATATTTTAGCTCATTGCCTGGGACATTTTAGGTATTTTTAAAGCAGTTTGTTATTAATAAAATAGTTAACAATCCCTCATGATCCAGGCTGGTGATCCTGAGGAGGCTATGACACCTCAACATCTCATGTCCTCGGCTGGGGAGAAAAGGATATTTGGGTAGGTGCAGTATCTAGAACGTGCTCAACAAATGTTGAGGGGGCGCCTGGGTGGCTCAGTCGGTTAAGCGTCCGACTTTGGCTCAGGTCATGATCTTTGGTTCACGAGTTCGAGCCCCGTGGCGGGCTCTGTGCTGACAGCTCAGAGCCTGAAGCCTGCTTGGGATTCTGTGTCTCATCTCTCTCTGCCCCTCCCTCTCTTTCTCTCTCAAAAATAAACATTAAAAAAATTAAAATAAATAAATAACATAAATGTTGCTGAGCTGACTTGGCTTCTTCCCCAGGATCACAAAAATGAAAAGGTCGGAGGGAATGGATATCATCGCAGATGCCCAGAGCAGTATGGAGCAGCTGCATACTGGGACAGGGACTTCCCGCTTTGCTGTGTGAACCCCGAGGGTTCTGGTGGACAGGCAGCCTCTGGTGGGTGTGAGGGGCAGCTTTCGGAGTCCTTCAGGAAAGCTCTGCTGTCTCAAGCAACAGGTGTTTGCGTGGTGGCACTTCTAAGGGGGATACTCAAGGCTGAAGGCTTCTCAGGCAGGGAATCAGCTCACTGAGTTTTGCCACCTTTGTGGCCTCTGTCCCCAATTAGGCTATGAAGCAACCGTCTATCAAGTGGTAAGTTTAAGACCCATTTTTCACACAAATGCCACCCCCAGGGCTGCAGAGGTTCTGCGCTCTCGTCCTAATACGTGGTCCACGTGGCCAGCACCTACCTTGTGCCTGGCTGCCCGCTGACCCCGCCCACATGTTACCTCACTGAATCCTAATGGTATTCCATGAGGCAGGTGACAGAGTCTCCACTTGATGGTAAGGAAATGAAGCCCAGAGAGTTTCCAGAAATTACCTGGTCACGGCCTTCCTGAGGGGCGGAGCCAAAGCTCGACTCCTAGACGTTATGCAACTCCTTTTCCTTACCCCAAATTCCATTTCTCCCCGTAGGTGAAGCATCTGGCTGGCTCTCGGGACTTGTGGGTTCTAGTCTAACACAGCCTCTAGTTTGTGTAACTCTGCACAACTGTTTAACTTCTTTAAGCATCCGTTGCCCTATCAGCCAATTAAGAGCGATGGTTACAATAATAATTTATGAAGTCGTTACCAGGCACAGCACGGAATACTTCACAACGTGTGGCCTCCCTTAATCCTCACAGTTGTGCCTTGAGGCTGAGTCAGGAATTGCCCTCATTTTACAGAAAGGAAAGGAGGCTGGTGGAGAGCAAGCGAATGCTTGGTTCCACAGCCTGGAGGCGGCTGGGCCGGGAGCCAACGTGGAGACGGGGGATCTCCAGTACTCTGCACTCAGCCTCGGTCCCCGGTGCCGGAGGGGTGGCACTGCAATCTGCCTCCATCCAGATCAATCTCTGGGATTAGGAAGAAGGTATCAAGGCAGTGACCAGGGGGCCAAGACTGAGGCCCACTGCACAGGCACGTCGCTGCAAAGCCCACCCCTTGCCTCAGCCTCCCAGCCCCGGTGCTTTTGCTCACACTCTTCCCCTGCCGGCCTCACCCTGTGCTTCTTTACATCATCTGAGCTTCCATTCTTCAAGCCGAGAATCCGGTCTCACTTCCCACACAAGAGATTCGTGGCGGTGGCTCCGCTCTTTTCGCTTATTTGGCAAACACTTAGGTGACTGTGAATCGCTATTTAACACTAAGCTCCGGGGCTTGGACCTGGCAGGTGCACAGCGAGTCAGAGGATGACGACTTCACACGCACATTGCGCACCCGCGCCCGCGGCGCGCGTGGACCTACGCAGCCTAAGCACGTAAACGGTAGGCTAGTAAACAGCTTAGCACTAGGTTTTCGAACAAATCCCAGTTCATGATCTCCAAACTCAGTTTCATTTTGTACCTTGTCATCTCCGCCCCTCTTCTGGTGCCTTTGAGCTAAGTGAGGTCTCAAGGTCGCACAAAACCAGAGCGGTAAGTGGTCCCGGCTAAAGCTGAATAAAGAAGCAAGGCAAACTGGGCTTCTCTATTCTAGGTTCTCAAACTCAGTGCAAGGGTAATCAGAAAAGCTTCTGTGTTGCACAGCTAATAAGGATCCCCTCTCGTTTCCTTTTTACCAGAGCCCTTTTGGCCTCTTTCAAAGAAGCCACACACAGGTGGACACATGGAGACGATCGATGGTCAGTGACTGAATGGAAGTGTCTAGGGTCTGCTGTCATGTCAGCACCTCTAGTCTCCAGGGACACGTGCTCATCTGAACAACTGTTGTTGAGAAATATCTTGTAGCTCTAGCAATTCACTGAGGCCACTGAGGAAACATGTCCCGTGGCTAGGGTAGAACCTCATATGTTTGCTTAATGTTAACCAGAAATTCCCCCTCCTCCTTCAGCCAGACTTGCTCTATGATGGGACATCAGCAGAGCATCACAGAAACCTAACAGATGGTGGAATCCAAGTGCAGAGGGACCTTGTTCAAGGGAACTTCAGAACAGGCATCACGTCCTGGGTAGGGACTGGCCAGGAGCCTTTGCCACCCACTGGAGCTCAAGGCTGTATGGCCAGGGTGCAGGGTGCAGACCTCCCACAATATAAATCTGGGAAATCAATAATGGACACACCAAGGGTACTGAGGAGGACTTCTTTGTGTTCATGATTTATTAGGTCTGGAAAACTGAGCTAGTCCCATAACCAGAAAGGGATTAATGGGCTTGATCAGTTCAAGTCAGTTCAACAACCTACATGCAGTGAGCCCCTGTGCTAGGCAGTGGGGACGCTGAGCTCCAAGAAAGTGCTGTCATACTGAGGGTCTCCTAATCTACTTATGGGACATGGAAGTTATGGCGGGGTGTAGATTTTACAAAAGAGATAGGGAACTCAAGCCTGTTCTCCCTGCACCACCACACTGGGTGGGGATTCCTTTGGAGGTATGACTGGATCTCATAACCACCCATGGAGGCTCTTTGAACAATGTAAAATAGTTCTCAAACATCAGAGAAAAACATTTGTTTTAGCTTTTCATTGAACATTAAGGGATATCTGCTAAGTGCCTCTCCTGGTCCACGCTCCCTGTTGTCCGAGACGGCCCTTGCCAGATGTGTAATTTTGGGGGACCCAACCAACCTGCTCAACAGATGCCAATGGCCTCTTGAGCAGTCTCGAGCCTCTCATGAGGGTGGCGGCAAAATCTTTTCCACTTGTCACTTTGCCTGTCTCCACAGTACCTGTTCTTGGAGGTGTCGCCCTTTCCCTGACTGAGCTTTCATTTCTGTTACATGGACACCAAATTTCATGTCAAGGTGTTCCACAATGACCACACATGAGAGAGATTTCCTCAAAAGTAACGCCTCACTGGTGGAGGCCCCTCTTCACTTTGGATCTTCTTTTGTTCCCTCTCTTACAGGGAAAAAGCCCCACCACTCTGTTTTCACCTTCGTCCAAACGTTCGACCTTTGAGGTACAATGGGCTTGCACACATCAGTGTTTCTCTTTCTCACAACAGGATCAAAGCTTCTGTGTGTGCCCCATACAGCACCTGTGTGAGAGTTTCTGGCATGTTTCACGTAGGTCTATACCACACACATTATACTCAGGAATGGGGATGACACAGCACCATTTTACCTGCTGTTCAAGGGGCCAAACCCAATAGCCTGTATAAAGACTCTTCTCTGAAATATCAAACCAGGAAGACTTTATGGAGAGACCACGAGCCCGTGCACGGAGGACTACTAAGTATCCACATCTCTGCTTCCCCCTTTAGGACCTCGAAAACAAGAAAGCAAGCACAGGCCTGGGAGTCAACCCAGGCTGCACCACCGATTACTAACCGAACGTCCCTAGAAAAGCAACCTAACCTCAGCCTCTGTTTATTCATCTGCAGGACGGACAGGATAATAATGGCTATCTTGTAGGGTCACTATCAAGGTCCAATCTGATCATGTATAAAAAGTTCTGGGAGTTCCATCTGCTGATGCCCAATAGGTGGTAGCTGTTATATGGGAAGGTATAAAGATTAGTGGCTCACAGAGAGGGCTATTCATTTTGGTCACTTCTTCCTACCTCTCCAAAGAGAACTGTATTACTGTAAGCTCAGATTCTCCTTTTGGCCTCCTACTAAAAAATGAGGAGGGGGGGGAACTGGGACCCCTGTGCGGGGCAACAGCTCCATGGAGGACAGTGATGTCACTGGGTAATGGTGAAAAGACCACTGGAGGGGCCCTGAACATAGCTCAGATCTTTCAACATGTGCGGCTGGGTCTTGAAGCTGCTCCAAAGGGCAGCTGAGCTGCTCTGTGTTTGCGTGATCTGGCAGGTACTCGTGGGCAGTGGAGCCAAGGGGCTGCCAGAGCTTCCCCACGCAGGAAAACCATCCTGCCTGGCTCACTGGTCCTTGCCACTCCTTCAGTTATCTTCGCGATGCCCTTGGGGCAGACGCGGCTCTGCACCTGGCTGAGAGGCTGAGAGAGACACTGGAGGCTCTCCTGCATTCTTAATGAGGCAGGTGTTTTGTTTTGTTTTTTCTTTTCTGAAAGACTCTTCAAAGAGATTTTAGGGGCTCTCAGATGGGCAAGATTCCTTCTTTCTATTTTCGACTGATGTGTACCACTTTCCCCGGTGTTTTTGTTCTGTTGTTATTATTATTTTTTTCCTGTGGTTTGCTTCGTCTATTTGTCTTGCTGACTGAGAGAACAGAAAAGAAAACCTTTGGAGAGAGATTCTCTGCTCACAGAAAGAAATAGCAGAAAGGATTTAGATAACAGTGTTTTTTTTTTTTTTTTTTACTATGCCACAAATCTAAGGAAAATGTATAGTGGGACAGTGTGTCAACTTTATCTATAAACAAAATGCATTTGCCTGCCATGTTTATTAAACAGGAGCAAATAAATAGTGGCAAACAAGATCCAAAGGACAGTAGAAAGGGAAAATAAAATTTGCTAAATGCCTGTCATGTGCCAGAAATAGGCCGATGGGTTTTCTATGTTATCATCCTTCCAACAACCCCATAAAACAGACACCATTACTATTCCCACTTTACAAATGGGAAGATTGAGACCATCTCCAAATTATGTAGCTTGCAAGTGGCTGAGTCTGGATTTGTCTCATCTTGAGAGTCTGTGGTCTTGACCGCTATTCAGTCTCTAGACTCCAAGACAACCGAGTAGAAGAAATTCTGCATTTCCCCAGTTAAAAAAAAAAAATAACAATAAATACTGGCACTTGAGTACACATAGTCTTACTGTCGATTTTGTTGACTTTCACTGTATGCAAAGTTAACATTTTAGGAGTTGTTTACAATGATGATACTCTGTTGAGTTACAAAGAAAATTAACTGGGACAAATACAACATGCATTTAAAAATTATTACTTTTATTATTTATTTTTAGTAACAGCTACTCAGAAGTTATCTGCCCAGATGTACATAAACTAAGTTCAAATCTCTCCTACTTTACTGATCAGCTATGTCACCTTAAGGCAAATTACCTATTTTTCTACTCTTAAATTTGTTTTTCTGTTAACTGAAGAAAATCGTATCTCCCTCAAAGGGTTTTTGTGAGTAAATGGGTTATTTAAAGTACATAAAGTGCTTAGAACCAAGTATATATGACCTATGGTAGACTCTGAGAAAGAAGATGGTGTCGGGGCGCCTGGGTGGCGCAGTCGGTTAAGCGTCCGACTTCAGCCAGGTCACGATCTCGCGGTCCCTGAGTTCGAGCCCCGCGTCGGGCTCTGGGCTGATGGCTCAGAGCCTGGAGCCTGTTTCCAATTCTGTGTCTCCCTCTCTCTCTGCCCCTCCCCCATTCATGCTCTGTCTCTCTCTGTCCCAAAAATAAATAAACGTTGAAAAAAAAATTAAAAAAAAAAAAAAAAAAGAAGATGGTGTCAACATTTTGATTATTTATTCACAAATATTTATTACAACCTATGTAATAAATATTGTATTTATTTAAAATATTTTAAATATTTTGAATATTTAATATTTATCTGACTTTGCCAGATTCCAGGTTTATTCTTAAGAAGATCTGCCGTCCATAGACAGCTGCATTAAACCTGGCCAATCCACTGGCAAATATTAAAGAGCGTGAGTATCTCCACTATAGGAAAGATGTCTCAGAAATATCCCACTGGAGAGATTCACAAATACTACCTTCATTGCACAAGTGAGCACCTTTTCTCCATGGATGGCTAAATTTAGTTCTCTCTCTCTCTGTCTCATATATGTATATTTAGATAACAGCATTTATCTCTCTCCATATATAGATAGATATAGATATAGATATATAAATATAGATATGTATCTGTATCTGTATCTGCATGCATATATATGTACAAATACGTATTTCAAACATCTCATCCTTCATACTCATTGAGTCTTCAAAGAAAAATAATCCTTATGAGATGTTTCAAAAAGGACAATTGGACAAGAGATTTGCAGCTGTTCAGAAGAATTCTGCATCCCTCCTCTCTTTTTGATCTCAAAGTCATGAAGCACTTTATGACTCTTTTTTAAAAATTGTTTATTTATTTTGAGAAAGAGAGAGGGTGCATGGGGGAAGAGGAGGGGCAGAGAGAGGGAGAGAGAATCCCAAGAAGGCTCCACACTGTCAGCACAGAGCCCTACGTGGGGCTTAATCTCATGAACCATGAGATCATGACCTGAACCAAGATCGAGAGTCAGGTGCTTAACCAACTGAGCCACCCAGGTATCACTGAGTCACTTTGTGACTTTTGATAAGATATTGCCAAACTGGTTTCCATTCTCTTGGCCTTATTCTTCCCAGCCTGAAAGCTCCTGTTCAAAGCTACTTAATTAACCAGGACCCGAATGACTGTTATTTAAATTGCCTGTTTAAATGTATGGAGTGTTCAAAGTAAAATTTAAGAAGCAGACAAGTGAAGCTGCTCTTTTCCCCAGGGCCGATGAGTTTTCTTTTCTTTTTTCTTCTTTTTCTGCAGACCCAAGAACTTCTTCCCAAAATGCCGATTAGCCCTCCCCTACTGTAAGAGGACTTCTCATGTTGCCGAATAATTAATAATACTCTTTCTGAGGTAGAGAAAGACCAAAAGCCTTTGCTCAAAGCATTTTGATCACTTGTTCTTAGGGAAATAAAACAAGTCAATAAGTCAGAGATAGCAGCCTCTAAGACATTAATTGGGGCTGTTGCGTGAGAGAAGAGGCATTAAATGAATTTTCTTCCATGTTTTCCTTTCCTATACATATAACACTTTGACATATTTGTCATTTCCCAGGGTGTGGTTTGCCAGGTATTCTGGAGGTTAGGGAGGGGGAATTAGCCAAAAGGAAACACGACTGGCTGATTTAATTATTTCTCTTTGGGTTGAATGATATCCTAGGTAGTAAAGACACATAATTTAGTAGCCTGTGTAAATTATGTTAGTTTTCCTACCCAGTGGGAAAGGAGGAGGAGTGAGCATTAGTCTAACCAACTCTGCCTATGTGGACGGCGTCATGGGAACGCAGTTAATGGGATTTATTTAAATGCGTTTTTTTTTTTAATTTTTTTAAGGTTTATTTATTTTTGAGACAGAGAGAGATAGAGCATGAATGGGGGAGGGGCAGAGAGAGAGGGAGGCACAGAATCGGAAGCCGGCTCCAGGCTCTGAGCCGTCAGCCCAGAGCCCTACGCGGGGCTCAAACCCACGGACCGCGAGATCGTGACCTGAGCTGAAGTCGGACGCTCAACCAACTGAGTCACCCAGGCACCCCTTCCTTAAATGCGTTTTTAGTTTCTGGGCAAAGAAAAAGGATCTTTGAATCAAGGACATTATTGTTTTTATCCTCCTAATCTGAACCTGCTTCCACCCTTATGCATGTATTTATTATGAGGTAACTCAGGATGTGAAAGATCTATTAATTTGGGGAGATTAGAGCTGCTTACATTCATTCTTTGAAATCTTACAACATGAGCAGGCACTGAATCTAACATCCAGTGATCACTCATTATAAATGTTCTAAACCCTTAAAAACTTCTAAAACATACACATTCAGCTCTCCCGTGCTCACTGTCAACTTCCACACTGAATTTCTGATCAGAGGGTCTGCTGGGCTCTGTGTCTGTATTTGAGCCAGTACCCAGGTGATACTGCTGTCCATCCATGCTTGGGAACTAGAATCTTGAACAGTGGCTTTTTTTTTTTAACATTTATTTATTTATTTTGTGTGTGTGTTGGGGGGAGGGGAGTGAACACATGTGTGGGGGAGAGGCAGAGAAAGAGAGGGAAAGAGAATCCCAAGCAGGCTTTACACTGTCAGTGTGGAGCCCGATGCGGAACTTGATCCCAGGAACCATGATCCTAGAATCATGACCTGAGCCAAAATCAAGAGTTGGACAGCTAACTGACTGAGCCATCCAGGCGCCCCAGAGCAGTGGTTCTTTAACTATAGTGTCCATCAGAATTCCCTGGTGCTGAAATGGCTGAGCATCATTCCTAGAGCTTCTGGTTCAATAGTTCTGGGGTAGAGCCTGAGAATTTGCTTTTCTACTGACCTCCCAGGTGGTACTCACACTGCTGATCCTGGAATCACACTTTGGGAATCAATGATTTAAGACAGAAGTCAGCCACTGTATGACCTGTGGGCCATTTCCAGCTTGCCTCCTGTTTTTTTTTTTTTTTTGTAAATAACATTTTATTAGAACACAGCCATGCTCATTCATTTACATATTCTCTATAGCTATCATCACAATATAATGGCACAGTTGAATAAATTACAACTATATTATTCATAAAGCCTAGAAAAACTACTCTGTGGGCCTTTGCAGAAAGTGTGTCAACCCTGAATCTAGGAGAGAATAGTCTGATCTTGGGCTTCTTTCCGGGGATAAAGTTATCAGAGGAAACACAGGGCACCCAGTTAAATTCAAACTTCAGATAAATAAAAGATTTTTGTTTTTTTTTTACTGTAAGAATGTCTCCAATTTTGCACACATAAAACCATTTTGCAAAACAGTCTGCCAGTTTCTTACAAAGCTTAATATAGATATAGTATATAATGTACTCCTTGATCCTTTGTATTTACCAAGATAAGTGAAAGATCCGTGCATACAAAGACAGGCATATGAATGTTTATAACGGCTTTGTCTTTACTTGCCAAAACCACAAAACAATTCAAATGTCCATCCACAGGTGAATAACCAAACCAACTGTGGTACATGATGGAATACGACTCATCCATAAAAGGGAATGAGCTGCTGATTCACGCAACATGAAGGAATCTCAAAATAATTACACTGAATGAAAAGAGTCTGACAAGATTATATACTGTTTAATTCCATTTATGTAAAATTCTAGGAAAAGCAAACTGTTATATAGCAACAGAAAGTTGACCAGTGGTTGCCTGGGGATTGGTGTAGCCGGGAGGGGTGGAAGGGAGAAGTTACAGACGGCATAAGGAAACTTCTGGGGGGATGGATGTGTTCATTATCTTGTTTGTGGTGTTGATTTCACAGGGATACCCAGATGATAAGACATTTCAGTGGTACATTTTAGGTATGTGCAGTTTATCGTATGTCAATTACCTGTCCGTGACGCTATGGAAAAAGCGAGTTCAGCACTTCACCTTCTGATTCCATCAGTCTCTACTGCCTCTACATTCTGATCAGAGACTTCAGGCTGGAGCAGTTGCTGACTCACTGACTCTGGCAACAGCCCCATTTATCTGAACTCTTTGTAGCTGGGAGTCTAATCTCTACTATTAGATTATTAGGTCCTGAAAGGCAAATCCTCATAGTTGGATGCCCCTGGGCCCGCACCCTGGCTTCCTGCTCTCTGGTCTGCCACCTTACTGGCAACTTCAACCTGTATTAAGTGTTTCCTAAGTCTATGATGTTGTAATCAGAAACCAGGTTGGACCCACCTTGGCAACTGGTTCCTAGCCCTACCAAAAAAAAGTCTCTGGTTGCCCAGAGTCCTAAATCCTCAATCCTGGCCAAAGCCAACCTCAGGCCATGTCCCTGGAGGACACACATGCCCCTTGCCAGGATATATCTGCATCTCTCTAGGTGCTTCTGTTAGCTTTCTGTGTAAGGCTTTTCCACCACGTCCCAGAGAACACGTTGAGAGTAACCTTGATCTAATCTGTCTGGGAGCGAGGTCTAAGGGTTAAAAATTGAAGCTGGTGTCACTGAATCAATCATTCCCCTTTGTTATCTACCTGATGGGCTTGCAGGGTCTGATGAGAGCAGAGTACAGATAAGCAGAGAGATGTCTCATTCATGGCCTTGTCCCAGAAAAAGGCTGCCTGTGGGCCAGGCAGATACGGGGGCTCTCTCTCCAGGAGCAACTGAGTAAGGGAATTCCAAGAGGAGACTACACCACAAGGGAAAGCATTTCCCCAGATATCTTTCTGAAACACGAGTAATTTCCTCCCAAATTGATCTCTGTATGGGTCTCATCATGATTCTCAGTATTAAATAAATCAATATGAAGTGGAACGTAGATGCAAAAGAACTTCTCATAAATGCGAAATGTGGCACATTCCTTGTGTTGGATGGAATTATTAATGAGCACTAATGACTAATTGATTTTAAAAAATGTCCAATCCAAACAACCGTACTTTCCTGTTCCACAGCCTGCTCCTGTCTGAGTTGCTGGTGGCTCTCTGAGACCCTAGAGAAGATTTCACCCCCTTTGGATAATGGGCTTGACAAAGTGAGAGAGATCTGGGTGGGTTTCCCTGGGGGCTGGCTCAGAATAGCTGAGCACTACAGGTCAGCACACACTTGCTCTTTGTGGGGATCAAGGCCCCTTAAGGAGTAGAGCAGAGACCACAAACCTAGCCCACGCTGACACTCTGTCTCCCCTGTTTTCCTTCTCCCCACTAGAGAGCTGCTAAGTCTGCTTGGCCTCCCTGCCCAGGGCTCCCTAGGGTAGAGCCCAGAGCCCTTAATGTGGACCAGTGCAGATGCCTGTCGTCTCCCAAAGCAGAAGCAGTAACAGTGTCTTAATACGCTCCATCCTGCAGGAGATGCTGTAGGTCTCCTTACTCAAGCCTCCCAACAACCCTGTGAATCAGCAGTTTCTATTCCCATGTCACAGCTGAGGAAGTTGAGGACTAAAGGAGATGACCAGTGCTTCTCACACTTCAATGTACATTGGAATCACCTAAAGAATCTTGCTACATGCAGATTCTGGTCTGGGCTGGGACCTAGGATTCTGCATTTCTAACCTGTATAGGTGAGTAGCCAAAGGCTATGTGAGCTCTGTCCAACTTCAAGGCCTAGGCCCTTCTATTTGACAGTCAGTTGTGTGAGGCACAGAGTGGGCGGGGAGGGGGGTGATACAGTGATGAATGAGGAAAACTCTGCCCTTGAGGGCTCCCCACTTGGTCAGGGAGGCAGACACCTCCCCAGACAACACAAGGTATGAAGTGCTGTCTTAATCCGGGGAACAAATTCCTACAGGTGGGAGCCATAGATAAAAGGGGGAAAACAGAAAGTGGTCCTGCGTGGGGAGCAGAGGGTCAGGGGGGAGCTCCCCAAGCTTAGCCTTCAAGGAAAGGCAGAACACAGCGCCCGGGGGGTCGGGGGGAGGAGAGAGTTGACATCAAGGGACCTTTCAGTGTGAGAGGACAGCACAGGCCTAAGGCTCGGAGCTGTGGCAGGGAGTGTGGCGTTCCGGAACGGTGAGAATTCTAGTGTGCCTGGAGTGTGTCCTCTGCTCCCCATCTGCACAGTGTTTGGCTTTGGTCAGTAATTTCTGCTGTCCTCCAGTCCTGAGTCCCTCACACAGTGGCGGGCCCTGAGTAAGTAGGTCAGGAGGGAGCTGTGAGGGCTGCAGCCACGGGCTGGAGGACGCAGGACTGGCCCCGCTTCTGCCTAGTTCTGGCCACCTGCTCTGCTGGTTGTTGTTCCTCCTCCTCCTCCCCCGCTTCCTCTTCCTCCTCCTCCGCCATCCTAGAGCTAATGAGACAGAGAGGAAGGAGAGGGCTGAGGATGTGCTTTGTCACATTGTACCCTGGCTACTCCCCAGGAAATGAGTTTGAGAGGCAGAGGGGGCCCACTGTCCAAAGACTCCGGACCCTGGTTGCACAGTAGAGTTACCCAGGGAACTTCAAAATGGAGGGAGGCCCAGACCCCACCCCAGAGCTTCTGCCTTAGCAGGGCCTGCGGGCTGAGGCCCTGGCATCAGATTTGAAACACTCCCAACAGATTCAAATGTGGAGCCAAGGTGGAGGAACCCTGATAGGCACACACTCAGAAAAGCCTGGGGCAGAGGGAGCCGGCACGATTCCTGGGGGAGCAATAAATGTTTCAGACACGGGCATGGATGAAAAAAAAAAGCCAAACTATGCTCCTTTTCTAATATAAAGAACCGAGACGAAAGAGGCAGGAGGCCGGAGCCTAAACCATATGCTGTTTGTCAGGATTTTTTAAGATTAAATTCTGTTTTTAATAATATTTATGGGTTTCATCTGATTATATCAGAAATATTCGGCCGCTGCAGAATATTTGAACAATTTCAAAAAAAAAAAAAAAGTGTAAAGAAGAAAATAAAAATCTGACAACCGAAGATAATGACCCTTATGGGTATAGGTCTTTCTAGTCTTTTTCTTAGGCACGTCGGTCATAAACATATATCCACATGTAGCTATCGATACAGATCTCATGGCCCACACAACTCTCACCCCCTGATACTACACTTGATGCTTATTTGTTAATTGCTCCCCCAGCACCCCCAGAGCAGTCTCTACAGGCGGGAAGTCTGTTTTCCTCTCCTCCAGATCCCCAATGTCTAGAGGATCTGGTGCACAGCAGGCACTCCGTAAGTACTGCTTGAACGGGAGTATAATGATTAAGGTCAGGGCTGATGAAATCAGACCTGCGTCTGACCTCAGCTCTGCCGCTTACTTCAACAAACTACCTCTCTTTGCTAACCCTCAGTTTCCCTCATCTGTACAATGGGCATAGAAAGAAAACCGGTCTGACACAGCTTCTATAAAACCGCTCAGCATGGGGTGTGGCACACAGCAAGTCCTCAGTAACTGTTATGTTGACTCTCAGGTTACATATTAGGCAAATCCTTTAGGACATTTGAAAAGAAGGCATGGGCCACAAAGTCTACTGGTGTGGATGGAGGATTTCTGTACCTTAAAGACACTCAGACCTGAGAGAAAGAAGCACTGACCTTCAAGGGACCTGACCTATCAAGTTCTGTTTTAGAAGACCCCACCACCCGAAAATGTGTATTCAGAGTATCCTCTTTCCTTAGATCCTAGGCGCTTTCTTCAAGATGCAGGAAAGGACAAAAAGTACCTTGGGATAGAGCTCAGCAAAAGAGCTGAGTGCTATTCAACAACACTGTTTTTCCTTTTCCCCAATCCTTATTCAGCGGGCAGATTCGTGTCCTGGCAACAATTCGGCGATGCTCCCTCATCCCACGTGGAGGGGCTCCTCTGCCAGTCCACAAGCCTAAAGATGAGCACTGCTGGTTCACAGCATCGGTCCCCCTACAGGACCCCCTGCTTTGAAGAAGAAGGTGTGTACCTGGCTCTGGGGAAAGTGGATTAAATCCCATGTCACCTTTTGGTCATCACTAGTTGTCTTTAATTACATTACTATCTGAGAACCATAACAGAAGCTTAAATAGAGGGGGAAAATCTCCAGCATCTGGCACAGGGCCTTCCACAGAGTAAACTAAACACTCGATAAGCATTTCTTGAATAAAGACCAAAATCACACATACTGATTTTATGTGATCGAGTTTCTTTTAAGTAAATGCTACCTGTTTACATCTACATGAACACAAACGAATGGTCTTATCTGAGTGTTAATGGTTCTTTCTATTTCACCCTGGTCATGAGATGCTTCCTCACGTGTATCTCTTTCTACCTTTAAAATGCTCAAACCCCTTAACCCAGAAAGTAGAAGACGACTCTGCATCTTTCCCCTGGTTCATTCAGACTGGTTCTTGTCTCTACTGTACCTGGCAAGCATTATTGATATATAATTCTTACATCTGGCCAGGGCTGCCCTAGAGTAGTGTCCACTGTGATGGACTATCTCTGGCAAGTTTGCGGGTTGTGGTCAAGAGAAAGCACAACAGACTATAGTCTGGGACAGGTTGGTGGCGGTTGCTGCCTGAGTCAGAACTCCTGAAGCTTCTGAAGTGATGTTTATCCATTTTTGTGAAAGCCATCACAGTGGTAAAAAAGGTAATCTTGTGAATCAGACAGAAGTGGGTATAAGTCTGTGGTGCCTGGATGGCTCAGTCCGTTAAGCATCTGACTTCAACTCAGGTCATGATCTCACAGTTTGTGGGTTCGGGCCCCGCATCAGGCTCTGTGCTGATAGCTCAGAGCCTGGAGACTGCTTCAGATTCTGTCTCCCTCTCTCTCTGCCCCTCCCCTGCTCACACTCAGTCTCTTTCTCTCTCTTTCAAAAAATAAATAAACATTAAAAAAAAGAAAAAGAAATGCTTATAAGTCTTAGCACTGCCAATCCCTTTTCTGTGACTGTAAACAAGTCATTTCACTTCTCCAAGTCTTGGGAAGTGATGGCATAAGCATAGAACTTACAGGGTCACTGGAAGGATTAAGTGGGATAAATGCATAGCAAGGATTTAGCAAAGGGTCTGGGATACTGAAAACAATAATGGTAACAACCGAGTCATAATTACAAATGAAAGTAACTGTATGGTTAAGGTTCGTCTTGAAATAGAAACAGTATGGGGTGTTACAAACGGCCTCCAAAGACCCAGCACTTTTTTATTCCTTCCTTTTTGTCCGCTGATCATTACAGAAGCTAAGCTCAGCACAGAATAACACAGAGACAAGCTTGGCCTGGAGGGGAAAACATTGCCCCACCCTGCACTGGGCCATGGCCTGCCTGGACGGCAGCGAGAGCCCCTCCACACTTCCCCACTTCTGCTTCAAGTTTCATTTTCCCTAAATCCCAAGGCTTTGGGAAAAAGAGGAAAATAAAGACTCATATAATATTTCATCTAAGGGGAAAATAGGTTCCTGGGACGAAACCATTAAGACAAGCTATTTTTTTCATTATAGGCTAAATTCTTGGCAGATTCAATGTAGAATAAATTTAGATCATAACATTCAATAGCTAAATAGCTATAGAGCTAACTAAATTGAATAAGAATCTAACATCAGAGCACCTTCAATGAATGCAGTCTTTGTGCAGGGTGCTTTTTATCATTTGCCGCTCATTTCTTTCAGTGAAGAACTCTGCCGTCAGGTTGTCTTGAATCACTTTTCCTCCCAGGTATGAATGTTTCTAAAGCAAAGATTGGGGTCAGAACAAGATGCAGATGGAAAAGGTGTCTTCAGGGGGAAGGGCTGTTGATGAAACTGGGTAGGGCCCGGCCAAACATGACTTCTGTCTCAGGGATGGAGTTACATTTACTCAGTGCCCAGAGACTGATGTCATACAATATCAACTTACCATTTTCCAGTAAAAGTTAGAAATTCTAAGGGGATCACACATGTTCCTCTTTCGACCCACGTCCTTCTCCTTGTGCACCCTCTCTTTACATGAAGGCCAGTGATAATCAGAAAGTGGCCACCTAAACAAGGGATCCCAACGAATTATTCATTCAACCACCCTTTACTGAACAGCCACCTCTGTGTGAGGTACTATGAATGATGAATAGATCGTACCTCATTCTTGCCATCATGTAATCCACAATCTATTAAAGGATATAAACAGGTACTTGAGCAACTCTGAAGTGATGTGGAACTTGTAGAATGTGGTGTGGCAGGTGTACAATGCTACGGGGGCCCAGGGCAGAGACACCCTTTCCAGAATCAGGGGCTGGACTGGAGAACAGTTGGGAAAAGTTTGGTGGCAGTGATCCTGGAGCTAATGTCTAAAGAAAGGCTGCAAGGTAGCAGATCAGAAGGCTGGTAAGGGGTAGGAGGGAGAGGAAAGCAGGGAAGAGAGTCCTAGGAATCTTAGTTCTTGTGGCTCATAAGCCATATGTCTCCTTCTCTGCAGGGATGTTCGAACCTGAATATTATATCCATCACAGATACATAGTTTCCTCAGAGTTCACACCACTTGTCCTTGGGCACCTTTCTCTGGACATTGCTAGGAAGGCTAATGTCAGTGTCTCCCCTCATGAGTGTCACGCTGAGTAGCATCATCTCATTGAAAAATCAAACCAATCTTGCTGGCCCAGAGCATATTCTATCTTTGACTTTGTACATATCTACTTTGATCTGTTATGTTTTGGTGCTTTCCCCATTTCTCAGAGAGCAATTAAGCATTCAGCAGGACCAAGTTTTTTCCTAGGAAACACACCCCTTGATGAAATACCTATGTATTACCTATATTATAATTTTTGAAAATGGTAAGGAGGACTCCCCTAGATTTGAGGACCAGTGAAATGTAGTATACTTCTCTGGATAATTACTTGTTCTTTCTTCCCTTGCTTGGTAAATTTATTATATAGATGTGTTGTCTCACAGAGCAGAGATAAGGTGTTGAGCAAAAATAAGACAGAGTTGGGGTGCCTGGGTGGCTCAGTCAGTTAAGTGTCCAACACCTGATTTCAGCTCAGGTCATGCATGATCTCATGGTTTGTGAGTTTGAGTCCCACATGGGGCTCTGTCTGCACTCACAGTGCAGAGCCTGCTTGGAATTCTCTATCCACCCCCCTCTCTCTCTGCCCCTCCCCTGCTCATGGTGTCTCTATCTCTCTCAAAATAAATAAATAAAACTTAAAAAAAATAGACAGGGTTGTGACCCTAATGAAGTTCACAGTCTTGGGAGAGAGACAGAGAACAATCAAGTGGTCAAGGACCTAAATGTGAAATTACAACTGTGCTAATGTCATATGTAAATGAGACTGTATAATAATGGTGACAAGAAAGAGAGAGGCAAACCCGAAGTACAAGGATTGTAGAAAGTTGCCACGTAATGGAAAGGGGTTAGTTTCGGTCTAAGCAGGGCAAGTAAAACCACCTCGAATCAGGCAGCACGACTATGAAAGAGGTTACAGTTTTCTAAGAACTAGGAAAAGAAGCAGAGCCTGACTATAAAATAGGGCTCAGCTTTTAAATCTGAGGCTCAAGTAGAATTATTCTGCACATGCAGCCAAATCCATCAGTATCCCATGTCGTGGGCCGGTGACCTCAGCCGGCCAGAGATGTCACATCTGCTCTCCCTATTTGGGAAAATGTCTTTCCACCCCGGGAAGTCTGGAAATAAGCCTAGAGTTGGTTAAATAGGAAAAACACACCCAGAGAACGAACACTTCTGTGTCGGGCTTTGAAAGGTTTTGGAATCGTAATGACTTGTATGTGTTTATTTGTTATTTATGGCAGTGCTTCCCAACATTTATCAAGTCATGAGACAAATAATATATCAAAGGAATACTGGGGTTGATAACTCAAGGGATTTGGAACCCCATATGAAGGCTACTCTTAGTAGGATGCAATCACACCATGGACTCTGGCTGCCTCAGGGCTCACCTGCCTGCCCCATGGATTGAGGGCGTCGAATGTGAGACACGCTGGGAAGACTGGTGGATCAATGCTGATTTCAGGTGGATGAAATTGGTAAACTGAGTAACCCACCAGACTTGCTATTTCGATTTTAGGTAGTTAATGAGTAATACACTTGTGATTTTAATTTGAAAGGCTTCCAATAATTTGGCTGATTACATTTGTGGACCCTGTTTATTTCATAACCTGATCCATTACATCCAAAAGTTGAGATTTATTGGTTTTGAAAGTAATGTTTAAGTGCCTAAGAAAACTGTGTTCAACTTGTAGGTCTGCAGGCAGCTGTGCCCTGGGAGAATCACATCTATTGTATTTGTAATTGCAACCTAAAACATTTGGGGAGGTATGATTAAGTAAGACCATTAGGTTAAATTGTATAGAACACTTAATCTGTTAAATGTATAATTAACATTACTATTAATAAAATTATATTAATCAAATAATAAAGTATACATTTCTTATTTTTATACTGAAATAAACTAGATTGATAAATTAAAAAACATGGTTCATCACTGATATTAAAGCTTAAGAGAAGCTAGTTTTCAAAATTTTTCAATCGTAGTAATTCTAGTATTAAAATGTAAGAAAATAGTAAATATTTCATTGAATGTGCAAAGTTCACCCACATACAACACAAAACTAAATTGACAAGATGAAGACAAGAACGTGGTCAATAAGAATACATAATAACAGAGTTTGATTTGGTCTAGAAGTCCAGAAAGTTTTTCCACTAGGAAGAAGGTTCAGCCAGGAGTCAAAGATTAAGAAACAGGTAGGTCCAGTGAGGTGAGGGGCATACTGAGAAGAGCATACTGAGTACTGAAGAAGGAGGCGAAGGAAAGAGAGAAGAAGCAGAAGAATGAAAAGAAGGAAGGGACGAGGAAGAACTGGAGGCAAGTGTAAGGGCCCTGGGGTAGCCTTAGCAATTAGGGAATAAAAAACCAATTGGCCAGTCTGGAGCATGGAGGAACAAGGGAGAGCAGACAGCAAGGTCCCCAAGTGTGGTCTCACCTCCTTTCATGTTCTGCATGGAGTCCTTTCTTTAGAGAGGCTTCTTCCACCTCGTTTCTAAAATTACTATTAGTTGGTTACTTCCTAGCTCCTGTTACTAAATGTTTCTTCATAGCACTTATCATCCCCTGAAAAGAAATATCTATTTTTTACACTTTTTAAATTGTTGATTTCCCCCACTAGAATATATCTTCCATGGCAATGAAGCCAAGAATTGTTTGTTTTACCTCTATTTCCATGGTGCTCTGAATGGTGTGTGCATTCAAAATCGCAGGCATACCTTATTTTATTGCACTTTGTTTTACTGAGCTTCACAGATCTGAATTTTTACAAAATGAAGACTTGGGACAACCCCGCACTGAGCAAATCTATGGGTGCCATTTTTCTAACAGCATTTTCTCACCTTGTGTCTCTGTGTCAAATTTCAGTAAATCTTGAAATATTTCAAACTTTTTCATTACTATGTTTCTTACGATGATCTGTGATCAATGATCTTTGATGTTACTACTGTAACTGTTGGGGCACCAAGAACCCTGCCCGTATGAGATGGCGAACTAAAGTGATAAGGGTTATGTGTGTTCTGACTGCTCTCGTGACCAGCCGTTCTCCCATCTCTCTACCTCTCCTCCTGCTTCACTATTTCCTAAGACACAGCAATACTGCAATTAGGCCAATTAAAAACCCACAATAGTTTGAAAGTATTCAAGTGAAGGGAAGAGTCACATCTTTCACTTTAATTCAAAAGCGATAAATGATTAAGCTTAGAGAGGAAGGTAAGTTGAAAGCTAAGATAGGCTGAAAGCTAGGCTTTTATGCCAGTTAGCCAAGTTGTAAAAACAAAGAATTCCTGAGGAAAATTAAAAGCGATACTTCAGCAAACACAGAAATCATAAGAAAGGGAAACAGCCTTATTGCTGATATGGAGAAAGTCTGAGTGGTCTGGATGGAAGAGTAAACCAAGCACAACAATTCCTTCAGCCAAAGCCTAACCCAGGGCAAGGCCTTAATTCTCTTAAGTTCTGTGAATGCTGTGAGAGGAGAAGAAGGTACAGAAGAAAAGTCTGAAGCTAGCAGGGGTTTGTTCATGTGGCGTAAGGAAGGAAACCATCTCCAAAACATTAAAGTGCAAATGAGGCAGTGAGGGCTATCCACGGGATAGCTAAGGAAGTTATCCAGGGGATCTAGCTAAGATAATTTGTGAAGGTGGCCATAGCAAAAAATAGCTTTTCAAAGTAGCCAAAATGGCCTTCTGTTGGAAAAAGATGCCATCTAGGACTTTCATAGCTAGAGAGGAGAAGTCAATGCCTTGCTTCAAAGCTTCAAAAGACAAGCTGAATCTCTGATTGGGGGCTAATGCAGCTGGTGATTTTAAACTGAAGTCAATGCTTATTTACCATTCAGAAAATCCTAGGACCCTTAAGAATGATGTTAAATCTACCCTGCCTGTACTCTAGAAATGGAGCAACAAAGCCTGGATGACAGCACATCTGTTTACAATATAGTTTACTGAATATTTTAGACTGCCTGTTGAGAACTACTGTTCAGAAGAAATGATTTCTGGGGAACCTAGGTGGTTCAGTTGGTTAAGTGTCCAACTTCGCCCCAGGTCATGATCTCACAGGTTCGTGGGTTAGGGCTTGCGTCGGGCTCTGTGCTGACAGCTTGGAGCCTAGAGCCTGCTTTGGATAACTCTCTCAAATAAATAAACATTTAAAAATTTTTCTAAAAAAATGAAAAAAAAGATTCCTTTCAAAGTATCACCATCATTGACAATGCACCTGGGCACTCAAGAGCTCTGATGGAGATGTATGAGGATATTACTGTCATTCTCTTGCCTACTAACACAGCAACCATTTTACAGCCTGTGGATTAAGGAGTCATTTTGACTTTTGAGTCTTATTCTTTAAGAAATATATTTCATAAGGCTATAGCTGCCATTGAGAGTGATTCCTCTTATGGGTCTGGGCAAAGTAAGTTGAAGATTTCTGGAAAAGATGCATGATTCTACATGTCATCAAGAACATTAGGGATTCACAGGAAGAAGTCAAACTGTCCACACGTACAGGAGTTTGGGAGAATTTGACTTCAACCCTCATGGACGACTTTGAGAGGTTCAAGACTTCACTGGAAGAAGTCACTGAAGAGTGGTAGAAATAGCAAGAGAAGAGACTAGAAGTAGAAGTGGAGCCTGATAATGTGACTCAATGGCTTCAATCCCATGATAAGACTTTAATAGGTAAGGAGTTGCTTCTTATAGATGAATAGTTTCTTTCTTTCTTTCTTTCTTTCTTTCTTTCTTTCTTTCTTTCTTTCTTTCTTTCTTTTTTTCTTAAATATGAAATTTATTGTCAAATTGGTTTCCATACAACACCAGTGCTCATCCCAACAGGTGCCCTCAATACCGATCACCCACCCTCCCCTCCCTCCCACCCCCATCAACCCTCAGTTTGTTCTCGGTTTTAAAGAGTCTCTTATGTTTTGGCTCCCTCCCTCTCTAACCTTTTTTTTTTTATTCCTTCCCCTCACCCATGGTCTTCTGTTAAGTTTCTCAGGATCCACATATGAATGAAAACATATGGTATATGTCTTTCTCTGCCTGACTTATTCCACTTAGCATAATATACTCCAGTTCCATCCATGTTGCTATAAATGGCCAGATTTCATTCTTTCTCATTTCCACCTAGCATTCCATTGTATATATGAACCACACATTCTTTATCCATTTGTCAGTGGATGGACATATAGGCTCTTTCCATAATTTGGCTATTGTTGAAAGTGCTCCTATCAACGTTGGGATACAAGTGCCCCTATGCATCAGCACTCCTGTATCCCTTGGGTAAATTCCTAGCAGTGCTATTGCTGGGTCATAGGGGAGATCTATTTTTAATTTTTTGAGGAACCTCCACACTATTTTCCAGAGAGGCTGTACCAATTTGCATTCCCACCAGAAGTGCAAGAGGGTTCCTGTTTCTCCACAGCCTCGCCAGCATCTATAGTTTCCTGATTTGTTCATTTTAGCCACTCTGACTGGCGTGAGGTAGTATCTGAGTGTAGTTTTGATTTGTATTTCCCTGATGAGGAGTGACGCTGAGTATCTTTTCATCTGGCCATCTGGATGTCTTCTTTAGAGAAGTGTCTATTCATGTTTTCTGCCCATTTCTTCAATGGGTTATTTGTTTGGTGGGCTCTTTATAGATTTTGGATACTAGCCCTTTGTCTGTTATGTCATTGGCAAATATCTTTTCCCATTCCGTTGGTTGCCTTTTAGTGTTGTTGATTGTTTCCTTTGCAGTGCAGAAGCTTTTTATCTTCATGAGGTCCCAATAGTTCATTTTTGCTTTTAATTCCCTTGCCTTTGGGGTGTGTCAAGTAAGAAATTGCTGCAGCTGAGATCAGAGAGGTTTTTTCCTGCTTTCTCCTCTAGGGTTTTGATGGTTTCCTGTCTCACATTCAGGTCCTTTATCCATTTTGAGTTTATTTTTCTGAGTTGTGTAAGAAAGTGGTCTAGATTCATCCTTCTGCATGTTGCTGTCCAGTTCTCCCAGCACCATTTGTTAAAGAGACTGCCCTTTTTCCATTGGATATTCTTTCCTGCTTTGTCAAAGGTTAGTTGGCCATACTTTTGTGGGTCTAATTCTGGGGTTTCTACTCTATTCCATTGGTCTATGTGTCTGTTTTTGTGCGAATACCATGCTGTCTTGATGATTACAGCTTTTTAGTAGAGGCTAAAGTCTGGGATTGTGATGCCTCCCGCTTTGGTCTTCTTCTTCAATATTCCTTTGGCTATTCGGGGCCTTTTGTAGTTCCATACAAATTTTAGGATTGCTTGTTCTAGCTTCGAGAAGAATGCTGGCACAATTTTGATTGGGATTGCATTGAATGTGTAGTTAGCTTTGGGTGGTATTGACATTTTAACAATATTTATTCTTCCAATCCATGAGCAAGGAATATTTTTCCATTTCTTTATATCTTCTTCAATTTCCTTCATAAGCTTTCTATAGTTTTCAGCATACAGATCTTTTACATCTTTGGTTAGGTTTATTCCTAGGTATTTTATGCTTCTTGCAGCAATTGTGAATGGGATCAGTTTCTTTATTTGTCTTTCTGTTTCTTCATTATTAATGTATAAGAATGCAACTGATTTCTGTACATTGATTTGTATCCTGCGACTTTGCTGAATTCATGTATCAGTTCTAGCAGACTTTTGGTGGAGTTTATTGGATTTTCCATGTATAATATCAAGTCATCTGTAAAAAGTGAAAGCTTAACTTCATCTTTGCCAATTTTGATGCCTTTGATTTCCTTTTGTTGTCTGATTGCTGATGCTAGCACTTCCAACACTATGTTAAACAACAGCGGTGAGAGTGGACATCCCTGTCATGTTCCTGATCTCAGGGGGAAAGCTCTCAGTTTTTCCCCATTGAGGATGATATTAGCTGTGGGCTTTTTTGAGGGTTTTTATTAAGACAGGATGCTGAATTTTGTCAAATGCTTTTTCTGCATCGATTGACAGGATCATATGGTTCTTATCTTTTCTTTTGTTAATATGATGTTTCACATTGATTGATTTGCGAATGTTGAACCAGCGCTGCAGCCCAGGAATGAATCCCACTTGATCATGGTGAATAATTCTTCTTACATGCTGTTGAATTTGATTTGCTAGTATCTTATTGAGAATTTTTGCATCCAAATTCATCATGGATATTGGCCTGTAGTTCTCTTTTTTTGCTGGGTCTCTGTCTGGTTTAGGAATCAAAGTAATGCTGGCTTCATAGAATGAGTCTGGAAGTTTTCCTTCCCTTTCTATTTTTTGGAATAGATTGAGAAGGATAGGCATTATCTCTGCTTTAAATGTCTGGTAGTATTCCCCTGGGAAACCATCTGGTCCTGGACTCCTTTTTGTTGGGAGATTTTCAATAACTGATTCAATTTCTTCACTTGTTATGGGTCTGTTCAAGTTTTCTATTTCTTCCTGTTTGAGTTTTGGAAGTGTGTGGGTGCTTAGGAGTTTGTCCGTTTCTTCCAGGTTGTCCAGTTTGTTGGCATATAATTTTTCATAGTATTCCCTGATAATTGCTTGTATTTCTGAGGGATTGGTTGTAATAATTCCATTTTCATTCATGATTTTATCTATTTGGGTCATCTCCCTTTTTTTTTTTTTTGAGAAGCCTGGCTAGAGGTTTACCAATTTTGTTTATTTTTTCAAAAAACCAACTCTTGGTTTCATTGATCTGCTCTATAGTTTTTTTTTAAGATTCTGTATTGTTTATTTCTGCTCTGATCATTATTATTTCTCTTCTTCTGCTGGGTTTGGGGTGTCTTTGGTGTTCTGCTTCTATTTCCTTTAGGTGTGCTGTTAGATTTTGTATTTGGGATTTTTCTTGTTTCTTGAGATAGGCCTGGATTGCAATGTATTTTCCTCTCAGGGCTGCCTTCGCTGCATCCCAAAGCATTTGGATTGTTGTAGTTTCATTTTCATTTGTTTCCATATATTTTTAATTTCTTCTCTAATTGCTTGGTTGACCCATTCATTCTTTAGTAGGGTGTTCTTTAACCTCCATGCTTTTGGAGGTTTTCCAGACTTTTTCCTGTGGTTGATTTCAAGCTTCATAGCATTGTGGTCTGAAAGTGTGCATGGTATGATCTCAATTCTTGTATACTTATGAAGGGCTGTTTTGTGACCCAGTATGTGATCTATCTTGGAGAATGTTCCATGTGCACTCAAGAAGTAAGTATATTCTGTTGTTTTGGGATGTAGAGTTCTAAATATATCTGTCAAGTCCATCTGATCCGATGTATCATTCAGGGCCCTTGTTTCTTTATTGACCATGTGTCTAGATGATCCATCCATTGTGGTAAGTGGGGTATTAAAGTCCCCTGAAATTTCCACATTCTTATCAACAAGGTTGCTTATGTTTGTGATTAATTGTTTTATATATTTGGGGGCTCCTGTATTTGGCACATAGACATTTATAACTGTTAGCTCTTCCTGATGGATAGACCCTGTAAATATTATATAATGCCCTTCTTCATCTCTTGTTACAGCCTTTACTTTAAAGTCTAGTTTGTCTGATATAAGTATGGCTACTCCAGCTTTCTTTTGACTTCCAGTAGCATGATAAATAGTTCTCCATCCCCTCACTTTCAATCTGAAGGTGTCCTCAGGTCTAAAATGAGTCTCTTGTAGACAGCAAATAGATGGTTCTTGTTTTTGTATCCATTCTGATACCCTATGTCTTTTGGTTGGAGCATTTATTCCATTGACATTCAGTGTTATTATAGAGACATATGGGTTTAGAGTCATTGTGATGTCTGTAAGTTTCGTGCTTGTAGTGATGTCTCTGGTACTTTGTCTCACAGGATCCCCCTTAGGATCTCTTGTAGGGCTGGTTTAGTGGTGATGAATTCCTTCATTTTTTGTTTGTTTGGGAAGACCTTTATCTCTCCTTCTATTCTAAATGACAGACTTGCTGGATAAAGGATTCTCAGCTGCATATTTTTTCTGTTCATCACATTGAAGATTTCCTGCCATTCCTTTCTGGTCTGCCAAGTTTCAGTAGGTAGGTCTGTCACTAGTCTTATCAGTCTCCCTTTATAAGTTAGAGCGTGTTTATCCCTAGCTGCTTTCAGAATTTTCTCTCTATCCTTGTATTTTGCCTGTTTCACTATGATAGTTTGTGCAGAAGATAGATTCAAGTTACGTCTGAAGGGAGTTTTCTGTGCCTCTTGGATTTCATTGCCTTTTTCCTTCCCCAGATCAGGGAAGTTCTCAGCTATGATTTCTTCCAGTACACCTTCAGCCCCTTTCTCTCTCTCTTCCTCTTCTGCAATCCTATTATAAGGATATTATTGTGTTTGATTACATCACTTAATTCTCTAATTTTCCCCTCATACTCCTGGATTTTTAAAATCTTTTTCTCAGCTTCCTCTTTTTCCATAATTTTATCTTCTAATTCACCTATTCTCTCCTCTGTCTTTCATCCGAGCTGTGGTCACCTCCATTTTATTTTGCACCTCTTTTATAGCATTTTTTAGCTCGTCATGACTCTTTCTTAGTCCCTTTATCTCTGTAGCAATAGATTCTCTGATGTCCTCTATACTTTTTTCAAGCCCAGTGATTAATTTTATGACTATTATTCTAAATTCTTGTTCCGTTATATTGGTTAAATTGTTTTTGATCAATTCGTTAGCTGTTGCTACTTCCTGGAGTTTCTTTTGAGGAGAATTCTTCCATTTTGTAATTTTGGATAGTCCCTGGGTAGCTTGGAACTGCAGGGCACTTCCCCTGTGCTGTCTGGAGCAACTTGTGTTGATGGGCGGGGCCACAGTCAGACCTGATGTCTGTCCCCAGCCCACCGCTGGGGCCAGTCAGACTGGTGTGTGCCTTATCTTTCACTCTCCCACTGGCAGGACTCACTGTGGAGTGGTGTGGCCCCTGTCTGGGCTACTTGCACATTGCCAGGCTTGTGGTGCTGCTTTGATGGGATGTGGTGTATTAGCAGGGGTGGGTCCGCAAGGTGCACATGGGCAGGAGGGGCAGGCTCAGCTCACTTTGCAGTCAGTGGTCTCCTGCGGGAGGGGCCCTGCAGCGACTGGGAGAGAGGCCTACCCATCGGAGGGATGGATCCACAGAAGTGCAAATTTGGGTGTTTGCACAGTGCAAGCAAGTTCCGTGAACAGGTTCCCTTTGGGGTTTCGGCTAGGGGATGGGAGAAGGAGATGACACTGGCCAGCGCCTTTGTTCCCCGCGGAGCTGACCTCTGTCTTCCGGGGCCAACACCTCTCCCTCCCAGTGTCCTCTCACCCTCTCCCTCCGAGCAGAGCTGTTGACTTATAACATTCCAGATTTTAAGTCCCGCTGGCTGTCAGAACTCACACAGTCTGGCCCCTCCGCTTTTGCAAGTCTGACTTGGGGATTCCACCTTGCCAGGCGGGTTGCCCCTCCCAGAAAGTAGTGTCTTGAGACTGAATCTACTCCTGGTGATGACTGCTGAAATTATAACAAAGGATGTAGAATATTACATAAACTTAGTCGATGATGCAGCAGCAAGGTTTGGGAGGACTGACTCCAATTTTAAAAGAAGGTCTCCTATGCAATCAAACAAACATTACATGCTACCGAGAAATCATTTGTGAAAGGAAGAGTCTATCGATGCAGCAAACTTCACTGTTGTCCTACTTTAAGAAAGTGCCACAGTTGCCCCAAACTTCAGCAGCCACCACCCTGCTCAGTCAGGAGCCATCAACTTTGAGCAAGAGTCTCCACCATCAAAACGATCATGACTTGCTGAAAGCTCAGATGGCGGCTAACATTTTTTAGCAATAAAACTTCCTTTAATTAAAATGTATACATTGGGTTTTTTTAGACATAATGCTATGGCACACTCAACAGACCACACTAAAGTATAAACAGAACTATATGCACTGGGCAAACAAAAAATTCATTTAACTTGCTTTTTTTTACAATGCTTGCTTTGCTTTCTTATAGCAATTTGGAACAGAACCTACAGTATCTTCAAGGTATGCCTGTATTTTCTTAAAAGAATGAATCAAGCAATGCATGAGTAAACAGAAGAAGGGCCTTGAAGACCATGTTAAATACAATGGACTCCAAGCTAAGAGCAGACATGAGGCCTGATCAGTGTGCATTTTGAAAATATTTGGCTAACTGCGTAGTGAAGATGGATGAAAAATTATGGCCACTTTGACTAAGACTCTGGCAGTGGCACAAGACATGCACAGATTTAGAAGTTGAGCATGCTTGTTGATAGATTAAACGTGCAGAGGTAAGGGAGAAGGAAGTCAAGTTTGGATCCTAGGATTCTGGCTTATGGGACTGGATGGATGGGGATCTGTTCACCAAAACAGAGGACATTAGAAAGCGACTAAACTGTTATTGTTATTTTGGATATGTTGAGATCAAGGTACTTAGAAGCATCCAACTATAGATGTCATGTAGGCAGTCAAATATATGTGCTGGAAACTAGGCTGAAGATTTCAATTAATGGGTCCTTGTGCACAAGCAATAATTGAATCCATGGCTATCAATGAGACAACCTAGGCAGAAAGTATGGAGTCAAAAGTACAGAATGAAATAGCCTCTATGATGAAGACTTGACAATGGCCTAAAGAGACATTGGACAGAGATGTTAGGGATACATCAAGTAGATGCCATGTCAGAGAAGCCAAAGAGAGATTGTAGTTGGAGAGGAAAGAAAGTAATAAGTTAACATCAAGAAATGCTACAGAGAGGTTGAAAGATGGCCATGGGATTTAGAGATTTGGTTACTGGTTATCTTAGCAATCAGTATGTTGCTGACTTGATGTGATGAGAAGTCTTCTGGAAGTGGATTGAGAGGTAAGAAGTGCTAAATGAAATAAATGAGGCAGAGAAAGACAAATATATGATTTCACTCATATGTGGAATTTAAAAAAATAACGGATGAAGATAGGGAAAGGGAAGGAAAAATAAAATGAAAACAGGGAAGCAAATCATAAGTGACTCTTAGATACAGAGAACAAACTGGGGGATTCTGGGAGGGTGTTGGGGGTAGGAATGGGCTAAAAGTGTAATGGGCATTAAGGAGAGCACTTGTTGGGATGAGCACTGGGTGTTATATGTAAGTGATTAATCACTAGGTTTTACTCCTAAAACCAATACTACATTGTATGTTAACTTTAATTTAAATAAATAAATTGAGGGGAAAAAAAGAGTTGAGAAACTGGAGATAGGAGTGAAGGCAATTCTTACAGGATGATAGAGCGTAAAGAGAAGGGAAGCAGGGGGTGTGGTATGGTATCAGGAGGATATTCTTAGGGAGAGTTGGTTTTGCTTATTTGTTTTTAATACAGAAGGACCTGAGCATGTTTAGAAGAACATGGTTTCAGGAAGAAGATTTAAGTAAGAAAGACAAAGACAATCTATTGTCCATGAAGGTCCTGAGAAGAGCAGTTGCAAGAAGAAGAGAGAGCAAAACCATCTGGAGACAGGTCTAGATTTCTCGCTGGGAAGCTGAGAGCATTTCCCATACAATGGCTTCAGTTTTCCTTATGAAGCAAGAGTTGGGGTTGGGGCATGTGGGTGGCTCAGTCACTTAAGTTCTGGACTCTTGATCTTGACTCAGGTCATGATCTCATGGTTCATGGGATTAAGTCCTGCACTGGGCTCTGCACTGACTATCCAGAGCCTGCTTGGGATTCTCTCTATCCCTCTTACTCCGCCCCTCCATCACTCATGCTCCCTCTCTCTCTCAAAATAAATAAATAAAACATGTTTAAAAAGAGTTGGGACCAACTACTGAGACTGCAAGGGAAAGATTAGATGGCTGAGGTCCAAGGATATAGGAGGGAGGAGGAGGTTTGAAATACTAGTGTTATGATTAGTCAGCATCTATGCACAGAAGCACTATGAGAATGTAGAAGGTCTACTTCATTTTATGATGCCTCGTTTTTAGTGGAACATTCTGTCCTACTGTGTGATTTTTGCCAAGCCCGACACAATTGTTTAGTGCGAGCATGGAGAAAAGACATAATGTGGTTGCTTCCAAATTGCGGTTCTGCTAGATGGCTATTTTGAGAAGACAGAGGCGCAGATGTGTTGAGGATAGCGTGAACAGAGTTGTTGGAATGTAAGCTGGGCAGAGAGAAATGTAAAGGAAGGAAGGGATGTTTCAGTATGGCTGAAGAAGAGAGGAGGTGACAGCGGAGGAACAGGGAAGACCCTGGTGCCAGAGATGGGGAAGGCTTGAATCTGTGACTCTTGCAAGATGGCTGTTTTAGAAGATGATGAGGATCAGACTGGAAAACTGGGGTAGAATGGCCACAACGTGAAAGGTGAGGAGGACAGGGGGCTGAGAGGCCAGGTTGTTGGATGGGTTGTCCATGTAGCCATGAAGTCACCCAGGACAATAGCTGGGCTGAGGGTTGAGAGAAAGATGGTAAGACAGGGACCACCTGTCTGATACATGGGAGAGTGTAAAGTGGCAGGAAGGCATTTGAAAGGCGAGACGTGGGGAGTCTGGATGTCACAGGGCCCAAGAGGAAAAGATGGTCTTTGTTTGATGTTCATTTACCCGTTGGATGGGAAGAAATGGCTTGGAAGTAACAGTTGGAAGCAAGAAGGGTCACATATTCCATTTTGGAGTCATGGTAGAGAAAGAGACTTTGGAGTCATGGTAGAGAAAGAGAACTGATAACCTCTTGACAGGGCTGCAAGAAAACCAGGTCCTGAGGAAGCGGAGCTAAAGAAGGGAAAGAGGTTGTGTTTATTCATTTATATTTTCTCTCTCTATTTACCCACTGTTAGAGATGAGAAAATTGAGGCTCTGGGGACAAGGGTTAAAATCCACCTCTCCAGGATTTATTTTTATTTTTATTAAAAAAAATTTTTTTTGTAACGTTTATTTATTTTTGAGACAGACAGAGACAGAGCATGAACAGGGGAGGGGCAGAGAGAGAGAGGGAGACACAGAATCCGAAACAGGCTCCAGGCTCTGAGCTGTCAGCACAGAGCCCGACGTGGGGCTCGAACTCACGGACCATGAGATCATGACCTGAGCCGAAGTCGGGCGCTTAACCGACCAAGCCACCCAGGCGCCCCTCCAGGATTTATTTTTAAATACTGTTTGTTCATCTACTATCTCTATATGCAGCATGAGAAGGCAAATCACATGCCACGTTGCCCGTATGTGTATAGAAAATGTTAACCATGCATGTCACATATCCCCTACTCAAAAAACAAATCATCATTAAGCCCATCTAGTATCAAATGTAATAAATAATCTCTTAAGAAATTTAGGATTTTTTGGACATATATTTGACATTATTGAATCTCTGTGACAAGTATAACCTTTCTTTTAAAAAAATATTTTTGGAGTAACCATGAAAGGTAGAACTTATAAATATGATTTTTAGCAACATGAAAACAAAATAGATCCCCAATCAGGTTTTTCTTTCAAATAGAAATGCAAGATGAAGCAGACCTCTTCTTTACCAAACAGACATGGTGATGTAAGGAGAAAATTCCCAAAGACCAAGACACCGAGATTCCACCTTTAAGTTCTGTTTCTCCAAGAGCAGGGAGACTCACAAATATTTGTAATACCGATATTACACCAACGTTGATTCTAACTAAACAATGTCTTTTAAAGCAGAGACCTCTCCTTTCCTATCGTTCTCATACGTCCTCTTCTTTGAGGAGACAAAATCCTGAGCTCTATATTTAATGTTCATTTTCCAGAAACAGAGCAGCACTGAGAAGGGAAGCTTTTACAAGTGTGATATCAACTTCAAACATAAAATTTCTTTGGTACCATTATTTCACACAGACCTAAACAGAGTTTATAATTCAAATATAGGTAGTGAATATTTTGTAAAAGTTTATCATCAAGCCCTGGTATATCAGGAATCCAAAGGGAACTTGATCTAGCAAATGCATTAACATCAAAAGCTGTCTTGCGTGGACACGGTATTTCTTAACCTGTTTTTCTTATAACTCAAAATAGGCTCTTAGACATCAGCTGCCTTGTCACTATACATTGGGTTCAGATAATGTGGTCAGCATCACTGTGAAAATTACAGGTGTCAGCAGCAGGGGTGAGGGGATTCTCAACTCTTGCCCTGACCTTTAGGTAACCTTCAACAAGTCCTTTGAATTCTGAAAGCTCCTTTCCTCATCTTTGGAAGAATACAACAGTGACACCCACCGTGGGGGCCTACGGAGTGGGGGGGAGTGAAGAAGGTGCTGTGGGAAGTCTTTGGCAAAGTATACAGTGCAATACAGAGAAGGTCCCTAGAATCAATTAGTAATAACTAATAACATTATTAATTATAGATAATTATAAATAATTATTGGCCCCACTTCTCTCAAGATCCCGCTCATGTTCCACTATTTTAATGAACACTCATATCCTACCAAGTGTCCATGACCTTTCTTCCAGTTCCCGAATTCATATAGGATACACCATGTGAACTACATGATTCGGTTCTTGATCGTGTACTGTCATGAATCATTCTCCAGGTGACGTTATAAATGTAATTCCTGTACTGTCATGGATTGGTCTCCTGTAATGTTTCATGTGTAATTCCTATCACCTCCTTTAAGAAATCTTCCACTATAGCCCTTACATCTCTTTCAGCTTACCTAGGTGAGCTCTGTGCTTCCCTGGGATTCTGTGCCTTTATTTTTACTGTATCAAGTAATACTAAATTAAAATTTTTAATTTACATGTAAATACTTACCCTATTATATCACATCTTCCTGTGCCTTACCCATCTCTCTAGGGTTGGGTAACCCTAGAACTGAACTGACCCATACTTGTATTATAAATTTCAAGAGTGTGGATGCTGCTTTTTTACTGTCTTTTGGCTACTCTCTAGTAAGTCTGAGTGTCTAGCTGATGAGGCATTATGTTTAATGATGCCTCTCCCACTAGGCATCCTACCCATGTGATAACCACTGGAACACAAGTAAGGTGGGAGGGTTAATAAGTAGGACAGGAAATAAAAATTCTGTATCAAAAAGTTTCGGGAACTGTTAATCAAGTAGGTATTGCAAGACTTTTCAGAATCTTTCCTATGATAATATCATTTATGACTCTTACAAAGGGGAGAATAATTGAAACTCAGTGCTCTTTCTATTGTGGGAGTGGGGAGTACGGAGTTACTGTAGGGAGTTACAGTCTTTTAGGAGCACTGGAGAGACCAACATGGCCATGATCCATCCATGAGATAACCCATATGTGCCTGGTTATCAAAGGCCTCTGAACTTTATTTTTTTAACAAGAAAAAGCATTTTATTAACAGAGAAAACCATAGTTACAAAGGCCTCTGAACTTTAAAATCACATAGCTGTCAACTAAAGTTGTGAGATATATAAACACCACGATTTACATACATATATTCTAACCCCGGTTTCCTTCAGAGTTCTTACTGCCCCTTCCTTCCTTTCTTCCTTCCTTCTTTTCTTCCCTCCTTCCTTCCCTTCCTCTCTTTTCTCCTTCCTTCCTCTTTCATTGTTGCCTTTGCTTCCCAACCCTCTCCCTCCTTCTCACTGTCTTTTTGCAAATTTGCTTATTGTGGTTCTTCTCCAACATACTCACACATGTCATGAGAGAAGGAAATTTACCTGTCTTTTTTACCGCCAAAATTCCAGGGCGAGAATATCGCATAGTGTAAACTAAGCCCTCAATAAATATTTAGAAATTAAAGAAGTGTCCCTCTTTGATTGTGCAAAATTTAAATAACTGTTGACCAGACATCAGTCCCAAATGCTCTGTTCACTAAACTGACCTGGTATACGACTTTTTAAAGAAAATCACTTAGTTGTTTACCACACAGCATGCCAAGAGAATAAATCTATTGAAACATCAAGTCAGTTCCTAGACAGAATTATATTTGGCAAGAAAGGGAAATCCCTGAGGCCATGCCTGGGGGTGAAGCACAAACTCCATGAAGGCAGAACCTTGGTAGATGACCCAGCTGCTGGTCTTGTAATAGAGACAGAGGTACCTTTTAATGGAGACAGAAAGCTCTGATTGGTGGAGTATCATGGGAAATTTATATTTTTCTTACATTTTTTTCCAGTTTCAAATGGCATTTTGGGCTTTTTATAAGATGACTGACTATAAATCCCTATTTCTCTTGTTAGTGAGTCATCAATTATTTGTATAGTCATTATCACCCAGGAGTAAAGACCTATTCAATCAGTGGATGAAAACACAATATGTGATGATGTTCCTATTCCATCATGTTGCAATAAAACAGAAAAAGTTTCACAGGCAGATTCCCTTGCCCCTCAATACGTGTCTCCTTACCTGTGTCTATAAATGACAGCACCTATCCCAACACCTCAGGAAATCAGCCAAAGTAATTTATTTTTGTGTCTCTGGTTGCAAAAGTTTGAATAATCAGATAGTGAAACATATATGACTTAGATTAAAGGGAATGGCAGCCTTATATCACAGTATCAGGGAAGCAATTCTTGCAAACAAGGATGTTTACTAGAAAATGCCTAGCTTAGAATTCATCTTGGCAAGAAAAATGATGTAAGACCTTCTGCCAGAATCCATTCCATTTTTAGGATAACAAAAGGAAAGAAAGCTTCTAGAGCTCTCCTTGAAACCATATTTCTAAGCAATACCTCTAGGAAATTTATTTTTTCACCTAATAATGTATGCATTTCCCCTTTGGCCCTCTTAACTTTTCTGAATTCTTTAATTGATTCTATATGGTAAAATTTCTATTGTCAAGGCTTAATTCATGGCAATGGCAGGGGCATCACCTGAACAAGGCCAGCACTGGCCACCACAGCCAGTTCCCATAAGTCAGAAAATGAGGTCTTCATTCCTTTGATTTAAAGTTTAATAGGCAGAGAGAAATCTTGTTTCCTTATTTCTCAGTTATCTGGAGATGGGAAGGAATCCAATAAAATTTGGCATATTCAAAATTCACGTGTTCTAAATTATGTCCAAATTTACATTTAACAGATTCAAAAAAGGAGTGGCATGCAATGTAGCCATTTTAAGTTGAGGACTGAGGGCTGAGAAAAATTGAAGTTCAAGTAATATACATCACTGATGAGAAAAGTGGATGTCTTTTGGGTGATGAATTTCATTAGAAAGATGGCGAACCAAATATTGTACACCCTATATTCCCTCAAAGCCTAGCAAAGTATTATACCGAACATTTTTGAATTGCATTTGCATGAATTAGTGAGCAAGTAAGACAGGGAATGAATGAATAAATGAGGCAACAAGAGATTAGGAAAAATGACCCCAAGTTACATATTTGCTGAGAGGATTTCCATCTACATCAAAGGGGTTAGTTCCATGAAATGAAGACCTTATCTGTTTCGTTCACCATACTTTTCTACAAGCTCTTATATGATAATGGGCGGTTCTGTTTTGTAATGTTCTACAACAAAAATCCTACTCATTCTTCAATATTTTCTCTAATCCTCGACTTCTGTACACGAACTGACACCCATCCTGAAGGCAATGTGCTCTCGGGCATCTTGTTTGAATCATCTGCCTTACAGCAGGGGGCTCTCAGGGAAGGATGACATTCTAAAATCTTGCATGGCTTGACTGAGAAGACTATACAGAGTTTTAAGATAAAATTAGGCAATCAATATTTTGACCAGTTTTACATAATCATCCCAAAGTTTGGTCTCTAGCATTCTATTTCTTTCAATTGCTCAAAGAAAGCAAGCTTGGGCAGCAAACGTGTCCACCCAGAAACTGATGAAAGGTGAGAATCTAACATAAAGGCAGCAAAGCACATAAAATAGGAGGCCACAAGCGTAATTCCACTTGGCGAGAAAAGATTATCATTTAGACACACAGGGAATAAAGTGGAAATAATCACAGGGCAGGGTATACATAAGCATACAGTGTTGTCTAAAACTTTTTATTATGATAAACCTAATGCATCAGGAATGTAAATATTTTGAAGAGAATAAAGAAGAAAATGGAAAAAAAAGGTAATGCCATGACTCACAAGTTTAAACTATTAATATTTTTATATATTTCCCTATTATTTTCTATGCCCACCTGCATGTGTGTCTAAGGATGGGAATTCATTTCCTATTCATGCTTAATTTGTAACCTGGTTTTTTTTTCCACTAAGCATAATAATGTGAACACTTGTCTACATCACTTGTTCTGATCTCGGGTAACATTCCTTAGTGGGGCAACGATGTGTGGCTGACAGTGGTTTCACTGTATTGATCCCACCCAAAGGCTTACTCAAAGCTTTTTTTGCCCGCTTTCGAGGCTACTGGTGACACGAAAACCTCGTGGAATCTCAAAGAGAGTTCATCCAGGGATGCAGACCCAAAAGATCATGGCAGAACGTAAAGACCACAGCTTTCTTCCTGTGGCACGTCTGTCTTCATCTCTGGAATTTGGCAAGCTTGCTTCCACTGCCACTCCTCCTTCTGCTATTAGCCTGGGAGGTCACCCAGCTTCCTCTCTGTGATTCTAGTTATGGAAACATTTGTGAAGAATGGCTAAAATGGTTTCTTTGCCCAGAGGTTGCTCTATATGCTTCATTAATTAAATCCATATGTAAGTTACAGAAGATCCCTTTTCATGTGGAGTTATACCATGAATACACTACTCACTATATGTGCCGGGTCCTTTAAATGGCTGGAATCTTGGTAGAGTTCTGGAGAACAGAGGAAAAAGGAGAGGGAGATGGACAACAGTGCTAACAGTATAACCATAAAACCCAGTCTTTAAACTCAGTGCTTTAATTAGTTCGATATTGACTTTTTTCTCGCAATAAAGGCGCACTATCATTCATTATCTCATAAATTTCCTTTAGTATAATAAAGAGTTTTTCTGGCCGTTGTTCCTGGTTCCTCATACAAAGCTTCTAAAACCCCTGAAATTCCCTGAGTAATGGGGTGTCTGTTATGCTATTAAGGTGACTGACAGTGAAGACCCTAGATGGCTTCAGCTGTGCTAGCTGGGCTTGATCCCCAGAAAGTTCTACCATGCAGTGACAGGGCTGAGACATGGATGAGCCCAGCCTCTGGGAGAGGAAGGACCTGGAGATTGAGTTCCAGCACATGGCCATTGATCTAATGAATCATGGGTACATAATAGAATGCCAATAAAATCTCTGGACACCAAAGCTCAGTGGAGTTTGGTGGCTGGTGAACAGACTGATGTGCTGGAAGGGGGCCAAACCCTTATTCCATGGGTAGAGGGCACAGAAGCTCTGTGTTTGCTCCCAGACCTTGTCTGATGGGCATCCTTAAGAATATAACTGTAATTATAAGCATTGTTTTTCCAAAGTCTGGGAATAGTTCTAGTAAATTAGGGGCACCCGGCTTACTCAGTCAGTAGAGCATAAGACTCTTGATCTCAGGCCCCATGTTGGGTGTAGAGCTTACTTAAATATTAATATGTATTAATATTAATTATAATTATATAATTAATAATATTTTTATTATATAATACAATTATAATTATTATATAATTATTATTTAATAATATGTTTAAATATATCAAATATATAAATTATATATTAAATATATAAATATATTAAATATAATTATTTAATAATATATTATAATTATTAATTATATATAATAATTATTATAATTATATTGTTGTTATATATATGCATATGCATATGCATATATATATATATATATATATATATATATATATATATATAAAACAGTTCTGGCAAATTATCAAACCTGAGGGGCATTATAGGAACATCCTGGGTTGGTAGCCTGCTGCTCCCAAGTTTTGGTGGCTTGGGGACACACAACGGTAAGTGTCTGAAGGGCAGACTTGTTAGGGTCTGTGCTCTTAAATCTGTGGAGCTTAGGGCTAACTCCAAGTGGTTAACATCAGAATTCAACTGTATTGTAATATATCCAGTTGGGATGGAGATAAGTCCTTCCCAACTTTCTGATGTAGGAATTGTATTTCAAGTTTTATAGGGGAAATAGCAGGTAATACAGGCAGTAAGTGGCAGACCTAGAATTAAAACCCAGATCTATGTGATTCCAAGGTCTGCGATCTTTCTGCTTCATGCCAAACTGCTCTAATACTCACAAAGGTTAGATACTACAAATGCTTATCCCAGGGCCATTACCAGCAATGGTGCTGAAAATAGAACTGCTAGGGGAAACTTTTCTGGTCCATTCAGTCTCCTTAGTGTGAGAAGTGTTCAGAGCAATGTAATTTTGCAGAATAAACCTGCAAGCACTCAAAGGAGACTGTCCTGGGATGTGGCCTAAATAAACAGCTTTTTCACGTGGCACAAAGGTTTCCTGATTTCCTCTAAGGAATGAGAGTTCCACAGTCTCGAGTGCTAATCAATACTTACCGAACTCCTGCTGTTCGAGACCACTATGTTAGACTCTAAGGATACAGAAAGTAGAAGCTAGGGCCCCTGCCCTTGAGCACCTAACAACCCAGTTGGCAAGAAAGATCAAAGCAGAGCAGGAGAAATAATTTAAACAAAAATTATCATCCAAGGAAGATGTTCCTGGGAGTTAGTCTAGAAGGCTCCCTGGATGAAGACCTAGAGCCAGGCTTTGAAATGTGCGTAGGATCTAAAGGAATGATTCCCAGGAATGGAGTAGAGCAGTGTCTGCAACGTGCCTAGTACAGTGTCGTCAATGCAAATGATAAGGATGGTAAGGATGATAATGATGATAGTAATTCAAGCAATTCTGCAGCGTAGCCATCCACTTCCTTGTTGGAGTGTCCAGGGATAAAATAGCTAAGTGCATGTTTTGAAATGTCATTTTGAAACATACAATACTTAATTTTGTTCCTAGAGACCTTTGAATTAGAGGTGCTTTTACACCTTGAAGGAACAAATGCTCTTAAAGGAAGGCAAGACCTCTATTAAGGGTGTAATATACCTGTAGGTGCCCTAAATGGAGGCACTGGCTATGCAATAAGGAAACTCCCAAAGCCTAGGGGTTTACAACACAAGGAAAGGATTGAATGTGATGCAACTTTAAGCTCTTTAGGTCACCATCCCCATTAGTGAGGTCACACACCGTTGGTAAGATGCTAAGACAGATGGCAGGCCAGTGTCCCCAGACCATGCTGGGGAACCATCCCTCTCTCCCTCCTTCTGACACTGTGTGGGTCAGGAAGGGTTGAGCCACCCTGTGTTCATGGCCAGGCCCTGAATGATTTAAGCCAGTCACGGTTTCCTCTTTCTACCATGACTGATTCAAGATGGATATAAGAACAAATCTGAGCCAAGAAGAGGAAGGGTGTCTGTCTAAGGATCTGTACAAAAACAGTCAGAGCAGACTCCTCCTCTTCCCTCAGTGTAGTTCAAGGACATCTGTAAGCTTGCAGTCAGCAGCAGCCATTTGTGAAAAAGAAAAAAAGAGCTGAGAATGGGGACAGGCACAGTATGTGCACCTGAAGACGAAGTCAACACTACAAAAGGCAGAGTGAAAAAGAAAAATCAGGTTCTGGTTACAATGTATGTGTTACTGGATCAAGCGTTGCCTGAACATAAAAGTATCTCTGAATCTTTTGGGTCTGTGAGCCAAGAACTACCCTCCCCATCCCCCTTTTCTGCTTAATTTCATTTGAGTTGTTTTTTCTCTCTTTTACAACCAAGATATTCCTAACTAGTAACAACAGGTGAGCAGGCTCTGAGATTATTTCATTTGCTTCATTCAATTCACGGTATGATAATGTTCACTCTAAGTATTAACGGTTTGTGTAAAACAAATACCTAGCAACATTTTCTATGCAGAATTCACTATGGATATTTGCAGTAGCCTATATTTGGAAATATGACATGTGAATATTGATCCAATCTATGGGGCCATAATGATTACTACATAATGGCATATTCTAATGAGGTCTTATATTCAAAATTCAAGTTCATCAGTGAAGATAATTACATGTAGAATATCAGTTTGATAAAACATTCACATGTGGCAAATTTTAAAGCACTATGTACTGAAATTATTTAGATGAAGCCCTTGCCAACTTTCATTCTCATTTTGAATTTAGTGACTTGCTTTTCATTCCAACAGTTGGACCCTGCCTGATCCCAGAGCCCTTAGGGTCTCCTCAGATGACAATCTCCATTCAGAACATGAGTAGTCACTACCAGGGTGATAGCCAGGGGTATGGGGAGCAAAGAGACATGACACGCTTGCGCAGCACGGTCCTTGCTAACTCCCAGATGCCCACACTGCATCTCATTTCTGCCATCAAGTCTCTAAAGCTATGTGATGTGAAGAATGGGGCTGCTTGGAGGACAGAGAGGACCATCCAAACCACTCTGTCCTCACTGGGAGCTCCATAGGTACACATCAAAACACTCTTGACCTCTCCAAGTCCCAGTACTGTCACTTGTAGAGAGTCACTCCTAGAAACCACATCACTCCTATATTCAGAAGACCTCTTCTCTCTTTGTCTCTGCTCTGCCCATCATCTTTGCAAAGAGTAAGTGACGGGGTCTGAAGAACCACCAGTGATTCCTTATATAGACTCCCTGGATGCTAAAACTCGGGAGGGGTCTCTCTCTCCTGGCGTGCCAAAGCCTGCTGGGCCTTGACAAAGAGCTTCTTGGGGCTATGGTAGAGGAGGATTCCTATGTCTGGGCAGGAGTGGGAGTTGATAAGCCTAGTATTACACAGAAGACTGAATTTTTTCCTGCTTCCAGACTTTCCCTTTGTGCCTAGCACTAACCTCTCTCACTGTAACAGCAAAGGTTAGAAACGGCTTTTTTCATGGAGGCCAGAGCCAACAGAACGGCATGTTTAACCTGCTTGATGAAAATCAAAGGTCACATTATTATTAATTAATGATAATCAATAATAATATATGTAAATAAATATATTTCTATATCTTTATATTTCTTTACAATACCACATAACTTTTTATTATCTTTTATATACAAAACTTCTTAAAGATGATTAGCTTTTTCTCATTTTCATACTTCTTTCAGAGATAAATGTTTAAGGCAAAATTAATTACAATATGTTTTGGGGTTCATAGCAGATGTAAAGGTAAATATAAAACAAAAAGAACACAAAGGCCAGGGTGAAGTCAACAGAAGGGCAGTGTGGCAACACTGAAGGTGGCTGTGAGGAGTTCAAGTTGCAGATGGTGATCTCCAGAACAACCAACTAAAAATTAACACAAAGAGGTACAGCTAAAAAAAAAAGTCAGTAGAAAGTATAAAATGGAATACTAGGAATATACCTGATTTGTCTAAAACAAGGCAGGAAAGGAGGTACAAAGGAAGGTACAAGAAAGGATATTATGGAACATTGTTATTGGCTGAATTGTGTGCCCTCAAAATTCAGATGTTGGAGTCCTAAGCCCAAGTACCTCAGAATGTGAGTGTATTTGGAGAGAGGGTCTTTAAAGAAGTAATTAGGTTAAAATGAAGTCATTCAGGGTGGGCCTTAATCCAACATGACTGGTGTCCTTATAAGAAGAGGAAATATTGGGGCACCTGGTTGGCTCAGTCTATTGAGTGTCCAACTCTTGATTTCAGCTCAGGTCATGATCTCGTGGGTGTGAGATCAAGCCCCGCTTCAAGCTCCGCACTGGACACAGAACCTGTTTGGGATTCTTCCTCTGTTTCTCTCTCTCTCTCTCTCTCTCTCTCTCTCTCTCTGAAATAAGTAAAAGATAGATAGATAGATAGATAGATAGATAGATAGATAGATAGAAGAGGAAACTGGACACAAACAGGCATGAGGGGAAAGACAATGTGAAGACACACAGAGAAGGCCATCTTCAAGCCATGGAGAGAGGCCTAGGACAACTCCCTCCCTCCCCTTTATCAGGAACCAACCCTGCTGATGCCCTCATTTCAGACTCCAGACTCCAGAGCTGTGAGAAAATGACTTTCTGTTATCTACCCAGTTTGTGGTACTTGGTTATGGCGGGCCTAGGAAACAAATACACACATAACCGAAACAAACACCAAGAAGATAAACATAAAATCCAACTACATCAATACTTCCTTTGTAAGTAAACGAATTAGCACTCCATGTAAAATGCAGACCTTGTCAGACAAGATTTTTAAAAAGCAAGAATGCTTACAAGAAACATATTTAAACATAAAGACACACACAGGTTGAAAGTAAAGTAACTGAAAAAGACAGACCATGCATACACAAAGCATAAGGGAGGTGGCATAGCCATATCATAGCAGACAAAGTAGACTTCAGAACAGAGAAAATTACCAGAGGAAAAACAAGGACATTTCATAATGACTCAAAGGGCAATTCATCAACAAAACATAACTATTATAATACATATGCAACATACATGGATCAGTTGTATTTGCATTATTCTGATAATAAACAATTGGAACACACTATTAAATTTATAACAGCACCCAAAATACTAAGCGTCTTAGAACAAATCTAATGGAAGATGTGCAAGTCCTCTGCACCGAAAATTTCAAGATAATCTCAGAGAAATTAAACAAAATTTAAATAAATGAAGAGGTATAAAATTTCCATGGATCTGAAGTCTCAAATTGTGAAGGTGTCTATTGTCTCCAAATTGATCTGTGGATTTAATTCAGCCCTAAGCATCCCAGCAGGCTTTCTTGGGGGAAAATGGCAAAGTAATCTTAAAATTTATATGGAAGTTTAAAGGGTCTAGAATAAGAGGGGCGCCTGGGTGGCGCAGTCGGTTAAGCATCCGACTTCGGCCAGGTCACAATCTCGCGGTCTGTGAGTTCGAGCCCCGCGTCAGGCTCTGGGCTGATGGCTCGGAGCCTGGAGCCTGTTTCCGATTCTGTGTCTCCCTCTCTCTCTGCCCCTCCCCCGTTCATGCTCTGTCTCTCTCTGTCCCAAAAATAAATAAACGTTGAAAAAAAAATTAAAAAAAAAAAATAAAGGGTCTAGAATAAGGAAAACAATCTTGAAAAAAATTGGAGAACTTATATTCTATTATTTCTAAATAGAGTTATAGTAATTGAGACAGTATGGTATTGGTATAAGATAGATCAGTGGGAAAGAACAGGGAATCCAGATACAGGCCCACACATACACAGACAACTGAGTTTTAAGGCACAAAGACAATGGAGAAAGGAAAGCTATTTAACAAATGGTGCTGGAATAACTGGATGTTTGTATGGAATAAAAAGAAATCTCAGCCACTATTTCATGCCATATACAAAAATTAATTCAAGTTAGACCATATACCTAAACAGAAAGCTTAGAGAAATAAAGTTTCTAGAAGAAAACACAGGAAAGAATATATCTTCATGACTTGTAGGCAAAAGATTTCTTATACAGAACACAAAAATGGGGGTGATAATGGTGGGGGAGGAAGGCAAACCTGACTTTGTCAAATTTAAATTTTTCTGCTCATCAAGGACCCCATTTAGTAAATAAGTAGACCCACAAACTAGGAGAGAATATTTCCAATACATATATTTGATGAGTGATTCATATCCAAAACAAGAAACAACTCAATTTAAAAACATGGACAAAACACTACAATTAATTCTTCAAAAAGAAGATAACACACAGTCAATAAGTTTTTAACATCACTGCTCATCATGTAATGCAAATTAAAACCACTACGAGGTATTATTTCACATATTCACAAATAGTGAAAGTAAAGACAATAATATCAAATGTGGGCAAAAATGAACATCGAGACCTTTGCGCATTGCTGGTGGAGTTTAACATAATACAACAATTTTAGATAAGAATTTGGCAATTTCTTATTAAAGTTAAACATTGATGTGCCCCATGACCCAGGAAGTGCACTCCTAGGTATGTACCCAAGAGAAAAGAAAGCACAGGTTACTAAAAGATTAGTACCAGGATGATCAAAGCAACCTTATTCATCATAGGTAAAATTGGGGAGGGGATGAAAATCCACTGACAAAAGAACATTCAGAAACAAATTTCATAAAGTAAAATACTACTCCACAATGAAAAGGAATATTCATGAGAGTATTATTGCTATTCCATTTAACTTAAGCACAAGATTATATAAAGTTGATACATGGTGACAGAAATCAGAAAATCACTGCTTCTGACGTGTGGGTGATGGTGAGAGAGATAAAATGGACTGGAAGGCAGTATGAGGGAACTTTCCAGAATGATGGAAATCTTCCATGTCATGTTTTGAGTGGTAGTTACAACTCTCAAAACTTATCAAACTGAACACGTAAGATTTGTACATCTGGGGTGCCTGGGTGACTCCGTCCATTGAGAGTCCGACTTCGGCTCAGGTCATGATCTTGCAGTTTGTGAGTTTAAACCCCACATTGGGCTCTGTGCTGACAGCTCAGAGCCTGGAGCCTGCTTCGGTTTCTGTGTCTCCCTCTCTCTGCCCTTCCCCGCCCCTGCTTTGTCTCTGTCTCTGTCTCTCTTTCTCAAAAATAAAAAAACATTAAAAACGTTAAAAAGAAAAGATTTGTACAATTTATTGTTTTTAAATTTTACCTCAATTTTAAAAACTGCTGTTCTATGGCCAAATAGTCATTGGAAAGCATGATAGAGTTTTACAATTTAATTATTGCATACTTCTACCTTACGGTATAATAAGCCCAAAGGAAATATGTCAAAGAATGATGTGTAGTCTTTGCCATCAATGAGTTAAAATCCAGCAGAGAAGACAGCATGCACGTGGGCACTAGATCTCAAGTATGAGATACAAAGCTTAACACTGGCAATGCAGGTACATCACTGGGATTCAAAAGAGGGAGATGTAAGGGTAATACTAGCGAGCCATGAAAATAAATGAGGGGGATCTGTAGGTCTGATGTAGAATAATCTCCAAGGCTATATGCTGAGATGAAGAAGGAAGGGGAAGAACGAGGTGCAGAGAGAACTTCTATTTTCTGGTATAGACAACTGTCTTTGGAGACATTCAAGAAGCTGAGAAGAGAAACAATGAGGGTTGCCTGGCAGAAAGCTGTATTTTCACTGTATGCCTTCGTAATACTTAGGTGTGATTTTTTTTTTTTACCTGATGTAACTGCATCTTTTTGTTTTGACAGAGAGAGAGAGAAAGAGAGGGAGGGGGAGAGAGGTGGAGAGAGAGAGAGAGAGAGAGAGAGAGAGAGAGAGAGAGAATCTTAAGCAGGCTCGATACTCCTGCATAGAGCCCCATGACTCTGGGATCATGACCTGAGCCAAAATCAAGAGCTGGATGCTCAACTGACTGAGCAACCCAGGCACCGAACAACTGCATCTTTTGAAATTAACAACAGTCAGCAAACAGAAAAAGATGTAGATATCACCTCTGGTTTAGGGGGATGAGAAATGGAGACGTTCAGAAATGGCTTTATGAAAGAGTGGGCATGAGCTGGGTCTTATAGGATGGGCAGGAAAAAAGGAATAATAGTCAAATTTCCACACCTTGAAAACCAGGAAATAGTGCATCATCTTTCTCTGTGTACCACATATACCAACAGACTCTTCCCTGTGTAATCAGTCCCAAGGCTAAGAAACAAATGTGTACTCCATTCCTTGGAACAGGCTCTTATGTAGGAGCAGTTTGTGTTTTGCATGAGTTGCGTGCTCTGATTTAAATGTTTGCTGTAGGTAACATTTTGTTACCTTCTTGGCATCATAGACGCAGAGAGAAAAAATAAATCTACCCAGCTGTTCTTAAATTGCCTCTCAACATGCAGTCCACCTCCCCAGGGCTTTTCCTCTCATGGAAGCTCTGCCCTGCTGGGCTGACTCTGTGGGTGACTAATCCACAGTGTAGGAGGAACCGGAGGGGGAAAACCCCTTTGTCCCACAGCCTGCCCCGCCCCCTCCCCAGGGTTCAGTTCCCTTGCACCCATTCCATGTTCTGTACCACAGCAGAAGTTCCTGCAAGTTTCTGACATGGGTATGGCATCATCTCTGGTTTTCTTCCTGTTTTTGAATTCTTTTGGTCTTTTGGGACACTTTATGGAAGGGGAGGGAAGTGCTCAATTTCTTTTTCTTTTTTTAAGTTGATTCATTTTGAGAGAGACAAAAACAGTGTGAGTGGGGAAGGGGCAGAGAGAGAGAGAAGGAGAGAGAGAGAGAATCCCAAGCAGGCTCCGAACTGTCAGTGCAGAGCTCTACACAGGGCTCAAACTCACCAACCGTGAGATCATGACCTGAGCTGAAACCAAGAGTCGGAGCCACCCAGGTGCCCGCAAGGGTTTGATTTCTAACCCTTAAAGGACCGCCTTCCCTAGATGCCAGCCTGAGCTATTACCTTCACAGTACTGGACAATACTAGGAAACGTGCCCCGGTGTTGCTATGTTTTACATTAATCAATCTTACTGTGTTGTATTGGAATTAAAACAGTAGGTGTTTGGGTTGTATAGACAGGGCTCAGATCCCAGCTCCATCACAGTCCCGGGCAGTGAATGAACCATTTTTAGCCTCATTTTCCTCATCTGCAAAATGCAGACGTTACTAGCAGCTACTTCATAGAATAGTTACGAGGATCAAATGAAATGGTACATTTAAAGCTTCAGCCCAGTCCCTGGCACACAATAACTGCTTAGTAAATATTTAAAAGGATTTTCCCTCCCTGTCAGATGTGGGGGCTAAACTCGAGCGCTCCCACATGGATTTGGATTTCTCACACCTGAATTTTTTTTCAAGAATAGGTTTTATTTATTTATTTATTTATTTATTTATTTAGAAACCATAGTTCATGGTCAGATTGAATTTGATCTAATCTTAAAAGCACCGTAAGGAAACCTGGAAAGATGCATCTTAGCTGTCTAGACAGGGCGCTCCGGAGAGCCAGACCCTTTTGGAGACCCAAGGCCTGTGGCTCTCGATTCCCCCATGTGGAAAGTATAATTCCATTGTCATCAAAATTTCACCAAGATGCATTCGGCCGCACTCCTACATGGACGGATCTACGTTCTCAGGTTACAGGGCTGTGGGTTTTTCTTAATGAAGAAGGGGATTTGTGCCCTCCCAAGCCTGATATGTAGAGAAGGAGCTGAGGATTAAAAGGGTGAGATGATGAGGATTTAGGCGGATCTATGGCAAATCATTACTGGAGTGCTTGAGTTACCGGCCCCAGATGAAGGGAAGCCTCTCTCGCCCAAGACCGTTTTCTTCAGTAGTAACAGGCAGGCAAAGCCTTTTCCTTTTCAAATCATTCTCTAATGAGAAACGACTTAAGCTGGGGAACTTCTCTGCACAGTAAATTGGACAGATTGAGGGATAGGCTGAAAGAGGAGCCAGTAACAGGACGAAAGCTCTTCTGTCCCACAGATCCGCATCGGCTGGGATTGGAATGGGCTGTTCCAGACACCTGACAGGCAGCCTGCGGAAACACTTGCCACAGGATCAACCTGAGACAGGCGCACGTGTGTGAGATCCTGCCCCTGCTCTCTCCCCACCGGCACCCCCTGAACACTGTTCAAAATCCTTGAACGGCTTCATGTTTCTCTCAAGACAAAACGGCAACTCCTCTGCATGCCCTGCAGATTCCTGCATGGCCCAGACCCTGCTTCCTCGCCTAGAGATTCTGTCCTCTCTCGCTGCCTGCTGGCCACACCGTCTTCGACTGGAACATACTTCCACTGCCCCAGGGCCTTTGCAAATGCTGTCCTCTCTACTTGGAATGCTTCACTTGGCTCCTCCTCATGCTTTAGATCCGAGCTCAAGTGTTTACAGTACCACTGGCCCTCTTCATAACTCTTAAAATTGCAGTCAATAATTAATTATATAATTAACTTATTAATATTATCTGCATCTAAATTTCTCATTAGAATAAAAATTCCCCAGGGGCGCCTGGGTGCCTCAGTCAGTGAAGCGTCCAACTCTGGATTTCGGCTCAGGTTATGGTCTCACACTTCATGAGTTTGAGCCCCAGGTTGGGCTCTGCACTGACAATGCAGAGCCTGCTTAGGATTCTCTCTCTCCTTTTCTCTGCCCCTCCCCTGCTTTCTCGCTCTCTCAAAATAAATAAATAAACTCAAAAAAAAAAAAAAAGGAATTCCTGAAGGACAGGTACTATGTCTACTATATTGACAATTCTATTCCTAGTGTTTGCAAAAGGCAAACATTCAATAAATAATCACTGACTGAGTGAATGACTGGATTCTTACCCTCTATCAGCACCAGGGGCTTAGATTATAAATCTCTAAGCACAACACATCTATGAACTGAAACTTGTGAGTCACGCGGCACCATGAGCGCTAGCTGATACAGACTTACATGGTATCAGCAGTGTGTTGTGTGTGGGTGGGTGGATAGCAATTGATCTATGTCCTCTCCCTCTGTTCTCTCTCCCTGGGTTGCATTTGTGTTCCTAGGTTCTCTGCCTTGTGGCCCTTTGTCTCTTCACTTCCTCCACCCAGTGCCTCTTACCACTTATTTCTCCTTTTTTCAATTCCTTCCCAAGGGCCAGGAACTTGCCGTGCTTTGGCAGCTTCATTGGCATTCATCACACTTGGCTCCCAGGCTCCTGATCTGATGGCTGTCTTACTTCCAAAGTCTGCCTACTTCCCTGCCAAGATATTTAGGAACTGTTACTCCCAGAAGAACATTGAGAAGATAGATTTTCCTTCTCTCTTTTCATTCATAGGGATACTATTTTTGGCTTCAGGGCCATGAATTTAAGGCAACGATGATTTTTTTTTAACCCTGGGGTGAGTTGCAGGAGCCCTACGGTACTTTCCACTGAATATGTCATGGATCGCCTTAGTAATCCCTTAAAAAAAAACCAAAACAGTAACGACATAGTTCTTCAAGAGGATGAAAACTGTATGACGAGGACTTTGGAAATGAAAGCTGTTTGGAAAAAGATGGAAAATTACATTCAATGTTATTGGGTCTGGGAAACCATTATACTAGGGACTTAATTATTTATGTGTTCATCAATTTAATAAGCCATTACCATTAAGCTTTAATGGTAAACCTTGCCAAATTCTGGTAGATACCAGGACTACACTCCCTTTGTCTTGATATGGTAAGTTGCCTGCAAGGACCCCAGGGCTCTGTGGTCCATGAGCCCATCCCTGACAGGCACAGAAACCATGATGCTGAAGAAGGTGATGATGTTGAACAGGCACTGCTTTTGTATCTAGTTGGTGATACAATGGTATACAAAGCATATGGGAGTTCCGCCTACATGAGGCATACATTCATCTTGCAAGAGATAGACAGTAAACAATAAAACATACATGTGTGGCAAGTGTAACAAATCAGGCTATCATGAGTTAGTTATAAGCACTGAAAATCTATGTTCTCTTCCACAGCAAGAAGGCATTTCCTATTTTGCCTTAGCCATGCTATTTGCACTGTCCCGTTATTGCAGTGTTTCTCAAGGTGTGACTGACAATCCCCTAGTAGGTCATCGAATTAAGTTTTTAAAACATTTTTTAATTAATAAAATAGAACAGAAAATGTCAGACTATCTCCTATATTAAAGGTCACTATTGAACTTTGTTTCAGAGTTAAATGTACAGATACATTGGTTCTGATATAGAATATGTCTTAGAGTAGGTCCTCATCAAAAATGTGTCAAAGCATGGCTTCTTGAGCCAGAATTTCAGCAATGTCTCATCCCATATTATGGGCTAAGGGACCATTTATAATGATGGCAAGCCAGGCATCCAGTTCCTTTTGGTGACAAGAAATCCAGCCTCATTTCATAGGACCCTCATGTCTTCCAACTATGAATTAGAAAATATTATTTGAACACATGCCCAAGGAAAACTGAAAATAAGTTATCATTCAGCACACACAATTTTAAAAATGATATTATGGAGTGGGAAGCATTGGTAGGCTTTCCTAATTATAGATATGCCACAGGGTTACTAAATTACTCAATCCATTCAATAAGTCTTTATTGAGTATCTATCATGTCCCAGGCAATGTTTTGAATAAATCTTGCATGGTTCTTACACTCATTCGGTTTATAATCATACTCTTCACTTTCTAAATTAGTGATCCTCAATCCGGCAGCAAAATACAATCATCATGGAAGCTTTTGAAAAACACCAGTTCTCATTCCCAAAGGTTCTGGTTTAATTAGGGTAGGGATCCAGAATGAATATTTTTGAAGCTGTCCAGGTGATTCTAATATGCAGGCAGTACTGAGAACCAATGGTCTGCAACAGACAATAAGAATCTTGTCAATTTGTATATTATTTAACTTTGTCTGAGATACCCGGAATATTTTCTGTCTCAGGGTGGTACAATGAATTCCTCTTACTAAAGTAAGGAGCTGAAAATTCCTCTAAAAACGTTAGCATTCGTAAAATCTTCCAGTTGATTTTTATCATTTTTCACTGGCTGAAGACTGGTTAACAACAGGTCTTTCACTGTTTTTAAATCTTAACTTTTTCCATTCAGTATGAGTTTTGAATCCCATTTATAAAAGCATTTAAATTCCCCATTATTGACCATTCCTCCTACATGGTTATTATTAAGGACATATATAATCCTTTAATTTCCATTTTTAGTGTCAAGTGTCTAATTAAAGTTCCACGTGTATATATTTCTACATGAAATGGTCAAGCCTGTCATTTGGATACTTGTTTCATTTTTGCGAACCTTGTGTCCAACATTAATACTTCAAATGCTCATTCTTCTTCAACTCCCAATAATCAGTCTCCATAGAGTGAAAGTTTAGCAAAAACTTGGGAAAAATAATCCCTGATTCAAACCCCCATTTCCCTTAGCATCCTTTGTGTTTCACCTTTTCAAGAATTTTTAACGGGGTTTAAAAAAAAGAAAAAAAGCTACTCTCGTCTCTAACACTATGTTTTGCCTTCCCTTCCCTGAAGGATTAGGCATCTGACTGAAGAACTCCATTCTTACCTTATTTCCTTTTCAAAAAAAGCTGAGCAAACCAGCTGAAACATTTGGGAGTTTTCTGAGTTTTCTAGCAACTTAGGCTCCCTGCTGACTGATGATATTCCTACCTATTCCCTTCTTTGGAGACATCTAGAGATATCTTTCATTTTCTCTCATTTCTTGATTTGATCCTTAGTACTGCATGTGAGCTACTGAAACAGTCACCTTGACTTGGGAGCTCCCAGCTGGGTGGTCTTGGCCCAGTCACACCAATTCTCTGAGTCCTAATGGCCACACTGGCAAAATGGACAGAGAGATAAGATGGTTTGAGTATTAGACATAATGAATGTGAACTACTCAGCTCAATGCCTATACTTTCTTGGATACAAGAAATGGGAGAGAGCGTTAATACTGAAGTAGCAGGCGTCCCACATTTAACTGCACTCTACTAGATAGGTACAGGGCACGTAGCATTCTTTCCTATAAATAATTTCAGTCCATCTCTCATTAGAGTAAGAAGGCTTAAACAGTGGAGAATTGGTTCCCCAGGAGCACATCTGTTATAGGAACATTTGTTCATTCACTTGACAGATATTAATCAGGTATTCTCTCCTGGGCTGGGAGCCAGGGTTCCAGCAGGGATCAGGGAGGATGCGCACACAGTTCTTTGGAACTCACAGTCTTGCCAGGGAGATGGAAATTCTCATGAGTGTGCTCTAGTTTGATATGGAAAGTTGCCGTCAAGGACCCCAGGGCTCTGTGATCGATGAGCCCATCCCTGACAGGCACAGAAACCATGATGCTGAAGAAGGTGATGATGTTGACAAGGATCTGTCTCTTTTATTTGAAAATGTAGGAGCATTCCCCGTTATCATTCCTTTTATGGAGTGGTAAGATTCCTTTCCTTAATTATTATGAGAGTATTTGAACCAGAAATGAGTTTTACAGACATGGTCCACTGTGAACATGAAACTTCAGAGTGTTGGGCGGGTGCCGCCTGATGACTTTGCTGATGAGCTGTCATTTCTCATGGGCTAATTCAAGAACAGTGCTCTGACACTGGTTTTCATCAGAGTTTGCATTGCTGCATTTTCTCCCAGGGTTTTTACTCTTCCCATATACATCCATTTTGAACACTCATTTGTTTCTTGCCTTTTTAAAAAACCAACACTATGGCATATATTTCAAGCACTGATGCTTATCACATTTTTTCAAAGGCATCTTTTAATTTATGGCATGTTGTTCAACTTTTCCCTTTACTTCTAGACATTATATCCCTTCTCTCATTAACTACTTTATAGGAAACTACATTATTACACTGCAAATCTTCCTATATGAAGTTTTATCATGTCATTAATTATTCCTTAGATTTGATATCTACAAGGTAGATAAAGAGCTCTACGGCTTTTAATCTTCTTAAACTTTATTGCCAAATGTCTTTCCAGAAATGTGTACTGTTTTTGTACTGGTATTTCCCACTAGTAGGTCTGAGTCCATGATCCAACAGACCTTCACTTATTCTGAATACACACGCACATTGACACACACAGATTTAAATTCTATCAAAATTATAGGAAGCACACAGTGTCTGATGTACCTCTCATTTTATGATGTCAGCAGCCTTTGCCTAAATGCTGTTTTTAATTGGGGGTTACCAATGGCAATATCCTACATTTACCTTTTCATTTTTGTCCGTGGTGAGACCACTCTGAAAGAGAGGATGGATCCCCATCCAAAACTGGGGTGGATGTCAAGACTGATAAATACCATACACAGAGAAGGAATGAAAAGGTTTATTACTTACACAATGGGGCTGTAGCCAGACTACAGCAATGCCGGCTTCCTAAGCTGGCCCCCAAAATGACTCGAGGGAGCAGGGAAAGGAGACTGCATGTGGTTGTTACTGTGATTAGAAGATAGGGTAGGGTGAAGGTTTCTGGGCACAGTGGAGCTGGCATGGTTTGAACCATCTCCAGGTGCCAAAGGAGACAGCCATTGGCCATCCTGGCTCACCCAGATGTGGCGAAAAGAGGGAGAAAGAGGCTAAAATGTTGTCAGCGAAGATCAGAACATGAAGGGAGGGAGACATTTTAGGAGTTTCTTTATTGGAGTATTTAATAAAGAGACACTTGTCCTTTTTTACTCTTTTGATTACTCTTGGTACAGTTCATGAAGGTCGTAAAATGCTTGGCCCTTTCCATTTATGTACTGGTTTTCAAGACAATGAAAGTGGTTTGCTGTCATTTTCTGAAGGTGAGTAACGTTTTAATTTCATAAACTCAGGAAATAAACATATTTGGTCGCTTTCAACCCATTATAATCATTTTCATTACCGAAACACAATTTAGTCCTACCTTTAACTAGTGGCAGACTCGTTAAGTCATCTCTAGAGTCTTTCTGTCATGACCCAAGTAGGATCTGGTAGCCTCCTGGCCATCCTCTCTGGAATAAGCTATTTTTTAAAGAAAACCAGGTTTCTTTGGGTTACAAATTTTATTTCAAGACCATGATTACTATGATGTTGGTAATTATCTCAAGGCATTTTAAGTAGTACACAGAGCTAAGTAATACACACACACTGATGCACGCAAACGTATGCACGCATGCACATACAAACACACACACACACACACACACACACACACGGGACCTCATGAGTTCGTTTTGCTCTTACAATTCAAATTTAAACCTAAAGAAATTTACTTAACCTTTTATCTATTATATATGCACCTCCTTTATTTCACACTGAGAAGCCTGGCTCTCAAGGACAGCAGAGGTGACAGAATAAAAATGTTCTATCATAACTCATTTGTGTTTTCATGTATTGTACATGTGACAGTGTCATAGTAATAACACTGATACTAACAGTATCAATATGTACAAAAGTACAATCAATAGTACAATATGATTGGTGGAAACGTTAAAATTATTTTGGCACATGCTCTAGCCATGCCCGCCCGCTACATTTACTGGAGTTCTACTGGATGTGAATGGTCACAGTATGTAGTAATTATGAACTTAGCTCTCAATGAGTTTTAGTTTTACAAGTACCTATATATCTAATAATGCTCATGGGTCCTCCTACATCTATGTCACTCTAATCATTTGGTAAAAAAAAAAAAAATCTCTAAGCACCACAGATTTTTACATTATCTTGAGTCCTTTCCTGAGCATTATCACCTCATTTCTGAGTTCTTTCTAATTCCGATTTGCCCTCTCCTTTAATGTCTTACATCATTTTCTTAATCTTTCAGTTTGTTTTGAAATCGTAGGTCATAGTTGTAATCTATTTTGAGAGCAAATCTTTCTGGCATGCTTTCACTGTCTGCAGGGATGCTATTCTGCTCCTTATTTTGCTTTTTCTTACAATAACTTGGTATGGATTTGACTTTCATACTTGCCTATTGCTGATTTTTGTGCTGAAATTGGTTCCTTGAACTTTTAGAATGAGGCGTGGTTCAGGATAGCTTTTATAACTTCTCAAAGGTCCCTCTCCTGTTGTTTTACAATGTTCCAAAGTAGGGCAGCCCGCTTCCTCTGATTTCCTGGCTATTCCCATCGCCCCTTTTGCCCTTCTTTGTCCCTTTGTCTCTGTTCTGTTTGGTTTGCTTCTCTGAGCAGTTATTCCTCTAGGCGGGACTGCGTCCTGGCAGGAGCTCTGGCTCATTGGTGTGGAGAATTCACAGGGGCCAGACTACTGAGCATCCCTCAGACCTTTCTCTTGTGGACTCCTTACACTTATCCGGTATTACAGAGAAAAAGCCCCTCCCCACTTCTGCTGCCATTTTCAAATTAGCCTGCTGTGCCTTCCATTAAATACCTATTGACTACGTTGGAGATCTCCCAGTTTCAGCTCTGTCAGATGATGCCCTACCGTTTCATTCTTCCTCCACAAAAAAATATGCCAGTACCATGGAGATCTTGTGGCCACTGGTCTGTCCCCATCTGCTTGTATTTAATGCCTCTTAGTCATTAATTTGGCTCTGAGGAACCCAAGGCTTAGAAGTTTCGAAGAAACCAATGTGCCACCTTCTACCACACCTACTTATATCTACAGACCTACAGATCTCTGAAGCTGTACGTGTCTATAAAAAATGGCAGAATCTTACAAAGACGGTCTAAAATTAAAACAGCCAATATGGAGAACATTCCCATTAGATAAGATCATTCATTTAAGGAATGAAGTTGAAAGCCAGGGCTACTAACTCAAATAAACAGGGGAGAGTACCTATTGTAATTGGAATTTAGAAGCCTCTGATAGGCCTCAAGATTCCAGAAGTCTAAGGAGAATTAGAGATACAAGGGAAAACTAAGACATGACTATGTAAGACTAATGTGACTCCCACTGCTCCCCTCCATCCTCCCTTACCTGACTACTCAGTCTACTAATCCTCTCTCTGAATTTTGTTTCCCCTCTGAAGTGACTCGAAGACCAGCAACAGAAGTCCACCAAGTGAGGAGCCCCCATACCATCTGGGCTGGTCCCATACTTGAGGAGATCCTGAGGAATGCTCCAGTAAACTGCTAGACGTTATTTCCTTAAAGCTTCAAGAGGAAACTAAAATTAAAATTAATGGTAAACCTGCCAAATTCTCGTAGATACCAGGGCTATACTCCCTACTTTCAACCTCACTCGCTCTGGAGACAGCAGATGGGATCCTGGGGAAACTGGCAGAAGCCAGCAAAGGATGAGAATTCACACCAGAGTCAGCTATTCTGGATCTCTGTACTGTCCAGTAGAGAGAAGGAGGTAAAATCTCAGGTTGTCCCTTCCTTTCCAAATCCAGACTCTTATAAATTTGGTTTGGGGGCACTTGCTGGTTGCTGATCCTTTCTCTCCTAGGGAAAACTATGTCCTTGTTTCTTTTGTTTTGTGTCCCAACAACCTGGCTTGGCTTTATGCCTGCCTGCCACACGCAGGCTGCCAGTTCGAGTGTACACAGAAGCTCAGTCGCGGTTTGGGAGTTGGGAGCTGCAAAATATGCCTGGACAGAAATGTGAGTTGTATTCCATCTGCAGCAAGGGTCCCACTAACTGTTACTAGCTCTCAGATAAAATGTCTAAGTCTTTCTTTCTTTGGGATATTTTGGGAGTGGCACTGGATCTTCAAGGATAGTACCCCTTGCACCCTCTTTGGAGGTACCTCTTGTGTCCAAGTGTTTGTTCAATACAGCCAAGAATATTTGCTGTTTGTCCTGGATGAAATCTGACAAGATATTTGAAAGGATTTTTTTTAAGTAGCTCTATGGCCAAAAATTGGCCAAATTGGAAGCAGATATTCAGAGCCTAACAGGAACTTTTTTTTTTAGGCCTTCTTCCCTGAGCTAAACGAAACCATGTACCCAGGGGGAAAGAAAAACATTCCAAAGACAAACAGCTCTAAATCTAGAACACAGGAACTACCAACCAAATGATCTCCCTAAGACAGACCGGAACAACAGGAATGACTGACTTGGAGAATGTGAACTGGATACCATGACCTGTGAACAGCACACAGATATTCAGCAAAAATTGTGAGAACTCCTGAGCAGTAGCTGGGAGGAGCTGGTAAGCTATTGCCTTAAGTTTTTGTTTTTTGTTTTTTTTTTACCACATCTCTTAGGCTAAGAGTCTAACCAGAAAGGGAGAATTGTTAAAAACAAGACAACAGGCCCCAAGTGGAGTTGCTTATGCTAAGCCCCAAAGCACCAAAGCGAGACTTGACTTAATTACAGTTTGACTCTCCTGGAAATGGAATTATTCAGGAATCCCTTAATAGATGCCTGCCTTCCCCTAAAGGAAAGTTAGTAACCTTACAATAACCAACCTGTTTTTGTGCCTAGTATAACTTCTTGTTCCTGTTCCCTTCTGCCTATAAAAGTTTTGCATTTTGTACAGTTCTTTGGAGATCCCTTGTCTCTATTACGTTGGATGCTCCCTGATTCGTGGATCATTGAATAGAGCCAATAAAATATACAAAATTTACTCAGGTGAATTTTGTTTTTTAACAGTAAACAGGTGAGGGCCTTTTAAACATAAAAGCAATGGTGGAAACAGTCACAAAGGAAACGATGATAGAGCCACCCATGTGAAATATAACATCCCTCTTAGATATTCAGTTATCATACTGCCAGAGCATTCAGCAATGACTAACATAGATAGCAGAACTTCTGATACTCAGAGGGAGGTGACTTATAGATGTCTTCTGTCGGCTATAGTCTTAAAACTGTCTTGGATTCAGCCTTGAACTGGCCAAAATTGACCTCTTAGTTTACACTAAAGGTTAAAACCAAAGATTTGAATCCTGTGACTCAGACTGACAGAGATGCCCTTGTTTGGCAAGATACTAACTCAAGAACTACAGAATGAAAAAATAATTTTCTCCAGGTAGTTAAATATGTCCCCACTTATTTCAACCCTGAGAATCCAGGATCGGTTGGGTATTGTAAGTGTAATACAGCACATAGCCTTGATCTAGAGTGTACGCATGATGGGTGGGAAATAAAGACAAGTGATGGTCACTTTTATTTTGTTTAGCCTCTTGATTGGTCTGGGCAACAGTGAATTAGAGGAATCCAAATTTAACACAGGTGGTCTCAACGTACAGGAAATTACACATGAAAACAAACTTGTGCAACAGGTGAATCTGGGAGGTGATCACCCAAGGTTATTTCTCTTCCATCAATTCACTTAATGTCAACTTCCTGCAGTGCTTTTAAGGTTCTCTGCATGAAGCAGTAAGGAAAATACGAAGTTAACGTGGCTGGGTCACTGCCAGTGGAAGATCCTAAGAAGCAGATGAAGCTTCTCAATATTTGTGAATAAATTTGTGAATAATGTTTAGAAATACATCTACTGGATAAATGTTGATGCAGTTGCATAAAATATCAAGGCATGAAATGTCTGAGTGTTTGTGAATGGAACACTGAGGCTCTGGGCAGGGACCAGAGTGAGGCATTTGGAGAACAAAAATTTAAGGAGGCTGTCAGGGTTGACCCTGCACTTAAGTGACCCCCAAGAGTGAGTGCCTTCTTAAATTTTGGCCTTAGGCACGTTACTCACCTTAACCTTGTGCTGGTCTTGCCTTGCTGAGGTTGATTGTTCAGCCACAGAAGCAAAGGGGCGCTCTGGTCTCTGTGTGCCCTTAGACCTTTGCCCATACAAATTGACATTGCATAGCCCCTACAGATCAAGACTGAGAAAGCCACTTACGTGTTAGCCTAAGGGGAAATTTCACTGACCCAGACAGAGTAACAAGTGTGGGTTCTATCCCACACTGGTCCCTGAAGAGTATCTTTTCTACGTTCAGCCCCATATCACATGCGAAGAGCTCTTAACAGAAGAGCTTTAAACAGAAAAAACGACAGACAGGAAAATATAATCCTGTTAAGGAATCTGCCTTGATTTGTAAGACCTGAAACCGACTAGGCGAGAGACATTTTGCATCCCGTTCCATCAAAAGGTAACTCCCACCTTTTAAGCCTTCTTAGTCTGCAAAAACAAACAACTATCCAGCATGGGAGTGGAATCTGTAAGTGTGAGCCATACTCCACAGGTTTCTCTGCTGTTCTGGAGGAATGACACTGACTTTCTGAGAGAAGATACTTTTGCATAATTCCCTTCCTATTTCCTCCCTCAAAACACTTGTGGGCAAACAGGGCTCACGTAGGGGATGCTTTCTTTTGCTCCATTTTCCATTGACGGGGCGTCTTTCACGTTGTCTGGGGTCCCTTGCCATCTGTGGGGAGGCAGGCAGATGCAGGGCAAGCTGGCTGCCTGGCAGCCTTCACGTGGGGGGTGGAAGAGCACCTCCCACCCTTTCCAACAATGGTTCTGTGAGAAACGCTTTAGGGAACAGGAGAGGGATCCACTGAGCGGAGGATATGGAGCAAAAGTCCAGGTTGGCTCTGCCTCTGAGCTGAGAACGGATACACTGTTGTCAGGAATTGACTTCTGTCACTTACATCCTCCATTCGCCCTGGACCACCTTTATCGTCACCCACCTCGTTCTTTCCCCGTTATGCTGAGAAGAGAAATGTTATTTCTCTGCTTCCACACTTTATTCTTTAACGAATGATTATCTCCTTATTCTGCCCACTCACTATCTCTCTCCTCATTATTCTCAGCAGGTTCATCAAACATCAAAACCTGGCTGAATCTACCCCGAGAACACATTCTTTTCCTGGAGAGCATGGTTTCACTTGAACTGTTCTGCTTCTGCAGCAAACTTTGGGACACATTTCTTGTTTAAAACCACAGCCTAAATTTAGCTCCAAGGCCAGGATCTGTCTCATCTCCCCAAGAAGGTCTTACTAATACGAATACTATAATAATGATAATTTCCTGTGTATGTACATCAAGCCCAATACCTTGGGATTGTTTGTTATGAGCTGGCCCCTCCCTCTCTCCAGCCTGCATCTCCTGGTGTCCTTTGCTATAGCTAAGTGCTCCCAAACCATACTTTCCCGCTTGAAGCTCTTCCTGATGCTATAATTCCTGCTCCTGTACCCCCCACCTGGAGTCTCTCTTAGCTCCAGGTCTATCTTTCCTGTGGTTGCCCTGGACAATGAAACTTTGAATCATTCTCATAGTCCTGGTCAAGTTGTGCCCTCCTCCATAAATACTTCCCGAAGCTCCCACTAGTCCCTGTATTCATAGAGTTCTAACTTTTGGCCCAAGTCCCTTTCCAAATTAATCTCAAAAAGAGCACAATGTATAATTTTGAAAGAACAGGATCAGACAAGGAGCCACAGTGAAATACATTTCAGGGACATGCATTTGGAAACTGGAGGCTTTCACACAAGATGTGATAATGTGGCCATTAGTCTGCAGGTGGTATGTAAAGATACACACAGAAGTCAACAGACCAAGCTCATCTCAGTCTGTTGTAGAGAAAAGGTAAGGATTGATTTAAACTCAACAAATGCTTGTTGAGCACCCTCCCCTGGGCTCTCTAGTAAGCACTGGGGGTGCAAGGCGGATGACTTCACTAGAAGGCTGATAAATGGGCTAAGCACTTTGAGTTTGTTTCCGTCCCTTGTGATGAGTTAATGCAGTGATTCTCAAACCTGGCTAGGCAGCAAAATCACCTAGGGAACATGATTTATGTATTTGTTTATTTATGCATTAGTTCTGGATCTCATTTTGTAGGAATAAATAATACATTCACAGGATATAGAGCCAAACGAGTGAAAAAGGCACACAGTGCAAAGTATCTCTTGCACCACTATTCCATTTGCGTAATTTCCCTAGATACCTTGCCACTTTATCTGGTATCATTGGAGAAGAGCTTAACTCCTTAACTTATCTCTCTACCCATAGTAGAGTTAAAAAGGGTGGAAAGGTGATTCGAAATTTGGGTGGGGTGGGGAGGCATCTGAGCAGGCTGCCCAAGCCAAGCACAAATTAGGAAACCAGTCTGCAGTGAAAGAGGCTAGGCCTATGCTTATAGGATCTAGGCAAGACCAGGAAATGACCTCCTAAAGGTGTGTGAAGCCAGGAGACCCTGCCGCTGGTCATCTTAAACAGCCGGTTCCCCATGAGATCCTCAAGATCTGTGCCCACTAAGCCCCTCAGAATCTAGTGCCACACATTCTTCCTTCCTTCTTAGACATGGGGGTGTCAATGCATCCATATTTGTCACTATTTGACTACTGTGTGCTAGAATATGAGCATCAAGCATAATGGAAGAGCTTTGCAAGTTAGAGGCAATATTTGTTTTCTACCTTTTATGTAGTAATACATTACATGCCTCTTATGTACACTCCTATGTGCATGAGACAATGCAGAGTCTCATTTTGTTCTCACAATGTTGCTGGGATATCATTACACAGAGGCAGTATATAACAGGTTAAAAGTATGGTGTATAAAGACAGGCTGCTAGATGCAAGTTTCTGCTCCTCTGCATGAAAACGTGGATCCTTGAGCAAGTTACATAGATTCATGGTGCCTCAATATCCTCATCATAAAAGACAGGATAGACGTAACATACTTTGTATAGTGCCTGGCACATGTTTTAAGCTCAATACATGTTACCTATTATTAGTTTTGGAGGGAAGAATATCAACAACTCTACAGGACTAATGACATCCAGGATACCAGAAGCCATCCAAGCGATTGCTAAGCCAGGCAACAGAAGTCAGTATCAAATGCAAAGTACAACAAACAGAATTCAACAGCACATTTAAAGGATCATACGCCATAATCAAGTTCAACTTATCCCAAGGATGCAAGGATGGTTCAAAATATGAAAGTCAATTAATGCGAAATACCACATTAACAGAATGAAGGATAAAAATTATGATCAACTCAATAAGATGCAGAAAAACCATCTGATAAAACTCAACATCCTTCCATGATAAAAATGCTCCACAAATAAGTAGAAGAACATACATACTTCACATGTACTGCAACATAATAAAGGCAATATATAAAACGCTGACAGTTAAAGTCACACTCAATGGTAAAAAGCTAAAATCTTTTCTTCTAAAATCAGCACCACGACAAAGACGACTACTGTTGCCACTTCTATTCACCATAGTATTGGAAGTCCAAAATAGAGCAAGCAGGTAAGAAAAAGAAGTAAAAGGCATCCAAATTAGGTTGAAACAAGTAAAATTACCTCTGTAGACAGCATGATCTTATGTAAAGAAAACCCTAAAGGCTCCACGAAAAAATGGTTAAAATAAGTTGAATTTAGTAAGGCTGCAGGATGCAAAACCAACATACACAAATCAGCTGCAATTCTATACACTAACAGCGAATTTCTCGAGAAAGAGAAATTAGGAAAATAATCCAATTTACACTAATACTGTGAAAATAAATAAAGAGAATCCTCACTGAAGTGTATGTGGGAAACTAGAAGGGGGAACTGGTACAGCTCAATGTCAGTTACAGGAAGAATTGTCACTTACAGACCCTAACAGAGGAATCATCAACAGGAAAGAATGATCAATTACAGGTTCCAACAAGATAAGATGTACCTTGAATCTCCTACAAGAAATCAATCATGCCTGCAACTTACCCCATAAGAAACCCACCATCACTCTGAACTCCTATGTTTCTCAAATGGACTTTCATTCAAAACAACCCCTCCCAATTTCCTCCTTCTTCTCCAAAAAATAATATTCCTCTCCTTTGTGTTAGACTTGCCTATGGTTTTGTCATAGTCTGCGTGTCCTGAACTACAAGTCTCTGTTATTCCCAAATAAACCTATTTTTTGCTGGCAAAATAACTGATTTTTATTTTGAAAGTTAACAATAGAAAATACAATAAAACACCCAGGCATAAATTTTCTCTCACCAAGGAGGTACCTATGTACTGAAAACTACTAAGACATTAATGAAAGAAACTGAAGAAGATATAAATAGGTATTCCCATTATCATGGACTAAAAGAATTAATACTGTTAAAATGTCCATACTACTCAAAGCAATATAAAGATTCAGTTCAATCTCTATCAAATTCCAATGGTATTTTCACGGATATAGGGGAAAAAAAACTACCTTTAGAAAAAGGCATTTGAGAGGAGACAATGGGTGATGGGCATTGAGGACAGCACTTGTTGGGAGGAGCAATGGGTGTTGTATGTAACATTAAAAACAAACAAACAAACAAATAAATAAAAGAAAATGTAAAAAAGAATAAACAAAGTCTAATACGCATACATAAAAGCACACACATACACACACAAAAGAAAAATGCATTTGACAAACTACAACACATCCATTCATGATAAAAACCCTCAACAAAATGGGTTTAGAGAGAACATAGCTCAACATAATAAAGGCCTTATATGAAAAGCCCACAGCAAACATCATCCTTAATGGGGAAAAACTAAGAGCTTTTCCCCAAAGGACAGGAACAAGACAGGGATGTACACTCTCACCACTATTATTTAACACAGTACTGGCCTCAGTATTTAACACAGTCCTAGCCTCAGCAATCAGACAACAAAAAGAAATAAAGGATATCCAAATTGGTAAGGAAGAAGTAAAACTTTCACTATTTGCAGGTGACATGATATGATATAGAGAAAACTCTAAACACTGCACCAAAAAACTCCTAGAATTGATAAACGAATTCAGTGAAGCTGCTGGATACAAAATCAAGGCACAGAAATCCACTGCATTTGTTTTTTTTTTTATTTTTTTAACACTTATTTATTGTTGAGAGACAGAGAGAGACAAAGCACGAGCAGGGGAGGGGCAGAGAGAGAGGGAGACACAGAATCTGAAGCAGGCTCCAGGCTCCAAGCTGTCAGCACAGAGCCCGATGCGGGGCTTGAACCCATGAACCGGGAGATCATGACCTGAGCCGAAGTCAGACGTTTAACTGACCGGAACCACCCAGGTGCCCCTGAGAAACAGACTCTTAACTCTCGAGAACAAAATGATAGTTACCAGAGGGAAGATGGGTTGGGGGGATGAGTAAAATAGTGATGGAGTAAGAGTAAGGTAAGAGTACAGTTACCATAATGAGTACACCGTAGTGCATAGAATTACTGAGTCACTGTATTATACAACTGAAACTGATGTAACACTGTATGTTAACAGTACTGGAATTAACATAAAAAACTTAATAAGAAAAAAAGATATTGGCTTATGATGAACAAAGCAAAAAAAAATTTTTTTATGGAACCACAAAAGATTCTGAATTGTCAAAGCAATCTTGAGAAAGAAGTTGGAGGTATCACATTCTCTAATTTCAAACTATATTATGAAGCTATATAGCAATCAAAATGGCATATTATTGGCATGAAAACAGACACATAGGTCGATGGAACAGAGATTCCCAGAAAAAACCTGCACATATACAGTGAACTAATCTTGGATAGGGGTGAAAAGAACATACAATAGAGAAAGGACAGTCTCTTCAACAGGTGGTGCCAAGAAAACTGGATATCCACATACAAAAAAAAAATGAAATTGGACCCCTATCTTATACCTCTCACAAAAATTAATTTTAAATGGATTAAAGATTTAAATATAAGACCTGAAATTAAAAACTCTTAGAAGAAAACATCGGGAAAAATGCTCCTTGGCATTGCTCTTGGCAGTGACTTTTTGGATATCACACCAAAGGCACATGCAACCAAAGGAAAAATGAATGGGACTACATCAAACTAAAATTCTCATGAATGGCAAAGGAAATAATCAATAAAATGAAAAGGCAAACTATGGATTAGGAAAAAAAATCTACAAACCATATATCTCACGATGGGCTAATTAATATGCAAAAGATATAACAAACCTATACGACTCAATAGCAACATACAAATAATCTAATTAAAAATGGGCAAAAGACTGAAAAGACATTTTTCCAAAGATGACTTACAAATGGGGGTGCCTGAGTGGCTCAGTCACTTATGCGTCTGACTCTTGATTTTGACTCAGGTCATGATCTCATGGTTCATGGGATCGAGCCCCATGTTGGGCTCTGCACTGACACCAGGGAACCTGCTTGGGATTCTCACTCTCTTGCCCTCTCTCTGCTCCTCCCCCACTCATGTGCTTTCTCTCTCTCTCAAAATAAATAAACATTAAAAAAAAAGACATACAAATGGCCAATACGTACATAAAAAGGTACTCAACATCACTAATCACCAGGGAAACGCAAATCAAACCCCCCAGGAGCTAACAGCTCATACTCCTTAGGATGGCTTTTAGGAAAAAGACAAGAGATAAATCTTTTCAAGGAGGTGGAGAAAAGGGAAAGCTTTTGCAATGTTGATATGAAAGTAAATTGGTTCAGTCTTTCTGGAAAACAATATGGAGCTTCCTCAAAAAATTAAAAACAGAACTACCAATCCCACTTCTGGGTGTATTTCTAAAGAAAATGAAAAACAATATTTCAAAGAGATATGTGCACTCCAATGTTCACTGCAACATTATTCATAATAGCCAAGATATGGAAAAAACCTTAAGTGTCTATAGATGGGTGAATGGATAAAGAAGATGTGACATACGTATACTCTCATACATATAGATGCCTATATATATTGATATATATGTGTGTGTGTGTGTGTGTATATATATATATGTGTGTATATATATATATGTGTGTGTGTGTGTGTGTATATATATATATATATATATATATATGGTGAACAGTATTCCATCATATATGTGTATATCTATATCTATATCTATATCTATGATGGAATATTTTTTAGCCATGATCGGCACTTGCAAAAAAATAGATGAGCTTTAGAGGACATTATGCTAAATGAAATAAGCCAGACAGAGAAAAACAAATATTGCATGATCTCACGTGTGTAAAATAAAGGAAAAGAAATGCCAAGTTCACAGAGAGTAGAGAATAGAACAATACCAGGGGTTGCAGGTTGGGGAAAATGGAGAGATTTTGGTGAATGGATACAAGCCTTCAGTTATAAAAAGAGTAAGTTCTGGGAAAATAATGTACAGCATGGTAATTATGGTTAATAATAGCGTAATTTACCAAGACAGTAGATCTTCAGTGTTTGTATTTATTTTTTGTGATTAAAAATTTTTTTAATGTTTATTTTTATTTTTTTATTAATGTTTTTATTTATTTTTGAAGGAGAGAGAGAGAGACAGAGAGACAGAGCATGAGCAGGGGAGGAACAGAGAGAGAGGGAGAATTCGAAGCAGGCTCCAGGCTCTAAGCTGTCAGCACAGAGCCCGATGCGGGGCTCAAACCCACAAACTGTGAGATCATGACCTGAGCCGAAGTCAGACGCTTAGCTGACTGAGCCACCCAGGTGCCCCTATTTTTATTTTGAGAGACAGAGCATGAGTGGGGGAGGAGCAGAAAGAAAGAGACACAGACTCTGAAGCAGGCTCCAGGCTCTGAGCTGTCAGCAGCACAGAGCCCCAATGTAGGGATCAAACTCACAAACCATGAAATCTTGACTTGAGCTAAAGTTGGACACTCAACCACCCAGGTGTTCCATCTTAAGTGTTTTTAACACACACACAAAATGTAACTATGTGAGATGATGGCTATAATCATTAACCTGACTGTGGTAATCATTTCACAAACTATATGTATATCAAATCATCATACTGTACACTTTAAATGTATTTATTTTTATTTGTCAATTACACATTTAAACTAGGGGGGCAAAAAAGAATTGTTTTCAAAGTGTTGTGATCTTTCTTGAATTATTCACAAATAATCACTTTGTCCATTTACTCCCTAGTGCTCTGCGATTATAAAGGTTCAATGCATTGAACATACAGCATCACAGACACAGGAGGAACCCCAAGGATGTCCATCAGTCCAGGACCTTTGTCTTCTGGGAGAGAACACCTACTTCAGGGACAGGGGATAGACTTAACCGGGTCAAACAGCAAGAGTGGCACCAGCCACACCTGCCACCTCTCCAGTATGCAACCATTGTGTACCAGGATTCTGCCACAGAGAGTCATGACACGGAGGCTTTTCTTTCCAAATTTATTCCTGCTGACACCGCTCCGCTGGGTTCTTAGCCGAAGAACTGAGCCCCGAACGCCACGTGGCCTAGTTTTTTAATGTATTTTTTTCCTTCTTTGTTTCCCATATACGGTAACACCCAAACATGTAGTCTGATTAAGTGGTCTCATGGTACAAGGTCGTGAGGGATGTTGTCGAGTAAGCGAAGAGCAAGGTTGCCTTGAGGTTATTTTTTTCTTTCCTTAGATAGGGGACCCTACCGCAATAGCGCCTCCATACCCAAGGGTCTCAGCACGTTATGCCACTGTGTACTTGTTAGGACGGCCATAAGAAAATACCACACACTGGGTGGCTTAAACAACAGAAATGTATTGTCTCACAGTTCTGGAGGCTAGAAGTCCAAGATCAAGGTGTGAGCAGGGTTTATTTCCTTTTAGGCCTCTCCTTGGCTTGCAAATGGCTGTCTTCTTGCTGTGTGGTCACATGGTCTTCCCTCTGTGCACCTGCAAGCCTGCTATCTTTCCGTGTATCCTAATTTTCTCTCGTGATGACACCAGTCAAATGAAATCAGCGCTCACTCCAACAGCTTCATTTTAACCTAATCACTCCTATAGAGGCCCTATGTCCAAACGCAGCCACATTCTGAGGTACTGGGGGGTTAAGCCTTCAACAAAGGAATTTCAGGGGTACACAATTCAGCCCGTAACAACTCCCTATGTCAGGGATGCTTATCCTGTTCCCTTAACTAAATCCTAATCATCTTCTGCATCCCAACTTAAAACACCCCTTCCTTAAAAGAGCCTATCCTAACAGCCTCTCACTTCCTAGAGACAAGTTCAGACCCCTTTCGAGGCACCCTTCAACTTGTACTTCTCATGACTGTTAGCAAATAAATCACTGGGTAAGGAGCCGATTGGCTTTTGTCCCTCTCCGTGAGACTTTCATCTTCCACAGGGCAGGGAGATGGACGCTCTTGCTCATTCCTGCATCCTCAGGGACTAGCCAGGGCCTGGCCCAGGCAGCAAATGTTGACTGAGTCAACACGTAAATGAATAATGCTTTCAGGAAGCAATGAAAGCCACAGAATGTTTTCTCAGTTTGTTTATGATGCCTGATACAAACGCTCCTCATGTCCCAAAGCCCACTTCCAACCAGCCTCGCTCCTTCTCCTTACCCAAAAGCACAACTGACTCCTTCTTCCTCCTCAATCCTGCAGCACATTATTTATGCAGTTGGTTTCATGCCTTTAAGTTTATTTATTTTGAGAGAGACAGAAACAGCATGAGCGGAGGAGGGGCAGAGAGAGAGAGAGGGAGAGAGACAGTCCCAAGCAGGCTCCACACTGGCAGCACAGAACCCTGATGCGAAGCTCAAACCCACGAAACCGTGAGGTCTGAGCAGAAACCAAGAGCCAGGCGCTTAACCAACTGAGCCACCCAGCCGCTGCTGGTTTCATGCTTAATTGTAACGTATTATGGGTAGTTTGTTAACATGTTTATCCCTCACATACACCTCACTCACCTTAGCTATGATCTCCGTGAAGATAAGAACAGACCCTAACTATAAATCCCTGGCACACAGCATAACACCTGCCTAATAACGAATTCGTGCTTAGGAGGAGATAGGACGTACCTGGAGCCCAGCTCACATGGTTGGAGCCAGTTGTCAAAGGTGTGAAGTTCTTCTTTACGATTCTAGAATCACTGAGGGGGCTCCTCACAGCCCTGTCCGTCCCAGAGGCTTCAGTGGGTCCAGGAGAGCTGCCGCTCACTCAACTCCCAGAAACAGCTGTGGAGCTGGCTCTAGAGGAGGAAGGATTCCAGTGACTGAATACATACATTTGTTTCCTTAAGAACAAAACAAAAAAAAAAAAAAAAAGAGAAAGAGGAGGAGAGAAGGATGGAGGAGGAGAAGAGAAAGAAACCAAGAAAAGGAAAGAATAAAAAAATCCTGTGAACCTTCTGGAATTTGATTTACATTCAGACAGGAATTGGCTCTGGCTCTTTGGTCTAGAGTTACACAGACGGAAGCTTAAACAAGCGAGCCAGCCTAGAGGGACTGGGATAGGGCAGGGAGCCAGCCTAGAGGGACTGGGATGGGGCAGGGAGCCAGCCAGCCATCCAGCTTCTAAGGGGTGTCCTGTGACTCAAGCTCCTTGTCTGTGAAAACAGTGATTACATGGTAGTCCGTAATTCACAGCAGTATGGTGAGCGGCAGATGAGACGTCTCAAATGAGGGAGCTCCTGGAAGTTTCATGAGCTTTTCCAGTAGTGAAGGAAGGTCTTTGTTTAGCTTCAGAGCGGTTGATGAATAAACAGGAGAAAATCAAGGGTCCTTCTGAGGACGTATCCAGGTTTAGCAGCGATATGCCCCAAGTATAGAGCTACCAGTGCACTGGGGCATTCTCAGGTTGGTGGAGAACTTGGTTTCATAAAAGCTGAGGACCTGTCCCTTCGTTTCTCCATCTCTGGACCTGCAGGTACCCCTGCCTCTGAGCATCTTCATCTCCCAGTGAAAACCACTCTATCGTTTACCTCTTCCTTTGTCTCAACCAGAGAGAGGGGGGAGGGGGAGCATGCCACCTGGTTAAAAATCACAGCTTCTGGGGTCACTTGGGCCACAGTTCAAATCCCAGACCTGCTGCTTACCAGCTCTGTGATCTAGAGAAAGTACCTGATCTTCAGTCTCCTCTTCTTTAATACGATAAAATTAACAGTAGGTGCCCGTGGGACTGTCAGGAAGCTTAACTGAGATAGTGCATGCTTGGGAGGAGCATGGGGTCTGATAGTAAGGGCTCAACAAACAGCAGGCATGCTGTAATACCGTAACCTCAGCTAGGGTCAAATACTTTCCTTCCAGATTTGTTTTCTTGATCCATTTTCTCTATTGTTCTCCTCCTCGGATCCTCGTTCTCATGCATAAGGAGCCTAATGCAGCCCCAGAATTAGGCCTCTTAATGGCATCAGGCAACCTGAAGAATAGGTAAAAGTTTCTCAGGCCATCTGAGAAAACCAAACTCCTCTCTTGTAATAGGGGTCTCTAATAGCGAAGGGCTTCATTACAGACACCCCAGTGTTCAGGCGGATGCCTCCTTTCCTCCTCCCTCAACACTTAAGCAAACCCCGAGGCCGTTCCTTTATAAACCATGCTCAAAAAATGCAGAGTCAGGATATAGGAGCTTTTGGTTCATAGTTCTCCAGGAGTTCCCAACTCCAGATTCATTTTTGTTCCTAAGCCAGCAGCATAGTTATTAGCTGCAGGATATGTAAAGGGCATGGAGAGTTACTAAAGCATTGAGTGAAGAAGTGCAAATGTCAAAGGCAAAAAGAACACTGTGAATGCAGACACAGACTTGAAAGTAGAGGTAGCAAAAACACCCGTGGGATAAAATGTCCTTGGAAAACGGCTAAGATGCTGATTTGGGTGCTGCTATTGACAATGGGCAATGGTTACCTGGCAGTCTCTTCCCATATCCTGGCACGTGATAGGAGCTCAACAAAAGCAGCTGAATGAATGAATGAATGAATGAACAATAAACAGTATTTTATCGATAAACATTTATTTTATTGATAATATTGGGATGAAAGGCTTGAGTAAACAACATCATGCTATTGCCTCATGCTCTTCCTTTCATAATGCACGAATCCTCTAACGTTCTCCTTTCTTACTAGTCTATCAAATGCCCCCCTGCTTCTAGTTATCATGACAATTTGGATGGTTGGCCATGCACTAAGGGCTGGACCTTTGAATACTTTATGCTGAATTGACCCCAGCATGTCTCACCACCTCCCACAAGATCGCAAAACAGCCCTAAATGCTAGAAGATGATCTATGCTCCTCTTTCTCTATTCACCTCCACCCTCCTGTGACTGTGATATGTCTTAGATACTCAGCACTATTGTATTTCTACACAAAATCACCCTCAGTTTCAGGTTCTATTCCATGAAAGCTCCTCGCCTGTCTTACTCTGTACCTCTCTCTTGTGTCTGTGGTGAGCACTGCCTTGTAGAGCTTCTTTCTCCATAGTCCTTACACGCGTCATGTAGCTCTCTGTACTGAGTGCCATCGTGATTCAGGCTTCAGTATCATCAATGCTTGTCCCAGGTGTACCGCCCCCAGTAACTCCCTCTTCTTGAAAATGTCCATGGTATTTATATTATTAAATAGGATTTACTGATTTTGAATCAGACAGGTAATATTTTCTTCCATGCTCATCAATTAACAGTACCACCTCCTATTAGGAAGCCCCAAATTCTGCAAACCATTGTGCAGGCAGCTGTTTGATGTGTGACATTGCCTGGACCCTACAAAGGGCTGACTGTCCACCTATGTGAGATGAGCATTTTCTGGATAGATGATGGCAGTTCTCTCTGGATAGGAGGGTATCCGATCATATGATATTTTCTATTTAAGTTATCTTCTTCTTGCAGTGATACACAGGTTCTATGCATACCACATTAAGTGAACTTACGGTCATCTGGCAATGATCCTTAAAAGGACATGTGGTATGATGGAATAGTACACAGAACAGAAAAGGGTGAACCACCACTTGCAACAGGGATGAACCTCACAGAAATGATACTGAACAAAAGAAACCAGAAACAAAAGAGTATATACTGCCTGGCTCCATGGTTACAAAGCTCAAGTAATTGCAAAATAAATATCTAGTAATAGAAGTTAGAATATGGTGACCTCTGAAGAGGTGGTTGGCTAAAAATGAGCACAAGGAAGCTGATTTTAGGGGTGCTGGGAATGTTCTACATCTTGATCTCGATGGTGGCTCCACAGATATATTCATTTGTAAGTATTTATTGAGTTGCCCACTGAAGATTTATACACCTAACCATATACATGACATGCCTCGATTAAGAGGTTAAAAATGAAACTTTGCAACATGGACACTTGATAATTAGATTGTAGAGCCCCATAATATGAGAGCTCACTAAGATAAAATCCAGAATTAGCTATCAAATTTGCCTTCTGTGTAGAAAGGTTGCTTACTTCAGATGACTATCATATACTGTGGCCAAAATGAATGTACTGACTGTCCCTTATGGGATTAACCCTGGGGAGATTACTAAGCATTATAAGGTAGCTCCTTTCCTTATTCAACAGAATCTCAGTGCACTGCTGATAACATCCCTGGGGAAAACTACATCAGGGAAAAATTACATTGGAGATATTTTAATTCACATTTCCACTCAAAGAATATTCTTCCTAAAACCTGTTCATTTCAAACCCAAAGAAATGTGTTTTTTTTTTTTTAATAACAAGAACTTATATTTCTGCTAATGTCAACAAATTCTGAAAAATAATCCATCTGGAAAAACTGTATTAGCTGTGAAAATGACATTTCAATATTTGGAGTGCAGTTGGCTTAAGAGGAAGATTCCCTCTGTGGCCACATGTAGGCTGCATATTTTTCAAATAGTTCAGCCTTTCAGATCTTCTGAAATCCATTTAGTCTGGAATTACTAGAGTCTAGTTCAATCAAAAAATAAGCTTGGGTTTCTAAGGGTACAAGAGCCATTCTAGGGAAAAAAAATCAATTTGAGAAGGTCTTACATGGCTCTCAGCATTGAGATCTGAAAGCTCACTGTCCATGAAAGACAGCAGCTGCTGTAAAAGGACATTCCCAGGCATCCCTCTTGGACAGCTGTGCCAACCTGGACAGCTGTTTTCAGAGGTCATTTAATTCAACACATTGGGGACATGAATTCCTTATTACAGTGTTTTCACAAAACGGTCTTTCCAAGTGCAAGTGAGGCTTTACTTTAGTGCACCAGGGTGTGGTGGGAGGAGTCCTGCAGGCTTCAGTTCAAAACTCATCTCAAAAGTACATTATTATGTGTGCCCTACAGTAACTCAATGTTCAGCTTCCTCCTTTATAAAAGGGCTGATAACTCCTACCTTTTGAAAAATTACTGTGAACCTGAGTGACAAGTAGAGCCTGGCGCATAGAAACTATTCAATAGTTTCTACCTATTGCCATTATGACCCAAAGAGCCATAACTGAGTGTAGGCACCTCTGAGTGTTGTGGATGGAAGTGTGGCATGCCGATGGTACTAGTTATTCAGTCGCATGGGCCACATTCAACCACTGTCATTGAGGGCTACCCACCAAGCACTGTAGAGACCACAAAGGCACTTCACTCAAACTCTTTCCTGTAAGGAACCCACAGTCAAGGAGATGAGACAGACATGCTATTAGCTATACCTAGCACAGTGACCGGAACACAAAGACCCTCCACTATGTTTAATGAATCACTTCCTATAGTGTGTTTTGATTTGCCATTTAATCTATTTCTGTTTCAATCTTCATTACTGTCATCCTTGTTGCTTTGGGGTTAACATTTGTTCCTCATTTTCTAGTTTCTGAAGATGAAAGGTAAGGTTACTGATTTGAGATCTTTATTCTATTTTTTTTTAATATAGTCATCAACAGCTACAAATTCCCTCCTAAATACTGCTTTAGGTGCATCCTGTAAGTTTTGGTGTGTTGTAGTTTTCCTTTGTATTCATCTCAAAGTATTGTCTAATTTCATTTTTTCTTTGACCCACTGGTTGTTGAGGAGTATGTTGCTTAATCACTCAATAACCCACTGGTTATTGAGGAGCAATGTGCTCCAGTGCTCTGGAGAAGCACCACGGGCACTCAATCAGAATGTGTTTTCTGTTACCACTGGGTAGAGTATTCTACGGACACCTGCGAGGTCCAGTTGCTTTATAGTGTTGTTCAAGTCATACGTTTCCTTGTTGGTCTTCTGTGTAGTTATTCTATCCATTATTGAAATGAGGTATTGAAGTCTTAAATATTTCTCTATTTCTCCCTTCAATTCTATTCACTTTTGCTTCATGGGGCTCTGTTGTTATGTGCATATATGTTCATAAGGATTACATCTTCTTGATGCATTGATTCTTATACCATTTGTAAAGTGTCCTCCTTGTCTCTACTAACAATTTTTGTATGAAAGTGTGTTTTTTCTTTCTTTTTTTCTGATATTAGTATAGCCATTCCAGTTCTACTGTGGTTACTGCTTTCATGGTATATCTTTTTTCCATCCTTTTACTTTCAACCTATTTATACTTATGAATCTGAAGTTTGTCTGTAGCAGATAGCATATGTTTGTAGGGTGTCTCCTTTCATAGATTCTGCCATAGGTCTCCTTAGGCTTTCTTTATTTTTCTTCATTTCCTTTCCTGTCCCTCACAGTGGAAAATTTCCTTGACCTATAGTCATTCTAAATATACGATATCGTGGCCTTATTGTAATTACTACTTAATTTAGGAGATTTTCAAGAAAATGTAGAGAACCTGTCTCTGAAGTCTTTCCCACCTCAAGTTTTTCAAGTTCTTGTCTTAGTGACATTTGTTTTTCAGTCACATCTTTTAAGGCACCTCATTATGTGAGGAAAATAACATTCACCTAGACCTCAGCTTTAGCAAGACTAACACATTATCCATTAGTCACAAAGAACACGTCTGCAGGAAAATATTTGCCAACTGTCATCTCTATTTTTCTTGTTTTTTCTCCTACTAGAAAATCCATGCCCCTCTCTCTACACATCTCTATTGTTTTATGACTGCCTTTGCAAATGTGCTCAGACAGCAGCTGATTGGTTTCCACCAGCCCTTAATTGAGTAGGCTGTTTACTCCCTCCTAGTTCTTAGTAGTCGGACTGCCCAACAAGACTTGGCCTTACCCAGTGCCCTTCAGCCTCCTTCCCCCAAACCTTCTTTCATGTCAGCATCAATCAAATGCTGCCTCCGTGTGTTTTCTATTTTATCATTCTCATTTGCTTGCGGATTTGTGGACCATGAGACTTAGGCCGCTCTCACTCAACATCCTTTGAATTAATTTATAAACTTTCCAGATGACTGTATTCACATCTGTCTGATAATAAATATCTCCAGCAGAGATTATCTGAAGGGGTCCTGTTTTTGTACCATCCCATTGTGTGAAGCATTCAAGCACTGTGCTTGCAATTATTGAGCAGTTACAACATGTAATTGCAGAGTTATTTTGTCCTGCAAATTCTATGGGAGGATAGTAATCAGAGAAAATAAGAGAAGGGAAGAGGCAGGGTATGAGTAGGGAGAAAAATCAAAAGAAGTACTCAAAGAACTCTATAAGAAACACACAAACCATTTTTTTCTTTTAAAATGCAGTTTATAAGAACTGAAAACAAAATTTTCTCTGTCCTCTAGAAGAAAAAAACCAAAACATTCGCAATGTATACTAACCAGATACTGACCAAATTTTAAAGGAATTCTCTCACAATTAATCCAACAAACTTAAAGTGAAAGAAAAGTCTATTATGATGTTAATAAAAGATCATAATATGGGCGCCTGGGTAGCTTAGTCAGTTGAGCGTCTGACTTCGGCTCAGGTCATGATCTCATGTTTCATGGGTTCGAGCCCCATGTTGGGCTCTATGCTGACAACTCAGAGCCTGGAGTCTGCTTCAGATTCTGTGTCTCCCTCTCTCTCTGCCCCTCCCCTGCTCTCTCTCTCTCTCTTTCAGTTATAAATAAACACTAAAAAAGGAAGATCATAATAAATAAATATAATAGAAAAATAAATAGAAAAAATATATAATGCTTTTAAAGAAAGATCAAAAGACAATCTCAGGAGTAGATTCCTCAATTCCCCTTACCCATTTAGCCCATCCCACCTGCAACAACCCCTCCAGTAACACTGTTTGTTCTCCATATTTAAGAGACTCTTATGTTTTGTCCCCCTCCCTGTTTTTATATTATTTTTGTTTCCCTTCCTTTATGTTCATCTGTTTTCTCTCTTAAAGTCCTCATATGAGTGAGAAATAATTGTTGCACTATATGCTAACTAATTTGGATGTAAATTTAAAAAAATTAAATAAAAAAAAAGACAATCTCTACCTACGACCGTAACATTGATAATGTCTTGCTCCCTATTTTATCTGTTTCAACATAGTTTTCTTACTAAATAACGGATTTTTGCAATAACTACTTCCCTCCCTATGGAACAGAGCCTAGCTTGCACTGACATCTTGGAAGTTCTTTTCTCTCAGCTCTATAAACCATCAGAAAATACCCTTGCTTTTGTGGGTCCCAGGAAACATTCTGACCAGAGCCTAGTAACAGTCCCTTTCATCAAAAATTTAGAAGTTTCTGCTGAAAAAAAAAAAGCATGAGAAGATATTTTCCTCCAGGTTATTCATAAATAGGTCTGAATGTTGTACTCCTACCTTATAATGCCAGCAAAGCCAGACCATGACTACAGAGGGTATCACATCTTCTAAAGAACCACCTTTCACTCCCCACAAAATACGGCTCTTAAACATTTCATCCAAACGTGATACCACCTATATGTCTCAGAAACTGCACATCTGGGTTTTCTCCTGCCAAGCATTTAGAGGAGGGGTGCGCAGATCTGCAGAGCTATTTCACTGTTCTTGTGTGCATCACGTAGTAGAGAATTCCACCAGCAGCCCCAGTAAAGAGTTTGGAGCTTGCCTCACCTTTGAACTCCGTGAATGAAACAGGATTTTAAGGCAACTTGGCCAGAACGAACGTTACTTCTGTTTGTTAAATTTCATTCTGAGGTAACTATAGAGTCACGTGAGTTCTAAGAAATCACACAGGGAGATTCTGTGCACGTTTTACCCACTCTACTCACAGCTTACCACACCAGGACAGCAACACGGAGACAGTCAAGATATAGGGAGCATTTCCATGCCCATAAGGATCCCTTTTATGGCCACACTCACCTCCCTTTTATGGCCACACTCACCTCCCTGCCGCTACCTTCCCCTGACCCCTGACCTCATCCATTCGGTACTTACACAGCACTGTCTTTGGTCATCTATCTCTTCATTCATTTATTAACTCAACAAATATTTGGCCAACCTCTATACGCCAAGCGCTAAAGACATAACATGCATCACATGCACAAATCATCTGTGACTGGGCTTCACAATGGAGTCGGTGAGGCAGACACTAACCAATTCGAATCAACACAGAGTTGCAAGTGTGATAGATACGACCACTAAGCAGCCGGTACTCTGCAGCCGTGATAACAGTGAGGCTGCGTGGGAAGGGAGGACAGGGCACACTTCCCAGAATGAACCGATATTTGAAGGACAAGCTGGAGTACCCAAACAAAGGCTCTTCCGAGTGTGCTGGGCAGACGGAGCAGACGCAAAGGAAAGGAGGCGCTGAGTAAGTACAGCAGCCTCTTCGCTGGCTTTCCACCCCTCAGCCTGTCCTCTCACACCCCCTTCATACCCTCAGGATGGTGACGTTTGGGAATTGACAGTGTGACCTTAGAACAGGGACAGAGGGCAGAAGATGGCAAAGCCCATTAAGGAAATTATTACCAATCTCCATGGAGGGTCTAATTGGTGAGACAAAGTCACTATCCATTGAATATGTTCTTGTCTCTTCTAAAAGAGAATTTCCATTGGAACGGACTCTGCTGCTTACTATCGAGATGTTCTCTTACAGCCTGATTTCGCTTGAATTTAATGGGGAGATTTAATATTTAAGAAATGTCAAGTGCCTTAGCAATCGTAATGACTTTGACTCTGCAGCCCCATAGGAATATGTCCTAAGAAAAAACTCCTAAATGTAAGAGACAATTTATATATAAACGTTTTTACCCTATTGTTATTTATTAAGGTAAAATATTATTCATATGTCAAATAATAGGGCACTGATTAAATAATTTATGGAATATGCATATGACATAAGGTCACTGCAGCACCTTACAGTTATATTTTCTTTTTTTTTTTTTTTTTTTTTTTTTTTAAATTTATTTTTGGGACAGAGAGAAACAGAGCATGAACGGGGGAGGGGCAGAGAGAGAGGGAGACACAGCATCGGAAACAGGCTCCAGGCTCCGAGCCATCAGCCCAGAGCCTGACGCGGGGCTCGAACTCACGGACCGCGAGATCGTGACCTGGCTGAAGTCGGACGCTTAACCGACTGCGCCACCCAGGCGCCCCAAATATTTTCAAAGATCGTAATAGCGTGGAAAAATGCTCTTTTGATCTAAGCTTAAGAAAAACAAACAACAAAAGTCAGGATAAAAATCTGCACACACGTATAATTCCAGTAATATTAAAGACCAAGAAAATAGAGCCAAGTGATGGAAGAAGGACAAACAGTCATTTCTGGGTGGTGGGATCTTACGTAATTTTTACTTTCCTATTTAGACTTTTGCTTATAAGTGCATTAATTTTATATTCAGCAAAAAATCAATAAACTATTATATACATTTAAAAGCCCACAATGTAATAGGTGGCAGGAGTCATAATCTGGGGCTTTAAGCTTCACCTGTGACAAGACCAGATTTATGACTCTGAATAGCCATTTAATGTCTACTCTCCGTCTCCTCTCTCCTACATGAGGGTAATGGCCCTGGCTGTCTCACAGAGCTGGGAATGAAGAAAGAGACCAGGAGTAAGAGTGCTCCATACCATAAAGATGCAAAGCTTCAAGAGCAGCACCAATGATAACACTCTGTGGCACAAAGGGTAGTGGATTTCCTAAGAACCCTGCCCTCTGATCCCTTGGCATCTAAGATGAAACACTACAGATGGGCATGCAGGAGGGCGCTTTTTGGGATGAGCACTGGGTGTCATCTGTAAGAGATGAATCACTGGGTTCTACTCCTGAAGCCAAGACTACACGCTGGATGTTAACTAACTTGAATTTAAATTGAAAACAGAAGAAGAAACATACAGAAAGCACAAGCATGCAGGAGGTAAATAAATAATGTACCCGTGTCATCATTTTGAGTCTGGCACTCCTTCTCCCTGAGACTCGTCATTCTACTCACAGCGAAGGCCCTCCTCCCTCTTGCTTTACACTTGGTTTTAACCGACTTGATTTTCTGGGTTCTAAGCCAGCGGAAGATTGGAAGACGCATCTAGCGTGCAGACACGCATTTAACGGTCAGATATGAGAGGTAACTCTGCAAAACTGAGGACACGGAGAGGGGGCGAATGCTAGAAAGCACCTAGTCACTCAGCACAGGAATGAATACAAAATCAAAATGTCCCTGTGCGCCAAGAAGTGGGTGGTGACGGCACAACTGCATTATAGCCTGACGTGGAAATTGAAAACGTATCAGTAAATGTTAGAAAAGACTTTCAACCTAACGGCATAAACTCAGGCAGGAGGCTTAGCTTGGTGAGCCTTCCGTGAGCCTGCCGGCTCAGCCTGCACATTCCCACGAGGGGCCAGCCAGCCTGAGCTGCTTCAGAGACCTCCGGCAGGCCCAGACTTGCTTCCACAGCCGGCTTCCCAGTGTACTTGCTCATGGGGGGAGGAGGGGTTGTTTCTTTCTGCTTCTGGGAGTGCTCCCTTAGGCCTAGAAGCTTTCTGGAGAAGGAGGACTAGAAGGAATGAAAGTAGCGTGTGTAGAAAGGCCAAGGTGAAAAGTCTTGTTTCTTTGATTAAAGGCTGCGGAAACCGACTCTGGCAAACTTCAGCTGAAAGAGAATTTCCTGGAAGACCGTGGGGAGGCCTGCAATATCAGAGTGAAGGCTCAGGGGCTCGGCTTGGAATGTCCAGCTGCAAAATGGGAGGACGCGGGCCCTGGGTTTAACACATCATGACTGCCCACTGTGGAATGCGGTAATTCCCCAGAAGAAACTGCCGTGCTGTCAGGAACAGATTATGAGTGGACAGAAAACCCGGCAAAAGCCATCCACACTGAGGATGGCATTTTGGGGCCCCCGCTATTGCGAGCTTAGAAGCCGGAGGGGGTCCTGGCAGGGTGCACCAATCTGCAAGACGACGTGGAGGAAGACACACACTCTCTGCTCCATCTACCACTGGGTTCACAATACAGCCGGGCCGCACGCCTGAAAGCCCTGTACTTGGGATGGGCGCATTTCCCTTTGAATCTGATAACTCAGATTAAATGCCATTTTCCTGTTCTGGTCCCTGCTACACCTCTGTCTCATCTCCCCAGCTGCCTCGCCCCCAGGCACTGTCGGGGGTAATGTGATCAGATACTACAGGGCTGTGGCAGAGGTCAGTCACGCATCCGATTCCACTGAAAGGGAAGGCTTTTATCTCCTCGGCTGCCTTGGCTCCCTTGAACCTGGGGGAGCAGCTTCGGGATGAAGGGAAATACCTGGAACACCGGCTGGATTGACAGCAGACCTGTCAGAAGGCCAAAGGGTCGGCGGGATTACACAGTGCGATTGTGCACAAGGTTTCACAGGGCTCAAAGCGAACCCCCTGTTATTGACCTAGTCCTGGGGGCTTCGCAGACCTTAATGAATGGAGCTTCCTACCGCCTCTGCCGGGCAGCCCTTCTCTCATACCTCAGACTGATTTATTTCTCATTCATTCCTTATGAATGAATGAGAAGGCTCAAGGGCTTCTCATTCTACTATTCCTCAGTAGTAGTGTGGAGATCATACTCAGTAGTATGGAGATCTCCTCAGTAAATGGAGAGGGACTTTTCCAGATTTTATTTAGGTTGAACTATTCAAAGAAATGGATCTATTCCCTTCTGACTCTTGTGTATTAAAAACAAAAAACAAAAAACAAAAAAAACACAACTATATATGTGAGCCCGATCTTCTTACTTTGGCTATACCTTTTCATTCTTTCGAGGTTCAGAGACCTTCACTCCAAAAAGTGCGGTTGGCAAACTTAAATATCAGAATACAAAGGTTTAAGAATTCCACTTGACAAACGTTGACTGCATCCGTGGTGTGGGAAAAAAGTGTGAAAGACACTGTGTGGAGGATTTGAACAACGAGCCACCCACATTTCTTCCACTGGGGAGCTCATGGTATAGTGCGTAAGATAATGAAAACAGTGAAAATAGTATCAAACATTTGTAGAGTGCTCACTGTCCCCAAGGCACTATGCTAAATGGTTTATTTTATATAAAGCAAACCAGTGAGGTGCTAAAAACAACCAGATGAGGGAAGGAATTTGAGTTCCCTGTTTGACAGATGAGGGCACCAAGCTTATAACGAAGCCGCGTTTGCAAATTCGAGAGGCAGGATTTGGATGCGGGTCTGGACTCATGACCGTGATGTTACCCAACCTCTTCACAAATAGACACCGTGAAGAGAGGAGCTGGAGTATGAGGGAAGCAACCAAGGATGGACAGCAGGTGAGGAGAGGAATACTTTCTGTGGGAACAATCAAAGCAGTCTTCAAGAAAGCAGCAGCGAGGTGCCTGGGTGGCTCAGTGGGTTGAGTGTCTGACTCTTGATTTCCGCTCATGTAATGATCCCAGCGTTGTGGGATCAAGTCCCGTGTCAGGCTCTGCTACGCTTCCCTGGCTTGTGTTCTCTCTCTCTCTCTCTTTCTCTCTCTCAAAATAAATAAACAAATAAACAGGAGGGAAAAATTTTTAAAAAAGAAAGCAGCAGCAACTGGCCTCATCCACGGAAGGTAATATTTCAAAAGATGGAGATGGAGAGGGGAAATCTAGTGGGGACACCAAAGCAGAGAGACAGCTGCATGGGTGTGTGACAAAACAGGGGGTCCTCGGGTGTGGTAGAACAAGGGTAGGTGAGGCTGAAAGGGGGAGCTGAGAGGAGGTTCAGAGGACATTTAGGTGCTGGCTGGCAAGCTAGGACTCTGCTGAATGCAACGGCATGATGCGAAAGGCACTGGAGGGAGGCGGACCCAGCAGCATATGGGAGATGGCCGAGGTGGGATGAGCAACCAGGAGGGCCCTAATGGCGGCCCCTGCCAAGCAGCGCAGACACTGGGGAAACAGAGAGAGTGGAAAACCCCAGCAACATGTCAGAGCAGCTGGCTGCCTGACAGGTGAGATTCCAGGCAGCTGAATGGGGTGCCACTCTGGTGGGGAAGAAGGCAACCGGTCGGGCCTACAGAATCAACAGGAGATGACAGAAAGGGGTCCTTTCTGCAGGCGGGCCTTCAGAGATAAAGAGCCCTGGAAGCACTGAAGACAGATCCCTTGTAGCGGGGAGGCGGCTGAGACCCGGAGAGGACTGGCTGCCTGGTGAAACTCTGGTCCTGTATTAAGGTCTACAGCTCTCCTCCACAATTCTACAATGCAGCAAGCTCTGAAAATGAGCCTGTTTACTTACTTACTTATTTGGAGTGTCAGGCAAGCTCACGTGGCCGCAAAACTGACACAAGGCCTCATATCACCTCCACCCATCCCCCGAGAATAAAAAGACACGCACTTTGCTACAGAAATACTCCTGCATTGCATTACGGTGTGCTGTCCCAGACCCACGAAGAAAGTACATCACAGCGCGTGCCCAGTATAGATACGCGGGCACCTTTCTAAAATCTCCCAAATTCTGAATTCCAGGTCACGCCTGACTGTAAGAGGTCTAGGTAAGAGATTCTGGAACTGCATTTACTTTCTGAAAACAGCAAGCTGAGCAATAATCCTACAAGCTGATGATTACTGAGGGCTTCTCCTATGCCCAGCACACTTCTAAGTACTTTATTTTACTTTTCACAACATGTGAAATGGGAACTCTGATTATCTCTATTTTACAGATAAAAATCGGATGGCCAGGTAGATTAGCAGTAACAGCTAGAGCTGGTACTTACCAGAGGCAGAACGACTCCTGGGACTGTGACCTTTACGACAACAGCATACTGCCTGCAAATTAACTTGTGAAACTATTTAGAAAAGACCTGCTCAATCCCTATACTAGATTAATTAGTAGATGGGGGTGCCTGGGTGGCTCAGTTGGTTGAGTGTCCGACTTCGGCTCAGGTCATAATCTCACAGTTCGTGGGTTTGAGTCCTGCGTTGGGCTCTGTGCTGACAGCTCAGAGCCTAGAGCCTGCTTCGGTTCTGTGTCTCCCTCTCTCTCTCTGCCCCTCCCCCCCCCATGTTCTGTCTCTCTCTCTCTTTCTCTCAAAATTAAATAAACATTAAACATTTGTGAATAGCAAGGAACAAATACCTTTTACCACATTTCCACAAATGATACAAGGCCATGGTCCACCTAGGTTGTTCTTTCATTTATAGTCTGGCAAAGCAGAGGGAACATTATTAAAGGGTATCCCAGGGAAGGTGCTTCTGTGTGGGCCATACAGTCCATAAACAAAGTTTTCCATAGTTTTCCTTACCAGGTAAAGAAGCTGGGGATTAAAGCAGCAAAGTGGAGCTGATAGGAAAATAAACTCTGGAGTCTTAATTCTTTGGTTCTACCATCTCATAGCTATGGCCCTGGTCCGTTAATTAACCTTGCTGTGCCTCAGTTTTCCCTTCTGTAGAATGGGATTAATTTCAAATTATATCATAGAGTTTGAATGGGCTGAGATAACTTGTATAAAGTTTTTGGAGAGTGCCAGGCTGATAGTGAATCCTCAATAAACTTTGAATATCTGTATTTGGCAAGGCTCTCACAGGGCTAAAACTCCTGTTGGGGGTTTCTGATGACCAGTAAGTTTTCTATATTTCTCTGAATTTAGGGTTATTATTTACCAAGTATAAATCCTGTTCTCTTCCAGCTTTTGTAGGTTCATGGAAATCAGTCCATGTAAAGATCCTTTCCAATTCCATAGTCAAATGACAGATTAGTTGAGGTCTATCTGTGAATAGCTCTGACTTGGAAGGATGCTTTTCACTTGGTTTTCTCTACGGTGTTGTCTCCGGCTGTGTCATCAGCTGGACACGTATCTGCATTCGTGTTCACTCCTGCAGAGTAAGCCCAAGCAGGCCCGCCAGGAGCACTAGGATTAAGCCTGATGTGTGCTGCCTCATTCCACGTGGATTCCCGTATAGTCTCTGGACATTGGAATGGAATTCTATTTCTTCTCTATCTTATTCCTGAATTATATTTTGAGTTGGAAAGGGTGGTTGGTTTTTGTCCAGATTCTTCTCAGTCATGAGGAGGTTCACCACATGCTGTGCACACAGTAGGCATTCAATAAGTGTCATATGGCACAGGATGTGACCAATGACCACAAAATGGGGCTGCTCCAGAAGTTTTGTGCTCTGCAACCCTGGGTTGCCATGGTGATACATTCCATGGCAAGTGGTTTGTCAAATGTTAAGTGATGCTCATCTTCTCTGATCAGAATGGGTTGCTCTAGTTTAGGGAAAATTCATTGTCTAGGAGTCTGTTTTCCTTGTTTGACTCTTATCTTCCAGTCAGCAGTGGGGCTAACTTGGCTTGCTTGATTCTGACATAAAGAAAGAAAATGGAAGAATCCAGCAAATACTTAAATGGGATGCTTGGCAAAGTAAAACTAGGGCTTATTCATGCAGTAGAGTAGCTGATAATTGCCTTTATTATTCTAGGCCAGATTGAGGTCATTGTCTGATAAAATTGGACAATTTAGGAAATGAGAAAAAATGAACACAACATTTAAGTTTATTTAGATACAACTTGTACATTTTATTTTAATTTCTTATCAAGTTTTGGCATGTAATAAGACACAGCAGAGAAAATGGAGAGGAAATGGAAGAGAGTCTGGCAGATAGGGAGGCATATATTAAGGAAAATAATCTTTGACACATTAAGTATATCTTCCACTTAGAACAGCAAGTGGTGGGAAAGCAAACATAAATAATTTTGCATCAGGGCACATACATACTATTTTCTTCCCGGGATATAACCCAGTGGTGGTTTTATGACACCGTCATTCCATTGTCACATGTTGCACTCATAATCCTGGCCCCTCTAATTTCATGAATATTTACTTTAGTATGAAAGGAAGAAAAGAAAAGAAACAAAGAAACAAAGAAAAAGAATGAATGGAAGGAGGAAGGAAAAAAGGAAGTAAGGAAGAAAGAAAGAGGAAGGGAGGGAGGGGAGAAGGAAAGGAGATGGGAGGGAGGAACGGTGAGGGGCAAACGGAGAGGAGGAAGGAAAAAGAAAACTGCATAATCCATAGGTCTACCACAAGGATTGAACCTCAGTTAGCTAAAATTTAGTTCATCAGATTCTCTTTTCCTCACCTTAATCAATCATTTGGGCTAAAGTCATTCTTAATTCAGTCATCCCTTTCCTTCCCTCTTTTACATCACTGAATTTTATCAATTCTACCTCGAGTATATCAAGTTGAAGAAAAAACTTTGACAGCAGTCCCCTGAGGCCAGAGTTCATGACTAATTCAACTTTGTATTTTTCACAGCACATCACAGAGTCCATCTCACCCCACCAGCGATCAATACCCATGTTATTTATTGGATAAATGTTTTTTTGAGAAGGCCAGTATACATTTAGCCCCTTCTCTGCATTTGGAGAGGCATGTCCTCTGTCTGGATTATCCAGTGTCTGTGTGACCCTGGGTTAGCCCTGTTCCCTCTCTGGTCCTCAGTATAGACTTCCATGCTGGTCAGGAATACTTAAACCCCTCTCAACTGCTGCTGGTGGCCAACAGCTGTGCTCTAAGCTCTTCAGTTATCTTTGTGGTCCTAAGAACTCTGTTATGAGCAAAGTCCTTAACCCAAGTAAAACATTTTTTTTTTAATTTTTAAATGTTTATTCATTTTTTGAGAGACAGAGAAAGAGAGAGAGAGACAGAGCACAAGTGAGGAGCAGAGAGAGAGGGAGACACAATCTGAAGCAGGCTTCAGGCTCTGAGTTAACAGCATCAGGCCTGATGCGGGGCTCAAACTCATGAACCATGAGACCGTGACCTGAGCCTAAGTCAGACACTTAACCTACTGAGCCACTCTGGCGCCCCCAAGTAAAACACTCTCAAGAGGGAGAGAAAGGAAATTATTTGTTCAGGTAAATGAAAAGTCTGAAGAATTGTGATAAGGAAGGTGTAACCTCAGGCTTGTCTGAATTCAAGTACTGAAACCATGCCACCGAAATCAGTCCCCCTCTATCTCTGTGTCTCTTTGCTTCTGTCTTTCTCTACCTCTGCATGTCTTTTTTCCTCTATTTTTCTCCAAGTAAGTTCTCTCCAAGTAGAAGCAAAGACCAGGCTGGAGTAACTCTGGTAGACAGAGAATCTCTTTCCCCAAAATTCTAACCAAAGTCCCAGGCCTGAATCTCATTGGCTTGGAGAAGTCACCTGTCTATCCTTTCACCAATCACTGGAAGCTGGAAGTATCTGGTCCTGTACCCATTCCTACGGCTGAGGAGAGGATTAGCCTCGTGGAACCACATGGACTCAGAATGGGGGTAGGGTGATTCCTGAAGTAAAAGAGGGGTACTGGCACAGAGCACCAAAATTGTCTTCTACAAGGCCTTTTATGACATCACCAGCTAATGCACAATGACCTGTTGGGTTCCCTTTGGCCACAGCCTCAATTCTTTCTCCCCTTCCCTGAACAGACTGAACAGACCTGAGACAATGACCTTTCTAGACTAGTCCCAGAAAAAGTGGCAAAACTTCCTGGAGACCTGTATTTTTCCCCAAAGGGACTAGAGACAGGCAAGAATTTGGGCCTGTGCTAGATTCATCAGGTCAGTCCCCTGAACAGCCAGCCGTTTTTGAGTAGTTAGTGGAGGTGTAGAGTGCTGCCCAGACTCCCACTCATTCCCCCAGTTTTCAGGAGTATCTCCTGTCTCCTGTTCAGCTCACAGCTGAATCTCCCTGAGAATCGCCTTTGGCCAAATGGAGCTACCTCACCTAAGGCCAAGCCGCTATGGGGGTAGGTCTATGTTGAGTAACAGGATTACACAGCTCTGGCCTTCTCACCCCAGCTCAGGACACTCTGAAGCACCCCCTCTGCCAGCACCCTGGCTCCAGAATTCACTGCGGCATCAACTGAGGCCTTTGTCACACTGCTTTGCTGTTTAACCTCTCCCTCTTCCCATTTTCCTTCTGTGCCTCTGTCCTGCACCCAAAGGGACTATGCCCAAGAGCTCTCCCCAGTAATCCTCCTGCATGCAAATCTCCAAGTCTCAGAGTCCCTTTCTGGGAAACCAGCCTAAGATAGTTTATTAGCATCTAAAACCTGAAACTCCTGGGATTTATCTACTACTGGAGCAGGATAAATTTGTCAGCAAAATCTCAAGCTTTGAAATCAGATATTCCCAGTTTTTTTTTTTAATTTTCATTTATTTATTTTTGAGAAAGTGAGAATAAACAGCAGAGGGGCAGAGAAAGGGAGAGAGAGAATCCAAAGCAGATTCTGTGCTGTCAGCGCAGAACCCGATGCAGGGCTCGAACTCACAAACTGTGAGGTCATGACCTGAGCCAAAGCCAAGAGTCAGAGTTTAACTGAATGAGCCACCCAGGTGCCCCCAGACAATCCCAGTTTCAAATTTGTCACTTACTAGCTGTGGGAGTTTAAGCAAGTTACTTAACAATTCTTCTTATCTTTAAAAGATAGGGATATTGATAACACCATCTCCAAAGATGGATGGGAATTTTAAGGGAGCTATTCCTTTAAATACACTGGGAAGGGCCCAGTGTATGACTGTTATTATTTTATAATCCTGCGGTATGGCTAAATGAATATGATTCCAATAGAGACATGAAAACATACCAATGGTCAATACGCAGTCAGTAACTATTCACACTGCTTGTGAGTCTGAAACTCAAGTTCAGTTCTCTTCCTGGAGGGTAATTGGACAATATATTGGAAGCCGCTAAAATGCTCAGGACCCAGAGAGTCCAACTGGAGGCCTTTTATCTAAGGAAATCATCAGTCATGACCTCACATTGATGAACTGGGATATTTAAAAGCACTTGTTGGGATGAGCAATGGGTGTTGTATGGAAACCAATGTGACATTAAATTATATTTTAAAAATAAAATATAAAAAATAAAAAATTGGTATTTTTTATTTTTTTATTTAAAAAAATTTGTTTTAACGTCTATTCATTTTTAAGAGACAGAGAGGGACAGACTATGAGTGAGGGAAGGGCAGAGAGAGAGGGAGACAAAGAATCTGAAGCAGGCTCTAGGCTCTGAGCTGTCAGCACAGAGCCCAATATGGGACTTGAACTCAAGAACCATGAGATCATGACATGAGGCCAAGTCGGACGCTTAAGTGACTGAGCCACCCAGGCGCCCCATAAAATATTATTTTTTAAACAAAAATCTGGGAATTACCTAATGTCAACTAACAGAGAACTGCTACAATCACTTATAGTATAGGCATATGATAAAATAAAATGCAGCTATTAAAACTATGCTATGGGGGGGCCTGGGTGGCTCAGTAGGTTAAGCATCCAGCTCTTGATTTCAGCTCAGGTCATGATCTCATAGTTTTGTGAGTTCGAGCCCTGCATCTGGCTCTGCACTGACAGCACGGATCCTGTGGGATTCTCTGTCTCCCTCTCTCTCTCTCTCTCTCTCTCTCTGCCTTTTCCCCACTTGCATTCTCTCTTTCTCAAAAATAACTAAGTATTTTTAAAAATATGCTGTAGAAACCAAGTTAATGATATGGAAATAAAATCATGACAGTTCTTAGTGGGGAATAAAAAGGCCCACAAAATAATAGTATGTAGGTTGTGAGCCCAACTTTTACAGCTGTAGAAGTATGCACAGACACATAGACACACGGAAATACACATGTACACACGCTCCCTCTGTCACATACAATCTGGAGAAATGGCTAGATGGCCACAAGTAAAAGTTCAAGATGTGAGCAATCGTTATTCCTGAGTGGGCTACTGGCAATATTGATTTTCTCCTTTTAACTTTTCTGTATGTTGAAAATGTTCTACAATAAACATGTATTCATTTTGTAATTTTGTTTCAATGTTATTCCTTAAATGCCATCCACCGGATTAAAATGAGAACCCAAAGTGCTAATGACTAAATACCATTGCCTTCTATGAGAGGTCTGACTTCTCATACTTGAAACACATTTTAGAAATGCCAACTCACTTGTACGCTAATGTTGATAGCAGCACTTTCAACAATAGCCAAAGTATGGAAAGAGCCTAAATGTCCATCAACTGATGAATGGATAAAGAAATTGTGGTTTATATACACAATGGAGTACTACGTGGCAATGAGAAAGAACGAAATAGGGCCCTTTGTAGCAACGTGGATGGAACTGGAGAGTGTGATGCTAAGTGAAATAAGCCATACAGAGAAAGACAGATACCATATGGTTTCACTCTTATGTGGATCCTGAGAAACTTAACAGAAACCCATGGGGGAGGGGAAAGAAAAAAAAAAAAAGAGGTTAGAGTGGAAGAGAGCCAAAGCATAAGAGACTCTTAATAACTGAGAACAAACTGAGGGTTGATGGGGGGTGGGAGGGAGGGGAGGGGAGGGTGGGTGATGGGTACTGAGGAGGGCACCTTTTGGGATGAGCACTGGGTGTTGTATGGAAACCAATTTGACAATAAACTTCATATACTGAAAAAATAAAAATAAATAAATAAATAAAAATAAAAAAGGAAAAAAAAGTATAAACTGATAGATGCCAACTAAATGAGGCTCACATACACAGTCCCTAAGAAAAACAAAATAGAGCACTAGTTCCAAGAAATCCCTGCCCACTGTAATTAATTCAGAGAAGAAATCACCAGAGCTAATACTGTCCATTGGAAGATATATAACTCACTCGCTCTCAATAATAGGCTCAATATGTTCAGCAGGACAAGAAGTTGATCGTTAAATATGTCTGCAGGGTCTATGTAACTTGTTTATTTTCATGTACTTTCCTTATGATGACCTTTTTTCTGAATCTACATTTAAGACCCACAGTCTGACAATTAGAGCAATGATTTGAAATCAGAACTTTCCTGGAAAATCCACGGCATAGGTCCTCATGGCCATTTGGTTTAGGAAAAGAGACGTGTTAAGGCTGCAGCTGTGGACATCACTGAATGTCCCTTCCTCATCCTGCCCTAAAACATGAATCTTTTTCTCCCTTCTCTCCCTTATTATTCTTATTCTGATGTCCTGTATTCTCTGCATTTCTTTTCCTCTCCTACCACGTAGCTGCACCTGGGCATGGATTTTCTCTGCCAAGGGCTTCTGAGGCTGTGGAAAGCTCTTCATAAGCCTGTGCCATAGCTCAGAGAAGCCACAAAAAGCCTTGGGCACAGTTAGCAACCAGATCAAGTTTTGTACTCCTTTCCTTATAGCAATCACAAAGTTCCAGCATGTACAGCTCCTTCCTTCCTCATCAGCAATTGAAAAGCAAATTATTAAACAATACTGAATAAACCATTCTGATGCATGTGTATAGACCTTAACAACACTCTTCATGTGATACTCTGCCTCAATCTTGATGTCTCTGTTAAGCCATCCATGAGCATCCATGAACAAAAATCCATGAGCCACCCCTTATTCCTTTGGCTCAGAAGCATCCTTGGTTGTGGAGCAGGGAGCATTACTGGGGCATTAGCCTGGGAGAGGCAGGAAAAAAAGCTGTCTCTCAAGTTTAGCCACAAAAATGGCCTTCAAGTTGACTTACAATTGGACTAAGCCAGAATATACTGGAAAACAGAGAAGTCATAAGACCTAAAGATCTTACTCTCTCCAGTAGAATAGAACCAAGGCAATAGGAAACTAATGCTTAGTGAAACAATGTGGGGCTGTCCAACTTTACTGCCTGTGTTTCTTGTCTGGAATGAATTGGGATGGGGGCGGGGGGAGGGGGGTAGTCACAAGGCTGTTTAAATCAAGCTGTGAGTCTTTAATCCTGCTGTCATTTTTGCTGTGGTTAAAATCCCAATTGGCTACATCACATGCAGTTTTTATTTTCCAGGACAGAACAAAATGTCTTAATAAAAACAGATAACCATGCATGTTGACTCTCGGATGAGGTCAAGATTAAACGAATGGAGGAAAAAGGCTGTAAAGGAGTATTTAACTTAATGTGAAAATGGCATAGAAAATCACATCTGTGTAGGTCCAAGAACCAAACAGGCTTGGATGTCTATTTGACTCAACAGACAGGGAGAAGATGGAAATATGGGAAAGATTAAAGAGCTCAGTAAATAGATTAGTCATTTTGTAATTAGGGTGGAATTCAAAGTAGAAGCCAAGTGCCTTTTATCTGGGTTTGTTGTAATTGATTAAAAAAATGTAAATTGCACATTTTTGAGAAATAACTTTTTCGGTAAGACTCCACATTGTCCTCGTGCATTTAATTTTCTTACATATCTTCTTTGCAAATGCAGCTGTAGCTATGGAATATTAACACAATTCTGCGAGCAACTGGTACTACAACAGGCAATCTCTCCCCTCGGCTTTCTTGCAAGTTTGCTTGATAGCATTCTGGATTGTCTGAGATGAGAAAATGCATGCTTCTCCTCCATGCTGTAGATCCTGCATGCGGGAATCCATAGAGGAGAAAGAATGCAGCCTCCTTTCTGACAAAACAGACCATGGGAACATTTTTACTCTTTCACTGCTCCCAGAGGTTCAAGTACTTAAACACTCAACCCCCCATATGCCACTCGCTACTGGAAAACCTCTCTCTCCTTATTTCTTTCTGCATGAACTTCGACTAACAGCCAGTCTTCCGTGCCTGTTTTTCCTAGGCCCGTCACATCAGCCAGCCTGACCCCTCATGACCTTGCAAAGTGCATTCTTCTCCCTGGCCAGTTGGCCTCCTCCTGTTCCCCCACATACACCTCTGCTACTGCTGCTCCTCTCTGTTAAGATGGGTCCCCCCTCCACCCATCATGGCAAAAGCCATCTACCACTAGGTTGGGCACTTTTCATGTTTCATCTCACTTAATCTTTGCAACAGCCTGGCATTTAAGATTACTATTTCTATTTTATAGATAAAGAAATCAAGGCTCATAAAGATTTAGGAACCTGTCAAAACCTAACAAGATGTGGAACCAGGATTTTAAACCAGGTCTGAGGCCACAACCTGAGCCCTTAACCATTGCCTCTCCTCCCGTCTCTCTGACCCTAGTGTAACTTCCGGGGTCTGGCTCAGGCCTGACTCTTCGTAGAAGTTCAGGCTGGTGAGCCCAGCCCACACTATTCCCACACACCCCACTGCTCAGAACCACCACAGAGATGAGCATGGAATTGTTATCTGATAGCTCTGTAAGTATTTGCTTCCCAATTCAAATTTTCTCTCCTTAAGGGAAGAGACTGCCTCCCATAAAACCCCTTACACACGTATGCATACACACAATCAGCTCTTAGCTGACCAATGTACATTTCAGTAAGGATCTAAGTATACTCTCTGAGGAGGGAGAGTATTACTTGCCCCTCCCTATTCTCCTCCTGTCTTCCCGTGAGAAGAGGGAACAGTAATCAGATTGGATTGGTTTCCAAGACTCTGGGCCTGTTCACTGGTAGGCAGGGTCAGTGTGAATTTCTAGGATGCCCTTTTGTTCCTCCTAAGCCTGTGGCTCAGGTGGTGAAGCAAGGCAGAGTCTATGCTCATGGGGAAGGAGGCTCAGCCATTTTGCTTTCTCTTTTCTTCAAACACATGGATTTGGTTACTCTTGCTTCCTTGTCTGCTGTCACATGTGTCTGGCTAGAGGGTGGACAGATTCAGGAATTTAAGTTTGACCTAAAGATTTTGTACTGTCTATCAGGCTCTTAGGCTAGGTTGGGTGCTTAAGCCTCGCACAGGCCAGCCCAGCCAATAATAAACATAATAAATATTAAAGTAGTACATTATTACCTACTTGTTTCCTATATGTACTCTGCTCTTTTTAAAAAAATTTTTTTAAATGTTTATTTGTTTTGGAAAGACAGAGAGACCACATGCAGGGAAGGGGCAGAGAGAGGGAGACACAGAATCCGAAGCAGACTACAGGCTCTGAACTGTCAGCACAGAGTCTGACGCAGGGCTCAAACTCATAGACTATGAAATCATGACCAGAGCTGAAGTCAGATGCTTAACCAAATGAGCCACCCAGGTGCCCCTGTATGTAGTCTGCTCTTAAGGACCTCAAGAGATAAGGCTCCTGTTTCCTAGCCAAATACCATTTAATAGTGCCCCAAACCTCATGATCTATCCCACACTCCCCTTCACAAGTTCTTGATTATTCTTTTCCTTCTTAATTCATAGGACTTTTAAAGGAAGATTTACTAGAAGTGACCTTTGTGGAAATTTGTGGTATACACATGTTTTGTATGTGTTTTCCTTGCAAATAATAGTCAACAAAGTAATATTAAGCATGAACTTTCGTGTCAGTCTGGTCCTCCCAAGAAGAGGCCACCAAGGGGGTGTGGGGACTTTCTTAGGAAAAGGGAATAAGGAAGAAGCAAGAGGCTGGGCGAGCCATCAGACTGTGATGCAAGTCAGACCCCTGGTGAGAGAGAGGAGAAAAGGTCAGGTAGCAGTGTCTGAGATTGCCACAAAGTCAAAGGAAAAAGTCCAGCAAACCCTTTGGGGAGCTCTTGAGCCAAAGGTGGCTGTCAGGAGCACATAGCTGCTCATGGCAAGTGTGGCCTCGGGGCAAAACCAAGTCCATTTTCAAAGAGTAGCATATGGGGCCTCAATTATGCTCTGCAAAGTAAAAGGATGGTAAGATGCATTCTCACTGTTTCAGCTTCCATCTCATGTCAACAATTGCTGCCTCCCTTGACTTTTCCTTGCAAAACCATTCTCATTTCTTGTTTAGACTTCCATTTCCAAGCAGCAAAAGGAAACACACCTTTGAGACAAGAAGTACTTTGAAAGAAAAGCAGAACACAGTTTCTTCAGGAAGGCTTCAAACTGGGCACATGCAGGCTGCCCAGAGTCTATTATTATCTTGGGAGGTCTTAGAAAAATGCCAGAGACATTATACCTTTTCCTAATGTTTCCTCCTCTAAAATAAACTGGGTTCCCATACTCCTCATGCGTATTCCTGATACCCAACAACTCCTATTATTGGAAAAGTGTGACCCAGGCAAAGGACTCAAGGACTGTATCACATCTGAGGCCTGATTCTCCAAAAAGGAAGCTGTGTGTGGCTCCTGTCACTTTGTGGTGGGAACTGCAAGCAGGGTACTGTGGTCTCCAGAGCGTTCTCATGGTGAACAGACATGATGGGCTCTGATTCCCCAGGCACAGTGCCTTGCTAGAGTAGGTAAAGGTTTGCTAATTTGGTTAACTGTGTAGATGCATTTTATTTATTTTTATTTTTTAAAATTTACATCCAAATTAGCATATAGTGCAACAATGATTTTAGGAGTAGATTCCTTAGTGCCCCTTACCCATTTAGCCCACCCCCCTCCCACAACTCCTCCAGTAACCCTCAGTTTGTTCTCCGTATTCATGAGCCTCTTCTGTTTTGTCCCCCTCCCTGTTTTTATATTATTTTTGTTTCCCTTCCCTTATGTTCATCTGTTTTGTCTCTTAAAGTCCTCATACGAGTGAAGTCATATGATTTTTGTCTTTATCTGACTAATTTCACTTAGCATAATACCCTCCAGTTCCATCCATGTAGTTGCAAAAGGCAAGATTTCATTCTTTTTGATTGCCGAGGAATACTCCATTGTATATACAGAGATGCATTTTAAAAAAGCTAGAACTGTGTAGAGAAAGTTGGTCCTCACCAAAATCCATGAGTCTTTACTTCCCTGGCAAAACGCTTAGCAGGAAGCTAATGTGGTCCTACGAGTAAGTTCTGGCCAGTAGAAAGTGAGTGGAAGGGATGTGTGCTGCTTTCAATCCAGCTCTTACTTCCAGTATGTGTTCCTCTCTCTTTTTCTCCATTGGCTGGTGGGCTGTAAAGAACTAGAACCTGGGTTCTAGTGGGGCCTGGGTTCCCAAACGACCAAAACTCACTTCCCTTAAGAGTCATGACTGGTTTGTGCTCGCTTCGACAGCACATATACTAAAATTGGAATGCTACATAGAAGATAAACATGGCCCCTGCACAAGGATGACACGCAAATTCGTGGACTGTTCCATATTTTTTTCAGTGTGCTGAATCAGAGAAATATGCAGCCAAGAATTCTTTATCCGGCAAGGCTGTCATTCAAAATAGAAGGAGAGATAAAAAGTGTCCCAGACAAACAAAAATTAAAGGAGTTTGTGACCACTAAATCAGCCCTGCAAGAAATGTTAAGGGGGACTCTCTGAGGGGAAAAAAGATGAAAAAAAAGAAAAAAAAAATATATATATATATAGCAAAAGCAACAAAGCATTAGAAAGGACCAGAGAACACCACCAGAAACTCCAACTCTACAAGCATCATAATGGCAATAAATTCCTATCTTTCAGTACTCACTCTAAATGTCAATGGTCTCAGTGATCCAATCAAAAGACATAGGGTAACAGAATGGATAAGAAAACAAGATCCATCTATATGCTGTTTACAAAAGACCCACTTTAGACCTAAAGACACCTACAGATTGAAAATAAGGGGATGGAGAACCATCTATCATGAGAATGGTCAACAAAAGAAAGCTGGAGTAGCCATACTTATATCAGACAATCTAGACTTTAAAATAGAGACTGTATCAAGAGATGCAGAAGGGCATTATATCATAATCAAGGGGTCTATAGACCAAGAAGACCTAACAATTGCAAACATTTATGTGCCAAATGTGGAGCCCCCAAATATATAAATCAATTAATCACAAACATAAAGAAACTCATTGATAGTAATACCATAATAGTAGGAGACTTCAACACCCCACTCACAGCAATGGACAGATCATCTAACCAAAAAATCAACAAGGAAACAATGGCCTTGAATGACACACTGGACCAGATGGACTTAACAGATATATTCAGAACATTTCATCCTAAAGTAGCAGAATATACATTCTTCTCCAGTGCACATGGAACATTCTCCAGAATAGACCATATACTGGGAAAAAAATCAGCCCTAAGTAAGTACAAAAAGATCGAGATCATACTGTGCATATTTTCAGACCACAATGCTATGAAACTCGAAATCAACCACAAGAAAAAATTTCAAAAGGTAACAAATACTTGGAGACTGAAGAAAATCCTACTAAAGAATGAATAGGCTAACCAAGCAGTTAAAGAAGAAATTAAAAAGTATATGGAAGTCAATGAAAATGATAGCACCACAACCCAAAACCTCTGGGATGCAGCAAAGGCGGTCATAAGAGGAAAGTATATAGAAATCCAGGCCTTCCTAAACAAGGAAGAAAGATCTCAGATACACAACCTAACCGTACACCGTAAGGAGCTGGAAAAAGAGGAGCAAATAAAACCCCAAACTAGCAGAAGATAGGAAATAATAAAGATGAGAGCAGAAATTAATGCTATCGAAACCAAAAAAACAGTAGAACAGATCAATGAAACCAGAAGCTGGTTCTTTGAAAGAATTAACAAAATTGATAACCCACTAGCCAGTTTGATCAGAAAGAAAAAGGAAAGGACCCAAATAAGTAAAATCAAGAATGAAAGAGAAGAGGTCACAACCAACACAACAGAAATAAAAACAATAATAAGAGAATATTATGAGCAATTATATGCCAATAAAATGGGCAATCTGGCAGAAATGGACAAATTCCTAGAAACATATATATTACCAAAACTGAAACAGGAAGAAATAGAAAATTTGAATAGACCCATAACCAGTGAGGAAATCGAATTAGTAACCAAAAATCTGCCAAAAAACAAGAGTCCAGGGCCAGATGGCTTTCCAGGGGAATTCTACCAAACATTTAAGGAAGAGTTAACACCTATTCTCTTGAAACTGTTCCAAAAAATAGGGGCGCCTGGGTGGCGCAGTCGGTTAAGCATCCGACTTCAGCCAGGTCACGATCTCGCGGTCCGTGAGTTCGAGCCCCGTGTCAGGCTCTGGGCTGATGGCTCAGAGCCTGGAGCCTGTTTCCGATTCTGTGTCTCCCTCTCTCTCTGCCCCTCCCCCATTCATGCTCTGTCTCTCTCTGTCCCAAAAATAAATAAACGTTGAAAAAAAATTAAAAAAAACAAAACAAAAAATAGAAATGGAAGGAAAACTTCCAAACTCCTTCTATGAAGCCAGACTTACCTTGGATTCCAAAACCAAACAGAGACCCCACTGAAAAGGAGAACTATAGACCAATTTCCTGATGAACACAGATGCAAAAATCCTCAACAAGACATTAGCCAACCGGATCCAACAACACATTAAAAAAATTATTCACCACGACCAAGTGGGATTTATACCTGGGATGCAGGGCTGGTTCAATATCCACAAAACAATTAACGTGATTCATCACATCAATAAAAGAAAGGAAAAGAACCATATGATCCTCTCAATAGATGCAGAGAAAGCATTTGACAAAATACAGCAAACTTTCTTGATAAAAACCCTCAAGAAAGCAGGGATAGAAGGAGCATACCTCCAGATCATAAAAGCCAGATATGAACGACCCAATGCTAATATCATCCTCAATGGGGAAAAACTGACAGCTTTCCCCCTAATGTCAGGAACAAGACAGGGATGTCCACTCTCGCCGCTGTTATTCAACATAGTATTGGAATTCTTAGCCTCTGCAATCAGACAACACAAAGAAATGAAAGGCATCCACATCAGCCAGGAGGAGGTCAAACTTTCACTCTTCACAGATGACATGATACTCTATGTGGAAAACCCAAAAGATTCCACCAAAAAACTGCTAGAACTGATTCATGAATTCAGCAAAGTCGCAGGATATAAAACCAATGCACAGAAATCGGTTGCATTCCTATACACAAACAGTGAAACGACAGAAAAAGAAATCAAGGAATCGATCGCATTTACAGTTGCCCAAAAACCCATAAAATACCTAGGAATAAATCTAACCAAAGAGGTGAAAAATCTATACACTGAAAACTATAGAAAGCTTATGAAAAAAATTGAAGAAGACACAAAGAAATGGAAAAAGATTCCATGATCCTGGATAGGAAGAACAAATATTGTTAAAATGTCGACACTACCCAAAGCAATCTACGTATTCAACACGATTCCTATCAAAGTAACACCAGCATTGTTCACAGAGCTAGAACAAATAATCCTAAAATTTGAATGGAACCAGAAAAGACCCCAAATAGCCAAAGTGATCTTGAAAAAGAAAACCAAAGCAGGAGGCCTCACAATCCCAGACTTCAAGCTATACTACAAAGCTGTAACCATCAAGACAGTATGGTACTGGCACAAGAACAGACACTCAGATCAATGGAATAGAATAGAGAACCCAGAAATGGACCCACAAACGTATGGCCAACTAATCTTTGATGAAGCAGGAAAGAACATCCAATAGAATAAAGACAGTCTCTTCAGCAAGTGGTGCTGGGAAAACTGGACAGCGACATGCAGAAGAATGAACCTGGACCACTTTCTTACACCATACACAAAAATAAACTCAAAATGGATGAAAGACCTCAATGTAAGACAGGAAGCCATGAAAATCCTTGAGGAGAAAGCAGGCAAAAACCTCTTTGATCTTGGCCACAGCAACTTCTTACTCAACACGTCTCCAGAGGCAAGGGAAACAAAAGCAAAAATGAACTACTGGGACCTCATCAAAATAAAAAGCTTCTGCACAGCGAAGGAAACAACCAGCAAAACTAAAAGGCAACCAACAGAATGGGAGAAGATATTTGCAAATGATATATCAGACAAAGGATTAGTATCCAAAATCTACAAAGAACTTATCAAACTCAACACACAAACAAATAATCCAGTGAAGAAATGGGCAAAAGACATGAATAGACACTTCTCCAAGGAAGACATCCAGATGGCCAACCAACACATGAATAAATGCTCAATGTCACTCATCTTCAGGGAAATACAGATCAAAACCACAATGAGATACCACCTGACACCTGTCAGAATGGCTAACATTAACAACTCAGGCAACAACAGATGTTTGCGAGGATGCGAAGAAAGGGGATCTCTTTTGCATTGTTGGTGGGAATGCAAGCTGGTGCAGCCACTATGGAAAACAGTATGGAGGTTCCTCAAAAAACTAAAAATAGAACTACCCTAAGACCCAGCAACTGCACTACTAGGCATTTATCCAAGGGATACAGGTGTGCCGTTTCGAAGGGACACATGCATCCCCATGTTTATAGCAGCACTATCAACAATATCCAACGTATGGAAAGAGCCCAAATGTCCATTGATGGATGAATGGATAAAGAAGATGTGGTATATATATACAATGGAGTATTAGTCGTCAATCAAAAAGAATGAAATCTTGCCATTTGCAACTATGTGGATGGAACTGGAGGGTTATGCTAAGTGAAATTAGTCTGTCAGAGAAAGACAAAGATCATATGACTTCACTCATATGAGGACTTTAAGAGACAAAACAGATGAACATAAGGGAAGGGAAACAAAAATAATATAAAAACAGGGAGGGGGACAAAACAGAAAAGACTCATAAATATGGAGAACAAACAGAGGGTTACTGGAGGGGTTGTGGGAGGGGGGATGGGCTAAATGGGTAAGGGGCACTAAGGAATCTACTCCTGAAATCATTGCTTCACTATATGCTAACTAATTTGGATGTAAATTTAAAAAAATAAAAAATAAAGTTAAAAAAAAAGTCATGACCAGTTCTAGTCAGACCTTTCTATGTGTCAACTGCATAGACAACAAGCTAAATGTAAAAATTCTATAATTTACAAAAAGCAATCGTGCACATTCCAAAAAATGTTTATGTGTAAACAGGATTATAAATGATATTTTTTTTCAAAGGCAGCTTTACTGAGGTATCATTGTTATACAAAAACTCTTTGGACTTATTTAATGTCTACAATTTGATGAGTTCAGAGACTGGAATTTTCTCATGAAACTGTCACACAATCACAGTAATAAACATTGCCTCCTGCCTCTTTGTTTTTGTTTTGTATTAAAAACACTTAATATGAGAACTACCCTCTGAGCAGATTTTTAAGTGCACAATACAGTGTTGTTAAGTACAAACACAGCGTTGTACAGCAGATTCATCTATCACAAGTGACAGTTTAACAACTACGTCTCATTTCCCTCATCCCCAGCCCCTGGATCCTGTTCACTTTATCCTCTGTTTCTATGACTGTGACCACTGTAAGTAACTTATCATGCAGTATTTGTCTTTCTGACGTGGACTTATTTCACTTAGCATAATCCAAGGTTCACCCACAGTTTCTTACAGGGCAGAATTGCCTTCTATTTCTTTTAAGTTTACTTATTTATTTTTGAGACAGAGAGAGAGAGAGAGAGACAGACAGTGAGTGAATGGGCGCACAAGCTCAGGAGGGGCATAGAGAGAGGAAGACACAGAATCTGAAGCAGACTCCAGGCTCTGAGCTGTCAAGACAGAGCCTGACACAGGGCTCAAACCCACGAACCGTGAGACCATGAACTGAGCCAAAGTTGGACACTCAACTGACTGAACCACCCAGGTGCCCCAAATTTCCTTCTTTAAGGCTGAAAAACATTCTACTGTAGGTATATACCACATTTTCTTTATCCATTCATCTGTGGATGGACATGAAGGGTGTTTCCACACCATGGCTATTTTAAATAATTTGATAGGGGCGCCTGGGTGGCTCAGTCCTTTGAGCATCTGACTTCGGCTCAGGTCATGATCTCACGGTTTATGAGTTTGAGCCCTGCATTGGGCTCTGTACTGATAGCTCGGAGCCTGGTGCTCCCAAACCAGATTCTGTCTTCCTCTCTCTCTCTGCCCCTCCCCTGCTCATGCTCTGTATCTTTCTCCCAAAAATAAATAAACATTAAAAAAATAATAATAAAAATAAATAATGTGATAAATGTGGTTTCTTTTTTCTATTGCCCAGGAATGCTAAACTAATTCCCAGCCAGCAGGTTATCTGTGGAGCTGAAAAGATGATACATTTTGCTCATGTGTGCCTTACCACTTCTTCATTTTCTTTCTCACCAGCACCTGTTATGTGAATGAAGCTTTTATGGCTTGCCTAAAACATGCATATTTTCATTACTTTATGGAGGTGGATTGACTGTGAAAGAGTGCCATGCTGTGGGTGAGGAGATTTGATTTATAATGCACGTTGAAGATCTTTCTATCTGAAAGTCCAGGAACTTCAGAACAAAACAGAAGTTGTGTTAGTGTGTATCCACCTTTCCACAGGGCTTGCCTGAGCACAGTCGTCAGTAGATTTTTTTAATGAATTTTTAAAATGTTTTTATTTATTTTTGAGACAGAGAGAGACAGAGCATGAGCAGGGGAGGGGCAGAGAGAGGGAGACACAGAATCTGAAGCAGGCTCCAGGCTCCGAGCTGCCAGCACAGAACCCGACGCGGGGCTCGAACTCACGGACTGTGAGATCATGACCTGAGCTGAAGTCAGACGCTTAACCGACTGAGCCACCTAGGCACCCCACAGTCATCAGTAGATTTAACTTCCAGTGCAACCATTCAAATACCAGCCATTGCTAGTACTTACAGGCTCAACACCAGCTCACCCTGACACTGTAAAGTTTCGATTTTTAATCACCGCTAATAGGTCCAACACAAGAGAAAAACAAAAGCAAAATCCTAACTCCAACATCATTTTTCACTTGCTAAATGAATGACAGCTTCTAGAAATGAAATTTCCATGTAGTTCTGTCAAGACGGAACCATAGACATGGATCATCTACAAAAAATCCTGGACTGTTACACCCACCGCAAATGGATTCCAGTTCCCAAGAGGCTGACCCCTCAGCTCTGTAGAGCTGATGCTGCCAAAGGTTCCAGAGCCCCTGACTCTGAATATGACCCATACTATCTAGTTATGCCAGTTGTTACCATTACTGCCATTTTTCTACTATGACCAGCAAGACACAAAAATTGAGGAAGCATGGAGATGCATTAGCAATCCGTATCATAGGTACTGAATCGGTCAGGATGCTGTGGACTGAAGTGGCAAAGACACCAACTCAAACTGGCTTAAATGGTATGGAAATTCATGGTAAGTCCACGTGGAATTGGTTAAATGTTTAATACAGTCCTTGCTGAACTTCTCTCAATTTTGTCCTCAATGGAGACTTTGCCCTCAGGTGCCTTCCCTTATGGTACCAAAGAAATTATGGCAGTTCCAGTCTTTTTATGCACAGCCTCTACGTCGGGAGAGGGAAGGAGAGAGAGAAAGAGGGAGAGAGAGGAGGCTGCGTTTTTGTCGGCTGGCTCTTCAGATTAAAGGAAATTTCTTTAAGTCCCTGGCAGACCTGTTCTCACTGGACTGAACTGAACCACGTGTCCCTTCCTGAACCAGTCTGGCCAAGAGTGTGTGACTACTCCGTTTATATCCTGATAATGTGAATTACCTGTAAATATGCAGTCTGGGGACACTGTGGTGGCATTATCTGCTCTAGCCCACCCTGGACAATGATATCCATGAAGTCATGGGTGTGATGTGATAATTTTATTCCCTAACACATATTTATTAAAGATTTACATATTAAATTCTTTTAAAGTTTGAGCTACCACCTAATTTTGTTGACACTAGGAGATACACAAAGCACACTTGGGCAATACTGAGCTTGACTGAAGAGGGTAAGAAAGAGAATGGCATTAGAGGGTTAGTCATGGAAAGACAGAGTGTATAGCTTGTTACAGGGACAACGACTCGACTAGTTTGACTGAAACAGAGGACTCGTTGAGAAATAGTGGGAAATGAGAACAAAAATTCGTGGACTGTAGGGGACCTTAAATTCCAGGCTGAGGAATTTTGCACAGGTCAATGCCAACCTTTTCGAGCTTTTCATCCTTAAATGATGAAAGAACTGTTTTGTCAACATTAAATTGACGGGTCTATGAAGGACTAGTTGAAGTGGGAAATCTTTGCAATAAGAAAGGAATAAAGGTAGCAAGATTTAAAGTAAGAAGAAGGTGAGATACAGGAGGGGAACATTTCAAAGAGGCAAGTGATGAGAGTGGAAAAATCTGATATGTGGCATGGAAAGAATGAGTAGCCTCGAGTGATTTCAAGATTTATTAGAATAGGCTCTCTAACACGAGACCCCATTTGGCTTATTTGGAGTCACTGAGTGTGTGTATGTATGTGGGCGTGCACGTGTGTGGTGCACGCATTTGTATTCTCCCTCCAATTTTGGGCTGACCAAGACTCAAGTTCCCAATCTCCCGGCTTTTAGAGTCCTTCCTGCCACATCGCTGCTCTAAAACACAGAAGTCAGGAGTGGGAGCTTGACCTCAGGAGGTCAATGACGTCATTGAATAAGTAGATCCACCTAATTGGTCCCCAGATCCCATAACCCACCCCGAATCTCCTTCCCCCGTCAAGATCACAACTGGACATCTCCCTTCAGACCAAGACATGTTCCATCTCTGACCCTGACCCATACAGGAGTCACATCCATCCTCCACTGAGGAGCTCCAATCCAGGCCATGCATCACGGAACCCTCAGGAGACTTTCACACAGAGGACTGTCAGAGCCCTGCGAATACAAAATCTCCATGATGCCTCCTGGGCATCTTCATAGAAGAGCAGACAAAGAAGCCAGTGCTGGGGAGAAGCTGCTGTGGGATCAGTCAACCTCAGCGTAGAATTGCACTGGCAGCCTTCCTGCTCACTCACTGTAGAATATTTTACAATAATTTCCACCCCGTGTCGTGGACTCAGTGACTCCTGTTTCTTAGCATTGCTGGCTGCCAGCCAGCACCTTGCTCTGGGAGCAGCTCCTGGCAGCTGCAGCCCAGAGTGGTAATGAACAGACGCCCAACTGGATGTGGCTGCCGTGCTGCTCCCACAGCTGTGGTCTTGTAAGTCAGGAGCATGCCAGGTGGCTGTGCCTGGAACGAGGGCAGCAGAGCACTTGGGCTCCTTAGCCAGGTACTGGAGAGCTAAAAGTTCCAACTATTTTGTCTCTGAGGTGCCAAAAAAATGTAGAATGTTCAGGGTAATCTGGGAGGTCATCTCCCGACAAATCCGGCTGATGCCACTCAAGCAAACTGAGCCCTGGCTTATAAACACCTCCTCGATTCTCCTTTTCTGAGTCTATTTCCTGGTGCTGGACGTTACAGGAATATATACATCTACAGATGGTCAAGTCTAACTTTCTGCATCCTAATCTTTCTCACTACTATGATTAGAAGAAAAGTCCTGAATGCAAGCAGTAGTAAGAGTAGGAGTAGCAGTTGTAGTAGTAATGTAAGAACAAGTCATATCCAGACAATATGCCAGACACTTCAAACGTGTTATCTCATTAAATCGACACAATCCTACGAATTACATACCACGTTCATCCCTTTTGCAGATAAGAAAACAATTTAAAATGCTAACTACCTGGCCCAATATAACTGCAAAAACGTGGCAGAGCCAAGATTTGAACTCACGTTTGTCACACTCCGGAGCAAGAGCACTTATTGAGCACACCATTCAGACTATCCGTAGGAACTTAGCCTCACCCTGAAACTCACTCTGTTTTTGCAATGGCCAAATGAATGGATTTCATGTAGAGAAGTATACGTTAGCATACCGAAAAGCCTTCTTTCCTCTATGAAAAGCAAAGAGGAAAACTGTCCAATACTGTGGGTGAAAGTGTAAATCAGGACAACCATTTTGGAAAACCACTGGTATTATTTACTGAAGTGGAAGGTTTGCATGTTCTGTGATCCAGCATTTCTCCTCTAGGAATATGCCCACAAAAGATGTGTGCACGTGCGCACAGAAGAAATGTACAAGAATGCTCACAGCAGCATTGTTTGTGTTAGCCATAAACTGCAAATAATCCAAAAATCTGTCAACAGGAATAGGGCTACCTAATTGGGATATATTCACACAATGGAACGCCGTACAGCAATGAGTAATCAACCCAGTTACACGCAACAACATGGATGAATGCAGAGGTCAGGAAGCCAGACGCAAAGAACACATGTTGTGCAATTCAATTTACTTTAATGTCAAACACAGAAGTAAACCATAGTATTTAGAGAGTCATACTTAGGGGATAAAATTATGAAGTAAAGCAAGGAAGTGATTGCCATAAAAGTCAGAAAAGTGGAGAGGGGGTGGAAAGTGGCCATCATGAGTGGAGGCCATAAGAGGCTTCGGGGGTGCTGCAAAGTTCTGGCATATTTGCTTGAGAAGACACAAGTAATTTCTTTTATATTAATTTTTGGTATGTCTATGGATCCTACAGTAGAAATGGCTTAAAAACAGGGTTAAGGGAGGTAAAGGCAAAGAGAAAAAAAAAAAGAAAAGAAAAAAGTAAAGAGAAGAAAAGGAAAGAAAAACATCAAACAATGCAACTTTTGCTTTCAAACTGAGGCTACAATATCTTGGTAAGCAGCCTGTTTTAGGACAGATTTTATCGACAGAACCTGCTACCTCTGGACTCACTTCCACCCTCTGTACTGATCAGAAGTTCTCCCACTCCCACCGCTTTTAATCATTAGTGTTTTTCTGGTTAAAGAAACGTTTCCTTGCTCACATTATAGGTGACCGTACTCAAGTACATTTCTCTTAGAAGGAAATGATTGATTTTTCTGGTACGCTCTGTAGAAGTAATCGTGAGCTTTTTAAGTCACCCTTGACTCAAGGGTGCTTCTGCGATAGGAAAATGGGAACAGCAAAGTTTATGGTCTTAATTAACATATCCGAATAAAGACTTGTCAGAATGAGAAATGAGGCAACCATGATACTAGGAAAGACACTGGGACAGAGCTAGGGATGGGGATGAAGGGGGAGGAGGGACTGGGTGAAGTCCCAACAGACGACCAGCTCAGGTGTCACAGGCTCCGGGGGCACAGGGGGTCCGAACCCAGCTTCTCTTCAGGTGCTTTAAAACTCTAAAAAGGCTTATCAGCATATTCAGTTGGAATGACCCTAAACTCTAAATTCTAAAAGACATAGCTTTTAAACTACGAGAAATCAGGACTCGTTAAGGATTATTTGAGTTCCAAGCTCCATAACAGAACAAAGTTAAGTGGTAGTTAAAAATCCCTGGCTCAGGCTCTGAGAAATAGTTGGCTGCCTTGACTGTAATTTTCACTCTTTCCCTCTGTTAGCAATCACCTCCACCCTCACATGCCTACCCAAACGAAATTCAGTCTCATAGTTATCCTAGGTGAGGAACAGGAATGAATGAAATTTTGCCAAGTGCTGTGAGGCCCATGTAATAGAAGCACAGGTAGCAATCATTGACTGAACCTTTACTGTCTTCAGGTACTTGTTCTAAGCTGTGTGGATATAGAATTTTACTTGCTCTTCACAGTAACTCCATGAAGTTGGTTCTATTTCTATTATCTCATTTTACCAAGGAGAAAACTAAGTAAGGCACAGAAAGTGTGAGTAGTTTGTCTTATTATCAGCCGCATCACAATCCTTTTGGGAAGAATGTGGTGTGCCAATTGAAATTAATCTCGGGGCGCCTGGGTGGCGCAGTCGGTTAAGCGTCCGACTTCAGCCAGGTCACGATCTCGCGGTCCGCGAGTTCGAGCCCCGCGTCGGGCTCTGGGCTGATGGCTCAGAGCCTGGAGCCTGTTTCCGATCCTGTGTCTCCCTCTCTCTCTGCCCCTCCCCCGTTCATGCTCTGTCTCTCTCTGTCCCCAAAATAAATAAACGTTGAAAAAAAAATTTAAAAAAAAAAAAAAAAAAAAAAAAAGAATGAAATTAATCTCAATTTTTCTTTCTTCCCCTTGTTTCTCTAAATCCTACCCTTCTTTCAACATCCACCTAAAATTCGACTTTCTTCATGAAGCATTCATTAATAGACTTGCTTTTCCCTGAATCATGTAACTTCTCAAACTACACATCTGGAAATTATTGTGATCCCATCCATGCTTCATCTCCTAAAACAGCCTATGAGCTCATGGAAGACAAAAGCGATTGCACATATACCTGTATGCCTCCCCGCCCCTGTAGCTTGCCTTAACTTCTTCCCAAATGGTGATGCTTGCAGACACAAGGTGTAGATCTTAATGGTTACATTGAATTGAGTCACCGACTTAAAGTCTATTTTGGTTATTTTCTGAAGTACCAAGAGGAGGATTATACATACACATAGAAATTTCATATATGAGGACTCAAAGAGAAATATTAAGTTTTAATCCATGTACTTTTCTATTATTTACACTTTTACAGCATAGTTTTACTTTTAAAAACCCACAAAATTAATTTTAACCCTGGTTAGTGAGCTTAAAGTTTCTGGCAGGAAGAGGGAGGCATTGAGTTGGAATAGCATGAATCGGTAGTAGAAATGGTGATTCCCAGTGTTGGTTCTGTGTTGGGTAAGTACTGAAGTTTCCCTGAGCTGAAGAGAAGAGCCTAGAGTCCTGCCCCTGTTCCTTGACTTTGAGCCTAAGAATATATTTAGTTCTCAAAATCTCATTATTCACTGGTATATATTTTAGGTGACATAATCCTATATAACCTAGTATATTTTTGACTTTTCAAATTTGTTGCCAAGTTAGTCACTATCTGCATGTGTATAGGTTTCCTTAAACATGCTTAGGAAAAAATAAAAATTTTCCAGACAAGTAAATGTGTAATTGAAATTTAGGCACCAAAATTTCACCTTGAGCTCTATCAGAGTTAAAACCAAACTAAATATATTAAGCCATAATTATTTAGAACGGTCATTTGCATTTAAAGGGTATGAACACACACATTGCTTCTTACAAAGGAACTAGAACTGTAGGATGTGTCATTCCAGTGTGCAACCTTTCGGGGAAGAAACTTTGAGCTGTTCATTCCGGAAACCTTGATTATCAGTTACCTTCCAACATAGGTCTGAGTTTATAATATGCATTAGTGTAAGGGAAACCAGAGCCAATTCAGAGATTTTGAAACTGTCAAAGACTGATGTCCACATAGAAAGTCTGTTTGTATTTTTTTCATGAAAGGTCGTCCTTCAACAAATGACAAAGAGAAAACGTGAGTGTGTGTAAACAACATAATTATTTCAGAATCAATACACTTTTTCTATTAGCTTTTGAAGTCTGTTTGTTTCAAAAGTTTCTTTTCAACCTAGCTCTTCTGGTTTTGTGGGCAGAAGTGACGAGGGACATGATCTTTGCAATATTTCATTTTGTTATCTCTTATTATTACATGGTGGCCCAGAGCATGGCATGAATAAAGCTGTCTTGTCATCAAAATGCATTCATTCATTTAACAAGTTCCTGAAAATAATGGAACAGTTGCTAAGCGATGGAGAAATTACATATTCTCAGGGATCTGTGCAGATTCTAAAAGCAAAAGTAATTCTGACAATTGGTATTAGTGCCTCTTGAACCCAACTAAATACAACTAAGGAAGTGGCATGCTTACCTAATAGTCAAGAGACAATATCTTTATTTTTCCTTTTCTCTGACTCAGGTTTCCAAAGTAATTCCAGTCAAACAGTGATCTGAATCCATTTATGGATTACAGATAGCTGGCAAGTTAATAACACATTTATTTTTTTTAACTGGTATGAGAAGACTGTATTCTTTGAATTGGGAAGTAAAATTATCTTAGATATATTCATCGTATTTTAATTAAATATTAAGGTTTACATTACAGTTCCACATTTATGGATTACACCTCTCTCCCAAACAGCCATTATTAAAATTTTGGGATATGTTTCTCTGTCACTTTTATAGACATATGTAAAGTTATTACCTATTATTACTTAACATTATACACACACACTATACACACAAACAAATAAATGCTTGTTCTAAATGCTGCTAATATATCATTCTTTTTAAAACAATTTTTAAATTTTTTAATGTTATTTATTTTTGACGGAGAGAGAGAGAGAGAAAGAGAGAGACAGAGCAAGTGGGAGAGGGGCAGAGAGAGGGAGACACAGAATCCGAAGCAGGATCCAGGCTCCAAGCTGTCAGCACAAAGGCCAACATGGGGCTTGAACTCACAAATGGCAAGGTCATGACATAAGCTAAAGTCGGACACTTAACCAACTGAGCCACCCAGGTGTCCCTTGAGACAATTTTTAATCATTTAATTGCTGATCGCCATTATAAATAACTCTTAATTATGCTGTACAAACATTTTAAAAAGGACCTTTTCTACCGCGAAAGTAACACATTTAGAGAAACACCTCTGGAATGTCAATAAATACCTTGGGGATAGGACTACTCCTATTGAGCAAATTCTGAGTCAGATCAAATAAAGACGAATGCTGTGACAGGAGGTTTTCCAAGGAGCTGCCACATAAGTCAAATAATGACATTCTCAGGAGATGGGGCTTTTTGGAGAGCTCTGAATCATTTTGCCCCTCCAGTGGCTACTAGGTTGCTGGTTTTTCCAGCATTACTAATTGTGAGGCTGCTGGTTTTCAAGCTTACTGTAGATATCAGGAGAGAGGGATGAAAATGTTGCTAGGTAAAACTCTACAAAATGATCTGTTCTTACCAATATTCAGCCATATTGCTTAAATAGACCCTCACTGTATTGTTCCAAGTCTTTGGTTAATTTCCAGAATTCTCCAGAGAAACATAGAAATTGAATATATAGACATATGTGGAGAGATTTATTACAGGAATTGATTCCCGTGATTATCGAGGCCTAGAAGTCCTACAACCTGCCATCTGCAGGAAGGAGAACCAAGTAAATACACAAGTTCAGCAAAGTTGCAAGTTACAATACCAGTATACAAAAATCAATTGTCTTTCCCTACACAAGCAATGAACACTGCAAAAGTGAAATTATGAACATAATTTCATTTATAATAACATCAAAAAAGAAATTTTTTAGAAATAAATTTAACAAAAGTATAAACTAAAAACTACAAAACATTGATAAAATAAGTTAAAAAGATAGAAATACATGGAAAGACATCCCATGATCATGGACTAGAAAATTTAATATTGGTAATGTGGCAATACTCCCCAAACTGATTTTCAGATTCATTGTAATCCCTATCAAAATCTCAGTTGGCATTTTTGCTGAACTAACAACAGTATCCTAAAATTCACAGGAAAAAACAAGTGACACCAAATAGCTACAGTTTTTTAAAAACTGCAGCTGGAGAACTCAGACTGTCCTATTTTAAAACTAGCTTACAATAATCAAGAGAATGTGATATTGTCATAGGATAAATACATAATGAAATAGAATTAAGAATCCAGAAATAAACCCTTATGAGTTATGGTTATTTATTTGCTTTTTACAAGGTTTCCCTGATAACTAAATAGGGGAAACAACAAGTGTTTCAATAACTAGTACTAGAATAACTGGATATACATATGCAACAGAAAAAAAATCGACCACTTCTTCATACTACATACAAAAATTAATTCCAAATAGGATGAAAGGGGCACCTGGGTGGCTCAGTCAGTTAAGCGTCTGACTCGTATTTCGGCTCACGTCATGATCTCACAATTTTTGAGTTCGAGCCCACATCAGGCTCTATGTTGAAAGTGTGGGGCCTGCTTGGGATTCTCTCTCCCTCTCCCTCCCTCTGTCCCTCTCCCCCTCGCACACATGTGCTCTTTCACTCTCTCAAAATAAGCAATAAAAATGAAAAAAAAAACTTAAAAACTATCTCAAAATATGATGATGTAAGTGTAAAACTAAAAATCTTAGAAGAAAATATATTAGCAAATCTAAGCGAAGTCTTTTAGATATGACATCAAAATCACAAGCAACAAAAGAAAAAATAGATAAAGTGGACTTCATCAAAATTAAAAACTTTTATTCTTCAAAGGACACTACCAGAAAATGAAAATATAAGACACAGAATGGGAAAAAATATTTTCAAATCAAATATCTGATAAGGGGCTGGTTTTCAGGGTATATAAAGAACTCTTAGAGCCCAACAATAAAGAAAAAAGAAATAACCCAATTTAAAAATGGGCAAAAGATCTAAAACATTTTACCAAAGACGATATACAAATGATCAATAAGTACATGAAAGATGCTCAACATCATTAGCCACCAAGGAAATGCAATTCAAGATCACAGTGAGGTACCACTTCACCCCCACTAATACAGCTGCATCAAAAAGCCAGATAGTATCAAACGTTGGGAGGGATTGGAAGAATTCTCATACTTCTTTGATGGGAATGTAAAATGGTACGGACATTTTGGAAAATAACCTGGAAGTTCTTCAAAGATTAAACATACAATTTCTTTATTACCCAGCAATTTCACTCCTTAGTTATATATCCAAAGTAATAAAATTATAGGTCCACAGGAAAACTTATACATAAATGTTCATAGCAGCATTATTTATTATATCCAAAAAGGAGAAACAACCAAAATGTCCATCATCCTAATGAATGGATATATAAAATGTGCTATGTCCACACAATGGAATATTATGCAGGCATAACAAGGAATGCAATACTAAAATACTGATATGTTCTACACCTGGATAAACCTTGAAAGCATGCTAAGTGAAAGAATCCAGACCACATACTGTATGATTCCATTTATATGAAATGTCCAGAAAAGGCAAATCAATAGAGATTGAAACTATATTAGATGCTGCCAAAAGCCAGGGGAAGGTTCAAAGCTATAAACCTAAACTTAAAAGGTATAAGACATAGAATATGAGGTTACCTTTTGGTAGGATACAAATATTTAAAATTAGATAATGGTGATGGTTCCAGAACTCTTTGAATATACTAAATCCCACTGAATTATAGACTTTAAAAGGGTGAGTTTATGGTGCGTTCATTATATTTCTTTAATGAAGCTGTTATAAAGAAAATTACTACATGAACTTGACTTTAAAAATCAAATTATATCCAGACTACCTGCACAGATACCGTATGTTTTCACTCTTATGTGGATCCTGAGAAACTTAACAGAAGACCATGGGGGAAAGGAAGGGGAAAAAAAAAGTTAGAGAGAGCGGGAGCAAAACCATAAGAGACTCTTAAAAACTGAGAATAAACTGAGGGTTGATGGGGGGTAGGAGGGAGGGGAAAGTGTGTAATGGGCATTGAGGAGGGCACCTGTTGGGATGAGCACTGGGTGTTGTATGGAAACCAATTTGACAATAAATTTCATAATAAAAAAATAAATCAAATTATAAGTACCTTTTTTTCTAAATAGGTCTCCTGAGGCAAGGGAAAAAGAGCGAAAATAAACTAGTGGGACTACATCAAAATAATCGGCACAGTGAAGGAAAGAATCAACAAAACTAAAGGGCAACTTACAGAATGGGAGAAGACATTTGCAAATGACATAGCCAATAAAGGGTTAGTATCCAAAATATACAAAGAACTTATACAACTCAACACCCAAAAAACAAATAACCCAATTTAAAAATGGGCAGAAGACATGAACAGACATTTCTCCAAACAAGACATCCAGACAGCCAACAGACACATGAAAAGATGCTCATCATCACTCATCATCAGGGAAATGCAATCAAAACTTGTCACAAAACTGACACTTGTCAGAATGGCTAAAATCAACAACATAAGAAACAGGTGTTGGTGAGGATGTGGCAAAAAGGGAACACTGCTGCTCTGTTGGTGGAAATGCTAACTGGTGCAGCCACCTGGAAAACAGCAGGAAGCTTCCTCAAAAAGTTAAAAATAGAACTACCCTACGATCCAGTGACCATACTAATGGGTATTTACTCAAAAAATAGAAAAATGCTAATTCAAAGGGATACATGCTCCCTTTTGTTTATAAGTAGCGTTATTTACAAGAGCCAAGATATGGAAACAGCACCTGTCCATTGATAGACAAATGGGATAAAGAAGATCTGATATATATACATATATACACACACATATATACATGTATAATTCCGACATAAGAAAGGATGAAATCTTGCCTTTTGCGACAATACGGATGGAGCTGGAGAGTGTAACACTAAGCAAAGTAAGTCACTCAGAGAAGGACAAATAACAAAGGATTTCACTCATAGGTGAAATTTAAGAAACACAAAATTTAATAATGTAACTACTTAAATATTAATTTAACTATTAGAGAAGAAACTAATGGTTACCAGAGAAGAGGGTGGGGGGATGGGTGAAATGGGTGATGGGGATTAAGGAGCGCACTTGTAATGATGAGAACTGCATGATGTATGGAAGTAGTGAATCATCATATTGGACACCTGAACTAGTATAACACTGGATGTTAGTTAACTAACTGGAATTAAAATAAAAACTTTTAAGAAATCAGATTATATAAAAATATATATAATGGACATTCTCTACAGCTCTCCAAACTTGTATTGCCCATTCCCCTTCTCAGAGGCACATTCACCACTTTTTTGTGTGTCATTCAATGCATGCCCTCTGCATTGCCACACATAAATAATGGCATGGATACATTTCCAAACATATTCAATGTTATTTTATAAGATAAATTTCTAAAAGAAAAATTGTTATATCAACATAATTGCACATTTTAAATTATCTACATACCTATTTATCATTAACATATAGCCAAATTACAGAAATACTGTATCAGCTTCCTTTACTTTTAATCTTTGGCAGTCTCATATGGGAAATACTTATATCTTTTAACCTGCATTTCTTTTTTAATGTTTATTTATATTTGAGAGAGAGAGACAGTGTGTGTGTGTGTGTGTGTGTGTGAGAGAGAGAGAGAGAGAGAGAGAGAGAGAGAGGGAGAGAGAAAGAGAGAGAAAGAGAGAGAGAGAGAGCAGGGACGGGACAGGGAGAGAGACAGAGACAGACTCTGAAGCAGGCTCCAGGCTCTGAGCTGTCAGCACAGAGCCTGAAATGGTACTCAAACCCACAAACCGTGAGATCATAACTGAGTGAAGTTGGACACTTAACTGACTGAGTCACCCAGGCACCTCTAAGTTGCATTTCTTTATGCAATATTAGGAATTTCTTTTTTTTTAATATATAGTATAGTCTTACTGATTTTCTTTATGTAGTTCCAAGTTTTTATTTAAATTACAGTTAGTGAACACATAGTGTAATATTACTTTCAGGAGTAGAATTTAGTGATCCATCACTTATGTTTAACACTCGGTGCTCATTACAAGTGCCCTCTTTTTTGTTTTTTTATCTTTCGTAATGAGGATATATTTTTTTAATTTTATTTTTTATTTTTTAAAATTGACATCCAAATTAGTTAGCATCTAGTGTAACAATGATTTCAGGAGTAGATTCCTTAGTGCCCCTTGCCCATTTAGCCCATCCCCCCTCCCACAACCCCCCCAGTAGCCCTCTGTTCTCCATATTTATGAATCTCTTCTGTTTTGTCCCCCTCCCTCTTTTTATACTGTTTTTGTTTCCCTTCCCTTACGTTCATCTGTTTTGTCTCTTAAAGTCCTCATATGAGTGAAGTCATATGATCTTTGTCTTTCTCTGACGGACTAATTTCACTTAGCATAATACCCTCCAGTTCCATCCACATAGTTGCAAATGGCAAGATTTCATTCTTTTTGATGGCCGAGTAATACTCCATTGTGTATATATACCACATCTTCTTTATCCATTCATATATCAATGGACATTTGGGCTAACACATGAAAAAAAGCTCAACATCACTCATCATCAGGGAAATACAAATCAAAACCACAATGAGATACCACCTTACACCTGTCAGAATGGCTAACATTAACAAGTGCCCTCTTTAATGCCCATCACCCATTTAGCCCATCTTCCCTCCAACATCTCAGTTTGTTCTCTATAGTTAAGAGTCTGTTTCTTGGTTTGCCTCTCTTTTCTCCCCCCCCCCCTCCTATGTTCATCTGTTTTGTTTCTTACATTCCACATGTGAGATTGCACCTTTAGGAATTTCCTGCTCATGTTTTTTTTGTTTTTTTTTTAAGTAGGCTTCATGCCCAGTGCAGAACCCAGTGCAGAGATAGACCTCACAACCCTGAGATCAAGACCTGAGCTAAGATCAAGAGTTGGATGCCCAACCAACTGAGCCACTTAGGTGCCCCTCCTTCTCATTCATACTGATTATTCACTTGTGAACTTTTTAAAATACACAACAATGCAAGGAATAATAAACATCTGTGTATACGCTACTCAGAGAAACAAACACTAGCATTTTTATCATACTGACATCACATTTCTTTATTATTTTTTTAATGTTTTTATTTATTTTTGAGAAAGAGTGAGAGTGAGTGAGTGAGCGTGCGGGGTGAGGAGCAGACAGAGAGGGAGACACAGAACCTGAAGCAGCCTCCAGGCTTCAAGCTGTCAGCACAGAGCCAACACGGGGCTTGAACTCATGAGCTAAGGGATCATGACCTGAGCCAAAGTCGGACACTTAACCGACTGAGATGTTCAGGTGCCACTTGACATTGCATTTCTTAAAGAAAACTCTAAAAATAAAGGTTATGACTCCTCTGTTCTCCACCACAATACATTCTTATTCTCTCTCCATGGAGATAACCCCTATTATAAGTTAAGCATACATCCAAGCCAGTGCATACTTTAACTATGTTTTAACTATGCTTTAATATTTCTATGTAATACATATATTATACATAACATTTGGCAATGTTCTTGTTTTTAGCCCAGTATTGTTTTGAGATCTACCTATACTGACCACACAGATCTTTTTTTAAACTATATCTATTACTACAGATCTCTTTTATTGCATCCTTGTATCTCATTTCATGTTTATTCATTTATTTTTCATTTTTTCTGAGAGAGACACAGAGCACAAGTGGGGGAGGGGGCAGAGAGAGAGGGAGACACAAAATCTGAAGCAAGTCCCAGCTTTGAGCTGTGAGCACAGAGCCCGACAGATGGCTCAAACTCAAAACCCGCCAGATCATGACCTGAAGTCGGCCACTTAACCGACTAAGCCACCCAGGCAACCCTCATTTTATGAATATACAACAGTTCATTTCTCCTTACCTTTACTGAAGGACTTCTGGATTATTATCAGTTTTTTTTTTCTGAAACAAAGAATTCTGTAATGAGCAGATCTTCGTTTAATTTTCCTGTTATATATGTGCAAGAATTTCCCTACAATAAATTCTCAGGAGCAAAATGGCTGGTTTACAGGCCTTACTTATCTCTAATTTTAGCAGGTAATGCCAGACTGCTTGTACAAATTCATACTCCCATTTGAACAAGCAAGGGCCCTCACGGCATGTAATTTTGCATTCTGCTGTGTCTGGAGGAGGATGGGAGATTACTGAGTTCTGTCTCTGCATCCTTGACCCCCCCACATACACCCCAACATTCTCTTTTTAAGCCTCTCATTATTGTTTTAGTTACTTTTATTCTGATTACCAGTAAGACTTGGGGTGTCTTTATATGTTTGCCAGTGAATTTTATTAATTTTAAAACGTTACTCCCATTTTTAAGCATATACTTTATTATTTGACACCATTCTAAATGAGCCAGATGCACGGACCTAAATGTAAAAACAAGCATTTTGTAATAAACATATGAAGTAGTGTGACTGTTATAAGCCAAGAGTGGGTTTTTCTGGACATCTGGCCTTTTGAAATAGTAAAGAACCAAAGTTTCTGATTAAAAAAGACAATTTATCAACCTGATTTCAAAAGAGAGCGGTCAATACTTTTTATTCCTTTTTGATTGAGAGAATTTGTTTTAATCAAACAAATCAGTCTATTTGGTTCTGAAAATGTCGTTCCATAGTCCATTTTCCCTTGAAAACACTTGAATTACTCAGAATTGGGTCATGTGGGTTAAGAGTGGCGTGGGTGTAGTTGGGGACACACAGTACACAGTCCGGGTGAGGCAAGAAGCATGACTGGGTGTGCCCCGGGTCTCCTCACGTCTCAGAAAGGGGAGGGACAGGAAAGAGTTTTCAAATACAATCTCTCAGACCCAAGGTCAGCCTGGAAAGCATTTCCTTAATCTGAACATTGGATAGAATTCTGCTCAAAGCCACTTACCTAGCATTCAGAGAAGATCTTTAATTTCAATCGATTTCAAATCAACGGGCTAATAAATTAGTGGGACTCAGCATAGCCTAGGATGCTAGTCATGTCTTATCAATTGTGACTTAGTCATGATTTATTAGAATTTTTCATAACAATGTTAAATTGATGGATTATAGCAATTATAAAGCAGCGATCACAAAACACAGCAGTGTGCTTTTAACAGAATATTTGAAGAATTCTTTCATGTGGCCTCATCTTGTCCAGCTATTACATTCTGATGGGTGATATAGATATACCCCAGCAATTTCTAAGATTATATCCACATTAGGGTTGTAGTACAATTTCTCTAGAGCACATAGACATTTCTTTTTGACTCTTTACATATGGCTATTCCATTGTAAAATAATAAATAATCTGAACTTCCCCAATTATCATTTTCAGACCCTTGAAGGCATTAATTTCTGCTTCTTGCTTAAATATTTACTCACCAGAAGCTCTGATAATAGCCTGCCTCGTCACCCTATACTGTCAGCTACCAGTTTGAAAATGCTAAGCTTCAAGAGGACAGAACTCACTTTTGTCTCTCCGAAGAAGCCCAGCCAGAGAGCAGCTTACTCTGTTTCAGAACCAGGCCAGCTCTTTGTTTTCCCCCAACTCTTGGGTATGACTGGACTATCTCATTCTTACTCTTAAACTTGCCCAAGAGCCCTAACTATCCCATAGTCTACTGACGATATCCAGGGATATTTCTGCAATGAAGGCAGTCAAACTCTTCTGCTGATGTGCCCCTGGAATCTTGCCCTAGTCCTGCTGTAACAGATGCACCCAAATCTCTTCAGACCTTACTGGCTCTGCAGACTCATGAGTTTGCTCCTGGTGGCTCATAGCTTATGAAAACCTTCATCAGAGAACTACCTATTGGTTCCTGGAGCTGTTTCATCCACATACTGAGAGCCTAAAACCCGGGGAGTTAACATGTTTCTGGAGTAAACCTTAGCCAATGACTGGCTGTTGTATGAGGATGAAAGTTCAGCTCCCTCAAAGGGGGAAAGACTCTCTTCTTGACCCCCTTGGGAGATCAGGCAAAGCTGGGGGGAAACCTAGAATTGCCCACGTGTTTGGTGAGAGGGACAAGATAGAGGCCAGTGAGGGAAGGAGGGTCTGATCACAGAGAAATTCATAGACCACAGGGATAATCCTTTAGATTATATTCTAAATGTGACAGAAATCCACTAAAGGGTTTTAAGAGAGGGAGTGGTGTCATTTAAGTTTTGGAACACTCATTCAGACACCTGGATGGAGACTGGTTTGTAGATCTGGATGAACCAGTAAGAGGTTCTCCATGGTGACCAAGCCATCTGCATTGAGAGGGATACTTCTTAGCACATGAGCATAGCAGTGAGAACCTACAAGCAGGCAGTAACACAAGGAATATTGCTATGGGGATGGAGGTGAGGTCTAAGGAAGTTAGGTTGCAGATAAAATATAGGACACCCAGTTATATTTGAATTTCAGATGCACAGCAAATAGTCTTTTCGTCTAAGTATGTTCCAAATATTACATGGAAGGAAATGGTATGGAACATTCTTCTATTAAAAAAATCATTCATTGCTTATCTGAAATTCAAATTTTAGTGGGCATCTTGTTGTGGCTGCCGTTGTGTCCCATGTCTGGCACCCTACTGAGGGTTTCTAAATGAAGGCACTGAGCTAATAAGAAAAGGGTTGGAATGTGCACAAGTCTCTTAAATCTCAGTTTCTTGCTTTTGGTCTGGGTCTGCAGGCTAACGTCAAAATAAAAGCATCCTGTCACTAAACTTACACATAATTTATAATCATGTACATGTTACACTCATGTGCTAAGCTCCCAGGAAGACTTAGGCCACTAAATGAAAAAAACAAAAACAAAAACAAAAAAACCCTGATGACCCAGATTCTATCTCATATATGTTTCTACCCTATCTTTCTGCTCACCAGAGAGTTTTTCATTGTTTTCTTTCTTCAAAAACACTGTCCTACACAGAAAAAAAGGGTAGCTCCTAAAGCAATTTGTAAAGATATTAGAATAGTTCAAGAGAAAACTGAGTCACACACTACCTTGGTTAGTCAGTGTGCATGCACCTTAGACGGTGTGCCCAAGGACACCCAGGGGTCCTGAGAACAATGTCCAACCCTACCACAGCCTTCATCAAACCTCTTCGGAGGCATGGTTATAGAGCATGGGCTCTGGACTCTACTAGACTTGGCTTTGATAACCACATGCGAAGTAACCGCTTGAGCTAAAGCCGACACTAGACTTGGCTTTGAATCCCACTTTGGCTGCTGAGGAATCTATGTGAACATAAACAAATTAAGTTTAGATTTCCTGTCTGGATAAAAACAGAGATACTATATAATATAGAGATCAGATGAGATATTTCGCGAAAAAGCATTGCTCAAAATGCTAGATTCACAGTCAAATCTAAAAAAAGCTAATGACTGTAGGTATCATTCGCCATTAGAGTTCACAACAGGAACTGACCTTCCGTGATACATTCCTTAAGTTCTAAATGTTGATATATATGCCCCAAGGGGCATATTCCAGAAGCAGACTCAACAACAAGCATTTGTGTGAAAGACATTTTATAGTAAATGTTCTAGGAAAAGTGGCAGAGGCCAACTGGGACCCGGGAAGGAGAGAGGTCAGGCAAGAGTGGAAAATCAGGCAAAGTTCCATGAAGGGTGGCTTTGGCTCAGTCCCACAAGGAAGCTCAAAGATGGGACAGGTCCTATCTCAGTCCTGGTCCTCTCAGGGGACAAGGGAGCTGTACAGACACAGTCAGTGGCTATGGAATGTCCCTAGGCAACGTGTCCAGAGGTCCCTGGAGGAAAAGTGAGTTAAGACAGCAAGAGGGCAGCACTTCCACTAAGAGATGGAGGTACTGGGTGTTTGGAGTGAAATGTGGTGTGAACGAGTGAGCGTAAAAAACGTAAGGGGATCTATAGGGATGCAGAAGTGATGACAGCATCACCCCATTTGGCTTAAAGCAAAAATCCTATGTGAGAGAAAAAGAAAGATCCGTGGTTCTCATTCATTTACCATGGTACACCACTAAAAGAATGATGGAGAGGCATGATATTTTCTGAGATAGTAAGCAGTGGAGAACTATTTTCAAACTTTGCTTAATAAATGGCAGTTATTATAATCCAAGTATTAACATAAATATCTTTAGTGTTTATCAACTGAGTCCAGGATGGTTGGCTCCTTTCCTCTAACCCAGCTACAACAAATATTACATAGAAAACCATCTTGTTATGGAGATCCCCAAAAATGATGACCACTTCAATAAGATAAAGTTAAACACATCAATAGAATAATAGACAAAGAACATGAATAAGCAATTCACAAAAGAAAAGGTGAAAATGGACAATAAACATAAGATCATTGCTGAAAGTTACTAGTAACCAAAGAAATTTAACTTGGACCATGAGATACTAGTTTTCACCTCTCAGAATTGGTATTAATTTTTAAAGGAATAATACTTAAAACTGCCAAGAATGTAGGGAAAATGAGTACCCTTACACAATGTTATTGTGAGTGTCACCTGGCATAACTCTCCTAGAAGACAATTCAACAATACTTATCAAAAATACACAGGGGCTCCTGGGTGGCTCGGTCGGCTGGGCGTCGACTTCAGCTCAGGTCATGATCTCACAGTTTGTGGGTTCGAGCCCCGCGTTGGGCTCTGTGCTGACAGTGCAGAGCCTGGAGCCTGTTTCGGATTCTGTGTCTCCCTCTCTCTCTGCCCCACCCCTGTTCACACTCTGTCTCTGTCTCAACAATAAATAAACATTAAAAAAAAATTTTTTTTTTAAAATACACAAAAATGCAGACCCTTTGACAAAGCAATTACACTTTAAGAAATTTTTACTCAGGAAATAATTGACAAGTTTAAAAAAGTCATTTCAATAACAGGTACTATCATGCAACACATAATATCTAAAAATTGGAAAACTACACATGTTCACCAAAGGAGGGTTAAATTAAATCAACGGGGATATACAAAGTGCTGTAACTATGTAGGTGTTCTTATGTTGTCAAATAAATATATCAACAGGAGTTTCTAATCATTTGTTATTAAACCAAAGAAAAGCAAGATTGTAAAACATAAACAGTATGATCTAATCTAAGCCCAGAAACAAATGTGAGAGGATATATATGAAAATGTTAACAATAGTTATCTTTAGGTATTGAGGATGACTTTTAATTTCTTCTTTCTGCTTATCTGTATTTTCTAGTTTTTCTAAAGTAAACATATATTGCTTGCATAATAAACCACGTTATAAAATAACAAGGCATCACCTCTCTGTACTTAGTTAAAAATGAAGTACTCTCAGAGATTGGGTAGCAATACATATTTTTCCACTGTGTTAATTTCCCGTTCCATTAAGCATATGTAATGAACAGTCTGCCATGACTCCCACTGGTTGGAGGGGATCCAAGCGCTACACAACAAACAAAGCAATGGAAACCATTCATCCCCAGCTTTGACCTCAGCCAGCAAACCATGGCCTTGGGACCGAATCCATCAAACTTCAGGTTTAGAAAAAAGTCTTCAGTCATGTCAAGGATTTATGTGAGCCAAAGGTGTCCCCGGAAAGGCACCTCTTTCTAGCAGTTGGTGCCTCGCTGAAATGAGAGTGTGATCAATGACTTCACAGTTGGGAAAAGCTAGCAAAATGCCCTGTATGTGGTAGATGCTCAAAAAATGCCTGGACTACAAGTTAACAATGCTCATTTTAGGAATGATGGAACCAAATTTGAAAATTTGTAAAACATTGTTTATGCACCACCAGGAAGCCATCAAATAGTCATATTAGTCATGTTTTTTTTTTCAAAATTCAAAAATTATAAGGCAATTTTTGACTGGCAAACTTCTGTCCACTGTTACTGCTGCTGAACTCACTCCTGCTTATTTCAAACACAAAAAACAGCAATAAAAAGACCTTAGTGCTTTAGAAAAGCTAGAGCCTGGGGCGCCTGGGTGGCTCAGTCGGTTGAGCGGCTGACTTCCGCTCAGGTCACAATCTCGCGGTCCGTGAGTTTGAGCCCCCGTCGGGCTCTGTGCTGACCGCTCGGAGCCTGGAGCCTGTTTTGGATTCTGTGTCTCCCTCTCTCTGACCCTCCCCCGTTCATGCTCTGTCTCTCTCTGTCTCAAAAATAAATAAACGTTAAAAAAATTTTTTTAAAAAAAGAAAGAAAGAAAAGCTAGAGCCTGAGAAGCAGAGGAAGAAACAAGATCCTGAAAATCCGAAACAACCACAAGTCACATCCCAACGGCAGAATGTGAATTGATCCATGTGGTCACCTCCTTTTCCAAAGTACACATCTTTTCATCCCTGCCACCACCAACATAGATAGGACACTTACCCATCTGAGTATCTTCTCTGTTACCTTTCTCTTTTTTTAAAAAGGGTGATCCTTCATAAATCTTGTGGCAATGGTTTTTATAAATGTTATATCTAAAATGAATTGGAGCTACATTTTGTCAATTGTCTAAGTAGTAGATTTCAAAAGCAATTTCATCTCCAGTCTATGGGTAAATACATAAATTTCTTTGAAAAGTGTTTTGTTTACCTAGCAAACCAGAATGGAACCCATTAGAAAAAATCTGTATTCCTCCACAGTGGCTTAACTAACACATCCCATCACAGAAATATTTCTGCAAATGAAGGCATTGCATTGTAGCTCCCCTTCTCCATTCTAATAACCTGCAGGAGTGAAACATTCTGTTAGCATGTTGTCTATATGTGGGTGGATAAGAATGAATTTTGAGGTTTTAGTGATCAATTTCCAGATAGAAAAGCAAAAGCAAACAGAGGGACACTGTACCATCACCCGCAGTACAATCCAACTGTGACTGTGGGCCAAAAATCTAGGTTGGCAGTCTGAAGTGACATTGTATGTGAACACATACTCAGAATTACCTAATAGGGTGTTCTCTCCCCCCAAAATCTGAGTAAGGAAATGCAGATGACTCAGGGACCCACCACCAAAACCATTACGTGAGAAAATACTTGGAAGTATGTCCAAAAATGTAGAGGATTTTTAAAAGTACATGAAGCCAACTACGGATCCTAGGTAACACGGTCATGGAATTGAAAATTAAGGAAAGTTTAATTTGTGGCAGTGCAACACCCTGTCTCCCTTTCTTTTCTACCACCTCTCCTTTCCTTACATGCTTTAAGATGCCTGGAAGGGAGGCCTGGGTGGTACAGTCAGTTAAGCATCTGACTTTGGCTCAGGTCATGATCTTATGACTCGGGAGTTCTGGTCCCACATAAGGCTCCCTGTTGTCAGCTCAGAGCCCATGTCAGATTCTCTGTCCTCCTCTGTCCCCTTCTTTCCCTGCCCTCCCCCACTTGCACTCTCTCTCTCTCTCTTAAGAAAAATGCCTGGAAGAGTTTGAATTAGTGTCAGAAGAGCCCAGGTAAGGAAGCATCTTGGGATGCAGAGGTGCTTCAGATACAGGGCCAAGCACACACCTCGCCTCCCATCACCAAATTTCAATCATGCTATTGCTTCAGTCCACCACTGCCACTGCCTGTAGCTGATGAATTTGGTTCTCACATTCTCCTGTCTAAAGGCGTTTTTCTTCTTTAGGGAACCGCATACATTTGTAGTCTGAATATCTTCAATGAATGAATGGCTGGCTTAATTTCTCCTGCTTTAATAGGGCTTAAGTTAAGGTTGTTCGTTGCATAATATATCCTGTTAGCACACAAGACAGTATCATGGAATACGCAGAAACTCAGTAAGCAGCAATCTCTTTAAATTAAAACAATTATTGTGCCTTAGTCCTCCTCACCTTGTAAGATCGAAAGTCAAGTGGTCTGTCTGCACTAGGGCCCTAAATCACAAACTCCAAGTCAGTCCCCTGAGATTGAGGCCTGGTTCCCTGTCATCCCATATTCTCTAGAAACAAGAGCAGAAGCTTCTCTCACTTTCTTCTCACCAGGAGGCTCGGGTACATCCATTGTCCATTTGAGCCTCAGTGATATACAGGAGTCCACCAAACATACCAGGCAGAAAGGTGGGTACTGCCCTCACTTCTCCCTGGAAATCTTCCTCTCTGCCACATATCATACGGGCCCCTGCCCCATACAGTATTTATTTCATTATTGTGGACATCCAGAAACTTCATCTCCCTGGAGAAAGGAAACAGATTCTACATGGACAGGAGTGTGCCTTTTTATTTTTTTTACCTGATTTTTTACTAGAACTATTTGGCTTCCTTAAAGTTCCTTGTGGGCCACCTGGCTGGCTCAGTTGGTAAAGCATATGACTCTTGATCTCAGGGTCATGAATTCACACTGGGCATAGAGCTTATTGGGAAGGGAAGGGAAGGGAAGGGAAGGGAAGGGAAGGGAAGGGAAGGGAAGGGAAGGGAAGGGAAGGGAAGGAAAGGGAAGGGGGAAGGGGAAGGGGAAGGGGAAGGGGAAGGGGAAGGGGAAGGGGAAGGGGAAGGGGAAGGGGAAGGGGAGGGGAAGGGGAAGGGGAGGGAGGAAAGGAGAAAAGAGAAAAAAGAGAAAACAAAACAAAACAAAAGAAGAGGGAAGGAGAAGAGAGTTCCTTGTATCCAGGATTTGGATTTTCAAGGATAGATACAAATGAATGCCACAATTAAGAAGCTGAAATTTCTTTAATTAAAGAATCAATTCACTAATATATGTCAATTTAGGAGACCACAGAAAAAGTGATGTCATTAGCTAGCAATACGATAATATGATTCCTTATACTGTATTAGTTTTAACACCTTTTGTTAGATATATACACAAATATTTCATGTTTTCTGGTACTTTTGTAAATAGTAGGGTATTTTTTTAAAACTTCAGCTATTCATTGCTATATAGTTTTACAATTCATTTTTGTATATTGCTCTTGTATCCTATAAACTCAAGAAATTCACATATTAGTTTTAAGAGTTTTTTTTAGATTCCTTGGGATATATATATGGTATATATGATATATATCTCATATATACATACATATATACCTACATATATAGCATATATATTTTTGCTTCTGCATTAAGGTCCATAATCCATTTTGAGCTTATTTTGTAGATGCTGTGTTGAAAGAGGTCCAACTTTATTCTTTTGCATGAGGACATTCAGGCGTTCCAGAGCCATTTGTTGAACAGACTATTCTTCCCCCACTGAAATGTCCTGATGACCCTGTCAAAACTCAATTGACTATAAATGTTAAGTCAGGGCTAACTTTTAACAGTGATAATCTTCTTAAGGTTATCTCTACAGGCAATGAGACTGGCAGTGGCACAGGGACACAGGAAGAAATTTTTTTTTCAATTGTACACATTTGTATCATTTAAATGTTTACAACGATCTTATAGGACTTTATAATTTAACATTTTATTTTTTACAAACACCACATTTGATGCATCCTTTCTGATGAGTAAAACCTATTTCCCAAACATGTATTGTACCTCAGAGAGGTATATTTCCTAAGGGGAATTTTTCTAAGCTGCTTTAAAGGTATTTTAAGATTAGTTTTGTATATTCAAATCTGAAAATATTTCCTATCTCCACAAGAAAACACTTGTATTTTTACTCTTCAGGTCTGAGAATCACAGTCAAAGATACTGGAGGGACACGCGGACATTGTGACAGGGTCTAACTGTTAATCCTACCTGTGCGGCCACTTCCCAGTCCTCCTTTTAACCTTGTCACCAGAGTGAGAGGCATACTGGTTAACTACAAAATGAGGGAGACTTGGAGTGATTGGTTTCATGCAAGTATATATCGTGTCCCTGAATCACATCTTGTGCTCTAGGGAAGCAGCAGGCAGTGACAGCAGTCATGGCTCCTGCTGTGAACAGACTTAGATAGATCACTGCAGAGACAGACATTAATCAAATTATTACATAAGTAAATGTGTTTTTTTTTTTTAACAAAGGGAGGTGAGAATCTTGAAGAAAGTCAACAGGGTGCTACAAAATTCTTCAAGGAGGATTTCCCTGAGAAAACTGATGAGGAATTAAGGAGGTAAAGAGGGATAAAGCTCATTTTGGAGAAAGAGAAATGCACGTTGTTGCAGAAGGCTCTATAGTAAGGGAGAGTATACTGAAAGAATGCCCAATACAATCAGAACACAGAAAGGCACAGAGGAGGTGGCATGCAATGAGGCCAGAGAAGTGAGCCAGAACCAGACAATTACCAGCTTTGCAAAATTCAAGTCCAGCTCTGCCACTTTCTCCCTACGTGACCAGGGCCAAATCACTTAACCTCTATGAAGCTCCCTTTCCTGATCTATAAATAGGGACAGTAATAATATCTACAACTCACTGATTCTGTGGGGCAGCCTAAATGAGATATTACACATAAATACACATGAATATTCAAGCATACTAGCTCAACGATTAAACAACAGAATGACTTTGAGGTTATTCCTAACTGGTCTTCCTACTCCTTCTCTCCTCTATAATCAATCCTCTGATCATTGAAATCCTTCCAAAGCATTGTTAATCACATACCTACACTGCTTAAAAAATAATAATCTCCCCTCATTGTCTACATCAGTAATGGCAGATAGACTTCCTTCAGCTCGAGAACCAATCCCATGCCATTTATAGAAGATTTCTGGATTGAGGTTTCTGGACTCAATTGGGTTGGTGACGTCTGCCATGGGCACTGAGTATAACACCCAGCAGCTGTGCCATTCCTAGCCCAGAACTAAGTACTTTCTTCATCTACCTCTTTCCTACTTTTCAATTTCCAACCCAACTATGCCCTTCCCTCCTTCCCAATTAGGAATGTATCCCCCCAAAATGTGCAAATGTATCTAAGAGCTATGTACCCCGAAATACCAACAAAGTGTTATTCCTTGCACATACTGTGAGAATCTTTCCTTACACTGCACATTGGTTCTTGCTGTTTCTTCTTTCTGAGTCAGAGAACTGTTTCTCATCCATAAAATCCTTATATATCCATTTGGAGGGGTCTATGCCCCTGTTGTCTAGGTTAGGCCTCCTGGATATATGCTGTCATAGAAATGTGCCTCTTGCCTTCAGAGACTGTATGCTAGTCTGAACTCACAGAGAGAACAATGTAGTTATGTGATTACTGTCTGTGTCCCTCATCACAGTCAGGCTCCCTGGTGAAAAGAGAGGGAACCATATCCATCTATGCACTCTCCTACTTCTGCAGCTCCAGAACCAAGCACCCAGATTGCCACAGGTGTCCAATGCATTCTTGTTAATGGGTGGATGGCCCAAGGTACTTACTTTCTCATATACCATTTACTGAATTTCTCACCAACCAATTCAATATCAGTGTCAGGTAATAAAGGAAGGAGAAAGGACAGGTGAAGTATTTATTTTAATTTCCCATAGCCTCATGATGGTTCTTACATTTCAGTGAGCATCAGTGACTACAACCTGACCCCTCCCTGGCTCCAACTCTTCTGTTATCCTCTAGGAAAGATCTGTCTAGATTCCCCAAATGACCACTAAATGGATGGGCTGGAATAATTCATAGTCTAAAGGAAAATTTGGGATATCTCTTCCCTTCTGACACCGAGCTCTTCTTTTTTTATTTAATTTTATTTTTTATCTTTTAAAATTTACACCCAAATTAGTTAGCATATAGTGAAGCAATGATTTCAGGAGTATGAGCTCTTCTGATGTACTAATTTGTCATATGCCACATCAGAAGTTTTGTTTTAGAGTAACCACTAAAGATTAATATGAGAATTCTACCTCTGGATCCCCTGTTAAGTCAAGATTCACACCGACCCAATTTTAGGTACTACATGGAGTCTATTACTAATATCCAGAGTTCTGATAGATTACAATCTAGGAGAGAGGAGGTAAAGGATATACTCTTCTCAGGGGAATTCTGGTTCCTGTGTTCATCAACTAATAAAACCCTCCAACAATAAACCTTAGATTTTACTGACAATAGATTTCCAGTTCTTAGCAGGGCAAAAGACACCTATAAAATTGAGAGACACTCTAGAAGAAAGTGTAAGCGGCGAAGTATTTTGTTATGTTATAGACTCAGGGTCACCTTGAGAATGATGTCCTCCAGCACTATATTTAATGTCATACACGTGTTGTTTTAGAAGCAGAGGAGTCTCAGAAAGGTTCCAGTTTAATGTTTTTGTTCCATAGATAAGAAAACCTGAAAGGAGTTATAACTCAATCTGTGAGGTACTCCATAAAACAGTGTTTCTCAAAGAGTGTTCCTTGGAGCCTAAATTTTATGAGATGTTAATATTTGTTTCACAGAAGTGGGGAAAAGAATGTCATGGAATTTGGGAAATGTTGACTTAACTAAAGTCCACCACGTATCTATGACTAGAATTCTCAAAGCCTTTAATTTGTTAGAAGATGAGGAAAGCCTCCAAAAGGGAGACTACAATGAGTCATTTCACCAAACCGTTTCCATCATTGTTTATCAGGACTGTGACTGCAGAAAAGTGCTGGGCAACACGTGCTTCTCTGGTCCACGTTTCAGGGAGTTCCCTCAGGAGAGAGGTGGTAATTGGGAAGTCAAATTAACTGAGCCTCTGGACAGGCTGACCGGCAAAACAAGGCAAAAACCAAGAGAAAAATTCACAAGCAGAGTCTCAACACCAAAATGTAAGAACATTTCTTAGTAATGAGCTACTGCTCCCTGGTTCACTGAAGCAGGCTGTACCTTGGGGTCAAACAGACAGCTTTCTCTTGCAGGGACTTCCACCACCAACTCTGCTCTCCCTGAAGAGACCCAGAGTGGAAGCAAATATAGAGTTGTGTAATAACTGGACTCCTCTTAATGTCTGTTCACATGGGAAGTAAAATGGAGATCAGCAGCATTTGCGGTAATTGCATTCTGCCTAAATCAATTCTGCCTTTGGTTACAATTGGATAATCCTGCCTTAAATTGTTGTCTAATGTATCTGTGGGTTGTTAAACAGCAAGTGCCTTTCATTTCATAGGAAATGGTTTTTGACTGTATAAAGCAATCTTTGGGGGAGTTTGTATTCCTCTTTATGCTTGTGGAGTGGTTTGGGACACGGGTCAGTATAAAATCCAGATTTATTACTACTATTAGCAATAGTAAAAGTGTTATGAAGCAATTTATTCTGCTTTTGATATTGATAGCTGAAAAAAAGCCGATTCTCCTATGTGGAATGGGAGCTCGGCCTCAAATTATAAACATCCATCTTGCTCGTGTGCACCCACTCCCAGATCCAGGGAGACAGGGGCTGGGTCAGGGCTTTAGCAATGGCATTCTAGGGCAGGGGCTTTCTGCTGTCGAAAGCCACACCTTCCTGATCAGGTGGAGCCATGGAACACATATGCACAAAGGGGTATCGGAACTTGCCCAATGTTTGTCTCAAACTATCAGAAGTAGTTTTGTTTTGGTGCCCAGTTTTGTTGTTGTTGTTGCTGTTGTTGTTATTTTCTTTCCATATTTATTTATTTGCCTTAACTAGCATGATTTTCATAAAAGTAGGTATAGGCTTTGAACACAATCCACAGTACAGGGACAATGAATGATTTTTCTAGCCCACTAGAAATTCGATTTTTGAAAATTCTATTCCTCAGATCTTTTGAGTCCAAGCCAGCCATCAACCGTGCACTCGGACACTGGTTTTTCTTATGCATTGTTTCCCTTCTGTTCTTACCTTTTCCCCATGATCAAATGAATACTTTACATTCAAACAAGTGCTACTGAGAAGAAAGGGAGAAAGATATACTTCGCACCAAGCTCAACTTCTAGCAGCCTTTCATTATTTAATTTGTTAAGCATGTTCACTTTGGCTATAGGAACAGGAGGGTTGTTTCATAAACATTAACAAACATCTTATGTAAATCTCAGTCCATGAAGTCTTAAAACTTCTTCACAAGAGTTATGAAGGCTGAAAGACACACGTTTTCTTCAAAGTCCAGTTTGAATTAGCTATCTCAATGAAATCACTGTCCCTTTTCTGGCAGTGCAGTAGATCAGAAGAAGGAGGAGGCTGAAGGAGTGTTCAGGGAGAGTCATTTTTAATATGGGAGAAACCAGAACCTGTTTAAGAAGATCAAATAGATCACAATGATGAGACAGATGGGAGCACAAATAATTGGTAGCATATGGTGCCTGAGAAGGAGGAAAAGAGAGAATCCAGGGTATCAGTGGAGTTGAAAAGAGGAAGGCAAAGAGGCTTGCGGATAAGGTGATGGGAATCCCTCTCACATATTTTTTGCCTCCTCTTCTACAGATCATCTGCTCAGAGGATGAAGGGCATAGAAGGAAATTTAGACCTCTTCTGCAGAGGCAAGAATTGAATGAGCCAAAATTCCACACTGAAGGACTAGTTGAAGATGAAACCATGAATTTACAATGGAACCAACTTGCCAGATGGCATGATATCTTCCAGCAGTGCTTAGCTGACCAGGTGCCGACCCACACAAGTGGTTGGGTTACCAATTTCCAGCAGTATGCAGGGTAGGAATGTTTCAGACAAGGAATATCAACTTGGCAGAAGTGTTACAAGTGAAATTAAATGAAATTCGAAGGAGAACCTTTAGCTGCCTTGAACTTAAGGGGCTGCCTCTGACTGCACCCTGCAACGGAGGTCCTGGGTCAGGACAGTTGAAGGCAGAGTTCAACACAGACTTCCTCCCTGTTCTGAAGCTCCACCTCCTTCCTGGTTTGGATATACAGGGAAAATGATTATAGCTTAGCACGCAATAGGTGCTCAAAACATGATGACCGAGGGATTAACAAGTCTGTGATGGTCTTGTAAAAAAAAAAAAAAAAAAAAAAAAAAAGCAGCAGTGGGAGCTCAGAATTGTTTTCTTTCTCACTTATTCTGAACAAGGGATTGTTTATTTGTATGGCTTCATCTTACCTTTGCCATTATACTTCCTCAAACGATCATGCTGGTTCCCCTTTGCTGGTAAAAATGAAAGAAAGACTAGAAGAACCAAAGGAAGGAAAGGGAAGGGAAGGAAAAAGGGAGGAGAAAGTGAGAAGGGGAAGAATAAAGAGGAAAATAAAAGAAAGGCAATTTCCACATGTTTTAAAATATGCCTAGGAAAGTGACTAATAAAATGGTCAAATGAATTCCTAAGTATTTCCAAGAACTCAAACCGTCACCATTCATTATAGGTTTAAATTCATTTTAAAGTCCTGTAAAGCTCCTCGTTGGCCTTATTACTCCTCTTTATGTACTTCATTTGTTCTGATGAAACAGCTTTTCCACACAGGAGCTTGTATTGCATATTAGCTTTGTTTTACATGGATTTTAATGATTTAGAGCCATGGGAGCTTTGGTGGACAGAAGATGGTCCAAACACTGAGGTGTATTAGATCATATAAAGGAAACTCATATTTATTAATTAGGTTTTAACATTTGAACACGTGAGCATTTTTGTACAGCCAGAGAAGCATCTTCCTCCTGGGCCAGTATTAAGTATGGAACATAACAGACAATCACACATTAAAGCACTTAACCATAATTCAGTGCAGTGCAACTTTAAAATCTAAATGTGAGTATTTTTATTCTCCTGATTGTAAGGGCATTTTTTTTTTCCTTTGGCATGCCTTCCTTAGAATTATTTTGAGTTATAGTGATGAGCAAATCAAGGAAAGCATTTTAAGAAGACACAGGATGCCCATTTTAAATGGGTTATAATTGCAGGAAAAAGAGCTGGCTGCATTAGATAGGTTTTACTTTTCCTTCATCATTAGAGCGGTGTCTAGATTCCTATAACATAAAAAACCTTGTAGGCTACAATGATTTTTATTTCTTTTCACTTACTCAATTCAAATCTAAAGACAGCTGTGCCAGAGTCATGCATTTCTGCATTTATTATATTTTAGAGTAGAGTAAGAAGATGGCATAAATTATAGTTTCTAGTTTATTCTAACTAGGTAGAACGCCTTGATGTTTGAGTGGTGAGTTTCAGTGGCTCCAAGTATCACTTTTATTTATTTTTTTTCTGGTTGTAAAAGCAATAATGCTTGTTGCATTTTTATCTTTTCACCCACATTAATTATGTCTGCTTGTAGAGAGAAAGTAGTCATACTAACTGAGGGCAAAATCTCTGGAGTCTGGATTCAAATCCTGCTCCTGTCGTTTGTTAGAGGGTCAACTTAGACAAACAAATCCACCTGGCCAAGCTTCAATTTCTTCATCTCTAAAAGTGGGCTGAAAATACCCACAGGATTACTGTGAAGCCTTAGTTCAAATGTTGAGCAACACTCCTCGCACCTGATGAACACTCAATAAATGTACTACCTTAGCAGGAACGGGGGTGTGCCTGGAGGAGCTTTTTATCCATCCTTTACCGACATGTCTAAGCACAGCTTGGCAAGCTCTCCCTTCTTGGCTTCTTGGCTTCTCCGAGTATCTGGGATTCTCAAATGAAATAGCAAAACATGTCTGCCTTCTCAGTTCTATAGCTCAGATTTGATGGGCTCTAGACATTAAGCTATCTCTTAGACATGAATAAGCCCTAACTCATTTTCCTACTGGTTATTAAAAGAGCAAAATAAAATTAGCTTTGACTAGGCTGCGCCTGCTTTCCAATGTTGTGCTGTGGATTTCCATCTTGATTCAATATATGATCTCAGAGGTTCCCAAGGTCACGAGAGAAAAGCCCTCAGAGGTTCCCAAGGTCAGGGGAGAAAAGCCCTCTGGCGGCCCCCATCTTGACAAGACTACAATATCTTGATATGAAAAGTGTTTTTCAGTTTACAAAAGCATTTTCTGAGTTATTTTATCATAACATTTCTGGGAGGTAGCAGAGATGGCTACCCTCAAAACCATGGTAGCATGAGACAGCTCAGTTTCTGGAATGAGAGGGACTAGTCTGGATCCCAAAGCTAATGAGTGGCAGACCAGGACCTAATCTCAAGACCAAAGATAAGATTTCTAATTTTCTCTTCACTGCCGCCTGCTCTTGCACTCTAGTCTTAGGTGAACATCGTGGCCATCAGTTCTCACATTTGGGTTTGTATAAGGAGCATTTGAGGAGTCTATGAAAATGCAGAAACATAAGCTCTACCTCCAGATATTCAGATTCACCAATTCTGGGATGAGGCCTGTGAATCTTCAGGCATCACCAGCTCCCAGGCAACTCTGACCTGGGGTCACACTTGGAGAAACTTGGAATATTTAGAATTCTACTGTTCTCTACCACTCCTCTCTGAATGTCCCCTGAAAAGACCAGACCATTTTCTCACCTCTTCTAGATCAACAACTTCAATCAGCTGAGGCTAAGCCGTGCAGCACATTCCCAACATTACTGGCTTAAAAAAGCAAAGGTTAATTCACTTGGCCCACATTATGTCCCTACAAATTGGCTATGAATATACCTCAAGTCCTTTTCATCTGAGGACCTAGCCTGGAGAACAGTGCCCATCTGGTACATGTGATGTCATAGCAGAGGGAAAAGAGAGATGGCAGAATGTCATGATGGCCCTTAAAGTTTTCCTAGGAAGTATCATATCCCATTTCCACTTATATCCCACTGGCAGAAGAAAATCATAAGCCTAAGCTTGCTGCCGAGGAGTCAGGAAGTAGACTCTTCCCTCAGAAATGGGCTGGGAGCTAGTTCTAGCAATTGTTTTCACAATAATACAATGAACCATAGGGGCCTTACCTGTGGTCTCAATTGCATCTAATTGTCCATGTTTCCTGAACTGACCAAGATTTCCGCTCCTGACAAATTATTTGGTGGCTAACTTAATATTTTGCCACCATAATTTCCTCCCATTCTTCAACTGTCCTTTTCAGTTATTATGTTTTCTACCTTATTTTGTCTAACACCTAAATACTTCTGATTATTGAAAGATCTAAGCATCTATGTTTCAATTCTAAATTTTTATACTGTTGTTAACATTGTTCCATGTTAAGAAATGTGCTTTAATATATTTAAAGATAACTCTGGGTCAAACAGTGATCCTCTGTATCTTATAATGTCTATTTCTGCTTTTGGAGCATGCCAGTGACTGCTGGCCACACGCTTCAATCAAAGGCAATTTTCCTTTCTCTGTTTAGCTCTGGTTCCCAACCAGCAGAGAGAATAACTTTGAAGCTTTCCCATTTTTGTAATAAACAGACACTTCAAATGCCAGTGTTCTGTTCATCATTAAAATTCATCTTATATTTTGTCCCTTCCCTTCACCTTCCCAGGTAGATGATGCTTGGTTCATGGTAGAGCTCAAACGTCTTTTTTGTCCCTGGAACCACAAAGAATGGACATGGAAAGAGTAATCTTTCTTATTTTGTCTGCTGAGCAAGTGGTTGTTAGATTATGTAACAATCTAATATATCTATAGACAGGAGAATATCATTAGACTAATGAGATATACCACCAAATGCACACATTCACTTCAGAGTGACCAATACCACCATAAGTAAATAAATAAATAAACAAATAAAAAGCAGCTGATGGGGAGTCAATGTGAGTTTGCACAACATGCCATATTTATTCACAATTTGATTTTCTGTTCTTAGGGGACTGCAAATTTTATTTGAAATTTTAGGTTTAACCTAATAAACTACATACAGTCTCTGTAAAACCAATGTGAAACAGGAGTGAGCTCTGAAATACCAATCCTTACTCATTTTCTCTTTTGTTCTTTCTTTCTTCCTTCCCAGCCTTACTCTCTCCATTAAAACTCCGTAATATGCCCAGTCATTTTACTAGTGAGCTCTAAAGCACCCAATCCATAAAGGTGTACTGAAACTCTGTTATGGATCAGCTCTTCTTTAGGGCCCTGGAGACAATGCTGAAGAACAAGACGGTTCATGCCCTCCAGAAATTACATTCGAATAAGCACATGTCTTCTTGTTTTTTCTATTTGTAATACACAGTTATTTAGCAGAGTTTTGCTGAACACCTACTATGTGCCAGGCATAGTTTCAAATGCTAGGGATAGAATAGTCAATAAAGCAAACAAAAGTCCCGCATTTAAGGATGTTACAGTTAGTGAGGGGAAGCTGAAGTTGACCGCATATGTAACATAAAAAATCTGTCAGAATATGTATGTGTTGTGGATAAAAGTAAATCAGGGAAAGAAAAACAGGGAGTGCTTAGGGCTGCAACTAAAATACGATGTCTGAAGCTAATGAGGCAGGGTGTGATGCTAAGAACACTGTGCGGAGAGGTATATAGGTGGTGTAAGGGCCCTGGGGTAGGAGACTGCCTGACATTTTCAAGGGGCAGCAAGACAGCCTTGATGAAGGTCAGAACATACATATTTAGCAATGACATGTCTAAGCCAGCTTCTATTTGAAGAATAATAAACACTGAATCATTAACTGGAGTAATGCAGAAGTGGGCAGATAACACAGGGCTGTAGTTGAAAGTCTTGCCAGTATTCTTATCACCTAAAATAGATACATATGATGGGAATGACATTAATGGAAATGACAACAGGAAAGGTCTTCCCAACCTGTCTTTGTCTGTATAGCATCCTTTAAAAAACATGCATACAGATGTTGACTACGATATAGTTAAAAAGCTTTGTCCATTTTAATCCAGATGTTGAAAGTACTTAGCTAGAGAAAAATAAGTGCGCTCTCTCTCTCTCTCTCTCTCTCTCTCTCTCTCTCTCTCTCTCTCTGGTAACAACCACCTCGTGGGTTCAGTACTGAATAAAATACAATGACTTGACTCTATTTTTTTTCCTTTTTATAAAAACTACAATTCTCAAGAAGCTCTGTAATTTCCTAGGTATCTTATTCCCAAATTCTTCCTGGTTTTTTCCATCCTCTGTAAAATGACAGAAACTGCTTGCTGTAACAAAGTTCTGAAGTTGACATGATTTTATAGCAAAAGCTACAAAAATAATAATTTTATATATTATAAAATCATAAGTTTAACTATAATTTAACAGCCCTAATAATGACTACACGTGGTGACTTTCAGTGCTCTGTGTTGGTTTATAATAAGTATACAGTTTTCATTGTGCCATTATCATTATTGGTAGGAGCAGTAGTAGGAACTGAAGGCTATATATTTTTTACAACGTTTTTTATTTATTTTGGGACAGAGAGAGACAGAGCATGAACAGGGGAGGGGCAGAGAGAGGGAGACACAGAATCAGAAACAGGCTCCAGGCTCCGAGCCATCAGCCCAGAGCCTGACGCGGGGCTCGAACTCACGGACCGCGAGATCGTGACCTGGCTGAAGTCGGACGCTTAACCGACTGCGCCACCCAGGCGCCCCAAGGCTATATATTTTTTAATTAATTTATTTTTTAATACGAAATTTATTGTCAAATTGGTTTCCATACAACACCCAGTGCTCATCCCAACAGGTGCCCTCCTCAATACCCATCACCCACTTTCCCCCCTTCCCACCCCCCATCAACCCTCAGTTTGTTCTCAGTTTTTAAGGGTCTCTTATGTTTTGGCTCCCTCCCTCTCTAACCTTTTTTTTTTCCTTCCCCTCCCCCATGGTCCTCTGTTAAGTTTCTCAGGATCCACAAAAGAGTGAAACCATATGGTATCTGTCTTTCTCCGTATGACTTCTTTCACTTAGCATAACACTCTCCACTTCCGTCCATGTTGCTACAAAAGGCCAGATTTCATTCTTTCTCATTGCCACCTAGTACTCCATTGTGTACATAAGCCACAATTTCTTTTTTTTCTCAATATATGAAATTTATTGTCAAATTGGTTTCCATACAACACCCAGTGCTCATCCCAAAATGTGCCCTCCTCAATACCCATCACCCACCCTCCCCTCCCTCCCACCCCCCATCAGCCCTCAGTTTGTTCTCAGTTTTTAAGAGTCTCTTATGCACTCTTATGTGGATCCTGAGAAACTAACAGAAACCCATGGGGGAGGGGAAGAAAAAAAAAGGAAGTTAGAGTGGAAGAAAGCCACAATTTTTTATCCATTCATCAGTTGATGCACATTTAGGCTCTTTCCAGGATTTGGCTATTGTTGAAAGTGCTGCTATCAACATTGGGGTACAAGTGCCCCTATGCATCAGCACTCCTGTATCCCTTGGGTAAATTCCTAGCAGTGCTATTGCTGGGTCATAGGGGAGATCTATTTTTAATTTTTTGAGGAACCTCCACACTATTTTCCAGAGCGGCTGCACCAATTTGCATTTCCACCAATAGTGCAAGAGGGTTCCCGTTTCTCCACAGCCTCGCCAGCATCTATAGTCTCCTGATTTGTTCATTTTAGCCACTCTGACTGGCGTGAGGTGGTATATGAGTGTGGTTTTGATTTGTATTTTGATTTGTATTTGAGGAGCGACGTTGAGCATCTTTTCATGTGCCTGTTGGCAATCTGGATGTCTTCTTTTTTTTAAATTTTTTTTTCAACGTTTTTTATTTATTTTTGGGACAGAGAGACAGAGCATGAACGGGGGTGGGGCAGAGAGAGAGGGAGACACAGAATCGGAAACAGGCTCCAGGCTCTGAGCCATCAGCCCAGAGCCCGATGCGGGGCTCGAACCCACGGACCGCGAGATCGTGACCTGGCTGAAGTCGGATGCTTAACCGACTGCGCCACCCAGGCGCCCCTGGATGTCTTCTTTAGAGAAGTGTCTACTCATGCTTTCTGCCCATTTCTTCACTGGATTATTTGTTTTTCAGTGTGGAGTTTGATGAGTTCTTTATAGATTGTGGATACTAGCCCTTTGACCGATATGTCATTTGCAAATACCTTTTCCCATTCCGTTGGTTGCCTTTTAGTTTTGTTGATTGTTTCCTTTGCAGTGCAGAAGCTTTTTATCTTCATGAAGTCCCAATAGTTCATTTTTGCTTTTAATTCCCTTGCCTTTAGAGATGTGTTGAATAAGAAATTTCTGTGGCTGAGGTCAGAGAGGTTTTTTCCTGCTTTCTCCTCTAGGGTTTTGATGGCTTCCTGTCTCACATTCAGGTCCTTTATCCATTTTGAGTTTATTTTTCTGAATGGTGTAAGAAAGTGGTCTAGTTTCATCCTTCTGCATGTTGCTGTCCAGTTCTCCCAGCACCATTATTAAAGAGACTGTCTTTTTTCCATTGGATATTCTTTCCTACTTCATCAAAGATTAGTTGGCCATACTTTTGTGGGTCTAGTTCTGGGGTTTCTACGCTATTCCATTGGTCTATGTGTCTGTTTTTGTGCGAATACCATGCTGTCTTGATGATTAGCTCAGAGGCTAAAGTCTGGGATTGTGATGCCTCCCGCTTTGGTCTTCTTCTTCATTACTTTGGCTATTTGGGGTCTTTTGTGGTTCCATACAAATTTTAGGATTGCTTGTTCTAGCTTCGAGAAGAATGCTGGCGCAATTTTGATTGGGATTACATTGATTGTGTAGATAGCTTTGGGTAGTATTGACATTTTAACAATATTTATTCTTCCAATCCATGAGCATGGAATGTTTTTTCATTTCTTTGTATCAATCTTCTTCAATTTCCTTCATAAGCTTTCTATAGTTTTCAGAATACAGATCTTCTACATCTTTGGTTAGGTTTATTCCTAGGTATTTTATGCTTCTTGGTGCAATTGTGAATGGGGTCAGTTTCGTTATCTGTCTTTCTGTTGCTTCATTATTAGTGTGTAAGAATGCAACTGATTTCTGTACAATGATTTTGTATCCTGCAACTTTGCTGAATTCATGTATCAGTTCTAGCAGACTTTTGGTGGAGTCTATTGGGTTTTCCATATATTATATCATGTCATCTGCAAAAAGTGAAAGCTTGACTTCATCTTTGCCAATTTTGATGCCTTTGATTTCCTTTTGTTGTCTGATTTCTGATGTTAGCACTTCCAACAGTATGTTAAACAACAGCAGTGAGAGTGGACATCCCTGTCGTGTTCCTGATCTCAGGGGGAAAGCTCTCAGTTTTTCCCCATTGAGGATGTTATTAGCTGTGGGCTTTTCATAAATGGCTTTTATGATGTTTAAGTATGTTCCTTCTATCCCGACTTTCTCCAGGGTTTTTATTAAGAAAGGATGCTGAATTTTGTCAAATGCTTTTTCTGCATCAATTGACAGGATCATATGGTTCTTATCTTTTCTTTTGTTAATGGGATATATCACATTGATTGATTTGTGAATGTTGAACCAGCCCTGCAGCCCCGGAAGGAATCCCACTTGATCATGGTGAATAATTCTTTTTATATGCTGTTGAATTCGATATGCTAGTATCTTATTGAGAATTTTTGCATCCATATTCATCACGGATATTGGCCTCTTTTTGCTGGGTCTCTGTCTGGTTTAGGAATCAAAGTAATGTTGGCTTCATAGAATGAATCTGGAAGTTTTCCTTCCCTTTCTATTTTTTGGAATAGCTTGAGAAGGGTAGGTATTATCTCTGCTTTAAATGTCTGGTAGTATTCCCCTGGGAAGCCATCTGGTCCTGGACTCCTTTTTGTTGGGAGATTTTCAATAACTGATTCAATTTCTTCACTTGTTATGGGTCTGTTCAAGTTTTCTATTTCTTCCTGTTTGAGTTTTGGAAGTGTGTGGGTGCTTAGGAATTTGTCCATTTCCTCCAGGTTGTCCAGTTTGTTGGCATATAATTTTTCATAGTATTCCCTGATAATTGCTTGTATTTCTGAGGGATTGGTTGTAATAATTCCATTTTCATTCATGATTTTATCTATTTGGGTCATATCCCTTTTCTTCTTGAGAAGCCTGGCTAGAAGGTTACCAATTTTGTTTATTTTTTCAAAAAACCAACTCTTGGCTTCATTGATCTGCTCTACAGTTTTTTAGATCCTATATTGTTTATTTATGCTCTGATCTTTATTATTTCTCTTCTTCTGCTGGGTTTGGGGTGCCTTTGCTGTTCTGCTTCTAGTTCCTTTAGGTGTGCTGTTAGATTTTGTATTTGGGATTTTTCTTATTTCTTGAGATAGACCAGGATTGCAATGTATTTTCCTCTCAGGACTGCCTTCGCTGCATCCCAAAGCATTTGGATTGTATTTTCATTTTCATTTGTTTCCATATATATTTTTAATTTCTTCTCTAATTGCCTGGTTGACCCATTCATTCTTTAGTAGGGTGTTCTTTAACCTCCATGCTTTTGGAGGTTTTCCACACTTTTTCTTGTGGTTGATGTCAAGCTTCATAGCACTGTGATCTGAAAGTATGCATGGTATGATCTCAATTCTTTTATACTTATGAAGGGCTGTTTTGTGACCCAGTATGTGATCTATCTTGGAGATTGTTCCATGTGCACTCGAGGAAGTGTGAAGAGGCAGTCCGTGCTACACGGACTGACGGGAGGGAGCCGGGGTGGTGGAGGGGAGCCCACCCAGCAAGGAAGTCTATGTTGAATAAGCTTCTTTCTACTTTGTTTTTTTTTTTAATTTTTTTTTCAACGTTTATTTATTTGTGGGACAGAGAGAGACAGAGCATGAACGGGGGAGGGGCAGAGAGAGAGGGAGACACAGAATCGGAAACAGGCTCCAGGCTCTGAGCCATCAGCCCAGAGCCTGATGCGGGGCTCGAACCCACGGACTGTGAGATCGTGACCTGGCTGAAGTCGGACGCTCAACCGACTGCGCCACCCAGGCGCCCCCCTACTTTGTTTTTAAAAAGCCCATTACTATCAGGCCTGTGAAGACTGATGATTAGAGGGAAAAGTCCTATAGTTTTATCAAAGAAACTAATAAAAATATCAAGAGATCATAATGGCATTGTCAAAAACCTGTGCTTTGAGGATGGACCAGAATTTGGATGCTGACAATGATATTTAGAAGCTGCTTAACCTTGGCAGTTACTCAACCCCTCGGGCCCTGTGTAAAATGAAGAAAATCATCATACCTCCTCACAGACCCCTTTAGGAAAAGGTAATATCACCTATAAGATGCTTTGCATAGTCCTTACACTCAATGCATGTTAGCTAATATTATGAAGAAAATAGCTTGTAATTTGCTCATTTACACAAGGATCTGACCCAAAGCCGTTTATCAGGAATATTACTTTTATGTGTATCTCCTTCTGGGTCCTCTTTGGTTTTGGGGGCAGAGTGGGGTGTGGGGGTAGGGGGTTAGAGAAGGATAGTCTTCTGGTTTCACTGGCAGGACACTGAGCGCTACATTAATTGTACCTTGGGCTGTCAATCACCTGAGTCACACTTTCCCAGACACTCTATTGGGCTTGTCCTCCCCATAGGAACACAGCTCCACTTGGTGAAAATGAGATTTTCCCTTTGTTAATAAAATTCCACGTTATCTGAAATCAGAATTCTAAAGTGTATTAGTTTTAAAATGGTTAAATCATTTCTTCAATAGTTTAACTTCTTTTATGCAGAGAGCATCCAAGAGGAGAATCGTTATTAAACACTCAAAAGAAAAAAAAAGTCTCTCAAAGCAGCACTGGCTGTTTAATAAATAATCCATTGAATTCTTGCAGCCCTTTCTTTCAGATAAAAAGCAACAGCGAGGCCCGTTAAAGAAACCCATCACGGCAAAACCCACACCCAACAGAAAGTGTCTAACAGATTGAGATGACGGCACAAAGGGCTGAAAGAAGCTTGTCTTTGTAGAGAGAACAAAGATGTCTCTGGCAATTAGAAGCGCGTTTGTCTGTTTTAGCTGCACTCAAAGGGAGTCTGGGGAAACCACTGTGTTAAGGGTGCTGTCGGGATGCCCTTCCTCCAAGGCAGGTGGCAGGAGCACATTAGAGGGGGGAGAAAATAACGATCAAATCAGTCAATTTGGCATGGCACTATTTTAAATACATTATATTACAATTGTAGTCTCATGATTTTTATTGTCCAGCTGTTCTAATGGTTTGTTTTTATCTACTATATGGATGTATGTTTGTATGGTGAGGTGGAGATGAGCCACAACAGCAGGAAAAGTCTACAACAAATTCATCTCCTGGGGACCTGTATTAATCTGGCAGGCAAGTCCCTTCACATCTAGGACTGTCTTCCCATTTTACAGCCTCCTGTCTCTACCTTCACATCTGTACCCCATGCTCTGGCCAAACCAACAAATTTGTGATCTCCAAATAATGCATGCACTCTGAGGAAATATTTTAGCAGCTCTCTCCTCTCCTGGCTGGCCCTGCTCACCACCCACAAGCATGCTGTCTTGCCCAGTGCAGTTATACTATCAGAAGGCCCTCCCTCAATTCCGCCCACAGAGTCCCTTCTTTCCTAACTTGTCCCCAGGGTGTCACACTTCCCTTGAGCTCAGAACCCCAAACAGCTGTGTAAGTATTTACTCATATGTTCCCCCCTTGAGACTGGAAATAGTCATCTCCTCATGCCAAGACCCAGCAGAACTTAGGACACAGAGAGGGACTCAACCAATATTAAGATGAATGAATAAATAAGTGACTATAAATTAATGAATAAAACCTATCAGCAGAGAGTAATAGGGTGCTTTTGGTCTGTCTGTAGCTTTCCTTAAGCTGGCATGTGCCCTAGAGCTTCCAGAGGTGAAGATGTTGTAGGCTGTTTGGTTTGGGCAGTTAAAGATTTGCCACTCCACTACCTTTTACCATTCTCCTGACAAGCAGCCAGACCAGGTCTGGTTAGAAGCTGCTGTCAGAAAAGCCTCTTATTTCTCAATAGGACTGAAAGAGCTAATTTATAAAACAGAAGAGAATTCAATCTGGAGAAGCTGATTAATCCCATTTCCTTCACAGGAAAAAAAAAGCATATCCAAATAATCAGCAGATTGATATAAATTACTAAATATACAAAATAACAGGATTTTAGCTGTAGGACTGTTAAAATGAGTAACTTTAGGTTACTCATTAAATTAAAAATTAAAACCTTGAGGAAGCTTGAGGAAAAAAAGGAGGGCACCTGGGTGGCTCAGTTGGTTAAGTGTCCGACTCTTGATTTCAGCTTGGGTCATGATCTCACGGTTCGTGACTTTGAGCCTCCTCACTGACAGCATGGAACCTGCTTAGGATTCTCTCCCTCTCTCTCTCTGCCCCTCCCCCATTCACACTCTCTGTCTCTCTCAAGATAAAATAACTAAACCTTAAAAAAAAATCTTGAAAAGTGAAGAAAAATTGCCTGAGGTCCTATCTGATTCAAGTGTAGCTTTCAAGACTCAGTCTCCAAAAGCACATCGTGGCTGGTGAGCAGACACCGGGCACAGACATTAGAGGCCAAATTGAATGCATCTCAGAAATATGCCCTGAAACTGGGAAAGCCACAAACCACTCTGGTGACGCAGAGGGACATCCCCAACACAAACCTTCTTCACTCCAGATAAAAGCATTATAAAGGAGCCAAGGTTTAAAACATTAGCTCTATGATCACCCTGTCCTTGAGTTTGCCCAAGAAACTGATGGTCTTAGTATTTCACATTAAAAATATTCATTCAATATCTGCCCAATTCCAAGCCCTGTGATGCCATCATGCACATGGTTGCCCTCTGCCCCAGAGGGGTTGTCAGTCTAATAAGGGGAGACAGACAAATAAATAAGTTAATGCAGTAATCTGCCCTAAAAACCATTATGGAGTGGGTTTAGGTGGCTATGGGGCCATTAAACAAAGCACAGATACTCCACCACAGTGGGTGAGAACAGTAAAGGGTTCAAAGAGGAAGCACCTCCAGAACAGAGGTATGAGAAGTGATTGATTGCTTTGGAGCATGGTTCCAGGGGAAGTATAGTGGATGAGGGGACACCAAAGGGCAAGGCATGCTCTCCAGAAGAGTATGCTTGAGGGTCTTGTGGCAGCTGATGGGACTAGAGCCCTGAGTGTGTGGGGAGAGTGCTAAGGAGCTGTGGGAGGTTGGGCAGGTAGATGTACCTGATAATTAATGCTTTGATGTACTATACTGGGGAGTGTGGACTCTTGCCTACGGATGATGGGAGCCCTTCTTTATAAGATCAGAAAGGGTAAGTGGGTTCAAAAATGAGGCAATTCCTTTACTCTTTATATATGCTATTCGTTGGCCCTCAGACTCTCTTTTATAATAGAATTTGAGGTAAGCAAGCATTCATGCTGAGCACCAAAAGCTTTCTTTTTTAAAAAAATTTTTTTTTTCAACGTTTATTTATTTTTGGGACAGAGAGAGACAGAGCATGAACGGGGGAGGGGCAGAGAGAGAGGGAGACACAGAATCGGAAACAGGTTCCAGGCTCTGAGCCATCAGCCCAGAGCCCGACGCGGGGATCGAACTCACAGACCGCGAGATCGTGACCTGGCTGAAGTCGGACGCTTAACTGACTGCGCCACCCAGGCGCCCCTGAGCACCAAAAGCTTTCAATATCTGAACTCATTTCCATTCACTTGAGCCTGTCCTATCTAATATACTTGAGGCCTCCATGTTTTTAATTATCTCAGATATTTAAGTGGCTCAGAACCAAACCTGTCCATTCTTGTCTGATGGTATATTCCCCCATGTGGTCATGGAACATGGAGATCTATTTCCTTTCTTTTGCCTGAACTTGACTCACACCACCACACAACTTAAGAACTACTGTGCTAAAATCTTGGCATGATTTCCAAACCCTCACATTTCACCAAAATGAGTCCAAATTTCTCCATAAAATATCCACAGTCAGGCACCAGGCACTTCGTCCCTAGATGCATCTGCATCAGGATTATCGGACTCCCACCCAGACCTCCTAAATGAAAATATATGGAAAGCAAGGCCTGGGACCCTGCATGACGGCAAGGTCTCTAGGAGGTTTTTAATCTCACTGATGTGTGTGCAACATACTGGTCCAGTTCTAGAGAAACTTATGGAGAAACCTAGCCCCATGGGTATTGTGAAACTGACCAGCTGCAATTGAAATAAAATCAAGTTAGACTTTTCAGGGAAATGGGTGTTTATAGTTCCCCCAGATATGAAGTTCCTAAGCAGAAAAACACAGTAGATTAACTGCTACAAAGGCCTATGTTATTCTGCCAAAACAAATGATCCTTTGGTGTCTCACTTCTCCCTACCTCACTCTCCTCACTTTTGTGTTGAGGTTACTGACTTCACACCTCTTCTTTCCAATGTCAGTTTCTTTTGCCCAAAGCCTTACTTGAAAGTGTTGGAAAAATGTGTTGGTCTCTATTCTTTCAGTGCAAAAGTCACCTTTCAAGAGGCTTTTGTTAACTCAATTGCATACTTTTAGCTTAGCTAGCCATTAAATAAGCATAGTGGGCATTAAGGGATGTGTAGGAGCTGTCGGAGACCAAAAGAGATTGGAGGCCTTGGACTGGAGTGAGATGGGCTATAGTTCACCAAGAATGAGGAATGCGGGAGGGCCCTGGGAGGACCCTGGTACAGTGGACGCACCCTGGCCAGAAAAGAACTGGCAGTAATGACCTTAAGATAGAATGTGGCATAATGGGAGTTAAGAACAAATTTAATATTGTTCAGTGTTCAAAGGAGCCTTTTTCTTTGTGGAGTAAAAATGAAGCTATTTCACTGGATATAAAAAAATGGCAATATTTCTGACTGTCCCTGTATATTTTTAGCTGTTGAGATGAGATGACTATCTTATAACCATAGTTAATGTATGATTTTCAATGGTTCAGATTTTCCATGTTGCAGATTTGGGTATGACATTTTGGGATCTCTTTGTGTTGAGGAAAGATAGATTTCTTTCTTTGTTAATGATTTAGAATAATTTTTATCTGAGTTCAAACAGATTTTGTTCTTTTTGAAGACCCTTTTCTGTTTTTAAAACGACAAAGGAAGGGGAAAAATAGGGCTGGAAAGCATTTCAAAGCCATCTTGTCCAGTCCCCTGCCCTATGTGGGAATGTGTTTCCATTTGAGCCATTTCAGATACTAATTTGTTTGGACACAAATGCCATGACATTCAAACAGAACATCCAACTCTGGGTTGCTCCAGACAGGCAGACACCAGAGGTGCTAAAATGAGGAACACATGAGGTTTTGGGCATAAAACATATGACAAGTCAAGGCATAAAAATACTAGTTTATCGATTTTAAGGAACCCATGCTCGCTTCCAAGAAGTGAAAGGTCATCATTTTCTGACCAGCCATCCCCATGCACTGCTACAATTTGGTACTGCACCTTCACATGGGACAATGTTGGAACATTGGGAAAATTTTTATTTTTCAGTTCAACAAACGTATATGAGACGCTTTTAAAGGCATTTTTGAAGGAGCCAATTCATATATTATGAAAGACACTCTAATATTCTGCTTGCAGGAGGATAAATTGGACAACTTCATGAGACTGTAAGCTTTGTGAGGATGGGGAATGTCTTATTCACATGACTTTTCTCCAGGGTCTATTACTGCCTGAAAATAACAGTTGCTTAAAAAGGTTTGTTAAATAAATATGAATTAAATGGAATCTGGATGTAAGTGGGGACCCACTATTTTGCCTTTAGAAAGGTATTCTAAAGAAATATGCATGAAACAGATAAAATATTTGGTTATGTAGATTCTCATCATTATATTGCTAATTGTGTCCCCAAAACTGAGGGATAAAATGTAAAGAAGGCGGGGGGGGGGGTGGTGAATAGGTTACATTCCATTCTTCCAGTTATGGAACGAATAAGTCATGGAGATGAAAGGTACACTACAGGAAATTTATTTAATTTTTTAAAATTAATTAATTTATTTTTGAGAGAGACAGACACAGCATGAGAAAGGGAGGGGGAGAGGGAGAGGGAGAGAGAGAAGAGAGAGAGAATATCCCAAGGAGGCTCTGTGCTGACGGCACAGCAGGGCTTGAACTCACAAAACCATGAGATCATGACCTGAGCCAAAACCAAGAGTTGGACACTTAACCGACTGAGCCACGCAGGAATCCTATTAAAAATTTTCTTAAAAGAGAGGTGTATTAAGTTATAGTACATCTATATAATGGAGTACTATGAAGTTATTAAAATGGTGTTATATAACCAGAATAAAATAAATTGAGCTAAAGAGAAAAAATAATGTTATATAAAACTATCTAATGACAGAGAAAGATAAACCAGGTTAATAAGTATAAAAGTAGATTACTAGCCTTTAATAACTATCAAAAATGACTATGACATTTATCAGAGGGGCATGGAATTATAAACTATTATTTCCTCATTTTTGTTTATTCTTTACTTTCAATCATGAATATGAATTATGTGTTACATTTCTAGCAATATGATATTAAAAATATAATACAATTAGAAGATTTTCCTCCTCTCTCCAGCTCTCACCTGAAAATTATATAATGATAACTGAAAATGATACTTCCATTGATTAAGCTATACCAAAGGTCATTGGTAAATTCCTTACTTATTATTAGTTTCTGCTTAGACAAAAATTCGAAGAAAGACTCAGTGTTAAAAAAGGCATAATGTTGGGGCACCTGGGTGGCTCAGTCAGTTGAGCGTCCGACTTCAGCTGAGGTCATGATCTTGCAGTCTGTGAGTTCGAGCCCCGCTTTGTGCTCTGTGCTGACAGCTCAGAGCCTGGAGCCTGTTTCAGATCCTCTCTCTCTCTCTCTCTGCCCCTCCCCCACTCACACTCTGTCTCTCTCTCCTTCAAAATTAAATAAACATTAAAAAAATTTTTAAAGGTATAATGAGGCAGGTTTTTAATTTATATTTAGCAATGGCATTTCTGAAGTCAATCAGAATGTTTGGCACCAGTGGAAAAACACAATAATAAACCACAGTTTAATCAAACAAAAGGAGGATTGACTACAATTCAGAGCTCTGAAGAAGGCAAGAAGACTTTGTGTGGCCTGTTCTAAGAGCACCTTCCGATGTTGGCCAGGATCTGAAGTTCCCACCGATGTAATGGTGCCTCTGAAGCACAGACGTGGCTGTGAAAACCCATGTTAAGATGCCAAGTGACTATAAAGGAGATCACTGTGCTCAGAACAATTAAATGGATGGATCAGCACCAATGGCCATCCTACCTTACCAGATGGCATCAAGCTCACTGTCTTAGTCAGCTTGGCCCTGCTATTAAAAAAATATCATAGGCTGAGTGGCTTAAGCAACAAACACTCCTCACAGTCTGAAGACCAAATCCAAGGTCAGGGTACCAGTGGTCCTGTTCTTGGTGAGGATGCTCTTCCTAGCTTGTAAACAACTACCTTCTCACCATATGCTCACAGGACCTTTCCTCACTGCATGAAAATGAGAAAGTTCTGGTGTCTCCTCCTGCTCTATAAGAGCAGTGATCCACCATCAGTGGATGGTAGATGGCTCCACCATCATGACCTCCTCTAACCCTAATTACTTCTCAAAGGTTCCACCATCTAACCCTATCACATTAAGGGTTAGGGAGCCAAACGATGAATTTTTTAGGGATGCAAACCAGTCCACTCACCCTTCTTTCTCCTAGTTTCTAGCCAGTTGCAGATGAAAATACAACTCCGAGAAAAAGATGAATGAATTTTGTACACTGAGCACAGAACAAAGTCCTGAGTATGGAAGTGGTTGGTGCCCAGCAGAGAGCAAGGTCATTTGTTCTGAAGGAAGTCACTGGCAGGGAAAAGTAGAAAGAGGTAGCATTTACTGAGGACCAAGCATGGCTTCATCCACTATTTGTTCTAAGCGTTGCATGAATGCTATGAGCTAGAATTCTGGTCTACATTTTACCCATGAGAAAAGAAAGTCTCAGGCAAGTAAGGTCACACAGCTAAGAAGTGGTGGAATTGACCTCAGAACCCAGAGAGGGTTGGCTCCAAAGCTAGTGCTCTTTCTACTTACTAATGTAAAGTGATGAAATTTAATTTCTATGAGAGCAGGGATCTTTGTCTCATTCACAAATGCATTCCAAGCATACAGAACTATCCACATAGTGAGTGTTCAGAAAGTGCCAAATGAATGAGCAAATGAATTAATCAAGACAAAACTATAACCAGCATGGAAAGATCAAAAATTCTGCATCATTCCTCTCGAGCTGAATCTTCATAGACATTGCAGAGTGAACCCATTAAAAATGAGTAGCTGCATCTTGAGTGCTCAGAGTGACAAAGCACACATATCTCAGTATTATTCACAAATATAACTAATTGCTAGAAGATGACTTCACTGGAAAAATATTCATTCTGGTTGCAGAAATGATTCCCATCTGACAATAGTCACAGGCCACCCAGCAAGCACTTTTTTCTCCTGAGGCTGCCCATTCAGACTGTCACCTACCCTCACTGCATCTGCCCACGGGGACAGGAGAGCTGCCAAGCAGAGCTGAGACCAGGGCAAGCTGCCATGAGCCGATGCAGCCGACCTGCTGTCTTCCTCCTTTGCAGCTGGCTTTACACTTTTTATTTCAGCTCTGTCCTTGAATATGGTTCAAGCACAGTGGTTTACCATTTCAGTCCATCCCTTATTCAACACATTCCCAATTTAATTGAAATGATGCCAAACAGCATTTATAGTCATCTCGCATAGATGCTTCCTCCAAGCAACTTCATTTGAAATCTGCCCCCATGCAATTTTTATTAGAGAGTTGAGCTCAAAATCCTCCCCCCAAGGACAGTGTAAAAGAGCAGAATTGACTGAATCATGATAGATTAATTATTATTTGTGTGTGTCCAGGACAAGGCTAGACCACTCAGACCTGAGTACATTTGCATTTGGTACCTAGAACCAGCTTTGCCTTTCAGGTGTCAAATCACAACACAACTTTGAAGAAACCGTGTGAACTCTGTAAGTTTCAATTCTCCATTCTATCAGTTGGGACCAACATAACCTAACAAAACTCTGGTGAGTATTCAATGAAATAACGCACGACCCATAGTCCTCTCATTCCAGGAACAGTCATCAAAGGCCTGAAAGAACACGCAGCTTCCTCTAGTCACCCAGCTTGTGAGTAGCACCTCTGGAATTAGCACCCAAGTTCCCAGCTCTGTATCCACTGGTTCTCCTGTCAAACATCCCAACTTTAGACCGGAGTTATAGCACATTTTGCATCACAACCTGGCAATTTTTGGTCTAAAAACCCAAACTAGTGTTTTTTTTTTTAAAAAATAAAGAATATAAAAATTATATTTTAATCCAGTGCTTTATTCTCAGGATGCTGAGATACTTCACCCCCTACTTACATCATTTTGTAAGTCATAATATGAGCCTAGAGGACAATTATTTGTGTTATTCATGGAAGACTAACTCATCCTGAACTCAAAAAGAAGGTGTAGAGAAATGTTTTCTCTTCCTACAAAAGAAAAAAACCTATGGTTTTTTTTAATTCAAATAAATGATTCCCAAACCTGATCCTGCATCGAGGTAAATTTGTACTGCCAGATATTTTAGTAAGTATTTAGTTTCAATCAAAATATTACTCTAATAGGTTCACAATAAATGCTTAATAGTTAAAAAGAATCAATCCACTGTGGGCTGTTTTATTTTACTGATGGCCAACTTCATTGCAGAATTCACAAAGTGTCAAGTGACTTGGCATGCAAAACACTCAAGAAAAATTTTAGAAACAAAGGAACAGGATCAACATGAAGATGGCTGCTGGGTTGACCATCTGTGGAGTTCCTGACACTGCCCTGGACTTCGCAGCTAGTATAGGGGCCCCATATCTGAAAGGTAGTGTGTTAAAACAAACAGCAAGTTAATAAGTCTTTTGGGATTAGACAGGCCTGCATTCAAGTCCTGGCTGTGCCACTTCCTAGTCCTGTGACCTTGAGTAAATAAACATTTACATGTCAGCACATGTAATGGGATGATCATGGTAGTCTTACAAGGTTACTATGAGAACTGGAAGATATAATATGAGAAAAAACTTAGGGAACTGCTTAGCACATGGCAAGCATTCAAGAAATGTCTTGTTTACTTATTTGCTGTTTGTTTAAACAGCTGCTTAATACCAGGTTGATTACATATCCAGTTGGCATGTTCATGAAACACTGGTGGCTGAACAACATGAACTTCCTGTTCCAAGCTCCTATCATCAGTGTTCAGGGACTTTACAGAGGCTACCCCAGCATTTGAAAGAATGCAGACCAATTAGGTTCAATTCATTTTTGCTGGTAACTTATTCGCCCTAGGCCCGGGGCAAGTCATTTAAACTCTCTGAATTTTGGATTTCCTCAACTACAAAAGTGAGGAAAGTATCTAAGAGATTGAAAGGTTGACTGAAATAATATATGTAAACAACTTGGAACAGTGATAACATGGTTAACTTTTGTCAAGCCCTCTTGTAAACTTTTGTTTACAGTGTGGTGAAAGCCACACCTGCATCACATCTATTATTCCTATTTTATATGAAAAGAAATGGAAGTGTAGAAAGGTTAATTCTCACGGTCAAGATTACATAGTTAACAGGCACCAGACTAGGAACTGAGCCCATTCTGTCTCACTCCAAAAGCTAGCGCTCAATTACCATCTCCTTATACCACCTCCCCCAGTTCCTTAACTAACACAAGTCGCAGTTCAATTCAGGGTCTACATAGTAAATTCACTAAGTATTCGACTGGTTCTCTAAATTGTGTCCTCTGTGAAATTTCTTGGACCAGTGGAGTGTGCCCTGGAATTGCTTTCAAAATCAGTACAGCACTAGGATGCAACCACCCTACACACACACGTACACACACACATACACAATACAAGGACTAGGGACTGGATGAATTCATAAAAAAAAAAAAAATGGCACAAGCAAGAAGCAAATGCAATCACTTACTGGAGCTGTGAAAATCAGCTAAGTTTCCTCTAAAAATATTTTAGGATTTAGGAGAAATAACAAGTTGTAGGAATATGAAGTCAAGACCTTCCTTTTACTCTAGGTGAATACCATTATCTATCACTGGTGGGGAATGGGAAGGGCTTACACTACAAAAAAGATGTTCCTGTGTTGTGAGCTTGCTTCAATTCAGAGCCCAGCAGTGTCTTTTTTGACCAGAGGAGTTTTCTCCCTCTTCTTATCCCCACTGGCAAAAAGAAGATGAAGCTCTTTGGAGAAATATTGTGCTGAGATTTTCTTTTTTTTTTTTTTTTAATTTTTTTTTTCAACGTTTATTTATTTTTTTTGGGACAGAGAGAGACAGAGCATGAACGGGGGAGGGGCAGAGAGAGAGGGAGACACAGAATCGGAAACAGGCTCCAGGCTCTGAGCCATCAGCCCAGAGCCTGACGCGGGGCTCGAACTCATGGACCGCGAGATCGTGACCTGGCTGAAGTCGGACGCTTAACCGACTGCGCCACCCAGGCGCCCCATGTGCTGAGATTTTCTTGATACATTAGGCTAAAATGTCTTATTGAATCTTATAACTCCATAAAACCTGAATTAAAGTGTGAGTACAGTAGTCGCCCCTTATCTGCAGGGACCCAAGTGGATTTCTGAAACCATGGACAGCAACATGTCCACAAGCCCTACACACACTATGCTTTTTCCTGTACACACATACCTATGATAAAGCTTAATTTATAAATTAGGCATAGTAAGAGATAAAAACTAATAACTAATAATATAATAATTGTAACAATATATAATAAGAATTATGTGCATGTGGTCTCTCTCTCGCAACATATCTTATTGTACCATATTCACTCTTCTTCTTGTAAGGTGCGAGATGATAAATGCCTATGTGATGAGAGGAAATGAGGTGAATGATGTAGACATTGTGCTATAGCTTTGTGCTACTACTGACCTTTTGATGATACATCAAAAGGAGGACCATGTGCTTCCAGACTGGTTGACCACAGGTAACTAAAACCGCAGAAAGCAAAACCACCGATATGGTGCGACTACTATACTTGCTCACTACCTGACTCATATTCCTGGAGAAGCATAACATTCTTCCTGGTCATTTCAAAAAGTGCCGTTTTGCCGAAAATATAATCTGGAAGCAGTGACTGCAAGCAATCAATAAGAATTGGGCCATTATGGTTCTGGATCTAGCCACACAGGCATTAACTTGCTCTGGAAGCTCCGTACCCATCAAATGGAACATTGCAGAAGGGAGGCCTGGAATGACCAGACAAATCACTGCAGGGTAAGTACACACTGTGTACATTGGTAAAATACCACTTCCGATAAAGGTGGAGTGAAACACTATCAAGTAGAAGATGCAAATTTTATGCAATCTAACAAATATCCCACGATTACCTACTAGCCCCACTCTACTCCTTGTTAGGTGTATGAGCACATAAAAAAGTTATCCAACTTTTTCAAGCCTCAGTTTTCTCATCTATAAAATGGAGATAACAGAGCTCCTCATAAAGTTATCATATATATTCATGTACATAAACTATTATTTGTAAGGGCTCAGAATAATAGTTGGCACATGGTAAATTCCATATCAATGATTGTTCATTAAATAAAATGTCTAGTCTAGCACCTGGCAAATATCTATCACTGTCATCATCATCATCATCAATGAGTCAGGCACTATATTCAACATAATGAGAGAAAACAAAGATTAAAAACATATAGTCCCTCCTGTTAACGAACTTTGCTCTAGTGGGGTAAAAACATGAAGCATATGGGAATGCATCCTGCTGGTTACTGATCTTGAAGTAGAACCAGAAACTGTGACAGCCCCTCTCCAGTCTTGTCATTCCACAAGAGACCCATCATTAGTTGTAACACAATAATGGCATTCTTCAAATAATTAGACCTAGGAACAGGTACTTCTTCCATGTTTCACAGTGATAAGAGAAGTGCAAAAGGCAATGGACATGAAACAAAGAAAGAGATTAATTCTGCCTGGCAATATTAGCAGATACTTCAAGGAAGAAATAGTATTCAAGAAGGTCCTTGAAAGACAAAAAAAAATTAAAAATATTGTATTGGGACTTCTTTTTCTAGCTATGACAGAGTAACTGGCTCTAGATTTCAATAGGCCCTCCCACTGAAAATAACTATAAAACTGGACAAAATGTATGAGGCAACTGTTTTTAGACCTTGGCTAGGAGGCAGTGAAACTGCATGATGCTTGAGGTAAGGAGAACATCACCTGCTTAGGAACAATTTCCTGACCACTTTACAGTAAGTGAGAGACCGGCGCAAAGCCTACTGGGCATTTCCCACAAGACTTTGGCTAAAGACTGGACTATGATTATACAGGGTAGACAATATGAGACCTACTGGCTGCTACAGACTTGAGATCAGAGCAAAGAGAATAGCAGTCAAGCAGTGCTGGGGAACATTGGAGGTTAAATGTAGCCTGAGAGGCTAAAAATCATTAATACCTCATTAACATCCCAGATGTAGAGCTGAGACACCAGAAAGGCTAAGCCAAAAGAGTAAAGACTGCATCCTAAATTAAGGCATACTCTATACCTATCCTAACAAAGCCTAACACCAAGACCTGACGAGATCCGTCAGGGGAAATCAAGTTTGGAGGCTAAGTCCCACCAACTTAGAGCAGCTGAGGAAACACCATAGATGTTTCACTGATCCACTCGAAATTAGCATAAAACCAAGTCTATACAGGTTGAAAGTGAATAACCAGTAAGTGAACTGCCTAACAGAACAAAAATAAACACTCTTCAGAGGAAGATAACAGACTCAATACATTTCCTAAATGTATTCTTACCAATATCCATTCCAAATCAAATATTGCTGGAGAGAGAGTGTCAGAGACTGAGAGACAGAAAGTGAAAGAGACAGAGAAAAGAAAAATGACAATGTGTGACCCATACTCAGGATTGAAGCCATCCCTAAAAATCTACTCTAGAGGTTGGATTCAGCACACAAAGATATTAAAAAGCGTATGAATAAATATGTTTAAATAAATTTAAAAATATGTTTAATGAATTAAAGAAATACTATCTTAATAATATTAAATCTCATTAGAAAATAAAAACCTTTCTTATAAGCTGGCATTAAGCACTATTAAGAGAACCAAAAGATAAACCACAAACTGGGAGAAATATTTTCCAAAATACCTATCTGATATAGGAGTTGTAACACAAATACACAAAAGACTCTTAAAGATCAACAGTAAGAAAACAATCAAATTAAAAAGTGGGAAAATAATAAAACAAATATCTCACCAAAGATATACACATGACAAGCATAAGAAAACATGTGAATATTATCAGGGAACTGCAAACTAAAACAATGAGATATGACTACATACCTGTTACAGTGGCAAAAATAAAAATAAACCTGACAACATCCATGGCCACTAAGAATATGGAATAACTGTTGAGAAATGAAAATGGCATAGCACTTTAGAAGACAGTTTGCCAGTTTCTCACAAAGCTAACCATAGTTTTACCATATAATCCAGCAATCAGACTTCTAGGTATTTACCAAACTGATCAGAAATGTATAACCACACAAAAGGTTTTCACTTTAAGAAAACACAGAATGCGGGCACCTGGGTGGCTCAGTTGGTTAAGTGCCCAACTTTGGCTCAGGTCATAATCTCATGGTTCATGGGCTCAAGCCCCACGTTGGGCTCTGTGCAGACAGCTCAGAGCCTGGAGCCTGCTTCGGATTCTGTGTCTTCCTCTCTCTCTGCCCCTCCTCCCCCCAAAATAGCCAAATTATGGAAAGAGGCTAAATGTCCATCAACTGATGAATGGATAAAGAAGATGTGGTTTCTATATACAATGGAATACTACTTGGCAATGAGAAAGAATGAAATCCTGCCATTTGCAGCAACGTGGATGGAACTGGAGGGTATTAGGCTAAGTAAAATAAGTCAGTCAGAAAAAGACAGATGTCATATGTTTTCACTCATATGTGGATCCTGAGAAACCACAGAAAACTATGGGGGAGGGGAAGGGGGAAAAAAAGTTACAGAGAGGGAGGTAGGCAAACCATAAGATAATCTTGGATACTGAGAACAAACTGAGGGTTGATGGGGGTGAGGGGAGGGGAAAGTGGGTGATGGGCATGGAGGAGGGTACTTGTTGGGATGAGCACTGGGTGTTTTATGGAAACCAATTTGACAATAAATAATATTTTAGAAGATACATAAACATTAAATAAATAAATAAATAAATAAATAAATAAATAAATAAATAAAATTTAAAAACACGGAATGTTGCTGCACCAAGATCGAACCTTAATATATGCAAATTTTAAAAACCACTTAGGAAACTGGGAGAGTCCCAAGATGAAATATGGAAAAGATAAAATGAAGTGTATTACAAATGTGTAGAACAACCTCACTGGAAGGTCTCAGGGTAAAGGTACTAATGTATATAACTGTGAAATGAGTGAAATCTGTATGACCATAGGCAAAAGAAACTATTTCTAAGTCTGGGCTCCAGTTGACAGTAGCTCCTACGGGTTAACAGTTCTGAAGCTGATATGCCCGTATACTATAACTGAACAATTTAGTAAATGGTTGGGATGGGAAGTTGCGAATACACAAGGAGAAGAGGTTAGAATGATCCGTGTGGATGACTCAGACTTGGAGACCTCAGCATCCGTCAACTCATGTTTATCTTAATATAAACGTAGATGGCTACTAAAGAAATAGTTATAGATATGTGTATATGCACATGGTAGTATACACAATGTATTCCCTTGGTCTGTCTGCTGAGAGGACCTAGAAATAACAGCATCTAGTAGCAGTTAGCACACCTAGCAGCCAGATCTCAGTTTAGTTTTTTTAATACCATTCCCCACTGAGAGGAACCAGTATTCCTTAGAGAAATATCTGAGTCTGGGTCTGAGGCAGGAAATACACAAATGAGCCTGATCATCCCGTAGTGCCAGAAAGTAAGGAACAACTTAAAGAACAAAAAAAGGTCCACAATGATGGAGGTATAACAAAGGGACAGAGGAGCAAATGAAAGAGCTCCCAGTGCCCAAGGCTGAAAAAATTTGAGCAACAAAATAAGTAGTACTGGCTTATAAATCAGAGTTTAAAATAAACATCTTTAAGTCCACATTGAAATCAAGAAATGATTATAAATAAATGAATGTGATATGAGACAAATCTTCTATGCAGTAAAACTCCGAATGATACATGTGGATACTTCACCCTCCAGGACGAGGAAGCATAGGTGCCTACTCCTTTGTGAGGGCTGCAGATGGTGATTTCATTCCAAAGAGTGCAGTATGGAAACAGGAAAAAGAGAGTAGCTTTACAGTAGACAAACTTGATACAAACTACACATACTTCCTCAGACAGGTGGTCAAAGTCAGCATCAAATGTCATAAGCATATTGCTTGTAGGTCCACTGGATAAGATGTGATGAACACAGCAATTTACCTCTGTTGTCTTCCTTCCAAGAATATATAACCCCAACTAACTGTGTGAAAAACGTCAGAAAAATTCCAGTTGAGGGACATTCTACAAATTGTCAAAATTATGAAACTCATTAAAAACAAAGTAAGTCTAAGAAACTGTGACAGGCAAGGGTAGGTAAGGGGACATGACTTCTAAATATACTGTGATATCCCTAATTGGATCCTGCAACACAAAGAGGAAATTAGGTAAAACTAAGGAAATCTGAATGAAGTATGGACTTTGTTTAAAAATAATGTAGTCAAATTTGTTCTGTTAATTATGACTAATGTAAGGTGTTAAAAATAGAGGAAAGTGGATATATGTTATATGGGAACTTTTTGTATTAGCTGTGCTACATTTCTGTAAATATCAAATTGTTCTAAAATAGAACACTTATTTTTTTAATATAATAAAACTTACAATAGCATCAAAACCATAAAGTTCTTTGGAGTAAGTTCAACAAGAGCTGCAAGACCTCTACTCGAAAAAGTAAAACTCGTTTCTCACAGAAATTGACCCACAGAATCAATCTAATACCAATAAAAAACCTTAGAAGCCTTTTCAACAAATGGAATTATCAAGCTGATTCTAAAGTTTAAAGAACCTAGGATTCCAAAACAATTTTGAAAATGCAGAACAAAATTAGAGGATTTTTATTATCATATTTAAAGATAAATTACAAGGCTACAATAATCAAGAGAATGTGACACTCGTGTACATGGAGACTGTAGATCGGTGGAGGCGAGTAGATAATCCAGAAAAAGACCTACGCAAGTATGATACATGGCTTTTTTTTTTTTTTTTGACACAAGGGACAAAGCAATTCAATGGTTAAAGGATAGTCTTTTTGTAAAATGATAGGGAACAATTAAATATTCATATAAAAAACGAATTTCACCCCCACCTTATGCCATTCACAAAACCAACTCAAAATGAATCATATACTTCACCTTAGAAGCTAAAACCGTAAAACTTCTAGAAGAAAACAAAGGAAAAAACATCCACAACCCGAAGGCGGTCAAAATACTTTTAAAGGGACACAAAACATTAATAGAAGGACAAACTATCCAGTAAAGTATAGATAAGAGATTTGAAGATGACACATTAAGAATGAGGACATACAAGGGGCGCCTGGGGGGCTCATTCAGTTAAGTATCCGACTTGGGCTCAGGTCATGATCTCACGGTTTGGGGGTTTGAGCCCCGTGTCAGGCTCTGTGTTGGCAGCTCGGAGCCTGGAGCCTGCTTCGGATTCTGTGTCTCCCTCTCTCTCTGGCCCGTCCCCTATCAAGCTCTGTCTCTGTCTCTGTCTCTCTCCCTCAAAAATAAATAAACATTAAAAAAGTTTAAACAACAACAAAAAAAAAGAATGAGGACATGCAAATGGGCCACACGCATGTGAAACACTGTTAAACATGGGCACAAGCAAACTGCAGACACAATGATCCACAACCGCACACCCACTTCAATGACTGCAAGTAAGAAGACTTGAGAGTAGCAGTATTGGCAAAGTGGGGAGCAGCTAGAACTCTTGTATGTTACTAGAAGAAATGTAAAATGAAATAATCGCTGCAGGGAATTATTCAGCCACTTCTTAGCAAGTTAAACATACACTTAAGACCCAGCAAGTTTACTCCTGGGTATTTTACCTAAGAAATATGAAAACATGTGTCCACAAAAAGCCTTGGACAACAATACCGGTCACGGTTTTATTCACAATGGCTCCAAACCGGAAACAACCCAAATGTCTATCAACAGATGGATGGGTTAATAAACTACAGTATATTTGCCCAATGGAATACTAGTCAGCAATAAAGAAGAACAAAGCACATACCACAGATGAATCAAACAAAGATGCTGAGTATAAAAAGACAGAAGAGGATCTATACTGTATGATCTCATTTACATGAAGTTCTAGAACTGGAAAGAGTACGTCTATATACAAAACAGTAAGTGATAAGAGGAGTAACAAGTTGGCTGCAAAGCGGCCTGAGGAAACTTTCAGAACAATTAAAATGTTCTATATCTTAATGAGGGTGGTGGTTACATTGTTGTACGCATTTATCAAACACATATACTAAAATACATACACGTTTTACTGAATGTAAATCAGCAAAAATGTTTACAACTAAGTGTTTAAAAATCCATGTGGTGTGAGGAGAGGGAATGCAGTGATAGACCACGAGGTGGTGGGAAATGTGGAGAGACAGCAGGACCTAACCTCCTCCTATGTCCTATGTATTCCGCTCAGGTCTGAGAATCCTGTGACAGGGAATCAAACACAGTTGCCATTCTCACTGATACCGTGGGGTGGTGAAGTAAGCAAATAATTAAATACAGTGAGAAAAATGCTCTGATAAGACTTATGTAGGTATCACGGGAACACCGGAGGGGCTGAGAGACTGCCAGTAGGAGGGTTTCAAAGGGGAGGTGACAATCAGAATTTTAACGGAAAAAAATCAGATATGCTCGAGGAAAGAAGGGTACAGTGGTGGTAAGAAAGAAAATTGCTAGCAAAGGCAAAGAAGTGGAAGATAACACAGCTTGTTCGGGGAACAGAAGAGAGATCAAAAGAGATGAACAGAGACTGAAGGGGAAAGTAGACAAGGACCATGTGGGGACAGGCCCCATCCATCAAGGGATTCCGATTTTATTCTGCAGATGACTAGAAGGCATTCTCCTGAGAAGAATATGGTCAGGTGTATGCACGCTGGCATGGATTAGAGAAGGAGCAGGGAAAGGAACTAGAGGCCACAGGAGACTGACAAAGTAACTGAGGCAAGGGATAAGAACTTGAACCATAGACTGGTAAGGAGGCAGTGAACGAAGGAAGGGCAGAGTTCGTGACCTGCTAAAGTGCCCGAAGCAGGTCACAAATCCAAGTCCATCGCCCCTCCTGGAATGAAATCTGTCCTAATACCTCAACCTTTTTCAGATTAAAACTGAATTCAGTGTAGCAAGTTATAGAGCCACAAGGAGAGCCAGAGCCTCACTATGACCAGAAAGAGAACGATACGGCTCTGAGCATTAGCCCCTTCAAATTCCCCTTTACTACCAATGCACCCCGCAGGGGTTTCAAAGTGATTGTCCCCATGTTCTTGGGAGTGACTGCCTTTCTACAACATACTGGATGGGAAATTTGTTTTTCACCCTGCTGCTGGTCTTGGTTGACTGCAATTCCTATGCACCTAATCTTGCCATTCATCTGCCTCCCACATCCCCAGCTCTCTTAATGCTAATGAGCTCCAACTGCAGAATGAGCCACGCTATTTAGTGCCTGGTGGCAGCTTGGACAAGAGGCTATTCCCTCATGTTGTGGCATGTTTAACTACCCAGAGGAAAACAGGGAGAAGTCACTGTCTGAATGTTTAGTGGGGATGGAAATGTTCCAAGTCACTCTTCCACGGAGTGTCCTGAGAATGAAAACACAATCCAGGGTTATTTTCGAGGAGGAGTGTGGTGATGACTACTTCCGAAATTCCAGTATTTATCCATCCCAGAAATAATTATGAAGCCCTGCAATGGGCTGGGCCCTGTACTGCGTACTGGGAGTCACCAGAGGAGGAGGCAGTAGAAGGCGGTTCACATGCTCCCTCCACAGCTTGCCGAAGGCATACAAGTGCTCCTTCCCTAGCTCTCCTGCAATGTGGGTCTGGCTGGAACCCATGGGCAGATGGGGGCAGAGATGCGATGGATGCTCCTGGCACTCAGGGTGCTGGAGAGTCTCAGCTCAGAGCCTCTGATACTGGCATTTAGGAGGGGAGAGACCTTACTGCTCTCAGAGATCTGTGGGAGCAGTAAATCATCGGTCCCTGAGGCTCTAATATCTGAGACCGTGGGAGAAGCACGGCTTTCCCCTCACCTAAGCCTCTTCAACTATAGAGGTGCTCCTCCTTCCTACTAGAAAGCCTTCTCTCTCTTCCCTGCTTCTTAATCCACACAGACCCCACTCAAACAGCATCTCCTCCATGAAGGCTTTCTGACAATCTAAGGCAAGTTAGATAACTTGTCCTCTGTATTCACACAATTACTGTATGTCATAGAGATGATGGTGCTATAGCTGGGCTTTAAGAGAAATAAATCAGTCAGGTAAAGATAAATATCATATGATTTCACTGATATGTGGAATTTAAGAAATACAACAGATGAACATAGGAGAAGGGAAGAAACAATAACATAAAAACAGAGAGGGAGGCAAACCGTAAGAGTCTTAAATATAGAGAACAAACTAAGGGGTGCTGGAGGGGGTGCTGGGTGGTGGGATGAGGTAAATGGGTGATAGGCATTAAGGAGGGCACCTGCTGGGATGAGCACTGGGTGTTATATATTCAGTGATGAACCACTGGATTCTACTCCTGTAACCATTACTATACTATGTTAACTAATTTGGATTAAAAAAAAAAAAAGAATGGATACTGACAGGTGGGAGGCAATATCTCATTGTGGTTTTGATTTCCATTTCTCTAATGATGAGTGATATTGGGCATGTTTTCATGTGTCTGCTAGCCATTTGCATTCCTTCTTTGGAGAAATGTCTGTTCATGTCTTCTGCCCATTTCTTAACTGGATTATTTATTTTTTGGGTGTTTAGTTTGACAAGTCCTTTATAGATTTTGGATACTAGCCCTTTTGTCATTTGCAAATATCTTCTACCTTTCCACAGGTTGCCTTTTAGTTTTGTTGACTGTTTCTTTTGCTGTGTAGAAGCTTTTTATCTTGATGAAGTCCCAACAGCTCATGTTTGCTTTTGTTTCCTTTGCCTCCGTAGACGTGTCTAGTAAGAAGTTGCTATGGCCGAGGTTAAAGAGGTTGTTGTCTGTGTTCTCCTGTAGGATTTTGAGGATTTCCTGTCTCACATTTATGTCTGTCAGAATGACTAAAATTAACAACTCAGAAAACAACACATTTTGGTGAGGATGTGGAGAAAAGGGAACCCTCTTATACTGTTAGTGGGAATGCAAATGTGTGCAGCCACTCTGGAAAACAGTGTGGAATTTCCTCACAAAGATCAAGACAGAGCTACATGACAACCCAGCAAGTGAACTATTAGGTATTTATCAAAAGGATACAAAAATACTGATTCGAAGAGGCACAGGCACCCCAATGTTTATAGCAGCACTATCAACAGTAGCTAAATTATGGAAAGAGCCCAAATGTCCATAAACTCATGAATGCATAAATAACATGTGGTGTGTGTGTGTGTGTGTGTGTGTATATATATATATATATATATATATATATATGTACACACACATACATACAATGTGTGTGTGTGTGTATATATATATATATATATATATATATATATACACACACACACATACATACAATGGAATACTACTCAGCCATCAAAAATGAGATCTTGCCATTTGCAATGATGTAGATGGAACTAGAGTGTATTAGGCTAAGGGAAATCAGTCAGAGAAAGACAAATGCCACACGATTTCAGTCATAAATGGAATTTAAGAAACAAAACAGATGAACACAGGGGAAAGAAAGGACAAATAAAACAAGATAAAAACAGAGAGGGAGCCAAACCATTAAGAGACTTTTAAACTATAGAGAACAAACTGAAGGTTTGGGGAGGAAAGGGGGGGTGGTGGGCTAAAAAGTTGATAAGCATCAAGGAGGGCACTTCTGATGAACACTGGGTGTTACCTGTAAGTGATAAATCACTAAATTCTACTCCTGAAACCAATAGTACATTATATGTTAACTTGGATTTAAATGAAATCTTGGAAGAAAAAAAAAGAATGGATTCGGGAAAAAATATGTATACAAAATATATACAGGGGCAGTCATAGCGCGATGTCTGAGAGGATGCAGTCACTCATTCATCCATTTAGCATATATCAGTGAACTTTGACTGGGTGCCAGGCTCACTTTTCAGTGTTGAAAATTCATCTGGGAGCTTGGGAGGCATGGCCCCAACCTACACAGACCAGCACGCTAGTGAACAAGTATTGGTCTCTCTCCCACGAACACACCTGCCTTCAGAAAACAAAGATCTTCCCTGTTGGCAACTGCAGCACCTGTGTTATCTTGACGTGTTGTTTTGGTCTCAGGAAAAGAGTGAAGATTTTAGCGCAAATAGAAAACCCTGATTGGGATTTGCATATGGCAGAGAGAACACAATCTCGATCCTATTTTGATGTACAAACAAGGCCTTTTCTTTTCTGTTCTTGCTATAAGCTAGATAAGAATCCTCTTCAACATTTCATATCTCTGGAGCTAACAGCACAATGTATCTTTCTGAAATTTTTCTTCCCGTTTACTTCTCCACAGAAAGAAATGTTTATTTCTAAAAGAAAAGAGCAAGTGTGGAGGTTCCTCAAAAAATTAAAAATAGATCTCCCCTATGACCCAGCAATAGCACTGCTAGGAATGTACCCAAGGGATACAGGAGTGCTGATGCATAGGGGCACTTGTACCCCAATGTTGATAGCAGCACTTTCAACAATAGCCAAATTCTGGAAAGAGCCTAAATGTCCATCAACTGATGAATGGATAAAGAAATTTTGTCTTATGTACACAATGGAATACTAGATGGCAACGAGAAAGAATGAAATCTGGCCCTTTGTAGCCACGTGGATGGAACTGGAGAGTGTTATGCTAAGTGAAATAAGTCATACAGAGAAAGACAGATACTATATGTTTTCACTCTTATGTGGATGCTGAGAAACTTAACAGAAGACCATGGGGGAGGGGAAGGAAAAAAAAAGGGTTAGAGAGGGAGGGAGCAAAAACATAAGAGACTCTTAAAAACTGAGAACAAACTGAGGGTTGATGGGGGGTGGGAGGGAGGGGTGGGTGGGTGATGGGTATTGAGGAGGGCACCTGTTGGGATGAGCACTGGGTGTTGTATGGACACCAATTTGACAATAAATTTCATATAAATAAATAAATAAATAAATAAATAAATAAATAAATAAGATTTTTTGCCACAATCATTACTATTATTCCCTGGCTTATTCTCAAGGGCCGAATGTTCTTTCTACCAATCTGCATTTTCTGGGGACCCAAAAAATAATGCTGTGTTGCTTTCCGATTATTCTAGCTTTCTGAATCCATGCTTCAAAGTGAAGGTATAACCTTATGTGCCTATTCAGTGATAATTAGAAAGCACATTTATTTCCCTTTTAATTGGTAGACTAGAGACATCCCATGGGGAGAGACATGAACAACCCAGAGAGTAAAACTATTTATACAAGGAAATCAACCCCTATAAATTAACAAGGAAATCAAATGAACTACAAAGAACTTCCTATGCTTCTCCGAGTTTTAAGGAAATAGTCCGTCCATCTGATACTAACCAAAGTCATAAATAAAATATTAGCAAATTGAATCCAGCACTAAGTTTAAAGAATGAAAACTGATGTCAGTGCCAGAACGGTTTCATATTAGGAAATGTATTAATATAATTAATTACATCAATATATGGAGAGGTAAGAGGAAATGAGGGTTTTGAGAACACGCGGGCAGTGTTCTGGAGCAGTGCAGGCCGGAGCTCTAATGGCAGGGGCTCTAGCAGTGAATCCGTTGAGGAACTGGGACGGAAGCTGCAGGGGAGTCTCTGGAGGCTTGGTATAAATGAGCACAGGGAAGAAAGAAATGGAGTGGTAACTTGAGGCAAGGGCCCAAGACACAAAGGATAGTGCATGTGTGTGTGTGTGTGTGTGTGTGTGTGTGTGTGCACTCGCGTGCACTTTAAGGTGGCAAATATTACAACACGTTTATAGCCTACAAAAAAGGAGCTACTGCAGAGGGAATATGTATGTAAATATTAGAAAAGGAAAGGAAAAGAGGTGAACTCTCTATCAGTGCATGGATGAGAACTGTCTGTGTAAGTGGTTACGAGCTCAGACTCTGGGATCAAGACTTATGGCTTTGAATCCTCCATCATTTACTAGCTGTGTGACCTTGAACAACTTTCTTAACTTTTCCATAGCTTACATCCTCACCTGTATAATGAAAATAACAGTGATGCCCTCCTCACAGAATTACTATAAGGATTAAATGAATTAATATTTCTAAAATGCTGAGAATACTTCCGGGCATTGTGTTAAATAAGACAAATAAAGTCAATGTCTTCAACTAAGTACAGACTACTGTGCACTACTAAATATAATACTTGGTCCTACTAAGTACAGAACAGATATTATATTATATAACACACTAGGTACTATTTTTTTCTGACTGGGGACACAGAAGCATGGAAAAAAGGAACTGAGAGGCTGTCAGACAATCAGATAAAGAGTAGAGACTGGGAGCTGCTGATATCACCTACAATCAAAAAGGGGGTTCCATGGAATCATCCAGAAATCCCAAAGTTCCACTTTGTCCCAGAATGACCCTGGCCATAACACCAAGACAGAAGGGAGGAAGTATAATGGACAAAGGAGGCAGAGCAAACTGGAGGAGGGCCCAGATGAGGACAGAGTCTGAGAGAACGGGGCTCAAAATGGACCTTCATGCTTTGTTCTGTATACTTCAGTATTATCAGAACCTATAACAATGAAAATGTATTAATATTTACTGTCTATAAAAAATAATATAGGGCAAGATGTTGCCATCAGGGAAAAATGATTAAAGGGTATATTACAGGGATATCCCTATATTATTTCTTACAACTGTGTGTGAATCTATACATACCTCAATAGAAATTTCAGTTAAAAAATAACAAAGAAGAGTGTGCATGAAAGAAACCCCTGCATTGTCTTCCTCACTCTGATTCTAGCCACCACTGCAGAGAGAGGCAGAGGACCATATATTTTATAGAGAGAAATTAAATCATGACAGAAAGCACATTTCTCTCTCAACATGTGACGATGCACAGGGGAAAAGGCTGGCAGACTGTCCCTCAAGGGCCTATCAGAATATCCTTCTCTTTAGTCTCCTTGCCATGGTCCATGGTATTTCTTCAGTTCTGCAGCTCAGAACTCTGGTGTTGTTGGTGTGTGAAGAACTAACCCAGCACTCAGAGGAGAACACACAGGAGACAAATTTACAACATTTGCGAAAGAATCCACAATGCCAGCACATCCAGGTAGCTAAGGACACAGGTTTTGTAAAAAGCAACCTTGGGGGCACCTGGGTGGCTCAGTGGTTAAGCGTCCAACTTCAGCTCAGGTCGTGATCTCATGGTTTGTGAGTTCAAGCCCCACATCATGCTCTGTGCTGACAGCTCAGAGCCTGAAGCCTGCTTTAGATTCTCTGTCTCCCTCTCCCTCTGCCCCTCCCCTGCTCATGCTCTGACTCTGTCTTTCAATAATAAATAAACATTAAGGGGCGCCTGGGTGGCGCAGTCGGTTAAGCGTCCGACTTCAGCCAGGTCACGATCTCGCGGTCCGGGAGTTCGAGCCCCGCGTCAGGCTCTGGGCTGATGGCTCAGAGCCTGGAGCCTGTTTCCGATTCTGTGTCTCCCTCTCTCTCTGCCCCTCACCCGTTCATGCTCTGTCTCTCTCTGTCCCAAAAATAAATAAACGTTGAAAATAAATAAACATTAAAAAAATTTTAAAAAAAACAACCTTGGTATCTTGATATGTGGATCTTGAAAAACTTAACAGAAGACCATGGGGGAAGGGAAGGGGAAAAAAAATAGTTACAAACAGAAGGGAGGGAGGCAAACCATAAGAGACTCTTAAATACAGAGAAGAAACTGAGAGTTGATAGGGGATGGGAGAGAGGGGAAAGTGGGTGATGGGTATTGAGGAGGGCACTTGTTGGGATGACCACTGGGTGTTGTATGGAAGCCAATTTGACGATAAATTATATTTTAAAAAAACAAACAAGCCAAAAAGAAAGCAACCTTGGGTTCAAAATCTCTACTCTCACTTATTAACTGTGTGGCTCTGGGAAATCTTCCTTACCTCTCCAACCTGTGTTTTCTCATCTGGAATAATGAGAGTGTAACAGTAGCACTGGAGTGCCTGGGTGGCTCAGTCGGTTAAGTGTCCGATTCTTGGTTTCAGCTCAGGTTGTGAGATCAAGGCCTCCATCAGCCTCTGAGTTGAGTGTACAGCCTGCTTGGGATTCTCTCTCTCTCTGCCCCTCCCTTCCCCTGCTCCTGCCCATGTGCTCTCTCTCTCTCAAAACAATAAATACACATTTTTTAAAAATAACAGTATGACCATATTTGGAAGATTAAATGTCACAGAAACTTCAAGATAAACCTAAAGGATTGAATAAGTACATTGAGGTCTACCCCTGCCTAAAACATTACTAAAATAATAGTTAAGGAATAAAACAAGTATGATATGCAAGGTCAAAGAGAATAGAGAGTAGACAAAAGGGGAGAGAGACGCTAATAATATTTTTTTATTTGGCTCAATAAATATATATAAATACTTTTAATTTTTTATATTTTTTAAAATTTACATCCAAATTAGTTAACATATTGTGCAACAATGATTTCAGGAGTAGATTCCTTAATGCCCCTTACCCATTTAGCCCATCCCCCCTCCCACAACCCCTCCAGTGACCCTCAGTTTGTTCTCCATATCTATGAGTCTCCTCTGTTTTGTCCCCCTCCCTGTTTTTATATGATTTTTGTTTCCCTTCCCTTATGTTCATCTGTTTTGTCTCTTAAAGTCCTCATATGAGTGAAGTCATATGATTTTTCTCTTTCTCTAATTTAACTTAGCATAATACCCTCCAGTTCCATCCATGTAGTTGCAAATGGCAAGATTTCATTCTTTTTGATTGACGACTAATACTCCATTGTATATATATATACCACTTATTCTTTCTCCATTCATCCATCGATGGACATTTGTGCTCTTTCCATACTTTAGCTATTGTTGATAGTGCTGCTATAAACATGGGGGTGCATGTGTCCCTTCGAAACAGCACACCTGTATCCCTTGGATAAATGCCTAGTAGTGCAATTGCTGGGTCTTAGGGTGGTTCTATTTTTAGTTTTTTGAGGAACCTCCATACTGTTTTCCATAGTGGCTGCACCAGCTTGCATTCCCACCAACAATGCAAAAGAGATCCTCTTTCTCTGCATCCTCACCAACATCTGTTGTTGCCTGAGTTGTTAATGTTAGCCATTCTGACAGGTGTCAGGTGGTATCGCATTGTGGTTTTGATCTGTATTTCCCTGATGATGAGTGATGTTGAGCATTTATTCATGTGTCGGTTGGCCATCTGGATGTCTTCATTGGAGAAGTGTCTATTCATGTCTTCTGCCCATTTCTTCACTGGATTATTTGTTTTTTGGATGTTGAGTTTGATAAGTTCTTTATAGATTTTGGATACTAATCCTTTATCTGATATGTCATTTGCAAATATCTTCTCCCATTCTGTTGGTTGCCTTTTAGTCTTGCTGATTGTTTCCTTCACTGTGAAGAAGCTTTTTATTTTGATGAGGTCCCAGTAGTTCATTTTTGCTTTTGTTTCCCTTGCCTCTGGAGACATGGTAAGAAGTTGCTGCAGGCAAGATCAAAGAGGTTTTTGGGGCGCCTGGGTGGCGCAGTCGGTTAAGCGTCGGACTTCAGCCAGGTCACGATCTCGCGGTCCGTGAGTTCGAGCCCCGCGTCAGGCTCTGGGCTGATGGCTCAGAGCCTGGAGCCTGTTTCCGAGTCTGTGTCTCCCTCTCTCTCTGCCCCTCCCCCGTTCATGCTCTGTCTCTCTCTGTCCCAAAAATAAATAAACGTTGAAAAAAAAAAATTAAAAAAAAAAAAAAGAGGTTTTTGCCTGCTTTCTCCTAGAGGATTTTGATGGCTTCCTTACATTGAGGTCTTTCATCCATTTTGAGTTTATTTTTGTGTCTGGTATAAGAAAGTGGTCCATGTTCATTCTTCTGCATGTCGCTGTCCAGTTTTCCCAGCACCACTTGCTGAAGAGACTTTCCTGCTTCATCAAAGATTAGTTGGCCATACACTTGTGGGTCCATTTCTGGGTTTTCTATTCTGTTCCATTGATCTGAGTGTCTGTTCTTGTGCCAGTACCATACTGTCTTGATGATTACAGCTTTGTAGTAGAGCTTGAAGTCTGGGATTGTGAGGCCTCCTGCTTTGGTTTTCTTTTTCAAGATCGCTTTGGCTATTTGGGGTCTTTTCTGGTTCCATACAAATTTTAGGATTATTTGTTCTAGCTCTGTGAACAATGCTGGTGTTACTTTGATAGGAATCGTGTTGAATACGTAGATTGCTTTGGGTAGTGTCGACATTTTAACAATATTTGTTCTTCCTATCCAGGATCATGGAATCTTTTTCCATTTCTTTGTGTCTTCTTCAATTTCTTTCATAAGCTTTCCATAGTTTTCAGTGTATAGATTTTTCACCTCTTTGGCTAGATTTATTCCTAGGTATTTTATGGGTTTTTGGGCAACTGTAAATGGGATCGATTCCTTGATTTCTCTTTCTGTCGCTTCATTGTTGGTGTATAGGAATGCAACCAATTTCTGTGCATTGATTTTATATCCTGCAACCTTGCTGAATTCATGAATCAGCTATAGCAGTTTTTTGGTGGAATCTTTTGGGTTTTTCATATAGAGTATCATATCATCTTCGAAGCATGAAAGTTTGACCTCCTCCTGGCCGATGTGGATGCCTTTTATTCCTTTGTGTTGCCTGATTGCAGAGGCTGACTTTCAATACTATGTTGAATAATAGTGGTGAGAGTTGACATCCCTGTCTTGTTCCTGACATTAGGGAGAAAGCTGTCAGTTTTTCCCCATTGAGGATGATATTAGCATTGGGTCATTCATATATGGCTTTTATGATCTCAAGGTATGCTCCTTCTATCCCTGCTTTCTGGAGGGTTTTTATCAAGAAAGGATGCTATATCTTGTCAAATGCTTTCTCTGCATCTATTGAGAGGATCATATGGCTCTTGTCCTTTCTTTTATTGATGTGACAAATCACATTAATTATTTTATGAATATTGAACCAGCCCTGCATGCCAGGTATAAATCCTGCTTGGTCGTGTTGAATATTTTTTTTAATGTATTATTGGATCCGGTTGGCTAATATCTTGTTGAGGATTTTTGCATCCATGTTCATCAGGGAAATTGGTCTATAGTTCTCCTTTTTAGTGAACAAGATATATATTTTTAAATATAATTTATTGTCCAGTTGGCTAACATACAGTATATACATTGTACTCTCAGTTTTGGGGGTAGATTCCTGTGATTCATCACTTACATATAATACCTAGTGCTCGTCCCAACAAGTGCCCTCTTCAATGTCCATTACCCATTTTCCTCTCTCCCCCACTCCCCACCCATCAACCCTCAGTTTGTTCTCTGTATTTAAGAGTCTCTTATGGTTTTCCTCCCTCCGTCTTTGTAACTATTTTTTCCTCTTCCCTTCCCCCATGATCTTCTGTTAAGTTTCTCAAGATCCACATAAGAGTGAAAACATATGATACCTGTCGTTTTCTGCCTATTTCACTTAGCCTAATACCCTCCAGTTCCATCCACGTTGCTGCAAATGGCAGGATTTCATTCTTTCTCATTGCCAAGTAGTATTTCACTGTATATATAAACCACATCTTCTTTATCCATTCATCGGTTGATGGACTGATAGAATATTGTTGAAGGAAAGTAACAAATCAGATTGAACAGAGGAAGAAGAAACCTAAAAGCATCTAGCCAGCCTTCCTTGAAAAATCAAAGTACAAAAGGATAAGAAGGAATTCTAGAAATTCAAAGTTCTCTTTTAAAATGTATAACTAAAACCTAAAGAAGGACAGCAACTTGTCCAAAGAGACACAGCAATTAGTGTCAGAGCCGGGACTAGAACCACTTCCTGACTCGAATCCTAGTGCATTGCCATCAGGCATTTCCCCTCCCTTGACTTGGTATCTAAGTGGGAGTTCCCAGTGTGTTGACCAAAGACAGCATTTTCTGTTTTTCTGAGTGTGTGTGACTTTAGGGAACTGAAGGAGGAAACGAGGGTCACTGAGATGGGAAGGAAGGGGAGTTTGGGAACCAGGAGGGGCGCTGGAGTACCTCCTATGGCCAACCAGAATTTTGCATTCTAGCTGTTTGATTTTTCCAAAAATTATCTGCACAGGCAGAGAAGCAGTGCAGAATACAGCCACACGAAGAGGTTGCTCTTGATGTTTTGAAACTAATGGCGGCTCAGAATTAATTTGCTGCTTCTCTGGTCCCAGGTGACAGCGCTGATGGAAGCCTGAATGAAGTTCAGCAAATTAATCTTGAATATTTTATGGGTCCTGAATACTATATACACAGTATTCCTGATGTTGATTACTGTCTCAGTCAGTGCAGGGGGGATTTGTTTTATGATGATTTCAATTACAGATAACTGTTATACCCGGAATCACATATCAGCTGCTTGTAAACCAGAACGTGATATGAACACTGGCTGCCAAAAGCCAAGAGCTGCCCAGGACACACTTTTAATTTAAAGCTCATGATGAAATTACTCTGTTTCTAGAGAAAGAAGTTCCGTTCCTCCCTTGTTTTGTGTGCTTTCCCATTGGTCCTGGCCCCGCTTGGGATCTGGAATTGTGCAGAAATGACAGGAATGCTGCTTTATGCTCCTTTCTGCTTTTCTACTGGGAATAAACGGCATTTGAATATTGCTGTTTTGTATGCAAGTTTGGGCTAAGGGAAATGACCCAGCAATCCTTACACCCTCAAGATGCATTCCCTGCCTTACATAATAGGTACCTGGTTTCCTGCAAGTGACCTGGATGCCTAAGTGTGATGCCCAGAAACACCAGGGAGCGCTGCAGAGAGACAAGGGACCTTCAGGCATGCATGCTGCCCACGTTAACAGGCCTTCTCCCTTGTCACACTCGGACATCTGAAAGCCCTCCTTCCTCTACTTAAGCTAACAGCATGTGTGTAGCCAAGGGCAGCGCTCTAAGCATCTCAATTTGAGACAGGCCAGGTGGCCAGCAACTGGCAATCCCACTCAGAGGCCTAAAGCATCACAGCTGGAAAGGAAGGGCACTAGCTAAGTCTGATTTGTGGTTCTACTAGGGGGAAAATGAGGTTCAGAGTGAGGCAGGGCACTCCTCCAACTCACAGAGAATTAGCTCACCTCAAAGTAGAATCTCAAAGCCTGACCTCGAAGTAGAATCAGACATCACTGCTCTGAGTTCAGCAGTAAGCTTAGAAACACCTTATTTCTGTCTTCTTACTGGTTTCTCACATCAGAGTCTCCAAAAAGGCAAAAGTTTATGAACTTGTTTTTATAATCACACCTCCTTCCAGCTCTTAATGTTTTCCACAAATGCTACATTGTCTTTTCTATTTTTTTAATGCTTATTTTTGAGAAAGAGAGAAAGAGAGAGAGAGAGCAAGCAGGAAAGGGGCAGAGAGACAGGAAGACACAGGATCTGAAGCAGGCTCCAGGCTCTGAGCTGTCAGAACAGAAGCCAACACCAGGCTCACACTCACCGACCACGAGATCATGACCTGAGCCAAAGTAGGATGCCTAACTGACTGAGCCACAGGCACCTCTCTTTTCTGTTTTAATATCCTAGTGGTCAGCACTGCAATGACCTCACTCCACAAACCATGGTTTTCAGCATAACAGAGACACAGAGAGCCAGTTCGATGACCTCCAGAATGAGCAAGTTTACAGAAAAAAAATCTGTTTTGCCTCATCTACTTGCACAGGTGTTACCATGTGCCCGTCCATCTTAACCTCTCAGCCTTTGTCTTTCTGGTCCTCCCTGTGTTCTCCATTCCTGAGCCTTGGCATGAATCACATACACCAATGTAATCTTAATTTGGAGTTTATGAATAGAAACAACGTATTGTTATTTATGGGGATATCCACAGAAAAGACCAAGTCCATGTGCTCACCAGTCTGTGACTACCAAACAAGGGTACCATTTTTTTTTTACACTCAAATTATTATAGCATAAGCCCCACTTATATAAATCCCTCTATCAAATCCCCAGCAACTTCACCGAGCACCTCCTCTGGAACCTGCTGTTCTGACCAGACCAGCCACTACTTCCTCCTGGCCTCTGCTGGTGACTACCCCAGTTTCTCAACTTCCAGGACAGGGCATTGTGCTTTCTCACTCCTCATGGCAGGCAGTGATGTTAACTTGCTCCCAAAGAGGTAACTACACACTCCTGGAACTGTTCTAAAGGCCCGCGGGCTGTTCTAAAGGCCAGCGGGCTCTACCTCACTCAGTATGCACATGGCAGCCAGTCCTTGCCGATCTGTTAGCCTGTCCCAGAAAGTGGGCCCAACTCAGAGCCTTTGGTAGGATGCTCCCAGCATCTTCACATCCATGACCTTTCTCACACCCTCTTCACTCAGCTCCAAATTAAGGAAGAAGTCCTTCCACACTCCCATCCAACACCAGCACCCTTCCTGCTCTAGGATTAACTTCTCAGGTTGACAGTGGAAACCCCAATTTCTTCAGGAGGAAAGCCATAACCACACCCTGGAAAAGAAAGGCATAAAGGTCAACAAGAAATTTAGCAACACCTGGCCTTTTACCAGATTAAGTGACAGCATGAGATATGCCAGTGGTCCCCCTTCATCATCTCACCTCACCAGAAAGAGAGTTGAGGCCTGTGCCCCTACCCCCTTGTCTGCTTCGAGCTGCCCTTCTGCCATGAGCAGATGCTGGAGTGAGGAGACTCATGAGTTTTCTAGGAACAGACAAGGGCAGGCAAAATCCAGAGGCAGAAGCAAAACAAAATGAAAGAAAACAGGTCTCTACCTCCAAGGGACAAGACACACTGCCAGCACTGCCAGTTGCCTTTTCAGAACAAAACACTTAAAATCTCAGACTGCAGCATTTCCATCTTGTTCTTTGGTACATGTGGGGCTTCTCCAAGAAAAATGAGGGGGCTATTAATTGCTCTACATGTGCATGGCTGAAAGGGCCCACCTCAGTGAGATGGTCTTCCAAGAATTTTAGGAGGCTCTACTCCAAAGACAAATGGCAGTGTTCATCCAGAAATGCTGAAATTGTCTTTAACTCCACAAATGGCAGAATTTCTAGCTTCTAAAAAAAAGTTTAGTGTCTGTCAGACTTCCTGCTGCATTCAGATGACACTCTCAATGCTGTCACACAGAGATCCCAACATGGATGCTTTCTAGGCTTTTTAATCCACAAGGGGTTGCTGGAAATGAAGCTATGCACTAAAAAAACATTTGTTTAACTTAAAAATGGGGTCACAAGGTGGCAGAAACACAGCAGGACCAAGTATGAAAGTGCAGTTTGGGTAAATTGGAGACTTTAAGAAAAAAACAGCATAATAAACTTGATGGCCCAATTTGGCAAATAAGTTCCTTGAAAATGCTCCATTTTTTTTCCCACATAAAAAAGCAGATTTCCAAAGCTTACTTAGCAGGAGATAGGGAGCAAGTATTCTACATTTACGTGTACTGCCAACAAAGAGAAAGATCAGGATTCGACGACCTTAGAAACATCAGAAGGACACTGGGGGCCCCACTTCCTCCCGCAGACTCTGTTGCCATTTCTCAGCGGATGCTGCCTTCCAAGTGGTCCCTGGGGTACTCAAAATGGCCTGGGGGCTAAGAAGTCGGCAGGGCTTCAGATGCTCTCAGATGGGGTCTGGTGGGGTCCAGTGGGGTCAGCACTGGGGTCCAGTGCTCCTTAGTCACCTCCCTTTAGACCAATCTCCAGCCCCCTGCTTGCCACAGGACACAGTCATAGTCAAACAGAGGCCCAAGCCAAGAAACAAGGGAGGAAGCCTTTCATAGTACAGGCATACCCGGTTTTACTATACTTTGCTCTATTGCACCTTGTAGATATTGTGTCGTTCACAAATGGAACATGTGCGGCAGCCCTGCATCAAGCAAGCTGTGTTTCTGAGAGCAAGAGCTCACTTCACATCCCCATGTCACCTTTGGGTAACTCTTGCAATATTTCAAACTCTTTTATTATTATCATATTTGTTATGGTGATCAGTGATCAGTGATTTTTGATGTTGCTATTGTAACTGTTTGGGGGCATCAGGAACCGTGCCCAAATAAGATGCTGAACTTCACTGATAAATGTATGTGTTATGACAGCTCCACCCACTAGTCCTTCCCCCTCTCTCTCCTTCTTGAGCCTCCCCTACTCCCCAAGACACAACAATATTGAAATTAGACCAATTAATAATGCTACAGTGGTCTTGAAGTGTTCCAGTGAAAGGAAGAGTTGCACACCTAACTTAAAATCAGAAGCTAAAAATGATTAAACTTAGTGAGGAAGGCATATCAAAAGTCAAGAGAGGCTGAAACCTAGGCCTCTTGCACCACACAGTTAGCAAGTTGTGAATGCAAAAAAAAAGTTCCTGAAGGAAATTAAAAGTGCTACTCCGGTGAACACACAAATTATAAGAAAACATAACAGCCTTATTGCTGACGAAGAGAAAGTTTCAGTGGTCTGGACAGGAGACCAAACAGCCACAACATTCTCTGAAGCCAGAATCTAATGCAGGGCAAGACCCTAATTCCCTTCTATCTATGAAGGCTGAGAGAAGTGAGGAAGCTGCCGAAGAAAAGTCTGAAGCTAGGAGAGGCTGGCTCATGAGGTTTAAGGAAGGAAGCTATCTCCATAATATAAAAGTCCACGTTGAAGCAGCAAGTACAGTCACAAGAGCTGTGGCAAGTTATCCAGATCTTGCTCAGATGATTCATGAAAGTGGTTACACCAAACAACAGATTTTCAATGTAGACAAAATAGCCTTCTGTTGGAAAAAGATGCCATCTAGGACTTTCATAGTTAGAGAGGACTCAGAAAATGACACATGCTGGCTGAATGGGTTGTTCTTTAAGGAAGACGTTCAGAGCTAAACACCCATGACAGCTGGAAGAGGGATGGCTGATTTCTGAGATGCTCCTTCTGGCAGCAGATGAGAATGCTTTCCTTGGATCCTTCAGAGGTGGGCAGGGGGAGCAAGGAGCAGGTCACTCTTCCCTTTCTCTTTTCTCCTGATTTTCTATGGGCCACAACTTACACTGATGGCTGCCTCATGAAGAGACAAGTGAAACCCTACATAGAGAGAACTCAGCATGGCGAGTTCATAACAAGCCCCGAACCTAACCTGCCCATGTTCTAACATGTCCATTCATTCAGAGACTTCTTGCATTTCTTAAGCCCCACTGGTACCAAGTCTTATGGGGTCTCAGCCTTGGGGAAGTGCGAATATAAGAATCACCACAGACAAACTTCACAAACATTTATAAACATCCGGAAGATGACTTCAAGACAAGCAACATCCAGCATAGCCAGAATGTTCTCCTTCTTGTGACACTAGGAATAACCACTGTCCTGGGTGTGTGGTTCCAGGCCCACCTTCATCCAACTCACTGGTGAATTTAACTTTGACCCTTTCTATTTGTGGATTTAGGTGCCTTCAGCTCCTGTCTGGAGGAAATGACTTGATGGGGTATAATATTCCAATAAAAAGTACACAAGGGAACATATGTTGGCTCTATAAATCAACAACCTCCAACGTGACCATTAAATGATTATTTCCTATTTTTCCTCAAAGAATCCACGATGAAGTTACCAACACCAGTGATAGAGGGTAAGGGTGGAAATTAGACCCTGAGGTAAATCAAACACTTTCTTCCTCTGCCTCGCTTGCCAATGTCACTAAATTTATTGATGGCATAATTGGAAAGTCTGGCTTTGAGCCAAGTGTTGCCTTCTGAATGAGAGGCAGGGGGTGGAGGAGCCATAAAATGTTAATTTCTCCACATGCAAGCTCAGGGCCACCTGTCCCATGCTCCTATGTCACATCAATCATCGCAGCCTCTAGTTCAACCAAGTGATAAGGCCTCTCTAGTAGATTCCTAGAAGAGGCATAACAAACACTGACCTCCCTTGGTGCCTACAGCTCTTGACTGTATAATTAACATTTACTCTATGGGCCTGAAGTTATTTCCAATGCTCCAGAAATTCCATTTCAAAGACTGAGAAACTGAGCGCAGAATAAAGCAGAGGCCAGGCCCACTAAGCCAACAGTTCCATAAGGACAGAGACCCCCATCTGTCACTGCTGAATCCCTAACCCACTGTTCGGTCCCTGGCCCTGAGCAAGAACACTACATATTCCTGGTCCCTTCCCCACTCTGTTTCCTTCACTTCTCTCCCTCCTACACCCACAGACACATGCAGGGAAACAGATACACAGAAACACTCATACAGTACACATACACACAAACAGATGGAGGCAGTTACACACACACACACACACACACACACACACACACACACACACACCTTTAACTTAATAACAAGGTTTAGGGATAGAATTACCATTACTTCTTTCATCAGTCTGACACTGCACTTTGCTGGTGAAAATCAAGCAATTTATACCAACGGGATCCTGTTTTATTTTATTAACTTATCGGTTGCACTGGAAGAGTCATGGGAGTTTTTCTAGGTCAATCTCCTCCTTTTAAAGGTGGAAAAACTTAGGCCCACAAAGGGAAGGGAATTGCTTTAAATGAATTAGCCATGATCAGGAATGAATCTGGCCCTTTGTTTCCTAAGCTACACGGCCCTTAGGTCCTTCCAGTGATGGTTTTCAGCCACTGTGCCCAGCAGGGTTGACCTGATAGTGAAAGGCGCTGCCAGTTATGGACTGGCCCCCACTTGCTAGGCACAGAACCCAGCCTTTCACATGCATTACTTCAACTGCATCTTAGAGCTGAAGAAGTCAAAATTCAGGGAGGCAAAATATTCCATTGACCCATATGAAATTGATGATATTTGATCATTTTTGTCTAATAAAAATGGTAAGTTAACAATTTTCCCCAGACCTCAGAACAGTTAAGTGGCCAAGCCAAGTTGTGCCTCCAGAGCCCTTTCCCATTCATTGCAGTCTCCCTGTATGTATGACCAGGCTCCTCTGGCCCTCACACCTGCCTGCAGGCTAGGCCTGCTCTCTCTATCACCTTTCCTTGGCTGATCCTGATTGCTTTCTTTTCTACTTAGACTAATGTCAGACCTGCTGCCCTCTACTCTTTTCAATGCATCTCCATCACTGCTGACCTCTGTATTTTCTGATCTCCGCTCTCTTTACTTTGGAACTTTTCCTCTCTCATCAGATCTATGACCATCCCTCTGACTCTTTTTATCCATCAGCACTCTTGTCCCCACACTGAGCCTCTCCTATCCACACTGGTCAAGACAGCTTTTCACTTCTATTGTCTGTCCTTTTCCACATCTGGAGACTTCTAAGCATTTATTCCTAATATTTTTGCAGTTTACTTGGACCATGGGTACTTCCTTGGCCATTAAAAATATGTCCACAGGAGTTGTGATGTTCTTGCTCTCAAGAGGTGAAGCTTACCCCCCTCCTCCTGAGGATAAGCTGGAGTTAGTAATTGGCTTGTAACAAAGAGAATATCGCAGAAATGATGGCATGACACTTCACAGATTAGGTTATAAAAAGAATGTAGCTTCCAAGTGGATTCCCCACCCCACCCCCTACCTCATCCCTGCTCTGGGGGATGCCATGTCATTCATAGAGCTATGGACAGGTCCAAATCGCAGATCCTTGCCAACAGCCACATGAATGAGCCACATGAAGAGTGAACTCCCAGCCCCAGTTATGTCTCAGAGACTGCAGCCCTGGCCAAAAGCTTGGCCTGACAGATCCCAAGCCAGAACCACCCAGCTAAGTTGCTCCTGGGTTCTGCTCCACAAAAGCTATGAGATAATCAATGCTTGTTGCTTTACGCTGCTGAGTGTGAGATAACTGAGCAACTAATACAGGCACCATTGGCCTTAAAAGACAGAAAGAGGCCACCCCCATATCAACAATCACATATCACAATGGGCTTCTTTATTCATTTTCCCTAATTATTCCTGACACTGCTTCCTCAGCTGACCAACTTGCTCCCTTCCCAGTAACCTTCCTTGCCTGGCACCCTTTGCCTCCAAGAACTAAGCAAATGGGTATTTCCAGACCAACCTGTTTGGAGTTCTGCTTAGCTAAAAAGCAAACTAACGAAGAGTAAAACAACAATGAACTCTCCAAAGAGATAATGTACTTGTCTGACATGGGTATATGCTACTGCAAAATAACTTACAAAGCAACAGCAGCACTCAAAACATCTCACCGCTCTGTTCTCAGTCCCTGACTTTGAGTTACAAGATGAGAATTTTCCAGTCCACTAAAACACATGCTGACATTAAAACGTGTCAGAGGGGTGACAGAGACAAAAGATGTGAATGTCTGAAAACTGAGTCCAGTTCTCAGGAGTGTGTCCCTTGCCCTGTGTGGGCAAATTATCTGAAACATTTACACAGAGATGAAATCCTACAACCATGAACACGAAAGGTCCCTCTGGGTTATTTGGTGGCCATGGGATTCTACTGAACAGAGGCTGATTTAACGTATGTAAACTTAGAAATCCTAGTGGGAACTCAGAGGTTTTCACCACAAGGAGTGCTACTGGGATAAGACAATGTGTGCCTTCTTTAGGCCACGTATGCAGACTTACACAGTATGTTCTCTCATTCCCTTTGCTCCTCTTGCCCCATTCCTGTGTCATACTCCCTTATCTGGGTACTAAACCCTGAAGAGTTAGGGGCAGGTTTCATGACTTGTGGAGGTCTATTACATGGACCAAGGCATTATCCCTTCCTTGTTTGTGGCATGCTTACCAGCTCTCTCAATTGATTTGGAACAATACCATTTCTAACCTTTGAGTAATGGACACAAAAACCAAGCTGAATTTTCTAGCTGTTACACAAATAGCCCACAGCAAATAGCATTGGTCATGGGTACCACGAATCGTCCTTCTTGCTCTACTTGGTTCCCCAGCTCTGCCTACTTCTGATGCACGTCTTCAGTAATCCAGGACACTGGGTAGAAGCTGACATTAAAGATCTGCCCATCCTCAGAACCACCAGACCTAACCCTCTTGTAATAATAAGGGCACACTGAGAAATGCCCAGCTCTCAAGTTAAGCCTCTCCAGTTTGACAGAAACGAGGTCCTTGGCTACCAAGATTGAAAGATGTCCTATAAAAAAGTTGGTATCATCTAAGGTAAGACATGGCTTAGAGACGGTCGTGTGAAGTGGATAAAAACAAACCTTAATTAAAGACAAAAATAAGTCTGTTAGATTTGCTTTTGAAATTATAGGTAGGGAATTTCAAAATATAGCCTATAAGGGCTTCCTCCACTCACCAATTACACTGACAGAATAGATTTCTGAAGCAGCCAACTGGAAATGTAATACATATTACAAGAAAGAAAAATCAGCTTTCACCACTCATATTTGGTGATTTATTGTGTCCACACATGCTAAAGTATGAAAAAGAGTAAAATAATTTGAGATCAAAACCCGAAAACACAGGGATGCCTGGGTGGCTCAGTTGGTTAAGCACCCAACTTTGGTTTAGGTCATGATCTCACGGTTCATGGGTTCAAGCCCCGCTTAGGGCTCTGGGTCAACAGCCCAGAGCATGGAGCCAGCTTTGGATTCTGTGTCTCCTTTTCTCTCTGCCCTTCCCCTGCTTGTGCTCGGTCTCCCTCTCTCAAAAATAAAATAAGCATTACATTTTTTTTTAATGAAAACACAAATGTAGAAAAGAAAATCAACTGGGCCTATATCAGGGACACCTTTTATTGTTCCACCTGTCAGCAAACTCTGGGACCTAGCTGTAGTATTTCAGTTTTGTTGTATAACCTCTGTGTGACTCAGTCTCATGACCTATAAGGTGGAGAACTAGTAGAATCTTCTTTATAGGATTATTATGAGGATTAAATGAAGTCACATATAGAACAATTCCTGGCACAGAGGAAGCATTCGATAAATATTACCAATGATTGTTGCTATTACTTCTATTATCATCCCATTCTGTCTTTGTAAGTAGATCCACATGGCAAAGCCACATCATAAAAGCACAGCATGGCTTGGTAAACAAGCCATCCACATATTATGCTGAGTCCAATGTCTATTGGCATCATCCAAGATGCATGGTGCTCCCATCTATATTATATACAGAAGGTTTTACCAGTAGAGTCAGAATTTTCCAAACCAACTGCCCAAAGCTCCCTCCATTCTGGTCAGATGAGCACTGCTTATGCAACATTTTATAGCTTTCCTCTGCCTTTCTCATTCACATTTGATAAGTCGAATGTTCCAGACAGTCTTTCTGAATGGAAGACCACTGTTTCTCCTCCAGGTCTCTTAATCTCTGTTCGGACCAGTATGCATTAATTGTAACTTTCACCTCTCAAAGCATTCTCTTACTTCCTTCACTTGCCAGTTCATGGCGGGTGCTATTGCCCCCGAGAATTTAATATCTTTTTTTCTGACAAATATTTTGTCCACTCAAAAAAATTAGGGGAATCTGTAGAATTATCCAAAGAATTCAGTTTAGATACTCCATTAGTTCCTAGTAATCTGGTAAAACATTCTCCTTTCTGAGTATGGTGAAGGCAATTTGCCCAGACATTTAATATTGTTGTTTATTTCTATTTAAAATTCAAGGAAAAGGAGATCAGCCACAAGTATAAGGTGACTTATAGTCCCATTCTGATAGACTGATAGACTATAGAAATTATAGTCATGATTATACATAATTCTGCTAGAGTTTGGGTTTGCCTAGGCTGATCATGGGATATTACAGTATAACTTCCCAAGAGGCCACATTTAAGACTAGCCATAGCAAATGAACAACATCGGTAATAATAGTTTTAATTATTTTTTCTAAAGATATTTTTCATTAATTTTTTAAAACTGTCCGTATAAACAAATAGATGATCCTACTTAATTATATCTAAGGGTTACTTCAAACCAGACCAGGTTTCCATACCAATTATAGGCAATGAATCCACTTACTTTGAAATGTTATTTTAACATAAACACAATTGGTTAGGTCAAAGTTTCCTGGGTAATACTAAAGGAGATCTTAATGTGTACGAGAGATGTTTCATATACTATACCATTAGATATTCACAACAAACCTTTGAGGTACATATTATGTTGATGAGGCATAGATATGTCATTACCTTACCAAAGGACCAGAACTAGTAAGAGATACAGCTGAGGTTTGTTTTTTTTTTTTTTTTTTTGAGCCATAACTCAAAAGCAGAAGCCACTTTAGCTATTTCAAGTAAAGAGGGATTTAATATAAGGATAACCATCTACAGAAGAATTAATAGTACTGCGACACTTTTACCAATTGAAGGTACAGACATCTTCATATCAAATTAAAGTAGACATATTTCAAGAATTTATCCCTACCTCAAAATGAGATCCATCACTAGATCTCATTATTTACAATATTAATAAAGAAACATATGTATTACTATAACATGAATTTATTATTTAATACCTTTTCACAGCCAATATAATTGGTTTCCTATAAAATCTTTTGTTTTTTATTTTAATCATTTAAAACTATTATTTGAAAAGGGGTCCATGAACTTCACCAAATGCTGAAAGGTCTGGGACACAGAAATATTAATTTCCCTTGGCCTAGAAGGAAAGGGCTGATTCCTGGAATCAACACACAGAATATGGAATCTCAACTCCTTTCTATCAAACTCCATTATCTTTGCCTTAATCATCACACTCCACTGGTCTTTCAGAGTGACAGCAATCCTTTTAGGTATTTTGAACACGATCAAAAACCTGAGTGATCCCAGCTTGTTTCACACTGATGCAGCCTTGGGAATCCCCAGTGAACACTGGAGGAGTAGTTTTTTTTCATCCATAAGATCAGTCCTTTTCAGGCAGGTCACGGCGGGGGGGGGGGGGGGGGGGGGCGGGGAGGGGGTAGGTGGTGGTGTCATCTTCTACCATCTTTGAAAAATTTCATTCTATTTCCCCACGCACTGCCTTCATATTTGCAAGGTACCTCTTCCAATGACTTCACTAAGGTATCTCAGAACTACACTGCTGACTCCTGTTTTCATCAGGCAGAGTAATGACGTGTGCAAAGATTAAATGTTAGGGTGCTCAGAGGAAGAAATAAAGGTGTTACCCTAAGACTTCTTCCATGAGACATTCAACTCAAAATGCATGTGTGTGGTATTTTCTTTGCTGACAGGGCTTCCATCTGTGAGTATAGCTAAAAATATGGATGAGCTGTTTGTCCTCATTCAACTGAGAAAGACGGAATTAGAAGAGACCTCATTTAACAGATGAAGAGACCAAGAAACATATTCTATCGTGATTAAGGGCTCAACTGTACAGTCAAATAGACTTGGCCTTGAACCGCAACTTCTCATGCTATTTGTGTGACAGTACACACAGATCCTGGTTACAGTCTCTTAATCACAGGTTCATCATCTGTGAAGTGGGGGAATTTACTTCTCAAGATATTTTTTTTATATTAAGTGACATAAAACACATGAGATGACTAGCACACACAATGAATATTATTAGCACAAACAGAGACAAGACTACTCAAGGTCATAAAATGCAGAGCCTTGTCTGAGATGCAGGCTCCTGGCTCTTTCTGCAGTGTTCTTTTCTGCATGAAGACCTTCTGTGTGATGGTTTTCTTTCCTCTAAGACTTGGCTAGGCAGCTGGTGAACTGCATGGCCCCATTCTAGGTTGCACCCAGAGAAGGAAAGCTGTAAAAACACGTTTACATAAGAGAAACTCCATAAGCAAGACCTGTTTCTTCCATCATCACAAAATGAAAGAATAATAGTAGCCAGCCAAAGACATGCATCAAGGGAGCTTTTAATCTTGTACCTGCTAATAATCAGATTTCTGGACTGTGAGCTGCATCTGAGAAATTGACTGCTCTCTTTTCACATCTCTGAGATCCATCTGTAGCACATGCTCAGCCAAGGCTTCTGTTCAAATCATAATCATCTTTGGCAAACTCATTTCCAGGTGATTCAACAGATTTCTGCGAGATGACATGTTCCAAAGTTGTCCTGTCACTCACAAGGGACTCCTTTTACCACCCACTTATCTGCCCAGACTCAAAGGACAGTACCTCCAATGCAGCCCAGTACTCAGGGACTCACAGTATAGGAGAGAACACGTGCAAACAGGCCACGACCCCATAAACTGAGGATTCTGGGGGAACATATGGCAGGAGCTTTTATCTTAATGGAAGAGGCAGTTAGAGAGAGCTACCTGGAGGAAGTCACTTAAGTTGAAGAGGAGCTCAGCAGGTGAAGAAAAAGATTTAAAAACTCGCCAGGCAAATAAAACAGCATATTCCAAGGTCCAGGGGGAGAGAAGCAGAGTGGACTTGAGAAAGTGAAAAAAATATACCCTGTGAGATTTTGGGATTGGTTGGCATTCAATAAAATCTTGCACCTTGGGTTGAGAAAATTTATTTTCCCTAACACCTTGATACACAAAGTTGTTTATGCTACACTGAGATGGAGTCACTGTTTTTCCAAATGGAAGGATCATCTTGGTAAACCTCTAGCTCCAAGCTGGAAAGGCAGTGGTGAGCACCCAATAGCTGCTGGGGTTTGTGTAAGACACAGCAAGGGCCTTAACAAAGACCCTGTGGGCTGGGCCTGGCAGCTGGGCTGGCATCGCTGTACGTTTACCTACCACACAATGAGAATGACTCATGCAGGAAAAAGACAGCATTCCTACTGATAGAGCCACTAAGAGACTCCATACTGGATGGTCTGAGGAGAGGATTTCCACTGGGCATTCCACTTAGTCTCTCAAGCTCATGATAGCCAAAGGAAGAGAGCCAGTCACTCTGAGGGTTCAGTTCTGGTTGAGTCAGCGTAGGGTGTCAGTTTGCCTGGAACTCCGGTCTTCTGGGAACATCAGGCTTTCCATGCTAAATCCAAGAAAAGTGCCAGATGAAGAAAGACAAACTGGTCACCTCACTTTAACCCACTGCAAGTGCACCAACTCTGTGCTGGGCCCCAGGCGAGATGCTGAGGATATGGAGATGGATAAGACATGATTCCTGCTCTTAAGAACGTCTCACAGCACAATTAATGGAAAAGACAAACATGTAACCAAAATAAATCCTGAGACCTCCACATACACCTGTCCTGTTAAAGGGGTGAATTCAAAGAAGTACAACAACTAAAAGTAATTAAAATGCAATTCTAAGTTCTATCTCTCAAAGAATATCAAAGGAGTGTAATTCATCACCCATGTTCTTTTTTTTATCTCCCCCCTTCTCTTCATCTCATCTTCAAATTTCTCTGAAGCTCAACGTGTCTGAGCCTCTGGGGCCAACCTCGCACTAAGCTCCCTCCCAAGGTTTCCTTGGCCCCTACTTACGAGGGGTCTTCTTCCTTCTCTGTTCCCTCAGCATGTACGACTTCCCTGCCAGAAGTGGTTGCTGTGACACAATCTCCTCCGGGACCCTCCCAGGAAGGCTGCGGATGCAGTGATCGCACAACCTCAGTCTTCTCTACCCAGAGAGGAACAGAGCAGGTGTTTTCTCACGTGACTTCTTTTCTGGCAAGAACTTCTCCACCTCAGGTCACTCACATGAGCACATCATTTCCAACTGCTCTGATGAGGGCCATACTGAGGACAATGTGTGTACAGGGAGGTGTACAACCACACAGGGGGGCGCTTAGCTCAAGAACAAAGCAGGAACTAGGTCGCTGGAATGGAAGCAGACTCTGTCCAGAAGCTTTGGGGTTTCCCCCTATGGCAGACCCGGAGGAACTCTAGCTGTGGAGGAAGGGGGGTCCTTTAAGGCTGCACCTATTCAACCCACAAGCAAATGAGCTTGAACACAAAGTAAAATGTACATACCAAGCTCGTGGTGCTCTATTTTCTGAACCACTTAAAAATAGGTTCTTAGAGGGGAAACAGGGAATAGAGATAGCCAGGTCTTGAGGGAACCGTCTATTTGGTCACTAAACATGTGGATTAATTTTGCCCTGAAAGAAAGGCAGAACCTCACTATAGTAAGTGCTAGCAACATATTGGTTGGGGTGTGGGGGGTGGGAGGGAGCTTCTGCACTGTACTTCATAATTGTGCCTTCATGGTCCTTTAACTTTGTCCTCTAAAGAACATCACTAAAATCATGAGGCTGTACAGACTGATATAAGGCCAGATTGCCTTGGTTAGAACACTGACTAGCTGCAGGATCTTGAAGAAGTTATTTCATCTCTCTGTGCCTCAGTTTCCACCTCTGGAAAACAAAGACAATCACATTATCTACCTCATAAGGTTGCTAAGAATATTAAGCAAGATAATATCTCGAAAGTATTTACAATAGTGCCTGGTACGTAAAAAGCATCACATAAGAATTTGTTAAATGACATGATCATTTTCAGTACCATTTAACTTGTACTTAATTTGTGCCAGGTACTATTCTCACAACAGTTCTGAAGGGCAGGCAGTTTTAAATTGCCTCTGGCATATAGCCAGGGAAACTGAGGCTCAAAAAGTAACTCACCAACATCACACAATTGATAAATGGCAAAGTCAGAAGCTAAATCCAGGTCTGTCTGGCATCAAAACCCATCCTGTGGACTCTTTTGCTTTCCTGACTCCCCAAATCAAGTTTTAGAAAACTTTCCCTCCAAAAGTTTGTTGAAGACCTCCCTCTGCACCCAATTCCATCAGATATCCAGAGCCAGACTTGGAAGAACCTCTGGGAACTGCAGTTTACCCAGGGAGAGACACAGCCATGGGCAGGGCCAGCTCCCACCTGGTCCCTGGTAGGTGGGGTCTCAAGCCAAACTTTACTGCCTGATGATCAGCACATGCGCACATGTGCGCACGCGTGCGCGCACACACACACACACACACACACACACACACACACACACACACTTTCAGTGCCTGTGTGGGAGCCAGCACTGTCATTTCTACCAAAACAAGCTGCTCCTTTCCAGCCTCTCTGCTAATTACACTCAGGAGAGCACCTCCTTGAGAATACACTCCCATCTTTGCTGTCAAGGGACCCAAAGGAAACCTCAGATCCCCAGAGCTGTTCCCTTCAGACTAGTCCTCCTTTTCTAGGGGAGGAGCAAGACTTTTGACTCTGGGGGTAACCTGGAGGAGAGGCTCAGGCAGGACAAAGGCAAGGTGAATTCCCCCAACCTAACGCCATAGCTGTGTCTGCAGATCAATAGTAAGAACAGTAAATATGACAGCGATGACCGTGGAAATAGGAACTAACATGAACAGAAAGAGTTACTGCATACAAGGAGCTATTATAGGCAACTCACACACATCATCTCTTATACTGTTCACAACAACCCAAGACAATATTAATGACCCTGTCTGTAAATGCGAAGATGAGACCCAGAAATGAGAAGTTATTTGCCCAAGACCCCACAGCTAGTGAGTGTCAGAGCAGGGGAGAAGGTGCATGTCACCTGACTTATGAGACCATAAGTCTTTCCCCTGCTTGAGGAGACATGGACTGAGGTCCCCACAAGGCCATTTCCCTCTTGAGGCTCTGAGGATGCATCTTCTCAGCAAAAGGCTTTGTTTCTCTGCCCCACCCACGTACCTGTCCCACGCCTTCCCCTGCCAAACTGAAACTGCCTAAGAATTCTCCAGAGCGCATGTGACCAAACCAAATAATGTTTCAGAGATAATTTACATAAATAAACGATTCTGTTCCAAGGTGAGAGACTGTATCAAAGCTTTCCCTGGGGAACATTAGGCTGGCTTTGCAAGCTCAGCAATCAGGCAGGATCCTGCTGCTCTGTACGATGCCTGCCTCTCTTCCTAAGTGATTTTGGCCATCACCCAAATGGGCCCCATCAGGGCATCTGTACTTTTCTGTGGACCTGGGCCTAGAGGGATGTCCCTAGGATAGCTTACACCCTCTGCTTCCTTCCACACAACCTCGGCCTATGTTGCAAACTCCCCTGCTCGTTTTTAAGCTGCTCTACACTGAGAGGTTTCTACCCAGAGCTTTCCTGGAGGTACTAAGACAGGCATTCATGACAAGTGCCCCCCTCTGCCTGGTATGTTTGCAGTTGGAGGGTCCAGCTCAGTCCCACGATCTATCCCCTTGGTGATGGCCATGAGCAGCTGTCTATGATAGGCCAGATCATTCCTCCAAAAGAGTGCACTTGGGTATGGGAACAACTCTTCACAAAGTTTCTCAGCTGATGGAGCCATGGTTGGCTGAGGCTTAGCCTCCTCCTCTCCCCTGGAGCTGATACTTCCAAATTCTTCCTCACCCTCCTAGGATGTCTCCAGGTTGTGTGGGTTTTATGGCTAAGAGAAAGCTCTGATTCCAGTGAGGCTATGTGCTAGTTACATGACCTCAAAAAAAGTTGCTTAGCCTCTCTGGACCTTGGTTTCTTCACCTATAAAAGAGAAATGATGTAACACCTAACCTCATAGAGCTGCTATAATGGCCATGTGATTTAATGCACACAAAGAAATTAGCACAAACCTGGAACAGAATTAGCATCAAAAAACTGGTAATTGTCCATTCCATGTTGGGTGGTAACAGCCCAATGTACCAACCTCCTCACATAGGCTGGGGACTTGGAAGTCTTTGTTTCCATTACTCTGCCTCCTGGGCCTCTACATGTGGGGTATACAGATATGTCAGTCCCAGTACATCCACAAAGAACCCTCTTCTTTTCCCCAAATTAGCATTAACACATGAGACCTTCACAATCTAGTCTACTCCCTTACCTGACACATATAACTTTAACTCTCACTCCACAGGACTAGCTATACATTTCCAAAAAGAAAATAGTGTAAAAAAAAAAAAAAAGAAAGAAAAGAAAATAGTGTATTTCATGCCTCTGTATCTTTGTATGGATTCTTCCTATGTCTGGTATCCCTTTGCCTACTTTTTGGGACTTGCTTGTTCCTATTTCTTTCCATATAAGCATCACCTTCTCTGAAAGCCTTCCTTGACATGCCTTCCACCCAAGCTGGAGCAGGTGACTTCTTATGAGTTTCCATAGGCCCTTGTCCTTTTCCCATCATTGCCAATATCACATTGAATCAGAACGGCCAGTGTAGCAGGTAAGTATCTCAGCCTACAATCTAAATGTACACAAGGAACACCTTTCCTTTGATGCTCAAAAACTGAACTTAATTTCTACTGGAGCTTCCAAATCATAATCTCAGTCACTTCAAGTAGTATTAGTGACCTTAACATATTCTCAGCCAATTTGGTGGCACCCTCAACACCCGTATCTTCCCCAGTTTGATTCTGGGCTCTGAGGGCCTCAAAGAGAATTGAGGCACGGGCAGGGTGGGGAGAGAGATGGATGGAGCACTGCTCTTCAGGTATCATCATTAATTTATGCTGGCATCTGCAGAGATATAGCCCATCCCCTTCTGATCCTCCACTATCTATCTAAAGAGGTCTTACCTCTGCTCCATCATTTGCCCCTCATGTCCAATACTATATCTGGTTATTTATGTTTCTGTCTGGGCACATGGGAATCACATTCTGTGCTCTTAGAAGCTGTCTCAAGGCCACCTACCCTACACACTCCACATACTCCTCTCCATTGCCACTATATGTCAAGATAAATGAAGAACAACTCAAGAATTCTTGCCATCCTTCCAGGCTCCCTCAAGAAAGTTAAGTGTAGATATCCTCCATCCACGGTGTGCCAAACCTACCTGAATACACTGTCAACTGTCCCACCCCGCCTCCCTAGAGCTCATCCCTGAGAGTTATGGAACCCCTTTTAAGGGAAAAGTGCCAATGTGCATTTCTTTTTCCCCCCAATGTACATTTCTATTGCATTCCATCCAATTCTCCTCCTTTAACCTAGATTATCCTTACATTTTATGGATCAGGAAAAAAAAAACCCAAACTCTGATTAGTCTTTATAGTCCCTGAGTCTCTTCAAGGCAAAGATTTTTGGAGTCTCAAATCCCTAAGCTTTTAGAAGTCACAAGTCTTTCCTCTCAAACTATTATCTGTGTCTTGAGTTTTCAAACATATTTTGAAACTTCAAAGCCAAGCCTTGACCCCTTGAGACTCATACCTTTCTGTGTTCTGTTGTCAAAGTCCTTCCCAAAGCCAAGAATGCTTTACGGTCTAGTTTGAATTGGGAATGTGCCACAGGATTCCCCCCGACCCCCGCCACCCTGAAAAATGCAATAAACCAAATACAACAGTAAATGCATCAAAATAGTATCTCACTATCTCTTGACTTGTCTGATTCTCTACCAGACTGTGATCTCTGAAAGCAATTATTTCATTTCTTTGACTAATACCATGTGCTGAATAAGTTGTAGCTGAATAAATAAACAAAACATTGATTTCTGTTCATAGCATTTGAGATTTCAAGAAATAAACAATATAGTGGACTATTAAATACAGTATATATAAGCACCACAAAGAAAGCAAAACACCCTGGATCGGAATGGTAGAGCCAGCAGAATGGCTAATCTTGATTCTTCCACCCAGTGTTTACTAAGCTGTTACTATGAGTCAGACACGGTTACATACATGATCTCCCTTGATTCCATCTTAGCAATGAGAATGTGTAATCTTTTAGGGAATGAGATTCCTAGTGGTCATGGCCCTGTTTTTCCACTAGAAAATGGGAAGGCTCTCCTTCCCCCATAATAGCCACCAAGTGTACTCTAAAGTGAGATGGAGAGCTCAGAGGTCACAGAAAACGAGCATCTTTCTTGGCACCTGTGGCTCTGACCTCATTAGATCTGCAAGTGAAAAACCAGCAAACATATTTATCATTTCGTTTCATGTTTGTATTATCAGCTCTTGCACTGAGATAAATTCATGGAAGTTAATATGGGGAAACTAGCAATAAGCTCAGGAAGGCTCTTAGAAACCTCATATTGCATTTGCCCGGAGGCTCATAATTTGACTTTCAATCAACACAGCTGAAATACGTGGCATGAAAATTTTATCGCAAAAGGGTAATGTGTGTGTCAGAAAGTAACCTCCTTTCTGAGTTAATTATTTGCTTTTAAAGGGAAAATAATATTGCAATGTAAATCACAGGTGCATTGTTCCTCGGATTCTGGCTGGAGCCTGGAGATGACTACACTCTCTAAAATCCTATGCAGTCACTGATTCAGGTTCATCCTAAAGCTATTGCTGTCTAGCTGTATTACCAAATCGGAAACTAGGAAGGAGGCAATTGGGTGCAAGGGAATAACCACTAGACTTAGACAAAAAACTTAAACTCAGCCTTACTCACTTTCTAAGTCACTCATGACCCTGACCCTGACCCTGTTTTCCCATCTCTCTCCTGGAGATAATAGTATGGACTCTGTCTATAGCGCACAGTCGCTGTGGGGACCAAACCAGCTGCTACATGTGAAAGAGCTTTGCGCACTGTGAAACATCGTGCCCTGTGAAAGGAGAGAAGGCAACCCGGCTAACAGACTGATGCTTCCTTACCCTCTTGTAGGAATTTGACAATAACAGCTTGCACTCCTGAAGTGATCACTTGGTACAAACAGGGTACTAAGTGATTACAAATATTAACTCATTTAATCCTCAAACAACCCAACATGGCAGGTTCTATTATCATTCCCATTTATACACATGGAAATGGAGTCAAGGAGAGGCTAAGTCCCTGGCCATCTGGCTCCAGAATCTCTGTTCTTCCTCCCCTGGGTAAGGATGTCTTCCTCTCTCCCAGGCTCCCCTCAGATGTCTTCATCTTTGATCCCGCTATAAAGCCATACTTCTTTGGTCCATAAAATAGCTAAAAGAATCTAAATATATTTCTTGAGGACAAAGTCTGCCTTGGGATCTGCTGCTCCTTCCCCCCTTAGTAATGTATTTATGTATCCTGTAGAGAGGTAACTTCTGCTTGCTGGTCTACCTTCTGCCCTCTGAGGTCATGCAGAGCAGTGAGCCATTCTTAAAAACCAAATATCTCAGACTCTTCAACTCTTTATCCCATCGGACATTCCTAGGACTTTTCCAGATGCTCACTATCCACTTCTGCATTCCTCTGATTTTGTCCCCTAGAACTGGAATGTCCACAATTGCACATATAGCCTCAAGGGTGGTCTGTCCAGGACAGAGGTCAGGACTACACAATCACACACCAAACACAGCTAAAATTCATGCTCAGTTGTCCCACACTGCCATAGCTACCCAAGCTCAGTTTCCCTCCAGCCTGGGGTCTGAAGTCCCTAAGGTATGGAAGCTCTTTCTGGGAGAGAACAAACTTCTTGACTGAGAAAGGCTCAGCCAATTCCATCACCCCAGAGACTGATGATTATGTGTTTAGATTATCTTGCTCCTCACCTTCCACAACCTTCTCAATTCTTCTTCTCATTCTCCTTCCCTAAAGCTCCCTTTTTTCAGCTTCTCTAATCATTTATTAATTAATCCATTCAACAAATATTTATGAAGACTCCACTAAATAACTGCTACTCCAGAACCTGGCATCATAAAATATGAGAACTCTTTGGTGGTTCCAAATAACATGGAGATGAAATGTATTCTTTGAAGTCTTTTGGGAATTTTAATAGATCTGATTTTTTTTTTCAGTCACTCTCTCTGCTTACACAGATATGACTCTGCCTTTGCTTACAGTAGGTGTTAAATAAGTGCTTGCAGAGTTTAATTAAAAGTGCATATCTGTACAATGTACATACGTATGATGATCTGTGACATGTCCAAACAGCTGTTGCAAAGAAAGCAACCGAGAGGCGTATCCACCTTACCTTGTGGGTTTTGACATTTATGCTTTCATCTTGCATCTGCATTCAAAGAGCAGAGGTGTTGTTAAGTCTGTCTATATTTATAAAGAGTTAGCAATTATGAAATATTTTCTTGGGCCTTGACTTTTACGTAGAATTTTTCACTCCCTTTACGTACTATATCGCTTATCTATTGATGCGTCCCAAGCCACTTCAGGAGTCAGTGGCTTAAACAACAGCCATTTCACTGCTTAGAGTGTGGGTTGGCCAGGCTCAGTGTGTATGGCTTACATTTGCTCTACACGGAGTCAGCTAGGATGACTGAACTAGCAACAGAAACCCAAGAAAGCCCCATCTACTTGGTGCTGGCCATGGGCTTGGGTGCCTTGGTTCTCCTCTAGGTGACCTGCCTCTCCACTTGGCCTCCCTGGAGCAAGATCACCTGGATTTCTTTACAGAGTGGGCTGGGTTTTAAATAGACAGAAGCTACATGGCCTCTTAACATCTGGGCTGCCAAATACTAGAACATCATAACTACTATGTTGTCTTTCCCAAAACGAGTCACAGGGTCAGTCCAGATTCAAGGGAGGGAAAAAAAGACCCCACGAAGCAATGGGTGAAATGGCAAAGTCACATTGCAAGACACCAAAAAGACATAATTCACCGGATGCTATTTTAAAGAATCTGCCACATGCAGGCTTTCCAAATGGATGGAATGATGTCATTCAGATGAGAACAGGAGGGTCTCTCCCTCCCAAATTTTATTAAGAAGTGACCTGCAGTGTTTCACCACACCCAAGTATGCTTACCAGGATCAAAGCAGCCCACAAGGAGGACCAATATGAATGAAGGTGGTCCTCCTTGGGGTACGCTTTGAATCTAGTGGGAAAGGTTTAGTTGAAATGGAGACTATTCAAATCCCAGTGCATGGTCTTGCAGTCTGAAAGACCCAGGTTCAAATCCCAGTTTACCAGTTGCCAGTCCTGAAAAACTTCTCAATCTCTATGAGCCTTTTTCTTCCCCAATAAAAAAGTGGACACAACATTACGAGGGGCCTCACAAAGGATTTTGTGAGAATTAAATAAAGTGTTTCAGGTAAAGTGCTTAGCACAGGACCTGATAAAGAGTGAGCATTTAATAAACAATAGCTCCCATTTCACCTGGAACAAAAGCTTTTCCTCTATGGAACACGTTCCTCCTATTTCCAGAAGCCTGGTGTTAGAAGGTAAGCTGGGCTCTCCTTGGCCGGAAGGAGGAGTGAAAATCAAAATAGTGAACAACTCTCCATGTTGCCCTGGACTAGCCAGTGAGACCTGAGGCCAGTCTTAGGGCCCTGCGGTCTTAGCACTAACTCTTCAGTTGCTGGACTAGGGGGCCAGGGGGGTTGGGCACCTGAGACAGGCCATGGCAAGCAGTGTGGCAGAGGAGGGAGGCCATGAAGAGTTTGTAGCAGTTGCAATTGACCAATAAGTACAGAAATATTTCAACGTCATAACTCCATGTATGGCCATATGGGTATGGGCCAGCTAAAACAATGGCCCCCGTCTAGGACAAGAAGTGCCAAGGTCTCTCTTCTGCAGGTGATTTGATTAGTGCAACCAGACTGGAGGAGAGAAGCCAAAATTTCATCCCTCTTGTCTGAAGAAGTGAGGCTGAAAAAGCAACGGATACTCAGCAATGAGTCAAACCAGGGAACAAAAGTACAAACCTACAAGTTTGTCAGAATCCAGCTGCATCCAAGAGCCTGGCAGCCAGCAACAGGAGATAAACAGTAGCAGAGAAACAAGGGAAGCTGAGCATCAGAGGGAGTAGGACACCAAGTGTGCAACTATGAGTCCCCAGAAGCTAGGTCAGCCAAAGAGGTTGAGCTCTTTAAACTGAGTAGATGGAAGGAGAAGGGAGAGTTCCTTGGAAATGTCCACAACTGCTGCTAAGTCCAAAGGTCCATGGTTAGTGCTGTGAGGGCCCAGAAAGTGAGACTGCCCTTGCCTTTGAGGGGCCTGTGTGTACAGTGACATGAGAGCTCACTGCCCAGGCCTTAAGTGGGGGCATCCAGTGAGGCCAGTGACTGCAATGATGAGAAGCAAGAGGTTAGAGGGTGGACTTCAGAAAGAAGGGACAGGACAAAGAACATGAACATGCTGTTAGCAAGAACCTGGTATGTGTGTGAGGGAACCTGCCCTGGCTAAGCCTTGAAGGCTGGGAAAATGGGACAGCTTTGCCAGGGATTTTACCAAGTGACTGGAATGAAAGTCTCCTAAGCCCACAGAAGAAGATCCTATTTCCCAAGCCTACAGTGAAGACATTCCACAATTTGGTTTCAACTTCCTCTACCAGTACCATCCCCCCAAAGTAGAATTGCATGAAATGGATAAAGGACCTAAATGTGACACAGGAAACCATCAAAACCTTAGAGGAGAAAGCAGGAAAAGACCTTTCTGACCTCAGCCGTAGCAACCTCTTACTCGACACGTCCCCAAAGGCAAGGGAATTAAAAGCAAAAGTGAATTACTGGGATCTTATGAAGATAAAAAGCTTCTGCACAGCAAAGGAAACAACCAACAAAACTAAAAGGCAACCAACGGAATGGGAAAAGATATTCGCAAATGACATATCGGACAAAGGGCTAGTATCCAAAATCTATAAAGAGCTCACCAAACTCCACACCCGAAAAACAAATAACCCAGTGAAGAAATGGGCAGAAAACATGAATAGACACTTCTCTAAAGAAGACATCCGGATGGCCAACAGGCACATGAAAAGATGTTCAGCGTCGCTCCTTATCAGGGAAATACAAATCAAAACCACACTCAGGTATCACCTCACGCCAGTCAGAGTGGCCAAAATGAACAAATCCGGAGACTATAGATGCTGGAGAGGATGTGGAGAAACGGGAACCCTCTTGCACTGGTGGTGGGAATGCAAAGTGGTGCAGCCGCTCTGGAAAGCAGTGTGGAGGTTCCTCAGAAAGTTAAAAATAGACCTACCCTATGACCCAGCAATAGCACTGCTAGGAATTTATCCAAGGGATACAGGAGTACTGATACATAGGGCCACTTGTACCCCAATGTTCATAGCAGCACTCTCAACAATAGCCAAATTATGGAAAGAGCCTAAATGTCCATCAACTGATGAATGGATAAAGAAATTGTGGTTTATATACACAATGGAATATTACGTGGCAATGAGAAAAAATGAAATATGGCCTTTTGTAGCAACGTGGATGGAACTGGAGAGTGTGATGTTAAGTGAAATAAGCCATACAGAGAAAGACAGATACCATATGGTTTCACTCTTATGTGGATCCTGAGAAACTTAACAGGAACCCATGGGGGAGGGGAAGGAAAAAAAAAAAAAGAGGTTAGAATGGGAGAGAGCCAAAGCATAAGAGACTGTTAAAAACTGAGAACAAACTGAGGGTTGATGGGGGGTGGGAGGGAGGAGAGGGTGGGTGATGGGTATTGAGGAGGGCACCTTTTGGGATGAGCACTGGGTGTTGTATGGAAACCAATTTGTCAATAAATTTCATAAAAAAATAAAAAAATAAAAATAAAAAAATAAAAAAAAAGAAATTGAAAAAAAACAAAAACAAAGTAGAATTGCATGGAATAGGGAAATGAATAGCACATTCTTCATGGACAGTTATGAGGAGTAACACAGTTAATATACACATGACATGTAAGTTCCAATATGTGGAGCAAATGTGATGACTGTTTCTCCCCCCATGTACAGTTGAGCAAGTTGTGCGCTGCACAAAGTTGTTCAGTCACTGGAAGCCATGCTCCCATGAGATGTATCTCTGTCCAAGGGGTGCTATTTTTTCAATGCCCAAAACTACTGCACAGGGTAGCAGACCTTAAATTCTTCATAATATTTTATGAGAATTAACTTAGATTATGGTCATTTATATGCTTAGCTCTATGTATGACAAAAATTACATGTTCAATAAATGTTCACTGTCACTGCTTTCTTGTTGATGTTTGACGTTGAAAATTTTTTTCCTCCCCTGTCCAGCCTGTTTTCCCATTGCTTGCTGAAAACGGAGCACACACTGACCTCCAAGTTTCTCATCGGCCTGTTCAGGGCACCCTCTGATGGTTAAACCCTCTCCATGATCCAAACCCCTCTTCCCACATCCTCTGTAAATCATTCCCTGACAATTCTTGCCTTCCTCTTTTGAACCCTTGGAGCATCGACTGTCGGCATAATTCACTTGGCAATTAATCATTCTGTGCCTTGTCACAGCTCCCTATTGTAGTTAAACCAATTATGTTGAACTGTCTTTGTACCTTCCTCGATGCCTGTGTCCTCACCCACCCTCCCAACTCCTGGATGTCCTTAAAGCACCCAGCTCAGTATCTGCACCTAGGAGGAGCTAGGTGTATTCATTTGAAGAATCTCAAGAGATACGGTAATGGCCTAAAGAGTTAAGAAGCAAGTGTTTATCCAAGGTTCTGGGATGACTACAAGGAAACCCACAAAAAAGAAAATCAACCAGCACATCAATTGATCAAAACATCCACTTCGGGGGGCCCGTGCGGACAGAGTCGAAGCAGGTAGTTCATGCCTATGGGGTGCTCATTTTCCAGGCTGCTCCCAAATCAAACACACAGTCCCAATGAAACCCTGTGAATTCACAATGAAGTTCTAACAAATGATTTATTAACCAAGGGAACATGGCAGCCTTGGGCATGACTTAATGATCCTTTTGAAACTGGGGAGAAATAAACTCTTGTTTTACCCTTTGTGCCCTTGTCCCTCACCCGGCATCCCATTCAGTAAGAAAGTAGGTACTGACAATGGAATACTATGTAGCAATGTTAAGAATGAAATATGGCCTTTTGTAGCAACGTGGATGGAACTGGAGAGTGTGATGCTAAGTGAAATAAGCCATACAGAGAAAGACAGATCCCATATGTTTTTACTCTTATGTGGATCCTGAGAAACTTAACAGAAACCCATGGGGGAGGGGAAGGAAAAAAAAAAAAAAAGGTTAGAGTGGGAGAGAGCCAAAGCATAAGAGACTGTTAAAAACTGAGAACAAACTGAGGGTTGATGGGGGTGGGAGGGAGGGTAGGGTGGGTGATGGGTGTTGAGGAGGGCACCTTTTGGGATGAGCACTGGGTGTTGTATGGAGACCAATTTGACAATAAACTTCATATATTGAAAAAAAACTGAGAACAAACTGAGGGTTGATGGGTGGGAGGGAGGGGAGGGTGGGTGATGGGTGTTGAGGAGGGAACCTTTTGGGATGAGCACTGGGTGTTGTATGGAAACCAATTTGACAATAAATTTCATATTTAAAAAAAAGAAAAGAAAAAGAAAGCAGGTACTGAGCATTGGGCAAAGTACAGAAGAGGACATAAGACAAAGATCATTTATGTGGACCCCCCCACCCCAGCCCCATCCCTTTCCCCAAAACTCCCTTCTCTACCTTGAAGGTTCATTCCAATACCAACTCCTTCTTGAGCCTTTTCTGGATTCTCCAACCACAGGAATCACTTTCCTGTTAGCATCATTCAACATTTTGGTCAATACCTATAGCTACCAAACCATCTCACAAAACAATCTGTGTTATGCTGCCAAATCCCACCAGGGTTTGGTTCTAGTTTTATAAGATGAGCCATGAGTGTGAGCCTGGAGGTACCACCATAATGCCCGATTTCAAATATTTGTATTATTAAAGCAGATACACTGATTGACTGTAGAAACGGATGAATGAATGGTAAAACATAAAATCAATCTGTATTAATAAAAAGCTTTTTTAACTGTTTTAATGCATGAGGGGTGGCTAGGTGGCTCAGTCAGTTGAGCGGCTGACTCTTGATTTCAGCTCAGGTCACAATCTCAGGGCCACGGAATCCAGTTCTGCTTCAGGTTCCATGGCGAGGATTCATTCTGTCTGCCTGTCTGTCTGTCTGTCTCTCTCTCTCTCTCTCCCATTTTTCTCTCTTTATCTCATGCTATGGCCCTCCCCAACTTGCACATGTGCACTCTCTCTCCCTAAAATAATAAATAAATAAATAAATAAATAAATAAATAAATAAATAAATAAATGTGTGAAATTTTGTTTGAAAATGGGTCCCACCGCTGACAACAAAACAAATAAAAAATGTGAAAAAGACTGCTTCCTATCCTGCATCTGGTAATTAATCCTTAATGTTTTAAAGACTCTTTGGCATTGTTATCTTGTGTTTTCAATATTTAAAGACCATGCATTAATTATTAATTGTGGTGAATTTTTTAAATGTTCTGTAAATTAGGTTGTTGCAGAAACAGCAGGGAGCCGAAGCTGGCGGCTCTGTCATTCTGAGAGAAAAGTTCCAGCTAGGCTTGCTCCTCTCCAATTTGAGGAATTGGACCTGTTCACTTCAGAGTGTGCACAGAAGACGGGAAAGGTGCTGACATCATTTTCTAAGCTTTCACAGAGATAACGCCATCTGCTGTGCTTCCCTAATCCATCCTAACAGTGATAAAATCAGTAATCCCAAAGGGGTCACTGGTGCTTCACCTCCCCCGGCTGAGCTAATTCTTCTTAATCAAACTGGTGTGTCTAGACTTCCTTCTCCTAAGGAGCCTGCAGTGCATTGCCGGGGTTTAGAGTCCCGTGTGAAATTGTTGGGCATTGTGGCCCATCCAGAGTTCTCTCCATGGCACAGATCAAGTACCACAGGTTGTCATGACCTACCATCAAGTATGTCTGAAATCACTCACCATCAGAAATACTTTAAATAAGACTTAAAATACTAGGAGGCAATTTAGCATGGAAGACAAGCATATTCTAGAGTTAGACTAATTTTTACTTGGATTCCCCACCAATTGGCTACATAACCTTGGGAAAGTGACATTAACCTCTCTGAGCTTCAGTTTCCTCATTTTCTTTTTTTTCTTTTAATTTTTTCAATGTATTTTTTTTTTGAGAGAGAGACAGAGACAGAGCACGAGCAGGGGAGCAGCAGAGAGAAAGGGAGACACAGAATCTGAAGTAGGTGCCAGGTTCCAAACTGTCAGCACAGAGCCCAATATGGAACTTAAACTAGTGAACCGCGAGGTCATGACCTGAGCCAAAGTCCGCCGCTTAACCGACTGAGCCACCCAGCACGCCCCTCCTCATTTTTAAAGAAGATAATATTTATACCTGCCTCTTACACATTTTGAGATTAAATAGAATAATGTATGTAAAGTGTTCAGAGGGTGTCTGGCACTCAACAAATGGTAGCTATTATTTTTAGTGAGTGAAGTTTATAAATTACTTGCTTTTATAAAGTTAAATTCACAAGGCATCACTTTCACCGACCCGTTTTCTAAAATGCTTTCTTGAATGACAGAGAAAGTCTGCAGGTGTAGTTAGTATTCAGGAAACTGCTCACAGTCTCAGAAATGCCAAACATAGTGCCTCACACACAAACATTATTTGTCATGTTTGGGGCAGGAGAGATTCACACACGCTTCTCTGGGTAAAGCCAGAAGCATTTCTTTGGAAGTGGAAGGCTCAAGGCTCAGTAGTGATTTTTCTTTCTTTTTAAAGTGTAAGGACTCAGAGATCATGTGTAGAGCTCAAACACATCAAGATTCCCAGCACTAAGAATACATAGCTTTGGAGGGACAGAGATATGGGTTCAAAGCCTACCTTAACCACAAATTGTGAGACCATGAACAAGCTACTTAAAGTCTATCAGTCTCATTCTTCTTTGTTGTCAAATGGGACCAGCAAACATATCTTTGAGAGTTGCTGTAAGGATTAAGTCAAAATACATAAAGCACATAAGCTGGAATTTTTTTCCCCTGTGTGCCATTAAGGAAGACAACCTCTGATCACCAGTCTCCTCACAGATATGGGGATGAAAATAATCTCTTAGGGCTGTTTGTTTTACACTGTTATTACATCATAACTGACATGATAAACTGTGTCTATTTCAGGTGTACAGATTCACAAATCTTGACATATGTGTACAGCCATAAAACAACTACCACAATCAAGATAATGAACACATATCCATCAACCTCAGATGTTGCCTCATATGTCTTTGCAATCCTTCTGTCCTGTCCCTCCCCATTCCATCCCTACCTATGAATTCAGGCAACTGACAGCCACGCAGGGTACAGCATGTGTTCTGTTGTTGTGTAAAATTTTTCGCTCAGCATAATTATTTTGAGGCTCATAACGGTGTGTAGGTATAGTTCATTATTTTTACAGTAAGTAATAATCCACTGGATGGATATAACCCAGTATGTTTATCCTTTTGCTGCTGATAGACATTTGGGTTGTTTCCAGCTTGAGACCGTTTCAAATAAAGCTGTGCTGAACATCTATCTGTATACAAGTCTTTGATACCTCTCAGGTGAGTTCCACACCTAAGAGCAGAATGATTGACTCACAGGGTGTAAATAATGTCTGACTTTTGAAGAAATGAAAAAACTGTTCTCCAGAATGCACACACCATGACATTCCCACTAGCAGTGTATGAGAGTTCCGGTTTCTCCGCATCCTCACCAACATTAGATATGGTCAATCTATTTAATATTACCTATTGTAAACAGTGTGTAGTAATATCTCACTTGTATTTCCCTAATGATTATGTTGATCAGTTTTTCAAGTGCTTACTTGCCATTCTTCACTGGAGTGTATAATTAAATATTTCACCCATGTTTTTATTGGGCTGTTTTCTTATTTTTGAGTTTTCAGAGTTCTCTGTATATTCTGGATAAAAGCCCTTTATCAGATACAGGTTTTGTGAATGTATGTTTTCAGATTCTGGGCTGTCGTTTCATTCTCCTACAGTGCTTTTCAAAGCTTTCAGTCTGTCACCATTAAGTATTTGTCTTTTTAAGGGTTTTTTTTTGTACATATCTTTTCAGTTGAGGAGCTTATATTCTATTTCTACTTTGAGGAAAGTTTTCATCAGGAACAGAGTTTGAACTTTGTCAACTGCTTTTGCTCATACGTTGACTTGATTATATGGCTTTTCAGTTTTGATTTGTTAATATGATCAATTACATTGATTTTTTAAACATTAAACCAACTTTGAATTCCTGGGATAAAGCCAATCTTTTTTAGATACTGTTGAATACAACTTTTAAAATTTCGTTTAGAATGCTTATGTGTATATTCACAACGTTGGTCTGTAGTTTTCTTGTAATGACTTTCTCTGATGTTGCTAACAGGTTGATGCTAGCCTCATAGAACTAAATGAGAAACGTTCCTTTTCAGTTTTCTAAAAGAATTCATGTAAGATTAGTGTAACTTTCTTCCTTAAATGTCTGGCATAATTCACCAGAAAGCCATCAGAGCAGTGACTTTTCTTTATGGGCAGTTCTCTTAAGATTTATAAATTGGATAGCATTATTCAACTTTATCTGTTTCTTAGTGAATGAATGCTGGTAATTTGAGTCATTTGGGGGACTGTCCATTTCATCTAAAGTGTCAGATTAGTAAGCATAACATTTTTGATAATATTCCTATAACATCGTTTTAACTTGATTCCTGTAGAATCTACAGCGATGTCATTTCTCTCATTCCTGATATGTGTCTTCTCTTCTTTTCCCCTTATTAGTCTGGCTTCAGGTTTAATTTTACTGATCTTCTAAAATAAATGCTTTTCATTTCATTTTGATTTTTATCTATTTTTTTTGTTTTGACTTTTAGCAATTTCTGCTTTGAACTTTATTATTTCCTTTCTTCTCCTTACTTTGATTTAATTTGCTCTTTTTTTCTGTTTTCGTTTTTTTTTTTTAAGGTCATATCATACCTGACGTCGTTGATTTGTAAATTTTATTTTTTATTTTTTTAATCTTTTTAACGTTTATTTATTTTTGAGAGAGAGAGAGAGTGTGAGTGGGGGAGGTGCATAGAGAGAAGGAGACACAGAATCTGAAACAGGCTCCAGGCTCTGTCAGCACAAAGCCCGACGCATGGCTTGAACTCACAAATGATGAGATCATGACCTGAGCTGATGCTGGACACTTAACCAACTGAGCCACCCAGGTGCCCCATCTTTTTTCTAACATAGGTGTTTAGCTCTATAAATGACACTAACTATAATACTTTTTAGCAGCATCCTACAAATCATCACATATTGCTCTTTTAATTCTTTCAAAATACTTTCTAATTTCTCTTCTGATTTATTCCTTGATCCATGTGTTATTTAAAAATATTTTATTCAGTTTCTAAACATTTAAAGATATTTCAGAGTTCTTTCTGTTATTGATTTCTTTTTAAAAAAAATTTTAATGTTTATTTATTATTTTTGAGAGAGAGAGAGAGACAGAGCATGAGCTGGAGAGAGACAAAGAGAGAGGAAGACACAGATCCTAAGCAGGCTCCAGGCTCTGAGCTGTCCGCAAAAAGCCCGACGCAGGGCTCAAACTCACAAACCATGAGATCATGACTTGAGCTGAAGCGGGACACTCGACTGACACCCAGGCACCCCTGACTTCTAATTTAATCCTATTATGATCAGATATCATATTGTTATCCTTCTAAATTTATCAAGACTTATTTTATGGTCCGGTGGTCTATGTTGGTAAATGTTCTCAGTGCACTTGAAAATAATTTTATTGATGCTAAGAAAGCTATATAAATGCCAATCAAGTTAGGTTGGTTGATACTTTTGTTCAAGACTACTATGTCTTTGATAAATTTTTGCCTGCATGTTTGAATAGAGGTATAAAATCTGACTGTAATTATGCTTTTGTTTTTGTTTTCTGTGGTTCTATCAGTTTTTGCCTCCTGTATTTGGAAGCTGTGTTATTAGGTATATAAACTTATAGGACTGCTATGTCTTCTTGATATATTAACCTATCTATCATGATGAAATTACCTTCTTTACCCCTGGTAATATTCTTTGTTCTAAAATGTATTTTGTGTAATATTAATGTTACCACCCCAACTTCCTTTTGATTACTGTTATCAACATACATATTTCCCCCTTCTTTTACTTTTGATTTACATGTGTTTTCATATTTCAAATAGCATATTATTGGGTCTTCCTTTTTTATCCAATCTCACAATCTATGCCTTTTAGAGAAGTTACACTGAATGTGCCAATTAACATATTAAGTTTTTCATCTTGCTATTTGTTTTCCAATTGTCTCCTTTGTTTTCTTTTTCTCGTTTCTTCCTTTTCTGCATTTATTTGCATTGGGTATTTTTTATAATTTCTATTGTTGGTTTACTAGTTTGCTATGTTGTTTTAGTGGTTTCTTTAGGGTTTATAGTATATATATCTTTAACTTACCACAGTTTATCATCTACTAATATTATATCACTTCATACACAGTATAAGAACCTAACAATAGCATTCATTTCCCACCTCTCGGTTTTTATGCTATTAGTGCCGTAAATTTGCACATGTATGTATGTATTATAAACTCCAAATACAGTATTGTTATCTTTGTGTGAATAGTCAATTATCTTTTAAAGAGATTTAAATAATAAAAAATCTTATATATTTACCTATTAATTACCATTTCTTGTGTACTTTATTTCTGGGTATAGATTCTTATTTCCATCCAGTATGATTGTCCTTCTGTCTGAAGGACTTGTGTCAACATTTCTTTTAATGTGGTTCTGATGGTGATGCATTCTTTCAGCTTCTGTACGTCTCAAAATGTCTTTATTTTGTCTTCATTTTTGAAAGATATTTTTACTGGGTATAGAATTCTAGGTTGACAGCCTTTTTTAAAGTCCTTTAAAGATGCTATTTCATTCTCTTATCACTTGCTTTTCTCCTGATGAGAAATTTTCTGGCATCTTCATTTCTCTATACATGATGTTTCATTTCCCTCAGCTTTCAAGTTTTTCTTTTTGTTACTAATCTTGAGAAGTTGGATTATGTACCTTGCAGTAATGTTATTTATACTTCTCATGCTTGCACTTCATTTAACTTCTTAGATTTGTGATTATCAGGTGAGGAATAACTAACCTGGAGTTTCAAATAACATAGTGTACACAATCCACTGGTATTAAAGATAAAACAACTTATAATTTACTTACAGCCAACCTGAAGTTTTTTTCCTTTTTAGCCTTCCTGGATCAAAGGCTAGAATCAGGGATGGGATCAGGCTTCATGAGAGGTGTCTCAAACCTTTTCTGGGGGTCAATCCAGTACCATAAGGATTTCTATCAATGGGAGACACTTGAGGCAGAGTCTTGTTTTCCACAAAAAAAAAAGGGGATAGGTTGGATAAATAACAGAGACTTGGCATGGTGAGATGAGGGAGTTTTGGCAATTTGACACACATCAAATGGGACTCAGCCAATCAAAGAAGTCTCAAAGTGTTTCCCAAGACCGGCTAAATTCACATGCATCTAAGGTGGATGTGGTCTGTGGTCCAGACTTTTCTAAGAGCTTTAGAGTTCACTGCCAAATATTAATGCAAAAAGGAAGAGGAGAAGGAATAAATTGAAGAGGAGAGGAAAGGGGGACAGAAGAGAAGAGAAAATGTTCAAGTTTATGACTGCATTCTAAAATCATGGCTTGGCACATATAATGTAAGAGTACCTGGCTGTCATTCCCTGTCTCCTTTTACATGTCCATTGGGAATAGATGCCCTGGAGGAGAGCTGCAAATGATTCTTCAGATGCACCAGGATAGATGATATAGGGAAAGACAATTTTTAAATGCCTTTTTCATGGTAAGTGATCATAGATACTGGTGTGGAAATAACAGAGCTAGGTCTAAAAGAGAGGGAAAATAATTACGTTTCTAAATTGTAGATTTTCTATATCCTTTCTGAGTAAGAGAAACAAACTTAGAAATAAAAGAACTCCAAAAAGATTTCATGATGAACATAGTACTGTCTGCTGGCAGGGACAATAGCTGGACTTTGGCAAAGTAACATGATTTTGGCAAAGTATTGAAACCTGGAACATGTAGAAACAATACAAATGCGAGGCAGTGGCTTCTTGTGACATTGTTGATACAGAGAGGCCTCTTTACGCTATACACTCATAGAAATACTTGATAAAACTTTCTTCACAAAACATATTTGAAGTTTATGTGAAAGAAACAAAGAAAAAGAAAGCCCTAGCAGTCAGAAATGAATAGGAAAGCATTAAGAGGAAGCTACTGTTGTTGTGAATCAAGGGAGTAATGGACCATAGGCTTCAGGGTTTGGAAGCTGGGGTTTTAGATCCACTCAGGAACCTGGGATCACATGGGACACAGATCTACATGATAAAGACACAGTAACACATGGCACATAGCTGTCATGGACATACAGAACCCCTGCTGTCTAGTATTCCACAGTATTACTACACCAAAATGTATTTTTCTGTTCTCCAACTATAACATTTCAGTGAATTCTGGTCTTTATGAATATAGACATTGCTACTATGAAAACTCTTATAAAATTCTCCTGGTGTGCACAAAAACAATTACTTCTTTAGGGTATATGCCTAGGAGTAGAACTGCTGAAACATAAGGTATTATAAGTTGCTTACAAAATAGGATATTTTCAGATGTTTTAATTTTTACTAACTGATGCATATAAAATGGAATTTCATTATGGTTTTCAAACTACAATTGTTTGATTATTGGTGGAGTTGATCATCATTTATGTGTTTACTGGCCACTTAAGTTTCTTTTTCTGTGATATACCAGTTTATCTTTTGTCCATTTTTCTATTGAGTTTTTGAGAAGTTATTTATATATTCTAGACCCTTTTCAAGTACATGTATTATAAATATCCTCTTTCATCTTCTGGGCATTTTTCACTTTGTTCATGGCAGTTTCTGTTGAACTTTTAAAACTTTTAACTTTACTGTAGTCAAATGTAACTCTCTGTCCTTTGTAGTTTAGAATTTTTGCCACCATTTTAAATCACTTCCTACCCCCAACGTCATAATATATTCTCCAATATTGTTTCCCAAAGGTATATGGTTTTAATTTCACCCTAACTTTTAGTCATCTTTTAGGAAAAATCCAATTACACGTTTTAATACATAAATGAAGCCAGTACCATTTATTGAAGTTCATCCCTTCACCCACTGATTTGCAATTCCAATTTTGTCTGAAATCAAGCTTCCATGTATGTGAAGTCTATTTCTGGATTTTCTATATAGATTCATTGGCCTATTTTCTACCTATATACTAATACATCACTGAATTACTTTTGTAGGCTTAAAATGAATCTTAATATTGGCTAAACCAATCTCCCTCACCATATTTTTCTCCTTTGAGAAGTTGTGGTTATCATTAAACTTAATTCCCAAAACCGAGCAAAAGACCCACTACCCACTGCCCACCCCCCCCACACACAGAGACAAACCAGCTTTTACACTATTTTTTAAAAGTTTAGTAAAGAAAGATAAAGCAAAAAATATTAACAGATACATGACATGATAATATTAAATTATACTAAGGTAAAATGTACCCTTAGAGATAAAACAGTGTCTTACTTAATGGTGGAAAAAATTTACCAGGAAGATATAAAAATCCTGATCTGGTATAAATGAAACCACTCAGTTTCAAAACACATTTAAAAAAATAAAGAAGTAGACGTGAGAGGAGAAAATGATCAAACCCCACGGGGTATTTTAACACATCTCTCTTCAAAAGTGACAAGTCAAGCAGATAATAAATAAATAAATAAATAAATAAATAAATAAATAAAGGAATACAAGTTTGAACAACAAAATAAACAATATTGATCCTACAGACATAGCCCACAAATAAAGTAAATACGTCCTTTTCAAGCACACATGGATAATTCACAGAAATTAACAACGTTCTGCACCATAAAAGAAGTTTCCATCAAGCAATCAATACCAAACACTACAGGATAATAACATTCAGAATCAATAGCAAAATGACAGCTTTGCAAAGTCCATATGTCCAGCTCCCACAGAGTTTTTCATAAATTGCCATGCTCTTGGAAAGGGACGCAGTGAATGGCCTCTTCCATGAGAGTAAAGAAAAAAGGACCCAACACTGTGGCCTGTGGAGTCAAGCAGACTCCAGCGGGGATTCCAGCTCATTACTTAACAGACTTGTGACCTTAAGGAAGTGACACAACCTGCGTGTGCCATAGTCTCCTCACAGCTGGAATGGAAAGTGTCTTTTTCAGCACGCTGTGTGAGAATTAAATGAGATAATATACAGCACTTGGCCTAAAGTAAGCCCACATAGAAATACCTGATGTTTGGGTTTTTTTAGGTTTTATTTAAATCTGTTTAGTTGTTGGTATTATTATTATACTAAGGTTTGTTCTTCAACATAACAAAGTAAACTCCTCTTAGGTTTTCTACCCAGTCACAAGGCACCCTTTTCCAAATCTACACCACAGATTTCCAGTTCAGACACAGAACCCACAGCAGAAGAGGCGAAGAACACTAGCTAGCTTCAAATTTCTCACACTTCATTTCTTTAGGTGTTCACTTCTCCTTTTCCAATTTCTTATCAAAAACATCCAAAGAAGTCATTCCGATTTGGCTACCTTTTGCCAAACATGTGGACTAAATGCCCCTGTCCTTTCCTCTTTGAAATCCTTTGAACTCTGCAGATGAGTGTGGACCTGTGGATACCTGAAATACTGATGAACTAGCAGCCAAGTGACTTGGATTAGAAATCCTGCCCTGTCTCGGTTGGTCTCTACATGACTCTAAAGAAGTCTAACAAGGAAAGTTCCTTTTTGAGAAGATTTGGTGATATGGGAGAAAGCCTGTGATTACCATAAATAAATAAATAACTGTACTGGAATGTGATCATGACTTTTGTCTTTATTTTGTTCTGCACCTGTCTCATTGTGAACCATAACCTGTGCTTCTTCTGTTATCATAGGCTGAAGCCAACCCACGGAGGGTCATGAATGCCAAAGTGACTTGGACTTGCCTGGCTCAGTCTCCTCCCAAGGGCCACGGACTCACTGGGGAGAAGTACTGTGTCCAACTTGTCTTTCTATCCCAAATACTTAGAATCTGGGCTTGCAGGGTGCTCAGAGCACATCTGTCCAAGAGAATGAATGATGACACGAATAGATGAAGAGGGATCGAATTGGACATGCAATCAGGTCCATAAGAAAAAGTATAATTGACAAGAGTGTAAACAGTACATTAGACAAACACAAATAATGAAATGCACAAAGGGCACTTTCCTTTTTTCTCCCAGTGTCTCTCTCATTTTTTCCTTATTGAAGTATAATCAACATATACTTGACCACAAATATTTAAACGGAACTATAAGACAAATTTTAACATATATACAATGTCTTTTAACCATCTGCCAAACCAAGACCACCCTCAAAACTTTCCTCCTTGCTCCTCTTTAACAGGCTTGGAAATGGGAGGTCTGTGGGTAGGTTTGCCCAGAACGCTGTCAGGAGCAACACCTGTTGCGGGAGCGAGGGCAGCAAGACTGGAGGCAGGAAGGGCTTGGGTTGAACTGTGATTAAGAGATGGCTGAGTCCACAGGGAGAGAAGCTGCCCCACGTTGAGACAAGGGAGGCCATCCTATTGGCCACTTCCACTGGTCACTAGATATGGACTTCCTCACAAGGAGAAGCTTAACCTTGGCAGTTCCCTTTGGCCCAAGGCATTTGTGGGGAGGGACTCAGCTGCCAACTTAGCAGGCAACATTCCCAGCAGTCGCAGGAGCCAAGAACCTGCATCCTGAAGGGGGATCTGTGCCAAGCACCACAACATACACCTCCAGCGGGGAAGGTAAAGGATGCAAGGGTACCTAGGCATGGTCCCTGCCCTCCTAGAGTGAGGAAATCAATGGTTTTGACTTTATAGGAAAGAATCCATTCTAATGAAACCAAAGCTTCTACCTGCATTGTGCCATGCACCGCTCTAATCTCTGTACTTCTATTACTACATTTCCACAACCACCTTATGAGGCACCTGAAGCACAGAGAAGTCACATAATCACCCAGCATCACAGAAATAGTGAGCTCAGCTCTAACAATAGAAATTCCAGGCTGTTTTGTCCTATTCAACATCTCTAATACCACAATCTCCTGCCTCTCTCAACTTATATTTCACTCAGATTTTTTTATTATGTTTTATATTGCATATCTTATCGTGTAAAAGGTACTACTGTTGCATGTTATGTTCAAAATGGGAAACTGGCAGTTTGGCACACACTGATTCTGTAAATCATGCAATGCCTAGGTTAGAAATTACCCAAGTAACATCTGCAAAGTTATGTGATATTTTGTCACTACATTAGGAAAGGATATCATTATAACTTGTAATCGTTGATGGAGTGAAAACATCACCCTAGAATTAGTCTGATTCAAAGGAATTGGAAATGGGAAACATGCACGCACACACGCACGTGCGCGCGCGCGCACACACACACACACACACACACACACACACACTCCCAGGGAAGAAATTTAAGACCCAGGCACAGAACCTTGTTTCTTATTCCCCAGGAAATGGTCATTTTTTACTGAAATTATCCTAGTAACTCAGAGATATCAAGCTTGAGCCATGCAGCTCTCTGACAAAATTCATTACCTATTGTGTCTGACCAGGCTCAATCAGAGAAGCAAAATCACTATGACAAATCAGATATTGTAAAAGATGAATCATATGGATTTGACTTCACACAACCAGTGGAGCAGGCTAAGTAATCTTTGAGAAACTATTCCACCTGCTTCTGGTATTGGAGGTTGAATCTGCAGACAAGGCCATCAGGAAGAGCAGGCAGATGGGCAACGGAGAGAGCAAGGAGAAACTGGAAGCTATGAAGCCTAGAGAGGACTAGTACCCACTGCAGTCTCTCCCTGCCTCCAAGCTCCCACTGTGATGACGGCGGTATCCTGCAGAGGAAGCTGGCACCCTTCATCACAAAGCTAAGCACAGTTTTGAGCCAAGAATCAGAGAAGCTTAAAGGCAGAAATGCAGCAGGAGCTGGAGGTGAGCCAGCAGATCATCTACCAGATGTGACAACATGTAGAAGGCAGCAGCAACACCTTGTGCCCTGTGGTGACCTTCTAGCATAAACAAATATGGCTGCTGCTTCAATTCCATCTGCCACATCTCCTGCAAAATGCCTCTGATGGTCCAAGTGACTTGGAATTATTCATGGGAAATGTAGTTTTAGCTAGGTGGACATAACATAAATTTACCACACCCATTTTTGAGGGCAGATCTGGCAGTAAAAGGAAGTTCCCAGATGCCCTACCTGAGAAAATGTTACCTTAGATCTTCTCAAAGTAGCTCTTGACATTATATAGGGTGAAACTTAGTCTTTGTTCCCCTCCTACTACCAAAAGAAATGTTGATTAGTTACTAAATACTTGACTGTGGATTTACAGCCATTACCTTAGTTAATTCTTAAGTTTAGTACTATATTTATTACCCCTACTTTGTAAATAAATGCAATGAAGCTTAGAGAAGTTAATAGACTTACTCAAAGCAACACAGCAAATTGCAAATCTGGGACCCACATATGGAGTTATGATTCCATAACTTCTGCCCATCACCAATTCAGTCTGTTACTGCTGTAACACTAGAGAAAATTGTCTCAGTCATCACCTTTTATGAAAATCTGAGAAGAGCCACTCTTTAGTGCATTGGTGTAGCCCTACTTACTTTTTCCTGGGTGTATACTGAGAGTCAGAGACCCACAGAGAATTAGCACTGGAAGTGTCTATCCCTAGAAACAAAGAAGAGGGGGGAAAGAGGAATAAAAGTTCAGGAATAAAGTGAAAGGGGGAATCATGGGTCTGTAAAGGGAATATTCAGCAGAACTAAGGTGAGAAGAAGAAAGGTGTATGAGCAGAGAAAGGAAAGTACTGGTATTTTCTAAAGGAAAAGAAAGATTTTTCTAGAGTCATGAGCAGGTTAAGACCAAATCAGGAGTGAAGGCTGTGGTGGGAGACAGAAGTTGTACATCTCTCAGTAAGACCTCTGTAAACCTGCCAGCTCAGGACCAAAATGGCCCTATCATTCCCTAGCTTGACTAAATGCTAGTCAGGTTTCCCTTTTCTTAGAGCATTTAACTTTAGAAAACCTGTACTCTAAATCCTTTCTCTCTGCTTCTTTGAGATGTAAATCTGTTAAAAAGCTTCTCACCAGTTTTACAATCCTGTAGTGTCTTTCCAAAAGGGCTTGGGAGCCATTCCCTTGGAATGTAAATACGGGTGCAAGGTAGATAGCACCCCCATATCCTAGTTTCTGTGAGAAGATAGGAGCCTAATTTCCCATGGACACCTTTTTCCAAGCTGTAAAACTATCTCCTGTCACAAGGATACAGAAAGTTTAGTTTGGGGAAGGCCAATTAGCAAATACACATGGCGGATCATCCTCCCCACCCACCACCCCAGCTGCTAAAATGTGCCACCCCCATGTGTCACTAGAGTAGAATCCAGATTGGGGTCTAGCCTCTCATCTTCTTGCAGTAGCCTTGAATCAACTCCTTCTTACATGTTGAACTTTGTCCAGTGCAACTTTTGCTTTGACTGTCATAAGCCCAATACGGAATGGGAAGCACTAAACTGTGTTCTACCTATGGAGAAGAGATTTATTATTCAAGGGAAGATAAAAGCATTAACAAAACAAAACAAAACAAAAAAAAAGAGCAATTCAAGCACCTAGGGAGCCAAACTGTGAGAAAGACAGAATAGAGGTTTAGAATACAGGCTTTGGAGTTCATGACTCAGGTCTAGGTCCTCTGACCCCCTCTTACTGCTTTTACTACTGTTGCAACACCAGACCCATTATTTACCCTTATTTTTTTCTATGGCCCAGCAAAACAGTGCTAGTAATAATAGTGCTGGTTGTATGGAGAATTAAATCAATGTGCATAATGCTCATATGACTAGGGTCTAACTAAGACTCAAGAAAATTATCCTTCTTATCTACCCAGAGGGAGGTTTTTCCCTCCCACTTTGCTATCTTGAGATATTTCAAACCTAAAGAAAAGTCAAAGAGTAATAAAATGCCCTCATTTCCTTTACCTAGATTCACTAATTGTTCACATTTTGAACCTCTCCCTCTCTCTTTCTGTATCTCTCTCTCTCTCTCTCTGCCATTTGAAAATAAGTTGCAGACATCATGCCTAAATACTTCATGACTGAACGCTTCAGCATCCATTTCTAGAAAATAAAGACATTCTCTTACATAACTGAAATGCATTAACCACACCCAAAAAGATGTAATAAGATCATCTGTTGGGAGGGGGGAGCAGTTAAAATGGTGAAGAAGTAGAGGGACCCTGGGCTTTCCTCATCCCTCAGACACAGCTATATTGAGGTCAGACCACCGGGAACACCCAGGAAATTGATCTGTGGAGTGGCAGAAGGATCGCCACAGTTGGTGGGAAACAGCTTGACAGGTGCAAGGGTTACATCAACAAACAAATCAAATGACACCTAATCAAAGGTCCAAACACTCCACCACCACAAGGAGGAGGAGCTCTGCAGAGGACTTACCAGAGAGAGCAGCCAAAACGCAATAGCAAAGTACACGCAGCATATACCAGAAACACCTCCTGAAGTGCCAGGCCCCGGACAATGTATGACCCCTTTTTAATACAGCAGTACTCTCAGGTGCAAGAAACATAACAAGCTTTTAGAACATGCCAGAGACAGAAACTTAGCCAAAATGACAAGACAGAGGAATTCTCCCAAAAATAAATGTCAAGAAGAAACCACAGCCAGGGACTTGCTCAAAACAGATAAAAGCAATTTAACTGAACAAGAATTTAGAATAACAATCGTAAGACTACTAGCTGGGCTTGAGAAAAGCATGAAGACATCAGAGAAGACCTAAGAAGTAGTCAGGATGAAATAAAAAGTGTTGTAACTGAGATGCAAAACAAACTGAATATAGTGATAATGAGGATTTAAGAAGCAGAGGAGATAATAAGTGATATAGAAGATAAAATTATGGAAAATAATGAAACTGAAAAAAAAGAGGGAAAGGAAATTATTAGATCACGAGGAGAGACTTAGAGAACTAATTGATTCCCTGAAATCCATATCACAGGAGTGCTAGAATAAGAAAAGCAGGAAAAAGGGGAAGAAGGTTTATTTGAACAAATTATAGCTGAGAATTTCCCTAAACTGGGGAAGGAAACAAGAATTCAAGTCCAAGAGACACAGAGAATTCCCCTCACAATCAACAAAAACAGGTCAACAACACAACATATCAAAATGAAACTTGCAAAATACAAAGATAAAGAGAGAATTCTGAGAGCAGGGCAAAAGGCCCTTTACCTATGTAGACACAAGGTTAGCAGCAGACCTGTCCACTGAAACTTAGCAGGCTGGAAGGGAGTGTCAGAAAATTTTCAATGTGCTGAATGGGAAAAATACACAGCCAAGAATTCTTTATCCAGCAAGGCTGCCATTCACAACAGAAAAAGAGATAGAGTTTCCAGACAAACAAAAACTAAAGGAGTTCATGACCACTAAACCTGCCCCATAAGAAATTGTAAGGGCAACTCTCTGGGGGGGGGGGGGGGGGGGGAAGAAGACCAAGGCAACAAAGATTACATAGGACCAGAGAACATAACCAGAAACACCAACTCTACAGGTAACACATGGGACTAAATTCATATCTTTCAATAATCACTCTGAATGTAAATGGACTAAATCCTCCAATCAAAAGACAAAGAGTATCAGAATAGATTTTTTTAACACAACACATTCATTAACACATTTTTTAACACAACACAACATTATTTTAACAAAAACACATTCTGTTACTTTTTTCAACTTATTTTTTTTTAATTTTTTAATTTACATCTAAATTAGTTAGCATATAACACAACAATGATTTCAGGAATAGATTCCTTAATGCCTCTTACCCATTTATCCCATCCCCCCTCCCACTCCCCCTCATAACCCTCTATTTGTTCTCCATATTTATGAGTCTCTTATGATTTGTCCCCCTCCCTGTTCTTGTATTATTTTTGTTTCCCTTCCCTTGTGTTCATCTGTTTTGTCTCTTAAAGTCCTCATATCAGTGAAGTTATATGATATTTGTCTTTCTCTGACTAATTTCACTCAGCATAATACCCTCCAGTTCTATCCATGTAGTTGCAAATGGCAAGATTTCATTCTTTTTGATTGCCGAGTAATACTCCATTGTATATATATATACCACATCTTCTTTATCCATTCATCCATCGATGGACATTTGGGCTCTTTCCATACTTTGGCTATAGTTGATAATGATGCTATAAACATGAGGGTGCATGTGTCCCTTTGAAACAGCACATCTGTATCCTCTGGAAAAATACCTAGTAGTGCAATTGCTGAGTCATACGGTAGTTCTATTTTTAGTTTTTTGAGGAACCTCCATACGTTTTCCAGAGTGGCTGCACCAGCTTGCATTCCCACCAGAATGGATTTTTTAAAAAATCCATCTATATGCTGGCTACAAGAAGCTCATTTTAGGCCTAAAGACATCTGCAGACTGAAGGTGAGAGGATGGAGAACCATCTATCATGTTAATGGAGGTCAAAGGAAAGCCAGAGTAGCCACAAATATATCATACAAACTAGATTTTAAAACAAAACCATAACAAGAGATGATGAAGAAGGGCATTATACCATAGTTAAGGGGTCTATCCATCAAGAAGATTGAGCCATTATAAATATTTATGTCCCCAACTTGAAGGCCACAAATATATAAATCAATTAATAACAAACATAAAGATACTCATTGATAATAATACCATAATAATAGGACACTTTAATACCATTCTTACAATAAGGGACAGATCATCTAAGCAGAAAATCAACAAGGAAACAATGGCTTTGAATGACACACTGGAACAGATGGACTTAACAGATATATTCAGAACATTTCATCCTGAAGCAGAATATATATTCTTCCCAAGTGCAGATGAAACATTCTCCAGAATAGATCGCATACTGGGTCACAAGTCAGCCCGCAACAAGCACAAAAAGATCAAGAACATTCCATGCATATTTTCATATCACAACACTATGAAACTTGAAATCAACCACAAGTAAAAATTTGGAAAGCACTCAAATCCACAGAGGTAAAAGAACATCCTCCTAAAGAATCAATGAGTAAACCAGGAAATCAAAGAAGAAATTAAAAAATACATAGAAGCAAATGAAAATGAAAACACAACGGTCCAAATTCTTTGGGATGCAGCAAAGTCAGTCTTAAGAGGAAAGTACATTGCAATTCAGGCTTATGTCAAGAAGCAAGAAAGGTCCCAAACACACAACCTAACCTTGCACCTAAAGGAGCTAGAAAAGGGGCAGCAAATAAAGCCTAAAACCAGCAGAAGAAGAGAAAGAATAAACATTAGAGCAGAAAAAGATATAGAAACAAACAAACAAAAACCAGAACAGATGAATGATACTAAATGCTGGTTATTGGAAAGAATAAACAAAATCGATAACCCGTAGCCAGACTTATCAAAAAGAAAAGAGAGATGACCCAGATAGATAAAATCACAAACAAAAGAGGAGAGACCAAACCAACACCACAGAAATACAATTATTACAGAATACTATGAAAAATTATATGCCAACAAACTGGACAATCTGTAAGAAATGGACAAATTCCTAGACACTCACACATTACCAAAACTCAAATGGGAAGAAATAGAAAATTTGAACACATCCATAACCAGCAAAGAAACTGAATCAGTAATCATAGATCTCTTAACAAACAAGAGTCCTGGCCAGATGGCTTCCCAGGGGAATTCTATCAGACACTTAAAAAAGGGTTAATACCTATTCTTCTCATACTGTTCAAAAGAAAGAAAGAAAGAAAGAAAGAAAGAAAGAAAGAAAGAAAGAAAGAAAGAAAGAAAGAAAGAAAGAAAGAAAGAAAGAAATGTAAGGAAAGCTTTCAAACTCATGCTACAAAGCCAGCATTATCTTGATTCCAAAACCAGACAAAGACTCCACTAAAAAAGAGAATTAAAGGTCAATATCCCTGACAAACCTGGATGCAAATATTCTTAACAGGTACTAGCACATCAAATTCAACACTACACTAAAAGAATTATTCACCATAATAAATTAGTATTTATTCTTGGGATGCAGTTCTGGTTCTATATTTTTAAATCAATCAATGTGATACACCACATTAATAAAAGAAAGTGTAAGAACCATATGATCCTCTCAATATATGGAGAAAAAGCATTTGACAAAATACAGCATCCTTTATTGATAAAAACCCTCAAGAAAGTAGCGATAGAAAGAATATACCACAACATAATAAAGACCACATATGAAAGACGAACAGCTAATATCATCCTGAACGGGGAAAAACTGAGAACTTTTACCCTAAGGTCAGGAACATAACAGGGATGTCAAATCTTACCACTGTTATTCAACATAGTGTTGTAAGTCCTAGCCTCAGCAATCAGACAACAAAAAGATTTAAAAGGCATACAAATTGGCAAAGGAGAAGTCAAACTTTGAATCTTCACAGACAAGACTATACTCTACATGAAAATCCTGAAAGACTCCACCAGAAGACTGCTAGAACTGATACAATTATTCAGCCAAGTCACAGGATACAAAATTAATGTATAGAAATTGGGTGCATTTACATACACCAATAATGAAGCAGCAGAAAGAGAAATCAAGGAATCAATTCCATTTATAATTATTCCAGAAACCACAAGAAACTTAGGAATAAACCTAACCAAAGAGATAAAATATCTGTCTGCTGAAAATTATAGAAAGCTTATGAAAAAAATTGAAGACACAAAGAAATGAAAAAACCATTCCACGCTAATGCATTGGAAGACAAATTTGTTAAAATGTCTATACTACCCAAAGCAATCTACACATTCAATGCAATCCCTATCAAAATAACACCAGCACTCATCACAGATCTAGAACAAACAATTCTAAAATTTGTATGGAACCAGAAAAGACCCTGAAGAGCCAAAGTAACATGGAAAAAGAAAACCAAAGCTGGAGGCATCACAATTCCAGACTTCAAGTTGTATTACAAAGCTTTAATCATCAAGACAGTATGGTACTAGCACAAAAATAGACATGTTGATCAATGGAACAGAACAGAGAACCCAGAAATGGACCCACAAACGTGCGGCCAACTAATCTTAGACAAAGCAGGAGAGAGTATCCAATGGAAAAAAGAGTCTCTTCAAAAAATGGTGGTGGGAAAACTGGACAATGACATGTAGAGGATTGAAACAGGACCACTTTCTTACCCATACACAAAAATAAATTCAAAATGGATGAAAGACCCTAAATGTGAGACAGGAAACCATCAAAATCCTAGAGGAGAACACAGGAACAACTTCTTTGACCTTGGCCACAGCAGCTCCTTACTAGACATGTCTCCAGAGGCAAGGGAAATAAAAACAAAAATGAACTATTGGGACCTCATCAAGATAAAAAGCTTCTGCACAGAGAAGGAAACAATCAATGAAACTAAATGGTAACTGACAGAATGGGAGACGATATTTGAAAATGACATATCAGATAAAGGGTTAGTATCCAAAATCTATGAAGAATTCATCAAACTCAACATCCAAAAAATAAATAATCCAGAATGGGATTAATGAATGGGAAGAAGACATGAAGAGACACTTTGCCAAAGAAGACATCCAGATGGCTGACAGACACAAGAAAAGATGCTCAATGTTGCTCATCATCAGGGAACTACAAATCAAAACCGTATTGAGATACCATCTCACACCTGTCAGAATGGCTAAAACTAACAACTCAGGAAGCAACAGATGTTGGCAAGGATGAAGAAAATCGGCAATATTTGCACTGTTGGTGGGAATAGAAACTGGTACAGCCACTCTGGAAAACAGTATGGAGTTTCCTTAAAAAATTAAAAAGTATTACTACCATGCGACCCAGTAATTGCACTACTAGGTATTTACCCAAAGGATACAAAAATGCTTATTTGAAGGGGCACATGCACCCCAATATTTACAGCAGCAGTATCAACAACAATCAAATTACAAAAGAGCCCAGGGGTGCCTGGGTGGCTCAGTCGGCTGAGCGTCTAACTTTGGCTCAGGTCATGATGTCACAGTTTGTGAGTTCAAGCCCCGTGTCGGGCTCTGTGCTGACAGCTCAGAGCCTGGAGTCTGCTTCAGATTCTGTGTCTCCCTCTCTCTCTGCCCCTCCCCTGCTCATGCTCTGTCTCTGTCTCTCAAAGATGAATAAACGTTAAAAAAAAAAAAAGAGTCCAAATGTCCATCCACTGATGAATGGAAAATTACTCGGTGATCAAAAAGAATGAAATCTTGCCATTTGAAACAATGTGGATGGAAATGCGTGTATTATGGTAGGTGAAATTAATTCAGGCAAAGAAAGACAAATATCATATGATTTCACTACTATGTGGAATTTAAGAAGCAAAAAAATTAACATAGGGGAAAGGAAAGAAAAAGAAGATAAAAATGGAGGCAAACCATAAAAGACTCTTAAATACAGAAAACAAACAGGATTGCTGGAGATGAGATGGGTGGGGGATGGACTAAATGGGTGATGGGCATTAAGGGGGGCATTTGTTGGGATGAGCACTGGGTGTGGTATGTAAGTGATAAATCAATGGGTTCTACTCCTGAAACCAATACTACACTGTATGTTAACGATCTTGAATTTAAATAAATAATGTACACTAAAAAAAAAAAAATCATCTGTTATTCAGATGATATTTAAATTTCTTCAAATGTTTCCAAAATGCTTTTTATTGTTTTTGTTTTTTACTTCCTGATCCAAGATCCATTCAAGGATCACAAACTTCTCTGTGTTGTTCTTGCCTCTTTAGTTTTTCTGAAACTAGACAAGTCTGCCATGTTTTGTGTGTTAAGTGTTTTTTATGACCCTGACATTTGTAAAGACCAGTTACCTTTTAGAATAAACCAGATTCTATACATGCCAGTTATTTTCCTCATTAGATTCAGGTTTCACTGTAGCTGCAAAACACACAATCTTTTTAAATATACATGCAGCATTTGACAACATAGATCATATGTGGGGCCATAAAACAGGTCTCAAAAATGTGAAAGGATAAAAGTCTTACCGGAGAAAAGCAACGGAAGATGGCGGCGTAGGAGGATGCTGGGCTCACCACGTCCTGATGATCACTTAGATTCCACCCACATCTGCCTAATTAAGCCAGAAAACTAGCAGAACGGACTCTCCGGAGCCAAGCATAGACCAGAGGCCCAGGAAAGGGGGTAGGAAGGGCAGAGAGGCGTTGCATGCTACATGGACTGTCAGGAGGGAGCCAGGGCAGTGGAGGGGCAGCCCACCTGGCAAGTCGGAATCCCCGAGTCTGGCTTGCAAAAGCGGAGGGGCCGGAAGGAGTGTGTTCTGACAGCCAGCGGGACTTAGTATCTGGAATGTTATAAGTCAACAGCTCTGCTCAGAGAGCGGGAGGGAGAGTTGTTGAGGCCCGGAGGACAAAGCTCAGCTCAGCAGCGAAAAAAGGCACTGGGAAGCGCCATCTCCCTTGCCCATCCCCCAGCTAAAATCCCAAAGAGAACCAGTTCCCATCACAGAACTTGCTTGCACTGCGCAAACACCCAACACTGTGCTTCTGTGGATCCATTTCTCCCACGGGTCGGCCTCCGACCTGGTGCTGCAGGGCCCCTCCCACAGAGGACCACGGAAGGCAAAGTGAGCTAAGCCTGCCCCTCCTGTCCCTGTGCACCTTGTGGATCCATGCCAGCTAATATGACAGATCCCATAGAACAGCACCACAAGCCATAGAAGCAGCATCCACAGTGTGCAAGTAGCCCAGACAGGGGCCACACCACTCCACAGTGAGTCCTGCCCCTAGGAGAGGGGAAGATAAGGTACACACCAGTCTGACTGTGGCCCCAGCATTGGGCTGGGGGCAGACATCCGGTCTGACTGTGGCTCCATCCACCAACAAAGTTTCTCCGGAAAGCACAGGGGAAGTGCCCTGCAGTTCTGCACCACTCCAGGAACTAACCAAAATGAAGAAAAGGAAGAATTCTCCTCAAAAGAAACTCCAGGAAGTAGCGACAGCTAATGAACTGATCAAAAACAATTTAAGCAATATAACAGAAAATGAATTTAAAATAATAGTCATAAAATTAATCACTGGGATTGAAAAAAGTATAGAGGACAGCAGAGAATCTATTGCTACAGAGATCAAGGGACTAAGGAACAGCCAGGAGGAGCTAAAAAATGCTATTAATGCACTGCAAAATAAAATGGAGGCAACCACAGCTCGGACTGAAGAGGCAGAGGAGAGAATAGGTGAATTAGAAGATAAAATTACGGAAAAAGAGGAAGCTGAAAAAAGAGAGACAAAAGAATCCAGGAGTATGAGGGGAGAATTAGAGAATTAAGTGATGCAATGAAATACAATAATATACGTATAATAGGGATTCCAGAGGAGGAAGAGAGAGAGAAAGGGGCTGAAGGTACACTTGAAGAAATCATCGCTGAGAACTTCCCTGATCTGAGGAAGGAAAAAGGCATTGAAATCCAAGAGGCACAGAGAACCCCCTTCAGACGTAACTTGAATCTATCTTCTGCACAAACTATCATAGTGAAACTGGCAAAATACAAGGATAAAGAGAAAATTCTGAAAGCAGCTAGGGATAAATACGCTCTAACATATAAAGGGAGACCAATAAGACTAGTGACGGATCTATCTACTGAAACTTGGCAGGCCAGAAAGGAATGGCAGGAAATCTTCAATGTGATGAACAGAAAAAATATGCAGCCAAGAATCCTTTATCCAGCAAGTCTGTCATTTAGAATAGAAGGAGAGATGAAGGTCTTCCAAACAAACAAAAACTGAAGGAATTCGCCACCACTAAACCATCCCTACAAGAGATCCTAAGGGGGATCCTGAGAGACAAAGTGCCAGAGACATCACTACAAGCACGAAACCTACAGACATCACAATGACTCTAAACCCATATCTTTCTATAATAACACTGAATGTAAATGGACTAAATGCTCCAACCAAAAGACATAGGGTATCAGAATGGATTAAAAAACAAGACCCATCTATTTGCTGTCTACAAGAGACTCATTTTAGACCTGAGGACACCTTCAGATTGAAAGTGAGAACTATCTATCATGCTACTGGAAGTCAAAAGAAAGCTGGAGTAGCCATACTTATATCAGACAAACTAGACTTTAAATTAAAGGCTGTAACAAGAGATGAAGAAGACATTATATAATAATTACAGGGTCTATCCATCAGGAAGAGCTAACAATTATAAATGTCTATGCACTGAATACAGGAGCCTCCAAATATATAAACTAATTAATCACAAACATAAGCAACCTTATTGATAAGAATGTGGTAATTGCAGGGGACTTTAATACTCCACTTACAACAATGGATGGATCATCTAGACACAGGATCAATAAAGAAACAAGGGCCCTGAATGATACATTGGATCAGATGGACTTGACAGATATATTTAGAACTCTGCATCCCAAAGGAACAGAATATACCTTATTCTTGAGTACACATGGAACATTCTCCAAGATAGATCACATACTGGGTCACAAAACAGCCTTCATAAGTATACAAGAATTGAGATCATACCATGCACACTTTCAGACCACAATGCTATGAAGCTTGAAATCAACCACAGGAAAAAGTCTGGAAAACCTCCAAAAGCATGGAGGTTAAAGAACACCCTACTAAAGAATGAATGGTTCAACCAGGCAATTAGAGAAGAAATTAAAAATATATGGAAACAAATGAAAATGAAAATACAACAATCCAAATGCTTTGGGATGCAGCAAAGGCAGCCCTGAGAGGAAAATACATTGCAATCCAGGCCTATCTCAAGAAACAAGAAAAATCCCAAATACAAAATCTAACAGCACACCTAAAGGAACTAGAAGCAGAACAGCAAAGGCACCCCAAACCCAGCAGAAGAAGAGAAATAATAACGATCAGAGCAGAAATAAACAACACAGAATCTAAAAAAACTGTAGAGCAGATCAATTGAAACCAAGAGTTGGTTTTTTGAAAAAATAAACAAAATTGGTAAACCACTAGCCAAGCTTCTCAAAAAGAAAAGAGAGATGACCCAAATAGATAAAATCATGAATGAAAATGGAATTATTACAACCAATCCCTCAGAAATACAAGCAATTATCAGGGAATACTATGAAAAATTATATGCCAACAAACTGGACAACCTGGAAGAAACGGACAAACTCCTAAGCACCCACACACTTCCAAAACTCAAACAGGAAGAAATAGAAAACTTGAACAGACCCATAACAAGTGAAGAAATTGAATCAGTTATTGAAAATATCCCAACAAAAAGGAGTCCAGGACCAGATGGCTTCCCAGGGGAATACTACCAGACATGTAAAGCAGAGATAATGCCTATCCTTCTCAAGCTATTCCAAAAAATAGAAAGGGAAGGAAAACTTCCAGATTCATTCTATGAAGCCAGCATGACTTTAATTCCTAAACCAGACAGAGACCCAGCAAAAAAAGAGAACTACAGGCCAATATCCATGATGAATTTGGATGCAAAAATTCTCAATAAGATACTAGCAAATCAAATTCAACAGCATGTAAGAAGAATTATTCACCATGATCAAGTGGGATTCATTCCTGGGCTGCAGGGCTGGTTCAACATTCGCAAATCAATCAATGTGAAACATCATATTAACAAAAGAAAAGATAAGAACCATATGATCCTGTCAATCGATGCAGAAAAAGCATTTGACAAAATTCAGCATCCTTTCTTAATAAAAACCCTCAAAAAAGCCCACAGCTAATATCATCCTCAATGGGGAAAAACTGAGAGCTTTCCCCCTGAGATCAGGAACATGACAGGGATGTCCACTCTCACCGCTGTTGTTTAACATAGTGTTGGAAGTGCTAGCATCAGCAATCAGACAACAAAAGGAAATCAAAGGCATCAAAATTGTCAAAGATGAAGTTAAGCTTTCACTTTTTACAGATGACTTGATATTATACATGGAAAATCCAATAAACTCCACCAAAAGTCTGCTAGAACTGATACATGAATTCAGCAAAGTCGCAGGATACAAAATCAATGTACAGAAATCAGTTGCATTCTTATACATTAATAATGAAGAAACAGAAAGACAAATAAAGAAACTGATCCCATTCACAATTGCTGCAAGAAGCATAAAATACCTAGGAATAAACCTAACCAAAGATGTAAAAGATCTGTATGCTGAAAACTATAGAAAGCTTATGAAGGAAATTGAAGAAGATATAAAGAAATGCAAAAACATTTCATGCTCATGGATTGGAAGAATAAATATTGTTAAAATGTCAATACCACCCAAAGCTAACTACACATTCAATGCAATCCCAATCAAAATTGCGCCAGCATTCTTCTTGAAGCTAGAACAAGCAATCCTAAAATTTGTATGGAACTACAAAAGGCCCCAAATAGCCAAAGGAATATTGAAGAAGAAGATCAAAGCGGGAGGCATCACAATCCCAGACTTTAGCCTCTACTAAAAAGCTGTAATCATCAAGACAGCATGGTATTCGCACAAAAACAGACACATAGACCAATGGAATAAAATAGAAACCTCAGAACTAGACCCACAAAAGTATGGCCAACTAACCTTTGACAAAGCAGGAAAGAATATCCAATGGAAAAAAGGCAGTCTCTTTAACAAATGGTGCTGGGAGAAGTGGACAGAAACATGCAGAAGAATGAAACTACACCACTTTCTTACACCATACGCAAAAACAAACTCAAAATGGTTAAAGGACCTGAATGTGAGACAGGAAACCATCAAAACTCTAGAGGAGAAAGCAGGAAAAAAACCTCTCTGATCAACTGCAGCAATTTCTTACTTGACACATCCCCAAAGGCAAGGGAATTAAAAGCAAAAATGATGTATTGGAACCTCATGAAGATAAAAAGCTTCTGCACAGCAAAGGAAACAATCAATAAAACTAAAAGGTAACCAACGGAATGGGAAAAGATATTCGCAAATGACATATCGGTCAAAGGGCTAGTATCCAAAATCTATAAAGAACTCACCAAACTCCACACCCAAAAAAACAAAAAATCCAGTGAGGAAATGGGCAGAAAACATGAATAGACACTTTTCTAAAGACAACATCCAGATGGCCAACAGGCACATGACAAGGTGCTCAACGTCACTCCTCATCAGGGAAATACAAATCAAAACCACAGTCATATGCCACCTCACGCCAGTCAGAGTGGCTAAAATGAACCAATCAGGAGACTATAGATGCTGGCGAGGATGTGGAGAAACGGGAACCCTCTTGCACTGTTGGTGGGAATGTAAACTGGTGCAGCCGCTCTGGAAAACAGTGTGGAGGTTCCTCAAAAAATTAAAAATACATCTCCCCTATGACCCAGCAATAGCACTGCTAGGAATTTACCCAAGGGATACAGGAGTACTGATGCATAGGGGCACTTGTACCCCAATGTTGATAGCAGCACTTTCAACAATAGCCAAATTATGGAAACAGCCTAAATGTCCATCAACTGATGAATGGATAAAGAAATTGTGGTTTATATACACAATGCAATACTACGTGGCAATGAGAAAGAATGAAATCTGGCCTTTTGTAGCAACATGGATGGAACTGGAGAGTGTTATGCTAAGTGAAATAAGTCATACAGAGAAAGACAGATACCATATGGTTTCACTCTTATGTGGATCCTGAGAAACTTAACAGAAGTCCATGGGGGAGGGGAAGAAAAAAAAAAGAGGTTAGAGAGGGAGAGAGCCAAAGCATAAGAGACTCAAAAACTGAGAACAAACTGAGGGTTGATGGGGGGGAGGGGAGGGTGGGTGGGTGATGGGTATTGAGGAGGGCACCTGTTGGGATGAGCACTGGGTGTTGTATGGACACCAATTTGACAATAAATTTCATATTAAAAAAAAAGTCTAGGGGCGCCTGGGTGGCGCAGTCGGTTAAGCGTCCAACTTCAGCCAGGTCACGATCTCGCGGTCCGGGAGTTCGAGCCCCGCGTCAGGCTCTGGGCTGATGGCTCAGAGCCTGGAGCCTGTTTCCGATTCTGTGTCTCCCTCTCTCTCTGCCCCTCCCCCGTTCATGCTCTGTCTCTCTCTGTCCCAAAAATAAATAAAAACGTTGAAAAAAAATTTTTTTTTTAAAAAAAGTCTTACAAAAAGTGTACTCTGCACTGGTATTAAATTAGCGAAAAGATATTAGAATATAACAATAAGATACTTAGAAAAAACCCAATATTTGGAAATTAAGCAACACATCTAAGTAATCCATAGATCACAGATGTAATTATAAGAAAAAAAACTGAAATTAAACTGAATGTTCTTGAAAACACAGCATCTCAAAATTTGTGGGATATAGCTAAGCACTGCTTGAAGGAAACTTTGTAACTTTGAACACTTACTTCAGAAAATAAGAAAGGTCTTCAGTCAGTGACCTAAAGTACAAGTCAAACCCAGAGTAAACAGAATGGAGGAAATAATAAACATAGATAGAAATTGATAAAACTGAAACCAGACAAACAAGAGAGAAAATTCCTCTAAAAAATAATTAAACTGATAAACACCAAGAATGATCAAAAAAAAAAGGACACAAATTACCTATAAAAGAGGTGACACCACTGAGAAAGTTACTGATCTTAAGAGGATAATGAGAAAATATTACAGTTTTATGCCAACAAACTGAACCACTTAGATGAAATGGACAAATTCCCTAAAAAACACAACTTACCAAAATTGACCTAAGATTTACATTAAATATTTTTTTAGCAAATATACTACCTAGATGATGTTTTTTACTTCTTCCTGCATTACTTCAGGAGATACATAATGTTAGATTATCCCACTTGAAGATATACCAGGTATGATTACTTGGTTAAGGTGTACAGCATCAAATATGAGCATTATAAGAACATATTTTCCTTTAGCTCAAATATCTCTAGGGTGATACTTTGAGACCATGTAAATATCCTGTTCCCCAAAAATCTTTAACCCAATGATTTCATCAGTCATGGATCATTCTATTTGGAATAACTGGTAATTGATACTTAATAACAGATTAGATGATGTGAAATGTGGATTTTCTAATTGTGTTAGTGCATCTACATTTATTGGCCACTATTCTTTTATAAAAAGAGCTTTCTTCTATCTCTCTCGATGTCTCCCCCCTCTTCTCATCACTATGAACTCATGAATTCAGTTTTTACTCAACATGTTATAATCAATGGTCATCATTCTTTTTAATGTGTAACTTGTACCAAGCCAGCTTTTGTACTTTTCTTTTTAATGAACCCATTAGTCTTTGTGCACTTACTTGCTTTTTGACATGAGATTTTTCAGGCTTACCTTGTAAATTCCCTGCTCTGGGCCTAGACATAGCCATTTCTCTAAGAAGCATCATTAGTATTTAGAAATCCAGACCTAGGAGCTAAGTGCACTCACTGCTACTGAAGTGGATTTGCTTAAAGCTCTTTCAGTGAACAGAGATAGGAAGTGTCTATGTGTGGCCATGGTATCTATCAATCTATATACATACATAATAAGCTTGTATTGAGGCCTCTCACTGAAATCCAACCCTATCTATATCCTTTGTCCTCACCTAGGAATGTAAAAGCTCTGCTTCCCAAAAACATCAATATATTTACTCATTTGCTGTATCCTATTATGCAAACAAAACAGTTTCAAAATTATACCACCCAAACCATTACCAAGAACAAAGCTGCTAAGCAAATATTAATCATTCTTTGAAGTTCTCTTTGACTTTATAATATGTTCTATTTAGGATGTATAGTCATAGCTCTATAAGCCCAGAGTTACTTTTTTTTCCTCTGTGTGATTATTATCAATTTGACATGAAGTTGGGTTATTCTTCTGTTTGTAATCAAATTTATTGCCTGTTGTTTCATGTTTTTGTTAATTTTTTAACTTTTCAGATATTTACATAGTTGAAAATTAAAACTATATAAAAAATTTTCTACTAAAAGAAATCTCACATTCACCCCTATATCCTCCACACTATCTCTACATACCTTGTAAGTAAATATTTTCATTAATTTCTGGTTGATATATCCCATTTCACTTTGCAAGAATAAGCAAGTTCCCCTTCTTTTTTACATGATATGTAGATATGCACACCACTGTATCCTGGACTTATGGACAGCTTCTTTATTCTTCTTCTTTGGCTACACTTCATACAACTGTATGGAGCACTATATTTAATTCAATCGCTCTCCTTTGAGTCATCATTTAGAATGACTGTAATGTTTTGTTATTGTAACTTATTCCTGAATGAAGACCTTGCACATATGCTATTTCATATTTGTAGGCAAATTTCTAGAGATGGAACTTCTGGTTCAAAAGGTAAATGCATATATAATTTTTGTTAAATATCATCAAATCCCCTACAAAGGGGTTGTTATCATTTTGCAGTTGCAGCATAAATGTGTAAAAGTATCTGAATTTCCATAGCCTTGACAGATGTGTTCCTAGGTTTTGGACTTTCTATCAATCTGATAGACGAGAAATGGTCTCTCAATAAAGTTCTCCTTGACATTTTATTATAAGTGAAGACGAATTATCTTTTTTTTTTTGCAATTAAAGCCCATTTTATATTTTTTGTGAATTCTTTTGAGTTTTTATTCATTATGTCATATTTTGCAATTTTTTATTGATTTTTAAGAATTTTGTTTTTGACTTATTTATTTATTTTGAGGGGGGAAAAGAGAGAATCCCAAGCAGGCTCTGCTCTGTGAGGACAGAATCAGATGGGTTAACTGACTGAGCCACCCAGGGGCCCCAAAAATTCTTATGCGTTATAGAAATTAGCCTTGTGACCATCATATAAGTCTCCTGATTTTTCTTTTTTTTTCCCTTTTTTTTTAATATATGAAATTTATTGTCAAATTGGTTTCCATACGACACCCAGTGCTCATCCCAAAAGATGCCCTCTTCAATGCCCATCACCAAAATGTTGAATGATGCTAACAGGAAAGCGATTCCTGTGGTTGGAGAATCCAGAAAAGGCTCAAGAAGGAGTTGGTATTGGAATGAACCTTCAAGGTAGAGAAGGGAGTTTTGGGGAAAGGGATGGGGCTGGGGTGGGGGGGTCCACATAAATGATCTTTGTCTTATGTCCTCTTCTGTACTTTGCCAAATGCTCAGTACCTGCTTTCTTTTTCGTTTCTTTTTTTTTAATATGAAATTTATTGTCAAATTGGTTTCCATACAACACCCAGTGCTCATCCCAAAAGGTGCCCTCCTCAACACCCATCACCCACGCTCCCCTCCCTCCCACCCCCCCATCAACCCTCAGTTTGTTCTCAGTTTTTAAGAGTCTCTTATGCTTTGGCTCTCTCCCACTCTAACCTCTTTTTTTTTCCTTCCCCTCCCCCATGGGTTTCTGTTAAGTTTCTCAGGATCCACATAAGAGTGAAAACATATGGTATATGTCTTTCTCTGTATGGTTTATTTCACTTAGCATCACTAAGTCTCCTGATTTTTTACTGGTGTTTTGACTTTGCATATAGTGGTCTGCCATGTAAAAAAATTTTTTTTATTTTTTATATGATTTATATTAGCCATCTTTTCTTCTGTTGTTTCTGGATTTTGGATTATAGTTTGAAAGTTTCTTCATGCTCAGGTCAAGAGATAAATCAGCCATTTTTTTTGTACATTTAGATCTCTGATCTACTTGGAATTTGATCTGGCAATTTGTATGAGATATGAAAGTATTTTTTCCCAAATGACTAGCCAGTTGTCCCCAAACCCTTTATTTTAAAAGGCCCTATTTTCCAGGGTGCCTGGGCACTGAATCAATTAAGCATCCAACTCTGGATTTCAGCTCAGGTCATGATCTCAGGGTTCTTGAGTTTGAGCCCCATGTCTGGCTCTGCGTTAACATCACAGAGACTGCTTGCTATTTTCTCTCTCTGCCCCTCCCCTGCTCATTCTCATTCTCATTTTCTCTCTCTCTCTCTCTCTCTCTCTCTCTCTCAAAATAAATAAACTTTAAAAAATAAAATAAAAGTTCCTATTTTCCAAAATAGAGGGAATTTGAGACACAGAATTCGTTTTATGAGTGATGGACAGCTGAGGAGGCAAACAAGCTCAGAGACTGACAACCACAGGAAACCACCACCAGCTCTGGGCTAAAGTATCAAAGAGAGAAAGAAATGTTCCTGAAGCCCTGGGCCCTGGGCCACCAAGCAAATGCAGCAATCATGACTGCCTGTCCAGTGAGATCTGAAGACTCCAGAAGCTGCACTTGCTGCCTAAGAGAGACAGAGAGACAGAGAGACAGAGAGAGAGAGAGAGAGAGAGAGAGAGAGAGAGAGAGAAATGCTTCCTTTCTTTCTGCCCTCCAATCTCCCATCAGTGGTTCCAATTGGCCAAATTCAGATGGAAGTCAGTTAATGGAGGGCCTAGGACATGCATCCTACAGAGTTTAGCTTTCTTGCAAAATAGAACAGAGATGGAAGAGGGGCAAGTGTTGCCCTGAGGACAAAGGGGTCGCACAGTACTCACTGAAAAAATTAAGACAAATTCTTTATATTGTCATTAAAATGAACGCTCAGAAGATATCATGTAACTTATTCATACTCTAGTAGCCAAATTCCTCTAAGTAAATTTTAAAAGGTATATATGGATTTAAAGACAGACTGTAATACAATCTTTTTATAGGTCAATCATGTGTCCTGAAAATAATCTGGATCAGTAAGATATTTATTGTATATGTGTTTGGCATGAAGCAGGATTGAGGAAATTAGTAATGTGGGGATGCAATTAGAAAGATTTTAAAAATATAATTAGTCCTGCAGAAATCAGAAACATCCAAGAAACTGATATTGAGATCAAACATAACTGAAAACAAATGAACAAAACATATTTAAATGTTACCTTAAAACATTAAAAATGAATTAAAAAAATTATAAGTCATATACAATGAATGCAGGAGTTTCTAGATACTCTCCTCAGAGGAAGCAAAAATTTCTTCCTGAGAAGAAACTTCTTCCTTTCTTCTGTTTCTGAGAAGCATAGATACTTCTCAGAGGAAGTAAAAATTTCTTTTTTATCCTTCATAATTTCTCAAGTGCTGTATTTTTTTTAATTTTTTTTAACGTTTATTTATTTTTGAGACAGAGAGAGACAGAGCATGAACGGGGGAGGGTCAGAGAGAGGGAGACACAGAATCTGAAACAGGCTCCAGGCTCTGAGCTGTCAGCACAGAGCCCGACGCGGGGCTTGAACTCATGGACCGCGAGATCATGACCTGAGCCGAAGTTGGCCGCTCAACTGACTGAGCCACCCAGGCGCCCCTCATGTGCTGTATTTTTTAAGAAAGTGATTTGCTTTATTTTAAAAGTTAGTAAGCTTCATTAAATATTGATTTAAAAACACTTTTTATAGGTCTTGGAATTTTAGATATATGTATACCTACCAATCATAACATAAAATCTAGACTGTATGACATACTCAAAAGAACAAATAATGCTCTGAAATTCAAATCTGGGGCATAAAATTTATATTCAATAATACATTCATCTCTGAGATTAGGCTGAATTATCCAGATGAGTCTAATCCAATATCATGAACCTTTACAACAGAGAACCTGTCCCCAGGCTGTGGTCAGAGGAAGGGATATGATGATAGAGGCAGGGTCGGAGGACCTGCTCAGCTATTGCTGCCATTGGAGATGGAGGAAGGGGGTCATAAACCAAGGCGTGCATGTGGTCTATAAAAGCTGGAAAAGTCAAAGAAAGGGAGTCTTCCTTACAAGCTCCAGAAAGGAATACAACCTTGCTAATACGTTGATTTTAGACCAGTGAGACTTTATCAGCAGAATTATCAGAAAATAAATTTGTGTTTTAACCAGCACCCCCAAAATAATAATAATATATGCCATCTCTAGGTGTTACATTTTAATGTAATTTTTTTAGAAATATGAACTTTAATAAATGTAACATTCTATATTATACCTTAAGAGATCCATTACAATAATCATCTATACATCCTAATCTAGCAAAATCCAAATATAGCCCCAATATATGATAGTTGCCATAAAACAAATATTTTGACTCTTGAAGGAATGATTTATTCTCAGAATTAATCCAATGAAACAAGATCACTTTCCCATAAGGAAACCAATCATGTATCTGTATTAAATTTCCTAGAAAATTAAAGGCTCCAAATCAGATACCTTGCTGACTCATGATTCAGATACTCAGAAAAGAGTTCTCTAGGATTCTCTAGGGAATTCCTATTCCCCTTATTTCTTCTCCTTCTTCCCCTCTTCTTTCCTCCCTTCTCCTACTTGCCAGTGTCCTCTTCTGTACTGGGTAGCACCACCATTTGGGGGAAGAATCAAAAGGAGAAAAAAATCAGCTCAAGGAAAAACATCCTGGTACAGAGGATGATGAAATAAACCACAATCGTGTGTGGGGCACCATTAGTCATTGTGGTTCTGCATACTCCATCTCCAGTAAACCCATCTTAACCAAATACCCCTGGATAATTGGTTCCAATGACTAATACATGCCCAATGATCCAGAGCCTGCAGATTGTGGATGACAAACAATAAACCTGCTTAGGATAATGTGATTGATTATAATTCCATTTGAAATAAACGTAACAAATGGCGATACGCTATCTAGTTAACCATGCAGCACAACTGTAATTGTTAAGGTTGTTCATTTCATTACACAGTGTCCTTTCTTAGAAAAAAATTCATCTGCTCTTAGGATGAGTAATTTTTGTTCTTACTTTGAACACATGGTTTCCACTAGTTACCTGGCTTGTTTCTATTTCACTCTGGCTTCTAGAAAATCTGGAGCCTGTCTATAGTCTGCAGAGATAACTCAAAAGAAATATCTGCATGTTAGCTTAAATCAAGTAGTTTATGTCCGTATCCTTAATATTATTCTATTCTTTTTTGCCTATCTCTAATTTGTTTTGTATTTTAAATATTCCTGTAAGTCATCTGTCACAGGCTGACTTCTCCAGAAACAGATCAGACAGAGAGTTTGGGGTACAAGATATTTATGTGTAACCAACACTTCTGAAAGGAAGTAGAAATGGACAGAGGAAAATGCAGGCTTGATCAAACTTTGGCCAAACTGGCAGGGTGCTGTGAAGTGAGTATGGTCCTGTGGCATGCTATATTGGCTGGTATATTCCCCCCTCAATTAGTCACCAGACACAGGATTCCCCAATAAGGATGTGAGCTCAGGCAAGGTAGGTCTCTAAAACTGAGGTAGACTATGAAGAAATTGAAATATGCCTGCAGATTGCAATACCCTCAGCTATGCAGCAAGTCCTTCTTTGAGGTGAAGCAGGATGGCACATCCACCTCTTTTTATTTTAATGTTTTATTTATTTATTTTGAGAGATAGAAAGAGAGACAGAGAGAGAGAGAGAGAGAGAGAGAGAGAGAGAGAGAGAGAGAGAGTGTCAGATTGAGGGGGAGGAAGAGATAATCCCAAGCAGCCCCTGCATTCTCAGTGCAAAGCCTGATGCAGGGATCGAACTCACGAACTGTGAGATCATGACCCGAGTCAAGATCAAGAGTCAGAGGCGCCTGGGTGGTTCAGTCGGTTAATCTCACGGTTTGTGAGTTCGAGCCCCACATCCGGCTGTGCTGACAGCTCAGAGCCTGGAGCCTGCTTCGGATTCTGTGTCTCCCTCTCTCTCTGCCCCTCCCCTGCTCGCTCGCTCTCTCTCCCTCAAAATAAATAAATACTACAAAAAATATTATAAAAAGAAAAGATCAAGAGTCAGAGGCTTAACAAACTGAGCCACTCAGGTGCTCCCCACCTCTTTTTCTACTTTAGTCTCCTTCTCCTTTATAAAGGATGGAAGAGAAGCTCCTCCAGGTGTCTGGTGTGCCCCTCTTCACAAAAGAAGCTTAGGAGAGAGATGTTAGTGAGATAACTACAGTGCCTAAAGCAGAAGTCGGTCTCAGAGTCCCAAATTATACTATCTTTTTCTCCCACTATCCTTTTTAGATTTCATTAACCATTAGCTACCACCACTGCTGATCTGTCTACTTACTCATTAGTGTTACCCAGACCTTCAGCCCTAAAGATCTGAGCCTTGTCACCATGCTCTTTGGCTGGGGTCACTATACCAGCCCATTTACAGTCACAATTGGGCAAGGGATTATTAAGATATATCCAAGTGAATCAATTGAGTTCTACTATATTCCTTCCTGCCTCCATTGTGTAATAGCAGCCCCATTTCCTCCAAATGATCAACTACCTCGCCAAGACAGTGACTCATCTTATTTTTGATCATTGAACATAAGGAAGTTGACAAACGAAGTGACAAGTGACAAATGAAGCTTATAATTCAATGGGACATTTTTGTATCCCCTTCAGACAGTATATGCACTTTGGAGAGCAGGATCTATAACCCAGAAGAACCTATAATTATGGGGAAAGGAAAAACATGACTCTCAGTGGGTCACTGAGAGTGACGGTTAAGTAGAGTCAGTACTATTTCCACCTCCTGATTACTGTGTCCATGTATTCTTCCTACTGGGATACAGCAGATAAAGGTGATTGATTCAATGCATATAGAGTATTCTAGAAGATGGCATCCCAACTGTGTAGAGGATTGCCTCTGGGTTTCCAATGATCTGTTAGACAAGCAATTTTTGAGTGGAGTAGAATGTGATATGGCCAGTGAATCTCATGGTCATAGATTCACTCCTGAACCTGTTTTTCTATAAAGTGGGTCCCCTGGTCTGAGGCAACCTTACACAAGTTTCCATGCCAATGAATCAAATGCTCTATAAGCTCTTGGATAGTAGTGCAGGCTGAGACTACATTGACAAGAAAGGCAAACTCACCTAGAATACATGTCCATTCTTGTAAGACAAATGAAAATAAACAAATAACCCTTTCAGGATGAAATGAGTCCAATGTAGTCAACCTGCTACCTACAGGCTACTTGGTCTTCTTGAGTAATGGCCTCGTATTAACATTGTTCTCTGTTGCAGACATAATGGATATTCAACAGCAACCCCAGATTGTCAAGCCTTTGTAAATGGAAGTCCAGGCTGCTGGAGTCCTGCATATCTGTCATCTTTGTTACCGTCTTTCAGGTGCCTGTTGTCCCAGCACTGCAGTGGGTGATGACAGAGACTGGCTGCGTCAGCTGGATAGGTAATTTTTTCTTCCTTGGTTGTTAAGTATCACTTTCATGGTAAATGCTAGCTTTTGAACACTGGTACAGTGATCTTCACAATTCATATCATATATCCATCCATATGTCTCTAACCCAGACTTTCTTGTCAACCATCTTCCATTCTTTCTTCTTCCAGGTCCCTGATCAGCTGACCAATCCATGCATCACTATCCATAATGTTGTATATATTTAACCTCAGGCTAGTTCTTTTTCTATGAAAAAGGTCTACCAATCCTCTGAGCACTGAGAAGATTTACCTTACCTTTCAAGACCATCTTTAAATGAGATTCTGGTATAGCTACCATCCATTTCTGATATGTACACAAATACTAAGCTAACTCATCTATATTGAATTCAGGCTTTTTCTCCTATTTATATTAACATCTCCATGTAAGGGGAATAAATGATCCTGGTACCAGAGTGGTGGATGCCATGAGGATCTGAACTACATGTTCATGTTCATGTCCCCCTATTACTCAGTCCTAGATATACCACATCCATTTTTCTATGGATTGTTCCTGGACCCAGCTATCCTTATGAATTGTCAATGTGAAAGAACCTATCTCATGAAGGACCACTCTGGACATACAGTCACCTAGCTTCTCATGGTTCAATGTTCCATCTCTTCCAGGACCCAGTAACATGCCAGAAGTTGTTTTTCAAAAGGTATATAATTCTCTACTGCAAATGGTAAGACCATGCTCCAGAATACCAAAGGCCCACTTTATGATTCTTTCACTGAGGCTTAACACAAACTATACATGACATGTTTTCCCACCAGTGATAATCCCTAAGATTATTGGTCTGCCAGATTGTGTGGCCCAAGAGCAGTGCTGCTTGCACTACAAACTGATCCTACTATAGACTTTTTTCCTGCTCTGGGTTCCACTCAAAGATGGTGATCTTTCATGCTTCCTACAACACAGGCTGGAGCAGAACCCTGAGATGTACAATTTGCTGACTCCAGTACCCAAAGAGGCCTACCAGTCACTGTTCTTCCTTCTTTGAGTAAGAGATTACAAGACATAATGACTGGTCTTTTACTTTGGAGGTGATGTACTGGCACGCTCTTAATTCCTGGATACCTAAAAAATTATAGATGCAGAAAAACCATAAATCTTCACAGGTTTCACCTCCTATCTTCTGGAGTACATGTGTCTTACCAGGACCTCCAGCATGCTGGCAATCTCTTGCTCATTGGGTCCAATCAACATAATATCATCAACAATTTAATAAATTAATATGATGTTCTGCAGTATGTTCAGACAGTCCAGATCTCTTTGCTCTATATTAGGACAATGAGTAGGCCAGTTAACATAAGTCCTCAAGCAAAACTGTGTATTCCATGCAAATATCTGATCCTCATTTATGATCTGGGATAGAAAATAACATATTTTCCAAAACAATTACAACATATTTGAGGTCTATTAATCTACTCCAACAAAATACTACATCTAGTATAGTGTCTGTGACTGGGGCTACTATTTGCTTCAACTTGAACTACTCTATCACCCTGGGGACACTGGCTTCTGCAAGTATAGAATGACCAATTAAATAGAAATACCTTGGGGACTATAACCTGTGAACCCTTTAAATCCCAAAAGGTACCATTAATCTTCACTATTTTCCTTCTCCTGGATGTCATACTGTTTTTCACTTTACTATCTTGGCTGTCTAGGGAGTGTGAGGGATAGTTTCAAAAGCCTTCCACTTTGTTTTCCTTGCTGTGATAATGCTTACCACAGAAGACTAAAACCCAATGTGGAGACTGCAACAACTGTCAAGCATTTCAAAGCCATTTAATATCCTGGAACTAAGGAAATGGCCATCAGGTGGGTTTGTGGACATGCTGGCCAACACCCCATTTATTACCTGGTCATTTCATACCACTACTCTAACAAGGGGACCATGATGACACATTGAGTCCCTGGATATTAATATCAACTCAGACCCTGTGTTCAACAGATCTCAAGATGGGTACTGCCTTTATTCTTTTCCCTAGTGTCAAGTTGTTCAAGTAAATGATGGCAGGACCCTTTGGAGAAGGGCTAGATGAATAATTACCATGTAAACAACCTAGATCTTCTTTCTCCTAGGAATTTGCCCACCACTTTAATAATGGTTTCCAGAACTGAAAACAGGATCATCCAGAAGCTGAGCAAGGAATCATTATTTGTTTTATGAAGACTATATTTTTTAAAGCAGTTTTAGTTTCAAGGCAAAGCTGAGCAGAAAGTACAGAGAGTTTCCATATGACCCCTGCCCCACATATGCACAGCTTTCCCCACTATCACCATCCTGTCAGAATGGTATATTTATTACAAATGATGAACCTACATTGACACATCATTATCACTCAAAGTCCATAGCTTATATTAGAGTTCACTCTTGGTGTTACACATTCTATGGATTTCAACAAATATATAATTGACATGTATCCACATTCTAATATCACACAAAAAAGTTTTACTGCCCTTAAGATATTCTGTGTTCTATTCATCTCTCCCTCCCTGCCAACCCTTGGCAATCACTGATACTTTTATTGTCTCCATACTTTTGTCTTTTCAAGAGTATCATATAGTTATAATCATACAGTATGCAGCCTTTTCAGAATGGCTCATATCATTAAGTAATATGCTTTGGGGATCTTTACTTTTTATTGAAGTAAGACATCCAGGGCCTATTAGTCATCGTTTCTTAATTTTTCTGCAGCCATAAACTGAATAGTATCTTAGTCAGTTACCCATCTATTTTGTCCTTAGAGATGCTATTTTCTATTAACCATTTCCATTAGACTGTGGGCTCTTGATTGACCCTCCATTCTTGCTAGTCCTGACAGCACTGCAACAGCCTGGTTTCAGATGTTAAAGTCCTGCCACTTGGCCTCCATTATTTCAGGGTTCTATCATGCCCACCTCGATCAGTGAACGAAGCCCATAATGGACCATGCCACCGCCAGAATATGCTACTGCCAGCCCTGGCCTACAAAGAAGAACTACACTGAAAATTTAGATGATACTGGTGTTCTTCTAATCAGTGCATTTCTTATGACTTTGGTAAAAGATGTATCCTCTAGGGCCCATGAACATAATCGTCTCATGGGCCTTCTAGCCAAAATTACTGATCCCAGAATCCCCACATCCATAAGCATTTCATTCCCTTCCTTCTGTCCTCTGCCATGAAAATTCTTTCATTTCAACTTTGTGTATGTGAGCCATTGTTCTCTTTCAGATTTTCAGGGGCCACCCGAGTAGTAAGTTCACACCACTTACTGGGATCCTCACCAAAATAATAAACGCAGTAATTCAAGAGAACATTTCCAGGTCAGTTAACTGTTCAATATGCAATTTTTATTTCAGGCCCCCTGATCAAGCATCCTCAGAATCCAGGCCCACACTTACCTCCCTGACTCCTGCCAGTACATGTTGGCTATTTCTTGCAGCTCCTTTGGTGCACTGTCCCTCTCCTGCCTTACCAGGCTCAGAACATCCTCCGCTATATTATTGGTCTCTAGATAATAAAGTCAATTCACATCCTGTGTACAACTTAACTTAGTTATAGGTGTTGTGGTCAGCAGAGAAAATGGTATGGGTCCTGAGACAGATACATGATACTTCATGGGTGAGAGGTCTATATAAAATCTTCCAGTCTCAGATGGGGGCGGGGGGGGGGGGGGTGGTGCTAACTCTTAATGGAGATAAATGGACTGTGTATATAGCCTCAAAAGGTTCAGAAGTATACAGGGGGTCAAAATCTTGAGAGACACCCATGTAGATGTTCTCATTCCATCAGAGTCTTGGATTTTTCCAACCAAAGTGCTTGGCATGATAGACTTATTTTGGTTCAGCATTTAGTCATCTCTAAATTCAGTCCTCCAAATATTAATTCCTAGGCTTAGACCTTGACTTTCTCTATCTTCCCACTAGAGTTGATAAGAGCTCCTTTGTACACAACGAGGAGATCCTCTGGATTTTACATTTCAACTGCCAATTACACAACCTCAGCTACTCATTATCTTTCTTTTGGGTACCAATGGCATTTAACTATAGCCTCTGCTTGACATTAGTATTTCTCCTGTAAGTTTCAAATGCATGATATATCACCCATGCAATGTATCCTCTTCCACAAATACAACTTCCCAATTCAATACCACTGAAATTTCAGGATGTAGACCATCACCTTGTTCCAAGAGCTGTGAAGAGGTCTGCATTACCAGCTAGATGGTAATTCAGCTTCAAACCCCACATAATCACCTACTTTCTGAAACCACATCTACTACCAATTAACGCAGGTTCAATTCCCTGGAAACAGAAACTGAGACAGAGTTTGAGATGAAAGATACTTATTAGGGAGCAACATTTATGAAAGGAAGAGAGAGTAGGTAGGATTGGACAGAGGAAGAAACCAACTATGATAATCTGGCCAATAAGGCAGTGAGCTATGGAGTTCCTTACAATAGCGTCTCTAAAATGGCTTTATATACCCCTACCTTGTTCAGTCACCAGATAAAGGCTGCCCAAGAAAAGGTGTTACCTCAGGTAAGATGGCTCTTTTCAGTTGAGGCAGACCCTGAAGGATATGAAAGCTGGGGTCTGTCAGATGACTATCATCCCTGTGCAAGTCCTTCCTTGAAAGGGAATCAGTGTGTATAAATAATTATTTATTTCATATTACTTTCTGCTTATGTTTTAGGGGGAGGAAGGAGCATAGGGAGAAAGAGAGGATCTTAGGCAGGCTCTACACTCAGTGTGTAGCCTGATGCGAGGCTCTATCTCACAAACCATGAGATCATGACCCGAGCTGAAATAAAGAGTCAGACGCTTAACCAAATGAACCACCTAGGCACCCATTTTCTCACTGATTAAACAAACAAACAAACAAACAAAAAAACAACTTTTCATAAGTTACTGGCCAATTATAGCTGACATAAAGCCTGTAAACTCACAACCACTGAAATCCACAAGTTTACAGCCCAAATTAGAAGATCAACAATTTTCCACAAAATGCATAAAATGAAGAGGATTAAATTAGCATTACTCGTAGCATCACTTTAAGACACAGCGCCATTTCTAGTCGCTCCCCACCTGTTCATGAATAAAGTCACAATTTTTCATGGCTTGAGAACAGTCTAGAGCACAAGATTTTTCTCAGATCTGTGCCCACTCTGGAGAAGCTTTGCAGTGATATTTCCATCAGCCAAGATGAAAGAGATTTCTACTCTTTTTTGAGTACAAGCTTAACATAGAGGCTTCTTGAAATTTCAACCAGATTTTTTTTTCCTGTAGGACTTATTTGTATCACTTTCTTAAATCAAAAATGTAAGAATAAATCTGATTACTATATTGTTGCTTCTACCTGGGAGAAGGAGCCAGGTCTGTCCAGTAACCAAACAAATTAGCATGAGAGAAAAAAGAGAGTAAGTGTCCCAAAGGGTTCAGTCATTTGAAGCAGACTTTCATACTTATGACTGCAGTTTCTAAAACAAATCACTCTTCCAATGGACAAGAGCAGTGTTTCCTCATAGTATGACTTATGAACTTCCCACAACAGAATGGCCAGAAGTTCTGGAAGAAAAAAGGCAAATTCTCTCGAGCACCAGAAAATTGTATTTTTATATTTTCAACAGGCTGGTGAGGTGACAACAGAGCACACAAAGTCTGAGAACCATGTATCAATAATATGTTCACTGTTCAGACATAGAGTGAGCTGTTAAGCAATAATGAAAGCTGATGTATACTGAGCTCTGACTATATGCCTGACACTGCTGTAAGAACTTTATGTGAGTTGTCTCATTTTATCTTCACTGTAATTCTACAAGTGAGAGACTGTTATTACTTTCATTTTACAGGTGATAAAACTGAGGGACTACTTGGGAATTGGAGGATTTGGAATTAAAATACAAGAAGTTTGACTAGAATTGTATAAACTCTACTCTGAGCTAGGAGAAAACAAAGCTTAAGACCTTACACATGAAACTTAGACACCTATATAGTCTTCTAAACTTTCATCAATGACAGAGAGAACCTAATTACTTCTGTGGTTTACACACTGAAAATATTTTGATATGTATGTAACACTCTTAGATTACAAGTACTAACCCACTGAATGAAATGTTGTGTATGACCATGATCCTCTGGAAGTGATAAAGCACTCTAATAATGTGGACACTGAAAGCTGGATTCTTCACAAATACCACCTTAACCTATCACTTTTGAAGAGCTAACTGCCTGATTATGACCTGTCTTCACTCAATATATCTATAAAATAATTAGCTCATTTCCTCCATATATATAACTACTGCACTTTCATTGTCACACTTTTAAAAATATGACTTGTTTTTTTTTTAATTTTTTTTCAACGTTTATTTTTTTTGGGACAGAGAGAGACAGAGCATGAACGGGGGAGGGGCAGAGAGAGAGGGAGACACAGAATCGGAAACAGGCTCCAGGCTCTGAGCCATCAGCCCAGAGCCTGACGCGGGGCTCGAACTCATGGACCACGAGATCGTGACCTGGCTGAAGTCGGACGCTCAACCAACTGCGCCACCCAGGCGCCCCGATATGACTTGTTTTTTAATGAGCTCACCATGAGTGCAAACAAGAACATAGTTCATGTCAGAATTTCATGAAAACACTCTTTTGGTTATTTATTTAAAACAATATAATAAGACTTCATCTCCAGCATTATCAACTAAAAGCCACAACCCAGTAGTCTTAAGAAAGTATTTATAATTAAGAGTATTTTATTCTATACTGTTTTGCTAATCATGATGATGAAGATCCCAATCAAAAAGATATTACCAGTGTCATAGCTAATCTACTAACTTTGTGACTGTGTAAGACACTTTTATTGGTTTCATATATTTTGCTCTACACTTCTTTGTGATATTAAATAGCTCTTAATTCATTAACATTTTAATCAAGAGAATTCAGTGTATTTGTTCCTGATTCTAGTTAAAACTAAAATTATTTTCTTGAAAACTAAAATTTTTAAAAGAAAAAGTTTTCATTTTAAGACAATTTCTTTTTAAAAAGGTATTTTATCCAATAAAGCACAGTCACTTATATTGGAAAACCTGTATACAGGCTTACAGGAATAAAATTAGTTTGTTGTCAAGCTTTTTAGAGAGTTGTAACTAAAGAATTACTTTAACTTGTCTAGTTATAAGGGGTAAAAACATTCTAACTTATTATTCACCTCTTAAATGTTAAATAACCCTTCTGGGTGCTTTGTACATGTCATTTCAATTAATAATCACCACGCATTTGGAAAAAAGTATTATTACCCCCATTATTACCCACCATTTATGTATGAGAAGACAGAGGTTCAATTAGGTTATGTATTATGTCCAAAGTCACACAGTTAATAAGTGAATCAAAATGCCAGGGTCTTCCCCCACACATCATGTTGCTTCCAGAGAAAATGCTAGTAGCATATTAATAAACTAATGCAACCTGATTTGCATATAAACATAGAATACCATTTTGCAAAATACATTATAAGCCAATTGTTTAACCCTAAGTATCACATTTACACACAGAGACAGTCTTTACAGACTGTTGTTAATCCATGAATTGGTTTCAAAGAATAAGCACTCTGATTTATTGTTCAGTGACAGAGGGAGATCCTGGAATTAATCCTGGTTTCTCACACACAGGCAATATTTCAGTTAAGTAGGTTTCTCTCCCATGAAGCCATCAAAATACCTTAGTGTTTAAGAATCACAGACCATTTGTTAACAAGGCAATTGGTGGGAGTGGGGACTGTGAGGAAATGGATTTTTGCATTAGGAATTTCCTTTCAATAAATGGAAAGTTACAAACGAAAGTTAATCCTTTTAAAGTCCTGTTGTTAATATCAGACTTGATCTATATCACTGACCTCTTCCTGATCCTAGATAAGGTTAACAGATCATGAAACAAAAGGATATAGATAGAACATGCATCAGTCAGAGAAGACAAAGTCTTCTTAAAGCTTATTTTAAAAAAAAAAAAAAACTACTTCTGTCATTCTTCAGGTTCTCCGGGTGTTAGTTTTCTTTTCAACTCCCTTCCTGTGTAAACACACACAGACACAACAGGTAGGAAACCAATTCATTCCACATTTTTCATTTATTTAAACAGATGAATATTCTGCCTCAGGAGCCAGAACCTGCTGCCTTACATAATTGAGGTGTGTGTGTGTGTGTGTGTGTGTGTGCGTGCGTGTTATGCACTGTTCTGGGGCATGAGAGGGGGCAGGTAGAAATCGTGAGGATCTATGGTAGGAAGACAGAGTTGCTACCTCCCTTTCAAAGCTACTGTCTGCGAGAAGGGGTGGGAACTATACCAACCCATCACCACGCCACATGCCAGTCTCACACACGGATCCTTCTCCGTCATGTTCCCTGGGAAATTTCCCCCAGATTAGGAAAAGAACGGTAAGGCAAGTCTGCCTCGGAAGGGGAGTTTTTACCATTGCAGCACAAAGGACAGCGAAGCGCGCTTTCACATCTTCGCAACTCCACGGACTTGACCAGCTTTACACTTCAGCACCACGGAGAGCGGCATCCCCTCAGCTACCACCCATGGGGAGCCAGATTCCCGCGACTCATCACCGGATTCCGGTCATCTAGAGACCAGAGACCAGCCTGCTTATTTCTCCCTCAATGTAAGCGACTATGATGATTCTTTCATATCGATTTTTCCAACAGAGATTGTTTTCTTGCTGAAATATAGAATTCAACTTTTATTTATTAGCCCTCTCCCTCCTGTGCATTGCTTGGATTTTTAGATATGAACCTGGATCTGAAATCTTTCTTATTTGTTGGGTTGGTAGAGGAATTTTTTTTTTTAGTTTTCATTGGAAGTCTAAGTTTATAAATCCATTTAAAATAGACAACTCATATTGGTAACCCAGTCCTTCTGTACTAGAGTGCAGGGTTGTTGTTTTGTTTTGTTTTATTCCTGGAAGAGAGTATATGTGTTGTCTGTTCTCCTCCTACTTCACTACTGACAGCTTTTTAATTTGCCAATTTTTTTGTGATTGTATTTATCTTAACATAAATATAGGGGTAGGAAGAGGAAGAAGGCTATCTTCTAATAAGTAGCCACCATTAAAGAACTACAGGTGGGAAGAAAGAGGTTGTTCTTTTTCTTTCCTTTTATTTGTGAAAAATAATGACCTTTAGATGTCCGTTTCAACATAACGAATATGCTCTTAATAAAAGAAATGTAATCCAGGCAGTGCTTTGACACAAGCTTTGAAACTCTGAAACACAGAAACTCCTCCTTTACATGTGAAGTTGTAAATTCACTTAAGTATGACTGAATAGACTTAATCAAGATGCTATTGCTATTAATTGTAATTTAAAGGCTTAATGAATTCAGGGTAGATTTGAAAGAGGCAATAATGATTGACCCTGTCTGGTGGCACTCAGTGAATTTTTGCCTCAGAATGCCACCTGCTGGTGGGTCCTATTTCTGAATCACTGGACACACATCAGATTTATGAATGAATACACATTAAATCCAGAATATTCATTATGAACATGATACAAACTCACTCTCTAAGATTTGTTAAACAATGACATTGGTTTAATTATTTAACAATTTACCAAGTTTCTATGTGACAATTATAATTTCATAAACATTTCTTTCCAAAACACTTGCTCGAAGCTTAGGGGCATACAGACTAGCTAACTCCTTCAGGCAGCAATTAACCCAGAAAAAAAATGAGAGCTATGTGGAGCCTCACTGAGGCTAATTTCAGATACATGTGGTATCCTGGATGAGAACTGACAGGATCTCTTGCTCAGGAAAGGCAATCACCATTCCCCCCCTCCAAAATATTCAGCATGTTACTTTTTTCAGTATTGTCATTTCACGATTTAAGGGCCTGTCTTATTTTCTTAGTAGTAGATGATCATTTCAAGCTCTTCTGTCACAAAAGTCAATGACATAGTTAAAAGGTTACATGGATCTATTTTATACCAAGACAAATCTTTGGGGGAAAGGCATGTAACTATAAGAACTTACTGTTTCAGCTCTATCTGGAGATATACACAATGAGATACAGACATCCAGTTTCCCCAGTTCCAAATAGACAAATAAGGATTTTTTTTAAAAAGAATAAAAGAAGCACACACAAACCACTAATTATATTTGTATGGATACTATAGAAGGTAGTTTGAAAATATGGAGAATAATCTCTTCTCTAGATGACACTATTTGTTGAAAAATAAATTGCTGATAGAATCATTTGTTAACATTAAGGAATCTATATAATATTTTTCAATCCAAGATGCAATGGAAAAAATATATATCACACTAGCAGAATTGTTTGGAAAGTATATCTCGGGATAATGTATTATAATGAGTGGCAGAAGGATACTTGGCTATTCCATAGAACCTGAAGAGTAAGATATATAAACTCATGTATATTCATGGGTAACTAGATAGATATATTTTCTTTTATTCAAAATGGGTGTATTTTACAAGCAAATTGCTGTCACTAGCTTAGGTGAGAACTTGAATGCTATAGATCCACAATTTTTATGATTATATTAAACTAAGACAATTAATAGTGTCCAATGTTACTACAGCACTTACTAGGCACTATCATTTATATGTACTATCTCACCTCAGCTTCAACAGAACAAGGAAGGTGATACTTAGAAATTAATTGGATGCCTCTGGAAATACATAAAATTTTTCAGAAGTATCCTGAAGAAGTGGGAATGTCTCCGTTTTTTTTGCCCCAGTCACCCAAGAGAATTAATACACCCTCTGATATTAATGGTCTCATCTAGCAACCTAGGGACCATTATTTACAGTGGAAATGGAAACTAATTTGGCTTTGGAACTCATACCTAATTTTAAAACTTGTCGGCACAAATAGGAAATAATAGCAATAGGATCACATGGTTCCTATATTTAAAAGAAGTTAAGACACTGGTAAACATTAACCCTTCTATTTTGTTGCTCTTCTTTAATAACCAACCCAAATTCAAGTATTTAAGAATTAAGTTATCCAACCATGTACCATACGCCAGGCATCACGTGTACTGGGTACCAGGTACATATGCCGTATAAATAAGAAATTCCCCTGCCCTCAAGTATCCTGCACTCTAGTGGAAAATTTTACAGTCTAAAGACATTTGGGAAAAAATGGAGGAAGAAGATGGATGGCAGTGGCATACCAGACCCAAGCATTAGCTTTGAAACCAAAGAGATCAGACTCCTAATAGTGGGTCTACCACTCACAAGTTACATAGGCTTAACAAAAGCAGTTAATTTATCTGAGCCTCATTTCACCATCTGTGAAATGGGAATAACACTATCAACTGTATTATGTAGTAGTTAATGAGAATTTAAAATGATAATACATGTAAAGTACTCAGCATAGTGCCTGCAATATGGTTAATGTGTAATAAATGTTAATCATTATGATTAGTCATTGAGGCAAACAGCTAAGCTTATCATATGATTTGTGTGAATTTAAAACAATAATTCGCATAAAGCACTTAACAGAATGTCTGCAACATGGCAAATCTGTAATATATGTTAACTATCACTATTATACAGTCATTTAGAAAAATAGCTAAGCTGACTATATCAGTGTAGAGTAAAATGTAAGCCAATTTATAGTCATCTAACATTTGCATAAGGCTTCCTACTATCCAGGACATTTGATGTACATTACTACATCTTCACTGTGGCTGAGGTGCACGGAGGATAGATTTTATTCTTCTCTTACTTTGGTAAGAGAACTGAGATTTTGGAGAACATTCCAAATCACTTGAATATTTCATTACTGTTGCCCTGGACTAAAACTCAGACTATGTACACTTGGGAGAGAATGCACAGACCAGAGCTGGGTTTTCCTGGGTGACTGACCTAACTCATGGATTTTGTTTGGCTCTACCTTTAGTTGTGGAATGTTACAGACTGAATTAGTTTCAGGCTTGGGTGATTTCCATGGAGCCCTATGGTGCATGTAGCAATTTTATAAAAAAAGACAACAAATATCTCCAAAAAGACATTTTGATTAAGAGCCCTTTTCTTCATCAGTAATTAATCACAATTCCTGTCTCCAAAATGCTTAATGGTCATGCTTATTTGCAGTGGATTTAGGGTGCAGAATTCATACTTTTCATGGATCACTGACATCTGGCTTTCCTCAGACTAGCTGATGCATCTGTAAAAGCAGTTTGATAAAAATAGCAACCAAGGGATCAAGAGGGAGTTTGATAATCAGTCCTCCTCTCAAATATGGTTTTGTTTCCACTGAAACTCTTCTTCTCAATGACATCAAATGTCAATGTATGCATTTATGAAAGATGAAAAACACAGTATCTTAATTGAGGTGTTTGATGAGTTTGATCAGTCATTATCTCAGTAATATATGCAAATAAAAGGGCATTTGCATTCAAAGTTCATTTTTAAGAAAAATATTAGAGTAAGGGCAATCAAATGCTAATTGGATTTTAAGAAGATTAAGAAGATCATTTTGCTCATTACTGGTCCTGAAACTGTGACAATATCCCCACTCTCCAGCAGAGCAACACAGCTGATTCATGAGTGTGAGTTCTGGCCACCAGCTACTGTGAACCAAATGGCTTTGTCTTTCTGACATATCTTTTGTGGATTCTTCCCAACCCGTACGAAATGTATGGCTACAGACTGACTGTCCACAATGTCAAAATTAAATAGTAAGGATATAAGGGCTAAATATATTTAGAGGTATAAAAATGCTTAAATTGGGCAAATAGGGACAGGTTGGTACAAGAGCATATTAAAACCTTCAGCTATAAGATGAAGCTCTAGTGTACCATACAGTGACTATAATGGTAGATAACACTGTATTACATAGACACAATCTTCTAAGAGAGAAATTCATGTTCTCACCAAATAGATACATGTGAGATGGTGAATGTGTTAATTAACTAGATGGTAGGATTCCTTCCATGATGTATACTTAGAGCAAATCACCACAATATATACTTTAAGTATTTCTCAGTTTTGCCAATCATACTTTAACAAAGCTTAAAAAAAATAAAATACATGTTTAAAAAGCATGATTTAAGGGAAGAGGGAGTCAGCACTAATAAAAAGTCCCCACTGAAGTAAGAAATAGGCCCCCATCAATATCTGAACCAATTCATGTGGCTCTAGGGTCTGCTGTGAAACGCTTTTATGTTAGAAGCAATCTCAGTGAGTAGGATGCCCCATTACATGCTTGTATGCATACATGACTTGAAGGCCCATAAGGTCTCATCAATGACAAATTCTCATAGGAAAATAGCAGAATTGACAATTTTGTGAGCATCCAAATGTATCTCAAAGCTGAGGTTTTAAAAGCTGGGAAAGAGAGGCTTGTTTATTTCTTACTATATCTGGGTGTCTTCTTTCAAGGTCATTCAGAAAAACACATGTCTAATGGTGAAGACATTTGACATTCTGACGAATACTAGTCACACACATATATTTGTTCATGGATAAAAGAGGTTTCTAGAAACATCAGGATTTGTCCATAGATAAAAGATGTTTGTAGAAACATCAAGATTTATATGATGCTCTACTCTGTGAAATTATTTGTCCTAAGGTTTAGTCTTTTTGCTTCACCTAAAAAACAAGAATGCTCATACCTTGTTTTCATGTTTGTTTGTTTGTCTAATGAGGGAAATTATCAAATGATGCTTTAACAACCTTTACGTTTTTAACCTGCAGTGTCTACGATATTTATATGGACTCTGAATTTAGATTGGGTACTTACATGTTTCTTGTAAAATGTTTCTCTGCTCTGACTTGGTTCAGTAGTTATTATTATATTTCCTTTGAATTAATCTCTCCATGGCTTGCTTCTGTAGATTGGTTGTGTACCTATGACCTTGGAGTCTGACCTATTCTCCCTCTTGAGCAGACCTCTAATGGAAAAGTAACATAGAATCAAGCTCAAGCCCTGGTTCCTTCTAGGACAGCCGCCATCTCATCACTGACACACCACTCAGATGTTCCTGAGTGGAAACTGCCTTTTCTCAGGTTGAGTTGTAATGTCTAAATCCAGAGAGGCGCTCCTGAGCAGGGTATACGTCTCATCAGAGGGCAGATTGAGTAATTCTGTCAGAAAGGTAATTAATCTAAGGGCACCTGGGCAGCTCAGTCGGTTAAGTGTCCAACACTTGATACCATCTCAGGTCATGATCTCATGGTTCATGGGACCAAGCCCTGCATCAGGCTCTGCACTGACACCACAGAGCCTGCTTGAGATTCTCTGTGTGCTCTCTCTTTGCCCCTCCCCTGCTCCTTCTCTCTTCCTTCCAAAATAAATAAATCACCTTTAAAAAAAGATTATTAGTCTTTTGTAGGCTCAGTTCCCACCTGAGTATGTGTACCCAGATGACAGACCTTGAAACTGATTTCATGACATCCTCTGAAACAAGGCTCTTTGGGGATACAAATGAGGTGGCTGCTTAGCTTTCAACTCAGTCACTTCTCCTCCCTCTGGAAAACCTGTAATAATAAAGCCTGCTTCCTATTGTAAGTCCCTCTCTCCTCTAAAGGTCACTATTGGACTCCCAATCTACAGTCTGCTTTGGCATCAATAAGCAGCCTCTCTCCCTGGAATGATGGCATTGTTGAGAGAAATGGGCTCAGAGGAGATCGTGAACTTGAATCCCGAGAACCTTTTCTCCAGCCATCTTTTATCAAAATGCACTTTAGAAAAGTGGATGGCAGTTCTGATCTCTTCCTAAAGGAGCACAGAACTCTCTATCAGGATTTATCACCCACAGTTACCTTTTGAAGGAGTTACCCATAATTATTCCTTTTACTTTTTGCAGATGAAAAAGCTACTCCACTGAATAGTTTAGCAGCTTCTCCCAAAAAGCGTATGACTCAGCCCTAGGCAAGATTAGAGCATAAGCTCTGACCTCCAAGTCTTTGCTTTATACCACAAAGGGCCCCAGGAAGCAGCTAAAACCAAAAGGGTTTGAGCAGGTCAAAAGGTAAAATTAGCAGAAAACTAAATGGAGACGCAAAATTTAAAAATCACAAGGGGCGCCTGGGTGGCGCAGTCGGTTAAGCGTCCGACTTCAGCCAGGTCACGATCTCGCGGTCCGGGAGTTCGAGCCCCGCGTCAGGCTCTGCGCTGATGGCTCGGAGCCTGGAGCCTGTTTCCGATTCTGTGTCTCCCTCTCTCTCTGCCCCTCCCCCGTTCATGCTCTGTCTCTCTCTGTCCCAAAAATAAACAAAAATGTTGGAAAAAAAATTTTTAAAAAAATAAAAATCACAAGACTGAGTTGTCTGTCGCAGACTATGAGTCTGGAGTTCTCTCTTGTCCAGCAAAAGAGCGTGTGCCAAATTGAATATGAGAGAGGCTAATGTCTGGGAGAACCCAAGAGCCCTGAATGGGGAGTTTCATCTCCACGGTTTTTGAGACCACAAGGTATTTACCCACGTGGTGAATGTGAAGAAAACAAGATCTTAAACACGTGAACGTGGAGAAAGCAATCAGATAGTAATCATTAACTTGTGTGTGTAAGAAGCAAAGGATCTGGGAGCGAGGGGAGTTTGTGACAGAAGTATATAATGGAGTCAGATGGAAACGATGTCCTACAGGTGATAACAACAAGTTACCCGTGGTCCCATTACTTTATCTCGTTACCTAACCTGGGTGCTTTTGCCCCGTGGTGGCAGCTTTCCGCCCTAAGCCTTTTTCTAACACATTTATGTAAGTAGAACCTATTTCCCCACACTGAATGGAACATTTTTTTTTTAAATCTCAAAACACAAGATTTAATTTAAAGGCCTTCCTCTGGAACTTTTATTTTTTACAAATGGCTTAAATTAAATACTGAATATTCTTAATGCATGGAAACATGACCCCTAACAAACAGACCCAGGGAAACGTGGAAAATGGTTCAAAATAAATCCCCAAGCACTTACTCTTTAGAATAGATACCATCTTATTGAAATGTATGCCGTTCTACTATCACTTGAATAATGTGAGTGAGGGGTAGACTAGAAAAAAAAAAAGAATAGAAAATAAGAAGAGGGCCAATTGGAGAATCAGATGCTCACGTTCATAGAGAGTTAGGGAACATCTGGCCCAAATCCTGCGTGACAGTTAAAGTATCTTGAGCCAGGGATCCACTCAAAGTCTCAATGCTAGCTGAAGCCGGCATATCTGACTCAAGCTCAAATTACCCTATAGCTATCTGCCCTTTTTTGAAACCCTGGGGAATTAAAGATCGGGTAATTTGCACAAAGTCACAAGGTTGGCCAAAGGTGAAGCCAAGACTCCTACTCTAGGTCCTCTGACTTCCAAGCCTGTCTCTCAGCCCTACTTGTGTCAGCATCATCACCTGAAATGAGGACAGTCATAGCATCTACCTCATGGGATAAATGCAAGAATTATACAAGTAATATATGTGAGGTTATTAACTTCTTAGTATATTTAGTAGCATGTAATAGGTGCTTAATAAATGTTAGCTGTTATTACTAGTAGTATTAGCATTAACATCTACACTATGCCACAATAGCAAAGAGCAAATTAGGAATAAACCCACCATCTAAGCCGACCTGTTCTTCCATCCATACAAAAATCCAGGTTTGATCTTAAGAAGCTACAGCTGAATTTCCTCAGGGGAGCCACTTCAGAAGCCACCAGTAAGTGACAATGAGTCTAGGCCTGCTCCCTATCACATCTTGTCCTTTAGTATCTGCTTAGGCTGCACTGGTATCAGAAAGAAAACACAGACTCCATATGGTGTAGGCATACACTGAATGCAGAAAACAGAGGCGTGTGGCCATGCTTGCATGGTTTTGTCACAGTGAGGGAGCTCAATGGGGAAATGCACCTGAAATCAAGGCAGCAGTACCCAAAGTGGCCATCTCTACAGCAGACGGCTTGGTGAACTGGGCAAGGCAACAGGAAGGAGGGTACAGAATAAAACCAACACTGACTATTTTCTAATACATGTTACCTCATTTAATCCTCCTATGGACCTTATGGCACACAAAAAGCTACCCACATTGTATAGGTGAAATCACAGAGAAGCAATATACTAAAGCCCAGAGACGTTAGGTGCGGTACTAAACTTTGCACAAATGGAAATAAAATCCACAGTCTTTGGCCTGTTTCAACCACATCACTACCCCACACCCTCCCCCTCTAGCTCTCATTACACACCAACCTAAACCCACATTTCAGTTTGCCATCATTCCTCCATCCAAGGGTCACAGACGCTGGATAACTACATCAATATTCCTCTCTATGAATAGGAATAGTTAGGTTAGCCAATCTGTCTTAATCTCAGTAAGAGGAAAATGATTTGTCGTAAAATCCCGATCATGAGATTCTTTTTTATCTCAACAATTTTTGTTTGTTCTGCCCCTGGGGACCCCGCAGGGCCCTGGGAGAGTAACCAAGCATCTCTGCCTTGTTCCCCCACAGGCTGGGGAGCAGCACCTTCAAAAACATGCAGCGCCGGCACACAACACTGAGGGAGAAGGGCCGCCGCCAGGCCATCCGGGGTCCCGCCTACATGTTCAACGAGAAGGGCACCAGCCTGACGCCCGAGGAGGAGCGCTTCCTGGACTCAGCCGAGTATGGCAACATCCCCGTGGTCAGGAAAATGCTGGAGGAGTCCAAGACCCTCAACTTCAACTGCGTGGACTACATGGGGCAAAACGCGCTGCAGCTGGCCGTGGGCAACGAGCACCTGGAGGTCACGGAGTTGCTGCTCAAGAAGGAGAACCTGGCGCGGGTGGGGGACGCGCTGCTGCTCGCCATCAGCAAGGGCTACGTGCGCATCGTGGAGGCCATCCTCAACCACCCGGCCTTCGCGCAGGGCCAGCGCCTGACGCTCAGCCCCCTGGAGCAGGAGCTGCGCGACGACGACTTCTACGCCTATGACGAGGACGGCACGCGCTTCTCGCACGACATCACGCCCATCATCCTAGCGGCGCACTGCCAGGAGTATGAGATCGTGCACATCCTCCTGCTCAAGGGCGCCCGTATCGAGCGGCCGCACGACTACTTCTGCAAGTGCAACGAGTGCACCGAGAAGCAGCGGAAGGACTCCTTCAGCCACTCGCGCTCCCGCATGAACGCCTACAAGGGGCTGGCGAGCGCTGCTTACCTGTCTCTGTCCAGCGAAGACCCCGTGCTCACCGCGCTGGAGCTGAGCAACGAACTGGCCAGGCTAGCCAACATTGAGACTGAATTCAAGGTAACTCTCCCACTCACCACTCTACAGACAGATTGCCCAGAGGGCTCTTCCAGGTGTGTCCAGTAGTCAAATGAGTTGTCTTCCGGTCTCCCGCAGGGTGAGGGCCCTGGGGTCTGGCTGGCGCCCGGGGTGGAAGGGGACCTCCTCGACCTGGTCAGATGCAGGCCTGAAGGAAAAGCAGCCCCTTAGGTGGGATATTTGAAACCATATACATGTAAAATAGAGGTTGACGTAAGCCCAAGTCTATACAAGACAAGCAGCACACAGGCAGGAGGATACTGCGGTCGTCCTGTAAATGCCCTGTAAATGCTTCATTCAGCTCTGCCCCCAGGGAGCTCTGGAGTGTCTAGGACACCTTGCATGTTTCCTAGTCCAGGTCTTGGACTTCTTGATTGTGTCACCTGAAAGGTTTTGTCTTGTCCATCCTGGACTGCATTGATCTGTGTTTGGTCTCACAGCCAGTGCTAGAAAGGCTTGCCTGCAGCCGTTCTCACTGTAGCAAGCTATTACTATTGTTCTGTCAAGGGGCTCAGGAAAAGGTGCATGGAAATGAAAATAAAACCATCTCTGTAATATTGGACTTGTCACCTCAGTAGACAGGCCCAGGGCAAAACTCTATCGATGCACCCCCCCCTCCCCCACCTCCTGAGAACACCTAGACTACCAGGCTAGCCCAGGGGAGACCCATCTCCAAAGTCCACTGTTGAGTGGTGGAGGGATCCTGTGCGGTAATTGTCAACTGACACTCTCTGTTAAAGAGAAGACTGGGACCTAAATCTTTGGACACTATTTAATAATACTTAGAATATTTCGTGGGCACTTATTGTGTGCCAAGCATTAACTGCCTTACCTATATGATGCTGTTTAGTCCCCTCAACAACCATTAATTTGGATACCATTATAATCCCCATTTTATGTGAGGGTACACAGGTAGAGAGATATCATACAGCTAGTAAGTAGCAAAGCCGCTGTTCTCATCTAGGCATTCCAGAGCTAGCTCTTAGCCTTTCTGGGAATTGTTCATGCATTGGGATTCTCAGGGTTCATTTGTCTTTGAATGATGAAGAAATTCTTGGCTGCAGAAGGTATGCCTGGAAGGGTAGGAGCTACAACTAGGTTCATAATTTCTCATCCTGAGCCATCTTATCAGAGCCTATGATGCCATGGAACATACAAAAAGGTGTCACATGCATGGCTGACCATGGAGCTGGGAAAAGAGGTTAACCTGCAGGAGAAAAGTGCATTGTCCAAATAAGGTGTCGCTGTAAGAGCTGTCCCTGGAGGGACACAAATAGGTGGCCGAGGATGGGTACCAATTCACAGCAAGGGAAGCCCCATGGACCACACAGTGTTCAGGGAGATCTCAAAGGAGGCAACAGAATGGGGCTGGGCCTTGCAGAGCAGGAGGAATTAGATCAGTGGGAAGAGAGAGGTGGAAATTTGGAGGAGGCAAGTGAAGGTGATATCCAGAATGGCCGAGAACAGTCAGGGGGCTTCTGAGAAGCTGCATGTGACCAGAATAAAGACTTCCTGGAGGGGCACACAGGAGGCGTGCTGAAGAGATGAGCTGGGGGCAGATCTCAGAGGGTTCTGTGTGTCAGATGCTATCCTGTAGGACATGGGAGAGCCACTGAAACTTGCAATAAGGGGGCTAAAATGATGAAGCTAAGTTCTGGAAATTTAGTTCACTGGTAGATGAATTAGAGGACCTGGAGTGTGAGGCCCTGGGACTAAAGATAGGGACAATTTAGTTGTGTATGCGTGAGACCACAGAGGCCTCTCTGAAGGAATAGATCACCCACAGCCACAGACAGAAGAGCCAGGCTCACAAAAAGCTGCAGGGTACCACAGACTGTGAATAGATGAAGAGTCCTATAATTAATTTTACCCCATCTGTTCCCCCTATCTTGGACTGATCTACTGAAGCAGAGCAACTTCCCGATTCCTGCATTGTCCATAGCCTCAGCTAAAAAAATTGGTGGATGGAGATGGAGAAATTACCCAAAGAAGCTCCCAAGAACGTAGGTCTTGCCTGTTCTTTCCTTGTTTCTGTACCATAAACTCCACCCACCAGTAATAAGACCAATGATATCCCAAGGAAGCTTGGTGGGATTTTGCTTATTCCCTCAGCTTATTCCCTCAGCTAGAGTGAATCTTCACAGGCCTTGTAAAAGAAATGGCCAACCCAATTAATTTAGATATTTCTGGCCAAGAAAAAAAAAAACAATTCAAGGAAAAAATTTTGGATCAGGTTATGTGGCTAATTGCACAATCCTCTACTTCTCTGGAATTTGGGAACATGCCAGCCTTACTAAATAAGACGATGCTAGACTAACATTTGGAATTCCATCCGAGCCATTTGTTTCCTTTACAAAGACTAAAAGTCTAGCATATTTTAGTATATATAATATCTAAAAGTGGAAGTTTGTGGAAAGCATATTTTGATTTAAAAAGTAAATTAGGAAAATTAGAGACAATTAAGAACACTACTAACATGATGACAAATCCATTCCACAATGCAGTGACTTACTCAGAATAAGAGTTAGCATAAATACATTTGCTGGCTATTAACATCCCTCTAGTTACCTTTGTTTGAAATAATGTCTTTCACATTGTCGACAAATGGCGCATTATAAATTAACATAAGCGTTCCTTTAGAACTTTATTACTTATTCAACTATCCTTGTATGTGCATTCCTGACATTATAAATCTTCTCAGAGAAGAGAGCAGCTTAGCAAAAGACAAGTCAATTTGTAATAAAAGAATAAAGAGCAAGTGTGGTTCTAAAATACACTCTTTAGGAGTCTGTCCTACTTTAAAGGGACGACACACAGCTGACTGTAGCCACGTGTTATGCTGATGACCCAGTATCATCAGCTGAACAAAAAGATACCGGGTTCCGACAGGAGGTGTCATATGTCATCCTCCAGATCCTCTAAGACACTCACTCTGGGAATGGCTCCTCCTGACCAGACTCATGCATGGATACCTCAATCAGTTGCCCAGTCTATTATTTTTGAAGTCATTGTAATTTATCACCAGAATAGAGTCTAGTCATTAGCAAGAAGTACAGCCAATGTCAAGGTCTCCAGTAAATTGTGGCTAGAGTCAGATGCCTGCTAGCAAACCATTATTTTTGTTGTGGAAATTACATATCTCCTCAAAGATTTTTCTCATGCATCTCTAATCTTCTGGGGTCTAAAAAGATGCGAAAATTCAATGAGACCTTCCTAATGCCATGTATGGTGCTCAGTAATCTCGTAACCATTCCAGAAATACTTGATGAAGGGAATGAAGGAAATCCTCAAAGGATAATCATTTCAACTGATGAAGCATGTGATTACTTTTATCTGTGATTTAAACTCTTCCTACATGTATGAATCTAATAGAGCAATTTGATAGACAGAGTAAATGGGAAAGCTCTACAGAAGGGTACAGGGTGGGTAAGCGGATCAAACCAACACACATTAAATAACATAAGACCAATCATATGCTGCATTATATGGTGCCAGGAACCACTAAACTCCTGGAGGGCACCAATGACATTCTGATTAACTGGTTTATCTATATAGTAGGAGACAAGGAAAGGGAAGACTGGCATGGGAAGACTGGCGTGTGATGTTTTATCCTGATGGAACAGGCTCTATGTAGAGGCACCTGGAATAGCATGGAAAAAATTAGGAATTTCTCTATCCCCATTGAGTTACAGTCTCTGCCACCAAGAACACAACAAGGTCTTCACATTTCTCTTGAATTAGTCTGTTTGGCTATATTCACTGATCATCCTTCTGGTAAATCTGCTGAAGATCCTCTTTATTTCACTGGTATCTTCCCAAATTCCAGGGCATCCTGTATATGCATATGGCTTATCTATAAAGCTGATGTTTCAAAAGGATTAGAGGTGCTAATCTCTCTTCCATCCCAGAGTTAGGCCAACAGCAGTGCCCAGTGGGAGCAGGAAGGGGTGGGGAAAACTGTGGAAAGAGATTTAGGGATTTGGAAGGAAAGAGAAAACAGGGTGAGGATTGGGGTATCCCTCCTGCTCTTTGACCTTTTGCTTAAATTTAAAAGTACCCCATGTTCCCAAGTCAAGGGACTGTGGAGGCCCAAACACTTTACCTTCATTACTTAAGACTTGGTCATTCTGAATAATAACAAAGCTACAACTAAGCAGGCTTTTCATGTTGACACATCAGTATGGAGGCTGCTGATTGTGCTTCCATCAGCAATTTATTCTTATAGACCAGAGATGAGAAAAGTAGGGGGGGCAAGACAGCTAAAGCTTGTAGCTTCATCTTGCTTCAAGTGTTGATGTCAATGGGTTGTTAACCACAGGTATTATGAAAAGTAGATGATGAATTATGTATCGATGTTTGTGTTGCCATTTTAAGACCCATAAAAAAACTCTCTGGGCCTAAAATACCACAAATTAAAAATGCAAATAATGATAAATCAGACCAATTTGCCACCTGCTATGATCTGTAGTGAGGTCCCATTGTGTAAGGTAAAGGTGTTGAGATGACAGTTTGTAATCTGCTTGCAAACTTATCAAAATGGAAGAGAAAAGAGGAGGGGAGAGGAGGAGTAGTGTCTTTTTATTGTGGTAGGGAGAGCTCAAAGTACACCTGAATTCAGGCCATATGGAGCCAGGGAGCCAAGAAGCCAGAAAGCTTGAGTGAAGGCCCACCCAGGGCCTGAGGCAGTACTGAAAAGTTGAATACGTGGGTTGCCCCAGCATCCAGTGGAATCTGCATTTTGCACCTGTTTGTCATGCTTTGAATATTTTTAGGATTTTTAAATTTTATAGGCCAACACTCTGGGAAAATAGATTTCCTTGAAGTTTGAAAGCCAGGCTGGTAGTATAAACAAATGCCTATTTAACATGCAGCAAATGACTTGAAAATTGTTTCCTTTTCCTTCAGGAAAATATTTTTTAAGCCGTCAAGGCTGCACATCTTAAAAGCAAGTTGTTGGTTTTTTGTTTTTTGTGGTGTTTTTTTTTAAAGAGAATCTGGCAGAAAACTCCTTAAAGCACTCACTTATATATAAATCCCCAGTACCCTCAGGGATCAGCCTGTGTCACCCAAGCCCTCTGCTTGAGCATCTAGTGATAGAGAATGTAAGAAGAAAAGGATCACAAATGTCACACGATGAACTGTCATGGGACCACCGCCCCACCTGAGCATATGCAGGTATGGTGAGAATAGGGCATACATGCCAGTCCACAGGTCCACACTGGGGCCAGAATCATCAGCTTCCATGTCTGAGAGCAAGATCCGGGGGACTGGCTGATCTCAGGAGAAGGGACAGACATGACTTCTGCCCACACTAGCTCTTTTTCTATTTTCCTACCTAAGCATTTGGAGGAACACTTTCACCAGGGCATTTGTTAATGAGTCATCATAGGAAGTGAGCTAATTAATGTATCCTTTCATGACAATTTTTCATTGGGTCACAGCGATTGCCTGAAGTTATGTGATTGTCCTCTCCTAGGGTTTATGCCAAGAGTATCAGCCTCTAAATTATAGGGATAGTGTACGTTGGGTGACAAAAATTCAGGCGGGTTAAGGAGGCCACTTTGCTTGATGAGGACAAGAGCAGGGAACAGGCTCTGCTGAGCACCCAGTGCAGCCATGCTTCATTTCCTCAAGCCTGTGGAATGGAGATCCAAGAACTTGGCTGTCTAATCAGACTGACCCAGCTTCTAATCCCAGTGCCATCTCCTGGTAACTGTGCAATCTTAGGCCTCTATTACAAATTCCTTTTCTTACTTTGAAAACTGGGGTATTAGAGCTGTAACATGTCTGAAATGGAATGCCTGTTTTCCCCCACCCAAACACTGGCTCTTACCCTAATCTCTGTAAATAAATAAATGAGTGGTGAGTGAATTAATGACAATGGCCTCCCAGGGTGCCGATGAGGATTAAATTAGATGAACAATATAAAACTCTGCAGGGAACCCAACCGACCCAGAATACATACATAATTCCTACCACCCAGAGCTCAGTGGAGATGAGCCCACTGGATTCCCGGCACAACTTTGCTCCCAATAAACGTAACTTAAGTTTCAGCACCTCATCTATTCAGAGGGTCTTCCTGATCTCTGCTAAGCTTCCTTCCCCCAACCCCTGAAGATCTTTCTGGAATGAGAAAAACTACTACCTGTGAACTCCCTGGTTAAAAACAGGCCAAGAGAATATTTCCAGTTGGAAAAATGCAGACCACTGAAAGTGCATAAGCCTCAAGCGCTGCTAAAATATTGCTGTGGAAAGAAATGGCATGGGCAGGAAAGATAGAGCAGCAGGGGAGGGGGAGGAAGGAAATGGGTAGGCAGAGCTCCTGCCAAATACAGACAGAGATTATTTTTTGAAAAATATCTCCGTAGAAAAGATTCATCACTACACATACAAAAAAAAAAATGGGGAAAATATCATTTCCTCTGCAAGTGCAACTATCAGCGTAAAGTATCAGAGATATGGACAAAATGGAGACAGTTCTAGAGAATATTAGTCGATGAGTAGCAGCACAAATTAAATCAAATAGAAATGAAGGATTTTTCTCTGAAAAAAAGTTATAATGCTATATAAATTAATCATCATAGGACATCATTAATCAAGTATGCTGCACACCCCATCAACACGCAGGCATGTATTTTACTAGGAGCAGTTTCATGGATTAAGTGTGGAAAACATGTCAGGAGGACAGGATGCGAGTATGGTCTGTAGGCCCAGAGAATATCGCGACTGGGTGGACCTCGTTACAGAGCTATCTGAAAATCCAGCATTCCTGCAACACACATTTATTAAGCCTGTAGTATGAACCAGGCTCTAGGCTGGGTGCTGGGATGATGATGAATAAGATAAACACAGTTCCTGCTCTCAGGACCTGATAATCCAGGGGAGGGGATAGGCATTCTTCATACAATCATACAGATAAACGGGGCTTTACAAATCATGCTGAGTGCTAAGCAGTAAAAGGGAGGTTTTATTTTATTTTTTTTAAGGGAGGTTTTAAAACTTGACTTAGTGGGACAGCTGACCATGTGTGTTTAAAGATTTCTCTAAGGAGACATGTTTAAATGGAACCTGAGGCTATGGGAGACCTACACGGCCAGCAGGGAATGGGAAAGATGACGCTAGGCATAAAAACTGCACATGAAATAGTTCGGTACAGATAGGGGAAAGAGGCCCTATGTAGAGAACTGTTAAGTCGCTCCACATTATAGGGAGGAAAAGGGAGAGTTGGCAGGTGACAGAGGCACTGAAGAACACCACCTCACCCATGGCCTTACCACCTAATAAGTTGGGCTTCATTTTCGGGTAAATGAAGAGCCACCAAAAGGTTTCAGGAAATGAGTGAGTGACTCATATGTGCACTTTGGAAACACCCACTGTGCCTGCTGTAGAAAATGGACTGGAGGGGACAAGGCTTGGAGGAGTTGGACAAGTGCTGTTGGAAAGGGGGGCCTCCCAGAAAGGGGGTGAATGGCACATGAGAGCAAAAGAACCAACACATCTCAGGGCAGCTGGATGGTTCACTCAGTTAAACATCGGACTTCAGCTCAGGTCACGATCTTGCAGTTCACAAGTTCAAGCCCCGCATCGGGCTCTGTGCTGACAGCTCAGAGCCTGGAACCTGCTTTGGATTCTCTGTCTCCCTCTCTCTATGCCCCTCCCCCACTCGTGCTCTCTCTCAGAAATAAATAAAAATATTAAAAAAAAAAAAAAAAGAACGAACGAACACATCTCAATCTGCCGGGGACTCAGCACAGTTGGAGCAATGGCACAGTCAGAAAAGGTGACCATCTCCAGGACAGCTTGTTTGTCCGTGAGGTGCAAGGACCCTGCTTCTTCTGTCCCTGGGGACTCTCCGTGCTTCCCAGCAAGGAGCTCTCACAGTGCAGAGACACAGAGAGAGGAGGCAGAGAAGTGCAGGCTCCTCATCTTCTCCTCCAAGACAGAAGTCCCATGGAGTAGCAGCAGGGCAGGAGAGCAATAAGGATTCCCATTTTCTATCCGTGTATCTGGAGGTAGAGAAGGGTGTGGCCCAGGCCAAACTGCTCATTGCTAGAGCAGAGGTATTGGAAAGTGCGTTCAGAAGTGATATCCCCAGAAGAAAAAGAATTCTACTGAGGGGAGCCTGGGTCGCTCAGTTAGTTAAGCATCTGACTTCGGCTCAGGTCATGATCTCACCGTCTGTGAGTGTGAGCCCCGCATCAGGCTCTGAGCTAACAGCTCAGAGCCTGGAGCCTCCTTCAGATTCTGTGTCTCCCTCTCTCTCTGTCCCTCCCCACCCATGCTCTCTATGTCTCAAAAATAAATAAACATTAAAAAAATTTTTTAAAGAAAAAAAAGAGAATTGTACTGGATTTTAATCTTTCCAGTGCATCTTCCAGATTCTGAAGATATCTTTTTCTGTTGGCTGCAATGACCACATAAACATTTCATTAGAGGAAAATAGCTAAATCTTATCTTACAGTTTTTTCAGCTGGAACTAGTATTAGCATAAATAAAAGTAGGAAGTAGATCTCTCTCTCTCTTCTTCCTCCAAGTTTTTGGATGCTGAGAAAACCAGAGAAGGAGGATACTAGGGGCAGGCAAGGCTTTTCTTGGCACTGAAAATCCTCCCTATGAACACCCAGTTGAGTATAGGGGGATATATTAGGCTTAGCACTGCTGTGACAAAGTACCATGAATGTTAGCACTTAAAACACAGAAGTGATGGGGCGCCTGGGTGGCTCAGTCGGTTAAGCGTCCAACTTCGGTTCAGGTCATGATCTCACGGTCCATGAGTTCAAGCCCCGCGTCGGGCTCTGTGCTGACAGCTCAGAGCCTGGAACCTGTTTCAGATTCTGTGTCTCCCTCTCTCTCTGCCCCTCCCCTGTTCATGCTGTCTCAAAAATAAATAAACTTTTAAAAAAATTAAAAAAAAAATAAAACACAGAAGTGATTCCCTCACAATGCTAGAGGCCAGAAGTCGAAAATCAAGTTGTTACCAGGGCCATGTTTACTCTGAAGGATCTAGGGTAAGATCCTTCCTTGCCTCTTTCTTGTTTCCTTGGAGATCCTTGTCTTGTTGACAAATCACTTGAATCTCTGCTCTGTTGTCACATAGTGATCTTCTGTTTGTTTCTGTCTTTTATCCTGTTCTTATGAGAACAGGCTTATACGGACCAGTCATTTGGGATTAAGGGCCCACTGTACTCCAGTAGGACTTCATCTTATCTAATTACACCTGCAACACCTTATCTCCAAATAAGGTCCCATTCTGAAGTTTCAGGGAGGATGTTAATTTGGGGGAGACGCTATTCAACCCAATATAGTGGGGTAGACTACCAAGTTGGGATAAACTGGGGAAGAGTGAGAAAGGAACCAAAACAAACCCTCAGAACAGGGCAGGATAGAAGGCCAGAGGTCAGTTATTTTAGGAAGCCAAACACAGTCCTAAAACTAGGAGGTTAGTCTTGAAGAAAAGGGAGAGATTGCTAATGCTTTCTACTGGTCAAGGTAAAAGCAGAGGCAGAGATACTAGAATTCTGTAAAAGTGTGTTATGTCTTGTATTGGAGGGAAGTGGGAGGTTGCTGGCAGAAGCAAAGGGGGAACCTTGGTATTGGGGCACTGCCCCTCTCAAAGACATTTTCAAGTGTTGGGTTTGGGAATGATGAACATAAAATACATTGATTACAGATTTTTAGAAAATCTAGAAAAACAGTGGGAACAAAAAGGTCAGTGTTAATTCCCACCATCTAAGAATAATTCATATTTTGGTATTTTTTCTCCTAGTGCTCCCCCGACACCCAGGCACAAAAAAAAAAAAAAAAAAACATGAATAGAACTATGAGTCAGATGATAAAACATTATCATCATTTTTTGTTTCTCACATACACTTTATCCTCATTCCCATTCTCCCCCACCCCCAAAAATCACCCACTTGAATGTATTTATATTAATTATGAACATACATATGTATTTATGTGTTGTTCACTCAAGAACTATCTCTTTTGCACCTACCATGTGCAGAGTCCTAGAGATTGGGAACACTTAGAGACCATCGAAACCCTAATTTCTCTGCCCTCCTGGAGCTTACATTCCAGTGGGGGTATGGAAAAATATATTGTTGGGTGATTGTTAGTTACATAAAAGGGATTACAGTACAAAATTATGACCCGTCTTCTGTTTCCCTTAACACCATGGTTTTTACGGCCTATCCGTGTCAAGCTAGCGCCCTGCCTCTGTCCGCTGACTATCTGCAGCCTTCCACTTCCTCATTGTCACAGTGATGGACACCTAAACCGCTCTGTCACCACAAATGATGCTGCAAAACACACCCCCATGGCTGCATGCGGTCCTATTTAAGTGTTCCTATGACACACCCAGGAAGGAATACCCAGGGTTAACGCCACTCAGCACAGCCGACTGCTCCCCAGAAGGCCTGCCCTTGGGGGCTGTGGCCTGCCACGTGCTGCCAGCTCTAGGTATTATCCCGCTTTCTCACGTTTGCCGGTGTGAGAAATGCAGTTATTGTAATTTGCATCTCTTCAGTAGTTAATGAGGTTGAACCTTCCTTCACATAATTGATGAGCCATGTGCATTTCTCCTCTCGGTGAACTGCCTCTCCCTCTCGTTCCCTCATCCGCTTTTTAACAGGATTTCTGTTTGGAGTATTTTTAAATCTTCTTTCCAGAGTTCCTCATCTGTTCTAAATACTAGCCCAGTGTCTATTTCAGACACTGCAAATATCTCCTCCCTGTCTATCACTCGTCTATTAAATCTGTCTATGGCACCCTGTTTTGAAGAGGAACCCTTATTTTTGAAATAATTTGTGTGTTTACTCTGAGTAAAAAAAACTTTTCCCCACGCAAGGTCACAAAGATATTCTCTGACATTACATCTCTTTTTTCTTCTATTACCTTCACGGATCCACCGTTCACTTTTAAGTCTTCAGTCCAACTGGAGGTTGCTTTTGTGTGGAGCATTGCATTTTTGCCTTTGTCCTTCTAGGGAGCTGGTTCCCCCTCATCATCTATTCAGGAACCCAACTTTCCACCCACTGTGTGCCACCAGCACACATCAATTCCCACATACATGTGTGTCAGGTTCTGGACCTTCTGTTCCATCCCAGCGTCCTGTCTAACTCTTCCTCTACCCACTCCTCCAGAGTTTCATTACTAAGACTTTGCTTTATGACCTATTACCACATATGGAGATCCTTTTTTTGTTTTCTGTGCATAGATTTGTTGTGTGCGATGGTGACAAAGTCTTGCCATAAACAATTTGGAATCCTGGCTTTCTTACGGAATATTGTAACTTTGGCCTTGCCCCCCACGTAATGTCAACACTTGATAAATAACAGTTCCTGGAAAATTTTGGTGTCCTGTGTTGGGAGTAAAACTTCTCCTTAGGTTGTACTGCATGGAGCCTGTAAATTAACTAAGAAAAGGCAGATTAAAAGAAAAGACAGAGTTTATTCATAGACATATAGAAGTGCAGACAAGAAATGGCTCCTTGAACAGTTAAGATGGGGGTTTATATACCACCTTAGCAGAAAAAAAAAAGTGAGGGGAAAGAGTTTCTAAGGAAAAAGAGGACGTTTAGGATACACATGAGCTTTTGAGGGAAAAAAATGGAAAGCGTGAGTGTTTGTGATGTTCTCATCTGGGTGCAAGCAGACAGTCTCCTTTTTAGCTGTTACCCACCCCCCACCCTGACCCACAGGATTTGTGGCAGTTACATTTTGGGAACGTGCTGCTACGAAGTTTGTTTGTTTGTTTGTTTTTTTAAAGTAAAAGAAGTCTAGCTGCTGGTCTGTTCAGATTTTTTTTCACTTAAAATAATCTTCATGACATTCTGATCAATAAAAGTCAATCTCTGACAATTAATTCACTGAGTCCCCACCATGGAACAACTTCTGTGGTCCAGTATAAGGGAAGGGTGGGCCTCAGGGACTGAGGAAAGGCCACATGATGAAGGATATCCAGTCCTGGCCAAGGAGACAGACAGACCTGTGTAGAGGAGGAAAATAATTTTCCCTCCACCCTTCTGAGTGCACAGTTGAGACCCTTGTAGGAAAAGAAAGATTAACAAGAGGAAAATGGAAGTTCAGCAGCAAGTATATCTGATGTATACAAGGGAAACACCCAGGGAAAAATGAGTAACCCTCTGAGGTGGCTTAGAATTCAGAATTAAATACAGTCTTGATCAGGAAAGGGGAGGCGGATGTGCACCTCTCAGAAGAGGGTAAATGATTTTTAGGTAAGATGAATGGGCCCTCAGAAGAAGAGATGGGAGATGTGAGAATTTGTGACTGAGTCTGTCTGGGTGTGGGGGGCCTCTTCTCCTATGATGACTCCACCTTCCCTGGTTGATGAGGCTCCCATGGAGGGGATTCATAACAATTGAGTTCCTTTTGGAGGATCTATTTCAGGCAGATAAGGGGGCACTTGCAGAGACCCTCCCCCTCATTTGCTGTTTTTCAGGAACCTACAGCTCAAAATAATCAATATACCAAAAGGGCATATTTTGGGGTGGCATGTCCTGAACTTCTACAAGTCATTTTTGGGGTGGCACATTCTGCTCTTCTTCACTGGCTACCTGGTAATGTCTGCACCAAGACTCAGTTTCCACAATGTCACCTTCAGTCATTTTCTCTAAAACAGAACCCACTGCTCCCAGGGGCTGTGACAGTCCATTCATGAGGGAGAATGGGGCACCCTCGTTTTGTGAGAGGCTCCTTCTTGTAAACACCCACCAGCTGGCAGCCCTGAGCAGAATCAGAAGACAAATCCTGAAATCCTTGATACTCCAGATGGTTCTGCAGGACTGGCTTGGTGAGAAGGTTTGTGAGTTCACATCCATCCACTAACCAGCCCAGCCCAGCCAGCGGGTGGGCCAGGCAGGACCAGGGCAGCCTCACAGTCAGCTGCCAGTGGAGTTTTCACCATTTTTGTTGAAGTTCTATGAAAGACGCTTAAGAGACCCCTAGAAATTGCACATTAGGGTTAAAGGATTAAGTGGTAGAACAGAGATGGGAGAAGCCTAGAAAATGTGAATGAGTGACCTGAAGGGCTATTAGGAAGAAAGGAGAAGGCCATTGTCTGTATTTTCTAATGATCAACAAGAGCTGGAATTAAAAATCAATACTAAGAGGACAAAGATCACAGATTGGTTTTCCAAATGGCTTCGGCAACATGACCCAGATAGGCTTAATGTGTTTCCGCTAAATTAAGCCACAGTGAGGACCAGCACCGAACGATGAGAATAACGTGTGTTGGTCCTGCCTTGCTGCTGCTGCTGCTGCTGCTGCTGCATCCAAAACTGGTTGAAAAGTTCCTTGTCAGATGCAACAGCTTAGCCTGGAGCAGTCCAGAATTTGGTTTCCCCTTGAGGTTCCCTATATGGTGAGAGGTATACAGGAATAAGGGACAAATGAAGAAATCACCCATCTACTTCTCAAGTTTTTATCAAAGGAATGTATGATGTAAAAAATAATAATAGTAATTCAGATAGCACCCAACAGTATACAAGGAGAAGTGAGCCCCCCCCCCTTCCTTAACACTCTCCCTCGCCCCAATCTCGACTCCCAGACTCAGCCTTATGAAAAATGTCTTTTATATCTGGGCATAAACATTTTATTCGTACACAGGCATGTATTCATATGTAGGTATAAATATATATGTATTCATTTGAGTTTTGCCTTAAATATATTGCGACATTCTCCACATTCAGTTCCCGGCTTGCTTTTTTTCACTTAATAATAAAATCTGCAGAGATGTCGCTCCATATTGGCATCTACAAGTCTACCCCTTCCTCCCCAAGAGCTATAATAGAAGTGCTCTAAGAAATAGACACAGTGTAATTTCTCTAACACTCCCTTCTGGGTGGTCCTTTAGGTTATTTCCAGCTTTTATTTCAGTACACAATGCTGCAATGAGCATCCTTGCAGCTTTGTGTACTTCTGTGTGCATAACTGCAAGCTAAACTCCTTCACATGGAATTGCCGGGTCCAAGAACACAGACATTTAAAATCATGCTTCAGACCGACGACTGGTCTCCCAAAGGGCGGTCCCAAATTATACATGTCACCGATGGGCTATGAGAGTATCTTTTGTACTTCTCTTGCCCACAGTGAGCATTATCACACTTCCTGTGGGTTTTACAGGTAAGAAATGGCCACTCAATGCTCTTTTACTTTGAATTTTTTGACTAAAATTAAACATTTTCTTTATTGTTCATCTGTGTTTCTTTTACCATGAATTGTTGGTTCCTGTTCATTGTTGGTTTCTTGGTTCATTCCTCATTTAATATTTAGTTTCATACAAATAAAATTATTTGTATGAAAAAGAAATCAGGGGCACCTGGATGGCTCAGTCAGTTGAGTGCCCAACTTCAGCTCACGTCACGATCTGGCAGTTTGTGGGTTCGAGCCCTGCGTCAGGCTCTGTACTGACAGCTTAGAGCCTGGAGCCTGCTTCGGATTCTGTGTCTCCCTCTTTCTCTCTGCCCCTCCCCGCATTGCTCTCTGTCTCTCTCAAAAATAAACAAACATTAAAAATTAAAAAAAAAAAAAGAAAAGAAAGAAAGAAATCAGACCTTTCTCTAGGCTGCATGTTGCAAGTTTTTTCAGCTGGTTGTCTTTTCAGATCTCTGAGGGTATTCTTTCTGAACGGCAATGTTGTTCAAATTCTATAGGCTCCTCTCTGTCATTCTTTTGGTTGGGATTTCTCAGGTTCACGTCATGCTCGCAAAGGTCTCCTTACTCACAGATCATCAGGAAAATGCACCCGTGTTTTCTCCAGTGTTGCTACAGTTTCACTTTTGTGTATTCCACTATTCATTCCATCGGGAATTCATTTTGGTGTAAGGAAGAAATGCTCTCACCTTCCTGACGGCAACATTCCTCACCTCATTCCAGTCAGTCACCAAGATTTGATTCCATTTGGCAGACTCCAAGACACCTATCTGCAAATATCAACCAGAGAAACTTAATGTCAAATGAAGCAGCAAGAAGGTGGCTGCCGGTCCACATGACTACCCCTTTGCTCGTCAAACCCCAGATACACAGATTTACACCATAAGTTTCTTTTCTTTCAATGTTTATTTATTTTTGAGAAAGAAAGAGCACAAGCAGGAGAAGGTCAGAGAGGGAAGGGGACGGAGGATCTGAAGCGGGCTCTGCACTGACAGCAGTGAGCCGGATACAGGGCTCAAACTCACAAACCGTGAGATGGTGACCTGAGCCAGGAGATCCTGACCTGAGCCACAAGATCGTGACTTTAGCCAAAGTGGGACACTCAACCAACTGAACCACCCAGGCACCCCTAAGCCATAATGTTTTTAAAATAAACAGCCAGAAGTTACAGTCAGCTCATTTTAAATTTTCTTAAAAGGCTGCTTTTTTTTTTCAGGATATGGATGATTTTAGTGTTTTGTTTTTAGGTTGTACAGTGGTAAAAGTCATGGTTCTTTTCTTTTTCCATTAAGCTGATTCTCCCCTTGGATACTGCCCCCCTGGAGTCCTGTAAATGACACAGACAAAAGTCAGATTGACAAGAGAAAAACAAATAGGAATTTATTGACAGGTGAACCCCATAAACAGATGAGAGAAGTCAGAGATGAGTAACTCAGGGGGTGCGAGTAGGAGCTGGGCTTAGATGGCACCTCCACAAAAGAAGAATACATTTTTAGAGACGTGACAAGGCAAAGGAAAAGGACTTTGAGCTTCTGGGGCATTAAATCTCAGGAAGACTAACGGAGAGACTAATGGTAGATGAGGGCTAGTTTCGGCAAGGTTTGTTATGTAGATTCCTCTGGCCGCTGTCTCTGGGCTGATGGGGGTCTAGAATTGTCTCCTATGATTATCTTCTGTCCTTCTTGCTACAGAGAGGAAAGGGGAAGCCCTTTACAAATTTATGTCCTGCTTCTAGTCAAATAGGGGAAGGGCGGAGGGCTTTTCTTGTATCTGCTTCTTCTTCATTGTCTTCAGCTCAAAATAATCTTTAAGCCAAAGTTGCCTATTTTGAGGTAGCACATTCTGCTGCATGCCAAGTCCATGAATTATAAGAAGCTGGCAAATGCCACTGTGGCTTCTGGATCCAAGGCAGACTTCCACCTAATACCAATCAAGAAAACTGGCAGAACTGCATTTGATTACAAAAAGGAAAAAAAGTCTCTATCATTCAGAAATTTCATTGGGCATTGATAAACTAAGTATCTCTCCTCCTTTCCCATTTATAAATTATGTGATCAGCACCTACTGTAAGTGTTATGTACCCAAACACGGTGCAGGGATAGGAGATTCTGCAATAAATAAATCCTAGCACAGGCTTCCTTCCAAAACATGTATTGCCTGAGCAAACACACTTTTCCATCAGTTGTCAATGAGACAGATCGGGTGGTATGGCACCACCTGCACTCTTTTGCTGACCCCGAGGGGACTGGAGGAGCTGGTAAGTACTGGCTCTGGTCACAGGAGAAGCAGTACAGCAGAAGACCCAGGAAAACTAAGAAAACGAAAGTTGTATACCTGGTCCTAAAATTACAGCAATGTGAGGATGACTGAAGCTAGAAACTTTCTAAATACTATCAATTCTCACACAGAAAAGGGCTCCCCAAATGCTTGCTGGCAAAACTATCTTTCATATTATTATGATCACTTTGTCTCTCCTACCTTCAGTGTGAAATTAATACTAATGCCCTGGTTTTCTGGGCTCCAGAGCAGGCTTGCTAATTACTGACGGATAAATGCTTTGAAAATTAATAAGGGCCATAGTGAAATGTTAAGCACTGTTTTCCTCTCTCTCTCTTTCTCACATACACACACATACACACACACACACACATACATATACTGGAAATACAACACACTCCACATTTGCTAATAATACAGCTGCTTGAAACTGGGGGTTCAGAGCTCATGCTTGCATTCTTGGCAACAGAAACATGAAGCAACTGGCCTTTTGCATGAGGAAGACCAGGGCTTTGCCTGTTGAGTTGACAGCTCCCTCCAGTTTCTCCTACGTAGTCTGTGAAAACAGTAGCCCAAGGATCTATCTGATGACAATTTCTCTTCTCTGGTGATGATTAATTTTGCTAAAAGTTTATACTCCAAAGGATTCACCCCAAACCCTCCATAACACATCAGAAACTTGATGTTTTATGTGCTTAAAATGGATATTTTAACACAAACACGGAGATGACCTCCAGGAAATGTGGAGGAAGAAGAAAAATGTTTTAATTTGGCTGACAAAATTAGGAGCAAGAGTTTATTTCCCTAAGCGATAATCTCCTCTAAGGTTACAAATTTGGAAACCAGCTTTCAAACATAGAGTTGGGTCTTTTCTTCACCTAAAGCAAGTATTTGAGGTATGTTCTCATGACGGTCATAGTTTTGGATATTACTCAGGGGAACCAAACACCTTGAGACTTGTGGTAACATTCTCCCCAGAACATGGGAAATGTCAACAGGCGATATGGCATCATAAAAGAAGCTCCTTCAGCGCGATGCTAGGATGGAGCCTTGACCAGTAAGGCTCCAGAGCAGAAAGGTAGAAGGGAAGGGCATTGAGTGAGGAGACCTAGGGCTATAAACTGCTGTTTATATAAACAGCTCAGGCTCAGTCATTTCACTGTTTGGCAGCCCATCTTCCCCATTTACAAAGCCAGGTGCTTATAACCCCTTAATGAGTCCCCAGTTCTCTAGCCCTTTCTGTTTCTCATTTCTACAGAGCATTTTCATAAACAACAACGAAGTGGAGATTTAACAAGAGATTGGTGTTCCCATTTTACAGATGAGTAAACAACTGAGAGTGGCTGAATGATTTATCCACAAAGAGGGGTCTTCCTTCTGCATGCCAGACACTGTACTAAGAAGTAGGACTAAAAATGTGGATGAGATCCAGACTCTGTCCTAAAGCAACAGGAGAGACAGGATTAGTTAAAGGATAATCACAAGGTAGTAGAACGGGAGCAAAATGCTGTGAAAACACACACACAACACAGAGTGCAACAAATGGACTGTGAGACAAGGCTTTCCAGAAGAGATGGTATTTTGAAGTGGTTCTTGGAGGGTGAGTAGGAGTTTGGCAAATGGAGGAGAGAAAGAGAAGCATAAAGGCAGAGGAACGAGTGTGTACAGGAGCATGGAAGGCTTAGTGTACTACTTGGTGGACAGGTGTCACCAGGGGAGAGCAGGCTTCTAAAATGGGGCTAATGTTAGTGAAGTATATGAGGTAGGATAATAAAGATGCCGGGACTTTATCCTGCAGCTTTTCAGCCAAGGGGATGATGGACTGGCATTTGGGTAGAAGAAAGAACTATTGGTAAAGAGACTAATCAGGAAGCTAGTTCAAAAGTCCAGACGCTAAATTACAAGGACTTGAATGAGGATCATGATGAATATGGGTGGCAGACATAAGAGATACTCTGTATCATAATCCATAGATCTTGGTAACGGATTGGCAAAGACAAAGATGTTCCCAGGGTTTTTAGCTCAGGAGGCCGAGTGGATAGGGATTCTACTTCCTGAAAGAGAAAGCAGAAGATCAGTTTTGGTTGTTACATGGAAAACCCATATGTTCAGTTTGGGACATGCAGTTTGAAGTGTCTGAGAAAACCAGAGGAGATGACACCTGGGAGCTGAACATGTAAATCAGCTCCTTAGAATATAGGTTGGGGTTGGAGATAAAAACCTGGGAATCATCAGAGGTGACAGTGGCATCTGTGCAGATAAATGGAATCACATCGAAACCTCGGTCTTCTTTTTTCATATTTACTAAGTGGATATAGGTCCTACTTCCGAGAGTTATTCAGTCATTCATTGGATAAATCAGTTTAAAGAAAAAAAAAAAAACTAGAATATGATTTTCCTGATTAGATTTGAACTTATTTAAATGCAATCACTTACTCATCTTTTTCCTATGTCTTCTGGGACTTTTAGAAAGTCACTGCAGATGTCTGTGCACAAGATAATGAGCCTATAACAGTCAGCTTTGGCTCCAAGACCACCTAAAGGGCCCAGTATGCCCTCCGTCGCTGCTCCTAGGTCAATTCCTTGGTAGCAACACACTAGCCCTTTCTTGCTCCTCAGGTTTCTTCTATAAATAAAACTCTCAAATCAGACTATAGGTATAGGTCATTTTATACAGCATTTATTAATTCTTATAATGTGGCATGCCCTGAGCTGGAATACACAAATGAAAAAAATTGATTTGCTAAGTATGAAAATGTCAAAAATACAAAGAACACTTTGTCAGGGCTGCTGGGCTCCAGGAAGAAAATGCAGTGGGGGCCCGAGCATGAGATAGTGGATCTCCCCAAGGATATCAGAAGAGTCATCCTGGGGTTACGTTCAAGCTGGTCTTGACAGGGTGGGAAGGGATCTTAGAGGAAGCAAAGAGAGCACAGTCCAGGCTTAGGAACACACGGCAAAGAGGCACCACAGTGAAAAGAACGGGGTGTGCTCCTCCAATTGGAGAAGTTATAAGTACTAATTTGCCTAACTTGGTTTTACTTTTCATTTTATGAGCAGAACTCTACAGTATGTATGTATGGACATATGTATTTTTATTTTTTTAAGTTTATTTATTTTGAGAGAGCCAGAGACAGCACGAGTGGGGGAGGGGTAGAGAGAGGGAAAGAGAGAGAAGCCCCAGCAGGCTCGGCACTGTGAGCACACAGCCCGATACAGGGCTCAAACCCATGAAACCGTGAGATTGTGGCCTGAGCCAAAACCAAGAGTCGGACGCTTAACCCACTGAGGCACCGAGGTGCCCCTTTATTTATTTTATTTTTTTAATTTAAATCCAAGCTAGTTAACATATAGTGTAGTTCTGCAGTTTTTTTAATTGCTACTTTGCCATGTAGTTATTAGCCCCTCTTAATCAATAGCAGTTCAGCAATCACAAGCAAATTTTTAAAAATTACTTCTATACACACACTGTGCTATAATTACTCTTGAAAATGAGTCCCATGAACATGTACTATTCTGAATCTATAATCAGGTGAGTCATGACATAATCCTCTGGAAGGGTATGTTATCTGGTGATGCCAATTCAACATTCGTGCTTCTCTGAAATGTTTCCACAATATACAGTTGATGCCAATAACATGCGCAGGTCACATTTGCTCTGAACTTCTTTTTGGATCTTATTTTACTTTCATATTAAAAAAAGAAACAAAGTCATTCGCTATCAAGTAGAGAAGACTACCGCCATGGCCAAGATAGCACCAAGGCTGGATACCACCTTGCCAACACTCAGGCTTAAGGGCTCAGCAAACGTCATCCAAAGAATATTAGACAAATTTAAACACCAGAACACACTCAAAAATTTTTTTCTGATTATACTGGTAATACACAATTAATGTAGAAGACGAATGTGTGCATAAAAAGAAAAGAAAAATCATCCTTTATCCCACCAGATGTTAACATGTAAAGAGAATCCCTTTCCAGTGTTTTACGTCCCAAGCATGCTTCACATGGAACTCTCGTTTTCTCTCCGTCCTTTAGGTCCTGTTAGTATTAATACTTAAATGTTTCCCCAATCCATTTCCATCCCTACATCCTTACCACTGTACACTGAAGCAGCTCCAACCACGATCCTATCTCCAGGCCACAATACTCCCCAACACCGAGGCTATCCTTCACACAGGGCCAGAAGGATCCCACTGACGTGCAAACCAGACCATGCCATTCTCCCTCCTAAAAAGGGTTGATGGCTGCCCACTGCCTATGGAATAAAGTCCAAGCTCCTTATCAGGAAATACAAAACACTCCATGTCCCAGCTCCTCTTTACTTCACCAGACTCATCATCTTCTGCCACCCTCTACCTCTACTTGAATAGTTCCCTATATATTTGTATAGCATGGCTTTGTTTCTCTTGTATAGCATGGCTTTGTTTATGTTCTGTCCCAACATGGAATGCCCTTTCTCTACCTATTGAACTGAGTAATTCTGATTTATCCTTCAAGATTCAGCTATGACTTATTTCCTCCGAGACAACTTCCCTGAATACCCAGACAGCGCTAAAAAACCTGTCTTTGATGTTGATGTCCCAAAGCAGTAAGCCTACATCTATCCCTTTATCGGTCCATTATTGCCACAATATCGTTGTGTAACAAACTACCCCAAACCATCAGTTGTCTACATGTCAGTGTTTATTGTAACATTCACAAGTCTAAGGGTAAGGGGAGAAGGCTCCTCAGCACATCTCATTCTGGGGTCCAGGACAGACAGGTAGTGACACATTCTTCCCTTGGTGGAAGTCACACTTCCCACAGGGCCAAGGGAATATACATGATGCCTCTTACAACCCAGGTTTAGAAGTCACACACCATCAGTTTCATGGGCTAAAGCAAGTCCCATACTAAGCAGACATCAGTGCTGATGGTAGTATACTGGTCTTACGGAGGTGGGGAAGGAGGGAGAAATATCTGTGAAACAATGAGCTTATCTAACACAGTATTCATCTCAAAGATGGTAACTATCTTTCTATTTGCTTGGACCAAAAACCTCATTCGCCCTATCTCTCCTCTGTTTGTGTCTTTTCATACCCAACTCATCAGTAAATCCTCTTGGCTCTATATTGTAAAGATATCCAGAATTCTATCTATATTTATCACCAGTTTGACCATTTACCTTTCTGGTAAATGAGGTGGTCCAGGCCACCCTCATCTCTCTCCCAGGTAACCACAACAGCCTCTTCGTTGGTCTTCATGCTTCTGCTCTTGCCCCTTAAGTTTATCCCATCCTAGCAGCCAGAGTGATACTCTTCAAGCATTTATCAGATCATGTTAACTCTGCTTCTTGAAACCCTCCAAGGACTCTCCACCTTAATAGAGTAAAAGCCACAGTCCTGACAAGTGCTATTAGGCCTTTGGCCATATGTCCCCTAGCTGTTCCTCCAGACCCATCTCTTCCTTTCGTCCTGCTCACCCACTTTGCCCCAGGAATGGGCTTCTTTGCTGTACCTCAAAAATACCAGATCCCCTCCTCTTCTGACTTTGCACACTTCTCCTTTTTTGCACTGGTAACCATCTGTCTGGAACACTTTCCTTGTACATCTTCATAGCTGCCTCCTTCACCAACTTCAATTGTCTATCCAAAAGCACCTCCTCAGGGAGTTCCTGCCACACCATCTGTGTAAAACAGCAATCTACAGTCCCCATGCCCCCAGAAAAAAATACAAGCTCCTCAAGGGCACAGGTTCTGTTTTGCTTATGCTGAATCTCAACAATCTAGACCATTGCCTGGCACAGGGTGGGTACTCAATATCTGTGGAATGAAATGACCAGCATTGCAGCCTAATACTGAAATGACTGGGTTATGTGTTGTCCCTCCCATGGGTGGGCAGTGACTGCATCTCACTCCTCCTTGCATCTCTAGTGCTGGGTACAGCTTCTAGAATACGGAGGGCTCAGGAAGCACGTGCTGAACTGGATGGAACATCTCTGTGAGGATGAATCACTGGAAAGTGCACAAGTTTTTGAGATAACAGACTCATATTGTTTTTACTGCTTACCAGCTGGGTTTATTTGTAAGGAAATATTTTCCCAGGAATTACAATGAGACTCAATGTACAGAAACTCAGGTCTAGTTTGCACAAAAAGGTGAGATCCTCATCACACTTCACTGCAGGACCTCCACTGTCTACCTTTTCCTCTGGTCTGTTGGCTCCATGAAGGCAGCAGCCATGCCTGCCTTGCTCTTCATTGTATCCCCAGGGCCCTAGCACAGAGGTCAGCATGCATAGACTTCTGTTCATTTTTTTGAATAAATTAATGAGTATGCGCATTCTTCCCTGAGCCAATCCATAGACCAAAGTGACTCAAGTGTGCTTGTGGACTAAGGCTTAGTAAAGATCCAAGAACAGGGAGTTGTCCATTCAGCACCACTCCACAGCTATACTGTATGACAATAGATAGTATAGTACAGTTTGGGGCAAACAGACCCCAAAAACACAATTGCTAAAAGCCAGTGCCCCATGAAGAGCGGTCACCTTGCTGCCCCCTTTGGAATTCACCTGACACAAGCAATGGGTCCTCACCCTACCATGCTGTTTCTCTGCATATCTGAGGAAGGAGCTACGAGGTCTTCCGGCCAATGCAGGGGGAAACTGCAAACCCTCTGCTTCCCATCCATTCCCAGAACTTCTCACCATGAAGACAGGAGAACCCGTTACAGAACAGGGGTGGGTGACATCCTGCTGGGAGTCATAAGACCAGAAATATCATGGGGGAAACATCATTAGGGGCTCCTCAACCCATCACCATGACATTGTGAGGTCCCAAGTCCTACTCTACTGGGTACAAAGACCAACCAGTCATGCTTAGGCCAGCCCCATGTGAGCAGGACAGGAAGGCAAGGGACAGAGGGCTGTTTCTGTGTAAGTGGAACCACCAGGGTCCCTCTTTCTCTTTCAACCCACACATCCTGAGCATTGTCCTGACTCACAGTTTGGAGCAATCACACCAAACACAAATCACTGGAATCGCTGACTGATGGACGGTTGATAGAGTGGTGTGTGTGTGCAGGTGAAGGCCTGGGAGAGGAGAAAGGGAGGGAGGGGTGCAGAGGTGGCTGGGAGGTGTGGGGATGGAACAAGTCTCACATGGGCACACCTGTCTTCCAGTCTCAGTTCCCTGTGGTTCCAGTATAAAAAGCAGAAAGCTGAGCAGAGGCACTGCTAGGGGTTCCATGAGAGAGAACCAAGTAGCATCTTTAATCTGAATAAGGATGTGCAGAGAGTGTGCAGGAATTCTTTGGATACCCAACCATGTTCATGCTTATTTAATGATGAGAAGTTAGAGAAAACAGTGGATAATGTGCATAATGTATGCACATACCTATGCTATGGCAAGAGTAGCTAATACCCATCCCAGTCCACACACAGTCCACATGTTCTCTCCCCTCTGGCCTCTGTACTTGCCAGTCGCTCTTCCTGGAGTGTCCTTTCCCTGTTACCTCTCCTCCCCACTCCCGCCTGGTCATGCCTCACTTTACACATCCCCAGGTCTCAGTTTATACTCTGCCTCTCCTGAAGGGTAGCACTTTTAGTCACCTTGTGGTTCATACATGGTTACATGTCATTCCTCAAGAGTAAGGACTGTTGTTTTGTTTAGGTCTGTATCCCCAGTGCCTGGCACACAGTGGGTGCTCAAATATACTTGCTGAATTAGTGAATAAAATACTTGAATTGCTCATCAGCCACTCTTCTTAGGCAGGCCTCCGACTCCATCAGAGGGGACTTATTATAAAATCAACAAGCAGAACTATCCGTTACTTTTGGGACCTCACAATGTCATGGTGATGGGTTGAGGAGCCCCTAATGATGTCAGTACCTGCCAATTAAGTAAACCAAAAATCGGGTTGGAAACCAAAGTACCACCAGAGGCACTGTCAACACTGCCTAAGAAAGGCAGTGCGGTCACCTGAGGAATCAGGCTTAGTACCCACTGTGAATGATCAGGGACTCTACTTCATGTCTGCACCTTGGTCCTGCTGGCTGCCTGTTCCACCTGAGGACCGACACAGCGTGAAGCTGTGGGATTGAATCCAATCATAAAATGTGTCAACTTTACTAGAAAAGGCACTTTTCCATGCTCTCCACTAACCTACAAGGCACAAGTATCATCATACTGGTTAATACCTGTCACACATTGTGCTAAGCAACCTATAAAAATTATCTTATTTAATTTACACCTTGCAGCAACCCTACAAAGCAAATAGCATTATTATCCCCATTACACCAAATACCAACCCCCGTTACACATAGAGAGATTAAGAATACACTCAAAATCACACAGGCAGCATGCGGCAAAGCTGGGATCAGAACCCAGACACTCTGATTCTGGAATGCAAACAGTGACCTCCCAGTCAGTCTTTTCATGCAAACACTGCCAGGCCTGTGCTGAAAAGTTCTGAGATCACCAATGGCTCCCACACAAACAACTTCCCCAAATCGTGAAGGACACGGAAAACCCACCTGGAAATGCAGGGAGTAAGTATGGGATGGATAAAGGAAGGCCTCCTCACAGAAGCAAATAATAAATTCAAGGAGGCAGTGGGTGACCAGTGGCAGAGTTAGAGTCGGGCCTTTGAGTGGGTCACTGGAGCAGGAGGCCAGCCCCGCCCCACTCCACCCTCAGGGCACAACCCTGGATTTGAGGACCTGGGGGCTGTCTAAATCCCCCTGGGACAGTCAAGGTGAGAAATGCTGCTATCTGAGTCATGTACTAGACTTAAACCACCTTCCTTGGATCTGCATTCCTAAATGGAGATTAAATGCTGAAGAATATTTGTCTTTTATGATCCTTTGGAGCATGAGCTTATTGATATGGTGAAGGTTAATGAAACAATTAAGTGTATGCATGAAAGCTACAACATGGGTTGAAGCTTTTCAATGTTCATCTGCAATAATGAGCACCAGGCTCAGGTTCTTACCCCGCATCTCACATCCATTAATTATTTCAGTGATTCCAGCTACAATTAATGAGAATTCAGCCATGTGTGTTAAATCTTAACATTCAGTTTTCTCATCCATCAAATGAGTGAGGGGATGTGCAGAAGGGAGTGCTAGGGGCAGGAGGTGGCTTTGAATCCTTCTCAGCTAAAAGGTACTGAGTGAAACCTGTGTGGCCAGCACCGTGCCAAATGTTTAACCTTGCCTCACTGAATCCTCACAGTGTAAGTGTTGTAATCCTTCCTTTTGTTACTGCCATCTCTGAGGTCACCCCCTCAGAACCTGTACTCGATTCTCCACAAGGCTCCTTCTATCCCTTACTCTGTCCTCAGATCCCACATACCCTTCATCTCCAGACAGCCCCCACTTCACCCTCTGGAAGTCATAGTTTCTCCTTAGCAACATCCCCCATCACACTGCCCCCTCTACTCAGAGATGCATCACATCTCCCTCTTTGAAAGGGTGTGCTCCTTAGGGACATATTTCCCCTGTAACCCTAGCGAGGTTTTGCTCCCATGGTCCCCACACCCCTGGGCCTGGAGAAGTGGAGTGGGCATATCTCTCTTGCCGCTCCTTACTACTTCCAGACCTTCTTCCTTCTCTCCTCCCCAAGAATATTCAGCTTTGAACCATATTTCATCAGATTATATTACCCATTACCCCTCATCACTGCTGCCTACAACAGTGGATCACTCTGTCCTCCAGCAGTCTGAATGTCGTCACCATGAGCCCATCTGAGCCTGAATCTGTCCTGATGAATAAACGCAAACTATCCATAATCTCAGCATCGTACTCACATTCTCTGACCACTCACTCAAACTTCTCCTTCTGCCTCTAAAATCCCAACTCTATCAATCTTTTGCCTGCCCCATGGCCTCCAACCCACTAATCTTTTTTTAATAACTACTTTTATAGCAGTTTTAGGTTCCCAGCAATATTGAGGAGACAATACAGAGAGTTACTGTATATCCCCTGCCCCTCTAAGTGTGTAGCTTCCCCCATTAGCAATATCCCCCACTGGTATATTTGTTACAACTGATGAGCCTACACTGACACATCATTATCACCCAAAGTCCGTATTTTATATTATGGTTCATGCTGGCTGTTGTGCATCTTAAGTGTTTGGGCAAATGTAGAATGACACACATTGCCATTACAGTATCATACAAAGTAGCTTCACTGTCCTAAAAATCCTCTGTGCTATACCTATTTAACCCTCTCCACTCTCCTGTCCCCATCCCCTGACAACCACTGATCTTATTACTATTTCCATAGTTTTGCCTTTTCCAGGCTGTCATATAGTTGAAATCATACAATCTGCATCTTTTTCAGATTGGTTTTTTCACTTAACAACATGCATTCAAGCTTCCAACATGTATTTTCATGGCTTGGTAACTCAGTTCCTTTAAGTGTTCAGTAATATTCCATTGCCTGGATGTACCACCATTTATTTATCCATTCACCCACTGAAGGGCATCCTGGTTACTTCTCAATTTTGGCAACTATGAATAAAGCATCTATAAACATAAGCATCTATGTACAACTTTTTGTGTAAACACAGTTTTCAACCCCCTTGGGTAAATACCAGGGAGTACAACTGATGGATCATATGGTAAGATTATGTTTAGTTTTATAAGAAACTGTCAACTTTATATTTAAAGCGGTATCTTGTAGACAACGTGTAGTTGCATCTAATTTCCTAACCTTTCCACTTTCCTCTCCCCTGAAAGTCCTGTCTCCCTTCATAATAGCCTCAATTCCATGGACTATAATTACAGTCTCTCTCTCTCCCTCTCTCTCTCTCTCTCTCTCTCTCTCTCTCTCTCTCTCTCACACACACACACACACACACACACACACACACACACACACACCCCTCCACTCCTCTGCCCCTCTCCTGATCTGCTGTATTCTACCTATTCCATGCCAGTACCCAGGGAGGTTAATGTGGTTAGAAAAAACCAACCACAATAGCTGGCTTCATTTTAAATTTCTGACCATGAACCTCAAATAAACTCTTTTTGGTCCTCCCGTAATTATATCCTGTTTCCTGAATTTATTCACTCTTAAATTTTCCTAAAACCTATTTAGACCTCTTCTCAAACTTCTATCACCTCTTCCCCAATTCTTACTCTCAGCTGTTAATTTTTAGTTCCCATTTCACTGAAAAAAAAAAGTGATACAATAGAAAGAAAATGTCTACAGATTCCCACCACCAATTCATCTACCTAATGGCATGCTCACCCACATGCTTGACCTTCCCTCCTACTATAGATAAACCATATGTGATTCTATCTAAATCTATTTCTTCACTTATATATGAATATCTAATCTTCTGTCATATATGCTTTTGAGCTACTGGATTAATACAATGATCTACTAATATGATATACAATGCTCAGTATAATTATCCACTGAAAAGTTCCTAACAATATGCAAAATATTATGGTTTCTCCCATCAGGAGAAGGAAGGAAGGAAGTGGGGAGGGAAGGAGGGAGGGAGGGAAATCGGGAGGAAGGGAAGCAAGAGGTGGGCAAAAAGAAAGCTTCTCTTGACCCTACTTCTCACATCAGCTAGTTTGCCAGTTCTCTGCCTTCCTTTGCAATAAAATTCCTCAGAAGAGCTGTCTATATTACTGGCCTAAATTCTCTCTCTTCCCAATCTTTAATCCTCACCAGTTACACCCTCTACTCTCCCAAAACTGCTCCCATCAATGTGACCAATGACCTCCAAGTTGTTAAATGTGATGGTCAATTCTCAGTCTTTCTCTTAGTGGAATAATATTTTCACCATCTTTAAAGAGTAATTATTACCACTTAATGAAATACTAAAACGTTTAGAACTCTTTTATTGTAAACTGCTAATATAATACTTTTTTAAACAAACTCTGCCTAAATATCAAACGCAGAAAACCTCCCAGCATGCACACAAATGTTGATTTACGTCCAACTGTATTTCAGTTGAAGCTTTCAATGAACATTCCTCTCCCATAACTGTGTCCCTGAACAGAGGAGAAGGGGGAGTAGATTTGAGGCCCACACCGTTGTTTAATCTAATTTCTAAGGTCTCCTCTGAGGAATAAGTGTTAATTATCCTGTACTATGTGGGTGTCTCCACAACATCAGTCTGAGAAATTCACTTAACTTTTGACCGATCAGCATAATGAGCTTCTCTTTTTCTCTTTTCATTTGTCAGTAGCTTTGAAAAAGTTTTAGAGTTGGGCTTTTTAACCAAAGTTAAGAAAAGTAGTAATTTGTGTTGTTGTGTAGTATAAATTGTGGTGTTGTCAAAACAATAGCTTTAGCACTAAAAATTCAAGCATCAACATACCATGTTAGATGGCTTTGGTTCGTCCTCTGTGTTAGAGACTGAGATTCATCCCAATAATAAGTGAGCTCGTGACATTTATGAACCATAATAAAAGAGAAGAAATTCTGGACAGTTGAAAATCAAAGAATCTCTAGTAATATCCGTGTTAAAGAGAGCACAAGAAATACATGATGAATACTCTAAAAACTGTTCAATACATTAACCAAGGAAAAACTTTTGAGCCAGTAATTTGAGGTTGAAAGCCAGCAAAAATCTGTTGGCAATATTTTGTTGAGACATAATACTTTATAAATCGTTAAACCAATATAAAAGCATGTGACTATTTTAGTATTTATAATAATAAATGCATCTAAGTGTTCATTCAAGAGTAAACAATCCATATTCACAGATAACATGCTGATCTATGTAAACATTATAGGCAATCTACAAACCACCAGTAAGTTTATCCAAGTCACAAAATATAAGCTCAACACAGAAAAAAATCAATCATACTTCTATACATGGTAATGAACAATTAGAAACTAAGCCTTTTAATTTTTTATTATTTTTTAAATGTTTATTTGAGAGAGAGAGAGAGAGAGAGAGAGGGAGGGAGGGAGGGAGGGAGAGAGGGGGAGAGAGGCAGAGCACGAGCAGGGGATAGGCAGAGAAAGAGGGAGACACAGAATCTGAAACAGGCTCCAGGCTCTGAGGTGTCAGCACAGAGCCCAATGCAGGGCATGAACCCACAAACCATGAGATGATAACCTGAGCCAAAGTTGGATGCTCAACCAATTGAGCCACCCAGGCACCTCAGAAACTCAGCATTTAAAAAAATATATTTCATATAGCTAAAAAAAGGAAATACTTAGATACAAATTTTACAAAACAAATGTAGGATCTGTATGTTAAAAGGCATAAAACACTAAGGAAAGAAATCAAGGAAAGTCTAAATACTGTAGAGGTAGAACATGTTCATAGTTTAAAGGACTCAATGTAGTTAAGATGTGAGTGTTCCTCAAACTGATCTATAGAGTTAACACAATTCCAGTAAAAAGCACAGCAGAATTTGTCGTAGATGTGAACAAGCTTATTCAAAAATGCATATGAAAAGGAAAGGAATGAGGAAAAAACAAAACAACTTGAAAAAGAATAACAAACTTGAAAGACTCAAAGTACCTCATCTTAAGATTTAAAGCTACAAAAATAAAAACACCAAATACTAGTGAAATAATAGATATTCGATCAAGGAAACAGAACAGAGAGCACAGAAATAAACCCACACAAATACGGTCAACAATCTTGACAACTGAGTAAAAGCAACTCAGCGGAGAAAGAATATTTTAACAAATGCACCTGGAACAAATAAATACGTATGTGCAATAAAAGGAACCTTGACCTAAACCTTACACTTTATATAAAAGTTAAAACAAAATGGTTCATAGACCTAAATATAAAATCTAAACTATAAAACTGTAAGAGCAAGACAGAAGAGAACACATTTGTGACTTTGTGTTAAGAAAAGATTGTTTAGCTGTAACACCAGAAGCATAATCATAAAAGAAAAAAATGATAAATTTAAAACTTCTGTTCTTTGAAAGATGATAGTAAGAGAATGAAACTACAAGCCACAGACAGTGAGAAAATATTTACAAACCTTATCTCTTATAAAAGAATTATATCCAGAATACACATAAGAATTCTCAAAACCCAAGAAGAAAATAAACTCAATTTAAAAAAAATGGACAAAGGATGTGAACAGACACTTCATCAAAAAGATACAAAAATGACAAATGAGCACATAAAAAGATGCTTGACATCATGAGCCATTAGGGGATGTGAATCAAAACTAAAATGAGATACCACTACACAGAAAATAAGTTGGCCATAACAAATGCTGGCGAGACTATGGATGAACTGGAACTTTCATAATTTGTTGGTGGTAATATAAAATAATATCCATTCCAAAAACTAACTGGCAGTCTCTTACAAAGTTAAACATATTCTTGCCATATAGCCAGCAATCCTACCCCTAGATATTTACCCTAAAAAACTAAAAAGTTACCTTCACACAAGAATTTGTACATAAATGTTTATAGAAGAGTTATTCATAGTTGCCAAAAACTGGGAGCAACCACATGTCCTTCATTGAGTGAAAGTATAAATAAACTGACACAAGCACACAGCAAATGTCAAATAAAAAGAAATGAATTACTGATACATGCAACAATGTGGATGGATCTCAAAGGCATTAAGCTGAGTAAAAGAAGCCAGTCTCAAAAGGCTATAAATGATTCCATTTATATGACATTCTGGAAAATGCAAAACTCTATGGCCTCTTGATTCCAGGCTTAGCACAGCCACAGCTCATGGTCCCAAAGAGCATTGTATCTGGACAAACTGGGACGCTTATTCTTTGTCCATTCACCAGTGCCCACAAGCTAAGAATGGCTCCCCCTTGTTACTTTCTTTAAACACAGATTTGAGTATGCCCTAATAGTAAGTAAAGAAGATTTGCATATAGCAGTTCATTGACATGGATGGCAAGGTCCACATTGATATAAACCACAATGCTGGTTTAATGGAAGTCATCAGCAATGACAAGACTACAGTGAACTTCCATCTGACTATGACACCAAGAATCACATTAATGTTCATCAGATTAGTCCTGATGTAAGTTGTGGAAAATAAGAAAGATCTATGCGGGCACACGAGAAATCTATTATCTGGTGATGCATGATGCTGACACTACCCACTACCCTGATTTCATCAAGTGGAACAAATTCATTCAGATTAATTTGGAGACTGACAACACTACAGATTTAATCAAGTTCAACACTGGTAACCTAGGTATGGTGACTGGAGGTGCTAACCAGGACAGGATTGATGTGATCACCAGAGATAAAGAAAAGTGAACATATTCAGAGTATATTTTTGATATACAGATTAGAACTGGAAGGAGAGGGAGGGAGGAATCAAGGATTTCTCCAGTGTTTTACATTTTCCTCCCTATGAGCCAGTCTTGCTCTCCTCCAGCATTTAAAAATCACAAACACCAAGAGGTCAAGACTGTAAAATCAATGGCCAAAACAAAGTGGTAACAATAATAAAAACTGCCTAAACATAGACATGTTGAATCACTATGTTATAGACTTGAAAATAACATAACATTGTGTGTCAACTATAAAAAGTTTTAAATTGCCATTACAGGCTTTATTTTTAATATAAATTTTTATTTATTTCGGTTTTTATATATTTTGTAATTTGTGTTATTTATTGTTAACTATACTAAGCATTTTACGTTGTTTTGGTATTGATTCTCCCAATGATTACATGGTGTGTATACCGTTACAGATTAAAAACTGACATGCAGAAAAGTGGAATGGCTTGTTCCATTTCCCACAACTAACAAGTAGTAAAATAGGACTTCAAACTCCAGATTCTCCTGACTTTAAAACCTGTGCATCCACTTACTATATGACAGAATCTGTTGGGTGTTCAAATTTCCATATCCCAGCCCACCCTTTATTGCCCCAAGTTAGTTGAGAGCCCCAATTAAGCTTCTGGTTTTTAAAGTGTGCTAAAGAGAGAATATCCTATTCACCAAGAGGCAACAAGGTGAGAGGGAAGACAACAGGATCTGGGTCAGACCTACTTGTTTTGAATCTTGGCTCAATCACATAGTAGCTATGTTAGACAAGTAAACTGCGCTGATTGACTCAAAATTTATTGAACACCTATTATGTTCCAAAAAATGTTCTAGACGCTAATTATATATTAGTGAATAAAGCGGCAATGTTTCCTAACCTCAAGAAGCTTACAATCTAGGGGAGGACATAGACAATAAATAAATAAATAGATAAAATATATAATAGGTCATATGGTCATAAGCAGGAAAGGGTGATAGCAAATGGAGAAGGGCTACAATTTTTTAAAAGATAGTCAAGGAAGGCTTCTGGGAAAGTGACATTTGAGCAAAGACTTGAATAGGTTGCAAAAGTTATTCATTTAGATACCTAGGGAAAGAGCATTCCAAGCCAAAAAAAAAAAAAAAAAAAAAAGCCAGTATAAAGGTCTGGTCCAGGCCAAATGTGCTGAGAGAACAGCAAGGAGATCAGAGTGGCTGAAGTACACTAAGGGAAGGAGAGAACACAAGAAATAAAATCAGGAGGAGAATGGAGAGGCTAGAAATGTATGTCCTTATAGGACAACATAATGACTCCACTTTTACTTTGAGGGGATGAGAAGCTGTTGGAGGGTTTGAACAGGGTAGTACCATGATCTGACTATTTTTTCTAAGTTTCCCTCCAACTGATGTATGGAGAACACACTATAGCCGACCAGGACAGATTCTTTTTTTTTTTTTTTTTTGACCTGAACAAGTGAAAGAATGGGAGAAACTGAGGTGGAGAAGACTAGATTCAGAGTTAGTTTTGTTACGTTTGAAAAGGCGATTTGGCATCTAAGTGGAAATATCAACTTAGCAATTGGATGTATGAGTCAAGTTCAGGAGAAGGATGTGCTAAGGATATAACTTTTGGAATCATCAGCAAATGATGGTATCTAATGCTCTTATATAAGATCACTAAGGCAATGAGTTTAAATAAATAAAAGGAGAATTCAAAGGACGGGGCACATCTTTGGGCATTTCAAAACTAAGACATCAGGGAGATGAGAATAATTCTAGAAAGAATACAAACATAGTCATTCAGGAAGAAAAAACGCAGAAGACAATGTTAGGCTGGAAGCCAAGTGAAAAATGTGTATCAGAGAGGAGGAAGTAATCATCTATGTCAAAGCTCTTGATAGGTTATATAATGTGAGGATTGAGAATCAACCAATGGATTTGGCAACCTAAAAGTCACTTGTGACCTTGATAAAAACCATCTCAGTGGAGAAAGTGGATGTGAGTGTGAAAGTCTCATTGAATGAAATAAGAAAAAATGCCTGGAGGACATTTGGAAACAATGAGTGTAGACAACTCTACTGAGAGTTTTGCTATAAAAGGGAACAGAAAATTGTAGTGGTAATTGGACAGGAAAGTGGGGTCAAAAGAAATTCTTTTTTAAGAGAAGAGAATAGTTCCATGTTTGTACACTGAGCCAGTAGGGAGAGGGAGAAATTGACAACACAGGAGAAAGAAAAGAAGATTGCAGGAGTAGGTGTAAGGGGCTGACATCCAGCACCAAAGTGGACGAGTTGGCCTTATTTAGGAACAAGAACACTTCATCCACAGAAAGAGGAGGAAAAACAGTCTATGAGTATAGATGCATGAAGGCAGAATATGTGATGGTGTCAGCATGTGGTGCTTCTCTTCTGATAACTTCTATTTCCCAAGCAAAACAGGAAACAACGTCCTCATTTAAGAGTTAGGAGGAAGTGGTGAGGTGTCAGAAGACTGAGGAAAGAGAAGGTATGAAATTCTTGTTAGGAGAGAGAGAGGATAAACAGCCCAGAGGCATCAAGTACTACTTGAGGTTGGAGGTACTCTATAGCATGTGTGATCAGTGCAGTTGTGTGTTCTCCAGCCACGTTTACTATTCAGAGGTAGGAACAGGGCAGTGGAGAGTTAGACTCAAGACCGGGTTTTGTTCAATGGGAAGGATGAAATAAGAGGAGGGCAAGAGAGCTGATGATATATGTACAGGGATGATCTTAACAAATGCCCGTGAAATATAAGCACTGCAAGGAGGGAGACAGACATCTAAAGAGAATGAAAATCGGTGAGAGGGAGGTATACTCAATGGCTTGTAGGTATGGTGGAATCAAAGGATTGCTGGGGTTGGGGTACCAGAGGGAGTGAGCTTGACCCATAGGAGGGGGTGGTCAGAAACGGGGAAACTTGAAGGTGGAGTCATGAAGGAGCTGAAGTTGTGGGGAATAATTAATAAGAGAATGAACGGCTGGGTTAAGAGTTAAGGAAAGATGCTGGGGTCATTGGGAAAGATACTATCAAGGAAATGAGAGAGCAGAGTAACGGGAGGGCCATCTTTCTGGATATTAGAACCACCAAGAATAACAAGACCAGTAATGTTGGAAGAGGGCAGTGAGACAGAAGCTAAAATCTTCAAGGGAGGTAAGAGTGATCCAGAGATGAGTGAGTTACTAACAGAAGGGAAAGTGGATTCAACCTGTTAGTTTCTCCCTCCGGGTCTCAGTTTCCTCTTTTTAAGCTGGAAATGCTGATAGTCCTTCCATCATGACATTTTTATAAGGATTGAGTGAGATGATGTAAGAAGAACATCTGTCACCCAGTGGGACTGACAGACTTTAATGTGTAGAAATGAAAACATTTTTAAAAGGGCACCTGTGAGGTCCTGGGTGAGTGTCTCATCTACCCCCAACTAAAGTTGGAAAGTGTGACTTGGAAGGCTCACTGAGCTCTGTGTTGGCCCAATAATTACATTCATCATAATTCCCCAGAGATGTTCACCTACAGTTCTCTCTGATAAGCCTGGGCCTGGCCATAACCACCCCCCACCATCTGCAGCTGTGCGTACCCATGTCATCTCTGTCCTCCTAGCAGGCCCAGGTTCTCCCTGACTCTTCCAGCCATCTGCACACACCGGGTTTGTTGCCTTCCAGCCTCAGTGTCTAATGCAGGAGGCAAAAAGCAAACCACGCGCTTTGGCTGCTGTGTCTGGTGTGTCTCCCCTTTTTATGGCCAGGCTAGCTGAAAGAACCCAGGGAAGTAAAAGTCTCAAATAAAACGGTACCTGGTATTCTGAACTGCACGGAGCCCAGAAACGTACAGAGGCTCTGGGGCAATACAGCCTGGTATTCCTAGCATTGGGAGCTTGGGCCATGGGCTGGGTCAAGCCCTTTCCACTTCTTTTCTGTGTCTCTCCATGCACTCAGTTCTAGGCAGGAGTTTCTACCAAGAATATGAGGTCATGTCCAACTAATAGGGAAGTGTCTGTCTTACCAGGAACAGGCAACAGTAGTCAGATACTGCTTCTTTTCAAGAAAGAGACAATAACGGTGATGGAGTGGGAGCCAGAGACTTAGGGAACCTGAGTTGTGGTAGCAGGACCACCAGAGTTGAATAGGTCCCTTTTGCTGAGCCCAGTCCCTGGAGTTTCCCACCTCTGGCTCATCAGGGCTCTCAGAATATCCTAGCTGGAATAAGCTCTGAGCAAGTTTTACTTAGCATTACTGTTATGCAATCCAGAGAGTGGATACCTAGGCTCCTCTACCCACACACTACTCAGAGACCACATATGCCTTGTTCATTGCCAAGTTTTCATTGCCTGGTACGTGGTAGGCCCTCAGTAGTGAGAGAGGGAAGGAAGGGAGTGAGGGAGGGAGGGGTGCTAAGGATGAGGCACACAGAACACAGCTCTTCATAACACTACCCAGCTCTGTGCCAGATACCGAAACCTAGAATACTCCTAGCATCTTCCCTGCATTTATCTCCATGACAATCTCCCTGAGCCGAGCAGTCATTTTCCTACCCAGAATTCCCTTCTTCTCTTTAAATTATATATAAAAATGAAGGGTGGCACCTCCTATCAGAAAACATTTTCTTGATCCTTCTCCCAGCAAACAAACATTTACTGCCTTCTTTCTCTAATGCTCAGTGACATTTTGACGCAGCAGTGCTGGAAGGAGACAAGAATCATTAATTCAGAAAAACGGCTAAGCTTCTACAGCTTGCCAGACTCCTACCTATTTACTCAGGAATCCAAATTCTGGAAAAGCAAACCTGAATTCCTGTTGGCCAACTACTATTTACCAGTCTGGACTGCTGACATTGATCAACACTAAAAGTGACATCTGGCTCTTGTGTCCCCTCTGAATAGACTTGTTTCAACTAACAAACGAACAAGGAAACCTCTAGAGAAAAATATTTGGGGGAGTAGTGACATGAGGGTGACAAGAAACATTTTTTTGTCCGACATTTTGGATCATTATGTGGAATTGAAGCAATCTGTTTTGGGGAGAGCGAGGTTGGCATATCACTAGGAAAGGAATTGCAGCCTCTCGAAGAGAATTCTAAAAGGTACACCTAGGGAAGAGTACAAGGAACTCCAGAGGCAGCTCATTAAAAAAAAAAAAAAAAAAGACTGAACAAAACAAAGATGAAGCTCTAAAAATGTTTATTCAACAGGCAAGTAATTTAAGGAGCCGTGTTTGCCACATAAAAGGATTTGTAGTAAGAAAGGATCCTGTTAGATTTAAATTACATTTGATATTTAAATTTACAGTTCACTAGCAGGTTTTCCAGGCCATAAAAAGAAAGCTCACCTGTGTACATTTTTTTCCAATTTTAGCCTATCAGCCATATCTTTCCCATATACTTCCTGTGTAGAACAGTTACCATTATACATTGGAGCTAAATGAGCAAAGTGTTATTTCCAGCCTTAAAATTAAGTTCATTTATCACCCCTCTCCCAGAACTGAGGACAAAGAACTGCTGCTTGGAAAGAGCCCAGGATGGGCTTCAGCAGCCATCAGAATCACTTGAGAGCGCGAGGTTAAAAGACAGATTCCTGGGCCTCTGCAGGAATTCTGACCAGCCAGTCAGTCGGTGACAGGACCCGGAAATCTGCAGTTTCAGCATGCACCAAAGGTGACTCAGACGTAGGCGGCCCATGCAGCACACCCTGACAAATCCCAGTGTAGAGATGCCCTCTGGGTTGCTGTGCCTTCTGGACACAGCACACCCTGGCCCCAGTGCTCTCTGTAAGCTAACACTGGGTGGACACTGCTGTGCTGGGCAAGCCGATCTGCGGGGCTCAGTGTGACACACCCCTGATTTCTCTTTATTCTGTTAGAATGATTACAGGAAGTTATCTATGCAATGCAAGGATTTTGTGGTGGGCGTGCTGGACCTATGCCGAGACACAGAAGAGGTGGAAGCGATTTTAAATGGTGATGTGAACTTCCAAGTCTGGTCCGACCACCACCGTCCAAGTCTGAGCCGGATCAAACTCGCCATTAAATACGAAGTCAAGAAGGTAAGCTTCCCCACCTCTCCAGGCCTTCCTGCCTTGCAGGGCGGTGGGCCGATCCATATTTTACGTTCCCACAAGGTGACCGTGAAAACACCCATCACCCAACTTCTTTCTAGACAGAGAACTTCCTGCCTTGCAGGACTGATCAGAGCCCCTCTCAACACCCCATTCCTTCACTCCCCGAGAGAGATAGCTAGCATGCCTGTAATTCCATGAACAGGCTTTGAGCATGGAAAACAAAAGAGATTTTCAGCCTCCAAACTACTGGCAGGGACAATGTGACATCACATCAGCAAGTAGGCCAACTCCCAAGTTTTCATGAGAAACATATTACTCCAGTCTATCAATAGCATTGGTTGAGCTTTCTCTGTGGGCCTGGGGACTTGTTGAAAACGTTTGACTGTGGAGGCTTCATGGGATCCGTGGTTCTGGCAGCCTCAGAGGAATTTCACTCCAAAGCTTATGACAGTACATAGTAGGAAGCTCAAGTAGACTTTGACAGGAGTAACACTTGTCCCACCTCCTCAGTCAACCTCAAGGTGTCTTTGATGGTCACAGGCACCCTGTAGCCCTCAGACCCACAGTGGGTGGTCAGACTGAAGTCCTAAGCAAAACTCAATGATGCTTCCATTCTAGATGTACTCCACATTTTTGAGACTCTGCTCTTATGTTAGATGATGTCATCCACCCCGATGAAAACTGCAGAGCAGAGCTCCCAAGATCCATGTGTTTAAATACCATCGTGCTTCTCATGTAAGCAAAATGGGGGACCAACCTTCAGGGGTTTCATTTTTTCCCCCAACTATTTCACACGGTCAATACTAGGGGTAGTTTCAATGCCCCCAAACTGACCTCTGGGCACTTCTCCTCTTGCTTGATTCTCTTAATTTGTGTGGAGTGAACCATCCTTCAATGAGTCACATATATCTGTGGAATTTAGCTAGTGAGAGCTTCTAAGTTTGAAAAAAATCTTCTTGTCTTTTTACTTTTAATAATAAAAAAATAAAAATAGCTTTTTCAAAGACTCTGATCCCAAAGTTAAACTACACAAATCATGGGAAAGGTGACCTTTGATTACCATTTGAAATCACAGGGCTACGAAAAGAGAAGGAGAGAGCTGCAGCTTCAAGTACAACCCTCTTTTCTTAGCTCAGAAAAGCTCATTTTTTTGCCAACCCCAAGAGCTCACTGAGGCTTTTCATCAGAGCACAGCAATCCATTCCAGCAGCTGCTGAGATATCCATGGCCTTGGAGTTCACACAAACCCTGCTATGGTGACTCTTTAGCAGTGGTAAAGATGAGCTCGAATTTCCAGAACCCCAAGCATTTCCTCCCTCCCCCAGGTCAGTGTGTCTGGCTGCCTCCAGACACAGGGAAGGAGCACAGGGTGGAGGCAAAGAACAAGGGATGTTTGGCATCGGCCGACTCTACATTGACAGTTTTGGCTATTCATAAGCAATTCCAGTGGCCCACAAAATGCAAGTATTCACCATTTATCTGAAACACAAATCTAAACCTCTTAGCAAAACTGTCACTGAGGGTAGATCAGTAGCTAGTCCAGAAGTCTGGCCACGACCTCTTGTTGTCACCTACCAAGTATGAAACAGCCCTGGTGAGGAATGAGAACAAAAAGTGAAGCACTCCACACACATGACAGTTTGGAGCAAAATAAAAAGGCTTTATGAGGGAAATTATTTAGTGGTATTTGCCAATTAGGGGTGTCATAAAGGTCTCAGGAAACATCCATCATGAATGTCAAATGTCTGGGGCAATCCATAGGTAGGAAGATGATAAACAACTTGCATAAAAAGTCAGCGTTGCTCCTATCAAAGACCTACAATGGGTAGAAAGTCTCTCAAACCATGTATGCCATTATGCAACAGCAGACAGACTCAGAGCTTTCCCTGACATTTATTCATCATGAATTACCAGTGAAAATACCGAATATTAAAAAGGTGTATTAATATTATAATGAGATTTCATTTTTAATTTATGAACTTTAGCATGCTTGCATGGGCACAATCTAACCCTGGGTCACTGAGTTATGAAATGACTAGCACCAAGGCCTAGTTATAAAGACATTGCCTTTTACACCTGATATATATGTTAGTTTTAAGGCTGGAATAAAAACCATAAAAACCTCCTAAATCTTTGTCTACATGATATCAAATCAAACCATGAATTCAGTAATTAATGCAAACTAGTTGTTCTTGGCAGTTTCATGGGCTGCTAATAACTATGACCTTAAAAAAAGGTTTTGTGTTCAAATGAATTTGGAGATCTTGAGTAGAGTTCAATGGATTTCTTTGCTTAAAGACATTATAGAACTTTTAATACACATTTCTACTCTAATTAAAAGACGACTACAATATGTATTACTTGACCAAAGAACTCTATTTCTCATGGAACATCTGGTGAAACTAGTTTTCCATGTAACAGTCTTTGGGAAACTTTAATACAGGATCAGCCTACATGGTCTATGAAATGCATAGATTCAAGTCTGGTGGGTGCCACCCTGTGGCTGGTAATGAGCCCTGGATCATGTCCTTCACTTGAATGTCTGCCTCTCTTCAGGCAACACACTAATGTCTAGTCTTCTGGCTGGCTCAATCATAATGTCAGCCCCATTAGATAAAGACAACTATTCAACCAGTGCACAAGGGACCACCTAGTAGAGAGAAAAGAATCATGACATGGGTGTCAGGAAACCAGATGTTTAGCATGATTATTTCACTTCAAATCTTTGAAGCTCTCTGGGTCTCATTCCCCATATGCAAAATGGGCATATAAGCTTTTGCTTCAGAGTCTTCTGTGAACTTTCAAATGAATGGATATGAGAGGAAATGCTCTGGAAAGTGTAAAGTTCTCTGGAGTTCCACAGGGAAGCATCATTGCTGTTACTCAGTGATGTCCTCCTTCCTTGGAACTAGACAATCTTTCTATTTCCAGAGACATCCCTATCTTGTCCTTTGTATTCTCCCTAGAAAATGCAAGAAACTTCCCCCTGGGTAAGGGCATTGTCATTATAGCCTAAAATTCCTCCATAAAAGACAAAAGGCCTTGTGAGGATATGGTTGTCCTTCATGACTTTTGCCTAAAGAGGGTAACTCAGCCTCCACAAAAACCCAGATGTGTCATATGAAATGTTAATAAGTGTCCCCAGTAGGCAGTGTTGGAGAAGTGGCTAAGAAGATGCCTTTGAGCACCTGGGTGGCTCAACTGGTTAAATGTCTAACTCTTGATTTTGGCTCAGCTCATGATCTCCTGGTTTGTAAGTTTGAGCCCTGTGTCAGGCTCTGCACTGGCACCATGGAACCTGTTTGGGATTCTCTCTCTCCCTCTTTCTGCTGTTCCCATGTTCCCATGTACATGCACATGCATATACTCTCTCTCTCAAAGTAAATAAACATTAAAAAAAATAAAAAAGATGACCTTTGAGGTTAATCCTGGTCCAACCACTTATTAATGGAGCCACTTAAGCAAGTCACTTAGCCTCTCTATGTCTGACTTGTCTTATCCATAAACCTTGGATAATAATACCTACTTCATGGTAGGATTATGATAGAGTCAAATGGGATAAATTAAGTGTACCACAAACAGCCTCAGGCCCATCAGCCTGTGGATATAAATGAAGCAATATAATACACATATTGCACTGGCCTAGAGTCAATGTTCACATTACTTAATGCATTTCTGCGACCCATCCCAGTCCATCCCAGCCTTTATAGACTACAGTCCCTCCAGAAGCCAAGCTTGCCTTATGAAGAAACAAGGATGCTTTTTTTCCCCATGCTGAATCACACTTAAGCTCAGAAGCAAGTCTACCTGTGCCTCATGGATAAAGAAAACAACTCCTCCAGCTTTGGCCTACAGCTCACCTTGGTCTTCTCCTCCAGGGCCAATGTGACTAACAGGCATCTTGCTGTTTTCTCCATCTCTCTCTGTCCCCTTGGAACCATGACTAATAGCTTTCTTAATTAAAAGCATTCTTCTCCCTCTGCATATCAACTCTAATGCTTAGGAGACTTCCAGCTCTACCATTGGGGAAGATCCAACCAGTCTTGAAATTCATTTAGACTCAGCTGGACCCAGGCTGCACCCATAAAGGGAGCCCAGTGTCTGGCACATGGTCATTGTTGAGTGGCTGGTCACAGAGATCCAGACACCATCCTTGTTGCTCTATTCAACTTGTCTAACTGAAGACACACATCTGGGCTCTTCACTCCCATCTTTCTCTCTCTCCTATTTTTTGCTTCTTTATCTCTAGACTCACAGGGATGCTATTTTCCTTTCCTTCCCCTCCATCATCCCTTCCTTCTTCCTGACTCCAGGTCTACCATAATGATGATCATATTAATCTCCTATTTTCTGAAAGAACTTTGTAGACATGTGTCCTCCAAGCTCAAATGCCATAGGAGAGTGGGTCAGAGAGACGCAGAAGGTCCTGGTTACATGACAGAACCCTTAACTCCACCCTGTAGAGGTGATAGAGGTCCCATTGGATATAACAAAGCAAAGATCTACTACAAATTTAAAAAAGGAGAACACATGAATACAAGCTGTTTCAGCCACTGCCTGTGAGCTCTACAGCCTGCTGGGTATCCCAAGGTTGGTACGACAGTACTACCCTGAAAGAGCCACTGGGTGGTGGGGAAGGTGGGGGCAGGGATGCTATGACTATGGCAGCAATAGCCTCTGCACTTCACTAGGTGAGCAAAGTAGAATTCACAGCAGTCACCTCTTTCAGACTTGCAGATAGCTCCAGTTCTAGCGTCCTGGCCTGTGGCTTGGTTTGTGGGACCCAAGCATGGCACTGGCCATCTTTCCTTCAAACTGATGAGACTAGTAAAGGTATAGTTCCATTTTGCCTAGGCTTCCAGACTCTGAAAGTTCAGAGGTTCCCTTTCCTGACTCTGCCAAGCTCCTGGGTGCTTCCTAGCTCAGAAAGCTAATCTCACATGAAATAAAGCCTTGGGACAGGACCATGGGAAGGAGAAGGAATGAAGGTGGGGTTTGGGGTGGTGGGGCTGGTTCTTATTAGCCCTACTAAGACTGTTCCATTTTTCTCCACACCACTGTACTAAGGAAATAATAGCCCCTGTAATTTTCATTCATTTCCTTAGACAACATTTAACAAACATTCACTATGTCTACTACACCACCAACTCTGTGCTCAGCACTGGGGAGAGTGAGAAGACAAAGACCCAGGCCTCGCCCTTGAAGAGTGTATATAGCAAAGGAGAGAGAAGTGTGAACAATGGTTACAATCCTGTCTGAATAGGACAAATAGAAATGGGAAGGGGCAGCATGGAGGCCAGAGGAAGAAGTGACCAGCTCGGTCATGACCCCAAGAAAAGTTTCCCAGAAGCAGAAATGCTTGAGATGTGGCTAAGAGGATGAGAGGTCCTGGATGGGATGTCAATTTAGCAGAGAAGTGAGGAAGGACAATTTACGCAGAGGGAGGTAAAAGCTGAAAAGTCACAGATACCTGAGGGATAGTGGCATGTTTGGGGATACGCTTAGAGGGGGACAAGTGCTTCCCAATGGCTATATCACTGTGGGAAAGGAGCAGGCTGGAAAGCTTGTCCAAACCAAATCCTTGAGGGGATTTCATTACACAGCCGCTAGGACTTTATCCTGGCAGCACTATCCCAGGGAATTTTCTGTGATGGTGGAAACTGACATGGTAGGCACTAGCTTCTTATGGCTAGCCAGCACTTGAAATGTGGCTAATGTACTTAGGGAATGCAATTCCTAGTAATTTTTAAATTAACTTAAATATCAAAGCCACATGTGGGCAGCGGGTACCACACTGGACAATATGGGTGGATATCCCCAAGCATGCCTTCAACAAGCTTTCAGTGAGGACTACAGAGCATGCTGTGCTAGCCGCCAGGGACATGATGGTGAATACAAATGACACGATGTCAGCCATCATGGGAAAGACAGGTATTAATCAAAACATCACACCAATAAACTGTCATGTTGCAACTGAAGTAACTATTATAAAAGAGAAGAGCGTGATATTATAACGTCTAAAGCTAGATGTGACCTAATCAGGGAGGTCAGTGAAGGTTTACTCCGAGGAAGTCATATCTGCTCCGAGAGCTAAAGAATAAAAAGTTAACCAGACTTTGGGAGGACATTTCTGAGGGACAGAACATGCTCAAAGCATATTCGAAGGCCCTGTGGTGAGAAAAAAAAATACAGCATATAAGAGAAACTGAAAGGTAAATGTGGCTGAGTTGGAAGGCGTCAGGAAGAGCAGGGTACATACGGGATGAGTGTAAACACACGGGCGGGGCCCAGACCTTGTGGAGGCTCCTAGACTATGCTAAAGGCTGTTGTTCTCCTTCCTTTCTAAGACTAAGAGGAAGCCAGTGGAGAACTTTAATCGGAAGTGCTTGTAAAGATGAAGAAAGATGGAGAGACAGCTTTTCGTCAGAGAAAGGCTGGAAGGCAAAAAGGGCGGGTATGGATGCAGCATGGTTGCTGGGCGAAAGAGACAGGATATTAATGAAGACAGGCACCATTACGCTGTGTTGACAAGCAAAGCCGAAGGTGTAGTGGCTTTTAACAAAAGGCGGCTTATTTGTTGCTCATTCTGTTTCCATCTTGGAACAGATTTCACCCAGGAACCCAGGCTGATAAGAACAGCTACCCTGTCCAAAGTTCCCACCTTGCCAAAGGAAACTCCGGCAAGGGAGAGTCCCACACCAACAAATAAATGCTTCCACCTAGAAGCGACTCACATTGTTTCCACTTACAACTCATTGTAAACAACTAGTCACATAGCCCACCAGCACCATGGGAGAAGCCAGGAAGTATAACCCTGCTGTATTTTGAAAGGATAGGAAAATGAAGCTAGCCGGCAGATACCCCAAATGACTATCAAAAGGACAAAAGTTGAAGGAATTCATATTAACAGCCTCAACTTCTCTATAAATAGGAAGCAGAATCACCCTCTGAGGTAGAAGGCAGCCTCAAAAAAGTGAGAAAAAAAAGTTGAGGAAAAATTCCGTGGGAGATGGAAGAGACAGCTGAACAGTAGAGCTGATATCCCAGCCAAGACTGGAGAGATTGTAAATTCTCTGCCAACAGCCTGTGTTCTTAATAAAAATAGAAAATCTCTACCACAAAAATGGTAACATGCCAAGTCAGTGTCCTCCATGAACCTCAATTCCATGCTGTCAACTTCATTTCAAGATTTCTTCATACACACGGGGCCCTGAAGTGCACAAAACATGCCCACAGTTTTCCCCTCAGAGAATAAGACCAATGAGCTAGAGGTGAGCTGGGGGGCAGGGGGCCAACTGCACCCATATCACCACTCTGTCTAAAGCTGGGCAAGGGCTCTAACCCCAGCAGAAGTCTCTTTGCTTCTTTCTTCCAAAAATCACCACCTTGTGCACATGTGACAGTCGTGCTGTAAATGGGCCCATTTTCCTACCTGGAAAAAAGGCCAGGAGAAGAAAATAGAACGTGTTATGGTTGCGAGTCTGCCTGCTCAAGTTCTCTGCTTACTGAGTATGTGGCTGTAGTTAAGCAACCTAATCTGCTAGCCTGTAGCAGGCTCCCAGGTAAGGTGGACCTTGATGCTCAAGAGTCTCCCGACCTAAATTTGCACTACAAGAGACAATGAGATCCAGCAGAAGCACAAGTGACTGATGCCCCTCACCAAAGTGCAGTGACCATGGGGAGGGACACTAGAGAGAGGGAAGATGACCTCTGCTGGGGTTCTGTTTCATTTCCTCTGTCTGCACGGAGCACAGGGACAGTGAGCAAAGGGGACCTGGGGACACCAGAGCTTTCTAGAGGACGTCTGAGAGTCCATTCAGACACTCACATGCTCTAAGCAGACATTCTCCCACTGTGTTTTCCTGCTGAGGCATCGTTTTACCAGATGCTCAGAGTTAAGAAGATCAGAGTTGTCACAAACACAGTCTGGCTGGTCAGGCACTACCCCAAACTGCACCACAGGGTGCCCGGTAGCTGCCAAACACTGTTAGAATCCATTGGTGTTGAAAGCATCAATCTGCATCCTCTTTGGGGATCCCTCTCAGCACTTGTGTAGCCCTAGCCTGACCACATAGCACAAAAATTATCAATGTCCATTAATCTGTCAGCTCAGAGGGGCTATCTTTTGCATAGATTAAAGGAAGTGTTGTTTTTCTCAAGCAGCAAATCTTAAGAAGGACTAATCCAAGTACACATGTATCCCTTTTCTGCCTGGCAAAACTCTCAGAGGAAAAATAGAATCTGTTGGACAGCAGTACAGTGTTGCATCTGGAAGCCTGACTGTGCATGTTCAAGTCCTAAGTCCTTCTCCTACTAGATATGTGGCCTCAGTTTCCTTACCTCTATAATGAGCAAATAATACCTAATAAAATGATAATCGATGTTTATTAACACACATAATGCAGCCAGAACATGGTAAGTGTGTAATAAATGTTAGCTAGTGGAAGCTGCTTGCCATGGTGGTTTTACAAGTAGAACTACTCTTAAGTCTAAACCAGTGTTTCTCAAATTCAGTACTCAAATTTTGGGCCAGTTTTTTTTTGTTTGTTTGTTTTGTTTTGTTTTTTGCTGGGGGCACCATCCTGTGCATTATAGGAAAGTTAGCAACGTCCCTGGCCTCCACCCACTAGATGCCAGTAGCCTTCTCCCCCCATGTTGTGTCAACCAAAAATGACTCCAGATAGTCACTCATGTCCCTGGGGGAAAGGGTGGGAACAAAATCATTCCCTGTTGAGAATCTCTGGGATGGTTTTCAGAATCCAGGCCACAATCCCTTAACTACAAAGCCCGGGGGCAGGGATTACAGTTCTCCAAGGATGTATTGCATCTCTCTAGACCAAATCCAAGGTTAAATCAAACTCAAACTCACTGTATCTCTTGGAACTAAATTCTCAAACTTAGCTGCACCATGAAACCACCTGAGAGCTTTATTCAAAAACACCAAAGTCGGTGCCCCACCCACAGAGTCTCTAATCCAATTCTTCTAAGTGGAAGCCCAGGGAATGTGTTTTTTAAAGGCTCTTATGATTCTAAATTTCGGAAAGACTGAGCTCCTGCAAAGTAGGACCTCTCCTCATTCATCTTGGTCTGTGAACAGTACTTACCCGGCACATAATGTACAGGCTCCCTGCTGAGTAAACGAATAGATGGGCACAAAGTGCAAAGTCATACATAGGCTTTAATCGTTCTCAAACTAAATATAACTCCTTATAATATTCAGATGATGTTCCAGGCTGGTCTTCAAGTATGAGGCCACCATCTCCACTTTCTCCATGATGACATGTGTCCTCTGGGGTTAGAACACCGGGAAAGAACTCTTACTATCCAAAGAAACCCTAACATTGGTTCTGGCCTGGCAGTCTTAGGGATGGAGCAAAGAGGTGGGTGGCTCCCAGGGTGTTCATGCATAGTCTCGGAGAGACCCTCTGACGCCTTTGTCCCCCAAAGGAGGACTCAGATCACTTACTGTTCCACAGTGGATCTCAGGATTGCTCCCTGCACTCACTAGCATGAGTTGCTAGCCTACTCCCATATCCTGCCTGGCTGTTTTAAGAGGGAAAAGCACAGCACCTGAGGCCTCCTCTCTGCCCTTCCTCAGGCCTGCTGTGAATCATCTGATACAACTTCCTCTAAAGATCAGATACTACTATGCTTTTGCAAAAAGGGATTTCAGATCCTCAAAGTAACGGCTGTCACAATAGGGGAGAAAACTATTGCTTTTTGGTTATTTTGCTGCCTTTTGTTCAGCTCTTTCACTATATAAATATTTGCAAGAAACGATAATCCTTTAAAGCATTTTTCTTCTTGGTTATCATGTTTCCTAGGCTACGCAGCCTTAGCTTCTGAAACTATCATGATATTCATCATGTGCTGCATTTGTTAAAATAGTCAGAGTCTGATTATTATTACATCCTGATTTGGAGGTTAACAAGAAGAGAAGAATTTGAGGAGCATTCAAGGGAGTAACATAAATCCCCAATGCATCCAAGAAATAGATGCAAATCAGATGCATTTACTAGCCCAAAGTGGAAAGCACAACAAGAGCCGTTTTCAAATTGTCACTTTTATCCCAGAGTCAAACAGATCTTAGAAATGATAGTCCCCCCAAGGACCTGTGACTAACTCCAGTAATTAAGCTAAAGACAAACTCTCATTATTTCTGTACTAAGTGGTCATATATAGATTCAGAGTCTTAACGAGCATTTGATCTTTTATATATTCCTCCCATTATGTACCATAATGCATTATTCTTTTATTAACATTCATCTGCCTAAGGTCATTTGTAAATTCCTTGATGGAAGGGGAGTTTTTTAAGTATAATTGTGGATGAAAATCTGTGCTTAATAGAGATCCCTTGACTTACATAATCCAGGCCATAGGCATACTGTACTTAAAAGATTGGAATAGCCTCCAAATGTTCTTCTTACCTCTTCCCTCCTCCCTCTGCCCCACACACAAGCTACAATTACAAAATTTTTTAAGTAATCAGATCCTGTCACACCCCGCTCCCTTCTTCCATCTCAAAGGGAACAAGCCAGGTGGAGTCCCTGCCCTCAGGAAGCTTTCAGTCTAATAATCCTCACTGTAAGAAGCAGAGCCTGAGACAAGGGTCCTTGTGCAAGTGAGCAATCTTAGAAGAATCCTACAATGAGGGGGCAGAAGCTGGAGAAGAAGCTAATCTAAGAAGTGATTTCGGTGAAGCTAACTTCAGCCTGATCTCGTGGGAGAGCTCTGATGTATGAGTAGCACCATAGCGAAGCAAGGGGCATCTGTATCAGTCGGTCATTACTTGCAGGTTGCCCCCAGGGGAGAGGCATAACCTGCCAGGCATTTCTGGGCAAAGCAGCTTCCAGGGGCAGAGGTAAACTTCTGGAGAAGGATTCATCAGTGAGCCCTCGGCAGCCAACACCCCCACGAGCAGGGGATGGGAGGGCCTAACAGGTAAAGAGATCTAGGCGGGCCACCACCACCATCTTTCATGCCGTTAAAGTGCTTAAAATCCAAACTACTAACCATGCTCTACAAGGTGCTTCACGGCTTAGCCTCTGCTTCCTCTCCGAATTCACCTCACACCAAGCTCACTCCTGCTCACTCATCTCCAACTACACTGCCTCCTTCTCTCTCCCTTCAACACTCCATACTAATGCCCAACCCAGAGAAGTTATTGATGCCTTTCCCTCATATCTCTCCTGGCTGGACCTTCTTCATCATTCAAAACTCAGATCAGCTATCTCCTGAGAGAGACCTTCTTGATCATTCTATCTGAATGTCACCATGTTGCTCCCTCCCTCATCAGCCACTGTCTATCCCAGTACGTGTTCTATTGTAGTATCATTTGTTTACTTGTTTACTGTCTATTTCCCCCAACACACTAAACTCTGTGGCAGCAGCTCACCTCTGTATCCCGAGCCTATAGCAGACCCGAGCAAGCAAGAGATACTCAAAATTATTTACTGAGTAAGCAGCTGAGTCAATGGATGAAACATACCTGAGTTTTCTTCCAGGTTTTATTTTTCTGAAATACAGTAAAATCTCATGTTCTAGATGATGTGCATTCCTAAAAACTGTTGAGGAAACTCTCAGGATTCTCTTGAGAATCAAATAGCAAAGTAGCCTATGATGAGTTATGAATATTAGCTATTTTTTGTCTCATTCTTGGACTCCTATACTATTGGCAATGAGTCCATGGAAACTCAGATCGCCACTGACATGGTTATTTTATGAATAAATGAATGAATGAGAGAGAGGAACGGAGAGGAGGGAAGGAATGAAGGGAGGGAGGGAGGAAGGAAGTTATTTAAATACAAAATACCACTACTTGATTAATAAAGTTCATAATATTTTTGCCCAAAACTGAATCCTGAAGAAATTATCAATTTTTATAGTATTATTCCATAATAAACCCATCTGATGTATCATCATTTGATTGCTTTGCTTGCTCTCCTTCTAATAGGTGTTAGCTCTTTCTGAACAGGCAAATTTGCAAACTTCAAGGAGGAGATAACCATATGACACCTGTTATCAGCTAAATCTGTGGGCATTAAAAAGAAAGACCCAGCCCCTGGCATCAGGAGCTTACCTCCTAAAGGGCTACCCAGACCTCAATTCAGCCCTTTATCTAACAAAGAAAGGAAAGATTAACTCAGGCAAAAATGATGTGGGAAAACTTTAAGGAAGAAGAAGGGGTAGCTTTCGAGTCAAACCCTAAAAGATGGGTCAGAGCTCAAAAGAAAAGGGGAATGAAGATGTTCCAGACAAAGAAATGGGAGGGAAGCACAAAAGTGTGATAATGTTTGGAGAATTACAGATGGTGAGAGTGAAGGCATATGGGAAGAGAAGAGCCTGGGGAGGAAGGGACAAGATGGGAGTGGCAACTGGAGACCAGAAGCCTGAGGTCAGAGAAAATGCAGCCTGCTAGGGATGTGGGGCCAGATGTGACAGGCTATGAAGATATGCTGAAATGTATGACCTTCATTCCATAACAGAAATGGAATCAATGACATTGTCTTTACAGGTTGCCTTTATAATCGTACTTACTTCATTTGTTCCACAAACAGCCAAAAATAGGAAAAAATTTTAAAAGGAAAAGAATAATCTACAATCGTGTCCACATGTTGATTGTTTTCATTTCTTGACATGCCTCCAACTATTTCCCATACAGACACATGTATTTACATACTTACAACCATAGGGTAAATAATTCTGTGATGTGATTCACCTAGCATTAGAACACTTTTCTATTTTTTTCTGTAATTATTATTTTTATGACAGGATAAGACTCATGTATCACAGTTTATATCTTGTCTACTGATAGACATTTGCTTTTTTCATAGATTTATATTTTTCTATTATCTTCATACATATCATTTTCTTTCCTTCTTTTTGTTATTTCCGAAAACTGAGTTTGTGAGAGTGAGACTCCTGGGTCAAAGGACACAAATATCTGTGGAACACATATTGCAAAATTATTTTTCAAGGGCTACACTATTTTTCAATATCAGCAATATTATACAACTGAGACGGTTTCATCGGTACTTTGCAAGTATTAGATATATTAAAATATATTCCTCTGGTCACTATGCAGATGAGCATTTTCTACGTGAATTCTCCCCACCCACAGCCATTCACTACACACCACCACCAATATCCTTTAGCATTTGCATATTGGAGCCTTGACCTTTTCAAAGGTGACATGAATGGCTCTTGCGCAATACAGAACTTTTTACATATATTTGTGGCTAAGTGCTAGGTCATGACTGGAGGTAGCCTTGTTACCGTAAGACAGTTCGAGTAGCAGGGTTTGATAGTGTATAGAACGGGAACTAAGATGCTACTGGAAGAGTCGAATGGGAGGTGATGCGGGCCTAAAGTAAAGTGGTAGCTGTGTTCATGAAAAGAAAGAAGAAATCTTGCATAACTGGTTTTTTGGAAGGACAAAATGGGGCTTTGCAATCCAGCACACAAATTCAACCTAGAAGTTTCTGTGGGAGTCTGGCCTATCAATCACAGGACAGACTGTATTACTCAGATCCCTAAATTGCCCTAACAGAGATTTCACTTAGGTGACGGAGGGTATTGGAGGCCATCTTGGAGCCTAGGGGACTTTGTGATAGGATGCGGCAGTGCAGAGCCCTGGGCCCACATGGGTGGGGGAAGGACTAGGCAGAGGACAAGGAGAGAAACAATCAGAATTCAAGAGAAATGCTCAGGAAGAACACATATAGAGTATTTCTCTCTCAGGAGTGCCAGCCCTGTCCCCACACTTCATGTGCATGCCTCAGCCTCACAGCCTTGGTCACATGTCCCCATATTACTGATGAAGGTATGGGGGCCCAGAGAGGGAACGCAACTCTCCAAAAGTTGGGCAACTGGTACGAAGTAGAAGAGGAATTCCAACTTAAATCCCTGGTCTCAAAGCCTCTGTTCTTAGCCACCAGACTGTGCTGGGACCTGAGGGGTTAAGACCAGCTTCCCCCTCCACCCCAAGAGGGTGCCAGAAGAATTGCCAAACGGAAGAGGCATGGGGGGGCAAGTGAACCCACAGAGTCAGGTGCTCCTACTCAACCCACAAGCCCTGTGCACAAAGGAAGAGAAGTGCCGGAAACTGGAGGAAGTCTCTGGCTACAGAAACTAACTCAGCCAAGATCCTCAGAGAAACTAAACCTCTCAGTGGATCCTTCAGTTTCCCTGGATTATTTTCAGTGGATGCAAAATAGTACTTGGTTTTCTAACAAGGACCCTCATTCAATGAGCAAAAAGATGTTTAAATGTTCACTAATTTGGAAGCTGCTTTCAGTAACCAGCATGCTGAAATTTAGTGCTATTAAGGCCCATTAGGGAGGATTTATAAAGACAGAATTCCAAAAACCAGATCCGTCAGCACCAGTTACAGATCCCTAGCTGATAATAGCCCACTGGCCAGAGAAAATGGTGTACTATGAGGGTGGGGGACATACACGTATATATGTTCTATTGTAATTGTAACTGGTTATTATATTTATGAACATTGCACATATATGCACAACTATGTAATACTGTTGTTAAAGACTTCTTCCTGAAATAATGGGCTCCCTCCCAGAAAATCAAAGAGTGCATGATTCTGTGGAAAACCAGATCTTTCAACGTGTGGATCATGGTGAATCTTTTCTAGGTGGAGGAGGGGTTAGAATCATGAGCTCTGGATTGAGAGCCTGAAGTCACCTTAAGCAAACCACTTAACCTTGTTTTTCCTTCATCTCTAAAGTACGGGTCATAATGCGTGCCTTATAAAGGCCTAGAACATAGTAGGTACCTGATAAATGTGGACGACTAGCACATTGCAAATGCTATCTTTCAGGAATTATTCTAATTCGCAGCAGTTACTAGTTACAGGACTGGCTACACATTATCTAGGTAGCAGGCACAGCACAGCCCACTCCAAGGTATTATAATCTATTATTAGAAAACAGTTTTCTATTTCTAACCTTAATCTGTTCCATTGGAAATGTCATTTTATTATACTATTAAAATTTTATGTACATAGATATATAGTACTATACATGTAATTAGTGGAGAAACAGATATAACCAGTATGAATTTGCTTCAGGACTCTTGGGTTAAGAAATCTCGGGGCGCCTGGGTGGCACAGTTGGTTAAGCGTCCGACTTCAGCCAGGTCACGATCTCGCGCTCCGTGAGTTCGAGCCCCGCGTCAGGCTCTGGGCTGATGGCTCAGAGCCTGGAGCCTGTTTCTGATTCTGTGTCTCCCTCTCTCTCTGCCCCTCCCCCGTTCGTGCTCTGTCTCTCTCTGTCCCAAAAATAAATAAAAAACGTTGAAAAAAAAAATTAAAAAAAAAAAAAAAAAGAAATCTCATACGTGGAATGGGAGTATTTGGGTGGTTGACGTCTTGGTTGTGTGACCTTAAACAAGTGACCTAGCCTCTCTGTGCCTCAGTTTCCTCACTTGCTTAAGAAAAAACATAAAAGGGGCGCCTGGGTGGCTCAGTCGGTTAAGCGTCCGACTTCGGCTCAGGTCATGATCTCGCGGTCCGTGGGTTCGAGCCCCGTGTCAGGCTCTGTGCTGACAGCTCAGAGCCTGGAGCCTGTTTCAGATTCTGTGTCTCCCTCTTTCTCTGACCCTCCCCTGTTCATGCTCTCTCTCTGTCTCAAAAATAAATAAATCTTAAAAAAAAAGAAAAAAAGAAAAAACATAATGGTGTCTATGCCGTAGGATTAGTGTGAGGATTACATTAACACATGAAAATCACCTAGAATAATGCCTGGTGCATCATATATATCCAAAAAATGTTGGCTCCCTAACATTTTTTACTTTTCTAAGCCATGTGAAATCTGGCCCCATATCTCCTACCCAGGTGGCCAGAAAATCCTGTCTCAGTCACTGTGGAGCATCCTCCTCTGTGTCACACCACAGTCCTGAAAACTCACCTGTATATGCAAAGGAGGGCTCTTGGCCTATCCACTTCTTGTGGATACACACTGCCCCTAGCACGCACTGATCACCACCAGCTGCCCAAGCTGTAGCTCCATCTAATTCATTTAACAGTTTGTTTGAGCACCCACTCTGTCCCAAATAGTGTAACAGGTATTGGGAATACAAGAACAAAACAGAACAGACAGGAGTCCCTTCCCTCATGGAGCTTCCAGTGAAGCAGGATCTCCGGGCCAGACTACTGCTGGGGTCCTCCCTTTCCACAAAGAAGCCACTTGGCACTGGTGAATCCCCCAGCACTCTGGAATGACCGCCATCTGGGGGTCTTTCTACCTATGGGGCAGAGTTCAAGGGCAATCTGATGTCTACACCCCACAGAAAACTCATAAAGCCCAATTTCTTCTTCTAGTCTCAGGAAACATCTCTCCAATATCAGATACCCTTCTCCATCCCCTCCCCCTCACTAGACCTTGATACCCCAAAATGGCCAGCATGTGGTTTTTGGAACCAGTCCCAAGAACTGTGTACTTCCTCCTGAACCACAACAACTTGGCTCACAGAATCCTCCCGGACACCTCCACAGGAGGTAGAAGGCCAATCTTTCTCCCGTCATGATACTTCAGCTGAGAAAACATGACAGGCTCATCTCCCAGGAAGGTTATTCTTTTTATTATTATTTTTTTGAGAGAGAAAGAGTGTGGGCATGCATAGGGGAGGGGCAGAGAGAGGGAGAAAAAGAATCGCAAGCAGGCTCCACACCCGGTGCAGAGCCCTGTGCGGGGATTGATCCCATGACTGTGAGATCATGACTGAGCTAAAATCAACAGTCGGCCACTCAACAAACTGAGCCATCCAGGTGCCCCTCCCAAGAGGGTTATTCAGACACCCAGTGATGCAGAGGAGATTAAGGGAAGAGCATCTACAGCTCAGTGGGCAGGAGGTGGTATCTGGGTTACAGAGGTATCCGAGGACAGGAAGACAGAGAACAGACTATCAGGTCTGAGGAGTGGAGGAAATTAACATGATTTTGAGAAAGCAATTGCATCAGAGTTCAGGGACCAGATTTCAGATAGTCCAGAGGCTGTGGGGAAGGTCAAGAACACAGGTGAGAGCCAGCTGTGATTAGGAGGAACACTTCTTCTGTGAAGGAGAGGAGGAGACGAAAAGAGGATGAGCGTCCCAGGAGAGGAGAGTTGAAAGCTGTGGAGGGAGCTCTCACCCAATAGTCCCACGGAGAAGGAGGTAACATGGAGAGCTGGGACTGAAAGCAACACAAGCGTTCAACTTATCTTCTGGTGTTTAATACTCAGTGGCTTAAAAAAACAACAAATACTTTTATCTGCTTACACTTCTGTGGATCAGGAAATCTGGCATGACTCAAGTGAGAAGTTCTTATGGCCACAGTGCATCAGCTGGAGTCCTTTGCTCAGCTGTATCAAACTGGTGTAAGCTAATTGGTGGTTAGGCTGAAATGGAAGATTCACTTACGTGTCTGGCACATGAATGCCCTTTTATATAGTGTGTTTCTGTCTCTCTCTTCTCTCCTCTCTTTCTCTCTCTCTCCCTGCCTTCTCCCCCTCCACATGGCTATGTTGCATTTCCGAACAGCACAGTGATCTCAGGGGGGTGGTCTCCTACAGGGCAGTTGTCTTTGAAGAGGGAGCTTTCCCAGGAGTGAAAAGAGATGCTGAAGATCTCTAAGGTCCAGTCTTGGAAAGTTCTGCAGCATCACTTCTACCACATTCTGTTGTTCAAAATAGATCACTGAGAGCTAGCCCAGCATCAGTGGCAGTGGAAATAGACCCCACCTCTGTCACACTGCAGAGCATGTGAGATGGGAGAGATTATTACCACTATCTTTAGAAAGGCCATCTACCCCCAGGCGGAAAGAAAGGGTTAGACTTCTTATTTGTAGGGGCACATGGTAGAGTTAAGGAGATGAGCTAGAAGATTCATTCATTCATTCATTCACTCATTCATTCAGCAAATATTTATTAAAAGGCTACTATGTACTGGACACTGTTCTAAGTACTGTGAACATAATGCAATTAAAAAAAAAAAGTCCTTGCCATTATTGAGCTTACATTCTAGTGCAGTGACAGATGATAAACATGTACCATAAAGTCTGGCGGTTACCAAGTGATATAAACAAAGCAGGGTAAGAGGCAGGAAGGGACTGATTGGCAGGTAGAGGGAAGACTTCTATTTTGGTCAAGGTGGTCAAGTGAGACCTTAGTATGTTTCAGGAAGAGTGGGGAGTGGAGCTACATCACACTGAAAGAAAAAGGAGATTGGCAGGATGGGAAGTATGCAAGAACCAGATTATCAAAAATCTCAAAGATATGGGAAGAAATGTTCTTTTTCTCTACCCATAGTGGGCAGTCATTGATCAAGCCTCTTGTCCAGATGAAGGGAGCTCAGTTCTTAGAAGAAATCCATCCTTACTGGCCCGTTCCCTGTTCTTGGGGAATTGAGGAGAGGGGAGATTACAGAATCTACCATCATCCCTGTGTCCTCTGACCCAGGTCTACCCTTCTGGATTCTCAGAGCTTGGGAAGGTGTCTTTGCTATATGTCGGACATTATAGCAACCAGAAGCTATCCAAACTTGGTCTGGAAATAATATACAAAGAATTCTGCAAAGCTCCAGATGGCTTTGTAAATCCAATTAAACTCACAACTGGCCCAGAAACTTTCCCCATCATAATTACATTATTGATCATTAACATTTAAAGAAGTTGCAAACAGAATCCTGGACAATGCAATAAATTATAATTGTCTGCTGGGCAGGTTCCATGAATCAGGTGCCTCTGGAGCCTTTTGAGACTGTCTGATGCTGTAATTTAAATGATGTTGTTCTGCTCTTTGGTAAATGGGAGTACAGCAGGGGCGGAAGTGGGGACAAGTGTGTGCATACAATCTACATTATGGGTTCCTGCCCATATATCTAAAAATGAAAGACTATTAGCTGCCAAGACACCCTGTTTTTCTGAGGCACGTTTAGTCTCCATGTTAGGGTGATGCAAGACTCCTGAGCAGCTCCTACCTCCTACTGCTCTCCAAAGGTCATCCACCCTGAGCTATCTTCATCTCTCCTGACACACTGGGTTCCGAGGCATCACTAATAAAACAACAATCTATTAAGTGCTTAATCTGTGCCCTTAACCATACCAAGTGCTCTGAATACCCTCATTCAGCGCACCATCAATATCGTCATCCCCACTTTCCAGATGCAATAGCACTGCCTGAGAGGCAAAGTCAAGATTTAAAGCAAGATCTATCTGACTTAGAAGCCCAAATTCTTTGCAGGTCCTTCTTTTCAGAATGCCCTTCCTGACTCTCTTGATGGTCTCCTAACAGACTCTCTAGCTCAGCTCAAAAAACCCTCCTCCTCCAGGAAGCCTTCCCTCACTGCCCCTCCGTATCCCCTCTTGGGATGGGTGCTTTTCTCTGCTCTTTCATAGCATCCTGATAGCACTGCTATAGCACCGACTGAGCTACAATGAATCTTCCTGTTTACCAGTCTCCCTGACTAGACTTAGAGGGCCATGAAAGCCAGAACATTATTTTTAACCTTTGTGTTCGTGGTATCTGGCTCAATAGGTATTTTCTGGACGAGCATATGGGTGAATGGATGGATGGATGGATGGATGGACAGACAGATACAAATTTATGCATACATACATACATGTAAGCTTAAACATATCACAATTGCTTATGAGATTCAGTTTCAACTTCTGAAGAATATGAACATTCTGAGAGAAATAAAGACGTTATTGCCATGGGTTGATTAAAAACAAAAACAAAAAACAGCACCCAAAGTAAGACCAAAATTAACTCACCAGGAAATTTTCCACATATATATACCTTGGGGTGTGACCCCTGAATGACAAAGGGCACTAGTGTCTCTTCAAATACTAAACAGAAGTGTCAAGGGGACCTTTCCATTGGTTGCTGAATATTCATACCCATCATTTGACATGTAAGAATGACAGCCAGCGGTCACCTGCATGACCAGGGTTTGCCTCCACCAGAAATAAACACATCAGGTTTCCCAGTGTCTGGGATGTGATAAATTTCCAGATTTCCTGGAGAAACAAAAGGTGCAACTGGGGATGTCCAGGCTGGAAGCATTAGTGACAGAGCAGACACAGGTACCACCAAGAGGAAAATACAGCAACCTTTGCTACGTATCTGGCTAAGGTGTGTGCCAGGCTTTCCGTCAAGTAACAATGTCCCTTCAAGTATCAGATGATAGAAATGGAAGCATGACATCAAGAATTAGGAAACGCCCCTTAAAAGTTGTCTGTGTGCTCCAGATGTGGAAAATCATGGTAGCTGTTGGGGAGGGAATATTCATCATAGATACACTCTACTGTTTGCATGGGGCCCAGAACTTTGTGAGAACTAACCTGAACATTGTCTACACTGGGTTTCACTTTGTTGGTCAGGTTGGTGCTGGGAAGCGGAAGAGCAGGAAATAAGGTTAATGTTAAGGAAAGACTGAAAGACAAATTCCCAGAAACGAGAAGTCTGGGAAAAACCTGAGTGTAGGGGCGAACAGGAGTTCAGAGTTCAGCATGAAGTGGTCCTCAGGTCCTCCCTGACCTCCCCATAAGCCAAGACAAGCTAACTTTATATAGGGAGCTAAGAGTACTGGCTCAGGTTTTCACACCTTTGTCCATCTGGCTTTTGGGAAACTAACTCATGTAGTCAAATGGAGGTGACATGAATAAGACGAGTAATCTACTTGGGATCATCAAAACAGAATTATGCAGGCCTGAACCCTGAGAAGGAGAAACTGTGGAACAGTGGAAGGCATTACTTCACCCTGGGCATTAGTTCCAGTGACTCTATTGAGGGAGTGCCCTCTAGAAAAGATGGGCATGAGAAGATACAGGCATTTCTGGGGTAGACGGATGGAAATGTGGAGATTAGACACGATGGTGAGCAAGTGGCCACATGTCCCGAGAAAGTGGATGGCCCTCACAACAAAGGCATTCGAGGTCTTAAGGAATTCGGCGTCCACTACCTTGTGGGAGCCCCCCAGGCCAGCAGCAGAACTGCAGGAGAAAGAAAGTCACGAGAGCAGAGGGCTAAACATACTACAGAGGTAGGTGCAGGCCAGCCCAGGAGGCGTCCATGCAAGCAGAACAACAGAATAACGAGCTGACGGTAGGACAGCCAGAACAGAGCTACAGGGACACAACAGCAGCTGTACCTATGCACTGGATCGGCCACCTGGGGACACTTCAGGGAACATTTAGTATGTGACTCAAGTAGAAACACATAGGAGGCCATCATAAAAAACTGCTTGCCATCCAGCCTGAAAGGGCTCTGACGTAGCAAGTTTTGGAAATTCACAATCTTCCCAAAGGCAAAAAACTTGACCGCCTCACTTACTACTATATTCTCCACACCTGAAGGTGCTTGGTGCAAAGTATCAAATAGCATTTACTACATGTCTGGTCGTTGGACAGACAGATGCATGTCAATGGGGCTGGTCTGTACTCACCAGCTGACAAGACTGTTAACATTTGGCTCACGTTTCTTATTCCTGAACCAAGGGTTTTTCAAGATTTATGTCTCATATTATCAAAATACTGGTAATGGTCACATTTCATAAGTGTTGAAAATTCCTAAGTTTAAATTTTAAAAAGGTTAAATTTTAGGGGCACCTGGGTGGCTCAATCGGTTAAGTGTCCAACTTTGGCTCAGTTCATGATCTCACAGTTCGTGGGTTCAAGCCCCACGTCAGGCTCTGTGCTGATAGCTCACAGCCTGGAGCCTGCCTCGGATTCTGTGTGTCTCTCTCTATGCCCTTCCCTGCTCAGGCTCTGTCTCTCTCAAAAATAAAATAAACATTAAAAAAAATTTTTTAATAAATAATAAAAAGTTTAAATTTTAAAAGACACTAAATCCTGAGTGTGCTTTAAGTGTAAAACTGCATATACAAATAAAAGCATCAAGTAAAAATAAAACATGGGCAAAATATATGTTACACATACACAAGCATTATAATATAAATTCATAAAAGACGAAATTAATTTAAAATTTTTTTTCAACGTTTATTTATTTTTGGGACAGAGAGAGACAGAGCATGAACGGGGGAGGGCCAGAGAGAGAGGGAGACACAGAATTGGAAACAGGCTCCAGGCTCCGAGCCATCAGCCCAGAGCCTGACGCGGGGCTCAAACTCACGGACCGCGAGATCGTGACCTGGCTGAAGTCGGACGCTTAACCGACTGCACCACCCAGGCGCCCCTCAAAATTAATTTTAAAGTGTGATTTTTAAATAATTACATAAAGGTAAAATGTAAAGTGTGATTTTAAAAAGTAAAGCATATCAAATACATCATTGCTGAATTATATGCATGTACACTTCTCTGCAAGACAAACTTGAAAATTTTGGTATCATAAAGTTATAAGTCAACTCCAAAGAGCTCCTTCTGATTTCTTCATCTGCAACTGACCTAATATTTTAGTAGATAATTTGATAAAGCCTTTTTGGAAAATGCACGACCACTTCACCCTACTACCTACCACTAGTTCCATCAACATAGGAAAAGAATTTTTGTTTTGGTTGAAACCTGTGTCTTTTATTTCAAGAAAGTATTTCCAGTCTTTGCTTTCTTTTATTTCACTAAATATAGATGCAGATTACCTTTATCAAAATCAGTACCTTTAAATATATGTTCTCCTTGTTGATAAAGTCTTAGAACTAGAATAAGAATTATTCTGCAAGAAAAATTGAAATCAAATTTCTTCCTCTACTTAAAAACCGTGAAAACTGTAGGTGAATATTCTGTAAGTGAGCATACCTTTAATTGATAAAAAAAAATTAATGTTTTATATAATTCTTTGGACAGGGCTTAACATGTACATGATTTGTATTTCTGACTTTTATTACAGAAATAAAATATTATACCAGAAGAAAAACAACAGTATTTTGGCACTTCAAAATTGAACCATGAACCAAAAATTGAAGTGCATTTTCTGAACCCCTGAAAAATCCTTTGAGTCAGGCACGATTAGGGTCATTTTATAGATGGAGAAACTGAGACCTGAGAAGTTAAGCCACTCAGTCCCTCACCAGTCAGTGGTAAAGCCAAGATTTACCCCAGGTGGACTGACCCCAAAGCCAGTGCATGTTCTACGCCCCCATGCGTCTTTACACCTAAGGCACAGCAAAGCCACCAGGAAAAGTCTGCAGAGTTACGGATCCAACTTGGGAACATTATTCAGTCAGAACTCAGGCTCAGAGAATCATGTGAAACTACAGCTCTTCTAGTAAGTTGTGTCAGGTGGGATTTGGCAAGAGACCCAAAATACTAATTAGGTCCTCAGCAAAGCAGTTTTTTTTACTGGAGTCTGTACTTTTCAATGCTGTAAATCTGTGCTTAGGTGGCCTCGACATTAACCTAGTCCCTGGCAAAGTGGTGACCAGGCATTAAGCAACTACTCAATCAGCTGCTGCTGCTCTTGTCTTTATGCAGGAGAGAGCACCCAGGATTTTGTCTTTGGTGTGATGATTTATTCCGTTTAGGAAGATAAAGTTGTTGAGGAAACTGGCTTGAGTCCTTCCCCTTATGTATTCCTGATTTTTATCTCCACTGGGACTTGGCTGGCCCACAGACAGAAACTCAGAGAGATGAGAGTTCTCACAGCATCTGAAATCAAGAGGTCCCTGGGTCTCTGTGGGCTTGGAGAAATCACTGTGGTCCCTTGTGCTTTGACATGTCTCCCTGATTTAAAATCTACTTTGTGGGCATACAGGGTAACAGTTCTAACCACTGTCTTTGAAGTCAGAGTGGCCTGGTTTCAAGTCTAGACCATGTCATGATCGCCTTTGTGATTACAGGCAACTTCCTGAAGTTCTGTGTCTCAAACTCCCATCTTTAAAATAAGAACATAATTGGGGCACCTGGGAGGGCTCAGTGGGCTAAGCGTCCAACTGCAGTTCAGGTCATGATCTCACAGTTCATGGGTTCAGGCCCCGTGTCAGGCTCTGTGCTGACAGCTAGAGCCTGGAGCCTGCTTCACATTCTGCATCTCCCTCTCTCTCTCTGCCCCTCCTCGGCTCGTGTTCTGTCTTTCTGTGTCTGTCAAAAATAAATAAATGTTAAAAATTAAAAAAAAAATAATGACATAACAACAGCCATCTCAAGGAATTGATATGAGGGCTAAATAATATGGTGACTGTTAAGGACAAAGCCTGACATACAATAGATGCTCAATAAACATCAGCTATTCTTTTTTTAAGTTTTTATTTATTTTGAGAGAGAGAGAGCATGTGAGAAGGGAAGAGAGAGAGGGAGAAGAGAAAATCCCAAGCAGGCTCTGCACCGTCACCACAGAGCCTGACATGAGGCTCGAACTGATGAACAGTGAGATCATGACCTGAGCTGAAACCAAGAGTCAGACGCTCAACCGACTGAGCCACCCAGGTGCCTGCAGCTACTCTTTATTATAATAATAATTATCATTATTGTGTGAATATTTCTGGATTTATGTTAGCTTGCAGTGGTAATGGCATACGTAGAAATTAAACAATCCTCATCCAATCCAAAAGAAAATCCTCAAACCCTACTTTAGTCTCATGCTTCAATCTTCTCCTGCACAAGAAAACAAAAGCCTGGTTTAGTTTGTATCACCTCTCCCTGTTTGCCTTCTAGTAAAGATGTGAAGACAGTTAAGTGTTCATCAGAACCTGAGTAATACAAAATTTGTTATATTTAGAAATTGTTCTGAAAGATGAGTCACAGAGAAAATCATAAAGCAAATCTTAGAGGCTTCAGAAGAGCACACGATTTATCACTCAACAGATGTTTAAGATTATGAGCACCTGTTATGTGCAAAACATAAGGCTGCACACTCTTGGGGATACAGACAGTTGGTTCCTTCAAAGAGCTTAATAACAGTGGAAGAGATAAGATGTAAACACAATAGTACAGCTCTTCACGACTTGACCCTTAAGCCATGACTGCCAAGTGAGTGGGCCGTAGAACAAGACCCAGAGGTGTCCAAGACATCTCAGGGGGTTGAGGGAATTGGCAGAACTTGAAAGTGGGAGAAAGTTGTGTCTCAAAGGCTTATTAGGAACTGAATCAGAGAAGGGCAAGATGAACACAGGCAGGTAGGCTACACTGGCCATGTTTGGGAACAGTACGTAGAGCAGCTTGGCTGGAGAGGAAGGTCCAAGAAGGTGAATAGTTGAAGACAATCTAAGGTTTGCGAAACGCTGCCTCCATTTCTGCTATGGTTTCAGGCTATGACATAACCCTTAGTGGGGACGACAGAGTCACTGCCCAGGTATGGTGAGTGGCTTCTCTGTGGCATTGCGAAAGAGCAGAGGCAGTCATCTGGAGCTGACTAGAAGCTCACTCTGAGCCCAAAGTGGGACTCTGTCTGTGAGAGTGAAGGCAGACTGGAAACCAAGTTTCGTCATCAGCACCCTCTGCACTCAGGGCTGTGGGAGGACTCCTGATGAGCACTGGAAAATCATATACTTAGCATTCACCTCCACGAGGGTCAGGCAAGGCCCCTTGCCATTGCACCTGCACTCAGGAAACGGCTCACCTACAGCCCTGGGAGAAGTCCAGCACCATTTGTTTAGGTCTCTGTGCCCCGGAGACTAAAGCGCAGGCTATTCATGAACAACTGTCTTCATCGGAAAACCATTCTGTCTCTGGTAAGAGAGAAGCTAAGTCAGAGATACAGTGCTCAGAGTAACCCACCAGTTTGGGGCATTTATGTAATTCCAGTTGGTCTGTGAAATTGGAAGACTGCTTAATTTAAGGTGGGAGAGAGTTTCTTGTGTCCTGCTGTCCCTGGAAAACAGACACAGAGAACAATGGAGTAAGCTATTCAACTCATAAGATGATATCAAACCTTCATAGGGGTGAAGAGCCTTCAGAAGTGCTCATCTCTTGCTGCACAGCAGATTTGCAGGATGGCTCAGTGAGTAGCCAGCTGCCTGGCAGGACACCCAGCTGTAGGAATAACTAAGAAGCATGCCAGGGCTGGTTAAGCTTGCGGGTGCACATGTGGAAGATGAGGTAGGGGAGGCCAGAATGGAGTGAGAAACATCTATCTGTACAGGCATCCAAATGGATTCTCCCATGAATGAGAGGGATGTCTGAAAGACACTTGACTAGTAAGAAAATGGAGAATTTTGAAAATGGCACTGCAAAAGGTGGGGACAGTGAGGCAGTGTGCTGAGGCAATGCATACCAAACAAAGAAGCAAAAATCCCCTAGACCTGAGTTCCAACACCTATGTCCCTTGTTGACTCATTTCCTGGGTAGCCCCTCCAGATAATGGTATGAATTTTTTCCTGATAACATCTTTAAACTTCTAGTTCCACTGCCTTCTGAAATGAAGCAAGTTGTTGTTATTGTTTTCCTATCTCCTGGCACGTCCACAGTGAAAATAAGTTCAGTTGAGACGTGAATTCAGTCATCTGTCTGTTCATTATGTCTGCTGGAGACCAAGCAAACTTTCAGCCTTTTATATCCATATGCCTATTCCAGATGTGGTGACATAGCCAGAAGTGCTGGGAATCTACCAAACAACTGGAATGATGAGTATGGAAGGTCTGTAGATGGTTCCAGGTTTTCAGTCTGAACCCACCTTCTAGCTAGGTCATTTACTCATTCAAATAGCACTGCCTGAGTACCCATTCATTGAGCACCATACTAACTAAGGACCATAGGAGCCAACCAGGAGTTTTCTCTCTGGTAAAGGATCACCCAGGCATATAACTATGATAAAAGGGAGAGACTAAGGACTGCATGAGAGGAGAAAGAGAGATTCTCACCTGAGTAGGGAGGGTGAGCTTTCAAGAGAGATACTGAGCTGAACAAAACTTGGATAGTGAAGATGAAAGGGGAAGCAAACTGGGTAGCAGAGATACCTTGAGCAAAGGGTTTCCGATGGTCAAGCTCGGGGTAGGCTCTGAGAACAGTGCTGCTAGAATCTGGACAGAGACGGGGCGCCTGGGTGGCGCAGTCACTTAAGCGTCCGACTTCAGCCAGGTCACGATCTCGCGGTCCGGGAGTTCGAGCCCCGCGTCAGGCTCTGGGCTGATGGCTCAGAGCCTGGAGCCAGTTTCCGATTCTGTGTCTCCCTCTCTCTCTGCCCCTCCCCCGTTCATGCTCTGCCTCTCTCTGTCCCAAAAATAAATAAACGTTGAAAAAAAAATTTTTTTTTTTTTTAAATATAAAAAAAATAAAAAAAAAATCTGGACAGAGACTAGGGATGGGAAGGAAAAGAGTTGGAGTCAAGTTGCAACAGCAGCTGAAAGTCAGGTCTGAACCAACTCCTACTCTCCCTTCCTTTGCTCTGCTCTTCTTCCTTTTTCTTCCTTTCATTTCCTTTCACTGGCTTTCTTTCTCTCCAGTTAAAATCCCCTCCATCTCTGCCTCCATCTCTACATCCATCCCAGACAGTGCGAAGGAAGGGGACATGGGATTAGCATAGGACTCTCACTGCTCTGGAGAAGCAAGTCCGAGATTGACTGTCCCCCCTCAAGAGGACACAGCCCACCACCAGAGAGTGAAAAGGAGACACCCAGAACTCTGGCTGGAAAACCCTATGTGCATCTCTGTGGCACAGCTGAAATCTGCAGGCTCACAGACATGCCTTCCTGCTTGGCAGAGAGAACAAGATGGTGAAGGGACCCAGAAGAGATGCAGGAAGCTTCGGCTGTGAGAGGAAATATAGGGAAGTGGTTGAGAATGTCAACTCTGGAGACAGATGTGAACAGTTATGGTACCATTTTATAAAGGGCGTGAGAGTTCCCACCCTAGTGTGTTAAAAGGATTAAATGAGAAAATGTTCACAAGGTGCTCAGCACAAGGCCCCATCCACATGAGTGCTCAATAAATGTTAGCTTTTCACTGTTTTATTTATGACAGAAAACTAAGACCAGGAAGGACTAAAATCTAAGCCAAACAAATCAACAGCATTCCAAAGGGAACTGAGTGGAATATAAAGACCTCAGGCTTTGGAATCAGAAAGACCCAGGTTGGAACCACTTTCTAGCTGTGGGACTGTGGCAGCTTGAGGTGACTCAGTCTCATTTTCCCCAGCTGCAAGAGGGGGATGAAAGCACATCTTTATTTGTATATGAGGATATATATATATACATATATATATATACATATATATATATACATATATATATATACATATATATATGTATATATATATATATATATACACACACACACACACACACATCCATTTTTGGAAGGATTATTATGAAGATTATAGATAACATAACTAAAATCCCTTGATGTGGTAGGGCCTCAATTATTAACACTTGAGCTGTGACTTCAAGAATTTTTACTTTGTCTAGTGCCCAGGCTGACAGGCTCCTTGAAAGAGGTCTGATTGTTTGGATTCCCCATCCAAAGTTCCAAGCCCCGCACCTTTCTCTTCTCACCCCCACCACCATCCACCCAGATCTATCACAGACTATCCTCTTGTGGTGGCCACTTGGGAGCTGCATGGCTAAATAAACAGATTCGTTGAGCATGGAGACAATGTTGACCCCATACCAGAATGCTGCGTCAATTGAAAACTTAAAATTAGTGGCAATTTCTGCTTTTTTATTGTAATCAAGCATACTAAATTTTTCAGGAATTTTTAACTCTAAAAACACCATGGATACTCAATACTCTGCTAATGACATAAACTCAGCAAGGAAAAGAACCAAGAGCACTATTTAGACATCCCTAGAGTGGGAGTAGAGTGGGAGTAATAATGGCAGCAGTAATAATATCAATGCCCACCTTTAATATTAAGCACCAGACCATGTTCTGAGCACCCAACACACATTCTCCTCTCCCATGGATCACGAAACTAGGACCTGGGAAGTGGCATGCTCAGGGTCACACAGCTAGGAAATGGCAGATCTGGGACCTGAACCTGGATGGGCCAGCCTCAGAGCCTGTGAATGCGACCACCCTGCTAAGTGCTGGCACAGAGAAGAGCAGTCTCAAGGTCATCAATGGAAACAAAGCAACTGGCTGTGCCAAGGATGTGGGGCTCTCGGTATTAGGTCGCATGGGAGAAAGCACACGAAGTGCACCCAATGATGGAGTGATCACTCATCATTCATGCGTTCACCCAACACAGAGAGTCTACTCCAGAATCGGCAGGGTGGTGTTACTCCAAAGCCCCATTCTACTTGCAGAGTCACAGAGCTGAGATCTCCAAGTGCACAACGACTGCGACTTGGCTCTGTATTTCCCATGTTGGGCACAGCACCTGGTGAGAGAGAGCACTGAAGAGAGGTTTATGAAGTGAATGAGAAAACAAAGGAACCACCAACAAACTAAACTAGTAAATGACTGACATTTCTGTTTCTCTTCTTCCCTCCTCAACTTCCACGACTTGAGAGCTTTCCCAAGACAAGATGGGAAGGAAAACAGTAGCACCCCTGAACCTAATCCCGTGAGATGCTCCAAAACGGAAATGGCATCACAGAATTATTCTAATTCAGACAGATGGTCCACACTGAGAAAAGCCACTTGGTGATTGTAGCTTGAGACAGTGTCTGTGGCCTACATAGACAGTTTCCAGGAAAAACGTGTTTCTATAAGCAAACACTGGTGATAAGCCAAGTGGAAAATCCTGACCACAGTCACATCAGACATCACTGGGCCCTTTGATGGTTTATCTGTATAAAAGAAAGTAATTTTCTCTATAAGCACTGGATTTTATAAATTTTGCTCCAGCTAAGTTATTCTTCAGCTTATCAAATCATGCATTGCCACATCTCATCATTCTGTAAATGATACCTAGTGTCAGAGAGAAAAATCTGTGCTTAAACGATATGGAAATCACACAGTCTCAAAGCCTCTGAGCTCAAATGTAGTCATGTCGTCCTCTTTTCCTCCCTGCAAAAAGTGCAAAATGCAGGACTTAAAAGCTTTTAAGGTGGTGGACGGGGGAGACAGGGCATTGGGGAGGGAGGAGAAGGGCTTTCCACAGGTCCAGTGACCTGCACTGCTCCTTAATCAGTAGAAGGGAATGAGGGTACAGCAGAATACACTTGACAGCAGAGACCAGCCCATTTTGAGCTAACTGCATGGATAAATCAAGCTGCACCTTTAGTGGAGGATGAGGAGGGAGGGACTAGATAGAGACGGAGTGACCTGACCCACACGGTTAGGCTACGGGCCCTTTCCAGAGACACCAATACTTCAAGAACGTAGCTGCTAAAACAATGTGGAGGTAAGAATAAAGACAGGGTGGTGAGGAAGAGCTGTAGAGAGTAGGAGAAAGAAACTGAGGGAGAGGGGAAAGAGAAAATGGGCAAGGAAAGCAAAGTCATGGATTTATTTTTATTTACTGAATACTGATATAGGGCTCACTATTTGCCAGGTATTATTCTAAGCACTTTACAAATACTAACTTACTTAATCCTCATTATTAGCTTCATTTCTAGAAGAGAGAAGGAAGCTAAGCATGGAAAGAGTCAATGAGCTGACAACATATGGCCAGCAAGTGGCAGGGCCAGGACTTGAACCCAGGAAGCTATGCACCGGTCCATACTCTTACCCACCCCACATCAGGAAAGTCTTAGACCCTGTTGCAATGGGAGTATCTGGCCAAGGGCATTAGCATCCCCTTGAAACAGCTTTAAATATAGTTAGTTAGTTAGTTAGTTAGTTAGTTAGTTAGTTAGTTAGTTAAGGAATGTATCTCTTCAACAACTAGTCTTACAACATCAGCTATGTCCTTGTGTATGAATATAAATCAGGGAGACAGTGAAGGGGATGGTTCTCCTTTGAGCTGTAAAAAGAAAATGGTAGCCCATGGATCAAATAAAAGCAAATAATAGCCATGATTTGGCTAACATGCCCAAGAGTTCCCATATGCCAGCATTATATTCTCACTATGTCACCAGGGGCTGGGAGGAACAAGACATTTAGGTGAGATATCAACAGAAAAGTAGCTTTGGGTATAAATGCTATCATATTAACGATGAAGTCTGGTCAAACAAGCTGCTGGGAAAACTGGCTTAAGATGGACTCAAAAACCGGCAGCCAGAAGACTCCCGGTCCCTCCTGATTCTCAGGTTCTATTTTCCAGCAGTCTCCTCATCCATTGCAGGGAATTCTGTCTCAGGCCCCCTTCCTATCTCTCTGCAGTTTTACTTCTCTCAAGTTCCCTCTCCGGCCCCGGTTCTTGGCACAGTCCATCCCCATCATTGGCGTGGCTGGAGTTATCTTCTCTGAAGAGACTGCTCAGCTCCACGTATGCCCACCTTACCAGATTCTCAGCCCTAGGCCATCGGGAACTCCCAGCTATGACAAGTATGAATCACGCTGCTGGGAAAATTGAGGAGTTCTCATCGGTTCTTCCCGTGAATAACTTCCATAAAAGTGTGCCACACTCAGTCCAAGATGGTTTGGGGCAAGAAGGGCCTGGACAAAGCTCTTGGTATCATGTATCCTTTTGCGAGCTAGATGCCAAAGAAAGCAAACCCAAGACAGTACTTTCTGTGTTCCCGTTCTATTCCAGCTGTGGGCTCCTCTTCCATCCATTCCTTTGTGACCCTACTTTTGAAAATCCTTCCCCTGCCCACCTCCTCACCCCAGCCCCATCCTGTAGGAACTCTTCCTGCCTTAGTTCCCTAGCTAGAGTGCCTTTTTGGTTAGAGTGTCCGGCTCTCTGTGTCCGGATGGCATGTCTCACGTTACTCTAGCCTTACTGGGATCACAGATGGTATTTCCCTGTGCTTCAAAAGCACAGTAGAAAAAATCTTTTGCAACACACTGAACTACATGTCATAAAGTTGTCTTCAAAGGCCCACCACAACTATAGAAAAGTGCCCATATAAAGACAAACAGTTTGGGCTTTAGCTATCCGCTGCTGTCAGCTTTCTGGGAGCATTATACCATAAAGACTGTCTGCCAATAAACAGCATGTTTGGAGCTGGGGTGCTTTATTATGGGGGAAGAAACATAGCTATAAAAATTAGGACGTGTCTGACCACAAGAAGACAAAGTCTCAAGAGAGCCCCTATGTTTTAGTTGTGACCAGTGTTCCCTGAGGCAGGCAAGGGAGACTGGGAATGGTCCCCATTGTGTTCTCTCTCAGCATTTCTTCCCCTCCAGCTCTGCTGCTCAATCTTTTGTCCTGACTTCTCTTCAGGAGGCAACAGAAAAAGCATGGACAGACTCTCCCAAGATACAGAGAGCCCACTGGAGGGGATTAGCACTGAAATCCTTCCAGAGCAGCTACAGGGCAGGGAGCCAGAGGGTGAGCCAAGGGGTCTTCTGCTATTTCATAAGCGTACGTCTCACCCTCTAATTAGACTCTTTCTCCAGAGCAGAGCCATTTCAGCACCCAGAGAAGGCTGTTGAAAAACAAAACTGACTGGCTCACATGCACACCCACCATCCCTCTGTGGGACCTCAACTCTCAGAAAGCTGATAATTACTAAAACACCCACATGATTTTCTGTTGCTTGCTCCACTGTATTGTGAGTCAGAAAGGGCATAGGAAAGCCTATCACCTGCTGTCCTGGAGCTTCCTACCTTAGGTAGAGGAGAATCCACTGCTCTTGTCCTTAGAGGGAAAGACCAGAGTGGTTGCCATGGATGCAGTAATGCTACCTAAAAAGCCTCATTTTCACTGTTTGAGTAGCGGTATTATCGGGGGCTGCTGCATGGCCAAACAAACCACTGATAGTGTACTCACAGATCACTTGGCCTCTGCCTTGAGTTCCCAGAAACTGGAAACAAGAACATGCTGCCATTTGCACTGAGAATGTTTTAAAACAGTTGTATTTACGTTTCTCTTAACAATGAAAAGGAGTTGTTTTGCATTTGCTCAGAACCACTATACATGTCTCCTTAATACCCAGTGAGGCACATGGGATGAAAATTGGCATGTTATGCTCCTGTGTAATCATATGAAAAGTCAGACCCTTTAAAGAATGCCCAGTCTGTCTGTTCCAATCCACGGATACATGGCTAAACTTTGCAGGGCCAAAAAGCAGGGCTACCAAAAGCAATCAATGGCTTCCTCCTGTCACAAGGAGAAAATAAGCTAGTGAGTAAAGTTTTCTCAAACGTAAACTTCATTCCCATAAATTTTACTTACCAATTACCCATTTCCAGTGACCAGGACTCAACATCAACTCAACACATGGCCAAGTGGCACCAAATATTTGCAGAAAAAGGCTGTTCGGTGGCAGCAGCTCAAGCCAACTTGCTGGATAGAGCAGAACAAGGAAGCCTCTGTATATGAATAAAAGAGTGTCTCATGGACCACGTGGGCAGAGTGGAGCGAGGCCCCAGAGAGGGGCACACACTATCTATCTGAGCCTCTTTCTACACATCTTCATTCTCCTTTCCTTTGAATTGGCTTGTTTTGCTACTTAGTCCATGCAATAGAAGATGGTTACCCACACCTCCCAAGATTACTTGTTAACTTCCCAGTAAAAGAAAGAAACTGCCCCTCTCAATTAGTCGCAAATATCACAGTGAGAAAACCTGATAGGCCGGTGTAAGTCCGGGTCCTTCACCTAGTCCAGTGAGCTATATCCAGAGGGGTGAGGTCACGTGATACAAAATGGCCATAAGAGGTCTTGTAACCTGGGCATTAAGGCAGTTGCAAGAGAGAGGTAGCAGTGAGAAGCTACTATACCAGGGACACCATATATCAATGCTCTAGCAGGCCACAAAAAGTTCTATGTGGCCAAGCAAACACCACTAAAACCCAGAAGGGAAATACTCAGTTTTAACATGTTCTCCAGAACACTTTTCTTAGTAGAGGAAAAGAGAGAACAGTTCTGCAACCACATCTAATCCTACAAGATAACAGACTGCTTTGCAAATAAGGTACTGAAACTCACAGTGATTAGGTAAGTGACTCGAGGTCACCTGGCTAGAAAATGGTAGAGCAAATTTCAAACCCATGTGGGACTCCAAGACCCCATCCGTGCTCCATTCATTACTCATGCTGCCTCCCAAATGAACTCTGCCCCAGATAAGTACCAAGCACTGATGCAGCCAGTCCTGTCAGGCTTCTGACCTCAGCGCCAAGACACCCGGCATCCTCAAGCTGGAAGGGCCCAGCGGGCACCTGCCTGCTGCTCTGCTCTAACACCCAGGCCACGTCCCAGGTAAACCATCTCAGCCCTAAGCTACTCATAGGTCGTATACTGTTCAAGTGCTACCGATGCCATTTTCCTGTTTGCGTTTTGTTTTTGTTTTTGTTTTGTTTTTACAGTTCGTTGCTCATCCTAACTGTCAGCAGCAATTGCTTACCATGTGGTATGAAAATCTCTCAGGCTTACGTCAACAGTCTATCGCTGTGAAATTCCTGGCTGTCTTTGGAGTCTCCCTAGGCCTCCCTTTTCTCGCCATAGCCTATTGGATTGCTCCGTGCAGCAAGGTACAGACTGCTTAAGGTGCATGTCGTTTGCAGTGATTTCTTCTCTCTTCTTAGCATGACCTCAAGTCCATTTGTTCAAATCAACAGCTGAGCACTTCCCGTGTTTAAAGAAAATAGTCCTGAGATACTCAGCTCAAGTAGAAAACCACACAGACCTGGGCTTTTTGTTTGTTTGTTTGTTTTTTCATTTTTTTTTAAACAGAGAGGAGTGATAACATGGGGAATTTAAAACACATGAGCCATAATCTGATCAATAATAGAAGAGAGAGGGAATACAAGGCACTTCTGCTCTTCTAATTATGCGATGTCCTAGACATGTCCTCTACACTCACTTTGATAATTATAATAATGGTAATAGGAAGAGCCAACATTTATTGAGTACTTTCTTTTGGCTAAGCCCTTTTCATGGAATATCTCATTTCCCTCCCTCAATTACATTCTGACACATATATTTTATGAAGTAGGTTCAGAAAAGAGAAATAACTAATAGGCTGAGAGTCTAATGCAGCTCATCTGGGGACACTGCAGACCCATCTCAACATCGTCCCAGTTTCCCTGGCTTCCTTCATTGGGCTCTGTCCCACATGGGCAGCTAATTAGGTCACAAGAAGGAAAAGACAAAGGAAAGAAAGAGAGCTGGAAAGGTGCAGAGCTGGGTTCTTTTCTCACGGGGAAGGGGCATGTCCGGTGCCTGCTGGTGAGGGAGGGAGTGGAGCCCACACAAGTGCCAAGCTGCCAACCTTGCCACACCACCGTCCCTACAGCCTAGCCATCTGATCCTGAGCCTCAAAGAGCCACAACAGTCACTGCAGCTTCAGGCAAGGTTAGCACGTATGGGACCAAATCATGGAGAAATGATTCCACAGGGAATGCGATCAGCAAATGTGGTTAATGAAAAATGGAACCTCTCATTTAAAAAAAAAATTGTTTTAAATGGAACCTCTTGTCAACACCACTAAGAGGAATCTCTTGCCAGGATGATGGGCCCAACACTTCAGGGCTGCTGCTGAGGCCACCCAACCAGGCAGGCAGTGACCTCACTGCCTTGGAGTAAGACGTGGGCCACGGAGAGAGGGGAGGATTCAGACTCCTTCTTCTGTAAAATGGTACTAAATATAAAAGGCCTCAAACTGAATACGTGTGGTATTCAACCTTACATCTACTGAGGATTTTGTTTCTTTGACAGTCTACCATGTCATGGATTTCTAAATCAGAACCCCCCAAATGATGCATATGTAAATGAAGGCAATTTTTTTCTCTTTCATTACAAGCTGAAAAAAGTACAGTGCATAAAAAAACCTAACCAGACTTAAAACTGGGTTAGAGTAGGTCACTGGTTTTAGGCACATGTTTTCATCCTGGAATTCTCTAGTCTGTACCGCAGGTTAGGTCCTTGCCTTCCTCCAGAGTCATCACAGATGGACAGGGATGCTCACCTCCATACTCTGTGATCCCCAAACTAATTTCAGGACATCCAGTCATTAAAATGATAGCCAGTTGGTAGACAAAACACTGACAATCCTCACTTTTGCTTTTAAAACCAAATGTGACAGCTACCAGAAAACGGACTAGCCAACACCAACAAATTGGTTTGCCTCTGCCTGCTAGGTGGCCTAGGGAAATATTGAGGAAGAAATGATATTGCAGTTGCTGACTAAATTGTTTAGATTTTCAGTAGGTCTAAGAAGAATCATCTTGGCCAATATCATGAAGATGTGATGCCAAAAAAAAAAAAAAAAGATGCATAAAGGTGGAGGGAATTCTGGACTTTCCTGGGGTCCGATATAAATCCTGGAATCTGATACCACCATGAAACATACGGTCACACCTACAGTCGACTTCTAGAACATTCTGGAAGAAATGACTGCAGGAAAATTTAACCCAATGGCTGAGGCTTCCTCTCCTCTGTTCAGATACCTGTCTGACTGACATCTGGTGTTCCCAGAGCTTCCAGTAATACTCCAAAAAAAGAGCACTAAAGATAAATATGAGCTGGCCATTATGCCACCTGTGCCTTCTGGGCACTTTCTGGGCTGCAAGTCTGAGTTCAACACTTTGGAGGGTGTGTCCATATTGGAGTGACAAGTCTTAGTCTGTGGCATGTGATAATTCTTGCTGGCACTGCTCATTCTGAGGAAAGATTCTCTCATTAAAGAGGGAAACTTTAGTTGTCAAAGTGGCTCTGAGGCAGTCAAAGGACAGATAAAACAGCCAAGATATTTTTAGTCTTTTCTTTCACCACTCTGAAAGAAATCCTTTCAAGTTTGGCAAATATATTACATTACTGGGGATTATAAAAGGGTCACATCTTCCATGTGAAGAAACCAGGACTCTCCAAAGGCTCCAGAATACAATGTCCTCCCAAGAAAAGTGGCAGAGTGGAGAATTCTGTTAATGTGCTAGCATCCCTCCTCCCAAGGGGTCACTTCCTTTATACCTGTCCAATAAATCTATGGAAAAGCCACCGTCATTCCAGCAACTTCATATTCTAACCACAATTTGACACCTGCCTCAAAGAAATTATACGCTGATTTTTTTATAAACATATTTGTAAAATGTTACTGCTAAACCTCATCAGTCAGCTAATGTCCATCAATGTCTAACAAATATTGAAGTTTCTGTTTCCAAATTAACACTGCATTTACACTTAATAGCTGCTGCCCTAATTTAGGGACCATTAGGGACACCAAAATTACTTGATTGGCTTGCTAAAATTAATCTCATCATTTCTTTCCCATTGAATTCCCACTGCTGTCAATTCTACTTTTACTTAAAGTTTTGAGGGTCCCTATGAAAGAAAGCTAAATAAGGATATTATAAGGATTATAAGAGTGTCAACAGAAGTTCAGCTTAGTAATATAGTGGCTGAAGAGGGTAACCAAATCACAGATGTGTACCTAAGGTGATAATGCCAGGTCTGGATCATGGGACAGGCCTGTCAAGGTCAATAAAGAGAACAGTGACATTTTTTTGATCACTTCTCATTAATCACGAACACGGCTGAGGTCATGCAGCACACTGGGAGGCTGGTGAGTTCTAACCTGCACCAATGCTCTCAGGTCCATCTTTTCCCACCAAGCTCTTCCTGCTCTCAACAAGGGCTCTGATGCCAAGGGTGTGTATAGCCTGTTTTCCACCCTTTGCTATTCCATTCCAATTCATAATTTAGGTTGTCTGCCTATTAAAATCTGAGAGCTGAAAGAAGAACAGTCATCCTCAAGGGCTCAAACAGTGTCTCTCCAGCAGGTGGACTGGGGCAGAAGTCCACATGATGCAAGTGTTGAGGAACCACACAAGCTTTCATTATAAGGGTGTGAGAGGTGAAACTGATTTCCTCCAAGCCTGTTAACCTTGACTGTTTAATTATCCTTATAAATCAATCCCAGGACTCAGACAAGGAGAGCTGTAAATACCTTCAGCCTCCTACCTGAGGTCTCTGCATTAGACGATCCATCAGTCCACATACTACCACATAACTCTCAACTGAGGAATGCCAAAGTGTTAGCTGCCACGCCCTGACCCCTCAGCCTGGTGCCAAACAAAAACACCCAGTGAGGAGGTGCAAGGAACTCTGCAGCTTTGGAGGATCCCTGCTTTGCCTTGCCAAAGCTGAAGTGGTTTGACACAAGGGTCCTCACACCATGCAGTCCAGGGCCAACCAGGAGAGGACAATGATGTCAAAGGCCTCTGAGCCCCCCTCATTCACCCCTAGCAGACAGCACTAGATTAAAGAAAATGATGCTGCAATTTTTAAAGCATTGCCATGGAGCGGAAATTTGTGCCAGGAAATAGAGCGTATTTTGCTCTTACATTACAAAAGTGTCTGCTCTCAAATCCAAAAGGAGAGTCCCTCACCTGACACCTTGCCAGGACAGGATTTAAGAGTACCAGAAGGCTGATCACTTCCACACGTAGCCCGGTCTGAGTCCTGCAACATTCTCTCCCCAACTCTCCATTGATAGTAGCAACATTGAAAGGAAGAACCAACCCTTACAGCTTATTCTAGGCCCTCCAGTGTCCAGCAACATGTTGCACATAGACAGGACCCCAGAAGAGCTCACGGCATAAATGCACTAGGACTCTGTGTAGCTTCCACCTTGTGAACCCTTGTGTATAAGCTTTTTAAGAGCCAGCTGAGTTTAAGTTTCCCCTTAGGAGAATTGTGTGAGGCCCTCCAGTGTCACATAGTAAGTGCTTCCTGGCACTTCACGTATGCTTCACATGTGCCAGGAGCTGCTCTGCTTTCTGCACGTTATTCACTTCTTACATCAACCCTATGTAACAAGTTATATTGTTACCCCCTTTTTACAGATGAAAAAACTAAGACACAGAGGAACTAAGTAACATGCCAAAAACTATGGAGCTGTGACTGAAATCTAGGATCTCTGGCTCCAGAGACCTGACCTTAACCATTGCACATGAGTGCACACGCACGCACACACACATAGGCCTGTCCTCCCACACTTTCCAGTACATCAGCAGCATAAGAACCTTCAATACTGAATATAAGTATCTTAACTGTTGCTTACTTGACTTTGCAATGCATCTGATTCAGAAACTTAGAGATGGCAGGACTTTTCTAGAAGGGAGGAGTCAAAACCATGACATGAAACTCTACTCTTTCCTCTTCTTTCTGGAGAAACCCTACCTTCAAGAGTCCATTATCACTCAGCACCTCTTCAGCCCCCAGGACAAAGGGTGGATTCACAAGGTAATGTGAGAACACCCAGATTAAAGACACCAAGTGAACAACCAACCCCTGCCCCCATCAAAAAAAAAGAAGATTCCTGAACCCTAGGTTAAACATTTTGATTAAGCATTTGAAAGGGAGCATATGGAGAAATCCACCCCTAATTTAACCAGGATCTCTAACATTTGAGAACCACTCTGGCCTTGAAGCTGTGCATGTTTCTTTTTGGAACATGATCCATATTTTTCACTGAGCCCTTCCTTGATGCCACTGGCACGTGGTGGCAAGTGGGGGTGGCATTTGCTGAGGGGGGCTCTGGTGGTACAAGACTGGGGAGAGATGTCAGAAACATTCTCTGGGTCCCCTTCTGCAGATATTACCTACCTTGCAGGCATGTGGCTACCAGGTCCCCATTTAGATGACTACACTTATGGCGATGGCTAAGAGCCCAGGGGCATGGAACACAAAGGCTTGCTAACCAATAAAACTCCACCTCTGATTGCTCACGAAGGCCATTCATTTGCAGCTAATTCAAGAGCACTACTCAACTGCTCTCATATTCATACACTTCTCAGAGTTTAAGAATAGTACACAGGAGGTTTGAAGTGAGCCAGAGTACTTGGATACTACAAGCCTAGATTTCCTGGTATCAGTTCTCTGCTCACAAGGTTCAAGTAATGACAGAGCTGCTTAAGCCCATTATTCAGACTCACCAGTTTTGCACCGGTGAGCAAACGGCACACCAGACCAAGGTCTACATCTCCCAAAGCTCGACCATCTTTTTTTTTTACACCTACCACTGTTACTTGACCCAACTATGAGCTGCTGGCATGTTTGGCTGACTTTTCTCCTTTCTTTTATCTCACCTGGTGGCCTTGTGAAAGGAGGAAGTTGTCCCCAGGTGTAATTTGTTTCAAAAATTATCTTTGTGAGACAAATAGGAAACGTCACACACACAACAAAAAAAGAAAAAGAAAAAAGAGAAAAAGAAAGAAAAGAAAAGAAAAAAAAAAGAAAACCATTAACATGATTTGATCATATCTGACCTTTGTCAAATTTTGACCATTTAAAAAGAAGACTTGAAGCCCAGAAGAAAAAGAGGAAAGGAGCATTAATACCTAACCTCACCTTTCCTCCCTAGGGCTCAGATCAAGTGGGGACTGAACCCAGGCTCATCTTACACGGCACCACAAGAGCCTTATCAGAGTTTTTTCTTATGTTTGTAGTAGATACAGTAATTTTTACAGTCTCATCTTCTGCCAGACAATAAGAACCTGAAGGAGGTAACAAAGAGAATATTAAATTCCTCAAACCGTGTCTTCTGGGGAATACCAAGGCCAGCTCAGGTTCAGCTGTGTGTAGCTTCCTGTGTCAGGCACCTCACATGGGTGAGAAGGAGCAGTGTCCCTGTGTCCTCCTCCAGATTGTCACCAGAAGACATAGAGCCTAATGATAAAGGACTGGGGAAACCTGGCCATTAATCCCTGAAGAGCTGGGTCTCTCCCCATGGTCCCTATCTCTTTCTGATATTTCTGGGACCCTGCTGGGGCACACAAGATCTGACATCCCTTTCCCTCTGCTCAGCCTACCCCATGCCCCACCCTTCAGTCAGGCTCCACCTTCCCTCAACTCTCACCACTACCCCAACTAGGACACACTGACAAGAAACAATGCATTGACTGTTGAAGGATGACTCCTGGGTACACGAGCATCCTGGCTGGGAAACGGGGCTTCAAGATTCCAACACAGTCAGCTAAAATGGCGAAAAATTCAAACCAGCTATTTGATATATAAATCAAAATAAGACATGGTTTAATTCAGTTTTCTTACTGAATTTATGTGAGATGTTTTATTTGTCCTTGGATTTAACCTGTGCATTCCAAATTTAACACATCTGTGTATAATCAAAACTAAGCTACAGTCCTATTTTGTAAATAATGAACATTACAAAGGAGTGCCATTTATAAAATGTCTGTAGGCCACTAGAATTAGTGCCATATGATATTTGACAATGCAAATGAATTGAAATAAGTTTTTTCCAGCATAGTAGGGATTCCCAATGTCTAGACCTGAGATGCCAAGTTTTTTTTTTAATTAAAAATAGCATTTTTTTAATTTCAATACATAGGTTCTATAGCATTAGAATCATAATAAATCACGTTACAGTCATAACCAGAACAATTAAAGTGGATGATTACCATGCTGAAGCATATTAAAAGAACATTATCAAGCCATCTGATTTATAAATGTTATGTCAAACATAGTCATAATTAGGGAAATTTTACCTGCAAAAACCCCTGTAATTGATCTTCTACTGAACCAATAGTCTATCTCCTGGGTGACATTTCACTCTAGGACTCCTGAATGAGTCAGAATGTGAACATCAATTAACCAGGCACTGGCTACAGATGAACATCTGCTCTGGAGAGGGAAGCGAGCTTCAGAAAAGGTTCCTCTCTTTGCTCTCGTCTGACTGGTGTACAGGGTGAGGAGTAAGTTTTGGTGCTTAGGTGCAAGTGATGGCAGTGACCTACAAGGGACCCACACGAGTTCATCAACAGGGGTCAGGAGACTCACTGTGTAGCCTGCAGGTTAGTTCTCAACAACTTAAGTAGCCTTTGGATGGCACACCAGGGCTAGAGAAGATGTGGCCAACACTTGCTCCCTAACAGGGCATCTCCTGGATCATCTCAGGCTCACATGGAACAAGCACACAAGTTAATGATGCACTAGAGCCACAAGGGAAACCTCAGTAGTTTTACAGCAGCATCACAGAGGCTATGATAGATACACAAGCTGTAGTACAAATATAATTTTTTAAAGTACAGGGGGTGAGGGGAGTCCTATATGTCTGGAAATAGACCTGTGAGTTAAAAAATGAAATCAAAAGGGAAACTGTAACATATGTATAACTGAATATCAATGAAGATACTACCTGTCCAAATTTCTTGGAATACAGCTAAAGCAGTACCTAGTGGGAAATGTATAGTTTAAACAAATTTACCAAGTTATAAGCAACACTGAAAACAAAACATCAAAAAACAAAACTCAGGAAAATGGAAAAAAGAGCAAGGGAGCATATCCAGTGTGTAATTTTTTTAATTCTGAACTCTACTGAGATAGGTTATTTTTCTCCAGATTTGAATGGCATAAAATGTGTATCCATGTGGTTGGGAGATGCCGTGTAGATTATAAAATGATGATACATCAGTGTCTTCTACTCCTGCTCTGTACCACTCCCACTAAATCTCTTAAATAGAAAAAAATGGAAGTCAACAGAAAATGTATTTGCTTAAGCAGCATCTCACATAAAAGCGCAAGAGAAAATGTGGTCTGGGTTCAGTTAGCGGCTTCTGTCCAAGATAATGGATTCTCTGGCTAAACTTTTGGCAAAAGCATTTTAAAGAGAGCCTGCACCCACCTACAGCTGCCAGTTTAATATGTCTTGTACATATTTTGTTTCCAGCTAGGAAGAACCCTGAGGAGCCCTTTCATGAAATTTGTAGCCCATGCAGTTTCTTTTACAATCTTTTTGGGACTGTTAGTTGTGAATGCATCAGACCGCTTTGAAGGCGTTAAAACCCTGCCCAACGAAACCTTCACAGACTACCCGAAACAGATCTTCAGAGTGAAAACCACACAATTCTCCTGGACAGAAATGCTCATCATGAAGTGGGTCTTAGGTAAGCAGTCACTCTGTCCTATATTCTCTCCTCCACTAATGATAATAGGACATTACTAAACTCTGACTTCTGAACCTCTTCCTCTCCTCTTGAGTGCCCTCTGGCAGGCAAAATGGCAAGCAGATGACCAATACGGAAGCCAAAGTCAGCTTCTGTATATGCTGGTATAGAAGACGCACAAACCTTTAATATAAATCCCAATTTCGGAAGAAGATGTTTGGAGGAAATGTGCTACATACTTTTCAATACACATGTATTGAAAGTGACTGTAAAGTAGACTTGCATGGGAAAATGTATTTGAACCGTTTAAGTGTAGTCTATAAGAAGTCTCAGGAAGTCAAGTTTTGTTTCTAGCAAAGAGTATAAAACTTCAAAGCTTAAATGATATTTTTTATCACTGACTACTAATATAGAGTAGAATCTTGATGATAAATATAAATCTAAAAAGTTAGGGGAGTAACATTTTCTCACTGTTTGTGTTAATGAACATCAGGACCCTGTGCAATTCCTCCCTGCGGTGATATTTTGTGCTGCCAAGGTCTACCACTAGAATTGCCAGAGAAAGTGTTCCCAATTTCCCCAATGACTAGCTAAGACCATCTCTCTTTAGCCTACTTCATAAGAACTATAAATCAATAAGATAAACTAAAATGGTAAAAGCTACACCTGTATAGGCAAAATGTGACAGAGGTTTTTCTAACACTGAAATTTGCAAAATTGATAAAAAAAAAAACATTAGACATGGAGAAAAAAAACGATTAACTGTAAAAGCTATAATCAGTGGCACTGTACATAACTAAAATCTAATCAATAAATTATAATATTTGTATCAAAAAATATGAATTTGATCAGAATTTTTGAGCAAAACAAAACTGAAGACAGAACTGCAAAATTTCATCTCTCCAGTATCACGATGTGTTCAATTAATTAAACCACCCTAATGGTATGCACCCCAGATTTTGCTTTTGTCACAAAATTTCAGTATTCGTATAATTTTCACTGTGTTTACATTAACAAACATGAGTAAAACTGTACACAGGGTCAAAGTGTGTATGCCATCAATCAACAAAATCACAAAAAACTAAGTACTTGAACACAGCCCAACACATGACCTGCAATTAAATGACATAGCCTAAGCGAGCCACAACAGTCAAACCACATGAGAACATCCTACAGATGGCCAAGCTGAGAGCAATGGGGATATGGACTCTGGGCTGGGTCTCTAAATAGGAAGAGGGAGATAAAGGTTTGATCCAAAGGACAGAGGCAGGGAAGCATACCGTGCTTATCAGAGGCTTTCCATCAACCAGCAAGTCTATGACCAAAGGCTCATTTAGTGGAGTCACCGGCACTAAAGCTGTAGAGAGACATTAAAGCCTGCTGCATTGAGTTCTGGGGTCTAACTTTCACAGTTCAAGGCCTATCCCAATTCTCCCTAGTATACCCCCATGGAGAAACTCAACACTTTCACACTGCAGTGGACTGAACGTCTGTATCCCCGCCCCCAAATCCATATGTGAAACCCCTAACCCCAATGTGATGGTATCAGGGAGTGGAGCCTTGGAAAGGAATTAGGTCATGAGGACAAAATGCTTATGAATGGCCTCAGTGCCCTTGTTAAAGGGTCCCCGAAGGTACCATGTGAGGGTACAACAAGCAGTCTGCAACCCAGAAGAGGGCTCTCACCAGAACCCAAATATGCCTGGCAATCTAATTTTGGACTTCCAACCTCCAGAACTGTGAGAAATAAGTTTCTGTTTATAAGCTACCCAGCCTGTGACTTTGTTAAGCAGTCCAAATTGACTAAGACAGAGATTCCATTTTTTTAAATATAATTTATTGTCAAGTTAGTTAACATACAGTATATATACAGTGTGCTCTTGACTTTGGGAGTAGATTCCCATGATTCATCGCTTACATACAACACCTAGTGTACATCCCAACAAGTGCATCCCTCGATGCCCATCACCTTCCCGCTCCCCCACCTCCCCATCAACCCTCAGTTTGTTCTCTGTATTTAAGAGTCTCTTATGGTTTGCCTCCCTCTCTGTTTGACACTATTTTTCCCCTTCCCCTATGGTCTTCTGTTAAGTTTCTCAAATTCCACGTTATGAGTGAAAACATATGGTATCTTTCTCTGACTGACTTATTTCACTTAACATAATACCCTCCAGTTCCATCCACGTTATTGCAAATGGCAAGATCTCATTCTTTCTCATTGCCAAGTAGTATTCCATTGTATATATAAACTACATCTTTATCCATTCATCAGGTTATGGACATCTGGGCTCTTTCTATAATTTGGCTATTGTTAATAGTGCTGCTATAAACACTGGGGTACATGTGACCCTATGAATCAGCACTCCTGTATCCTTTTGATAAACTCCTAGTAATGCTATTGCTGGGTCATAGAGTAATTCTATTTTTAACTTTTTGAGGAACCTCCACACTGTTTTCCAGAGTGGCTGTACCAGTTTGCACTCCCACCAACAGTGCAAGAGGAGGTTCCCATTTCTTCACATCCTCACCAACATCTGTTGTTTCCCAAGTTAATTTTAGCCTCTCTGATTGGTGTGAGGTGGTATCTCAGTGTAGTTTTGATTTGTACTTCCCTGATGATGAATGATGTTGAGCATGTTTTCATGTGTCTATTGGCCATCTGAATGTCTCTGGAAAAGTGTAAGACACAGAACAAAAAAAAACCAAACAAACCATAACTGACATGTTGGGTTTATGGATAAAACTTAAAGAGTATTTATGGCACCCATCACTCACCTACCACCTTTCCACTGGCCTCCAGGAAGAAGACTGTGGTGAGTGTGACCTAACTTGCTCTTAAGTGGGTAGGTAGAGCTACCATATGTTACTGAAGTATGACTTCCTCCTGATTCCTCATATTTCTCTTCCTGGATATCAGAGTACTGTCCCAGTAAGAGGCAGGTATCTCCAGCTAGAAAGGACCCCACTTCTATAGCCTAGTCCCAGTTTCCACCCATCAAAGCAGAGCTGAGTTTTTAAGACTGTTACATGAAAAGTACTGGGGAGGAGTGGACTTGTTGACCTATTATCTATTATATTTCAGGTAGAAGATTCTAACCACTTGGTCTTATTTAATTTTTGTCAAACTTTTTACTATGAATAATTTCAAGAATATATAAAAATCAAGACAAGAGTATAATAAAACCCATGGACCACTCTCTCATGTTCAACAACTAGGAAGTCATGGCTAATCTTTGTTTCATTTATGCCTTCACTAGCTCCCCTCCCCCAAAGCTGTAGTATTTTGAAGCAAATCTCAAGTACATATCATGTACAAACATTGTTGTGTGTAACACTAAAAGATAAGTTCTCTTTTTTCAATCTTTTTTTCTCTCTTCAAGTCGACTGATACTTTTTCCTCATTGTCTGTGATTCTAATCCCCAACTGGTGAATGCTTCCTTTCAGCTATTATATTTTCCAGTGCTTAAAATTCTCTTTGGCTCTCTTTTTATCTTTCATTTCCTTCTTCACGACATTTACATTTTCCTTTAAGTCCTTGAACATACTGGGCATACTTATAGTAACTGTTATAAAATCCTTAACTCCTAATTATATCATTTCTGTAATTTCTGGGTTAACTTCTATTACCTAATCTTTCTCCTGACATAAATCCCATCTTCCTGCATCTTGGTGGGTTAGTAATTTCTGATTGAATGATGGGCACTTGATATGTTATGTTGTTGATCATCTAGATTTTGTTGTCTTCCTTGAAAGAGTGTTTGGCTTTATTCTGACAGGCTATTAAAATTACTTGAAGATGAGTTTGGTGCTTTTCAAGCTTTCTTACAGTGAATCTGGAGAAAATTAACCATAAGGATTGTTTCTCCTTATACTATAGAGACACACATCTGGAGTCTCTACTAAATGCCCTGGATAATCAACAAGGAACCTCAACTCTGGATGGTTGGAGCTCAAACATCTCTCCATTGTGGGTGAGCTCTGGAAACTATTCAGCTTGCAGCTCTCTGGCTGTTAGTGGAGTTTTATTCTGGGCATTCATAACTTAGTATTGAAATGTTCAAAAAGACCCCTATGTAATTTTCTGGACTTGGTGGTTTTGTTTTTTGGTTTGCATAGTATCCTTCTCCCTGGGACTCTGCCACACAATGTCTAATTACCTCTACCTTCCTGAACTCTAGACTCTGCCTCTTCAACTCAGTAGGACTGCCTACCATGCTTCTGGGATCCCTCTCCATGCACTGCAGACTGGAATGTGCCACCATAAAGAAAGATATGATGATCAAATGGCTTACTGTGCTGGTTTCCCTTTACTGAAAGACCACTGTCCTATGCTACCTCCAATGTTTGAGGATAGTTTCTTTTTTTCTTTATTTCTTCTCCCTTTTCTAGTTTACTAATCCCATCATGTCTGGTAATAGAAATCAGAATTCTTTTTTCTAAAACAGAACCACAAACATAAAAAAAAGTTTCATAATGATTTTTTTTTTGTATCTTTAAATACCTAGTCAGTACTCAAATTTATCTGATAGAGGAGACAAACTGAATAATGACCTGAGTAGCTTGCTTCTCTCTTCCTTCTGATCTGTTCATATTTTACCTTCTCAGAGTAGCTGAGCAGATAACAGCATGTCCTCTCATGTGCCTACTCTGAGAAGATGAAATTTTAACAGAGACCTGAAGGTAAGCTTTGCAGACATCTAAGAGGAAAACATTCCAGACAGAGGGATCAGTATGTGTTGAAGGCTTGGATTCAAGGGAACAGCAAAGAAACCAATGTGGCTGAAGCTTAGTGAATGAGGAAAGAACACAGATGAAGTCAGAGGGGTAGGCAGAGTCAGATCACGCAAGGCCTTGTAGGCCATCGTACACAGTTTTGATTTTATTCTGAGCACGACAAGAAACCATTAGAAAGTTCTGACACAGAAATGACATCATCTGACTTAAGTTTCTGATGGGGTTCACTGGCTGCTATGTACAGCACAGAGGATTCTGGAACAAGAAGAGAGGCAAGGAGACCAGTTAGGAAGCCAGTACATTAATTCAGACAGGAAATGGTTTGTTTTGAGGAGGTGGTAGGTGGTGATTACATTCTGAAGATAAAATCGATAATATTTACTTTTGGATTTTGTGTGGGGCATAAGAGAAAGAGAGCAGTCAAGGAAAATTCCATGTGTTTTAGCTCAAGTAATGGTATAATAGAGCACCATTCACTGAGACAGGAAAGACCAGGGGAGGAGCAGTTTGGAAAGAGAGCAGGAAAGGAAATCAAGAGTTCAGTCTGAGATACCTATTAGACAACCAGGTGGAAATGTCAAGGAGCACTTGGCTATACATGTCTGAAGTACATAAGTATATAAGGAGAGGCTGGTGCTGAAGACATAAATATGAGCATGTCAGTATATTTAAAGGAAATGACATGCAATCACCTCGACTGTGAATGTGGTCAGACAAACTGAGGACCGAGTCCTGAGGCGTGATGATACTTAAAGGATGAAAGACGAGAAGTATCTAGCAAAAGAGATTAGGTAAGAGGAGAGCCAAGAGAGTGGCGTTGAAGTCAATCAAAGTAATAACTGTGTCAAGAACCAGGGAGTGATGACTTATGTCGAATGCCGGCAGATTAAGTCACATGAGGCCTGAGACCTCACCAACAAATGTGGAAGCAAAGTTCCTGAGTAGTCAGAGGGGATGGAATCCAGTATGCAAGTGGAGGACATGGACTTAGCAGGGCCATGAACTCCTCATCCAGTATAATAGGAGGGAAGCTGGGGTTGAGGGCACAGGGCAGGTAGCTTGCTAGATGCAGTGGTGGGAGCAATGTGGAACTTCTTGGGTATTTCTTCTACTTTCTTAATTCTTTTCTCGATAAATATTTTCTAGTTATTAGGCATTATATTATGTATCAGGCGCTGTACCAGATACTGGGGAAGCAGTTGTAAAATATGACTAACATGACCTTATCCCTAAATACATTCTGAAGCTCTTTAATTATTACAAAGTACTACTAATCTTTGAGAGAAAGATTCTGAACACTGTGTGCACTGCTGGCACATCCTAAAGTCTACAGTCTGATTTACCCTCTGCTCAGACAAGGAGAGCCTTGAAATGGCAGGAGGCCTATACTGACAGAACTTTGAATTCTACTTGGGCGGGGAAGCCTTGATCGTCTAGATACACAGCAACATGTGTTTTCTCCCATAACTATCATACGAATGAATGCAGGACTTTGGACAGATTGATTATAAAAACACCATCATTCCCTCTACCAAAAGCTGCCCTAGGGCTGAAAAGAACCTTAGGACCCTAGCAAGTTCAACTTGCTCCTTTCATGGAGGAAAACGCTGGCCACAAAGAGGTGGATGGCCTTCTCCAGGTGGCCTGCTTCTACTCTTTGAACCCCCAGGCCTCAGTAAATTCTCCGCACAAGACCTAGAGTGATCCACTTAAAATACAATCAGGTTTTTTCACTCTCTGCCTCAACACTCTTCAGTGGCTCCCCATCTCCCTCAGAGTGACACCAGTGTCATTACAATAGTCTACAAAGCCTTCCATCTCTTCACCCCACTTCATTTCCCACCACTTCCTACCTCACTCGCTCTGTTTCGGCCCCACTGGTTTCCTTGCCTCACACCATTTCTACCTCAGAACCTCTGCTGGGGCTGACCTTCTGCCTGAGAGCTCCCCCAGAGAGTGCATGGCTCATGCCCTCACCTCCTCGGGTCTTCTGCTCTAAAGTCTCCTGCAAAGCGAGGCCTTCATAAACCAACCTGTTTGCAGCGGCAAGTTCTTCCACCCTGTCCTCCAGTTCTCTGTGCTCCTTTTCCTCCTAACAGTTAACACCTCTGACAAGACGACATGCTTTCCTTTGTTTCTTCCTGTCTCAATGATGTTAACATTTCTGTAATCATGTAAATGTGTAGTTGCCCCTTTCCATCCTTTGCTATCACCATCTCCATCTGGTCATGTGGTTTTCCCAATGACCCTTTTTCAAGGGCCATGTCGTGTGACAATGCTCTAGCTCACTTCCCCAAGCCTCTACTCACACTGGGCATGTATGCTGTTCCTCTTCTACTGTACAGTTCTGCGGAAAAGTCAAACCCAATGAGAAATTTATTCTGCCTTCACTCTAGATGCTTTAGGTGACTACCAGCAGGAACTTGGGAAGAATTCAATCCCAGAGAGTTAAAACACAGGGTGGGGGCCACAAGGAGAATAAGAAACATACTGAGAAATGGAAGAAAAACCAGAACATGGTATTAAGAAAAGCAAGAGAAAAATAGGAGTGAGGAAGGAGGGCTAAATTTGCCAGTAGACATGCATATTCTGTAGCTCTGTCAAACGAGCTGCTTTCTGGGGGCCTAAATGAACCAGGGACCATCATTCCTTCCACCCCAGAGAACCTCCAATATCAGTTCATACCATAGGAACCTCCTTCCTGCCTATCAGTATCAGTGGCAACTCTGGGGTAGTTGTTAACAGCTTATGATATGTGGCTTTTCAATTGGAGATTGGGGCTCCAGAGACACTCATCAGAGGACTGTGTAACATTAGTGATTCCCAAAAAGCCATTGGGTTTGGAGCGCAGGAAGCCTCTCCACAACGCATGCCATTTCTCCATCAAGGAATAGATTCATGTCCAAAGACCTGTTCTACAGCACTCTTAGACCCTGGCAGTGTTTTCTAAAATAGACATCCCAGTATTGAAAGTGAACTGGAGATATATATGCTCAGCATAGTAAGAAAATACATTTGTGAAAGGGCTGTAAGAAAACACTCGGGACTCGGTGTCAGGAAACCCAATCCCGTGTCCCTTTCTCCTCGGTGACCCCGCCTCTCTGAACTTTAGTTTTCACACGGGTAAATTGTGATGATCAACCTCTCCCTCACTCCACTCACCCAGGGTTATTAACTCTTCAAGGACAGTGCTAAGTCCTGGCTCCAGAACCATATGGCAAGGTTTGGCCAAGAATCATAACATTTTATGTGCTGAGTTCCTCACCTAATTCATTCTTCTGTTTGTTTCCCCAATTATTTAGGTAAAATTCCCAAGCAGATTGCTCCAGTCAACTTTCCAAAGTTTCTCCCAACAAGTCAGACCACGTAGCTACTCTGCTTACCACCTTTAGGGGCTATCGAGCTGCTCAGAATGCAGTCCAGCCTCCTCCTCATGGCCTGAAGGAAGGCTCTTCACTGACCTTCCCTGCTGCCAACCGCCAGCCCCACTCCCTGACTCTTGAGCCATACTCAGTCTCTTCAGGCACGCGGGAAGAGCCTGCTGTCCTGCACTTCCATGCCCACTATCTAGAACACCCTGCCAGTCCCTCCTCCCTCACCACGCTAACTCCTGGTTCCTCACACCAAGTGTCCCCTCCTCCATGAATTCACTCCACTCAGTGAACAAATGGAAGTTGTTCCAGGCACCCTCCTGGGTCGCAAGATCGGAACACTGACTGCTCTTATCCCTGTGTCTGTGTCTCCACAAACAATCTCTGGACATGTTTATTACAGCATCTGTCACCGGGAGTATTCATTATTGCTTATGATACATTTGTCTCCAGCGCTAGGCTGGTCTTGCTAAGGAAGGGCTGACATCTTGGTTATTGTATCCCCAGGATGGGGGCTGGTACGGAGTCTGCACTCAACAGTGTCTATTAAGTGGGTGGAGGAGTTTCCTAACCAGTGAGAGTAAGCTTGTGCCTCCCAGAGGGTGTGGTAGGTGACAGCACAGTGGGCAGCAACAGTCCTGAACTGCCTGTGTGGCTCTGGACAACTTACTTGCCATCTTGGCATGGAGGTTTTTGTTTTTTTTTTTTTTACCCGGAAGGTGCAGATTAACTGCAGATTAACTACCTCTCAGGCTGCTAGGAAGGTGTACTGGAGTCCACCTGTGCTTAGCACAGGGCCTTGGCACTTGCACAGTAACTGTCAGCAACTCAAATGGGAGAAGAGAAACAGGATGAGTTTTGTTAAGAAAATTTTAAATCTATTAACCTCATCTTCCTGCCTGGAAAACAGCTGAATCCCAAACGTGTCTGAGGCCCAGAATTGTTGCCAAAACCTGCCATTGAGATAGTGTTTGCGTGTCAGGGCTTGAGGGCATATTCTCTCTCCCTCCTGCAAGTTCACAGAACACCTACATTTTGGCCCGGTAATGAGAAGCTGACCTGAAAGAACAGACAGTCCCCCCAGGAAGTGGTCTGGGAAGCCTGCTCTGCTGAAGACCCTGGGGCAGAGTACGGAAAGCCTTGGGGCCAAGACCATTGAAGGAATGTGCACGTTTAAGTCCCTGAGGATTCGGAAGGGGGAATCCCTTCTGAATAAAATCTGAGGCTCAGGATGGGAGGGAACCACCTTTTGAACTGTCAAGCTCCATCTCAGCAGCCTGCAGGCCATTATTCAGAACCTGCCCAAATGTCGCTATTCATTTCTCCCAAGGCTTCCCAGCATTTCCCAGCCTATTCCACTGTCACCCACCCCCCATTAATTTTCAGTGACCTTGTTCTCTGGACTCCAGGCATCCAGAAATTAAGGGGATTTTGCTTGAAGGAGGCTCCAGTACCCAGCATCCTTACCCCTGAGCCCCGGGGTTTTAACACTCCTCTGAGGGACAAGCTGGAGGAAAGGGACCATGATACCCAGCATGGATATAAAATGCTGAACCTCGGAAGCAGGGGGCCTAATTTCACTCACTAAAGTACTTAATTTCACACATTTCTTTTTTCATTAAGCATTCCTGCTGCTCAAACCCTTGGGCCCATGCTACTTTTACTCATGGCCTTGGAATAATTTAAATTAGCCTGGGTGAGTTAATATTTAAATCTAGTAAAACTGATGAGGGCATTTGACTATGGAGGAAATGATTTGCAATGCCCAATGAGGAGCTACTAGATTGGTCAGAAAAGTCAGTCTTCTATAAGCAATCTGCTTTTCAGATTCCCAGAGCTTTTAGTGCTTGAAATTACCCCAACACCCAATATTTTAGTGCTTGTGTCATGGAACCAGGCTGGAATACTGGCAGAAAAACCAAGCGGCACTTGGATATCTTAGTGGATCAGAGATTTATTTACCACCAGTGGGTTCAGAGGAGACCGTTTCTCCAAAGATCTGAGCGCCGAATCCAAGTGGGGAGTGTAACTTACAGTTGTCAGCCTCCATATCTGTGGGGGTTTTCGCGCACGGGGCAAATGAAGGAAGAAGCACCTGGAGGAAGGGTCTCCAAGCTAGAGACCAGAGCGTGTTTTAGTCCCATGGGCCATCTTTGGCACAGTATTTTATTCATCTCTCCAACACTTGAAATACCCAGTAAGTGGCCAAGCTAGAACCTGAACCCAGGACTTCCTGAATTAAGGCCAGTGATAGCCTGCAACTTGCCTAGTGCCCAGCTAAAAGCAGTTCCACTAAGACACCGGGAATTTTAATTTGAGGGGAGAAAAAAACAATAAACATTACTTCCCCTAGCCTACAATGGCTTTTCTAAACACATTTTTAAAACATCTATTTGAACTGGCACAATCGAAAGTGATTTCAAGTGTTAAGACAATTTTTACTTTGCTGAACTACCATACAAATTTTGAACAGGGAAGCTTGAGAAGTGTGGCTTGATTAAGAAAAAGAAGGTACGGCAGCAGTATCTTATAAACAGACGTGTAATCCTTTGGGATATTTCCTGTTGTGGGGACTCAGATTTGAAACAGACATGCAGATCTTAGAATCCACTGCTTCAAACAAAGCCACCACTTGTCTAAACAGCCTTTCTCCTCAGAAAAACATTTGGTTTCAATTCCTCTTATATAATGGACCATTTTCACCAGAAAAGGGAAAACTCTGATTAAAACACTGCCTGGGCAGGGGTGCCGGGGTGGCTCAGTCGATTCAGCGTCTGTCTGTCTCCGGCTCAGGTCGTGATCTGGACATTTGTGAGTTTGAGGCCTGCCTCGGGCTCTGTGCTGACAGTTCAGAGCCTGGAGCCTGCTTTGGATCCTGTCTCCGTCTCTCTGCCCCTCCCACACTTGCTCTCTGTCTCTCAAAAACGAATAAACGTTAAAAACAAACAAACAACAACAACAGTCTCTGGGCAGAGTAGAGATGATCCACTGTGGCCGGACATGGGCCTGTGACCAAGTCAGCCATGCTTCGGTGCCCATAACTCTTTGTCTGCTCCTAGTTTCATTCTTATTTATTTATTTTGAGGGAGGGAGAGAGAGAGCACGTGTGTGCTGGGGGGGGGGGGGGGGAGAGAACATGGGGGAGGGGCACAGAGAGAATCCCAGAGCCTGCCTGCTGTCAGCATGGAGCCTGTCGTGGGGCTTGAACCCACAAACTATGAGATCAGGGCCAGAGTCAGACGCTTAACTGACTGAGGCACCCTGGCACCCTGCTCCTAGTACCATTCCTGACTCCAAGCTTTTTAGGCAGGTGCATCCTCAAAGGCTACCAAATTATAGTGTGGTCATCTGCCAGTGTGCTTGGGTTTGACGTATGGAGGAGACAGAAAAGGGGACACCGGCAAACGGCCAGGGCGGAACTATTCAGGGAGACCAGCATTTGCTCAAATCCAGGATATGCAGTAAGAGATCACACGAAAGTCTGACAGCCTAGCCCTTGAGTCCAGACTTCATCTTAGGGACGAGGAGTACACTGCAGGGGCAGGTGACCATGATCTGACCTGTACTTGAAGAGGTAAGGACATAGAACTGAAAAACTGAGAGTCCAACCGGAGGAGGGTCTGCAGAACTGTGGTGATCCATGGTGACAGCCTGAGGAGTTGGGGCCACAGGAAGGAGTAATGGGCAATGGTGGGGCTGTGAGGTAGGGGGAGACGGGGTGGCCAACTTGGGATACGTGATATATCTGGCACTGGCAGGACATCCACTTAGAGCAGTCTCTCTGCATAGCAGAAATGTAGCCTTGAAGCTCTGAAGAAAAACAGCAAGTTATTTACCTGTGCGACATTTGCAAGGAAATGAAGAATGAAGCTCAGTCAGGGACAGAGGGAAAATTGAGAATGGCCCAACTCTTGGAAAGCAACAGCCTTTAAGGGCTGTGGGACAGGATGAGGACCAAGAAAGGAGGCTAAGGAAGAAGAAGAAGGCTGTGGGAAGGCAGGCCGCCATGTCTGATGCGCAGAAGCCAGGGCAGTGCTGACCTCTTGGAAGTGAGGCATTGGTGAATGAAACTGTTTCACTAACTGACCACTTAGCAATTATTTTACTACATTAACCTTAACCTCCTAAGTATGCAGGCCAAGTGTAGTACGTAGAATGGGCTGGTACGACGTCAAGTCTTTCCCAGGTTTGAGAGGCTATAAAACTCCTTAATGTCACTTACAAAATATTCAAGAGTCTTTTCCACACAGTCCTGGCTCTGAATCCATTTTTTAGTTCTGAAGAGGCAGAATAACACAGTGGTCAGGGCACAGACTTTAGGGACAGGCCTTCCAGATTCAAATTCCAGATCTCCTGCCTCCTAGGTGGGCACATTAAAAATCTCTCTGTCTAAAGAACATTCGCTGTGAAAACGAGATAACAACAGGATGTACTTCATGGGGTTGTTCCAAAGATTTAACTGAGATAATATACACATACACGCACACCAAACAGTGCCTGACACATAGTAGGTGCTCAGAATGTTACTGAATCATTTCGTTTTAAAAATCTAAGCCAATTTCGTTTTACATCATCAGTGAAGACAGAGAATGACAGTATTCAATATAGTACAAGGCTGTACACAAGCCACATACTTAATTAAAATTTCCTAGTAACCTCATTATAAAAAGGCAAAATTAACAATATTTGATCTAACCTAACTTACCTAAAATAGTGTCACTTCAACAGGTGATGGCTATTAAAAAAATGAAGTATTTTACTTTTTTTTTCTTTTTTTACTAAGTCTTTGATACCTGGTGTGTTAGAATACACTTACACAGAACCTCGCATTCAACTGGCCACATTTCATGCGCTCTATATCCACATGTGATTAGCGGCCATGATATTGGCAGTGCAGATATAGAGGAACATATATCAAACTGTTAATTCTGGGTTACTTCACAAGGCTGGCTTAGAGGTTAGGTAGGGGAACTAGCAACATTTTGTTTACATACTTCTACACTGTTTAATATGTTACAATGACGAGATACGTTTTTAAAACCCAGTTATGTTATAAAAAAAATTATGAAAAAACTAACAACCCAAAATTAATGTTCACTGAATCATAGACATATAGAAAGTGTTCGAATGTGGGAGTTAGGACAACTGGGCTCCAGGCCATATGTGGGACCTTCAGAAAGCCCTTTCCCATTCCTCGCCCTCAGTTTCCTTCCATTTCGTTTAGAAAGGGATGTTTCCTTAAAACCTCTCAGTTCTTAAAATGCAAAAATGTTGGACACTGTATTTCTCCTATAATGCCTCCAAGAATCTATGAAAGGATGAGAACTTTCTCCTCAATCCTGGAGAAGGTTTATCTGTAAACAGACGGGCAGGTAACAGGTCTTCTGGTGATCTGAGAATTTCCTGTCTCTAAATCGGCCCTCGAAGACATGTTTCCGTTTTGCCGCTGGCTATCAAGGTTCTCAGCTCTAAAGAGCTCACATGTACATTCATACCCTGGTTCCCTCCGTGCCCCGCTGTGGTCACAAATGCCAAGGGAAATGGAAAATGAGCCTGACCTTCTCACTCTCCCGCAGGAATGATTTGGTCCGAATGCAAGGAAATCTGGGAGGAGGGGCCGCGGGAGTACGTGCTGCACCTGTGGAACCTGCTAGACTTCGGGATGCTGTCCATCTTCGTGGCCTCCTTCACCGCCAGGTTCATGGCCTTCCTGAAGGCCAGCGAGGCCCAGCTGTACGTGGACCAGCACGTGCAGGACGACTCGCTGCACAACGTCTCACTTCCGCCGGAAGTGGCGTACTTCACCTACGGTGAGCCAGAGGGCGCTCTAGCGAGTCCTGCCTTGTGTTCCCGGGGCGTGGCCCAGGGCCCTGAGCTCGGCTCCACCTGCGGATCTGCTGCAACATAGCCCAGCTCACTGCAGCACAAGCAGCTCGGTGGAATGTGCAATTAGTGACTATAAGAAATGAATTTTTGTGTGTTTAGAAGGATAGATTTGTTTTGGAAAGGCTCTTAGAACGTGTTCTGGGAGATTTTTTTTTCCTTTATTATTTTTTTTAGAGCGTGAGCAAGGGCACGTGCGAGCAGGGGAGAGGCAGAGAGAGAAAGATTCTCAAGAAAGCTCCATGCCCAGCCCCGAGCCCCTCTCGGGACTCGATCTCACAACCGGGAGACCGTGACCTGAGCTGAAATCAGGGGTCAGTCGCTTAACCGACTGAGCCCTACCCAGGCTCCCCGTTGTTTTTCTTTCTTTCTTTTTTTTTTTTAAGAACGATTTCATTTCTGATGTGGCTTCAGGAGCAGTAAGAGGAAATGTATAGATGAAAGAATTTTCGTTCTGTATTTGATCCCTGTATTTTGTGCAGAGATAGGCCCTCAATTGCTCAATCCGAAACGTTCTTTTCTCATGGCAAAATTAGTTTTTTTGGAGATGACTTAATTCTTTCAAACCACAAGGCCATATGGTGGGAGGTAGTAGACTGAAATTTTAAGAATAATAAGAGTTACAGCATCCATTTATTGAGGACTTGCTAGGTGCCAGGAACTGTACAGACATTTTAAACCATAAACTCCAATCTTTGCAAAAGGCCTCAAAAAAAGGTGGGGAGGGTCTTTTCTGCCCCTATTTTCAGATGACGAAATGGGCTTCCATGGCAGGGCTTATAGTGTTCTCAGAAATACAGGAATACCTTGGATAGCAAGGGATGCTGGCCCAACATGAACTGAAAACCATTCAGAATGGCATGGTGCTTATGTTTCCAGGCTTTGGAGTTACACTTAGATTCAAATTCTACTTCCACAGCTTACTCTGAGATTCTGTTTATCTAACTTTTCTGAGCCTTTATTTTCCCAAATGTAAAACCAGGAGAAAACCTATGTCAGAAAGTTTGTTTTAAATAAGATAGTGCAGGGGCGCCTGGGTGGCGCAGTCGGTTAAGCGTCCGACTTCAGCCAGGTCACGATCTCGCGGTCCGTGAGTTCGAGCCCCGCGTCAGGCTCTGGGCTGATGGCTCAGAGCCTGGAGCCTGTTTCCGATTCTGTGTCTCCCTCTCTCTCTGCCCCTCGCCCGTTCATGCTCTGTCTCTCTCTGTCCCAAAAATAAATAAACGTTGAAAAAAAAATTTAAAAAAAATAAAATAGTGCATAAGAAGAATTTTGCATTGTGCTCTAACAATATTAAAGGTTCACTAAATGGTAATAGTTATTATCAATACTGCCTATAAGGTCATTTGCCTGCTCTAACACTGTGCTTTCTGTACTAAAAGAGAAAGAGAAGTGGGGAGAAGAAACAGATTTGTGTTATTGTTACCAGTAAACTAGTTGAATAGGCATTCATTAATGGCAGCCACTACATTATGAAAGGTTTGAATGTCAAAAGTCCCTGTTACATGAAGTCACACGGCTCCTGTGACCTCTGAATCTTCACAGTCAGGTAAAGCAATGAGCTGCAGAGGGCTGGCCATTTAATACAGCTGTTGAGTTGCTACCCATATTCCATATGGATTGTGTTACGCAGATTGTTACATGTAAATGTGGTAAGGAAACACCTACTGAGAAATGGCGAGTCTGGTAGTATTATAAGCCATTCGCTTTTCATTTGTTGGTTTAGCAAAATTAGACTTGTTAAAAGCAAAATGGGCTTGTACATTTTCTCCTCTGTGCTATTCAGGGTTCATCAAAGAAAGATAAGAGAATCTTGATACTAAATTGGACAATTTTCTTTTTTATTATTATTTTTGAGGGAGAGAGTGTGAGCAGAGGAGAGGGGCAGAGGAGAGGGGGGGAGAGAGAGAGAGAGAGAAAGAGAGAGAGGGAGGGAGAATCTTAAGCAGGCTCCATGCTCAGCATGGAGCCCTACAAGGGACTCTATCTCACAATTGTGAGATCAGGAACTGAGGTGAAATCAAGAGTCAGACACTTGACCCACTGAGCTCCAGAAATTGGATGATTTTCTTTTCTTTGAGAGAGAGAGAGAGAGAGAGCAAGCAAGCATATGCACGAATAGGGGAGGGGCAGAGAGAGAGAGGGAGAGAGAGAATCCCAATCAAGCTCCGCATCATTAATGCAGAACCCTATGCGGGGGCTCAGACCCACAGACTATGAGATCATGATCTGAGCCAAAATCAAGAGTCAGAGGCTTAACCGACTGAGCCACCCAGGTGCCCCAAACTGGATAATTTTTTTAATTCCCTGATTCAGGCTGCAATATTGTCCACTCGTACCTTCTGTTTCTTTTAAGGATTGTGTTAAGGTCTCACCCAACTGCAAAGTACTGCACATTGTTGCCCCTGCTTCGAGGTTCACCCTGAGTCTTGGAAATCTCTTGGCTCTGTCATAGTGTTCGCTTGTGCTCCAGTTGCTGGGCAAGAGAGCCCCCTTGTGGCCATCCGGGCAGTGGTACCTTCCAACCTCTACAGCTCCGAATAGACAGATTCCAGTTTTTCAGGTTGTGATAGGGCAATCTTTCTCAAGGAAAGAGCTCCAAAAAGAAGAAAATCCCTTTGTCTGAATTGTCACACTTCTGTCTGCTTTACAACAATCACAACTCTTACAAGCCAATGTAAATAGAAAACTTTTTCACTAGAAATCCTGACCTGATCACCAGGGTCCGATGACAGCTAAATCTATCTTACTGCATTATAGAAGCAGCTTTTATTATTACAGTTAAGGTTTAATACGGTAAATTATAGGAGGGAAAAAAAGAAATCCCTTTTTGGTGTTTCTTGTAGAAGTCAAGTCATTTCATGTTACCCAAATGTGTTATTTATCCTTAGAGAGTGACAGATACATTTGAGAAACATAATTTGTTCTCCTTACTTGTCTTTCCTGGACTTCTGAGTTATGACCTTGATGAGAACATAGAGTCTATAATTGTGTTGTATCTCCAAATGTAATTTAGAATGCACTCCATGGAACTTTGTAGCAAACAGAGGCCTGGCTTCCCTTACTAAATGTTTCTTACTGCTCTTTATTATTATAATTGTTTAACACAGTCTAGCTTTGAAAATAAAGAAAAAGTTTCCTCTTCTTCCATTTCCCTTAGGGTGCCAAGAATTGCTATGTAATCTCCTTGCTATCTGCATTTACCTGGCTCTGAAAAAGACCCCATACCCCAAATCCAATCTTTAAAATGGTAATAATAATATCTACTCTACAGGACTGTCACTAAAATCACAGCTAATGTACAGAGTAAGGGCTAATTTAGGTTTCTCAATGTTTCCCAATTGATGTTTCACTTAGCACTTCTCAACAGGGAGACTCTTGGCTTTTTTAGCAGAACAATTTTCGTGCTATGGGTCTGTCTGGAGTGATGCGGGATATTAGCATCCCTGTAATCCTCCTGCCCCAGCTTCCTGAAAACAGCCGACACCCACATACAGTTCCCCAGGATGAAGGCGCCGCCCTCACCTGAGAAACACTGTACGTGCCGACACGTAGCAGGGAGCTTTTCAGTGACAGACGCTGTTCCTTGCGCCATTAGAACTGCAATAGGAACCCTTCACAGCTCTGTTCTGCTGCAGGAAGACACTCGGGGCTACTGATACTCACATCAGAGACCACAAACAGAAACCTGACCACCCAGGACAGGTCCCAGGACTCTGGCCACCTGGAAAAGCACTCTCATAGCAAACCTGGATGACTGGTCACCACTTTGGAGACCCTAGCTCAAACACAGAGCAACTCTTCCAGACACACACTGCCTGAGGAACAAAACCCCAGAACGTTTTCTCAGGCAAGATCCTTCAGATTGCCGGCCCTCATGGGTGCTCATCTGTTTCGATTTGTGGCTAGTCCAAAGTTGCGGTATTTCCTTCATTCATTTAACAAACACTTATCAACACCCATCGGTGCCAGGCCCTAGGCTGACTACGCACTTTACATCCATGATTTCATTTTACCCCCCACTACAGTTCTCTGAGGTTGACGAAATTACACCCAGTTTGCAAATGGAGAAAATCCAGCTCCAAAACGTTAACTGACTTGCTTGCGATCACACAGCATCTGCGTAGAAAGGCCACTGTCAACCTCAGGTCTGTCTGACTGTAAGCCCGTACCCCGCCCCACCACCTCCTCATGACGCTTCCCCAGTGACTAGAGCAGCCCCTGCTTGTGGAGCTCACACAATGGTAGGGAGGACAGAATAGGAAGCAGCACGGTAAGTTCCATGACAGAGGGTGCACAGATAACAAGGGAACCAAGGGGAACCGGGAGCCCATCTCAGTTTGTGGGAGTCACACAAGGCTTCCTGAAAGAGATGTCACTTGAGCAGAGTCTTAAAGGATGACCGGGAATGAGGCGGTCTTAAAGTGAGGGAAGAGTGCTCCAGCCAGATGGACTAGCACATTCCAAGAGGGAGGGTGTGGTACCTTCGGTGCATTGGAATCAACTTCAAGGGCAGGAATGGCAATGATGAGGTTAGAGGCCTCTAAAAATGCCTACCTGGTTTCTCCGCCAGAAACAAGTCACTACAGCAGATCCTGCCCCCCCCCCCACCCCACGAGTAACCCGGATTATTTTCTTTCAGCCAGGGACAAGTGGTGGCCTTCAGACCCTCAGATCATATCGGAAGGGCTGTATGCCATCGCTGTCGTGCTGAGCTTCTCCAGGATTGCATACATCCTGCCAGCCAATGAAAGTTTTGGACCCCTGCAGATCTCGCTGGGGAGAACTGTGAAAGATATCTTCAAGTTCATGGTCATTTTCATCATGGTATTTGTAGCCTTCATGATTGGAATGTTCAATCTGTACTCCTACTACCGAGGTGCAAAGTACAACCCAGCGTTTACAACGTGAGTAACCCAGGGCTCTCCTCGGAGGGTCTCCCTGCGCCCCCCACCCCCCGCCCCAGGAATCTTTAGGAGTCTCTTTCAGGTGGTCCCTGGCACAGACTCGTGTTTCCTTGGTGTTTCTACAAATTAACAGCAACTTGATCCAAGGGCAGCTTAGAGTTCAGGTTCGGGAGTTGAAAGAATCCAGTTTTTACTCTGTATTAGACCTTCATTTTTGCCACTTATGTTCCTCAACTTCTCTCATCTTTAGTTTTCTCTTCTTTAAAATGAGGATAAAAATAATAGCTGCTTAATAGGGCTAGTCTGAAGATTCATTGCAAGGATACAGCTTATTCTCAATACATGAAAGCAAGGACTATTACTACCGTTCTTGTATTTGCCTGTGTTGCCTAAAAAACAGAGCCCAGGGCCAACGTTGCGTGCCAGTGCTTTACTGGAGAAAGGCAGTCACAAGCCAAACAAAATAAGACTGAAGGAAAGAGGAAAGTGGGGGGTGGGAAGGAGAGCAGATACAGGGTGCTGACCTAGCCACCATCTATCACAACGTACAGAATGGTTACGACATACTCTCTGGGAAGATTATATGGAAATACCACATCTCAGAATAGCCCATCAGGATGAGAAATAGCCAGTTGATCAGCCACAGCCTTTCCATCTGCTATCTTCCATTAGTCACATTTGAAAACAAAAAGATTCACTCCAGAGGACACGAACTCACCTAGCACCGTGAAGACAGCCCTGGGGGAGCCATATCCACAAAGCATGAGAGATAGGTCTGCGTGTCGGTACGCTCAGCCGCCCTCTGCACCTGGCCGGGTGAACCAGTGACAGTGCATGGACACTGAACAAGTCCGGCAACATCGTGTGCATCAGCAGCAGCTGGGAAGGCCCAGGCAGGGAGGCAAGAGGCATGGGTACAAGCAGAGGCAAGGTGCTGTCAGGTCGACTGACGTTAGGGTCCAGTAGCGGCTGCTGCCCGCAGAGCAAGATAGTGCCGTGGCCTCCTGCGTGGAGGTGGTGTTGGAGCTCACTGAGCCTGTGTCCACGCAGACCCAGGGCTCTTCCCCTCTGCGGGCGATGCCAGGCAGTCTCCTGGAGGGCCATCAGTAGCATGAGCAGTGGTCTAGTGGAAGACTCAAGGAGACCTGAGTTTACAACGTGACAAGGGCGTTTACTAGCTGATGGCCATATGCCAGGTCACTCGATTTATCCATGCCTCTGTGTCTTCACCTGGAAAATGGAAATGACTCTCTGCCTTGTTCATAAATCCCTTTAGGAATACTTGAAGTGGTTGTGCAAAGGGCCCACAGCACACAAGTATTACTGGTCTAGGTCTTCTCCTTGGCCCACCCAGGCTCAGAACTTCCCCCTGCTTCTTCAAGCTCCCACCCAGAATCTTGAAGGAAGGATAGTCAGATCTCCAGGCAGAAGCACAGCAGCTGGGACCTGCAGGGCCAGCACTTCCTGACATGGGTCCCCAGGAATCCTAAGTGGCGCAGAATTTGTTTTCCGGCCAGTGAAAATGGCTGAGCCCAGCCACTGAGGTTCCCTGAGCAATTCCCAGCTTGCAGCCCTTCTCCTGGAGAAATCACCTATCAGGGGAAGACACTTAGCACCGAGAACCCAAACCAAGAACAACGAGCACACTGTACCCCTGAGCTCAGAATCATGGACTCGGCTGCCCGGCCCACAGGACCTACCTAGAAGGGCGGGACCCTGGTGCTGCTGAGCCACAGAAGCGGTTACTCTCTGGCACAGAGTAGTTTGTGTTTACAAAGAGCAGGTGCCTAGCCCAGGGCTGAGAAACGCACCAGAGAGATGCTTGACTCTGCCCTCAGCCCACAGCAGCCCAAGGCTCAGACAGACCAGGTTTCAGACTGAGCTCTTCTCTTCCCAGAGGAGAAGCCGGCTGCGTGGCCTTGGGCAAGTGCTTAAATCCCCTGGGCCTCAGTGTCCCCAGGTCTGAAGTAAGAAGACCAAGATGACCAACCTCACAGGATTGATATCAACAGTATCAAATGCAGGGCATGGTGTACAAGGGAGCTCCAGTGAATGGCAGTGGGGAATAAGGAAGCGGGGGAGGGTTCACTGCAAAAGCAGACACCTGGGTACTGATTTGGCTCGACAGAACCCTTTCTGAGCAGCAGCCTCGTTTACAAACTGTTGTGCAGATGAGGCCAAGTATATTATTGAATCAGCCGGACTACTTTATATGACTCCAATACTCAGTGATTAGCTGTTGCAGGAACGAAATAAGCTTGAATCACCCAAAGGCAAGTTCGCTCTAGATCCGCTAGATGTACCCACTCAGCATGGGATGTGGGGGTTATTGAACAACAGTCACGATGTCCACCAATGAACAAAGGCTCTTAACGCTCTTTGGTCGGGCCTCGGGGTCCCTCCTGTGTTTCCAGTCTAGCACAATGCCTCGTGCACGCGGTATGGCTCACTAAATTCTTTGTGAACAAGAATGACGGAGTGAACAGGGGAAACAAAGCCAGGTTCTAGGCAGTAGAGTTAGCCAAAGACTGGGGATCTGACCATGTGAACTTCTGTTCCTTTTCTCAGAAAGGACCCTGGGTATTCTGTGTAAGCCCTCTCTCTGTTCCTCACAAGGAGCCTGTACTACTGGCCCACAGTTGCTCAGAAGGTCAGTGCCAGGACACAGGAGAAAATGAAAAAGGTCAGACCTAAGAGCAGTGTTCACCTGGCCACAATTCCCAGCTAGACGCACCACCGCTAATCTCTAGAAGGAATCAGTGGGAATCAGGAAAGTCATGGGAAAAGATGAAAGCAGAAGAAAGGGGCAATGCGGTCGGCTTGTTCCATGTCCTGGGAAGCAAATGGAGACCTTCCAGACACGAGAGATCCAACCGAAGAGGACCCAGGCCCTCCAGGATGGGGAAGGGAAGAAAAGGTGTGGCAGAGGCAAGCACAGTGGAGAAAGGACAGGGAATTTATGGCCTTGGCAGTTCCTAAAATGGGATGTGCAGCTGTGAGGGCATGTGATTGAACAGGAAACAGTCAATAGAGCGGTGAAGTGGAGAAGAAAGAATGGATTTTTATAAATGTCATCTTTCACCCTTTGACTGCTCTCTAGGGTGGTTGCCCTAAGAGATCTTTGATAAGCAAAAAGCCACGTTAAGATAAATGAGATGTGCACTTTCAGGGACTCAGAACTGTGTACCAACTACGCTGGTGGTAAAGTTGAATGACCCCCTCTCAGGTGAATGTGTGCCTGTCCCCAGGCCACCCTGCCTAGCTCCAGATCTTCCCTCTAGACCTCCCACAGGCTGGGGGCTTCTCTCCTGTAGAATTTGGAGCTTGTAGGCTAAGATGGGTCCCCTCATCTGCTTCTAAAGAGTCAGAAGACTCAATCCTCCAGAAAGGAAATCTGGGCTGGAACACACTGCAGGCATCACCCCTCCTTTCGCTGGTCCCCCAGCCCCACACCTGCCATGTTCAAGGACAGCTGGGGTTCCTAAAAGCTGTTCAGAGCCCACTTTGGAAGTCAGCTATGAGGCACCAAGAGACAGCTGCCCCTTCAGAGCCCTGCTCACTGCTCACCCCAGGGGTGCAGTCCCAGTTTAGATCACAATAGCCAGTCCCCCCTGCATCTCACCAAGTTACAGCCTGTCCCAAATGACAGGGCTGGGAACAAAAGGAAAGAGAACAAAGGTTTCAGAGCCAATTGCAGACCCTCAGGCCTCAGCCCAGACCTGAACACCCCCCAAGTGTTCCAGTTCTTCCCTCCCTACCCCAAATTCCCATTCCATCCATCCAGCAGACCTCGGTGAGGGGGTTAGAAGAAAATAGACAGACTGAACTATTTCTGCTCAGGTATGAATAAATGCACAGTAAGAACAGTCTTAAGTGAGATCAGTGGTTCTCAAACCACATAACCATCTAGGGAAACGGCTGAACTGAGGACTTCCAAGGTTCCACCCCCTAGAGACTCTAATCGCAAAAGTTCCAGGGTAGGGCCCAGAAGTCTGGATTCACAAGCCAGTGGGGGGGCTCTGTGAAGGTGGTCCGAGGGCTACAGGGTGACAAACGCTGATGCTATCCAACCTCATTACTCAGATGGGGACAAAGAGGCCGCCCTCATCGGTGTGTATTTCAAAAGCAAAGGGCTTGTTCACCTCAGTAAATGTCTCATTGGTAGACTCTCAGGCTCTGCAAGTGGGATTTGTTTTTGTAAGTACGAGTCAGAATAGGTAGCCAAATCCTGTCAGCTCCGGAGTCCGATCCTATGAACGCTTCGCAACGTGTCAGCCTCCGTCCACTTCAGAACCCAGGGCACTCTCAAAGGGCTGGGTTATTTTTCTCAGTCGCTTCTGTGTCGGGGCGCCGGTTGAAGGGGGGCAGGGAGGTGAGGGCATGGGTCATTGGCTGGTGAGCTGGGCCTGTCTGGGCATGACAGATAGTGCACCTGCTGGCAGCTCATTATCTCTAAGCCGCTCCTATGAGAAACTGTGAATGACCGAAGGGGAGGAAGAGACAGCGCTCAGACAAGTTTTATGCTCTCAGAGTACAAAATCAAAGTATTCCAAGACAGGGGTCAGGAAGTAGAGACAAAGTTGAAAAAGTCGCCAGAGAGTGCTCTTCTTTAAGCAAGTCTTTAAGAAAAGTTGCTGATTCTGTTAGGAATTTTGTTCTTATTACGAACACATCTTTAACTTTATCATGGAAGTCAGCAGACAAAGAGGGTCTGCCTTTTGAGGGGGTTGTTTTGAGATTTTCAGCTTACAAACTGTATGGAAACCATGGGGTTCCAGCACTCTGGTTACAGTGTTAGACAGACCAAAAGCCCTGGGCTGGCTGATGAAACACAGCTAGGCAAGAATGCCTACAAAAAGGGTTGGCTTGGGTCACTTAGATGTCTTAGTTGGTTAAGTGTCCAACTTCAGCTCAGGTCATGATCGTCTGGTTTGTGAGTTCGAGCCCCATGTCAGGCTGTCTGCTGTCAGCACAGAGCCCACTTCTTTGTATCCTCTGTCTCTCCTCCCCCCTTTCTGCCCCTCCCCCATGCTCTCTCTCTCTTTCTCTCAAAAATAAATACTTTTTTTAAAAAGGTAGGTTTCCTTGTACTCTGATTGTGACCATAGCAGGACAGGGACACAGAGAAGAACAGGAGCAACAGGGGGCAAAGAGGTAGAAGTGAAATTATTAGCCAAAAATAATACCTCTCCTAAGGTTATTCTGTCTCCCCAGGACTCATTTTCATGGAAGGAGTTTCAGCAGTGTAAGCAAAATCAGAAGCTTCTGTTTTCCATGACGGTTATGGAAAATTTCCACATACTATAAAGGGAGAGATTCATATGGCCGCCAGGGGCAGGAGGTGCTGATTCAGCTCCCCCAGCCCCATGGGGCCACAGAATAGCCAGGTCCTCCTTCCTGGAGGGGCACTGGGGCTGGGGCAGAAGCTCCTGAAGACTCTGCCCCACATAGCCCACCGCACCCCAGAAGTGCTGTATCACCCTGTTGCTGAACAATTCGCGACACACACATGATCTACACTCTCACTTAATCCTCACAAGACTGGACTGACACAGACACTACTACCCAAAAACTAAGGTTCAGAGAGACATTAGGCTTTCCCAAGACTCCAGAGCCAAGAAAAGGACCTGAACTCAGATCTGCCTGACTCCTATCCTTGACGTGAAATTCCCAAGAGTGGGATCCCCACCCCCACACCACAGCTCCAAAGTCAAGGGTGAGTCTCTGTAAAAGTTGGGTGACTTTCCTGTGGCACTAAACTCTACAGAAGATCCTACTGGATTCAGATGTACCTATTGTTGAGAACCTGAGAGCTCTACATACCTTATTTCTAAATATCTCTTGATTTCAGCTCAGGTCATGATCTCACATGTGAGATCAAGCCCTGCATTGGGCTCTGTACGGGTGGCACATAGCCTGCTTGGGATCCTCTCTCTCTCCATCTCTCTCTCTCTGCCCCTCCCCTGCTCACACTCTCTAGACAAACATTAAAAAAAAAAAAAAGACTATCCTCCTGTCCCTGAGGAACTCATAAACAAGTGGGGAATTAAAAAAAAATAGCATCATTATTTCACCACATCAAAGGGTACTTGGGCAGCACGGTGAGGAGGAAGCACTGAACTGTGCCCAGCAGGGTCAGGGAAATGTTTATGGAGGGGGTGGCCTTGAGGATCTTGGAGGATGACTAGGAAGTCATTCAAAGTAAAGGAGCAGAGAATTTTTGGAGAACTTCCAATAAGCAGGAGTTTGGGGAAATGAGAGATTACATAAAATAATCCAGGAGCATCCAGGTCATGAAGGACTTTACGAGTCCGGAAAGGCTGGGGCACCTGTTTGAAGGGTGCTTTGGAAGGGGTGAGACGGGAACCCCAAGATCGAGATTTTATCATGAGTGAAAACACCCACAGCCCCTCCCCTCAAGGAACTTGCCGACTGGCTGGGAAGACAGGTCACAGGAATGAGGGCATGTTTACAAAATGAGATGTCCTGAGAGAAAGGACCTTAAAAGAAGGGCAGCTCCCAGGAGAGCTGAACTAGGTCCATTAGGTGGCTGCAGCAGGGAGCCATGGGAGAGAGGACAGTGCCCGGGGGATGGAGAAAGGAGATGGAAAGGGACCCTGGGGAGGCAGGAGTGGAGATGTGATGACTGACTGAACATGGGGATTCTGAGGGAAGAAGGATGTTCCTTGGATTTTGACAGTTGGAAGGCCCTAGAAGGACCTGGGGGAGGCCATCTGGAGGAGCACAAGATGGAGAGAAAGGCAAGAGTGCTGGTGGCTCAGGGGAGAGATGGGGGCTTCCACCATCCCCGGGAACCATAGCCAGCAGAGCCGAAGGCAAACGCTCAGATCCAGGAAGACGCCTGGAAGTCTGTGTCCTAAGGGGTTGGAGGAAGTGTAGGGCCTTGAGAAGGAAGGCCCCATGCTCACAGCACCAGGGGCCAAGCAGAGACTTGCAGAAGGAGCAAAGTAGGCTCTTCAGCTAAAAATGCCATATTGTTCTTTGTAAACAGAAGAGAAGAGCCTGAGATTTCCCTGGCCCAAGGAAGAGAAAAGAAAGGGAGACAGATGAGCCATACAAGCCCCGAGATGTCTAAAAAGCAGTGATGAGCCCCGGAGGAGGCGGAGGGGGGGGCCTCCTGACAGCAAAGGGTCATAGGGCCAGGAAGGATCTGGCTGCAGAGGAAGTCCTGCTGGGGCAGCAGAGGCTGGATGCTACTGCCCACTAGTAAGACTCGCTATAACCAAGCGCTAGGTAAGAGAAACCAGGGAAAGCCCACGTTGTGGCATCGCCGGACTGTGGCCTGCTGCCATGCACACTCTTCTGGCACAGCCCGATGAATGTGTCTGTAGGTGGGAACCAGGAACGGAACCGGCCAGCTGGGCTTTAGAGGGGACACATTCTCCCAGGATTCTGGGTCAGTGGTGAAATCTGGGCATCTCTCATACAGAAGTGTTATGTCATAGTTTACTATATTCTGAAAGCTATAATCTCGCCTTTCATCTTTGAAATTCAAGCTAGGTGTAAGGGTTTGGGGGAATAACGGGGCTTATTATGGCCTCTGTCATGGGGGAAAAATAGTAGGAAGGTTCTGAAACTTGGCAAAGCAGGCAGCAGGGGTCACTGAATGGGGTCCGGGTCAGGCTCAGAGAGGCCGGGCATCTGGAAATGATCGTTATGTTTCAAAAAAATAGTTTGAGTCTAATATAAGTTCTCATCTTTGCATAATTCTCCAGGAAGTGATAAAAACATAGATCTTTTCCCGGACCGGTTCAGAAGCATGGGTGCACCCATTATGGCAGCACTGTACTCTCATATGATGTTCATTTAGCCCGCTCTTCCTGCTTATTCATGACATGACATTTTAAAAGCCTGGTTGGTACCTTTAAGCTTCTGGAACAGGCTGGGAGCCCACAAGTTCATGAGTGAAAGAAAATCTTGAGGATAGAAAGATGTGCTCTCTTCCATGGCAGCTTCATAGCATATTTCCAGGCCCTGCTCCACATCTCCCATCTTGTTCTCAAACTGACCATCGCCAAGTTAATGTGGAGAGAGCCCTACCTTTCTATTCACTAACACTCGATCCTAGGGTGGCAATAAGAATGATCAAATTGCCCTTCCCCAAAGCGACAGAGTGACAGGAAACGGCTGTCCATGGTTGGCTCTAGAGATATTATCAGAAGCGCTATTCCTTGGGTGGGTCTGAAGCCGGCCGGCTAAGACCAAGTCACCTCGTGCCTTGGTTTCCCAGCATTCAATCATTTATTGACAACAGGTGTTTGCTGAGTCCCTCCTATGAGCCGGGGCGGGGGGTGGGGGGGAGCACATGTCTGGGCACCCATGACAGAGCAGTGTGCAAATCAGTAGGCCCTGCCCTCATGGAGGTCACACTCCTCCATGGACGGGAAAAGAAGGACAAGAGGCAAAAAAAAAAAAAAAAAAATTTAAAAACTAAAACAGAGATAAAGAAGATCATTATAGAGTAAATGCGGAAGGCTAGGAAAGAAATAAAAACACTGCACGCAAGAGTAAGCTAGGGAGGCCTCCTTCAACAAGGGCATCAGGCCCTGTCTGAGCCCCTGACAATCAAGTTTACAGCGTGATGCCTGAGGAGAATGAGGGGCGGCCACTGGCCACTCATAGAGAAGGGGGAAGGGCCTTCCAGGCTGAGGGAACACTCTGGCTGCAGTCAGGGAACCCGCAGGGAGTCAGACTATGAGGGGCCTTGAGGCATCCTCAGTGACTGAATGGACCCTTTGAGGGAAAACCACTAAAGGGGAGGGGCAGGTTCCCACTGCTATTTTCAAAGGATTATGTGGACAGTTGATTGTAGGCTGTGCGAGACTCTCAGCCTGATGCTGGAGCCTAATGCGGTAAAGAAAGGAAGAAAAAACACGTAATAACAAGATCAGTAACATTCATCGCGTATTTGTTACCTGCCAGGCAGTATTTTAATTCGCTTCACAAAGCATTTGAATTAATTCATCTAATCCTCACAACAGCCCTATGAAGGAGAAACTGTAGAGTTTTCCCATTTTACAGCTAGAAAAACAGAGGCCTGGAAAGGCTGTTATTTGGCCAGAAGCTCACATTCAAAGTCAGGTTTGCCTGACTCAGAAACTGCTTCTGACTACCTCCCCAGAGCCCTACCTGTCCTGACAGTGGGGTCAGTGCTCCACATTCTATACTAGGGTCTGGAGTTCCAAGGGTGAAGAAGACACAGCTCTGCCCTCCAGGAGCAACCAGGCCCCCAGTATGAGTAAGTCCGGGCTGCACAGGGTTTGTGGACCCCCGTTCCCCGGCACCGATTCTGGGGCCAGCCTCATCTATTTCTGGACACTCTAAATCAAACTTCTCATTTAGGACCCGGGATAAACCAAGAGGTAATTCAGGGACACAACCTTGCAGAACATGAGGGGCAAGGTTCAGACTTCCTTGGGTGTCTGCCTCTCTCCGCTCACCTTTGAGCCTGGCCCGGCAGCCCTGGGTCCCCACAACCGGGCATTAGAGAAACCCAGTGCTCGTGCAGGGTCTCTGTATACTCCAAGCTCTGTCATCCATCCTCCCAGCCTGGATGGCAGGCAAGCATCATCTCTACCTCAGCAGATCTCTAGCACAGGCCCCGCTATTGTCTTCCCAACTTGAGAAGCAGCCTTTCGGGAGCTAGTCTCCTGCTTAATTTTAGCCTGCTATGTGCAGCTTTGGGTAGATCACCGAACTGAACTGTTTAGGGGAATGGGGGGGGGGTGCTGGGCAGAGTTCCACCGCCCGTGGGGAGGGCATCATGACATTCTGAAGAAGCGGCAATTTTCCTAACAATCTCCCCAAACCCTCGCCTTGTTGATCAGTTTGTTCTCTGAAACCCATACACAACCGCCTCTTCGGGCAACATGTTATTAAAGCCCCATTATCCAGGCGAGACAGACCTGGGAGAGAACTGATTACCATGCCCCGGCCTTCTTCCTGACAAATCAGTCCCAGCCTTCCCCCGACACACACCCCCGCACAGTGGGAGCAGGGGTGAATCACAGCCTATTCAACATCACTCACAGGCGCTTTTCCTCTGTTCCTTCATTAGGAGCACTTCTTATGCTAGGCTGGCCTATTGACTCGACTTTTCAGTCCCTTCCAATACAAGCCAAGAGTCAAATGCCACAAGACAGCCTGGGCTGGAGAAGTCAGAAAGAGGATTTGCATGAAATCAAGGGTTTGTGATGATCTTTGCAGGTAGGAAGGAAGATGGGCTTTTTCAGTGAGGTCAATAAGCACCTGAATTATTAGCTGCATTCAGCCCTGTGTGGCAGCACCGGAGGGGTTGGTGTGATGCCGGGTAAGGCCAGGCCAGCAGAGCACGCGTGCCTTCTACAGACTTGCAGCATTCTGTCACCTAGCTGGGGTTGCTTTAGACTGGGACCTCCACAAGGACAGAAGCAAGGTCTGGGGTACACTGCCTGGCACACAGAGTTCAGTGGATATCTGGCAAATAAACGAACAAAAATAACAGCTACCATCTTTTGGACTTGCATTATGTACGTTACATAAGGACGTTCAGTCAATCTTCACGGCAACTGAGTAATAGAGCACCTCTATGCCCTTTCACAGATGAGCAAAGCGAGACCCAGAGAGGTTTTGTAACATGCCCGGACTCACACAGCCAGTACCTGGTGGAGCTGGGATTTGAACCCAGCCACGCACCTCTGCTCTTACTTACTACCCCTCCAGCTATGTCTGTGAAGCTTCTTGTGATGGACACAGTTGAAGGAATCTGTGACAAACTCGGTAGACAGGAAGAGTGGTTTGGAAGAGGATGTGGAACCGATGACCACTATCTCTGGGAGTAAGGAACCTCACATTTAGCCTTGAGACCAGCTGGTTGACACTAGGGGCTTTGTGTGAGACAAGTGGCTTCACGGCGATTATCAGCTAAGCCAGTTCCAAGACCCTATCTTCCTGAAAGATAGCCCCCAACCTCCACAGTGACTGGCCTTCTGCCCCATGCCCTAGGTCCCCTAGCTCCTGAAAATTGTGGCTCATAATTAATACATAACTCAGAGAGCATCACAACCTCATGAAACACTGAGGCCAGCTTCCGTGCCCACACTCTTGACACTTGTAATATACTACTGGCTCCTTTCCAAGGCCAGCCTTCTGAGAATATATTATGGTAGGTTTCCAAGGTCAAAGTAACACAGCCTTTTCCCACTCGGGGCAATGAGGACATGTTTCATTTATTTCCTGCCACATATTAAACCAGAAGATGCCGCTAGCATAGCATTTCAAGTTAACTGTGAAGCTCTACTTACCATAAAAAGCATCAAGTTTTCAGAGAAGTTTCCCCCCCCCCCTTTTGCTTCCTGCTAGGATGTCTGCCATTTTCCTGTTGATTTATAAGATATCTTTATATAAGAAAGACATCCAGTGTCTGTCACCGTATCACAGATAAAATTTCTTTTCTCACTTAGTCTTTTGCATTTCATTGTTCGTTATTATGCCTTTGTTGTATACATGTAAAGTTTTACGGGGTCAAATCTCTCCATCTTTCCCTATCTTCTGAAATGTCTCCCAGCCCAAGATTATATAAATAACAGTATTTTATTCTTTTTTTTTATTTTGTCATTTTTTAACATTGACCTCTTTGATTGCATTCAGAATTTACTTATATGGCTTGAGCTATGAGTAAAATATTGTACTGACTACCATTTAGCTAATTGCACATAATTCAGCCCCTAAGGTCCCTCCTGAGAAACAACAAGAAAATTAATCTATTCAGTTAATCCAGTTCGTGTCAAGAAGGGTAAGTACACAAGAAAGACCCAACAGATATCAAGGATGAATCGAGCCATTTTGGATTATTCATGCTGATGGACCCAGCTTTTCCAAAAAGGAGGTCTTTGCTATGACAACCCATTTTTCCCCGTAATAGGGGACACAGGACTAGGGACACTCCCTAAAGAGTTTATGCGAGATTGTTAAAAACGTATACTTTGGCTAAGACCCCTTCCTGCCCAGTCAGGTGCATATGTTAATGTACTGGAGGGGGTCACTTTCATGCTGGGGTCATAGCCAAATTCCGATGCAGAGACTAATCTTTAAAATATAGAAATGAAACAGGTATGAAGATTGTCTGGAAGCCAGATAACCAAAAGGATCAGCAGTCCAAGGGGGCAGGAGTAGAATCTGATGGAGGAGGAGCTGAGCCACGAATTGGATTTAGGGATCTGTAAATATTCTTTTACTAGAACACATACCGCTTAGTGGGCTAGCTCTGCCTCCTTCAGATTATTCTGTTACATAGAATGCCTAAGCGAAGGCATCAAGGATAAATCAGAGCTTAGTGGCAAAATTCATAGGAAGAAGCAAATGAGAAAAAAAAAAATACATGCTGAATCTAGGCCAGTTTCCCTAATCAAAATTCAGAAGACTTTCCCTGAATGTTCTATAATTGCCTGCTTCATTTGTGTCAGCCAAAGGTTTGCGGGGTTTTCCGAGGTAAGCAATGGAAGATGAATTTCTGTAAAGCATCTCCCAGTTGCATATGTTATCCGTTTCTTAGGACGTTCATGGTAAGTGCACAAATCCTGGACCAATGCCTGCCTGCCCAGTCCCTTGCTGAGATAGCGTGCCCTCCGGTTTTCTGCTGATCCGATTAGGAAGGGAACAACTGTCAGAGAGATCACATTCTGCCGTCTCCTTCCAGTTTGGGATTTGGGGCTCATCCATGGGTTCTCTGCCACTGTTTCCTTCTACTAGGGTGATAGCCAAAAGCTTACCTCTTAATCGAAGGCAATACCTGCATGGAATCATGCCCACACACTGAGTGCCATCTTTTCCACACAAAATGGATGTTTTATCTCACAGGAAGAGTAACATCTTTCTCATAATAGCATCAGGAGCCGGGGCTCTAAAAGAATGGCCTGATACCCAGTCATTACTTCCAAACCCCTCACTAAATTCCTTCCTATTAAAAGTAAAATGAATTAAATATTCCAACCTCACAGTTTTCAAAGAAACCAGAAACAAGTGATGACAACAAAAACCCACTTCAATTTTCAGTTTTCCGACTCGGGGATGCATAGGGAATGAGTCAAACAGCTGGCTAGACGCACACATACACGTACGCCCACACGTACTCACACACAGGAGAGCTGAAAATTCATGCGAGTCAGAACTGGATTTTTAGCCCAAGGGACAAACACTAGTATTTTTGTACATCTTGTCAAATAAATACCAGTCCTTAAGAAACGCTGATATTTTTTTGAGATCTAGCTAATCCTGGCCACTGTGGGTGAGTGTTGAAAACCTGAAATGTTAAAGAGAAAAAAGAAAGTGCTTTCTCATCATGTACCTCAAAACTAGATGCACACCAGAAGAACTGCCTAAAACCCTTCGGATGTTACCAGATGCACGGGTGTGTTCTAAACCACCCAACCCAAACCCAGCTTTCTCATTGGATTCTACGTTGTAAACCTCACGCGGGGACCTAGCCACAAAGTATGGACCGTGAAACATGCTTGGATCTTACTGTAAACACTAGGGTGTTCTCATAAGTTCATAGTCTCTAAAGAGTCAAAGATCAGTGTCCTAAAAGCCAGATCTTCCCCGCAATGCCCTCCAAACACATGGAATGTCAACCCTGAGTGAGCTGTAGGGAGAGGCTTAGACAGTTGCCTGGTAAATGTGAATAATACGGACACACCAAACTCCCTATTCTCGTAACTCAACTCCAGTTGAGAGGATGTGAGCTATGTGGCTCGCCTCGCTATCCAGAGCCAGGGGGTGGGAAAGCATGGTAGTTAGAAGTACATGCTTTTGGAGACCTCAGATGTGCATGGGTCTGCACCCCACCTTCCGGTAGGGCGCCACTGAGAAAGGGTAAGGCTCTGAGTGCCCGTGCTTCCATATGTAAATGGAGGTAGTAAGATGATCACGAGGCTTAAGTGAGCTGCTCTGTGACCAGTGCCAGGAACCGATGATGCTGCCTCTAACAGTGGACACCATCCTTCCCCCCCTCCCCCATTCACGTGGGGCTGGGAGGTCTGAGAAGAGACACTCAAGAGGAGATTTTAGGAAGAATGTGCTTTCTGAGGCTGATAGCGTATAAGAACAAACATGTGCCCTGATGTTGAATTTTAAATGTTTAATTTTTTAATTTTTAAAAATTAATTTTAAATATTTAAATGTTTAATTAGGGGCCCCTGGGTGACTCAGTCGGTAAGGCATCCGACTTCAGCTCAAGTCATGATCTTGCAGTCCATGAGTTTGAACCTCACGTGGGGCTCTGTGCTGACAGCTCAGAGCCTGGAGCCTGCTTCGGATTCTGTGTCTCCCCCTCTCTCTGCCCCTCCCATGCTCATTCTCTGTCTGTCTCTGTCTCTCAATAATAAATATGTTTAAAAAAGTGTATAGGGGCGCCTGGGTGGCGCAGTCGGTTAAGCGTCCGACTTCAGCCAGGTCACGATCTCTCGGTCCGGGAGTTCGAGCCCCGCGTCAGGCTCTGGGCTGATGGCTCGGAGCCTGGAGCCTGTTTCCGATTCTGTGTCTCCCTCTCTCTCTGCCCCTCCCCCGTTCATGCTCTGTCTCTCTCTGTCCCAAAAATAAAAAAAATGAAAAAAAAAAGTGTATAAATAACTTTAAAAAAATATTTAATTACTTGCAAGATTAAAACGATACCATAGCCCAGAGTCCCAATAGATGGACTGAATGGAAAAGAAAGAGACTGCCCTTTATAATATTTTTGTCAAAGTCTTCTTAGAAATCTGAACCTGCTATTATTTCAGAAGACCTGTCTCCACCAGCCAGACCAGCCCCACTCTGGGATAACCACCAAAGTCTGGGTGACGGGAACTTTTGTGCAAAGAGTGTTAGCAGATGCAGAACTGCCTGAAGAGACTGTCTTTCATTACAGGGTTGAAGAAAGTTTTAAAACCTTATTTTGGTCCATCTTTGGCTTGTCTGAAGTCATCTCGGTGGTGCTGAAATACGACCACAAATTCATCGAGAACATCGGCTACGTTCTTTACGGCGTTTATAACGTCACCATGGTGGTCGTGCTGCTCAATATGCTAATAGCCATGATCAACAACTCGTATCAGGAAATTGAGGTAAGACCAGCTAAGTGAAACTGTTCTCTACCCTTTGGTTTAATTTGCGTGGCTGTTTGCCACAGTGAGGGTAATGATATTAGAAGCCCGTGAGTTATTACGTGTGAAGCCGGAACAGCAAATGACCAGCATTCTTCCCACGGGGCTCCACGGAGCTCTTTCGATCAACCCGCCACGTGGCAGGGTGGCCACCACACATAAAGTGGCCCAACAAGGGTGGGAAGAATCAGGGTCTTTTATGCTTCCCTCTTTCACATGTCCCCTCAGGACAGCATGCAGGAGGCCCATGGCAAACTGGAATGATGTATCTTTTAGCCAACACTCCCTCTGCCTCTCACGTATTATTTATTAAATGCCTACTGTATGAAATGCCTGTGCTTAGGCACTGGTGACACACAGACAACTAAGACAGTCTCTGCCCTCTAAGAACTCTGTCCTTTGAGAAAACCAGCTATGTCAGTCAACAAAGTGCAGTGTCCTGGGCCCCGCACACCCAGAGAAGTCTTACCAGGTGCACGAGATTGGCAGCAGAGAAGCATCCAGAGATGATGCGTGAAGGCCATTCGAGGACTAATACAATTTTTCCAGATAGCTAAGGGAGTGCAGAGAATGTATCAGAGGGGGCGGTTTATCAAAATCTAAAAGGCACACACTGTAAGGTAGTGATTGCAGCCTTTTGGGGAAGAGCAAGAAGTTAAAAACAAACAAATGAGCATTAACAGGAATCTAGTGAAGTGGATTATGATGCATCTGAACAGCAGGATGCTGTGTGGCTTGTAGAAAGAACCAAAATGCTCTCCCTGTACGGACGGATGGGGAAAGACCTGCAAATTATAGCACTAAGTAAAAAAAAAAAAAAATCAAGTTGCAGGACAATGTTTGTGGTGCGCTTTCGCTGTGTGAGAAAGCAAGAAAAGGGCGTCCGTGCTCATTTGTAATTGGGTAAGCATTTGAAAAAGAAGCGTGTAAAAGTACCCAGACCAAGCATAGCGGGGGATGCCTGCTGAGAGGCGGTAGCTGGGGGGGCAGAAATCTTATTATTGTTTTACTTACTATAACGTAAAATAAATAAGCTAAAAATTAATGAAACACACTAACCTCTTTTGAATTGACTCAACAATTCCAGTTCGAGGAATAGATCCACGCAGAAATACGATTTTAATAGATGTTCACTGGAGGGAAAACGTGGAGCTAGCCCATCAACATCAGAGCGTTTCAATAACCTCTGATACAATATAGACTTCAGAACACTGTATATACAAGGAGAAAAATTTGTTTGTGCTGACAAGACAAAATTTCTGTGATATTGTTAAGTGGGGAAAAAGCACAAGTTGTAGAAAAATACAGGTAGGAAAATCTTATCTACATAACAATACGAATGCATATAAAGAAAGAGAGGGCATCTCTGCCCCTCCTCTGCTCACGCTCTCTCTCTCAAAAATAAACATTAAAAAAAAAGAAGAAAGAGAGAAAGAAAGAGCAGAGAAAGGTAGAGAAAAAGTAGCACACTCTTGACCCAGGGCATCCTCTGGGGAAAGGAAGAAAAGGAGAGAGATTGGAAGGGGACTGTCACATCTGCCTGGTATATACCTGTGTACTCAAGCCTTGTATAAGACAAGTATTAGTGTATTTCTCACACAGAAAATAATTAAAGACCTCCATGCATTCATTTGCTAGGCTGCCATAGCAAAATACCACAGACTGAGGGGGTGAAACACAGAAACGATTTCTTCACAGTTCTAGAGGTTCAAAGTCCAAGAGCAAGATGTTGGCAGAGTTGGTTTTTTCCAAGGCCTCTCTCCTCAGCTTGCAGAGGGCTGCCTGCTCCTGGTGTTCTCACAGGGCCGTTCCTGTCTGTGTAAGCATCCCTGGTAACTCTACCACTCCTTAGGAAGATACCAGTCATGTTAGATCAGGACCCGCCCTAGCAATGTCATTGAACCTTACTTACCTCTGTAAAAGCCCTGTCTCCAAATCGAGGCACATTCTAAGGCACTGGGGTTAGGGCTTTAACATATGAATTTTAGCGGACACATTTGGTTCATAACACCCCCCCCACACACACACAGTCCAAAACAGAGTATTCTGAACAGTAGGAACATGTGCCAAGGAGGGAAGGGTGAAACAATGTGGTATTTTGGGCCTACAGGAGGGCAGGCTGTGCAAGGAGACGAAGGAAGAGGTAAGAGGAAGAGATGAGCCAGCATGAAGCCTAGTCTCTTCCCCACTCCCCCCGCTGCCACCCACAGGAAAATGCAGCACTGTATCCCTGGACAAACATCTTTTTTTAATGGTGTACGTATTTGGTCTCTTACGTGGATGACCTGTTGCTAACCAGCCCCCACCCCCACCCTTCTGGGCCTCAGTTTCCCCATATGTAAGAGAAACCACATGGCACCTAGAGAACGTGCAGACCTCTGTACCACTCACCCTGGGCATTGTACTCCATCCTAACAAGCACGCCATGCTTTGGTCCAAACGAATGTGGCACGTAAATCACTGTGGCTCAGTGTGGAGAGACGCCCACTAGTTGGGGGCGGGGTGGGCAGAGCCATGATGTCACGTGGTCTTGTCACGTCCAGTTACCCCCGCACTGCATTGCGTCACGGTTCACTGCAGCCCACACCTCCCCTCGGGGCTCTGCGCTTCTTCTCAGGGGAGAGCGCTTGTGCCCTCCCAGCCTGCCGGTGGTGCGTGGACAAGGACCCTGAGACATAGAACGAGGCCACTAGATGCTGCCCAGTGTTCATGGTCACGCTGAACTTTGATGAGGTATAAATTTGTGAATCCTTCCACAAGCACGCTTATTTACTCAGTCAACAGATCTCGAACACCTACTCTCCAAATCCGCTGACCCGCCTGCCTCTACACCTGCCATGCCCCCACCTGCCCTCCCGTGGCTGAGAGAGAGGCCTTCTCCATCCGAGCTGCCCCGCCTGCGTGCCCTAGCTCCCTGCCCTCTCTCTTGCCTCCTCAGGGGCCACCAATGCACTCATCCCTGCTCCGCGCATATCTTCGCCCTTCCTGTCAGCATTTAAATGAGACTCTGGATCTTAAAAAAAAAAAAAAAGTAACAAAAAAAATCCTCCCTCCATCCTGCTTTCCAGCTCTTTCTCTCCTGCTCTTTCCTGGCAACTTTCTCAGAAAAGCTGTTTACACTCCTCATGCCTTCTCTACTCATTAACTCCATTAACTCCCACTCTTCTCCACCCCCACCCAACGCACACCCGACTTGGTAGAGAACTACTCACCCCCTGGAGCCCAGCTCCAATACCAGCCATCAGGCAGCCTCCCCGACCCCGGGGCCGGTTCTGGAGCCCTACACGCAGCATCCCCTGCAGTTGAGCCCTTAGCACAACTCCAGGGGAAAGACCAGGGGACGAGTAGTTCAACATAATCATGTCATGGGCCAGAGCACGTAATCCTTGACGGCACGGAAGGACTGTCAACCCCAGTGCATACCTAGTCTATGCTGGCCACATAGCAGGTACTCGACACGTGTCTGCTTAACGACTCAAGGCTGAACACTAGGCACTGTGTTAAGCTATGGGAATAAAAATAATACTTCCTGAGGGCGTGCTAATTTCGGACACTAAGCGGTCCTCATGTGTGACCTCAGGTAACTCTCACAATGACCTACGAGGTAAGCATCTTTATCCCCATTTTACAGATGAGGAAATGGAGGCCTAGAGCAGCCATGCCACCATGGCTGCAGAGCTAGGAGGAACAGAGGCAGGACTGGAACCCAGGCAGGCTCCAGACCCTTTGCTGTCGCCGCGATACCAACCTTCCTCTCAAGTCAGGTGTCCCTGTCACATCTCTCTGTCGTATAGCAGAGGCCGGGAGCAAGCCCTGACCTCACGAAACTTCCAGTCTAAAAGACTCCAATATGATGTGTCCCATAGACCAGGCCAGCTGCTGATGGGTTCTCAGCTAAAGCAAACAAAATGGCCAAGCCTGCAGGTGATAGCCTTACGGCACGCGGTACCTCCTGGCAGCCTCATGTGGGCCCCTGCTAGGCTCACCGTCCTGAGAAGTACAGCGAGCGTCTGTGCGGAGAGGAACCCACCCCTCACGGAGCACATACTCGATGCCAATCTCAGGGCTACGTGAGGGAGGCGGCATTATCTCCCTCTACTGACGGAGCTCTTGCTGAGGTCCTGCAGCTAGTATGGGCTTGTGGGCCCAGGTCCATGTGACTCCAAATTCCACGCCTCTTTCCTACTCTCGGACTGCCCCACTAGGACAGAGGCCCAAAGAGCCTGCCTATAAAATACAATAAAAATAAATAAATAAATAAATGAAAACACCTGCTACCTCTTGGAGGGCCCACTCAGCATTCCGGGATTGACACCAAGTCACAATCGATCTAGGGGCGCCTGGGTGGCACAGTCGGTTAAGCGTCCGACTTCAGCCAGGTCACGATCTCGCGGTCCGTGAGTTCGAGCCCCGCGTCAGGCTCTGGGCTGATGGCTCGGAGCCTGGAGCCTGTTTCCGATTCTGTGTCTCCCTCTCTCTCTGCCCCTCCCCCGTTCATGCTCTGTCTCTCTCTGTCCCAAAAATAAATAAACGTTGAAAAAAAAAATTTAAAAAAGAATCGATCTGGGGGTCAAAACTACCTCCACCACCAGACAGCACGGCCGGACTGCCTCCTGCTAACTCCAGTCAGGTCTGTTTCTCTTGAATTACATATGCAGAATCTCTCAACATCCTCTGTGGCAGCACTTCGACCGGTAAGCCATATGGTTTCTAGTAAGTACACAGCGGTACAATACAACATGGGAGATGTTCACCACCTGTGTCTGCTGAGTACTTGAAACGTGGCTGGTCCAAATTGACATGTGCTATAAGTACAAAATATACAATGATTGCAAAGACTCAGTATGAAATAAAAATGTGCACTACCTCAGTAAGAATTTTTATAATGATTACCTGCTGAGGGGGTTACATTTTGGATCTGCCGGATCAAATAAAATGTATTGCTGAAATTAATTTCACCTGTTCCATTTTACTTTTTATAATGTGCCTACTAGAAAATTTAAATTTAATTAGGTGGTTCACCTTCGTGGCTCAGTATTATATTTCCACTGGGCAGCAATGCTCCAAAATATTAATACCTTGATGCTATGGTGGACTGTGAATCCAACAGAGCTCTAAATGTTAATGAATAATGAGATTGAGTGGCAGTGAGAAAAGTTCTCTGGTTAGCGGCAAGTTGGAGAATGTTTGTGAAAATTCCCAGTGGAGAGTCAAGGAGGTATGAAGAGGCTGAGGTTTTCAGCACTAAGTCCTGAGGAGTTAGGCAGAGATTGTTAGGAATAACTAATTTCACATGGTTTTAGCAAGAGCAAATGCCCCATCTTGCGTCTTCGTAAAGAAGGAGAACATCCACAGATATATCAGTCAGAGTCCTGTTTAGAAATCTGCCGTCACCAGTTCATGAGATCAAGCCCCACAATGGTCTCTGTGCTGACAGTGGGGAGCCTGCTTGGGATTCTCTCCCTCTGTCTCAAAATAAATAAACTTGAAAGAGAGAAACAGAAAGGAAAGGAAAGGAAGGGAAGAAGAAAAGGAATAAAGAGAGAAAGAGAGAGAAAGAAGAGAGAAAGAGAAAGGGAAGAAGGAAAGGAAGAAAGGAATCTGCTGTCATAATGTGTAGACTGCATCCCCACTCGTCACACTGAACTCTGATGTGAAATCGTGCCCTTTGATGTTGTGTCGTTTCCCTCGTCCCACAGGAGGACGCAGATGTGGAGTGGAAATTTGCCAGGGCAAAGCTCTGGCTGTCTTACTTTGATGAAGGAAGAACTCTACCTGCTCCTTTCAATCTTGTGCCAAGTCCTAAATCATTTTATTATCTCATAATGAGAATCAAGATGTGCCTCATAAAACTCTGCAAATCTAAGGCCAAAAGCTGTGAAAATGACCTTGAAATGGGCATGCTGAATTCCAAATTCAGGGTAGGTAGCGCGGGGTTTATGGGGCAAGAGAAGGTCGCAGGAGGGGAAGGCGGAAGGTGTGTGTGCTTGATCGGCGCAGGTGCCCTGAGATGAGGGAAGTCAGAGAGGGGCCCGCGCTGTTCAGAACAGGCTGGCACAGCAGCACAGAGAATGCCCGTGGTGGCTGCCCTTCTCCCCACAGCGCCCTGCAGATGTGCCCCGCAGGGGCTGAGCAAGCTGCCTTGCTGAGCCATGCCCCCCACAGGGGGAGCGCCTTAGAGGGTCCCAGGGAGCAACAACTCTTCCCAAAATTGGGAAGAGAATGATCCCTGGAAGAAAGCTTCCCTGCCATTATCTCCCCCTCCTGGAGACTCTCAATGTTTATTAGCGTATTAAAATCTCTGAGAAATCCCGGAGCAAAGACATCCCCTGCGGCTTTAACTCAGTGCTTCCCAAAGTTGACCAAACTATATTCCGTAAGCTGTTGTCATCCTACAGAACTCAAGTCCCAAGAACAGTGTTCCAGGCAACCTAGTAGCAGTGGGCATATCAGCTTCTTTTTAGACACAGCTTCATATATGGGTGTCATATGTGTTATTTGAACATATGTGTGTATGTATTATTTATTATGTATTTGTTCTTTCTTTCCCTCCCAGAAGACTCGCTACCAGGCTGGCACAAGGAATTCTGAAAACCTAACAGCAAATAACAGTTTCAGCAAGCCCACCAGATACCAGGTAACCACACCTCTCCCAGGTATGGGGAGAAGTGGACTCCATCCAGACATGGATTTAGCGACATGGCTGTCAGCCCCCCAGAACACAGCTTCATTTCTCCCTTCATTCAGCAAATATGCATTTGAGTGGCAGCTCCATGAGAGGCACTGCGCTACTCACTGGGGACGAGGACAAGGCTCCTATCATAGCGGCACTTCCAGCCCAGTGAGGGATAGACACAAGGAACAAGCAAACACACAAGTAAATATGTAACTTCAATTTGATAAAAGTAGAAAGAAGAAAACAATCTGGTGCGAAAACAGAGGGAGAAAAAGGGAGCCCCTGCTTTGGTGTAGTTATCAGAGGAGGCATCTTCAAGGACAGGACACTTAGCTAAGACCTCATAGTTAAGGAGGCAGGCATGGGGGGCCTCCCAAGCACAGGAGAGGCATCAGCAAAAGCCAGAGGGGGAGACGCGGGCGCCTGGGTGGCTCAGACGGTTAAGCGTCCAATGCTTGCTTTCAGGTCAGTTTGTGATCTCACGATTCATGGGTTCGAGCCCTGCATTGGGCTCTGTGCTTGCAGCACAGAGCCTGGAATTCTCTCTCTCCTCCTCTTTCTGCCCCTCTCCCACTTGCTCGCTCTCTCTTGAAATAAACAAAAATAAACTTAAAAAAAAAGCCAGAGGAGAGAAGCTTGGCAATTCCAGAGCAGCTGGAGCTCAGCAGGCAGGGGCCAGTCATCCAGGTGCAAGGGAGGGGGGCTTGGACTGGCTGTGAGTAGGGTGATGGAGGAAAGTAGACAGATTCAGTCTATGTTCCGGACATATAGGCAATGGGACCTGAAGCATATCTGCAGAGATGGGGGGTATCCCACGTGACTCCCAGCCATCTGTCTTAAGCAACCAGGTAGACACAAGGGCCACCTGACCTAAGACCACCAGCCTGCCCAAGTCTGTTCTCATACATAAACCTTAGAAGACTTTGTATGCTTGCAACCCTTTGCACCGCTTTTGGAAATTAACGCCACATCTCTGTATCTGTTTGAATCAGCCCATGAGCCAGTGATAAATGCTAACTACAGGTTATTGATTATAAAAGTACAGGCCATTCTTTTCCTGTCCTCCCCTTCTCAGAGATCAGCACTTTTATCCATGCTGATCAGTTCTTATCAGAGGTAAATTTGAAGCTGTCCTGAGCATTCCCAGGGCGGAGGAGCTATGTCCCTGGCCCACCATCCCAGAGGGAGCAATTAGACTTTGACATAGCATCTTCCAGCCACAGATCTCTAATTGTATCTCCACCCATATTTCAGAGCCAGCTGTGCAGGTCGGAGGATTTAAGGGCACAATTAAGAAATGGTTCTTCCTTCAAAGTACTTACAGTTTTATGAGATGACACGGGCTAAAAACTGGAAATGGGCAAATCTTGTATTTAATCGTGTACAAAATTGGGCCTGACCAGTTTGATCTTCTTTGAGTTATTTTACGGGACCAACCCTTTGGTCAGTGGAAGGATTTTTATTTCCCAGCTTCTCAGAGAAAAGTATAGATTATCTGTGCCCCAAAAGAGATAGAAAACCCTAATGGGTTTAGGTTAAATCTCTGATGGGTTTCGGGCAGAATCAGCTGCAGAGATAAAGGAAGACTGATTACCTGGTGAGACGTCCTGTACCCAGAATGAATCCTTTATGAGCAAGACTGTTTTCAAAAGCAGCCTCAGAGAGATCTCGTTCCCGTCTTCCCTCATCACTGGTTGAGTCCCTGCTGCTTTCAATGTCCCCAAGAGCTTCCTGCTCAGGATTACAGAGATTGGTGGTATTCAGCTTTGGGCTACTGATGACCTTGGACAGCTTGCTCATCCTGTATTTTGTGAATCCACCAAGAAAAGCCCGGGGCTACTTATTCAAACAGTTTTCACAGAAAAGAAGAAAGGAAAACCAGGGCCAGTGAGCATCAGAGGGACGGGGCTGGGAGGCAAGTAAAGGGGAACAGAGAGCACTTTGCATTTGCACATGCACCCTTTGCTCAGCCCTGCAAGGTGCAGTCGGGTCACCTTCCTGAGCCATCATCTGCTCAGACAGGAGGAGTGAAGCAAGACACGGCATGAAGGACACAGGGGCAGAGGCCAGACACTAGCCTGGGTGTAATCTCACCATATGCTGGTGAGAGAGGCAGTATCTCTAAACCCATTTATCAGATGAGACAACTAAGGCTCAGTGGTAAAGGTCCCACAGCTAGGTGAACTATGTGACTCACAATGGCACCCCTCCGTTACTACATCACGCTTCCTAGGTGCCCAGGCCTTGCTGAGAACCTGTCCTGCCTGCCAGCAGCCATCTGTGGAGGGGTGAAGGGGAGGAGGCAAGGTAGAGGAGGAGGTTCTCGCATGAAAGATTGGGGCAAGGGTCTGACAAAGCCTCTTTTGTGTTCTTGGGCCCGCTGGTAGACTTCCAAGTTGCACTGCTTTCTTCCCAAAGCAACTGCCAAAGGTGCAGAGATCAGAAGGAGCCCAAGTACACTTCCTCTTTCTTACCGTCCCAGCCGCACCCAGAGCAGGCACCTCACTGAGGACATGTGCTGTCCGTGTCTTACACGGTCATGGTTCAGAGTCATTCTGTAGCATTCCCAATAAGACAAAAGCACCATCATTCATACACATGGGGTTTTTAAACTCACTGCCTTTGTGTCTCTTCAGCAGATCCGCTTGAGTGTTTAAACTTAGTCCTTGAGGTGTTTCCGTTAAGCGTGTCAATCCCTCAACTTCCGGGGGGTTCTCTGTTGTAGGGAAGGCAGAGGCTCGCTGTGCTGTAACTTAGGCATCCAGGCTTCTGAGTGCTAGACTAGCCCCTTGCTTTTGCAATGTTTTGTTTTGGTTTTTCTCCCATCTGGGCTCCTATGGAACTAAACAGTGGCACAAAACCAAGATACCGGAAAGGGGGTCAGAGTGTGCCTCCTGCCAAAGTGACTCTGTGACCTGTAACACCATCCAGGGTGTCTGTCTGCTGGGGCGTGTGCAGACACAGACACTCACACTCTGAGAGGTACGTTTCCATCACGGGCAAAGCAAACAAGCCGCATCCCAAATGAACCGCAGAATCCAGGCGCAGTCTGTAAGTCAAGCAAACCCCAGGGTTTGTGATGCAAGCCCTTCCCCAAACCAGTGGGGAACTCCTCTTGTCCATGTTCTGGGTCCTCTTCTAGATCCCGCTTGAATAACTGACATGTCCTAGGATCCATTTTGCCCCTCTCTTCCAAGTGTCCCTCGATTTCTCTTTTCCTGGGTGGCACCACGGCTTCCTCCTGGATTCTGCTTCGTGTACCATCTTCGACGTACCGTATATGTACCCTTCGTTTACATCTTTAACTGCCCTGGCTGTGCTGCGCAGAGACATGTCTCTTCTGCAGAAAGGCTTTCTGTTTCCCCAGCACCAGCAGCATGGAGAGGCCATCTGGGCCCCAGGAATGTGGGGGGAGGGGGGCGGAGAATTGTGTGGCCCCTTCCCTGGATGTGGGTCTCCGTGTCATAACCCTTCTGACCTACTGTCCCTCTCCTTCGCATCCCCTCAAGTGTCATGGCACTACATATACTCATCCCCAGCACTTGCTAAGGGCAGGAGGGCAAGGTGGGCAGAGTCATCACTGACCGGGACTCATTAACTTGGGCAAAGTTTGTTATCTTCTTGAAGTGAAAGAACTCTGTGAAAGAGAGCAAGGAGACATCTCAAAACCCACAGCAAAGGAACATTCTTTATCCCCCTACACAGTGAAGGAGGGGAGACTTTTGGTGTCCATCTTCCCTGAAAACAGATCTCCTCTGTAGCATCCACGTTACATAGATGGGCACCTTCTAACCACTTTGGCGTTTCTGGGGATAAGCCTGGCATGTCATTCCTGCATACCCCAGGCTGTCTAACAGGTACACCCCAAAGGGGAAACCAGGTGCTTATCAGGACACAGGGTCTAAGCAGTTGCTCAGCAGGTCATACTGTTCTCCTTTTGGGTACCTGTCACTCCTGAGTGTGCAGTGGGGGTGGGAGGAAGGTTAAAGGGTCCCCGCCTTTTCGCAATATTCAAGAGATTCTGCTTCCATATTAAGCCTCTGTAATCCTGATGCGTGGTGAGAGGCTTAATAACAAGCATTTGCTTCTCTCCCCTTGGAGCCACAGATGTGCAAACCTTAGGTCGTTATGCGGGCCAGCGATCAACAGTGGGCCATGAGCGTTCATGACAATGACATACCGATGACCTTCTTCCCCAAGGGCAGCAATATTTTTCATTCAAATATCCCAAGGAGTTACAACTGAACAAAGCCATCAATCCTCCAAAATCTAGCTGAGGCTTCCTCCTGCCTAGAACACTGTTGTTTTAAAGATCAAATGGGTACCTGAAAGCGGCCCAAACCCCCACCGACCAGTGGGAGCCAGTTTCCTGCATCTCATCCCCTAAAGCGTCATGCAGGTAACCTTTTCCTGAAGGATAGAAGAAGGCCCAGCTTTGGTTTCCATTTTGGTTGAATCTCGCCTCTGGGCTGTATGACCCAGGAGAAGTCCCCTGGCTCCACAAGCCTTGGTGTCCTCATCTATGAATGGAGACAACCTCTCCGATCTCACTGGGTTTCTGGGAAGATTCAGCAGGGCCATTTTGTCAAGGAGGCTAAGGGGACTCCTGGTCTGTAGGAGATACTCACTACGTCTGTTTCTTTGTTTCTTTTTTACCCCTTCCTTCTCCCCTCCTCCCAGAGGGCCACTCCACAGTGAAGGGGGGCTTGTGAGCAGTGTCTCACCTACTGAAAGCAAATGGAGTTGGAGGGGCACGTTGTGTATTAATAATAAACATACCATGGAATCTTTTCACCTAATGGGTTGAGTTGTGCTGTACTAAATCACAGTGTGCACCCTAAGCCAGGAAGACGGTCATCACTGCCATGGCTGTGAAAAGACTCCACTCAGCACATCATGAGAAAGAGAACTCTCCACCTCCAGTCTCGGGCTTACGCTTTTCCCCTCTTACGTACAAAACTTCTTCAATTGATGAATCCAGAAACCAAAGAACCCTTAATTCTTGAGGTTTTCCTTAAAATAGAAACAAACTTTAACTAGATCCCCTGGCCCTGCCTCAGCCTGAACATTTGCAGAAAACTTCTGAATCCTGTGTTCAGTATGAATTTTATGCACTTGGGTATCTGCTTTTTGGGGTTTTGTGCTTTTCCCCACGAGGACCGGCTCGGGATAAAGATGGTTTTGTTTTGGCTTTACGATTCCAACTGAAAAGAACCTTACTGAGTCCCAGAAAAGGCATAGATATTCTTAATAACTTGGGCAACGTGCCTTACTGACTAGGAGAATGTCAAGGAGAAATCTAGCCTAGCAGCCTGACCACTAGCATGGCAAGACCCAGGGCTCTCTGACAGAGGGCACCATGAAGGCAACTTGCTCATTCACTGTTCGGCAAGAAATAAGGTCACTACTCAAACCGAAGAGTCAAGTGGACCGCCAGCTCGAGGGCTGAGGACAGCAACACTGGCCTGCAGGTGTCTCAGGGAGAGAACTTAGCAACCTGCCTGATGACACACAGCACAGCTAGGGACAGAATTCAGGTCCCTTCCATCTAGAAAAACACTGCCTCTCTCCCCTGAGTCCTCAGGTCTGAGCAGGTGAGCTAGTCACACACACAGATGAGCCAGGAACAGGGACTCCCTCCATCTCTGCCAGCTGCTCAGCTCGTGCAAGGTTCAGAAGTGTCAGCTACCAGAGTATTTCTAAATCCTGCGATCTCCCAGGAAGCCTCCAACGACTAGCTGGCAAAATCCAAAGTTCACCTCCTGGAGTCTTTCTCACACTTGGCTCTATTCTGGGTGTCTCTTGAGTGTTTACTCATACCTCCTCATTTGCTTAAAGAACCAATATCTGCATAATGCATGACAGCTGAGGGCGCAAGCCGTCTCCCCCAGCGTGACTGGCAGCCCAGCGTCAGGCATGTGGCATCTCAGGAAGTGGTGTTTTGGCAAAACCTCCCGAGGCCCGGCTGTGTCTATTGCTGCCTCTGGTCGGAATTTTCCAAGGTGCAGTGGACTTGTCCAACCTGGTCCTGACTCTAAGCCCTGAGGAGAGGACATGACTGGCTAAGGTCACAAAGAAGATGAGGGTAGAGTTGGGCTTAGGACCCTCAAGCAGCACCTATGCATTTTAGATGGCGCTCCCTCCCCCTTCCCCTCCCATTCTCCCTGTCTCTCTCTCTCTCTCTGTCCTTGGCTTGGCCTGCCACCACTAAGTGTCCTGTTCTTACACCCCAGGGTCAGGATCATGTTATGGGGAGAGGTTAAACAGAGTCAAGCCTGGGTTCCACCAACAGGCAAGGCACCCTCAGAAGAGAGACACCAGGTGCAGGAGGACTCCCGGCCACGGACCGGGCACTCTGCAGAAAAGAGGAGCCACAAATACACCAGGCAGGCTGCTTCTGTCCTTGGCCAGGCTTGTTTGACCCTTTCCTTGTGTTCACATTTCAGAAAATCATGAAACGGCTCATTAAAAGATACGTCCTGAAGGCCCAGGTGGATAGAGAAAACGACGAAGTCAATGAAGGTAAGCGAATGGATTGGTTTCCTACAGGCTGTCAGTGGGACGTGGCCTCACCAGGCTAAAGTCAAGGTGTCATCTGCAGGGCTGTGTGCTTGTCTGGAGGCCCTGGCGAGGCCTTGCTGGTTCGGGTGTGGGCAGAAGGAGCTTCCAGGCAGCCGTGGGGCGGAGGTCTCTGTTCCCTGGCGGCTGTTGGCTGAGGCCACACCCGACTGCATACAGCCGCCTCATCTCAGAACCAGCCCCCCGGGTACTGAGCCCCTTCTCCAGCTGCCATGTTCCTTCCGCTTCTGTCATCCTGCCTCTTTGACCCTCTCTTCTGTCTTCCCCTTCCACTTTTAAAGACTCACAATTAGACTGGATAATCCAAAATAATCTCCCTATGTAAAGTTGGGTGATGAGTAACCTTAATTACACTTGTGACCCTGGCTCCCTTTTGCCATATAAAGTTATCACACACAGTCTGGACATCAGGGATTAGGACCTGGCCACCTTTTTGGGGGGGGGGGGAGGGGGTTGGTAATAACTCTGCCTCCCACCTCGTGTCCCATGAGTTCCAAAATGGCCCAGAATTCCTCGTTCTGTGAGTGCACATACAGAGAGCTGCAAGCGGCCTCCCCTCCACTTTCAGAACCTGTCACCACCCTGTCTCACTTCCAGGCTCTCAGAATCTGACAACTAGCAGTGTTGCTCAAAGTATCCCCTAACTCAGAATCACTTGTTAACCTCGCAGATCCCAGAACCCACCCAGGCCTAATGCATGGGCATCTCTGGTGGGGGGCGGGGGAGGGGAGGGGAAAGGGGGGGTGCTTGCAGGGCAGGGGGGGGTGCATTTTTGATAAAAGCACCAGGTCATTCTGATGCACACTGAAGTTTGCAGACTACATCATATTCACTGTTTGGGTTATTTTCCAGTCCATTTAATGCAGTTACTCTTAAATGAAAAGCAAACTACCTTAAACCAGGTAATTAATCTTCATGAGACACACAGGACAGATCTGCTCCCTAGAAGCAGCCTCCTCCATGAACAAAGGCATGAAGTCTCACCCTTCCTTGGGCCACGGGGGCTACCCAAAGAGCCTGGTCATGAAGTAACCCTCTGCTTCATCCTGAGGCCATCCAGCATGCAGCCTGAAGATCAACAGTGGCTGAACTCATTCCTGGGCTGACACTGCCTAGGGGCTGAGCGGGAGCCCATCCAGCCGCCCCTACATATGGGTCTGAAACGTAAAACGGCCAGCCTGGCAGCCAGCTGTGATTGACAGGAATGTAACTGATTATACAGGTTGGGGCTGCCAAACGTCAGGCCACTGGGGTTGTACCGTGCAGCTGGGGCTCCAGTAAAGCACCCAACATAAAGGAACTAGGGGACGTATGCATTTGTCAAAAGTGGCCAAACTGTACCTTTAAGATCTTTGCCTTTTCTGTATGCAACACGTGAGGAGAAAAGAGATAGGAATATCAGAAAAGAACATTTGAGCCCTCCTAACTACAAGAGTTCCACAGCCCAAGCCCAGGGGGGTTTCGGCCCACGTGGTTCACTGTGGAAATGAGTGCAAGTTCCCACCTGGTGGTCCCTTGCAATGGAAGGAGGAGGAGGCCTCTACCGGGTGGTACCGCCTGCATGGTGCGGGGGACCCTGCCCCTGTCCCTGTCCCTGTCCGGCTCCACGGCCACATGCACTGTGCTGAGCCATTCCCTTCATGCTGGGGAATTTCTCCTCTCTGCAGATAAAGACAGAACAAAACATGTAACATCGTGGAAACGACTGTCCCAGTGAAGGAGGGTGTTGCTCAGAGTCTTGAAATCTGCCTTTAATGGCTCCAAGGCCAACATTCTAACAATCATGATGTGAAATAGGTGCCAGAATAGGAATTCACAACCTGACCTTGACTACTCTGTCTACCTGAAACCCTTAACAAAGACCTTGACCAGGAATGGGAAGAATGGTCCGACCAGGAATGGACGGACGTGTCCTTCAGTGGTAGGAGCTGGGTGTTACTTAGATCCAAACACAACCCCCATGCCCTCACCTCTGCCCTTAGTGGGCAACCTGAAATTACCCTGGAAAGATGCATGCCCCAAACTGATGTGGAAGGCGCCCCTTCAGCCAGCTCATGCTGACCGAAATCTCATCTGTCCTTGCAGGTGAACTGAAGGAAATCAAGCAAGATATCTCCAGCCTGCGCTACGAGCTTCTGGAAGAGAAATCTCAAGCTACCGGTGAGCTGGCAGACCTGATCCAACAGCTCAGTGAGAAATTTGGAAAGAATTTAAACAAAGACCACCTGCGGGTAAACAAGGGCAAAGACATTTAGCAGCCTGCATCGGCATCTGTGACTTCTACCAGCATTCCCAGGCCAGGATGGATTTCCTAGCCACCAGCCCTGGCGGGGAAGGGTCCTGGGCCCACTCCTCTAGGACACTAAGGGGACCCATTGGCTCTGTCCTGAGCAGAGTCGCTGACATGTGCAGTATAGTAGCCTGCCTTGACCCAGAACTGTTGTGAATCTAGGCTGTTGGGTAAGAAAGGCCAGCACAGGAGGAGGGGGGAGGAAACGCTCCCTGACACGTGAGACCTTTGGTCCAGTCACAGTGACGCATGTCCCTGTGGCCAGCGCAGGAAGAGGCCTTCTTGGATGCACACACATGCCCTCCCACCGCACACGGACCACATCTCTGTCTGTGTCCCAGGAAGACAAACCACCTCATCCCATGCACCCCTTCTCACTCCCTCTCCACCACCTAATCACATCCAAACAGAACCGGGAGGTGACCTGTGATCTATTCTTAAGTGCCAGACGAGAACACAGATAGCCTAATAGCAAAATAGTTCTATTTGTTTATAAAAAAAAAAAAATTAAAAATCCTAAATCAAAAATTGTACTGTAGGTAGCACTGTTTAGAGAACAACAACAAAATCCAAATGATGTATTTTTACCTTTATTATCTTGTATTTACTATTTTTACCTAAAATGGAAAGAAATAAAATTACCTCATAATAGCCTGTGGAGCCTCCGTCAATGTGCCGCCCTCCTGCCATCCTGTGGCCTGTCTGGAGGTGGCCTTGGAAGCCCATGGGCCAGCACTTCTCTGGGAGGAGAACGGGGCAGGTGTGGAGAGGGAAGGGACCAATCCCCTAAGATCATGCAGCCAGAACGCCTACCTTCTAGCCCTCCTCCTATCCCCAGACCTACTGACCCCAACTTGACCAATGTCAGGAAGGAGGTAAAGAGAACGGTGAGGGAAGTGAAACATTTCCTCCCACCCACCTCTCACCCTCTTTCCCTGTGTGGGAGGAGAAGGGGTGCCTGACCCCGCACCCCCACACCTTTCGGGAGGGACCTGAGTGTGAGTGCAGAGAGCGGCCACCAGAGGGAGTCCTAGTCCCAAACAACTCCCATTCAGAGCAGGTTGGAGAAGACGCCCTTGGATTCAGGGAGAGGCCACTGGCCTTACAAGTAATACTAGCCAGATGTAATGAGTGAGCACTTGCTGTGTACCAGGCACTGTGCTGAAAGCTCTCCCGCATCCATCCACTGAACCCTCACAGCAACCCTGTGAGAAGAAAGACGCTCAAGGCCACAAATTCAGATACCTTGCAGATACCCTGGAAGGGCTAAGTGTGTGTGTGTGTGTGTGTGTGTGTGTGTGTGTACGCACAGGTGTTTCTTATACATGGATATGTATGAGGGGGCTTCTGTTTCAAGATATAGAGTGCATCTTCAGAGATAAAACACGTTTTACTTTAACAGCTGCTCTAGGAAAAGAGCAGATCAGGAGCACCAAATAAAAGTGAGGTTGGTCCCAGCACTGAGGCAGTGGGGTGGACCATGACAAACAGGGCAGCTGAGCCCTACCGAAAGTGGGCCACAGACACTCAGCCCGGCCCACTGCTGCCATAAAGAATACAGGCCCAGGTTTGCCAGATTTTCTCAATTTCTGGGCGTGGAGTAGGGGAGCCCACGTTTGTTGGGCCCCTGGCAGCCAAGAGGAGTGGCTCGAGAAGATGCCCTGAGATGTGGTTTCACACCTGGGCTTTCCTGGCACCATCATCCAACAAGAAGGAAACAGGCGCCTGATGCATACTGTAAGTTTACGGGCCGGGAGCTGTTCACCTGGGGTCCTTGCGAGGGGCCATAGATGGATCTCCAAAACCCTGCAACCCCTCAAGTGCCCGGCATATTGTGTGCTTGTCTTTGTAATGGTGCGTTGTTCTGGACAGCACACCTGCAGTGTGCCCCAAATACTCATCCATGGCCCCCTCAAAGCCTGCAGCTGATGACCGACATCATTCAGCAGATGTGTACTGAATCCCTCGTCAACCACTGGGGGTGCAACACATAAGCGTCCAAAGGAGCTCCTTTTTATGCCTGGACTCCGACTACGAAAGCCGATGTGCTTTGTAAGAAGAGCAGTTGATTTATCCAGGGGACAAATTACCAGCACTTCTGGAAGATTTCCTTTCAGATCCCTCACTTATCTTCATCAGAATGCTAATAAACGCTTCGAAGATGCATTATTCAATTTCCCTATCTGCCTTCAACCAGAGGCAGGTGGCAACCCTGCCCGGGATTTGAAAATCCTGGGGTGCCCTTTTCCCTTCAAGCCTAAGCCTCAAATTCTCCCTTTCAGGAGATAAAGAAAAACAAGTCCCACTAATGAATTAAAAACGTCAAAGGAAAACTAGCACCATCCATTAGGTTTTTGATGCCACATCTTAGGGGTGAAGGCCGTCCCAGAATGGATTCCGAGCTGCCGGGTAGATGTCGCACAGGAGAGGGACCCCAGGCTCATGGAGAACTGTTGAGAGGCCTTGGAACTGATGGCTGGCAGACCTATCATCTGGAGCTGAGGCAAGAGCTTAGTGATTTTCCAGGCACCGACAACCTCCCTCCCCCACCCCATCTCCTTGCTCCTGTTGAATGAGCCAGATGAGGGAGGCAGCCGTGGGAGAAATAAAACAGGAGAGTGAAGAATGGAGTCAGAGAAGGGCTCACAGACACAGGAGGAGAACGGGCCCAGGCCCTCCGTGGAGGTCCACAGACCCCCAGACTTGCAATCTTCCCAAAGCACCCTATCCATCCCCTTGGAGCATGCCGCACAGCTATCCATATAGAAGTCTGTAACTTTCATGTATGCCTGTAACACCTGTCTCCGCTGCTTGCCAGGAAGTTCCAAGAGGCGGTCTGGGTCTGTTTTATTCCCACTGTGCGCTGGCACAGGGCCAGAGAGCTGCCACTCCATGAATCATTGCTACGCCCAGTTTTCAAAAATTCCTTCAGATGGCGCCACTGGGCTCTGAAAATGTGAGTTTACAGGAAACACCAGCCATTGTTCTGTGCAGACAAGCAAAACGCTGCAGCTATTTCCCTCCTTGTCACAGCGTGGAAGGAGCTCCAGCTTCCAGTACCCTCTCTTACTACGAAGCTGCTTCAGACTGGGCTGGGACCAGACAATCACAGCACGGACCAGGTGGCGGGGGGGTGGATGGGCAGGGCGAGGGCTCGGGCCTGGCGGCCCCATCCAGGTCTCTGGGGAACCAGTGGTGAAGCAGAGAGTTCTCCAGTAACTTGTCACTTCTGATGGCTCCTAAGACGACTCGGCAAATCCTAGTGACACATCCTGGACCAAAACCCCCAATTAGTCCCCAGAGCTATTCCTAAAGGATATGTGCTCACACACTTGAGAAAGCACAGCCTGCCTCCTCTGCCCGTCAAAGTATCTCCCTCCCTCCCTCCCTCCCATGAAGACTGGAAGATGAAACAGTGACTGACACAACCAGGCTAAGGCACATTCCTTAATGGAGGGGTAGCTGTGCGAAAGCCCCTCCAAATGGCCGTAGGCCTGGGAAGGCCCGGAAGGACACCTTCAAGTCCACTTGCCCCCAGGAGGCCAAGACTCGTTGCCCTGCTGGGACCTGCTGTGCTGGGACCTGCTGGGAGCACTGGGTGTCCAGTTACAAATAAGCAGCCTCGGGCCCATCACTCCTCAAAGGGTTCATTAAGGCTTGTGAAAAGTGTGGAGGTGGAGGCTCCCAGAGAGTGACAGGAATTAGGAGTCTGATCCTCAGAGGCAAGGAGGCAACGCCCCCATTCTGTTTCTGTGTCTTCCCCTCATCCCTAGGAGGGTGAATGTGCTAGAGGGAAGGGACTCCAGGAGAGACACAGGATGTAAATCAGCTCAGGCAACAAAATCCCTTGGGCCTGGCCTGCAGACACAGCAAGGGCCCAGGCTGACCCAGCCTCATCCAGCTCTTGGGAGTGGAGGCCGCCCGAGCCGGCTCTTCCCGGAGGAATCCCCAGCCACTCTTTGCTTGGGGATTTCTCCCTCTGCTTCTCCACTGCAGTCAAGCAGCTGGGAAGCCGCTCTGCTTCCGGGAAGGAAGGATCCAGACACAGGTAATGAATACAGGGGTCCGGGGCTGGGGTTTCCAAAGCCCTGAGTCTTCAAGGAAGGGAGAGACAACTGAGGGAAGAATCACAAAGTTGGAAAGAAATGGCGTTGGAGGAGCATAGGGCTCTCCCGTACCCAGAAACGCCTCCCTGCAACAGGGGTGGGACAGGAAAGGAGGCCTGCTGCTGAGAAGTGGAGGTCAAGGCAGCCTGGCCCTGCCGGTGGAGGAAAAGTACTCCATGCCCACAGACACAGGGCTGGCAACTGGAAGGCCACATCCTCGTCCCAGCCCAGACACCCCCATCCACGTCCATGGAGGCTGGAGAAGGAAGAAGGAAGGGCTGCCCACCACACCATCGCAGTACAATATGGTTCAAAAGTGTGGATTCCTTGTACTCCAAGTGAGTCACAAATAACTGGGTGAGGGGCACCTGGGTGGCTCAGTCAAGGAAGCGTCCGACTTGATTTAGGATCAGGTCATGGTCCCAGGGTTTGTGGGATGGAGCCCCCGAGTTAGGCTCTATGCTGACAGCACAGAGCCTGCTTAGGATTCTCTCTCCCTCTCTCTCTCTCCCCCTCCCCTGCTCACGCCGTCACTGTCTCTGTCTCTCTCTCTCTCAAAATAAATAAGTAAACTTAAGAAAGAAAAAGAAAGAACTAGTTCAAGCAGAACCTGCTGTGTCTGGACAGGGACCAGCATCAGCTGTGCCCACTGACCAAAGAGGCCCGTGGGTCCTGTGGTGCTGACCCCAGACACACCAGGGCCAGTGGCCCACGGGCCCCAGCAGTGTGCTGGTAAGCAGAAGGCAGAAAAAGCAACTCAGATCCAAATAAAAGTTTATCAAGACACTTTCAGATGTCTGAGTGTAGATTCGGATGCTCGCTGAGTAGACAACACTTCCCCCTTTGCCACACCCACCCAAAATCTGTGTGAACTCACAGGTCAAGCAGGGGGAAGGCAGGGGTGAGGGGGGCAGGAGGGGCGGCCATGGGGCACATAGGCTTTGTATCCACACTGCCCCATGAGTAGAAACACAATTCACCACCGCCCCCCACCCCAGGCAGAGGCTGGCACCTGACCCCAACTTAACCAACCAGAGTACCCAGCACCCCAGAAACCACCATGGCCCCAAGCAGGGCAATCACATTCCTGCCTTGAGATGCACATACACTTGGACACCAAGAAAGAGAAGTCATTTCTTCCTACTGGGGTTGCTGACCAGGGGAATGTGAATGTGAGCCAGCAGCAGGGGACCCCTCCTTGCCTCACAGACCGGGAGTGTCTGGGAAGGAAGTGAAACCAGAGAGGAGGATGAAAGGAGAGGGGAGGAGACAGCAAGAAGGAAGTGAGGGGAGGTAGCGGAGGGGAGAAGGAGGGAGCAGGTGAAAGGTGTCCCCCTAGCGCCCTTCTTCCTGCAGCTCCTCCTTACAGCTGGGGAACTGTTCCAGAAGCCGCCTGAGCTCAACAGGCAAATAAACCCCACTGTTGAAGAAGCTGGTCTGCACGGAGTTTCTGGACAGCCTTTACATTCCCAGAGTCTGATGGACACAGAAATGACAGGATTTCTTTGCCCCACCCATCCCCTTGGGGCTGTTTGGTTTCTGTGGTTAGAGGAGCTGGGCCAGAAACTGACCATTCTGTTTTTCTTGAGATTGAGTGAGGTTCTGACATAGGTGATGGCCTCGAGCTGGTTAAATTGATCAAGGGCAAATCTACAAGACACTGGACGTGAGGGCTGGCCAGGGGCCCAAGCGATGCGAGTACCTCAGGACTGGCGGAATAGGGTGCTCCCCGCTCTGCCCAGGCTCCAGCTCTGAAGAATGCAGATTTGGGACCCTGGACACCTCTGGGATGGGGACCCGGTGAGGCACCTCTCAATGGCTGTGCGGGCAGCAAGTAGTGGGGGAGGCTGAGGAGGGCAACACAGAAACGGGGACAAGGCAATCAGCTGGTCACTAGGTGTATCATCCTCGTTGGGGGTGGGGGTCAGTACTCAGACATTCTAGAAATAACCAGGAGACACTTTGAGGATGATCAGGTGCTGGCTGGTGAGGTTCCTGCCGCAAATAGGAAATATACAGCCCTATGTTGTAGGTACAGGCTGGGGAAGCGGACTATCTGAGTTACATAGAGACAACTCAATATTGGATGTGTGGGCATTCTTCTGCCTTCCATGAGCACAGATGATGCAGAGTGCCATGAATCCCGGCAGCTAGGCCACAGACTCAGAGGGTTTTCAGTCTGCTGGTGCCATGGGGATCAGACCTGAGCCGGGTCAGTTTCAGAAAGAGAGAGGAGGTAACTCTTTGGATCATTTCGGTGACAGAACAGAACAGAGCCCCAGGGTTTCGTGCTCAGCTCCAATCAATCACAGGAGAGACAATCCAGCAAAACACAGCCTCCGGTGTTTTCCCAACCTGCACAACTAAATCAGAAGCCCCCACAGCCTGGTGAGCCCTGCGGAAGGTGAACATTCTGAGAGCCGAGCTGTGTTTTTAGACACATCTTTACATGCAAATGCTCACAGCATCGTCACTGTCTGTCACCAACAGCGTGAACAGAATGCGGATTCTGTGCTCCGGCAAAGGCCATGGGGGCTGGGGCTAGAGCTGCTGCTTATGACGGTTCCCCTCCAAAGATACATTCAGACGCGCTTGCTGAGTCCTGGGACTTCTGAACCTCTGTGTCCCCAAGGAGCAGCTCAGGGTGACTGATTTCCATTGGACCGAGGCTGCACCGAGGGGACAGTGTGTATGGATCAGTATTCTAGTCACTCTGGACAGATATTTCAATTCTTCTCCCGAAGGGGAGAAATACCATTTTCCTGATTCTTAAAGACCTCCCAGTGGGTCCTCCCCCTGCAGACACATGACGGGAAAGATTCAGCCCAAGGCGAAACATAAGGGACTGCTTCTGGGAAACGGAGTCGACGGTCTGAGACAAGAGCACAGGTGTGTGAGAGCAAACCACGGGAACGGTCGCTCCACACACACGCCCCAGGTGTGTGTCACCCACAGGGTGACAGGGCAGAGCCCTGCAGGCCACCACAGGGAGGTGCACTGACTTCAGGTAATCCTAGAGCAGACAAGGAGGGGGGTATGTCTGCGGCTCCATGAAGATGAAGCCCCCGGGGGGCCCTGTGCAGGGACTCCATGGGGCTCTCTGGAGGGCACCCCCAGAAAGAGGCGGCTGGAACTGATGTCAAAGAGGCAGCAGAGAGGAAAGAAGAGAGCAACTACCTACCTGCCAGGCCTCGGAGTCTCCTCCAACACCCAAGGGCAGAAACCACCATCAGCACGGAGCAGAGGAGCCTGGGTCCAGGGAAGCTCCCCAAGTCACACCACCGGCCTCCCGGCCCAGGAAACAGCAGGGCCAGCCGCATGGGGCGCCAGCGCAAAGAGAGCAAGGGGGCACAAGGGCCTGGCCTGGCTGCTTCTCCTGGTCTACGAAGTGTTTGGGTGACTTTCCAAGAAAGCAAGGAAAATGAGGGTTCCGTGAATTAAAACCTCAGCGGCCCCCATGAAACGGGCCTCCTGGTCCTCGGGCCCTTGCTTATTCCCCACCCACATCCACACTGGCTCAGTCATGTGACCAGCGTGAGCCAACGGGACACTAGCCAGCATAGTGCTAGCAGAGGCTTGATTAGCACGTGCTCACTGGGGCTCATCTCGAGGAAGACAAGCTGTGTCCCGAAAGGGCTGGGCTACCGTGTGTTGAGAGGCCACGTGGAGAGAAACCTTGGCTCGCTAGAGTGCTTTGCAGTCTAGCTACGCTCCCAGCCGATGCAGCCGCAAGAGAGACTCAGCTGGGCAGAAAAGAGCTGCCCAGCTGAAGCCTGTCAACCAAGGAATCATGGCAAGTAAAGTTTGGAGGTACTATATTACCCAAGCAGGAGATAAACAAAGGGACTGAAGGGGAGCCCAGGAACTTTGCACATCATGCCCAGCCCAGCCACAGGAGAGGAACCTCACCCGCTCACCCCAAGAAGGTGACTTAACTCCAAGGACCTCAATTAACAGCGCCTTAGGAATGCAAGTCAGCTGGTGTTCATAATACGGGCACAATCGGGGTTCCCAACGACTTAGATCGACAGAAAGAAACCCTGTCTCTGTCCACCAGTAGATACCCCCAAAACAGCGCTGGCCTTCTTCTGGAAGGATGACCCCGGTCAGGGCAGCCCTCCCCTTCGCTCATGCATGGCAGCGTGTGGGGTGCCCAAAGGATGCTGTGGACTCTGGGGGCGCTGGGCAGGCTGCAGGCTCCCTGGAAGGAAAGGAGGCGAGTCCAGCCACAGTTAAGTGGATTGGTGAGATTTTAATAGAAGCGGTGGACAACACAGAGGTGATGTCTCAGGGTAGTCAGTGAATCACTGCCAGCGGACAACGATAACACGCCCTTAGGTTTCCAACCTTACAGGTGTCAGAGCAGTTTCACATCCTTTACCTCTTCTAATTAAAACAACAACCCAGCAAAGTGGGCAGAGGAGAACTCATTATCGTCTTTGCAAAGAAAGAATTGAAGTAGCTCAGGGATCCCACTGAGTAGAACCACCAGGAACTGGAAGTTCAGCCCCTGAGCCCCGTGAACTGGCCTGGGTGCAAGGGGGGTGCCCATGAACACAGGTGAATGGGAAGACTGCCCTTGGGCTGGACCCCAAGTGTCCAAGTGTGGATCTCCAAGTATGGCAGCCTGGGGGAGGAAGGATGTTCCTTGCAGGGCATTTCTCCATGTGTTCTAGAACTCCCTGCCTCAGGAGGACAGCTGTCCTCCTACCTGGGACACTCATTAATGATGTACATCTACAGACTGGAGTGGGGCCTAGCAACCTGTATTTCAAGATGCTCCCAGGTGACTCCAAGGGTCCATCGTGTTTGAATACTAACGCCGCAGAGGGCCCCTTGCCGCATGGCATGGGTATCAGGTTACTTGACTGGTAAGAATGGAAATGGGGCCGGGGACTCATGGTCCAGTGCTCTCACTAACTCTCCAGTCTTCACCAAGGAGGTGGGACTGATCCAATATTGGAAGGCTCTCTGAGATTTGGGCACGAAGGAAAGATGTAGGGTAAAACGTGGGAGGCACCAAGAAAAAAAAAAGGTTGGGGTGAATAACTCAATCCCAGTCTACCCTATGCTTCATATCCATTAATAAACATCATTATGAGGCAAACAGGCATAGCAAAGGGACAGGAAACACTAACAAGTGTTAGGCATAGTAATGTTCTCCAGGGTCTTGTCTCGTTTCCTGGAGGTGAGGAGATGTCATTCTTGCACTGGGGCATGGGCGGGGACTCTGCCCACTCTGTCCTGGGGTCTCCAGATTCACCTGATGTCAGACAGCAGAGCTCAGGTGGACCACCTGCCCGAGTGGGACAGCAGGTTTCCCGGGTGCCCTGGCATCAGACCTCCTCTGCGGGGCTGCTCATCCCCCATGTGGGCGGCTCCTGCCCATGGAGACAGGTGCAGGAGCGAGGCACCCACGATGCACAGTGAGTGCGCATGGGGTGGGAGTAGGGGCGTCCTCTTCTCTTGACCTCACAACTAAGGTCATCATATTTGAGACCCATCTCTTATTTCTTATTTTCACCCTTTCCTTCTCTTGGTGATGGAACCAGAGCCACTTCCGGTCTTTATCCAGAGGAAATGTGCTGTTTAAGTGTGCTCATAATTGGAGCTGGTAATCTGCTCCTTAATTCTCAGCGTGTTTCCCCCGCTCGCTCACGGAGCCCCTTCCTGCCTCCTGTTCTATTTTCATCCTGGCCTTCCCAGGTGGGGACTCCTTAAAGGGGCCCAGCTGGCGTTCTATCTTTTTCCTTTCTTTCTAAATGGCCCTCTCAGAGCCCAAGTGTGGGCCTTTTCCTCCTCATGGTTCAGATCGAGGCTCTGATCAAGGGCTCTGAGGGGCCAGAGAAGCACCTTCCAAGAAAGGACACTATTTTGGGAGTTTGGACAGTGGAAAGGCCCCGCCTACTCACCCTCTGGCTTAGCAGAGCCCAGCTAGGACCCTCCCGCCTGTGGGGGAGGACAGACGTTCTCTCTGAAGCCAAAAATGGTGAGTGTCTCTTCCACCCTGGCTGTCCTCTCAAGTGGGTGCAGAGAGGGTGGAAAAGTGTCCTCGGTGACATCATTGGCGGTGCCATTGTGAATCAGAGCTCTTGGCTCTAGGACTCCCAACTGGGCCCACTCCCTTCCTCTCTCCAGGGCCCAGCCCCACCTCCAGCCTGGGCAGGGCTGGGGAGCCAGGGTGCTCCCGAGGGGCTGAGGGAAGCACGTGAGGAGCAAGGACCTCAGAGAGGGGAGAGAAATAAAAAAGCAAATGACTTTTGCTGTTTCATTTTATACCGTTCTTTTTTAAAAATTATTATTCTCATTACAAAAGTAAACCGGAGCCGCTGGAGAAATTTTTCCAAAACCTCAGCACTCAGAAGCAAATGAAAATTGTCTTTAATCCCAGGGCACAGAGATAGTTACTGGGGGTGCCTGTGGTTGGTTCCGCGTATTTATATCAGCCTTCACCCACAAGCTCGAGTGGACAAGGACTGTAACCTTACTTTTCCATTAGCCAGTCTCTGGGAGGAGCCCACCCCACTCTTCCTCTGAGGTGGTAGAGATCTCAGCTCCGGATGCCCACACCCACTCACCTGACACCGTGCTAAATTCTGCGGGCTGCTGGTAAGTGGGCGATCGTCCCATACACAGCCTTCCCCGCGCTGGCATCCGCCAAGCACCTGCTGTCCTATCAGCTTCCTAAAGGTCAGTCCTGGAAGGTGCTGTTGCGTCGACCTTCACCCCCATCCAGAAGACATCCTCCGACGCCTCCACACGGCTTGCGCGTCCTCCCTGGAACACTGGCTCAGAAGCTCTTCTTCTGTCTTCAAACCATGTGGGAGCCAGAGGAAACTAGCTGTGGCCCCTTGGCACTTCCCGGTAGACAGAGGTGGGTTTGCAGAAACTATTCTACCTTCTTGCACCCGGTGTGGCAGGGGGAGCCAAGCCATCCATACTCTGAAAGCTGCCTCCCTGGGGCTCTATCCAAGAAAGGTATTTATTATCTCCTTCTGTACCCTGATCCTCAAAACCATCCCTTGTTCCTGCCACCCCCCTCAAGGCAGAGAGGTCTCCTTGTCTCCCAACCAACTTCCCACTTCACCCTGCGCCAAGAGCAGGAAGGTCTCCTGTGACGTCGAGGATGGGAACGTTTGCCTTTACACAGCGCTACCGTGTAAGGTGGAGTGGTATACGCACTGCACAAACACGTGCCCCTGAGTGGTGAGGATACAGCAGGAGGCTCCCACCTGCCCTGCCCTGACAAGAAGAAAAGTGCCTTTTTATAATTCACCCAAAGCTACCATACGTGGCCGGCACAGCCCTGCCCTTAGTCATGATGTCTTGTTCCAAACCTTACACCCAGGTCTAGACTCGTGAAACTCAAAAGCCAGCCATTTGACTCCTTTGTGAGTTGAGTCCTGCACTGTTTTCCCTTCCCTGAGGCTTCTCATGTCAGGCTGAGTGTTGTCTCCGTCTGCAGGCAAGAATCATAGGTGTCAGGAGATGCCTGACGATATCACACACACCCACACACATGCACACGCACACTCCCAGCTCCAATGTCGGATTTGAATCTTTGGGTTTGAGGCCAGAACTTCAATTTAAAAATCTCCCCCAGGTAGGGATGCCTGGGTGGCTCCGACTCCTGATTTCAGCTCAGGCCATGATCTCATGGTTCGTGAGTTTGAGTTCCGCATCGGGTTCTGCACTGATGTGGTGTGGAGCCTGCTTGGGATTCTCTCTCTCTCTCTCTCTCTCTCTCTCTCTCTCTCTCTCTCTCTCTCTCTCCCTGTCTCTCTGCCCATGCTCACTCTCTCTCTCCCTCTCAAAATAAATAAACTTAAAAAAAAAAAAAAAACTCCCCCGGTGGGTCTGCAGGGGGTCGAGGAGAAGCCGCGCCATGAGGAGAACCTGAGACCCAGTCCCTGGAGCACACAGCCCCACAACCCTCAGCTCCCCTTGGAGGGGGTGCTGTGCAAGGGTGGTGTAGGCCATTACGTTTCTTGCCTCGGCGGGTGAATTCAGTGGGGCTGGATGGTGAATGGTCCTATCTCAGAATGCCCTTGACCTCCCCCCCACCCGCCACGAGCATCTCGTTTTTTTCTCTATTTGGCTCCAGTTGAGATGCTGAGAAAATCCACATCACGCCATCTCTGGGGGAGATGCACCCTAAAGGCTTTCGTAAAGAAGAGCCACATGACTGGAGTCATTCAGCCCACTTCCCTCATCCAGCAGAGCGAGCCCATGGCAGCCTCCTCAGGGGGTGGTGGCAGGAGCCCCTTTCCGAGCCACAAGGGGCTGCGGGGACCACATGTGCCTCGCCTCCCCAGAGGATGGAGGAAGCCTGTGGGGATGGAGACATCCCAAATTCTGACCTGAAAACCCAACCCAGTAGGAGAGCAGGTCAGATTTCTATCGCCTCAGCATAAAATGGCAATGCTAATGTGGTTTCCAATTTCGGTTTTAAAATGCCACTTAAAGGACAGCGTCAGTTCCCTCACTTAAGACTTTTTTAAAATAATCACATTTCCTCATGAATCAGGCCGTGGGCATATCTGTCCTTCCTTCCCTGTCAAGAACTGGCAGAGCAAAAAGGATATTTTCTCAGATCTTTTCATAAGCAGTTGCTGCTTGTTTGGTCTGTAGGTCTTTCTCACTCCTACCCGGCACCCTCTGTCCCTCCTGCCCACGGCCTTGGCCCTGGCCCAGGAAGGCCCCCGCCTCTCCCCTGTGGGGGCACATGGTACCCCCAGTGACAGAGGTGCAAGAAAGACCAGGACAGAAGTGGCCAGGGGCAGGTTTGGAGCAGGGGTAATTGGACTGTAGGGAGGAGTTTATCCAGAATTAAAATTATAGGGACCCCTCACGGTTTTATGGGAAAGAAACCAAGTTGTTTAAAAACAAAAACAAAATGAGATCCTTGAGGAAAAGAAAGAAAACATAATTTCAAACCCTGAAAGGAATATGATCCCAAATATTGTCAATTTGGATTCTCCCCCCTCTTTCTAGGCAGGAATGGAACTCCTTCCCTATAATTTTAAGTATAGGTGGGGGGAGGGACATGAAACTTGAATGTTGTCAAAAGGACATCTCTCCTTTGCCACCTTCCCATTAACTTAAGATGTGACTTCAGAATTTGTGCCCATGAAGACAGGGTGGGCAGAAGGCCCAGGCCAACGGCCAGGGACCCATCGAGAGTCTTCTCTGGAGGATCGGGTTTGCAGGCTTGGCCTGGTCTTTGCGGAAGGAGGTGAGCAGGGAAGGGGTCAGGCCTCTGACGGCCCACGGCCCATGCAGGACTCAGCTCGGGAGCGGGATCCAGAGGCAGAACTCAAGCCCGCACCTGCTGCAGCACCCCCACCTGGCCCAGCTCCCCAGAGCCCGCCCAGGGTGCTCACTCTGTAGGCAGCTGAGAGAAGGATGTAGTGATGACAGGAGCAGGTGACACCCCTTCCTGGGGCAGGTAGGGCCCCAGCCCCAGGGCTTCTTGAAGCTGCACAGCTGCAGGCCTCAGCCATGCGTGAGGCCACAGGTGCTCCGGAACACTCCACATACCTCCCAGGTATCCGCTCAGCTGTACCTGAACCATCAGAAGGTTGAGTCCAATGGCCCTTACCAGTCCTTCCTTTGGGGCACCCCCCGTCCCTCCTGTTTCCCACACCCCAGACATCAGGCATCCCTGACCAGTTGGAAGGAGAACAGTCCCTCAGCTTGTCTCTTCTTGGGAACGCTCAGCCTCACAGACCTGGGTCTGCAAGAATGGAAACACCTCTTCCCACCACCTCAAACATGCTGCGGGCAGCATCTCACTTATCAAGGCCTCAAATGCGCTGCATCTACCCGCCAGGCCTTATTTGAGCTCTAAAGGGCTCCGTGTAGAAATAATAAAGGAGGCTGAAAACAGGAATGTTCTAGAACAACCACCCAGACTGAAGGGAAGGCCATAACTTGAGTCCATGAGCTGACTGATGTCAGATGTGTCAACTTTCTATCACCAGTGTCCTGTCCAATTCCTAGCAAGGGGTGGGAGAAGAGGAGAATTCTAAATGGTTACTGTTTGCCTCCAAGATGACTCTTATTTCCTTCTTTACCCTGGTCTGTATTTTCCACATAACGACCAAACGCTACTTTTATAAGCAGGATTAAAATAAGAGGGAATGAATTTTACTTTACAAAGGTCATTGGGAGCCACTGTAAGTCGTTGACTCTGGCAGTGACCTGAAGATAATCTGGGCTCGTGCTGGCAGGGAAGGGCACCCAGGACGGATGGAGGTGGGTCTCCTTTGAGGTCAACGAAGCTCGAGCTTGCGGGCCCTGGCTCATGTTCACCTGGTCAGGCATTTTTGTAAAATTTGCAAAGGTAAGGCATTTTATGAGGTAAGACTACTGTCTTCCTCTACAATTCCCCTCTACCACCCTGGTCATTCCCAGGAACACGCCCACCACCCGCTCTCCGGGCTCACTCGTGCCAGGATGGGAAGGTACAGGATCAGGGGTGGGGGTGAGGTGTTCCTAAACAGCTGGTAGCAGGAAACATAGCTAAGGAAGGGAACTGAGGAAACGTAGGGCGCCAGAAGCCAGTCTGGATTGTTCTTCCACAATTGCTTTGGATCTTTGTCAGCTTTTCAAAATTTCTAATTTAGGGACACCTGGGTGGTTGGTTAAGCGTCCAGCTTCATTCAGCTCAGGTCATGATCTCGCGGTCCATGAGTTCGAGGGCCACATTGGGCTCTGTGCTGACAGCTCAGAGCCTGGAGCCTACCTCGGACTCTGCGTCTCCCTCTCTCTCTCTCTGCCCCTCCCCCACTCATGCTCAGTCTCTCTCTGTCTCTCAAAAATAGACATTTAAAAAAATAAAATTTGTAATTTATTTTGATTGTTTCTCTAAGTAAATACTCACTTTAAAACCTCATTTTGTGCTGTCATTCTCAAAGACAGCCCCTAAGATGCACAAGGGCCCCACAAAACCTTGCTCTACCCCTGAGGACAGGCTGCAGAAGGACAAGGAAGGGCAGGAGGCTGCTGTGATGGCAGTGTCTGGTGGTGGGGGGGCGGCTTGTACACCCACCATGCAGAAGCAGTCCCTATGGAAACGCCAAAAGCAAGAAGAGAGAGAAGGTCCAGCCGTGACACGCAGCCTGGGGCACTCATGGACCTTACATTGCTGGCCACGAAAACAAGGCACTGACTGTGGGGGGGAGGGTATCTGGACTCTGACCTCGGCCCAGACTCAGGGACCAAAACCCAAGGACGTGACTCTCAGCCTCGGAAGACTCTGAATCTGAGGCGCACAGTCTAAACCGGCTGTAAACGGCCGGAGACTGCCTGGGTCTCACCCACCCAGGAGAGGGGAAGGGTTAGCCAGGGCCAGGGCTAGGAGAGGGGGCTTCTGAGGAGAGGTGACTCTTGCTGGGACTTCAACCCCTGGCACCTGCCTCTGCCTCCAGGCCTCCACAGCCCTCTGCAGCGGGCCAGCAGCCCAGCCCAGGCAGGGGAAAAATGACTCTACTCCTGACCACCCACGGAGCCCCAGCCCTGCCCCGATCTGCATACATCTTGCCTGACAGGCGACCACTGGCCTGGCTGAGGCAGTTTTAGTCTCAGCCTCTGGCTGCCAGGTCCCTCCCTCCTCTCCATTCTGAGATACCCCAGGAGGTTCTCCTGTACCTTATTTTTTTTATGTATTCTCAGAGAGAGAGAAAGAGCAGGGGAGGGGCAGACAAGGAGACAGCAAATCCCAGGCATGCTCCACACCATCAGCACAGAGCCCAACACGGGGCTCAAACCCACAAACCACGAGATCACGACCTAAAGCAAGATGAAGAGTCGGACGCTCAAGTGACTGAGCCACCAGGCACCCCTGACTCCTGTATCTTTAATCCACTGGCACTTCCACCAGTTAATCTCTGCCAGGTACTTCCTGGTGAACCGGAACTGACACAGGGCCCAAGTAGATTTTTCTTCTTGCCACAATCAGAGTAATTAAAGGCGATGAAGAGCCAGTAACTCTTGCATCGTGTGATTCACGCTTTTCCAACGTGCTATCTAAAATGATACTGCATCTCATCTGATGTACTCATACTCAATCTTAGGAAACACAATTCTAGAAAAGAACAAGCTCTTCCCAAATGAATTCTTGTGCCCTGGCCTCACCACCGAGTTCCAGATCTTTCCATGAAGTAGTTCTCCCTCACTGCCACAGAAGAGGTGGGTTGGGGGGCTTCTTAATGGACCAAACAGACCTTCTCCTTTGAGAAGGGGTCTCCTTGCTGCCTGTCTCTACTTCTGGGCCTGAGGCACCCGCTCTGGTGCCCAATCTCTTCCCAGCATAAACTCACAAACCGGGCACTATCTCCCCCTGGAAATACAGGGGCAAGACCAGAGGACCCAGCCAGACTCCCAGGTGCCCCTGAGCCTGGCTATGGATTCCAAACACCAGCCCTGTTCCAAGCCCTGAGGCCCCTTTTGCTACATGCTGGCTCTATCACAGCTTTGGCCTACTTCCCATTCTTGGCCACGATGGTGGCCTGTTCCTCAGCATGCAGCGACCCCACTGTGACTCCATGCCACCTGCACCGGCCGGGTCCAGGCAGCAGGAGGAATGTAGCTTCGCCATCATGCAAGCCTCTGTCCTTCCCAGAAAAGCCTAGGTGATCCAGCCCAGGGGGCGGCAACCAGTCACCGTCAGTCTCAGCAGCCCTGGAAGCTTAGTGTCCCTGTGGTCTTCTCAGCCAAAGGGACCCAGATGAGCAGATGAGGTCACAGGTTATTGGATATCAAGGCACGAACCAGTGAGACTTTGTCCAACATGTGGTCCACCAAGAGTCAGAGGCACCCACCACCTGCAGATCTAGACTGGCACCGTCTTCTGGGTGTCCCTGGCCACAACCCCAGCCAGCCCTATGGATCTTTGTCACTGACTCTCTCCATCCCGCCATCCCACAAAAGAACCTGCAGGCCCCCGGCATCAGAGGACAGCGGTTGAGACCCCCTTTCTGGGAGAAGGGCGTCTGGGAGCGTTCTCTTTGCAGCCGGCCTCTCGCGCACACCCCGTCCTTTCCCCGAAGTATTCCTCCCCACAGACCAGATGGCAACCCCATGCGGGGCCAGGCCTGACCGTGCCCCAAGCCACTTTCCACTTGGAAAAGTGCTTCCTTTCAAGAGCTGCGCTTAGCCTACTTGCTATTTAGTTCTCAAAAAACGGTCCTTCTAAAATGCAACCTTAATCCGCTAGGCACTGTGGTTGCCAAAGCCATCTGTAAACAAACAGACAAACAAATGGAAAGCACTGCCCAGGGGGCGATGGTTAAAATGAAAAGGTCTGCAAGCAAGGGTATCATCAGCATTCGTGGAGGAACACTCCACAGCCATCACAGCACACAACACACACCAAAAACCATCCCAGCAGCAACAAACCCCAGACAGCAACATTTCACCCCTGACCTTCACCCCCGCCTCTCGGTGCCGCTGAGTGGTTTAATAATAATTCCCTTCACATGCAGAAGAAACAGAAATAGCTTCCCCAAGCGCCACAGGCCGCTCAGCACAGTTGATGAAATCCTGGGGCTCTAATGCTCCCAGGCTCCCAAGTTTCCATTAAGCAGCTGCCAAATGGCTCTATCGTGGCCGGAAAGGCACCCTTGCCTCGCCTGCCTTGGTCCCTCCACAGACAGGCCAGAGGGGCGGACACGTGTGTCACTCAGCGACCACGTAATGGGAAAAGGTCGCTCTGGGGTCCCGGCCCTGCCACCTCTGCCTGTCAAAGCCAACTCGGATCCCCTTTATGATCTTTTCCGAGACTTAAATGTATGGGTACACAAAGCTCCCTTAATGGAAGGTCGCTCTGGCTTGTGTAACAAGCTGTGTAAACTTCATCTCTGCATTTACTCAGCACTAGCCTTGTTTAATTTCCTGTCCGGGGACGTTCGGGGAACGTGACTGCCCTCCCAGGGCTCTGAGCATCTTTTGGAAAAGAAGCAGTGCCCTTCCCACTTCGAGACCAAAAGACCCCCAAAAAAGGGCAAGATGCCTTCTCCAACTTTACCAAAAGGCAAGGCAGTTTGACCACATGCTTTTTTGCTGAGTTTCTCATTAGAAGTAGCCTAAGACCGAGTAGACGGGGCGCCTGGGTGGCTTAGTCACTTGGGTGTCTGACTTCGGCTCAGGTCATGATCTCATGCTTTGTGAATTCGAGCCCCACATCGGGCTCTGTGCTGACAGCTCAGAGTCCGGAGCCTGCTTCGGATTCTGTGCCTCCCTCTCTCTCTGCCCTCCCCCTGCTCACACTCTGTCTCTGTCTCCGTCTCCCTCAAAAATAAATAAATGTTTAAAAAAAAATTTTTTTTTTTAATTTTTTTTTCAACTTTTTTTTTTTAATTTATTTTTAGGACAGAGAGAGACAGAGCATGAATGGGGAAGGGGCACAGAGAGAGGGAGACACAGAATCGGAAACAGGCTCCAGGCTCTGAGCCATCAGCCCAGAGCCCGACGCGGGGCTCAAACTCACGGACCACGAGATGGCGACCTGGCTGAAGTTGGACGCTTAACCGACTGCGCCACCCAGGCGCCCCTAAAAAAATTTTTTTAAAGAGGGGACAAGTACAGGCTACAGAATGTCGGCTCCCTTGCATCCTGACCCAGCTGTGTGGCCTTGGCACATGGTGTCACTTCTAGAAGTGGCAGCTTCCTCCTTAGGGAAACGGCGGGATGCAACAGTACCTGTCTTCCAGGTCCCTGTGAGGAGAAAGATCACACCAAAGCCCAAGCCGGAGCTCAGCCTGTGGGGAGATGTCCGTGAATGGCAGCTACCGGCACCGCTCTGCCCTCGGAGGTGGTCACGGTAGGGGCGAAGTACGTGGTGAAGTGAAGTCTGGCTGCCCAGGTTCAAGCCTCAGCCCCACCACTCACAGCCTGCAAGCCCTTACAAAATGCAATATGATGCTGAAAAGCAGCAGCTGTGGGGAAGGAATGAGAGTGTCGGGGACCCCAGGTTCAGGGATTTCCCCTCCCCCCATCGAGAGCAGCGGTACCGCAGAGAGGCTCCATCCACACCAAACCCTTGGCGGACGCCCCTACTCCATGCTGGCTTCCTGGATGCTCACAGCGTGTTGCCAGAGCAGGACCAGAAATCACCTACCATAAACCCTCATCTTACAGCCCAAAGGGCTGGAGCCTGCCCTAGACTCTACTTAGGACCTATCCACTGAGCCGCCCAAACTTCCTGCCCTCGCCTCGTGTCTGACCTGATCTCACGCGTGGGGCAGAGAGGAAGTAGAGACAGCAGGGCCTTGCTACCCCCCGTACAGAGGCAAAGACAAAATTCCGGGCAAAATCCCAAACCCAACTACTCTAGCCCTGCAATTCAAGCCTCACCGAGACCCAGGGAAATAAGACAGCAGTGGCTTCACCTGGATAAAATCTCTTCCATTCAACCCACACGCTCTCCCTCCCCCTGGCTGACAGCGTCAGTGAGGAAGCCTGTTCTGCGTTCACATAATGTCCCCTGGGACCCTGCTGCCTGAGAAAAATGCTGTCCAAAATAGGTCAGGCCTTCCAAGAGAGGGGAAACCTCCCCTCACCGGAGTCGCCCACTTGCACGGCTACTGCCTCACTTTCTTGTGGTGGCCGTCCTGTGCTAACGTGGGTAAACCCCGCTCCCCTCAGAGCCAGCTTTCCCATCTGGAGAATGAGGGGTTGACCCAAGAAGCATCAGTCGGGCATCAGGGCTCAGCGTCTACACCCTAGGGGGACACTGGGCAGCTCCTCAGAACACTGGGCAGATGAGGCAGTGCTGCATCCTTCCAGGTCCTGCTGTCCCCTCCATCCCACACACATCCACCTCCTGGCCCTGGGGGGGCCCCCAGGCGACCTAGAGGGAAGCACTCCGAGCCGGAGGCCTCGCTCAGCAAGCAGTTAAACACTGTGTAGAGTCGGGACTTGGAGCCACAGTTTCGATGTCAGACAAAGAGGTTGCGGAGGTGTTTCTCCCGGGCTGAGACAGGATTTATGGGAATGAGCTCTGGCCAAGATTGGCCTTGCACACCCTGGTTTCTCGTATTGTGGCTGCGGCCAGGTGTGAGGGGCGGTGAGGGCGAGGGGGACTAACTCACTCATCTTTCCCCCTGTTCACTCAGCCAGTGCTCACCAAACTCCCCCATGCACTGCACCCCTTGATGGGATGAGAGACATAGCTATGAACTTGGCTGAGCCTGTGGGAACCTCGGGAGAGTGACCAGGCAACAGAGCTGAGACTATGGCGAGGGGTGAGGTCTCTAGGGTGCAGAACTTCACAGCTTCATGCCCCAGGCCTCTCACCCGCCTCCCGGTAATTCTGGTCCTGTTGGACGATGACAGTCCAGGCTGACCAGTGCTTCTAGAGAAGTGCAGGGGCTACCGTAGCCAGGGCAACACCTCCCATTCTAGTCTGGGGGGGGGGGGGGGCGGGGCGGGGGCTTGAACAGTTTCTCAAAGGAAGAGAGGAATTTGGACCAGGAGAACCCCTCAGTCCCCCTGACTGCTCACTTCTGTTCTGGCCACCAAGGCTTTGCCTGGAATGGCAAGGGCAGGTGGGCCATCGCCACTATCACAGCCTCCTCTGTTCCCCCCTGTGCCAGAGCAGAGCTGGCTCACAGTTTGGGAGGGGGGGGGCACATGTGCCCCCAGGGCACAGCTAGAGAGGCGCCTGGGCCCATGCAACCAGTCCCAACTAGTCTCGGAGTGCCTCTGCCACCGCCCGGGGCCTCCCCCAGAGGCAGTGTGCCCTGCCTGCGCTACCCAGCAGCCAGTGGGGCTCCGCGCCCACCCGGCCTCACCGGGAGGGAGGATATCGAGGAGAACGAAAGCAGGTGTCCACGTCCAGCCGCGCCCTGCCTCTGAGTCGGTCTGCTGTCCACAAGTCTGTTTTGCGCGTGTCTCTGTTCACAGGTCTGTAACCGTTTCTTTGCCCGTCAGTCTTTCCGTGACCCTGTTTTTCCTCCCTTCCTCTCTCTGTGTGTCCCTCTGGCCGTAAGTGATGTGAGGCCGGGCCGGGGCAGTCGCAGCGTGTCCCCTCTCGCCCTCATTGGTTGGCAGCCGCTCCCCGGGGGCAGCCGCTGTCAGTCCCGCCCCCCCTCCCGTCCCCCGCCCGGGACCTGAGCGCGCTCAGAGCCGCCTCGGAGCGCAGTCTCCTGCTGAAGACAGGAGCGAAGCAGCCAAAGCGAGTGGGGACAGACTCGCCGCACACTGGACATCTGAACAGGGACTCGCGGCTGCAGGACCGTCTGCTCCGAGACGCAGCAGCCGCGGCGGCGCCGGAGGACTCCCCGCCACCCGCCCTCGGTGCACCTGGCGTCCCGGCGCCAAGCAGGCACCCGAGCTGTGGCCGCACTCCCCGGGCGCCTCCCGCCGCCGCTGCAGCCTGGGGGAGCCCAGAGCCCGGAGCTCAGCAGAGCTGGGGGCCGGAGCCGAGAGCGCGGCTGCAAAACCGCAAGCCGGGTGATTGAGCACCGCGGGTGGCGACGGCAGGACACAGGAAAAGCCCGAGGGTCGCGCACTTGGGGCCGCCCGGCTGCGACCCGCAGGGACGGCAGCTGAGCGTGGAGGCGAGGGAGCGGCGCGGCCCCGGCTGACCCGAAGGCACCGGCTCCCGGTCAGGTGCGCGCAGCAGGGCGGGAGGGGCGCGCCATGGAGGCGCCCGGAGGCGCTGGTCCGCGCGACACCAAGTGAGGCGGCCCGGCCGGGGTCGGCGGCCTCGCGGGTCATGTACGGCGACGTGTTCAACGCCACGGCCGGCCCGGAGGCGGCTGGAGGCGGCGCGCTGGCCCTGGCGGCCACGGTCAAGGCAGAGGGCGCTTTGCCGCTGGAGCTGGCCACGGCGCGCGGCATGCGGGACGGCGCGGCCACAAAGCCCGACCTGCCCACCTACCTGCTGCTCTTCTTCTTGCTGCTGCTGTCTGTGGCGCTCGTCGTCCTCTTCATAGGCTGCCAGCTGCGCCACTCGGCCTTCGCCGCGCTGCCCCACGACCGTTCGCTGCGCGACGCCCGCGCGCCCTGGAAGTCGCGGCCGGTGTAGCTGCGGGGTGAGCCAGAGCCGGCCGGCGCAGTGTCCCGGTCTCACCCCCGGCCGCCGGTAGGAGCGGGGCAGGGCGAGCCCGACGCCGGGGGTCGCTGGCCCCTGGGCACGCCGCGCCCTGATCCAAAGACCCTTTACGACCTCGAGCGGCAAGGCGGGCGTAAAGGGAGTCGGAGGCTTCGCGGGCTGCGTAGGGTCCCGATCCCAGCAGCCGCGGGCTTCCAAGGTTCTGATCCCCTGGAGGAGTCTCTTCCCCCTCCCCGGACAGCGGGTCTAGCCGGGGTGCCTTCCTGGAAGACGGCGCGCCAGCCCAGACGCAGGAGCCTTCCCCACCGCCTGCCGACTCCCTTACTTTGCACAACGGAGGGGCAGGCATGGCTCGGCGAGAGCGTAACTAGCCAGGGGGCTGCCTAATCCAGACTCCCTGGCCGGGTGGCTGTCTTCCCGCGGCTGCTACCGCCTCTTCCACCCCTCGCCACCGAGGACCCCAGTCCCTCGGGAATCCGAGAGTGAACCCAGCCGGACTTGCAAATGATGGCCTTTGGGGGCTGCATCCCCTCGGGGAAGTGAGGGGATGCTGACTTTAAGTAGGTCTCGCTCAGGTCCAAGGGTTCAGTTTTCTTTGTGGGCACGGGAGGGGAGCTAGTCTAGAGACACAGGGTCGCACCTGCAGCACCCTGTGGTCGGAGATCCGCGTCCCGCATCTCTAGGGACCACATTTGTACAATAAAACCTCACCGAATTGGACCCAGTGCTGAGTACGCTCTGGTCATTGGTCGCGCCACTTTGGAAAGGGGGTTAAGGGCAGAGCTAGCGGGCAACACTCAAGCTCAATCTGCCTCCTACTTCACCATGAGCCAGATCAGTTTTAATGATACTTTCTCCTCTCTAGCTTTTACTCAGCGTCAATCAGGTAGTTGTTCTGCGAAGTGTTTTCTCAGAGCCCCTCTCAAAAAAAAAAAAAAAAAAAAAAAAAAAAAAAAAAAAAAAAGGAATTGGTGCCTTATCTGCAGAAAAAATTCCCTGTAAAGGCTCCATGGAGACCTTCTCCACAGGGCAGTTGCTTCCACCTGGCCCTTTCTTTTGCTCTCAGAGCCTTTTGGACCTGAACCCTTCTAAGAGCCAGTTGTAGACCAGCACCATGTGGTGATGGAAGGGCCTGAGGGCCCAGCAATGGGATCAGCTGCTCACGGCTTCTTCCCACAGTAGGCAGGGGCCAGCACTGGAGAGCATGGGGTGGGGGGGGGGGGTGGGGGGGGCAGTGCAAGGAGCAGTGGATGAATAGAGCCAGCTGTGAGGAGCTGATTAGAAAGACCCTGAGAGGGAACAGAAAGATTTGTGATAACCTTGGCCATTTTCAAAGTTAACCTAATTCTAGGGAGTCTACTTTATGGGGGTTTAAAATAGTTTCAGGAGGTACCTGGCTCAGTAGGGGCACTAGAGCTTAGAGAATGTTTCACTAAAAATAGATTTGGTAGGTTATCTGATTCAGTAGAGCTAAACCATTGGGGGGGGGGGTCACTCGGGTTTTGAGAACCTGAAGAACGCTAGGATGTTGCATCAGGCAAAATGCAGACAGGCACACAATTCCGCACACCGTTTGTGACTGATGTCTAAGGACCGAAGCTGGGGGGGATGAGGGGGTAGGGGAGACTTGTGAGGGCCAGAGTCCTAGGCCAGTGAGCGCCCAAGATTCCCTCCTGGCCCCTATCCAGGAAGCAGGACACACGAGCTGTAGACAGGGTCTCACCTGGATTAACCACATCTTGGAATGCTAACCCCAACCACCCCCTGATGGTGCTAATTCTGTGAAAACCTCACAGAACATTTTAGTGAGGTCTTTGGAAATGTAGCCAAACCTCTCCAGCCTACAGTAATGGTAACCCGGCTAATCTGCATGACCCTTGGTTGCAGAGAAGATTAAATGGAATAAATGTAAGGAAATATGAGGGCCCCTGACTGGCATCCTGAAGTGGTGCCCAGCTGATAAGAGGAACCCCTTTTTTAGCTGTGATGTGGGGGACTGGGAGGGGGAGGAGACTGTAAAGAGACAGAGTACTCCTTCTCCACATCTCCCAATGGGTACATCTAAAGGCAGTATGCAAAGTAGTCAGAGCACAAGCTCTGGAGTCTGAGCGGCCTGAAATCCCAGCTCCTCTGTTCGCTGGCCGTGGGACTCCACGCACATCATTTAATCTATTTCGGCCTGTTTCCTCATGTGTGAAATGGGTGCTCTTTCACCTAGCTCTGCAGGGTTGAAAATGAAATGTGCTAACAAACGTGAACACACCAGCTAGCATCCAGACGTTGGCTCGTCCTCTGAGCCTCAGGCTTGAGGCGGCAATGCCGAAAGGTGAAGCTGAACCCAAAACAGGATGTGCTCTCACTAGGGCTCAATGTCTACTGTGACCACACCAGTGCAAAGGCTGGTCCCTGCAAGGGAAAATAGGAGTGGATGACTGGCTTAGAGGCTGCCTAAGCTTCCCGGGCCAGCATCGGCTACAGCCAGAGAGATCCCACGAGGCGCTTGGGATCCCTTGATACAATACAGGCCCAAGGCCTCCAGAGGTTAAAGCTGAGAAGTGCTAACGAAGACGGAGACAGCTGGCAAAGTATCTCTGTCTGCTGCCTTGCACTGGTTTCGCCACCTAAATCAATGGCCTGGCCACTTCAACTACACAGGCATTTTTTTTTTTTAATGTTTATTTATTTTTGAGAGAGAGAGAGAGAGAGAGAGAGAGCACAATTAGGGGAGGGGCAGAGAGACAGGGAGACTCAGAACCTGAGACAGGTTCCAGGCTCTGAGCTGTCAGCAGAGGCCCACGCGGGGCTCAAACCCACAGATTGAGCCCCACAGAGTTCACGACCCGAGTCAAAGTCAGGCACTTGATGGACTGAGCCACCCAGGCACCCCTACACAGATACTTTTGAAATAAACTCTTAGGTAACTGGGCCTATGTAGAGATCGAATCTAGAAACCAGGCAGGGTTGGTGAGAGGGACTGGACTGGGGCTCTGCTTTTGCCAGCACTGTGACCCTGAATAATTTCATTCGCTTCTCTAGGCTAGAGATAGACTGGTTGAGCAGTAATGGGCCTAGCCCCACATTCTCCCCTGGAAAGTAGGGATGTGGCTGAGTTCATGTCTGCCCTCTATTGATACGCAGGGTAAGTGCACTACAATGCGGCAATTGGACATTTAGATGGATAGCAGGGCGGTAAGTCTGTATGCACACATCCTTCTGCCCTTTGCTCTTCCATCAGTCCCGTGAAGTCTTGGAGCCACCTCTGGAGAGCTGGACCTGGCAGGCTAGAAATATGACGGGACCCATGGCATAGGCATTTGGGCCGCTCTGCCCATAACCAGCCACTGGGAGCAGACAAGAGGGCTGAGCACAGGTTTCTGATGGGGGCTTAGGGGGAGGTAGGGTGGAAATTAGGGAAGATGCCTGCAGATGCCAGGGACCAGGGAGAAGCAGCATAGGGCAGTGACTAAGAGCTTTAGCCCTGGCACTAGGTAACCTGACCGTGGCCACCCATGCTACACCTGGATCGTGTTTCTGGATTTCCGGGAGCCTCGCTTTCCTCACCTGTAAGATGGAGATAATAACAGGACCTGCCGCAGAGGATTTTCAACATCGCATGAGACATCCCGAGGTCATGTTTGACATGCAGGAAGTGCTCTGAAGGCGAGCTGTTCTGATCATTAACCAGGATGACCATTTCAGAAGTGTTCGCAGCAGCACTAACAGCAACTGCTCTTCCTCGGTGACTTGAAGTTCTTCAAATGGGACATGCTATTGCCAACTGGTAAAGGAGCCTGCCCCTTTCCAGCAGGTGTGCCCAGAGCAGGAAGGCAGCTGTCCTTGGTCTTTTCTCTCTCTGCACATTCTCACTAAACTAGCTCCTCCACTCTGATGGCTTCAGGTGCTTTTCAAATGACTCGCTCCAGACCTGTCCCTGAGCCCATTCGATTATCTTCATTTGGACAGCTCACAGGGAACCTCAAGCTCTGAAACTCGTCATCTTTCTATAAACATTAGATCTTCCTTCAGTCTTCTCCATCTCAGTAAATTGCACCAGCACCTGGCTGCCCGAAGTGAAAGCCACAGTGGTCCTTCTTGACCCCAAACTCTTCATCTTCCCACATGCAGTCTACTACCTTCCACAAACCAGCCCACTCCATCTATCCCCTCCATCTCCACCATCGCCACCCAAATTTGAAGCCCAACATTCATTTTTTTCCCCTCTCCGATCAGAGCAACATCTGAGCCCAATGTCTGCCTCAGGCCCCAGCTTATACTCCAGTGGCTTCTCTTTGCCCTCAGGATTTGCCACAAAGCCCTAATCTTGGCCTACAAGACCCAGCACCATCTGCCCTTCCCCCCAACCCCCCTGCCCAACCACTGCAGCCTCATTTCCTCATACTCTTTTGTACTTTTAACCCCTAGGGTCTCCCTGCCTGAGCTATTTGTCTCCCCTCCCTCATCTGGCGAATGCCTTCTTATCCTCCAGGAGTAACTTAAACATCTCTCCTTCAAAAGGACTTGCCTGAGTTCTCAGAGAAGATCAGTTCCCTTCATTCATAGGCCCCAGTCAGCTCCCTTATCAGTCAGCTCCCTTATCATAGATATTAAATAACTGTGTAATTTGGAGCCTAATGCCTCTCTCCCTGCTACCAAGTAAGTTGTATGAGGTCAGGGACAACATCCACCGTGTTCACTGCTGTCTTCCCAATGCCTAGCATAGTGTTAAACACAAAATGGACGATGAGTCTTTGTTGAATGAATTACAGTGGAAAGACAGAGCTAGCAGGTAAATTTGCCTGTGGGCTCTTCACCTGAACGCTTTGCCTTTCATTTTCAGCCTTAAACTAAACTTGTACAAGATACAATATTGAGTTGAACTCTCCTTATTGATTGGCCCTTCAAGTGGCCAGTTTCCTGGAGGTGGTAATCCACAAAATTGTGAGCAACTGACATCTCCTGTCTCCATCTATGTAACACCACAGTTATTACTGGGTCTCCCGCAGAGACTAAAGAACATGCAATTTAAGTTTGTACCCTTAGCTATTTCTACTTGAATCACTCCTTTGCCCGCAGGGAAGTGGAGAGCTACTTTGTAGGATCATTCATGCTTTCTGGATTGTCTTGACTAAGAATCAATTAAATCGCTGCTTCACACATTGAGTTCCTCACCTCTTCGTGAACTTTATCAAAGATTTCCTTCTCAATGAGACCGTCCCGGATCCTTGATCTGAAACCTGAGCTACCTTGCCCAACCCTAGATGTTTCAAAGCTCCCTTTCTTCCATTTTCTCCTTAGAACTTCCCACTGCTCTATATATTTCATTGTTCTTGTTTTATGTCTCCATCGACCAGAATGAAGATCCTTGAAGGAAAGAACTTTGGTTTTATTCAGTTTACCCTACACCTGACATCTAATGTTACTCAAATGAATGAGCAAACCACCTGGTGAAATGCTCAAAGCCAGAACAAAAATAGAGACATTAAAAAAAAAAATAGGAGCAGTCTTTTTCGTAAAGTCTCCTTCATTCTTCGTTTCTGCTTCTTCTCCACCTTCCAAACTGATCCGATAACCCTAACCAGATAGGGGTCAAAAACACTCAACTATGTTATAGCTTTGCCTCCCATGCGACAGCGGACTCTCTTGCCACAGCTCTACCGCACTGCCTGGCGTAAAGCTCGACTTGTAGTAAGCACTCGGGGAGGATCTGGTGAGAGTAAGTGAATGAGCAAGCAGTATGTACCGTCTGAACTGTCATAACAAAGGACAATCCCCACCCCTAAGTTTTTCACGTAACTTTCCAGGAGAACAATTGTGTCATCCTCACCCCTTGGCTTCAGTGTCCATCTCAAGGTGGCTTCTCTAGCTCCTGCTACCATATCTGCATCCTAGCCATTGGGAACAGGAAAGGGCCAAGGAGAACATTCCCCTTGGGAGCACGGCACTGAATGGTACCTATTTCTGCATCTATCCTTAGTCACGTGACCATCAGCTAGCTGAAAGGGAGGCTGGGAAGTGTGGTTTGCAGTTGGACACAGTGCTCCATAATTGAGGATGGGGAGGATGGGTATTGGTTAACTTCCGGCAGTTTATTAAACAGACAATAAAAGGAAAATACCTTTGTTTTCGTATGAAGATCTTTGCAGTCTGCAGATCTTTACGTATACCATTTATACGTAACTAGCTGGTTTGTATTCACCATCTTCCCCCTCACTGCTCTACTTTGGCTGAAGCCAACTCTGTAAAATTTAAAGAATTTCATGTGAAGAAAATGCAATTGGGGAGTGTTTATCATTAACCTTACTAACGGATGCTGGGACAGCCCTTTGAACTCCTCTGTGCTTTTTTACCGCCTACAATCCCACATACACTCTTCAGCAAAATTAATCTTGTATTCGGAAGTACAAATATGGTCACTATGCGCTGTCTCTCAAAGGTGTTACTTGCGGTACCCGACCCAAATGCAGTTAAAGGCCTGTCCCTCATGCACAACAACTGGGGGTGCTATTATGAGATCTAAACGAGGGTGCTAAAATCAAGCTACAGGGTTTGTAACACTGCCACCCTCACAAGCCACGAGACATAAAAGCACTTCTTGGTTATTTCTCTGGTCAAACACATCCAGTAAACTGTGCCCTTCGACTTTCTGTGGGAAATATTAAGTGCCGACAGGGTAAAGCTCCAATTAACAGCGTTAGTTTTGTAGTTTCTCTAACCAACGATTCCGGGAACGTGATAACTTTGGGGCAAAGTTCAAGGAGAAAGAAGAGATATTGGTCTTAAAATTTCTGAGTCTCCAATGAGGCCTGCAAATAAGAGATCTAATATTTAGGGGCGCCTGGGTGGCTCAGTTAATAGTTTGACTTAAGCTCAGGTCATGATCTCCCAGTTTGTGAGTCTGAGCCCCCGAGGCTCTGTGGTGTCAGCACAGAGCCCATTTCAGATCCTCTGTCCCCTTCTCTCTGCCCCTCCCCCACTTGGGCGTTCTCTCTCCCTGCCCTCAAAAATAAAACACTTAAGGGGGCGCCTGGGTGGCGCAGTCGGTTAAGCGTCCGACTTCAGCCAGGTCACGATCTCGCAGTCCGTGAGTTGGAGTCCCGCGTCGGGCTCTGGGCTGATGGCTCAGAGCCTGGAGCCTGTTTCCGATTCTGTGTCTCCCTCTCTCTCTGCCCCTCCCCCGTTCATGCTCTGCCTCTCTCTGTCCCAAAAATAAATAAACGTTGAAAAAAAAAAAATTTTTTTTAAAAATTAAAAAAAAAAAAATAAAACACTTAATGTTTAATTACAACTAAAATACTTAGTGCTGAGCTATAAACCATTCAACTGAGATCACATTACATAATTGAAAAGATGAATTCTACTATGAGAAATCATAGCTTACTCTGTATTCTCATTCACTCCACAAATACTGGAGGCTTAGAATTTGTCAAGAACTGACCTAACAGTGGGGACACAGGCCTGGCCTCAGACAGCTTCTATTTCCATGAGATGAGACAGTCTCTAAACAGGGTAAAGAGATAAAATCGGCAGTATGTTAGATGGTGACAAATGCGATGAATGAAAAACTTGTTCTTTCTCCCAAACTCCCAAGGTCTTATCTTCCTTCTTTCTGACAGGCTGTTTCGAATCCCAACTGGCTTCAGCAATCTCATTAAAATACCTGGTCACTTCGGCAATCTCATTAAAATACCTGGATAGCTAGGCTTGATGTACATTTTGCAAAAAGTCTGCCATTCAACAAAAGAAGACAGTTAAGAGAGGACAATATTCTCTCGGGCATATCAAATCCAAGAAACGCTCTCGAACCAACTTCTGAGAATTCTTTCAAAAAAGGAAGTACAGCTCTGTTCACAATCAGCTCAATTTTTGCCAAAGAAAGAAGACGAAATGGAGGGCGTCTACCCCAACAGGTTAGAAGGGTACACGTGCTACAACACGTATATATGTACCAATTAGCTACTGGTTTGTGGTTTTTTTAGTTTATCCTTTTCTGTACTGTTAAAACCCTCGGCATGGAGCACAGACAAAAATAGTATTTAAAATGAAGTAACATTTGAGGCGCCTGGGTGGCTCAGTTGGTTAGGCGTCCGACTTCAGCTCAGGTCATTATCTCACGGTCAGGGAGTTCAAGCCCTGCATTGGATTCTGTGCTGACAGCTCAGAGCCTGAAGTCTGCTTCAGATTCTGTGTCTCCCTCTCTCTCTGCCTCTCTCCCCGTTCACACCCTCTCTCTCTCAAAAATAAACATTAAAATTTTTTAAAAAATAAAATGAAATAAAATAAAATGAAGAAACATTAGGTGAGATTTTTATTGGATAGAGAAAGGGGTAAGAGATAAAAACAAAAGTATGAGGAGCTTTCAAAATAGATCCCCGAATATCCAAAAACTGGCTCAGGAACCGCCTCTCACAGAAATTTTACACACATCCAGGTGACACCATACAGATAATGAGCCTTGGCCACCAACCTGCATGCCCCCTCCACCTCCCGTCCCACATACCCTAATACGGAGATGGTTACAAAAGCGACCAACAACTCTCCCTTTTGATACCTTCCCTGTAGTCCCACCCTCCTTTCTTTAAACTACAACCACAGAGTGACTTAGATCAAGGGAACACACCACCTTTTAAAAAAATCAAATCTTTATTAATAATAGGCTTACCAATTCAACAAATATACAGCAGTAGTTAACATGTTAAATTGAGGAACTTTAAAAAAAAATGCTTCCTTCTTTGAACCATATATACTCCAGAGCTCTAAGTACTTTCTTATAAGCTTGCCCTAGCCTACTGACAGCCTCCTTATAAATATGTATAAAATCGGAACTGCATCGCCACTGCTGTAAATGTGGAACAGCATTAGCTATTGAGTGTCATATCTGAAAGAAAAATGAAGCAGTTGTCACAGCTGATCCCCTCATCACCTGAACTGTTTGGGCTGCAGCAATTTGAAAACTAATTATCTTAAATCAGAGAGAAGCCAACACCTCTCACTGTTCAGTGAAAGAGTATGCCAGAACAAATGCTTTTGAAAATGCTTTAAAAAAATGTTTCCAACACAGCCACTGAAGTCACTACTAAATACCTTATACTTAAAGTAAAAGGGCATAGGGCACTGATTTGCAGAAATGGATTCTTTTGATGAAGGCTTTTCTCCAAAAAGAAAAACAAGAGCTTTTGGATTTATTCTTTTGGGTTGAAATAGTTAGTGTTTTTCTCCTGTTCTAGTGGGGAGCACAAAAGATTTACACCATCCTCTTCTAATTAGAATGAGGTTGCACTTCTCCTATATACAACACAGTGGTGGTAAAAGTATGTACTCAGTGGGGCTAAAACCTCTGATTTAAAAAAAAAATTTTTTAAAGGAGAAAATAATAACAAAGTCACCTGGCAAGGTGGCTAATCAAGGGTTGATCTACTGAAGTCAAGCAGCATCAGAAATAATTCCTGTCAATTAAAGAAGAAATACAAGAGATAGTAAGAATAAAAATATGAGTTCTTATGTGCCAGGCACTGATCTAAGTACTTTATTTGTATTTTCTTTAATCTTTCCCAAAATACTATACAGTAGACTTTCACTTTACAGATCAGGAAACTGAGGTACAGAGTGGTTAATCAACTTGCCTAAAGGCACAAAGCGAACAGAACTATTAGGCCCAGGACTCCCACGGAGGCAGGCAGAACCCATAGCTACTACTCTACCTCCCAATCATGCAGTCAAGACCGCTCATTTACAGATAGATCTACAGAAGGGAAACTAGCGGTTAAATGAAAATACCCCAGACTCTAGATCTAAATACTTCTTCAAAATCCAACTAAACTACACTAAGCTAAACAAAGAAAAACACATCAACTCTCTTACAAACAGAATGAAGAAACACTACATTCTGAGCCAATCTCCCACCGAGGAAGGAGGCATGGTATATCCATTTCCTATTGTTAGCGCACACAAACAGATAACACAGCCAGTCACAGCGACTGGTCAACTCACCCTTTTTACAAGTCCATTCAGTCAAAGACGTTAGGTCAAAAGAAAGTACCGAAAGAAACCCCCTTCCCCCCCAACACACACACACACACACAAAAAGACCCAACAGACACATAAGCAGGTTTTGAGGTTTATTAAAATAAAGTATTAGCAAACAATATGCAAAAACAAAGTTCTTAAGAGTTATGGCTTTGAAAAAGCACAGTATAGTAAAACCTAATACATTTTTATAAGTATCAAAAAGGTAACAGAATTGAAGCATATTGCTAGAATTTCATTTTCTACCACATAAACAGAAGCAGAACAAGAAGCGGACCTATACTGCAGCCACTGGTTTGGTCTTTATCATCTGCATATGAGTATCTTTTTAAGAGAAGATGGGCAGGTACACACATACATCCAGTTCTCATGATTACAATCCGATCCAATTTTAAAATAAGTGATCCTTAAAATGCAATTTTAACCAAACAGATTAAGAAGACAATAGCTTGCCCAACTATTATCTTCAAGAGTCCCTACATATAAAATACTTCATGAATAAATCAAAGCAACATTATCTCCAATGATATTAGAAAGGAATATCTGACTCTAAAAATGTTTTCTTTATAAGGAAAGTGGGATTGTTTGGCCTCACTGTAGTTTTATTATAGTTAATACCAGCTAGTATCAAGAAGGCACTACTTATTAATGGGGGGCAAGAATCTACCTGTACACAAAATTCTGAACTTTTTAATAACAGTATTCAAATAAATCCTTAGAGGACAATGGTTTATAATGATTGCCAACAATTTCAAGAATTGAATTATTTGGATGAAAACCATGCACACCTTTTTCACTCTGCCATGAATGACAGAAGAAACCTACTCTATGGCTGGATGTTTTCACCCAAACATCCCATCATTTGTTTAACAGCAATTGCTACCAGCAAATATTGTATCACACGCTCTTACTTTAAAAAAAAAAACTGCTCTCATTGGTTTTTACAAACCATCCAATTTTAGGGTAACACTTCAGTTGTAACACAGTTGTATTTTAGAAGTTAAGTTTCTATTGTGAATAATCCAATAAAACCAAGGCTTGATAAACACTGTTACCTCTCATAATTAGGAAATGCTGAACTATAACCCAGTGAATTCCAAAGAACTGTCCAAGCTTCTGTCCAGCAGGCAAAAGTCTTTACGCAGAAGAAATGCCTTGAATTCTCACTTTCCATACATGCATCTTCTGTGAGAAGAAAACCTCTCCCAAATCCCATCTCTATCAAAGAGGAAAATGCTGCTGCTCTGGAGGAAATGGGTCTCAAATAAGAGCCTGCCCCCCAGAAAGCTGCCCTAGTTAGTATCTCAAGAGACCACCCACAAACCAATGTATAGGAAAACTACCTCCCAGAAAAATCACCAAACATGCCTGAAACCACCATGCTAACTACTATCTTAGAAGATCCTTGCTTATCTAGCTGATGGGTATGAAGAGAACACATATTTATATTCCTACCTGAGAGAGTGAACAAGGATTTAAGTAATACAACAAAGAAGGGCTCTGATCCTCTTAAAGGTTAACAGATCCAAAACTGAAGTCATCATCGGAAGCTCAATTATCCAGAGTCTTCCTTCTTCAGTAAGTATAAAAGACATTAACGCATTTTAAGTGGGGAAGTGATAACGATTCAAAGGAACACTGAGCAAACAACCATAAAGAGAATAAAGAAATGGATCCAAGCTGGCATATCAGATGTTTTCTAGAACAGAAATAGAGTACTTAAACAGGTACCATCAGACTTTCTGGAGGTTCTCTGCTACTGGCAGGAGTTCATATTCTCTACAAATCTTCTCCTTCAACAGAACACTGTGACAGAACTGTTTCCCACAGGTTCCCTGTGAGCCCCAGTTCTCATCTTGACAAGAGATTTCAGATGGGACCACGTCTTGATCATTTTACATCTTAAAAGGATATCTTACTCTCAAATGTTATGAAAAGTATCAAGTAGCTACATCCTCTTTCTATACTATTAGGTATAGCTCACTGAACTACCTAGGAATCTTACTGTGGATTTCAACTAAGAAACCCAGCCAATTCTATTACCATAGGTTCCTTACATAATAATAAAATGTGAAAAATGATTTATATTCTGATGTATATACTTGACATTTTGATTGATGTCTTAATCTCTAAAGAAAAAGTGTTAGCTTCAGAAGATCAATAACATGCCTAATAGTTTACATTCTAAAATATAAGCCAGGCAATACCAAACAGACCATAATACTTCATTATACAAACACGCTGGTCCAAATGCAACTCTTCAATTGTTTTTCCAAATATCTTTTTCTTGGGTTAATTCATTACTCAGATGAATTTTCATTCTATTTCTCTTTTTGCATTTACCAACCTGGTTGTAATTTTATTATTCCCAGGCTCTACTCTTTTCAGCTTGCAAATATTAATATGAAATGTCTGATTGTTCTAGTGGTGATGTTTTCATAAATTTGACCATGAAACATTCCAAAGTCTAAATAAAAATTTAAAACTGTAATTTTCTGAAATGGTTTCTTTCAGAAGTGTCTTCATTGGTCAGAATTTTAGTTTTTAAAATCTCACTGGCAATTTTTACTTCCCATCCATAGATTTTGGACACACCCGGGAATTACAGAAGCAACTGCATAAAATTTTCAGTTAAAATCCAGGGGTATATAGTTAATGACTTTTAGTTAAGACCACAGGCTTCTACTCTTCCATGGAACTCTGAACGGTCAATAGCTTCAGTAATGACCTTCATGAGACACAACTCCTTAAGGAAAAGACAGAAAAGACCAATCGCATAAAATCTCAACAACTCTAAAGACCATAACATGAATAAAAACAATTTTTAATGAAATCAATTGAAAACATCAATAAAACAATTCAACAGTTTCCACCAGTTCAAGTCCATGGAAGTTGACTACACGTATCCGTCATTCAACCTGGGTGGTTTCTTCCTACACATTTGTTCCAAAGATTATGCCATAAGCCTGGTAAGTAAAAGAACGACATAAATAGCTAGGTTCTAACACTAGGCAAATAATTCTCTTTCATGTGGCTGACACAAGTGTGGAAGATTAAGAATGCAGGTCACGTAAAACTTACTTATGTTGAAGGCTCAGGTGACTGTCAGAAAGTATCCTTTGACCCAGCAAAGGACTGTGAGCTGAAACATATATGGCACTTCATCTGACAGAACTAAAGCCATCCACTGGCTGCACTTTGTAAAAGCAATAAATAATGTCACAGAAAAAAGGAACTGTATTCTCCTTTCCTCAAAAAATGCAGAAAGGGCAAAGGAGAGAAAGTCAAACCAAACTAGCACTTTAAATAGAAGACTGACATGGCTCCATATACTTTCAAAAGGCACCAGAAAATAGCTTTCTCTGAGAGGTAAATTAGGTCACTTTTTTTCAAAATAACATCTTTGTTCTCATGCCATAACCAAGTGTCCATTTGGCTGCTCTCTAGAAAGAGAGGTTAAAAGTCCTTCCTTCAAGCATGACTGAACGAACAGGTATTTTAGAGTTTTCGTGTCTTTCCTCTCCGAGGACTAGTGTTCTGGGACATTAGCATCCATGCAAGTGCTAATAAATGGGAAAAAACAGAGCATACGTGGGAACTGAGAGAATAGTCTGCATTCTCTGATACGTGACTATTTCAAAACCAACTATCTCAACAACCACTGCTTACTCGTTTAAGTACCAGACCAGCAGCCCCAACCCAGGGTCAGACCGAAGAGGTTCTTACGGCTAACGCACACAGGTCCTTTCCTTACTAGGGGCAACTGACGCCAGTAAGAGCAATGGGAGGAGTGTGTGACTTTCCAACACAAGTGACACCCAGAGAATGGTAGGCAATTAGAAAGGCACCTTACATTGGAGCTACAGAATAACAGTCTTATAAACTAGGTCGAAAATACAAAAAAGGTAGAAAAAGTCTAACTTCCTACAACTGTAATCTATAAACCGCAGTGTTTGTTAATACAAAAGGGGTACCAAGTAAGTAAGGATGAGCATCGAAGTCCAAGTCACTTGAGTGTGTTACACAAAAGGTTACACTAAAAACTGTCACCCATCAAAGTGCAAAACAGAAGATTAATGCATGTCAAAGTTAGAGTTCTTGCAACAGTGGCCAAAAGTAGCCAAGCTGAACAAGGCCGCGCATGCACTAGCTATAAAGTAGTACTCGGGACAGACTCGGAGTAAATGACATATACTGGAGATCTGGTGTTTACAATAATTTTTCTTAAAAAAAGGAAACGTTTTACAAAAGATATACTGAATGAAGCCACAACAGACTGACAAACACTTAGCTGTAGTAAATGTACATTTTATGACATCATCTAGAAAACTATCACTTTGCTTTTACTGAACACTACTTGTGAGAGCAGTGCATAGTGTTCCTTCAAACAGAAGATTTTTTTTTTTATAGTTTCTTTTCAGCTCCTACCACATGCTTTCAGAAAACAACGAACTATACTTTCTTAACACTGGTAGGACAAAGAAACTGGAAAAAGTACATTTCCTGTAGGGTTAAAAGTAGAAGGGAAGAATTTTCACCACATACTTTCTTTTTCTATTATAATTTTTCATGTGACGCATTATATTTTTCCAAGAAACTGAACAAATAACAGGTTGTTGGGGCAATAAGGCAAAATTATGTTCCAGTTTAAGATCAATGCCAAACCTGTGAATTTGGGGTACAATACTTCTACTTTACATTTTTCACAACACTTTTGAGAGTTAATCACATGAACACGAATAACAAACAAATGTAGATTCGTCACAAAATACAAATGTATTGGTCACAATTATGTAGAAAAAAAAAAAGGTGTAATATCTGTTTTCCATGTAAGCTCACAGTATCTGTACTGAAAAGTTTCCCTAAAATTAAAACGAGTCCACGAATAATATAATTGAAAAGACTACTTCTGCACTATGAGACGGAAGATATGGGGTTCAGAGGGGAACCCATCTGAGTAAGGACTTTATCCAGCCACTGAAGAGGCCCATGAAGATGAATCTCAATCCAACACGGGGTGCTGGTAACATCCTGCCGGTGATATTCTGCTCCCCAGCCCTAAGAAAATGAAAAGATATCACAGCAAAGCCCTCTTTAAACTGTAAACCAGTCTAAACCAATTTTAACATACTAACAAAAAGATACTTTAACAATAGAGATCACCAAACCAATCTTAGGATTCACCATGGAATTCAAAGCAACAGAGTTGCAGAACTTTTGGAAAGAGATAGGAGTCCCTTAATAGAAATCCTTGGAACAAGATAGGTTTTAGAATTCTTTTTTTTTTTTTTTAGTTTAGAAAGTTAATACAGTACAATATCTCATAATTAAAACATAAGTATTTCTGCAGTGAGATACATTCTCAATGAGATAAACAAAACTTACAGTCTCATGTACATTCACATCAGATTTTGTTAGGAAAAAGCTTTTAGTTTTTAGGTTTGGGGTTTTTTTGTTTTTGATTTTTTTTTTAACTATCAGTTAAGGAAGGCACTGTAGATCTCATCAATGCATGCAAATGTAATTAATGTAGCTGGGATGAAGGAAGCTGGAATATTTTAACCTAAAACTCTAGATAAAGATTAAAATATATTTTTTCACTTTTATTTGCCTGGATTTACCAAATCCTCTGCTTTACTGCTTAAAGTAGTGCTGGCATGGATAAATTAGGCTTAGGGGTGGTGGAGTAGAAATTAAATATACAAAAGTTAGGTTTCTATGGAGAGGGGCATGCCTTCGGGACTGCTGATAAAGTGATGCATAAAACAGACCTATAGCAAAACAGTAAGGAAACACTGGACTATTCTTCTGAATGTCAAAAAAAAAAGTCCACATGCAGCATTTCACAGATGCTCTTCTTTGGCCAAATCCGTAAGGACCAAGTGGATGTAGTACAGGATGCTTAAATGTATCAACTAAAACTCTTCCCTAATTTTACTCATGAACCATCATCTTTGGAATGCCAATGAAATCAGGCCAAGAGCAAATGATAAATTTGAAACATTCAAGTTTGCAAATCCTTAATAACAGAGGTTAAATACCTGGAAGATAATATTAGTATTCTGAAGAATTTTTTAAGTCACTCCAGTGGGATCTAATAACAATTGAAATTGCAGAGGTTAAGGAACTTGAAAAGCAATTTTAATGTGAAATGCTTTCCAGCAATTTAGTCTTTAATTGAAATTCTTTATAAATTCAGCCCCTATTCATATCAAAATCATTGTCAGTACTATGCATTTTATAATGTCTGGATTATAAAATTACTACTTAGACCTATTGAGTGGTTAAAGCCTTAAATTCAACAACATCATTTAAAAACCTATTAAGTCAAGTCAAAAAGTAAATCCCACCTTGCATTTTAAGAATTACTTTTTAGAATCATAACCTGTAGAAATATGAACTACATATTTACAGTGACTCAAATTAAGCTACAGCTTACAACCCACTCACCTTGACAAAACTCATTCGAATGGTACACATTTTGGTGAGCTCATACACCGCCTCAAATCCATGGTTGACAGACTGAGCCAGAAGCTGAGCAAACTCTTGATTGTTAAAAATTTTGAGGCTGCAACTGCTGGGAATCTTACAGACAGTGGTAGGATGAAAGCCGTGATGAAAGTTGCAGTTCCTACTCTGTACAAATATGCTGCTGTCACTGAGGCACTCCGCGTACACCTCGCCACCAACGTAGTACAGATGAACACCTTAAAAAGACGAGCATTCCAAGACTCACCTTAATAAATCAGTATAATGAAATCAAAGAGGCTGTATGGGGTGCAACCAAGAACACCCACTAATCCACAGCAACCGCGCAAAGTCTGGAGGTAGAAGCTACCACTAGAGGGCCTATGGTGCCGAAGATAAGGAAGAGGTTAATAATGTCTGCCTGAATTCTACAGTGGTCCTCAAGTAACCAAGACTTAACCCTCAGGCTGGCAGATTATTACGTTTATCAGTTCTTAGGTTGTCTTCTCTTTGCCAACAATCACTTGTTAGCTCTATGAGAGAAAGCGAAGGCAAAAAGACAAAAAAGGCACCTATGATGAGTCCTTTCAAAGGAAAGCTGGCGCTCTTACCTACCATAGAGTCAGTTGGCAGAGTGTTTTGCACTCTTTTTACTAATGGAGGGTACAGCAGCATTCAAAGACCCTAAATCCTCTCTGCTGTCAGCACAGAACCCCCCTGGGATCCTCTGTCCCCCCTCGGGATCCTCTGTCCCCCTTCTCTCTCGGCCCCACCCTTGTTCGTTCTCTCCCTTTCAAAATAAATATATAAACTTAAAAAAAAAAAAAAAAAAAAAGAGACCCTAAACCACATATGTAATTTCAGTTCACAGGAAGGGGTTCTAAACAGATTTATTTCACTTCCCCTAAAAAGAATGGTTTTTCTATTTAAAAAATATATATGTAAATAATATATAAATGTAATTTCAATATTAAAACTTCAAATTATGTAGTTAAAGTTTAGGTTATTTCCAACTTTTCACTACCCGAACAGTGCTAATAAGACCATCTTTATAACACATACCCCATACACATGTGAGTCACAGACTTGTATCAGGCTGTGATACGAAAAGCTGTTGTTTTGTTTCTGAGCAAATAAAAATGGCACACAGAAGGGATCCTAGAACTGGGTACTAGAAAAAAAGGGAAAACAGATTCCAGAACTAAGAATTCACCAAGTAGATTTCTCTTAAATTACCCTACTGTAGTGCAAAAATCAATGCATAGAAGTGAGGCATTTCACCTACAAAATTGCACCAAGATGGCAAGAGTCAAAAAAGAATGGAAACTTTCTTTTCAACTTATTTTTGGCCATAGTATTTTGCTGAATCTCTTCTACAAGAAATCACTTTACAACGATAATTATGTCCATCTTCTCCTAACTGGGACTAAGACTTTCTCAAGTCAAAGAAGCCAAAAACAGCAAGTGGTAAAAACTACACTTCTTAGGAGACAGGTAATACACTCCACCTGGGATAGGTTTCCTTCCTGGCCACTTGATGCATGGGACTCTGCCCTTTGACTGAGGTGTGGAAAGTTCCTTGTTTGTTGTGGCAACTGTCTTACAGGATGAAATATAAATGAAACCTTGTTACCTGAATTTAAAAGGCAGGAGGAATAGTGGTGAAGCCACTGGAAACTTGTATCATTCAAATTGGATTCCCTACCTGTAATCCGGCTCCTCCAACATAAGAGAAATTCTTACAAGGCACCTTCAACTCAAAATACTCTACAAATACCTCAATTAATAAATTCTACTCTTCCACCAGCACTCCTATATTTCACAAATATTTGCTGTGTATTTACTATGAGCCAGGCACTGCTGAAAATACTGCTATGAACAATGCGTATTTCTGTAAAGCTTACATTCCAATCAGGAAGATACTCAAAAAATAAACACAGAAATAATATAATTTCAGATCCTAAGTACTAAGAAGTAAAACTAAGCAGGAGAAGGAAAAGAGGACTGATTAGGTCTTAATACATTCACCAGCAGAACTGGAGAGCAGCACCCATGCTCTAGGCTCATCTTCTGCGCCAGCACCTTCCATGATACATGGTAAACGGCAAGTACAGCAAAGGACTCATTTCAACTGAACGCAGGGAAATGACAAAATTACCTTTTCCAATATGTCGCCTAGTGTTTTCAATTGTTGAATTACGATTAACGTTTGACAACAGCCCCAAGCAGAATCTACTTTTGTTATTTGAAGGGTCTGTGAATCCATCCACTAACACGCTAGTAGAAGATGCATGAAAAGCCTCCCCAACACGATTGTTTAATTCATAGTAGACAATTGAACACCAATGTTTGGGCTCCTCATAGGCAACAGGCTGAACATCTGTAAACAAACCAGACAAAAATACAAAAAACAGAACATTTAATGAGTGAATTAGAAACCCCAGATTCTTTGTTTCCCTTTAACCAAACCCAAGCGCTCTATGAAAAATACTTTCAGATATTCCACTTAAATCTCATTGTTCCTCCCTGACTTTGAGTCTGTATCAAAAAAAAAAAAATGCCTTGAATATGATGATTTGAAAAATTATCAAATACAAATACAAGGATAGGCAACATTACATTTATTTTTTTTTCTTTAAAATTTTTATAACTGATGTATAGTTGACATACAACATCACTTTAGTTCCAGGCATACAATGCAGTGATTAGATAATCCCTATACATTACTCACCGCTCACCACAATACGAGCAGTTACCACCAGTCACCACACAACATTATACAACACATGTGTAAAATCATATGGTATTTGTCTTTGTGACAAATTTGTATTTGTGACTTATGTCACTTAGCAGAGTAGCCAGCCTCTAGATCCATCTATGTTGATGCAAAATGGCAAGATCTCATTTTTATGGCTGAGTAATATTCCACTGTGTATAAATCTCCTTTATCCACTTATGTACCAATGGACACTTAGGTTGCTCCCATATCTTGACTATTGTAAATAATGCTGCAACAAACACAGAGGTGCAGATATCTTTTCAAATTAGTGTTTTCAAAAAAAAAATAGTGTTTTCACTTTCTTTGGATAAATAACCAGAAGTGGAATTACTAGAAAATACAGTGTTTCTATTTTTAAATTTTTGAGGAATCTGCGTATTGTTTTCTACAGTGGTTGCCCCAATCTACACTCCCACAAATAGTGTACCAGGTTCTCTTTTCTCCACATCCTCGTCAATCCTTATTTCTTGTCTTTTTGATACTAGCTGCTCAGCCTGGTGTGGGGTGGTGTCTCACTGTGATTTGATTTGCATTTCCCTGATGATTAATGACACTGAGCATCTTTTCGTATGTCTGTTGCCATCTTTATGCCTTCTTTGGAAAAATGTCTATTCAGATCCTCTGTCCATACATGCAAAAGACATATCTGGTACAGGACTATTATCCAAAATATACAAAGAACTCTTAAAATCCAACAAGAAAATAAATAACCCAATTAAAAAAAATGGATTAAATACATAAACAGCCACCTCATTCAAAGAAGATAGACACATAACAAATAAGCATATGAAAAGAGGCCCCACATTGTATGCCATCAGTAAATGCAAATTAAAATAGCAGTAAAATACCACTATAGATGGCAGTGACATTATAGGGACATATAGGGACATTAGAATGGCCAAAATCCAAAAGAGGGCCAACACCAAATGCTGGTGAGTATGTGGAGCCATAAGAATTCTGATTCACTGCTAGTGGGAACGTAAAATGGTACAGCCACTTTGGAAGACAGTTTGGCAGTTTCTTACAAAACTTAACATACTCTTACCATATAACCATATACCAGCAAACACGCTCAGTATTTACCCAAAGGAGCTAAAAATTTATTCCACATAAAAACCTACGCATAGATGTGTACAGCAGCCTTATTCATATTTGCCAAAACTTAAAAGCAAGCAAGATGTCCTTCAGTAGGTGAGTGGAAAACAAACTCTGGTACACCCAGATGACAGAATATTATTCAGCTCAACAGAGACATGAGCTATCAAACCATGAAAAGAGATGAAACTTAAATGCATGTTACTCTGTGAAAGAAACCAATGTGATGAGGCTGCATACTATATGATTCTAATTAGATGACATTTTGGAAAAGGCAAAACTATGGAGACAGAAAAATTACCAGGAGTCAGAGGGAATGAGGGATGAATGAGGGATGAATGAGGGATGAGCAGGCAAAGCATAGAGGATTTTTAGGGCCGTGAAACTATTCTGTATACCACAGGTATACTTCCATATACTTCGCTACTACATTCATTTGTTACAATCCACAAAACACACACCAAAAACGGCCTCTAATGTAAATTATCAATTTGGGATGATAATGATGGTAAAGGCAGGTTCATCGATTGTAAGAAATGGACCACTCCAGTGTAGGGTTTTGGTAGCTGGCCAGGCTGTGCATGTGTGGAGGCGGGGGTGGGGGTGGGAGGTGAGAATGACCTGTACTTTTATACTCTTATTTGCTGTGAACCTAAAACTCATATAAAAAATAAAGTCTGTTGAAAACACACACACACACACACTCACACACACACAACTAAGTGAGCATTAACTTTGGTAAAAGGTGGTATACATACTAATGTTAAAGGCCAGAACTGCCTATGGAAAAAGATTTATACATCAACTATCGGCCAAAATCTTATTGTTGTGAAAGTCAACAATTCCAACAATGGATGGGAGGGACACATGAAACTCTTCTTCCAATGCTCACAGGGTTTCTTTCTTGAGGCTGAAATGAGGAAGATAAGTGATGAACCCTCAAGTTTTCTTTCAAAAAAGACAGACAAAAAAATGTCCAAAAACCCCTAAGAGCGGCTATGTGGCCGAGGCAGACCATGCAAAAGAATTGGTTAACTTTTATAAACTCAGCACTGGTTATTCAACTGCAAAGAATTCAGATAAGCAGGACCAGAGAAAAATAAACCAATGTGGACCCATAAAGAGAAGTCCTAAGAGGTCAGAATTTAAAGAAGTTTATACAAAAGATGGAACAGGGAGGGGCCCATAACCAGACGCAGACAAATGAGTTTCAGGCAGTTTTAAGAATAGTATCAGGAAAGCCAGAGCCAAGCAGAAGCCTGCAGAGAAAAAATGCTAAGCACAACTAAAAAGACAATTTTGGTTTGGAAAAAAAGAAGAGAATGAAGAGCTTTGTCTCTGCTCAAGGCAAGGGACACACTGTCAACTGGCAATTCAAGGTGCTACAGTTTAACTCTGAGTTCCCTTCTGTCACCTATCTGTCAAAGAAAACAGAGAGAAAACACACAAAATAGGACTGAAATGACAGGAAACTTCGGTGAGAAAAGATATCTAAGGAGGGCAAGAAGACTTGAGTGCCAAGTTCCTCTAAAGGGACTAAGCTGTTAGGCCGAGACAAACAGTACAGCAAGGAGTGTCTCACACGCAACAGCAGGAAACTGCACTCCGCCCTCTGCACAGTCAGGAGAAAGAGGAAAAGGAAGATGACAGGTGAAGTAAATCCTCTCCGTATTTTCAAGGAGGATGAGAACACCATTCACTGGGTATTTCCTGACGCGGTATGCCATGGTCATTACACAGAGCATCTAATCCAATCAACAACTAACAATTCCTGGGCAGACATTCTCTCTGTTTAATTTACAAATGGAGAAAGGGAAGCTGAGAGATTTAAAAAGCCATCTTAGGCTGCAAAGTGAATAAGGGGAGGTGGAAGAATTCACATCCAGAAATTCACGTCTGAGACATTTTGATCCAAATGAAGGGAGATTCTAGGAATTACAAGAAAATTAGTATGGCAAAATTCCTAGATAAATTCTAGACCTTGAAAAAGCAAAGATATTATTCACACATTAACAAAACTACTAGGGAGGCCTGAAATTTAACTATTTTGAGAAATGCGGGGGTCCTGGGAAAACACATGTGACATACACTCATATGGTATCATCACAAACACATGCAAAGTACACAAAAACACCATGCTTTTAAGAAATGTGTAAAATGGCAGTACCTTACTTCTTCTAACTGGTCATATACTAAGGAGTTTAAGGTCTCAAAACACAGTGACTTTAGACAGACAATGAGATACCACTTCACACCCATTAGCATAGCCATTATATAAAAAAACAAAAATGAAACAAAACAAGAAACACAGAAAATAACAAGAGTTGGCAAGAATGTAGAGAAATGAGAACTCTAATGCCCTGCTAGGGGAAATGTAAATGGTACAGCCGCTGTGGAAAAAAAGTCTGGCAGTTCCTCAAAAAGTTAAACAGAATCACCACAAAATCCAGTCATTCTACTCCCAGGGATAGGATCCAAATGAATTAAAAGCAGAGAGTCGAATAAATACCTAGACAACAATATTCATAGTGGCATTATTCATTATTCTACCAAAAGGTAGAAACAACCCAAATGTCCATCAACCGATAAACGGATTAACAAAATGTGGCACAAAAGTGCATATAATAACGTGCATACGAGAGAACACATTCAGTCTTTAAAGACATGAGATTCTGACACATGCTATAACATGGATAAACCTTGAAAAGATTAGGCTAAGTGAAAGAAGTCAGCCACAAAAAGACAAATATTGTTTGATTCCACTTAGGCAAATTCAGAGACAGAAAGTAGAATGGTAGCTACCAAGGAGCTAAGTGGAAGGGGGATGGGCAGTTACTGTTTAATGGGAAGAGTTCTGTTTGAGATGATGGAAAGTTCTGGAAATGGATAGTAGTGATGGTTGCACAACACTGTGCATATACTTAAGGATACCAAATTGCTCACTTTACCAACAGAGCCCTCAAAGTATATGAAGCAAAAACCAACAGGAATGGAAGTAGAAATAAAGGATTCAACAGCAATAGTTGGAGATGCCTCAACCTGCAATCTCACACTCTCAATCACTAGATAGAACAATTAGAAAGAAAATAAGCAAGGATACAGAGGACCTGAACAACACTACTAACTTGATGTAACTAAAATCCACAGACCTTAAGACATCCTACGGTATCAAAATAAACAGTTTTTTTCCCACAAACACATGGAATTAGTCTCTAAAATAGACCACTGCTCTGCCAGAAGCTGGCAAACCTTTTCTGCCCGCTAAATCCAGCAAGACACAAGAAGGATTAAATTCCATGACCAAGTGAGATGCAAATATTTTAGATTTTGAAAGCTACAGACTATCTTTGTCACGTATTCATCTTTAACAACTCTTTCTTTTTCATTTTTTTTAATGTTTATTTATTTTTGAGAGAGAGACAGAGTACAAGCTAGGTAGGGGCAGAGAGAGAGGGAGACACAGAATCTGAAGCAGGCTCCAGGCTGTGAGCTGTCAGCACAGAGCCCGACGCAGGGCTTGAACTCACAAACCGTGAGATCATGACCTGAGCCGAAATCGGACGTGTAACCGACTGAGCCATCCAGGCACCTCAACGACTCTTTTTTTTTCTAATTTTTTTTTTTCAACGTTTATTTATTTTTGGGACAGAGAGAGACAGAGCATGAACGGGGGAGGGGCAGAGAGAGAGGGAGACACAGAATCGGAAACAGGCTCCAGGCTCTGAGCCATCAGCCCAGAGCCTGACGCGGAGCTCAAACTCCCGGACCGCGAGATCGTGACCTGGCTGAAGTCGGACGCTTAACCGACTGCGCCACCCAGGCGCCCCACAACGACTCTTTAATAATCTAAAAACCATTCTTAGGTCACAGGCTGTACAAAAACATGCATAAAACAATTCTCAGTAAGTTTTAAAAAGAACGGAACTCATACAATTTAGGTTCAATGCTTTATATTCCCACAATGGAATTAAATTAGGAACCAACAGAAAATACTGAGGAAATCCTGAAATATATGGAAACTGATGAACATGTTGCTAAATAAACAAAGGGTCAAAGTAAGAAATCACAAGGGAAATTTAAAAATATTGTGAACTGAATAAATCCAAAAACAAAATGTATCAGAAGTTATGGGTTTGAACTCCTATGCTAAAAAAGAAACAACTCAAACCAATAACCTAAGATTTCACCTTAAGAAACTATAGAAAGAGAAGCAAACTAAGGCTAGAGTAAGCAGAATAAAGAAAATAAGACAGACTGGACTGGAAATCTGTGAAAAAGAGAAAAGCTGGTTCTTTCAAAAGATCAACAAAATTAACAACCCTTTAGCTAAAAACCAACCAAGAAAAAAAGAACAAGACGCAAATTACCAAAATCAGAAATGAAGACATCACCACTAACCCCCACAGAAATGAGAAATACTAAAAAGTGTACCACAAAAAACTTTATGTCAACAATTAGACAATCTAGACAAAGTAGACAAACTCCTAGCAAGATACAAATTACCAAAACTGACTCAAACAAACAAACAAACAAAAAACCCAGAGACTCTGAATAGAATGACAGAATCAAGGAAATTGAACAGGAATTAAATTTCCCCACAAAGAAAAGTCCAAGCCCAAATATCTTCACTGGTAAATTCTATCAAATATTTAAAGAAGAAATAATACAAACAAACTCTTCCAAAAATAGGAGGGAACAGTTACCAACTCATTCCATGATGTCATTATTACTCTGATATCAATGCTGAATAAAGACAACCCAACAAAACTACATACCACTATCCCTTCCTCATGAATACACAAGTAAAAACACTCAACAAAATATCAGTAAATCTAATCTAGAAATATGTAAAAAAAAAATTATACACTATATGGAAATACCCCAGGAATAAAAGATTGGTTTCGAGTTCATGTAATACACCTTACTGTTAGAAAAAAGAACAAAACCTCATCTGATTATCTCGACAGATGCGGAAAAAGCTTCTAACAAAATCCACCATCCATTCATGGTAAAAATTCTCAGAAAACTAGGAATAGAAGAGACCTAGTAGTTTACGGCCAGAACAGTGGTAAGTACAAGTGGTGAGAGCAGGCATCCTTGTCTTTTTTTTTCTTTTTTAATTTTAGTTAGATAACATGCAGTGCAATATTGATTTCAGAAGAATTCAGTGACTCACCATTTACATACAAAACCCAGTGCTCATCACAAGTGCCGTCCTTAATACCTGTCACCCACCCAGCCCATCTCCCACTCACCTCCCTCCATCAACCCTGTTTGTTCTCTATCGTTGAGTCTCTTTGTGCTTTGTTTTCCTTTTTTCTCCCCCCCCACCTTCCCATATGTTCATCTGTTTTGTTTCTTAAATTCCACATGAGTGACCTCATATGATATTTGTCTCTCTCTGCTTATTTCGCTTAGCATAATACATTCTAGCTTCATCCACATTGTTGGAAATGGCAAATTTTCATTCTTTTTGATGGCTGAGTAATATATTCATAAATATATTCATAAACATAAATGTGTGTGTGTGTGTGTGCCACACACACACCCCACATCTTCAATTGTATGGGGAAAGTAATCTAGTGTTTTACCATTAAAGATGGTGACAGCTGTAGGTTTTCATATATGCCCTCTAATAATACTAATAAGAGAGAGATTAAAAGGCATCCACATTGGATAGGAAAAATGTAATGCTGTTTTTTATTTACCTGTTCCTGTATTCATAAGACCCTAAGGAATTCGCATACACACAAAAAAACCCTACTAGAATAAATGAGTTCAGCAAGGTTGCAGGTTACAAGATGAATATATGAAAATCAATTGTATTTCAATGTATTTAATTAAGAAGAAACCAAATATGAAGTTCTAAAGAAATTCCATTCCCTCAGGAATGCATCTATAAAGAAAAGCAAAAGTAAAACAATACTGAAAACTTGAAGATGTAAATAAATGGGAAGACATATCACATCTGTGCACTGGAAGACGATGGCAAACCTCTCAAACTGATTCAGAGATTCAACGTGATCTCTATCAAAATCCAGGGAAGGAATTTTGGGGAGGCAGAAATTTACACACTGATACCAAAATGATACGGAAATGCAAAGAATGCAGAAGTGCTAAACGATTTTGAAAAAGAAAAAATTCTTCTCACTTTCAAATTTCAAATTTCAAAAAAACACTTCTCGCTTTCAAAATTTACTATGAAGCTTTAATAAGTATCCTAGACTATGAGGTATAGATATACAAATCAATGAATGAGTTGAGAGTCCTGTAACAAACTCTTACATATATGGTCAATTGGTTTCTGAAAAACATGCCAAGGCAATTTGTTGGAGAAATCGTAGATACCTTTCAACAAAATAGTGCTACACCCAACTGGATATCTACATGCACAGAGAGGAATTCAGATCTTTACCATACAAAAAGTTTACCTCAAAATGAATCACAGACCTAAATGTAAAAGTTAAGGCTATAAAACTTCTAGAAAAAGACAAAACAGAAACTATTTTCACAACTTTGGGATAGACAAAGATTTTCTAAATGCAGCACCACAAGCATGATCAAGAAAGAAAGAACTGACAAACTGGACTGCGTCAAAATTAAAAACCTGCAGCTCCTTCTGCCATCTTGCAGCCTGTGGAGGCCTGCTGGGAACAGGACTCCTAAAATGACAAATATGTCTGAAGGCTGTGGTCCAAGGCCATTTTTGCTGGCTCTAAGCGGGGTCTCCAGGACCAGAGGGAGCACAAAGCTCTTCTTAAAACTGAAAGTGTTTATGCTCGAGATGAAACTGAACTCTACCCTGGAGAGAGATGTGCTGATGTGTACAAGGCATAGGTCACAGTGACTCCTGGTGGCAAAGTGAACGAAACCAGAGTAATCTGGGGAAAAGTAACTCATGCTCATGGAAACAATGGCATAGTTTGTGCCAAATTCCAAAGCAATCTTCCTGCTTAAGCCACTGGTCACAGAATCCATGTGATACTGTACCCCTCAAGGATTCAAACTTACTGAAAAGTAAATAAATAAGGGTATAGAAAAAAATTTTTCTATAAGGGTATAGAAAATCAAAAATTTTCATGCCTCAAAAGAAAATCCAAAAACAAGCATTAAGAAAATGCAAAAATAACCCACAGACTGACAGGAAATGCCTCCGAATCATACATCTAACAAAGGAATTCTATCCAGAATATATAAAGAACTCTTACAAGTGAACAGTAAAACAAACAACCCAAATAAAAAATGGGCAAAAGATTTAATTATTTCATGAAAAAAGATGTATGAATGGCTAATAAGGACATAAAGAATGTTCAACAATCATTACTCATTATGGAAATGCAAATTAAAACAAGGAGACACCACTTCACATGCACTAAAATCGATAGAGTGGTGATAAAAAGATAAAAAGACTGACAATAACAAGTATCAAGAGCATGTGGAGAAACTGGAACCTCCTATGTTACTGGTAGGAATATGAAACAATACTGCCACTTTGGAGAAATTGGCAGTTTTCTTAAATAGTTAAATTTATCATATTGAGTCAGAAATTCCATTCTTAGGCATTTATCCAAGAAAAATAAAAACAAAGCCCATACAAAGACTTATATGCAAACGTTCCAAACAGTATTGTTCATATGAGCCAAAAACTAGAAATATTTCAAATGTCCATCAACTGATGAATGGATAAAAAAAATGTGGTACATCCGTACCATGGAATATCATTCAGCAATAAAAAGGAACAAACTACTGATACATGGTTCAACGTGAAAGAACCTTGAAAACATTATGCTAAATCAAAGAAGCCAAGATGCACAAGACTACACATTATGTGATTCAACATACACGAAATGTTCAGAAAAGGTAAATCTATATAGACAGAAAACAGTCTAGAGGGTCTCTGGAGCTGATGAAAGGAACAGGGATAGACTGCAAATAGGCACAGGGGATCTTCTAAAAAGCTTATGAATACGTTCTACAAGCAGATTGTGATGATGGTGCCAAACTTTATGCATATTACTAAAAATCACTGCATCGTACACTTCTAATGGATAAATGTTAGGGTATATAAATTATGCTTCAATAAAGTTGGTTTCTTAAAAGTGGCTAAAAAATTAAAAACAAACAAAATAGCAACAACAATAAAACATGGTATTTTTCTCTTACCTCTGCTGGAGATACTAGGCATAATCTGAGGAATCATGTTATTGCTTGTATCCATGGGCTGGGAATTATCTTGACTCATTTGATCGTCTGGTGGCATATAGGCAGGAGGAGGAGTATCAGCTAAGAAGAAGAAAATGAGCCAAGTTAAAATCCCAAAAGAGTAGTTAAAGCCTTCATCCTGCTTACATGTATTCTTCAAGCATTGGGAAGTTCCTAAGATGACCAGCAGAATTTTTAGTGAACATTACAGACAAACAAAAATGTAGGACGCTATCTTAGGGCATGAGAAAATGAGAAAAGACAATACACCCATTAGCTACTGAAAACTGTTACAAGTTCACATGTGTTTGGTCCAATCCAAGAGAGTAAGATCAGTGCTAAAATTCCCTAAAATAGAATTCAAGATCAAGAATTTTGTCCTTATGTGCTCAGAATTGTATGCTTGGAGAAACTACAACTATTACAAACCAATCTGAAGGATGCAGATTATCCCAGTTTGAGTACATACCCACAGAGACACTTTTATTTTTTATTTTTCTTAAAATGTTTATTTATTTTGAGAGTGTGAGAGTGTGTGCGAGCAGGGAAGGGCCGGGAGGGTGGGGAAGAGAGAGAGAGACAGAGAGAGAGAGAGAGAGAGAGAGAGAGAGAGAGAGGCAGAGAGAGAGAGAGAGAGAGAGGCAGAGAGAGAGAGAGAGAGGCAGAGAGAGAGACAGAGAGAGAGAGAGAGACAGAGACAGAGAGAGAGACAGACAGAGAGAGAGAGAGAGAGAGAGAGAGAGAGAGAGAATCCCAAGTAGGATCCACGTTCAGCATACAGCCTGACACGGAGCTCCATCTCACAACTGTGACATCATGACCTGAGCCTGAATCAAGAGTCAGACACTTACCCAACTCAGCCACCCAAGCACCCCTAGAGAGACACTTTTAAATTATCAAGATCATCACATACTGTGTATTGTTAATGAACACTGGAAAATACAGTGGTCATACAAAATGTACCAACATGAACAGCAGCAAAACACCTAATTCTTTTGCAACATCCTAAAATGGCTGTCATGTCTTACTAAATGACTAGGTAATTCTCTTAGGAAACTGAATGTTAACTAGAAAATCTTTTGAGTTCCAACACTCACAGTTGACAATCATTGCAAAAACTAGTTATATCTTTGTCTCGGTAGCTATAAATACTGAATATAATTTGTCTCTCACCCGAAGGTTTGTACAAAATATATTTTGAGAAAGAACTGCAATCAGACTGAATTTAGAACAAAGTATGAAAATTAGTTTTTAAACAAATACCTAACAGCAAGTTAAACAGCTGACACTTAATTCCTTTTAGAAAGACAAAAAATAAATAACTGCATCAACTGATATTTCACTGCAGTAGAGAAACCAGAAATAATATACTTCCCTATGGCTCCATCTGCAAGAGTAGGCATTCAAAGTGAGAAAACAATGCGTCCATATGGGACACGCCATTAACAAAATTTGGGAACTTTATAAAACCTACTTATGATCTTTCTCCAGGCAAACCAGTTCATCAGACCTAATTAAAGATAACTGGAGTGCATTTTAACCTTCCAAAGTCTATGATGACGTGACAATCAATAAAGTTAAAAAAGCAAAGACTTCAGAGTCAGAGAAACCTAGGTCTTAAACCTTAGGCAAGGTCCTTAAACTCTTAGAGCGAATATCAACTTCTTTCTCCACCTATAATAACAGGAACACTATCTCACATTGTTGTTCTGAATTAAATGTAATACACTATCTTTCATCATAGTACCAGTTACACAAAAGGCACTCAATAAATGACACTTCATATCATAAATTACATGAAAATATTTAAGTCAAATATGGCTACTTCCATATTTTGGTAGAACTTTTATTATTTTTTAATGTTTCTTTCAGAGAGAGAGAGAGAGAGAGAGAGAGAGAGAGAGAACAAGCATGCACACACAGGAGAAGGGCAGAGAGAGAGGGAGACACAGAACTCGAAGCAGGATCCAGGCTCTGAGCTGTCAGCACAGAGCCCAATCTAAGGCTCGAACTCATGAACCGCAAGATCACGACCTGAGCCGAAGCTGGTCACTTAACCACCTGAGCCACCCAGGCGCCCCTAGAACTTCTATTTTTAATTCCTGGTAATACAGAATTTAGTTGTTTGATCCAATAAATGGTCCAGTGATAATTAACCAACATTTCTATTTTTCCAGATTACCTACTTACTTCACAGTCATCAAACACAGTCTTTGTCTGTCTTCAGAACGTTGATAACCTATGAGAATACTCTGCCTTTAACGTGTATAGGACCCCCTATGAAACCTTTCAACTTAGCACCATTTGGCTTCACTCTGAAGTCACAGTGGCAGCCACTCAGTGTAGTTAGTTGTACATATATATTTCTATAATTTCATCCATTCATTTAATAAATATTTACTGAGGGTCTATCATATACCAGGCTCTGATGCAGGCTCTGGGGATGAAGCAGTAAACAAAAGAGGCTAATTACCCCCTTTCAATGGAGTTTGTAGTCAAGATAGGGAGAGGAGGGAAGGGCAGAATATAAGATCATCTATATTATGTTGGACCGTGATACACACTATATACAAAAATCAAGCAGTGAGAGACAGAATGTAGGATGAAAAGAGAAAGTGATTTTTGTTTCATTATTCTTTTTTTTAATCTTTTTTAATGTTTTATTCATTTTTGAGACAGAGAGAGACAGAGCATGAGCAGGGGAGGGGCAGAGAGAGAGGGAGACACAGAATCCGAAGCAATTCCAGGCTCCGAGCTGTCAGCACAGAGCCCGACGCGGGGCTCGAACTCAAGAACCGTGAGATCATGACCCGAGCCGAAGTCGGATGCTTAACCGACTGAGCCACCAGGTGCCCCTTGTTTCATTATTCTTAAAGGATCATCTCCCCAAAACTGTGTTTGCTTTTTTAAAAACATTCAATTTATTCAAACTAAAAAAAAACAAAACCAGTTCATCCATTTCTCCTACCCCTTGTCTCTGGCAACTACCAACCTGTTCTTAGTATCTATGATCTTGGTGTTTTGTTATTGTTGTTGTTTTCACATTGCACATATAAGAAAAATCTTATGATATTTGTCTTTCCCTAACTTACTTTACTTAGCGTAATAGCCTCAAAGTCCAGCCATGTTGTCATAAATGACAAGATTTCATTCTTTTATGGCTGAATACACCACCAGTTCTTTATCCATTCATCCCTCAGTGGACACGCAGGTTGCTTTCATGTCTCGACTATCATAAATAATGCTACAATGAACACAGGGGTGCGTGTTTTCAAGCTGGTGTTTTTGTTTCCTGCAGGTAAGTACTGAGAAATGGAATTAACAGATTATCTGGCACTTCTATTTTTAATTTTTTGAGGAAACTCCATACTGTTTCTCACAGTGACTGCACCAATCTGCACCAACAGTGCATGAGGATTCCCTTTCCTCCACATCCTCGCCAACACTTGTCATTTCTAGTCTTTTTGATAGTAGCCACTCTAACAGGTATAAGGTGATAGATGACACATTTTAGTTTTGTATTTCCCTGAAGATTAATGATGTAGAGCATATGTGGTGGCGGTCATGTACATGTCTTCCCGGGAAGAATGTCTATTCAGGTCCACTGCCCATTTACTAATTGGAATGTTTGTTTCTGTGCTATTGATTTGTAGGAATTCTTTATATATTTTGGAGATTAGTTCCTCATCAGATAGATGATTTGCAAATATTTTCTCTCACTCGGTTGTCTGCCTTTTCATTTTATTAATGGTTTGCTTTGCTGTGCAGAAGCTTTTTTGTTTGATGTCATCCCACTGTTTCTTTTTGCTTTTATTGCCTTTGCTTTTGGTGTCAGTCCAAAAGCCAGCACTAACCACTGTCAAGGAGCTTCCTGCCCATGTTTTCTTCTAGGAGCTTTATGGATTAAGGTCTTAGGTTCAAGTCTTTAATCCACTTTGAGTTAGTTTTTGTGTATCGTATCAGTCAGTGGTCCAGCTTCATTCTTTCGCATGTGGCTGTCCAGTTTTCCCAACATCATTAGTTGAAGAGACTGTCCTTTCCCCACTGTACATTCTTAGCTTCTTTGTCGTAAACTAACCCCCCACCTAAGTGTGGGTTTATGTCCAGGCTCTCTCTCCTGCTCCAGTAATCTATGTGTCTGTTTTTATACCAACACCACACTGCTTTAATTATGATATCTTTAAAACTGTATGTTAATTATACTTCAATTTTTCAAAAATTGTTTAAAATATTACTGTAGCTCTTTGAAATCAGGGAGTGTGATGCCTCCAACTTTAGTCATTCTCAAGATTGCATTGGTTATTCTAGGGTCTTTTATGGTTCTATACAAATTCTAAATTTGTTCTATTACTATGAAAAATACAGCAACTCTCCTTTTTAAAAAACATATGGTCCGTGGCAAAATAAAATCTAAAACTCTTCTGGATATCAAACAATTACCAAAGGATATAGTCAAAAATAGCTACCTCTTAGCATGCAACAGTTCACCCAGAGGGCCAGTAGTATAAAAACAACTGTTGATTCTTGAGGAGTAATTTTTTTGTATCAATAAAATAAATTCTTACCTGGGAGCTGAAATGGACTTCCTGGTCCAGAACTTGCTGGGGAATTGGGATATGTGCTGCTAGCGGGGGAAGGCGGATAAGGGCTATTTGGAGATAAGGGGAAAGGAGTGTTGTTGGGCTGGTGGAAAGAATCTGGAAACGTTGCATTTTGTGGCATGTGCGGCTCGTTGTGGCTCAGGTTTCTAAACTGAACCAAAAGGCTGTGTTGTGGATTGAATTCATTGTGACGAGGCACTAATACTGGAGGTAAGACTGAAAGACAAAAATCAAAAGCCATCTGTCAGCAATAACTAAAGCAAACATCCCATACACATTAAAGGGTAGATAGAAAGTGTTCAGTACAATTATAAGCCTATTAAAACAATTCACTTTCAGGAAGGGCTGCTCTGTAGAACCTTGAATGTGTATTTACATAATAACTAAACCAAAAACTCTTTAAGGATTTAGGCCTGTATAAAGAACTCTGGAAAACAGAAAACACAGAGAAGACACCACTCCTGTTCAATAGGAGAGAAGGCATGTTTAAAAACAATAATAATAGAGAGAATTTAATGCAGTGAGAATTCAAAGAGGTGAGCACTTCCAGCTAGCAAGGGATCAAACAACACACTATGGGAAAGACAATACCTGATGGGACCTTACAGAATGAGGGGTGTCAGGGGCAGAGATAGTAGAGGAGGAGATGGGGAGACTCCAAGAGGGAGACAGGAAGGCACAGACAGGTGCCCAAACACTGAACTAGGAGCTGAGATTAGAGAAAGACGTTGAGGTCAACTATGAAGATGCCTTGAAAGGCTCTGTTTTCAATTTTGAACATTTCATTTTTCTTAGTTTGAGAGATAACACATTTTAGGTTCTTCAGTAAAGTTTTCCCTAGTGAAAACAGTCACATTTCCTAGGCAGAAATCTTCCATTCACAATCAGTTTTCTAAACATGATCATAATGAAAATACATCCAACAAAGCCTAAGTATTTTAAGAGACGTATTTTTAAAGAGATGAACTTTATTCAAACATTCACTTTCTTTAGAGACCCAAATGACCAATCACGTAGAAATGTCTACCTTTCCCTATAGGAAATCAAAACAAACCTCATTTCTTTAAACTCCTACTGGAAGTACCAGTTTATCTCTTTTACAACTTTCCCGTATTTGTCAGCGCAATTTTACTTCCAACAATCTCACTTTGACTCTGACATTATTCAGCAGCAATAAAATCAATCTGTTTTTAAGTTAACTAGGTCATAGTAGAGATGTACCTGAGGAATCAGAGGCTATATAAGTCAGCATTTGTACTGTTTTTTTTGTCTCTTTTCTTTGTACTGAATCAGTGTTGTAATTACATAGTTAACATCTGATTACAACTGTTTTGCTCGACAGTGTATTACCAACTGCTGTTCCCTCACAGAATGATGGGACAGGTGCCACGGGAGAGCAGGGCATTAGACAGTAAGAATTTCTATGTTTAGCTGGCTAGCAATCTGAAAGACTTAGTGAAATAACTATTTAAGAATTCAATCTAGTAAGGATTCCTTTCCTTCTTTTTTTTAGAGGCAGAGCTAAAAATCAGTGACTTCTCTCTTTATATTATTTTTACACACTATTTAGAAATTATTTTATTTTCATGCAAAATACATGGATAGTTTAAAAAGAAGCTACAAGAGATAAACACAGCAATTTCTAAGCCTTCTATACTGCTTTCAGAGACAATAAATTTAAACTCTTACCCATTTCTTCTAACATTTACTTTGTGCATTGCTAAATTGTATGCTTATATTGCTCTTATTAATTTGTGAAGACACTGCAGATTTGCTCTTGTGGCAAAGGAAGTAGCTTTCTTCTATCATTCTACCCCACTCCCATTCCCCTTCCCCACAAAAAGTCCCAAAAAAACTTTTGGTTAAATGTATAAATATTCAATCCTGAACCAGATATGTACTATGATTATATGTTTTCTTGAACAGTGCTTTTAATAAAGCTGATTATTGACCTGTTCCTTCATTTGTTTAATCTTAAGTATGTACCACTGATATTTCCAGGGTCTAAGAGTTTTGTCAAATTCCAGTCAATACTATTTTCCAGATGCTACAAATAAACAATCTACTAACTCATTTCTTCCCCTGGACCCTTTGCCCTTCATTCTTCTACAATCTACACTGGTTGCTGTGTTAAGTCTCCTAGAGCTCTCAAGTCCTTAGATGTCCCTTCTCTTTTCCCCTGCTGGATCCCATTTCCTAGATCTCATCCTCTATTAGTTTCCTAAAGAAGGGTAAAAGGAAGGTGAATTTTCAGTCCTTGCATACACGAAAATACCTTGTCTTTTGTTCATCGGCTGACAGATTCCAGAATAAACAACTTTTTCTCTCTTAATTTTGGGGGCACTGCTTCACTGCCTTCCAGAATCCAGAACTGCTTTGAGAAACCTAACAGTCTCACTTCCAGTCCTTTGTATATGTCCTTTCTTTTCTCTGTGGGAGCTTTTAGAATCTTCTTTTTTAACCGTGATATACCAGAATTTCACGTGTGGGTCTTTTTTTTTTGATCTCTGACAGCACCATCACTGCCATTGTTTTTGCATTTTCCAGAGACTTTTTTTTTTTTACCATTCTGGGCTTATATTATCTCCATGTGAAATCCAGACAGCCTCTAAGGTGGCCACCGTGGTTCCCAACTCTCAGTATTCACCCCTGCATAATCCTCTCCCTTTGAGTGTGAGTATTGTATCCGGGACTTGCCGCTAATAGAATGTGGCAAAGGTGACAGGATGTATGTGATGACACAGTATAGGAATGTAATGTCCTTCCATCAAGAAGACCCTCTCTCTCTTCTTGTCTCTGAAGTGGGCTGCCATGAATGTGAGCCACCTATGAAAAAGTGGCAAGCACATGAAGGCAGCCTCTAGTTGGCAACCAGCAAGAAGAGCCCAAGAGCCCACAAGGAACTAAACCCTGCCAATAATCACACGAGCTAGGAAGCAGGTCCTTCCCCAGCTGAGCCTCACATGAAACCCACGCCCTGACCAACATTTTAAATAGAGTCTTGCAAAGGACCCAAATTAAGCCATGCCTGGACTCCTGGCTCATAGAAACCGAGACAGTAAACGTGTATTAAGCCCCTTAGCTTGTGTTAATTTGTTATGCAGCAAAAGATAACAAATGTACCAAACTAGTATCTCAATTTATACAATTCATTCATTAAAACAAAACACAAAACTTACTGTGCATCATCTACTGAGTGCAAGGTAATACTACTATTCTAAGCACTGCTGATGCAGTATAGAATGAGACAGAGGAAGTTCTTGCTTACATCAGTCAATAAATAAAAGAAAAATCTAATTCGGCATCAAGCAGTGATGGGGGTATTTGAGCAAGGGCTGAATAAAGTAAGAAAATGTGCCATGAAAAGATGGTAGGGGAGAAGAAGTAGAAGAAATAGAAAGAAAAAAAAAAGTCTAGCTGCAGGGGTAGGGCAAGTCCATGGAAGAGAGGAAGTCTGAAGAGAGGTTATGTAGAAATCTGTTCTAAGTGTGATAAAAGTCTCTTAAGTGTTTTGAGCAGGCACTGACATGATTTGGCATCCTCTAAAGATCACTCTGGCTGCTGTGCAGAAAACAGAATGGGTTGGAGGGAAAGAAAAGAGGCAGAGAGACCTATCAGGCACTACTTAAGATGAAAGATGAATGTGGTCTATACTAGAAGAGTGGTATGAGAGATGGTAAGAAGGGACATTATCAAGATATATTCTGAAGGCAGGCAAATAGCATTTGCTCATAGCTCAAATTCAGGACTTCGGAGAGGTAAGTAAACGAAGACGTCAGTAGTGATTACACGAATGCTTGGTGCCATTTGCTTCAATAGGGAAAACTGGAGGAAGAAAGCACTTGGTGAGGGAAAAAAACCAAAAGTCCTACTGAGATACAGTAAATATGATATGTTTATGAGAGGGATCAAGTGGAGGTGTCAAGTGGGCAACTGGATACAAAAGTCTAGAACTCAAAGGAGAAGTTCACTCTGGAGTTCAAAATGTAAGCACGAGCTTTCAGACAGTTTTATGAAAAGTGAGAGCTAACAGAGCCCATAGAGGAAAAATATGGATGTAGAAAATGTCTAGGAACTGAGTCATGTGAAAACAGGAAAATAAGCCAATGAAGAGACTAAACAAAAACAGCCAGTGAGGTAGGAGAATGAGAAAAGGGTAGGGTTCCAGAAGCCAAGAAAGAAACAGTTGTGAGCGGGAAGGAAGGAGATCAACCATCAAATGATGTTGAGAAGGAAAGGAAGAGGAGGACTGGGAATGAGCCCTCTATCCAGAAGAAGGCATCACAAGCAATCTTCACAAGTCAAATGGTAGGGAAGAGAGACCAACTAGGGAGGGGTGTCCAGAAAGAAGGGGAGGGCTAAAGTCCTGTGGAGGTAATAAAAATGGAGACTCCTATAAGAGGACTAGGGGAAAGAGTGCAGGAGACTGGGGGTGAGGCGATGTAAATGAGGTCAAGACCAGCATTCTTTCTGAACTTTTATTTTAGGATGGGCAGTATCAAGACATGCTTGTGTGCTGACAGAAATACTCTAGTAGGGAGGGGAAATATAATGCTGGGGAGAGGGGGGTACCTGGAGGAACAAAGTTCTTGAATACAGAAAAAGGAGTGGGATGCAGTACACACACGGAGCTCAGGTTTTAGATAAAATAGAAACATGTCACCCACAGGAAAGGCAGAGCACATATACAACTACCTCTGCCTGATTCACACACACATGACTGACTGCTTAAGGTGGACATGAATTAGAATTAGCCACTTGGGAGCTATATTATCTACATATAAAAAGCTAAATTCAAAAGCCACTATTCCTTCCGAGATTAAAATCTTTAAGAAGGAAACACAAGGCTAATATGGTCTTTTAACTACTAAATCACTGAAATGTAAACCAGCAAGAGACACGTTTGTTCAATTCTTCTTAGAGTAAAACCTACCTGGACTCTCCACTCTCTTATAGTGGTATGGGTTGATACAAACTTCCTTTTGCTTAGATCCAAAAGGAAATTCACAAATATCCAACGGCTTTAGCTCGTGATGACTCTGCAAATCAGGCCAGCGCCAAACACGACAATATATAACATGGGGTAAGCCTTTTCTGTGAGAAACCTGCAGGCGTCCATCTAAAGATCTGGGAATAGTGACACATTTGCTTGGCTGTCCTGGACTGCTCAAGGCTTTCTCCAGTTCTTCCATGGCACCCTTTTTCTTTTTTAGCTTTTTCACCAAAGCATCGACTGCCTTTTCTGCCCATTTCTCCTCTTCATCACCTTGCTTCCAGCCCAACAATCGCTTTACTGCTGGACTAGTAAAGGAGAACAAGCTGGCCATTGACGTCATTTGATATAAATCTTCAGAGACCTTCCTGCAACTCAAAGTCAGTGGCTACTCAAAGAACAGCTCACAGATGAAAAGTCATATACAGGTTCTAAGCAGAAGTTCCCATTAAAAAGGGAGGAGTGACATTTATCTTCATAAGTGCCATAAGATTCTTTCATTGGTTCAAGTCCTGAAAGAGAGAGAGGAAAAAGGGTAAGATCCCTAACTTAAATGAACACAATTAACACACATCTAAATCAATATAAGCAAAAGGTATATTGTTTTTAAATGAGAACAGAAAACCATTACAAAGCAAACAAACAAACAAAAACCTAAGTCTAGAGAAAGAGATTTTCTCTAAAGTCCTGTGACCACTCACTTCCTTTCTTCATACATGAACAAATAATTCACTGGCAATGCCAAACGATAACCAAAAGCAAACACAGACTGCTTGCTCTACTTCCTATGTATGATCCAAAAAATAGCCTCTAAACGTTTCCTTTCCTCAGGCCAGTAAGCCCCCAAATGCCCTTCAAAACTTTTGATTCTGAAGTACTTCTCTTCACTGAAAGTCATGTCACGTTATGTCAATTTTGAACATGACATGTCCTAATCTGAACAAAAGTCTTCACATAAATCTAGCTTTTCCCTAAGGTCATTATTGTCCATAAAATGTCTCAGAGACTTTTAAGGTTTGGGCAAAAGCCATAGTACTACTTAAGTCCCATTATTAGAAACAAATTTTATCAAATTCTAGCTTAGTTTTTTTCTTAAGAGATAACAAGCCCTCAAATAAATCATAACACACATAATTGCCAGAAAAGTGGGAAGTATCTATTTTTAAAGCTAAGAATGCTGAGCAGATTTAAAGGGAATAAATGCAAAGTTTAACCCAGAAAAGGGCAGTTTATAATTTTATAATGCCCATTGCCTTCTGTGATTATTTTCAGCATATTAAGTTAAAGAACCTGCGCTAGGCAGACCGCCCCTCTGCACCCTTAAGAAGCTCTTGGCAATGATGACAAGAGGAAGTGATGTGCAGTGGCACCGCACTGATAAGAAGAATGGGTATAATTCCCTGTGGTCAATACACAGCCAAGTGCAGACAATGAGTAGCTGGTGAAACAGCACGAGTAATGTTTGGAAAAAGGATGTCAGTAACCAAAGATGCTTCCTTTCCTTGTGCCCAACATTGCAAATAATGCCGCAGCTCTGCCTTTGACAAATTCTAGTAAACTCTACTGTCAAGACCATCCTGGATCGGGATACATCTTCCCAGAAAAGAATATGTGCGTTCAGTTAAAACCCAGGTAAATATGAATTAAAAGAAAACGGAGTTAAAGTCAACAAATAATTACTGACTGCTTGTTACGTGCCATGTACGGTGAACTGCCATGATGGTGCTTAAAGAAGTCACTTCAAGTATGGCTTCATCTTAAGAGCCAACATGTACTTACTGAGAACCTACTAAGTGCCAAGCATTGTTCTGGATGCTGATCAACCAGCAGTGGCTATCCAGACTCCTATGAACCAAGGTTAGGACCTGGAACCATGCGGGGAAAGGTGTACAGAAGTAGAAGGAAACTCCTGTGTGGATGAACTTTCCCAGCCCAACACAGGATCATTTTAGGCAGGTAAGCAAAACTGGCTATATTAAACTAAAGAAATAAAACGAGAGACTGAAAGTGTATTTGTCAGTAACAGTTCACAGACTATAAAGTGTTATGTGCTAAACATAAAGAAGGGCTGAGCTCAGGTGTAGCTACCTCAAGGAGAGAGGATAAAAGCCATTTGGGCCAGAGAGTAAACGTAAGAAAGTAAACCAAAATATGGTTTGCTTGTCAAGACAAGAGAAATTTCAAAGGCATAGGGGACACAAACAACAAACAAAAATACACGGGCAGACAAGAATAGAGCATTTCCTAAAATAGAGTAGACAGGTCTGGCTGGATTGAGATCTTTATTGAGTAACAGTGGAACATAATGATGAAGGCTAGACAGGGTAGTGCATGCATGTAGAAGAGAGAATAGATGAGCAATGGAGAGGTTAAGCTGAGAAGGGGAAGACAAATGGAGAGAAACTTAAAGACCAGATACCAGATTAGTAGTGAACCACCAGAAAATGCCTAATAAATTTTAACTACTCATCTAATAGCACTATCATCATCATCATCATCATCAAGTACTAACCATATTGCATATTTTAAAAAAGGAAAAGTTATTTATGCATGTAAACACAGAACAAAGTCTACAAGGCCACATAATTAATCACTGCATGGAATGGAGGAAAGGAAATAGAAAGGGGCCCAGTGTGATTTGTTTTATATACTTCTGCATTGTTTTAACCTTTTAACAAAGAGAATCTATCGACGCATTACTTACATGATATTAAAATAAAAACAGTAAACTAAAATTATGGTGAAGAGAACTGAGTTACGAGTGCTGGCACTACAAGGAGGTAAAACTAATGCATGCTGTGCTACAAGTCAGGAAAGGATGGTGGTTTCCCTTTCAAAGGAAGGATATTAATTAGAAGGGAATCAGAGTTTCTGCCATCCTGGTGAAGTTTTACTTCTCACTATGGGTGATTACACGAGAGAGCTCAGTTTGTGAAAATACAGCTGGTGAGATACTTAAGATGTGTACTGTGCACTCTTCTGTATGATTTAAAAATATTTTCTGGACAGACAAAAAGGATTGAGTGCTTAGTTTCCTTCCCATTTTTCTTCCCATCATCAATCAATTCCCCTTCTCAGAGATCATCCTTCTATTTTGTCCTTCATGGCCTTCCAGAGAAAATTAACACACACACACACACACACACACACACACACCTTCAGTGACATGAACTGTGGTATTCTAAAAAGAAAAAAGGTACAAAAAACATATGAACGATATATCCTCCAGATCTTCCCAGAGCAATATAGAAAGAGCTCCCACATTCTTTCTTTTGTCAGTAACAGTTCACAGACTATAAAGTGTCTACAGAATTCTACACAGAATTCTAATATAAAAGTAACCTTCAAAGTATGTCAAACTCTGTCATACCCCTGCTCAAAAATTATTCTGTGGCTTCCCATCACACTTGGTATCCAAATTCCTTAACATCACTTTAAAGGGCCTACATAGCTAGCCTTTGGCTTCTCCTCCAAATTCATTTCTTTTTTTTTGTTGTTGTTATTTTTAATTTTTTTTATTTAACACCCAAATTAGTTAGCATATAGTGTAACAATGATTTCAGGAGTCAATTCCTTAGTGACCCTTACCTATTTAGCCCATCCCCCCTCCCACAACCCCTCCAGTTGCAGATTCATTTCTTACCATTGTTCTAGCTAACTTAATCACCCTTGACTTCTTTCCATTTCTCAAGTGTTCCAAGATCATTTCTATCTCAGGGCCTTTGCACTTGATGTTTTCTCCCCTGGAATTCTCCCTGATCTTATTTAACACGCTTACTCTTTCAATTAATTCAGCTACTCAAATGTCACCTCGTGAAAAAGGACTTCCCTGGCCACTTTATCTAAAATAGTATACATCACACTCCCACATCATTCCCTAGTCCCTGATTCTGCTAAATTTTCATGATATTTATTCTAACCTGACCAAGATACCAATTTTATTACTTTTTAGATATTTTCCCCACTGAAATGTTACTAGGCAGGTAGCTTTATCTTCCTTATCCACCATCATAGTCCCCTGGACCTAGAACAGTACCTATTTATTCAGTGAGTGAGCAAGCAAGTAGTGAGTGAGTGAACTAAAGAAAAGCAACTTGGAAAAAAATACATTCCTTTATAAGAGCAACTACATAAAAGTTAAAACATGGTATTTATGAATATGCACACATATGGTAAGAGAATATAAGTATGAATAAAAATGATACATAACCAATCTCAGGACACTGAGTACTGGGTACCACTGGTGAAAGAAGGATGAAGAATGGAAAAGCTTCAGCTGTCTTCTTTTAAAATCAGATTTAAAAAAAACCTGGCAAGTAACCAGATATGTTATTTTCTCTCCTGTTTTCTATGTTTAAATAGGTCATAACTCAAAACATTAACTATTTTTAATTTTTAAAAAGTAGTATGATCAAAACAGAAAATGACCAGATTCAGTCCTTTATAAGACAGAAGACCATGAGCAAGTATCATTCTTTCCAAGTCTACTAACTTACCTGTACAAAAAGGTAGATGGTTCCTAAGTCACTGAAATGTTTAAGTAAAAAAATATGTGTGCACATATGTGTACACACAGCACACATACAATAAATGCTTTATAAACTCCAAAGTGCTATTTAAACATGAATTATGGTCATTAGTATTCAAAGGAAGAGTCAAGACTTAAAAAAACCTAATGTACCCACCACTGTACCACTATCCACACTTTCTGATCCAGCACAAATTCCTGTACTTTTGCCCATCAGTGTCCAAGAGAAATCTCTGTCATCCTTAGTGATAAGCTCAAGTCCATCCCCCTTTGTGAAGAATTCCTTCACCACCCTATTCTAAAAAGGCTATGGTCATTGAATATTTATCATAAAAACTAATTAATACGACAGTGACAAGGGGGCTCCTGGGTGGCTGAGTCGGGTGAGCGTCTTGATCTCAAGTTTCGTGAGTTTGAGCCCCGTGTCAGGCTCTGAGCTGAAGGTGAGGACCCTGCCTGCTTGGGATTCTCTCTCTCCCTCTCTATCTGCCTCTCTCCAACTTGCACCCACCCTCTCAAGATCAGGAAGTTTAAAAAAAAAAAAGTGACAAGAACTATCTTAACTTCCCAAATGGAGTACAAAATCCTTCCAGGAGGAAGTCTTTAGGACCTGGCACCATTCCGTGCATCGTATCACATACTAAGGGAGTACTTAATGAATGGTCATTGACTTTTCTATCAACTATACCTTGAAATCAAAGATAACTTCAAATTTTGAACCAAGTGACTAAGATAATGATAACCCCATTAGCAGAATCAAGGACACTCAGAAGGTAGTTAAGTCAGTAGAGAAGAACGTGACCTCTATCAGAAAAAAGTCATAACTGGACATATAGGTTGAGCAAGGAAAAAATGAGAAAGAGATTTAAGATTTTCTACAAAGAACTGAAACAGTAATATAAAATAGGTTTTCAACAGAGTGAAAAGAGCAACACATTAACACGGGCATATTAGGGAACATTCACTGGTAGGGAAGAGGAAAAAGTCACCGATGAAGTATTGTTAAAAGGAGATTAAAATTACATACAACAGTACTGCAGAATATCAAACACAAGGCAAAGTTTAAAGAGAATGTGAACAAAGAAAAGGCCAATGACTGGATATCATTAGTTCAACTTCAAGAGACTGATTTCAGGAAGAAAAAAAAAAAAGGGTGTCAGATTCCAAAAACTTAAGACTCAGTATTAGTGTTTTCTTAAAACGAGAAATGGGAAAGGAGTAGGGACAAATCATGTATTCAACTCTAAAAATGGAATGACTAAAGATTTCAGAAACCTTTCGTGCTATTCTTTCTAAAACTATTTTGTAACTTTGCAACCTGCAGAAGTGATATGTGCAACTAATTCAAGTACTCATTATCTAAGTCTCACCTTACAAAGTCATCATAAGAATTTACTGGTGTTTAAACAAAAGAACTGACCAGGCATTTTACATAATACCCCAATGGCCATTAGATGGTAAAATAGACTCAACATTGTTATCAGAAACAATTTTTTTTTAAATGTTTTTCTTTTTTTTTTTTTTTAATTTTTTTTTTCAACGTTTATTTATTTTTGGGACAGAGAGAGACAGAGCATGAACGGGCAAGGGGCAGAGAGAGAGGGAGACACAGAATTGGAAACAGGCTCCAGGCTCCGAGCCATCAGCCCAGAGCCCGACGCGGGGCTCGAACTCCCGGACCGCGAGATCGTGACCTGGCTGAAGTTGGACGCTTAACCGACTGCGCCACCCAGGCGCCCCCAGAAACAAATTTTTTTTAAAAGAAAACAGTGAAATATCACTCCACATTACACATAAATCCCGATGACCCAGCAATTCCATCCCTAGGTATATATAACTAACAGAAACAAGTGCTAGCGCCACCAAAAGGCAAATACATGTTCACAACAACTTTATCTGTAATAGTCCCAAATTGGAAATAACCCAAATATCCATCAACAGTGGACTGGGTCAATAAACCATAGTAACAAATTCATAAAACAGAATACTTTACAGCAACGACAAAGAGCTAACACATGAAAAACATGGATAAGTCACACAGATAAAATATTGAAGAAGTCAGATACAAGAGATTACACATTTTATCATTCCTTCTCAGAAAAAGGCAAAACTAACCTACGTCACCAGAGGCAAGAAAGGTTAACTAAGTGGGGACAAGACAGTCCTCTGGGGAGACAGAAATATTCTACATCTTGATGTGGGTGATGATGACATAGATGTACACATATGTAAATGTTCAATAAGTTATATACCTGAAATTTATAAAATAATCTTTAAAAAAATTTGTTTGTGAACTGATCACTTACAAAATTAGTTCCCATTCACTAACATTTCCCTCACCATAATGGCTTACAAGCCACCAGTGAAAGTACAAAGTTTGCAAAATACTCTGAAATTTTACAAAGTTTATTAAAATAACGGCCAACAATGTAGGGTCGGGGATTTAATTTTACCCTACCATTCCCCACCCCCAAGCAAGTAAGTTAGTCTGTTAACTGTTTCACGGATGCTGACGAAGGACATGGGACTCCAGATTCAGAGACAAATGACTTTAACACTCATGGACAGACAGCAAGCAGCATAAGCATCAGATTTGCAGTTCCCTTCGCCTCCAAGAGACCCGCAGGAGTGATGTGATATTGCCAAGATGGATGGTACTTCTGCAGTGGGTTTACACTGATAGGGAACAATGAGCTGAAAGAATTCACCATGTTTACACTTACAGTAAGCAAGCCTATCTTAGTGGAGAGAGAACAGCTTCACTGACAAAGGATTAAGAGTGATCCTTAGTAAAATCAGTATGTATTTTTTATGGATATTTTCACAAAAAACACAAAAAAGCTCTTCATGTTAGTAGCACGCATGACAAACATAAGGGATGCCCTATCATGCTAAATTATCTTGTGAGAAAAATTAAGCCTATCCATCAAACTTGATCCATTCTTTGTTCACCATAAGAATACATGTTTACAACTGTAACTTAATGTTTTTCCTAAGTTTTAATTTTTGAAGATGAAGTCCCAATCAGACCTTTTATTCACAATTTAGTATAAAATACAGATCGAATTTTAAATGGTTTCATTTTAAATGGGTTTCTTTAGAGCCAATTATCGTTAGTTCAGGAAGACCTAAGTGTAGCATGAGCTTTTCTTAATGACTTAGTTATCCTTACGAAGCTCTCCGTTGCTGTGCTGTACTGGAAATTCTCTGTACAGAGCATGGAACATGGGTTGCAATGTTAATGACTGAAGAGACAACAGGGCATGAATGATCTTAAGAAGTTACCTACAGAGGTAGACTTTTGTGGGACATTGGGCTTTCTTAAAAAGAATATAGCTATTTCAAGGAATCCAACAGCTTCCTTTCTACAAAATCAATTGCTAAAGCAAAAACATTAATATTCCTTTGATGATGATGATGATGATAATAATAAAAAACCACTAACATTTATCGAACACTATGTTAACACTGTTAAGGACCTTACTCTGAGAGACAAAAAAATCATTAAAATCTTGCAACAGCCATATCAGGTAAATTCCACTATTCTCATTTTACAGATGAGAGAACAAGGAAAGAGAAATTAAAAGTAACTTGCTTATTTATATAGATTAGAAATAGAGCCAAGAATTGAAACTTGGCAGGCTGGCTCCAGAACTCACACTCCTAAACACTGTACACACGGTACCCTAAAAAGAAAAGTCTCCCACCAAAGAATATTCTTTGCTTAAAGACCTTCTCTACTGTTCTCCCTATCTCTGACTTCTCCAAAATACTCAAAGTGTTGTTATCACAACATTATATAGTTTCAGAGACCAAGGATAATCCTGTTCAATATGCTCACTTTCAAAGTGATTCTTTATACCACTTAACATACTTCATTAACCTCTTTATCTACTTCAACCCATTCTTCTCTCAATTGAACAAAATGAGTCAATATGTATGAAAGACTAGTGTTTATTACTATTATAATAAAATTATAAAAATAAAATTTATATTTTATTAAAATTTAATTAAAAATTTATATTCATTATGGTAGCCTTACTCCAAAGCCTTTTTATCTCATTAGGACATTTTTGCCACACTAATCACTAGAACACATAATTTTAACAGCCTAAATCTCACTCATTCACTTCATTAATATTTAACATTTAGGTTTCTAAATAAAATTGTTTTACTGGGATCAAAATTGCTGTACTGTACCCGTATGATAAGTTTTCTCCTGTAAACTATTCTGTAAAATCTATCAGATTCGAGACAATACTTGATCTTCACAAATAAAACTATCACAGTGCTTTGGATACAGCAATAGATTTATTTTACTATCTTAAGTCCTTGGCTATAAAAGAATTTCTCACTACATACACAAAAAACAAAATAAAATTTTTTTTTCAACGTTTATTTATTTTTTGGGGGACAGAGAGAGACAGAGCATGAACGGGGAGGGGCAGAGAGAGAGGGAGACACAGAATCGGAAACAGGCTCCAGGCTCTGAGCCATCAGCCCAGAGCCTGACGCGGGGCTCGAACTCACGGACCGCGAGATAGTGACCTGGCTGAAGTCGGACGCTTAACCGACTGCACCACCCAAGCGCCCCGCAAAAAACAAAATAAGATATTATACTTTTTTCTAGTATGCATATATTAGCATCTGTAATATGAACCACAAGTAAACATTCAATCCTTTGAAAATCAGGGTATGACTAGGTTTTCTAGTAATCAAAATGTAGAATTTTGAATCTATTCATGAAAAGTTGGTTCAATTTTTCACACCTCTTTTGCTTTTCACTAAGTAAAATGAATTCACAAACACTGAGAACACCAATTTTCAGCTCAGTCAGCTGTGTGCATAACCATCCATAATACCTTCCTATAGTATCTCTAAACTTATCCTAGTAATAGAGGAAAGTCCCCAAAGCTATACTGAATAACTTCAGTCTTCAGAGGTTACATATTGCTGGGCAATTAATCTGGTTCTCTGTGCTCCCATTCCACAATGCCTTCAGAGTCTACTGAGGCACAAACAGACATAACCAGTGCTAATCTTGATCTCAGACTCACGGTCTTATTTACACAACACACATTCACTGAGAGCACCTAAAAAGGGCAAACCACTAAGCAAGAAACTAAAAGGCTAAAAAAGATAAATCAAGTCCAGACTAAAACTTTAAAGAATTATAAATTGATAAGCTATGAAAATATGCCCATACCTCTCTGCAATGCACAATGGAGAATGGCAGATGCCCTAAGGGTGTAGAAGGTGCTACAATAAATTAAGGGGATGGCCCTTTGGGGACAGGGGAAGGGAGACAAGAACCACCAAGTAGCTTTATCAGAGGCATAAAAATAATTGTGAGTAAAGACACAAAATCTGAGTTTTCATCCACCAGGATGAGAAAATGATTCAGTTTGCTAGAACTGAGGTGGTAGAACTAAAGAACTGGCTAGAAATATACAATAAAATAAGGCTAATCTACACACAGATAACAATATACGCATTGTAACACATAAAAACACCAGATCTAAAAAGTCTAATAAACTTGGGTTCAAATTCTGGATTTAACATTTACACCTAAACCTCTATTTTTTCCTATTTTGTATAATAAATATCAGTTCTGAGAATTAAATGAGATACCCACTTAACTCAGTGCCTGGCATGGCACATTCTCAGTAAAGGAGAACTGCAGTTACCACTGTTGCAATTATCATGAACATTTCTGAGATCAGGCTGAGGATTTCAAATATATAACTGAGCTACTTTATTTCAATGAATATACAAAGCCATCTACTTAAGATGTACCATTATTTTATTAACCTTGAAGGAAGAACAGATTGCAAATTAAACTATCACACAGTGCTTTCTTATCACTTAAAATTTTTATTCACAGTATCAATCTCTGCCCTCAGACTGCAGGTCTGAAGTGTTCCCGTATTACCCCAGTATTGTCATTCAAGCTATGGACATCCCTCCTGCAAGTTCTGATACTTGCTTGATCTTCCCAAAGGGTGTACATGAAAGAAATGACAGCAACATAAACAGAAAGGCAGAGTTTATGCACCTGCAAGGACAACTGCAACACAAATGTCACCTAGCTAAAACCAATACTCAAATGCCATTGATTATAAGACACCTCCCAATTTCAGAGATGTTACAAGGTGAAAAAAATGTAAGTACACCTTATAAGAAATAAGGAAATAACGCAGCTTTTTCTTTTTTCCTCCCCCAAAGTCCCTTCTCCTGCTACCCACCCCCCCTCCATCACTTCCCACCAGTATCTGCTGTTCTCCTTTCTTTTGTTCTCATCCCTTTGACTCTTCTTTCCTGCCTACTCTTTATTCATTCCTCATAGCGTCTCTCTCCCACATTCCTCGTTGCTTACCTCTGTGCTCTCCTCTAAGTAAAAAGGAAAATGCATTTCACAGCCCAGATATGTGAGACAGTGTTCTACACGAAAACCTGGCTTCTAAGCAGATTCTATTTGTGCCTCTGCCATCTTCATCCTGGGCCAGTGATCACATTAAAGCTATCCTAATGTACACCAGTGGGAATAATACATATTTGCTACTATTTTTTAAAGGTGATATAATTAATTCCTAGGAAAACAAGGAGACTTCAAGGAACTGAAATCATGGAATTATTTTCTTTTGCAATAAACATTCATAAGAAGCTATTTCAAATTTGTAACATTTAATGTTTAACATCTTTTACATTTTAACCTTTATTTATAAATATCAAAGCCTTATTTCAATAGCCTAATCAGGAGAGAAGACAAATTCTGTTTTCTCTTTTTTGCTCTGAGGTTGTACTATACCAAACTTTTACAATTTTAAGTGTCAAAATGAGCCTTTTCCTTAGAAGTCAAGTCTTATGACAGTAATGCATAGTGGGCTAACCAAGTAAAACAAACCAAAAAGTACAAATTAAACTGAACAGTACCCAAAATATTCCTTTCAGGGAGTTTCTATTTCTACCTTTAAAGCCAGAGAATGTCCCCAAATCTAAAATCCTGTTAGGAAATACCTGTGACAACCTGTGTAAGTTGAGCCAGTTAATTCCCATCAATATTGCAGTTTGAGTAAATGTAACTAAATCTGGTGATCAAACACTGTGAAACTTAGATTTAGGGGGATCATAAATAAAACAGAAAGAAAGAGGAATTATTCCAACATAACTGGAAAACAGGAGAGAAAGAAGGTAAAAAGATATATTTGTAAATAAGAATGAAGAAAAAATTAACTAGGCTGCAAATGGCTAGTGACAAAAAGTGGAAGGCTTCGCCAGTATATAAAACATCTTAGCTCTGCCTAGCTCTGGGTCCTTCCCCCACCACATACATTGCAGGGAAGTGGATAAAAGTCTTAAGGATGAGGCGAGAATAACAGCACATCATTTCTGCACATATTTTGGGAATGCTTATCACAAGCTCAAAAGAGGAAGATGACAATCTATAAACCACAATACAGTTGTTAATAAAGAACAAGAATAAGAAAAACCAAGTATTACTAAGCCAAATGAGGCAGGAAGAGGACAATTAGTTTGTGAAGCAAAAGGGAAAGGCCCCAGAATGAATGCCAAACAGGGAAAGAATGAATACAGGGCTACAGCCCTGCTGCTAGAAGGAACCCTATTTGCAGTGTAGAGTTCTAAGCAGAAAGACACGTCCAAAGAGGAATTTCGAGAAGTCAAAAATGGCAACAGCACATGACTAAGTAAGAGACTTAATTCAGGAGGCAGAGGGTAGATGGAATATATGGTAGAAATCCAACTATGACAGGAGGACACTCCAGCACAGTGGTACACAGACCAGGACAGGGATGGCAGTAGAGACAAAAATGAAGTGATGTGATGGGCATTACAAATAAAACATCAACAGGATTTGGTAACTACCCAGAAGAGACCAAGGGCAAACAAGAAAGGTAACGGTTTAAAAGCTGAAAAATAAAGACATCACTTACCTAAAAAGGACAATTCTAGGTCTAGCCAAGAGGAGGCTGTGGAGGGCTGGGAGGAAGTAAGCACAGATGCACGTCCCGGCAATAGTGAAACTAAAGCTCAAGAGAAGAGGGATGTGTAGATTTGGAGGACCATAGCAACAGAAGGGAGAGCTGACTCTGAGAGGGCAGGTTTCCTTTACTCAAAACCGGCTGAGTATCTAATAAGCCAAAAAGTCAGGCTGAAAAGATACTATCTGTAGTATCAAAGATCTTAAAAAGTAATGGAAAGAAGAGAAGGTGTTGTGAACAGCTTCATATGCTGGTTAGTACACCGCTTCATTTTCTTCTAGATTTACTTTTGTATGATAACCAAGAAAGATGAGCCATTAAAGTAAAATTAAAAATATGTACAGCAAGCAGAGAAGGCCAGTAACTGAGCAGGCAGGAATGTGTGCTACTTCTTATACCAGAACTTGGTGGGACTTGAGAAAATAACTATGACCTATTACCTGCCATACCTTGGAAGTTTATAGTCTACCTCTGTTTATGAAGACCTGACTGGATGACTTTTTCATTACAGTGGGTTTTTTTTTATTTCTTAGAGAAATGACTGCTCCCCAGAGCTAAAAAACAAAAACAGAAACAAACAGGTAACAGTAAGATTGAGAAATCCTTGTGTGTTAAGTTCCCTGAAATTCTTCTGCAAACTTTCAATTAATAATGCAGAGTACCCTGGAAATACAAAGAAAAAGCAGTGGTACCTCAGAGATATATTGAGAACATTATACACATTATAAAATTAAGAAACATCATGCATTACAGAAGAATCTAGCATATTACAAAACACACACACACACACACACACACACACACACACACACACACATTAATTCTATTTCAGCTCAAGCATCCCTTCTTCAGGAAGCCTTCCCAGATGGTGATGCAGAGACAAAACCCCCCTCTTAAACACTCTTACTGCATCACATAACTCTACTTTGTAGCACTTAACACACTATATTTTTACATTTATCTATCCAACTCCGTAAGAGTACAAATTCTGCATGAATGTATATTAAAGGAACCATACCTATTTTCACTCATCACTGTAAGCCCGGTGATACACATGCTCAAGAAATATTTGTTTAATAAATGAAAGAGAATGAGCACAAAAAGCTTTTGAAAGGGCCTTAGCTGAAGGGGTAGGGTACTTCTCACTTTCTGCTTCATACAATTCTTTACTTCTTAAAACAAACATACTTCCAATATAGTCAGGGGAAAAAACAAATTTTAAAACCAAAGTGCAGCTATACCTCACCCATATTAAAATCCTTACTAAAGAGAGGACTTGTATGTCAAGAGACATTCATATTTCAAAAAAATTATCTCCAACAGATCTATCTAGGACTATTCAAATTTAGAAGCGGAAATTTAAGAAAAACCAATGAGAAACTAGGGGCAAACACTTTCTGCTCTCAAAAAATATTAGTAAGAATTCATCTTTCAAAGGAATTTATCTTCCTATACTGGAATGTCTTTTGTACCTCCGAGATTTTACAAAGGCCATTCTCTGCCCAAACCACTCTCCTCAAGCCCCAACCACTAATTTCCAAGCTCTCTTGGCATTCAGACTTCAGCTTCCGTGTCATCCCAGAGACCTTCCCTGATCACCTCATAATCCTATATAAAGTAGGTGTTCCCCAATCCCTCATCTAATACCATGTTCATTTCCTTCAGTGTATAAATCAATTTGAAAGTGTTTGCTGACTTACATGATTTTTATCTCTCTCACCAGAGAATAATCTTTAAGAAACAATACTAAGCATATTCAGAGGACCTTTGAAATTTATTCAAGTAATTCATTCAGAAGGATATTTTCTGAGGTAGCATTCCAGGAGCTGGGAATATACACATGAATAAAGAGACCCAAAACGCTTGTCCTCGGTAGATTACACTCCAGAGGAGGGAGACAGACAAAGGCAATAAATAAGCAATACTGTAGTTTGTTCGGGGAAAAGTGCTAGGGAGAAAAATAGAGCAGAGGAAGGTGAATGGGAAGTGTGGTGGGAGAGGTGTGATTTTAAATAGGGCAGCTGAGGTGGGCCTCACTTAAGCAGACACCAAGGGAATCAAAACATGAAGGAAACAGGAGCAAGACAGGCAGACATCTGGGGGAAATCATGGCAGGCAAATGCAACAGGCAATGCAAAGATCTCAAGGTGGGAGCACCTCCGGCACATTCTGAGAACTGCCAAGACCAAGGTAGTATGAGAATAAAGTGAACGAGGAAGGGAAAATAATGAATGGGGTTCAGCAGGTGAGAGACCCAGATTGGACATCCTGCATATAAGGACAATGGCTTTTACTGTAACTCAAATGAGGACTCATTTGAGAGCTCTGAGTGGAGACAGGACATTTTCTGACAAACATTAAAGAACTAACTACTCTGGCTGATGTGTTGAGAATAAACAGCAAGGGTAAAAGTGGGAGACCAGTTCAGAGTTGCAGTAAGCTAGGTGAGAGATGATAATGGCCTAGATCAGAGTGATGGCAGTTCAGTGGGGAGTAGACAACTTCACATGCATTTTAGGGAATAGTAAGTTTCCTGATAGAAGAGATACGGGGAATGTGAGAACACAGGCGTCAACAATGATTCCAAGGTGTCAAGCCCTGACAACTGGAAGAACAGGATTTGTCATCAACTGATTTGGGGGAAAAGTGATAACAAAGCTAAAGGAAGATCAGGAGTTACATTTTACATACATTAAATGTATAAATAAAATGTTATTAAGCTTCACCAGGCTTCCATTTCAAATGAAATCATATTAATATGAAAACCCAAAGATCCTGTTCTTACCTCAAGATACCTAAGTAGGACCTCCTGACCAACTCCCAGAAGATATACACAAACCACCCTCCAAACTCATCCCTAGACACACACACACACACACACACACACACACACACACACACACGGTTCGTGCCCAGACTTGACAAAACAATTCACAGAAACAGCTCCTTCACTTTCTGCTCCAACACCTCTCCAACTGCTTCAATCCAAAGTAAAAGGCAAGTGACCAATCCAAAAATTTCATCCAACACTGTTAGTCAAAACAAAATCTCCTGAGCACATCAACCCATGCAAATAAATGCCCATACGGTTGGGTCACAACCCACCATGATCTCAGCCAAGCCTGTACAAAAGAATTACAGATGGGGGTCCTAAGGAAACGCATTTCTCATAACCATCCCACAAAATTCAGATTCGTGAGGTTTGAGATTAGAACCCTACCTGCCACCATTTCAACAAGAGTCTTAGGGTTTACAGCAGGTCTAAGAAACAAGGTCCTTAGAAACATGTAAAGAAGTCACTTGCAAAGGTAACTTTTTGTGGCTGGTGGGGGTAAAGCTCTAAAAATATCTTACCCTTATGGCTCTAACATCAATAGTAGTGACCACGTATCCGCACCACCAGTGTCAAACCAATCCTAGACCCAGACATACAATTACTAAAACACGTAAGCCACATCCCTGGCTGCAGGCAGAGAAGAGAAACAAACCAGGACCAAGTTTGCCCACAAGCTTGCTTGCTTGCTTGCTTTTTTCAAATTTTTTTTAGTGTTTATTTATTTTTGAGAGAGAGAGAGAGAGGGAGACAGAGCATGAGCGGGGAGGAGCAGACAGAGAGGGAGACAGAATCCGAAGCAAACTCCAGGCTCTGAGCTGTCAGCACAGAGACCGACGTGGGGCTCAAACTCACGGACCGTGAGATCATGACCCAAGCCGAAGTTGGACTCTTAAACAACTGAGCCACCCAGGCACCCCTCCCACAAACTTTCTTGATTCAGAAATCCTACGATTCTTTATGGGAACATCTATGAGGAAGAGGGGATACAACATGGGCACCAAAATAACTTTCCTAGAGAAACATTTAAATCACTACTTTTCCAAATCGTGGCTCTCAATTTCCAAAGATATCAAAAATTCTCACAGTGGATTTCAAAGCCAGTCAGGAGCTGAACTCATGTTCCCTGACACTTCTCACAGATTATCTTGCATAGTCTCTCTGTGCCCACACAAGTCTCTACGTTTTTATCTCCCACATCCAGACTTTTGTTTCCCAGTTTTTAATCACTCTTTAAACTTCACCTGCTCCTCTAAGTCCTCTAATTAAGCAGAGCCTGATCTAGATGTATACTCACCCCCACAGAGCCTGCAAGATTTCCTCTATTACTACCAGATGTGTTTGAGTATACTTGTACAGGCCTGTAGGCACAGGAATAGACACAGAGCTGGTCAATCATTATGGTGCTTTCCTTTAAATTATAAAATCGTCAAGGGATACCAAATCATTACATTACCAAATGTGTCTCTGGAGCACCAAGCACTAACCTGAGTACACAGCGCTTTAGGAAGATGGTCTCCACATACCTCATGTGCACCCCAGAGTTCAAGTCACCTACTCAGAAGAAAAGGGAGCAAATATGGCTCTGGATACCTTTTCAGCTGTTGTCATCATTCATTTAATGTACACTCAGCTCCAAAGAGTGGAAATGGAAATGGTCAGTGAGTAAGTAGGTACTCACTTAAGTGGGCAGAAAGAGGTGAATAAGGGGGGAAAAAAAACAAAAGACTAGCTTTGAAATATTTCCACAGTACCCCCTTTTCCTGGGAACACAGAAACCTGAATAACTAGATCTCAAGTTATACAGCCCACCAGATAGGATGCAAGGCAGATCCTGACACATCATGAAAACAAAAGTGAACAAAACAAAACTTGCCTTGAAAGCACCAGCCATATTCTGAGATCATAGTTAAACGGGCAAAGCGTAAGGCACGTCTCAGGACTCCAGGTGCTAAGCTCAGAGAAAAGTGCGATGGTGACACTAGCTTCTTTTCTTACTGTTATTTTCAGCAGTAACAAAGTAACACATATATACAGAAATCAAAAGGGGAAATCCAGTTCAAATCAGACAACAGATCAAACCATTGTCAGATTTTCAGAGTATACTCCTCTGTAAATTGGATGAACATTACAGAGACTAGTACACCAGAGAATTCAAAAGCAAAACCTGTTCACAAAATGTACTTTAACAACTAGCTTCCAAAAGTGAATTTCAATTTTAGTCTTGCCCATACAGAACTGTCTGATAAATAATTCTTTCTTCTAAAATACTGTCACAACCAAGTCAGGAATATCACAGTAAAAGCAGGAAGAAAAGTCACTGAAACCACCTCCCTCCTAAGATGGGGCCAAAAATGTCTCCAGCTAGCTGCCCAAGACAAACACAAGCAAACAAACAAACAAAAAACATTGAAGAGCTGGAAACTAGGCGATTATTTATGAAAAACCTACTAACTCTGTAATTACCCCCTCTTTCAAACAATAAAAATATTAGAATGTAAACATGATGTACGAAAATGGGAAATTAGCTGGTCCTAACAACAATCAATTCTTCAAAACGAACTGTGTATCTTAACCTTCCAACTAGTACACATACTTCTCGGATTCAGAGTTCTAGATAACGACAATAAACTAGATAATCTAACACTAAAAATTTCAATTACTGTTATTCTATTAGGTTTGGAAGTGGAAAAACAGGGTGTGAAAAGACATGGATAGGCTTCCTGGGGTCGTGCACCATCTTCTTTGGTGGGAAAGCACCCTATCTCCCTGCAGCCTTCCTGGGTCGTAGCCTTCCAGATAACTCTCCTCTCCAGAATAATCAGACTGGTGGAGTTACAAATCATCTCTCAGGCTGCAACTGTCCTTTATAAAAGGAAATCTTCAATGTCTTTGACCCTGAGTCAAGCGGCACACCCATCAGATATAAGGCGCTGGTAACATGAACAAATAAACTATTTTGGCTTCTTCTTTGTGATTAGTATGGAACATACACACACAAAGAGAGAGACACGTGGGGCGCCTGGGTGGCTCAGTAGCCTAGGCATCCGACTTGGGCTCAGGTTATGATCTCGTGCTTTGCGGGTTTGAGCCCCACGTCGGGCTCTGTGCTGACAGCTCAGAGCCTGGAGTCCACTTCGGATTCTGTGTCTCCCTCTCTCTCTGCCCCTCCCCAACTCACTCTCTTCTCTCTCTAAATAAACATTTAAAAAAAAAGAAGAAGAAAGAAAGAAAAATTTAAAAAAAGAGAAATGAACACAGACCCTCCAGAAGTAAAGAGAACAGGCAAAAATGATAAACCAAAGGAATAAAGGCGGCTATATCCTAAAGTACACTCAAGCAGACTCTGAAATTTATCCAAATGTGTGGCTCACTGCCTAAACCAACATATACATCTGGTAATAATAAACACTGATAAGTCATAAACAAAAAGGGCTTTCTTAATTCACACACTCTACAAACTACTGGTAACATTAAAATTTACATAAAGCACTATCAAACAATATGTGTAAAATAGATTTTTTAAGATAGCATTAGTATTTCAATTTACATTACTAATAAGTGAAAAACTGGTATTTTACTGTTTGGTCTTCAAAAACAGAGAATCCAGTATCTTTGATTTGACCAAGTTACAAATCTGTTTCCAGTAGACAGAGAAAACATATTGCCTCTGTTTAACGCAAAGGACAAAAAAGATCATCACTGCAAATCATAATGTTTGGGTTCATGATGAAAACAGGAAACAGACAGGCTGCCCAGGTATAATTATGGTTATAGTGTAATGTGCCTTCAGGTTCAGCCAAGAATTAAAACTCAGTGAAGAGTAAGCAGAATTTACTTGCCTCTACCTTGCTACAGAAGGCAACTTTTAATAATACTTCCAGCAACATGTTACATAACTAACAGTAAACAACATCTGATTCAAACCTCATTAGTAACAACATTCTGCCACTGTCTCCCACTGAAATTAATAGCTGACTTTGCCAGAGGGGAAAGAAATGCAGCACATATCAATCTACCCATTTCTGTGGCGCCTACCGAGGTGAACCAGACGAGTAGATAATACCAGCAAATCTGCACGTATTCTACAAAAATATTTTATTCTTTTTTCAGTCCACTGCTGACTTTCCTTTTCACCACACTGTATCATATGGATGCATTTAAAATCTAAGAGGAAAGTCAGTTGAGAATGTTCACCTAACTTTTGTTGCCGATCTCAGCTATTTCAAACCTGAAAGGAATGGAAGGATAAATAATGAATGAAATTTTGTAACAAAGATACAGGGTAACATTCATGTGATAAAAACACCCATGTGAAAAAGAAAGGCACACTGACCAAGGGATCTGCAATAGAGAGGGAATATAGATCTACAAACAAACAAAACAAAAATTAAAATTTAAAACTCTAAAACGTATTATGCACCACTTTTGTGAAGGTTATATTTTGGTAAATTGTCTCTTACGACATGTGCATTCTTGTCATCTTGGGGTTCCCCACAGAGGGAAAAAATAGTTACCAAAGAAGGAGTAAAAGAAAAAAAAGAAAGTTGTACAAATCTGTAAAATAATCCCTTACTTACTGACTCTGGAACACACTAATTTCACAACAGTATCCTGATCAATACCAAACTGTCACACTGTGTCTAAGAACTGTTTTGCCTACAACGGCCACTTCCACATTGACACCTTGCAGAAATCTTAGAACTCCTTTCAATTAAAATTGAAAACTAACTCGTTCCGGGCAATTCGAGTCCTCTTAAGGAAATCCAAGCGCTCTATTTAAAAAGAACTTAAATAATTTTTAAAACAACAACCCAAGCATCCTTTACTCTCAACTTCTGTGAGGCCAAGCCACGACCTCCACCTACCCAGCCTGTTGCTAGATAAGAGCACTTTAGGCAGTGCTAGGCAACAGGCATGATGTGACAAACCCAACCAGACTTCAAAACTTTTTCCACAGAAAGATAAGGTAAACAAGATATACTTAGCACCACACCCATTTAAACGCACAAGCAGCCAGGAATGTTCCTCCCCCCCTCACCCCCCCACCACCCCAACAACTCTTAGACCTCCAGCTGGTCAGGAAACAATGTCTCTGCAATCAAGATAGCGATCTGGCCCAGGGTGTTCAGGCATTCCTCACCTCCAGGCTGGCCTACAGCTCCATTCTCCAATGCCATCAAAACCAGAATTGGAACATTTTGTTAGGAATCGGGCAAACGTCCAAATACCCGGACTATCCTCGCCCCAGTTCTTTTTTGCAACCAAAATCTGTTTTGGCTACTGAGCATGCTCCAACTTAAGACAGGCGCCACATGGGAGTTTTCAAAGCTTAGGCTCCAAACTCCACGTAATAACAGCAGCTGAAAGGGGAAGAGAGGAAAACGGACGGGGGAGGGGGAGAGCCCGGAATATGAATTTGAGTACTGATATTAAAGTGAAAGACCGGGCAGAGGCTGAATGTGCAAACAGGCACGGCTTGGCGTTTTCCTTGCAGCAATGCAGAAGTTAACACGAAGGGGAAGGAATCTTTGCAATGGTGAAAACTGGCACGGCAACGGGCAGAAACCAGGTCTAACTACCAGCTGAGTGCAGTAGCAGGTCACAAGTGCCCAGAGTGTAATTCCCACCGATAAGCGTGGATCCTTATCTTTGAAACACAAAGCGACGGCGGCACGGATTCATCAAGCCATTGGACAGCTTTGCAGTGTAGCAAGCAGACCGGATGGCTCGACCGAGCACGGCGATCCTACCAGGGGTGTGACTGAGGGTGGTGCTTAGATGAGGTAGAACAAACCGCTCCTCTGGACACAAGCAGCGCCGGGATCTCCCCCCCCCCCGCCCGCCCCCACCGCTCCTCCTCCGCCTCGAGGGCGTCCCGAGCGCCTCCCTCCACAGTCCGGGAGGCTACGGCGGCGCAGGAGCAAGGCCAGCCACGGGACGCCCCCGGCCGCTGCACGGCCTCCGCAGCGGGACGGGCCGCCCCATCCCCGGCCGCCCGAACCTCTGCAGGCCGGGAGTCGGCCTACCTCTCCCGCCCCGCAGGCCCGGGCGGTTTCCGTTCCGCCCGCGGCCCAGCGCCCCCACCTCGGCCGGAGTCCAGCCACTCCGGCCTGAGGGCGAGCTGCGTCGCGGAAGAAGCTGCAGCCCCCGGCCCGGCTCGCCCGCTCGCCCGCTCGCCCGCCCTGGGCCCCACACTAACTCACCCGCCGGCTGGACGCACTCCCCCGGCGCCGTCGCTGCGCTTTCCCTCAGTGCAACTTTATTAGCAGCTCGGCCGCGAGACACGCGCACGGCGCCCGCTCGCCCAGGACCCGGATGAGGGAGGGAAGGAGCCGGGGAGGACGCCGCTGGGGTCTGCGCATGCGCGTCAGGGGTCGAATGACCGCTGCGGTGCCCGAGGGAAGGAAGCCTCCGCGCCGGGCTCCGCGCGGCCAAGTCCAGCTTCCGATCCGCCGGAGGCTCTCGCGGCAATGGCCAGCCCCCGAATGGGAGTCGGTCAGCTCCTACCGCCACAACGGCCACTAGTAGTCTCCACTCACCAAAGCAGCCCAGAAGATAACAAAATAAAACTATTGCCCTCGATAGGGACAATTGCGGATTTTCTCAACTGCAAAAACTGTTCAAAAAAAAAAAAAAGATCTTCCGACACAAGTTTGCTGCTTTCATCGATTTTTAAAGTAACTATATAAATCTAGGTGAAGAGAGTCCTCTTCACTTAGATCTATGAAAACTAGCTTCAAAACAAACTTGAGAACAGTTTCTTACTCAAGGCAGCCCTGAAACACCTCCCATTTGGAAATCTTGGAGCCTCTACTTTCCCAACCCCTTTTGAGTGCCTGAACTTGGAGTTCCCCGAAGTAGGACCGTCCATGTTGGGAGATCAACCCCACTAGTTCGGGATACACACACCCTTCTGGACAGGTGAGGCCAGTGAGGTGCACAGAGGTCACCAGTAGGCTGGCATTTCTCCAATCCGCCTCCTGGGACAAGAATCTAAGTCTCTTTCTTAGTCATTGGGGCTCTTCTCATTGTTCTTTCCCCCAAAATTCCCCAAAGCGGCAGCATTTACCAGACTATGATGATGGCACTACCTAGGGCACCCATGTGGAAGAGTACTAGTGAAGAAAGACTTTTAAATGTTCTTATTTTAAGAGGTCAATACTGGTTTTCCAATACTCCACCATAGGTTTACTTTTTAAAGAAATTAATCTAAGTAAAAATCAAAATTGGAGTCCTTTCCAAATCCTCTCCCTCATAGCCTAATCCAATCCATCATGAAATCTTATTGACTCTACCTTCAAAATATATGCCAAATCTGACCATTTCTCACTGCCTCTATTATCACCTCTGTGGCCTGAGCCAGCATCATCTCACACAAATGAGCAGCTGCTATTTTGCTCAGGGCCCCAGCACTTTGTTTCCACGGTGAGGAGACAAAGTAAATGTTGCCGAAGTCTCTGCATGAGGGGTGGCCAATCTCGAATGGGAGAGACGCCTGGTGAGGAAGTGTAGTGGGCCAGGGTGGGGACCCAGAGAGTGCCTGTTCTGATCAAAGGGACAGCTGCTGTTCCACTCCAGCCGACCACCACTGTAGGGAAACAGAATAAGGGCCAGTGTTGGCAGATCGTCGGATTTTTCAAAAACAGTTGGAAATCTGGATTTTAATGCAAAAAAAAAAACTCTCTGTTGTCTAAAAGTTTAGCCACTTCTCTCATTCTTTCTCACTTCTTCGCCCTTTCTTAGACACGCTGGAGGCCAATTCTCTCCAAGCCAAGCAAAACAAATCCACGGTCCTGATTTAGTCCTATTGACCATTGGTTTGCAGTCTTGGGTCTACATCTTAAACCTCTTTACTACACCATAAATTTTGTGAAAGTAACGTCTGTGTACTTTAACTCTTTGTCACACTCACTGATTATTTGTTGGCAATTCAGAAGTTTCCAGCCCTTGGAAGGCACATATTTCTGGAGCCTGCATGGGTTTACAACTCCCAGAAGTGCCTATAACCCTGCCTTGGAGGGTGCCTTTTTTTTTCCCTCAGAACCGATGTTTGCAGAGTGTTTTGTTGAACATTGTAAGACATAACAATTTGGTTTAAACATTTTGTACACTAGAGCCATTCCTCACTTCAAACAGCTAGTAAAATCCTCCCCCAAACTGTTGGCCATCTTACAGTCACTGCACATTATATAAGGAACAATTTGTGATTGCAGGATTCCTATTAATGCTCACATTTGTAACCTTAAAGCCAACAGTTGTGTTTCCTGAACCATGTACACACCTACTGATCACAGACTCCAACGTCTCCAAGTTGCTATGTGAGCTCAGCTTAGGTCTGAAGTGGGAAGAGATGATACCATAGAAGAAGGAATGGATGGGGAGCCTGGGTGACTCAGTCGGTTAAGTGTCCGACTTCAGCTCAGGTCACAATCTCGCAGTCTGCGAGTTCAAGCCCCGCGTCAGGCTCTGGGCTGATGGCTCAGAGCCTGGAGCCTGCTTCCGATTCTGTGCCTCCCTCTCTCTCTGCCCCTCCCCCGTTCATGCTCTGTCTCTCTCTGTCTCAAAAATAAATAAACGTTAAAAAAAAAATTAAAAAAAAAAAAGAAGAAGAAGGAATGGAAACTTGAACGGCACAAAAATGCCTCCCAAAGGACTAAGAAATTACCTAGGCTCAAAGGGTATAGAAAATCAGACAGATCGCTAAATATCTAGATAGTTGAAAAGATTATCAAACGGGGAATGAACAGGCACACCAGAGCCATAGGAATGGAATAAGGAAGTTCCTGTTTTTAACTATCAAATGGATTCTAAAAACAAATGTAGAATGGGATGATCTGAACAAATAGACGTAGTCTCAATGGGGCATCACAATAGATAAACTGATTTAGCATTCCCCCATGAGAGCAGATAAAAGCAGCTTCAAACTTCAATCTTACTATACTTGCAGAGAAAGCTATTTGTGGATAATTTAGGCCAGTGCTTCTCAACCAGAGGCGACGGTCCCATCCCAGGGGAATATTTGACAATATTTGAAAACAACCATGACTGTCACATACAGGAGGGTGGTACTAATGGCATCTACAGGGTAGAGGCCAGGGAAGCTGCTAATTTCTCTGCGATATACAGGACAGCCTCCTTCTACCAAGAGTCATCCCGTCCAAAATGTCGCTACATACAAAAAGGTTTTTGTGTGTTATTTTTTTTAATGTTTTAAAGTTTATTTATTTATTTACTTTGAGAGAGAAAGAGAGAGCACATGAGTTAGGTAGAGTCAGAGAGAGAGAGAGAGACAGAGGGAGAGAGAATTCCAAGCAGTCTCCACTCTATCAGCACAGAGCCTGACAGGGGCTTCAACTCACAAACCGTGAGACGATGACCTAAGCCAAGAGTCTGATGCATAACCGACTGAGCTACCCAGGCGCGGCTGTAGGTATTGTTTTAAGCCCCAGATAGGTTTTCTTTGATTGGGGTTGATGTTTAGGGAGAAAATGGGCCCTTTGCTTGAGTTTTTCTAATAAATAAATAAAAAGAATTGCTTTAATTATTCATTAGGTGAAAAGAATCAGCCAGAATGTTTAGTTCATGACCTACTCCCACCTTGAATTTTCCAGAACCAAAAAGGAAGTAATTTTCAGGAAATAGGGGACCACATATGGAACATGAAGAACTGGAATCATTAATTCAGTGTTTCCCTATTTTTAATTTTTAACTGAAGGGTAATTGAGGCCAACTGATTTTGGTGCCAATATCCTTAATAAATATGTCATTTCCATGCTTTGCTACAGCTCAGAAGATTCTCCCTAATGCCCAACGCACACCCACTAGAATTGGAAGAACATGATGGTGTTTCGAGGAGTCACCCGGCATAAAAGGATCAGTGAGTGACCACAGAGATGCAAAGGGTCCCACCTCATAGCCACCTCCGAGACACTCACTTCCTCCGACAGTCATGGCAAGTGGACCTCAGAGGAAGAAATGCCTGAGTTTGAGTGACTCCTCTGGACAGTGTCCTGGAAATGCTAAAGCTTCCTCTCCAAGTTCTGTATGTTCTTCAACGGACAGACTAGCCCCACCCCCAAGCCTTCATACTGGAAACGGCGCAGGAGGCAGAGCTAAGTGGAGAAAAGTGCCGAGAAGCATGAGATGGCGAAGAAACAGTGTGCAAAATTCCGAGAGAGAAAAAAATCATCACACAAAGTTTCCCAGATACACTTCATGTTACAGAGCTAAGGTTCTGTGTGAACCAGAGAATACACTAAAGTGATTTTATTCAACATTTGAAAGGATTTTTTCCAGGGGTGCCAGGGTGGCTCAGTCAGTTAAGCAACTAGCTCTTGATTTCGGCTCAGGTCATGATCCACAGTCTTGAGATCAAGCCCCACATCTGTCTCTGTGTTGAGAAGGGATCCTGCTTGAAATTCTCTCTCTCTCTCTCTCTCTCTCTCTCTCTCTCTGTGTGTGTGTGTGTGTGTGTGTGTGTGTGTGTGTGTCCTTCCCCTGTTTGTGCTCGTGCTCTTTCTCTCGCTCTCAAAATAAATCAATATTTTTTAAAAAGGACTTTTTTCCAGTAAAATTTGAGTGTTCTGTGGTGAAATGATCCCTTAATAGTCCACAGACCCTTCATTTTCACAACTCAGATGTTGAGAGTCTTCATTTACTGAAAAAAAGAAAAGTAAAATAAAAAAAAAAAATGACAACTGCCTCACGGAAAGCCCAGGAATCTCCAGGTCATAGACCCCTTGAAGCTTCAGGGACCGGATGTGAGAAACTCTGTGACTACCCCATCCCCTGGAATGAATATGCACATTTTTGTGTATATACCTACCTACACATTTTCTGCAGAAAAAGTCCATAGTTTTCATCTGCTTCTCAGAAGCTTGCCTGATCCCCAAATGCTTGCAGATGCTTAAAGCACCGGTGACTTTACGTGTGGTGCAAATTTAATGTGTCCATTTTAAGTTCTCTTCTCTTCTCTTTTTCAGAGCAACATAATTGGGAGATTCCTCTCTAGGGAAGACCGCTTGATGCAGAGTGTAGGAACCTGGCTTGCCTGTCTCCAGCCATCTGCTACATTAAAGAAGGCCTCCTATGGCTGGAATCCAAAACACAAAATTAAAAGGGTTGCTTGCACCCAGCGTCGTAAAACAAAGAGGCTTTCTAAAGCAGGGTTTGGAGGGAACACTCATTTCTTCCTGACTTAAACAGCATCTGTTCCTCCTGACGGCAAACGCCCTCCAAGTTAACTCGACGGAACGCCACAGTTCTACGTTCTCAATTTTCATCCTCAGAGACGTGGTCTCAGATGAGCTAAACCACACGTGCATTCTGCCACAAATGCAGAGCAGCAGGTGAAAATCTGGGAATGCTATGAAATTGCAGGGACGGAAAGGAGACAGAAATTCACATTCCCTCCAATGCCTTTTTACTGCGTAAAATCTTAGTCAGGAGAACTCTGAAGTCACACTTCCGGGTTTGAACACCAGCTGTCTCCCTTACTCCCTATGTGACTCTGCACAGGTTCCTGAACCAATCTGTGCCCTGGTCTCCTTGTCTGTAATTCCCTAATGGGAATTGCAGTAGTATCAAGTTAATAGAATTATTATGAAGATTCAATAAATAGAAACTCCATAGGCACTTAGAACAGTAGTGCAATGGAAGGCATGTATTTTCACAGATAACACCAGCAACCTCTAAAACAGTCCTAAATTCATTTGTTACATAAAATGTGCCTTCATCTTACCCAACAGTAGACCCTCTTCTCTTCTCACCATGGTAGGTGATCTCATTCACCCTCAAGCCTACGGTACTCTCTTTTGCAGACTATTCCCAAATTTCTGTTTCCATCTTGGACTTGGCTAATGAACTCCAGACCCTTGAGCTCCCTTCTAATGTCTCTCCTGCACTGCAGTAATTGTGGATTTTGTCTGCCTGCCATACTCCCCAAACCCCTTTCTCCTGCTTCCTTTGTGATACCATTCCTCTTCGATATTAAGCATGGTCCCAAACTCCCCACCCCAGAGATGGGCATACGACCTAGGAGGGTTATCCTAGTTTCCCACTAGCCAGTCCATCATGAATGGTTCATAGGTGGACATATGACCCTAGCAAAGTAACACGTATTAGCTCTCAGACTGATGTATGGATGTTGGGAGAGAGGAATCTTCCTTACTGTTGCTGCTAAGCTAAGGCTGAGTCTGAGGCTGCCAGAGGCCATCTAACCACCAAGTAGAGGGAATTCACTTGGCGATGAATCCCAAAGAGTGAAGCACAGCTGAAATACAGAGGAGAAGCCATGACAAAAATCCCTTGATCTGGCTATGCCTGAAGCTCTAAAGATCTTTCTTTGACTTCCCATTACATTAGCCTATATATTGTGCTTTTGTTTAGCTGGGTAGGCTTGTACTGCTTGTAACTTCTGCCCTTGGCAGTCTCACTGGATTTATCAGGTACACATTTGAACTCCTGATATTTGTCATCCTTCCTTCCCAGTCTGGTCCTGCTCCTATCTCCCCCACATCAATAAATGGCAACTCCATTTACACAGTTGCTAATATCAGGCAGCCTTCTGTAGTAGATTCAATTATTGTCCTAAATCTTCACCCCTTCCCTGTTGTGGAATTATATACCTGCACCTTTTCCCGCAAAACTTTGCACTAACTTTCTCTAGAGAACGTGGAGTATACTTGCTTCTTTGTGCCTTTCATGTTGACTTTGGCCAGTAGATATGACATGAACATAATCTTTAGATGTGCTTGACAGTTTGACTTGGCATTCGGCACTTTTTCCATCTACCATCGGAAAAATAGGCCCCAGGTAGCCGTTGGTCCAAGGATGATGAAAATACAGATAAACAAGAGCTGATCCCAAACCGTAGCCCAGAGCCTACCTCACCAGCCCTGCATCCTGATATACAGCCATCCATGATGATTCAGGGACCCAAGAGTGAAAAGTTAGTGTTTGCTCTTGATCACCACTGAGATTCTGGGTTTGTTTCTTATGCAGCAATAGCCAGCTAAAGCATTCTTCACTTACCCCTACTTCTCATCCTCATTTATTTGTTCATTTATTACCTCTCTCATTCAACGATATGACAAATATTTATGGACCACGTACTACATATCAAGTGTATTTTGGGCACCAGGGAAAAGACATTAAACAACATAGACAAAAATCCCAGCCTTAATAGAATAAACAGGTAATTTTTTAAAAAATGAAAAGTACAATTTAGCATGTCATCTGGTAAAAAGTACCTGGTAGAAAATTAAAATCATAAATGGGGGACAGAGTGGGTACCTGGATGAGGAAGGACAATGGCTGCCGTGTTGATGAAATAGTCAGGGTTAAATAGGATTGCCTCCCACTTCCAATTCAGTATAAAGTCATATCATTCCTACCTTCAAACCAGATCTAAAACTTCTCCATGTCTCTCTGTGTCTACTATCTACAGACAGTCAGGTCCAGTCGCTACCATTTCTCTCTGGACTCTCTTCTGCTCCCACCCAGCCTTGCTCCAGTCCCTTGACCACCCAACAGCTATTACATGGTGAAAATGTAAATCAGATTATGATCCCTGTGGAATTAAAGCTCTTCAAGGTCTTCAAAGTCTTCCCATTGCAACTAGGATAAAATTCAAGCTCTCTACCCTGCCCTGATCAATATGGTCCCCGCCATCGCCAATATTCTTGCACATGCCTTGCACACACTGGCCTCATTTGTGTTCCTCACATGCCACAAGCTGTTCCCCAACTTAGGGCTTTGTACATATGGCTCCCTCTGCAAGCAGGAAGCCATCGCTCTTCACCTTGGAAAGTTCAGAAATGCTTTGCCAACCACACCTCATCTGTCTCACTCCTTCTCATCAACCTTGGGTCTCAGCCTAAAGGTCAATTTCTTTTTTTTTTTTAATGTTTTATTTATTTTTGAGACAGAGAGAGACAGAGCATGAATGGGGGAGGGTCAGAGAGAGAGGGAGGCACAGAATCTGAAGCAGGCTCCAGGCTCTGAGCTGTCAGCACAGAGCCCGATGCGGGGCTCGAACCCACGGACCCTGAGATCATGACCTGAGCCTAAGGCGGATGCTTAACCGACTGAACCACCCAGGCACCCCCTAAAGGTCAATTTCTTATCAAAGCCTTCCCTGCCACCTCTGCCCCACTCAACCCCTCTACCCTGTCAAGATTGGTTCCCCCCATTATATACTTTCAGACCATCCAGATCAAAGTCTATATTCCCCACTGGAGTTAAGCTCCTCTTCACAACAAAATCCTCAATACTTAGATCAGTGCCTGGACTGCTATAGGCCCTCCATACAGAGCCATTGAATTTTCTGCTTCACTTTTGGTTTTAGTAAAAATCACTTTTGTTTCCATTTAATTTTTTAAAGTTCTTAATCAAATTTCAATATGGAATAGGGTGTGACTCCCCTTGTCTCCCAAGCAGAAATTCAGCCCTTAGATGTAATATTTGTTCATTCTCTTATTCATTCAACTTAAATATTTGTGTGATACCTACCATGTGCTTGCCAGTGTGCCAAGTACTGGGCTACCAAGGTGACTTCACTGTTGAAGCTCACAGTCTCCTGGGGGATGTTCATGGGTTTTCTGTCTTCAAGATCCTTGAACACTTGATGAAAGAGTCAGAAACTAGAAAATCAAAATTGTCAATTTCAAAGGTGTCAGCCAAAATATACTCAGGAGAGGGGACTCTTTATATCTTTGAGGAGCCCTTTGTTTTATAAAAAGCTCTCACGGGTAAGAGACCATTTGATTATGCAAATGTGAAACACCTTTTCTGAAAAGGTGTGTTTAGCACTAAAGGGTTAAACTATGCAGTACAGTCATTGGAAAGGTTGTTACAGGAAGAGCTACATCCCTGGAGACTGTATTTCCTGAGATGCTTCATTCTTAAATATGAATTTTTTAAAAAATAGCCTTACAATTTTATAAAAATAATGCAGGTTTATTGGAAAAATTCAAATTACAGAAGGGAGGCAAAAAACAGAGTAAAAGTTACTTGAAATCACACAAAGAGAGATAGCCATGATAAATAAGTTGATAAGACATCTTGCCAGACACCTTTCCATGTGTATAATAAAGCTATTATTGATCAAGTGTGTACTTTGTCCTAAGTACAGAGCAATGTGCTTTACATTTTTTCATTAAATGTCACAGTAACCTCACAATGGAGGTGCCATATAAAACAAATGATCTTTTTTTTAAATGGAGAAACTAAGGCACAAGCTTTTAAGGATCTGGATGCTGTGAATGCATGTATTTCTACAGCCTGCTTGGGCTGTAGAACACCCAGAAATGTTTCTAACCTTGGAGGGTGTCTTTTTTTTTAAGAACTGGTGTTTGCAACTGCTTCGCTAATCATGGAAGGCTATCACAGAATTTGATTGAAATATTTTGTGCACTGGGTCCATTCCTCACTTTGTGCATCCTGTAAAATCTCACATTCTCTGTTTTCTATCCCCAGTCTCTTCCATCTTCTCACACCACCCCCGATACGGCCCTCCTTTCCCCTGTCATTGAACTGGCCTCTTCGCTGTTCCTTCCTGCTCCCAACCCGCCATCACACTCCATCAATACACCTTTACTCTTGCAGAACGTCCGTAGGAATGTCCCCTTGTGCAGCCTGTCCCATCTTTCCTGATCCAGCCTGCCTGGACCTCAAGGATCTTTCTTGGATGCATGGCACCATGGGAGGAGCACCAGAAGGACAAGAGATACGCTAGGCAGAGATGGTGAGGGGTGAGGGGTTTCAAGGGCATTTGACAGATAAGGAAGTGGAGACTCCAGAGAAGTGAAATAGGCTCCTGAGTGTATACAAACAGTGGGTGATGGAACTAGAATTCAAATCCAGTAAGTTCGATCTGATGCCCAACCTCCTGCTCTAACCAGCTATGCACACTGCCTTCTCTCTTGACTCACTCTCACTGAGATATTCTAAATGTCTGCACCCCAACAAAATGGTTCCTTTGAATCCTATGATAACAGTCGGGGAACCACAATACTAGGCAAACTGAGCTGGAAAAACAGTAGTTAGTAAGAGAACGAATGAGTGAACGAATGTTTCAGTGCGTACAGTTGCCATTTCTGAACTGAACTGAATGCGTGTGATTTGGTGATGGTGAAGTCACACAGAACAAGCAGGCCATAAAACTTTATATTTATTCTAACAGTCAGGTAAGGACCCTGAGCAAGCTCAAAAGGCCCTGGATGAATGGAGTTACTGTTCCAACATGTTGATCTTGAAGTGTAGTGAAACCTATTAATTCTATTTGTGTAATGACTAATGCCTCTGTGGATGTATCGTTTACAATATGATGGCATTATTAAGGTGCCACATTAAAGGTGATTTGAACTGATGAATCAAATCAGGTAAGTTCCTCTAAGTCGACCCTGGCTGCTCAAGTCATGTGGTATACCGTTCCCCCAGCGGAGACCCACCAGGGGTGCTGTTCTTATCTGTGTTGCTTCCACAAACCTGTTCCTGAAACAGCACTATCACACTACACACTAGAAACCAGAGTTCAAACATTTCAAAAACGAAGAAGTCAACAAAGTCCCCCGTGTCATATGTATCACAGACGGAGTGGGAGGAACCTCCAGCCAGAGCGTGCTGTCAGCAATGAGAATTTATATGAGGTCTGACCTCCAGTGGGCTTCTGGCTGAGATGTCTCTGAGGTGGTAGCAAAAGCCATCTGGGGACTCCCACTGGTTTTCAGGACCACGGGAAAGAAACTTACATAGGTTAAAATATTTGTTTGACTGTCTTATGATGGCTGGGTGAGTCTCTACTGTCAGCCCGGCACAAGAATGATAAGGAGACATTATTTATTTATTATCCTATTTATCCGTTCACACTTTACATTCCTCCATTCATTCACGAAGATCAGGGCTAAAGAGACACTTGTCAGTGGAAAAGAACACCCACCTCTTTCCTTGAAACTCTGCCCCCATCTGTTTCTTCAGTCAGATCTCTATTCCGATCTCTGGCTTTGTGACTGGGATCGGATTCATTTATTCACTCAACACACATTTATCGAGTGCTTGCTCTGTGTCAGGCCTTGGGCTACACACTGGGAATGCCTTACAACGCAAACCAGGCAGGGCCTCTGCTCACGTGGAAGGTAGTCAAGTCAGGAAGACAGACGTAAATCCTCTATCTCGAGTCTGCATAATTAAGATGATCCCCAAACATCCCCTTTCTTCTTTTGAGCAGCATTGGCTGAGGTCAACTTTTTTTTTTAACTTGTTTTATTTTTTATTGTTTAAAATTTACATCCAAATTAGTTGGCATACAGTGCAACAATGATTTCAGGAGTAGATGCCAGGAGTAGTGCCCCTTACCCATTTAGCCCGTCCCCCCTCCCACACCCCCTCCAGTAACCCTCAGTTTGTTCTCCATATTTATGAATCTCTTCTGTTTTGTCCCCCTCCCTGTTTTTATATTATTTCTGTTTCCCTTCCCTTATGTTCATCTGTTTTGTCTCTTAAAGTCCTCATATGAGTGAAGTCATATGATTTTTGTCTTTCTCTAATTTCACTTAGCATAATACCCTCTAGTTCCATCCATGTAGTAGCAAATGGCAAGATTCCATTCTTTTTGATTGTTGAGTAATACTCCATTGTATAGATATACCACATCTTCTTTATCCATTCACCCATCGATGGATGTTTGGGCTCTTTCCAAACTTTGGCCATTGTGGATAGTGCTGCTATAAACATGGGGGTGCATGTGTCCCTTCGAAATAGCACACCTGTATCCCGTGGATAAATGCCTAGTAGTGCTGGGTCGTAGGGTAGTTCCATTTTTAGTTTTTTGAGGAACCTCCATACTGTTTTCCAGAGTGGCTGCACCAGCTTGCATTCCCACCAACAACGCAAAAGAGATCCTCTTTCGGCTGAGGTCAACTTTTTAAACTGCACAGCTTTTTTCCTTTCTCCACTCACCTCATCAGCACATGATGGGAAAATATTTTGGAGGTCTATAAGCAACCTCACGGAAAGAGATCTTCTCAGGCCTGGCTCACTTTTGTTGTGTTTGCGACGTGGGCAGAGCCAAAACCGAACTGGAGTAAATAAAGGCACGCAGACAGCCAAGCAGCCATGCCTGCATTGGTTCGTAAAGGAGTTAGCGCCTGGGGCTCCAAGTGACTACCGATTCACCAACAGACTAGGTCTTCACCTGGAGCTGCTAGGAGGCCAGAGACAACTAAAGTCCCACAGCCACATGGGGCATTTGTGTGTGTGTGTGCCGAATGGTTTCTAGCAGCTACCTTTAGGGACTCAGCAGCCTTAAGGAGGAACCAAAAAGGTCTCTTTTTTTTTAGCACAACACACAATGAGAACAAAAACACAGCGACAAACCCATTCCTCATTCTCACACTTGGGCTCTTCTTCCTCTCTGAAATTGGAAGAAACAGATGAACATGAGCTACCTAATGGCAGAGGACGCCTATTGCAAGGATATCTGGCAAGGTGGGGTGGTAAAAACATGCTTTTGTTGGCTGGGAAGTCACTCTGTTCCCAGGGCTACCAAGAAGGAGTTGTCCAGCAGGCTTCTAGAACAATACTCGGGGCGTGATTGGGGAATCAGCCAACCCTAGAGTGACCCTCCTCCTCTTTTCTCACTTGCCCGGAATTCCTGGTAGTTCAACTTCTCAAGAGAGACTTCCAAGTTTGCCACCACCCAAAATGAATTCTATTGGATAGATTTCATACCGAGCCTCCTCACAATGTATTGGCTTCTCTCACGGCAGCTCATTTGCAATTTGGCAGGGACATCAGTACTCATCTCGGGGACTGTGAGTCCAGAGCTGTAGGGGCTGCTTCTTTTCAAACCACACGGCACAAGTCAAACCCATTTCTCCAGGAATGACGTGGCTCAGGTCACTTTCCTGACAAGTTTGCTGTGGGCATGGCAGACCCCCTGTGCTTTCTGGGCTCTGCCGCTCCCAGCCCAGCATACAAAGTGAGGGCCAGGAGATCTGCTCAGTACAGTAGCATCCCCCACGCAAGGCATTCATTGATTCGTTTATCCATCCAAGCATTTGTCATACTTCTACTAATGGTCTGCTCTGTGCAGGCTCCGTGACAGATGCCAGACACAAGGCTGAGCAGAAACAGACCCAGTCCTTGCCCACGCCACTGAGAGAACCTAGTAGGAGGGACAAGTGACCGCACTGTAGAAAAAGGATGACGGGCCAGTAAGCGTACAGACCCAGGGGGCAGGGATCGCTGCCCTGACAGAGGTGCTTAAGCTTCTATCTGAGGATGAGCAGGAGTCAGTTGAGCAAAGATGAAGTTTGGGTGGGGCTGAGGGTGGGGAAAGCCTTCAAGGCAGTGGAGGAAATAGCAAGTGTGAAGGCCCCAGGGCGGGAAGACCAGTGCTAGACAGAGAAAGTAAACACAGATGGGCCTGGAGAGGTGGACAGGACAACCCAGGGCTTGGTAGGCCATGGCTAGTGTTTGGCATTATCCTAACAGCATCATGTGTCAGAGCCGGGCCTCAAGCAGTTGCCTCCCTAGTGAGCAGGAAGGCTGGTGGTGGCAGGGAAGACGAAGGGGTGCAGAGGAAGAGGGGGTTACTCAAAGGACAAGCTCTCTGCCAGCATTTCAGCGGCACTATCACGGTGTCACCTGTGACCTTCATCCAGGGCCGGCCCAGGACCTTGGCCGCCTCAGTCCCATCCCATCTGGCTTTCCCGTTGCGCTGTGGCCCTGTGCCTGGAGGGACCAGGGTCACCCAGCTGCCTAACTGCTGCCGGAAAGGGAAGGGCAGGAGTGAGCTGGAAAGTCAGAGGAGCTGGGAAGGCGTGTCTGGGGCAAACAGGCTCCACGGAAGACTGAGTCCACATGCTATCCCCCAGCCTTGCAGGATGTGGGAAATGACACTTCCTCCTAGGGAAGGGGGGGACCAGGGGGGGATACTTCCATGAGTCCTAGGTGACACAATATCCTGTATGGAGTATCTGTGGGAAGACTCATCCCCCCAGGATTTATCTCTGATGTAGGGAAGTGGTAGGGACACATCTATCAAGTTCTTTGCTGTGGTGGATGGTACATAGTGCTACGTGGTAGGCCCACATTAAAATGTTTGCTAACTGAATTCTAGAGCAAAACATATGTAATGTAATTTTATTTTTCCCTGATTACCTTAAGGGAGAAATCTGGGACACCCCAAATTAAGAGGGAAAACAGTCCCATTTCTTATTCTCTTGAGTTGGACGGGCTCATTAGAAATGTTTTAAATGGGTAGAGAAGTCTTAGGCTAAACCAGGGCTCCTGCAGACTTTGCTCTTATCATCTTATAAGACATTGATTGTGTTCATTTGTTTAATTGTGGAGACTTTATTTTTTCCCAGGCCAGTGTTCCAGCTAAGGTTGGAGCCCAGATAAGTCTTCACTCTAGAGACAGGTCTCCTGGCCTGTGTGCGCACGTGTGTGTGTATGTGTGTGTGTGTCTGTGTAGGCGTCCTCTCTTTTCCTGTCCTGTGTGTGTGTGTGTGTGTGTGTGTAGGCGTCCTCTCTTCTCCTGCCCTGTGTGTGTGTGTGTGTGTGTGTGTAGGTGTCCTCTCTTCTCCTGGCCTGTGTGTGTGTGTGTGTGTGTGCACATGCGTGTAGGGGTCCTCTCCTCTGCAGTGACCTAGGAAGAAAGGCCCTGCATCTGGCTAGCCAGCCAGGAGGCAGCAGATTATTTCAAGACCACAGGGTGAATTCGGTAGACATTACCCTGATGAAAGCACTGGGCATAGCCTTTTGCTCACCTTGGGATCTGGAAAATTCTTGCTCAGGAGCCCTACTTTCCTTGACAGTAGAGAGGAGGGACCCTATGTAACAGGGAGATCCCAAAAAGAGCAAAATGAGGTGTTCATTCACTTGCTCTTTCCCCGCAGCCAGGTCCTAGGAACTGGACCTAGGATGAGGCCAGGGTCCCTTGTGCCCTCTGGCACACTGGAGCGGGGCTTGGGTGCCCTGCCTGTGGACTGTGTGCTAGCTCACTGAAGCCCAGGCTCTCTCCAGGCCCTTTGCAGGGTGGAGCCCTGGGGCTGTTTACAGAGCTTTGGGCACTTTTCATGTGTAAATTTTTCTGGGGAGAGGCCCTTTTGCTTATTCTAAGGGTTTGGGATCTCCAAGAAGCTTAGAACCTCTTGTCTGGATAAAGACAATTCTTTGCACTTTACCTCATCTTCCAGAAACCCAGATGACCGCGGCCTCACTCCTGCCTGATCATCTCAGAACCCTTCCAAGGAGAGGTGGCACACAGTGGCTCACTGAATCCATGAATGAATGTGACAGAGTAGGAAACTTCCTGCGGGGTTGGAAGGTGGATCTCCGTGGGAGATACTTGCTCCTTTGAAGCAGAACTCACAAGTGAGGTGCTTTCTACCCTGCGGGACAGGACTTCTGTCCTGTGCTTCTCCTCAAGCCAAAGAGTTCCACGATTCTAGTTCTAAGAGGGCATTTTCAGATCCTCACAGCACCCCTGCTTGCCCCAGGGGGTCCTTCAGACCTCAGTTCTGATGGGAGCTTGGTAACAGAGGAAGCGGGGAAGAGAAAGGGGGAACAGTGTGGGTGGGTAGTGGAGAGCCCAGGATCTTGAGACAATCCTTCCCTTTGGCCTCCATTTACTCCCAGCTTCCAACCTCGGGAGTCTGGTCAGAAGGGCCTTTGAGTTTGATCTGGGACAGAGAAAATAAAACAGAGTGAAGCATCAGGCCAGGAAGGAGGGTGAGGGGAGAGGAGGTTGGAATTCGTGAGATGAGTGTGAGGAGGACTGTGTGTGGCACAGAGGCAGCTGGAGGTCGGGAGGGAGTGTCGTCGGTCACTTCCCTGGCACGGACAGAAGTCTCCATGCTTTGGGTTGGGAGCTCTTTGGGTTCAAGAAGGAAGTGGCCCGGGAGTCTGAGCCTGCGGGCAACGGCCTAGGTTTCCTGAGGAAGGAAGAAGGTCCAGGAGTCCGGACAAGGAGGGCATGGTGTTGAACCAGATGGTCTGACATTTTAGATTCCTGCCCAGTAAAAAAAAAAAAAAAAAAAAAAAAAAAAAAAAGACAACAATTGAAATTAGACAGTCAAGTGTACACTTTTATCCTGCTCATTTTAGATCCTCTCTGTCTTCATTTCATTATTCCTTAATTAACAGCCCTTGACTCAAATCAGGTCTTCCTTTCTCAGCAGAGGAATGGACAGTTAGTAAACAGAGGGATCCAGTCCTGGGAGGAATCCTTTGGTCTTGGCAAGCTCAGCCTCCATCTGTTTCCAAGCAAGCTATTCCGAGGCTGTGTGTGTGTGTGTGTGTGTGTATGTATTGGGGAGTTGTGGTAGTCATGTCTATGTCCATAAAAACCATCACTCCTTTTCTCTTCCTCACTGCCCCCTTTTCATCCCTGACTACTTCTCTCCATCTTCCCTGCTGCCCCCCTCCCTCAAATCTCGGCTCTCCTCTGTGTGGAGGGTCTACAAGAGAGTCCTCTCCCCATCCCCTCCACTCCTGTCCACACCTCACTTCTCACATCTCAGTATTTTTTCCCTGAAGACAGCCTTCCCTGAGCCCAGCCTAGACTGGTTCCTTTCTAGGTTTTCTTGGAACCTGTTGGATTTTTCAGAGTGCCATGTCCCTTTGATATCATGTACTAGGATGGTGATTATCTGATTGAAGCTCCTCTCCCTCACTGGACTGTGAGCTCCATGAAGTTAGACATGCCTGTTCATGTCCCCCCGTGTATTCCCAGAGGCTCGCATTGGTCCACAGCAGGTGTCCCCTCCTCTTCCTCTGTAACTCTCTCCCATTACTGATAGAGTAAATGCTCTGGAAATCCACAGAAGGGGTCAGATGTATTTTTCCATTGGGGGATTTTGTAAATATTCAATGGTAGTTCACATGACCCCCTGTAAACCTTCTCAAGGTCAAAAAGGCTCAAATGAGGGTTCTGGCCTTTCTGCAGGAATAACACTAAAATGGCGGAAGCTCTCAGTTGAGGCAAAAAAGGGGACCAAAGACTTCCCATCCTACATCAGCTTTTCAATGGGTCCTGCTGATTTTACAGAGTCAGTAGAGGCACGTGTTCTGTTGCTCCCACCCAGGAAGCTGTGGTTCTAGAGTGGGTGGTGGTGTCTTGCTGGGGGAACGGGCCCCTCACTGATTAGAATAAGCAGATCCTGTGAAATTACTCATACAGGCTGCCCAGCTGTCTGCCGCCCAGAACTGATAGTCCCCTGTGCCCGGCCAGATTTTTCTTGCCCAGCTCACGTGGAATGAAAATTTTAAGACTTAGAGGGTCATACAGGGAAACAGGAAAGTTTTTCTGGGCCTCCCGGAGGAAGGGAAGAAAGGAAGTCCTGTGTGGAGTTCCCAGGCTGCGAGATGGACAGAGGCCCTGAGGAAGCCCCTTCTCCCCGAGCTGGCTCAGAAGTGGGTCTGCTCCCGGGTGGGGGGGGGGGGGGGGGGGGGGGGGGGGGGGGGGGGGGGGGGGGGGGGGGGGGGGAGGGGTGGGTGGTGGGCGGCTCCAGCCATAGTCCCTCAGCGCCCCAGCTCCACAGGAGCATCTGGGCAGCCAGGTCAACTTCCTCTGCTCTGAAGGTGGTAGACGTTTGCTGCTCTCAGTAGGGGAACACATCCTTGAGCGGACCTGTGCTCCAAGTCCAGCAAAACTTGACCACTGCCTCCCAAAGAGCCCACAAAACAGCCCACATCAAACCATCTCTCTGGATCCTTGAAAGTGAGCCCCAACCTAGCTGAATGCCCTGAAGGCCAAGCTTGTAGCTCAGCCCCTTCGGTTTACGTTCCCTCAGTTTTGTTTACGTGCATTTTCTTAATCATCTTTACTGTTTATTTTTTTTTACATTCAAACTTGATACATCTTCATCCCGAAGAAGCCAAATGTTACAGAAATACATAATACAGAAAGTGCAAGTGTCCTGTTCTCTCTCTCACCCCCGTCAAGGTAACAACTAGGTCAGCAGTTCGGTCTAATCATCTGGATCTTGTTTCTGTACACATACTAACAAGGGCCTCACTACATTTAATATTTTGCAATCAACCTTTTCTACTTAAATATTTGGAACCTTTCCATGTCACTGGAGTCTATGTACTAAACACCTCAATATTTTCAACACCTCCTATAAACGGATTTTTCATGGTCTCTCCCTTCTTTTCCCTGTGATTACAAGCCTGGTGTAGTGAGCATCTTTGCATCTTTGAACATTTGGATGGCCACCTGTGTTGCTTCCGGTCCTTTCTATTACTGGCATGCTGCCGTAAACAGGTTTGCGACTTTGCTTCTGTGCATGTGTGTGCACGTTTCTGTGGGACAGAATTCTCGAAGCTGCGTTCAAAGGTAGGTGCATCTTTAGTTTTGAGAAATACTGCTAAAACGTGCTCTAAAAAGGTTGTGCCAATTTTCACTCTTAGTGGCAATGTGTGAATCCCTTGGTTGTGCCTTAAGGCTGTCCTTGGCTTTAATGAGGGGCATGTCAAGATACAGCTACATGGATTGTGTTCCTGCACTTGCTGTGGGATTCAGGCTCAACATAGAACGGGCAATACCACTCAGCACCTGCCATAAAGTCCCACTCAAGGTTGCACATGAGAAATAAGGTGGTCCAAACTTCTGGGAAGGTCTGAGAGCCAGCCTGAGGCAGAATGGAGGTGGACAGATACCTGGGGAGACGCCTGTGTCTTCGTTCTTATCTAAGGAACACATCATTTTTTCTTACAGGATTTTCTGCAGCTCCCCCCACCCAATGTCACGCCACAGACACACACAATCATGTTTCGTAGTTTCCTGTACCCTGGACTCCATCAGTTGTCTAGATAAATGGTCCAAGGCTCACTGAAGATTCCATTCCATCCCTGCTTGGGCCTGCAGGTGGACGGGCATGCAGTGAGCTCACAGCGCAATGTGACTGTCAGGTTCTGGGAAGAAATGGCATTTCAATCAGTTAGATCTCAGGTGTGTTGTGAGTCATTTTGCCTTTCAAATTTCCCATTGCTCTGTCTACTCAGCCTGCCCCTCCTTGTTAGATACAGGACTGCTGTGGGAAGAATGGATGTTTGTTGTATGTGACTAGAGAGGGTTGAAAAAAAAAGCAAAGTAGAACCCTCCGTAGGACTCCTGGCCATAAGCTTGGATTAGTCACTATAAGACAAGGCCGCCCTGAATATAATAACTCACCAGAAGTAAGAATTAACATTTATTCAGGGCTTACTATATACCAGCTCTCACTCCAAATACTATCTAGCATTATATATAATAAACATTTAATTCTTTCATCAATCTTAGGAAGTATGAATTCTTATTATCTGAGCCTCACTCGAGTTAACTAGGTAATCTGACCCCTCAGCTTGATGTAACCTTTCCTCCTCGGATGTCTTCTTTTATAGAGCATTCCAGACACATCTCATTTGATGTTCAAACAAAATAGTGCTGAGAGGCTGTGGGGAAATGTATTAATGTGCTCATTTGACAGGTGGGAAAACTGAGGCCCAGATATATGCTTTGTGTGAGACACCATCTCCTTGCTGGAATGCGAACCAAGTCCCTTGACGGCGATTTTTCACATGATACCCCAGCTGAGCATCTGTCCTTGGGTCTCAGGTATTTCTTCAAAGCGCAGGGTGTTCTCAGGGCTTGAAGCACTGGGCATGGAGCCAGCACAGGTGGCTCCCAGCCAGGTGACAGGATCTATAGACAAACTCTGTCCCCGCCTGTAGCCCGGCATGCCTTGGGCAATTATTTTCAGAAGCCATTGACATCTCGGTTGGCTAGAAAGCCTGGCTCTCACCCGCTGCCCAGGAATTGAACTGCTCATTGGCCCATGGGTTTATGAGTGTCAGCTGCTTTTTCTCATTACCACTTTCAATTAACTCATTGTTCTGAGTCCAAGCTAACGGCCCCCCTTGGGATTCATTTACATTAATGTTGGGGCCCTGGTTTCTTTCTTTCTTTTTTTTTTTTTAGAAGAAAAATTCAGGTTTTGTGAAGTGAACAATTAGAAACATCAGGGGTAGAGGCCCTGGTTGTGGGTCCAGGACAGAAGGGGCACACATTTCCCACAGTGGCTCTGCCAGGACTAGGTGCCCTGGCCACTTAGACAAATTGAACACATCCTTCAAGGCCCAGACCAATCCTTTTTCTTGGAGGCAGCCGGGACTGCAGGACCAAGATGCTGGTGGGTGAGGAAGCAACGTGCTGTGGAGCTTCAAGAAGGCACCTTCCTATCCTGCTGGGACCCACTCCCTAAGGGAAGTGTTCACAGGCTTCCACCAGAGAAGGAAGAAAATTGGAAGAGAACAAACGTTTATTATAACCACCTACTGCATGCAAAGTGCCATAGCTTTCACTTCACATAATCGCCAAATAAGAACTAATATCCCCCTTTTATAGGTGAGGAAACTAAGGCACGGAGAGGGACAGTGACTGGACCAAAGTCACACATCCAGCAATGGTGGCATGGGGATTTGTACCAGCAGACACGGGTGAATGTGGGGAAAGTGAGTGTGAGGGACAGGAGGAGTGCAACTGAGAATTCCTTACAATCCGTTTTGAAAAGTTTCTTGTGAGAACGTGCCCATTTTCATGCATTTCTTTGGGAATCACTTGTTCCTTATTGCCTTATAGATAAGCCAAGAGCGCTGGTTTGAAAACGCTTCCTCTTAATTAAAAAAAAAAAAAAAAAAAGGTTTCTGCCTCTTCTCCCCTTTCATGTGATTGTTGGTCCAGCTGCTGCTGCTGCTGCTGCATGGCTGGGACTTGCGGATCAGAGTGAACCGTAAGGAGACCCAGCTGACCGTTTGGAGAACGGAAAGACAGGAGGCAGAGACAGCAGGGCAGGCAAAGCCCAGACCTGGGACTGCCACCTTGCTTTTCCAGAGATGTCTCAGGGGAGGTATAAGGACACCCAAGAGTGGTCCCTTGTGCTGGGAAGCCCCCTGTGCCATCAATCAAGGGACCTGGGGTAAGTCCTTCCCCCCTGGGCGGAGCCTCGGTTTCTCTGCCTGGAAAGGGAAGGAACGGCAAGAGCGGCCGTCTGAGGACTCTCCCAGTTCCAAAGTCCTCTGCCGTGGGTCGGAGAAGATCTGGGTCTCACTATTCCAGAAGCTGAGAAAGCTGCCTTACCTATTATTTTTTTCACACCCGGTCACTCTGATGGTAACAGATTTTGCATTTATTTCCCTTTGGGTGTCGTTTTAAGTTGTGAGTTTGTTGATCTCTGTCTCTGACTGAGGACTGAGGACACCTAGTCTGAATGAATCTAGCCAGACAGCAAATGAACCCAGGGGCTGAACTGCTACCCTCCCCACCCCCACCTGCCGCGGCATCCCCCGACCCTCCACTAACTGAACGGGGTGTATAAAATCCTCAACACGGCTGCAGCAGTTTGCAGGCCACCTTTTGTTTCTCCTCGGGAGGGTGTTCACGTGTATGAGCTAAAGGAGATGGAGCGTGAAGAAGCTGAGAGATCTAACGGAGAGGAAAGGCCGGAAGTTTACAGGGAAGATGGCTAATCCTTGCCAAGGGGGTGAAAAAGTCAGACATCTGGTTGCTGGTTATGTTTCCTGCTGAAATTCAGGGCAAAAGGTCCCCTCCAAGTTTGGATCTGGGTGGGAGGAGAAGAAAAGGAGTAGGAGGATAGATGTGAGACAGAAACCGTGCAGCCGGGGGAGACGGAAAGGGCAGGCGAACACAACTGTTTCTGTATTCCTGCGGCTCAAATCTTCTTCCAAGAGTGGGAAGGAGATTTGGCAAAATATTCAAAGCAATCCTGCTTCCGGGGAGTGAGCACTATCTCAGGGGCCCTTACAGGTTTGCCCTTGGTTCAACTACGTTTCCAGGAGGAGCCGCCCGGCTCGGAGCCAAAGTCCTGCCAGAGGACCGAAGCGGGGAGGTAACCGGGAATTCTTCATTAACAGCGCAAATTAGCCAGAAGGAAAATAAACAGATCCCCGGTTGCTTTGTGTGTGCTGCCGCCTGCCATAATCCCTTACGTTTAAACGGCACTTTGTGCTTTGTATTTCCTACATCTGATTCCCATCATCCCATCTCAGTGAGCAATGAAGAGGTCAGGCCTGGCATATTAATCCCCATTTCACAGAAGAAGCTGGGTGGGAAAGGAGAACCAATTCGACCTGCACCACAGAGCCTCGTGTGGTCTCGATTAGACCCTCCAGGCCCAGATGTGTTCCGTCCCCCCAACACCCAGGGTCACCAGGAACTGAGAGGAAGCCTCAGTTCTGTGTGTGGGTACCTGCAGCTTTCTGTCCAAGGTACTGCTTCTGGGCCACCTTGTGTAGAACCAGCGCTTTGTAACTGAGAACTCCCAAAGCACTTGGCAGTGAGCGCTGGTCCAATGCCTAGCGTGCCGCAACCAGCCGACCCAACTTTAAATTCAGTCTTCCTGAACATGAACTTCAATCGGTAGCTCTTAATTTAACAACCTTCGTTGAAGCCATACTACACAATTCTTTCCACTGCCTGTATGCCTTAACGTTTTCGTAATATAACGTCAGGGAAAACAGTTTTAATTTTATCTTTGACCCTTCAAAGACAAGTGATCCGTCAGCCTGCCTGCCTTCCCTCCTTCCACTCGCTTTTCCACAATTTTTTTTTTTCAACGTTTATTTATTTTTGGGACAGAGAGAGACAGAGCATGAATGGGGGAGGAGCAGAGAGAGAGGGAGACACAGAATCGGAAACAGGCTCCAGGCTCTGAGCCATCAGCCCAGAGCCCGACGCGGGGCTCGAACTCCCGGACCGCGAGATCGTGACCTGGCTGAAGTCGGACGCTTAACCGACTGCGCCACCCAGGCGCCCCTCCACAATTATTAATAAGCACCGTGCCCAGGGCTGAGAAGACAGCAGTGAACTGAACAGGCATAGACGTCGACTTCATGAGGGGAGGATTAACAATATACCAAATCACGTGTTTGAAAGTATGTAGATCTCTCTTCATACGTGCCTGGAAGGAAAGGAAGTGCTACGGTAGAGAAAAATGAGCAGGAAAATCTGTATTTAAGATGGGGAAGGAGGCAGAAGACCAGGAGGGAGAGCAGGATGGACTAAGAGAGGGCAATAGCAAAGACCCCTAGATGGATGGGCAGAGTGCGAAGGGCCTAGAAGCCCGAGAAGAAACCCAGTATGGCCTGAGCTCCTGGGGGAATCCGAAGGCAGCTGCTAAGCCAAGAAATACCTTCAGCGACACACTGTTGGAGGATGTTTTCACCATGGACCTCAGTTTTCTCATCCATAAGTATGAGATACCAGCCTCACTGGATGTTTGAGGCAATAATGAAAATCCTAATGATGGACATCCTAAGCCGAGGTATACAAATGTGTCTTTATCACATTACCAGATTTGCTTCATCGTCACGTCTCATGGGTCTTCCTTGGTGGCAGTTCGAGCTCTTTGAGTCTCTCCTACCATTAAAATATTCTGTGATCTGTAAGCAAACACTGAGAGTTTGGGGTTGCCAAAGGACACTGCATAGCTTTGGTCTAGCACCGCTTCACCCCCCCCCCCCCCCCCACCAATCTATCGTTCCAGTGCTAATGGCAGGGTCTAGCCTAAGTAATAAGCAAGGATTGCCTTTGTATGTAGAAAAAAAATCTTCCCATCCTCTTATCCCTGCCACTTTTTTGGGAGACTTTGAAAACTTAGGGAAAATATTGAAATAAATACAGACAACTGTTTTATTTACTGGAAAGCAGCGTTTCTCCACCTTTGGCCCTCCGGATGTCCTCTCTCCTTTGAGACACCTTTTCTTTGAGAATCACAGAATCTTGGGTGGTTGGTATTACAAATATATGGGTACTTTGTCGTTTTCTGAGAATTATATTTCATATCACGTAGTATCGTTTATAAAACCCCTTGATGCAACTCATTTGAAGCCCCAGCAACCCTGGGAGACAGGCGACCTGTCACGTTTAACCATATCACCCCACCTGATTGTCTTCGGGGCACCTGCTGGTAGCACTGATATCCGATGGTGGGTATTAACTGGTGAATGTATTTTGCTTATCACCTCTTTCCCTACTTCTGTAATGTAAATTTGAGGATATCTTTCTTGCTTACTGCTATGTGCAAAGCACCTAGAAATATGTCTGGTGCACAGGAAGCACTCAGTAACTAAGAGTTTGATGAATTAATTAATGAATCTCATTTTATAGACGGGGCAACTGAGGCTTAGCAAGGTTCAGTGACTTTTCCGGGTCCATGCAGGTATTAAATGGTAGGGTCAGGACCAGGAATCAGGTCTTTGGATTTCTCTCTGAGATGCTACCCCTTTTTCTATGCTATAACCATAAGTTCAGAAATAAATGAAATATATTATCATGGATCTTAAATATCTGAGATCACAGTCCTAATAGCCCACTCTTATAATCAACTTGGTGTTTTGTTTCCTCAACAAAGGAGATTAGAAACCCCTAACTAACGTGGGAAGGAGCAGGAGGGAAGGCCACCATCTGACATCAAGGGAGAGGTAGAAAGACTAAGGAGGAGGCCTGGGGCTCCTAGAGGTTGGCTGGCTGGGGCCATTTAGTGTAAGGGTAGAATGCTCCCTACATTGTCATAGCCCTAGATGAGAGCATCTCAGCATCACACCATTTGATGCAATGTTCAGGAAAATTCCAAGTTGCAAAGGGCACAGACTATAAGAGTGAATTGCAGCAGACTGGGCAGACTTCCAGTTTCGACTTTATAGACTCCTACATTATTTATGTGTATACACTGAGGTATATCAAGTATAACAAAAGCAAAGGCATTCGCTGTATTTAGTATATTCTATTTAATAAGCCTGGAGAATATGCACTTCATTGTAGAAGGTTTCCATAAAACCATTTAAAGTCAAAAGAAAAATAATTAAGATATAAAGGAAAAGGTCATTTTGACTGATAGGTCGAGACGCAGCTATGAAATAATGCTTAACATATATTGAATGCCTGTAACATGCCAGGCTCTATGCTAAGCATTTTGTGCACTTATCTCATGTAACTCTGATTACAACTCTTTCATGACCCCAAATTTACGGGAGAGTTGGGCTCATAAGATTAAGAAATTTGCACACAGGCAAGCTATAGAGCTCAGACTCACACGCAGACCCTTCTAACACCAAAGATCAGGTTCTTAACCCAGTGCCCTGAGCTGCTTTGTTTCTTGTGCGAATCCTGTATTAAGGGGGCTGTGGCAGATTGGAGGTTGAAAGAAATGTCTCCATTCTACAAAACAGCATGCCTTCAACAATTCTTTCCCTGCTCCCTGCTGGTCACAGATGTTAATTAGCAAACCCTCTCTCTCTTCCAGCTGCCCCCCCCAATCTCTGTCCCCCAAACCTGCAGGCTCTAGCACCAGATAACCCCATGCCAGACCTCATGGCTGTCTACTTGCAAACAAAGGGCAATAACCCCCCATCCACTTGACGTAATAACTCATACATGTCCTGTATCCTCATAAAACGTTGTTTATCCTGCTATCTATTTGACATTTACAAAGGAGCATATGGAAGTGAAAAGATATTTTCCTTTGGATCCAAGAAAGGATTTGGACACTTGAATCATGAATTCCTCAAGGGTCCTGGGTTTGCTTTGTATCTTTATGGTGGAATGTGACGTTCTGAAATGTGGAGCTGTTTGTCATGGATAAAGTTTTGCGTACTGAAACAAAAAAAGAAAGAAAGAAAGAGAGAAAGAAAGAAAGAAAGAAAGAAAGAAAGAAAGAAAGAAAAAGGAAGGTGAATTTTTAGTATTTTGTAATAAAGCCACTTTATATCTTTGAAATGTAATTTTGATCTGCTGGAGTAGCCTCAGAAAGGGGTGCTGTGGTGCTGCCTAAGGGCCAGAAAATGAAAGACCTAGTCCTTTCCTAGAGGGAGAGAGCTTGGCTTCTGGATGATCTATCTGGATAGAAAAGAAGCCTGCAACTCTCAGACCAGAAGCAGTAGTTAGCCAGTGGAGGCAGGTACCAGCCCCACCACGCAAGACAAGGCATTAAACCTCTGTCAACGTCATCAGCTTTCTCCTCCGTAAAACAAGTACGAAAAGAATCTATATCGTAAGGCTATTGGGAGGATTAAATGAAGTAAGACACAGGAAAGACACACTCAACTATTTCATAGCACAATATAAATTCTCAATATAAACTTCAGTTACCACTACAGTCTCAGTGAGGTCCCAAATACTGAATACACAAATCACACACAAATAGACACACTATGGTTGAGATAAAGGCCACAAAGTGTAAGGTGCAATGGAAACTGTAATGAAAGGCCGCAACCTAGCTTGAGTGGTCAGAGAGAACTGGGAGGAAGGGAAGGTCAAACTGAAACCTGGAGGATAAGAAGAGTCCTTCAAGTGGGAGAAGGCCAGTACAATTCCAATTGTGTTTTTCAAAAACCAACTAGTGTGTGTATGATAACCTTCAAAGACTCCGCAAACGTGAAAGGCATCTATATGTTAACACTGCTCTGTATTTGCATATCTCTGGTGATTAATGAGGTTATGTTTTCAAATATTTATCAGTCATTTGAGTCTTTATTATAATCTTTGCCTAAGTTGGTTATTGAAGGGGAAACTGTTTTTCTTGTTTCTAAAGACTCTTTATATATTAAGTGTATTAACCTTGTCATATTTATTATAATTTTCCAAATTTCTAATTTCCTCCATTTTGTGATGCTCTTTAAACTTAAAGAAAAAGTACATGGGTGTCTGGGTGGCTCAGTTGGTTAAGTGTCCAACTCTTTTTTTTTTTTTTCAACGTTTATTTATTTTTGGAACAGAGAGAGACAGAGCATGAACGGGGGAGGGGCAGAGAGAGAGGGAGACACAGAATCGGAAACAGGCTCCAGGCTCTGAGCCATCAGCCCAGTGCCGGACGCGGAGCTCAAACTCACGGACCGCGAGATCGTGACCTGGCTGAAGTCGGACGCTTAACCGACTGCGCCACCCAGGTGCCCCAAGTGTCCAACTCTTGATTTTGACTCAAGTCATGATCTCACAGTTCGTAAGATTGAGCCCCACATCCAGGAGCACTGCCAACACGGACCCTGCTTGGGATTTGCTCTCTCCCTCTTTCTCTCTGCCCCTCCCCTACTTGTATGCACTCTGTTTCAAAATAAACATCTTTTTAAAAAGTACATATGCAGGTACATTAATATTCTGATAAATACATTTGCTATCATTGATGTCCTTTGTTAAGAGTTCTTGCCTCTAACATCAGATAAATACCTATATCTCCTTCCTTTCTGATGGTTTTGTTTTTGATTTACATCCTCACAAGGTTTTTTTAAATCCCTGCGATGTTTCAGTTATATTTGTTCTACATGTACTGACGATGATTCTTACTTGTTGGAATTAGTCTCTGTTATTTATCCTCCACGTAGATAATTTCCTTTCTCATAATCTTGATTGCCTTTCCTGTTTCCTTTGCATTTTATAAAGATTGCTGAAGTTTCTCCTCCATGTAAGTGATTTAGTTTTCTGGGCATTTAGTTCTTTTTTGCCTCCAATCCCAATGATTTTAATCTTACCATTAATATAGCAGTTTCCCTGACTTCTTAATACCCCTTTTCATCTTGTCTTTTTTCTTCATGATTTTCTACCTCTATTACTGGAAGCTATGTTTATCAGATATGCCAAACAGTTTTCAAAACTGTTCCTCTGGGTTCTGCTATCCATCATTTCCGCTATCCCATTCTTCCTGTGTATTTCTTCAGATGTTATTTCTATTCTGCCTTCTTCATGAGGGTTTTAGTTGTCCCTTGTCAGGTTCCTCCTTCTCGACTTGGTTCTGCGCGAAGGGGGAGCTACCCACAGGGCAGCTGTGTAGGTGTGCTGCCCAACTCCACTTCTGTGAATTCAGCACTAGAGCAGGTGGCTGTGACAGCTCATGACCCAATTCCCAATGTCCAGTAGGAGTGACTACCATGGTTTTCAGCAGAAACTTTTTTGGGGAAAAAAAATCTTACATTGAACTCCAACATAAAACCCTCTAAAATCATAAAAAGCTTGATTGAAGTGAAGGATAAAGGCCCAGACTATCACTCTGTCACATGCCTCTCTTGTCCTAAGACGGCTTTTCTCCTCCTTCCCAACTCCTGACTTTGATGCATTGAATTGCTGGAATAAGTGGGACAGGCACACCTGTGTCAGGGGCTATTATAAAGATTTCTTCTCTCTTCCTTATTGTCAAAGCAGTGACCTTGGGTCCTCAGCACTTCGAAATGCTCTGTATCATCTCTTTCCCTCTTGCCCGCGCTCAAACTCCCGGCTCTCCTCTGTTCTGTGATTTGCAGTCTCTGGATGCACTTAAGACAAACATGTGGTTCTTGGGGTGGGTGGGAAATGACAGTCCCAAGAGGCAGGCTCCTGTTCTGAAATGCTCCCTGATTTTAAGGCTGCTGCAGAAAATGGAGTTTGCTGGGGATTCTTTCTGCCTTCTTTCTAGGAAAGAGGGATACTCTATTCCATGGTGACACAGGATTATCACCATTTGTTTTCCTCTCTCCTACTCAATTAGCCCTGTATTTGGTGAAAATTCTTCCCAGATTCACTTTATAAGCTCTCCTTCAGGCATTATGAGCCTTGAGCATTTTCTGTACCTTCTAGGAGACAACTTTCAGTTTTGGTGGGAAATTGGGGATAGGGGTTGGTATTAGGCTGTTTGTTTTTATTTGATTTTTATTTAATTTTTATTTATTTTTTTTTAAAGTTTATTTATTCCTGGGAGAGAAAGAGAGACAGAGCATGAGCAGGGGACTGGAAGAGAGGGGGACACAAAATCCGAACCAGGCTCCAGGCTCTGAGCTGTCAGAACAGAGCCCGATGCGGGGCTCAAACTCACAAACCGTGAGATCATGACTTGAGCTGAAGTCAGTGGTTGGTGGCCAACCAACTGAGCCACCTAGGTGCCCGCAGGCTGCTTGTTTTTAAAGCTACAAGTTCCAAGGATCATTTCATCATTCAGCTGGGGACCATGGGGACCAGAGGTCTGTTCCTATCTCATCTATAAAAGTGGTCTTATAATTAAATTTATTTTATTTTTTAATTTCATCTTTAAAATGTTGGGGTTTTTTTTTTTAGTTTATAAGATATTCCACATATCATTATAATGTATATTGGGAGTATATGCTCAGACATTTTTACCCAAAGAGGCAGTTGTGATTAAATCAGCAAGACGGGGGCGGGGGGTGGGAATTGCATGGAGACTGCTGGTCTATACAATATTCTGGCACCTCTGGCCCAAGAGGTTTAAGTGCCACCCTCTGGCCCTCCCATCATTCCCTCTGGGCCCAGACCCCAGGAGAGGGGGAGGAGGCCACCTGAGCAGCACACCTCCTGCCCCAGACACCCCCGCCTGGCTCCTTCCCCACCCAGGGCTCAGACACAGGTGCGAGGGTCCCCTTTCTTTCCAGTTTGCTACAGCTATGAACTCGCTTTAGGATATTTTGCTCTGTTCCAGAGCCCAACAAAGTCAGCATTTAGCTAACGAGCCCCATATTACCGAGAATGTAAAAGACCCCATTGTTTCGCCCTCCCCTTTATAGAGGGACGTGGCTTCCTGAGGTAAATTAATTTGCGGAAGGAGTCAGAATAACCAATTGCTCTACAATGAGCAATGCTGTAAGCCACTCACATACCGGGTGGGGCTTGGGAAAATGATCACACAGTATATTTTTCTTCAATTTAAGTCTTCTATGAAAAAAAAAAAACCTCTTAAAGCTCTTATTAAGGTATTTGGGCCATGAACTCTGAATGGTTCCCCAACACACCCCTGCATTCTTCCTCATCTTCTTTGACTATCTTTACAAGAGATTCACGTGTTAGGTCACCGGAAGGAAGGAAACAGTCACAACACGATGGTTAAATATGGCTCCTACCCTAGTAGGAAAGGTAGTTCAGAGGGGATCACAGAAGCACCTGGCAGTGACAAGGGGCAAACCTTCCAAAGAGTAGAAAGTCACTAATGAGAGAGGCTTGTCAGGGAGAAAAGCCTTGTATGTGCGTCGTGCATGTGTGTGTGTGTGTGTGTGTGTGTGAAATTTTTAATGAACTAGTACATTAAAAAAAAATTTTAAGTGTATTTATTTTGGGAGAGAGAGAGAAAAGGAACAGGGGAGAGGGAGAGAGAGAGGAAGAGAGAGAATCCCAAGCAGGCTCCGCACTCTCAGCACGGATCTGACACGGGAATAGAACTCAGGAACTGTGAGATCATGACCAGAGCTGAAATCAAGACTTGGACGCTTAGCTGGCTGAACCACTCGTGTGCCCCTGAACTAGTACTTTTTTATGTTATTTAAGTAATTCACCTTCAAGGGGAAAATTCATACAGCACAGAAGAGAACATGTGATCCTGGTTTTATGACTGTCGGAAAACCAGATATATATGTGCAAATGTTCACGTGTGACATTTTTCTTCCAGTGAGGTCTTTTATAAATATAAACGGGGCGGGGGAGGGAGGGAAATGTTTCCCTAAGTTATTGAAACTATTAACTCTAAGTAGTTTTCAAAAGCCACCCCGGATCCTACTTGTCTCGTCTTCTTTGAGAACTTTTGGAAGAGAAGCCATTTTTCAAGTCAAAGACAATTGAGGAAATAGAACAGATGAAATTTTTAACAACAGGGCAATGGAAAAGCCTGGTCAGTAGTACCCACTCATTAAATATTTATTGAAATATCAGTTTGTGAACTACAACTCTAACACCCTTTTGCAATTTCATGTTTTCTCTGAGTACACGTTGGGCACCTTCCAGAGGGGTCTGCGGAAATGGCTGGCGTTACTCCCGGGTACTGGGTTGTGTTACATCATACACAGTCACTTGACCAAACCGATGGACATGTCAGTGTTGCCACTTTGTAAGCTGTCACAATCAAAGCTGCAAGGAACATCTTTTTGGGTTATCTTTGCGCATGGCTGTGAGTTCCTCTGTAAGACAAAAAAACAAAAACAAAAAAAACCAACCAGGCCATGGGTCAAAGGGCAAAGACAGGAGAGAGTTCTCAGGGGAGAACTTAAGTCCAAGGACTCAAGAAATGGGTCAGGACTCCTCAGCCCTGTCCCTTCACTCCAAATACACTTGGAGCATTTTTACGTGGTTAACCCTGAAACCGCAGAAAAACATATGCTGGGGATTCTAGCATCAGTGTTCAAGTTAGAAAAGATGAGAAGGAGCGAAATGATGTTTAAATAGAGGAGCATTAGCCAGAGTTTCATTTGGGATATCACTGACTAGAGGAAGAGAGGACATTTTTACATTTCTTGGGAAAAAATTAAAAGTTAATAGTATTGAAGTTGAATTCTACCAAATGACTACCCTAAAAAACCAACCAAACAAAGCCTATAAAAGATGTAGATGTCTGTGTGCATGTAAGTGGGTGGGTATGATTAACAGGTTATGCAGTAAACGCTAGCACTACATTGACAGCTTTATGGGTGATTTTTTAACAAAATTTATAAAAATAACGGAACAAAACAATTCGACATGCAGAGGCAGGACAAGTTTCGCACCCCTTAGGTACAAGGGATGTGTTCTGGTCTGTCAGCAGCCCTCTGGGGAATGACCCCTCCTGAACTCCATACTCTCCTGTCTGATCCACGCGGCCCGGTGCCACTGAAACCGGGCAATTAGACGGCTCGTCCTGGCAATCGGCTCAGAGATAGGTAGGTGATGCAAGGGGAGACTCAGACTGTAGGCAACAATCTAGCTCTTTCATCTGAAATAGCATGGCGTCATCTTTGCCTGTCCCAGAACGAAGCCACATGGTGGTAAATCGGTAAGAAGAAGCCAAGACAGAGCGGGAAAGACCAAAAGAGAGAGATAAGAGATGACAAGTTTGAACACCTCTACTTCGCCAGCTGACTCCTCAGACTCCCCAGTGGTCTGAATCCATACATGTCTCTTCCTCACCTAAGCTAATCTGAGGTAGTTTCTGTCAGTGGTAACTAGAAGAATCCTAAGGCATCATCCCAGCCCCTGCAAGTCTGGGCCACATTCACAGACGTGAGCTGTCGGGTCTTACTTTAATCAAGAATGCTTTCCCCTGCCAGTATGATGTGATTTTTGCCCAAGATAAATTTTTCTGTGAAAGCAAATGCCATTCACAAAGCAACTGCCTCATGAGTAAGGAGAGCTTTGGGGACCTCTTCTTGCTATTGTCCATCGGTCTGTCCTAGCAAAGGGTATGGTTTTGGGGGTGATTCCACCACCCTCCTTAGGCCTTAAACCCTCATCTGCACTTGCTCTATAGAGACCCTCATTCCCAGAAAATGTGACCCACTCCCACCATCCAGGCTTATCACCTTTCAGTCTCTCCCATGCAGTTAAACTCTAGATGTTTTTCCTTTCAAGACCTCAAAACTGCCCAAGTGTCACCTGACCCCAGGCCTGCACCCACACTGCCCACCCCCCACCTGCAACTTTATTCTGAGACCGTCTCCTTCCTTCGTGTGACTGCCTGCCTCTTCATGTGTCAGCTTGAATAGTACTTGCAATATCCCTTCTTCTCACATCTTTGATAATCGAATTGAAGATCTTTTACTTTAGTCTTTGCTTTTCTTTCACGGCATTTGTCACAAGACATAATTATACAGTTAGCTGTGTTTCTGCAGTCAGGTGTCAAGTATCTCTTTCTTTCTCTAGAGGACAAGCCCCACGCGGGCAGGGGCAGGGTCTGTTTTATCCGTGACTCTCTGCTCAGTAACTAGAAGAGTGCCTGATCCACGGTCTTGGATACACTAGATAATTCCTGGAACACAGAAAGTGGCCTGATTTCAGAAACAGGGCAGCTCTTAAGAGTCTTGCCAATAAGACGTCAGCAGCCTTTGCATGACTTCACAATAAATAATCAGGAAGGAGGGTTTCCAGGAAAGCTCTGGAGACTGGGGAGCAAATGGACGGCACGGAGCCTCCACACTTCCATTTGTTTCTTACAGACATCAGTCAGGACTCCTGCATCCTCTTTAATGGAATATTTTGTGCCACTGTTCAGCCAGATCAACTAGGATGCCCCTGGCACAATCACCCTTACTTTCACAGCAGGAGAATGATAGCCATCGAATGCAGACGGTGTATTAGAAACACTCAAGCAGCAAAGTTGAAGGAATTTGCCTGATAAAGGTGTTGGACATTCAGTACAGAATAGAAATGGCTTTCATAAAAGGATGCTTTCAAATTTTAGGAGCATTTTTTATTGTTTTCGATTATTTCTTATCGTACAGAATAATGCCAGAGCAAAGATCCTGGAGTCAGCAAGACCTGGGTTTTAACTGGGCCCTGCTACTTACTAGCTGTGTGACCCAAAGCAAGTTGCTTAACCTCTCTGGGGCTTGGGTTTTTTTTGCTTCTGAAAATGTAAGATACTATCAGAACCTACCACATAGGGTTATAATGATGGATGGGCATTAAAATGGCATAATCAATGCAAAGTACTTAGCACCATCCCTGGCATCTAATGAACTACTGTTGTTAGCTACTGTTGTCTTATGGCTATTGCTACTGTTGTAGATACAAGGAAAGCATCTAGAATGGAGGGGGGTGACTGACACACAGCAAAGAGTAATGGACGAGCGCTACTCTTTTGGGTCCAGCATAGGTGATATTCATATATTTAACAGCCCTGGCACGAGGCAACCACCGCAAAGCTAGGCATTGACCTTTGGGCAGCTGGACTTGCGAGGTGAGGAGTGGGTACCATGGGACATAGGGATGAGGGATGACATCATGATGGCTGTGATGGTTAAGAGTCATTATGGGGGAGTCTGGGCAGGGGCTAGTTACCAGCCAGTGCAAAAGTAGCTCTGCAGTGAACCCCCAGCACGGCCACACTGGTGCAAACCAGCTCACATCAGCCCTGGAGCAGGTACTGAGTTGGAACCTGCGGAGGATCCGAACTCAAGGGCATGGCTGGTTCTCACCCAGTTAGAAAATGGCCTCTCAATGCTCACAGAGACTGCCGGGACGTTATCAGGCCTCCGCCTCCTTTTCTGGACCCTTCTTCAGCGGCTGCCTGCACAGGAACCATGAACTCTGTCCATGCCCAGAGACTTCAGCCTCAACACCTCCTTAGCTGCAATTTGTCAGGACTGGCCTCTGCCCACGTTCCCCGTTCCCCTCTCTCCCCACCCCCGCACCAGGCAGAGTTGGGAGCCACCCCTCCCCACCTGCAATCAATATAGCAGCCATCTCACTGTCCCACTGTCTGCTCTGTCACCACCACCCCCATTCCACCCGCCCCTCCCCGCAGCGTGAGAGCCTCAGGGGCCCTGAACTTTGCCCCCGCTTCCCACTTTCCAGCAGGGGTGCAAGACGCTCCAAAGGTCAGAAGCTGTAGGGCTGGGGCTGCCTTCCCACCCCCAGCTGAGTCCCACTCAGGAAATGGCCAGTCTCTATTTTGAGCAGAGAAACGTGTCACACCTCCCTGGGCCAGGACACCTCCTCCCTTGTTAAGAAACCACACTCCAACTGTGCTTAGCCAATGACATTTCAGCCGCCGTCTGCAAAAGCCCTGAGGACCTTTCAAGTTGCCTCAATCCTCTGAGCCTCCAAAAAGTAAATCTTATTTTCTCTTTCTTCCCCTAAGTCAGCTATATATAGCTCTATGCACAATAGCTAACCTTGGAGGACTGGACTCTTGGACGGAGTTGGCCTATTGTTTCAACACCAGCCCAACTGGCAGCTGTCTGCAGGGAGGGGTCCACAGAGCAGGGGCAGCAGGGAGGGGGGGGGGAACAAGTGCAGCCGTCTCAGGCCCCTCACATCCCGGCCCTGCCACTCCTTCGCTGTGCACTTTTGGAAAGCTGACGTGATGCCTCTGAGACTGATTTTTGAAACTGTCACACTACTCTAAATTTATTGGGAGGGTCAAAAGGATTATTGTATACATTTGTCAAGAATCTGACTCAAGGAGGGAGTCAAGTTGGTTGGTAAATAAATACTTGCTGTTAATTATATTACACGGTGACTTTTTGAAGCCTCTGGTTCTTCGGGCACGTGGGAAAAATGTCTTCTGTTTTTGTGTCTCACAAACAGCACGCTCACACATACTCAGAGAAGTCTATTTGCTTTTTCTTAATGTTTAACTCTTATTAATGGCCCATCACGGAACTTGTTCCTGACATTTGTGGAACAAAAAGCAGAGTAACAGGGAGATCAACATACTAGGAGCCTCTATACTCGACAGCTTTATCGAGGTGCAATTAACACACAATAAACTGTATGCAATAGGTTGAACACACGTATACGCCCATGAAACCATCACTGCAATCAGACTGTGAACACATCTAACATTCCCCAAAGACCCCTCCCCCTGTATAATTCCACCCTGCCATACCTCCCACCCCACCCCTACCATCCCCAGGCAACCACTATTCAGCTTTCTGTCAAAAGGGGTTAATTTGCATGTTTTAGAGTTTTAGGTAAATGATCCATATTACATGTGCTCCTTTCATTTGGCTTCTCCATCTTAGCATCATTATTTTTTTTAAGTTTATTCATTTTGAGAGCTAGTGAGTGGGGAAGGGGCACAGAGAATCCCAAGCAGGCTCCGTGCCGTCAGCGCATGTCAAGCCCAACGTGGGGCTTGAACCCACAAATCCTGACATCATGTTCTGAGCCAAAATCAAGAGTCAGATGCTTAACTGACCAGGCAGCCCTCAGCATCGTTCTTTTGAGATTCATCCATGTTGATGAAACTACCGATATTTCATTCCCCTTTATTTCTGGGTAGTATTCCACTGCATAGATATGACACAGACTGTTGATCCATCGACTAGTTTTTGACTATTTGTTTCCTGTTTGGGGCTATTATGAATAAAGCTGATAGGAATATTGATGTACAAGATTTGGTTTCTACACATGCTCTCCTTTCTCCTGAGGAAACACCTAGGAGGGAAGAAGCTGGTATGTTATGAGCATGTTGACTTTTTAAGAAACTGTCCAACTTTGCCTTACACAGGTTTGCCTCATCATTCATACCGACAGTGCATAAGAAAATTCCAGCTCCTTCCCACCCTAGGCTGTGACTGCCACTTGGACTGGTCTCTCCCAGTCTAGCCATTCTGACAAATGTGTAGTGGAATAATCCTACTGTGACTTTAGTTTGCATTTCCCTCAACAAGAATGATGCTGAGAATTTCTTATCATGTGCTTTTGTGTCATCCCTTTATCTGCTCTGGTGACATGTCTGTTCAAACCTTTGGCCCTTTTTTGAAAAATGAGCTGTTTATTTTCTTGACGTGGAGTGTTTGAGAGCTTTTCTATTCTGTGTTTTTCAGGTCTGTGATTTGCAAAGATTCGTCTCTCAGTCTCTGGCTTGTCTGTTTATTCTCTTAACAGCATCTTTCAAAGAGCAAAGTTAATTCAAATGATCATTTTTTTTTTCTTTTTTCAATCAGGCTTTTTGCTCTTGTATCTAAAAAATTTCTGCCTAGCTCAAGGTCAAAAAGATTTTCTCCTGGAAGCTTTATGGGTTTTGGGTTTCTCATTTAGGTCTATGATCTATAAGTTTTTTAAGAAAAAAGTTTTTATGATTTCTTTTTATATATGGTGGGAAATATGGCTTAAACTTACTTTTTTATATGGATAACCAATTGTTTCAGCCCCATTAGTGGAAAAGGCCACGCCTTCTTCACTGAATTGTCTTTGCAAATTGGTTAAGAATCAGTTGTCTATTTTTGGAGTCTCCGTTCTGTTCCACTGATCTATTTGTCCATCTCTGTGCCATTATCATCATCTGATTTTTACTTTTCCAATCAGGTAAGGTGAGCCCTCCCATTGTACCCTTTTTCCAAGTCGTTTTGGCTAATACAGGTCTATTACTTTTTATACGAATTTCAACATAACCTCATCAATTTTTAATTTAAAAGAAAGCCACATGGGACTCCGATTGGGAGTATATTACACCTATAGAACACTGTGGTGAGACGTGAGAGCAACACTGAGTCTTCTGATCCATGAACAAACTAAATGTTTTTTCCATTTATTTGGATTTTTAAAATTTGTCTCAGCCAAGTTTAGTTTTTTGTCCATGGGTCTTGCACATCATTTGCCACGTTCATCCCTAAGGATTTGATAACTTCTGGTACTATTGTAAATAGTATTATCTTCAATTTCATTTTTGGTTGTTTGTTGCTGTGAAAGGAAGTAGAATCGTAGGCTGATCTTGTGTCCTGCCACCTTGCTGAACTCGTTCATCAGTGCTGGTAGCTTTTCTTTGATCCCGTCAGATTTTCTACATAGATGATTGTGTCATTGGCTCCTAAAAACAGTTTTACTTCTGCCTTTCTGATTTGGGTAACTCATTACTTTTTCTTGACTTACTGCACTGATTAGAACCTTCAGTATAATGTCAAATCCAAGTGCTAAAAGCAGACATCCCTGTTAACTACTTGATCTTAGTAGGGAAAGTCTGATAGTCTCTTCCACTTTGCAGGTTGTTAGATGGGCTCCTCTTGTAGGTGCTAGTTATCAGGTTGAGGAAATTCCCCACCGTTCCTGGGGTGCTGAGAGTTGTTTTGTTTTGTTTTGTTTGTTTGTTTTATTAATCAGGAATGGACGTTGGACTTTCAAATGTCTTTTCTGCATCTATTGCTATGATGTGTTCTCTGGGCTTTAGTTTATTAATATAGTGAACTAGGTTGATTTTCAAATGTTAAACCAACCTTCCATTTCTGTGGTAAAGCCTACGTGGTCATGATACATTGCATTTTTATAGATTGTTGGCTTCTATATGCTAAAATTTTATTTAGAATTTTCACATCTATGTTTATGAGGGATATCGGTTTGTTTCCTTGCAATGGATTTTCCTGGTGTGGAATCAGACTAATGCTAACCTCAAAAAATGAGTTGGCTTCCCCTTGGGAATGGACTGTTTTAGGGAGGATGTGAGGAGGGAAAGGTTCACAAAGACTCCAAGAGACACTCAGGGCCATTCTGGAGGTGACTTGAGTATTCCAGTCACCTGGAGTATGGTCTAAAAGGGGCCTCTGATGCCCAGGACTAAGGCACACCACCTCCATGAAGCCTTCTGGAATTCTGACTAGCTGTCATCTGGAGTCTTTGCTTAATATAGAGCTAAACTCTCTCCCTCCATGAAGCCTTGCTGTGTGAGTCATCCTGGTGAAAACACTCTCTAGTGAGTTTTCAACTTCCCTTGGCTACTATTACTGCCTTCCCTACAGCATTCAGACATGTTCAAGGCTGTCATCTTTTTTTTTTTTCTTTATGTTTATTTTTGAGAGAGACAGAGACAGAGACAGAGCATGAATGAGAGCGGGGGGCAGAGAGAGAGAGGGAGACACAGAATCCAAAGCAGGTTCCAGGCTCTGGGCTGTCAGCACAGAGCCTGACGCAGGGCTCGAACTCGGGGATGGCGAGATCATGACTTGAGCCAAAGTTCAACGCCTAACCGACTGAGCCACCCAGGGGCCCCTCAAGGTTCTCATCTTAAAGGCCGCTAAAAAATGAAGCTCTCCCCAGTCCCGAACCCACGCCACTACTTGCTCCCTCTCTCTCACAGCCAATTTCCAGCAAGAGCTGAATACCCTCCCTCTGTCCCTACATCCCATCCATCCCTATAAAAAGGGGAATGTGATCCTCACCACTCCTGCCAAGGTCACCAACCAACTCCTTGTTGCCACTTGGGAGCCCTTCTCTGCTTCCCCAGGCACACCCTTGGGCACTGCTAGCTGCACCTCCGCCTGGGTTCATCTTCTGCTGGCTTCTGTAACACCCGGTCCTCCTCCTCTATCGCTGCCTTTTGCACCTTCCACAGACCCCTACACGTTGCTGCTCCCCTGAGGTCTATCTTCTCTTCTCTTCTTACTCCTCAGACAGATGCCCTAATTCCAGGCGACATACCCCATCCTCACCAGCAGCCACATGTTTGCTCAGGTTGTGCGTGGCCTGACTACGGACAGCACTGTTCACACTGTGGTCATTCCTCAGGGCAGAGCCCGGATTTGAGTTATGCACAACCTGGTCATATGTGACTGCTCTGCTTCTACACACTCCCAACACGCCCCTTGACATCTTCCACAGCAACGGACTCTAGACCGTAAAGCTTTTAAATGCCGAATTTACCCCTTAATCATCTTTGACAGGCCTGGTGCACCGTAGGTGATCTCTAATGGTGTGCTGTCTGGGGGAAGTCCACAACCCTGTCGCAGCCACTATAGATTCCCCCACTGAGAAAGGCCACCATGTCCCAAGTGGGGACATGTCCTCCTTTCAGACTCTGTTCCTTTGGACCAAAAGAAGGGATTGAGCCTGACTCTAGGGGTGTCTCTTCCTCTGCTTCTTTGGGCCTGAGTTTGCTCAGCGAGCACATAATACGGTCAATCTTACAGACCGTGGGGAGGGAAGTTTCCTGAAGAAAATGTCCCCTGCCTTCTGTCCCCCTGCCTCATCCCCAGGGCAATACCTCTAACAAAAACCTACCCCAGGAAAAACATTTTCTTCTCCCATGGAGACAACAAGAGCTCAGACCCCAGAAGGTATGTCCTGCTTGACCCCTGCTAGCTCTCGAGGTCAGTTCTACTCCTGCATGTAATAGCGTCATGTATGTATTCACTCGGCCATTCTTCTAACAAGTGCCCAGAGCATGCCATCGCCCAGGGGCCAGGCCGGGTACTGGGAGCCAGGGAGCACAGCTACGCCAGATACGACCCCCGTCCTCAGGACACTGCACTCCTCCGCACTTGGACATGTCTGAGCTGATCTAGGTGTGGACTTGCTCACGGAGGAAAAACACCAGCTGCCGTGACAAGGAAGAAGGTGGGTGCTAACACCCGTTGGGCAGTGTTCATCGAAGGGCCCTCTGAGGAGGTAAGTGTTAAAGAATGAGACTGAAGGGCGGGGAGGTTTTTTGAGACACAGCACAGCAGCTAGAAAAGGCATGCTTGAGGAACCAGAGAGGGCAGTGTGGCGGCGACGCGACAAGGCAACAAGAGAGGGGCACCAGGTATCATCGGAAAAGGAGCCAGGTACCAGATCACCCGGCGAACAGAGTCTGGGCTGGGTTGTAAGAATGGGAGGCCTTCGCTGAGGGTTCGGAGCAGGCGTGGACAGGACGGGGTTAGGCTTTCCAGGTGGATTTCCTTACTGTCAAGGGACATCTGCCCACCAGGGGGAGCACCCGCAACGTACCCGCTGAGTCCTCCCCTGTCTGCTGCCCAGTGCTTATTCCTCAACCCAGACCCCAGGCTCCAAAGCCTGAGCCACCTCAGACCAGCAGCTGGATTGCAGAGACGTGATTGGCGGCAGGTGAACTGAGTTCACAGCTGACAGAATCCCATGCACCTGGCCTGAAAGAGGCACAGTGTCTCGGCACAAATTCCCAGGCATCTATCCCACACGATATTCTTAATACCCTAATTTTGGATGGCAATTCGGTGATTACAGTTTTGAATGTGTAAACGGCTGCCCAGCAAGTCGGCTGCTGAGAATTCACCCTCAAGCAACACTCATCTGTTTCCGTGAAGAGACTTGTACAAAGATGTTTAGCGGAGCAAGATTGTAAAACTGGTTAAAAACAAAGTAAGAATCCAGAAACAACTTCAGTGTCTAATCCTACCAGGGGAATGGCAAAATACATCGTGGTTCATGTCCTGGTACTCTGGGGGAGCTATTATAAATAAGGAGAGATCTCCAGACACTGTTGTGGGATCGCTTCCCAGACACAATTGAGTTTCCCACAAAGCTGGGTCACTGGAGTCCCATCCTATCCAACAAAAGAGAGACATAAGCAAAATGAAGCTATTTTTATTTAAATTTTACCTTCCTATGTAAATTTATAGAAAGACGACTAGGAAGGAGGCACAGCCAACTCACTAAAAAAAAAGCTGTAATTGGGGTGCCTGGGTGGCTCAGTCAGTTAAGCATCCGACCCTTCATTTCCGCTCAGGTCACGATCTCCGTGGGCCCATGGAGCCTGCTTGAGATCCTGTCTCTCCCTCGTCTCTGCTCCTCCCTCCCTCGCCATGTCACGCACACACTTTTCTGTCTAAAAATTAAAAAAAAAAAATAGGGAAGGATCAGGATGAATACCTAAAATTAGGTTAAGGGTGGCTTTTATTACCTGTATTGGCTTTTAACTGCTCGTGTGGTTTTTGTTCCACACAACATGTTTTTAAAAACCAATTAGTCAAACATTTGAGCTTCGAGTTTCTAGGCCAGTTTCTAGAACAAAGCTGTCCAACTCTTCCTGTTGCTCACTCACTCGTGTTTATAGATTATCTACTGTGGCCCCCACACTGTGCCAGGCACAGGGAAATGGGAAAGAATAAAATGGTTTATCTGTCTGGTGGAGCTTACCAGATGTTGGAAACATTTTAAAGACCGGCAGACAGACCCTTACAGATAACTCTTCCCCTTTCCTTAGAGTTCAAACTGTGGTTCTGTCACTGAGTAGTTGTGCCACTTTTCCATTTCTTACTGTTTCAGTTTCTTAAACTCTGAGTCTGTTTGTCTACAAAATGGGGCAACATTACCAATTAGGGTATAAATGAGACAGCTTAACCCGGAGCTTTTCATGGTGCTGTACGCTCTAAACGGGTATGTTATTATGCTTGAGGTTTGAGTCCCTTTTTTAACACTTGTATATGTCAGGTCTCTATCCAGCTCCTGAATCCTCCAATAGGGAAGAAGTGGAGACCAGCCATGGGATGGGAAAAAGGAAGGACACTTAGCCCTACTTTATCCCTGAGAGAGGACTTTCTTATGAGCTATGAGGCTTTCAAGTTTTTTTTTAATTTTTTATTGTTTATTCATTTTTGAGAGAGACAGAGTATGAGCAGAGGAGGGGCAGAGAGAGAGGGAGACACTGAATCTGAAGCAGGCTCCAGGCTTCGAGCTGTCAGCACAGAGCCCGACATGTGGCTCGAAACTCACAGACCGTGAGATCATGACCTGAGCAGAAGTCGGCCGCCCAACGGACCAAGCCACCCAGGTGCCCTGAGGCTTTCAAGTTTTGAGCCTCCGAGCTCAATTCTGGGCTGAACCTTGGGGTCCAGAAGCCGGATAATCCTTCATTAGTTCACTCACGCCCCATCCCAAAAGCATTTGCACATCACGAACTCCGTCACTAGGGGCCAGCTCAAGGGCCTGGCATAGAGATGAAATGAGCTTGTCTCTTAGCCCTAGGCAAGATCACAGGCTGTAGGGGGAGATTTTACTGAGACTTGGGCTCCCCGGGCCTGCTCAAGGACACCTTGACAAGTTTCTAGCGGGGGAGGACTTCTCCAAGTGCTGGCTGCTTCTCATAGCCCTTGATCTGCAAACCCATCCCCTCCCTCCTGATTATCATCCCTTCCCTCAGCTCTGCGGGAAGGGGAGGGCCAAGAGAACAGGACAAGCTCCCGGGGAACAGGCAGGACTGGGCGAGGCCAGCAGCTCTGGGGGCGTGGAGAAATGCAGCCCTGCCCCTAGACGTCACTCCACACCACTGCAGTTAAGAGGTTGAAATTGCAACCAGGCACTCGGGTCGGCTTTAGCTCAAGCGGTTACTTCGCGTGTGGTTACCAAACCTTCCAACCCTCTCGTTGGGGTTCGAGACCCGCGGGTGCTTTCTGACCCTTTTGTCCTCAAATTCTCTGTATTAATTCCTTCTTTTTGAGAATTTTAGATTATGTTCTTTCAGTCTTCATTTTGCCCCATTACTTATCTGTTGATAATATATATTGGTGTAGCTTTGATAGCCTGAAGGAGATTATGAAAAGGGTCACTTCTGGGCCCAGAGTCAGACTAGTTCTGTATGACAGGCTGACCAGTCAGATACCTGCAACGGGGCGAGGCGGGGGAGTGGGGTGGCGGTAAATGCCAGACAAGAGAGTCAAGGGGCAAGATCAAAACTGTGTAGTATGGATCATGGATTTCATTTCAAGTTTTAGAGAGCCTCCGGAATTTTAATAACAATTACTGCCATTTATTGTTATTTTACCCTTCCAGACTATTTTGTTTGCATATACCAAGCTCCCCAAGGACCTGCTGGCTCAACCACAGCTGAGACCTCCCCCTCCTATCTTACCCCAGATTTTTCTTTTAAGTCCTAGAATCCTCCTGTGGCAGCCTGTTGCCGTCTTACTCACATGGGCAGTCCCTACGCATGCCTCCCTCCCAATCAAAAGGCAATCTCTCCTTTTATCTACACCCCCCACCCCGGTACCTTACTGGTTTCCTCATAACGCTTGCCCAAATCCTAGACATTTTATGGGATTTTGTTTAATGTGAGGGGTCTTTCTAGAATATAAACTGCATGAGGAGGGCAGCATCTTTGACCCCTGCTGTACCCAGGGCATCCAGCCCTTTCAAGGTTAGATCGAGTTAAGGCACATTTGAGGGCGTTAGATACTCGCAGCCCAAATTCCCTGCGGAGTGGTCCAGTTGGGGTGGGGGGTGACCCTTGGTTTCCCCCAAAATCCCTACAAGCCCCAGGAGGCTGAGACTGTGCGTGGGGCAGGGGATCCTGACATGATTGTGCTCTTGGGCTACAGTTCCGAGCCCTGGTCTCAACACTGCAGCCCTTCCAGGACAGGCGACCAGCAGTCTTGCCTGCTATCCAGCCCCCTTGACTCTGGACAGGCTACGTGCATTGTGCAAACCACACTTCTAAGTCTTTGCATGTTTCCGAGCCCTTGCAGGCGCCCTGTTCTGCCTGCTGGCTGCACCGGCTGGCTCAGCCCTGTTGCCTCTGCACCCCGCCTCAAGGAACTTGCCTCCCCTTCCTCCCACACTGTGGTGGGGGGCAGGGAGGCAGAGGTCCCGGGCGCAACCCCTCTGCTCCCTACCGGATAGGCACAAGATCCTGAAAGGGGACTGGGAGCAGGGAGCAGCGAGCAGCAAGCAGCCCCAGCCCACGAGCAAGCACCAGCATCTGGGAGGAACCTTCCCCGGAGCAGAAAAAGGAGCATGGGTCCATCACAATCGACCTGGATTCCCCTAACCTCCTCCCACATCACCGACCTCTCCCCCTCTACTGGGTTCTTCCCATGGTCCTACAAACTGGCCTTAGCATGGTCCAACCCTCCAAAAACAAAACTAAGACCTACACCAACAAAGAGGTTCCTTCTAACCCATGTCCTCTCCTGACAACACCCCCCACTTCTCCGCCCCTCCCCCCCACCCCTTCTTGGCAAAGCACCTCTGTCTCCATTTTCTTAGCCTTCAATTCTTTTCTCCCCTCACTGGGTTAAGAGCTTTTCTCTCCAGCTGAGGTACCCTCAGGCTAAGTGCAAATGTCAATTCCCTTTCCCAACCTTATTCTGTCCCACCAACTTCAGCCACACTTGCTGCTTTAAGCCTCCTGACACCACTGGTCCCCTTTTCCCACCTGCCTTCCTGGCCTGTCTTTCCTGGTCTCCTCTGCGGACTCTTGTTCTCTGGACTCCCAAGGGTTGAAGGCCCCATGGCTCTCCCATCTTTTCTGCGACTATCCAGCCCTCTTCCCTCCCCCTGTAACCTTACTCAACCCTCAGGCATTAAATTCCCAGGCTGCAGATGATTTCCAAACGCAGATCTCAAGCCCAAGTTTTTTTGACCTTCACATCTTAATATCCAATTGCTTACCTGATAGATCTCTGACATTTCAAACTTGATTAACCCATACTCTTGATTCCCTCCCTCTACCCACCCAAACATGTTCCTCGCTCCTTCCCATCAGGAAATGGCAGCACTACCCACTTGGATGCTATCTTTTGGTCTTCGTCATCCCCCCCCCCGGCCCCCATTCAAGCCGTTAATGAACAAGTCCTAATGATTTTACTTTGTAAAATCAATCTTTAATTCCATCACTTATCATTGCCATTGCAACCTGGTCCCCAAACATCCTGACTCCATCACTTTTCACCTAGACTCCGTGACAGCAGCCAGCTGGGCTCCCTGCTTGGTCTTAGCACCCTCCAGTTCACCCTCCACATGGCAGGGTCACCTGCTAATGGTCTATGAAAAAAGCAAGGAAATGCTCAAAGCTGTTGGGGTCTTATTAGAAGGATACAGAAGCTGGATGTTCCAGAGGGGCAGAGAGATGTGCCAGGAGCTCCCTGGGATCCCTGAACCTGAATCTGGGGAGGATGGCTGGAGACACCCAGATCCTTAATCCAACAGCTGGGGCAGGGATGGCGGGGTGGAGGGGGGGAACCACACTGCAGGTGAAACATCCACGTATTTATCTATTTGCAGAGGGTGAAGGGGAGACCGTGTGCTCCTCTGCTCTGCCCTCCACGGCTGGCTGGCCCTTGAGGCTCACTGCTGCAGACTTGTCACAGCATCCCTAAAACACGGCTTCTCTCTTCTGTGAGGAGCTCTCAGCCCTTAGCTATCAAGAGACCTACAGGTGGTGTCCTGCTATGTAAAAAACCTCTGTGCGGGGCCAGGCAGAACAGGTGGACTTTGAAGGGGGTCTCATGTGACTGCCCAGCTCAGGGAATAGGGAGCTGGAGGGCTGGACTTGTTCTCCTGGACAGAAGAGGCCACTGGGCCCCCATTGGTCCCAGGCTCTTGTACTTCCTGCTCCTTCGCCTTCAGCCCTGAGCCCTTCTCTCTTCAGGACGCAAGGTTCCAGCTCAGAGAGGCATACCTATTATTTCATGCTCTACTTTAAAAAAAAGGGGAACCCATCAGAATGCCCCCTAAGGCCCCTGTTTAAAAGCTAGATGTTCCCAGAATGTAGGAATGTGTCCCTATAAAGGGTACCTGGTGACCTGTAGGGGAGAGGATCCTGGCACCTGCCTCTGGGGTAGGCAGGGGGTTGGTGGGATGGGGTACACAATAAATGTTTCTGCCATTTCTCACCCTGCTTCCTAGCAGAGAGCTTGGTATACACCAGGCATTCAATATATACTTACTCAAAGAAAGACTGAATCAATGTTCAAAGTGAGAAATAATCCCACCCTCTCCTTTCACAGAAGAGCTCACTTGATTTCCTCAAGCCAGGGAAATCCCACTGCTTTCCAGAAAAGGGTATTTAGGCTCCAGAAACTGATGCACTGAGAAAAAACTCAACCTAACTGTGCTGCATCCTTCAAGAATGTTCAGTTTTCCATATTTGCCTCACAATATCTACCTGGCTGCCCCAGACCTTGTCAGGAAACTAGGGAATTTTTGCTGGTTCCAGTGTGGCTGCTGGAAGCCTTGCCTGCTTCCTGTTCCACTGGCTTGTCCTCCTGGGGAAACAAAGCTTTGCCTTTGGAGCCCAAAGCAGAAACAACGAAGAGAGCAGACACCCCTTCTCTGCCAGCCCTGAGCTGCTATCCCAGATATGGCCGATTCCTCAGTGGTTCTCAAAACATACCCCACATCACAATTACCTGGAAGGTTTATTCAAAATGCTGACTCCACCCCCTGAATTTCTAATCCAGTAAGGCTGAGGTGGGGCCCCCCAGTTGCCCTTTCTGTTAAGTTTGCTCACCATGCTGCTGGTCCCCAGACCACACTTTGAGAAACATTGGTCTAGGGTACTTCTAAGTCTGCTGGGACATTGGCCACTTCAAATGTAGCCCCTGAACCAGTACCGTTCATGTCAGCTGGAAACTTGTTTAAAATGCAGACTCTGAGGTTCCTTCTCAGACTTATGAATTGGAATCTTCATTTTCAGCAAGTTTAAATAGCACGGACGGCTATTTAGCACACACGGCTGGGGGTGAAATATGCTAATTCTTGGTCTTTACCCCACCCCAGCTGAACCAGTCACCCAGGGAGGCCCAGGCATCTGCGTATGTCAGGAGGGCCCTAGTAAGGATCTTTGGCATAACACTGGTGGAGAACCGCGGTTCTTCACCTTAAAATCTCCAAGAGAGGTTCTCAACTATTGAGGCACAGGTTCCCTTAAAACCATTCATGTCCAAATATCTGTTGGAGTCCAGGCCTAGGGCTTTTAGAAGGTTGCTCAAGACTCTAACATGCAGCAGGATAAAAAGCACTGCTCTGGGTTGTTGCTGAGGCAGTCCTTCCCCGTGGCTACCCAAGGTAGTGAATGGTGACAAGAGTCTAGAGTCAGAGCGGGATCAGAATCCCCACTTAATCATTAACGGTGCCTCTTTGGGTACATTATACAATCTCTTGGGCCCTCAGCTTCTCCCTCTGTAAACGAAAACAATAATGAAAGAGAAGGTGAGTGTAACATAGGGAGCATAAGGCTTCACAAAGCTAGGCGTTCAGTAAGAGAGGTCTTGGTTTATTACAGTAGACACCAGAGGGTGAGATTGGTGGAGCCCCAGAGTCTTTGTGATTCAATTTCTCTCTCACGGGTCAGTCCTAAGGCCACCCTTGGCGGCTATAGGATAACAACTTGCAGGCTTTTCCGTGTGTTAAAATGCAAAGGTGGGGACTTGTTCCCAGGAGGCCCTCTGAATGCTCACAGGCTCCTAATTTGTCAGATACACTGTGTGGATGCCCTGGGGGTGAGCTAGCCCAGCAGGGGTGTGCCTAGGAGCACCCCCAGCTCAAAACAAGTCTCTTGTGAATCTGGGAGAGCTTTACGGGCAGGGAATCACTCCGCTTCGTGGAGTGGGTGCGCAGTGGGGCCTCACACGGCCTGGCCCCGAATCCCAGCCCCAGAGACCCCATCTTGACACAGGCTTTCCCTGGAACCAGAGCAATCGAGAGGCCGCTGCAGATGCCGAGTAGAAAGAAATGAAACTAAATCCACAGGATTATTCCCCAAAGTGATTTTCCTAATATTGAAAATACAGTTAGAAAGATAAATGTGTTTTCCTTTTTAATCATTCACTAGTTTAAATACCTACATTAGTTTCAACTGCCGTGTAAGAAGTTACCACAAACGTAGTGGCTTAAAACAACACTAACTGTTGCCCAGTTCCATGAGTGCTCTGAGTGGGTTCTCTGCTCAGCATCCCCTAGGCTGACAGTATGGCAGTGGGGGGGGCGGGGGGCGGCTCTTACCTGGAAGTTCTGGAGTAAGATCCATTTCCAAACCCCTTGAGGTGGGTGGTCAAGCTGAGTTCTTTGGGGTAGTAGGTTCTAAGTCCCTATTTCCTTGCTAGCTCTCAGTGGGAGCTACCCTCACTGTTAAAGGCTGCCTGCTTTGCTCTCCACTTGACCATCTCTGAATTCAAAGAACAACTCTGCCTCCAGCCGTCCTAAAACACTATGTCGGCCTAACAGCCTCTCGTGCCCGCAGCTGGCGAAAACTCTGCTTTTCAATAGTTGTGTGATTAGATTGGACCCACCTGGATCATCTCCCTTTTGCCAACAAAGGAGTAACACTAGAGAGCCAAGGTCACGGAGGCCCCCTCCAAAATTCCGTCTACCACAGCACCTGTTTTGTTTTTATTTTGAGACTTGTGAATAATTTATTTTAGCACAATTAAGGGAGATTATGAGCTGTTACATATGCTCACATTTGCTTCAAAAACAAAATCTGGGAGAACCTGCTCCAATAATTTGACCAAGGTTGTCCCTCGTTGATAGAGGTATAGATGATTTTTACTTTTTTTTTCCCGCTTCTCTGTATTTTCTGAAACTTTTACAAGGAGAAAGTGTTAATTTCACAAAAAGAAAAAAAGTTACCTTCAAAAGCAAAGAAATCTGACTCCAAGGTGTTAAAAGATGTTAAATTAACACCAGTTGATGGGGTGTGGTACAGGTGCCAGCACAGCTAGGTAGATGAAAGGAACAGAAGATGAGAAAACATGGTCCTGAGACACAGCCGATATGAATAAAAATCAAAAGTATCTCTGAGAAGACAAAACAACATAGTAGGGGAGGAAGTAACTGTTGAATTTCTGGCAGGGGGATAAAAGATTGGAGGTGACATTATTCATCAAAACCTTGAATTTTGGGGGTGCCTGGGTGGCTCAGTCAGTTAACCATCCGACCTCAGCTCAGATCATAATCTCATGGTTTGTGGGTTCGAGCCCCGCGTCGGGCTCTGTGCTGACAGCTCAGAGCCTGGAGTCTGCTTTGGATTCTGTTTCCCTCTCTCTCTGCCCAACCCCCCCCCCCCCCCCCCCCCGCCCCGCAACTTATGCTCTCACTGTCTCTCTCAAAAATAAATAAATAAACATTTAAAAAAGAGACCCTGAATTCTTGTCTTAGAGTAAATCAAATTCAAATCAAATTTAAATATGAACACGAATATGATAGATGCATTAGGAAATAAAACTAAGTTCACAAATAGGATTTTTCTCAAGCTAAAAGGTGGTTAGAGAGATGACTGAAGGGCTTTTATTTTTAATCACTTACTGGTATAAATTCCATGATTTCCAAAAAAGGTGTAGGCTATTGAGAACCACCTTCCAAGACTGACTTTCTGTATGGGGTGTCCTTGTGGTCGAGTCGACACAAGGATATAAACTATAAACCCCACATAGTGGTGCTTCCCTGTCACTCAAGGGCACAGGGGTTCCCATCGGGGTGGATTCTCTCATGTTAAAAACGTTTTGAGTTCTGAGGAAAGGTCTTCTCACACTCCTGACAGCCGCGGGGCTTCTCACCATTTCCATCTGCAACGATGGGTGGGCCACACCATGAGACCCCAGAAGGCCTTTCCCCATCAGGCCTGGTGATGGCTCTCTCAAGTCCCTTGCTGTCTGCCTACCCCTGTGCCTCTGACGGACAGCCCGTGTGCACTGTCACAGGCCCAGAAACCGGGCTGCTGTGGGATGGCCCACATTTTATATTTACTGGTGTATATTTCATATTTTATATAAATGTTTTATATTTCTTTTATAAATATATGCTATCTTTATTGGTGTACATTGTGTGTCCAAGTGGGATGCTGGGGAGGCAGAGAACTTGGTGCCAAGAAGCTCGCAGTGCTAGAGAATTCCAGCCAGTACGAAATGTGCTTAGGGCGGGGCTCAAGGGCGAGTGGTCATTCAAACTGAGTATAGGCGCCCGTGTCCCTGGGAGAGGGTCCCAGCTTGCATCAGGAGCTCCGGGCTCAAGGAGGGTGAGGAAGCCCTGCTCTAGGCTGGAAGTCGACCGGGTCTGATTGGTGGTGTTTCCTGTCACAGTAGAACTGGGATTTGAGGCTGCATCCTGGCAGGTCAGAGTCTGTTCTTGCTTTGCTCTCAGATATGTTCTGAGCTCCTGTGCCTGTGTGCTGGAAGAACTGAGGATACAGGTGTGTGTGTGTGTGTGTGTGTGTGCGCGCGCACGCTAGCCTCGGGTCACTCCCCTCCTGGACTGACCACAGTGTGGCGACGCCACCCACAGGTCTGTTTGCCTCATTCTCCACCTCTGGGAGCCCGACTGAGCGCTGTCATCAGGGAAAGGTCCCTGCATGCAGATGGCTTCCTTGAGCTCGAATTATTTATGGGCTGTTGCCAGGAAGCCATAGGGACGTACTGGCCCCAACTGACAGGGGAGAGAGTGGTTTTTTCCATCTGTTCCCTCAAAAACTCATTTCCGCCCAAATGAGGATATTTAATCCAAAGTCTTTCCCCTCTGTCTCTGCTGCTTCCCAATCGCAGACCTTCTTCCTTCAATAGAACTGGAGGGAGAGGATCCTGCACACGGTGAAAACTACCTAAGCATGAAACTTCCTCCCCAGAGGGGTTAGAGGGTCAGGTCACCTGCTCAAGATGAAGTCACCTGCTCGATGGCGTGATTACCCAGCCGTATGTCTGCCATCTGGACCAGACGTCCTCCTCCATCTGGGGCCTGCTGGCCCACGGGTGTCCCCTCTGAGTGAGGGGGAGGCCTCTTAGCCAAAGTGGACTGAAGCAGAGCAGAGCAGGCCACCCTCTGCTTTCCGGGGAGAGACCTCAAGAGAGCCCTGGATTCATGCTTCCTCCCATCCACATGCGTAACAGCCTCCAGAGGACATCCCCCGTATCTGGGAAGACTCCTCTTCCTTTTCAGAGAAGAAAAGGGGCCTGAGCCCACCTTGTTGAAGAAAGGAGCTATTGCCTGTCTGGAAACCAGGCTTTGGGGTAGTTCCTACTGAGCGCTTACCGCGAGCCGGGCCCCATGCCGGCTGCTGGGACAGAGTCCCTACCTGAGAGCAGCTCACTCTTTAGGAGGGGGAGGCAGAAAGGAAGTGGAAAACTACTCCAAATAAGTGATGAAGGCTATGATAATGGATGCATGGGGGATGGCGGAAGGGGCTTCTGAGCCAGACATGAATGAGGAGGCTGAACGAATGGACAATGTCCAGGTTTTTTTCCCCCCCTCCAGGGCTCTTGTTCCCTGAAAAGGGCATCTATTCACACACTCAGACCACAAAACGTATCCGTCTCACCTTTGTGCCCTCGCACTCCAGATGCAGTCCCCTTGCCTCCACTGACCATGTTCTTGCCAAGGCTACTGAGGGCATTCATGTGGCCAAATCCCATGGGCATACCAGTAACTTAACACAGCTGACACTCTATCCTTCTGGAAAGGTTCTCCTCCCTTGGCATCCAGGGCTCCACACACAACTTTTCGGGTCCCTCTGCAGCTTTCTCTGCCTCGGCCAGGCCTCTGGATGCTACAGAAACCCAAGGCACTCTTCTTGACCTGTGTGATCTCACCCAGGCACCGTTTGTGAACAACCCTTAAGTGTCATGACTCCCAAACACCGCAACTCGGTCCTGACCTCTTCCCTGAGCTCTAGGCTCGGATATGGAAAAACCTCTTTGACACCCCAGCCGGATGTTGAACTGGCTTCCCCAGCTTCGAAACATCCAAAGTAGAGCGATTAGTTTTCTTCTCCCGACAGCTTCTCCCTCATTCTTCTGCATTTTAGAAGAAACTGGCACCACCTTTCAGCCGGATGTTCAAGGTGGAAACATTAGCACTTTTGAATTCTCCTCTTGTTTCACACCACTCCTCGAACCCAGTTCCAAGTCCTATTTGTTGCACCTCCAGAATAGATCTCATCCTTCCATGTCCTCCCGTTTCTAGTGCCACCACCCTGGTCCTGCGCCGTCCCTTGACCGCATGACTGTAACAATATCCTGACTGGCTTCCCAGCTTCTTTCTACTCCCTCCCTCCACCCTGAAGCCAAAGCAATCCTTTAAACACAAACTGGAAAATTAAGAAGACAACGCCATTTCCAATAGCATCAAAAAATTAAACACCCAGGTATGAATTTAACCCAGGTTCTATGAAGGATTTACACACTGAAAAGTGTAAAACATTATGGAAAGAAATTGAAGAAGACAAAAATAAATGGAAGATATCCTGGGTCCACGGGCCAGAAGACTTAATCCTGTAAATGTGTCAATACTACCCAAAGTGATCTACATTTTCAGTGAAATCTCTACCAAGATCCCAATGACGTTTTTTTGTTTGTTTGTTTTTGTTTTGCATAAATAGAAACATCCATCCTAAAATGCATTTGGGATCTCAGGGGACTCTGCTTGGGCAAAATACTCCTGAAAAAGAACAAAGTCGGACAACTCACGTTCTTGACTTCAAAATTCACTACAAAGCTACAGTAATCAAAACAGTGTGGTTTTGACATAAAAATCAACATATAGGCCAATAGAAAACAGATCCCAGACATAAAACCTTGCAGATATGGCCAAATGATTTGCAAAGGTGGTGGTACCAAGACCATTCAACAGGAAAGGGACAGTCTTGCCAAGAAATGTTACTGAGAAAACTGGGGTCTGCATGAAATGAAGTGAGACCCTGACACCACAACTCAAAATGGGACAGAGATCTAAACATAAAAGCTAAAACGATAAAACTCTTAGAAGAAACATAGGGCAAAACTTCACAACATTGCATTTGGCAATGATTTCTTGGGTATGACACCAAAAGCATAGGGAACAAAAGTAAAACAGATACACTGGGCTTAATCAAAATGAAAAATTCCCATTCATCAAAGGGCAATATCAACAGAGTAAAAAGGCAACCCACAGAATGGGAGAAGATATTTGCAAGTCATATATTTTACGAAATAAAATATATCCAGAGTATGTAAAGAACTTCTATAACATTCACGAAGCCAACAACCTAACTCAAAAATGGGCACAGACTTGAATAGATATTTCTCCAAAGAAGATACACACGTGAAAAAATACTTAACTGATCATCAGGCTTCAGACGTGTGCGGCCTGCCGCCAACAGGCCTGAGGCCACAGCCAGAGGTTCCTGGGGGGGAAAGTGGGACCCTGCTGCTCCCCTTCCTCTCCCAGGTCCCAGAGTCCCCTTGCCACCGCCAGTTACCTGCACCCCAGGGTCTGTCTGGGGCCTTTCAGGCCTGCAGAAGGGTGTGTGTGTGTGTGGGGGGGAGTTAGTGTGTGAGTGTGTGAGTGTGCATGTATGTGCAGGTATGTGACCATGTGAGAATGAGTGTGTGCATGCGTGTGACCATGTGAGAGCACATGCATACGAATGTGTGAGCATTTGTGAGTGTACTTCCCCAAACTGCTTCAGTCCGGCATTTGGCCACAGGATCCCACGGAGGGGATGCGTTTCTGTCCTCGCCAGCCTGGGATGGCCAGAGATGGCCTCATTTGACTTGTCTGGAAAGGGCACTGGGCCCATCCCTCATTCCATGGCTTTCTCTCCTGGCTTTGGAAAGATTTCTGAGCACAGTATTCCAGGCAGCTCCTCTCAGACCATGACACTGAATATGGCTTCAAGCACAAAGGCATTTTCCCTGCATGCGAAATCCCCTTCCTCTCTTCTTTCCTGACATCCCTGTGGCCCCGGCACCCGCAGCTGTTGCTGACCCCCTCCTGGCCACCAGCAGCACGGAAACAAGTTACGGTGTAAGTTGTGCAAACAGAGACCAGGCTTTCTGGGGCTTCTCAGAAGGGGTGGGGGCGTCACACCCTTTCCAGCCCCCCAGAAGCATGTCCTACTTGGCCAGACACCCCGGTGTGAGTGGGGCCGAGAGGGCAGAGTGCTTGAGAGCGTGAGGTCTGGAGCCACGTGGGCCAGGTTTATGTTCCAGCCTCTGCCTGGTCTGCCATCTGGCAGACGTCCTCTTTAAGCTCCCATTTCCACAGCAGTAAAATGAAAACTACTCATACACACTTATTTTATAAGACTGTAAAGACTAGGAAAGATAAGGCATTTAGTGCATAGCCCAGTGCAGGGTTCCCTCCTCTGGCCCCAGAGCCAGGCGGCCCTGTGTGGGAAAGGCACGGCCCTGCTCAGGGTCTCTGTGGTCCTCTCTACCCCGGAGACACTGGCAGCCACCCAGTGGCTGAAGCAGAGAGAGAAGGGAGCCAAGCAGAGCCCTTCCCTTCTCCCTCTCCTTCCTTTTCCTCACTGGGGCTCGGTGGTCAGGGCTGGCCCAGGCTTGGGCTGCCTCTGGCCTTCTGTTGGAAGGGGATACAGGGCAGGCATACACCTCCCTCCAGCAGCCGCCCACCCCCCAAACATCCAGGGGCTGCTCCCCCAGCCCTGGGCATCCATTCCCAGATGGGAGCACCGAATCTTTAGCCAGCGTCTCCAGGAAAAACACAGGCGGGGGTCGTGGTGTTGAGGACCCAAAAAAGGGAGCTTGACCCTCTTTGCCCAGGAGGGGAAGGCAGGGCCAGGCTGTGTGTGATGCTCAGTCACAAGGAGGACACAGGCAGCTGAAAGAATGGAGCCCCTAGTTGGGAGGCTGGGGTGGAGGCAGGGCAGGGATTGCAGGGACACAGGGCATTTTTAAGGAACTTGTGTTGATTTTTATTTTAAATTAAGGGATCTTTAAAAGTTACACCAACCACTTCTTTGGTTCTGGCGTTTTCTTGGAAGGTCTGGGGTGTGCATTTCGGGTGCTTAAGTGAGGTATGGCTGCAGCATGTTCTGCGAGAGCTAGCCATCACCGGCAGCCCCTGGGGGCAGGTGAGCAGGGCAGAGCTGTGGGAACAGCACCAGCCCGCAGAAGGGGCTAAATGTCACCTTTCAGGGCACCCTCTCCCCGAGAGCCCTTCGCCCCCTGGCTAGCTCCTGAACCTGCTCTCACTCCTCCCACTTCCGGGAGCTCCCTGGCATCCCTTCCTCCACCCCTACTTCCTCAGATTCTCCGTCATCTGTCACAGAAGCTCAGGGGGTAGTGCCACTAGCAGATTCACAATTCGCTTCCCCATGAGCAGGGAAGCTTCATGAAAACAGAGCCTAACACAGCTATTTGTGGAGCCACTGAGAAGCGCCTCAGGGCGATGGATGAGTGACCTTAAGGTGTGAGAGGTAACGTCTGTCTTTCCCCAGGCTGTGGGGCAGGGGCTCTATTGCCAGCAGTGGCTCCAGGGACGCACCGTCCTTGGGTCTCGGGGTCCTGGGAGTGGAGTGAGCTCCGCCTGCTGGAGCCAGACAGCCCTGGCAGAGTGTGGGAGGCAGCACTGACCCCCTGCTCCGAGTAAGTGGGCTGCCTTCAAGACAGAACCAGAGAAGGGCTCTCAGCTGCACTGATCCTGAGCAGTCCCCGACACCAGGACGGGAGTAAGGATACCTGATGCTGTGCTAAGCATTTTACCAGGATCATCTCCTCTCTTCCTCATGATGGACCCAGGAAGGAGATGATACGGTCATCCCCCTGGTACAGATGACGAAACAGAGGCCCTGAGAGATGAAGGCCACATAGGCAGGGAGTGGTGATGCCCCGGTTGCACTAGCCTATCTGTGCTGAGGATATTTCAAAACGGAGAAGACAAAAGGAGCAGGGGCAGGAATTTGTGTGTGGGTCCGCACAGGGGGTCTGGGTCTAGAAAACCTTGAACGGCTCCCCTGCCTTGTCTCTGGGAGGCAGAAGGCTTGGGAGGCAGTCCCAACTCAGCTATTTTCTGTGTTGCCAGTGGCTCTCCCTTTCCGGAACCTTGGCCTCCTCATCTGTATAATGGGACTGTGCCTGTAAGTTCTTCACAGGGCAGAACGCTGAGCATTCAAAAGTCCAACCCGAAGGCGGGGCTCACGAGGCTGCAAGGGAGATGGGCACTTGGGGAGGAAAGCGAAGACTGAGGACTCAGCCCCCCAGGGCCTGTGGAGACTGAAAAGGAAAAAAGTTCAGCAAAGACTCAGCACGGCCCACAAACGGTCCCCTCAGCGCTCCTTTCAGGGCTACTGCAGCTGCTTGCGGGTGGAGCCCCGGTTAGAAGGACCCGCGAACCGCGAGAAACAGAAACCTATCCCTCGTGAATACCCAGACCAGCACACAGGTCCCGTCCACACAGGCACATGTTCCTTTGGTTTTATTTTCACCAACACACGATGGCTCTGCCACACCTGGGAAATCCTGGGCTCTGCGTGTTCCACCTGCCCTCTCTTTCCTACCTGGACAGGGCCACAAAGAAGTGTCCAAACCACGTGCAGGCACGAGACGCGCTGGACAGAGCAGTTCCAGCTCATAGCTTATAATGATGCCATTTCTCCAGTTGCTAAAGAGCTTTACAGAGACCACGCCAGGACTCCCCCCCCAACCAGGATGCTGGAGCGTGTGATTCGTGTTTTGTGAGCTCCACAAAACCTCAGCTCCCTTTTCCAGAGCACTTGGCATGGGCAGGAAATTCCACGTTTGGGACAGGGCCTTTTTGGAAGCGACTCTCAGGCAGTGACATCCAGGTCTCTGCATGGAGTAGGTTACCAGCCGCGTGTGGGGGGAAAACAATTTAAAGGACATCTCTTTCTCTCCTCCCTCCACCCACCCAGGGCTCAGATCTCATTATGGTGCCGCCCAGATGCACTGAAGTGTGTGTGATATTTGGTTTCAAAAACATTCAGTCTCTTTGGTAAACTCAGAGAAAGTGGCAGGGAGCTGCCGAAGTGCGTTCTTCCTACATCTTCCGCACTAATGCTTCATCCTCTCTAATAGCCGCTGATAGACAGGAGCTGGAAGAGAGAAGTTTCAAGGTGAGACGTGCAAACTGCCCCTGTCTGTCAAGACACCGTCAGAGTCACAAACGCATGGCCGGCGGCCCCTTCCGCCACTCTCTCCCGCACATCCCGGGTGCTTTTTGGTTGGTGAGCCTTGCTGTCTCACTCAACAATGTTCTGAACTGGGATTTTCTCTGTCTTCCAGCTGGGTTCCCAAAGCCAAAAACTTGCAGCAAGCCTAAAATGTTGGTATTCTTATTATCTCCATCTTATGGAGAAGGGAAGTGGGTGTTCTGCGTCTGACCCCAAAGGCCAGGCTGGTTTTATTGCACCATGACGTTCTTATCTATATACATCAGATGGCACGTTTGGGCCTGCTTGGGGGAAAGGCCCAAACTATTTAGTATACAAGGACTTCAAATCCAGGCCAGACTTACCTAGTTTCACAGAGGTCCGGGTGGCCTGAAAAAACAAACAAACAAAAAAACGCACAAAGTGTCAAGTTTTCCAGTGAAAGCTGTCCCTGCATGTGTTCACAGCGATGGTTTTGCCCCCTGCCACACTACTCACAAAAAATGCCAGGGGTGAGGGAGAGGAATGGGAATGTGTAGCTGCTGGGCCCCAGGGAGCCCCTCAGTCAGTCTCAGCAGCCCCAAGTGAAGTGTAAGCCCCAACCAACTAGAGTCTGAGGTGGATATTCCTGGGAGACCACAAAACCTGACTTCCACAGAGACCAAAGCCTAGAGCCTGGACAGCTGGGACGGCACAGGGGGTGGCCCTGAGGAGTAGGAGCTCAGAGCCAAGAACCCTTCTCAAGGGGCACTGAGGAGACCTCTCTGTCCAAAAGCAGAGGACATATTCCAGCTCTGGGTCTCTGGGGTAAGAACCACCTCCAGCCACACCCTCTTGTCTTCTGTAAGGTGCCCATATTCCCAAAGGGCTCCACCTCACTCGAAGCAGCAAAGAAGCCTGAGTGGGGCTTCTAGGAGGCCCTGGGCAAGCTGGGGAGCAGGAACAGAAGCCCAGGAAGAATCACAGAGGCTCTGCGAGGAAAGAGAAGCTGGAGCAAGGAAGGGAGGTTTCACACACACACTTGCCCTGTATCCAGAATCCTCACCACTACCCTGAAGAGCCCCAGCATCACCCAAGATGGGCCACATCATGGAAACCAGAGGGTGACTTAGAGGCCACACTGTAAGGCTGATTTGGGATGGGTTGCCCTAGTTGGATAGATGGATTCTAGAGCTTTATCTGTTTTCACCAGCATTCTATGGGCTTCCCCATAGAATGAAGTTCAGAGGCCTTGGTTTATAGGCCTGGATTTTGGCCCACAAAGGATACAGGGGCTGCCTGCGTTCTTTTCTCTGAACGCCACACAGGCCAGTGCTAAGGATTCCTGAATGGGAGTGAGGAGAAGTTTCACGGGAGCCCTGGGAGGGCAGCCAAGGAAGACAGGGACCCAGAGAGCTCCCCCCAACCAGGGGCCCAAGCAGAGGCACCAAGGGTGCTGAGGCCACAGGCAAACCTAGCTGCGTCTTACCCTGGAATATGCAGACGCCTGTTTGAAGATTTCAAGTGCAGAGTCTGCAAGTTCATCCCCTCGTTCCTGAGGTCTGATGGCTGGCGATGAAAGAAAAGGCAACTTTGGTGACAGCAAAACTATTAGCACGGCATTCATAGCGACCGTGACTGAGGGGCACTGTTGGGTTTCCTGCCTCACATTCGCCAATGAATTTTTCCTTTAAAATTTTTCATAACTGAGGGTGGATGGAATCTGGCCCATGGGGAGAGAGCTCCAAGAAAGGTGAATGCACAGTGCAGACAGAGGCTGGACTCAAGTTCAACTTTGCTGGAGGTAAAGAGAGCTCCCATGAGGCGAGATGTAAGAAGCGTGCTTGGAACCACGTTCCCAGCATCCACGTGTGAGAAAGCCGCGTCTGTGTCTGTGTCTGAGTGGTATGAAGACAGCCAGGCAATTCAACAAAAAGAAATCTTGCTTGAGTTTCTGGGGTAGCGCGTTTGAAACCAACAGTTCCTAATTCACTTTTGGATCAGCCACAGTGATGCTGGCCACGGACCCTCTGTGGGCACGTTGCACACTAATCTTTGCTTTGAACAGTTTTCCTGTCGAGTACCAGCTGCTGTGTGGAGAAGAGTCAGCCGCAGACTGCAGGGCCATGGGATACTTTAGGGCCTTACCTGGAGGCTGCAGGACACTAGAGATGGCATAGACCACGCCATTTGTGGCCATGATGTCAGCTTCAGCAACAGGCTCCTTATTGACATTCACTACATTGTTTTTCTGGGAGAAAAAGAGACCACTGTTGAACATAGACCATACGTATCTTACACTCAGCAAGTGCTCAGTGAGCAGTTCTGGATGCCAGAGCCTGTGCTAAGTGTGAGGGACACCTGGTGAATGGAATGGTCCCTGCCAGCCACACCTTCAGCCTGGCGGACTCTTTCTGATCCCTTGTGTGCCTCAGCCCAGTGTAATTTACAAAACACCCTTCCGTGCTAGTCACTTGGTCCTCACAGCGACATGTGGTAAAGACACAGATGTCATCGTCTCACTTAGCAGAAGAGAAACAGAGATTCAAGAGAGGCCAGGTGCCTCCTTTAAGCTAAGCGGGTGGGATGGCTGGGAACAGAAGCTGGGCCTCCAGTTCTGGTGCAGGGCTCCTTCCTTCCACTCGTCCTCAGTGCCTTACCTCTCCCATAGGAAGCGCACCCGGGTGTCTCTCTCTGTCCTTCCTGAACCTCAGGTGTCATCCCAAGGGGGAAGGAAGAACAGAAGCCTGTGACGGCATCCCAATACCCCAAACGAGGAGCTGGGAGATTCTCAGGTGACCTGCAGAAGTCAACTAGTCATCACATTCCTACCCTTGCCATGCTTCCTCATGGGGAAGTGATATGCAAAGGGATGGCGGAAGGTCGGGAGAGAGGAGCAGGCAGCAGAGGCCGAGCCAGCCACATACTGGAAGAGTGGTCCCTCCATGGGGAAGCCCAGTGACCTCGCCAGGTGCAGCCACAGAGGCCACGGGCAGCTTCACGGAGCGGGGCCAGCTATCTATTCTCTCTCTTCAGGGTAAGAACCCCCTGAGGCAGCTTCAGAGCAGAATGTGTGTTATCAAAGTGCAGAGCAAGGGAAAGCTTGCAGACCAAGCATCTGAAGGAAAGGGCTCTTGGGATGGTCTGGCACGTGGTACAGCTCAGTGAGCCCCAGACTGGAAGGGATGGGGCGGGAAGGGGCCGGGGGGACTGATCCCTCAAGACGCATAAGTAATTGCCTATCGTCTCTTTAAGGGGAGGAAGATCTAATGGCCTCTCCCAGATGCCAGTCGGATGCTTGATTCCTGAGCAAATCCGCGAGTTCTTATTTGTGGGCCGCCACAGTCTCGCCTCATTTCCCTGTGAAAACCCTTTTCTCTTTTCTTTCTTTGGACAGAATGCACTCAGAGATTCAAGGTGCATCTTCAAGACTGTGTGTGTCTAAGGCTGGCCCGGGGGCAAGAGAAGCCCTGGAACCCCAGTGACGGTGCCCGGCCGGCTGTTTGGTTCTGAAACACACTCACTGAGCTGACTTCCAGCTTGTCCCCCTGGAGAGACTTCAGCCGCACCAGGGATCCGATGCCTCCGCTGACCAGGATCTCATCACCAATGTGGTATTTCAGGATGTTGGCAAGCTCTTTAGCATTGCCTGCAGGTTAATGGGAAAGAAGGGAGAGCAGAGTTCATTCCAAGGCTGGTCACTGGCGTGGTCAAGGAGGGCCCAGAGGGGATGCGAGCGGTGATGCCTGACATGGAGAACTCCCTGAACAGGTAACGAGCACTCTTTGAGCGCCTGCCACGTGCTCACCCCTTGGACCCCCCCCCCCCACCTGCCTAAGGCTCAGGGGAAAAAGGCCCATGTCTGCGGCCCTGCATCTGCCTCGGCAGTCAGGGGGCTGATGGGCTAAGCGAGAGCTCTCTGTGATGCCGAGAAGGAGTTAATCCATACTCCTCTATGAGTATGACTCATTTTTCCATGAGCTAAATATTTGCTTGGAAAGCTAGGAACCTTTCCAGCCCCGGCATCTGGGACATTTCATCATCAGCATGGCTCCCGATGGTTATAACACAGTAGTGAAATATTTACACGTTCTGCCCTCAAATGCATATTCTGCGGCCGCTGTTTCCTGAAGGGAGAACTTAAAAGAGTCAACAGCTGCAGTCTGGGGGGGGGGGGGCTGTGGAGCCGATGAGGTCAGGGCTGAGGGGGGCATTCCCTCCACGGCGCCCCTCCTGTCACGTCTCAACATTCCTTCCAGCCCACATCAGCTCCTCCACCAACTGGGGAGAGCATCCGATTGCTCATAAAGGTGCACAGGCATTTTCCAAATTAAGTGTGGGAGGCAATGCCTGAAGCTGCCAGCTGCCCTCTCCTCTCCATCACGGCCGCCCCGACACTCACAGTCCCAGCCCAGTGGCTAGATTTCCCCAGGGCCTGTGGATGGCTATTTCCAGCATCTCGAAACTGAGAACGGGGGAAGTTTTAAAGCATCTTGGAGAGTTCACTTGGTTACTGACAAATCCACATCAGTGCCCGTGGGATGGAGACACCAGGTACCAAGTAATTTCCAAACACCCACAGCCTGGCTGCCACGGATTCCCATTCCACGAAAATACTGCCGGGAGCTGCTGCGCCCAGCCGGCCCCCGGGGGTGCAAGAGGCTTCTTTCTTCCGAGACATTTAACTCCTGGATTGACCTCTTACACCTGGGCGGCCTTCCGTCTCTGTCTCCCAGGAGGGCTGGGGGCTATTCCTGCCCGCAGACCTGGCGGAAGGTGTGTGTGGGCAGCCTTGGGCACACCAACATCCCACCCCATCCCTGCTCCTGCACAAGCGAACACGCGAGGGAGGCCGAGCAGGCCCGAGGCCACTGGGGAATATTGCAGTCCTGCTGGACACAGAGAGGATGGAACAAGTTTATGTTCAGAAGGAACTTCTCCCCTCTTCTCGGGAACATACGTCAGCATCAAAGAGACAGGCGTTTACCAGGCAATAAAGAATCTTAAACAGAACACAAGTTCAGCTCGGGGCTGCCTGCAACCTGAATTTCCTATTCTCCTGCTCCAGAGCAGGAAGGAAGGTGTCTATGATGTGGGCCCCAAGGTCTGGCCAAGGTCCTTCCTCCTCCTCCTCCTTCCTCTCTTTCCCCCCACCCTCCCTCCTCAGGCTCACCTTTTTGTGAGGTGTGTGTGTCAAGGGCAAGCTCAACACTGCACCCCCACCCCACCCCCTCCTCATCGTAGCCATCACCGAGGGAGGACGCGTGCCCAGCGCCCAGCAGCACATTTATTCCGCACAACACACAGCAAGGTGCTCTCATTTTTCTAATGGGAAAACTGAAGCTCAGAGAGGTTAAGCAACTTGCTAGAGGTCACTCAGCTGGTGAATGTCCGAGCAAGGATGGGAAGGAGCTTTGAGTTAATCCCAGAGCCCAAGCTCTGAACTGTGAGAATTACCTCTGAAACATCCTCAACTAAATTTCTCAGGGCCAGGAATAGCTTGTTGGTAAACTTTTATCCAAAGGGACGTTTCGTGAAGGTACATGGCTTCATTATCGCTGTCCTCAGTGGCAGACATGTCTCAGTGACCAGGCTGGCTGTTACCCACTCAATGCCTTTCTACTCTTCTCTGCCTTGTATGGTTCCCAGGGAGGCTGATGGCTGTGAAGCACATTGTCCAGGCTCCTTTGCCCCGTGTCCCCCCAACTCACAGCTGATAGGAGGCCCACGGCAACGGGCATGCGGGAAGAGAACGAGGCTAAGGTAGTCCTGGCCCCCTTGTCCTGCTTCTGCCAGCAGCTGCGTGTGGCTCTGGCTGCTGTCCTGTGTCCCTCCTCTGAAGCTCTGGTTCTCCCTGTCCCCTCCTCCACCTTCCTCCCCAACCCCAGGCCTGGGTGTCATCACCCTTTGCTGGTCCCTTCCTCCTGCCCATAGTTTTACAAACAGTCTCTTCATTAAGTTCCTTCCAGTGAAACCCTCTGTAACGTGCCACCTGTTTCCTGCGGGTCCCCTGACCGATACGGTCACTTTAGAAACCATGCGAAATGTACTTCAGTTGGTCTTTACCCAGGAGTTTGTTGAGCTCTCCTGGTGGCATGGCCTGGAAGGCTTCATTTGTAGGAGCAAAGACCGTGTAGACGCCTTCCCTGTTGAGCATCTCTGTCAGCCCTGCAGACTGGATGGCGGCCACCAGCATGCTGTGGAGACAGCAGAGAAAATGTCACCTGCCTGTGGTGGGGAGAGGAGCGGTCACTTTCCCAAATGCCTCCCCACTGTGGGTAGGTGGGGCCCAGCAATGGAATTCACACCCCTGGCTGGTTTTCACTCCCGGCTCGTACACAAAGAGGGAAGATTCCAGTCTGCATCTTCTCTCCATAAATGCTAAGCTCAGTCAAATGGCCGGAAGTCAGAGGCCAGAGAGGGAAGGAGGAAGGGAGAGGCCGGCAGCATGGCCAACCCACAGACTGGCCGAGCCACCGGGCCCTGGGGATACGATTCAGGGGAGTGCCTGGCTGGTCTCCCAGACTCCGGTGTCAGAGCACCCTGTGGTAAGTGAGCAAGTCAGAAAAGGAGAGAGAGGAGCAAGAAAGCAAAGCAACACAGGGAGCCTGAGAAGGAGCAGCTGGGGGTCTCCAGGCACCACGAGTGGATATCGTTCAGAGCGAGATTCATCCCACACTCAAAACCAGGTGCTCTCCACTTACTTGGGACTTTAAAAAGAGAATATGATGTCTTCCTCGGACTTCAATACAAAAATGTCGCCCCCTCCCTGTTCCCAAGGATGTGAAGATTACATTCCCAGAAATAACCCTTTTTATCAACATAAGCTTCCAGTCTGAACTTCACCCTTCCCAGATCCCCAGCCTGGAAGGTGACCAGTGCACCGTCAGTGTTAACTGAATCCCCGAGGAAGTGGGGAGCTTGACAGATAGCTGAGACCCAACGTCCTTCCCCAGCATGACCACTTGGGAGAAGCTGGTTACCTGAAGCGATTGTCCCCCTTTAGGACATCCATGACGGTCCCCATTGGGGGGGTTAGCATTCGGTCCATGGTGAAGAGTGTCCCATACCTGCCCCTCTTGTCATGGGCGGCAATGCAGCTGTTCTCGATGCACAGGCTCTGTGCAAAAGAGGAGCAGAGAAAGGGCACGTTATCCTCCCACATGGGGGCCTCATAATTTGGTCAGGACATGTGCCTGCCGATGGCTTCATCTGCAAAGATCAATGGATATACACTGGTGTGGGTCATTAAGACTAGGATAAAATGTTGTGTTTTCTCCAGAAGAGAAAAAATAAAAACTGTGTTGAGGAAAAATGGCTATCGGGCCCCAATAAAGATATAGAGAGGTCCCCTAATGAGAATATCCCATCACACATGGTGTCCATCAACAGTGGTCAAATCAATAGATCGAGTCTATTGACTCATCTATGTAACAGATGACAACCATCTTTAGTCAATGGTACTGGATGGTTCCAAGGAAGGACTGCATTGTGGTGTGCTTCCTGTTTGATATTTTGTTGGGTTTGAAGACAGAAAAGAGACTGGAGAAGAGAGAAAAGAGCCTTTTGGACCAGGAAGGGCTGTGCTCATTCAGTTAAGGGGGCTTCTGTTCACATAAGCCAAGGATTTAAAACCTCCATTCCTCCTCCCCTGTTCATCACTCTGAGCTTGAGGCTGACGGCTGCCTACCCAGACAGCTGAGACCGCTGCGTGGTTTATTCCCAAAGGCTGCCAGCAAAGGAGATTCTAATCCTTCTACAGTTTCCCATTTTGATCCTTTCAAATAAGATACTTTCCAGAAATTCCTTCCTTCCTTATTAGAAATCAGTACTGTGTGTGTATCAGTGAATCAGCATACTGTGTGTGTGTATATATATACATATATATACACACACACACACACATACTCAGGCAGGCTTCTGTTTATTGAGATTTTATGTGTGTATATGTATATATATATAATAGGTATGTATATATATACACACATACATATACAATATATACGTATATACACACATACATAGACATAGACATAGACATAGACATATATGTTCTTTTACCACTAATACAGCTTCCATTTCTTAGACCTGAGACAAAGAAAGAGGACAATTGGGGAACCAGAACTTACATTGCGATAAATAAAAACTCTCAGTTTTTTGCCACCTAGAGTGTTGAGGGTCTGTCCATGGTACAGATACTTGGAGGCCAGCTGCTCTTTAATCAAGTGATTGAGAAGCAAATTCTTTGTGCGCGCATCAATGTTAGGGGTTCCATCTGTAAGGGAAGGTGTGCGTAGGTCCAGAGGCATGCTCCAGAAAGGAAGAGAATGAGAGACAAATGTAGTGAGAAGGCCAACCCTCCTTAAGTTTGGAAACGGGAGATTGAGAAATGCAGTAAGGCTGCCAAATTCCTTAACATCTGCCATCTTCTGCAAATTAACCAAACAAAAAGCTCTAGATAATCGAGGGTGTTTGGAGATTTGCCCGTGGAGGGAGGGGAAGGCATGGACACCATTTGGCCCCCTCCTCCGCCTTCCCCATGACCACAGCTCAGCTGTATCCTCACTCTGACCTTCTGATGATCACATGGGCGATTGATTCTGTACATAAAAAGGCATGAGAGTGCTCTGCTCTCCGGCCAGATGTGAACTTTTGAATTCTGGGAACCAGATCCCCAAAATGCATTCTCTGCTCTGCCAAACGATGTGCCAGAGCCTCCGAGGTTTCTGTTGAGCTGGGTGGGAGTGCTAACATTCTGCAGGGTGCTGGCAATCAGGGAGGAGGCTGCAAGAGGTGACAGTGGTGGGGGGGGGAGCTACCCCAGAGACAAACTCCTGGGGCTGCTGTCACCATGTTACCTTTGAACACAGAATTCAGGGGGGCCAGGAGGGTCACCCGCTCGTTTCCGGAGAGATGAGTGCCGAGGCCAGCTTGTCTGAAAAGGTCAACAGCTGTGGAAACGTCCGACTCTGCTGCCAACTCAAACAGCGTCTTGGCTGCAAGGAAGGAGAACGCAGGTTCAAAAGTTAGAAGTGCTGTTTTCATTTATCATCCGTCCACCCAGAGCGTGACACACACCAGCAGGAATGTCATCCTGCAAGTCAACAGCCCTCTCGGCACTGCTGGGGCGCAGCGGGCTCGTGTCATCAGGGCACTGGTCGCCCAGGTCTCACTGGGCAGGGGAGCGAGGGGAGGTGCAGGCGAGCAGGGGCTGGCCTCTGTCCCCACCCTTGGTCAGGGCACCGGCTAATGCCTGCAGCAGGGCAGCGCCATCCGTGTCATGGCTTCTGAGTAGTAGATAATGCCAGCAACCACACCCGTACAAAGTCTTCTTCTGGTTTGGTTTTTTTCCTGTGAAATTGCTTCACTCCTGAGCAACCGACCTCCCTCGAAGTCCAGAATGGGGCTAGCTAGCATGCTGAATGAAACCCAAGCCAAAGTCCATTCGGTCATTTCTACCAGGGTCAGCGACTCGGGGATGCTTGGGCATCATTGAGAAGGCACATGCTCTGAGGTCAGCAAATGGCCCTCTGTCCAGGCAGATCTTCTGAAAGGCTTCTTCTGTGATCGAGCGGCTCCCTCCCCAGCTCCCTCCAACCTCCCTTGAGCTTCCTCCACTGCCTCCAAGGAAACGCCTGGACTCCTAGGCCGGCAGCTCAAGATGCTTCAGTCCCGGCTGCAACTCAACAGGGGCCCAGGCCCTTTCTCCTGAGAGGCTGTGAGCTGTGTGCAGGCAAGGAAATGGCCCCCCAGATCCCTACATTCCCCAAGTGTCTCCACCTTGGATGCCAGAGGGGACAGGAGGCCTGGAAGGGCCATAGCCTAGGAGGCCTGGCTCACCTGAGTCTGGGATGAGCAGCTCATCGATGTAGTGGATCACACCATTGGTGGCCAGGATGTCTTTGTTGGAGATGATGGCCTTCCCGTTGATGGTGAGCATGTCACCGCTGCAGCCCACCTCCAGCGTAGTGCCCTCCAGGGTCTCCACGGACATCCCTGCGACGATGGCTTCGGCACACATGGCTGACTTCAGGATGTGGTTGTTCAGCAGGTCTGGGGGTCGAAAAGGACACAGGTCGAGTCGGTGCTGGCTCCAGGCTGATATCAGAGGCCAGCACGCAGCCTCCATGGCTGTAATGATTCTATTCTCTCTGACGCTGCCCTTCAGATGAGGCTGGGGCACCACACAAGCCCGGGTCCTCCCCTCCTCCTGCTGCTGCCCCGAGTCGAGCCCAGCTCCGTGGGCAGACTGCCTGAGTCTGAATCCCAGCTCAGCCACTCACCAGCGGTTGGGGCCCCAGGCAAGTCACTGAACCTCTGTGAGCCTCAGTTTCCTCCTCAGGGGAGATGAGCTCGGCATTCCTCTCCTGGGGGCGGTGTGAGCTCTGAACGTGAAGTACCCAGCACGGTGCTGGGCAACAGTGAATGCCCAACACGTGTTAATGACTGGCTCATTTGTACCTGAATCTAAGGGGAATTCTCTTACTAGTACCTGAACCTCAAAGTGAGTTCACCCTGGGACTTTTTATCGACAGACCTTTAGAAAATGTAAAATGTGAGAGGCCAAGATGGAAACTATAGCAAATGAGAGTTCTGGGAGTATTTGCTCATTTTATCTGTTTTTGTTCATTTTACCCAAGGGTCTGCTAGTTGCCAGGACCTTGCTTAGGGGCTGGGGATAGTGACCAAAAAGACACGAATGCCACTGCATTCACCCCACCCATAAATCATAAATAGAATCCTTTATTTACTTGTCCAGGAGCCCTTCAGGGACAGGGCAGAAGTTGGGGGCCCTGAGGAAGCTGCAAGGGGCAGTGGGGGGGGGGGGACGGCTCATGACCCCAGCCACGCAAAACAAGTTCCCAGATGGCCACTCAGGGCCCTTTGCCTTATGTTCTCGCCACAGAGGCGTGTCTCAATCTGTGCCGAGTGTGAGAACCAAAACCGCACAGTCACGGACAGGAGGAAGCCCTGAGGACCTGCAGAGTCACAGGGCTGCTGCAGGGCCTTTGGGGGCCTTGAAAGCCAGTGCTGACGCCCTTCGGCCGGCGGGAGAGAAAGGACAGCTGGGTCGCTATGGGAAAGAGGCCTCGGGATTTAGCTTCTCAGGGAAGGAAACTGAAGGCAGGGTGGGGTGACACACTAGGGCCACTGGGAGGGAGAGCAGGGCCAGGGCTGGAAGCCAGTCTTCCAACAAGGCACGCCAGCCCGGGCCTCTCGCTTGTCTGCCAACCCACTAGAAACAACAGAGCCTGTCCGGCTGCACTCCTGTCCCTCCGCCTTCAAGCCCGCCATCCAGAACCCTGTGCAGAGGGCTCTTGCTTAGAGCAAATGGGTTACTGAGCAGGAAAAGGCAGATGTGCAAAAGGGAAAAATTAGTGTCTTTTTCTTCTCATCAGGAATTCTGATATCTACAAAGATGCAAATGTGCTCTGCACAAAACAGGTGTTACGGGAAGCATAGCTCTGAATGGCAAGTTCAGTGTGCTGAGATGGACCCAAGTCTCAGCTCCTCCAGGAAGCTTTGGGATGCCTCGGGCTGCAGGTGCCCATGAGGGTGGGGGCATCTCTGTCACCACTGCCTGTCTTCAGAACCCACGACCTGTCTTTAAGCCCAGCTAGGCTTAAACTTCCTTGAAGGCAAGTCTGTACCATGTTCCCTTGTGTGGCCCCAGTTCCTGCCACACGCCAGGCACAGAGGCGCCACAACATCTGGACACAACAGATCCCCATCTGTGCTCTCAGAAATGTGCCCTCGCCCATCCCTGCATGGCTGCAAGGAGAACATTTTACGTTTACAGGGTGTCTGAAATGCAGTAGGTATTGTAGATTGTAGATTTCAAAGGTGTGTTTAAATAGATTCAAAAGAAATGATGTCACCCCGGATTATAGCTGGGATGACTAAGTGGGGTTGGGGTCCACAGGGGACCTGGGACCAACTCCTCTCTGCAAGAGATTCGCAGTCAGCAGGAGCGGCTCAGCACTCATGGAGCTGAAGGGGGCAGTGGCAGGGGGCAGGGAGGGCCAGGTCTCCCCTCCCCTCCCTTCTCTCACGTGCATGGTCTTTCCAATAATCAATGCACCCCTAGCTAAGCAACCCACTGAGGAAGCACTGAGGGACTCTGCTATGAAGTTGACCGTAACTGAATTCAATTGTAATTTTCGATTATCCATGAGGCCCCTGGCCAGACATAGGAAGAATTCAAGGGTCAGCACGATGGGTTCATTTCCAGGATGCCAGGACCTGCCATCTCCTCCCCACACCTCCAAGCTGCTGCCTGCTTGGATGCCCTGCTCTGGTTTGATCATTCAGGCCTTTAGCTCTTTCTGAGTCTGGCCAGGGCCTGCTTTGGACCTCCAACTCTGCCTTGCTCCTCAGCCCAACTGTGTCATTAGACAAAGGTGGCTAGATTCTGTATTCGCCCCTCCAACCATGGCTCTGCTCTGGCTTTGGCAGAGATGGAGCCAGCTGGGAGCAATGAGACAGGATGTCAGGTGGCATGTCTGTCCTGTGACAGGACATCAGGCCACATGTCTGTCTTGGACAAGAGCAGGCCTTAGACTCAGTCTTGCTGCTCCGGTGAGGGGGCAGCAGGAGCCGAGGGGTGCTCACCTCTCAGGGCCTCTGGGTCACCCAGGATCCGGTTCAAGGTTTCAGCAGGGATCTTCTCGAAGGCCTCATTGGTCGGGGCCAACAGCGTGAACTGGCCATCACCTTCAAGCAGTGTGTTGAGCCCAGAGGCGGCCACGGCGGCCTGTGGGGCGGGGAGAGGATGGAGGTTTCCCTAAAGGTTCTGGGATGCTCCACAGGCAAGAGGCACACACGGTGTCGCCAGTCTTGCCTCAAAGGGCCTCAGGCTTGTGTAGAAGCCCAAGACGAGATGGAGAGCCGAACCAAAGCTTACCTCTCTGAGCTTTGATGAGCTCCTACCCCTCCGGCCAGCTCTCAGTGACTTCACGTGGCTTTGTCCTTCCCACCCCCACGCTTTGGCCCCACCATTCCTTTTGCCCTTCCTTCTTTCTTTGCTTCTCTGACCCCTATTCCTTCTTTGGGACTTGACTGAAATGTCATTTCTCTAGGTAGCCAACCCCCCATCACCCCATGCCCACCCCCACTCCGCACCTGAGAAGGGGTCTGTCGCCATACTCTTAGGGCTTGCTGTCCTCACGTTGTATAAAGAACTACTAGCTATACTACCTGGGTGAGCTCCAGGAGTGGGAGGGTCCCATCACCCACGTCTACAGAGCAGCCAGAATATCTCGCAAAAGCATCAAGCGCCTCCCTGTGCTCTCGGGATGAGGACACACTCCTGTGCCCGGTCTGCTCCCCTGGTGGCCCGGCTGCTCCCGCCTCATGCTCTGTCAGCGTGCTTCTCTTCATTCCGGCCCTGCTGGCCTCCTCCTTGCTCGACCTGTTCCCCTCTGCTGACTGTGCTCTTGCCCCTGCGCTTTGTTTAACTGGCCGTTCTCATCCTCTAGTCCTCAGCTCAAGTCACCTCTTCCAGAGAGACCTTCCCTGACCATCCAGCGTCAACTGGCCTCCTCTGCTCCCTACTCACTGACTTTACAATGCCCAGCACAATCCATGGCTACCTCGTGTGCATCTTGTCTGTCTCCCCAGGAAAAAATAAGAAGTGCCACAGAGGACACAAATTGGTCCATCTTGTTCACCTGTATACCCCTGGCACACGGAACAATACCTGGGAAGTAGCAGGTGTTACTAAGTATGGGTTAGTGGGAGGAAGGATGGGCGTTAGGGGGATCCAAAGAGGAAGAAGGAAAGAAGGAATATTTGCCAAACCTAAACAATAAGAGGAGGTTACTCAGCGGGGTCAACTACGGTTAATCAAAAGATGTGCCCCCAACTTTGTAGGGACATCATTCCCTTGCAGACCCCTGCCCTTGGAGTGACCCAGAAGGAAAGCAGGGGGAAAGTCTGGAGAGCAGAGTCTCCTGCAGAGCTACTTCCTGAGGCCACCTCAGAGGCAGCCCAGCCCCAGGGTGTTTGTCTCTCTGTGTTGGAGATCTCCAGGGGAGGAACTACCCCACCCCCCTTGGTGTCCTTTGTGGTCAGGAAGTTCTCCTTGAATCAGGGCAAAACCCCTGACGGGGCAGCCTGTGTTCACTTCCTCTCAGCAGCCACTGCCAAGAGCAATGCCTGCTTGCCACTCCAGTTGTAAGACAAATGCCTGCTGGGAAGGGCAGAAGGAACAGAACTTGGTGGCCAGGTCAGAAGCCAGGCCAGAAGTCAAACCCAGCCTCCCATGTCCACATTGGTGGCCTCACTGCCGGTCTGGGTTCAAAGGAGACACGGGTATGGCTGCAGCAGGGCCCCATGGTAGGAACATGTGTTCCAGAAGATCAGGCAGCCTGACATCATTCTAGTCCCACGTATGGGAGCCACTGCTTGGGAGGAAGGGCCCTCTCCCCTCTGGAACCCACAGTGCGTGCCCAGGCAGCCTCGGGCTCAAGCGACCTGCCCCGCTGCAGCTGGAGACCACGGAACTTTCCAGGGGAGTCACGAAAGGAAAGCTTGACAAAGGAGAAGACGGGCAGAGACATTTTTTTCCAGCAGAGGATTATGATGTTTCATTGTGGTCAAGCCGAGCGTCTGGTAAGTGGACCCTTCCTGTTCGTGGGCACTTAGAGGAGCTTGTTCCATGTCCCCTAAATGCTCATGAACATGGAGACATCCTCTGCTTCTCCCACACAAGAAGGCCCTTTGGGGAGGTGGTGTGTCCCCAGGTCGGCTCCCCTCCCAGGGCAGTCCCTCACCCGAAGGGTCTCGAAGGTGTCCTCGATCTCGATGATCTGCTGAATGTTGTTGGTGACGGTGGAGATGACCTTATCGATGAGGTGCACCACACCATTGGTTGCGTGGTGGTCGGCTTTCAGCAGCCGAGCACAGTTGACGGTCACGATCTGCCCAGAGAAGAAATGAGGAGGAGTGGTTGACACATCGGAGGCACAGGCCTGAAGCCCCAGGAAGGGAAAACGTGGTGCAGAAGGTGGGTTCCACACCCGCCTGAGGGCCTGAGGAGGGCCTGAGGAGACGCAGGCGCAGGAGGCAGGGATTACCTCCGGCCAATCTCACCTGCAGGACAAAACCCCAGAAACCAGCCCCACATGCGGACCAGGGGCAGGCTTGGTGTGGACACAGGGAAGTGTAGCTGGGGACTCCCTACCCCATTGGGATAGTGGTGGATCTGGATGTCCGAATTCTGGTACATGGAGGTGAGGGCCATGCCGTGTTTCAGCTCATCCGTCAGGACTCGTCTGTTCACCATGTGGTAGCGAAGGGCATTGAGGAGCTCGATGTTGACGTTGCTCACCAGGGAGTCCAGCACTTCCTAGAAGGAAGGCCGGAGTTGCACTTAGCTGCAGACCACATGTTCAAGGGGGGAGGTTCTCGTTACCCTGGGAAAGGCGCTTCTGGAACCCCAATGGCCCCACGCCTCCATTCTGCCAAGGACCTCTCCTCCGTGAGCACCAAAGTCAGTCTGCTGAGCTCAGTTGGACAGATGGGGCACTGGAGGCAACCTGGTGAGGTGTATTCTAACTCGGGTTCCCTGGCTTTCTCTGAGGGCTCAAGGAAGACGTTTCCTGAAACAGTGGGAAAGCACTAAAGAGCCTCATCCTTCATGCCCACAAGCACCCCCCTCTGGGAAGTAAGGCAGGCATCTCACAGCTGGCAAGGAAGCCCAGGCCTCGTTGCTGGGGGCGAAGATGGTGAAGCTGCCTGGCCCTTCCATCTCGGGCCTCAGCTTCTCTGTGCGGTCTGTGTACAGCTGGGTGGTGGTCGAGCCGACGACTCCCAGGGTCTCGTAAAGGTTTGAGAGAGGTAGGGCTGTGGGGGCAGAGGACAGAGGAGGCACAGGCTGTGGGGCCCACCCCAGGCAGACGGCCCCCTCCCTGGGCTGCAGAGAGCATGGGTACAGCTGCGGGACAAGTGTGCGGGAAAGCCCAGACACGTCCACTGTGTCTCAATGTGCCTCAAGGTCGTCACGTGTGTCACACGCTTCTTACAGCAGCTCCGTAGGTCAAACGCCTCCCTACTCAGACTCAACTAATTGGTAATTTTTCATCTTTTAGCCATACGCAAGATGAAGCTTCTGTTCCCAGACATTTAGAGAGTACCAGCAGGAATGGACGTCGGAAATAGATATCCTTATTTACACACCAGGCCTTCTGATTCATCTAGTTGTCCCAACCGGGTTCCTAATGGCCTCTACTAGAATGAAAGAGCATTACAGACCTTCCAGGTTCTTTGTATACTTACAAGCAATAAAATGTTATGTCCCACAAGGGGCCTTCCCCTCCCACAGTGAGCTCACCATCCATTTCAAAGGGCGCGAGGGAAGGCTCAGAGGCTGAGCTCCTCTCTGAGGCCATTCTCCTTTCTCCACTGGCTATTTCCCACTTGCCTTCCACCTGAGCCTCCCGCCACACCAACCATGACCTCGAGACCTTGGTACCAACCAAAGTGCCCCTTCCTTTTAACTCCGTCTCACATGCTCAACGAATCAACAGCAAGTATTTCATAGTTAAAACTCCCACTCTGCACAGCCCCTGGGGATATGCCTGATAGCTGATAAAAGACAGGGGCCACACAGTCTTTGGCCATTGGTGGTTCCCTATGCCATTTCTGGGTGATCCTGCCTGGTCTACTGCTCTTCTTGTTGGACTGTGATGAGCCAAGTTCTGACAGAGGGAGGAGGGGTGGCTTCGTGCTCCAGCCTGGCTCTCTGGCAGAGCTGATCAGAAATCACTCCTAGCCAGAGACAACAAGGCCAGCAGCCCATGGCTGGGAAGCCAGCACAGGCAGGCTGGAATTGGAGTCTGTTCCACTAGCCCCGTGAGGAGGTCAGCTTGCATAGGAAGGAGCAGGGCGGGAAGCTCCGTGTTCCCAGCTTCCATGCTCTGGCCCTCGCACAGAGCCCAGAACCAGAGAGCACGTGGGGGGCATGTCCGTGGAGCCTTGTGTGTCAGACCCGCGCCACCCTCCCCTCCGCCGTGGACACTGCTGCCTCTCACATGGGTGTTCCTCCCTCCCCATCTCCCTCCATTTGTACCAACGGGCCAGGCCTGGCTTACTCACCTGCAGGACAGCCCTTCTCTCCTGGCACCTTCTCGTACCCAGGGCAGCACTCATAGCTGATGACTCTGCAATGAAACACACACATGAGGGGAAGGCGGGGCTCCCCTTCTCCTGGCTGTCATCAGTCCTCACTCCAGGAAGGGCGTCCACAGGCAGAGGAAGGGAAACGATGGTACAACACTGTACCGTCTTGGAGGAGATCATTCATTCTCAGTCCTATTTGTGCCTTTTGGAACAAAGACCTTGTCACTCTTCCTCAGCTTTGTAGAATGTTCCTAATGGTCACCATCCCTCCAGCAATCCAGAGGGGACTGTGGTGGCCTTTTCAATAGCAGGATTAGAAAAGAGCCCCACTAGGAACTTATCTCCAGCATAACTCACGGCAAACCCCCTCGTCAGCGTTCTTGGGACAGCAGGGAGGAGGAAGGGGAGCCCCGAACGTGTCCTGGCTGAGTCTGCCACTAACCGACTGGGACCTCCCTTGCCAGTCCCATCTCCTGACTCCGTTTCCTTATCTGTAAAATGTACGTGTGTATCTTCCAACAGTCATGGGATTCAGTCTCTCACAGTCATTTGCTCTCCAATTAGAGGACCCGGAAGGACAGTGTATAGATGATCATCAAGTTTTTCTGTCTTTACAATCAAACTCTAACACTTTTAAAGTTAAAGTAAAAACAAAGCTCTTTTTTTCATTTCTTTAAAATAAAAACAAAATTTTAATCAATAAACATATTTATATGGTTTCAAATTGAAAATATACAAAGGATTACATAGCAAAGTGTCCCCCACTCACCCTCATCCCTCAACCAATCATCCTATCGTCCTTCCAGGACAACATCATTGATATCACCAGTTTGCAAGGTTCTTTGGTACCTGGATGAAAACAAGACTGGCAGTATACAATTTGTGGGTTGTGTGTGTGTGTGTGTGTGTGTGTGTGTATGTGTATGTGTGTGTGTGTGTGTGTGTGTGTTATTGTTGTTATTATTGTTGTTTGGAGATAGAGAAAGATAGAGAGAGAGCAAGCAGGGGAGGGTCAAAGACAGAAAGAGAGAGAAAGAATTCCAAGCAGGGTCCATGCTCAGCAGGTGTCACAACCGTGAGCCAAAATCAAGAGTCAGATGCTCAATTGACTGAGCCATCCAGGCGCCCCTGCCAGTATACAGTTTTAAACTTTGAAATCATTTGGCAGAAAAACTTCCCTTCTCCCAATTCTGGCCAGTATATTATGGGACAGTTGCTGTCTTCTGGAGGTCTGAAACACACAACTTCAGCTAACCGCATGTTCTGGGGAACCAAAAAGACTGAGAATTCCAAGAAATATCACAAGGAAGTAAGTGTTCTAAAAGCTTACACCTAGGCAAGACTTGCTTCTGATCAAATCCCCAAGTTTTCTCGAAGACCACTCCTGCACTGGCAGTGAACACAGTCCTCTCTGGCAGCCTTGTAACCAGATGTGAGCAGCTATTCCCTGCCCCTTCCTTTCTTGTCCCTTCGGGACAGGAGACAATTCAGACTTGAACTCGGGTTTTGACACATAGGTGCTCATCACGGGGCTCTCATAGGATGTTCAATAACCTCGTTCAAAGACAGGCGGGCAGACGGGGGAGAAATGCGGGCTTGGGAGTTGGGGAGGCTGCTCTCCATGAGCCCAGGACATTCTGCTCTTATTAATTCAACAGGAGTCAGCTCAGGGAAGCCCTGGTGAGTCATGAGAAGACGAAGCCAGGTTCATCTGTCGTCCAGGGGGTGTTTCAGAGACAGACCGACTAGGATTCTCAGGCAGCCAGGGAGCTACAGGAATCGCTTTGCCAGAAATGAGTCAGTCCTCTGGGAAATGGCTAAGGAGTGACGAGCCACGCATATTCCTCTTTGCCCGGCTCCCTCCATCCTCCTGCCCACCCCATCCTCCTCCTCTCCAGCCTTTCCCTCATCCTGCTCCCTTCTAACCCCTTATCCCTAAACCCATAAGAGTTCTGCTTGTAAGGGCTAAATAGTCTCAGGACTCATGTCAACCAACCTACAATTTTATTTTCGGAAACTGAAGTCATCTTCTGCAACGAAAGTAAGATTTGACTGATGTGTAAAGGTATGCCACTGATTCTAAAGGCAGTGTGGTGTCATGGAAACAGTACTAGAGCTAGGAGACCTGGCTTGTGACCTCGAAAGTCCACTTCTCTCTCGGGGTCTCAGTTGCCTCATCTACGAAATGGGGTGAGGTTAAACTAGATGATATCCAAGGTTCATTCCAATCTCACACTCATGGTCCTAGTCCCTGGGAGTATTGTAGGGGGCAGAGAAGTTGTCTTTTGAAGGAGAGTGTCCACTGGCTTCTCCCAGATAAGTCTGGGAAGAGCTCCAAGCCTTGGGCCCATAGGTCCACGGGACACCCATACGTGGGATCCCAGGGCTCCTCTGATAAACGCCAGGGCTCTGTGGCTGGGGCTGGAGAGGTGGGATTACGGTCAGGTCCTCCAAAGCTTAGCTTCTTTCCAAAAGTGCTTGGGTGGCACTCCATGAAATCGGAGTAGCACAGCTGGAGGATGGGTCTTCTCCTCAAAGCTCTCCTCATCCTGGGGGGCCCCTGTGCACATGGGTGCTGCACACTCCACACCGGGGAGCCCCCAGCTGTGCTGGCCAATGGATTCTCTCAGGGTATCCAGATGGAACCTTTTGAGTTCCATCTCAAAAAAAACAAGAGAGAGCTCCACAGCTCAGGCGCCTCACCAGGATTTCACGGAGGACAGAGAAAAGCAACTCAAGTGTGCACTCACTAGTTTCTGTGGCCACGTATACACGGGCATGTGTGGGGGGAGTGGGTTGCATTGGGGAGAAACAGGCGGGGTTAAGCGTCTGGGAGGTAAGACCTACTTAAGCAGGAAAGTGTCAGCATGGAGAAGGATACTTAGGATGGAACCAGAGAGCTGCAAGGGTGTTCAGGGGCAAAAGGGTGTCTTAAGATCACAGCTGGCTAGGGGGCGCTTGGGTGGCTCGGTAGGTTACGCTTCTGACTCTAGGTTTCCACTTCAGGTCCTGATCTCACGGTTTGTGGATTCAAGTCGTACCTTGGGCTCTGTGCTGAGAGCCTGGAGCCTGCTTGGGATCCTCTCCTTCCATCTCTCTCTGCCCCTCCCCCACTAGCACGTATGCTCTCTCTCTCTCAAAAATAAATAAATGTTAAAAACAAAAAAAAGATCACAGCTGGATAGGAGCAGACCTAGGACTCCCCTGGGATTTTATGGAGTCTAATCCCTTCTCCATTGCTTTTGGCAACATACAGATTGGGGGAAAGCAGACCGATCTGACATGAAGGGGACCCAGGGGCTCTCTCTGATGTGGCCAGAGCCTACCCTCATCAGCACCCTTCCCACCGTACCTTGCTACGTGGGCTCTCTGCGGCTGCGTCCCACATCGGCTGGATGTGGGTCACCCCCAGCAGAGCTCAGTCCGCCAGCCGAAGGCTTTTTCCTGATTAATTGAGTGTGGCTCTGCCAGGAAGCTCTCTCCTCATCCTCTCGCCCTGCTGGTCTCCCCCAACTCCCGCTGCCACAGTCTGGCATCCTTGGCACTCCCTAGGTGCTCAGGCACGGGCCATGCCCCTCACCCCCAGCCTGACAGCCTCCTGGGCCGAGACACTGCCTCGGCTGGCAACTTCTCTACTCCCAACCCTACCCCACAATACCAACTCTTCCCAGGACAGGTCCGTGTGGCCCCAGAGAAGCAGAGGGCAGCTGGAAGTTGCAGACTGAGAAGACAGCCCACCGAGCTCCTGGACGAGCAGTGTCTGTCGTCAGCCCAGCGTGCGTCCTCCTTGGTCTCTGGCCCCAGGGAGAACACACGTGGGAAGATGTGGCTGGGGACCCTCACAGGCTCGTGCAGCTGATGCCATCTCTCCAAGATGAACACAGGAAAGACGGACACTGTGGGGGCCTCCATCTGCGTCTCCCTAGTTTCTTGGCCTCCCTGTGCAGGGAGGACCATCTACTGGTCTCTGAATCAAATCTCATCAGCGAAAGCTGTTCTCAAGAGAGGCTCCTGGCTTTTCCTTCACCTAACACAGTCCAGTAAGTAAAGACCTGAGATCAGAAAAAGAATATCCTCTAGGACCGTGAGACACTAATATTCTCCTTCCAGCTTCCCTGGTCAGAAGAACAATTTGAGGAAGAAGGTGAGGAAAGGTGCCCAATTTAGAGGGGCATTTAAAGGAGGAAGGCAGGGGCACCTGGGTGGCGCAGTCGGTTAAGCGTCCGACTTCAGCCAGGTCACGATCTCGCGGTCCGTGAGTTCGAGCCCCGCGTCAGGCTCTGGACTGATGGCTTGGAGCCTGGAGCCTGTTTCTGATTCTGTGTCTCCCTCTCTCTCTGCCCCTCCCCCCCCTCCCCCGTTCATGCTGTGTCTCTCTCTGTCCCAAAAAAAAATAAAAAAACGTTGAGAAAAAAAAAAAATAAAGGAGGAAGGCAAAGGCAGCATTGGTCCAAGGTCTAAGAATAGAGACACTTGGGAGGCTCTCTGCCATTCCCCTCCAGAGTTACTCATGATCAGATAGACAGAAGCATTGGTACTTCTCTCCCCAAAGTCATTTTCCGAGCAGTTAATATAATAAGTTAAAACAATCACTCTCTCCAAGTGCACTGCACACTTCTGGCCGGCTATCACGGCTGTGAACATCTAGGGACTGAGCAGACTCTGGAAGTAGGCGGAGCAAGGAACACAGCCCGAGACAGAAGGTAAACTGCTCAATGTGTCATGATTTCCAAGCAGAATCACAGAGCAAACACAGCCCGGTATGGTCTAGACATCAGTTGTCCCTCCCCCGCCACCCCCCCCAACAGACTGCCCATGTGGAGTGGTTCCTTTCCTGTCCTCCTGGCTTGGAAACTCAGCTGAGCTTTCTTGAGCCCCCAGTACAAAATCAAAATTGTGAGCTCCCCTATGAAAAGGGATTGTTTAACCTACTGTCCACCATCAAAGGCCCCATCACCAACCAGCGTCCAGCTTGGTTCATGAGGAAGACAGCACCTTTAAATTTTTTTTTTAATGTTTGTTTATTTTTGAGAAAGAGAGAGGCACACTGCAAGCAGGGGTAGGGGCAAAAAGAGAGAAGATACAGAATCCAAAGCAAGCTCCAGGCTCCGAGCTGTCAGCACAGAGCCTGACGTGGGGCTCGATTTCACAAACCTTGAGATCAGAACCTGAGCCGAAATCAAGAGTCCGACTCTCAACCAACTAAGCCACCCAGGTGGCCACTGATCAAATCACATCGTGATAGACGAATCCCCCATCACACATCTATAGCACTTAACAGACAGGGCCTGCATCAGCTACCCATTGTTGCAGTAACAAATAATCCCACACTTAGTGACTCACAACAACACACATTTATTGTCTTACAATTCTGGATGTTAGAGCCAGAAAGCAGCCTTATGAGGCTAAAACCAAAGGCTGCATTCCTTTTAGACGCTCTAGGGGGGAATCTGTCTTTTCCAGCATCTGGAAAAGCTGTGTGCACTTCTTGGCTTGTGGTCCCATCACCCGAACCTCAGTTTTAAATGCACCATCTCTTTCTCTGACTCTGCCCTCCTGCCTCCCTCTTTTTTTTTTTAATTTTTTTTTCAACGTTTATTTATTTTTGGGACAGAGAGAGACACAGCATGAACAGGGGAGGGGCAGAGAGAGAGGGAGACACAGAATCAGAAACAGGCTCCAGGCTCTGAGCCACCAGCCCAGAGCCTGACGCGGGGCTCGAACTCACGGACCGTGAGATCGTGACCTGGCTGAAGTCGGACGCTTAACCGACTGCGCCACCCAGGCGCCCCACCTGCCTCCCTCTTAAAAGGACCCTTACGATTATACTGAGCTCACCAGATAACCCGGGATAATCTTCCCCCCTCAAGATCCTTCATTTAATCATGTTGGCAAAGGCTCTCTTTTTCCTGGTCAGGTAACACTGTTACAGGTTCAGGGATTAGGATGTGGACGTCTTTACTGGGGTGTTATTCACCTACCACAGGACATTACCCCAGATGGTACATGGATTCATGTAAATTCTCACCCAAGCTAAATTCCCTGGCAGCTAACCTGCCTCCTTGGAATTTACAGAATGGGAGAGAACCTTCAGGAAAACCTGTACGGCCAACGTGTCCAGTGAACCCCCAGTGTTTGGTCTACGTCCGATCTCAGTTATTTTGAAGTGGTTTATCCCAGGTGACTACACAAGGAACATCAAACAAGGAAGGAAGTGCCGCTGTGGGCCTGGGGACAGCCTGGCATCCCTGGACCATCCTCTTCTTTTTCCTCATAGGACCAAGGCTGTGGGATACAGGACGGGGAGGAACAGGAGGGCTCTTGTTCAGCTTCCCTGCAGATGTCCCTGGGTGCCCTGACAACATGAGACCTACTGGAAATGGCTCTGCCCGCTGATGGAAAGGCTCGGCCATACCCCCGCTGCCTTGGGTGCTGCAGCCTTAACACAGTGCTGAAGAAGTATTCATACTCCAGCCCCTGGGCAAAGCAACGCTGCTCCCAGAGAAAGGGGTGTGCCCCGCCAGCTCATCTTGGCTTCGAAGAACCGGCTGCTGAGCTTGTGAGATGTGTTACTCACAAAATAACTTCAAGACTCTTAGAATGGACAGCTACCACTCTTAACTGCTGGCTCCCCTGCCGGTTCTGCCTGTGCCACGTTTATGATGCCTGCGCTCCAACGATGACTGCTACGTCCCCGTGATGTCAACTCTGACCCGACTTGGCCGTTAAGCAGGCCTCCCTCTCCTGGGGCTCGCACAAAGGAGGCCTGTTGAGAGGCGGCGAGGTTTCCTGACCACCGTTTCCTGCAGCATTGCTCAAGCCGCTGCATACAAAGTTTTTACGGTGACTGATCAGACTGGGGCCTGAAATCACGGAATGGGATGCCGTCTCCCCCCAAACCCTCTTTGCTTGATTAGCTATTGTATCGTGCTGGTGCTCTTTAGGACCTGAAATAAAAGCTCATGTGAATTTCCAAGTAATAAAATTCACTCAAGTCGCTAAATAGGGGCCCACTGGTAACCACTTCCTGTAATAAAATCCATATGGCAAGCTAGACGAACAGCACCAAAGACTCAAGTTCTTCTCTTTTTGGAAATGCAGCAAAACCTCCGTCTGACAATGTCCTGTACTTTGACTGGAGGACAGTGTGTGGCCAGTCCCCTTCCTTCCTCCATGGAGTTGGAATCCAGGGCCTCCAAGCATCCAACAAGTGGCTTAAGGGTCCCGGGTCTCTGTGTGACTGGACACTGCAAAGTCTTCACCCCGAGGCCCTGGGTTTAGTGCCACTTGTCTGCTTTCAAATTTAAACTCTTCCTCCAGACTTGGGCCCCTTGGTGACCTGGGCTGCCTCCTTCCCCGAGACGCTTGGCTTCCTTTCACCCCAACACATACCTCTGCTCCAGCCTCTTCCCTAAAAATTCTCACTGCCCAAGTCGGCCCCAGGCTGAGACGGTCCTCTCTGCTCCAACCACAACTATGTTCCCCATTTCCCACTCTCGTCTTCACCCAAACAAATACGCCAAGGGACCCATTTTGGCTGGAGGGACCCCTTGTCAGCTCTAGCCAACACAACCCTCTGCCCCTCCCTTCGTGGCCACCTCTGGCACTGAATTCCTGGGGGTCAGATGGTAGCTCTCTCTCGGGTCTCGGTCCATGTACACATGTGAACCACAAGGCTGCTCCTTCTCAGTCTCTGAGAATGGGGACGCGTTCTACTGCCTCCCCTTTCCCTGCCTGAGGCCTCTGGACCTCTTCCAGGTCAGCTCCTCCGATGTTGCATGTGATGTTCCAGGAAGGGACCCTCTTGTCCCGGATCATGAAGTTTTATATCAACTCATGGTTTCCTATCCTCATTTCCTGTTTTTGAAGTCGCCCAAAGCAAAGGCCACATGGAAGAGTTGAATGCGCACGCAACCCCTTCTGCCTCTGCAGGACCGGGTCAACGGCTGGGGCTGGGCATGGGGCGCCGCGTGACCCCACACTACACCTCACTTTCCCCCCCACAGCCTAGCCGCCCATTCCCTATCTACCCCAGGCTTCCCCTGTGCTCATTGGCGTAAGGTTGCTGTGCTACCACATCACCACCCTCTTAAAGCCAGACCTTCCCCGAGGGAAGAATGGGCCATCGAGAACATTTGCCAACACACAGCTATGCGGCCTATGCCCTGTCCTGTCACATAGATGAGAAGGGTGTAGGTACTGAGAGCCAATAAGCCAAGGCTATGACTCATCGTTGACAGGGGTATCAGCCAGGAACTGCTGAGGAACGTTACCCAGCTACGGTTAACTGGTCAGGCAAATGCTTCTACACAAGGCTGAACAAAATACCACAGCCAACGCCACTCCGAGGCCAGCTTGACATTACAGGTGGGTCTCATCTTTAGGGAAACCAGGACTAACAAAAGTGTGCAACTCTTGAAACCCAGGGTTCCGAGATGTCGAAGGGCTATTTGCTTGGTACAGGTCTTTGGTCACCTTCCAAGAAGCAATTATGTGCGGCCTACCTCTATGCTTAATTAAGTAATTAATTCACTGTTACATCGAGTAGATAATATACACACATGGGAAAAATCAAATAGTACTAAAGACTTTTTTGTTGTTTGTGTAACAAACACCATGGAAGGACACCATGGAAGGAGGTATGGTATTGAATTTGCATTAATCTCTTTTTGTCCACGGCGGCAAACACTGCTGGGTGTTTACTCAACTGAACCCAGAAGGTACGTCCTCTTAGTTCACTCAGCCCTTACTTTTGAGGCTGGGTGTGGTCAAGCGAGAGCCAGCTGTCATGGATCTGCCCTTGACAAGCTCCCAGGGAGCTGCCGGTCTCTCCCCTGCTCTGCCATGAGCCCTAACTTCTCCTGATTCATACCAGGATTGATAATTGCCTAAAGCAGTCAGGGTCACAGGCTGGGATATTTCTTTTCTATGTACCTTTTCAGGAAAGAGCATTTTCCCTTCCTTTGCAGGTTATGAAGCCGAAGGAGACATCTACTCAAAAGCAATGTCCCAAGCAATACATTTAAAATTCCCTAACATGGGAAAGAGTTCAAGAGAGTGGCTTAGAAGCTCTTAATCCTCCTAGTATGCAGACAAGAGGAAGGTCAGGCCCTCAAAAGTGGCCCAGGAGGTTTCTCATAGCACTTCTTCCTGTCTGTAGCAGAGAGCCAGCTTTGAGATCGGTTGACTGTTGGTGCCAAAACAGATTAAGCCTCCCAGGAATTCTGCTAGGACACGCATGCCACCCTGTTTCCACCAGGCAGCACAATTGGGGCGAATGCCACCTCCCTGGATGCTGACAGAGGCACTGAAAAGCCCTGTTGTAACCACACTGGTCCACACCCCGTTGGCACTCTCACCACTGTCTGCATGGCCTAGATCTGCAAATAACAGCAGGTAGCATTTACTGAGCATTTACTATATGCAAGGCACCTTATTCAGCCTTAAATGCATTCCTTCATTCAATCCTCATGATGATCCTGTAAGGCAGTCCTTTGTTGTTCCCATTTGACAGATGAGGCAACTGAGGGTTCCAACGGTGAAGCTGCCTGCCCAACTAAGTGGCACAGCCAGCATCTGAAGCAAGGGAGCCTGAGCCTATGTTTTTAACACGCTTGCTGCCTCATAACATGCATGTTTCTAGGCATCCAGTCTTTTGGGGGTGTTTACCTTATGACTGCAGAGCAGGAGTGCTGTGTAAGTTCACCAGTGGGCTCTCTTACCTAGAGACACAGGCCAGTGGCATCTCTACTGACTCTGTACCACTTGGTGAGTATTGAGAAGCATGCCCACACATACATGTACACACACACCATGGTTTATGCTGCTTATAATCCCACAGCAGCCCTGAAGAATGTATCCAAGTCTTGTCAGGAGCCTTAAAAATGCAAACCAAAGTTGGCCAGCCTCCTGGGGCACCTGCGTGGCTCAGTTGGCTAAGCATCCGACTTCAGCTCAGGTCACAAACTCGCTGTTCATGGGTTCGAGTCCCATGTCGGGCACTGTGCTGACAGCTCAGAGCCTGGAGCCTGCTTTGAATTCTGGGTTTCCCTCTCTCTCTGTTCCTCCCCTGCTTGCACTGTCATTTTCCCTCTCTCTCTCAAAAATAAAGATTAAAAAAAAAGAATTAAAAAAAAAGTTGGCCAGCCTCCTAAAAGCGCCCCTCCCCAGGACACAGCTGTGTGACACGTTTGCACATGCATCTGCGTGACTCCTTAGGCAGCCTAACCTTTCAGAAGGCCGGCCCTGGCCCAGGGGCCCTGCAACTGGCTTACGTGCAGTGTGCCCTCTGAGGTGGCTGGCAGTCTCGAGCGCTTACAGATACTCACGTTGATTTGCCACAGATCTTCCTCTGGTACCACTGCTTGCAGTTGGTGAAGTACTTCTTGTTGGTGCCGATGAGCTTCTGCACAGCACACACGTTGGGGCTGAAATAAAAGCAGTGGTGTCAGCAGGATGGTCGGCACCTCTACCCGCCTACCATGTCCTTCCCGCCATGTGGGCCTTCCAGGGTTGTTAGAATGTTCTAGAATGGGTCGTTAGAATGTTCTAGAATTGTCATGGGAATGTTTTAGAATGGATCATTAGAATGTTCTAGATATGGAGAAGGCACAGTCATGTCAGTGTTGGGACCTGCGGGGTGGCTCGGGGGCAGATACTGTCTCCCTTGATTTCGAGCTCCCCTGCAAGTTTCCTACCAAATTAAACCCTGTCAAAGTGTATCTCGCACACTGACATAATTTCATGGAAGTATCCTTTGACATAGGTAGTGGGTCTGTGTAAATAAAAGCATCTTAACATTTTTAGATCACATTACAGATTGAGAAAGCTAGCTAAGTAGTACATTTGTGAAGCCAGGCAGCTTTGAGAGAAGCCCTCAGCCCTCCTCTGCACCCCCAAGGCCCCTCTGAGCCACAATGTCCACAGGCTCTAACTGGGCATCCCAGTGCACATAGCCAGCCCCTCTGTCATGAGAGGAGGCCAAAGTCTGAGCCCGGCACCTCCTAGGCAGCTCCACACAGACATGTTCCACATCCCTAAGCCAGGAGCCTGGCTCTGAACACTACTATGCTGGCTGAGGTGAGGACCTCGGTAGGCGACACTCTCCCAATGGACTCTCAGCCATTCACTAGTTAGGCCCCTGCCTGAGTCCACTGCCCCCAGAAAGCCTCCCTCCAGTGTCCCAGGCGACCCTCTCCTGTGCAAATCTACCCCAAAATACGGCCCCTGTTTGATGCTTGGTACCAAACAGAATCCAAAACTGATCAGAGTACATATCTTTCTTCTCTCCAATTACCCCCCCAAAGACCCTTGAGGGTAGGTGCGCTGCCTTGTTCTCGCTTTTACATTCTACATGGGGCCCAGCACTGAGTCAGGGTGAAGCAAGAGCTTGGAAATGACCTTGCTGAAGATACTGTTGCTGGGACCACCCACTCGGAGGAGTTCTTGGGAATGCTGGAAAAGCTCAGTGCAACGCCCAGGGTTCTGCTGAGAAGCCCCCCTTCCCAGAGCTGGGGGGTTTGTTGGTGTCTTTTTTTTTTTTTTTAATTTTTTTTTTCAACATTTATTTATTTTTTGGGACAGAGAGAGACAGAGCATGAACGGGGGAGGGGCAGAGAGAGAGGGAGACACAGAATCGGAAACAGGCTCCAGGCTCTGAGCCATCAGCCCAGAGCCCGACGCGGGGCTCGAACTCACAGACCGCGAGATTGTGACCTGGCTGAAGTCGGACACTTAACCGACTGCGCCACCCAGGCGCCCCTGTTGGTGTGTCTTTTAACCAACGTACGGAGTCGTGACCCAAACCATGCTCAGGCCACGCAGTGGCAGGATCTTCATTAGGAGCCCCGGGGGAAAGGAGTTAGCTGTGGCTGTGTAGCGGGAGACAATTGGGAGGGGGTCTCCCTGACCTGAGGCAGGAAGTTCCTTGGCTGAACCACAAGTCGGAGGAAAACAAAGCGAAGAGACTGAGGGCTTCCACAAAACCTCTGTGTCCTGAGAGATTCAGGTGTCATTTTTATATATCACCTCCTCTGTTACTTTAAAAACGTGCTTAGCAATCATCACTTGCTGCCAGGAGGCCATGGGTACTTCAGCAACAGCTACACCTACCATCCCCATCATATCAGCTGCAGGAACGTGGTCAGCTCTCAAAAAGTCAGAATCGGGTTATTAGGTAGGAGGGCACACTGACCTTTTGCTTCTCTGCCCTCTCTCTTCTACCATATGGAGGTCACTTCTTTGTCCAGCTTGTGGCTCAGGAGGCAAAGGTGCACGGGCCAAGGAGGCACACTAAATATTCGTGAGTCGGCATAAGAAGCAGAGGGCAAGGGAAGTCGGGGGGCGGCAAATCACAGGCTGGCAGGGAGGTAAGCCTGTGTCCCCTTAGTCCTAGCTGGGTCTGACCAGATGCCCACAGCCTCCAGAGGATTCTAACCAAAGCCACCTTGCTCCTCTGTTTGCCACCTGCGATTCACAGGTTACAGCCGTCCCCAAATAACCCCTGGAGAGTCCCCACTGGCCACACTCCAGCCCTAGGTACTGTTTATTGCTGAACAACCTCAGAAGTTCTTCTATCTGCCCAAGCAGGAAACAATTACTGTCGATGAATTCCCTGCAACTTTCCGTAGGCGGCTGGCGAATCTTCAGTGAGTCTCTTGTGGATGTGGCTCTAACATTCCTCTGTGGAGTGAGTTTCCACTGCTGCGGCCCCTTTGAGACAGGAGCAGAGGCTGGGGGTGGCTCCCACTCACAGCAGCAGGGGGAGGGGTGGGCTGTATACACAGGAAATCTAGGCTGAAGCTTAATAGAAATGACCTAGCCATTTCTGGGCCCACTGCCTCCAGCACAACAGTTCTGCTGTTCAACTCGGATTTGAAAATCAAGTGCTTCTTGGGGCACCTGGGTGGTTCAGTCGGTTAAGCGTCCGACTTCAGCTTAGGTCACGATCTCCTGGTGTGAGTTCGAGCCCCACATCGGGCTCTGTGCTGACAGCTCGGAGCCTGAAGCCTGCTTCAGATTCTGTGTCTCCCTCTCGCTCTCTGCCCCTCCCCGACTCCTGCTCTGTCTCTCAAAAATAAATAAACATTTAAAAAAAGAAAGAAACTCAAATGCTTCAGGAAATCCAGTCCAGTTTTGGATGTTGGGAGTCAGAAGTGCAAATGCGTTTCTACTTCTCTGTCCATATTTCTTTTCCCCTCCCTGTAGCAACATGGATGCAGCTGGGAGTCAAGAGGTCACATCACAGTCTCTACTCTCCGAACAGCTTCCCGTGTTGGGACTAAGTCACTCCATCCCACTAAGCTGCAGTTTCCCCACCTGTAAGATGGGAACACGAACAACAGATCTCCCGCGCTGTGGTGGAGATGGGGGTGTGGGGTGATAAAACGCTGTTCGTGGGCAAAGCACACTTCCTAGTTCTCCTTCACTTCGTGGAGCATGCCGCATTGCCTGAAAAGAGCAGATTTTTCTTCCCTTTCCACCACTTCTCACTTTGAATGAAGGGTTGGGGCTTGAACAGGGTTACCCATTTTGCACAGGGTGCCACACCTATGTGCAAGGCCAGGCAGTCCCTCTGAATTCTCAGGGACAGTTAGATCACAGGAAATGCAACCGTGCCTGCAAGCGTTTGGTCACAGTTCACCTGCCTGCAGACCCACACTTTACTGGGGAGGGTGTGTGTATGTGACTTCCCAGACCATTCTGCCCATCCCCGATCTCCATAGGCCTTCCTAGAGGCCTTCCTTTGCACCCCCCAAGAAGCAAAACAACAGGATTGGCCTGCAGGGGCATGGGGAAGAGGGGTGCAGAGGAAGTTGAGCTAATATCTGAAATCCATAACAAAGAGCACTCGCCTTGTTAAAAAAAAAAAAAGTCCTAATTTTCAGTTGGTCATTGTCTCTTCTGAGCTCTGAAGGGAAGGAGCTTCTCTATCGAGATGACTCTTGGTGGAGCCCTGACAACACCTTTGGGGAAGCCTCACTGTGGTGTGCATGGAGATCCCACTCTGGGCGACAGCGCTGCTCGGCATGCTATCGGGACCTTCTCCTGACTTAGTGGCTAACATACAGAAGGAACAGAAACCTCCCACGCAGACTGCGGCACCCAAACAGAACATGCTTCTTTGGCAAGAAAGGCAAGGAAAGGTGAGCTGGGCAGAGACAATGAAGATGCCAGTCGCACACTTTTTGACTTTTACGTCTCTTATGATCCCCCTCAACTTTTTGAGCTGCCCCCCTCACCCTTCTGTACACACAGCCACAGTCGAAGGTGATTCTCCCCCTTCCCTAAAGACCCCAGGACATTCTCCCATGCTCTACTCTTTCCAGGAGGGCACTGAGGCCGCAGCTCACCCTGCCAGTCTGCAGAAATCCCCCTCCCCGCATCCCTGGGCACCTGAAAGGCCACGTAAGCCCAAGGACAACTGCTCTCTGTGGGGGGTAGCCGGCACCCACCCCTGGAGCACTCCTAAGGGTGGGGAGCCAAGGCATAGTGAGGCCTCTGAAGTTACCTGTAGTCACCCCCAACAGTGAGTTTTGACCTGAGTACAGGTCTGCCCAGTCATGTGCCCAGGGCACCACCTGGGTTCGAATGCCAGACCCAGTGGCATGACTCTATCCACGTATGGTTTTACTTACTTGTGAAAAAAGAGTTGGTGCAACGGGACAGGCTGGAAGCTATGGCAAAGCCCGGGTGAGTGTGAAGTGGGATGGTCTAGTCTGGGATGTAGAAATATCACCTGTCCCTGCCTGGGTCTGGGCTGGTGTCTTTACCAGGTCAGACCCTCTGCCTGGGTTTGCCTCCTTCAGCCAACACATCAGTGTCAGTGTCTCAAAGGAATATCTGCGAGGATCATGTGCCACATTTATGATCCCAGTTAATGTTTTAAGGCAGATTCCAGTGTTGGCTCCAGGGCAGGACTAGAGAAAAGGGATGAGTCCTCTCTGGACTCAGTTTCCCAGTCTACACAGCGTGCATGAGGCCCACGGAATTCTGCTCTTCATCTGGCAGGGGAGGAGGTGCCGCTCGGCCCCTGGGGTGCCTGGTGAGCACTGCCTGGAGCCAGGTGGTGGGCGCGGAGCCTTTGGACGGTGCCACCTTGTGCGGCTCCAGTGCCACATCTGTAGGCTCTCTCTGGACAAGGCCCTGGCTGCACTGGACCATGTGCCCTGCAGGTGGGCTTCCTCTCTGCCCTGGCCACCTTTCCACGGTTATTCTGGGCACGGCCGCCAACTCCCCCTTCCTACCCCTGGGAGAGGAAGCTGAAAGCCTCGGTCGTCCAGTGCTCTGGTCCCGAGGGCCGGTGTTGCCGCTCAGTTCTCCCACCCCTTCCTCTACGAAGCCCGTGCCACGGGCTTGCCCTCCAGGTCCCCCACCTCCTTCCCTCACCCGGTACAGGGCCGGTCCCTCAGGCCTCCCCGTGCTGCCTGCTCGGCGTTTTTGCGCTCTGTCCCCTGCGCCCCCGGCCCGTCCCGCGGCCACCCCTGGCGCGACGGCCGGCTTACCCGTGTTGGCGGCCCCGGAGCCGGCTGTGCTGCAGCACCAGCTGGTAGGGCGACTTGGCGGGGCCCGCCAGGGTGGCGGCGGGGCCCAGGGCCAGCGCCAGGGCGAGGGGCAGCAGCCGCACGAGGAGCGCCATGGAGCGAGAGGACCCGGACCTCGGGAAGTGAGAGCGCCGCCGCCGCGGGCCAGGTTAAGTAGGCGGCAGCGGGAGGGAGCGGCCGCGAGGGGCGGGGAAGCCGGGCGCCCCCGCCTCCGACCCGCCGCCCCCGCTGCGCGGCACCCCCGCAGCCCCAGGCCCGCGCTCCCCGCTGCGCCCTCCCCGGGGCCACGGGTCATCCGGCAGCGCAGCGGGCGTGGGGGCTGGCAGCGGGGACAGCGGGGCGGGCGGGGCGGTGGTGTGCTGGGTTCCTCACACGTCTCTGTCCTCCAGGCCCGCAGCTTGCCCAGCTCCGAGGTCCCTCCCTGGTCTGAGGCTACAAAACTCTGGGGGAGAGGGGTGACTGACGGGCACCGCTGATGCCCACCGCACTCCCATCACACTCGGCCTCTGCATTTCGGGAAGAGCACTCACCCCAGGGCTTGCTAACTGGCAGACAGATAAGGAGTAAACCTTATGACTGCCAGAAGCTAAAAATACACGGGGCAGGTTTTGTTAGACGCTAAGCTACCCTTGGAAACCCTGGAGAAGGGTGGGGTCCCTCGCCTTGGTACACACTCATTCTCTTTAAGTAAACGTCTCTGCAGCACCGCGCGCCAGATGGATGCTGTGAAGAGATAGAAGAAGGGGCAAGATTCCTGGCCCGGAGCAGCGCAGAGTGCCTAAGCAGACAGTCACATGGGAGGGAGCTAAGTATCCATCCAAACACCTATTAATCACCCACCAGTTACCTGGCACTGGTAGCCCTGGGGAGACAGAGACGTGCTAGCAAAGGAGATCGAGGCTCTTTCTGAAAAAGCTCACCGTTTGGAGATCTCTGAGCCAATACCGTGCCATGAAGAGTGGCAGCTGGGGCCTGGGGGGCCTGGAGGAGACCCCTGGCTCTATGGAAGTGACACCTGTTCCTCGGCCTGAGGGTGAAAAGGAGTTAGCCAGGCAACCACGGCATGCATTCAGGAACAGGGAGGTCAAGGAGAGAGGAAGCGGGATGACACGTCACAGGACCCAGACCCAAACTAAGAGTCGTGCAGGTGACGGAAAAGCAGGCAAGTGACATGATCAGTGTCAGGAACAGGCTGGGAGAGGCCCAGGCAAAACAGGGCGAGCCTGGGGTGGGAAGGTCAGGTGACTAGGAGGGGGACCATGTAAGAGCTGGACCAACAGTGGTGGAGGTGGGCATTCAGAGAGGCGGACAAACTCCAGGGGTGTGGAGGAGGTAACACACTCAGCAGGACTTGGACGCTGTACGTAAGAAGGGGAGAAGGAGGAGGCACAATGACTAAGGTGCTCTTGGCATGGGCATCTAGGCGGGTGGTGATAACCATTTTTAGAATAAGGGACACGGACGGGGTTGCAGGTTTGCCAGGAGAGGGTAAGTGGTTTTGGATCCTCTCAGGTTGATGTGCTTGTGACTCATCCAAGTGGAGGGTCCCACAGACAGCTGGATGTGGGATGTGGCTCTCTGGGGGGGCTGGGGTGTGGAGATTCCCACGTGGGCGTCACCCTGGGCCTGCATGAAGCTGAAGCTGCAGGAGTCCCTGAACTCTGGGGGAGGGCAGGCAAAGCAGCAGGTGGGTGACAGCAATGATGGGGAGGAGGCAGGGCACAGAGCAGTCACCAGGCAGGTGGTGCAGCTGACAGAGGGACAGGAGATGGGGAGTGTGGAGCTACACTGGGGAGGGGGCCCCGCAAGGAGGGGCTGTTAGCAGCACTACTGTATACATGACGGACTCAGCCTGCCGTGTTACAGAGAGCCCCTGGGGACCTGGTTGTGGGCAGCAGGATGGCTGAAGCCAGACTGCGGTGGTTGGAGTGATGACACGAGTATGGAGTAGAGAAGATTCTTCTCAAGAATCCTGTCTGGGAAGGGAAGGGGAGAGTCAGGACGGAGGTCAGGTGAAGACAAAATCAAGAGAGGCTTGTACATGTTAGAATGCTGATGGAAAGGAAGAAGAAAGAGAAGAAGGGGTCATCAGAGTGTGGGGTGCAAGGAGAGGAGGGGAGCAGAGCAGTTGAGGGCCTGGGGAAGGGGCAGGAAGAGCTATTGGGGGCCTGACGTGGGGGAACAGAGGGAGTCGAGAGGGGAGGACAGGTTGCAGGGAGATTTCAGGGTAGCCTTGACTAGACTTGGAAACCCCGTGGGCACTGGAGGGTAAGGGAGGGAGGGGGGTAGTCAGAGTTAACCAAGGCTTGAGGCTCGGACGACTGGATACATGATGAGCACCCCGGGAAGGGCACATTGAGGTGCCAGTGGGGAGTGAACCATGAGTCCAGGTGTGTCCACATCATGCCTTCTGGGTCCCCTGCATTTCCAGATGGAGAGGCCCAGTACAGACCTGCCCTCACAGGGCGGGGGGCCAGGGGAATCCTGAGGCCTGGAGATGCAGATCTGAGTCAGCACACCAGCAGGTGGTGGCCAAACCGTGGACTAGGTGAGCTCTCTGCAGCTCCTGCGTTGGAAAAGACAAGGAGGAAGAGCAAGGGGAAGGGAGGTGAGGAAGCAGTTCCGAGCTTGAGGAAGGATCCATCTGAGAGGCGGAGAAGCAGGCAGAGAAGAAACCCTGAAGGGAGGCCAATGGAGAGGAGGATTTCACAGAGCTACCACCACTGTCAACTGGGGCACAGAGTTCCAGCTGGATCCTATCACTAAGCGGCTTCTAGCCTCTGGCTGGCACTCAGGAAGCCAAAGACCAGAAGGCTATCGTTTCCGGGAAACCCCACTTGTGTCTTCTGCCCTGAAGACCAGGAGGTGATCTGGAGTGGTCCTGACATTGACCTTCCCTGATGCCCTCCTTGTCTCCTCCCCTCCCCACCTCCCCAGAAGGGAGGGTTGGGACATTCACTCTGCTGGCTATCTGTGGGGGCCAGGCTCAGTGCTGGGGACCTCTGCCACTTTGGGGAAAATATTCCCTTTGCCTATCTCTGTCCACATGAGGCTCATTCTACTCACTGGGGAGCATTATCAAATACACACTTCAGTCTGGAATAAATGCACTTTCCTGAAAACAAATTTCTGAGAGAGGAAAATGTCTCTCCTGCTGCCCTAGGTTCTGGGTTTGGGCCCCTAGGATTTAGCTCCACTTTATCTATGAGTTCTTTCCTCATCGTGGTGCTTATTATCATTTCTTTTTTCTTTCTTCTTCTTCTTCTTCTTTTTTTTCTTTCTGGAGCCTCTGGGAGAAAATCCAGAGAGCAGCATAGGAAGAACTATTTTGGTGATTTTCCCATCAAAAAATCCTATCTGCTGACTTTCTGCTCAGCCAGTGGTCAAGCAAAGAAAGAGGTATCTTTGGCAATGACCCCACTCACTGAGTCAAGATGGATGGCCTCTCAGATCACCAGCTGGGAAGGCTGCATTGGCTGGGCTGAGGTCTGAGCACACAGCAGCCTCCATGGATTGGCATCTGAGTATGAGCTGCTGTAAAATAACTCCATTGTAAATTTGGGGTGGCTTTGACAAGAAGGGTAGGGTAAGAAACGACAGGAAGTTTCTGGGAAGGAAAGGGAGGAAGCAGCCCTTGGCAATTTCGCTTGATGGTTCAGGTTTGCAGCTGGTTCACGTTTGTCTCCACGCAGGATCCACCATGTAGACAGCCAGTCTTGCCTGAGTAATGACACCAGTATAACAAAGCTGTTGAATACAGGCTCTGGAGGCAGATGGCATGAGTTCAAATCCCAGCTCCTTATAAGCTGTGTGGCCTTGGGCAAGCTGGTCAATTCCTCTGAGCTTCAACCGCTACTTATCTCATAGAGATGATCATCAAAACTACCCCATAGGACTTAGGGTAGATTATAATATAACTCAAGTCAAGTGGTCGATGCATATGAGTTGCTTACTTCTCCCCAGTAACTGTTTTATATAATAGAGGTCACTGATTAACAACTCTAGAAGCGATCATGTGAAAATGATCTTTTAATTAATTTCAAGCAGAACGTTTCTCTGTTTCAACATGACTGCTTGGCACAGGACATTAGGAAGCACTCAAAGAGATCCAAGCCCAGGCTTGAAATTTCCCCCGGGGCTGGAACATTAGCTGCATCGCAGTTTTAGGGAAGATGCATCTCGTGTGTAAGAGCCCGGGAGCCCTGCTTTCCCAGCCTAACTCTCCCTGTAGCAAGATTTACGGGCTTTGGAGCCAGTCAGGTAATGTTGCTGTAAAACTTCCCTCATCTGTAAAACTAACATTCGATGACTTGAGTTTTTCCATGAGCTCAGTAAGAGATTACAGTAATATTTCATTGACTGTTTAGATGTAAGTAAAAAATAAATCCCGTTCTTGCCCACCACTGCCCCCCTCGGAAACTTTACAGTTTTACAACACAGAGCGCCGTGATTGTAAACATGCTCTCCCACCAGAGACAGCTGCTTGGAGGGGTGTTTTTGGACCACAGGACAAGATGCAGCTGGAGAGAAAAGCAGGGGTCCCCCATCCCCGCTGACCTGGATCCAGCCAGGGCGAGCACAGCTCACTAAAAGACCGCTCACTTGGAAGGGATTTTCTTTTTCTTTCCACGTCAGACAAACTGAAGAGAAAGACCGGCTTGTTTGGAACAATAATTGCTAGGCTTTTTCAGGCACTTTATAAAAATGACTACTTTCACATTCTGTGGCTCATGTAAGATCACCAAAGACGGTTCAGTTTTTGAAAATAACCCTGTTGTGCTTGACGACGCGCCTTAAACATCACGACGAATTAGTGGTTCCAGCAAGTTCCCCACAAAGGAAACCGAGAGAAACTGGTTTGGGGGTCTGTGGGTGGGAGAACTGGTGTTCGCAGCTTGGTCCACTTCATACCTCCCTCTGGCCATCCTCCCCAGAGTTCCTGGTGATGTCTGTGCATCAGTGGGGTCAGATGACATGGCCAAAATAATTTCCAGAGGGCACTCGACCTAAAAAAGTTGCCGCCATGTAGCGAATTAGCTCTTCAGCACCCTAAGACTTGCTGGGGAGAAAGAAGGATGAGCTTTGGCATGAGATATCCAACTTAAAGGAACACATGAGTCACATGTGGGGGAAAGCTTCCATTCTTTGTACAACACACAGCATTTAGAACAGTACTTCACACAGCAATTCTCTATCCCCCTGACAAATGCAAGAAACAGCCCTGTCTACTAAAATTGAGGGGTTACTGCAGTGCCATTTGGGGAATTTGGATTTGGGTTGTCAAGGGCGTACCATAACCTTGCCCCTGAGCACGTGTGGAACACATGCAGAATCTTAGACACCCCACCCCCCGTCAGATACTGTATTTTAACAGATCACCAGGTCATTTGTGTGCATGTCAAAGTCTGAGAAACACAGGCCAGTGGCGTTTTAGGTTAAACGGGTAAAGCTCAGATGAGTTTAAACTACGATTCAATTCATGTAAAGCTTTTCAAGAAATACAGACATCGACAAAGAGAAAGACACCCGAAAATTTTTGCCAGCAACATGACGACGTTGGAAAGTGGTCAGCTGCTGCACTGAGGCCCAGCTGACTTTCTGAAAGTCGGTCAAGATACCTTGGTGACTGGCAGGTGGTTTGTCTTTTGTTTTGCTAAGTCCAGTTGTTAGATATTCAGTGTCTTCTCCACAATGAACAGGGAAAGGAAACTGTGTCTGGTCAGGGTCACCTTCAATTCTTCTTGCTTTTCAAAGCCTGCAAAGGGGGCCTGGGTGGTCCACAGGCTGGTAACAGCAAGCACTTAAACCTGCAGCGTCAGTCTCTACATCTGAAGGGGACAGAACCAACTGTCACAGCCCTAAAATGGCATGAGGTCCCCAGTGTTTACTTTCCTAAATGACTGGCTGTTGTCACAACTTCTCCAAACACTGGCTTTCTTAATCAGGGCTTGCCAAACGCTACTACTTGTTGGTTAGAACCCAACTTCATTTTCCAGGGAAATGGATTTTTCACACGAGAGTTGCATTGATTTGGCTCAGATAAAATCTCCTAGAAGAATCTGCAGGCACTTTTGAGGTTGCCTGACCTCAAATACTTTCGAGGAGTGATACCCACAGTAGGGAACTTGAGACACAAAGCTTACCCATGCCTTTTCTCTACTCCCCTCAAGTTTTCCTGCTTGGAGGGCAAAGGCCTCAAAAAAATAGACATCACCCAAAGGCAATGCATTCCAAACTCCAGCAAGCCCCAATGGCTGCTTTGTCCCACTCCTCTCCTTCGTCCGACTCCTCTTGGCTTCTATATTCCTGCCAAGGGCACCGCCCAGGGTTGGAAACCCCACAGCAACTTTTGCCTCTTCCCTCTTCTTGCCCCCCACGTGCAAACGGTCACCAAGACCCTCCAAGCATTCTTTCCACACCTCTCCAGATGTTTCTGCTCCCCCAGGTAGCACTCAAATACCCCACTGCCTCACTTCTCACCATCAGCAGTCCCCAGCCAGTCTCCTTGACACCCTACCCTCACTGCCACCATCCACCTTTCCCAACACTGCCTGCCTTATCTTCCCCAAATACCGCTTCTCTGGAAACACTGATCTCCTAGGACACGCCCAATGGCTTCTATTGTTTATGAGAGAAAATCCAGACTTCCCGGTCTGTTTTCTTTCATTTTAATGGACATTTTTTTTTTTCTGGTTAAAAAAAGAACGCATGCAGATTATACAGAGCTTGGAAAACACCGAAAAGGCTAGATCATAGAATAAAACTGATCACATCCATAATCCCTACACCCAAAGTTACTTTCCACGCATTGCCGTTCTTTTGCTGTGCCTGGCCGCTAAGGCTCCTATAGAATGCCTCCTTTTGATGGATCTAGCCTGCTCTCCCACGTATCTTGACATCAGCCTTGGCTCCTGTGGGGCAAGGCACACAGCACACAGCCCACACCCCACACAGCCCCACTTCTGCTTCCACTATGCAGAGCACTGGGCTCCTCCTGGTCTCCACTCATGTAAGAACAGCTTTGCTCCTGAGAAGCTGTGTGCCCTCAGGCAGATTCCGTAACCTTTCTGGGATGCTGTGTTATCATCTCGTCTTCGTTCCTTGGACTTCCCACTTGAGGGAGGCTCTCCTTTCCCATGTCAGCCCTTAGGCCTGCCATGACACTTAGCCCAAGTGTTTACACATGCTCTTCTTTTAGAACTTCAGAATAGCTCCGCATAGAGCCCAGTTAACAGCTACAGCCTCAGTGATTGACTGCTGTCTGTGTTTTGGAAGGCCCAGCCTAAATCCCTTCTGGTGCAACCCCCACCCATTGCAACGGATGGGTCTGGAGTAAGCGGAGACGGACACCACTTTAGCTGATGGTTCCTCCACGCAGCTAGGATTCTGATTTAAGTGGCCCTCAGAGTCAGGCAGAAACCAAGGGGCTTAAAAAAATGTTTGTCCTGGCTCCCCTCCCCACCTTCCCTCCCAACGTCACATCCTGATTTTGACTGCCCACCCCCCCACCGCGTGCTAAAATGCAGCGAAAGCCTCCACTTCCTCAGCCGCAAGCTGTGTGACCATCAGAAGAAGGGGGAAGAGGTTGCAGCCATCGAGAGATGTGGCTCTACAGCAGCCATCCTGAGAGCCATGTTGAAAGTGCCTAAGAAATGCTCTGATCCTGCCCCCACCCCGCCTCCCACAAAAGGCCTCAGGACATTTGAATCCATGGTACAGAAGGTGATTTGTGCAGGCCAGACAGCTTGAGAGATAACAGACACATCTTGCACACTTTGGAACATGCCCGTTCTCTAGATCAGCACCTTTACCCTGAAATGGAGGCAAAATTACTCCGCATTTCAGCGTTCTGTGATACACACGCTGACTTCTCTGGACCCGCCCCGCCCCTCACACAGCGGTCAGGCTGGGCCCAGAGCCCACCTGTCAGCACCAGCCGCCTCTCCGAGCCGGCTCCCTCCCACTCCCAGCCTTCCCCAGCATTTCCTCCTCAGCCTTCCACCCATGGGGCTCCTGACCTTTCACCAAGACTTGAGGGCCTAAATGCTGTGATGAGAGGAGCCACGGAAAGGGGCTTGGACTGCTGCTTCCCAAGACAGCAAAAGCAGGGTTTAGCCCGGGGATCTCCTAGATGAGGCTGTTTCTAGAAAGGCAGTGAGCTTCAGAGCGATGGGGAAGCCGAGAAAGGCACATAGGTGCACGCATGTGCACAGGCTATACTTGTACGTATGCGCACACACGGACTATTTACCCGTTTGCACACCACTCCTAGCTGACCAATGGCAGGTGCTATCTTAAGTACTTTCTGTGCATTAAGTCATTTCATCTTTAACATAATCCTATGGGGTGGGAATCGTTATTTTTTCTGTTTTACAGATGTTAGAAAGGCAAGGCTGGGAGAGGTGAAGGAGCTTGCCAGAGAAGTGATGAAGCTGTAAGCGGAAGAGTCAGCATTTGAGCCCAGACGGCCCACCAGGTCCTAGCAGCCGCACTGCCTACACCACTGTTGAATGCCCCTCGGCGGGCAGTGTAGTTGCACACTTTTCGAAAGCTCTAGAACTTTCTCTCGCTTGCACAGATGTTCACTGAGCAAACCCCTGCAAGTTCCCAGCAGACTTTCTGGCGAATGAGGCAGCTTCGGTGAGGAAAGTGGTGACACAGAGCCATTCCCTCCCACCCCAGAGAGGCAGAGGACTGAGCTGTGGAACCATCGTTTGTCTTCACCATGAAATCTGTGTTCCTTTGAGTGACTCAACTAGAATTATTTAGCACCCCTCAACAACCTTACCGTTAGGCCACTCCCAGCCTACAGAAAGAACCATCTGTATTTACTGCTTGGTGAATCTAGATGAGCCCGTGCCTCCCAGATACAGGGGAAGGGATTACCCACCTGCTCCCATAGCAGTGACTTGCTGCTCCTCCAGATTAGCCACTTGCAGGGTCCTCTGATGAAGTCTCCAGAATTTGCGTTGACCAAATAAAAATGCTACTCAGCTGGCATGGGCAAGAGGAGAATTTCTTTCTTGAATTTGGGGGAAGCACATCCCTGTCTTTTCCCCACGGCTTACTCAGACACCTGAGGGAGTTTGCAGCACTGACATTGGGCTCCCCATGGCCTGGGACCTCCCAAAGGGAACATTCCCACCTGCACCCAATTTACCATCAGGTAGCCTCTAGGCTCCCAGAGCTAACTTATGGTCTCAGCACATGTGGACTCTTAAACATACTGCAGCAAGCACTGGCAAGGCCTCGTCATTCCTCTTTAATTATCTAGACCCCTCTTTGCAGCCTCCCGTACTCCAGCAATGACCTCTGTCTGACTCTTTGGCTGGCAAGACAGATCGTTTTCTTTCCTAATACATTTCACACTGCGGATGGACTATGTATTCTGAGCCCTCATTTCTCTTAAAGCACCGTAAAAGTGTATAACATAAGAAGTGAAAGATAATTCTTTGGGGTGCCTGGCACAACCCCACACACAACACTTCGGTAAGTCTCATTTAAACAAAAACCCAAACTTTCCTTTTATTCCTCTTTAAATTACTGATCAAACATCAATTATCTGTCCTTGAGAATTCTTCAAATTAACGGCGCAGTCACTTAGATTAACATTTAATACAACAGAATCCCAGGACAACAAAAGAATTAAAATGACCCCCAGAGTCTGTAGAAAAGATGTGTCCGGATTATTTAGCACGTTTCTGAAGTCACAGTTGAACTGTAGTTTGAGTAAGTCCTATTTTTCTATGTCATTAAAAACAAAATGCTACTGCCGACGCATGGGTCAACCATCTCGCTCCACAAAGTGGTTCTGGACTGATTGTACAAACACTCACAGAAATCATGCTACGAGCTCAGCGACGGGCTGCCTGTGGCAGTTGCAGAAATGACTCAGTCATTCCCCATCCATGAGGCACTCAGTCTGGTGGGGGAGCCAGGCGTATATACAATGAAATAAGTGCTTAATATATGGCTCCATAGAAAGGAGCTCCAAAGGAAAGTACCCAACCACACGGGGCGAGGGGGGATGGTGGCTGGCTAGTCGGTCGAGGGTGAGAGGAGTGGAGGGGGTTTGGGATTCTTCCCAGAAGAGGTGATTCATCATCTGGTTGGGAGGGAAGCCAAGTCAGCAAGGTAGACTGCAACTCATCAAACCCCAAACCAGAGACAGAGTTAGTACCAGAGACAGACATACTGCTAGTCTGGGTTTCTGGTTCTCGTTAGCACCTTACAGTTTCTGAGACCTACAAGAGCCTGGAAGAGTTGCTTTTCTGTGCATCCATTCTTAATGGCCAAGGAAAATGCCTTCTTGATCATTCGATTTAAGACCATCCTTCTCCACCCTTCCATTGTATAGAAATCTAAATATCCTAACGTTTGAATTTGGGTCCTTTTCAAAAAGCCCATCTTCCATATAGCACTTTCCAAACTTTAGAACCAATAAGCACTCTGGAACAGGCCCCTAGGCCTTGTGGACTATTTCATCTTCAGGGCACTGTCAGCAGCTAACGGCACATGGCACTGGTGCGTGCAGACACAGGTCAGCCTCCACTGAAACATTTCAGTTACTTACAGTTTAAAGGAGGCAGGCGGGGGAGGTAACAAGTGTGTCCCTGTGTGTGTGTGTGTGTGTGTGTGTGTGTGCGCGCACGCGCACAAACAGCAGGCTCTATCTGCATGTCCAAATCCAATGAGCACAAATCCTAGCGTGCCCTAGAGACCTATGTGGCAGAGTCCTGCCAAGTTGGGGAGGAGCATGAAGCTCAAGGCAGAGCTTAGAAAGGCTTGGCTTGGTGATTAAAGTCCAACACACTATGCAACTTCAAAACATGTTTATTTAGATGTAAAGTTCATCCAAGACCCCATAAATAAGATCTTGGCCTGTTTTCGGAGCGTATTGTGACTGTCGTGGCCCCTTTTTAACTTCGGTTCCTGTAACTTACACTGGGGACCTGAGTTGATCACTCCAAACCAGCAAATTAATAAATAAAGCAGCAGAAAGGAACACTGCAGGGTCATGAGGCCCAGGCTTTCATGCCTCTTCTTTCTTCATAACTGTTTCCAGATGTGGGGATTGGCACAGTGCCAGCTCAGTGACAATAACTAATGAAAGTCCTTCCTCCCCAGCTAGCAGCAGGCGGCTACCGGTCCCGGCAGGATGGCCTGTTTGTGTTTTCATTTCAGAGGACTCACTTGGCTGGAAGCATGGCCCTTGTTGAGTGTGTGGCTGGCACAGGCCTTGGAGTTAACTGCAGCCAAACACAAGCACCACAGCGCAAGGTGTCTCCTGGAAAAGGCAGTTGTCCAAAATGACCTATTTGCAAGAGGAGTCCTAAGCGATGGAGGAAGACAGGGGCTGGATTTGGGCTCAAACATCCCGCCAGTAAGGAAATGGTACCTGTGGAGTCGGTAGCCTCGGACCCCATCCCTCCCATTGACAAATGCTTCCTCTAGAGCTGCAGAGAGGACAGTCAAGAAATTGTTTGTTCCTGACTTCACAGGGCTTACAACCCGAGGTGGGGCACACAGCCATGAAAGAAAACCCAAAGGAGTGACCAGGGCCAGGTGAGATTGGTCAGGAAAGACATCCTGGAAAACACACATGTTAAAGGTCTTGTAAAGGAAAGTTGGGACTACTTTTAGGAGCAAACAGAAGTGCTCTTAGAAAACGGCAGGCTCACTACTAGGCATATATATCCAAAGGATACGAGAGTGGTGATTCATAGGGGCACGTGTATACCAATGTTTAAAGCAGCACTATTAACACTAGCCAAATTATGGAAAGAGCCCAAATATCCAGTGACTGATGAATGGATAAAGATGTGGTGTATATGTGTGTGTGCATATGTGTGTGTGTGTGTGTGTGTGTGTGTGTGTGTGTGTATATAATGGAATACTACTCAGAAATGAAAAAGAATGCAATCTTGCCATTTGCAACAATGTAATATGCTAAGTGAAATAAGTCATTCAGAGAAAGACAGATATCTTATGTTCTTACTCGTATGTGGAATTTGAGAAACTTAACAGAAGACCATGGGGGAAGGGAAGAAAAAAAATAGTTAAAAATTGAGAGGGAGTCAAACCATGGGAGACTCTTAAGTACAGAGAACAAACTGAGGGTTGATGGGGGGGGTGGAGGGAAAATGGGTGATGGGCATCGAGGAGGCCACTTGTTGGGATGAGCACTGGGTGTTGCATGTAAGTGAAAAATCACGGGGAATCTAGTCCCAAAGCCCAGAACACACTGTATACTCCATATGTTAGCTAACTTGACACTTAATTATATTTAAAAAAAGAAAGAAAGAAAGAAAATGGCAGGCTCTAGTATGGTTCAAGTGGCCAAGTCTCCATGTGCAGGGAACTTCACCCTAGACCTCAGGCTTTGGTCAATGTACTGGTCAGGCCAACAGAGCCAAGTGTTGTCACATTCTGTTTTACTCTTTTTCTGATCTTTGGGAAAGTCTCCTTCTACTGATTTTTCTTTGTCAGCCAACCTGCTCATCACAACCACAGGGAAAATAAACTGAATTTTTTAAACTGGAAACACATAAATTAGTTTGACATAAATGTAGCCTTCGCTAGCAGACGGATAGGGAGTGTGTTTGCCTGTGTGGTGATATCACTGACCACTCTGGAGCCAACCGTAAGAATGAATTTCATTGTTTCTAGTACACAAGTAGCACTTACTTGTGGATTTCCAGGAAAATCTTGCAACTGGGAAGGCTCTGAAAAATCACAGAAAATCTTTGCTTTCATGCCTCAAAAGACATATCTGATCTCGGTTGGTGGATTTGCAGTGTCCAGATCTTGTTTCTTGTTTCATTTGCAGGAGTTAATTTTGCAGACTGGAACAGAAAGCCCCAGAAAGTATGGGGGAGAGAGAGTGTCCAGGGCCACTCCGGGGAAGCAACAAAGGCTAGTCTGTCTGCTGGTGACAGGATTTGACCTTCAGTCACACAGAGAGAGTATAAACAGACAATCCTGCTCTCCCTGCCCTGCTGCTGACTCTGTGCTCTTCTCTGATCTTGGGATGGAAAGGCAGACTGGGACAAGCCACACATTTCATCCACCCTATAGACCCAAAGCCCCAGCTCTGAGGCCACAGGGTCTGTATGCCCCTTGCAGGTGAAGTGTTCCCACATAATCCCGATTTTGATGTGTGAACAGATATTTCAGAGCATGGCTTCCTGGGGATGTGTGTCCTAGGGGCCAGCAGATGGGGTGCTATTAACCCATTTCCTGGCTAGAATGGGTTCTATGCAGTGCTCCAGGAGGTAAGAAATGAGCAAATATAGGGTGAATACAAAAGATGTAGAAAACTCCTTGTGTTTTGACCATCTGGGAGGGACAACAGAAGGCAAGAAATCAAGCTTAGGACTAGGAAATCTTCATCCATGGTCAAGTTTACTAAGTCCTATTCTCAAAGCTCAGTGGATCTTTTCTTACCTCCAGGCCTATGAACACATTGCTCCTGCTGTCTGACTTCTACTTGTCCATTTGATTTTAGTTTAGACACCACTTCCTTCCAGGAAGCCTTCCTTCCCTTCCTTGATGCCCCTTACGTGGGCTTGTGCTGGCCCCTCTTTTTCTACTATTTTGGCATCTGTCAGTGTTGCAATTGTCTGGTGACATCTAGACTGCAAGTTTGGTGAAGGCAAGGAAGTGCCTGCCTCATTCCCTCTCCCCGATTCCCAGCATTCATTCATTCACTGATTCATTGATCTGCTCGCAAAGACCTAGTGTGAGCCAGTCAAATGATCAACAAAAAGAGAGGTCATTGTGAGGCTTTATCACTCAGAGGGGGCATGCTGGAGGAAGTGCACTGTGATGTCTTCTTTGAGGAAATTTGGACAAGGAAGACAAGAGGATGCATAGCTGCCTCACACTACCACCCCCCACAGGGAATTTTATGCCATGGGAATGAAATCTGGGGATCATTAATCAGGTGGACGGGCGCTTACATTCAGGGAGCTCCTACCACACGCCAAGATGGCTTTCCAGATGCCAACCACGTTAATAATATCTGCCATTCATCCAGAACTGGCTACGGGCCAGGCTACTTCTTGGGCTCTCACATTTGCTCTTTCAGCAACCCTGCTGAGCAGAGATGCTTGTTCCATTTTTTGCAGACGAGGGGCTGACCCTCAGAAAAGTGGGACTGGGCCAAGACTGCATAGTCAGTGAGCCAAATTTTAAAGGCGATAGTTAAAGATCTTTACCATATGTTTAAATAACTGCCAAAGATGCCCAAGTATTGTACTTTGAACATGGACATCACATTGTATTTTTCTCAAAATGTTGGAACTATAGATTGAGTTCGTGAAATTTATAGAAAATGTCAACCCTTACCAGCCATGTGACTGTGGACAAGTTACTTAACCTCTTGTACATCAATATTCTGTATCAACTGGGAATAATAGTAGTACTTAATTATAAGGCCTTTGAGAGGATTAAATCACTGCATTTGTGTAAAGTGTTTGGAATAAGGACTGGTCCATACGGCTAAACAAATGTATGATCTAATTGCAGTCAGTCCTCATTGTCAACATTAAGCAAAGTTGACTTACTTCTGGTCAGAAAAGAATGATTTCATCTTTTAAATTCAAATAAACATATTGCTGTGGGCCCTCCTGAGAATCCCTTACAAGATATGATTCTAGCAGTGATAGAGAAGGCTCTGTGCTCACGAAGCCAAGGGCAACACCGTCAACTATTTCTTGCTTTGATCGCGAGAGCCTGCATTTTCTCGTTGCCCTCTGGTACGAATCGTGGGGACTTTTGCATCCGGCCACAGTGCCCCGTCCGTGGTAAGGCCTATGAGAGGGACATCTTCCCTCTGCCAAGGGTGAGGGAAGAGACTGGGAGGAAAGGTGAGGAGGAGTAGGCTGGTCAGCATGGAGGAGGGTGCCCTCCGGCGGATCTGTTGTGGGAGAGCCCAGCTGTGGAAGCTGAGGAAACGGATCCAGCAAAAGTTGCCCATGGTCGCTCAACCCCTGAAACGTCTTCCTCTTGCCCTAGGAGTATGTGTGCTTCAGTTTAGAGTTCCCATTTGTCCCTGAAGGACAGTGACCGCTAGTGAAAGAGGCTGCCCTCCCTCAGCAAGCTCCAGCATCCCAGGGCATACCAGATGGAAGAGGTCAAATGTTTTCCGTTTTTCCTCCCCAGCAAGGTTCAACTGCAGGCAGGTGCTCTGCGTGGCCGAGTCCTAAGGACCCTCTTGCTACTCCAAGAGTGGCCCGTGGACCAGGATCACTGGCATCACCGCAAGCTTCGAAAACAAGTCCCACCCCACTGAATCACAATGCAAACGATTCGTTCTTCACCTTGACAGCATCTTAGAATCAGTGACTATGGGCAGCTTTTCACAAATCCTAATGCCCGTGGCCTCACCTCAGACCACTTAAGCCCGAACTCAGGTTCTGTGCTCCCAGCCTCAGTTTTTAAGCTCCCAGGGCCCGCTGACAGTCACTGTCACAGACACGCCTGCAACAGCACTGCCAGACTCGGCTCCTCTCCCCTGGGCCACTGCGGCGACCCCCAGCCCTTACCCTCCCACACCAGACCCTCCACAACCTGGCCCTGATTACCCTTCTCAGCCTCTTCTCCAAACTCTCCTCCTTCCCCAGGCATGCCTCCAACTTCCCCATGTGCCCTCTTTTCATCTGTCTTCTACTCTGTTTCTTGTCCAAATCCTGACCATCTTTTGAAGTGCATCCTAAATATGCCTTCTCCACCTGATGCCCCCTGCCTGGTGGTGATCTCCCTGCAATGTTCTATCAGACTTTCACATGGCCCTTCATACTTTCTGCTTTGGATTCACATTGGATGCCCTCTCTCCCCATCCCACCTGGCCCCCTCAGGCTCAGAGCTGCCATGAGGGCAGAGTAAGGTCGGCTCATCCTTGTTCATCCTGGCTCTTGGCTCGGCACTCAGAGCTACTCGTGAAGAGCTGCACCCCTAGGCGGCGGGCAGGCCCAGGAAAACTCCACAGCCTGGAAATTTCAGGCAGAGCTGAGAGCCCTTCAGCACTGCAGACCATCTCCACCCCCACTGGGGACTATTTGGCATGGCAATTTGTTTCATTAAATTAAAGCTCTTTTAAAATTACTACTCTAAGGGGAGTGGGCAAAACCCACATTAGGCAAGTTGTTTTGGTCTCTGCAACATAAAAGCTGTCTGGAAAAAAAAGTTTTCTATCATTTGTAATAATGTTAATACAGAACTTCAAATGCGGGCCCCCTCCCTCCTAAATAATAGCCTTCCTCCTTGGTGGGATAAGATAGGTTCGCTACCACAGCCAGCAGAGATCTGACCACCAGCTTCAAAGGAAGCACTCTCCAATCTCTCCTTCCAGCTCTCTCTGGCAGCCTGAGCCTGGCCTTGGTTCAAACCCATAATAAATGTTTCTTTAATGCAGAGACTTGCATTAGCATTTAGGCTTGGACTCCTCCTCTGTTTTCCCTTCACGCTATGAAAAGCATTCAGAGATTTGCTCAGGCAGTGAACCAGATATTTAATGTCTAGAAACAGGATGCCGGGAGGAGGGCTCCACCCACCATCACTGCTCCACAGTGATGCTCCACAGCCTCTAAGCAGGGCAGACCTGTGTCTTCCTCCCCAGGGACCCGGGGCCCCAGCTGGTGCTCCTTTAGTGTTGGGAGGTCTTCTTCACCTTCACCTCCTGCCCTTACCAGGCACCCACCCACACCTTTTTTTAAATGGAGGGATAATTTACATATAACCTTGTATTAGTTTTATTTTTCCAACATAATGATTTGATGCATCTCGCAAAAATGATTACCCTAGTAAGTCTAGTCAACATCCATCACCATACATATATATAATTATTTTTTCTTGTGATGAGAACTTTTAAGATCTACTCTCTGAGCAACTTTCAAATTTGCCATTCAGTATTATTAACTATCGTCACCATGTTGTACATTACACCCTCGGGACTTTATGATGGGAAGTTTGTACCTTCCCACCCCCTTCACCCATTTTGTCCCCTGCCCCTGTCCCCTACCGCCCAGTCTGGCAACCACCAGTCTGTTCTCTCTTCTTTTGATTCCACGTATAAATGATATCAAACAGTAGTTTGTCTTTCTCTGTCTGACTTACTTCACTTTGCATACTGTTCTTAAGGGCCATCCATGTTCTCACAAACGGCAACAGTGCCTTCTTTCTTTCTGAATAGTATTCCATCCCGTGTGTGTGTGTGTGTGTGTGTGTGTGTGCACCTCCCCTTTCCTTTAGCCACTCATCCATCAGTGGCACCTGGGCTGCTTCCATATCTATCTGTTATATATTCCATATTTATTATAAATAATATCGTAATGAACACTGGGGTGTAGACATCTTTTTGACTTGGTGATTTGGTACCCACTTCTTCTATGGCCCTGCCAGCCTATCTATTAGACAGGGTTCTGATATGCATCCGTGTGGGTCACATTTGAAGTTCATTTTTCCTCTGAGATCAGAATTTATACTGACAAGGCTGTAGGTGTATGGCAAGATTTAGTAAAGAGCCGCAAATTTCTGCCTCCGTATCTTCTTAGCACCAAACCATAGGCCTCCAGAGAAATTTGAGAAGGTGTTCCTTCCTTAGTCACATCACTTAAGAGGGAGCATATTTAACAGAGATAGAAATCAGTCTGTCTCTCCATACCTCACCTGGACATGTGGTATTAAGGCAGCGCCCCCACGGGGTCCCCAGATTAGACCAGGGCAAATTTATATTACACATTTAGAGGATTTGCTCTAGTGTTAGGCTTGGGACGGGTTGCAAAAGCTGCTGGGAGGTGTCCTGAGATCTTTAGGAGCGCACAGCCATGCATTTGGCTGAGGGCAAGCACCGCAGAGAGGGGGAGGGGTGGGGAAAGGGACCTTTGAAAGCTGCTTCTACGTTGGGACTTCTTGAGGAGTGCAGTCGGCCTCATCCTGACTCAGGAGAAGCTGGCTGGGCTTTTGGGTAAGCGTGCAGATCTCCAGATCACTGTCCTACTTCCGCTCTACTGCAAGGGTCCACAGAAAGTGCAGGCCAGAGGGGGAAACAATCGAGCTTTCTGGGCCAAACACCAAGAGACTTGTTTGCACATGCCTGAACATTCATCTCGTCAGAGGTAATAGCACAGTCCTCGAAGATCTAAATTCGCAACTGCCCCTTGTTTCCAAAAAATCCTTACAAAAACGCCACCTCAAAGTCAAACAGCCCCTCAGAGATTTCTATTTCAGCTCCGAAATTTCTGATGAGAACAGCAGTTCTGCTACTTATCGGGAAAAGCATGTATCAGACACTTGTAGTAAGAAGAGGAAATGGCTTACCAAATATCAGCGTAAATTCTCCTGATTCCGTTTAATTACACAATACTCGACTTCCTCTTCCTCAGTGAACATGAACAAGCAATTGTCTGAAATTTTAAATGTACAAAACCAAAGTATTAGTAAATACTAACTAATAAATCCTAAAATTACATATGTGTGCTCTTCATGGGCAAAGACATGGGATTCCGGCTTTCCAGCCCCACCCTGTTCCCTGGAGATTCCAAGGAACCATTTTCCAAGTTCGATTCCTGACTTAACAAAACCACAGGCTGATAGCATTAACTGGTTAGCTTTTCAATCTTTGGCTGCAACCACCCAGGGTAAATTACTCCCTTATTAACACAGGGAGAATAATCATCAAGTAAAAGATCGTCTCTTGTTCTTCACCCATGATTTGTTTCAAATGCATCTATTCAGCCCACATCCAATTATTTTTCACATATGTGAACACTTAGACGTGGGAATACGTCTCTTGTTAGCTGTCATTGTGCACTGCATTTCAATAAAAAAAAGATTTAAAAGATCATCAAATAAAAATATTTAAAAGTTTAGAACAAATCCTCCTGTTGTATTCACAACTACTTTTTATCTCTTATCATAAGGTCAAGCAATAGTTCTGGCTGTTTTCCCAAACAGACATATTTTATGCGAGGCGTGAGTCACAGCAGCCTGGCTTTCCTGGTTAGGGACAGCCTCCTGGAGTGAAGAATAAAGTGGTTCTTAAGTTATTGGTGATGATGGACTGGGAACTAACTAGACATTTATCCAAGTGAAGAAATACAAAATAGGAAAGTGTTGCCTACCAATTTTAAATAAAAAAGAGCTAATGGTCTTAATATGAATGTGTCGACTGAGAAGTATAGAATCATGGCAGAGCCTGGACACAACAGACATTTGCGAGGAGTTAAATCATGAGTGAAATAATTTAAACTCTAGATTAAGATGTGGACTTTGTAAGTGTTTCAGGAAAAAAGAATTACTGTTTTTCCTCCATCTGTTTTCTGTGTAGTAAATTTTATGATGATGATTTCAATAGTGAAGTCCTTTCGTTCCTCAAGTAAAGCAAATACTATTTAACATACGTGGGATGAGACAAAAATGATTGATGTATCGGGTGCCTAGGTGGCTCAGGTGGTTAAGTGTCTGACTTCAGCTCATGTCACGATCTTGAGGTTCATGAGCTCAATCCCTGCATCAGGCTCCTGTGCTGACAGCTCAGAGCCTGGAGCCTGCTTTGGATTCTGTGTGTCTCTCTCTCTGCTCCTCCCCCACTCATGCTGTCTCTCTTTCTCAAAAAAAAAAAATAAATAAACATTAAAAAAATTTAAAATAAATGATTGACGTATTTATATCTAGAGCCTTTGCCCTTTGATGCCCCCATCTGGGAGAGCTTCTTTTCTGCCAGACCACTTAGTGGGACTTTTGTATTTTCAAACCAAGACATCAGGTCAAGGAAGACAGAACCAGGAAGGAAAGAGGAAGAAGCAGGAGGAAAAGGAGAAAACTGGGAAGTCTTCACTGATCTGACTCAGCACTGTGCAAAAGAAATATAACATGAGCAACATATGCCACTTAAAATTTCCTACTAGCCATACTAAAAAAGCAAAAGGAGGGGCACCTGGGTGGCTCAGTCAGTTGAGGGTCCCACTTCAGCTCAGGTCATGATCTTGTGGTTTGTGAGTTTGAGCCCCACATTGGACTCGCTGTTGTTGGCGCAGAGCCCGGTTTGGGTCCTATGTCTCCTTCTCTCTGCCCTCCCCCTGCTTGCTCTCTCTCTCTCTCTCTCAAAAAAAAAATGTAGGGGCGCCTGGGTGGCGCAGTCGGTTAAGCATCCGACTTCAGCCAGGTCACGATCTCGCGGTCCGTGAGTTCGAGCCCCGCGTCGGGCTCTGGGCTGATGGCTCGGAGCCTGGAGCCTGTTTCTGATTCTGTGTCTCCCTCTCTCTCTGCCCCTCCCCCGTTCATGCTCTGTCTCTCTCTGTCCCAAAAATAAATAAACGTTGAAAAAAAAAATTAAAAAAAAATGTATATATACATATATATATACATATATCCCATATATATACATATATATGTACATGTATATATATATTATATACATATATATGTACATGTATATATATATTATATACATATATATATTTTAGAAAAAGCAAGAAGAAACAGGTAAAGTTAATTTAATTACATATTTCATTTAACTCAATATATTAAAACATTATCATTTCAACTTGGAATGAATATAAAAAATCAGTCAGTTATTTTAAATTTCCTTTTTAAATTTCATATCAAGCCTTCAAAATACGGTGTGTTTTTTACACTTAGTGCACATCTCCTTTCAGATCAGCCGCACTTAAAGTGCTTAACAGCCAAACGTGGCTAGTGGCCACCATACTCTGGACAGCACAGATCTAGGTAATTAAATACTAAGAGGAAGAGTAGAAATGAAGAAGAAAGGCCACACGGGCTGTGGGGTTAGGTGTTTTGGCAAGGGCAAGAATTTTGTTTCTTTTTCTTTTTTTAGAGAGCACGAGCAGGGGAGAGGGGCAGAAGGTGGGGGGGGGGGGGAGAGAGAAAGAGAGAGAGAGAATCTTAAGCAGGCTTGACACTCAGTGAGGGGCCCAACAGGGGGCTCAATCCCACGACCCTTGGATCATGACCTGAGCTGAAATCAGGAGTCAGATGCCCGACTGACTGAGCCACCCAGGTGCCCAGGAAGGGTACGAATTTTGAAGAAATCTGTGCTGGAGAAGCTGTGAACTGTCAGGTAAAAATGTAGAGAATTGCTGTGAAGCATGTACTTAGATTCCCTTCAGAATTTTCAAAGAGTAAAGAATAAAAATACTTGAGCTATTTTGAAATTAATTTAGATAGATGGTCTGTGTTTCTTGAAACTGTGCCACTTGGTCCTGGCTTTATAAAGGTTTCCTAGCCAATCATACATGGAAGGGAGGTAAATGAAAAGATGCAGGTGGTTGAGGGCAGAGGTCAGAGCTATATTGTTATCTCCATCTGCACAAAGAAGGCCTGTCCCTTATCTGGCATGCGTCACAACCAACCCAGGAGGGCACAAAAATCAATCTGTTGCAAGAGAGAATATCAATTATAATAGCACATTGTGGTTGTGGAGAAATGGTCTCAAAACCCTCGAGGGAGAGAGGCATGGCCATGTGGTATAGATCCTGACATGTGGTGTAGTGTGGGGTGGTACAGCAGCAGGGGACAGGATAAAGGACGCCTGCCACCAACAGGCCATCTTCGGGGGTTACAGACTAAAAGGGCACCACAATCAGGACATGAACAGGAGAGATTGATGCTCAGGCCTTCACATGCACCTTGAGCCCAAGAGTCATAGTAGCCCAGAACTCTGAACTCATCCTGTGTCAGATGGGAGTAAAAGTCATCCCAAATCAGGGGCGCCTGGGTGGCTCAGTGGGTTAAGCATCTGACTTCCGCTCAGGTCACGATCTCACGGTTCGTAAGTTCAAGCCCTGTGTTGGGTTCTGTGCTGACAGCTGGGAGCCTGAAGCCTGCTTCATATTCTGTGTCTCCCTCTCTCTGCCCCTTCCTCACTTGCACTGGGTCTCTCTCTCTCTCTCTGTCTCAAAAATAAATAAACATTAAAAATTTTTTTTAAGTCATCCCAAATCAGCATGTCAGCATCATTCTGATGGCCATCTTGTGAGATCCAGTGAAAGAAATACCATGCTACCCTGGGAGAGTGAACTACTCATCAGACCATCATCCTGGAACTGGGGCCTGTCCACAGGGCCCCAGGATAACCCCACGGATGTGAGTTCTCAAGTTCCTCCCAGCCTATGATTGACACTGTAGGTGAAAGAGGAACCTAATGGAAGAAATGAGGACCAGAGCACCTATGAAGGGACTGATGGCTCCAGCCCCAGTAATTTCAAGGAAGTTACTCCAAAGCATGGGGCCCCCTGAGGCATGAGGTCCAGGACAGACACTCTACCTTGCAGGACTGAAGGCATCTGGGAGGAAGCTCTGCTAGAGTAAGAGAAAATAAAGTCAGTGCAAAGAGAGAAACAGAGTGACAGCTGACAGAGACAGTCCTGCTGTCCCTTCAAGTTCAAGCACAGTCACTATCAGTCTTGGCAGCCAACAAACTCCCTTTCTGACTTTAGCTGGTTCGTGTGGTGTCTCTCTCACTTACAGTTTAAAACAGCCCTGGTCAGTGGTGCCTGGGGGGCTCTGTCGGTTAAGCATCTGACTCTTGGTTTCAGCTTAGGTCATGATCTCATGTTTCGTGGGCTTGTGGGTTTGAGACCCCCGTCAGGCTCCATGCCTGCTTGGGATTCTGTCTCTTTCCTTTCTCTCTGCCCCTCCCTGGTTCTCTCACTCTCAAAATAAATAAATAAACTAAACACACAAACACACACAAAACCAAAGAGCCCTGGCCAGGGTGGAGTTGTTCAGTGCTTTCAAGCCCGGAGTTGTGGTTTCCGTCCTCCTGAGAGCCAGTCTCTCTCCTCTACAGGCCCAAACGTGCACCGGAAGGGCTAAGCAAGTGAGGAAAGAGCAGCAGAAAGTCACGTCCCTCCCTTAAAAGCAGCATGACAGTGGAAGGGTCATCCCCACAGAAGGATGAGACCCTGCTTTGATCACGAGGTCTTCTCAAAATGCCTCCATGAACAGATTTGTGCCACCCTCCCCCACCCAGCTTAGAGCACCTCGGTGGCTTCATGGCACAGGTAGACTAATCTGTGTGATCTGGCCTCAGCCCACCCGCTTCTTTATTCCCACGCCACCCACTCCCCACTTCCACTCTGCACACTTTTAGCCATCTGGATGACTTCTTCCTGTTTCTCTAGCATGCCACGTTTAGTTCTGCCCCAGGACCTTTGCACTAGCTGTCTCCTCCATCTGGAAGGCTCTTCCCTCTGTCTCCCTTCTTTTGTCCTCAGAACTCGCTTTAAAGGACACAGGTCTTTCCTGACCCTTATCACCCTCTATTCATTTTCATTCCTTTAACAACTGCTGCCATTTGATTTGTTGGTTGGTTGTTATCTGTCCCCTCATTAAATTCGAACTCCTTGCGGGTAGGAATCTTACTTGTCCTGTTCACTGCTGTATCCTCAGTATCTAAAAGAATACCTGGCATAGAGTAGATGCTCAGTAAATATTTATCCACTACAGAAACCAAACACACGCAGGCCGTGTGGGTGCCTTCTGGGGAAGGCTGTTCTCTCTGCTCTTTAGCGAAGTCTTGAGCTGACTTATTTATTCGGTGTAAGCAGTCGCTGCTGAGCACTGAGCATGCACTCTGCATAGGCTGCGTCTGAGGTGAGGAGTGGACATGGCGTGCAGACTGATGGAGAGACAGGCACACAGACGAATACAGGACAGTCTGGAAAATGCTGTGACCCAGCTGGGGAAGCAGAGAAGGCACGATCTTCTGCTGACCCTCAGGCAGCAAAGTCTGGGGCAGCCACAGAGAAAGATCCTTTGGGATGCGTGCGTTTCCCCCTCTTGCAACATTTCACAGATACTAATGATAACAACAGTTCTCCCCACTCTCCTCTCTCCTGCAAGTATGGGTGCATGTGACAGGCACCAGTATGAGCAGTTTGTCTCAGAAGAAGGGGAAACTCTAACACAACTACCAGGGAGCACTTTCGATGATCTCTCTATTGGGTTGCAGATCAACAGCCAGTTAGATAATTTATCCCCCGCACGAGGATTTTGCGTCAACCTGAGTACCTGGTTTTGGTGGTGTCTTATAATCTGCTAAATTAGCTCCCTGCCCTCCTATCCTGGTGGTGGACGGGGGTGGTGGGGTGAGGAGTTCTCACATGAGACACAGTGGAGGGAAGCAGGGCCTCCCGCTCAGGAGGACAGCCAGGCAGCAGTGTCCCCACGGGGAGGACAGTCCCTGAGGCCCCAGGTCTTTATCTCACCGACCCAAGGCAGGGCAGGGTTGGGGGAGTCATACCTAAGACCAGCCTCTTCAGACAGCAGCGTGCCAGGCTGCTGTCTCCATGGGTGCTGACTCACCTCTGCCTGCCAGACGCTCATGGAGAATATGGAATTCTGAACACAGGAAGAAACTCTACCTGGAGCAGAGGAGGATCCAGGCCAGGTCCCGAGGTCTCCGCACACCCTGATGTATCAGAAGTTACTCACTCGAGCCTTAGACCTCTTGTCTAAACTTGGCCTAACAAAAGGGTCATGGCTTATTGTCAGAAGGAAGCAACACCCAACTCCTTAGGGCTAAATTATGAATCAATTATAAAAGGGACAATGGACTTTTCCCTTTTAAAAAGGCTCTGACATCCATTTTCTGCTACACTGAACACATACATGCACACAGGCGGGATGATTCAAACAGACAAGACCTTTGTAAACTTCATGCTCATATCGTTTACAGGCCATTATGCGTAAGGAAATCTAGGAGACAAAGAGACAAGCAAGAGACATGGAGTTGAGCAGCCCTGGAGGTATGCAGGCACTCCCAGCATGGAGGCAGGACTCAGGGAGGGGTCTGTAGTTTCTGCTTCTTTGGCCTTTAGAGGTGATCCCTCAGTCCAAGGGCAGCCGATCCCTCCTTTCTACAGAATTCCCACTGAATCACAACAGCTGAGAAAGATGAAGAATGTTGGAGCTGGAGGCATACTGGAACTCTCTAGACCAATTCCCTCATTTGTAAACAAGGCAAGAGAGTTCCAGAAGGGAGCCCTGCCTTGTCCGAGGTCACACAGCAAGTCCATGCTGGAGGCAGGAAGGAGAAGCCAGAGTGCCCGAGTCCCAGCCTGCTGTACTCCCAGAGCACCCATCAAAATACACTGTCTGGGATTGTGGGTTATTTTCCACATGTACCTGTCTTAGCCCCTTAATGAGACTCTAATCTTTGTTGGCTGCTTCCAGTGCTTTATTCTTTGTGAGCCCAGATAGCTCCTTAATTAGAAGCTTCCTTAGAACTCAAGTTTTTAAATGATGCTTGGTTAATAGCTCCCTAACAAGCCCTTCCCAACTTCTCATGAAAATACCTAAGATTGGAAACATTGGAAACAGTAAAAACATCATTCAGTGAGTTAGGATCAATATTCAAACAAATGCCAGGCAATGAACTGGATTAAAAGTGCCACGTCAGGACCTCTCATTCCAAGAGCCAAGATCCCTAAAACCAGAACCACAGGGCTGACCTGTCCGAAATATCAGGACACCATCCAGAGTGCTGCATCCATGGGCACCCCTCTCTTCATGTCCTGGGAAACGGGGGTGGAGAATGAGGCTCCACAGCAGCCCAGGACGGGAGTCTTCACAGATATGACACGACAGTCACAGCTTGCAGATGGCACAGCCCCTAGGCAGGCGCACGAGGGCACTGTTCTTTCTACGTTCTCCATGTCTCCACTGCGTCAGAGAGCTATCCAGTGGGGCAGGAGAAGAAGGATTTCAGTTAACAGATACTCAGTAAATGCTACCTGATGGTCACTAGGAGCAAGACCGGGAAGTTGCACCACAATCTATGACTCAACTCCTGGAAAGGACTTTTGACAGACACCACCCCCAATGACGGGGGCAGCAATAAGCCCCCACGACCTCTCTTATGGAAAGTAATGGATCGAGATAGACTTCTCACTGCGGAGAAAGGCTGGAGGGGGAGAAGCAACAACACGAAAATAACATCTGAGGAAAAAGCACTCAGGTTTGCAATTTAGAGGTTTTTAATGCAATACCAGACAAAAACCTACCTCCCAACCCTGCATTAGGGGTGCAGGAAGCAGAGCTGAGACCATAGAACCATGAACGAGTAACATGGAGGACAAGCATGGAAATAGAAGAGAATGCAGAGAAGACAGGCAAAGTGATGGAAATAAAAAGGAAGAGGGGTGCCTGAGTGGCTCATCTGGTTGAGCGTCCAACTCTTGATTTTGGCTCAGGTCATGATCTCAGAGTTTGAGAGTTTGAGCCCTGAGTAGGGCTCCAGGCAGACAGAATGGGGAGCCTGCTTGAGATTCTCTCTCTCCCTCTCTCTCTCTGCTCCTACTCACTTTGTGCTCTCTCTCAGGAAAGGAATGAAGGAAAGGAAGGAAAGGAAGGAAGGAAGGAAGGAAAGAAAGAAAGAAAGAAAGAAAGAAAGAAAGAAACAGAAAATGAAAGGAAAGAAAGGGAAAGGAGGAAAGAAGGAAGGGAAGAAAGGAAAGGAAAGGAAAGGAAAGGAAAGGAAAGGAAAGGAAAGGTAAGGAAAGGAAAGGAAAGGAAAGAAGAGGAGAGGTTGTGTCCTCCTTGACTATCTCACCAAATTCAAGAATTATAGAATGTCTTAAGGAAGAAACTTGTACAACCAGAACCAAAGCAATGATGAAAGAATTAAAGACAACTTTATTTAGTATGCAATTTGAAGGGGCTCATCACATTCTAAGGAAAAATAAACTGAAAGAGGGCTGTGCAGAAAAGAGTTAATAAAGCAGACTGAAGCCGCTGCCCTTAGGAAGCCATGCTGGCTGGTGTCTGGGAACTTGGCTGGTAACTAGTTCCCTACACTGACAGAAAACTTCGCCTAACTGGAAAGAGTGGCTCACAGTGCCTGAACTGTTTTTACAAATGCTGGGGTATACGCTGACACCTGCTTTCCTTCTGGGAGTCTGGAATTTTGGTCCACGCTAGCTGGAGGGCCTATATGATCAGACGCCAATAAAAAAGTTGAGAATGGAGTCTCTAATGGGCTTCCCTGGGCAGACACATCACACATATGTTGTTCCGTTTTCCTTGCCAGGGGAAGAGTGAGCTCTCTGTGACCCCTAAGAGAAGGGAGAGAGGAAAAAGAAGCCTATATTCCGCCAGACTTGCTTGTGCCTTTCCCCTTATAAGCTAGCTGCATATTCCTATGACTTTGCTATAATATATCTTAGCCACAAGGATACTTCAGGCGGAGTTCTGGGAGTCATTTTGGTGAATTTCCAAACCTAGTGATGGATGGCCTTCAGGACCCATCACACAGGGGCTTCATTTAAAACACATTCTAGCAAAATATTTGAATATTAAGAATAATTTACTTTTACATTATAGGCATCAAGGAAGAAAAAACAACTTCTTATAAAGAACATAAAATATTGATTGGTCTCAGACTTCTTTTACCACTCTCTGTGGAGCAGCCTTCAGAGGGTTCTGGAGGGAAAAAGTGGGGACCCCATCATTTTGCAGTCTTCGGAGCAAGGGCAATAGACATTCCTGGACGCGTAAGCTTGCAAAACAGACTTAGTCTGGTGGCTGAGATCATGAACTCCAAGAATGTGAGAATGGGGGGTTGTGGATATGCACTTCTTCTTTTCTGGAGATCCCAAACTCAAAATCCAGTTGGGTTGCTTTGGTGGAGAGTTCTGCCACTTTACCTCATCTCTTCACTTATTTTCCTCAGCTGTTTTTCAGCTTGAGCAGTTTTGCTGAGGCTAAGAAATGGATTTTTTGGTGCTGTATCTCTCGCTTCACATCTAGGAAGAATCTTTTGCCATGGTTGATGGCCACGGAAACTATCGGGTAGTATACTTCTATTCTTAATGATTGCTGAACTTGATGGCCAGGAATAGGCCTCAATTTATGAGACTTACTGTACTGAGGATTGTTGTGCTGGGGAGGAAACCAAGCCACATGGGCACTCCAGAGGAAAGAAGGAGGGGATCAGTGAGTGATGTCTGTCTTGGGGAATCCAATGGAACATGGCAGTAAATGTGTCATTCATTTGTTATCTCTGATTATATACTCAGGATACTGCGATTTAAAAAAATTAATAAACCAAAAAATCTTAATTTTGTCCATGAAAGAATAGTTGGTCTCACAGTGTAAGAAAAAAGAGCATTTACATTTCAAGAAGCTAGAGCAATAGTTTTGGGGAAAAAATTCTCCCATTAAATGACTTGGGTCATTTTGTGTGTGTGTGTGTGTGTGTGTGTGTGCGCACATGCATGTGCATCTGCATGTTTTAACATATTTGGAAAGTTAATAAACCACTCAGATACAATGATTATCTGTCATCAAACCCTTCTTAAAACAGTTTTTGATTTGGACCTCGGTTTCCTGGTTAACTATGTTTTCAAAAGCAATTATGTAGTAGATCTCAACTGTATAAAAGTAACCCGTATGACAAACTCATTGCAAACTGACCAAAGTGTTAATCAAAGTTACCTCTGGAGGGTGGACTTCCGAAGGATTTTTAATTTTCTTCTCGTCTTTATCCTGGCTAATTCTCTCTGCTTCTGCTTGCCATGAGACCCATTCTCCACGTCTCTCGACCTTGGCCTGTGAACTTGGATCTGTAACCTCTATAGGACACAGTGCCCAGGCTCTCTGCTCTGGCTTCTGGTTGGGTTTTGCCAATGAGCGTGTCTGGAATATATTAAAGGAAGGAAGAAAAGAGAGGCCAAGGAAATGTAACGTTAGAGTAACACTGGCATTCAGTGGTATTTCTCAACAGTATGGTAGATCACTCATGTAGATATTTTACTGCTTCTTCCTGTCTTTTGGATACCTTTCCCCATGTATATAAGTAAATGAGGCCATTTATAAAGGTTTTGCAAGTTGGAATCCACCCCATACTTGTTGACCTATAAGATTTCTATTCCTTTCCATGGAGAAGAAATTGAGAAGGCATGGAGGCATCTGGATTGGGGACTTGAGGCTGGGATCAGGATGGCACTCCTTGCTTCTGAGCTCTGTGGCAGAATATAGATGATATCTTAACTCTGAACATGTAGAAACTGGGTGCAGTTCTATGCTAAAAAGTGCTTCAAGTCATAAAATGTTAGCTTTATAATGATTATGAAGAAAATTAAGCAACACTTTCTGATATTTAAAGAAAATACATATGAATTCCATTCATAAGGTAAGAAATGGTGATATCTTCCTTAGGAGTTTGACAAATCACACCAAAAAATAAACACATAAACATTTCTTTCTCCTGTAGTTGTGTGATAAGATAAAACAACATAACTGTGTCAGTCTACATCTCCGTTTCAGGATCGATGTGTTATTGGGTTGTGTTTTCCTGGGTAATTAGCTGGTACGGTTTCATTTCACTCTCTTCTATCACTGAGTCACCCACTCTGACATCTCAGTGCTTTAGTTCATGTTGTAGCAAGTTTAATTTTAAGCAACAGGATAAAATCCACATTCAACATGAATGTTTATGTCATATTGCTGAGGAGACAGAAGGAAGTTTAAAAAAAAAAAGTAAAGGAAGCAGGCACAAAGAAAAAGATCAATAAATCAGCTGCATAACATTTTCAAGCCTCTAACGAAAATGCAAAAACATCCTAAGGTAAACCGAATTGAATTTTATCTTAGGATAAAACTGACTAAAAGCAAGACAAACTGAGATACCTATTTGCAATCCAGAAAGCAGAGGATTAATATCCTTAATCTAATAAGTTTCTGCAAGTCAATCTAAAAATGAATCACACACACAGTAGAAAACTAGGTAAGGAGCATAAGCAGTAAATTTACAAAAGAATAAATTAAAATTGACAATGAATAAATAAGAAAGTTCATTGCTTGATCACTAAAAAAATAACTTAAAAGTTTAAAAGTTAGATATAAATTTTTTAAAATGCTGGGGCGCCTGGGTGGCTCTTGGTTTTAGCTCAGGTTATGATCTCATGGTTCATGAGTTTGAGCCCCGCGTTGGGCTCCATGCTGACAGCAGAGAGCCTGACTGGGATTTCTCTCTCCCTCTTTCTCTGCCCCTTCCTGGCTTGCTTTTCTCTCCTCTCTCAAAAATTAATTAATTAATTAAACAAACAAACATTAAAAAAATAATAAAATAAAAATGCTTGCCAGTTTGATAGAAGATTATAATACCGAATGTTGCAGGTATAATTTTTCTTAAAGGTGATTTGCCAGTCTTTCAAAATTCTTTCAGGTGTGTGTGTCCATTCACACAGAATTCCACTACCATCAAATCATGGGAGATGGGCTTAAAAAATCTGTACTGAGTGATCATCTCAGGATCACAACGGCAAAATCTGGAACAATCCAAAACCAGGGAAGTGGCTACAAAGGTTAAGATAAGTCTGTGCAGCGGGATATAGGCAACTGTAAAACCCATGTGTAGAGGGCTATCAAAAGAATGAGAAATTAGCCCCAATTTGTTGTTCAGTGAAAAACTGGACACACATTAGTCTGTATCCCACACAGATGTGTATCGTGAGGTGGTTTGGAGCTGTGGAATCTGCAGAGCCCAGCCTGCTACTGAATCCTGGCCCCACCATCGCCTTGGGAAGTCCTGGGCAGATTTCCTGCCCCTTCTAAACTGCAGCGCCTTCATTTGTAAAAATGGTGGTAATAAAAGTGTTGACGTAACAGGGCTGTACTATATGCAGCCTGAGAGCATCCAGGCAAAGTACTTAGAACGATGCCTAAATCAGAAGTGTATAATTAGGTCATTAATGTCTTTAAAAACAATGCTGAAAAACATTCACAGAAAATAGACTGGCAGAACACATACTAACCCGTGGTAGTGGGACTGTCACGAGTTTTCGCTTCTTTTTACTCTTCTGGGTTTTGTGCATCAAATGCAGATTACATTTATAATGTTAAAACACACATACAATAAATACGTCTTTTTCAAGAGGTTACCAGGAGTCTTGAGGAAACAGCTGAAAGCCATCTTTCTAGGAAGAAAAGAAAGAAGAAATGGTCAGATGAGGGGGAACCACCCCCACACTCTAGGAAAGCAGATCCCAGCCTCTGGGGCCACTCCCCAGCCTGCCAGGCAGCAGGCCCGGGGTCACCGCTGCGGCCGCTCTGGGGGCAGTCTGCACACTGGCCCATTGTGTTCCATGGCGGCACCGCGGTCAATGAGAAGCAGATGGCCCAGACGCCCTCGCACGCTGTGCTTCCCCTCCTCACACACCTCCGATGTGGGCCGGCTTTGAGCCCCCCCGCAAGGCAATCTGCTTTTCATTTTATAGGCAGAGAAAAGCTGCAGAGGAAGGAGGGCGGGAGGCCATAGTTTTGAAAGTGTCAGGGGAGTTGATGTAACAATGATTCAATTCTCTCCTATTCTGAAAGGCAAGGCCGTCCAACCTCCCTGGGTGCCTGCCTTGGCTGAGCTGTAAACTCAAAGCCCATCTTGCACTGCCTCAGGCGGAAGCAAGTCGACCCCTGAACCCATGGTCTGGACCCCGCGGCTCTAGGCTCTTAGGACCAGCAAGGGAAGAATTCAAACTGGGGCTTCTTCAGTTTGCATTGTGTACAGGAGCTAGGAAGGAAGGTGAAGGGGCCAGTGGGTAGCAGGCCTTGCACCCTGCAGTGAAGGGAATCATTATAAGCACTGGCAACAAACAACCATCCTGCACGTGGGGCTCTTCCTTCCCCTTGCCTTGAGGCACCATGCTTTCCTGGGTAGGGGCATGGGCTCTGGAACCAGCTGTCCTATCCAGGATTTCATCCCAGCTCTCTGCTTACTTGCTGCATTACGTTAGGCCAGCTACCTAAACGCCATGAGCCTCGATTTCCTCATCAGACAGATGGGCATGAGACTTCTGTTACCACATAGGAAATATCATGCAGGAGATAAACCATAGCAGGTGTCTACAGAGTAATTGGCACACTATAAGTGTTTGTTAATGACTGGCTATCATTGTTATAATTGCCATATTCTCGCTGTTTTATTTCCCTCCTCTTTACACCACAGCATAACTGACACCACGGCATGCTCTTGTGCCTTATTTCTTCCCATAGCAGCAACTATTTTCAGTCTTTACTTGAGGCTGGTCCCTGCCTATGTGCCCCACATGGATCTCCACCTGCAGTCACCAATGATTTATGCTGTCTTTGGGAGGAGTCCAGATTGTTGTATATGATCACTGTGTGACAGTCCAATAAGGCCCTGTGTTTCCCCCCATCAGGCAGTTGTGTAGCAGGGACAACAGTCTTGAGAGCCAGATGGAGGCTTGTAGATAGTCCCAGTAGAGAGGCATCTCCTGAAGCCCTAAGATATGAGGGAGCAGAAGAAAGCCCTTAGTGGAGGGTTGCAAAGGCAGGTCTACGAAGAAAAGGAGGAAACAGTCCTCAGAGGAAGGGAAGCAAACAAGGAGCATTTGACAAGACGTCAGAGAAGGGACAGACCTTCAAAATGCTCAGGAAAGAGAAACAGTTCAGTGGCAGAAAAGAGAGATCTAAGAGAGAGACATAGTCAACACGCAAGTCTGTAAACACAAGAATCATAAAGTCGTCAACATGATGGACAAATTACAGGTGTAGGAAAAGAAAAGAGCCAGGGTCTGTGTAGACTGCACGGTAATTGAGATTTTCAGAAAGTGGGGACAGGGAAACTGCATCAAGCACATCCAAATCAGGAGAGGGTGCACCTGCCTGGCTGCTTTCCCCAAATGTGCTAATTACACGTATTTGTTCTCAAACAAAAATAGCTTATTTGTCATAATGGCCAAGGTCCCAGGGTGTGAGAAAGCATCTTCTCAGTGAGCAGGTGGGTAGTCCTGCTTGAATGACAGAAAGAAAATACAAGACGACACAGCAACACCATCACTTTTCATGAAGGTTTTTGGATTGGGTCCTATAGCTATATCTCACAGAAGAAAATGGATCAGGCTAAGGTGAGAAGTTCCATAGACAACAACCTAAATGTCCATCAATAGATGATAAGGAAATGTGGATAAGGAAAATGTGCTATAGTCAGATACAATGGAACATTATTCAGCCATAAAAAACAGTGAAATCTTGCCATGTGCAACATGGATAAAACTTGAGGGCAATACACTAAGTGAAATAAGATAGAGAAAGGCAAATACTGTACAATTGCTCTTACACGTGGAATCTTCACAGAAACAAAAAACAAAACCAAGTTCATAGATACACAAAATAGACTGGTGGTTGCCAGAGACAGGGGGCCTACAGGGTATACAAAATGGGTGAAGCACATTAAAAGCCGTAAACTCCCGGGGCTCCTGAGTGGCTCACTCAGTTAAGCCTCTGACTTCAGCTCAGGTCATGATCTCGCAGTTCATGGGTTCAAGCCCTGTGTCAAGCTCTATGCTGACAGCTCAGAGCCTGGAACCTGCTTTGGATTCTGTCTCCCTCTCTTCTGCGCCCCCCCCCCCCGTTCATACTCTGTCTCTGTCTCTCTCAAAAATAAATAAACATTTAAAAAATCTATAAACTCCCAGTTATAAAATAAATAAGTCATGGGGATGTCATATACAGCATGCCAACTACAGTTAATACCACACCGCACATTTGAAAGTTGCTAAGAGAATAGATCTTAAAATTTCTCATCACGAGAAAAAAATTGATAACCATGTATGGTGACACATATGGTCATAAAATTATGCAAGTATTGAATCATTATGTTGTAATGAAACTAATATTGTGGGTTAATTAGGCTTCAATTAAAAGAGAGAGAAGGTGGCAGCAAGATTAACATTGATACTGTCCTTTGTATCAGCCAGGGATAGGCTAGGTTATGCTGCAGTAACAAACAACCCCAAATCTCAGGATCTTTAAACAACAAAGGTTTATTTTTTGTTTATGCCACAGTCCAAGGTGGGTTGGCTGGGGCTTTGCTCTGCATACCCTCACCTAGGGACCCAGGCTAAAGGAGCAGCCACTGTCTCAAATCTTATTACTCACTGTGGCAGAGGAAAAAATAGCGACACAAAACACACACACTGGCTCTGAAAACTCCCACTCAGAATTATAGACATCACACCTGCTCACATTCCATTGGCCAAAGTAAGCAGTCCTACCATGTGCTGCTCAGAAGGAGAGGAAAGGGTGTATGTGTGGACAGCCCTAACAACTACACCAACCACCCATTCCACAACGTACCCACCTGTTGTCACTTGGCTGTCCTCTCCCTCAGCACACACCCTTATCAATGACAGTCAGCCATCTTTGCCCAGCAGGTCACCACAATCTTTCAGTCACATTTTGGAGAAGAGGATTGGTAACAGAGCTTCCACCTTGAGTCCATAATCATAAAGGAAGGGAAAACACAGAGCAGAACCTCTGAGAGGACCTAGCCAACAACTCCTCGCTTACAGGTAAAGGAAACGGGGAGTCAAAAGAGAAACCAAACCACGTGTGGTAGGCAGAATTCGAAGATGGCTCCCAGCCACCCACTCCTTGGTGTACATCCTGCCTGATCTCCTCCCCTTCAGCATGAGTGGGATCTATAAGTATGATATCACTCCAATGATTACGTTACTTTACATGGCAAAAAGGGGTTCTACAGATGTAATTGAGATCCCTAGAGTCAACCAAAAGGGAGGTTATCCTGGGTGAAGCTGACTTAATCTGGAATGCCCTTAAAAGAGATAAAGTGACAGTAGGCTCTCTCCTGTTGGTCTGGAAGAAAGCAAACAGCCATGTTGTGAATGGCCTATGGAGGGGGCCACCTGGCTGGAATCTGAGGGCAGCCCCTAGATCAGCAAGGAAGTGGGGACCTCAATCCTACAAGTGCAGGACTCGAACTGTGTCAACACCCTGAATAAACTTGGAAGAGGATCCTGAGCTCCAAATGAGAACACAGCCTCAGCCAACACCTTGATTTTAGCCTGATGAGACCATGAGCTGAGAACTCTACTTAACCTATGTCCCAACTACTGATTCAGAAAACCATGCGATTAAAACAAAACAAAACAAAACAAAACAAAACAAAACAAAACAAAATGTGTTGTTTCAGCCACTGATTTTGAAGTAATTGTTATGCACCAACAGAAAACTAATACACCATGACAGAGGTATGTTGAGCGACTTCCCGCCCCCATTGTGTCTCGGCCCCACTCTATGACCAGGCATGTTTTGCAGCTGGGGAGGCCACCCTTGAAGCTGGCAAGAAAATGAGCTCAAATGAACACCTACTGTTTGTTATCTCTATTCTTGCATTCTTTGCTCCATTCAAGCTAATCTGCCCACGAATGATGGGAATCTTTCAAAAATACAGCTTTTGCCCTTCCCTGCTCAAAACCTACAGCACCCCCATTCTTTTTGCCTGGGACATCAATTCTGAGCTTCTAATCCCAGTGTTCAAGGCCTTCCAGCCCTTTCTCTTCCTCTCACTGAACACAACTTCTCTATTCCAGGTCTGATAGAATCCGCATGGCCCTTCCCGCCTGCCAGGATTGCTCCCTCCTGTGTTCCACTCCTGTCTACTCCCAGGAGCACTTCCCCTGCCCCTTGCTCCTTAGTCCCCATTCACTTGATGGAGCTTTAACATACCACCCCCCCCCCCGATAAAATAACAGTGACTCCCTCCCACTGTACTCCCTCACTCTCTGACTATTCTATCACACCTGGTACAACTGTTAAGCATCCCTGCAGTTGATTACAACCAATAATACACCTCCACAAATATCGCATCATTTAAACCTCTTCCTGCCAAGATTTCAAGCTCTCTAAGGGCAACAGCCATGGTTACTCCAGGTGCTACATCCAGAATCAGAAAAGGCATTTGTAGTCATAATACCCCCTACACTGGACACACAGGTAAAGAGATGAACCAATCGTGTGATTTCCATACAATGGAATACTGCTCAGCTAAAGCAAGGATAAGTTACTAATAACATGCTATCATATGGATGAATCTCAAAGACATTATGCTGACCATAAGACAGGAAAGTAAACATACTGTATGATTTATGTGTATAAAACTCTAGAAAACGCAAAACTAATCTGTACTGACAGAAAGTAGATATGTAGCTGCCTGGGGCTAGGGGTCAGGGGGATGACTGCCAAGGGGCACAAAGAACCATGTGGGGTGATGGAAATGTTCTGTATTTTGATTGTGGTGCTGGCTACAGGGAAGTATACATTTGTCAAAAGTCATCCAATTGTATTTTTAAAATGGATGTATCTTGGGGGGCGCCTGGGTGACTCAGTTGGTTGAGCCTCTGACTTCGGCTTTGGTCATGATCTCATGGTGTGTGAATTTGAGCCCCGCATCAGGGTCACTGCTGTCAGTGCAGATCCTCTGTCCTCCTCTCTCTCTGTCCCTCTCCTGCTCACGCTCTCTATCTCAAAAATCAATAAAACATTTAAAAGATAAAATGGATGCATTTTATGATATGTAAATCATGCCTCAAGACTGACTTAAAAAGAGAAAATCTTTGTATATTCGTAATCAACTAAGACTTTGTTGGCAACGTCATAGGCCATACCATTCTGAAATGGAGACGTGCACATGCTTTGTAAAGGGTGAGCCCAGGAAAATGCCTGCGGACTCATGTTGGAGGCAGCCAGCCCCTAGAACGCTGATAGTGCCATCTCTCCCAGACAGATGAGCTCCTAGGCTGAGACCAAAATGTGGCTTATAAGGTGAACTAACCGACTTAAAACAGTGTCCGCTCAGCAACAAAAGCCCAGAAAAAGGAGAGAGAGGAAAACAAAGAGGGGCCAGGTGTTCTGAAAGAGAAGCCCGGATTTGGAGGTTCAAAGATGGTCTGGCCACCCCCAAGCTTACCCCATGCCATGCAGCGGGTAAGCCATGCAGAGGCCTCACCATGGCTCAGAGGGAAGAGCTTTCAGGACATACCATGTTGCTCTGAATCCACACGTCCCGGCCACCAGCCTGATTACAGTCTGAACAGGGGGCATGGGGTTTCCCACCAACGAAAGGCATCCTCACCAGGATCAAGGGTCAGAGGGCCATTGCCCAGGTCCTGCTGCCTGGTGCGGCCTGTGGCTAGCCAGCCACTACCCCACTTCCCACTGTCACCAGGATACTGCCCACGAGATGAGGTTCAGCAAAGGCAGTGGCTGGAAAGCAAGGAGACGGCAGCAGGGTTCTAGACATGGAGAGAACCAGGTAAAAAGAAAACATCCCCATCTTTGGAAGCAAAGAGCTCACACCTGAGCAACTAGCACCCCTAACTGTAGAGAGGCAGAAACCAAGTCCTGGGGTTAAAACAGAGAGCACTTACACATGGGCTGGTGGCTTGTGAGAAGTGGAGAGTCTCAGGAGGTCGTGGGCACTGGGAAGAGGAAGAAGGCCGTGAGCTGAGCAGTGGTTAGTGGCAGCAGCAGAGACTAAAAGAGGAAGAGTGGGTGCTGATGAGGAAAGACAAGTGCAAAGTGGCTTTAGGGTCTAGTAGGATCACGGGGCCTGTTTATACAAATGGCTATCAGATGGCCCCTCTACCTGACCAAACTCCAAATGCTCCTCTTCTCCCCCTGAACATGATCAACAGCACCACCTTGAATCCGGGCCCCCAACCCCACACTCATCGGCGTGGCCCTGACCCACTTAACCCAGCAGTCTGGACTCTGCCCACCCCTCCCTGGGGAGACTGCTAGAATCACCTCTGGCCACCCCATTTGCTGAATTGTGCCAATAGGTGCTTAGTCACAGACAAGAGAACCAACATGTATTAAGTATTTCTTATCCTAGACATTTTAATTACAATTCTCATAACAACCCTGGGAGGAAGGAAGTCCTAGGTCCACTTTGCTGACGAAGAACCTGGGGCCCAGAGGGTTTGGCTAATTTGCCCAAATCTAAACAGCTGGTGAGGGCCCCCTGCCATGATTCAAACCTCTTCCCTCTCCACTCTCCTGATCTAAGGCAGATGCAAACACAATTCCATTCAATGCATTTCCCTGATTGAAATCCTTCAGTGACGCCCCATTGCCTACAGCTGGTGTTTCTAAAAGTATTTTCGTGGTTATAGACTATTTTCTCCAAAACCCATTTACACAGAACACTAACCTATCACACACATGGGAGCAGGTGTGAGGGGGGTGAGGCCCGCATGCCCGGTCTGCTTTCCCAGTGACCTCTCCACTCCAAGCCTCAATCTCCTGTCAGTCTGTTAAAGACGAAACTCTTTGATTGGACCCCTGGCCTCTTCCTGAACTTCCTATTTTAATGAATGGTCAGACCATCCATGCAGGAACCTGAGTGCCACCCTTCTTTCCATCTTCTCGTTCTCTCACCTTCCATACATGATCAGAAAGCCCACTTGGTTGGCCTTCCACATCTCCCTTGAACTAGCCTCCTGCTCTTCATTCACAGCGCGAACACCCCATCACCCAAGCCCAAGCTATTACCGTCTCTCACCCGGAACAGTGGCACAGACTCCCCACCCCTACCTGTGCACCCTGAGGGTGTAGTCTACTCCCCACACAGCAGCCAAAGTAACTTAACACAAAATTCCCAGCCAAAGAAGAGGGCCACTCTGACACAGGAACTTGCTGACCTTTGAGTGGCATTGCCCTTCCCCTCAATCAAATGTGGCCATACATTTCTCCTTATTTTTATTTAAAATACTTACAAGGTGCCTGGGTGGCTCAGTCTGTTAAGCATCTGACTTGGGCTCAGGTCATGATCTCACAGTTCGTGAGTTTTGAGCCCCGCATGGGGTTCTGTGCTGACAGTTCAGAGCCTGGAGCCTGCTTCTGATTCTGTGTCTCCCTCTCTCTCTGCCCCTCCCCCACTCATGCTCTGTCTCTCAAAAATGAATAAATATTTCAAAAAAGAATTTAAAAATATACTTTTATGACTTTGAGCAGAGACTATCAACCAAAAAAGTAAGCTGAGAGTCAAAAGGGTAGGGTGCTGGTTACTTGATTTGTGGTGTGACCACTGAGTTCCATCAGCCATAGAACAGAGTTAATGGAATCTGTTCCTTCTCTCTTGCCTGCAGTTATCATAGAAATAAATTATGTAAAATATTCAGAATTACAAGGAACATATATATCTACAGCACTCTTGTGATTCAATGATGTGAGATAACAAATGTGGTTGACAATATGAGGTTCTAAGATTTAAAACAAGTTTGATGACGTAATTAAGTACCTATCTTTCCCCTTTTACTCATGTTTAGAATGAGATCCCTCTTGGACTCTATCTGTGTTTATACATGGAGTTGGCCACAAATCATATAAATCATGTGAAGATTTGGAGATGTTACTGGGTAGCTGGAATTCTGTTAGGACTACATTTTAATGGAAAAATGACACGGAGCAGACTTCCTACATGCTTCAGAGATAGAGTAATATAGCTACTTGAAAGGAATATTTATATTCCAGATAGGCTGATTTGTAATCAACGAACCTGATTGCTTACTGTCTGCTCTTGGATGAGTCAGACAGCCGAGGGGGTAGACATTTCTGGGCAGGAGGGGAGTGAGCCACTGGGGAGAAAGTTTCCAGTATCTTCTCTGTCGGGGTGGTCTTGTGCCCTTTCTCCTTTTGCCGGCTGACAGAGTGCATCTCCCATGGGCTTTCAGCCTCAGAAACTTTTGCTTGCAGGGAGGTGGGTAAATGTGAGCTAAACCTGAAACCCCATCAATGACAGAAAAGAGATCTGTGGCTGTGTACATTTCAAAGGTTTTTGAAATCATCTGTTTTGTTGGTGTTGACTCCTTAGAGCCTGTTTAATCTGAAGTCTTTGTTTTGGACAATTTTCTAGAAATGATTTTCTAGGGAGGCAGAATGTCCTTCTGAAGATGCCTATGCTTCTGAGACAAAGTAGGTGATGTTCTGCTTCACGTAGACTCCGGCTCCCGTGTTTTTATCTTTCCCTTTCAAGTTACCAAGTGGAGCAAGCATCACAGAGCCATCGTCCAGATAGTCTCCTTCTTCTTCTCTGCCTTCCCCGCCTCCTCCTCCTCCTCCTCCTCCTCTTCTCCACCTTCCTGTCTTCCTCCTCCTCCTTGTCTTCCTCCTTCTCCCCTTCCCCTTCCTCCTCCTCTCCTCCCCACCCCTCCTCCTCCTTCCCCCCCTCTTCCTCTTCTTCTCTTCCTTCTCCTTTTTCTTTCTCATAACTTAAAAAATGAAGAAGTAAAGCTACAACATTCAATGTGGGAGGTCTGGTGGATAAATGGATTGGAAAAGGACTTAACCCAAACGATGACTCAGTTACATTTTCTGAGACAGAATAAGGTTGTTGATCTCACCTTAGGTTAGGTGTTCTGAATAACTTAACACACCATTTTCAGCTGGGTGGCTCTCTGTGACTTCAGGGGAGAGGTGGGGTGGGCAGCCAGAAGAAGTGGAACTGTAACAAGTGCTCCCGGAGTACATGCTGGGGTTTGGGATGGGGAGACACTGACATGCTTCCCTCCCCGTGCCGAGCACCTGGGCGCAGAGGCCTTGCTGTTAGCGTTCTTCCATGGAAAGACTCTGGGCTTGGAAAGGCAGCCACGGACCCAGCACGTGGCCTGTGTCATGTCAGAGTAGCCTGGGTTCAGTCTGGCAGAACGAATGACAGACAAGAATGACAAGAATGCCATAAATCCAAAAATCACTTTTCTGGCTGAGGTAATTACAAGGATCACCGAAAACAGAGTAGATGTTATCAATGTGTTTTATAGAGGGGCTTGGGCATGCCTATTAAGATTCGGTACCAAAGCTAGACTAAACTGCCCTTATCACTTTGCTGTTTCAAAAATTCATTGGATAATTACTGTATACTAAGCCCTGTGCGAAGTTCAGTGGTCACGTGACAACCCAACGAAACAGATTTCCAGGTTGTTTGCATCAGCATAGGGTAGTTTGCATCACATAGAGATACACAGACCCTAAGAACATACAACAAAATATTATCTATGGCCCTTAGGATAATTGGATAATGGGCAATTTTTATGTTTATACAGCATTTAATAATATATACATACCACTACCTAGGTTATGTCTAACTTAGCCTACCAGGAAAACGTCCTCTCGACAGTGAATCATCAACACTTAGCAAGGACAGCACGTTATTTGCTGCTGTAACTAAACAAATTGTTACCGACTGGTCACATACTGCGTTTGCCATTGGAAGCTGGTTGATTTCAATGTCCACTTCTTAGAAGCCCCCAAACTTAGGTCCTTTTGGATTTTCGCAGAGCTTTGCATAGTTCCTTGGTGGACGAATTTGATTCAATTCCCAGAGGACCCACAGGCCAACGCCTAATTTGTTCTGACAGACTTTACGTGCAAGAAAATGGAAAGTATGCCAATTTCAAAGCCATCCCCAAAACCAGACCTTCCATTTTCCTCCAGAAAACTGCAACACGCTGCTGCTTTTAATCTTTTTTCTTGGGCCAAGTTTAGACAAGACATAAACTCTAGGCAATTCAGAATGCACCAAGGCATGCAGGGACACCTGCTGCGTGAACAAGGAGGACTTCAATGAGTAGCAGTGAGGGCACACTCAATGGTGAGTGATGGCCAATGACTCAACTCCTTATAAATGCTGATTGCACTGAGTAAGCATTTTTGGTATTTCGTGTAAATATTTCTCTTTCCACATACTTAACAGAATCTGTAAGAAAACAACAATAAAAATTATTTGGTGAAACAGGCATGACCAGAGGTCATCTCACTGCAGAGGGTGGGGGGAGAGGTGTGTGGACTTGTCTTACATGAAATTTGATACTGTTGTGAGATCCGGATACACCCCAAAGTCACAGGACACTTTGATCATTATCCATAGTGACAGAAAGCCCACCTCACCACTGCTACAACGTTCAGGGCACACACTGTATGAAAATGATTTCTGCTTTGTAGCCAAGTAGTGGAAAATCCCAGTTTTGAATGTGGACCTGCCAAAGTGTACCTCTAAGTTATGCTTTGATTATCTCAGCACAAATTTTCTTAATATGTTTGCTAAACAGGGTAACATTGCCATGGATACTTTCCACTGCCCCACAACTTCCCTTACCCATTCTGGCACTTTCCTCTCCAAGTGACCACATATGATACCAATTGAACGCATTAGCATGTCATTTGTTCTCCCCACGGATGGGAAATCCAGAGGAAAAAGCTGCATAGAAATATGACGAAGAGAGAGGAAACATAAAATGGAAGAGAAGGAGCAGCAGGCGGGGGGAGAAGGGCAACTTGACTCAGAAAATGTACTTGGCTGACTTAACCCTTTCCTGGCTCATGCAGCCTCCATGTCTGGGCGAATCAGAAGTTCCCTCTTCCGTGTGAGGGAACACATGGAGCTAGCTGACAACAGGGGACACAGAGGAAGGGCAGCTGGAGCACACAGAGAAGACAGGAGGCAGCTTTTCCTCTACTCATCGGTGTGGGTGCTAAGCACCAGCAGCTCCTTGTTACCCCAGAGTGGGCCACGTGCAGAGGGCCTGGGTTCACCTGCCAGCTTCTTCACACACCTGAGCTGCATCGAATGGAAACGTCTTCCCTGCAGTCACTCCGGAAGGCCTGTCTGGGAACCGACCCCTCTGAATGACGTACTGGGCTAATCCGAAGGGCTGATGGCACTACTGGTAATCACCCAGGTACTTTGTGCTGGGCAGTGACAGACTGCAGTGAGCACAGCACAGCACATGAGTGTTCCTGTTATCGTGCTGCTTGTATTCCCTCCGAAATGTCTCCAAACTTTGTCCACTTCTCTCCACTTCCACTGCCAGCGAAGACCCAGCCACTGATACTGCGATGTCCTCCCTGCGACCCTTTCTCAGTCCCTCTTTGTCATTCTGTCTCCCTCCCTGCAGCCAGAGTCCTCTTCCCAAACACAGATTCGATCATGGCTCTTATTCTGTTTATAAACACCTTCAGTGGTTTCCCATTTTATTCTGAGATAGACACCGAAGTCTCTCATGTGGTCCATGAAGTTTGTGCGCTGGACTTCTGCACACCTGCCCCAAGCCCCACCTGCGGGCTCCTCTCACCCCACATTCCCTTCTCATGCCCCTGCAGGACACCGGGGTCATCTCTGTGCAGGGCAATGGCGTGAGCTATGCCTGCGCCTGGGGTGCCCTCCTCTTCTCTCCCCCTTGGCATTGCCCCAGCACCAGCCCCCTCTGATCCCCTGCCCTTCGTGCAGATCTTGGCTCAGGCCATTACTTCCTCAAGGAATCCTTCCCTGACTCGCAGGCTAGGCCACACTCCCTTGTTATTCACTACAAAAGAAGCACACACTTGTCCTCAATGGCACTTACTAAAGTTTGGAATGAGACATTAAGCAAGAGGGGGAAATGCACGCATCCCAAAGGATCTTTCTCTGTGGCTGCCCCGGACTTTGCTGCCTGAGGGTCAGCAGAAGATCGTGCCTTCTCTGCTTCCCCAGCTGGGTCACAGCATTTTCCAGACTGTCCCGTATTCGTCTGTGTGCCTGTCTCTCCATCAGTCTGCACGCCATGTCCACTCCTCACCTCAGACGCAGCCTATGCAGAGCGCATGCTCAGTGCTCAGCAGCAACTGCTTACACCGAATAAATTAGTCACCTCAAGACTTCGCTAAAGAGCAGAGAGAACAGCCTTCCCCAGAAGGCACCCACACGGCCTGCGTGTGTTTGGTTTCTGTAGTGGATAAATATTTACTGAGCATCTACTCTATGCCAGGTATTCTTTTAGATACTGAGGATACGGCAGTGAACAGGACAAGTAAGATTCCTACCCGCAAGGAGTTCGAATTTAATGAGGGGACAGATAACAACCAACCAACAAATCAAATGGCAGCAGTTGTTAAAGGAATGAAAATGAATAGAGAGTGATAAGGGTCAGGAAAGACCTGTGTCCTTTAAAGCGAGTTCTGAGGACAAAAGAAGGGAGACAGAGGGAAGAGCCTTCCAGATGGAGGAGACAGCTAGTGCAAAGGCCCTGAGGCATAACTAAACGTGGCATGCTAGAGAAACAGGAAGAAGTCATCCAGATGGTTAAAAGGGTGCAGAGTGGAAGTGGGGAGTGGGTGGTGTGGGAATAAAGAAGCGTGTGGGCCGAGGCCAGATCACCTGGATTAGTCTACCTGTGCCATGAAGCCACCGAGGTGCTCTGAGCTGGGTGGAGGAGCGTGGCACAAATCTGTTCACAGAGGCATTTTGAGAAGACCTCATGATCAAACCTGCATCAAAACCATCCAGAGTTTGTGGGAAACACTCCAGCCAAAAACCTCTGGGTAGGGGACCCAGACATAAACATGTTCAATAACCATACCAAGGATTCTCATGTGTACTGATATTTGAGGACCACATAGCTGTACTTAATCTTCTGCCTTGAAGGGTCACATCTTTTCCAGTTTTATTCTTCAACTTGAATTTGTAAACTGTTAGGATAGGGAGAAAGAAGGATGTAGAATAAAGCCTACAGTTTTCTTGAATCTTCCCACTTGAAGTCACTGGTACTTGGGCTGAGTGAGGGACTTGTATGTTATGAAGGCTTAAGAGAGAAAGAGTGTATTGCTAACATTACAGGAATTATCTTGAATAAGAGAAGGGCATTCCTCTCAGTGGCCTCTGGCTGAACTGATCCAACCTACTACTTAGACTTACAGTCTAAACAGACTTTAGGCAGCCTAGGAGATCAGGCAGTGGAATCCAGGGCCTGTCAAGTAAAAGACTGAAGTCACCCCCTTTGCTTCAGGGCAAGACACTGAAAATCATCTGCACCCCCAGGAAGTAGGGGTGAAAGAGGGGGGTAGGTCTTGCAGGGACTGTAGCTCATCTGAATCTTAGAATGCTTTTGAGCTCACCCTGGCTTCCTGGGATGCTTTGGGATCTGGCAAAAGCAAACATAATTCCTCTCTAGAATTATAACTGCATCTTAGTCCTCTAATTATTTCTATAAAAAATTTGTAAATATGATGTTCAACATGGGATTAAAAATAACCAGAGGCACACAAAGACATGACAACATGAGAGACAATTAAGAAAAACAATAGAGAGAAGAAATAAACCCACATGGGCTTCAGATGTTTAAGTTACAACACAGACTTAAAAGCAACTATGCTATTTACCTTCAAAGAGATAGGAGATAAGCTTAAGAATATCAGTCAGAGAACTAATAGTTATAAAAGGAATCAAATGTAAGTTTTGGAAATTAAAAATACAATAAATGAAATTAAGAACTCAATAGATGTGTTTAATAATAGAGATAACCCACGAGAAAATTGGTAAGATAGGCTAGAATATTATGCTTATACTATGGTTTGTGGACGAGCAGCACTGACATAAGCTGGGGGTATTTTTTTAAGTAGATTTTTAAATTTTTGAATAATTTTAGATTTCAGAAAAGTTGCAAATATAGTACAGAAAGTTCTCATATAACTCACACCCAATTACTGCAATCAGTAATATCTTATATTGATATGGTATATTTGTTACAATTCCACTCAAGTCCAACTTTATTCATACCTCCTTAGTTTTTTGTTTTTGTTTTTTTTTTAATGTTCTCTTTATGCCTGGGAGCATTTTAGAAATGCAGCATCCTGGGCCCCACTACAGGCCAAGTGAATCAGAACCTATATTTTAATGAGATCCCTACGTGATTTTAAAGACATTAAAACTGGAGAAGCATTAGTCAGAAAAAGGAAAATTTTCAGAAAGGAAAAGGTACTAAACAACACAGAGGAGAAAGGAAGAGGCACAGCAAAGATGGTGAGACTCTGGTCTTACAAAAGTGTAGTTGCAATCTCCAAACAAGATTACAGAGAGACTGGATCCCAAGCAAAAATTTAAGAGACAGTGGTTGAGGGCTTTCCAAAAATGATACAAGATATCAAGCCACAGAGCCTAGACGCTCTAAGAACCTAACAGGACTAAAGAGAGAGCCACAATAGGACCATCACAGCAATTCTGTTCAAAATCACAAACAAAAATAAGCAAACAAAAACAACTGTAAAAACATCCCAGACAAACATTAAAAACAGATTACCCGGGAAGGAGTAACTATTGGACAGACAGGTGAGAGCACAGAGCCTGGAGGCTGCTTGGGATTCTGTGTCTCCCTCTCTCTCTGTCAAACACAGCATCCCAAGCAGCCTCCAGGCTCTGCTCTCAGCACAGAGCCTCCAGGGTAAGGACAGACAGAATGGGAGTCACAGAATCCCAAGTATCTCCTCCAGGCTCTTTGCCCTCAGCACAGAGCATCCAGGGGAAGGACAGAGACAGAGGGAGACACAGAATCCCAAGCAGCCCCTCTAGGCTCTGTGCTCTCAGCACAGAGTCTCCAGGGGAAGGTAGAGACAGAGGGAGACACACAATCCCAAGCAGCCTCCAGCACAGAGACTCTCAGCACAGAGCTTCCAGCGGAAGGACAGAGAGAGATGGGGACACAAAATCCCAAGCAGCCTCCAGGCTCTGTGCTCTCAGCCCAGAGTATCCAGGAGAAGGGCAGAGAGAGTGGGAGTCAAAATACCAAGCAGCCTCCAGGTTCTGTGCTCTCTGCACAGAGCCTCCAGGGGAAGAACAGACAGAGAGGGAGACACAGAATCCCAAGCAGCCTCCAGGCTCTGTGCCCTCAACACAGAGCCTCCAGGGGAAGGACAGAGAGAGATGGAGACACAAAATCCCAAGCAGCCTCCAGGCTCTGTGCTCTAAGCACAGAGCATCCAAGGGAAGGACAGAGACAGAGGGAGACATAGAATCCCAAGCAGCCCCTTCCGGCTTTGTGCTCTCAGCACAGAGCCTCCAGGGGAGGACAGAGTGAGAGGAAGACACAGAATCCCAAGCAGCCTCCAGCACAGAGGCTCTCAGCACACAGCCCCCAAGCGATGGACAGACAGAGATGGACACACAAAATCCCAAGCAGCCTCCAGGCTCTGTGCTCTCAGCACAGAGCCTCCAGGGGAAGGACAGAGAGACAGGGAGACACAGAATCCAAAGCAGCCCTTCCAGAGAGCACAGAGTTTCCAGGGGAAAGACAGAGAGAGAGGGAGACACAGAATCCCACGCAGCCCCTCCAGGTTCTGTGCCCTCAGCACAGAGCCTCCAGGGGAAGGACAGAGAGAGATGGAGACACAAAATCCCAAGCAGCCTCTCAGGCTCTGTGCTCCAGGGGAAGGACAGAGAGACAGGGAGACACAGAATCCCAAGCAACACCTCCAGGTTCTGTGCCCTCAGCACAGAGCCTCCAGGGGAAGGACAGAGACCGAGGGAGACACAGAATCCCAAGCAGCCCCTCCAGGCTCTGTGCCCTCAGCACAGAGCCTCCAGGGGAAGGACAGAGAGAGATGGAGACACAAAATCCCAAGCAGCCTCCAGGCTCTGTGTTGTAAGCACAGAGCATCCAGGGGAAGGACAGAGAGAGTGGGAGACACAGAATCCCAAGCAGCCTCCAGGCTCTGTGCTCTCAGCTCTCACAGAATTCTATATCCACCAAAAGATTTCTTCAGAGATGGTGACATGAAAAAATTCAGACAAGTAAAAAAACGAAATTTTTTTCTCCAGCAGGCTTGCACTGAAGTAAATACTAAAAAGTATTTTTTGGGTAGAAGGAAAATGATCCTAGACAGAAATGTGAAGATGCAGAAAGAGACAAAGAAGAAAAGAAATGGACAAAATGTGGATAAATCTAAATGACATTCAAGTGTGTAAAATAATAATGTCTTATGTGTTGAAAAGTCATAAAAATGAAAATACAACCAAAAGCAGAGAGTTAAAGTATTAAATAAAATCACAGCATTGTCCAGAAAGAAAGAGAAACACCAATTCACACTGGATTTTGGAAAGTCATAATATGTGCTAAAATCTCTAAAATAATTATTAAAAGAATGACTAATAATCTGCAGATTCAATGCAATCTCTATCAAAATACCAACAGTATTCTTCACAGAGCTAGAAGAAATGATCCTAAAATTTGTCTGGAACCATAAAAGACCCCAACTAGCCAAAGCGATCTTATGAAAGAAGACAAAACTGGAGGTATCACAATCCCAGGTTTCAAGATATACTACCAACTTGTAGGAATCCAAACAGTATGATACTGGCACAAAATAGACACATAGATCGTTAGAACAGAATAGAGAGTCCAGAAATAAACCCACAATTATATGGTCAATTAATCTTCAACACAGGAGGCGAGAATATGCAGTGGCAAAAAGACAGTCTCTTCAACAAAAGGTGTTAGGAAAACTGGACAGTAACATGCAAAACCATGAAATTGGACCACTCTCTCACACCATGCACAAAAAAAACACCTCAAAATGAATAAAGACCTAAATGTGAGACATGACACCATAAAACGCCTAAAAGAAAACACAGGCAATAATCCCTTGAACATTGGCCTTAGGAACATTTTTCTGGATGTGTCTCCTGAGGCAAGGGGAACAAAAGCAAAAATAAACTATGGGGACCTCATCAAAAGAAAAAGCTTCTACACATCTAAGGAAACCATTAACCAAATAAAAAGTCAACATACTGAATGGGAGAAGATATTTGCAAATGATATATCCAATAAGGAGTTAATATATGAAATATTCAAAGAATTCATACAACTCAACTGCAAAAAACTTGTAATCATCCAATTAAAAATGTGCAGAGGATCTGAATAGACATTTTTCCAAAGAAGACATAGAGATGGCCAACAGATACATGAAAAGATGCTCAAAACACTAACCATTAGGGAAATGCAAATCAAAACCACAATGAGAAATCATCTCACACCTGTCAAAATAGCTAAAATCAAAAGCACAAGAAATAAGCATTTGTGATGACGTGGAGAAAAAGGAGACCTTGTGCACTGTTGGGTAGAAATACAAATTGGTACAACCACTGTGGAAAACAGTACAGAGATTCCTCAAAAAAATTAAAAATAGAAATACCATGTGGTCCAGTAATTTCACTGCTGGGTATCTACCCAAAGAAAACAACACCAATTTGAAAAGATACATGAACCCCTATGTTTACTGCAGTGTTATTTACAATAGGCAGGATATGGATGCAACCTAAGTGACCATCAATGGACGAATGAATAAACAAGATGTAGTGTGCATGTGCAATGGAATGCTACTCAGCCATTTTTAACGAAATTTTTTTTAATTTTTTTTTAACATTTATTTATTTTTGAGACAGAGAGAGACAGAGCATGAACGGGGTAGGGGCAGAGAAAGAGGGAGACACAGAATCGGAAGCAGGCTCCAGGCTCTGAGCCATCAGCCCAGAGCCCGATGCGGGGCTCAAACTCGCGGACCGCGAGATCGTGACCTGAGCTGAAGTCGGACGCTTAACCGACTGAGCCACCCAGGCGCCCCACAGCCATTTTTAAAAAGGATGACATCTCACAATGAGTGACAACAGTCGTCATGAATACAGTCAACAATATTATAACAACACTGTATGGTGGCAGATAGTGACCACATTTGTTATGGTAAGTCCTGCATAATGGAAAGAACTGTCAAATCACTATGTTGTACACCTGAAATGAATAAAGCGTTGGATGTCAACTATACTTCAATAAAAAAGAGGAAAAAAGAATGACTAAACATACAAAATGCTTCTGTTAACAGAGGGATTAATGCCAATATAAAAATCCTTAGTCAAAGGAAAGGAAAGAGTGGGGAGAAAAGCTAATATAGAATAGGCAAGAAAAATGGAAAGGGACTAAGATGATGGATTTAAACGAAAGTATCAGTTTTTACGTTAAACAAATGGGTCTACGTAACAAAGAGAGTGTGCCTCCATTTTTGGAAATTTCATTGCCGACAGGTCTTAAGTCTCACCCTTCCCTCACCCTCCCCCACACCCAGGAAAACTGATAACCTGGTGCTCTCTCCTTTGGCACCAGTAGGAGATGCAAACCATGTAAGCCCCGGACCCAATACTCTAACCACAGTCTCCCTTCCTTGCTGTCTCAAGTCATTTCAGACCTCCTCTGGGAGCCTGACGTGTTCTCCCAGACAGCTTCACTTATGTAAGTGACAAACATTTTCATATCCTCTGGCATGTATGTGTGGTGCCATCAGCCTCAACGTCCAGCACATTTTGCGTAGGGACCTATCATGCTTCTTCAGTGTGGCTAAGGCAGTTTACGTATTCTAATTAAAAAAAAAAAAAGATTGTGACACCTGATTTAACAATACAAACCCCAACTATATACCATTTGTAAGAGATGTACCTAAACCATAGGGATCGAGAAAGGTTGCAAGTGAAGGAATGAAAAAAGATTAACATGGAAACCTCTAAATATATTTGACTTTGTTAGATGAACATTTAAAGATAAAGGAGAGTTTAAGGTAAAGTGTATTACCAGAGATAAGTACTTTTTTAAAAATAAGTAGTTCAACTCACTACTATACGATGGAATACTACTCAGCGATCAAAAAGAATGAGATCTTGGGGCGCCTGGGTGGCACAGTTGGTTGGGCGTCCGACTTCAGCCAGGTCACGATCTCGCGGTCCTTGAGTTCGAGCCCCGCGTCAGGCTCTGGGCTGATGGCTCAGAGCCTGGAGCCTGTTTCCGATTCTGTGTCTCCCTCTCTCTCTGCCCCTCCCCCATTCATGCTCTGTGTCTCTCTGTCCCAAAAATAAATAAACGTTGAAAAAAAAATTAAAAAAAAAAAAGAATGAGATCTTGCCGTTTGCAACAAGATGGATGGAACTAGAGTGTATTATGCTAAGTAAAGTACGTCAGGCAGAGAAACACAAATCTCATATGATTTTGTTCATATGTGGAATTTAAGAAACTCAACAGATTAACATAGGGGAAGGGGAGGAAAAATAAGATAAAAACAGAGAGGGAGGCAAACCATGAGAGACTTAAATACAGAGAACAAACAGGGCTGCTGGAGGGGTGTTGGGGGAGGGATGGGCTAAACAGGTGACGGGCATTAAGGAGGGCACTTGTTGGGAGGAGCACTGGGTATCACATGTAAGTGAGGAACCACTGGGTTCTACTCCTGAAGCCAAAGCTCCACTGTAGGTTAACTAACTTGAATTTAAACAAATTTAAAAAACGTTTTTGAATAGTTCAATTCAGAGGATAATGCAATTGTTCTAACACTGTATGCATCTAATAAAATCACCTCAAAATACAAGTGTGTGAATAAAGTATCAGAGAGGATACAGGCAGGAGATTGTTGTGCACCTATTTCAATAACCAAAAGAGCAAGCAGCCAGCCAACTGAAATATAGTAAATGTAGACAACATGATTAGCAAACTAACACAATGGACACATCTTCTACAATCCCAAACACAAAAGATACATTTTTGTTCTCAAGCCTACATGGAATATTTACAAAAATGGACCAAGTGGTAGTTGCTCGGGGCTTTCTTTTTTGATAAATCATTGTGCTGTATATTTGTATTTTATTTACATTACTGTTTTTATACTATTTCTCCACATTAATCTGGAAATTCTCTGCCTAGGATTATTAAGACCCTCCACTGTGTCAGAGACTGAGGCTCTTTCTATTTCCTGTTTTCACAACACATATGTATCTTCCATTTTCAAGGCCACCCCTGGTCCAAAATGACTGCTGAAACTCCAGCTGTTGGAACCACTTTCCAAATACGGGAAGAACAAGATAAGAAAAGGGATTTCACAGCTCATTTAATTAATTAATTAATTAAGAATGTGCAGGTGGGGAGAGGGGCATAGAGAGAGGGAGAGACAATCTTAAACAGGCTCCATGCTCAGCACGGAGCCTCATGTGGGGCTCAATCTCATGACCGTGAGATCATGACCTGAGCCAAAATCAAGAGCTGGATGCTTAACTGACTGTGCCACCCATTTAAAAAAACAAAACAAAACAAAACAAAACAAAACATTTTTTTTTACAAGCTCATTTAAAAATTTTTTTTTCAAGAATTTGCAAGTCCTATTTCTGCTTGTATCTCTTTGGCCAACACTTGTTACTTTCACATCTAGCTTCACAGAAGGCTGGCAAGGGAACTTTTATTTTGGTTGGCCATGTAGCCAGCAAAAAAGAAAAAAGAAAGAAAGAAAAAGAAAAAGAGGGTTTCATTGCTACACAGGGAAAACTAAAATGATATCCAGACACCGAAATGGAAAGAGAGAAACAAAGGATTCCCATTTTGATCTTATCTTATTAAATGAACAATTTTTCTCCAGCCCCAGCCTATCACCACCACCACTATCAGAAAAAGACAAACGCAGCTCCCTAGGGTCCTCTTTGGCTGTATTCTTTTGGGGTGGTATAAGGTGGGAATGGATGCATCAGGGAGGAATGCGTGAGCAAGCAGTTACTAGGTCAAATGAGTTTTGCATCCATACCCTAAACATAGTAGGTTTAACAAATAGCTATGGAAGTTGTGAGTTCCAAGTTAAAATGAGTGAACTGCATGGAAACTGAAGTCATTAATAAATACAGCCTCTATTTCATGTGGGATGTCCAAGGCTAAATCAAATGCAACTGTTGAAAGGCCAGATGTTATTCCCATTGCTACATTTCAGTGTTTTCCTGGAAGTGATCTCACCGTGATGGCAATGCTGTTGTCCAACTGTGCATACTATTTATATCTAGAACCCCAGCTCTCAGGTTTATAATGCAACAAACTGAAAACAGCTATTGCTTTGAATATTGAGCCTGTCAAGGGAATTCAAGCAGAATCCTCGGACTGTGGTGTATTAACTCTGATGGCTGTCCAGAAGGCAAGAACTTATGTAACTTGTAAACACGTGGGGGTTATTGTCATGGGGATCTGATGCATGGCTCAGACAATGCTACCACATTGACCCATGTGGGGAATCAAAGTCTCCACTGTCCTTCACTGTCCTCTTCTGTGAAAAAACAAGTTAACCACAATTATCACCTACACATTACAAAGTGTATGTGGAAAAGGACTTTGGGTCAGAGCCATAAACACAGTGCCAATCCTTAAAAGAAAAAAAAACACAACAGAAAAGAAAAAAAGAAAAAACAAAACAAAGAGAGGGGTGCCTGGGTGGCTCAGTCATTTAAGTGTCCAACTCTTGATTTTGACTCAGGTCATGATCTTGCAGCTTGTGGGATTGAGCCTTGTGTTGTGCTCCATGCCAACAGCATGGAGCCTGCTTGGAATCCTCTCCCTTCCTCCCTCTCTGCCTCTCCCTTGCTTGTGTGCTCTCTCTCTCTCTCTCACTCAAAATAAATAAACTTAAAAAGAAAAAGAAGAAAACAGACTATCAGGAAGAAATGCGGTGATGCCTTTGATCTGGAATGTTTTCTTATTTTTGTTTTCATCTTTTTATATACTTTTTTTTTTAACATTTATTCATTTTTGGAAGGCAGAGAGAGACAGAGCATGAATGGGGGGAGGGGCAGAGAGAGACAGAAACAGAAGCAGGATCCAGGCTCCAAGCTGTCAGCACAGAGGCCAACGCGGGGCTCGAACCCACAAACCATGCGATCATAACCTGAGCTGAAGTCAGATGCTTAACTGACTGAGCCACCCAGGTGCCCCATGTTTCAACCTTTTTAAATGTGAGGGTGAAGAGATGCATCAGGAGAAAACAAACTGTTTTTGAAGACTAGCATAGAATTTTTTAAGCAGAATTATATCACTTTGGTTTTATTTGTTCATTTCACAATAACAATATTTATATGAAGGACAAATGATAGAGTTATTAACATATTGATAGCTAAATATATTTTTAATATTTCGCTTACAGTATAAATGGGAACATAGATAGTTCTTGTGTTGTATATCAATATGAAGGAAACTAATGCCTTAGAATGACAGAAACAATAGCTAACATTTTTGGTGTGCTTCCCATGGGCCAGATTATCTGCTAAGTGGCTGGTATGCTTTATTTCACTGAATAGAAGGAGGTTCTAGTATCATCCCCAGATTCAGCAGAGGAAAATGAGGCATGGGGAGGGTATATCACTTGCCCCAGCCCACAAGTCTCTTGAGAAGTAGAGCTGGTACTTGAGCACAGGTTGCTGGCTCCAGAGACTGTCCTTATGAGGCTGGACTGCATGGCCTGGGATTAAATGAGACATAATGCATTTGGGGAGCTTAGCCTAGCACTTGGCATACAATGACTGGCCAATAAGGGCAAAGTGAAGGATATTTATTCAAAAACAGACCAATACAAGCTGCAACTCACATACCTTCCGCATCACTGAAAATGCCAGAGAGGGCAGTTAAGGTAATGAAAGCTACGAGAAACCTTGAGTTGAGGGTCACTTTTTGGGTCGACCTCTGCCTCACAAGTATCCCTGGGTTCCAGCCCTGCCTCTCTGAGGGGCTGGGTGGTTTCCAATCACTTAATCCTCTCTGGATCTTCTGTAAAACAAGAGGATTTGACTAGAATGACTCCTCAGCTTTCACTCTGCTTGGAACTTTTACAACTTAAGTCATCTCTAAGATTTTGCCTGTGAAAATTAGTCCAGGAGCCCAGGGAGGATGAAGCCTGCCTTGAATATGTAGGAAGAGATTAATTGCTTATTAAGAGAGCAGAGCAATAGAAGGGTCAGCATTTTCCACAAAGGATGAACTGTTTTGATGGCAACAGGCTGTGGTGGCAAAACTGCAAGCTTCCAGTGTGGGCATGACTCAAAACCAGAGAGCCAAGGAAGACCTTCAGAATAGCTGATGGCGTCGAATTATGCCCAATGACTTTCCTAATCCTATGCCATTTCAGACCCAAATGCGTCAGTCAGGATGGGAAATGCTGCAGGCTACTCCGGAGAGCAGAGGCAGAGGCAGTCTCTGAAGTCTGCTCAATGGCACCCACTAGTGGAAAGCCATGATGTGACCATGCAGACTAGCTGGTGGCAGGGGTTCCAACAGCTCTGAATACTGCTTAGGCCAAAAGTCCACTCGTGCATCTCATGGAGGGGGGGGGGGCGGGCAAGGAACTGAAGGAGAAAGAGGGAACACCTTGTTCAAGGTCACCAGCTAATTAAAGGTAGAGTTGGCCTGTTGGCAGTCATTTTGGTCCATGCCGAAAAGTCACCTTCTGTACAATACACTAATCCTTCATCATTCATTTAATAGTTATTTGTTGCTAGATACTAGTCACCATGTTACAACAGAGTGCAAAGTTGCTCTACGCTTAATCCAAGGAAATATAAAATATCTGGGAGAGTTTTAGTTTTTTGATTCTATCATAATTTAATAAATGTGAAAATAAATGCTTGGGAACCCCTCTCCCATGAACATTTTATTGGAATCAAATGGTTCATAGAGATAAATAATATTGGAAGTAAGACTTATTTGACACATATTCTGAACTCCTCATGAGTGACCAGGACAACATATTGCAAATACTCAAATATAAAAAATCTGACAAAACCCACCAGTCTCAAAATAAGTATGTGGTAGTAATGCCATTTACTGGATAATCAACCAACACTTTTTACTTTTATTTTATTTTATTTTATTTTATTTTATTTTATTTTATTTTGTTTTATTTTATTTTTAATGTTTAGTTATTTTTTGAGAGAGAGACAGAGCACGAGTTGGGGAGGGGCAGAGAGAGACAGAGAGACGGAGACACGGAATGTGAAGCAGGGTCCAGGCTCTGAACTGGACTCCATGATCCACAAGATCATCATGTGAGCTGAAGTTAAACCTTAACCAACAGAGCCACCAAGGGTGCCCCTCAACAAATACATTATAAATTAAGCATAGTTGTGTTCAAATAGCATTTAACCATGTTAGAGAAAGAAAAGTAGCATATGACTCCGTTCCTACATCAGGACAGGTTGCAAATCTTCACAAGGAAATAAGATATATATGTATATAATAGATACAATATAGGACTATAATTTTGAGGTAATTTAAGTGGCTCCAAAAAAAAGTTCTGAGGGAGTTTTGAGAAAAGGTGCTGACAAATCTAGAAATAGCTAGGAGAACTTCGTGGAGCAGGTAGGACAACTTGACCGAACTTTAAGGACAAGAAGGGCATTCGAGTAGAATGGAAGGAAGAAAAGTGTTCAGGGAAGCAAATTCACAAGGATTAATGGCGGTGGCTGAAGCAGGAATGAGCTCCGTGGATAGAAAGAGAGTATTCAGACTAATCCTGCCATCACTCATCTCATGACTTTAGCTTCTCAAACTTCTTCCAAGTTCCCATCTGGCCTCTTTCTTGTTTCTCTGCCTAGCCTAGAACTCATGGTCAGCACTTTCCCTCAAGCGTGTCAGTCCTGGGCTTTAGATACCTTTCAACCTCCCTCTGCTCATCACATCCTCTGTTCCCACTCCTGGGCAGTCAGACACTGCTGGAGACTCGATGCCTGGCTTCCTGGGCCCCAGCTGCTTCGCAATCCTTTTCTTCATTTCTCATTTCTCAGCTGCAGTTCCAACCGTGCTTCATCTCAAGCTCATGGTTGTTTGTTCACCACCTTCATCTTGTTTAGTTACCCAATCTTAGAAGATTGTGAAGCCATTCTACATGACTTCCCAACATACCCTGTCACCACTTTAAAATGTTTCTTTGTGGTCACTTACTCTCCATCCATCCTTCAGACCACCCTTCATCTTCCTACAGCACTGCCTTAGGTAACATGATATAATCAGGTTCCCTGACTCTTACATTTTCAGTCTCCCACAGAAGAGAGCACCATTATTACCTTCGGGTATTCTGTGCCTTAGGTGAATGTGAGATATAAAAGGGAAAATCTGTTTCTGACTTATTCACACCCGAAGCTCCCATGGTTCCAAGAGACCAGGAATGAAGAGTCATCCCAGAGAGACCATCCTCAGAGGGCAATGGGTGCAGAAGAGAGTTTCCCAGGAATCAAGGCCAGACAGTCATCACTTAACTCATCTGAGCTGCAGATCTGGCATAAACCAGGACCACAAACGAATGAGTCAGTAAAGGAAAACACACAAAAAAGCGCTTTGTTCTTTTAAAAAGAAACACACCAAGAAATGAAGTCCTCTGAATTGTTAAAAAGAGGATTTTTGCATAACGTTCCCCCGTCCTTTTTTTTTCTTACACCAAGATTTAGGAAAGAAAGGGACAAACTGTAACTTCTGATAATGAAAAGATGTTTCAAAATATTTGATAATGATCAACAAATGCACTAAGTCACTGACTAGGTGATTTCTGTTTCAAAACCCATGGCCAGAAATCCCTCTTCCAGCTGACATTGCTTTACATGATGAGTTGGAACAGCCTGTGCTATTTGCTATCGAAAATGTGGGGCCTCAGGCTAACCTGAATGCCTGCTCCCTTGTGGGATTCTCCGTTTGCTCTAGCACACCACCCACTCTCTGCTCTTCCCGGTCCGCCCTTCTGTTTCTGTACGGTTTGGCACTGGTAAAATACAAAGAGAAGTGCAGAGTGCTCACAAAATGCAAAACATGCTAATGAAACGTGGGAATTAGGGACGTTTCCCTGGCTCAATCATTTTCATTATGTCTTATTTCTCTTCTAACTCCTCATCAAAAGTTTTAAATTGGACAGACCATAAGGAAAGTTTTCAGCGACAATGTAATTAGGTACATAAAGCTTCCATAAATTAAACCAACATAATGAAATTTCCTGAAGTCCTGTGAAGGCTCCCACAGCTGCAGGTCCCCACAGCATGTCAAGTTTTGCCTCTGTTCTAGTTCAACTCTTGAAGTCAAAGCACATAGTTAAATTCTTATTTCCGAAGCAAAGGTGCTAGGCTCGTTAATTTTATGGATTAACTTGGCTAGGCCATGGTACCCAGATATTTGGCCAATACCAGTTTAAATATCTCTATGAAGGTAGTTTTTGGATTAACATTTAAATCAGTAGACTTTCAGTAAAGCACATTACTCTCTACAATGTGTGTGAGCCTCATTCAACCAGTTGAAGTCTTAAAAGAAAAAAAGATGGAGGTCCCTACAAGGAAGACGAAATTCTGCCTCCAGACTGCCTTTGGAATCCAAGCTCTAACATTAACTCTTCCCTGGGTCTTCATCCTGACTGTTTGCCCTGTAGACTTTGGACTTGCCAGCCTCTATGATTACATGAGCCAATTTCTTAAAATAACTCTTCCCTCACGTTTTTTTTCTCTCTCTAGTATGTAGTCTATAGAGGGTTATTTTGGTATATATGGACTATATACATAAGTATATAACATAAATATAAAAAATAATAGGGCTATTTTGTATGCACATACATGCAAATACACACACACACACACACACACACACACCCTACTGGTTCTGTTTCTGGAAAGAACCTTGATTAATACAAATGGATATTCTTTTGTTAACCACAGAAAGAAAACATCTCCAGCAGAAATAAAATTAGAGTTGACCCTGGAACCACATAGGGGTTAGGAGCACTGATCCCCTGAGCAGTCAGGTATAATTTTTGACTCCCCCAAAACTTAATTATGAATAGACTGTTTGATCAGAAGCCTGTAAAACAGTCAACTAACTGCAACAGACATGTTTTGTATCTTCTATATATGTTGAATTCTTTAATAAAGTAAGCTAAAGAAAATGTTATTAAGAAAGTCAAGGAAGAGAAAATACATTTACAGTATTGTATTGTATTGACAACCCCCCCCCCAAATCTGCATATAAGTAGACCCACAGAGTTCAAATCCCTATTGTTCAAGGGTCAAAAACATCTGAATTTAGAATTACAAAAGATCCTTCCATCCTAGAACTATTCTATTGTCCCTGAAAACTTCTGTTTACCTTGCTGTCTGGGTCAGGTTCAGTTTAGGTAGGGTGATGAACTCTGAATGTCACAATCTCTATCTTTGATGTCCAACAGGTCCAACTACATTTCTTTTCCTGATGGTTTCTATTTAGCAACCACAAAAAAATTGTTTTATATCTCTGATATCACTTCTCATAAAACACTTTAAAAGTAAACTTTGAAGACAGAAACACAAATGTACCTCACCCTTGCACAAATGTATTTACATATCCAACAATTACTTCCTTATCCTCTTTCATAGCATCCAACGCAAATCTTCCTGGAGCAGTTCCAGATCTCCCTAGAGTCAAATGAAATCCAAAAATCCCATCTTTACTCCAGGAAACAAGCAAACAGTAGGATTGGGCTTGATTTATAAGGCGCTCTGAAATCCTTCATGGGCTCAGGCAGCTACAGGACAATCAACACTCCCTTTGCCTGTGTCGTACATTCTGACCCATTGCCATCCTCATTCTCATGTCCAGGGTTGACCCCTCCCAAGTTCTCAGACTTTTCTGGCTTATTTGCCTCCCAACTCCTCTTCCATTCTCACAGTGCTGCACCCAGCACCTTGCACACACTGCCCACCAAATGTGGGCTGGCTTGAATTGTGGAACGGTGAAGTAGCACTGTAACTTTCGAAGTCAGTTTCTTTTTCAGGAGGTATCAGTAGCTAGAGAGACATTTTAATCCCTGAACAGAAGAGCATCATTTCTTCCATTGTTGTAATGAATTTATCATTCAGTTTAAGAAGTTCAGCTGGTCTGAGTCAATCAGAACAATGGTGCCAAGAATGTGTGTGTTGTAACCTCTGGCAGTGCTCTGACCATGTCTGTGTGTGGTGCAATTTGAGGGTTCAAAGCTCAGTGGGCCCATTACATCTGTTTACCATGGTTTGAGGTAATCTAAGTCTGTGTTTCCCTAGGTGGCCCTGGGCTGTTTGCTCTCTGTTGGTCAAAGTACTAGCAGATGGTGAAACTGGGTGAGGAAATATGCCCACTGTGGGTCTGGAAGTATTTGATAGAGTGAGGGTTGTCTATTGACTGGGGCTTAGTACATTCTAGAATCTTATAATCAAATGGTCAGTGGTGAGACAAAATCTTTAGGCAGGATTTTAAAACCAAGAGTCTCTCATTTGCAAAAAAAGTGGGTTTAAATGAAGAGCAGGTATAGAGTCTTTGTTGGTTATATACTTGTGCCCAATGAGATAAAGAAAATTTTTATTGGGAAAAATTCATGTATAATTTAAATCTTTCAGGCTAGAGTGGTCTTGTTTTATTTTATGTCTTTTAGCTATAAGGTTTGCCAGAGATGGAGAGTCAATCAGTTCACAAGAGCTCTTGAGAGCAACCTCAGGTAAAATATTAGTGGCTGTAAGCTGTGAAGGCAGAAAGTGTAAGTTTGATGAGTTGTAAGGAGTAACCTCCTCACTTTTGATCCTTTGTCCTTAGCACACAGTACAAATAAAGACAGAGGACATTTACATTTTATACAGGTACAAGCACTTCCCATGGGGGTCAAGGCTCTGACAATCAGAAAAAGCCACACAATTTTATATGAGGACTCAGCACAGAGAGCAGCCAATAGATGCTGTCATTAGGAAAAGCAGATGCTGCACAGGCTAGACAAAGATTATAAGTCAGTACTTTAAATATGTTCAAAGAACTAAAAGAAATCATTTATAAAGAACTGAAGGAAAGTATGAAAACAATGTTTCACCAAATAGAGAATTTCAATAAAGTGACAGAAATTTTATATACGTATATAAAATGTATGCATATATAAAATGCATTCTACAGCTGGAAAACACAATAACTGAAATTAAAAAAAAAATCTCTAGAGAGGCTCAACACCTGGAGGGAGAAGAAAGAATCAGCAAACTTGAAGATAGGTCTATTAAGATTACCTAGTCTCAGGAACAATAATAATAAAGACAAATGAACAGAGGCTCAGAGACCTGTGCAGCATCCTCAAGAATACCAATATATGCATAACAGAGTCCCAGAAGGACAGGAGAGAGAAAGAGAAAGACAGAAAGAGTATCTAAAGAAATAACGGGGGCGCCTGGGTGGCACAGTCGGTTAAGCGTCCGACTTCAGCCAGGTCATGATCTCGCGGTCCAGGAGTTCGAGCCCCGCGTCAGGCTCTGGGCTGATGGCTCAGAGCCTGGAGCCTGTTTCCGATTCTGTGTCTCCCTCTCTCTCTGCCCCTCCCCCGTTCATGCTCTGTCTCTCTCTGTCCCAAAAATAAATAAACATTGAAAAAAGAATTTTTTAAAGAAATAACGGCTGGAAACTTCTCAAATCTGATGAAAAACATTAATGTACACAACTAAGGAGCTCAACAAAATCTAGGTAAGGAAAACTCAAAAACTCAGAGACCAGACACATCATACTCAAACAATCAAAAGACAAAGGCAAAAACAGAATCTTGAAAGCAACCATCACATACAAGGAATTCTCAAGGAGGCTAACAGTTGATTTATCATCAGAAACTGTGGAGGCCAAAAGGCATTGGGAGGACATAGTACAGAAAACAAAACAAAAACAAAACAAAACTGAAAGTACTGAAAGAAAAACACCTGCTAAATAAGAATTCTACAACTGGCAAAACTACCCTTCAAAAATGAATAAGTTAAGATATTTGCAGATAATCAAAACTGGAGAGAATTTGTTGCTAAAAGACCTGCTCTACAGGAAATGCTAACAAAGTCCTTCAGGCAGAAATGACAGGACACTAAATAATAACTCGAACCCATACAAAAATAAATAAATAAAAAGTACCAGTGAAGTAACTACATAGGTGAATAAAGCAATAATTCTAAATCTGGGTGTTGATGAGCACACAATAGATACAGGTATAATTTGTATGACAAAGCAAAGAAGAGGAGTGACAGAATGGAGCTATATGGGGGAAACTTTTTGCATATGATTGCAATTCAGTTGGTATTAATCTGAATTAGACTGTTAAAGTTAAGTTTTAATTACCAAGGTAACCATTAAGAACTGAAAAATATATGGTAAAAGAAATGACATGGAAATAAAAGGTACACTAGAAAATATCTACTGCACACAAAAGAAGGTAGTAATGAGGAACAGGGGAATAGAAAGGCCTATTTGCAGATGATATAAGCTTGTATATAAAAAAAAATCTAAGGAATCCATCAAAAAAATGAAAACTCTTAGAGCTAATAAATTAATTTGGCAAAATTGTACGACAGAAGATATATATACAAAAAGCAGTTGCATATCCATGCACTAGGAAGGAAAAATATGAGAATTCAATTAAGAAAACAATTCCATTTGGGGCACCTGGGTGGTTCAGACAGTTGAGCATATGACTTCGGCTCAGGCCATAATCTCACGGTTGGTGAGTTTGAGCCCCACATAGAGCTCTGTGCTGACAGCTCAGAGTCTGGAGCCTGCTTCAGATTCGGTGTCTCTCCCTCTCTCTGTGCCTCCTCCATTCGCACTCTGTCTCTCTCTGTCTCTCAAAAATGAATAAACATTTTTTAAAAAGTTAAAAAAAATTCCATTTGTAAGAGCAGCAAAAACCATAAAATACTTAGTAATACATTTAACAAATGAAGTGTAAGATGTATACCTTGAAAACTACAAAACTCACTGAAATAAATTAAAGAGGACCTAAATAAATGTTCAAAACTTGGGGAGGGGAGCCTGGGTGGCTCAGTCGGTTGAGTGTCTGACTTTGGCTCAGGTCATGATCTCAGGGTCTGTGAGTTCAAGCCCCGCATCGGGCTCTGCTCTGACAGCTCAGAGCCTGGAGCCTGCTTCAGATTCTTTGTCTCCCTCTTTCTACCCTTCCCCCACTCAGGCTCTGTCTCTCTCCCTCTCTTAAAAATAAATAAACATTTAAGAAATTAAAAAAAAAAACTCGGGGGGTTAATATCATTAAGATGACAATACTTCCCAGACAGATCTACAGATTCAACTCAATCTCTATCAAAATTTCAGCCACCTGTCAGTCTTTTTCCAGAAACTGATGAGCTGATTGTAAAATTCATATGAAAATACAAAGAATCCAGAATAACCAAAACAATTTTTGAAAATAAAAAGTTGGAAGACTCATACTTCCTGATTTCAAAATTTACTAGAAAGCATAGTCAAGTCTGTGCGTTATTGGCATGGGGCAGACATATAGATCAATGAAACAGAATCAAGAGTACAGAATTCCAACAAGGGTACAGAAAATAAAATTACATGAGGGGTTCCTGGATGGCTTAGTCAGTTAAATGTCCCATTTCAGCACAGGTCATGATCTCACAGTTTGTGGATTCGAGCCTTGCACCAGGCTCTGTGCTGACAGTTCAGAGTCCCTGAGGCTTCCTTCAGATTCTGTGTCTCCCTCTTTCTCTGCCTCTCCCCCACTTGCGTTCTGTGTCTATCAAAAATGAATAAACGTTAAAAAACTTTTTTAATAAAACAAAATAAAATAAATAAAAATAAATAAAACAAAATTACAGGAGGGAAATGATATGTCTTTTTAACAAACGGTGCTAGAAAAAACAGATAGCTACATACAAAAAGATAAATTTGGAACCCCTACTTCACACCATATATAAAAATTAACTCAAGATGAATCAAAGACCTAAATGTAAAATTTAACACTCTTAGAATAAAATAAAGGCATAAATCTTCATGACCTTGGATCAGAAAATGATTTTTTAGATATGACACCTGCAACACCAGCAGCCAAAGGAAAAAAAATACAGTAAACTTCACTAAAATTAAAAACTTCTGACCTTCAAAAAACACCATCAAGAAAGTAAAAAGATAACACATATGGTGAAACCAAATATTTGGAAATCATGTATCTGACAAAGACTAGTACCTAGAAGATAAAAAATAACTCTTACAACTCAACAATAAAAGGTTAAATGACTCAATTGAAAACTTGGCAAAAGATTTAAATAAGACATTTCGCCAAGGAAGATACACAAATGGGCAATAAGCACACGTAAAGGTGTTCAACCTCACTGGTTATGAGAGAAATTCAAATCCAAACCACAATTAGATACCACTTTGTATCCCCTAGAATAGCTATAATTAAAAAGAGAGATAATAAGGGGCACCTGGGTGGCTCAGTCAGTTGAGCAACCCACTTCATGTCAGGTCATGACCTCATGGCCCCCTCGGGCTCTGTGCTGACAGCTCAGAGCCTGGAGCCTGCTTCAGATTCTGTGTCTCCCTCTCTCTCTGGCCCTCCCCCACTTGCACTCTGTCTCTCTCTCAAAAATAAACATTAAAAAAACAAAAAGAGATAATAACAAGCATTGGTAAAGACATGGAGAAGATGGAACTTTCATGCATTGTTGGTGCAAATGTTAACTGATGCACCTGCTTTGGATAACAGGTTAACAGTTCCTCAAAAAGTTAAACACACAGCAATTCCACTCCTAGGGACAGACCCAAGGGAACTGAAGACACATGGCCACACAAAAGCTTATAGCTGATTGTTTATAACAGCATTATTCATAATAGCCAAAAGTGGAGACCTTCCAAATATCCATCAACTACAAAATGTAGTATGTTCATGCACTGGACTATTATCCAATCATAAAAAGGAATAAAGTTCTGATACATATTACAACATGGATGAACCCTGAACACATTATGTTAAGTGAAAGAAACCAGACAGGAAAGGCCACATATTGAAGGATTTCATTTATATGAAATGTCCAGAATAGGCAAATTCAAAAAGAGGAAAAGTAGATCAACAGGTGCCAGGAGCTGGGGATAGTAGGAATGGGGAGTGGTTACTAACGTGTATGGTTTTTCATTTGGGGGTGACAAAAGTTCTGGTAATATTTGCGTGATTTTGTAAACAGACTAAAAAAGGGTTTTATTTAATTTAAAATAAATTTTACAAAATTTAAAAGGGTAAATTTTATAATATACAAATTAAATATTAATTAAAAAAATATTTAATATGTCAGCAGATATTAAAAAACACACTTACTATAGTAAATAAATAATGGTTATTCCTCTTCCTCTCGCCCCACTCCCAAATCCTAAAAAAACAGATACCGAGTGTCACTGCTTTTGTGTTACCTGGCCTACATCCAGGTACTCCCAGTTGAAAAACATGGGCTTAGGGTGCCAGAAAGGGAATCAAAGAGACAGAGGTTCATGGGTGCATTTGGTGTCACTCAAGAGGGACATGTTTTCTAGTCCATTTAATCAAGAGGAAAAAATTTAAAAGATTCCACATAGTTGGTTGGAAAAGCCCTTAAAATTCTTTATCTCTTATTGTTCTCATTCCAAATTGATCAAACCACTTCTCCAAGGGCTCCAACATAAAGAAGGGAGTACAACCCCTCAGTAGATAGGAATCACCTCCAATGAAAGTCATACCTACTTATCTATCTACTTCTGTGTTCATTTATCTTCCAGTAACTTGATGAATTTGAGTCACTCACCCTGCCTGTGTCTGAGTCTGGGATACTGAAAAAAAATACAAATACAAATAAAAAATAAATAAATAAATAAATAAAGTAAAGTAAAGTAAAATAAATAAGAGCAGACTCTGGATTAAGATAAATTTACCTCAGGGGCGCCTGGGTGGCGCAGTCGGTTAAGCGTCCGACTTCAGCCAGGTCATGATCTCGCGGTCCGTGAGTTCGAGCCCCGCGTCGGGCTCTGGGCTGATGGCTCGGAGCCCGGAGCCTGCTTCCCATTCTGTGTCTCCCTCTCTCTCTGCCCCTCCCCCGTTCATGCTCTGTCTCTCTCTGTCCCAAAAATAAATAAACGTTGAAAAAAAAAAAAAAAGATAAATTTACCTCAATCAAGAATGACAAGTAGATTTTATTTTATTTTTATTTGTAATTTTTTTAATGTTTATTTTTGAGAGAGAGCGCGCACATGAGCACGTGAGCAGGGGAGGGGTGGAGAGAGAGGGAGACACAGAATCTGAAGCAGGCTCCAGGCTCTGAGCTCTCACCACAGAGCCCAAGGAGGGCTTGAACTCACGAACTGTGAAATTATGACCTGTGCCAAAGTTGGATGCATAACCGACTGAGCCACCCAGGCGCCCTGAGAAGCAGATGTTAATCAAGATGCTTTCCCAGTCGGGAAAGACTCTGTGAGGAGCAAGATCATGAGGACACATCTGAGTAGAGTTTGACAGATGACCGTGCTTGATAAGTAATGTCTGCCTTGGATGTAGGCAGGAAAGTAATGGTACCTGCACTTCACAGTTGCCACTCTGACACAGTTAATGTCCCCTCAGAAGCCTCTAGTCAGCAAACCTCCTGGCCACATCCCTCTAACCTTGAAATACTGTGTTAGACATGACACAAAGTTGTGTTGTATGTCTACATTTCATAAAAAGAGCTTTCCCTTTTCAGTAGTTTACAACTTAATTTAAAGCAAATAAAATCCAGGGCACCAGGGGGGCTCAGTTGGTTGAGCTCCGACTTCCGCTCAGGCCATGATCTCGTGGTCTGTGAGTTTGAGCCCCATGTCGAGCTCTGTGCTGACAGCTCAGAGCCTGGAGCCTGCTTCAGATTGTGTGTCTCCCTCTCTCTCTGCCCCTCCCTCACTTATGCTCTGTCAAGAATAAATAAAACATTAAAAAAAAAAAAAAGCAAATAAAATCTAATGCCGGTTTTAGGAATCACAACCTGTCCCCCCCCCCCCCCATTATCCTGTGAGTGAAAAAGTAAATGGCTTATTAGAAAATGCTTCAAGTTCCTGTTTTCTAGGATAAGTCAACTGCCCCATACATTGGAAAACTTAGGAATGATTCTCCATATTAAAATTATTTTGGGGGGGATCCTGGGTGGCTCAGTTGGTTAAGTGTCCAACTTTGGCTCAGGTCATGATCACATGGTTTGTGGGTCTGAGCCCCAAGTCGGGCTCTGTGCTAACACTTCAGAGCTTGGAGCCTGCTTCAGATTCTGTGTCTCCGTCTCTTTCTGCCCCTCTTCCACACTCATATGCGCACTCTCTCTCTCTCAAAAATAAACATTAAAAGTACATTTAAAAAGAAAAAGAAATAAAATAAATACATAAATAAAAATAAAATGATTTTTGTAATCAAACCCCTCCCCTTTGCTAACTGCACTTCCCAAAGCTGTGGTGACTAATGTGTCATACTTGCAATTGTTACCGTTGTCTGTCCACACAGAGGATTTGTGGGGGGTGGCAGGAGTGAGGGGAAGGGGGTGAGAGAAGGTAGAATGGATTTAAATGTTCATTCGGCATTCTTAAATCAGAGATGGAAAGTGACACACAAGGCCTCATCATGAGGCTAAGGCTCTACTGGCCACAATTTGTATTTAATGCCTTCTTCATTCTTATCATGACTAGGATAGACTTTAGCAGAGCAGTTCTGGACTAATTTCAGATTTCTGAAGGCATTTGTTTAATAAATCAGTAGCTTAACACAGCATGCTATTTCTAGGTAGGTTCATTTTAGTCAAACACAGAAGGAAGGAGCCAGTGCGTTTGGTCAGGTCCCCAGGCCAACAACCCTTTGCAAAGCACGCTGGCCTCCTCTCTTTCACAAAGGCCTCCAAACTGCAGATCAAATCAAAGATTAAAGCTACCAAAGAAATTATATCTTCACCCTCTAGCCCACTATTCCCACAGTTAAGGAAAACCAAAAAGGTTTCATGTAAATTGTTCCCAAATGGAAGCACTCAGACATACCCAAAACTTCAACTGTTCTGTGACTTAGTGTTCTGTAATATAGCTACTTCTTAAAAATCAATTAAGAAACTATTAACAAAAGGATACAATAGCCCTGAGGGAAGAAAATCAAGTGCTTTCTTTGGCTAATCAGAGAAAAGCATACGATTCAGTGGTTTTTATCATAAGCAATTTGTTCATTGGCTCCTGGAATACAGCCAACCCTCTCACTCTGGAATTGAACTACCCATCTCAGAGGAAGCAGGAGACAGGTACAGAGAAGCCGGGGCAAGAAGAAGAAACAATCTGAGTCTTGCAATTGCATGAGCTCTCATGTAATTTTACCTCAAACTCTTCTAACTAGACGGGAGAATGATGCGGTGAAAGAGGCAAGTAACTTTTAGTTAATCTCGATGCCGGAATTAGACTTTAGCACCACTGCCCTCAAAGCTAAATTATAGTCAGTTTGAATTTCTCCTCTTCCTCCAGGTTCTCTCTGGCTTTGGTGAAAGTGCTGAGAAAAGTAAAACAGTCAAAGCATGGGGGAGAAATGAGAGGTCAATTTAATGCCGATAGTTGAGCTTGTCTTGCAAAAGTTAAATGCCTTCCAGTAACTGTAGCCCAACAAGTCACCTTACTTCCACAGACATTTCCTTGTGAGGAAGTAGAGCTCAGAGAAGATAAAGGTCTTATGCAAAACGGTGAATAGGTCAGAGTTTCTCATCAAAAGATCTCTAGCACGCGGCAACCACCTCAACACTCCTTACGGTCATGGAGGATACACAAGAGAACAGTGACAGTGCCTCCTACCACTTCAAAACGGGCATTAGCCAGCCTTTCAAACAACTGTTGGGTTAGCTAGCTTATATTTGCTCCAACTCCTGTAATAGTTCTTTGAACACCATGGCGTTTACTCTGTTCAGTAACTGTGAGAGCTGATGATTTTCTACTATAAATTAAGGGGTGTGCTAGGCTGGCTTCAGTTACGGTGGCTTGGCTACAGTGACTCTGTTCCACGGGACTTTTACTCTCTTCCTGGGACCAGCAGGTTAGTCTGGGAAGGCTCTCTGCACGGCCAAGGCAGAACACAAGAAGGCGAAAGACACGACACCCCGTAGGGCTCAAGCTGTACTCACGAACTGTCACTTGTGTCTCCTTTGATCGGTCACAGCATGTCATACAGCTGAAACACATACCAAACATTTGAAAGGTCTTCTGCCTCCTTAGAGTCATAGGAAGGGTGTGGATTCAGGGAAGGGTAAAAAGAACTGGGGCCACAATCTCAGTCTCCCACAGCTACTGACAAATTATTTAAAGGGGGATGTTTCTGTAGAAAATCCCAAGGCCTCTTATAATATTAAGCATAACAAGAAAGAGATGTTAATACACAGAAATAGTGTCTATTTGTTGAAAAATATAGAAAAGCACAGAGATTCATATAACAAATAGCCATGTATCTACCTCTAATAATTAACAAATACTTTCACATGTTTCCTTCTCACATTTTTACTAAGTATTTTAGAGTTTAAGCATTCTGTATACCCCTCCACAATTCTATTTCCCTCCTTCCTGAGAGGTACCTATTATCTTAAAATTAATCTGTGCATATTTTTGTATTTTTCCTATGTACGCAGCCATTCATGAAGTTGCAGCCCAGAAGACAGTCAGCTACCTTATCACTTTCTGTTAATGTTTAGTCAGCATTTCCAATAAAATTAACTCCTTCTTCAGATCAAACACTTTTACATAGGCCCTACATGTGAACCAAATAGCTACCCAGGGAATATTTGACTTTGACTTGCTTCATTCTTGTTTTTCTGTGTGTCTCACAGTAAACGAAAGACGTGAATGATGCAGAATTCCAAGGCTACATAATTCAACCTTGGCTATTCTTCAAAGAGTGTGGGGGCAATTCCAATTATCAGAGAAAGAAACATCACAAGGAAAGCAAAAGCCAAATGTTTTCCACAGAAGTCCTCCTTTTTGCTGTCTTCATTTCGACTGGTAAGTGCAAAAAACAATTTTAGAATCTTGGCTAATTTTAAAAAACGGATTTCAGTAATAGATTCAAAAGTCAGGAATATCACAACCACAACAGAAATGTGTGTGTTTGACTACTGAAAATGGACTAGGAAGAATACAGGGGAAAGGGGGACTTCTCCTGACTTCCACCTGAATGCCGTCCTTCTTGAACAAGGGAATCATAAAAGTGGAATAGAGGACTTTAAGAAAAGTCTATTAATCTTGGCCTAGGATTTAATTGGAACATAATTAGAAAATAAGAAGTTTATATAAGAATTTGATTTGGAGAATTCCCTATGCAGCGACTGGCGTGGATTATGGCAAAGGGAACTCTCGCTCCCTTAACCATCACGGCAGGAGAGGAAAAATGAATACGCTAATAAATCACCTAACATCTGCCTCAATTCCCCAGGATAAATACTAGTTGCCAAAGTGATGGTATTGTATCTCGATCAAGATGTTGACTTGAAGTTTGGCTCAAAGGTATAAGACATTTGAAGCCCATCTTCTAAAAAATATATTAAAGAATATACTTAAACAACCCTATAAACTTAAATAGCCATATTCTGTTGTTCCTCTCACAGCACATATATTAATGAATAGTAAAATATCTTTGACGAAAATCAACAATCAAATTAGCTGGTTCTTGCTTTTGCTTCTGTTTTGTTAGTTTATTCTGAAGTGAAAGGATGAGTTGGCTAACTGCATCTCTCTGTGAATGTTAACATTGGAAATCTGGGAAATTTAATTCAATTGAGCATTTATCTCAATTTAGCATATACTAAAGAGAAGATGCACCTAAAACAAGTGTGCACAAAATAGACTGAGAGAGCCAGCCCTTCCTCCATGTTTTACTACTTCACAATTTTTCATATATTTCTACTCCCTTCCCTTGTCTTCTCCCTCCACTCTAGGCTAAATTGGTCCGACATGTTCTTATTTCTAAGAATCTCCCTCTTCCATGTTTGCAGACAGAAAAGAGATCTATTTAGTTCAGAGTCTGCTTTGCTAGTTCAGAGTTTGCTTCTTCAATTCAAAGATTTTCTTGGATTTGATTTTTAGGACTAACGATAAAGGAACATCTCAAAGTTACTTTAGAATTTCTTGAATTATTTCTTGGCACCATGCTGTTTGATTATTTTTGCTTAACCTAAACACAGCGGTCCCAAGTAATAAGCAAAGAAAGTTTGAGAATCATAACTTAGGGCATTTATTAGTTGATAATCTGAAACAAACCGTAATGATGGAGATTAATGCTTATAAATAAACACATTTACAAATACGGTGTATGTCATAAGACAGAATTTTATGGTAAGGGAAAAAGCGAACTTTACACCCGAATCGGGAATTAAAGGAACACCTGCCCATAAAATATAGAAAGTTAGAGAAAAACTATAGTGAAAACAGAAGCGTTGAAGCTACCGGAAGACTGACAAGGTAAAAAGAGACTGGAAATATGTGAGGTCAGGAAATCTGCTTGTCATGTTTCTCTTTTTTAGCTTTGGCTGGACCATGGGCTAATATCTGTGCTGGCAAGTCTTCCAATGAGATCAGGACATGTGACAGCCATGGCTGTGGCCAGTATACTGCTCAAAGGTATGGGGCTTCACAAATAACCATAAATTCTTTTGGTTCTTAACCTCTTTGCTTAGTGTCCTTGCCTCAAACGCTCATGGTCATTTCCCTTTAACAGCAGGACACAGCGATGAAACCAGCTGGACTACTATCTTTAGAGCAACTTCCGAGACCTCTGTTTCAAGGATAGCCTCTGAACTGGGGATAAAGCATGTAATAAAGAGAAAGGGGAGCAAATGCATGTTTTCTTTCTCAGTGTTACCCACCTGGTTTTTCCAAGGTGAAAATCAACATTACTATCACATTTTATTCAAGAGGGACTTGAACTGAGGTATGAAGGGTTAAGGCACCTGTCCACCACAGTTGGAGGTGGGAAAAGCTGCATAAGGATTCATGCTTTTGGTTCCTCTTCCCATCACACCATGATGTCACTGACCCAGGATGTGGGAGTTCAGCATCAGAGGCTGGCCCTCGACAGGCCATTTCTTCTAAACAATAAGGGACACAGTTGTGAATTTTCAATAATGCACAGCACCACCTTAGGGGTGCCACTCTCTGATGAAATAGCCATGTGTCCAACTGCATCATCGATCTCCATCCTAATTATAGTGGAGCTCTCATTTAAACAAATGCTACTTACAAAGCAACCTCAAATACCTGGAGCAGCAGGGTTGAGATGGGAAATATGGAAAAATGGCCACTCAATTGCCAGAATTAAGACTTAATTTGTTCATACCCGAAAGTGTGTATGCACTTGACTTCTACAATAATTTACTGGTTTTTCACTTGGAATCCCACTCAGTGTTGCTTTATACACAATTCTAACAATCCTCACAAATTGGATTTTTCAGGTGCTAGCCTATTAGAAGGGAGAGGGGGCTGGAAAGAGTGAATGTAAACAACATTGAGGATTTTCAGAGACAACTTCAAGAAATCTCACAATCTGGGATCATTTTGTGCTTGTTCTTGACCCACTTTAATAAATTCAGGAGGTATCACTCACTGTATTAAAATACCATATACAAAAAATGTTGTTTATGACAACTTCTGGTCACTGAGACAAAAATAAGATGAGGGTAACATATGATTCTTTTATGATAGATTTCCATAAAGAGATAACTCTTTCACAACTGGTCTTGAAGGGGTGAAGAGTCATATATCTATAAAATTTACTTACATATGGGGGCACCTGGGTGGCTCAGTTGGTTAAGTGACTGACTTCAGCTCAGGTCATGATCTCACGGTTTGTGAGTTTGAGCCCCAAGTCGGGCTCTGTGCTGACAGCTCGGAGCCTGGAGCCTGCTTCGGATTTGTGTCTTCCTCTCTCTTTGCCCCTCCCATGCTCATGCTCTGTCTCTCTCTGTTTCTCAATAATACATAGACGTTAAAAAAATCTTTTAAACATTTACTTACATATGGATCCCTGGGTGGCTCAGTCAGGTAACTGTCTGACTCTTGATTTTGGCTCAGGTCATGATCTCACGGTTCAAGGGATCAAGTCCTGCATCAGGCTCTGTACTGACAGCATGGAGCCTGCTTGGGATTCTCTCTGCCCCTCCCCTGCGCTCTCTCTCTCTCAAAATAAATAAACTTCAAAAGAATAAATATGTTTTAAAAATTTACTTACATAGATTGTCTCATTTCCCCAAAATGCAATATAACAATAATAGCTAATGAATTCTTAAAGGCTCTCCATACCAAATACTATCCTAAAGACTTTAATCTTTACAATATGGTTATTACTACCTGCAGGAAGGGAGGTTAAAATTGTGCTAAAGAGAGGAAACCTGGGACCTCCCAATATGGTGTAGCAGTTTCAGGGTTTGATATCCTAGTCTGGGAACAGTGGGCTAACACCACGTTTCTGGGCAATAAAGTTCCTAGGACAGTTTCCTCAGTCTGTTCATTCTTATTTACATTTTAGAAATCATAGGCCTCACCAGGGTGTGGATGTCTTGTGCTCTGATGGATCGACTGTGTATGCGCCTTTCACCGGAACGATTGTAGGCCAGGAGAAACCTTATAAGAACAAAAATGCCATTAATAATGGAGTTCGGATATCTGGAAGAGGTGAGAGGTGCTGTCTATACCTGGGGCACATGCTGGAAATGTTTGATGCTTATTTATTTAATGCACATGCCATATGCCGAAGTGTCATACGTCCTTCAAAATAGTAACATCTAGAATACAAAGGCCATAGGGTACCAAACTAAAACAGCTAGATGCATTTTCAAATACGTTCCACCTCTTCCTCTGAAATCATTTTCCTTATGCACACACTCTACCTAACCCCACAGCTGACTGAAGGGCTTTCTTCTTGTGGCCCATGTGGTTTTGCCTAATAGTCTACAAACAAGATCACTTGCAACAGTATCTACTATAATAAATAAATACTTTCATTCATCAAAATCCTACAATTCAAAGATGTTGGCATTCCTGCAAAAGTTGGCTGGAAAATATTTTCAAAGGCTTCTATGTTTTAGGTTAAGCTGGGTCACCCAGTACTCCGGGTATTGGGCTTACTATTTGTGTGTGTCATTCTAGTTCCTTCATTCTCGTTGATGTAGAGGGCTTGATTCTATGCATAGATCTTCATCTACGTAATCATTCTTCTCTAAGTGGACATCTGGGTAGTATCGAGTTTCAGGCAATTATGAAAATTCCATGAACTTTCCTGCATGTGTCTTTTAATGAACACAAATGTGCATTCCTGTCAGAAACGGGCCCTGAGGACACTCCCCTCACCACCATAAGAAACACTTTGTGAGGGAGCTCACATCCTCAAGGGCTCTATGGTGGTTATTCTCTATAGGACCCAAATGACAAGAGAAACTGCTGCCACTGGATGGAGTCTACTTAGTAAGCAAGGCCAAGGTTGGCATGGTTACCTAACAGGCTGCAGAGCTGAAGAGGCCTTCAGATTCATCTGAAGGACAGAGATCTGTGGCATTGTCTAGTTAATCATGGTGACCCAAGAACTGAACAAACGGGCAGCCTACTAAAGCCTGATTTGATTTGTATAAATGGAAACACTCTAGGTCTGATGAACAAAGTCGTGACTTCAATCATCACCATACTGGGTCACAAAACTGCCTCTCACCCCCAGACTTGCACCAGTTCACAAATCCAGGGCCCCTTGAAAGAAACCAAGGCTCAGCCCCTTTGAGGAAGGGCTCCGTCACACAGCCTAAAATTTTATTTATTTATTTATTTATTTATTTATTTATCAATATATGAAATTTATTGTCCAATTGGTTTCCATACAATACCCAGTGTTCATCCCAAAAGATGCCGTTCTCAATACCCATCCCCACCTTCCCCTCCCTCCCACCCCCCATCAACCCTCAGTTTGTTCTCAGTTTTTAAGAGTCTCTTATGCTTTGGCTCTCTCCCTCTCTAACCTCTTTTTTTTTTTCCTTCCCCTCCCCCATGGTCTTCTGTTAAGTTTCTCAGGATCCACATAAGAGTGAAAACATATGGTATCTGTCTTTCTCTGTATGGCTTATTTCACTTAGCATCACACTCTCCAGTTCCATCCACATTGCTACAAAGGGCCATATTTCGTTCTTTCTCATTGCCACGTAGTACTCCATTGTGTATATCAACCACAATTTCTTTATCCATTCATCAGTTGATGGACATTTAGGCTCTTTCCATAATTTGGCTATTGTTGAGAGTGCTGCTATAAACATTGGGGTACAAGTGCCCCTATGCATCAGTACTCCTGTATCCCTTGGGTAAATTCCTAGCAGTGCTATTGCTGGGTCATAGGGTAGGTCTATTTTTAATTTTCTGAGGAACCTCCACACTGCTTTCCAGAGTGGCTGCACCAATTTGCATTCCCACCAACAGTGCAAGAGGGTTCCCGTTTCTCCACATCCTCGCCAGCATCTATAGTCTCCTGATTTGTTCATTTTGGCCACTCTGACTGGCGTGAGGTGATATCTGAGTGTGGTTTTGATTTGTATTTCCCTGATAAGGAGCGACGTTGAGCATCTTTTCATGTGCCTGTTGGCCATCTGGATGTCTTCTTTAGAGAAGTGTCTATTCATGCTTTCTGCCCATTTCTTCACTGGGTTATTTGTTTTTCGGGTGTGGAGTTTGGTGAGCTCTTTATAGATTTTGGATACTAGCCCTTTGTCCGATATGTCATTTGCCAATATCTTTTCCCATTCCGTTGGTTGCCTTTTCGTTTTGTTGGTTGTTTCCTTTGCTGTGCAGAAGCTTTTTATCTTCATAAGGTCCCAGTAATTCATTTTTGCTTTTAATTCCCTTGCCTTTGGGGATGTGTCAAGTAAAACATTGTTACGGCTGAGGTCAGAGAGGTCTTTTCCTGCTTTCTCCTCGAGGGTTTTGATGGTTTCCTGTCTCACATTCAGGTCCTTTATCCATTTTGAGTTTATTTTTGTGAATGGTGTGAGAAAGTGGTCTAGTTTCAACCTTCTGCATGTTGCTGTCCAGTTCTCCCAGCACCATTTGTTAAAGAGACTGTCTTTTTTCCATTGGATGTTCTTTCCTGCTTTGTCAAAGATTAGTCCACACAGCCTAAAATTTATACCATAAACCTTACTTCTAGCTGTCCTCAAAGGCAACTGCCACCATTAAGCAGGATGGCTGTACACTGGGGAAGAAGAAAGAATGGCGCTTCTCAGAGACTACTGGACACTTGCTCAACAACTGAGACTTAATTCTTGGACACCCAAAAGGCCAATGTGGTCAATCAGTCAGAATAGAGGCTTCTAGGGTCAGGTGATCAATGCAGATTTTCATTAGGGTCCATCTGACAGTGGTCCCAGTGTGTCCACAAATCCACTCTCTGGTAATTTCCCCAGTTTCAGAATGCATCATTGGAATCAGCACACTCGCTGATGGCAGAATGTTGTACGAGCGGGAGAGCTGGATCACTTGGTACCATATGTACCTTCTGCTCTAACAGCTAATGTGCTTCCCAAAGCAGTAGTTCTGATGTACACTCCAACGAGGAGTGTGTAACAGTTCCGGTTGCTCCATACACAATACTTGGTGCTATCTTCCAACTTTCCACTTCAGCAATTCTTTTTTTTTTTTAAGTTAATTTATTTATTTTGAGAGAGAGAGAGAGAGAGAGTGCAAGCAGGGAAGGGGCAGAGAGAGGGAGAGAAAGAATCCCAAGCAGGCTCCACATGGTCAGTGCAGAGCCCAACACGAGGCTCAAACTCATGAGTCATGAGATCATGACCTGAGTCAAGATCAAGAGTTGAACACTTAACTGACTGAGCCACCCAAGTGCCCCCTCTCCCATTTCAGCCATTGTGATGAGTATATAGTGGCATCTCATTCACTTTATTTATTTTTATTTAGATCCAAGTTAATTAACATATAGTGTAGTATTGGTTTCAGGAGTAGAATTCAGTGACTCATCACTTACATAAAACACTCAGTGCTCATCACAAGTACCCTCTTTAATACCCATCACCTATTTAGCCCAACCCCCACCCACCTCCTTCCATCAGGAGAAGGAAGGTGGGTGTTTGTTTGTTCTTTATAGTTAAGAGCTTCTTACGGTTTGCCTCCGTTTTTATCTTTACTTTTCCTTCCCTTCCCCTATATTCACCTGTTTTAGTTCTTAAATTCCACATTTAAGTGAAATCATATGGTATTTGTCTTTCTCTGATGGACTTATTTAGCTTAGCATAATACACTCTAGTTCCATCCATATTATTGCAAATGGCAAGATTTCATTGTTTCTGATGACTGAATATTCCATTATATATATACCACATTTTCTTTATCCATTCATCAGTCAATAGACATTTGTACTCTTTCAATAGTTTAACTGTTCTTAATAGCATTGTTATGAACATTGGGGTGCATGTGCCTCTTTGAATCTGCATTTTTGTATCCTTTGGATAAATAAATACCTAGTAGTGCAACTGCTGGGTCATAGGGTAGTCCTACTTTTAATTTTTTGAGGAACCTCCATTCTGTTTTCCAGAGTGGCTACTCCAGTTTGCATTCCCATCAACAGTGCAAAAGGGTTCCCCTTTCTCCACATCCTCTTCAACATGTTGTTTCCTGAGTTGTTAATTTTAGCTATTCTGACAGGTATGAGGAAGTACTTCATTGTGGTTTTGTTTTTTATTTCCTTGATGATGAGTGTTGTTGACCATATTTTTCACAAGTCTGTTAGCCATCTAATTTCTTTGGAAAAGTGTCTATTCATGTCCTCCACCCGTTTCTTCACTGGATTGTTTTGGGGTTTTGAATTTGAGAAGTTCTTTATAGATTTTGGATATTAACCCTTTACCTGACATGTCATTATTGGCTTTAACTTACATTTTCCTGATGGCTAATGCAACGGAGCACCTTTTTGTATTTATTGATAGCATGGATATTATCTTTTGTGAGGTGCCTATTCAACTATTTCTCCCTGTGTTTTCTGCATTTTTCTTATTGGCACGTAGGAGCTTTTTGTATATTGTAGATGAGTCGTCTGTCAGATCTATGTATTGTAAATATCTTCTCCCACTTCATGGGTTACCTTTACACTTTATTTTTGCTGTCTTTTAATAAACAAAAATTCTTATTTTTCTTTTAGTCCAATTTGGTAGTATTTTCCTTTATTGATAACATGTTTTTACCTGTTTAAGACACATTTGCTCATCATAAAGTCATAAAAGTATTTTTTTCTTCTGTAAGTTTTATTGCTTCATCTTTCATATTTAGATTTATAGTCCAATTGGAATTGGGTTCTGTGTAAGGAATGAGATAGGGATCAAGATCTTTTTTTCTCACATTAGTTTCTGACTCAGTACCATTAAGCTGAAAAGACTATTTTTCCCCCTACTCTAATGCAGTATAGTCTTTTGTGGTAAGTCATGGTCTGAATAAACATGGGTTTGTTTCTGATTTTTCTATTGTATTTCATTGGTCAATGTGTCGATCTTACACAAATATCCAACTGTCTTAATTACTGTAGCTTTAAAATACATCTTGGGAGCGCCTGGGTGGCTCAGTTGGTTAAGCGTCCAACTCTTGATTTTGGCTCAGGTCATGGTCTCATGGTTCATGAGATTGAACCCCACGTGGGGCTCTGCACTGACAGTGCAGAGCCTTCTTGGGATTTTCTTTCTCTCTCTCTCTGCCCCTACCCCACTTGCACTCCCTCTCTCTAAAAATAAATATTAAAAACCAAAAACACATCTTGATATAACATAAATCTTTCAAATTTATTCTTTCAGATTGCCTTGACAATTCTTCCTCATGTGCATTTCCAAATATATTACAAAATCAGTTTATCAGGGGCATCTAGTTGGCTCAGTCAGTTAAGCTTCTGACTCTTCATCTCAGCTCAATGATCTAGAGTGCCTCATGATCACATGGTTGATGAGTTTGAGCTCTTCATCAGGCTGACAGCGTGGAGCCTGCTTGGGATTCTCTCTCTCCCACTCTCTATGAACCTCCTCCACTTACACACACACACACACACACTCTCTCTCTCTCTCTCTCTCTCTCTCTCCCAAAATAAATAAACTTTAAAAAGTACATTAAAAAAAGAATCAGTTTATCAATTTCCACCAAAAACTCTGCTGGGACTTTGGGTTTGCATTGACTACACAGATGAAATCGAGAACTGATATCTTAAAAATAATGAGTTTTCTAATTAATTAACATGTTATATTCTCCATTTATTTAGTTCTTCCTGTACTGTTATATTAGTTGTCACATTGGCTTGCAGGGTTGAAATTGTGCACATATTGTTTAACATGCATATAAGACACATTATATTGATTTTGTTTAGATCTTCTAAATCAGCAATGTCCAACAGAAATACAAGTCACATAGATAATTTAAAATTCTCTAGTTACATTATGAAAGTTAAAAAATAGGTAAAATTAATTTTAATAATATATTTTATTTAATTCAGTGTCTATAATATTATTTTAAAATGCAACATAAAAATTACTAGTATTTTACTTTTGTTGTACTGTCTTCAAAATCCAGCATGCATCTTATACTCAAAGTGCATTTAATTCAGATGAGCTACATTTCAAGTGCAGACTGGCCACTTGTGGCTAGTGGCTACCATGTCAGACAGCACAATTCTGTCTACTTGACTGTTTTCACTGATATGTGTATTAAAATCTTCTAGTGTGTTTCTGTTTCTCCCTGTTTCTCCAGTAGTCTCTGCCTTATATAGATGGTTTGTGTTTAGTGTGCAGGTGGTTGTAAATGCTGTATCTTCATTGGATTTAGCATTACAAATTGTCCTCCTTTGTTTCGTTTCAATGCTTTTTGTCCCGAATCCGAATCTCTGATAACAGATTCATAACCCTTGCTTTCCTTATTGTTTCCATTTGCTTGACAAATCTTGATCCAGCCCTTTATTTTTTGCCTTTTTCAACTGTTGTGTTTTACTGTATATAGGATATAATTGGGTTTTGCTTTTTAAGCTAGTAGGAACATTTTTTTAACAGATGAGTTAACATTTATAGATATAACTCATATATGTGGTCTCAACATTGTCATATTACATTATGATGATAGTATTACAATAACTCCACCTATCTATTTGGTGGGTCTTTGTCTTTAAAATTATTTTCTTTGGGTATTTAGTAAGAGTTTCAATCTTGTGCCAATTATGTCCATTTTTATTTGTCTTTAAAGTCTCATCATTTTATAAGAATATGTCTTAGAGTTGAAATTGTTCTGGGTGAGAACAAGAAAATATGTTAATAGTCTCAATTTTCTCAGCTAGCGTTTTTCTGTTATTCCTCAATGTCTTTATTAAATTTTCATATGAATCTGTTTTCCCTTCGGCATCTTGTAATTTTAGTCATTTCTGGTATGATTTTGTCATCTTCCTCAATTTCCTCATTGAGTTCAATCAACTCATTTTTTTTGTCTTTTCTTCCATTTCTGTTATTTTTTGAATTTCTGATTCAAGGCTACTAAAACCCAGATAAAAACTAATTTAATTTCTTTTCTTTTAGGTTTTTGTATAAAAATGTTCCATATTAAGCCAATTAAATACAAAGGTTCCATCAAGAAGGGAGAAAAACTGGGAACTGTATTGCCCTTGCAGAAAGTTCATCCTGGCATACAATCCCATATACATATTGAAAACTGTGACTTGAGTGATCCTACTGCATATCTCTAAGTAGAAGACAGATGACCAGATCTTCTAAATAGAAAACCATCTTCTTAAAAACGTGGATGCATATCCTACTTTTCAAGAAATTTGTGTCCAAATAAAAATATGATGAGCGCAAAATAGAAAATAGTGTTTTATTTCAACTCATTGCCACTCTGATTTTTGATTGTCAACTAATTTCTGAGGGTTCTCTGATTTTTCTGTTACATATGGGATCTGAGGGGTTTTGCTTGCTTGTTTAAATTTCCTTAGTCTTCAATACATAGGATTAACAAACATGACTTCCAGCTATCCAGGCTGCATTTCTGGTACTTCTAAAACTAGCTACCTTTCTGCTTGAAAATAAGAAAAAGCCTGAAGTTATTTTCTTGGTACAAGAAGAGAATGTTGCACAATGCTAGACACACATGCACAAATATTGAGTGAACAAATGAGAGTTAAACTTTAGTTAAGGTATTGAAAAGTTTCAGCAAAGCAATATCCTCAGGTATGTCAAACTGGTCACAGGGTGAGGAGCTTGCATGGATTAAGACAGAGTTTGCTGGTCTGCACAACCACACTTCTCCACACTATATCAACAAGATTTTCTAAATCATAAATGATGGCATTCCAAGAAAATACATCAGTAGTCTCAATTTCAGTAAGAGCACATTATAGGAAGCACTGGAATGAGAAAGAGGTCTATCTTAACCTCAAGTATCTCCTGGAACCAAGTCAGTCAGCCTCATCTACCATATGCATATCGTAGCCACTTATTTCTACACATTATTTTTTTTTTAAGTAGGCTTCAGCCCAGCACAGTGTCTAACATGGGGCTTGAACTCACAACCCTGAGATCACAACCTGAGCTGAGATCAAGAGTCAGATGCTTAACCCACTGAGCCACCCTGGTGCCCCTCTACACATCACTTTAAATCTAGATCATTCTTCCTTAGTTATGTTGACAACAGGTAGGAAGGGGAAAAAAGACCATACAACTATTCAAAGGACCAGAAATAACTGGCTCCCTGGATTTTAGTTAGTGAGAAATGAGTAGGTTGATTTATCATTGTGGAAACTTTTCACGAATTTTTGCTTAAATCCTTTTGGAATTCCAGTGAGAAGATTCCATTCTTACTACAGATGTACTAATGGAAAATGTAATTAACTGAACTTTACTAATGGAGAAGTAGCTGCATTTGTATGCTAGGACATATACATACAAATGTTCATAATATAACTATTTGTCATGGCAAAACCTGAACAACTCACATCCCCATGGACAGCTGATATGAACAAATGAACTGTGTGATTTAGCACAGAATGGAATAGTGTCTAGCAGTCATAATAAATGAGCCTCGGATGGGGCGCCTGGGTGGCGCAGTCGGTTAAGCGTCCGACTTCAGCCAGGTCACGATCTCGCGGTCCGCGAGTTCGAGCCCCGCGTCGGGCTCTGGGCTGATGGCTCAGAGCCTGGAGCCTGTTTCCGATTCTGTGTCTCCCTCTCTCTCTGCCCCTCCCCCGTTCATGCTCTGTCTCTCTCTGTCCCAAAAAAAAATAAACGTTGAAAAAAAAAATTTTTTTTAAATAAATGAGCCTCGGATAGACATGACAAAATGGATGAATCACAACAATATAATTTTGAGTAAAAACAAGTAGTTAAGGTTACATATAATATGATACTCTTTTTAGAAAGTCAAAATAATTAAAACCAAAACATAATTTTTAGGAACACAGACAAGTGTGGTAAGAATATACAAAAAGGAAATCAAGCAAATAATGAAGACTAATTATCTCAGAAGTGAATAAGGGAAACCACACAGAAAAATTTAAGTTCTTATTATGTCATTGTTGTCATTTTAGAGCTGGGGGGTGATTTCATGAGTACTTATTATGATATGTTATACTGGTAACAAGACGTGAAGGTGGCTGGTCAAGAAGAACGAGTTAATGAAGACTCTCAGTTCGGAGTCTCTACTACACAACTGGTTTATCCTCACATCCAGGTAGATATTATTCTCTACCGTAACATGACACTTCATACAAGGGTAACAAGAGTTTGATTCTTAGTTAAAACAAAACCTATAACCAACACTCTCTGGTTTGATCATCTACCTTATTGATCCCTTATGGCCAAATAACTTTAGGTTGTTTCCGGAAATTAAATTTGCTTTCAAAGGACAAAGACTGTGTTCCCACTGAGAACACAAAATAGACAATAGCATGGAGACTTCAAAGACAGTTTTTAAAGGAGCCCTAAAATGTTTGAACAATAAATAATCAACCTTCCTAAGCAATTGTTTAAAAGACCAAACTCATTGCCCGGAACTGAGAGCTTCCCCAAGAATGCTCCTTCTGCCTAGAACTGGATAAGCACTCTCATATCTGTTGAATGGAAATGCAAACTTAAGACCCAAGGATTACTCTTATCAAGAACCAGAATACAGCGCCCTCTGGTGCATCAGAGGGTTTTGTTTTTTAATTTCCTTTTCCTTTTAGATCTGGGTGTCAACATCTTCAAAGTATTGTTAAGGTTCAAATGATAGGAAAGTGATAGTACTAAATAACTTATTTTTCCTTTGTGAAATGATAGCAAAATATACTTCAAAAATTGTGTCAGGTTTGATGACTAAATTAGTAACGGAAACAAAATTACTTTTTACTTACAAAATGTTCTGAGTTTTCTGCAGGAAGGTAATTTAATGGAAGGACAAGATAAGTGGCCATTTTAATCTAGAATCCTCTAATCTTAAGTAAACAGTACTTTTCATAGGCTTCCAAAGTAAATGGAGACATCTTCATTAGATAAAGCATCAAAAATATTCTGTATTTTCTTGTTTTGGCTATCCTAAAAATGTTTGCTATTCAATTTATAAAGCCAATAAAAGACCAACCAGGGTCATGTAATTGAGCTGATCAATTTTACTGAGTTGTCTTTGTAAGGGTTATTTTATTGCCTAGTTCACTACGTCTGACTATTGGGTCCCTAAAAACCACCAATTAGAGCAGCAACTGTAAAAGAGGCCACTGGTACTCATTATCGCTCTGCGTTAGTAAGTAACAGGGAGAAACTCCATCTTGATCTCCCTTCTTTAGTCCCTCTCTTTGCTCTCTGGTGAAACCACCACTGGCATCCCACCACCTTACCATTCAGGTATATATACTCCTCCCTGACTCCTCCACCATGTCATGTTAGAGTAATACCCGGAGAGACCGAAAGTTTACCTCTTCACTATTTCCACCATTACTCTGATCTTCAACCAGCCCGACCCTCCATCTTGGTTATCCTATTTCCTTTATGTTTGTCCCGTTATCCTAACCAGACTTTGAGTGCCTTCTTATATGCCGCTTCTGTAGTCTCCTGGAATCTTAAGGTATAAAGGACATGCTCTGCAATAGTAACAACTGTCTTTAAGAAACTGGTTTTATTTTTTAACCAGTATATGAGCTCCACTCCCACTTACTGAGGGTATACTAATGTACCACACACCAGTCTGAGAGTCTCAAACACAAAAGTAAATGAGGTAAGATGCCCGCTCTTACACAGCTTGCCCTGGAAAGAACACGGGGGCAGGGCTGAGAATGCTTGCACAAATACAAGTTCTAAAAAAGGCAGATCTAAAATATGCTCTTTTTAAAAAAAACTACCACGTACAAACCACAATGTATTCTATTCTAATTTCTTTAACAGGTGAGAATATTTAAAATTTTTTCCTAATTAAAAAATGTTCAGAACTGTAAAGTAATAAACATTTCTTTTTTCTTTTTACTTTAAGTTTAGATGAAGCAACTTTTTAAGTTGCTTTCTGGGAAAGAAACAAGATATTAAGGGAAGGCATAAGGGAACAAGTCTGGAAATGCAAGTACCTAAGTAAAATTTACTGAGAGTCTACTATTTGCTAAGTATTATGCTACATGCTAGGATGCAATAGTGAGCAAAACCCAACAGTGATCTTGCACTGATAAAGCTTACAGTGCAGTAGAATTAACAGATAATAATCATAGAAGCAAATGGCAAATTTCAATAATGCTGACTGCCACAAACAGAAGTCACAGAGTGTGGAAAGTCAGAAGCTTCCCTGAAGGAATGACATCTAAAGGAAAGATCTGAGGGAGCAAAGACAGTAATCTAAGCAGAAAGAAGAACACATCCTCACGCCCTCTGACTAGAGAGTGCCTGGCAGTCTTAAGGAAGTGAAAGACAATGGAGAAGGGCCAAGGGGAAGTTTGGTACAATTAGGGAGATGCCACACTATGTAGGGTCTTGTAGGTCATTTTAAGCATATATCTTCACCCTCAAGTCAATACATAACTACTAAAGAGTTTTAGTTGTGTCACTAATGAAATTAGAAGATCACTTCTGCAAAGGACCTCTGGGACAATTCTAGATACAGAGGATTAGGTCAGTAAATGCTGATTCCCTTCCAGAGACACTCTGCAAAATTTACTTTTTAAAATTTTCAGAAGCATAATCAATGAACAATTAGAATATTTTTATTAAATTGATCAGTATTAATTTTAATCTAATGCGCATTTTCTCTCAAGCTAATGTAATAAAGTAGAATTCAAAGTGTATTAGAAATTAGAAATGGTTTACTGAATTATAATATGATCTTATATAGTGCTAAAAATTAAGTACAATTGAGTCAGCCTCTGTAACTATACTTTTATTTTACTTAGTTTTTAATACTACATATCTTGTAAAACACACTAATACCAAGATAAAAGAGAATTAAAGCAATATAAAGTTATAAACATCATAATTTAGGGATCCGAAGCTCAATATTATAAATTTTTTATTTAGCAAGCTAAAATATCCCTTCGAGGAAGGCTGAGGAACTCATCTACAAACCAGTGATAGCGTTTAGCATATCAGCTACCTAATCCACAATACAGGATCTAAGCCCTGTTTATGGATATTTCTCGCTCTTAAAATTTCTCCTACTTTTTTTTCAAATGTTTTTTGCTGCAATCCATTAAGACAGTTTGCAAATGTTAATATACCTTACCTAAAATATTTCAACAATGCATCCTAAAATTTACATTTGCATAGACAGAAAGAAGCTTATCTTACCAATAAAAAAAAAAATTAAGAATCTTTGGTAGCTAATTACCAGATAGGCAGGACATCAGGGAACCATATTCTTCCCAAGTATTTGGAGACTTCAGTGTGAATTTCATCTAGGTTATAATTACCATCAGGGATCAAAACGTCTTCCATTATGGAGAGGTGGGTCAGCCTTTTCCCACACCGTCTTACAAAATCAACGAATGCACTGCAACTCACTTCACATTCACTGAGGCCCAAGGCTGTTAAGTTTTTACAGCATTCAGCAATGCAAATAAGTTCATCGTCAAGAGTCTGAAGACCATTAGCACATACCACTAACTCAATTAGTCGTGGACAGTTAAGACCTATCCGGCCTAGAGCTGCTTTGCTTACCGAACGACCAAAATAAAGGTTAGTAACAGGGGTTTCTTCTCTGAAGAATGCCTCAAATTCTTCTTCATATAAAAAGAAATACATAACAACATTAACTCCAGGGGAGTGTTTAATAAGTGCATCCCAACTTTGTTTTTTAATAGTGTGAAATTCAACCTGTCCAGGATTTTCACTCACAACATCAATTCGAAGATGTTCAAGGCGAACATGAGTTTCACTTGAAAGGGCTAGGAGAAGGTCATCACTTAGAATGTAATAATTCAATGCCAATTCTCTAAGGCCTTGACAATGGTCAGCTATACAAAGGATTCCTGCAGGAAACAGGGAAAAACTTTTAAGAACCAAGAATTACTGATACTAACACAACATTTCATAAATCTAAATTTGACATTAGTTATTCATTATTTGCCAAAATAGACATGAAATGATTTCTGAGATGGATGCCAAGATACAGGCATACAATTATATGTAGTAATAAAAAATATATGTATAATAAAATACACCTATGACTAAAATACTTTTAGATGCAATTTAAACTATGCCTAGTTTACAGATTAAGACTTCTTTTGAAAAAATATTACTTTTTCAATTGTTTCATAAGCATGTAGTTTTCAGTATGAAATTACATTACTATTAGTATAATAAAAAAAAACATCAAAAAAGCTTAAAAAGATATAGTGTACCATCAGATGAAACATGAGGACAGCTACTCATTTTTAGGAGTCTTAGAGTGTCACTATTATTGGCCACGAGAATCTTCAGTGAAGGATCATCCACTGGTGTATCTTCAATTTTGATCGATGATAATGATTTTGAGTTGACAAAAACAACTGTAAGTGCTGACACAAAATGAGACTTGCGCGGCAATAAGGAAAGAATTGTGGAAACATTATTTAAACATCTAGAGCTTCAAGCAAATAGGCCATTAAAACTACTTATATCAACACTTACTAACAAAAACACAGTGAAAGCAATCAACATATTAGTGTTTTTCATGACACCATTAGTCAGTAGAAGACAAAGTATACTTTCATACTTTTACAATTGAAAAATGGAATGGCAAGAAAGGAAGAATGTTTCCAAAATTTCATACACACATCTTCCAATTATGTTCCATCTTAAGAATGTGATTGCCAATATTAAAAGGATATAATTATATTTATTTCCTAGAAGAGGGGCTAGCAACTTATGATCTGCTGGCCAAATCCAACCTAGTATGCTACTGTATGTCTCTTGAGTTCAGAATGGTTTTTATATTTTTAAGCGGCTGAAAAAAGTTTTGTAAAGAATAATATTTTGTGACATGTGGAAATTATATGAAACTTCCAGTGCTCACAATTAAAGTGTGGCTGGCACACAGCTGTGCTCCTTCACTTACATGCTGTCCGTGTCTGCTTTCACACTACCATGCTGGAGATGAGTAGCTGCAGAACTACAGCCTGTGGAGCCTAAACTACTGACTGTCTGAATCTTTTCAACCCCTGCCATAGAATAAACAAAATTTTCATCTGTTTTATTCACTCCTGTATTTCTAGTACCTAAAATAATATCTGGCACATAGTAGGAGATCAATAAATATTTGTTGATGAATGAGTAAATAAATAAATAATCTTATTCTTTAGCGATATGCCTTTTGTAGAAAATTAAATAAAGACTCCAAAAAGTGCATACAATTTCAAAATTTTTGACAGTCTGAAAACCAAATCCATGCATGATCATTTTCCCTTTTTCAAAGTCCATCCAGATTCTGCCAAAGGTTCTATTACTCCTATTAGAACGACCAAATTGGAGGGGCCACTGGGTGGTTCAGTTGGTTAAGCAACGGGCTTTGGACTTTGGCTCAGGTCATGATCTCATAGCTGGTGAGTTTGAGCACCATGTCAGGCATGTCAGGCTCTCTGCTGAGAACTCAGAGCCTCGAGCCTGCTTCAGATTCTTTGTTTCTCTCTCTCTGTCCCTCCCTCGCTTGTGCTCTGTCTCTCTCAAAACTAAATAAACATTACAAAAATTTTTAAAAAAATAATGACCAAATTGGTTATGTCTCAGTTCATTTATAATCAAGCACACTGGTTTATACTAATTGTAAATGGATGTATATAAATTTTTAAATGGTGGATAGCTAGATCTCTTTACCAAATTTTATTGTGCCAAAAATTATTAGAGAAATACATCACGTTTTCTTTAAGAAATTTAAGGTTTACTTTCCCTTTCATCAACTCTCAATGGACCCTTATGGTCCTGAAGGATGTTTTTAAGCATTGGAGTACACACTTCATTATCGTATCCATATATTCCTTCAGCACCCTCTACGCCTATGCCTAACAAAATACTGTCCTTGTATTTTATATTTCCTCAGTTTACAAGTGAAAAAAATTGACACTCAAGAGAGATACACAACTTTACCGGAAGCCACTCAACTCATTTAACTGTAAAGGCAGAGCTTGAAAGGAAGTCTGCTAATCACTGTTGCCTCACCCTCGTGACTGCATCAGCTTACCCAGAAAAGAAGCTGATGTGCTGCACTTGAGACAGCTTAGAATCTAACAATTTCAGGCTAATCTGATTCCATCATTCATATACAAGGAAATAACTGTTTAGAAGTAGCAAGTTTCCATCGGATGGCTTATATTACTCTAATCCCCAAATGACCCATTTTCCCTATCTCTTAAAAAGATAAACAAGCTAGTGGAAATGCTTGAGAGCCATGACCCAGTTTATGAGAGAGAAGATGCTACTATTCCTCGGTCCTCTTCAACAGGAAGGTTTCCATTAGCCGGTTTTACTGGCACCCATAATTTAGTGTTTATTATATACCAGGCACTACTTAACTCTAGGTTTACAGTGGTAAATAAACAAAATAGAAACCATGCCCTCAAAGAACTTATGTTTTGTTCTAGGAGAAGAGAATGAACATGCTAAATAAATAAGGTAATTTCAGGCACTGATGAATGTTATAAAGAAAATATTGACACATAGTGGAGTGTAACTGGGGGAGGGGGCACTGTTTTAGCAAAATTGGTCAAGGAATGCTTGTCTGAAGAGATGGCATCCAAGCTGAAGCCTGAATGAAGACAGTTACTAGTTTATGCAACAGAGACTGCTGACTGCTTCCTAACAACCATTCATCCCTTCTTTTTTGGTAATCCAGTCTCAATTTTTAGCTGGGCACATTACCAGCGAGCTAAGAAATATTCCTCGTCAAACAGAAACCTGACGTGGCCCCACAGCTAAGTGCTGGCCACTGAGATACCAACAGAAGCATTATGTGGTGCTCATGGCTAGCGTCCTTGAAAAGCAGGGGGCATACCCTTCTCCCCCTACTTCTTCCACCTGGCTGCCTAGAACAGGATGTGATGGCTGGAGCTCAGAAAGCCATCTTGGACTGTGAAAATGAAGAAAATGCCTCAAAGAAAATGGAATGCATGGAAGGGGCTCGAGATCCCAACAGCTTCACCCAGCTATGCTCATGCATAGATTTCTTTAATGTAAGAGAAATAAACTTCAGCCATGTTGTGTAAGCTACTATCGTTTTAGAGTTTCTATTTTATAGAAACCAATATCATCCTAATTGGTATAGTTCATTCAGAATTATGCTGTTCTACCTCCAATGTAGAAGCTATAGAATTACAAGAAAAACATGCACTATTGGCCATACACACTCTATATTCAAAGAAACTAAGTAAGGCACTTGAAAATCCTAAGTACAACATCTGAATTTTACATTAACGATAGCTACTGTAGAAACAATTATTAAAATTACAAAATATATGTAAAGAATGAAACCATGCATAAGCTATTTCAGCAAAAATACGTGCTAGTCAAGAGAAAACTGCCTCAAGTAACTCTCTGAATATAAGGAAGACACCATCTACTTTTAGTAAAAGAATCCTTTTTGCCTAGATTGAAATATTTGAGAACTTTTGTTTATGTCACAAAAAAGCCTAGCATCTTTACCTTTGACACATTCATAAAACTTGGTTTGGCTGTCGAAATCAAGCCCAAGGTCTGGAGAGAGCAGTTTACCAGCTGAGAAAGTATATCACAGGCAGCTTCTGCTGATTCAGTACTACTGTCAACCTACAAAGACAATTTTAAATCTTAATCTCCTGAAGGTAAGTTATCAGAAAATTATTGGCAATATAACTATTTAACAGAATTCAATTACAAAACTGTATTTATCCCATCAAGCTATAAAACAAATTAGTATTTTTTCTTTATACAAAAGGTCTCAGACAAAAAGTGAGAAATAGAGCTAGTGACACAGTAACTTTTTAGGTGCTCCATGCTTTCAAATCCTCTACGATGACCTGAATTTTAGTAGTACAATCCAGAGGAAGCAAAATGAAGTTTAAGTTATAGCTCAAGTTCTTTACCTCAATCTATGCAAATAACTACAGAAAAACAGGAAATTGTTCAGAATAAAAATCCTGCAAAATTCATTGACCGCTTCAATACTGGAATCTAGATCTACAAAAAAATGACATTAACAAAATGCAAGTATGCAAATAACTACAGAAAAACAGGAAATTGTTCAGAATAAAAATCCTGCAAAATTCATTGACCGCTTCAATACTGGGATCTAGATCTACAAAAAAATGACATTAACAAAATGCAAGTCGTTTCTATTTAACACTTTTCTTACCTTAAAGCTGACATACTGGAGATGGGTAGCATGCTTTTTAATGATCTGCTGAATGAGATCAGGATGTGTAGACTTAAAATATGAAGTTGCTGATTGGTTCAGTTCAAATTCAAACTTTCTCCAAAGGTCAGGAATATGAAAAACTTCATTCCATTTCCTACATACTGAAGATGCCCGGGCCCGATCTATTAAAGGAAGATACTGAAAAATGCGTAATACTACGTGGTGAGGCAAACTCCCCCAGTCTAGAAGAACAGTGTGCATGTGGGTGTGGCTGAGAGAAGAGTAGAACCCAACTGTTGGTTGTTTCACTGCTGGTGAAGACTGGACAATTTTATTCACAACAGATAGACTGTTCCTCTTCATTCTGTAAACATTAAAAATGTTAAGTGATAACACTTTCCTCATTTCCTAGACATGTGTCTTCTAATTGTACGGATTAACATTAGAAAATGAAAAACAGTTTAACAAATTTTAATAGCAATCTACTTTCATGCATTGATAGGTACTGCGACACGCTAGGGATATAGAGGTAAGAGGGAACTTGCTCTCAAAGAGCTATGGTCAAATCGTGAAATAGCATGAGAAATGCCATCCCTGAAATTGGGACAAGTCGCACTGGAAGAATAAAGCAATGGTATGTGACTGAGTTTGTGAATGGGAGGGAGTGGTTGGGGAGGCTTCTAAAAGGAAACGTTTATGGAAGCAGTGTGTGTCCCAGGCTCCTTCCTGGTCAATTACTGTACTCTTACTAACTTCTACAGAGAAGAAAGCATCACAGTGCGATTGTGCTAACAACTCCTGGGGGTTCTGAAAGACAGTAAAACATAATCAAAAGCATAGGCCTGGAAAAGTCCCAGCCGGGCCATTTACAAACATGCAATCTTGTCTGAGCAAATTTAAGCCTCAGTTTCCTCATCTGAAGAGCAGGGAGAATAGCAGTACCTCATCTCATAAGGCTGTTGTGAAGATTAGAGTACCCTAAGTACTGGAACATAGTAAAGGCTTAATCATTGTTGCAGTCATTGTTGTTATATTAAATTGCCCAGTGCCTTCTTCTGAACTAATTTCATTTCTTAAACTGAAGCACAATTTTCAGGTGACACCCAGGACAAAGGAGCTCTACTGAAGCTGGACACACCAGGGACAGAGCCTTGTAAGCAATGCACCTGATGCTCAATAGCAAAGGAATGAGAAGTCTTCTCCAACAAAAAGACATGATGAATCTCCAGGTATTAGCCAGCTTGAGACACAACTAAGTTCCAGCAAATTTCAGGTCCAGATACACCCAAGTATATAGGGTTATCTTGTGTGTACATTCTACATAAGAATCCAAAGTGTTTAAGCACACAATTATTTCAGAGGCAAAATAATGCTAAGAGTGGTTCTGAACTTTATTTAACTTTGGTAGACTATTTAACCCTCTTTTCATCCCTGAACATTAGAAATATATATATCTCTGTATGATGTGAAACATTTCTTAATTATAGGAGAAGGTTGGATCCCAAAAGCGGGACAGACCTATTAAGTTGCTACAAAAATGAAATGTCATCTTTAGGGTTTGGAAAACTAAAATGAAAAGCAAAAATAGTTGCAAAGCTATATCTCAAGAGCTACCACACACATTTTAGTATGAATCAACCAGTTATGCACATGACTGAGAAACGGTCCAGTGACATAACATAAGATATATGAAACTGCTGACATCAATAATTCAAAGCTTATTCAAAATACGCTTATTTTTGTTTTCTTTTTCCAAAATACACTTATTTTGAAAGGGCTGACCTACTCTTTAATTTTAATGCCCTAAAATGAAATCCAATGGCCCAAGTAAGGTAAAAGAATGTACAGTGGATCCTAAATTGAGAGCACATTTATAAACATTTTGCCTGTACGTGTTTTATTCGGTAAGCTTACAGAATGCATTGTTAAAATCTTACAAGTTATCACCAAAAAAGTTGTCGCTAATATAATCCCTCACTGGAAAAGCAGTGAAACCGAAAGTCAAATGAAAATTTCATCTAAGTACCAGGTTAGAAAACTGCCTTGCAGTTGTAAACAAAGGGATTGTGCTACACATTAAATCTGATTCTACATAACATGGATTGTTTTGTTTATTCAGTAAAATATTAAATTGCAAATTCACTGATAAAATCACCAGAAATAACAGATATTAGATGAATACCGGTAATTCTGTTAAAAATAACATTTCATTTCCCTTTTCCTTGTGTACATTTATTTTCAGAGTATAAAACCCATCCACAAAGTTGGGGTTTTTTTTTTGTTTTTTTTTTTAAGTAGGCTTCATACCCAGCATGGGGCCCAACACAGGGCCTGAACTCATGACCCTGAGATCAAGACCTAAGCTGAGATCAAGAGTTGGACGTTTAAGTGAATGAGCCACCCAGTGCCCCCACAAATCATAAATTTTATACAATCTAGTTCCAGGGAGCACCATTAAAATATATGTTAGAAGGCAAGACAAATTAATCTTTATTAGCTTGAAAACCATGACATAAAAATTCTAACCTAAACATACATGATCATTGATTTCTCTTTCAAACTCCAACTTTCTTACCTAAAGGAGGCTTCCAAGTTATAGTTCACTCTGAACGAACCATATGAAGTAACAGCTGCCATGGGGTACTCACCAACATCCATGTGATTTCACTTCCTAGCTTGGCAAAATACCACAAAAAATATATTCATCAGAATATATAAGGAAAAATCCAATAATTCTTATGCTTAGGATATTTAGATACGATCGCATTACGTTGAAGGATTTTGTTTAGCAATTATTGATTCCCAAACAATTATTTTCTACTTGGGAGGAAACCAGTCCATAAAAACAACTCGGCTGGTTAGCGGGAACGTCACCACTCAAAATTAGACTGGGGGTTCTACTGAGAAGGCTGCGATCAATCAGAGAGTTCTGAAAATTCATATTTTAATGAGCATATATGGAGAGATATTACAGAAAGTTTAAGTAGTCCAAGATTTTATGTAGTTGCTTATGGGCTGTGTTAAATCTTTCAGTTCCAGTTTTTAGGAGCACATAATGCCACTAGAGTAATGATAATTAAATAAGAAGACATAAATTTTTATCAAATATCATTTGACTAGTCTCCTATTAACACATGCTTTTGTGGTCTTTTAAGTTTTTCACTGATGTTGATAGATATAACTGATTCATTCATAATCGATTCATTCCTAACATCTTTGAGGTCTGACCAATTTTAGGCACAGTGACCTACCAGAGTTAGAGGCATTCTATGCACATAGAAGAAAACAGTAACAGGTCTACATCGGGATAAAATTCACTGCCTTGGCATCATGAATAAATGTCATAAAGTAAAAAATAAATAAATAAATGCGTTCTTACTACTTTCATAAGCCAAATTCAACTATACAGAGGAGGTGGTGGGGGGCAATCTATTAATCCACTAAAAATTTCTAATAGCTGCTATCTACTACCTGCCAGCTCTCAATTTCTCTCTGAATCCAACTCCTAACACAGAGCTTTGGAGCACAGATAGGGAAAACGTATTTGAGTTTAACATCCACAATTTCATTTCCCCACCACTACCCGTTGTTCTACTCCTATCCGAACTACTATTTACAAGCTAATGGCAAGGCTGGTTCTCCCACTTTGTATTCCACTCCAGAAGTAGGCAGAAAGGAGCTACTGGCACATTTTCAAAGGAATATCACAAATAAGGGAAAGGTAAATGACCTGTAGTCCCCTCATCAGATGTCACACAATTTTATTTACTGCAGAAAATTTTCTACTGAGGTATCAAGTTGACTAATTCTGTGTTTGCAGGCCGTTGTGTATGCTGGAGAATATAGCGGTAATCTAGCAAGGGTACCACAACGGTGAATTATTATCTAAAACCCCTAAGAAGATGGTAAGTAAGTACCTATCACCGATCAATTCAGTGGAGTCTTCAGAATCAGATGAACTACTTCCCTGGGTACTGAGGACACTTGTTTGCTGTTTCAGAGTGACTATCTGGAATTGTGAGCCACAGAAGAACATAAAATCAGACTATGGGACCCCATCAAGTGATAAACCAAACTTCCAAAAAAGGATAGCTTGACACTGATCTTCAGTGCAAGTCTAGAGTTTGAAAAGATTTATTAGCATTCAGCAAAGAATGTAACAATGACTCAAAATCCACTTAGTGGCCTAATCACTCTAACCCAATTTCCTTTTTTGTTATCTTTACTAATTTGGCGGAACAGGTGAACATGTGAATTGGATCCTCTAAGAGTATTTAAGAAATCTCCGACAGTATTCTTGAGAAGAACATTCTCAAAGACATTAAACGAACATCTTGAAGCCAATCTGGTGGCAGCAATGGAAACAACTATCTTTTGCATCATCACTTCTTCCAGAATTGGTTAAATGAATACACAGGAAGTATTTTAGAAAGTTTCAAGTTTTCAGTCATCACAATGCTAGAAATATTGTGTGAATATTACAGATAATAGAAGATTCAAAACTACCTAAAACCCTAGACAAAGTTGTTGGAAGCAGCAACATGAAAATGAACAGAAATTATTATCAAAGGTCCTTTATTGAAGCTGCTTTCTAAAACAGCAAACTAGAAATCTCATTGCTGCTACGACAGATTAAAAGGCATCTGCTAAGGGGTCTGAAATCCTAATCAAGGAAGGTGGGCCTGGACAGATGGGCTGAAGATCAGCTTTAAAACACATAGCTTTCTTTTTTTGTTCATTTTTTTATTGTTTTAATGTTTATTTGTTTTGGGGGGGGGGGGAGCACAGGGAGAGGGAGACACAGAATGGGAAGCAGGCTCCAGACTCTGTCTGAGCTGTCAGCACAAAGAACCTGATGGTGGGGCTCAAACCCACCATGATGACCTGAGATGAAGTCAGATGCTTAACGGACTGAGCCACCCAGGCACCCCAAAAAACACATGGCTTTCTAATGGAAGAGTCAATTATGCTAAAGGCCAACATTTCTTCCCTAGAGTTTATCATCCAGGTAGAAAACAAAACATAATTTTTTTAGAAATATTGTAAAAAATATTTACAGTCTTTAAAATCCACATGACCTCAGCTGCCTTCTAAATCTAAAAACTGCAATTTCAAAAAAATATGAAAATCAATTACAGTATCATCAAGGGTTCAATAAGACAAAAAGAAGTCTCATGTCAAATAAAATCTTTCCTAAAGCAGTGATTCCAGCATTTTGGTGTTCTCACCATTGATTTAGCAATTTTTTATACTCTCTCAAAAGTCTCTCTGTGCCCTTAAGATATGCTTATTGAAAAAAAACTTTAAATTTTAAAATAGGTATGTTTCCTTTTAATGACTCATAGGAAAACTGAAATTTTCAAAGTATGTGTAGATTGAAAACACCTTTTGAGATGCAAGGAGAGGGTTATATAGAACCTGAACTGGGCAATCTGTTAGAATCCCTGGATGGAGGAGGGAGGGCTGTGTAAGCTTTTTACTCTCCTTCCCCATCCCCAACCTCTCCAGCCAGACTCTGAAAGAGAAAAGGCAGGCCAGGTCCCAGACCAGGAGAAGCCTTCGGAACTGGGGAGGGTCCAGGACCTAACAGTTAAAACAAAGGATTCAAGAAAGCATTTTGCAACATTTTTTTTTTTTTCCTGAGAAAATCCTCCTAATCTATTCAACTTCACATTTTGGGAAAAGTTTCCGAGCACACGGGCCACGACAAAACGAGTCCCCTTTGAGTGCAGAATGTCCCAAGTCGCGGGAAAGGTCTAAGTCTACCTCTGTCTCGGACATCTCTTTATGGCAAACATAAACTCCGCCGCTACCCTCCCGGAACCCACCCCCACCCCCCTCCCCCCTCTCCCCCCCCCCCCCCCCCCCCCCCCCCCCCGGCAGTCGCGCAAAAGCGACCACGCGGACCCGTGACCACTGCGCATTTTCCGCAACTACCCTAAAAACAATATCCCCGAGTGCGCGCCCGACGGCCGCGGGAGGCTGCGGACGGCCCTGTCAAAGCTTACCCTCCACAGAGGAAGAAAATTACTGAGTTCGCGCACGCGGGTCCTGCGCAGGGCCCTGTGGAAAGACACACACGTGAGAAGCGAACCACCCGAGGCTGTAAAACCCGCCAGACGACCCCACCTCGGGGCAAATCAAATGCCGGGTTTGCGAGGCGGCTGGGGGCCAGGATCCGGGGTGCGGCCGCTCCTCGGGGCTCCCGCCACCCCCCAGCCTCCGGCGACCCCCGCGGGGATGCCAGGTCACGCCTCCTCATGCCCGGAATAAAGCGCGGGGACCGCCGGCGCCTCCGGGTCTCCAGCCGCGGGAGGCAGGACCCGGCCTCCGGCCCGCGGCTCCTTCTAAGCCAGAGGCGCACTCCTCGAAGACCACTGCGACCCCCACAAGAAAATGCTACCTTCACGCACGTAACCTCGGGGCTTGCAGCGCGCGCGACTCGGCGGCGTCCCCGGGGCCTTGCTGCTCGACAGGACCCGCCCACCCCGACGGCGTTCCGGTGTCCCTCCCCCACCCAGAGCTGGCGGCGCCGGGTAGCGGACCGAGACCCCTGAAGCAGCCCGTGTCCTCCACTCTAGCCCCGCCCAGGCCCCGCGTCCGCCCCTCCTCGCAAGCGCCCAGCCCCGCCTTTCTCGAGAGGGGGACGCGCGCGAGTGCGCACCTGCTCCGCGATCCCCGGGGCGCCTCCCTAGGCGATGAGTGGGAGGTCGTCTGCCTGCTGCTCTTTAGCTACACCTCTGTGACCACCTACGCCGTAAAACTGACGCCCAACCAAATAGTTCCAGTTTCTAGAAAAAAACCTCCCAGAAAAGAGCACACCTTTATTAATATACAAATACCTGAAACTTAAAATATCAAAAGTGGTAACCGCTGGGTGTTAAATATGTGTATATTACCTCCCCCGTCCTATGCCACATCTCATTCCCTGGGGCTAACCACTGCAATCCTTCATTGTGTAAACTACCTGAGATTCAATACATACACCAAAAAAGGCCACAGAGGTGAGGATTTTATTACTTTTTCTTAATCATTAGTTGTTTGTTTTTTTTTTTTTTTTTTTTTTTTTAGGTCTGAGGTCAGACTATACATAATATTCTGGAACTTCCATTGTTGCTTATCATGAACATAGTTCCAAATTGACACAAATTGTTTCCCCAGATTTTTTTTTCCAACAGCTTTATTGAGGTGTAATGGACAAACCACATATACTTAAAGCATGGAATCTGGTAAGTTTTGACATCCTTGAAACAATCACTACAATCAAGATAATACATGCATATCTTCCAAAAGTTTCTTTATGCCTCTCTGTAATCCCTCCTTCATCTCCTCCCCCATCAGCTTTCTGACACTATACATTAGTTTGCATTTTCTCAAATTTCTCAAAAATCATTTCTCAAAAAATCATTTCTCAAATGATTTCTCAAATCGAATCAAAGAGTACGTACTTATTTTTACCTGGCTGTTTTCACTCAGCATAATTGTACTGAGACTTATCCATGTTACTGGATGTATCATAGGTAATTTTTCTTTTTGTTGCTGAGTAGTATTCCATTGTGTGGGTATACCACAATTTGGGTATCCATTCACCTGAAGATGGATATTTGGATTATTTCTAGTTGGTGACTGTTACAAAACAAAGCCGCTGTGAGCATTATTGTACGTATTTTTGTATACGGTTATGCTTTCATTTCTCTTCGGTAAATACCCAGGAGTGGAATAGCTGCGCTGTATATAAGGCATATGTTAATCTTCTAAAGACTGGCAGTATGTTTTCCAAGGAGGCTATTTTACATTCCTGCCTACAGTTTATTGGAGATCTATTTCTATCACATCCAAACCCACACTTAAAAAAATTTTTTTTAATGTTTATTCATTTTTGAGAGAGAGAAAAGCGGGGAAGGGCAGAGAGAGAGGGAGACACAGAATCTGAAGCAGACTCCAAGCTCTGAGCCTGTCATAGGGCTCGAACTCATGAATCGTGACATCTTGACCTGAGAGGAAGTCAGATGCTCAACTGACTGAGCCACCCAGGCCACCCAATGTTGATTTTTTCATGTAGTTATTTACTATCTTTACATTTCCTTTGGTGAAGAGTTTGTTCAAATCTTTTGCCTAATTTTAATACGTTGGCTTTTCTCATTATTGAGTTTGGAAAATTGTTTATATATTCTAGGTACAACTCCTCTATCAGATATATGACTGTTAGAAGCTAGGGGAGGGACTAGAAAGTATTGCCCAAACCAAGAATGCATTTTGAGACTTAAAAATGAAGGAGGCCGCACCATACAGTTAACACAGAGGTTTTTTTCAGGGTAACTTACAGACAAGGAAGATCTGCTGGGCAACAGTCCAGCTGTGCAATTATTCTCCGTAAATTCTGGACTGTAGACCTTAGTCTACAGATTTTATAATGCAAGGGAACTGGCAGAAGGGCACTGTAGTGAGATAGAAGCGTTCATGTGTATTTCAGAGGGTTTATGTGCATTTAATGGGCATCAAAAATTCTATTAGCTCTCGTGGCACCATCTGTATGACAGGAAGGGGAGAGACTATCTCCAACAAATTCAGGAAAGGGAGAGACAAATTCAAGGAGAGCCAAAGCAAGCTTCCCCCCCATCCTGGCCTTGGTGGGCATTTCTAAGGTAAGTATATTAATCTCCAAGGGGTCCCAGGACATGAAGCCCAACAGTTGGGGGAGAGAGGAGTCATCAGTGGGACATGAACAAACAAATAGAGCCCTAAAGGTGGAGTTAATACTGCTGACTCTCTTACATAGGACTTATAACTACTTTTCTTTCCAGTCTGTGGCTTGACTTTTTCCTCTTCTTTTGAAGAGCGTAAGTTTTAATTTTGATAAAGTTCAGTTTATCAGTTTGTTCTTTTATGGATCATGATGTCAAAACTAAGAAATCTTTTCCTAAGCCAAATTCACAAAGATTTTCTCCTAAACTTGGTCTGCGAGTGTTCCTCAAGATGAGCAAACATTCAGGGACACCTGGGTGGCTCAGTCGGTTGAGCTTCTGACTTCGGCTCAGGTCACGATCTCACAGTTTGTGGGTTCGAGCCCTGCATCGGGCTCTGTGCTGACCGCTTGCTCAGAGCCTGGAACCTGCTTCAGATTCTGTGTCTCCTCTCTCTGCCCCTCCCCCGCTCACACTTTGTCTCACTCTGTTTCTCAAAAATAAATAAATGTAAAAAAATTTTTTTCTAAATAAAAAGAAAAATGAGCAAACATTTCTAATAAAATTTTACTTGATAAACAAGGGATGTCTTGCAATACCAGCGGTATGTGATCCCAAATGTCACATGATCACAACTGAGCCAATAGTTCTTGAAATTCACTTTGATATACACATGCTTTGGATGACAAGGATGTTTGGGGCAGGAATTATGCTCATAAACCAAGGTTTTACTGTACTTCATTTCAAACTAAGGAGCACAGAATTATACTAGGAATATTTTTTTTTTTTAAACAGCAGTTTTGTGTAGTAATTTTGTCACGCTTTGAGCAGATAGTGATTCTGGCAGTGGGAATCAGTATAGTCTAGGTTATTCTGCAGGAACAAACAACTGCAAATCACAGGGATTTAACACCACAGAGGTTTAATTCTCAGTAATATGACATTTCTTTCACAATTCAGCTGAAAGCTCTGGGCCCTGTTGTCTTCTTTCCAGGATCAAGGAGGATGGAGTGGTTAGTACCTAGCAAGGTGTCATTTTGTCACAAAGGGAAAGAGAGAGTGGGATGAATATACTGCAATTTCTGCTTCTAACCGTATGTCAATTCCACTCTTATTGGCAAAAGCTAGTCAAAATGGCCATGCCTACCTTTAAGTGGGTAAGAAAATGTAACCTTACCACATGCCTAGGAAGGAGAAACCTGTAATGTTTGGGAACAGCCAGAATGACTGTCACATTGGTAAAAATGCGCAACCCAAATCTCACCAAAAATATTCTCATGTATAAAAAGATATCTCATTTTGGGGAGTTTTATAATGTTTGGGGAGGGGTTCGGGTGCCTGGGTGGCTCAGTGGGTTGGGCATCTGACTTTGGCTCAGGTCATGATCTTGCACTCCGTGAGTTCAAGTTCCATGTCGGGCTCTGTGCTGACAGCTCGGAGCTTGAAGCCTGCTTCAGATTCTGTCTCCCTCTCTCTCTGCCCCTACCTCGCTTGCACTCTCTCTCTCAAAAAAAAAAAAAAAAAAAAAAAAAAAAAAAAAAAAAAATTAAAAAAAATTTTTAAGTTTGGGGAGGGGTAGTTCCTAAGACAGCAGTCACTCCTGATACCAACAGTAGATATCAGGGCTCTCCAAGACCACCCTGCTTCTGACACCAGTAACAAGCTCAGGGGTCCCCAAGACCACCCTCAGACTGAAAATTCAATATATTCAGTATAAGGACTAACACAAATCAGTGAAAGCTGTTACACTGTTATGCTTTATTACACTGTTATGATTTATTACAACAGATTAAAGTCAATGAAGGAAAGAGATGCATGGGGCAGAATCCAGGAGAGTTCCAGATGTGAGCTACCAGTTGTCATTTCCTGGTGGAGTCATGGACTGTACTGACTTCTCCGGGCAACAATGTATGACGATATGCATGGAGTACTGCCTGGCAGGGAAGCTCACCTGAGCCTTATTGTCCACAGATTTTACTGGGGCTGGGTCACGTAGACATGGTTGACTGTGTGGCTGACCTTTATTGAGTCCATAGCCCCTCCAGATGTTGAGATGAGACCTCCCGGCCCAAAACCCTCACCATAAATCACATTGTTAGACTATTTGGTGTGGCCCAAAGCTCCAGATACACAAAGGTACTCTTATCAGGCCGAACATTCCAAGGACTTGGATCATACCATAGGAGCTGAGGATAAAGACCAGGCCTCTCTTTGGGTAAGGATAATTCTTAACTACACAGAGTTAAATCATATTAGATTAAACATGATTTCAGAACTCTGCAATGAAATTGCCTATGTACCCCATTGGGAAGAAAAATGCATTTGAATTATGTCAGTAATATTTGCTACCTAATAAAAAGTCTTTATTTTTGACAATGTGACAGGGAAAAAATGCCTAATTTAATTAATTTGTCCACTTTGCAGAGAAAAATTCAGATACATTTCCCACTTTTTTCCTCTCACACATTGCCAAACACAATACCTACATAAAAAGATACTTGCTTTGTTATGCCTGAGTGGCTCAGTCAGTCAAGCATCTGACTTCAGCTCAGGTCATGATCTCACGGTTACTGCATTCAAGCCCCGTGTCGGGCTCTGTGCTGATAGCACAGAGCCTGCTTCAGATCCTCTCTCTGCCCCTCCTCTGCTTGCTCGTTCTCTCTCTCTCAAAAATAAATAAACATTAAAAGAAAATGAGATTTGCTTTGTTACAGTTTGTCTCGGTTGAATACATTTAAACATGCTCTGAAGATCCATCCTGCCTTTCTTTTAAGAATTTGGATTTTCAATATTTAAAAAGATAATCTATTTTCTAGATATTCTAAATATTTTCTAAAGATTCAGCTTTCACTTCATATTCTTTTAGATTAAGTTTCCCCAAAGGAAGTAAAGGAAACATTTAACTTTACCGAAAACGTAAGGCTATTCATTTTAAGCCACAAATGCCAGCGGCGTCTCTATAAATGTGACAGAACTTGCTGCTGTTTTCACGGTATTCAGACACAGCACGAAGCCCCTGTAAGTAGGGGGAATTATGAAATGAGCACTTCTAAATGGGTCAGGGTTAGTCATCACTGACAACATTCATTCAAAGCCATTACCTGTTTTGAAGAGTGAATAAAATCATGAGGATTAAGTGGATCGCGCGATTTCCTTAATCCCGCATTTTATCAGGTATGAAGTAGCCTTGTCTTCTACGGGTCTCATGGGTCTGAACTTTTCATTTCTTTTTTTTTTTTAATGTTGATTTATTTTTGAGAGAGACAGAGATAGGATGCGAATGGGTTAGGGGCAGAGAGAGAGGGAGACACAGAATCCAAACCAGGCTCCAGGCCTTGAGCTGTCGGCACAACGCCCGATGCAGGGCTCGAACTCATGAGCCGTGAGATCATGACCTGAGCTGAAGTCAGTCACCGAAGTCAGTCGCTCAACCGACTGAGCCACCCAGGCGCCCCTGAACTTTTCATTTCTTAAAACAAAGAAGCAAAGTTATTTTTTAAGCTGTTGCTTTTCACTAATGCGTTTCTAGTCAAGCCTTTACACTGCAAAGTCTTTAAAATGAAATGTACTGAATTAGGTTTTCCAATTTTGAAGATTACCTGGTTTTAAAAGCTGTCATTCAAGTAAAAAATTCTGCAAATACATTTTGTTTTAAAAAGCAATGAATGCAATTATTGTCTGGTTTTGTTTAACTAACATTTCATGTAAATACTTTGTCAATCTAGAGGTCATTTTTTTGCAGCCATTTTATTTATGAAAGGTAAAACCTGTGTTGTTAATTTGATTGTCAGCACAAATCTGGGATCACTGAGAGAAACAGGGACAGTCATTCCAAATAATTTAATAAAAGTAGGTTAGTAGGTCATGTTTTCTAGCTGTTCTGGTGGGCAGCCATTTTTGCGGGCATTTCAAAAAGTAGTCATTAATAAAAATGAAAACTTCTTAGTATTTTTAACAAACGGAACATTCTAACACTGAGTTGTTTTTCTTATTAAAAAACAGTAAACCCTTTCAAAATACTAAATTTAAATTTCTTCATTTATGGCAAGCTTTGCTGGGCTAATTCAAAATCTTTTAAAAACGACATATCTAAAATTAAAAATTAAGTACACAGCAGTTTAATTTGACTTTGTTTTCCCTAATGATTATTGTTCACTAACATAAGGAATATACTGCATTGCCAGTCAATTGCAATGAGATCATAAATTAGAAACATCAGAGGAAATAGAAAAATACCACGATATTTAATAGAAGTAACATTTAAAATGCCATAGGATAGCAGTAAACCGCGGGCAAACAAACTAATCAAGTACTCCAACAGAAATAGGGCAGCTCTTTACTACCAAAGAGCTCTTTGCTACCAAGTTATTAAGGAGACACTGAAAAACAGGCTCACAAACATGGACAAAGTTTGCCAATTAGCAATGATGGTAACTAATCCAGGAGAGAAGAGCAGTACAAAAGAACAAACTGAGCCACAGTCATTTGTGCAACACAGGTAGGTGCTCACAATGATAAAGGAAACTCACATCACTGCTGCACACACACACACACACACACACACACACACACACCTCCCACACGGCTGCTTGACAGTAGTGGTAATCACATTAATTACAACAGTAGAAATTAAAACAGAGCACAGCAAGGCTGATTTTTCCATTTCTCTGTAAGGACTCCCTGTATGGAGTAAAAGTATAAAGCTCAACGTTTTACAGGGAGAGTTATATCTTCAAATCTTTCCTATGAGTATTCCTATTTGCGCCTTTCAAAAATAGGATGAGGTATGCAGAACATGTACAGATAAAAATCTCAGCAAAACCACTTTCCTGACCACATGTATATCCTGTACTTAGAACGGCATGGGATCTAAGATGGGCTTTGGGGGAAAGCCCAGGCTTTTGAGAATGCACACAGCTCTGGGTTTAGGGGGAATGACTTTCCTCTCAAAGGAGGGAGCAGATCTCCTGTGCGAGAGCTGAAGCTATTTTCTTCCCACAGTGATGATTCACAGCATATGTACCCATTTGGGTTGAATCATAGTAAAAGAGTGTGTTTAGATCCTCAAACTCTTGTTAAGCATCTTTGCTCTTATGCTTCATAAAAAGGGTTTTCTCTTCGGAGAAAATTTTGTTACCCATCTTCCTTTCTCAACATCAATCATACCCTCTTACCTTTAGGGAACTTTTCCAATCTCTGAGAGGAAATCACGACATCGTCCACTAGTGAGTGAAGTGTGTTTCATTAAGAGAAAATTGCTGTTGAGTCATATCCTGAAAGCGAGTCGTTACTTTCAGCAGGGTTATTATACAGGGGCTTCAGAAGAAAACCCAGTCAAGCTCTTATTATATTGATGTATTTCCCTTTGGAACAGAGTTTTCATTTTCAATCCAGAAAAATTCACAAACATGAAACTTGTAGAATGACGTATGTAGGTTGCCTTTAACAAGTGGTATTGATGATGCATCTACTTCATTGACTCTTAAATATAATTTAGTTGCACTTCCTTAAATTAATTACAGGCATACCTTAGAGATAGTGCAGGTACAGTTCTGGACCACAGTGATAAAGCAAATATCACAATAAATTGAATCAAATGAACTTCTTGGTTTCCCAGTGCAAGTTACTGGGGGACACTGAAAAACTGGGCTCACAAACCTGAACATGAAGGTTTGTCAATCAACCATGATGGTAACCAATTCAGGACAAGGAACAGTACAAAGGAACAAACCGTGAGCCACCAAGTCATCTGTCGTGCAACACAGCTAGGTGCTCACAATAATAATGTTCACTACAGCTCACATTGTTTAAAAGTTGTGTTTAAACTATACTGTGGTCTATTAAGTGTGCAACAGCATTGTGTCTAAAAAATGTATATGCCTTAACTTAAAATACTTTGTTATTGGGGCGCCTGGCAGTTTAGTTGGTTAAGCATCCAACTCGACTTCAGCTCAGGTCATGACTTTGAGCCCCGCATCAGACTCTGTGCTGACAGCACGGAGACTGCTTGGGAATCTCTGTCTCCTCCCTCTCTCTCTGCACCGCCCCCCCCCAACTCGTGCGGGCTCTCTCTCTTGCTCTCTCTCTCTGTCTCTCTCAAAAAGAAATAAACTTTTAAAATAATTAAATAAATAAAAACACTTCATTGCTAAAAAATGCTAACCATCATCAAGCCTTCAGTGAGTTGGCATCATTTTGCTGGTGGAGGGTCCAACGGCAATGCTGATGGCTGCTGACTGATCAGGCTGGTGGTTGCTGAATGCTGGGGTGGTTGTGGCAGGTTCTTCAAGAAAGACAACAATGATGTTTGCCACACTGATGGACTCCTCTTTTTATGAACAATTTCTTTCTAGCATGTGATGCTGTCTGACAGCATTATACCCGCAGCAGAAGTTCTTTTGAAACTAAAGCCAATCCTCTCAAACCCTGCCACAGCTTTATCGACTAAGGGTATGGAATATTCTAAATCCTTTGTTGTCATTTCAACAATCTTCACAGCATCTTCACCAGGAGTAGATTCCACCTCGGGAAACCACTTTCTTTGTGAAACCATGAGAAGCCACTCCTCATTCATTCAAGTTTTCTCATGAGATGACAGCAATTCAGTCACATCTTCAGGCTCCACTTCTAATTCTGTTCTCTTGCTGTTTCCACCACATCTGCAGTGACTTTCTCCACTGAAGTCTGAAACCAGTCATCCAGGAGGGCTGGAATCAACTTCTTCCAAACTCCTGTGAATGTTGATAGTTTAACCTCTTCACATGAATCACCAATATTCTTAATGGCATCTAGAATAGTGAATCCTTTCCAGAAGGTTTTCAATGTGCTTTGCACAGATCCAGCTATGGGGGAAATCACTATCTATGGCACCTAGAGCCTTACAACATATATTTCTTTTTTTAATTTTTTTTAATCTTTATTTTTGAGAGAGAGAGAGAGACAGAGCATGAGTGGGGGAGGGGCACCGAGAGAGGGAGACACAGAATCTGCAGCAGGCTCTAGGCTCTGAGCTGTCAGCACAGAGCCCGACGCGGGGCTCGAACCCACGAACCATGAGATCATGCCCTGAGCTGACGTCAGACGCTCAACCAACTACACCACCCAGGTGCCCCTACCACATGTATTTCTTAAAGAATAGGACTTGAAAGTCAAAATGACTCCTTGATCCACGGACTGCAGAATGGATGTGGTGTTAGCAGGCAGGAAAACAACATTAATCTCATTGTACGTCTCCATCGGAGCTCTTGATTACCCAGGTGCACTGTCAATGCACAATAATATTTTGCAGGGAGTCCTTCTTTTCTGAGTGGTAGGTCTCAACAGGAAGCTTAAAACATGCAGTGAACCATGTGGTAAACAGACGTGCTGTCACCCAGGCTTTGTTGTTCCATTTAGAGAGCACAGGCAGAGTCAATTTAGCATGACCGGAGGGCCCTACAATATGTGGAATGATACACGAGCATTAGCTGCAACTCAAAGTCACCAGCTGCATTCGCTCCTAACAAGTGAGTCAGCCTGTCCTTTGAAGCCAGGCATGGACTTCTCTCTAGCTATGAAAATCCTAGATGGCATCTTTTTCCAAGAGAAGGCTACTTTATCTACTTTTGGTAAAACCACCTTCACAAACTGCCTCAGTTAGATCCCCCGGGGAAAACCTGTTGTAGTTTCCGTATCAGCATACGCTGCCTCACCTGCACTTTCATGCCATGGAGCTTGCTTCTTTCCTTAAACCTAATAGCATCAGACTTTTCTTCTGCAGCTTCCTCACCTCTGTCAGCCTTCATAGAATTGAATAGAGTTAGGGCCTTACTCTGGATTAGGCTTCGGCTTAGTGGAATGTTGTGGCTGGTTTGATCTTCTATCCAGATGACTCCAACTTTCTCCATGCCAGCAATAAGACTGTTTTGCTTTCATATCATTTGTTCAGTGAAGTAGCACTTTAAATTTCCTTCAGCAACGAGGGGCACCTGGGTGGCTCAGTCAGTTAAGCGACCCACTTTGGCTCAGGTCATGATCTCACGGATTGTGAGTTCGAGTCCCGAGTTGGGCTCTGTGCTGACAGCTCAGAGCCTGCAACCTGCTTCAGATTCTGTGTCTCCCTCTCTCTCTGCCCCACCCCCCCCTCGTTCACACCCTGTCTCTCTCCCCTCTCTCTCTCAAAAATAAATAAACATTAAAAAAAATTGAATTCCCTTCAGCAACTTTTCCCATGCATTCACAATTAGGCTAACCGTATGATGCAAGAGGCCTAGTGTTTGGCCTCTCTGAGAATTCAACATGCTTTCCTCACTAAGCGTAATAATTTCTAGCTTTTGATTTAAAGTGAGAAATGTGTGACTCTTCCCTTCACTTGAATGTCAAGGCCACTACAGGGTTATTAATTGGCCTAAACTGCAACATTGTTGTGCCTTAGGGAATAGGGCAGCTTGAGGACAGGGAGACAGGAGAATGGTCAGTTGGAGCAGCTTGAACGCACACATTTATTGATCAAGTTTGCCATCTTAGGTGGGCACTGTTCATGGCACCCCAAAAAACAATTAACGATAGTAACATCAAAGATCACCGCTCACAGACTACCACAACAAATATCATAACAATGAAAAAGGTTGAAATATTGCAGGAATTACCAAAAAGAAAGACATGAAATGAGCGAATGCTGCTGGGAAAATGTTGCCAAGACACTTGCTTGACAACAGGGTTGCCACAAACCAGTTTGTAAAACAACAACAAGAAAAACCCCCACCAGATCTGCAAAGAGTAACAAAGCAAAGCACAATAAAGCAAGGTTTGTCTGTACCTAGAAAACTGTGCTAAAAACATTAATCAATAAATCACAGACTTTCTTATCCAACATTGATAGCATCTCTAGCACTTTTCCCGATTTTTCTCAGTATAGAACTAGCTAGAACATTATCCAACCACAGGAGATAATGAATTTGACTATGAGGTCAATGGATTTGACCAAAGGTCCTTTTCACAAACTCAGATTCCCCTATGTTCTGGAAGTGGTAATAAAACCTATTTTCAAATAGCCTAAATTTAATTTACTTTTTTTTGCTATTATTCCATAGAAATATCTCAAGGATGGTAATGACTTCTCCCGAATTATGCAGAAAAATATACCCAAATAATTTTTAAATCAAATGCTTCCACTTTTAAAATTTCAGGGTACAGTCTCTTATAAAGTAGGAAGAATAATGGGAAGGCATCTCTAGTTGGATTTCTCTGACCAAATGATCTCATATTATCTTATTCTTTTAGCTTTAGTTTGTCTGACTCCCAGCCCAAATCCCAGACAGTTTTTCCAGAAAGAGGATAATAACATACAATGAATTTTGGAGTACACTATTTAATTACGTCCTCTTCCGTGGTGAAAGACCATGAACACAATCCCTAGTCTTTCCCAGTTGCTCTGGCCCACTCCTCTCCTTGCCTGCTTCCCCAACATCTCCTCACCCTCTCAGCACTAGAGTGCCCCCAGCTCAGTTGTAGGAGCACTTCTCCTCTCTGCCCATGGTGATTCTCGGGGCGATCCCATCCCATCTCAGGGCTTTAAGCTCCATCTCTATGTTCCTGACTCCTAAATCTGTATCTCTAGTCCTGACCTCTCTCTCCAACTCCAGACTTGTATATTCAGTTCTCTATTTGACTTCCCTTGGACTTCCAAAAGCCACCTCAAACTTATATGCACAGTGACTTGCAGCTCGTCTCCTTCAAAACCTGCTTGTTCTGCTGTTTCCCCACCTCGGTAAACAGCAGCACCACGTTTTCAGTTGTTCGGGCACACTCTGGAATCATCTTTGATTCCTGAATTTTCTTTCCTATTCTATGCACAGTCTGTCAGCAAATCCTCTCTGTTCTATTTTCAAAACATGTCCAGAATCTGAATACTTTTTTTTTTTTAGTTAGTTAATTTAGTTATTTGAGAGAGAGAGAGAGAGAGAGAGAGCCCAAGTGGGGCAAGAGCAGAGAGAGAAGAGACAGAGAATTCCAAGCAGGCTCCACCCTGTCAGCACAGAGCCCTATGTGGGGCTCGAACTCACACACCATGAGATCATGACCTGAGCCTAAATCAAGAGTTGGCCGTTTAACCGATTGAGCCACCCGGGTGCTCCCAGAACCTGAATACTTCTGACCACCTCAACTACTACCACCTGGTCCAAGGCACCATCATCTCTCACCTGGAGTGTGCGGTGGCCTCCCAGCTGGCCTCCCCGCCTCCACTCTTACTCCTATAATATGATCTTAATGCAGAGTCATCCTGTTAGAATGTCAGCTCATGTCACCCCTTTGCTCAAAAACAGCCAGTGGCATCCTTGCCTTCAGTGTAAAAACCAATCCTTACGGCACATATGAAATTTCCCCCAATCCATTCTTCCCACCCCATCTCTTCAACTTCATCTTCTACTACCTGCCCTCTCCCTCCCACCCTCTCCTCTAGTCACAGGGGCCTCTTCCTCCCTGCTCCCCAAACCCTTCAGGTACTCTCCTGTCTTGGAGCCTTTACATTCACTTTTCCCTCTGTCTACGGTGCTCTTTCCATAGATCTTGACAAGACTCACTCCCTATTGTCCTTGAGGGCTTTACGCAAATGCTGTTTTATTTATACACTAACTACTGTCTAATAAGCTATATGTTTTGCTTATCTGTCACTCCCACTAAACTATAAGCTCCAGACAGGCAGAGACCTTTGTCTCTGTCACAGACCTTTGCCTGTCTTGCTTTCTGGTGTATCAGCATTACCTAGAGCAGTGCCCGTCACGTAGTGGGTACTTAACGCACAGTTGAGGAGGGGATGAGTAAATGAATATCTTGTCATCTTACACTACATCATGTCCCAGCAGACAGAAGATGGATGGATCTGGATGGATAGATAGATAAAATGAGTCTGTAGACAGGCTCATAGGACCCATCACTACTGTGCCTTAGCCTCCTCCAGGTAAAGCAACACAAGTACCGAGGCAGAATTACAGAGAGAAATCTCCCATGTTCGGCTACGGACAGCATATAATCATTATACATTTTATATTTCTCAGAAATTGAGTATTAAATAACACCTTTCATCGGAACACCTTAAAATGTATTACAACCCCCCCCCCATAATTACCTGCACTTATATATCACTATTATACATCAGGTAGCAGTGGAAGTCTTAATGTATCTCTCAGCTTTTGACACCCCTGTATTGGAACAGAAAATGTAAGGTGGGCCCAAGAAGTAGTTTGACATTTATAAAATGTCATTTAAGCTTTAGAAAGTCTATTATTGCCTGGCTTATTAGCATAAGAAAAAAGTGAAATGACTTATAGACTGTCAACAGAGTGCCATGGTGACCCCGGGCCGGTCACTTACCTCGGCTAACCTCAGCCGGTTCTTCCAGTCTGTGTGGGCACGACACGGTTGAACAAATTAGTCAGGGACGGCTCTGAGAAGGAAGCAGGGCTCACTCTTGGCGGTTAACCAAAAGTGTTTTTCTGAGGTCAAAGTGTGATTGCCACATGTCCTCTGTGTTGACCACACCTACAGTGAAAAGACAAGTGTTCCTCATGAGACTGAGCCCCTACAAGTGTGCCGACTGTCTAGAATGCGGCTGTGGTACCCTGGCATCCTGATGGCATGCCCCTAGGACTGTTAATCGCCTCTTTGGAAACCCGGAACCTTGACTCTTCTTCCTTTCAAAACTATCACATAGGAAAGCCTCTGATCACAGCTCAAACAAGCTGCCTCTTCCACGGTTGTTATGTGTCCTTTCGGAGAGAAGCAAAGTGAATGCAGTGCCAGGGGTGATGCATCAGAAATCAACAAGCCAGGCCCAGCCTCTGCTTTAGGGGGCAGGATTTTGCCAGTGTCTTAGAGATAAAGCCACGTATACAGACACTCACAGCCCCTATGCCCCAAGCATGTCCCTGCTCTGATTATTAAAATTAGGAATTAACATTAAAATTAAAATTACTTAAAATTATTATCTCTGCTCAAGGGTCTAATCTCTGAAAGAAATCCATCAGGCATTAAAGCATGTACTCACAGACTTCAGGAGGACCTTAGAAACCACTTTGTCTAACTTTCTCACTTTATAGATAAGGAAATCAAGGTTCCAAAGAGTTAACTGCTGGCCTGTGATCTCCTCCACACACATTCCTTATCTTGCTTTTATGAATGCTTGGAAATGACTGGACTGCATTTCTTGCAAAAGGCTCTGTAATTCAGCATAGTCATTCTGCACATCTTCTGTGTCTGAAATAGTAATATTTGACGGAGCTTGTCAACCAGGATGCTCTAAAATGCCATGTTCTAGGAATATAAATTGTACAATAAGAAGTTTTCAGGGGCACCTGGGTGGCTCGGTGGGTTAAGCATCCGCCTCTTGGTTTCAGCTTGGGTCATGATCTCACGATTCATGTGTTCGAGTCCTGCATCAAGCTCTGCACTGGCAGCGTGGAGCCTGCTTGGGATTCTCTCTCTCTCTCTCTCTCTCTCTCTCTCTCTCTCTCTCACTCTCTCCCCTCCCCACTCTGCCCCTTTCATGCTCTATCTCAAAATAAATAAATACACATTAACAAAAAGAGAAGTTTCCAAGGGGGAGCCAGGAGGAACTAACTTGTCATCTGACTCTAAACTAGATTAATCCCATGGCCATAGGCATAGGTGGTAGGTCGCTATTACATGAATGACCAAAGGAAAAGCCTGTGAAGAGGTGTGAAGAGGACAGTGGATGGGAGAATACAGATGTGAGTTTGGGCCCAGATTTCACTTTGGGCAGGCACTTCATCGCTTTGGGAATGAGAAACCCTCCTGGTTAGTATCCAAACTTACTATCATCTGGTAGGACAGGATAGATTGATGGGCAAAGCAAACGGGCAATAGTTTTGCTTCAAAGGTGAAATACCGCTCTGGTTCAGTATCTCCTTATCTAGCAGAGACTCAGAGAAACAGATTGTCTGGAAAGTCTGAGAGTACACTCGTGCTATCCCAAGACTTTCTAGCTCCTTTCTTTGGTCAGAGAATGGACACCAGGGCAGGAAACAAGAAGACCTTTCCCCAACCCAGTTTCAGGGATAGACATGTGATCCATACTTGGCCAATGATGATACCTACTCCCCTGCCAACGGAGATAGGTCCAAAAGATAGACATAGGATCAAAGCAGACCCAATCTAAGTTCTTCTCTCAGATTGACATACTGATATTGGGAAATAAAATTCCTTTTCTCTAGAGTTAACAAGCTGGAATGATGCAGGCTTAAAGTTACAGTGGCTCCTTCCCTTGGGCCCATAGCAGAAGCCCCTCTATAAAGGAGGGGAGATGAGGCCAACACAGAGATAAACAGAGCTGAGAGAAAGACAATATTTCACTTATACTGTCTGGTACCTGATGATGCCTGAAGATGATTGAGTCAAAAAATTCTCTTTTTTTCCTGAAATAGTTTTGGCTGGGTTTCTGTCACTTTTGATTAAAAGAATCCTCTAATTTTTCAAATGAGGAAAGTGAGGTTCATACCAAGGGAGTAATGGACTCAAGTTATATAGCACACGGGGGACAAAATTGGGACTTGAAATCCAGTCTAATGGTTTCCAGTCCAATGCATTTTCTACTACACTATGCTTTATATATTCTAGCTTGTGAATTGTCCAACATTTTCTGAGTGATACTACAGGTCTCCTTTCACACCATATTATATCATGGCAAAATCTATTCATTCATTTAAACAAAAGATGGAGAATCATTTACTAAGGATCCTTTGATACGAGGTGGCTGGGTGACTCAAATTGATTAAGTGTCCAACTCCTGATTTTGGCTCAGGTCATGATCTCACGGTTTGTGAGTTCGAGCCCCACATTGGGCTCTACACTGACAGTGCCTGCTTAGGATCTTCTCTCTCCCTCTCTCTCTCCCTCTCCCCTGCTCTCTCTCTCTCAAAAAAATAAATAAATAAACTTAACAACAACAACAAAGGGATCGTGTGATACAAGAAGAAAGCTCAGACTAACTGCTTTGCATCTAGGCAAGTACAAATAAAAGATTCAACTACGTCAGGATCAAAGGCAGAAATCACGCACTTGGTTCTATTCCTCACCCCCCACTAATGGAATGATCTACTTTGTTCTAGGCATGCCGATAGGGTCTTCGATAAATATGTTCCTGTGTAGTTACCTCACAGTGGGCCTCATGCATAACTGAAAATCAAAAGGTATTGGAAAGAGAGAAGGAAGGAAAGGGGATAAGAAGGAAGAGAAACAGGGAAGGCAAAGAAAAGTAGAGTGGGTTTCAAGTCAAAATTAACTCTTTTTTCTTTTGTTCAACTGCGCTTATATTATATAATGTCTTAGAGTGATCTCACAACGTATCCATGAAACCCAGTCTACTATACAACTACTGCTTTTTCTAAATTGACCAGAAGTATCAAGTCGGAACCACAGACCATGAGCCCATCTCAGTAGGAATGAATACTAACAGCAAATGAGGTAACTGACAATGGCGACACTTGACAAATACCCTGATCGCAGTAGTTCTGCAAACTGGTTACAACAAGGTTCAGCCATAATCAGTAATATTCATTGACAGGGCTGTATGTTAGAGTAAATGGTGTGCAAGTGGGCCATTCCTGGATTTAGTAACACGATGAATAATATCTTAGGAAACTTGAGCCCTTGATGATGAATAGATGTTAAGATAATTCTATTTGAATTATTGGTTAGTGTGTGTTATATCATTCTTTGTGATCAGAATTTTTAAACCACAAACAGGATATGGAGAAATAGTGAAAAAAAAAAGTTTCAGAGTCAGAAAATAAGATGGTCATCAAAAGGCTGTGTTTCTCATGGCCACGTGAAAGTACTCAACCACTTTAAAACTGGGTCTTTTCTAGTTTTAAACTGAGCAATGGAGGGGCTCCTGGCTGCCTCAGTCAGTAGTCGGTGGGGCGTATGACTCACTTCTTGGGGCTGTGAGTTCAAGCCCCATGTTGGGTGCAGAGATTACTAAAAAATAAAACCTAAAAAAAAATAATAAATTGAGTAAGAGAAGGAAAAAGATTCTGTAACATCCTCATCATGCAGCTGAAAGGCATCTTTGATCATTCTATCTTCAGCTACAATTTAGACAGTATAAAAACGAAAGGGGGAGATATTTCACTATCGCTCTGAATTAGCATGATAGAGTACATTGCCTGAATTATTTATTAAAATAAGGTTTTCTTTAAGTGAAAAATCTTTAGCCCACCTCACAGAGTAATCTAGAAGATCTAATTTCAGTTGTAAACAGTTTTATATTTGATATAGAGTCCATTAAAGTAACTTCCAAAAGTTTTTGAACTTTTGAAGTATTTACAAAACTTCACTTAAGTATAAATGCTGTTAAGAGTCACTGATGGCACTGACATCAACCTCTGATGTCATTTGTTACTGAAACACTTACAATGTGAGTGTATGATTTGCCATCCGAACTGTTCACTGGTTTCTGGTGTTTATTTGTCCACATGTATGTCTGTGGTGCCGCAATACTGTCTCTTGGAGAAACACTAAAATCTTAGCTTAGCTGGTCAGCAATGTGCAGTCCTTTTGTGAGATGCCGACAATAGCACCACATGCAATTTTCACCATTGATTCTTTCATTCAACTGTTCATTCAACAAATATGTGTCATTCACTGTTCAAGACTCTGAAACCCAGAAGTGGACCAGACAGAAATGGTCCCTGCTTTTGGAACCTTTATTCCTGCGTGAGAGGGAAGAGACAAGGAATGAATGAATGAATGCATGAAAAAGATGATTTTAGAGGTTGATAATTGCTATCGAGTAAGCAACACAGGTCATCTGATTCGAGGGATGGGAGGATGGCAACATGAAGATGTCATTCGGAAAAATCCGTACTGAGTGGGTGACAACTGAGACCAAACCCGGATGAAGGAAAGCAGCCAGCCTGCATTTCCCAGTCTGGGAATAGCAAGACCCCAAAAGATGGACAGGCGTTGCATAGAGGAAGAGAAAGTGGCTGTGAGCAAGTGCGACAAGGCTACAGACAGAAGCAGGCATCCCAGCACACAGGACGCCACAGGCGTGGTGGCAAGTTGAAACTTTGTCTAAGGGTTTGGGGAAGCTGTTGAGGGTCTTCGCGCAAGGCAGTGATATCTGATTTATGTTTTAAAAAGATCACTGTGGCTGCAGGTGGATGATGAATCCTAGGCTGGAGCACAGGAGGGATAAGGGGTACCGGCTGTTTTTGTAGCTTGGATCCTACACAATGGTGCCAGGCAAAGAGGCTGAGTGGGGAGTTGCAACCTAGCCTTTGTGCCACACACCAGGGCCCGTGTCCAGCCTGGGGCTATGTTCACCTGTACCAAGGGGCATCTTTTTCTATCATATACAAGGCACCAGATGGGCAGGAAGCAGCCTCATGGGTGAGAACAGTGGGGGAAGAAATTGCAATAATCTTTGCAAGGATAAAAGTTATGGTGGAGAAAGAGAGAAGTGGGTCTAGGACACCTGCGGGGGTGGAGCGGGCAGGACTTACTGATGATTGGATGGGAGACTGAGGGTAAAGGAGAAATCAACAGTGAGCCTTAAACCCATGGGGATATGCTGTTATCACTGACTGAGGTAGGGAAAACTGGGAGTGGACCATGTTCTTTCTTAGGAGAGAGGTCAAGAATTCAGTTTGAGCTAGAGACAGTCTAAGATACACGTTTGATGTCCAATGGTCAGATTTATGAGCTGAGGAAATCTGTAATTTCAAAGGACAAAGAAATTATAGCCTCTTCTCAGATCTTCTTCATGATTCCTGACCCACTGGGGACTGGAGGCAGGCAGAGGGAAGGAACTGGAGTTAGTCTAGTCTGGTATTCTTTGCCCAAGGGAAGATTTTTAATACGTTCAAACTCTCAGCTCTCCATCTCTGAACACTTCTCTCCCCCAGGGTGGTGGGAACCCATGGTGCTCTCCCAACTGTGCCTGGAAGGAGGCTTTGTATTTTGTGGCATCCTCTACTTCCTGTAAACTCTATAGCAATGCGCCTTATTCACAAGGCCTTGTCCCTGCCTGCCTTGCTGGCATTGACTATGACCCTGGCAGCCAGTGTGGCTTGGTGAGAGCTTGGTGAAGGCTCTGAGACTCCCTGGCAGACTTGGCCTCATGCGAGCTGGACCTGTACACCCATCTGCGTGTCGGCCATGTGCTCCTCCCCAATTCCTGGTCCAAATACCCACCTTGGCTCTGTGGATGTTTACTAGCTCCCTATCCAGCCATGACCCGTGGACACATGGCCAACATGTGGGGATTTCTGAGTTGCATCCTCACTAAGTGGGAACTGGGGATCGCTTTAGAGAGCTACCATCCAGCCTATCGCCGCCTGACCGTGCCATACTGCTGGCTTTACTCTTATGTTCATCCACCATCTGCTCCCACCACCAAGCCTGGCACAAAGGCTAACTAGGTGATGTTCTCCATTCAGAGCCTCCAAAGTAAAATGCGCAAGGACTCTCAGCATTGCCCTCAAAAGTGACAACACACCTCCCTCTGCCTAAGTGGAGAGGGAAGACCAGCACCCCTGTGTCTCCCTCTGCCTCTTCTGCCCCACCTTCTTTCCCCTGCAATCCTTCAATACCAGAAGAGGTGGGCTTCCAACTTTCATTCTTCTTGGTCCATGCCTCTCCTGCCCCGGGGCAGCAAGCTTCACAGTCCAGCCAGCAAAGTCAGGGGGCAATCTTCTCTTTACATACTGAATCCTAATATGTTGAAAGATACAAAAATTCCTTCTGGTCTCACTGCTAAACCTTGATGGCTGAGGGAGTGTGAGAAGTGGTGATATGAGAGGCACCTGGGTGGCTGTTGGTTGAATGCCCGACTTAGGCTTGGGTCATGATTTCATGGTTCGTGAGTTCAAGCCCCGCATCGGGGTCTGTGCTGACAGTTCAGAGCCTGGAGCCTGTTTTAGATTCTGTGTCTCCCTCTCTCTCTGCCCCTCCCCTGCTCGCTCTCTCTCTCTCTCTCTCTCTCTCAAAAACATATAAACATTAAAAAAATGTTTTTTTAATTAAAAAAAAGAAGTGGTGATATGATCCTTCACAGGGAGGCAGAATCTGGGCATATTTAAATATATTACACTTGTAAAATTTTTTTTAATACTTATTCATTTTTGAGAGACAGAGAGAGACAGAGCATGAGTGGGGAAGAGGCAGAGAGAGGGAGACACAGAATCTGAAACAGGCTCCAGGCTCTGAGCTGTCAGCCCAGAGCCCGATGTGGGGCTCAAACCCAGGCACCAAGAGATGATAACCTGACCCAAAGTTGGATGCTCAACTGACTGAGCCACCTAGGTGCCCTAAATATACTACACTTGTAATGCAAGTTTGTAGTTTGTAGCTCAGTGAAGCTGTCAGTAATAGAGGTAGAATTTGAGAATCATCAGCATGTGGATGGGGCAAAGCCAGGACTTAGGGAGACATCTCAGTCATGATAAAGGAGAGTTGAGAGCCCAGAATGAGTACCGGGGCAACCCCGTATGGAGATGCTGAAAAGGAGGGAAGGAGCCAGCAAAGGATACAGAGAGATGGTGTATGAAGTAGGGAGAAGAGCATGTGGTGCCACTGAGGCCAAGAGAGGAGCAGGTTTCCAGAGGAAGGGAGCACTCAGGGGAATCAAAAGTTCCCAGGAGGTCAAGACTGTAAAAGGAACCTAACCCACACTCTGAGCCTGCCCCTGCCCTGCCACAAACTCTCCACTCTTCCTTAGAAGGATAATGAGGACAAATGGAAATTAATAACAGTAATAAAAAATAATAATAATATGCCATGTAAAAGGACCAGTGGTAATAAAGCTTCATAAAATCATGGCACCATTTTTAATTAATACGATGCTTTATTCAGAGAGTGCTGTGCTGTTTGAGGCAGACGGAAACCCCATTGGGATGACTGAGGTAATGAGCACTGGCGAGTGGGGATCCCCTGCTGTTACTGAGAACTTTTAGAAGTACTCCACAGGATCCTTCAGTTGGTTTCTGATGAAGCATCATGGGAAGCTGAGTAACGGTTTCTTTCTTTGTTTTGCTTATCTTTTTCTGAAACCAACTTGAAAAACACATTCTTTCAGATGGACACCAAAGCACATGCTTTTGTGGGTGGGGCCCTTCTGGGTGCTATGCTTGGTGTCCCTGGTGTTGTGGAGACGCAGAGGTATAGCCAGAGGTGGAGCCTCCTTTCCCACCAAAAGGAGCTGTGAAGTAAACCCTTGGGGTGTGCATGATATCCCTACTCACCATGGTTCTGAGTTCCCGCGGCCCTACCGCTCCTCCCCTGACCTTCGCTTTCAGTTGTGACTATGCACAGTAGGAACTTTATTCATTTTCTCTATCCCATTTTACCTATTTCATCAAACTGGATTATCTACACCATGGAAATAATAATTCCTGAATGGTGTTTGAGTGCAGAGTTTGAATCATCTATTTAATTTACTGGTCAGCCTCTGCAGCACAAACAGTAATGCAAAGAGAGTGGGTTGGATCCTGGCTGTTCCTCTCGCTAGGTGAATGACCTCAGAGGTCTAAGTAATATAGTACTATCGGGAATGGTGGTGGGAAGCCTGGCCGCTAACTTGGGCTGGGTTTCTAGAACCTCTCACTAGTCATGGAGGGAGAGCAGAGCTTTCCCTCTGGGGAAAAAGACTGAGGCAGGAACTAAAAAGAGAGTCTTGTTGAAGAGCTTTATCTAAGGGAGCAGGATAGAGAGGTAGAAACAGAAGCCAATAGTTTGCGTTTAGGGCCAACTAGAGAGTTAACCAATCAGCGGGGGTGTGCAAGAAGTAGATCCCCCTACAATCCTGAAATGCTGGTACACAGAGCCCCGCCTCCTTTGCGATGGAGACCAGAGAGGGCCTCTGTGCTGGCTGATGTCCAGCTTCCCAGATAAGAGGGAGACCTGGGTCCGGAGCTAAGGTGAGATTCCAAATCAAGTAGCTCTCAGCCCTGCTGACCGCATTATCCCTGAACAAACGACCCACCCTCTCAGCTGCTAGAGAAAAAGTATACATCTAAATTTGTCTCCTATTTGTGTTAAGGACAGAAAGAAATCGCAATGGTTGCCACAGGCTCTGTTGGGACCCATCTCGTTCAGGTTATCTTTCCGAACGACTGTTCATATGTATCAGCAAAGCAAAACATTGCCAGATATGTAAAACCTCAGCAGTTTAGAACATTCAGAGTGAATAACCCAGGGTAAAAAAAAATAAATAAATACATAAAAGAGCTTCTCTTTCCTCTGTTTCTCCTTTCTCTTCTCTCTCTCTCTCTCTCACTATATATATATATATATATATATATATATGTATAATTCTTATTCTTGCATTGATAAGACGAGAAGACGAGAGCAGGCAATTATGGCAAGAAAGATAAGAAATATAACTGCACAATTGAAAAGAAAAACAGAATCCCAGTCACACTAAGCATGGATAGCTTCCATCTTGCTTTTTGATGCCAGACTCCAATAAAAGGAATCTGCACTCTTTGCAGAAATGGCTGATTCCAGGACTGGCGCATCAAAGTGACAACATGAGCCTGGAACATCTTGTGGTGCCAGAAAGTAACATGGTGCTCACAAAACAGAACCAAAAAAGGCACAACGGTGGAGTCGAAAAGGACACAGAGGACAAATGAAACAACTCCCGATTACCAAAGCTGGAAAAATCCAAGTAACAAAATAAAGCAGTAATGGATTGCAACCCGAAATGGAAAACAAATTCTGATGAGTCTATACTGAATTAAATAAATAACTGAATCAATCAATAAATGAGGAGACAAATGTCCCAGGCAGAATAACCCCAAGTAATTTATGCAGATACTCAGTCCTCAAGGAAGTGAACATAACTCCCCACTCTTTATCTGTATGGTGACTTTTTCCCCAAAGAGTACAGTATGGAAGGAGGGGAAAAGAGAAATCTACAGGTGGTTTCTGCCAGAGGATGAAGGTCATCGACAAGGATAAGTCACGCTGATGCTCTGATACAATGTGATGAAAATAAAACTTGACTTCTGTGGTCTTCCTCCCTAACCTCAGTTTAATCATGAGAACATCAAGCAAATCCCAAAGTGAGAGACATTGTACAAAATACCTAACGAGTACTCCTCAAAACCATCAAGGTCATTAAAAACAAAGAAAAGCCTGAGAAACGGTCACAGCTAAGAGAAACCTAAAGAGACATAATGACTAAATGTAATGAGGTGTTCTGGATGGGATCTTAGAACAGAAGAGGACATTAAGTGAAAACTAAGGAAATCTGAATAAAATATGGACTTTAGTTAAAAATAATGTACCAAGGGGCACCTGGGTGGCTCAGTCAGTTAAGCATCAGACTTTAGCACAGGTCACGATCTCACAGTTTGTGAGTTCGAGCCCCACATCGGGCTCTGCGCTGACAGCTCAGGGCCTGGAGCCTGCTTTCGTTTCTGTACCTCCCTCTCTCTCTGCCCCTCCCCCACTCGTTCTCTCTCTCTCTCTCTCTCTCTCTCTCTCTCTCTCTCTCAAAAACAAATAAATAAACTTATTTTAAAAACCCCACAATGTTATCAATATTGGTTCATTAACTGTAACAAATGTATCGTGTATATATAACAAATGTTAAAATGTTAACAACAGGGAAACTAGATGTGGGTATATGAGAAGTTTCTGTAGTACGTCAACAATTGTCTTGTAATCTTAAACTGTTCTAAGGTAAAAACTTTAATAAAATTCAAAAAAGAAGACCAAAAGACACTGGTGAAATATGGCAGAGTGTAGGCTGCCTTTAAGGTCTGGCAGTGGGTGTCAGATTTTGGAGAAACAGAGGCTGGATGGCTGTGTCCAGGACAGAAAAACTTTAGTAGAAGTGAACGTTTCACTGGAATTTTCAATTCATTTAATTTTAGTGGAAAATGCAAGGCCATTTTGTGTGTCTTTGCCATTTGTATATACCATCTTTCTTCCACATTTTCATTAAAAAATGGTGCAGGGTGGCCCTCATGAGCTTGTTACACGCTTTTTGGGATGCATATTAAAATTTAAAAATATTAAAATGGAAATATGCATTGGTGGGAACAAAAACACTCAGTAGAGGTGGTTAAAAACAGAATGGATTCTGCAGATAACTGAACTGGTAATTAAAAGACCCAATCCAGAAGACCCCCCAGAAATCCTAAGTAAAAAACAATGATAAGAAATTCAAGGGGAAAACAAAGCCATGGAAAATAATCTTAGAAGATTTCAACCTGTGTACAATAGAAATTACAGAAGGGGAAAAAAGAGAAGTGGAGATCAAAGAACAAATAGGAAAATATTTTTATGGGAGAAAGACTGTGATCTTAAGATTAAATGGGCTATGTGCTGATCAGGGATAAAAACAGAATAGCCACAACTAGACAAATTCTGGCAAAACTTCTGAGTTTCAAGGATGAAGATCATGCAGGTAGAAAGCAAAGGGTTTCCCAAAACGATTTCCTACAGAGGAAAAAATAATGGGAACTTCATCAAAGAAGAAACCAAAATTGGGGCACCTGTGTGGCTCCATCGGTTGAGTGTCTGACTTCAGCTCAGGTCATGATCTCATTCATGGTTCATGGGTCAAGCCCCGCGTCCAGCTCTGTGCCGACAGCTCAGAGCCTGGAGCCTGCTTTGAATTCTGTGTCTCCCTCTCTCTCTGCCCCTCCCCTGCTCACACTCTATCACTGTCTCTCTTTCTCTCAAAAACAAACATTAAAAATTTCTTTTAAAAAAAAGAAACCAAAATTGAAATTATAGACTGTTAAGAAATCAATGCGAGTGAGCTAACCACATACCAAAATCTACGCGATGCTGCCCAGGCTGTGCTCAAAAGAAGGTGGCCCCTAATCTGGGAATAGCTGTGTAATCCTAGGAAAGTTACTTAACTTTTTAAAGCTTCAATCCCTCATCTTTAAATAATTATATGGACTGCTTCCATAGTGCTGATCACGTGCCAGACTCTGTTCTAGGGGCTCTAAGAACTAATTTATTCATCCCCCACAACAGACCTGTAATGTGGATTATACGATTATCCCATTTTATAGCCAAGGAAATTGAAGCGCCGAGAAGTCACGTGCATGAGGCCACAGAGTTAGAAGTGGCAGCAACCATCTAGCTCAAGTCTGCACTCACCACCACTAAGCTACAAATATTTCTTAGGAAGCCGCAGACGGTATTGTGAGAATTCAGTGGGATAATGCAAATAAAGCATGTTGCGCTCTGCTTGCCACACGGTGTAGTCAGTAACTGATGCTAATATTTATTTAAACACTGAAGCAAACATACGACTCAAGAAGCTAGAAGAGGAACAAGAAGATAAATCTAGGGGGTGGCCTGACTGGGTCAGTCAGTAGAGCATGCGACGCTTGATCTCGGGGTCATGAGTTCCAGCCCACGTTGGGCACAGAGATTACTAAAAAATAAAAATAAAAAACAATCTAGGAAATCCAAATCACCTAAGAAGGAATGCACGTGCATAAAATGCCAAATTGGAAAGATGAGGAAAATCATATCCAGAAATGATCAATAAAAAGCATAACCTAAATATCTGAAAATAATCAAATATACACATTTCTTACAAGTTTCATCAAAGAGAAAATGTGGGTAAAATGCACAATCTTACTACTTTGTTAGCATTATTCAGGGATCATTTTCCAGGAAAACACACACAGAAAACTAAGAAGGAGAAAACCTAAAATAGCACTAAAAAGAAAAAAGCATAAAATTCCAAAAAATTACCGCCCGAAAGCCATCAGATGCACGTCTTCTGGACAAGTTTATCAGAACTCAATTCATTCGGCAAATTTTTTTTTTTTTTTAAAGAAACCTCGTTTTCCATCAAGCTTATTTCCGTTTTCTACTTAAGAGTCTGGAAAAACAGCTTAAGACCACTCAGTGGTTGCTCCCACGCATTAACCGCGGGCCAGTCCTCAGTGGCGGCGGGGGGTGGGGGGGGCACCCAGGCTTCCGCGGGGTGGGCTGCACCAGCACCGAGGCACCGCTCACCTTCAGACCAGCCTGCCGTGTGGGGGTGAGAAGCAGTAAATTGGGGCACTGGAGCAGTCCATGCACCGTGACGTGCCTCCCAGGTCAATCCCTGTCAGCAGCGGCCTGTTCTTCCAGGGACCTCCTAGCGGTCGGGGTTAGGCGTGACCTCTCGCCAGTTCCTGGGGAAGAGCACCGCACATGCGCAGAACTGCCTGCGCCAGCATCCACCGCGTCAGAGCCGCTGAGGGAGCAGCCTGGTTACTGCAGGGGACGGCAGAGGAGAGTCTGTGTTACACAGAGTGATGGTAGACAGGTTAACATAAGAGGCCTCCATCAGAGGCTGGGGTCACCCCCGGGGTCACTAGGCGCCCGAAGCCATGGCTCCTGGATCTGGGTGAGGCTGAGGTCACCCCCCCGGGATCACTAGGCGCCCGAAGCCATGGCTCCTGGATCTGGGTGAGGCTGAGGTCACCCCCGGGGATCATTGGTGAAGGTTCCAGGAGCAAAGTGACCAGCACCAGGAGTGGCTCCAGTGGCAGCAGCAAACTTGAGGATAGCTTGCTGGTCAGTATTCTGGGAGGACAGGACTCTGACATCAGCCGGGTTGTCAATGGCACCAATGGCACAAGCTGCTAGTAGAAACCTCCCAGGTTCTCTTCAGATTCATGACATACATGTTGTAACTTTTCCTATTGCAAATGCACTGTTCCACTTGGAAGTCAACTTTGGTGCCACCTAAGTGGGTTCCTGCTGCAAGGAATTTGAGGACATCCTCCCCTTCATTCGCAGGACATCAAGTGCTCTGGACATTGTGAAAGTTTCCCTTCAAGTTACGACAGGTACCCAGAACAATGCCGTATAGGTGGGTCAGCAGAAATACAGATTGATATATGGCATAGGCCATGAGAGCACAGGCTCTAGGATTAGATAAATCCAGTTCAAATTGTTAGCTGTGTGATTAAGGGGACCCTCTTAGCCCTCCTGAGCTTCAATTTCCTGAGCTTCAACATCTATAAAGTGATGCTAATAAAGACTGGAGAGGGCTGAGTGCGTTAATACATATGAGGTGTTTAATATATTACCTTGCATATAGTAAGGGTTCAACAAATGGTAGTGCCTTCCCCAATGTGGCCCAAAACAGGAGTTCTCATCCTTTTTTTAAATTTTTTATTATTATTATTTTTTAATGTTTATTTTTGAGAGAGAGAGAGGGAGACACAGAATCCGAAGCAGGCTCCAGGCTCTGAGCTGTCAGCACAGAGCCCGACGCGGGGCTCGAACTCACCAATGATGAGATGGTGACCTGAGCGACAGTTGAATGCGCAACAGACGGAGCCACCCAGGCGCCCCTTTCATACCTTTCTTTAGTAGATGAACACCAGTAAATTGTCCACAGCAAAGCGGGGGTGGGGTCCCACAGACTCTTAAGAAACACAGGGGCAGGTTTCAGGCAACAAAGGGCTGTATCAGTGGGAGAATGTAAAAATTCCTTTTACAAGGATATCCCGGGTCGTTAGTCACCTTTGGTGAGGAGTAGCAGTGTAGAAGGGGTGGGGGCTGAGAGGAGTGGAGCCTGCATCTTGTAACTCTGGAAACTTCATGGAAGCTAAACGGGAAGCACAGGGCCCCAGGTCCATGGCCCCGGAATTTGCTTAGGAGCTGCAAAAGGAGAGGTGCAGAGCTCCCATATAGAAATCCCCCTTCCGGGGGGAGAAACCCCAGTAGGGATAACAGTGCACCCAGCGAGGCTTGCCCCTCACAGTTGGTTGGGAAATAATGACTTGGAAAGAACTATTTGATTAAGAAATTAGTGCTCAAGGATTCTCATAACGTTATCTCTTGGCTATTCAGAAGAAAACACAGAATGGGTTTTACTTAGAAATTTAGTGTCTTTTTGTGTGTGTCATTTCATGCTGTGGCTTCCTAGAACAAATAACCATTTTTGTTTTATTAGAGAAATAATCCCTGACACATGGGTGTTTAATCACAAAATAAAAATGTCAAACTTTATCTTTGAAACAAAATAAATGGTGGAGTATTGTCTTTTGTCATTTATTGTAAAATATGTTATCTACGCTACATCTTGGTAAGCATCCCACTCTCCAATCTTCTTGATATTTAAAACAAGCGAGTAGTTCATTTCTGAGCTTGGTGTATTTCCTCTGCAGGAGATCATTTGCATACTCACATTCCGGTATCGCAATAAATCCTAGAAGCTAAACCTCAAAAGCTGTAGACTTTGCCTAGATAAACATCTGCTGTTTTAACGGTGTTTTAAAATACAGAGCTGCCATTTAAATATTCTTAATTCTTTTCATTTTTATAACTGAAGTGGCTGGGAAGATAGAAAAGAATTGCAAAGAACAGTCACCTACCTCTCTCTCTCTCCGTTTCATCCTGTACAGACTCGGAGTTCCTTCACCTGACCTGCCTTCTTCGTGCGGTTGCTAAGAGAACTGAAAGGGAGAAGAGCTTGAAGAACTCTTCAAAGTTCTGAAGGGACTGCATTGCAGGAGGGTGTATTTTGTTCATTGCTTACTCTTCAAGTGCTTTCCTTGCTCAGGGTTTGTAAAGGCTCTGTCTGTTCTTTGTTACTGATCCACTGGGAACACATCTTGGTCATTTCACAAATCACATACATTTAATACATTCTAAGGACAGCTATTTGTCATTCATTCACTTAACCAGCAATTCCTGAGCACTGAGTATGGACTGTGCCCTGGGAATACAATAATGAGCCAGAGTCTGACATCCTATCAGTTCTCCTGGAACTCAGTCCCGCTTGGAGGAAGAGACACAAGACAGCATCATGCAGATTGCAATGACTCTAGCACATGCTAATTTCCATTTTTCCTGAGCGTCAAGATGCACGGTCTTCAGCAGGCAGTGATATCTAGCTGGAACTTAGTACCACTTTGGTATTCTTACTGTTATTTTCTATCGTCACTTTCATGGTTTTATTTTTGTTTTCCAGGACTTTTTCCCATTTATGTAAAACGTTAGAGTTGTTATTGCTACAGTTCTCTGGTCCATCCCTGCATGGTTAGAAGATTGCTTCCGAAGCTCTTGCTAGCACATTCACGCTCAGATCGCAATAAGGTGGTAACGACGGGTTTCAGCTACTTTTGTCTCCTGTTACCGGAAAAGCAAATGAATTCTACAGACGTTGCAACCATCAGAACACGTCACATGGCCACCTGCAGCAGTGCAGCAGAGTGACTGAAAAAGTGGGTGTTTGGCTGGGTACATTGCCATCCTGAACTAATCGAGCTTCTATTGGCAAGAAAAGGGCATCGCTACCAGACTCTGGCATGAAAGTATTCGGCACAGGCTGGCAGGCCTTTGAAACGTCTCCTTGGTGCATACACAGGGCAGGCATGGAGGCCAAGCTGCAGGAGGATCTGGGGAAGTTAGCAAGAAGCCATTTTTTTTACCTTCTTTGCTACCAAGACACCCCCTTTCCCCATAGTCCAATACTGCTCCTAAGGAACAGCATGCAATGAGAAAAGCAATATTACCACATACTCTTCCAGCAGTGGTGAGAAAATCTTACGAGTGTGTCCCACTTGCTAGTATGGCTCAAAATGCTAAGCCAGAGAATTCCCACTTTTTCAGCCTCTAGCGTGTAGAAGATAAATTTTCTTAAGCCCACACATCTCCACATACACGCCCAGAAACTAGATTTGTAACCTTACACAATCATAGTTTTTGAGTACCTGTCTTACTACTTCAAAAACTGCCTTTCACATTCACATTTTGATTCAAGAGGCATTTAGTGATAGCTCACTGCTCCTCAAGGAGTTTTCCAAGGGCTGAGGATATAAGGGTGAACCAGACCCATACGGGGCATATATCCCAGGGGGAGAGGCAGGCAAAAAACAGAGAAGTAGGGGGGCAGCTGAAACTGGGAGCCAGAGTTCTGGATTTGAATACAGTTGTTTTGTTTTGTTTTGTTTTGTTTTGTTTTGTTTTGTTTTGTTTCTTCCTAGCTGTGTGGCTTTGGGTGAATTACTTGCATCTCTGTGCCTCAATTTCCCCATCTACAAAAGAATGGGAATAACCATAATACTTATAGGGCTACAGTGAGACATCTTTATGGCTCACAGTGGTTAAGAACAGCTTCATCCAAGGGCTGGGAAGCTAAGATACAGACAGTGTTCTAATCTAAGATATGAAGAAATGGGAATGGCAAATTAGTACCTACCTCATTTGGTGGCTGTAGGTACTACATGACGCAGTTCCCGTAAAGAGCTGAAAACTGTGGCTGGTATGCCGTAAGCGCTCAATACAGGTGAGCCGTTATCCTATCTCAAGCACCGAGTTTTGACTTGACAGCTGCGCAGGGTGACATAAGTTCCCTACAGACACTAAGGAATCCTCAAGACCAATCTTAACAGACACTGTGGCTACATTCTTGCTGGTACAGTTGAAGAGTTCCCTCCTTCAGACACCTGTTTAAAGAGATACTGGCACAAAAATGCCTTGTGCTAGGCGGAGAATCTGGCCCCAGGCATGAAAAACGCTGTTAAGATTTGAGAATAAAATGTAGTAAGATTAAAGTTGCAGTGACTTCATCGAGCTTGAGCTTGCAAAAACCCCAACAGAGCAGCTCTCCTGCATGATTTCTCACCCTCCCGCCCCCTCCCTGGCCCCTTCATTATAATACTTGTGACTGGCTATTATATCAGCATTTCCAATAAAGTAAAAAGGGGAAAATACAGACCTGGGCTTTCATGGAAAGTATTCTAACTCTCACAACTAGAATATCTGCCTTAAAAAAAAAATTATGGTTTTTAGATCTTTAACTTTTCCTACAGCATCTCAGTACCCAAATTTTGAAAAGCATCTTTTCTGGGGAATGATATTTCCTAGCACAGTGTAACATAGTCTTTGCCAAGTGACTCAGTTCAATGTATATATGTATTTTTCAATGTCAAGTGGCCCAAACTTACATAGAAGAAGTGGGCACCTGGTATCAGTTTGATGTCAGGGTTTTTCCAGGTTTGCAAGAGGGAGCTTTAAATACGACTCGATTTCAAGGCAACTACAAGCCACCCTGCAGCTCCAAGTCAAGATGCTCCTGTCCGTGGTCCTTGCCTCTGCCCTGCTTCTCTGCTCTGTGGCCAGCCAGAGGTGTTTGACCTTGTCAGGGATCCATGATGTCACGTACCTCATTAACAAACTGCAGGTAAGCTGCAGAGGGGGGCGCCAGTGGGAAAGGGAACTCTTGAAAGTTTAAGTGAGGGGCCCCTGGGTGGCTCAGTCGGTTGTATGTCCTACTCTTGATGTCGGCTCAGGTCATGATCGTGGGATCGAGCCCTGCATCAGGCTCTGTGCTGGGCGTGGGGCCTGCTTAAGATTCTCCCTCTCCCTCTGCCTCTCTCTCACTCTCACTTAAAAAAAGAAGAAACAAAGAAACAAAAAAATGTAGGTGAAACAAAAGGATGAAAAGCACACCACCCATTATGGGTTCTTGTTTTTCTATTTACTTCAGGAACATCCACCTTCAAAATGTGGCTGTGGCACCAACGTGAGTAAATGCTCTTTTAAGAACTTTCCAAACTTATTTTAATGTTTGCATCTGGAATCTTCACCCTGGGATTATTCTTTTGCAGGTGACCGATTGTTTGTGTCTGCCCATTCCTTCTGTAAGTACAGTAAAACAATATAATCTTGACGGTGTAATTTAAAAAAGTTTTCAAGTAAAAATAAATTGCTCGACTTGATATTTGAAATAAGAAAATGTTGCTTAATTGCAATTGTTACAGTTCAGGATTTCCTTTTAAAACCAGGCCCTTGAATTCTATACTAGATACATCACTAGTATACATTGTATTTGGTCTGCTTTTATGCCCTTTGGGAAGTTTGAACACTATTCAATACTTTAAAAAGAATCTTGTATGTCTTCTTAGATTAGTGGCCATGTGCACAATTAAATCAAACTGGCGCTGAGAATGTACAAAAAATATAGCTTATATCATACTGCTTACTAATTTATTTCCTAAAACTCAAGGGTTGCACAACAAGGAGGTAAAATAACTTTTTTTCTTTCCTATTACAAAACCTCTCTGGGTGCTATACCTTCTCCCTCACTCCTCCCTTCCTGTCTGTCTTTTTAGCTGATTTGGGGTGGCCCTCTCATGGTTTGAATGCTGGGAGGACAGGGTGTCTAAGGTAGAGCGAAAACGAAAAGCACTTCCAGAAGGTGATTCCCCACTTTCACAAAGAGTAAGCCAGGCAGGAATTTTTCTGGTTCAGGGGAGGAGGAAGCTGCCTCCTGTATTATTATCATCCCAAGCAAGGCCTGGGAGAATCTGAACTTGTCATCCTCGCTGGGGTCAGATATCACACCCCATCAGGCTGCATCCATTACACGAGACTAGGGTAGGGGGCTTCTGAGGAGGAACCACGCATTTATAGCCCAGTCCCGCCCTTCAGTTTATGGCCCGTGATTTTAGCTACTGCTGAAACACTGGCTGTATTCAACTGACTCATGCCATCAGACTGGTGTGAGAAAGCTTTTCCTTTCTTTCTCCTTGGGAACCTACTATTACAAGACACGGAGCCCAGGAACATCGGTTGCAACGGAGACTAGAACGAGCTGTTTCCCAGAGTCCATCGGCTTTGTGTTCCTCTGCTGGAACATACTGGAGATCTCCAGGCAGTGACACTGTGGAAAAATGGCCTTGACTTGAAATGCTGAAAGTCCTTTCCTACATGGGGAGAGGGACCTGTCTAAAAATAATACCAGTTTAGGTTACATTGTTTAAATTAAGGTAGTGTCTGAAAGCAAGCTCTTTGTGGTTCTTCTCAAAGTGGTCCTCAAGGTGTTTCTTTTAGTAAATTCTTTTCATTGACCAGGACGACTGCACCACACCGTGCTTCCAGGAAGGGCTGTCCCAGATGACCAACTCCACGGTGCAAACAAGTTTCCCCCTGATCTTCAACCGACTAAAAAGAACCGTCAAAGACCTAAAGAGCAGCAAGTGCCAGGTGAATTTGTTTTTCCCTGTCTTCCGCTCTGGTTAGTTCTTTTTATGTGAAGGTCAATGACGACTCTAGCTAAATGAGAAACGGTGATCAAGTTGGAATTGGTAGTTCGAGGCCAATACGAGACCTGTAAGAAATGTACTCAGAATGACAAAATTAAAGTGAGATCTGCCCCTATAGCCCTGTAATTCCCCCTGGTTTAAAAAAACACTCACACCCATGTTACCGTTTACTTCTTTCCACCTATTGAATAATGAAAGAATCTGTCCTGATTGTAATAAGAAGCTGAGATCTAGAGAATCAGAGCTGTCGATTTGTTAACCCAGTGGGTGTTATGGCCTGTAAAAAGAAGATTTTTTTTTTTCCGACTGGCTAAGAAGGTATTTAAAGGAAGGAGCACTCAGATCCAGATGGAAGCTTGCCATTTGCCTTAAGTGCCCATCAGTATGTTCTCTTTTTCTGCATGTGCCCTGGTCCCTGGAGGGAAGGGAGGACGTGAACTCTTTGGGAATTAGCAAATCCATGTGTGTCCTCAGAAGGCTAAGAGCCTTCACCCAGCTACTCAGCTGAGTTACTTACCATCAACAGCTTGTAGTTCTAAATGCTTAATATATACTGTTTCATGACAATAGCATTTCAGTAACAATTGTTGCAATTATCATTTACCACCCTCACCTCATTCAGAGGAAACAGATGCTCCGTGAGGTTAACTAACTTGCCTAAGGCTAGATACTTAAGCAGTGGCAGAGTTGAGATGGGAACTCTGGTCTACCTGATGCCAAATTCCCATTCTCGGCCATAGAGCTCTTCAGGGACCTTGGAAGGACGACCAAAAAAGGATAATAAAACGTTAGGATTCAAAGATTCCTGAGAAAAGGTTCCCTCTAATGAGATTTAGGATTATTTGATAGGTGGGGGTGGGGGGCACCCCTGAAATGGTAGCACAAAGTCAGCCATCTACACGGTCTACACGACATGCTAGCTCTGGACTTCCCCATGCATTTGCTCTATGTCTCAAGCCCTTGCTGTGTGCACACCCCACCCCACTGCACCCCTACCCTGCCTCTCACAGGGCTGCAGGCAGGGTGGTTCCTGGTCCACACTCTTTTAGTCACTCCATTAACTTTTCTCCCCACAGTTTTTTTCCTGTGAACAGCCGTGTAACCAAACTGCAACAGGCAACGTGCTGACATTCCTGAAGAGTCTCCAGGAAATTTTACAGAAAGAAAGGGTGAAAGGCACAGTATGAAGATGAAATCTTATTTATGCTATTTATTGAATTTAAAAGCCTCCTCTTTGAGTTGGGGCAGGTAAAAACATTAAGTAAAGCCATGATGAATCAAATTCAGTTGTAATAATGTGTTTAAAATTATTTCTGTATTTTGGAATAAATATATATGAAGAAAAAGAACACAGTCTGGTCGCTAGGTGTTTATTCACTCCTTGCTGCTCAGAAGAAAGCAAGCTACAGGGGCACTTGGGTGGCTCAGTCGGTTAGGCATCTGACTTCGGCTCAGGTGGTGATCTCACAGTTGGTGAGTTTGAGCCCCGCGTCGGGCTCTGTGCTTACAGCTCAGAGCCTGGAGCCTGCTTCGGATTCCATATCTCTCTCTCTCTCTCTCTCTCTCTGCCCTTCCCCCACTTTCTCTGTCTCTCAAAATAAATAAAGTTAAAAAAAAAAAAACCCTACAAACTCCGTCAAGGGACTGAACGGGTCAAAGGCTCCTGTACTAAGACCCGTTACCCTAAACAGACTGGAAGTCCAACTAGCTGTGCCTGGGGACAGAGAAAGCACAGTTGTGAAGGGTATGTGGGGACAGTCTGACCAATGCTGTTAGGGAGGCTGAAGGCACGCCTGAAGCACCCTGTGTGTGGGCGCTGGGGGAAGGATGCTCCCTGGGCACTGCCAGGGAGTTTGGGGTCCTGAGAAGCCACCTGCATCCCTGAAATGTGGTAAGGCCAGGAGGCAGGAGCCAACCCAGGAATGTAGGCACGTACACCCAGAACAGAGGAAAGTACTTGAAGCTCAGCCAGGGGAAGACCCGAGGAGCAGACCTCCTGACTTAGAGCCCAAAGCCCAGAAAGCTTGGGATCAATACAGTCACCTGTTCACTTGCCAAAGACCTTCAGGTAAGAACCCGCCACCAGCCAGGTGGAGTGCCCGGCTGACGTGCGGAGCCTAATGGAGGGTCTACCCAAGGGATCCCTGAACCAGGTTGTTGGCTTGGCTTAGTGTGGCTGTCTCTGATGGCAAATTCTACATGTCAGCTTGACCAGCCCACAGGGCGCCCAGATATTTGGCTAAACGTTGCTTTGGGGTGTGTCTGGAGGGCGTTTCTGGATGAGATGAGCATCCGAATTGGTAGACTGAAATGCTCTGCCCAGTGTGGGTGGGCCTCATTCAATCCCACCGAGGCCCTGAAGAGGCAGGGGAAGAATTGGCTCTCTGTCTGACAGCTTGAGCTGGGACATTCTTCTATACTCGGACTGGGACTTAAAACACAGCAGTTTCCTGGCTCTCAGTCCTGTGGATGCATATCACCACCCCAGCTGTTTTCCTGGGCCTCCAGATTGCAGACAGCAGCTCTTGGGGCACTTCAGCCTCCTCAATCCCACGAGCCAAATTCTTCTTATCTATCTGTATATCTATCTATCCCTCTATCTATTCAGTCTATTGGTTCTATTTCTCTGAAGGACCCTAATGTATTATCCATCTTACCTTAATATTCAACCTGCCCCCTGAGCCAGTACCCCAGATCCTGTCTTCTGTTCCACAGTACTCACTACCTTCTAAGATGCCCTCCCACTTATGACTTTACCCTGTTCGTTGTCTCTCCCTGCTCAAAGGGCAGCTCCCCGAGGGTGGAGAGCTTTGCTAGCCCACTGTTGAATCCCGGTTGCCTCTCCTGAGCCTGCACTACCCCTCTACCAGAGCTGGCACTCCATAAATATTGGCCGAGGGAATGAAAGCCCTTTGAGACGCCAAAGCAGAGTATGAACTGGTCTGTAGGTCAGGAAAGTGCTCACCTGGAGAAGAGATGGTCTCCAGAAACACGCTACAGGTGCTCAGAAAGGAGCGGTCCCTCCACAGAGCTCCAGGCAGCCTCCAAGCTTGGGGTTCACATGATCTGGCCCCTGGGGAGGGAGCCACCTGCCAGCTGTGTGTGATGCGTTGTGGGGGAGGCCGGGTTAGGTCTTGGATTGGGATGGTCTGACAATCACAATCGCCCTCTCCCCCGCTACCTGACGGGTGAGAGGATTGGGGAAGAATCTCCCGTGGGGAGTATTTTTCCAGGTACGGTCAAAATTAGAATCGTCCCCCCCTCCCCCATTGAGCTAAACCATCCTTGAGTACCTCTGACCACAATAATATGGGAAGTTCAGAGCATCAAAGGTTCCTCAAAGAGCTCTGCTAGGCCTTTCATCAGTCACAATGTCAAGCAATATCAGATGTGATCTGCATTTTAAACAGCCCTTGGCCAAAGGTGAGATTCTCTGATACTCTAAGTAGCCCCGGTCCCCAGAGTTGTGCAAACCTTTTAGCGATGGAGTGCCACAAATTGGGTCCTGCACCTGCGGCTGAGCCCCTCCTGCCTGGGGCAGATGCGGCGGTTTTAGCGAGGAGCGTCCAAGGTCAGCTGAGCCATTCTGCTATCTTCTGGGCTGCAGAAATGGTGCGTACACAATCATAATTATTTGTAGACATCCAATTATAATTATTTTACTTTGCACAGAAAGAAAAGTTTCTCAGTGATTTCTTTATAGTGGCATGCATATGAAAGGGCCAAAAGTCAGATTTTCGCGGTCAAGAGGCTCTCAGAAGGAGACCACTGGTTTAGCCTTTGTCCTCAGTGCTGAAGGCTGCCAACATGTTATAGGGGACACAGACCCTGAGACAAATAGTCATCACATCTTGTTGACCCCTCTGCTTCCCCAGATAAGTGAGCAGCATCATGTAGCACTGGTGTGTGTGTGTGTGGGGGGGGGGGGGGGGGGTAGGCAGCACTGGGGCACAGATTCTGCCGAAGAGGATTTCTGATCATCTCCCATAAGAGTGGGTATGAGACTTCATGTTCCATTATTACTTTTTTTTTTTAAGTTTGTTTGTTTATTGAGAGAGAGAGAGAGAGAGAGAACCAGTGGGGGAGGGGCAGAGAAAGAGGGAGAGACAGAATCCCAAGCAGGCTCCTCACTGACAGTGCAGAGCCCAATGTGGGGCTCGAACTCACCAACTGTGAGATCATGACCTCAGCCAAAACCAAGAGTCAGACTCTTAACAGACTGAGCCACCCAAGCACCCAACCGTTATTACTGTTTTTTAGTAGCGTATTCCAATATCCTCCACATAATTTCCTCTCTAAGACCGGAAGTTCTGGGCACTAAGTGTCCTCAGCGCCTCACCCCCCTTCCTGTACAGGGTTCCCAAAACTGGGATCCTGCTCCCATACACTGAGCACAGCGTCCAGGTGCGGTTGTCTGGCCTGGCTCCCTAGCTGGTCTGTGGACGCCTGTGCACATGGCACTGAGGAAAAGAGTCCACCCAGGTAATACATATATCATTATCTATTAATATTAAGCCTGTAATCAATTACTAAGCCCTTACTCTGTATGTGCTAAGCATGCATTATCTCATTTAATCCCCTAATAACCACAGGAGGTAGGGATTATTATTTCTGTTATATAAGCAAGGAAATCGAGGCTCAGAGCGGTTAAAGACATTCCCAGGGTCCTGCAGCTGGTGAGAACTGGAGCAGGACCCCTGCCCCAGCTGTCTCATCCCAAACCCAAGGCTCTCTCCTCTCTGTTCTTTTCTTATTCTGTGTATAGCAGGTGTGTTTCCTCTGATTACAGTCTGAGGGTAAAATAGATTCATAATAATATGGGACCACATGCCCTTATCCCAACACCTGAGGACCAGATCGTTTTCAGAAATTAAACTGGCCTTCTAGATGGGGAACCCATAGCTCGTGAGCCATATGTTACCTAACACCCAGGACCTGGGGCAGGATTCTGTAATTAAATACATTAATATTCTGCAAAACAAACAAACAAACAAAACAACACACAGGAGTACTCAAAGCCATCAGGTTTGGCAGCCAAATGCCTCTCAACAAATCTTGGGCTTTCAGAGCCGTTTGGATTTCAGAATTGTGATATTTCCGTAGCTCTGGCCCCACGTATAGGGGGCACTCTTTCCCAAGGGCTTATCTGGAGCCAGTCGGGGCATCTCCAGGAGGGACAGAGGCTCCTGTAGCTCCCTGGATGGCCGGGACATGGGCCTTGGCCACAGGGCCTTCTCTCGTCTCCTCCACCTGCGTTTTCTGAATGGCCTCAGACACAAGTCACACGCTGTGGTTTACAGCCTGCAGCACTGAGAGCTGCCACGTCACCAGTGCTTGCCCCACACAGGGATCATAGCAAGGACAGACAGACGCTGGTGGTTGGAGATGGTTTCAGAACAATCGGCTGCCGGAGAAGACGGGCAGAGAGATGAGCGGCAGCCCAGTGTCCCAGATTAGTCACCAGTGTAGCTTGGTGGTTTCCCTCAGCTGTTCTGCAAAAGTCATATAACCCACAGGATACACCCCTGCAGACAAGCTCAACCCAGAGTTCTCAGGGCCTGTGATGAAGTGCACAATAATTACTCTCCTGCCTGTGTCAGGAGAGTTGAGATTTATCTAAAAAGCACCTTGGAGAAAGAAGAACGAATATGTATTGAATGTACCAAGCACTCGGCTAGGCATGTTTTGGGGAATATCTAGTTGGATCTTTGAAAGAACCTCGTGAGGTAGATATAGGATTATTGTATATAATTTTTCCTAGTGCACAGATGGGGAAACTGAGGACCAGAGAGGTTAGTATAACTCGTCCAAGGCATGCTGCTCAAAAGAAGTGAAGCCAAGGTTCCCACTCAGGTAACTGAACTCTAGGGCCATATTTACATCTAACCGACAGGAGCATGGAAGCTCTCCACAGTGCCAGTAGCCTTGTCCAGGTTGGCCGGGCCCAGGCAGAGTTGTTTCCAGAATATTCTAGTCCAGGGCACACTGATGCTGACCAAACTAAGCCCAGACGTTACTGGTCTTGACCAATCCCCATCCATCCGTCTCTTTATTTGCACATCCAACCAATTTGAAGCAGGAAGATACTGTGAAGAAGGCTCAACTGTTCCATTCCATTCCTAGCCTGCTTTCCTCACCTACCCCAGACCAAGGCCTCTCTTCCTCTGCAAAGGGAGCCCTCGGCAGAAACGTAAGGCCACTCACCCACTTAAAGTGTACATTTCAGCGGTTTGTAGTGTAGTTACAGGGCTGTGTGACCATCACCGCTGTCTAATTCCAGCACACTTTCATCAACCCCCCAAAAAAACCCTGCACTCATTAGCGGCCATTCTCCATTCTCCCTTCTTCCGGCCTAATCAACTAATAATCTTTCTTCTCTGTGAATTTGCCTCTTCTGGATTTTTCCTATAAATGGAATCATATGTGTTCTTCTCTAACTGGCTCCTTTCACTTCGTATGATGTTTTCACTCATGTCATAGCATATATTAATACTTCATTTCCTTATTGCTAAATAATACTCTGTTGTGTGGATACACTGCATTTTATTGATCCACTCGTTAGTTGACAGACGTTTGGGTTGATTCCACTTTTTGGCCATTATGTATAATGCTGCTATGAATATTCATGTAAAGGCTTTGGTGACTCCATATGTTTTCATTTCTTGTGGGCACCTAGGAGTGGAACTGTTAGGTTATATGGTAATTCTGACTGGTAATATGGTAAAACTACCAAACTGTTTTCCAAAGTGGCTGCACCATTTGACATTTCCAGCAGCAGGGTGTGACGGTTCCAATTTCTCCACATTCTTGTCAATACTGGCTATTTTCTATCTTTTCAACGATAGCCTTCCCTGCATCTATAAGGTGATATCTTATGGCTTTGATTTACATTTCCCTAATAACTACAGACACATCTTTTCATATGTTCCCTGGCCACTTGTATATCTTCTTGGGAGAAATGTCTATTTAAATACTTGGCCCATGTTTATATTGGGTTACTTGCTTTTTATTGTTAAATTTAAGAGTTGTTTATATGTTTTGGAAATAAGTCCCTTATCTGAATTAAGATCTGCAATATTTTCTCCCATTTTGTGGGTGGTTGTTTTATTTTAATGATGGTATCATTTGTAGCAACAAACGTTTTTAATTGTAGCCCAATTTGTCTATATTTGATTTTGTCACTTACGCTTTTGGTATTCTAAGAAACCTTTGCTAAATGCAAGGTCATAAAGATTTATTACTATATTTCCTTCCATGAGTTTTATAGCTTTAACTCTCACATCTAGGTCTGTGACCCATCTTGAGTTAATTTTCATATATTGTGTGCAGTAAGGGTCCAATTAAATTTTTTTTTTTGTATGTGGATGTACAGTTGTCCCAATACCACTCACTGAAAAGACTATTCTTTTCTCCATTGAATTGTCTTGGCACCCTTGGGAAAAATCAATTGATCATAAATCTAAGGGTTTCTTTCCGGACTCTCACTTGTATCCCATTGATGCACACATCTATCATAATGCCAGAACTACACTCTCTTGATTACTGTAGTCTTAGGGAAGTGTTGGTCTTCCAATCTTATTGTCAAGTTCATTTCAGCTATTCTCAGTCCTCTGCATTTCCATATGAATTTTAGGATTAGCTTTATTATGTACCCCTTTTCCCCCCCAAAAAAAGCCAGGTGAGATTTTGGGAGGGGTTAAACTACACCTGCAGAACAATTAGGGGAGTCTTAATATCTTAACAATATTTAGTCTTCTGGCCCATGACATCGAATACTTTCCCATTTACCTAGATCTTTAAAATTTTTTCAGCAAGGTTTTGTAGTTTTCAGTGTGTAAATCTTACACTTCTTCTGCTAAAATATGCCTAGTTATTTCATCTTTCAGGTGGTATTACAAATGGAATTGTTTTCTTAATTTCATTGTTGGAATGTTTATTGTTAGGGCATAGAAATACCACTGACTTCTGTCATTGATCTTGTATCCTAAAATCTTGCTGAACATGGTTATTGGTTTTAATATTTTTTCAATGGATTCCTTACGGTTTTCTATGTACAAAATCCTATCATCTGCACAGGAGGTGGTTTAGTTCTCCTTTTCCAACTTTGGTGCCTTTTATTTCACTTCATGCTTAATGATCCTGGATAGAACCACCATACAATGTTGAATAAAAGTGGCAAGAGCAGACATCCTTGTCTTGTTCCTGATCTTGGTGGGAAAGCATCTAGCCTTTTACCACTGAGTGTGACGTTGGCTGTGGATTTTTCATAGATACCCTGCACCAGGTTGAGGAAATTCCTTTCTATTCTATTTGTGGAGCATTTTTTATCACAAACAAGTATTACACAGACACTGGAGAGGAGAGGACGACAGCAGACACTGGTGAGTACTGTGCCCACAGCGGAGCCATGGAACGGTGGTGGCAGGACTCCGGGGAGGGGTGAGGACCTGAGAGTGGAGGGCTCTGGATTTCTTGTCCTGGAAGATAGCACACTGAAAAGAGAATGCCACCTGCCATCTAGCAAATGGTGTGGCACAGACAGCCCCAAAGGTGGGTCTAACACAGGCCCCCGAGTTCTGTTGGAGAAGCCAAGACTTTCCACAGGACAGAGGCCCGAGGCTTGGTAGATGTGGCATGCAAGGACCATGGGGGCAGGACCAGAGAGGAATAAAGAGGCTTCCACAGAAGCCACCGTGGACAGAAGGCCACACTTGGGACTAGACAGGAAGAAGATACGCTGGACTAGACCAGCATAAGACGGAGCGTCTCCCAAGAGCCAGGAGCCTCTCTCTGTACCCCAAGCTGCCAAACCTAAAGTCATCCCAAGGAGAGGGAGGAGAAGGAGAAAACCCTGAACTGACTGCCCTCAACTTGGGAGCTTCTGAGTTGTCTGTGAAAATGGCAAAATTACTTCATGATAGAACGGAGGCCTGGAAAAACTAAACTTAAAGAAAAATTTTAAAAGCTCCGTTTATGTGTTGTACACACAAGGGTGTGGGGGAATCATTCAGTTAACGGCGGTGAGGCAGGCAGTGAGCGCAGGTCCCGGACTCAACACAAACGTAACCTATAGGGACGTCTTCAGAATATATGGATGTGGAGGGAGAGACCGACCTGGTCTGCACTGCTGGGAGGCAGGAGGCACAGGAGCTGGGGATGGGTCCTATGACTGGCAGGAGTGACTGACCCCAAAGCGTGCTGGCCCCTCCCCACTCTTAGCCAGAGGAGAGAAGCAGCAATTTTCTGGATGGTTTTTCTACCTCCGGGAACTCATGGGCTGGACTCCTCTGCTGGACCAAATGCTTCCTGGAAACCCCTTTGATGGGAGCCTGGCAGCAAGGGGCACTGGAAGTCAGCAGGTTGGAGGGCTTGCATCAGTGATTAATCAGACATCCCAGGCATCAGAAGAACCACAGCAGTGTCTATATCCATCCTGACCTATGCATGGGCATTGGATGTCCATGGGGAAGTCTAAAGGCCTAGAGGCCAGGCATCTGTAGCATTTAGAGTTTGAGCTGTAGAAACGAGGCCCAAGGAACACCACTGCAGCTACCCTGTGTTGCAAACAACCCAGACTCACAGACAAGAAGGCAAGTCAAAACCAGAAACCAGAAAAATCACACAAGCATTCCCCTCCTCTGCCTTCTTTAACTCCTGTTAGTGTGTGTGTGTGTGTGTGTGTGTGTGTGTGTGTGTTTTATTTTACAGTTTACAAAACCCTGTTTGCATTTGATTCTTACTAAAGCCCTGGAAGGCAAATAATGGGGACCTATTGTTAATTCTCCCACTTTACAGATGAGATAACTGAGGCCCCGAGCGGCCAAAAGTTTGCCAAGATCACGAAGGAAGGTAGCCAATGACAGACTGGACCTGGAACCTAAAGTATATTTCTCCCTAGTCCGAGGTTCGTTCCACCACAGAGAAGAAGAAGGACCACAACAAGGGAGATGGTGAGATCCAGAAAACCAGAAGAGAAGTGTCATGGAGTTCAGATGCTCTCACCACTGAGGACCCTGGTCACAAGCTACCAGAAGCTGCAATCTGTGGAGGCTTTTCTTGACCTCTGCTGCCACCAAGTGGTGATTCTGCAGTTTATCAGCCAAGAGAACCATTGGGGGACTGGTTTTTTTTGTACAGCAGTGGGAGGGAACAGAGAAATCAAGGAAGACACTTTCAAAGGGGAAAGAAAAATAATCTAAGGATGTTTTCCCCACTGGGATGTAAGCTAAGAATGGCAAATAGATTAATCTGTGCGCCAGTTCTGACTGACTGGTGATGGCTGCCCAGGGTCCTAAGCTGAGGATTCTGAAGTAGCATTCGGCTCATCAGGAAAAGCCTCTACCACTGATTAGGGATGCCTGTCGTAGGCACAAAAGCGAGAGAGGGGTCATGGACACAGGCCACAGGACAGTAAAAGAGCAATGGACTTCCAACATGGTTCTAATGAGAGAGAACATTTAGAATAATGAAACCATTCTGGAAACCAAGCTGTGGACAAAGTACTTTGTTTTGTTTTGTTCTCCGTGTGGAAATAAGGCCCAGAGAACGCCCATCCCAGCACGCTCACTAACACCACTCTGAGGCGCCCCGTCAGCAAGTGCCACCGGAGTCAGGTGCCCTCCGTGCCCACCGGAGGCAGCAGGGCATAAAGAAACATGACAGCCATCCTTGGTTTCTCCTCGCACTTGTGTGGAGCGGGTTCTTTGGGCCAGCACCATCTATAGAGATCTAAACAGAGGGAAGAACGAGAGTGGCCAGTATCCTGTGGAAGCCAGGCAGAAGCATCTGATTCGGTAATGACCTGAAGAGGTCTTCAGTGTTTTTATTTGGAAACATGCAGACAGTTGAGCTCCTCCATGAGCTCCCAGTGAGTGTAACAGCAGGCATGGGGACAGGGCCGATCTTATCCTGCTTTGTATTGGGGCCAGTGGAGATCTGAAAGAACTGGTGGTCAGTCAGTGGTCCAATGGTCCAACAGTTCCTTCCCAGGCAGCAGGTGAGTGGCCACAGCTGGGAGGTAAAGAGCAGAGTCCTCAGGAAAGAAGGGATTCTGAGGTCGGCGCCGATGGCTGAGGGCCCACCTGACCCACAGCACGGGTGGAAGAGAGGCCTTCTTTCTCTTAAGTTCACTACTGAGGAGTCTAGAGATGCCATGCCTCCAGCACCCACTTGTAGCAAAAAGAGGCTCTGGTCAGATGACACCAGCTCTGGCCAGGTGACACTGGCCCTAGGGGAACAGAATGAAAAATAAGGCTTTCATCAAACCCAAGTTATCAAGCAGGATCTAAGGGTCAACAATCCATTGGGAAAACTGTGTATATGAAGCAAGAGTTGGCAGGGCATCACCATGAGGGCAGATGTGAAGGGCTAGGAGCTTGTCTGAGGTCATCTATAAATGCTCAAAAAAAGGTATTATAGGAAGAATGTATCTTATTTCCTGGGAAATGGACTTTCCAGGATTTAAAGGTAGATCCATGAGGTGTGGAGCAAGAATGTCAAGTCAGGAGGCAGACCAGCATTGTTCCAGGAAGCTTCTGGGATAGGAGATCCTGGTGGGACAGTGGGGATGGCCCAGCTGGACTCATGGGCTTCCAACAAACCTAAGAGCTGACTTTCTGACCAGGGTTGGGACCCCACTTCTACCACCCAGGGTCATCTTTCTCATGTTGTCTGAGTCTGGTACTCCCTGAGAACAGGTCAAACTAGCCGCATCCCAATGACCTCATGCCCCACTTACTGGATTTGCCATGGTCCTTGGTTCACTCGTGTGTGTGAATTGGGGGAGAGGATAAATGAAAGTGAAGTGTTCCTCCTCCATGGGAGTTGGTGGGGGCTGAGGGAGAGCTCTGCCCCTGCCCCTGCTTGTTGGAAGGAGGCCGTAGGTACTGTGGTTTGGACGCTGCTCCGATGGAGTCTACACAATGGAAACCATTCCATGCCATCCTACCACCTGCACCCAGGGACTCAAGATGGGCACCCTCCTGCCACCGATTAGGGACCGTAGGGCTCTGCGGTTCTCTAACATACACCACCTCTCACTCTGCCCCCCGTCTAGACCACAAGGGAGGCAGTGGTTTCCAAGTCTTCAAAGAGTAGATGCTACTGCTGCTGCCTAGAGGACCTGCCCATGATCTCAGAGCTACTCGGCAAATTCAAATCCAGGGCTTGATAAAGGACCTTGGGGCTGTTAGGTTAGAGCAGGAAGTTGAAACAAACTGAAGGCTTGTTCAAGATGAGGCTCCAGAAAAGTCGTTGGGAAACCCCTTCTTCCACCCGGGGGGCCACAGCCTCCTGTCTCACTCCAGCAGAGGCAAGGCTTACACACATCTGTGCCTCTTGTACCGTGAGAGTACTTCCGGAAAGGGCGGCTTCCAACTGGGGTGGTCGCTGCTCTGAAAGGCTAAATCCAGGATGATCAGAATTTGGCTTGCTAGAAACTTCTTCCTTCCTCCAGAAGTAGCCAACCACCAGGGCGGTCACAAGTTGCCGGGTGTGACAGCTCGGGCAAGCGTCCAGCCACTCTGGGATCTGCCAGGTCTTGGCACAAAAACCACCTTGCTGCTGAATATTTAATGACATGGAAAAAATGGTCTTGAACTATTAAATGGGAAGGATGAGTTACAAAGTATTGCAGAAAATAGGTTATTTTCTTGTGTTTGTATTTTCTATTTTTTTCTGCAATAAAGAGGCACGGATTTTATCATAGGACTTTTTTTTTTTTTGAAAGCTATTTTCACCTGTTCAAGGTGGAGAGCAGCTGATATCTGAGCAAAGCTTTAAGAACCAGGTCGTTCTTCTTCCTCGCCCTGGACAAAACCCACTCAAGACGTTTAATTATGCAAAATGTGTTACTACTCTTTTCCTTTTGTAAGAGAGAGCCAAAAGCCGGGAGAGCTGTGAATGTGGGTGCTTTAGTGAAAAGCTAAATCATCTGATGAAGCCGGCATTCTAAGCCTTGTCCCGGGCTCAGTCTCATCGGCCTGATCCATCACACCCTTCCCCTGGGTCTAGGGTCTGGGCCCGTCCACGAATGCTAGCAGGCCTCTGCTGGCCCAGGGAAGGCAGCAGAGAGGACTGCGAGACCTTTCTGGCAAAAGCCATCCTTCTTGAGAGAATTCGTAGTCGCCAAGGCTGAAGCAAAATGGTTTCTTGTTGACTAGAAAATTCAGTGACTCGTTCTACCTTGTCTTCTCAGCTCTGCAGGACACCCATGTGGAGCCAGAGAAGGAGAAACGGGGAGGAAAAGAAGGGGAGGAGCTGAGGGGACGCTGGCACTTGATTGCCCGTCTTCTCAGTGATGTTTCTGAGGGGCCATCTGGGTGTCGGGCTCCGCGTGAGGCACCAGTGACACAGAGGTGGAGACATGGTGGCAGCTCTCCCAGGACTGCACGCTGGCTGAGGAGTGAGGAGAGTCATCAGCAGGTATGATGCACGGGGATGTGGTAGGGGCTGAGAAGGGGCTGTTAGGGAGCGCCTACAGCAGGCACAACTCATCTTAGCGGAGGCATCGGGGCAGGCTTCCTGGAGGAAGAGATTTCTTGACCAAAGCCCAGATGACAGAGAGGAGTTAGTAAAGCCAAGGTCAAGAGGAAGGGTGTGACAAAAGGGGGTCAGGCAGGGACAGCATGTGCAAAGATCCAGAGGCAAGAGTGAGAAAATTAATTTAGGGTGCTGGTGATGACGGGTTAAGGACTAACGCTTTACCTAAAGGGCAATGGGGAGCCACAGAGGGCATGTGACTAAGGGAGTCACTTGGTCAGGTTTCTTTTTTTAGATCCCTTGGGCTGTAGTGATCTTTCTGCAATGAGAGCGGGAGAAAGAAAGAGGGGGGAGGCAGGGAACAAGGACAGAGGCTGTCCTCCAGGGCTGTGGGAGCCCGTCGCTGGCTCTCAGACTCAAGATCTGAGTCCAGTAGGAAGATGGAGAGATGGTGCCCTGTGGCAGGGGGTGGACACTCTAACTTAAGGCCTCACTTCTGGGCCTGGGCCACTGAATTTGTATAATAAAGTGAAACACACTTCCCTTCAAGGGTTGTTGAAGCTGCTGGATGGGAAAACAGATGGGCGAGCTTACTATAAACAGGGAAATTCTGTGCCCATCTCAGTTCACGAGCACCCAGCTCACCACCAGTCACAGGCGAGCATTTCAGAAGGGCTTTTTGATGACAAGAAGGTTGGCCACTGTAGCCCCAGAACTCACACGGATCAGAGAGGAAACAAATGGCAGGGATGTTTCAGAAAGTCACAACGTGTTCATGGCAAAGAAGACAGTGTCAAGCTCCCAGGAGGTACAACGGGCTGGGAAGGAAGCACACTGACCTGGAGCTCAGGGGCTAGTCACGGCGTGGTCCCCGCGGATTGCCTGCAGCGAGAACTCATACCCGAGGAACATGGCAGCGCTCATGGGGAAGCCGCGCACAGCGTTCACAGTGATGCCTCTGAAAAACACCTTTGGCAGAAGGTAACGTTATCACAGGGGACTGACCTGGACCCTCTGCAGGTGAAGAGAGAGGCTGGGGATGTTGCCCACTTGTCCCAGGCTGGACCCCACAGAGCCCAAAGGGCCCTTACAAGCCAAAACCACCCCGGATGCCCCCTAGTCATGCTCCTGTCTCAACCCATGTCACCTGTGATGGGGTTTCTCCTCCCAGGCCTGGTACACATACAACTAAATACTGTGGGCAAGCTGCTGACCATGAACACCCACATACACTTGTTTAATTGCTGCTATTTCTCATGTATGTACCCCCACATATGTGCACGCGCACACACACACACACACACACACACACACACACACACAATTCTCTGGAACCTGGAAATCCGAGCTCTGCACTCCACTCACTCTGCAATGGTAGACAGAGCACCCAGTCAGGACCAACCATTTTGACAGGATGTCCCTCAAGGGGCAGAGTGGGGAAGAACTCAGGCCATACTTTTCAGACACTAGGCATGAAGTTGAGACACAGCTTTGCCATTTAATAGCTCTTGCTTGGGCAAGTAGCAAAGTCTCTAGAACTCAACTTCCCAGCTATAAAATGGGGGTAATACTATTGACTTGATATGGCTGTTGAGGGAATAAAAGAGAAGAAGCTCTTAAAGCGCTTGTACAGTACCTGCCATGGACCTGTTGACTATCTCCATCATCATCATCATCATCATCATCATCATCAGTAGCCATCTTTACACAGGGTGGCACTCAACCTTAGATCATTAGTACAAGTGCGGAGGAGTCCTGGCCTGGCCTGTACTGATGAGCTGCTTAACTCAGCCTTTTATACAAGAACAGGGTATTTGTATTCCATCCCTAGGGCATATGATAAGATACTTCACTTCCTCCCTGAATCTTCCCATTGAGTAGATCTGATCAGTGTGATGTAGTTCCAGCCCTTGCCCAGTTTAAAACCTCCTGGGGGCGGGGAGATAGGCCCCATTTGGGAATAATTACAATATAATCTAGAATGTGATGAGAACAGCTAAGGGATTTGGTGAGGGGTGCGGTGGGGAGGAGTGGTCCTTAAATGTCTTCCCTAGACAACACATCTAAAGGAAGCCCTACTCAAATGTAAAGGACCCAAGAACTGTCAAGCCTATGATATAAACCTGTTATCTGACCCCTGTATATTTACCAAGTGTAATAAATAGAACTGATACTGTAATTTTATGGAAGGAGAAATCCAGCCCTTTTATATTTCCCCAGTTTTCTCAGCTGTCAGGCATTGTGGTTTCAGGGTAGGTACAGGCCTCTGTCATTGGTCAGGATGTCAGGATGTCTTTCTGCAGGAGAGGCACCTGCACCTTGGCCTTCCATGGCAGCCTGCAAGATGTAGCTTGATTGTGAAGGGAAGAGAATGGCTTCTGTGAACTTGGGGGAAGCTTTGACCCTCACAGAGAAGGGAGGTGATGGACAAGGACCCCCACAGGTAAGCAAGTGGCTCAGCCAAACCCTGGAGTGATGCAGGCATAAGGCAAGGAGGACCCTTTAACATCAGGGCTGCTCTTTGACGCCTAACCTTTCTGGAATTCCCCAAGCTCACCCACAGTGACTGAATAACAGCAAGGAACTGGCTCGAGCTCCGAGAGGAAAATTCCATGCTGGGTGCAACAGACACTCCCCTGTGGGCCTGGGCTTGACTCTGTTCTGTGAGGCTGAGCCAGGCAGGGCCCAGCTTGGAATGTGGATCTCCTCTCCCACAGTGCTGGGCCCTGAAGGAACCATGGGACTCTTCAGACATATGGACATGACCTCCCTCCAGCAGCCATGGTTTGCTCTGCTGTAAGGCCCGAAGATGGCAAAGCACACACCTGGTGGCTTTTATCCCAAGCTTTCTGAATACAAAACCACCAGACTGAGTCCTCATGAAGCCTCAATAGTTCCACACTGCCCAGTGTCAAGTCTACACCCTTTTCTGGCCTGACAAGACCCCTTTGCTCTGGCCCTGCACTTTATCTGGGCTGCCTCTTATACCTGACATTCTGGGTAGGTTAACAGCCTGCCATTCCTCTAAGGAGCCAGGTCTTTCCCACCACTGGGTATCTTCTGCTCCCTCTGCTGGAATGTTCCCCAAACCTGGCTATACCTCTAGCAGTCTTCCCATGGGCACCCCAAGCTGGACTGTGGCCCGTTGTCTTCTGTGCACTCAGCATCTCTGCTGTCACAACACTTCTCACACTGTCCCTAACCACCCATAATTTGTCTGTACCCCCATTAATAATCCCAGTCAGGGCAGTGAGAGAGGGCCTACGGTGTGGTTTGCCTCAGAACTTATCATCTATACTCCAGCATCTACACCTCGGAACCCCCAGCATCTATACTTTGGAACCCTCAGCATCCACACCTTGGAGCCCCAATCTACACCTTGGAACCCCCAGAATCTATACCTAAGAACGCTCAGCATCCACACCTTGGAACCCTCATCATCTACACCTTGGAACTCCCAGCGTCAAATGCTTTTCTTGACCCAGAGGGTCTGTTATAAGTCTCACTAAATGAATCAGTGGATGGATGAATGGATGGATGGACACACAAATGAATGAACAAATTCCTTGTTGTGAAAAGGAAACAGTTCCAAGCTGAAAGAGGGCTGGTGGTGGTAGCAGTAGTGAGGGATTCCTAGAGTGGAGGGAGGGTTCCAGTCCCCGGATGGCAGAACCAAAGGGCAATCAACTCTGGTGCCTCAGGAAACTTCTCTTCCTACAAATATTCCTCTCCACCTCTCCTTAGGGAGGCATAGAGACTGCCTAAATATTCCTCCTCCACCTCTCTCAATCTACTATCACAAACCCCCTCAACAACAGCCCTCTCTGTGCAGCTCAAAGATGCCAAGTCACTCCTCTGGCCTCCTTATTTCGGATGGTAGCTCTCCAAGTGTGAGCAACGGCCCATGTGGCCCATGACGATCATCACAGCAGGCAGAGTAGACCCAAAAGTTCCAGAGCTTTCTTTTTTGATTTGGGAATGCCCCCTAAGTCCTAGACTTCTAATTCCCTCTATCAAAAAGGGAATGCTTTACTGGTAGTCATTAAGTGAGTTACAAAGAACTACCAGATATGGGTACCGTCATCATTATTTTACTCCATTCTAATTCTTTATTTTCACTGAGTTCTTCTTCCATGGTAAAATGGGAACAGGCTGGCTTACCATGCCTCAGTGAGTGGCAGTAAAAACTATTTGGGAGTGGGTGGCCCATAGAGCCAGTGCTACAGCCATCTGTCACTGGGGACACCCCTGAGGCCCCAGGAAAAGTCATTCCTCTTGCTGCCAGAAATCTGATTGTGAGACAACCCAACTGTCCAGGACTGTGTGGCATGTTTTCTTCATGTTACGATTTCTGTTTATATGCAAACACATAATACAAACATATATAAATATACCTAGCCACATATATTCTCACACTGGCTGTGACTATTTTTGGAATATATTGTAAGAAACTCATAACAGTGATTATCTTTGAGAGAAGACTGAAGACCAAGGAGGGACATTTAGACAGTATATCATCTTTTACCTTTTGAAGCTTCCTATGTTAATATATTATTCATTTTAAAAATGAACTAATAAAAATTAAAAAAATTAATTTCAGTCAATGAGTGGTTAATCAAGCTAAATACGGCTGCCTCTGTTTAAAACCTGTCTCTGAATATAAACTGAACCAAATGCTACTGAGATTAAGAAATCTATAATCTGACCTCAGTTGCCTTCCCAGACTTTGTTTTTAACAGAGCACAGTAATTTTTGGAGGAAATAATATCAGCAATATATTTAGCCTCTATAGACTTTATAGAATTATAACATTAATATTTTGATACATTAACTTGAATTTTTGAAACATTAATAATAGCAGACAAAGTATCTCAAATAAAGAAGCATCCTATGCGAATGTCTCTTATGTGTCCCTCTGTAGTTGACTGAATCACAAACTGTGCTTCTACTAAAATAATACAAAAGACAAGTGAGGTGAGGATTCTAGGAAGGTGGCAGAATAGGAAATGCCAGCCAACTGTTTCCTTACCTAGATAAAATTTGCACTGATGGAATCTGTCTGATGTAACTTTTTTGAAATTCTACAGTTTGGCGAATCCTTACAACTTCCAGGAGAAGGTTTGCACAGTAAATATGGTTAAGTGCAGACAATTTTAGCTCTTAGCAAGGTAGCAGCTACCCCTCCCTCACCCCCCAGACCTGTGGCAGGCAGCTGGATGTATGCTGGAGGAGCAACCTGCACACATAGCTTTTGGAAGCCAGAGTGGGCAATAAGAACCCTGTTCTCCAAATATTAGAGATCTATGTTTTGATCACTGACTGCTGTTTCTGATCACAGAGGTGTAAACAGGGAGGTAGTCATTATTGTTTCACTGATGCAAACCCTTCCTCCTCTGGCTGATGACCCTTCCCCCCTTGGTTTTTCTCTTTTTCCTCTTTGGGAGATAGACATTAAAGACTATGACATTAAAAAGGAACTGCATGTATGGGGAAAATTAGAAAGTAACCGTGCATACCCAAAGAAAGGCTCAGAAAAGACCTGAAAAGACCTCGAGTTTACATTTCAGGCTGATCTTTGGCATAGAGACGGCCTAAAACAATTACAAAAATGTAACAATCAACAAAAATAATAACAAAAGACACCAAATCTGATTTCCAGAGTTAACCCATTATTAGACTCAAATGTCAGGTTTCCAATAAAAAATAACAAGGCCTCAAAGGAAATAGGAAAGTATGGTCCATTTAAAGAAGAAGAAAAAATAAGTCAAGAGACATTGTCCCTGAAAAAGACCTGACAGCAGATTTACATGACAAAGACTTTAGAGCAAGGGTCTTAAAGATGCTTGAAGACTACACGAAAATGTGGAGAGAACCAAGAAAATAATATATGAACAAAAACAAAAACATCAATATGAAATAGAAAACCCAGAAAAAAAACCACAAAAATTCTGCAGCTGAAAATAAAATAACTGGAATGAAAAATTCACAATAAAGATTCAAAGGTATATTTGAGCAGGCAGAAAAAAGAATTAGCAAACTTAAAAATAAGACAACGGAAATTATTGAGTTTGAGAAATAGAAACAAGATTGAAGAACAGTGAAAACAGCCTAAGGGATCTGTGGGAAACTATCAAACAAACCAATACATGCATTGTGGACATCCCAGAAAGCAAAAGGAGACAGGGGCAGAGAATATTTGGAGTAATAAAGGCTAAAAACTTGCTTAATAAAGGCCAAAAACTTCCTAAATTACTTCCTAAAAACTTCTTAAATTTGATGAAAGACATGAACATAAACATCAAAGAAGCTTAACCAACTACAAGCAAAATAAACTTAAGGAGATCCAAGCCAAGACACATTATAATCAAACTTTTAAAAACAGGTAGATAGAAGGAACTCATGACATACAAAGAATCCTCAATAAGTTTACCAGCAGATTATTAATTAGAAACTTGAAAGACAAGAAGGCAGTAGGTCAACATATCCAGTGTTAAAAGAAGAAAAAACAGTCAATCAAGAATCCTATATCCAGCAAAACTATCCTTCAAGACTGAGGGAGAAATTACGACATTCTCAGATAAACAAAAGCTGAAGGAGTTCATTATCACAAGACCTACCCTGCAAGAAATGTTCAAAGGTGTCCTGGAGAGTGAAATGAAATGGCACTAGAGAGTAACTTGAAGCTGTATGAAGATATAAAGACCTCAATAAAAGTAAATACATAGAGTAATGTCAGTATCATGGCAGTACAAGACGTCCCTGTGTTGACCCCACCTCAACAACAAAAACTGGACATCCATCCACAAAGACAGGTGCCTCTGAGGGAGTCATGGGATCCAGGATCACATGTCAAGTACCCCAGAGTCCTGTCCCTCTGTGTATCAGGTACTAGGCAGACAGACCTCAGTACTGCCAGTGGAACCTGCAGCAGCCTATGTATGACCTGGCTCCAGCCCCCTCAGTTGCTGTCTGGGAGCACCTGGAGAACACTGCCTTGGTTAGTCACCTACTGACGAGAGCCTTTGTGGAAGTCCAGGTTTCCAGAGAAGTTCCAGCACTCCACTGAAGCCAAATATACATATATATATACATACACATATATATACATATACGTATACATATATACATATATATATACATATATGTATATATATGTGAGTATATGTGTGTGTATATATGTGTGTGTGTGTGTGTGTGTGTCTGTGTATGCATACATATACATGTACATGTAGATGTATGTGCAGACAAAAGAGGCTTTGTGGAAGTCCAGGTTTCCAGAGAAGTTCCAGTACTCCACTGAAGCAAAAAAAAAAATTATCTATCCATCCACATACATACACATACATATATACATATATACATATGCATATATTTGGGGATGCGACACATATAAGCAAAGACCCAATGCTCAGTAGTGACATTTGCACTAATTAAACTAATACTAAAGCCAATGACAAGTAGCTCTTTTTAAATATACTGTGTTATGCACGAAGCTAGGCACGTTTTGTATTTCACTGACAAATATCCCCCTTGTTCACAGTAGGGATGATTATCCTTGGAAAAACAGAGGCTGAGCAGTGAAGCAACTTGCCTGGATGTTCCCCCCAGCTCAGGCTGCCAGGCTGCCTTTAAACTCGAGTCTGCTGACTGGAAGAGGCATGGATTTAAATGAGCCCTTTGGGTGCAGGGAAGAGGAAAGAGAAGGCAGACAGGGCCATCTTGGAGGCTGCCTCATAGTTGAGACCAGAGGTGATGGTGTAAGGACTCAAGTGGGATGAGAGAGAAGACAGACCAAGTGACCAGACACTGGGAGATGTGATGACTCAGGTAGCTCTGGGGCCCCCAGCTTGCAGGAGAGTGAGGCACTGAGCAGTGAGTGAGGAAGCAGCTCTCAGCCTATCCCTATGAAAGAGAAGCTTTGGTGACACACAGATGTGGGTCTAGGCCCTGGCTCTGCCATGCACCAGCTGTGTGACCTCAGGTAGGTTACTAGTCCTCTCTGAACCTCTGTCTCCTCCACCAGCCTGGGGCAAGGACTAAATGAGACAAGAATCTCAAGTCGTGCTTGATATGGTAACTGTGAGCACTTTAGTTTCCTGATTCCCCTCTCTGTAACCTCATATACCCCCCAAACGTCTGGCCCACCTTCCAGGGACTGACACTGACCCCGTATGACTACTGTGGGGCTTACTTTAAGACCTTCCTTCTGGTAACTCTGGGAGATACAATCCAGGACACCTTTGTATTTGTTTAAATAAACCCCATCAGCTTGGAGTCGACTTTTCACGACATCCATAGGAGTCGCTGTCCCCCAAGAAATTGCTCCTGTAAAGAGAGAGACAAACAAGTGTCAGGGACTGGCTGGTTGGGATCTGAAGGGGACGTGGCTCCCTGCCCATTTCCACCACTAACAGGCTTAACAAGCTGCTGGGGGAAGTGGAAAGAGTTCAGTCAGGAGCTGCAAAGGTTTCTCTGAACCTCACTCATCACTTGCTGTGTGTGGGACTTTACAGAAGTCTCTTCCTCCAGGCCTTGGGTCTGCCATCTGTAAAGTGGGGCACCAGCACCCATCTTCATGGGGTTACTGTGAGGACAAATAAACGGACGCACGTGAACGTCTAGCACAGTGCCAGGCCCACAGCCAGAGCTTCCTAAGTGGATGCCTTTATTAGCAGCTTTTACTGGAGAAGCAGGAACAGGCCCCACCAATACTCTGCAGCGCCCTTCCAGGACACCAAGGGTGAGAGCCCAGAGCGACGCCTGAGGCTGAAGGCTTGCAGCTCCCCAGAGACAGAAGCGACTCTGCATACAGAGAAGCTAAACAAACACTTGCAGGTAGGCTGCTTGCCAGGGAGGGACCAGCCCAGAGATGGAAAAGAGCAGGGGCAGGTCTTTAGAAATCTTGTGACTTTTCCAGAGGTGTGACATAGAGGCCTTGGGACCACACAAGCCTGGCTCATCATTGGTGGAGAAGCTCAGGTGCCCCAGTTTGAGCACCTTTGTGACTTGAAAGGACTCTAGGAAAACAATGCCAGGTTATTGTATAAACACAGAAATTGGCACATTTTTGGACAGGAAGAGAAAAACAAACTGATGCCAAAGTCCAAGGCAGCTGTTTGCAAGGTTTTGTAATTGCTGCCCAGGAGCTCCCAAAAGCAGCCCTAGCCTGCCCTGGGCCCTCTGCCCATCCCAGCCTCCAACCTCCATGGCCTCCTGCCCGTGACCCTCTGGGAACCCTCCGGACCTCCCCTTCCTCTTGACTCCTGCCAGAATAACAAAGCTGATTCTCCTGGAGTCTGTCCAGGTGCTGCCCTGGCATATTCCCTGGCTCCTTAGCCCATGGGCAAGGGTATTACAAAGTGAGGTCTGCCTACCAGGCCCCTCATACCTGCTCTCACCAGAAATTAGAGCGGATGGGGCCTTGTTTGTCCTCCGTCGGCAAGTGCTTACTAAGCCCTTACTAGGAGCTAGCTCTGGCCAGGCCACAGACACATGGGGGCAGCGGGCTGGACACTGGTGTTTGGTGGCTAAGACACAGGCTTTGTTATGTGTTTGCGGAGTTTTGAGCATAGCTAATGAGGAGGAGGGGGAGGAGAAGCAGGAAGTGGAGGAGCAACGACGATTTTCTTCTTTCCAGACCTTTCCCCACAGCATCACACATGCCACGTTTTCAGCCTTCTTAAGAAGCAACCCCCTGTTGGCTTCCACACCCTGCTCTGGCTCTAGCTGCATACCTCTCGTCCCCGTCCCCCTCACAGCACCACCAAGCCCCTCAGAGGTGTCGTGTGTACTTGGACTGTCCTGTTTCTTCCATCCCCTTCTCTCCCAATCTCTCTTCAATTGGGTGTTCACACCCTTCACCAACATGGGTCTTGTCACAGTCCCTGATGACCTACATATGGCTAAATCCAGGCAGCAGGAACAGCAGGTGCAAAGGCCTCGTGGTGGGGAGGAGCCAGGCATGGTCATGCCGTAGCAAGGAGACCAGCGTGGCTGAAGCAGAGCACGTACAGGGGCAAGAGCAGGAGCTGAGTGCAGACGGGCAAGAGACAGCTGGATCATACAGGGACTGAAAACCACTCCAGGAACATTGACTTTTACCCTAAAGGAAATGGGGATGCCGTATGAGTTCTGAGAAGGGGGGTGAAGAAACCAGTCCATGGTCACAAGCTGAGTAAGTGTGGATTTGAACTGGGAACTCACTGACTACAGAGTCCCTGTTGTACTGTCTGCATGCACTAGCTGTGTGCCCTTGGGTGGGTCACCTAGTCTCTCTGAACCTCGGTTTTCTCATCTGACAAATGGGGAGACTGATTCCTCCCTCACAGAGCTAATGAAATGCTCACATTAGAAAGGTTTGCTATGTGCCGACATTGAAAAAAGGTGAACCATGATAACAGATTTGCTTTTCAGAGCTCAAGGAGACCTGACCCAGAATGAAAGGGGAGAATATATCTTCTGACCAAAGGTTCAACGATCCCAAATAGGGACTTGCTGTTCTCATAGGTCCAGAGGGAAGGAGATGCGGAAAAGAGGGAGACCATTCTCTATTCCCAGCCCTTCCTTTGTTTGGCTAGGTCTGGCATATAGCAGGTGCTTACCAAATACTCACTGGATGAGTAGCTAGGTGAACCATGCCCTTCCCTGGGGCAGAGAAGGGCATGATGGGCTCCCCAGCCTTCCCAATACAGGGGATCAGCACAAGTGCAGGGGTCAGTACGGCTGTCCTTACCTGCCATGCCGCCTGCCAGCCACACAGCACAGAGGCTGGGGCCTGTGCAGGCCTCGGGTGTGATCCAGTCATTCAGGAACACATAGGGGATGAAGTAGAGGCAATAGCCCGGGACATCCCTCAGCAGCATGGCGCCAACACCCCGGTACATCCCTGCCAGGCCCTCGGTCCTCACGATGGTTGCAATGCAATCCACAGGCCCCTGGTAGACTGGTGGCTTCCCAAGAGTCATCGTCCTGGGTCTTAAACCAAGGTTGGCTGCAAAGACAGGGAGGAGAAGATGGCAAGCGACCTGAGGTCAAGGGACTGGCCATTCTCCGGCACCAGACCCAGCCCAGCCCACTGACTGTTTCCACTCACATGGCCTGTTGGTTTTTACCAAAACTGCTGACCTTGGCAGCTCAAACCAAGATTCTCAAGTCCCAGCAGAAAGCCCGTGCCAACATGTGTAGCCAGATTGGAGACAATGCCTGCCAGGTGATAAAGTACCAGCTGCCATAGGACGTCCAGAGGTTTCTGGTCAACCATCACTATGTCTTTGTAAGCAGCAGGGACTGCAGACTGTCTAGGATCAAATATGACAAGCTGTACCAAGCTCCCTCTTAAGAAAGAGGTTGCAAAGTCCCATATACTCTGTGTGTGTGTGTGTGTGTGTGTGTGTGTGTGTTTATGTGTGTGTGCTTTTGTGTGTGTGTGTGTGTGTGTGTGTGTGTGTGTGTTGTCTGTGGGTGTGGGTGTGTGTACTTGTGCACAGTGTGGTAAAAGAGCATAAGAGATTTTGGACCCAGACTATTCTGGTTCCAAATCCTGAACCCACTACTTAAAAACCTTTCAACCTTGGTAAGCTACCTTTTGTCAGCCTTTGGTTCCTTATCTTTAAAAAGAGAACAGGCCAATATTTATTGTACACAAAGTTGCCAAGAGAGTAAATCTTAAGAGTTCTCGATTCACAAACACAAACGGTAACTATATGACACGGATGAACATGTTAGCTAACCACTCAACAAATACACATGTATATTAAACCTACGCAGTGTTATTTATATCAATGTTAATTATATCCCAATAAAGCTGAAAAATATTTTAAAGGAAAAAAGATAACAGGTGAATATAAATAAGGCAACACCTATAAAGTGCTCAGGTACATTGTAGCAGTGGAATAAGTTATCAACAGATTATTACTGAGACTGAGGTGACTGGCATAAGTAGGGGGGCAGGATACAGGGGCTGGAGGGCCAAACATTCTGTAACTCCAGCCCTGGTCAGGCCGTGCCCTGCAACAGCTGGAGGGCAGCCCTGATGCCATTGGCTCCTCAAAGTCCAGGGGCACAGGGCCACTATCTCCTTGTCTACCTCTGGGGTGTCTACTGGCAGATTATGGGGTATGGTGTCCCTAGCTTCTTCTAGGGCTGTATGCAGCCAGCAAGCAGCGACTCCATCTCTTCCATATAACCCTTCCAGCTGGCTCTCCCGTCTCCATCTCTTGCTCATCTCCCCTTCCACGGACCCTTTGGCTCAGCTTTGCTTCAGGACCAGAGAGGACTCCCAGACCCGCTGCAGAAAAAGTGGACTCTTATTCTCAACACTCTCTTCTTGAAGAACTCACATGGCATGACCAGGAAGGACACAGAATGAAAGCCTGCCTGTGACACACACCTATTTTGCCACCTGGGTTTAGTTCCCTGAATGTGGCACCTCAGTTTGGTTTTACACACGCGGACAAAGAGGCAGCAACGTTCATTACACAGGTGAATTTCTAAGCTCCCCAAACAGTCCCATCTTTATCAGATGAACGGTTGAGAGAAAATACTCAGCTTCATGATTCCAGAGTCCAAACTGCAGATTTGAGAATCAGGTGCAACCTGTCCTTTTACCCCTCCCAGAAGGAGGTGGGGTACAGGGGGAACTTCCTATCTGCCTGGGAAGTGTGCCTGAACAGATGAATCCCACATTTTCTTTTTGTGTGGGGGGGAAGAGAGTCATAATCACTGTCATGTGTGCTTGGCCAACTACAGTGTGGGCAGGAGGCAGAGTCCCATCCACTTTCATAGCAGATCCTCCAGGGAGTGAGCAGGGGTCATGGCCACTTTTGGGGGCAAAGGGTCCACTGAGCTCAGAGCAAGGTCAGACACTATGGTCTTTGGAAGCCCACTGAGAGGTCACTGGACACCCCTTCCTTTCCCAAATCCACTATAATGCTGCTAGGGTCATCCTGGGAAATTTTGGTATGAAACAGAACAGATGTAAATGTCCCAACATATAAACTGTACCTGTGTCATGCTTATGTCCAAATAACAGTGACCTGACCCAGGAGTCAAGGTTTTCATGAATCAACTGAAGGTATGATGTGGCTTTCAGAAGTTACTGATTGAAGGAGCGTGTCCTGATAATATTCTGCTTGTTTAGAGGTATAGCTGTTTAAAAAAAATACTTGCCCAACCTCCAGCATGCCTTGTCAACAAAACACCTGAACATTTTTCCTTTTCTTCCTAGAATAAGCGATAAGGAAATTCTCTCATATATTCTCCCAGGTTTGTAACATAAGCCACCTAGCTTTTATTGCTTGAGAAATATCCATTTATGACTATGAAAGCAATATAATTGCCATGGTGACTACCATTACCTGCAATACTGACACGAATCTGAACCAGCAGCCAATGCCTTCTGGACACCAGTTGATGCTGCAAAGGCCTTGGAACTCTTTCCAGCTCCCTCATCACCAATGGTAAAGCACACACACACACACACACACACACACACACACACACACATACACTTATCTGGAAATAATTTCAAATTTGTAAAAAAAAAGTGCAAAAAAGAAAAACTGTACAAAGAACACCTTTCTATATCCTTTATCCAGATTTACCTATTGTTAACATCTTACCTCATTTGTAAAATGTATGGTTTGTGTGCTCTCTCTCTCCCCTATCCTCCTCTGCCCTCCCTTCTCTCTCTCTCTCTCTCTCTCTCTCTCTCTCTCTCTCTCTCTCTCTCTCTCTCTCCCCCTCCCTCTCCCTCCTCTCTCCTCCCCTCCCTTATCACTGAACAGATGCCCCTGTCCCAATGCATAAACTTTGCCTGGGCTGTGTTCTTCTCCAGGTAACAGTGACCTGACCCGGAATGAAAGGTTTCATGAATCAGCTACGGGTATGATGTGGCTTCCAGGAGTTACTGATAGGAGATGTTGGATAAAAATCTTCCTTGTTTAGAGGTGCCAATGTTGGAAAAATACCTTATGAACTTTGAACCGGCATTGTCAACAAGACCCAAACTTGTACTTTTTTCACTCTTTTCCCCAAGGTAAGCAATGAGGAAATTCTTTTGTACATACGTGTATATATTTTTTTCACACATACATACATAATATTATTCTCTGAGCCATTTCAGGGTTAGATACAAAATGGCCTTTTACTCCTAAATGCTTCAGTATGTGTTTTCTAAGAATAGGAATATTGTCCTACCTGCTACAGTAATCAGAGTCATAATCTATATTCACAATACCTTTACCTAATATAGTGTCTATACTCAAGTTATCACTTGAGCTCATATTGACCTGTATGGCATTCCTTCTCTCCCAAGGGCAGGATCTTGTCTAACCAGGCACCGCATTTAGTTGTCATGACTCTTAAGCTTCCTTTATTATTTTTGTTTTTAGTAAACTCTACACCCAATGTGGGGCTTCAACCCACAACCCCAAACTCAAGAGTCTACACATTCCACCTACTGAGCCAGTCAGGCGCCCCCAGATTCCTTAACTTGGATCATTTCTACAGCTTTTCTTTGCTTTTAATGACACAGGCATTTTTTAAGAGTACGCTGCCTCACTTCTGATGAATAGACCTTTCCTCATTTGGGGTTTGTTTGAGGTTTCCTTGTTATCTCATTGAGATGATGCATTCTTCCACTGCACTTCCTCCCTGTTTTCACCTCTTCTCCCATGAGGACTAATGACTCTCAGGAGCCCCTGGTCGTCTTCTCTGGCCTCGTCGTATCCTGGTTTTTATTAGTTTCCTTTTTAATTCAGGTATAATTTACATTCAATAAAAGATGTTGCTTATAGGTGCACAGTTAATGAGCTGTGAAAATTGCATGCACCTGGGTCACCACACCTTACTGAAAAAATGACGCCTTACACTTGAAACAAACTGTTTTGGTCCCAGTGAAGATTCCAAGCCTACCTACCCTCTCCTGCTTGCTTTACAAGGTAAAAGAACTCTGTGGCATCAATGACGTGTCACTCAGTGAGAAGCAAATCTTTCAACTGGACGATGGTTGTTAGGGCCCATGTGCATTAGCAACAGGGGCATGATGATTCATACGGGACCACAAAGCAGAAAACAGCGGCACTTCCCATCAGCTGCTCCAGCCAAAAGATGCTCTGAGGCTGGGCCCCGGGAAGCACGGCCTAAGAGAGGCGGGGCTTTGGAGGCGTGATCCAGGGAGGCAGGAAGTTGAGAGACAGGACCTGGGAAGGCGTGGCTTGACGGGCTGGTCCAGGGAGGCGCGGCTTAGGAGGCGGAGTCCAGGGGGCGGGGCTTGGAAGACAGGTCCTGGGGAGGCGTGGCTTGGCAGACCTCAGAAAAGCGCTGAATCAGAGTTCACAGTTAACTCTATTTAGAACAAACTTGGGTGACCTTTAAAAGCGGACTTGGGAGGTTGCCGGCAAGCAGCGCTGGGAAATGTGCACAACTGAAATCCGTGGACTTGCATGTTGTTTGTGGAAGGAACTGGAGAAAGGAGGTGAGATGCTGGGGTCAGTACTCTGTTCACACTGAACCACCAGCTCTGAGACTGCTGTTCCTGAACCTTCAGGGCTTGGCTTGGGGGTGTACAGGTGCATGTGAAGGGATTCACATTAGACATATTTCCTTCTAGGACAAAAAATGTTTTGTTTCTCTAATTAGAGTTTTTTGTTCTAAAATGAGGATAAATTATAAATCAAATTTTGATTTCTTATCATGAGGCTTTGCTATCTAGACCATTTTTTCTTGATACTTTTTTTTCCTAAATCAAGACCCTATTACCTTTTACTATGATAGGTGTGGATTAAATACCCGAAACACTCAGGGCATCCGTGATTTTGTTTTCCCAAATTCAGTGAGGACAAACGCAAGCCCCCTATACCAAGACAGGCAGGATGCTCAGAGTCAATGAAATAGACCCTTACCATGCTCGTCATCTTCATCCAGGAGCAGAGGAGAGCCTATACAGTCCTAAAAACATCGCTTCTCCTCCAGGCTCCCTCACCTTGTCTAGCTGGGTCCCTAACATTACTCCTTAGGCCACACAGTGAGGCCGTCTGGCTCCACTGCTCCACACCAGGGTCAGGTGTCTTGCTTACTGGTCCCTGCCAGGGCCAGGAGGTTCCTCTGAAGGCAGATGCTTCTGCATGGGGTGGGGGTTTGCATGTTGGGCCAATCCTAACAGGTACCCACGCAGCCACCTCTTGGGAGTTCTCCCACTTCAGAGGGGCTGAAGCAACCCAGACGCAGGCTGGGGTCCCCACAGATTTGTCACTGTTGCCCCTCTTCTCAGAAGCCCAAATACAGCCACAGAATACTGCTGGGCCCTTCTGAGACACAAACACCACATAGTTTCATCTCTTTCCCTTCTCAAATAGTGCTGTTTAAGTTCTTCAATGGGCCATGACTGTGGAAACAGGACAGTCAGCTGAAACACAATGGCGGGTCACTGATCCACAGCGGTAAGAGGACCAGCCACAAGGAACACAAAGGCCTGGCCATTCTCTGGAAGGGACAGAGCCACCAGACCTTTCCTGTGGGTGCATAGTTAGAGATGGGATGGGAACACAACATTATTTCTCAGCAGGTCATTTTCTACAGAAAATCCTTAACAAATAAGCCATCCACGGACAAGGTCCTGCTGGTCCCAGTCAGTGACATGCAGGTTTACCAAGTTTTCTGTGTTCAAACACTTCTAGGCTAGCAGACTAGCAAGTTGGGAGCATGGACTTATTTCAAGGGACCCGCAAATCGGTTAGCATTATAGATTCACATAATTCCTAAAATATCTCACATACATGTATGACCATTTTTCTCCTATGTGTAGGCGTTATTGTGGGGGACATGACAAAAATGTACCTAAATATACTAATTATCCATAGTAACTTCTTGCCATAGGTGCTTGCTTTATCCATGGACACTTAAAGTACAGCTGCTCTTCTATGGGTTGGACCCCATTTAATGTATTTTATTTTTTTTTTATAAAATTTTTTTAACGTTTATTTATTTTTGAGACAGAGGCAGACAGAGCATGAACGGGGGACAGGCAGAGAGAGAGGGAGACACAGAATCGGAAGCAGGCTCCAGGCTCCGAGCCATCAGCCCAGAGCCCGACGCGGGGCTCGAATTCACGGACCGCGAGATCGTGACCTGAGCTGAAGTCGGACGCTTAACGGACTGAGCCACCCAGGCGCCCCTGTATTTTAAAGGTATTCTTACGAAAAGCTGGGATCACCCCACCCAGTGCCTGCAAAGGCGCTACCCCCTATTAAAAGTTCTGTTCTAGATGCTGCTGTTTTCTGAACATGTTGTTGTACCCTAACCAAGCAAGGAGTTTCCTGATGACAGGAATCCCACGCTACGGCCTGTCCTAGAGCACCGTGACCCTGCACCTGACACGGTGTCTGCTTTGTGCCTCAATATCCACTCAGTCAACACTTGAGCATCTGACCAGGCAGCTCTCAGGACTTAGGCCTCCCAAAGTTTCCCTCCCTAGCTTGGCATTCATCCAGTCCTGGTCCTGTCTGGTCCTTGTCCCTGAGGCTGTAGATACCGGAAGAAACTCCCAAATCATGGTCCCGGCCACTGCGCTATTCCAAAATGTCATGGAAGCATGCCGTACGGTGTATATACATCCTCCAGCAGACAAGCCGGGTGTAACTTCTATGATGTGGGTTTACGCAGGCTGGGCAAACCCCTCAGGGCACTTCTTCGGAATGTTACCAACCGGGAAGCTCTCGCCCACTTCCTGTTTCCAATGAGTCCAGCAGTTTCCTTACAGTCTGAAGAGTCCAAGACAGGCAGATGGTTTAGTAGAAAGAACCCTGGATTAGAAGCAGCTGGGGTTTGCTTTGTTGCTCAGTTGCTATCTACTGTACGATCTGGTGGAAAAGACTCAACCACACTGGCCCTGAGTTTCCTCATCATCTACAAAAGGGGAAGGATAAATAGCCTGTCAATTTCTTTTGGCTTTTGCGAAAATTGAGTGAGCATGTTGACAAATGAACTTTACTTGAGGCGGATAGTCACTCCTATTTTTAGCACCCCTATCCTGATACGACTCCAGATTCTGGAAGTGCTGGTAGTACCAACCTCGGGCAGCAGTGGCCTGCAGCCAAACCTACTGTGGGAGATTGCGGATGCCCACGCAGGGCCAAAAACTACCAATGCTAACGTCAAGTCTGAAATCAGAACAATATTTGCCCTCGTCAATTGATTTAGAGACCAAATGGATATGTCACCCAGGTATATCACCTGCACAGTGGCATGTGTTACGTTGTACGCACCTTCATTCATCTCTGCTAGCGGTGTGGGACCACACTTTGGAAAAGATTCAGCCAAACCATCCAGAATTCAAGGACTCCTCTTGAACTACATGGCTAAAGGCCTGGCCTCTGCACACATTTCCTCCTTTCACTTCAGGGCTGTTACTGCACCAGCCCTCACGTACCACTGGCAGCTCACAGCCTACATAAGAAGAAGGCTCGGGCAGTACGGTCCTGGCTTGTCTCCAGTCCTTTGACATGCTCCAAGGGTGCCTGTCCTCCCACATAGGCCCTCTTCTTCAGGAGTTAAATGGACCAAGAGTGAGGGAGTTTAGTATCAATAATTCCTGCCCTGCAATGGGAAAGTCTTGAAAGATCTGCTCTATCAGAAGGCTGCTCCTCCCCAAGGCCAACCTTCCTGAAGAAGAGTGTTTTTCTTGGCAGCCACACATCTTTATGGTGGCAATAAAACTCCGTTGCCAAAGAGACAAACCGAGGTAGTCAGGGCCTCCCAGACACAGTTGGCGACTTTCCCAGCCGGACATCTCTGAAGACTCAGAAAAATCAGACAAATGGTTCTACCCCATCTTGTCATCATGCAGATCCTGGAGCCCAAACAGGCTTTGTATGCTGGTGCATGGTTGATGATCTTGCCTGCCCAGATCTAGCCCTCACGTGGCCCTCCCTGCTGTCACTACTCCAGCCCTATTTATCTCACCTAGGCATGTTCGGAAATCAGGACCTTCTTCTCCTCAAATCCTGGCCACACTCTCCCCTTCGTTCTGTTCATATGATCTTGAACATGGTAGAGTCAGGCCTTCCAATGAGGGCTCCCTCAACCTCCTTCCTCTGGCCCTGCATCATCTGCTTTGTTCTTCTCTCACAACCTGGAAACGAAAGGCTTTTTCCTTCCTTTTTCCGTGTCTCTGTCCCCAGTGTCACGTCCTCGTCAGCAATTCTCCCCTCTTGATTCCCTTTACCCGACATTGGTGACAGGGGCCTCCCAGGACTCTGCCTCCAGGGACCATGGAGGTGGACAGCCGGGAGCAATGCCCCGAGACACCATGTAACAGCTGAGGGAGCACAGACACGTCACACAACCTGAGCCTCAGTTTCCCTATCTGTAAGACACAGAGAATGGTATGATGATTTAAAGGCGGGGTGCACGTGGTAGGGGCTCAGTAACTGCTGACTGTACAGCTGCTGGTGTTGCGGGAGCTCCTTCCTGGCATTTTCCCATTCATCTCCACCCTCTTCCTTTCCGCGGCTCACCTCATCTGTCACTTCGCTGTCACACCCCTGACTATTGCTCCCACCCTGATATTCCAGCTGCAGTACCTCACACAGGAACCCAGCCAAACTCAGCATGTTCTCACTCAAGCCTGCCCTCCTGCCAGTCTCCAAAACTGCAGCAGGGACAAGAAGCGTATACGGGTCACCTGCTCCACGCCAAGCGCGGCCTCAACATACTTCACGTGCCGCTTAATTCCCCGTGTGGGAGGCTTCCTCCCTGACAGTCACCCAAATGGCAAGTCCTGGGTCATTTTGGACCCTTCCCTCTCTCCTGCTTGGCCCACTGATTCTCCATCACAGATGCCTCCCATGGACCACTCCCCTCCGTCCCCAAAGCCCTGGGCCCCCTGTTCCCTGGTCTAAGGCTAGAGCCCCCAAAACAACCCATTCACCTCTCCTTCTTCTGAAGGCTGGATCCACCTTCCTACCACACAGCTCTGAGTGGTCATTCTGGTGTCCAATACGCCTCGCTGCCTGCTGAAGGGCACCTTAGCCCACCCTCGGCTAAGAAATCCAAGCTGTTCAGGGGCGCCTGGGTGGCTCAGTTGGTTAAGTGTCCAAATTCAGCTCAGGTCATGATCTCACAGTTCATGAGTTCGAGCCCTACATCAGGCTCTGTGCTGACGGCTCAGAACCTGGAGCCCGCTTCGGATTCTGTGTCCCCCTCTCTCTCTGGCCCTCCCCCACTCACACTCTGTCTCTCTCAAAAATAAACATTAAAAAATTAAAAAAAAAAAAAAAAAGAAATCCAAGATGTTCACAACTCACCCTGCACCTTCCCCTCCCTGCCCTAACCAAGAACGGTTCACTCGTTCTGTCACATGCCTGCTTTTTCCCGCCTCTGACCCTGTCCCTACAGGTTTCCTCTGTTTGAAACCCCTCTCCATCACCACATTTTCCTCTCCAAAGCCTAGCCGATATTCAAACACCCCATCAATGGCCACTTGCTCTCTGGAGTCTTCCTGACCTGCAGAGCCAGACTCCGAGGTGCCAGAGCCTTCCATAGGCCCTCCTCATTTTGCTACACCCCAGACTGTGTGCTCCCTGGAGGCAGGGGCTGTGCATCTGATACCTCTGATTTATCTACTCTGCGTGGCTCACAGCAAGAGCTCAGGAAAGGCTTGTGAATGAAAGAACCAGAGACTGTGTTCCAACAGGTAGAACACTCAGCTCTCTGCCTTCAACCGGGCCTGGTGAAATTAGAGGCTGGTCAGCACAGAGTTAATGGTGAGCCCTCCTCCTCCAGGCCCCAAACTCTGCCCTCCTGGGGGGTTGAGGTCTTTGTGATAAGCACATTAACCAGGCTCTGAGTTAAAACACAGACCTGAAAGCTCGAAGATGGAGAAGTGAGTGTGAATGGCCATAGACCTCCAGGATATGACTTGGCCCAGGCGGCAGAGGGATTGCTGGCCTCTGGGACCACAGCCCTGAATTCCAGTTCAGGCCCGGTAGGGCACCCAGGGAGGCTCATGCCCACACACAGGGTAAGGATGACTTAAAAGGGAGGGTTTCTTCACAGGTGTCTTACAGTTCAGGCCACATCCAGCTGAACTCAGGCCAGCCTTTCCTTGCCGGCCAAGCGGCAGGGGCACCAACAGAAAACCTCTGCTAAGTTACAAGAGTTTTCGTGCCGGGTAACTGCTGTTTAGTATGCAGTGGCAGTCAGAGCCAGACAGAACTTCCCTCTCAACTTCGGCAACTGCTGATGTAATTTGGTAAAACGCTTCTGTACAACAATTTCACAGTATGTGCCAAGAATCTTAAAAATGACCAGAACTTTTGACTCATTCATGAATCAAAGAGCCCACACATTTAGGGAAACAACCCTAACTGAAAGCAACTCCTTAGGGACACGTTGCCTGAGCACATTACTATCTTCAAAAGAGAACAAACGGTCAAAAACCTAAACGTCCATCACAGGAAACGTGGTTACAGAAGTTTAATAGTACAGCTAACACTTATTTCATGTTTTCAACGAGCTAGGCATTGTGCTAAAATAGTCACGTGTGATAGATCATTCCGTTCTACTCCAGTTATGAAGTAGCTAGTATGGTTATGCCTGCTTTGCCGATGAGGAAACTGAGGCTGGGTGACGTTAGGGGAGCTACCCAGAGGTCCTGGGTTCTCACGGAGGTAGGATTAGAAGCAGGCAGTCTAACTCCAGAAACTGCATTTTTGCCACACTGTATCATCCCTCTCGATACATGTGTGTCTGTGGGCCTTGTGTGCACAGAGATGCACATTGATTTTAAATATTAGTCCTCTATTTTAAGTAATTTTATATGCCATTTTCATAACATGGAGAATATTTGTTATAATATTGACTTAAAACAGAATATGAAACTTATATAAGGACAACCTCTTAAAATATTTTAATTAAAATACTTTAAATATTTAATTAAAATACATACTTTATTTAGAAAAAGAAACACATTACTGTAGTAACAGTGATTATATTTGGACATTCTCCCTCTACATTTAATGTTCTGTCTTATTTACACTTTTTTTAAAAAGTTTATTCATTTATTTTGAAAGAGAAACTACAAGTCAGGGAGAGCCAGAGAGGGGAGGGGAGGGAGGGAAGGAGGGAGGGAGAGGGAGAGAGGGAAAAGGGGAGGGAGGGAGGGAGGGAGGGAGAGAGACAGATTGAGAGAGAATCCCAAGCAGGCTCTGCACTGTCAACACAGAGCCTGATGTGGGGCTCGAACCCACAAACTGTGAGATCAGGACCTGAGCCCAAGACAAGAGACAGACACTTAACTGACTGAGCCACCCAGGAGCTTCATGTCTTTTGTACCTTTTCAACCACGGGTCACCACTGGTAGATAATCAGGATGAGCTCCCTGGTGCTATATTTGCAAGCCTTCAGCTGAGCTGAACTCTGACCTTGACGTGGCCTCCATTCTACCTGTCACATGTCCCAAAGCAAAGATGCCAGAGACCCCCGGCACCCAGCTTCAGTATATGGGCACAGTCTCTCATGGCCCATCATCTCTACCCAGGAAGTGGTTTGGACAATTCTGGGGTAAAGCCACAAACCGTGGACAATCCCACAAGCCCTGCCCAAGGCTGCCTGCAAACGCCCAGCTCAGCACAGTCACCACACGGAGCGGGCCTGACCCAGAACCGAGACCACAAGCCGGTAAGTCAGGACGAGCCACACGCTGATCCAGTCCACACAGTGCTTCGGGCTTCACGGCGTTGTGTCTGTGTCTGGTTTTGTTCTTAATTAGTTTGTCTGACAATTTCCAATCCAGGCCATGCGGCAACTGGGACCTGGGATGGGGTCATAGCTGACCCCTCAGACAGGATGTGAGCCACCCTTGCCACAGTCCCCGCCACTCCCTGCTGCCTTCCCTGGCACCAAAGCTGACTCGTGCCTGAGCTGCTGTTTTTGCAACGGCAGAGTGATAGCGAAAGTGAAACGTGTTCTGTGTCCACGTTTCAGTCAAAAGAGGAAAAATGAGATGTGGGTTAGGAGGGCTGTGGGTGTCAAGTAAAACGGAAGTGGGTACATTTTCCAGGCACCTCTGCTCACTTATGGTACCTCCCAGGTCTCAGTGAGTCTTTGAGCCTTCCATCTCTGGCCTAGAGGGTTTCTGAGGGACAAGGAAAAGAAAGCCGCGTCCTTCCGCTTTCCTTGAGAGGCTCCTGGCGCAAAGTATGGCCTGGTGGCCCAGTGCCAGCCTCTCCTGCTCCATACCCCGCAGCATGATAGCTACCAAAGACCTCCCCCCAGCCCCCACCCCCGCTCTCCCGCCCCAGGCAGCTGGACTGGGGGCGAACAACAGACCAGGCAGACACAGAATTCACACCCATCCCTTGGATTCCAGGAGCGGGGCCTATTACTTTAAACAATGTCCTTTTGGAGACATGCTCCCAGCCCACTTTCTCCCTCAAGACCGATGCTAGATTTGTGGTAACTTTGTGCCCAGGCCGGAGGAGTGTTATCAAAGCTGCTTCTACATCCGGGCAGACAAAGAAACAGCACCAGTGGGCCCTGAGTCACTCCACTTCCCCCCAGGGGAGGAACCTCAGGACATGCCTCGGGCTCCGCTTTGTAAAGGTCTAGGAACGGGGTTGCTAGGAAGATGAGACTCACACTGAGCTCTTCACATGGTGCCTGGCACAGGATACAGGTTCAGTAAATACTAGCTACTCAGCCCCCACTGCTGTGATCTGGCTGAGCCCAGACGAGAGGCTTGGGGAGCACAGCTCAGGCAGATGCTGCAGTCCTCGTTTCCACCCTCCCTGCACTTGCTCAGGTAAACCGCCTTTGTCCTCACACCTGCCAGCTAAGCCCCGGGGGGCCCAAGTGCTAAGACTTAGAACTGCAGAGCTGAGAAATATTTGCCTGCAGGAAATTCCCCTGTCCTCTTATTAAGAGCCTCCCCTGAGTCCACAAAAGGCCAGTTTCGTGGCACATTGAAAAGGACAGAATAAACACACGTTCATTTTCTGTTGCTGCCTCGAGGGATTGGCTAAAGAGAGGGCTATAGCCTGGGAGGGCTATAGCCTGGGAGGGCTATACGTCAGGCTCTCTTCGTTGCTGGTGAACAAGCACAGGTGACCCTCAGTGCTGTGCTGGCCCAGAGCACGTGCGTACCTAGTGTGCTGGGTAAATGAACAGGGCTAACAGCTATACAGACCTTACAGTGTCGAGCTGGGGTGTGAGTTGAATGGCACACACACAGTCAGGCATCCAGTGAGCTGTTGCAGCTGCCCAGCTCCCTAAAACTGGCTGGTTGCACCCAGCTTTGGGACCCTCCTTGGGTCTGGCCCTTCCTGGACTGTCTCCCATCCTTCCTCCAAGTGCCAGAGGCTTTTAGCCTGGCCTCAAGATCCCCTGTGGTTCAGGCCTTGGCCTGCCAGGTTATAGCCACCATTCTAGCACCCTCTGTGGGGCAGGTTGGGGGTGGGAGAGGGCAGGACAGAGGATGGAATCACTTAATTTGCCTCCAAATGTCCCAGGCTTTCCTAAGGAAGGCATTTCTTGAGAAACACCTCCCCCGGTGTCTGGGCTGGCTGTGCCTCGCCTCCCCCAGTAGGCACACGCACGCCTAGCCCTTTTTCCTCCCTTTCCGGGGTCAAAGTGCCCAGGTTGTGAAGGACACAGGTCTGCCCCCAGGAGTGGAAGACTCATCAATGGTAAATCTTCCAACATCCGGACCCAAAGAGTTTTAAGACTTAAGGAGAGAGTTCCTCTCTGCCTGAGATGGACATAAAGCTTTCCTGAAATAGGACAGAGAAAACACCAGGCTGTGGGCCAGGACTCCCTGTTCTCAGTCTGTTCATGATGTTCATTCCTCTACATCTTTGCTTTTGCCTCTGGGACAGGACCAGATCAGCAAGCTTCAGACATTTCTGTGAGGTGCAACCCTTCGACTCAACTAAGTTGTACCAAGACATGACTCAGTATGTCAAACAGGTGGAGGTGGGATCCCCTTGCCCCGCGGGTCTCTTAGAGGTCCCAACAGGGGTGTGCTGTAACCCTCCGGATGAGCCAATCTGTTTGTTGCCCTGTGTCACCCACATGATGACAGTGACCATGGGCCTGGGGGGTACTGAGCATCCTTGAGGCATGATGCAACTGGCTAGGGCCGCTGGTCCCAGGCCCTCCACACGCCCCAGTGGGGATACCAGCATCGTGCTCAGGGAATGTACAGCCTTGTCCCGAATACATCCTGGGCTGGACAAGATGTGTGGGCTGAATCAAGGCAGAAGAGCTGCTGGGCTGGCTGGAATGCTCCCCAGTATATTACAGGGCTTTGACTGTGGAGCCCAGCTGAGCCCCAGCCTCTGAGGTCAGAGACGTCACATACAGGTCATTCAAAAGGCTGCCAGGGAGAGGAGTCTTATCCATGAGAGCTGTCAGCCCAGACCAGACATCTGAGGTGTCAGGAAGCACCACAGATCCAGCCCTTCCATTATACAGAAAGGAGACGGTGGCCCAGGCAGGGGCGTATCTTAACCTGACGAGACAGAGTGCAGTCAGAGTCAAGAACCGTACGTGGAGGGATTGAAACCTAAGGCCTCCAGCTTGTCCTTCCGTGCAAGCTGGCACTTTCTACTCTGCACACCAAGTGCCTTCCCGTTCTTTCCATCCTCCTTTATCAAAACCACTCCCAGGAAAAGACACAGAAACTCCTTTCTCAGCAGAGAGGAAGTAACAGACTCAGCATGTGGTACAGGGTTGCTGTGTACCACACCAAGAAATGAAGCTCTAAGTACAAAGTCAAGGAGGGGGAGAGGAGTGACCCCTCACCCCCTACAGCTGGTGGTCTAGGTATGAGACGTCCTGGCTGCACACCCTGGTGTTGTGGACAAGCATGTGGGTTTGAGATCTGTCTGTGAGTTCCTCAGGTCCCCATGCCTGATTTAATGCTCTGGGATGCTCTTTGAAAATTCTTAATAATTTTTCGATAAGGAATCCCACATTTTCCTCCCACACTGGACACTGCAAATTATGTAGCTGCTCCTCACCCACCAATCATTAGCTGTGTGGCCTTGTATAAGTGTCTCAACCTCTGAGAGACTTGGTTTTCTCCTCTGCAAAATGGACGCAGTAATAGCACCTGCCTTACACAATTGTTATGAAGACCAATTAAGTGAACATACACAGGGCTCTAGGTAGGCGCCTGGCACAGAACAATCGATTAATCATCTAATGAATGACAGATACTACAGATAAGAAGAATAATTATAGACTATCACGTGACAATGCAGATGCTCTGCTCAATGAAAAGGATATTAACAACTGCATCCCAGACCGGCAAACCAGCTAAGGGTCGCAGGTACCCAGGCATCAGGACCCCTCCCCTACTCTTACCTTCCTGAAATGGCTGTGTTTGCATCTGCAGCCGGATCTTGATGAGGTCTACGGGCGTGCCCAGCCCCACAGAGACCACGCCAGCCACCATGCTGGCCAGGAGAAGGTCAGACAGGGTGCCGGACGGGCTGGCCCCGGGATCCCTGCAGTGGTGCTGGCTGAGGAACCTCTGCGTGTTACTGAAGACCCCAAACACCGCAGAGTTGTAGACCGCGATGCTGGCAAGGGGAAAGGACATGCCCTTGAAGAAGCCGAAGACCTGTGGGAAAACGAGGGCGGTGGAGCATGAGGGCCCGGGGACGTCTGCAGGCCAAGGCGCCGAGCTCCCCACGCTGCCCTCCGCACAGTCCCTGCGGAGCCTGCAGGCTGGTGAGGTGACTACAGGAAAAATAAATCATTATGACATCGACAAGAATACAAGAGGATGCTGAGAGATAGGAGAGCCATGGCAGGTGAGGGGGTGCTCTCCAGGGCATTCTTGCCCTGGGTGGAGAAATCAGCGCGTGTATGCAGTTTTGTTTCCCGAGTCTAGGTGTCCTGGGCCTGGAATCCGTATTTGCCACCAGGGTGGCCGTGTTCTTGGGCTGGACGGATATCAGGCTGCGAGGAGCCCTAGAGGGTAGCACAGACTTGCCAAGCACCATTCTCTGAAACATCTGCCAGGTGCCAGGGAGACATGGGGACACCATAAGAAATCCTCGCTGCCCTCACTGAGCCTACGCTCTGGGTGCAGGAAAGGGGAGGGGGACAGGGCCAGACAAACTGACAGGTGACTAAAATTCAATGTGCCAAGTCTATGGGGAGGGTCTAAGGGGAGCAGAGTCCTCAGAAGGCTTCTGCACATACGCGGAAACCACAGGAGAGGGGGCTGCAGGCTGAGGAGAGGGTCCTTTCCACACTGCACTCTTTTTAAAAAAAATTTTTTTTTATGTTTATTTATTTTTGAGAGAGGGAGAGAGTGGAGGAGGGAGAGAGGGAGGGAGAGACAGAGAACGAGCTGGGGAGGGGCAGAGAGAGAGGGAGACACAGAACTTGAGCTGTCAGCCCAGAGCCCAGTGCAGGGCTTGAACCCACAAACTGTGAGGTCATGACCTGAGCCTAAGTCGGACGCCTAACCGACTGAGCCACCCAGGCTCCCCTCCACCCTGCACTCTTGAGGAACATCACAAACACTCCTATGAAATCTGGAAAATTCCAGAGGCCCTTGGAGGAGTTAGGCCAGCACATACTTTTAGCTCCGTGCCAAAAGCGAAAAAGCACCAGGAAGCTGTTGTACAAACTCCAGGGCCAACACAAACCTGCTAATCCTGACCTAGGTGTTTGCACCCTATCTGTCAGAGGCAGGACGCCTCCCACGCACACGTTCACACACAGCCTGCATCAGATCCTCCCTCCAAAACAAGCTCCTCCAGATAATGTGGGACATCACTTAGCCCCAAAGTGCTGTGTCTCCAAGGAACGCCCACAGTTCCCACAAAAGCCCCGGCGCTGGGACATTGGCTGGCAGGCAATGGGGACCATGTGTGCCAAAAAGGAGAATTGATGGCCACCTTTCAGGGGAGTGACGAATTGCACATGGCCGGGAACAGCTAGAGTGAGGTTTGTAGTCCATTGTCAAGCAGCCTATCAAGAGAGTTAGAACACCCAAACAAAAACACACCTCTGAGGAAAATCTCTGAGTGCAGATGGGAGGCTCCTGAGCCCCAGGGCACCTCCTATGATGGAGGCCATGGAAAAGGTGGTGGTCAGCAATGGGGCCAGGTTTCCAGGGACTCAAGGGAAAGCCCAGGGCTGCCACGGGGCTTGTAACTGACCGGTTCTTTAAATTGTCATTTCAGGAGTGCCTGGGTGGCTCAGTCGGTTAAGCATCCGACTTTGGCTCAGGTCACGATCTCACAGTTCATGAGTTCGAGCCCCACGTCGGGCTCTATGCTGACAGCTCAGAGCCTGGAGCCTGTTTCAGATTCTGTATCTCCCTCTCTCTGACCCTCCCCCGTTCATACTCTGTCTCTCTCTGTCTCAAAAATAAATGAACGTTAAAATAAATAAATAAATAAATAAATAGTCATTTCATCACAAATCAGAAAATGTATTTTAAACTCCCCAAAGAGGGGCCTGAGAAAGTCTTCGGAAAGCACACGCTAATTCTCAAGAAGGGTACCTGATACCCTCTATAAAATATTATTCAAAACTGGGGCACCTGGGTGGCTCAGTCAATTAGGTGTGCGACTTTGGATTTCAGCTCACGTCATGATCTCAGGGTTTGTGCGTTCGAGCCCTGAGTCAGGCTCTGCGCTGACAGGGTGGGAGCTGCTTGGGATTCTCTCTCTCTATCTCTCTCTGTCTCTCTCTGGCCCTCCCCCGCTCATATGCATGCGTGTCCTCTCTCTCTCTCAAAAATAAACAAACTTAAAAAAATATTATTCAGTTTTCCCCTTGGAAAGGGAAAATCTTGGGCCTCCTGGTCTCAAGAAACCTGAGGTACAAGTCAGCGCTGGACATCTGGAATCAGAAGGGCCTGGCTCCCACCACAGGAAGGGAAGCCAGTGAGTGCATGGCTTAGTGACCTCTCGTTTGGCTTTGAAAATGCACGGGTCACCCTGTTTTCACAGGACTTCTCCTTCCTGTGACTCCAAATTCCTTAGAATTTCTCCAGAGAGGTTGCACAAAATCGGGTCTCTCTCCAGTAACACTGCACAAGGTGTCAGGGTTAAGTTTAGGTGACGCACGACACTTGAGGTGTGGTGGTGTGAGATGAGGAGGGAGGAGGCAATGCTGAGCCAAAAGCGATGATCAGGCCTCCCACCCGATGGGCTGGCGTCAGGACCACGGCCACGGTGCCCGGGCCTGGGCAGGCTTCGAGCCGTTCATTCGTGGGAGTCCCTGGCGGGTGCGGCTCCAGGCCCTGCCCCGGGGCGGGGGGCACTTACACTCTCCCTCCTGTACACCGTGCGGATGCAGCTGATGGTGTCCCCGTAGTTGACGCCGGCCTGCAGGCGAGTCTGCGGAGAGATGCAGTGACGTGAGGGCCCAGGCCGGGATCATTCACATCCCCGCTGCCCCAGAGACGCTGACCTTGTGGCGCCAGGGCCCGGAGAGGGGAAGACCCTGCCCCAAGTGACCTGGCCAGTGAGGAGGGCTGGGTTTCTGTCACCACCAGGCCTGTGCTCTGTCCTCTACCTGCACCGCCTCCCTCAATGTCCCATTCAGACCTTGCTGAACATAGCAGAAGTCTTCCTGGTCTGAGAGAAGAACAAAGGCCCGTTTGTTGTTCCAAAGTGATGCCTGAATGATCAACATGTGATCCCTGTCTCTTGACTACAAAAACTAATCCGTGGCCCTGCTCCGTCTGCTGTCCACACTCTGCCGTCCTCAGTATTAGCAGAGCGACTTGTCCTTCTCACCCCCCCGGAACCCCCGCATCTCCCCGCTGGAGGATGGGCTGGTCTTCCCTCTCACCCCTTCGCCTGCATCTGCACAGCAGTCACGCTGTTCCCTTCCAACCACAGTGAATCGCACCACTGCCATTCAAAGTTCACCGGTGGCTTCCCAGCAAACCTAGAGTAAACCCCACCCTCTCTGCCAGCGTCCAGGAGGCCTGGGACTGCCTGCCTCTCACCCCTGCATGTCATTTTCTCCATGCTCCTGCCGTCTGTGCTCACCACGTGGCACATCCGCAAGTCCTTAGAATGTCACTTTCCCCCTTCCCCTCCCTGCCTGAAATTTCTATCAGCCCTTCCTTCCCCCCAGAAGGCTCTTCCTCCAGCTCCTGCTCATCTTTTCGGTCTGAACTTAAATGTTGCAATGGTGTCCTTTCTCTGTTTAATTATGGCTTATTTGGGCTCCCTCTCTATGGCAGGGTCGTCTCGTATTTCCCTCCTGTCCCCAAGCTGAGCATGGCCCTAGCACGTGTCCCCTTTGCACTGGATGAAGGAGGGGCTGGAGGGGAAGATGTGGTGTCCTATGATGGAGGCTGGCTCTGGTGATCAGGGGCATGAGTTGAGAGCCACAGAAGGTCTGAGGAAGCCCACAAAAGGGCCAGGGCACCCCCCTTGAAACTGGTAAGAAGGAGCCCTGAGAACCACAGAAGGAATGATCTGGACCCTGCCCCCTAGAATCCACAGGGTCCACAGGCAGACTAACAGTCTACACTAACAGCCTGAGCTCAGTCTGTAGACAAGTAGCAGAAACTTAGGCAGAACACACATCATAAAAGTGACAGCCTCTGAGGGGAAAATCATGGGTGATGTTTTTCTGCACTGAACTGCATTTCATTTTCCAACTTTCCTACGATAGACAGGAGTTACTTTCATTATTTTTAGCTTACATAATTTAAAAACGATTTTCAGTACACAGCTCATGTGGGAATACATTTTCTTAATAAAAAAATTCCAACATTCTCCCTCCGCACCCCCTCTCTGAGCTAATAACCATGGCTAACAGCACGGCTAAGAGCTCGACATTCATCACAACAGTGTTAGAAACCCAGCTGGCCACAGGCAATCTGTAGCGCTCTTACAGGTATGATACGTAAATGGTATCCTATGTTTCATAAAGATTGCTTTCATAATCAGAGAAATGTACTGATTGACTCACTCAACCAGTACTATTGAACGCCTGTTTTATAACAGTCACTGATTTACTCTCAGGAAATTCAGCGGTAGAGAAAACAAACTTACTGGCCTCCTGGAACTTATACCCAAGTGGGGATGGAAAAAAACAGCCAATAAAAGGTAATTCCCAATCAAATATATATGCCAGATGATGACAGGTGCCATGGAGAAAAAGAGACCCAGGGTCAAGAGTGTGGGCTGGTTGAAGGAAATGCAATATTAAGTCAGGTGGAGGTGAAGACACCCCGGAAGGTGTAGCAAGATGAGAACAGGGCATTCATGGTCTTCCCATTAAGCAGACCCACAGAGGTCTACCTGGGGGTGGGGTATCCCCAACCAGGATGAGAACGTAGGCAAGGGGAGGTGGGCACGGGCCTCTTTCTCGTCCCCATTTAAGACTGGCATAAAGAGGCCGAATGCCCTCTCCCACTGGCCCCAGCGCTGACAGGGATGCCTCTGGGTACCGAATCCACAAAAAGGTTGAGTCCCCAAGAAGAATCAAGTTCCACTGAAAAACTCACGGGCTCGAATCACTCAAGCAAACCGTACATGAGGAAACTCAACTCAAGAGTCAAACCCAGATCACAGAATAGTTTCAAAACCATGGAGCGATGGTCTCCCCGCCACGCTGAGTGCCTGAGGAGGCCGCCCCTGTGGCCAGCAGCACAGTGCACCGTCATAACAGGTGCCTGTATTCAGTGTAGGACAACTGCACTCCTGGGGAAACATGGGGCATCCTACAGAACTTCTCTCGCGGAACCCCACAAACACTAGGCAGCATGGATACTATCCCCTTTCACAGATGGACAAAGCTGTCTTCCTCTATTCGCTTCCTGTTGCCGCTGTAACGAATTATGACAAACGTAGCGGCTTGCAACAATGCCTACTTGCTCTCCCATAGTTCACTAGCTGGTCTAAAGGCAGCTGAGCCCTGATTAGCAAACCCTGGTAAGTCACACTGCATCAGGCATACACCCCAAATGCCCCAGCTGTGCCGAGAGCCAGGTGAGAATCCGGATCCCAGCTCCACGGCCAGCAAGCAGCCACGGGCTGACTCTCATACTTGGGTGAGGTAGCCAAGGGCAGGGGAAGGAGCCTGACCAGGTCCTTTTAGCTGGGATCTTCCAAGGGCAAGCCCTGGGACCTCAGACAAGTCACAACGCACTCCCAACATCCCAGCAGGGGTGTTCATCAGGATGCGAAAGTCTCACTCATTACTCTAGCCTCGGTGCCACAGCGACAATCTTCACGACAGCCCTGCCGGGAGATGCTCTTTGCCCATTTTTCAGATGAGAAAAGCAAGGCGTGGGGAGGGTAAGAGCTGCACCCTGGGCACGGGAGAATAGGTGGGGAGGCAGAGACTGTCCTCCAGGTGATTCAGACTCTGAGCCTCTTGCCTGGACCTTTCTCAGAAACTTCAGAGAAAACATCAGCCAGAAGAAAGGAAGGAAGGCTCCTTGTTCTGAGCAGTTACGAGGGCCCCGGGCCACATCCCCGGATGGGATGCAAGACCAGCCATGCAAGCTGGCATCACCAGGCTGGTGTGCTGAGTGAAGAGGTTCTCAGGCTGGGCAGAGACTGGATTTGATGTATCAGGAAGGGGGCAAAGTGGAGAGGAGGACAGTTCCACCTTTTCAGGTGGCCAGACTTGCCTGTGTGGGGAGGGCATGCCTCCAAAAGCTCCACCAGCCCCTGGTCACACTGAGGGTAAGGGAAGGACACTCTCCCCGGGAGACACAATGGTTGCCTGTGCCAGGAATGTAGCCGGAAGGCCTACCGGGGCAGGGATTGGACATGTTTTGTCTCCTACTGATGCCTTGCTATCCCCATACTGCCTGCAAAAACAAGTGTCTAGTAGGTGTTTGATGTATGAGCAAAAGACAGGGCCATAGGGGGAGACAAGGAGCTAGGAAATAGCTTCAATTATTCAAGACAAATGGGCTGACGCCCCGTCAAGAAGAGAGCAGTCCGGGGCTCTGACCTAAGAGGGGCGCACTGTCCCAAAAGGAGGAAGACGGGGAGAAAAGGGACTGCAGCAGCCGGCTGGGAAGGGCCTGAACAGCTCCTCTTTGTGCACGATCCAGCCAGAGCTTTAGATGTGAATGTTCAAGCCAGGGGTGAGAAGGCACTATTCGTGACCATGCTCTTAGGGTAAGGCTCTGAGTCCTGGGGACAGGTGGCAAGGACGGGGGGCACTCACCTCACTCTTCAATGCTTTAAGCTGTTGTCTGACCTAAGGCAAGCCCCCTCCCCTTTCAGGCTAGTTTCCATATCTGTAGAACAAGGAACATGGACGATCCCAATGTCAGATGGCCCCACTGAGTCCTCACACTCCATGCACTACATCACCTTACAACAGCTGCCAACCCCAGCCCAGATCCACAGTCCTAACCTGATACTGAAGGCTTCCAAAGATTAAGCGCTGGCCCACCTTTCCTGGACTCTGATCCTATAGGTGCTTTTCAGAAACCTGATGCATCAGCAACACTGGCCACGCTTTTCCCAAGCATGGCCCCCAGGCAGTGTCCCCATCTCCACCTCTGCCCGCACTGCTTTCCATGCCTAGAACATCTTTTCTAATCACCTAAAACCCAACCTTAAATTTTGGACTCCGAGGCCGCTTCACATCTGAAGCGTTTCCCAGTTTCTTAGTTCCACAGAGACTAAGGGGATACTCACCATTGCCTTGGCCCCCTCCCCCACAGCCCATGAGAACCTCAAGGCAGAAATGGAACATTCACAAAAACAAAATCACTGCCAAGTAATGAGAGGAGAAGGATGATCCAAACCAGTCTTCCTGGCGCCCCACCCCCCCTGGGCTGGCACACACAATCTGCCCTGGGCTGGAGACTGTCTTGGGATCAGAAACAGCAGATGCACTCCTGGAGGCAGACTCACTCCAGGCCCCCTTCCAAGAGGTAATGGCAAACGTGGTTGAAGTACCTTGACCGTGTCCAGAGGGTGACCGACAATGACGCTGGCTGCACCTGTAGATCAAAGAAAAGGACCTGGTCACTCAGCCCCTGGGCTTCTCACGTGCGCGGGCTGCCTCTTGGGATAAGACAGGGGCTCAGGCACTCACATTCACTCATTCACTCAATGCCCAGTTGCCTCCCCCACCCGGAATGTGCCGGGCACTGGCAAAGGCACTGAGGAAGGCAGAGAAAAGGAAGTGAAACCTGGGCTCTGCCTTGAGAAACGAGCATCCCAAAAAAGGGCAGTGAGGGTGCTGGGAAAACTGGATACCCGCATGCCAAAAAATGAAGTTAGACCCCTACCTCATACCATACACAAAAAATGAATTCAAAATAGACCAAAGACCTAAATGGAAGTACTAAAACTATAAAAATCATTTACAAAATGCAGGAGGAAATCTTCACGACCTTAGATGGGCAACAGATTCTCAGACAGGACACTAAAAACACAAATAACAAAAGAAAAAATGAGGTGGGTATCATAAGAATTAAAAACTTTTGTGCAGCAAAGGACACTATCAAGAAAGTGAAGACAACCTACGGACTGGGAAGAAATATCTGCAAATCATATATGTGATAAGGCTCTAGTATCCAGAATTTATAAAGACTACTTACAACTAAAAAAAAAAAAAAAAAAAAAAGAAAGGATTTTTTTTTAAGGGCAAAGGATTTGAATAGGCATTTCTCCAAAGAAAATACAAAATATACAAACGGCCAACATGTAAATGAAAAGATGCCTAACATCACGAGTCATTAGGGAAACGCAAATCAACATCACAGTGAGAGGCAGTCCCCCTTGTCACCTGCTAGGATGGCCCTAATTTTTTTCTTTTTTTAAGGAAAATAAGAAGGGTTGGTGAGGATATGGAGGACTGGAATTCTTGTACGTTGCTGGTGGAGATGCAAAATGGTGCAGCCACTGTGGAAACAGCGTGTCGTTTCCTCAAGAACTTAAAGAATTATCACATGGCCCAGCAATTCCACTCCTAAATAGATACCTAAAAGAACTACAACAGGCACTGAGACATGTCCATGAACATATGTGAGCATAGCAGCACTATTCATGATGACCAAATGGCGGAAACAGCCCAAATGCCCATCAGGGGGTGAGTGGGCCAATAAAATGCGGTAAATCCATAAAATGAATGTTGTTAGACATAAATAGGAATGTAGGGCCAGTGCTCGCCATCACGTGGGTGAATGCTGAAGATGTGATGCTGAGTGCAGGAGGCCAGACACAGAAGGTCACGTATCATCTGACTCCGTTTACGTGAATTATCCCGAATAGGCAAATCCAGAGAGACAGAAAGCGGACAAGTGGTTGTCAGGGCCTGGAGAGAGGGGAAATAGGAATGACTTGTTGGGTCCAGTGACTTCCTTGGGCGTGAGGAACATCTGGAACTAGACCAGAGGGGGCTGTTGTACAACACTGTGACCATACGAAATGCCACTGAATCGGGCACCTTTAAATGGTTAATTCTACGTTATGTGAATGTCACCTCAAATAAAAAGGGGAGGGTGTGAGGAGAAAACCCAGAAACTTTTCGGTTACCTGAAAGGTTACTTCATCTTTTCGATGCCTCACTTTTAGCACATGTAGGTGGGAGTAGCCATCAGCACGTGCCTCACAGTTCCATTGTAAGAATGAAGAGAGGTAATGATTGTAAAGTACCAGCAGAGTCCTGGCTCTTATAGGCTGTTGAAAGAGAGATGCGGGGGCACCTGGGTGGCTCAATCGGTTAAACGTCTGATTTTGGCCCAGGTCATGATCTCACAGTTCTTAAGTTCGAGCCCCGCGTTGGGCTCTGTGCTGACAGCTTGGAGCCTGGAGCCTGCTTCAGATCCTGTGTCTCCTTCTCTCTCTGCCCCTCCCCCCGCTCATGCTCTGTCTGTCTCTTTCTCAAAAATAAACATTAAAAAATTAAAAAAAAGAGAGAGAGAGATGCTGCCACTATCCAGTTTTGTTTTGTTTTAAAGAAGGCCTCTCCTTTAAAGGATACTCTGGATTTCTCTTCTCACAGAAAAATGCCAATTGACACACATAATCACAAGGCTTGCAGTTTCAGAGGGAAGCAAGGCTGCTCCGAGGCCACACAGATGAAGACGCCCTTATAGAAGCTGGTGACTGCGAGGTTGAAATGGGAACCAATCCTCTATGACAAATTCCCTGTCACCAAGATGAGGAAGTTTCTCTACTAGCAGCCGTGATTTCATCAGGTAAAACAGTGCTGGAATACTAGATGGGTAGAGGGGCAGAGGAAGCAGCTAACACCAGAACAGGTGTACCCTTGGTCTAGAACCTCCAGATCCCTCTCAGCCCCTCCTTCCCATAGAAGTGGGCAGAGGCAGAAAGGTGACAGCAGGAAGTTCACTCTACAGGAACCCCTCCCAGCAGGGGAAGAAAGGACCTCTGGTCCCAGACTCCAGTTGTTTCCTCCCTAGTGAGTGCAGCCTTCACTACAGGTGTCTCTTGGCCCAGGGAAGCAGACCCAGAGCCCATCTTGGACCTGTGTCTCCCTGCTCATTCATTAGCCCACCCACCTGAAAGCAGGAAATGCAAGATAAGAAACAACACAATCAGGCCAGTGGTTTCCAGACCCGAGGACCTCACAGACCAGTGAAACTTCAAACAAAATGTAAAGGATACGATGGTGAGATTTTATTATGCAAGTTCATTAAGAAAGAAAATAGGTACAGATGAGTACAGGGGTTAAGACGGCCTGGCATCAGACTCTCTGCTCATGCCAGACACATGGCCTTGGACAAGTCACTGGATGCCCCTTTGTTCCCATTTCCTCGTCTGTGAAATGAGGATCTGTACAATGAGGATGTAAAACGTCACTGGGGTTATAAAGAAATATATAAATAGCCAGAAGACCGCACATTGTATGATTCAATTTATATAAAATGCCAAGAAAAGGCTAACTTATGCAGCCAGAAAGGAAATTCACAGCTGCCCAGAGGGAGGGGATGGAATTTAACTGTAAACGGGCATGAAGGATCTCACAGGGAAGAAAATGGGCTAAAACAAATTTATGGTAAATGGCTGCACCACTGGTAAAGTCGCTAAAAATTACTGAATTACATACTTGAAATGAGTATATATTAGGATATGTAAAATAACCTCAAGAAAGTTGTTTTAATATTTGTTTACTATTTATTTATTTATGTTGATAGCATGCATGTGGGTGAAGGGCAGAGGAGAGGGGGAGGGAGGGGGAGGGGGAGGGAAAGAGGGAGAGATGGGGAGAGGGGGAGAGGGGGAGAGAGGGAGAAACAAAGAATATCTCAAACAGGCTCCATACTCAGCATGGAGCTGAATGTGGGGCTCGACATGGGCTCCATGAGGGGCTCAACCCCATGACCCTGGGATCGTGACCTGAGCCGAAATCAAGAGTCACTTAACTGACTGAGTCACCCAGGTGCCCCACAGTGAAGTTGTTTTAAAAATACATGTATGTGGGGAGTACCTGGGTGGCTCAGTCGGTTGAGCGACTCTTGATTTCACTTCGGTCATGATCTCACAGTTTGTGAGTTCGAGCCCCTCATGCGGCTCAGAGCTGACAGTGCAGAGCCTGCTTGGGATTCTCTCTCTTGCCTCTTTCTGCCCCTCCCCCACTAGCAATTGCTCTCTCTCCCCCTAAATAAATAAATAAATAAATAAATAAATAAATAAATAAATAAATAACAACTTTAAAAAACACATGTGAGGGCCCCTGCACTGAGCAACCGACTCTTGACTTTAGCTCAGTCAGGACGTGATCTTGCAATCATGAGACTGAGCCCGACGTTGGGCTCCACACTGGGTATGGAGTGTGGTTGGATTCTCCCTCTCCTTCTCTCTCCGCCCCTCCCCAGCTCACACACACACACTCTCTCTCAAAATAAATAAATATTAAAAAATACATGTGGCACTTAAACAGCCTCTGCTACCTACTAAGTATTCAGTTATTACACTCTCCTCACTTCACAGAAGCGAGAAAGCCCCGAGAGCAAAACACAAAAAATGTTGACATCAAGAAAGTAAGGATCATCGCAGAATAAAGGACCATCCACTGCTTACTGCGTGACTTGGGGAAGGCCCCTGAGTCATCACAGACCTGGAGCTACTCTGACAGCTTCACCCTCTAGGGCATTTCTCAAACCCAGCCCAGGGGCAGCCCTCCTGAAGTTGGTCTGGCTACTTCAGTGGACAGCCTTAAGCAGGGAAGACTCTCCCTCAGGGTGGGTGATGGTTGGCCAAAGGGGTGGCCAACCATCAGTTGGTTAAGCTGTAGGTTAAGCATCTGACTCAGTTTTGGCTCATAGTCTCAGAGGTTCAGGAGTTCTAGCTGGGCATCTGGCTTGCAGAGCCTGCTTGGGATTCTGTCTCCCTCTCACTCTGCCCCTCACTCGCTCTGTCTCTTTTGAAATAAACATTAAAAACATTAAAAAAAAAAAAAGAAGAAGAAGAGGGCCTGGATATGGCCAATGAGCCTCTGGGTACAGCCTCCCGACCCCCCCTCACCCCCCCATGGTAAAGTTAGGACACGGTGGTCTCAGTCTGACTCAAGACAGCCTGTACAAAAAAACCTGCTTTTGGTAGAAGGAAAGATCTCTGCTCATGACAGGGAGAAAGAAGCAGGGGCCCTGCAGCCACCTGTGGGTGGACAGAGGTGGGAGGGGCCACCAGAAAGGGACAGAAGGGGGGGGGCGGGAATACTATCTGGTCTGTGGCTCTCGTTTCATTTTCATTTTCCTACAAATCTCCTGGTCTTCTCCATTTCCAAAACTCTTGGTGGGGCACAAACATGCTAATTATAGCCTCTGCCTCAGTCCCTCAGGTTTTTAGTTTTGTTTTGGATTCTGTCTTTGGGCAGCGGCTGCATTTGCCAGCACCCCTTTTCTGATGATCCTCTTAGATGGGGCCAGAAGAAAGCTAATACTTAACAAAAAGGGAAGTCCTTCTCAAACCCTCCCCAAACCTGGTCAGTAGCTGAGAAAAGAGGAGAACTAAATCTACTGGAAAGAGAAGATCAGAGAAGTAAGGAAATCAATGCAACTCTCGCCCACGCAAGCCCATCCCAGGTCCAGCAAACAGCGGCTCCAGCAGCCGCTCAAAGGGACGACCTCGTCCAAGAGTGCTGGGAGGAGAGACCGGACAGCCGACAAAGGCTGAAAACGGGAAGGGTTCCTCCTATCTGGCAACGGGCACCTGCCGCCAGGGGCTGGGCTCCCAGACCGCCGGCACGCTTCAGCCAGCGCTCCTCCTGGGAGCCGCCGGATCGCGAAGCCAGGCGCCCTCCCGCGCCGGGAGCAATCGCCACCCTCGCCCACAAGCTCTTGCAGTCAGGACCCCAACCTCAGGCACACACCGAGTCTCCGAAGGGTGTGTGCGCGCCCGGACTCTCCATTGGCTGTCGGCTTCGACGGCCGGTTTAATCGTTACCGGAGCCGCTTGGGCGGGTCCCCACTTCGAGGCAAAGCCGCAGCTCGGAGAGTAGCTGCGAGGCTGGCGGGGGTCAGCCCCGGCAACAGGCGAGGCACCGCGAGCACAGCGAGGCCAGCGGCGGAGAGGCGCTCGGGCAGCCGGCGGCGCGCACACTGCGCGCCAAGCGGAGGCGCACCGGTGCGGAGCCCCCAGACCCCAGCACCGTGTGTGAGCTCGGCCGGCTCTCTCTCCTTCTCCCTGGCCCGGGCGTCTCCCACAAGCACACTCACCTCCGGGGTGGGGGTGGGGGTGGGGGTGGGGGTGGGGGGGCTCCCTCCCATCCAGGGCCGGGCTCACCTCCGATCCAGCCCGCCGCGAAGTCCTCCAGCTGGAAGCTGCCCATGGCCACAGTAGCGGCGCCTCGCGCTCCCGCAGCCGGGTGGGTGCCCAGTGAGAGTCCGCGGGGCGTACCACCCGCCGGCCCGCGCTCGGGGGAGGAGGTGGGAGACTCGGGCGCGCCGTAGGTCCTACTTCGAGTCCCGTCTCCGAGCACAGGACCCGCGGGGCGCCAGCGCTCACCTCTCCAAGGGCCCGTGGCCGCTGCTAGCACGCCCCCAGCGGACCTTAAAGGCGCCGCACCTCGCCCGTCCGGGACGCTGGGGCCCGCGCGGGGCGTTCCCTTAGCCCGCCCTTCTCCCGCGCCCACTCCTTGCCACCACAGATCCTCGGCGCCTCGAGGCCCAGATGCCCGCCCCCGCCTCGCTCACTCCTCCTCCGAGACACTGCAAGTGGTGTCCAGGACAGTTTGGCCGGACTCCTTACAAGAGGTAGAAAGGCCTTATCCAAGGTCGGGAAGTATTTGATTACAAACACCAAGACCTGTGATAGGATTGTTTACCTGTGAGGACACATCCTCTTTCCAAAAGAGCACCGAAAGAATTCTAACGGAATGAGCAGCTTTCAGCTCGGCCACAAGTTCTTAGTTGTGATGATCTGATTGGAAGCCAGAGACAGTTTCACTAGACACAGGACACACGATTTTGCCTGTTTTAGAGGTTAGGGACTCTTTCTCGACACACCCTCCACACCTCTCTGGCTAGCCCCAGGTTGCAGAACCCTATCTATCCATGAGTAACAAATAGTGTGTGGAAAGCACTTAGCCCCAGGCTAGGCTCCAAGTCAGCTCTAAATAAACATTAGCTATGAGGATGTCTTCAGGCCAGGGTCTGTGCGTGGAAGGAGGGGGGTGCTTTATGCGTGGTCCTGCTTCCCCCTCATAGCAGCTGTGACCAGGCATTACTATCCCCCCCAGTGAGGGTCAGCTTTGTATCAACTTGGCTGGGTGGGCAACAGCACCCTGTGATTCAGTCAAACATTAATGGACCGCGAAGGTGTTTTTGTAGGTATGGTTAATACCTAAAACCAGCTGATTTTAAGTCAGGGAGTTTATCCTTGATCATCTGGGTGGCATCCACCCAAACTGTTGAAAAGCCTTACAAGCCAAATGGAGGGGTGCCTGGCTGGCTCAGTTGGAACAGCATACAACTCTTGATCTCAGGGTTGTGAGTTGGGTGTAGAGATTACTTACAAATACAATCTTTTTAAAAAAATGTTTATTTATTTTTGAGAGAGAGAGAATCCTGGTGGGGGAGGGATAGAGAGGGGATAGAAAGCCTGATGCAGGGCTCGAACTGACGAACCATGAGATCCTGACCAGAGCCAGAGTCAGACTTTTAACCAACTGAGCCACCCAGGTGCCCCCAATGTTTTTGTTTGCTTTTTGTTTTGTTTCGTTTTGTTTTTAAAGAACAAAATGGAGGCATCCGTGAGGAAAAGGAAATTTCACCTGTAGAATGCAATGTCGGCTCCTAAGCATTCCCAGCCTTCCGGCCTGTGCTCCAGATTTCAGATTTTCCCAGCTAGACCCCACGCTTACCTAATATATATGTCTCCTGCTGATTGTTTCTCTGGTAGACCCCTCTGTTCACCTGACACAATCTTGACAGTACAGATTCCAATCAGCTGCGGGCTTTCTCTTCCCCCTCCCAGCCCCAGGGGGCTTTCTCTTCCCCCTCCCAGCCCCAGGGGGTGATGCTTATTGTCACGCAGCCTGGTCCCACTCAGCATCCTGGGCCCAAGCAAGACCTGGGGATTCAGGGTCATGTCTAATTTCCAGCTCTCCAGGGGCCCAGCTCCCTCCAGCCCCGGGTTCAGCCTACACTTTCCACCCTGGGCTCCCAGGAAGGCAGAGGGGTAGTCCTCTCTTCCTCAGGTATCCTCTCTGCAGCGAGGCCCTGAACCCAGCAGGGACCCAGCTTGGCCTGGCTGTGTGGAGAGGCCTCTTTTGGTGCACTGGGAGTTCCTGATCCCCTTCCAAGAAGGAAGATGATTCGATGCTAATGCCCGGCAGGAACCCAACCTTGGCACCCAAAATGGTGAGGGGATGGTCTAGAAGAAGGGGGCTCTGCTGGGCCTGCTCTTCTCCCACCAGCACATCCACATCATGTCACCCAGGCCTCCTTCTTCCCAAGCAAGACAAAGTCTGACCACTGAGGCTTGATCCTAAGGGCCAAGAGGCTGCTGAGGAGTCGGGGCTCACCATCAGCACTGGCCTACCTACCGGGCCTGGGATGTGTGCCGGGACAGTAGAATAAATGAAAGGTCTCCAAAGAATGGCCCTTTTTTTACCATCACTATTGAGCAAGTCAACAGGTCGAAAGACCCACTCTCTTGGAGGACCACCTACGGGGTGCTAGAGCGGACTGTCATTCCTCAGTCCCGTGTCAGCACGAACTGGCAGGCAGTGGCTCCGGCAGCTCTGGGACAGCCGCCTGAGTCCCGAAATCCGCTGCTTTGCACCGTTCATGAATGCGGCAGGAGGGAAGGAGTAGACTCCTTTCCAGAAGGAACCACAGTCCATGTTCCATTCCCAAATGTATGTCACAGGTCTGGCCATGAGGCACACCGACCGCCAGGCAGGGGGAGGACCCAGGTCCAGCGGCAGTCAAGGGCCAGGCCTGGAGAATCCCAGACCACCAGGCTGTGGGATCCGGCCTGCCACTTACACCTGGCTTCCCTGCTTTGGAGCATTTGCCATGTCGCCACGCACACGTGTCTTCTGCCCTCGGGAGAGAGCAGGTACAGAAACTAAGGCACAGACAGATCAGCTTCCGGGGTTGCCAGGGCAAGAAAAACACCCCTCACTTCCTTGCTCCCTCAACTCCTTCCTGGAAGGTAGCCCCCAGGAGTATTTCCCGCTGCAGTGCGGGGGTGGGGGGGGGTGCACACGGGATGGGCTGCTAACGATTGACAGCCACCACTTCCCACCTCTCATCTGCCCTTTCAGGTAAGGACTTGCCTGAGGACCCACTGTGTGCCAGCCTCTGTTCTTGGGAGCTGTCAGAGAGGAGACACTTTGTCTGAGCTGCCACACGGAGGTGGCTGTGGGAGCACGGGGGAGGGACCTGTGTGGCAGGCAGGGCTCAGGGAAGGCCCCCAGGCCTCGAGTCTCCCAGCTGCCCTTAAGTCCATCCAGCCCCACGGCTCCAGCTCCTCAACTCTCCCTCAGCCAAGCCCTCGCTCCCCACCTGCTGAGCCGAGCCCAGCGGAGAAGCACAGTCCTGAGCCGGCTGCTCCAGTCAGTCTGATGACCTGTGGCCGTGCCCCTGTCTCCTGCTCTCTCGCCTCCTGGAAGCCCATCCCCCCACCCCTCAGCTGTTCTCCCCTTCTCTGCTGCCCTGCTCTCACTCCTTGGTGCTTCCTCCCCGGTGCTTCCATGAGGGGGGGAGGGGAGAGGGGGGAGGCCAGGAAACCCACACTCATCTCCCACTCAGACCTCACTTCTGAGCCTCCCTATCTTTACTCAACACCTCCACTTGGGTGACCCCACAGCATTTCCCATGTGACACGTCCCTGATGACCTCTTTAACTCCCCAAGCATGCCTTACTCCGTTTCCCCACCCAGCCAGTCACCCAGGCCGGATCCTGGATGCCGTCTGCGATTCCTTTCTCTCCCTGGGCCCCATCCCAACAGCCATCTCCTCCATGGCTCTGACGTGCAGCCCTTTCTGACATCTCTGCCTGGATCATGGTGACAGAGGCCCTCTGCCCCGTCCCGTCTACCCTCCAGCTGCACCTGCTGCAGCAGTCCTGCATTGGCCTCAGATAATGGGAGCTCTCGGGTCCCTTCCTGATTCTGACGGGAAGGGAAGGAGCATACGGTGATTTTCTAGCTGCTATTTGAGCTTCTCATTGACAGTTCTTTGAGAAAGTCTATTCAGAGCATGTTCAGACTGTATTTGGCCCAGCGTCTATTCAATGTGACTCCCAGTCAAGAAAAGAGGTGTAGGGCTGTGAAGTGGGGCCAAGCAGCCACTGGGAGGCTGGGCGGCCTGGGCTCTGCTTCTGGGGCTGCCGCTGCCCTTGGGCAAGTCCAGGCCTCAATTTCCCCCTCTGTCTTTTGGAGAGAGAGTGCAGATGAGTTCCCTCTTAGGTGGTGTCCAAAAGGTCTGAAATTTCTGGGCCACAGCACCACCAGCTATGCGTGTCTTGTCAAGATGTGCCAGCAGAGGGCGCTGCTGTACAGCACTTGGGACTCCCAGGAGGGAGGGGAAAAACCGCTTGGCTGCCCCAGTGGGGAGAGTTTTCTGGTCAGGTTTCCTCTGCCCTGGGCTGGCGGAGTATGCACTTGGGCACTGAAAAAGGTGCAGACCTGGGAGACTCAGAGGAGTCTGAGGGTGTCAGAGGGGACTGGTGAGGACCCAGCAGAGGATTTTTGGAGTTGACTGTACTTGGAGGGAGAATGCCTCAGGAAAGACAGGTGACAGCCCCAATCTCTTCACCTGCCTTGATTCATCAAGACCTCAAATATACCACGGTCTTTTTTTTTTTTTTAAACCAGGGCTCTAAGCTGGCCCAGTACTATATGCTCCACCTATACCATCTCACTGTATTCTGGGAAGAAATTCCCCATTTTATAGGTGAGAAGAGTACGGCTCAGAGAGGTTAAGCAATTTCCCCAAAGCCACACAGGCAGTGAATGGAGGATTATGCACTTGCTGTAGGACTCCAGGACCAGCTCTTAACCAAGGTGCTGCCTCTTGGCCAAGACTCAGAAAGTGGAGGTGACTTTCCCCAAAGCCCTTGCTCTCATCCCTGCCCTGGCCCCTCTGTATAAATGTCCTAACCTCTGTGCTTCACTTTCCCCACCATCAATAAGCTGGTATTAACATTTGCCAATGACACTCATATTCTCAGGGCTTCTGGAGCAGATGCCATGGTCATCAAGGGGAGTACCCTGGGGTACCCTCCATCCATTCCTTCCTGACAGACTCCCATGGGCCTTGCTGGCTCTGTGCTCATCTGAGAGGAAGGAAAGCTTGGCTCTCCTTGACCTTTTCTTCTCAACTGATGGACGCACGTGGGCTGGTGCTGAGGAGAAGTGGAGGCCAGGCAGGTCAAGGGACCAGTAGATCTAGACTGGAGGAGTTTCTGTAGGAGGAAAGGGACATGGGAGGGGGGGGGAGGATCCAGTACAGCAGTTGAGATCACATCCCAAAGCCCCTGTGGAGCACCTACCGTGGGCCAGCCTGCTGGGGGTGCAGAGGGCGCGAGACGCTGATAGCAGAGACAAGTTTGTGTTGAAGATGTCTACCTGCTCTGCCATGGGCAGGTCTCCCCCATAATGTGTTCTTCAAGCATCAGCTGCAGGACCCTGAGGGGCGGCCAGAAAACCCCATACCCTGCCTCACCTGAAAAGAAAACAGGCCAGTAGGGACAGGGGAAAGTCTTGAGGGCAGACTCAGAAGCCTCGGGAAGGAGGTGACATTTGGGCCGGTCCTAAAGAGATGAGCTGGGTTTTGACCCATGAAGGTAGTAGAGAAGGACAGGTGGCCAGAAGGAAGAGGCTGGACAATGTCAAGTGGGGAAAGCAGGATGCCTGGAAGATGCTCCTTGCTGTGGGAGGGGAGGCTGAGGCTCGGAGCCTGATGGCAGAGGACCTTGGCCAGCAAAGTGACTGTGGGCAGTCCTCAGTCTTCATGCTGCCCCGCAAGTGGACATAGGACCCGTCCTGCAGCCATCTGCCTGCATCTCACTGAGACAAACTCCCCGGGCCCACGCCGAGGCAGGCTTTAGCTCCTTGCAAACCAGCTCGAGCTGTGGTCTCCTTCCCCGCAGCTGCCTGGGCAGTTCACTGTTACCCCAGCACGTGTGACCTGAACACCCTCTGTGTGAGAACGGGGGCCAGGACCGGGGACTGGGGGGAGGGGCAGGCAGGAATTAGAGCTACTTTCCACCTCCAGGGACAGTACAGGTCTTCCCACTTGCTGTGAGTCACCTTCAGGAAAGACACAGGGTATGACAAACCCCCCAGCTCTGAACCCACCCAAATCCCACTGTTCTGTGCTCCAGGGTCCCTGTGTACATGGCAAAGAGCACACTTCCTGTTGTTGAGGGAGGAGAGATTTTAAAGGACTCCAAAGAACTCTCAACTTTGTACAAAGTACAAAGGAAAAATTTAAAAGAGCAAAATCCCCCCAAACCATATGGATTAGATTTTCTCCAAAATAGAGATTTGGAAAGTGACAAAAGCTCTGGCCAGGGAGAAGGCTCAGGAGAACCGTACTTAAACGAGGTACAAGCCCACTTGGGGCGGGGGCAGAAGGGAAGTCACCCACTGCCCCCAAGCCTGCGTGGTTCTGCTGTAGCCGGCGTCCTGTGACGTCAGCCGGCTACCTCTCCACCGCAGGGCTCCTGCCTGCCAAGCCGCCCCTTCTCCTCCTGTGCACCAGCCGCGGTGAATGAGCTCTCTCTCCCCGTGAATCACCAGAATTTGGCTATCTTGTTTTAGACCATTATGGCAGCCAGTCTCCAACAGGGCCCCCCAGACTTACCATCGTGAGGTCTCTTTCCACACTGAATTGCAGCTAATCTGCGTGACCAACAGAGTATGACAACGGTGAGAAGAGTGACTCTTGAGGCTAAGTTGTAACTGTCATGACAGCTTTTGTCTCAGTCTCTAGGGTCACTGGGGAAGCCAGTCACCATGCTGTGAGGCTCTCCCCAAACAACCAGCACCAACCTGGCAGCTGAGGCAGTGAGCAGGCAGAGCCTTCAGCCCATCAAGCCCTCAGATGACCAAGCCCTGCCCAAGACCCTGACCACAACTTCACGAGAAATCGCAGGCCACAACGGCCCAGTCAAGCTGCTCCCCGATTCCTGACCCTCACAACAGTCAGAAAATGCACGTATGTTGTTATTTTAAACCACTACATTTTGAGATGACTTATTATTATACAGAACTAGAGGTCTACTATAAGCTAATGTAAGCCCACCATTTATTAACGTGTATTATATCTAAGCATAATGGTCAAGACCATGGGGTCTACATTAGATACGTTCAAAGCCTGCCTCTACTGCTTTCTGGCTCTGTAGTCTTCAGTCAGCCGTTTAAGCAACCTGTGCCTAGACATTCTCATTTGTGAAATGGGGGTGCTACTTGTACCTAAATGAAATCATTCTTTTTTTTTTTTTAAGTGTATTTATTTTGAGAGAGAGAGAGAGTGCAAGTGGAGGAGGGGCAGAGAGAGAGAGAATCCCAAGCCTACTCCGAACTGTCAGTGTAGAGCCCATTGGGAGCCTCGAACTCAGGAACCGTGAGATCATGACCTGAGTCGCCATCAAGAGATGCTTAACTGACCGAGCCACCCAGGCCTCCCTACATGAAATCATTCTTAACTGAAAATCAATGCACGTGAAGTGCTCAGCCCCATGGCCAGCACAGGGCCAACAATGAAAGTTAGCTCTTACCGTTGTTAGGCCTCTGCATCCTGACGTGTACTCATGCCTGGTCTGTGTCAGCACAGAACAACTCGCAGCTGACACCAGCTGGACCGACCAGAAGCAGACTGATCTTCCAGATAAGCTCATTCCCTCACTCAGGATCTCTCCTGCCCCAGATCCTTCCTGCAAATAGCTCCCTCAAGAAAACTCTCAGTCTTAAACACTGGAGGTTCTCTTCAGCCTGCTAGCCAGTCAGGTTTGTGCATCTCCCCTCAGGACGGTTGCGATTAGAACCTGCAGGGCTCTGGGCCCTGCTGATGCTTGGGAGGCCACTTGTATGGGAAGAGGGAGCCATGTGGCCGACCCAGCTTGGGCTGTTCGGGGAGAGAGTGGCCCCAGTTTCTAACACGCAGCCAGACGCTTCCCCACCCAATCTCTATCCCTGAGGGCGGTGACAGCCCAGGGATGCCAGCTGGTTGGACCCAGCCATGGGGAATCTAAGAGGGGAAAGACCAGTCACCCCCTCCAAGAACAAAGCCAAGGAGTCCTGCAGCAAGGGCACATATATTTCTTCACCATATTGCCAACCCAGCCCAAAGGGAAGTCATAGGAATGCCTCAAGAAATACTTAAAAGTGCATTTTAAAAAAGAAATTCTTGGACATAACTGAAACATGACCAATGATTCCTCTCCCATGGCCTTTCAACTTCACCGTCCTCAGGAGGACTAGGGAGCAGGTGAGGGGCAGCCATCAGGTCACCGGGGAGGGGAGGGAGGAGGGGGGCCATGGAACCAGTGCACCGGGACAGAGTGGCTGTGAACGTGGGTACCACGGTGCACAGTCCCAGGAGCGGGTGGGGTGGGTGAGCGCATGCTGTCGTCATAACCACGTGCTGCAGCCTCAGAGCCATCTGCCATGGTGTGGGGTGAGCCTGGAGTCTGGGGTCAGGCTGGGGCACCAGGAAATGGTATCCAGAGAGGCCAGGGAGGGCAGGGCCTCAGCAGATGTGTCATATGCTGCTCTCCCCTACCTGCGGCTGCAAAGCATGGGGAGCCAGGGAAGGAAAGGGGGAAGGAGGAAAGGCGATGTGGGGTGGCCTCCACGGTGCTCGATGGCTGGCAGCTGGCTCTTTCCTTGCTGCATCAAGACCCACTGAGGAGGGGTGTGTGGGGAAGGGTTTTAAGTACTCAGGCCCTGAGCCCACACAGCCCTGGCTATGAACCCCAGCTCTGCTGTCTGTGAGCTGTGTGAGCCCAGGCAGGCAACTTACCTCTCTGAGCCTGTTTCTTCATCTGGAGAATGGAGCTGATGCAAGGGTCTACCCCCATGAGGATACAGAGACGGTCTCTGTAAGGTGCCTAGCACATAGCAGATGCTCACTTAATGTAAGCTGCACGCATTACTCCAAAGCACCACGTTAGCACACCAGCTCCAATCCTTGTAGTGAAGTGATTTATTTAGTCTCTGGTCTGCATCCCTCAGTTGTTCAGAGGACCCTGGTCCTGCTCCCTTCCTCTGAGCTTGGAACAGGCTACCGCAGAGGAGGACCGTGGGACAGTCTGAGTGCTAGGCCGGGCAGACATCTCCTTGGTGGAGCGCCTTTGGGGGCTGCTGCTGTCCCCTTGGCCTCGGGCAGTTTTTCCAGCTAGGAGGGCCAAGGGAGCACCCAGGGCTGTGGGGTCACTTCCTGAGGCTGTGGCTGGGGGGGCACAGGCTGAGCATCTCCCCTCCAGTCCTCGAGGAGAAGGACTGCTCCTGCCTCAGGCATGCTCAGTCGGACACTGGTGTGAAGGTGCACCCTGGCAGGGCACAGGATCTTCTTGTTGGCCCACCCAAGTAGACTGAGAGGGGATGGACGGGCCTGCCAGTGTTTGGGCTCCTCCTGCCAGCTCCGTGGTTCCTAGGCACCCAGGCAGAGGGGGAGGTAAGGCAGAGTTGTGGTCCCAGGCCAGTTCTGGAACCCTCACCCCCAGCCACGTTCACCTCTTGCGGATGAGCAGGTGCTGGGGCCCAATCTTCAGCGGCTCCAGCTGCTAATAACTCACACTCCTTCACAAAGTCGCTGCACCAGGCCTGGGCAGCATCCCTGTGGGCTCCTGGCTCCCCAGCGGAGAGACTAGAGGCCCAGGGCTGGCGTGCAGCTCCTCCTCGAGGGTTCTGTAGTAAGGCACGAATCCCGAGGCACCAAGGGCATCGTCCCTGAAGGCAGCATCACTGGAGGAAGGGGCAGTCAGCCCGCTGTCATGGCAGTGCCCCTCTGGGACCAGCAGGATGGGGCAGCAGGGTGGCGAACGAGAGGACCCAGGGAGGTGGTCTGGGCTTGCCGAGGCAGCCTGTGTGGGAAGGAGACAAGACGGTCAGCCAGGCTCCCAAGTTTGGCTAGAAATCCAGCGCTGGCCTTGTGCCTGCAACACCCCAGGAGCGGTAGGGAAGGAGGCAGGGTGCATGACTACTCTGCAGACTGGAGAACAGTGAGCAATATCATTCAGCCCCCCGGGGCCTCCCGGCCGGAAGGAGTGCATCTGGGATCACAATCCACTCATCCCGCCTGCTCCGTCTCTGTGGTCACGGCACGGCCCCCAGCTCTGTGACTGGTAGTGACGTGACAGGGCACCGGCTTGGGGTCGGAGCCCAGGTTTGCTCTTGCTACCAAGTCGCTTAACTGCCCTGAGACTCATTTTTCTCCCTTCTGTCATGTGGGAGCAGCAATCAGCCGTCTCTCATCGGATTATTAATAGGACAGGTGAGATGATGTACTTGGAGCATTGGCTGGGGTGCCGAGCGAGTCATAAGGACTACACAGGTGCTTCTGTCGGGGAACACCGGCTAAGCCTGGTGTAATGACCACGTTACTGTACGTAATTCTCACAATGGCTCCCCCAGTAGCTCCACTATTGCCTCCCTTTGTAAGGACTTTGAAGCTCAAGGGGCTTAAACACATTCCCCGGGGCCACGCCCACTCACAGAGCACGCGCAGCTGACGGTCATCCTGCAGACGCAGCCGGCCAGCCCCTCCTTCCTGGTGCATGGGTCTCGGGAGCCCCAGCACGACCTGCCAGGAAGGGCCAGCCTGGGAAAACACTCCTCCTTGGAGCGGTAGAAAGGGAAGAAGCCGCTGGGCGGTTCTGAGTCCTCATGGAATGCTGGATCTCTGACAGTCTGGTCTCCTTCTTGGTCCCTGCAAGCCTCAGGCTGTGGGACCAGCTCCCCCACAGCCAGGAGAGTCCCATAGGTGCGAAAGAAGGGCAGGTACTCTAAGGCCACCGGAGACCCATGGGAGAGGTCAAGGCTGCTGAGGGGCTCACTGCCCCTTGAACAGCTGGCCTGTGGGTGCTGGGACACGGGCTCTGGGCCAGCTGCCTCCAGGAGGCTCTGGGAAGCCGAGACGCTGGGCTCAGGCTCACAGCTCTTCTGGGATGACTGGAAAGAGAATGGTGTTCCACCTGTTACCGCAGCCCAAAGTCCCCGCCCCCTAGCCCGCTCTCCCATTCCTGCTGACACTGGAGGCCAGAAGGGTCTTTCCAAAGCATAAACCTGAGTGTGCTCCCCTCCAGGAGAACCCAGCGGCAGCTGCCAGCCACAGTCAGGTTACCCAAGAGCCTTGGAGGGCCTGGCCCTGCCAGCACCTGCATCCTTCCCCCACGCACAGCTGGTTCCACTCTGTATACACAGGCCTCCTTGCCCTTCCTTGGTCACACAAAGCTTGGCCCTGCTTTAGAACCTATGCCCAGATCTGCCCTTCCCCTCTCAGTTCAAAGGAGCTTTCCCAGCCCCTGCCTCCCCCAATCCCTGCACTGACTCCCAATCACTCCAGCCTCACATCTCCCACGCTGGAACGTTCTTGGTCTGAGCCTGCCTATTCTGGGGTGTGGTGGTCTCGTCTCATTGTGGGCATGCAATATTGATACTTTTCCAACAAATGACGGGGCTAATTTGCTGACTCTCAGGCCATCTCATATTCCCTGCACTGTCCAGTCCATCCACACAGACCTCTCAGTCCTTCTCAACTCGCCAAGCAGCCTCCTGCCACAGGCCCTTCGCTCATGCTAATGCTTCTGCCTGGAATCTCTTCCTTCTCCTTTTTCCTGGTTGACAACTTCAGCTTGTGGCTCCAGGCTGCCATCCTTCCCCGGTTTAGCTGCTTCACTCTGTTGCTGACTTCCACCACCCTGATGCCCCTCATTCGGAGCACCCACACCTCTGCTGTGAAACATTCATCTGCATGGTGACTTGATTAATATCTCTCATCTCACCAGTTATAAATTCCACTGAGGCTAGGCCCATCTGTCTTCTGTATCCTCAAGGCCTAGAACAGCCTTGGCATATGGCAGATAACAGATATTGCAATAAAGGAAAGAAAGGTGGGAGAGAAGGAGGAAGAAAGAGAATATTAAACTGGGCTTGTCCGGGAGCAAAGTCCTTGCCAGACTCCGTGTCAATAGGAAGGGGAAGGCAGGTCTTGTGGGGAGGCTGGGAAGGGAAATAAGGAATTACTTCCCAGGCCCAGAGTGGGACACAGAAGCCCAGAGCACCCGTCAGTGAAAAAACAACCCATTCTCCACCTTTGCCCATCAGGGTCAGACCCAGAGCCCATGGGTACATGTGGCATGCAGGGGTACCCCGTGGATTCTGAGTCCCATAGGAAGGACTTATGGTCTGGCCCTGGCCTTCTTGATCCTTGCTGGGGTCTCTGGGCCTTGAGTTCCCCACCCCAGCCACATGTGTGGTCATGCCTGTCCTAACTCCTTGTGTGCAGCTTGACCACCACTGTCCCTTTTGAGAGTCCTAACCCTTGGTGACGGTCCATGGCCCCACAGACAGTGAGCTCCTGAAAAGCAGGGACCAGACCTCCTCCTCCTCCCCAGACACACCACGGCCCCTCTGCAGGTAGACCACGGGAGCCCCCTCCCAACTTTGCTGGGCCTAGGGAACAAGATGGTGTGGAGGCCCTGTCAGGGTTGGAGGCCAAGCCTACCCTGCTCTGAAGCCTGTGCTCTTTTCACAATGACCTACATGGTATTGTGGTCTCAACTGTGTCCCCCATAAGATATGTTGAGGTCCTAACTCCTGGTACCTGGGAAAGGGATCTTATTTGGAAAGAGAGTCTTTGTAGATGCAGTCAAGGTAAAATGAGGTCATACTGGATCAGGATGGCCCTATATCCAATGACTGGTGTCCCTTATGAGGGAAATTTGGACACAGACACAAGGGGAGCATCATACAACAGTGGTGGCAGAGACGGGAGGGATGCTGCCCAAGCCAAGAGATGCCACGGATCGCCAGGAGCCACCAGGAACTAGGAGAGGCAAGGAGCACCTTCTCCTTGAGCCCCCAAGAAGGAGCCTGCCTTCAGAACTGTGACAGAATACACTGGTGTTGTGTTAAGCCACCCAGTTTATGGTGACTTGTTTCAGCAGCCCCAGGACACTCACACATACAGGTGGGTTGGATGGCTGATTGTGTGAGTGAAGGGAGTCGACACAAGAATGAAGGCTTGCAGAGCCTCATGAGCAGTTTATGGGGAGAGTCTCCCTGCAGGGGCTGGGTCTCCCTAGACCTTACCCTTCCTGCCATCCAGAGGTGTTGGCCCAGAGGCTCTCCCATGTCCGAGTCTTGCCCGCCTGGGCCCTGGCTCCACTTCACCAGTGGGTTCTGGATTCAAGGAGGCCAGGTATGTCCCCACCTACTCTCCAGAGGGGCTTATGCTGTCCCTCAGCCACTGTCTCGGCATCCGTTCTGGAGTCAGTGGTAGCCCCACATTGTGCCATGATCAAGGTTAATCTTCAGACTCTGATGGAAAAGACAAAGCTGCCCTTGGCAGATCCCCTCCTCCTGACCTGCTCTTCCCCCTGGCAAATCCCCCTCTGCCTGTCAGAGAAGGTTCCACCATGAAGTCACAAGGCCTGCTGCCAGGCAAGAAAGCCAGATGGCACCGTTACCATGGAGACCCCTGCCCAAGCACCCAACACCTGTGATCATCACCTGCCTCTTAATTCAGCTTAATCCAGATCTCCCCCCTGGGACTTGCAGGATACAAAGGGAGGGCAGGCATCTTCTGGAATCAGAACAGCTCTCCATGACAGATCCAGTGAGCTCACTCAAGGACTTGTGCCCAGAGATTCAGTGCCTCAGCGCCTCAGCAGCCTCCCCAGGAAGGTGAGGGGGCACCCCAAGGATTCATGCTGTTGTCTCAGGCTGTCTAGACCGCTCCGTACCTGAGTGCTTCAGTCCCCTTGGGTTTCTACTCTTGCCACTTGATTTTAGCCCCCTCTCCTCTGTGGGCCTTTCCCAGTCACTTGAGAGCACAGAGTGAGACACAAAGCCTAATGCCCACTTTCCCCCACAGAGCCACCCTTCCCAGCTCTGTCCCAGGCCTGATGGTCCCGCACAGAGGGAAGAGACCAGCCTTTGTTGTCACACCTCCCAAGAATCAGCTGCTGCACTGGGCGTTTCCCCACATGCAGCCCTCTCTACAGACCTTCAAGTTGGAAATAGTACCACTGTTGTGCCGTGTTAGAGACTGGGGAGCTGAGCCTCTGCTAGGACGGCCTTCAGAGGTAGTCTTTAGCCTTAGGGCTGGAGGCTGGAGAACCCCAGCGAGGGCCACAAGGCCCTGGTATCTCCAGGACCTCAAGCTTCTCCATTGCTGGATTCCAAGCACAGTGTGACCCAGCAGGGCTCCTCGTGGCCAGGCCCTGGACCCCCCACCCCTACCCCAGGGCCATTAAAGCTTGCTTTTCTTGTTTTATGGAATTAACTCTTTAATCCACGTGGAATGTATGTTTTGTAAGTGGTAACAGATAAGGCTCTAATTTTATTTTATGAGTTATATGTGTTGATTCAATACCATTGATGAATAATGGATCTCTCCACCAACCTGATTTGAAAAGCCAGAGTAACCACATTTGAAATTCATAACTATTTTAAACTCCAGTCAGTTTCTCTAATTTGTTTATTGCTCTGTCCCTCTTTGTCTCTTTTGGTACCAATTCCATACATTATACATTTATTTATTTATTTATGTTTGTTTGTTTGTTTGTTTGTTTTTGAGAGAGAGAGAGAGACAGAGTGTAACCGGGGGAGGGGCAGACACAGGAGAGGGAGACACAGAATCTGAAGCAGGCTCCAGGCTCTGAGCTGTCAGCACAGAGCCCAATGCAGGGCTCAAACCCATGAACTGCAAGATCGTGACCTAAGCTGAAGTCAGATGCTTAACCGACTGAGCCACCCAGGCACCCCTATTTACTTATTTATTAATAAGTAGGCTCCGGGGTGCCTGGGTGGCTCAGTCGGTTGAGCATCCGACTTCAGCCCAGGTCTCTATCTTGCAGGTTGTGAGTTCGAGCCCCACGTCAGGCTCTGTGCTTGGAGCCTGGAGCCTGCTTCTGATTCTGTGTCTCCCTGTCTCTCTGCCCCTCCCCTGTTCACGCTCTGTCTCTGTCTCTCTGTCTCTGCCTCTCTCAAAAATAAACATTAAAAAAAAAAAAAAAGTAGGCTCTGTGCCCGATGCGGGGCTTGAACTCATGACTCTGAGATCAAGAGTCACATGCTCTACCCACTGAGCTGCTTAGGCACCCCCTTATACAGCCATATTTTAAAAAATCAGCTTTATTGAGGTCTAGTTTATATACATTATAAAGCATATCATTCCCAACCTAAAAATCCATGTAGCAACCCCAAAATTAATATACAGAAATGCCTCTCTTCACGTAGTATCCCCCTCCCCGGTCTTCCAGCCCCAAGCAACAACTGATTTGCGTTTTGATGCCAGAGATTCATTTTGTGTGTTCTAGAATAAATGGAATCACACAGTACGTAGTTTTGTGTGCAGCTTCCTAGTTTTCAGCATTTTGTTTTTAAGATTCACCCACGTTGGCGGCATTCTGTTTGCACCTTTCTATACCACAGTGTGTTTGTCGATTCGTTGGTGGACCGTTGGGTTGTTTCCATTAGCAATTAGGCTGCTGGGCATGGTAGTGTACGAGACGGTGGGGGCAAAGTTTTCGTTTCTCTTCGGTAAGCACTCACGATGTGAATAGCTTGATCACACGGTAAGCACGTGTTTACGAAGCTGACGCACTGATTCCCAAGCCAGGTTGCGCCCTTTTACATTCCCAGGGGCAGTGTGTGAAAGATGGAGTTTCTCTCCATCACTTTAAAAGTTCTGCCATTCTGGTGGGTATGTACGAGGACAGCACTATGGTTTTAGTTTACGATAACGACTCGTGATGTTGAGCATCTTTTCATGTGCATATCGTCAGTTCATATACCTTCATCTGTTAAGTGTTTGAATCTTTTGCATATTTTAACAACTTTATTGTTATAAAGTACAACAACCCACATATATGCAAAGTATGCAATTTGCCCAGTTTTCACATTTGTACGCACCTGGGAAACCATCACCACAATCAGGATACCAAGTATTTTTATCAGTCCCCCAAATTTCCTGATGCACTTTTGTAATCTGTCCCTCCCATGTCCAGGCAACCATTTGATCTGCTCTCTGTCACTATAGATTATTCTGTATTTTCTAGAAATTTACATAAATGGAATCATACACCAGCTACTTTAACTTTTTTCTTAATTTGAGAGAAAGAGAGAGAGGACATGGGGGAGAGGGGGACAGGGGAGGAGAGAGAGAGAATTTTAAGCAGGCTCCACACTCAGCACAGAACCTGATGTGGGGCTCGATCCACGATCCTGGGATCATCACCTGAGCCAAAACTGAGAGCTGGACGCTCGAATGAATGAACCACCCAGATGCCCCTACTTTGACTTGTCTTACACAGCATAATATTTGCGAGATTCCTTTATGTTTTTGCATGTACCAATAGTTTGTTCCTTTTTTCTTACAGAGTGCTGTTTCATTGTATGGATGTATCACAATCCTTATTCCACAATATGTAGCGTGTCATGTTTTTCCAGCTATTTTGATGGTATTTAGCTTTCATTTTCAGCCATTTATAATGTGTCTAGGCATGGTTTCCAATGACCTTATCCTTTGGGGGTTTGCAGAGCCTCCAGAATATATCAGTTTACATCTTTCACCAAATCTTGGAAGGCTTATTTCTTCCAATATTTTTTTGCAGTTGATTTTTCCTGTCCTGCTGGGACTCCAGTGACACCTCTGAGGGACCACCTAGCCCCTGTTTCTGGGCTTCCACCCTGAGGAACATGGACTCATGTGGGGGCTGGTCTAGAACCTTGTTGTTTGGATGGGGTGGGGGCTGGGCACAGGAACCAAGCTGCAATGGCAGTGGGGGTTGTTGGAGAATCTCTTGAGCTGGGAGTTCTTCCTGGGCCTTCTAACTATTCCTTTTATGGCTCTTGCCTCTTCCTGATGTTTGTGACCCTAAGAACCATCTGCCCCTCTCCAAGCCAGTGTCCCACCTTAAGTCACAGGGCAGACTGGGTATAAGATCTTTGGGCTCTCCCCTCCCTGGAGTGGCTCCAGGACCTCCCATTGTGGATTCAGACCTAGATCTGCCTACCCTTCCTGACCTGTCTGTGCCCAGTCCCTCAGCATTGCCCCTTTCTTCTCCGTGACACATCCTTGATGTCTTCTCTATCAAATTAAACTTTAAAAATTTAAATATATTTTCCCACAGGTCCCTGGTGCTCTGCTCATTTTTTTCTAATTTTCTTTTCTCTCTGTTCTTCAGATTGCATAATTTCTATTCATCTATCTTGAAGTTTATAGGTTTTTTTCGCCCTCTCATTATCACCAAGCTGCTATTGAAATCAGTAAATTTTTAAATTCCGATTTTGTATTTTTCAGTCCTAACATTTCCATCTGGTTCCTTTTTATAGGTCCTGTGTCTACGCTGAGAACTTCTATCCTTTTATTCATTCCAAATGTGTTTTTCTTGACCTAATGGAGCACAGTTATAATAGCTTCTTTGAACTCTTGGTTTGATATTACAATGCATGGGCCACCTTGGCATTGGCATTTATTGTTTCTTCCTTGGAGAAGTGGCCACATTTTCCTGGTTCTTTGTATGTTGGCTAATTTTGAATTGTCCCAGACATTGTGAATGTTATGTTGTGTAGACTTTGGGTCCTGTAAATAATCCTCCAGAGAAGTCTATATTTTTGTTCTAGCAGACAATCAACTGGGTTAGGTTCAAGCTGCATGTTCTGTCTTGCCTTCCGTACGTAACGACTCAAATCTCAGTTCAGTTCTCTAAGCCTGTGCTGTATTGGCTTGGCTCTGTTCTTGAGCATGAATTATTTAGTGATTAGGCTAAAAAGTACATGCACATGGTTTAAAGCTCAGTTTGGTTTTCAAAGCTTTGCTGTGCTGGTTTGGGTCTGTCCCGTACAGGCAGAGCTCAGAGGTTAGGCCATCCGTGTGCACTGATTCACAGAATTAAGAGACCACTTTCCTGGCTCTCCTCCTGGATTCCTTCCACACTCTGCGTCCTCCCAGGGCCCCCCTTCTGCCACTGCTGCATTGTTGCTGTGCAAGGTGGAGCCTGCCCTCTGGGTAAAGCCAAGAGACTGTGAGAGACAGAGACAAAGACAGAGACAGAGAGAGATCAGAGAGAGAAGATGGGAAAGTTCCCCCTGCATGGATCACTTGTCTAGAAGCGTCATCTCCAAAATCTGTTTTTGTTTACTTTTTAGAGTTCTCCGGTAGTTAGATTTTTAATATGGCTCAAAGTTTTTGTTATAATTAGTGGGAGGAGTTGACTAAGTGAGCTTACGCTACCATGCCAACACTGGAAGCTCCTTTCCCCCACTTTTAATAAAGTTTTTTGTCTTCTTATTGTTATGTTGTAACAGCTCTTTATATATACTGGACACAAGTCCTTTGTCAGAAATACGTATTGTGAATATTTTCTACTGGGCTGTGCCTTGACTTCAATCTTGCTAACAATGTCTTTCTAGGAAATTTTTTTCATTTTGAGGAAATCCAATTTGCATTTCTCATTTGGGCTTTTGGTATCCGAAGAAACACGTGCTTATCCTAAGACTGTGATGATTTCTTCCTATGTTTTCTTCTAGATGTTCTATACCCTTACCTTTTATGTTTAGGTCTCCTATAATTGTTTTTGATTTAATTGATACGGTTTGAGGTAGGCATCAGGATCTATTTTTCCATTTAGATCTCCACTATGTCAATGTCATCGGATGAAGACTTTTCCTGTTTCTCATAATCAGTACTATATGCACAGGTCCATTCATCCTGGCCTCTCTGCTCTATCCAAGTGACCAATACTGTGGCATATTCTTGATTACTGTGATCAGTATTTCTCAATCTTGGCACTATTGACAATTTGAGCCAGATTACTCTTTGATGTGGGGGCTGTCCTGTGGACAGCTGCAAATTTACTCTATGCCTTGAAATCAGCTAGGGTAGTTTGCCAATTTCGTTTTTTTTCAAAATATACTTTAACATTTAAAAAATACATTAAATAGTTCACTGGTGCCTGGGTGGCTCAGTCAGTTAAGTGTCTGTCCGACTTTAGCTCAGGTCATGATCTCGCGGTTCGTGGGTTTGAGCCCTGCGTTGGACTCTGTGCTGACAGCTTGGAGCCTGGAGCCTGCTTCAGATTCTGTGTCTCCCTCGCTCTCTACCCCTCCCCACTTCTGTGTGTGCTCGTGCGCTCTCTCTCAAAAATAAAGATTAAAAAATTTCAAAAAAAAATACATTAAATATTTTAAAATTTTTAAATAAATGTTAAATAATATTAAATATTTAATGTTAACACATTATTAATATTAAATACTGTTCAAAAGCCTATGTCCACACTTTCATAGAAATTTATGTTGAATTTATCTCTAAATTTCAAGCTTTTTGCACTTTCTTTTTTAGCTAGTAAAATCTACCCCTTCAATAGTTTGCAGATCTATGAATTTTAACCAATCATCCCACCAAGTAACCACCACCTTAATCAAGATAAAGACCAGTCCAATTACTCCCCAAATTCCCTTTTGCCCAGTGGTGTGCTGGTAAACCGGTTCTCAAAAACAAACAAAGAAGACAACACAACTAAGCCTTGACTGTTGGCTCATTTCCCTGGTGTCAACACTCCCACCCTGGCCAGTTTCAAACTGCTGACACGGCATCACTAAATGTGCAGTTGGGAAGAGGGGTGCGGACTGGGCACCTGTAAGCTGCTTCTTAGGGCACCACTCACTGTGTCCTTCAGTTGAAAACCCTTCTCGCCTCTATTTAACCTCCAATCTGTTTTCTGTCCCTGTGGTTTTGCCTTTCCCCAAACTCACATAAGGAGAATCGGATGCAAGTTCCAGTCTCCCATCCTCTAGAACATAGATCTCTGCCTTCTGGACTGCCAGAGGCCACGGACTCTGCACCAGTGTCCCTTCTCGCTGCATTCTAAATCAGGCAGAAAGCCGGGGGCGGGGGGTGGTTTTAGGGCCCATTTCATTTGTTCCCTTTCCCTCCTAGATCACTGTCCAGAACTTTCCGTTTTCCACTGTCTTCAAATAGTGGCTTCCTATTTTATCCAGTTTTCTAGTTGTTCACAGTGGGAGAACAACTAATACCAGCAGTATTGATGTGATTAGAAGCAGAAATCGCTGTAACCAGTTTTTAATAGTCACATTTATTTCAGTGGTCACTCTAGGCCGGGATCCATGCTGGTCATTTTTTGTTGATTACTTTATGTCCTCTTAAGAATCCTATCAGCGAGGTACCATTATTACCCCTTTGTAAAGATAAGGAAAGGAGGTTTAAAGAGGGCAATAAAAGGCCACCAGTAAATGGCAGGGCTGGAATTCAAATTTAGGCAGCTGGATTCTGAGGCCAAAGTATTTAATCACTTTGCCATTGAAAATTATTTTATATTGAGGAGGGCACCTTCTGGGATGAGCACTGGGTGTTGTATGGAAACCAATTTGACAATAAATTTCATATTAAAAAAAGAAAAAAAAAAGAAAATTATTTTAGGTGACCATGTGATCAGTTTTTATTTTAACAGCAAATACATTTGATTTACCGCATATTAGAAAAAATATAATTGTCCCATCAAAGCCATGATTTTTCAGGTATTTCTGCCTGGGACAAGACTAAGGTAGACTGTTTTTCGATAAAATGCTGAGTGTCCTTGCATACTGATCACAAGCTGTCATCAGATACGGCAAAAACACACAGGTGACGTGAGAACACCTGCGCTCCAGGCCACACGTACTACACTTCACCCCTTCCAGTTTGGCCCCTGCATCCACGTGCCTCTGTAGACGTGGATGACTGTAACTCATTTTACATAAAAGGACTCAGGCGTCACAATGTGCTTTCTTCATTCCATATGTGCTGGACTTAGCCCGTCCCCTTCAGTATAGTCTTCTTTTTTTTAGTGTTTTATTTTTGCGCGCGCGAGAGAGCACTAGTGAGGGTGGGGTAGAGACAGAGGGACAGAGGATCCGAAGCGGGCTCTGCACTCAGAGCAGTGGGCCCGATGCGGGGCTCGAACTCACGAAGCTTTGAGATCATGATTTGAGCTAAAGTCGGACGCTCAACCAACTGAGCCGCCCAGGCGCCCCTCCATATAGTTTAAAGCCAGCCCCTCTGGCTTTTCCTTGGGTTGGTGCTCCTCCCCACATGCAAGAAGTCTCAGGCGACTTCTAGAGGGCCCCCTCCTCACAGCTGCTGTGCCACTTACTCTAACTGTAGCTCAAGCAAGCATCTGGCTCAGCAGAGCCTCTACCACTGGGGACCCATCCCCTGGGGGCTGCCGCCAGTTCATGAGGCATGGGCCTTCTGTGGCTTCACTGCATATCCCCTCTCGATCCCCACACTCGTGGACCAGCTGGAACGATGGGGCCCAGAGATGCGGACTGACTTTTCTGGAGTCACAGAACGTGGAGCGAGGACCGGGTACTGAGCACTGCGCCTAGGAAGCACCTGGAACATACCCTCCCCGGTAACCCTCACAATCCCGGGGGCAGGGATTCAAATCTCTGTTCTGGAGATGTGGCACGTGAGGCCAGTGTGGCTGAGTGTCTTGTTCCAGGTCCCTTTGGCCCTTCAGCCTGAGCTTTTAGCCCCTGTCGTCCAGGAGGAGTACGCTCGCTGCCCGGGCAATCCAGATGAGGAAGCAGAGATTTGGGAAGGCGGGGTGACCAGCGAAGCCACCCGCAGGAGGCACAAGGGCCCAGGCTGCAGGCAGAGTGCCTCAGTCCCACCAGGGAATGTACGTGAGGAACAAATGCCCTTGCAATGGCCCTGCTGAGGACACAAAGCATGGACAAGGCCCAGGGCGCAGAGGCCACATGGGGACCTCACGCTTGACGAGAAGTCAGACTAAAATCTGGAGCTCAACCACTAGGCGGATTCTGTGTCAATTGCCAACCTGGTTTTCTTCCCTGGGAAAAAACAACGTCCGCTCCCTGGGTGCTCCTGCTGCCAAAATGGCTCTTTGCGTTTTCCTCCTCCAGCCGGGCCAGGAGTGACACCTTTATCACCTGGAGGCTGCCCCCAGGGTTTGCTGCTCTGTGGGAGGTGGGGGAGGGGAAATAGGTGCCCTGAGGGTCCCTCCAGGGGTGGAACTCGCCTCCTGCCTCTGGGAAGCCCTCCCCCAAGCTTCTAGTGTCTTCTGACCTCTCTCAAGATGTTCTCAACTTCTTTTGTCTTCCAGGGAAAAGCTCCAGTAAAGTTGATATTCTAAGCCACCTCAGGGGAGGAGCATGCCAAGTTTCCTAGGGCCTTTTCAAGATGTAATAATAACCCAGTACTTTTTATGTCGTTTATCTCTTCCCACAAGGATTGATGATGTGCTTACTTTCCCCTTTCGGCCAGGCCACCAGGTGAGCAGGTCACCCACCCTCTGTGCAATCCAGATAAGTCTGCAGTTGTCAGGACAGACCTTCACTTAACAAGGGCTGTCTGCTTTATAACACTGACAAACCAAAGACACGCGTTTACAGACAGCAGTCCCAGGAATGGTACCAGGGCCACCTGAGAGTGTTGTAGCTCTTACTGGAGAGCCTGGCTCTCTCCCACCCTCACCTCCCTGCCCACTCTGGTCTCCACACCTCTTTGCCTATCAGCATCATCTGCATCGCACCCCCTGTCCCTCCCGCCCCCGCCCCAGGGCCTCTATGTCACCTATTCGCTATTTCTTCTCCAGGATCTACATGTGACCCTGACCTCCAGCCACGCTCATTCTGACACTTAAAACTCTGATCCTGGACAACTGCAGTCCCTTCCAGCTGGTTCCGACCTTCAGATGCGCCCCTGCCAACCACACATGTTGCCAGACATCTCCTCCTAAAATTCTGATTTTTTCCTATCGTTTCATTGCTCAGAAACCTTTGGTGGGTCCCTCTGGTTTAAGAAAGCAAATCCAAACCATACAGTCTGGTGCCCCAGGGCTTTTACAATCTAGCTGCCTCTCTACTATGCAAAGCAAATTTCCCCTCAGCCACCTTGGATTTGGCAAAGCCCCTAAAAGCTGGCACGTTGCCCTATTGTGCTTTTCTTGACGTGGGGCAACGCTCCCGCCTGAGCAAGCCCGCAGCCTTCTCCCAAGACACGGCCCAGGTGGCCACGGGTGCTATATTCACTTCCTAGGCCCAACTAACACAAGACCCCAGACTGAGGGGCTTCAACACTGAAATTTTATCTTCTCACAGTTCTGGAGGCTGAGCCTCCCCCTGGTCTGTGCGCGGTCTTCCCTCTGTGTGTATGTCCTTCTCTCTTATAAACACACCAGCATCTTAGAATAGGGCCCATCCCAATGACCTCATTTTACCTTAGTTACCTCTGTAAAGAAATCTTATCTCCAAACAGGGTTACATTCCGAGGTGCGAGGGGTTAGGGCTTTAACACACGGATTTTAGGGGACACAATTTAGCCTATAAAGTCCTCTGAGGTGGACTCTAGAAATTCTAGATCCTCTTCTCCATCCTCAGACTTAGTCTTTGGCTTCCTCTCAGCCAAGGGTCGGAGGGGTTCTCACTTTGCTTTGCTTTCTGTTTGTTTGGGTTGTGAGGCACTCAGCCCTCTTCTGCCCCCGCCCCTCAGGCTGTGTCACAGACAGAAGGGCCATGATCTCTCAGGGGCAGGAGCCAGGCCACCTGCTTCAGCTACCAGCCAGGGCTGTTCTGGTGTCTCCTGGTACCCAGCAGGGAGTTTGCCTTGCACCCTCTGGATGCATCCAAATGTGGGTGTTTATATCCCAGCTCTATGACATGACAGTGTCACTTTGGGGAAGAGAGCCCGAGTCTCCAATCCCTCAGCTGTCATTTGGGGACAAGAACAGCATACGCTTCTTAATTTAGAGAGTAAGGGTAAGAATAGTGCCTGACATATAGTAGCCTGCTCCCAAATGATGGTGATCATTACCTGTGAGTCCCCAAAGCTCTTCCCAAACTTCCCAGCTTCCAAGATCCAGATAGAGACATGAAGACTGACTTACCTGATGGGACGCCTGGGTGGCTCAAACGGTTAAGTGTCCGACTTCGGCTCAGGTCATGATCTCATGGTTGATGAGATCCAGCCCTGCGTCGGGCTCTGTGCTGACAGCTCAGAGCCTGGAGCCTGCATCCGATACTGTGTCTCCCTTTCTCTCCACCTCTCCCCCACTTACACACACTGTCTCAAAAATAAATAAACATTAAGGAAAAAAAAAAAAAAACTAGGGGCGCCTGAGTGGCTCAGTCGGTTTAGCGTCTGACTTTGGCTCAGATCATGATCTCACGGTCAAAGTCAGATCATGATCTCACGGTTTGTGAGTTCGAGCCCTGTGTCCGGCTGTGGGATGACCGCTCAGAACCTGGAGCCTGCTTCTGATTCTGTGTCTCCCTCTGTCTGCCCCTCTGTTGCTTGCACTCTGTCTCTCGAATCTCTCAAAATTAAATACAAATTAAAAAATATTTTTAAAATAATAATAAAAACTTTAAAAAAAGACTGACTTACCTGTTGCCAATACTCTGGGCATGTGAAACAGGGAACTCTAAAATTTTATATACATATATACATATACATATATACACACACACACATATATATACACACATATATATACATATATACATATATGTATACATACATAAAATTTTATATTTATATATAAAATTTTAGAGTTCCCTGTTTATATGTATATATGTATATATATGTATACATATGTATACATATGTATATATGTATGTATACATATGTATACATATGTATATATGTGTGTGTATGTATATATGAATATATATATAATATAAACATTCTATTATATATAAAAATATATATGTCTCACACTACCCCTTGTACTTATATTTTCTGTGTTTCATTTTAAAATGCTAGTCATGGGATGCCTGGCTGGCTCAGTCAGCTAAGCATCTGACTCTTGATTTTTGGCTCAGGTCATGATCTCAAAGTTCGTGAGTTCGAGCCCTGGGTTGGCTCTGCGCTGACAGTATGGAGTTTGCTTGGGATTCTCTGTCTCCTTCTCTCTCTGCCCCTCCCCTGCCTACTCTCTCTCTCTCTGTCAAAATAAAGAAATAAACATTTTTTAAAATTAAAAAAATTAAATTCTAGTCATAAAGCCAATTACCTATTACAGAGATATTTTGTCACTTTAACACAAATTTTAGATAAAATATACTTAAAATTACTTTTAAATGAGATAGAAAAACATCATATACCCTATGGTTCCCTCAAGACTCTTACATGTAACTTTTAGCAGGGAAAATAGGCGTTTTCCTAGTTATCCACAAGGGGGAAGACTGATTCCATTTCTTCTGAAAGGTCTCCATTGGCTCATCATTAAAGATCATTTCAAACTGGTATTTCTGGGGGGTGTGTGTGTGTGTGTGTGTGTGTGTGTGTGTGTGTGTGACTATTTCTCTCAAATGAGATTTCCCTATGCGAGGAAGATGCCATTTTTTTTAAGCTGACAACTTACAGATGGCTGTTGGTTTGAAAACATATTTCAAAATCATTTATACACACAATCTCCCTGCAGTCGATCATGGAGAATCCTAACAAATGCTGCATCCAGAATGTAAGAACATTGTGGTTATTCCACCAGAAAGTCAAGCAAATTATTTAAATTCACAGGGATGGAAAAAAAATCATCTTTTTTCAACATCAAACAGAAAACATTCTCTCTTTGAAAATGTAAATCCCTTAAATGTATTCAAGAATTTTAATAGTCATCCCGGAAGACTATCTTATTACTCTTTGAAGCCCTTAAAGAATTTTTCTTAAAATAGTCACACGCTACTCAGGGTGGAGGAGAGAGGCTTTTTTAAGCGACGGTGGAGGTGGAAGGCCCCATGAGTCCCCATGTACCTTTTTCCAGAAAGGGAGAACAGCTTTCAGAGAATCACTAGGCAAATGTTGGGGTGCGGGGGAAATCTCCTAAGAGCAAGGCACAGGGTCCATTTCCCATCTGTTTTACATCTGGGGTTAGAAACAGGCCTTAGAGCTCTCAACCACAGGGAGAGCCTCCAAGATAGTTAAAAAGCAGAAGAGAACTTGGATCTCCCATCTGTAGGATGCCTGCACCCAAGTTTTGGTCCAGGTGAGGGTGAGGGCAAGCCCAGGTGGTAGGCAAGCCAGAGGCAGAAAGTGGTTTGCCTTTTTTGAGCTAATAACCAAACATCAGACTCCGTTCAAGGAACTGGATCTCCATCCGTGATCAGAAAAACCGAAGAACTGGGTGGCTCAGTCGGCTGAGTGTTGACTCTTGATTTCTGCTCAGGTCACCATCCCAGGGGTGTGGGATTCAGCCCTGCATCCAGGCTCTGCACTGAGTGTGGAGCCTGCTTGAGATTCCCTCTCTCTCTCTCTCTCTTTCTCTCTCTCTCTCTCTCTCTCCCTCTGACCTGCTCATTCTCAAGCTCTTTCTCTTGAAAAACTCAGAAAACACATAAGAATCAAGAAGATGCCAGCTATTTTACTCAAGAATTTTTTCTCCAAGGAAATGACTGAGGATACTTACAGAGATATGGCTTTTTAACATATTTAGCACAGTGTTGTTTACAACAGGGAAAAGCAAATAAAAAATAATTTTTAAGAGAACTCCCAAATATCCAGTAGCGAGGGATTGGTCAGATAAATGATACTGTATCCACACGAGTAAATATTATGAAACAATTAAAAATTATAACATAGAAATGCATCTGTTGCCATACAAAAACGAGTCTTAATATATTAAGTAGAAGCTTGTTTTAAAAAAATTTTTTAATGTTTATTTAATTTTGAGAGAAAGAGAGACAGAGTGCCAGCTGGGGAGGGGCAGAGATAGAGGGAGACACCATCTGAAGCAGTCTTCAGGCTCTGAGCTGTCATACAGCTCGACCCATTCCTCGAACCCATGGACCTCGAGATCATGATCTGAGCTAAAGTCGGATGCTTCACTGACTGAGCCACCCAGGCGCCCCAAGACAGCTTGTTAAGAAACAGTCTATACAGGATATACATATGTATGTATGTATGTTCTCAGTTCTCTTTTTGCTAATTTTTTATTTTCAACTTATAAAAAATACTATACAAAATACATGCTAGCTATAGAAAAGTTACATTTAAAAAAAAGACAGAACCCCAAATTCCTATCAAAATGCCAGCAAGATATTTTGTAGATATAGGTAAGATGATTCTAAAATATATACAGAAAGACAAAGGAACTAGAATGGCTGGCATAATTTTTGAAAAAGAATAAAATGGAAAGAATCATTCTACCCGATTTCAAGATTTATTGTGTGCCTACAGCAGTCAAGATTATGTGGGATAGGTGGAGACGCAGAGATACCCACAAAAAGATCCACACAAGTAGGCCTGACTTTTGATAAAAGTGTAAAAGCAAATCAACGGAGAGAAGATAGTATTTTCAACAAATGGTGCCAGAGAAATTGGACATCTGTGGGGGAAAAAAATATCCTCAACCTGTCTTATACCTTATGTGAACATTAACTCAGAACAGGTCACAAACTTAGATGTAAAATGTAAAACTATAAAATTTTTAGGAAAAGAAAAACTAGGAGAAAATCTTTAGGGCCGGGAAATATTTCTCAGCTATAACATCAAAAGCACAATACATAAAAGGAAAAATTGATAAACTAGACTCCATTAAGAACTTGTGCTCAGAAAAAGACTCTGCAAGAGGCTAAAAAACAAGTTACAGAGTGGGAGAAAATAGCTGCAAAGCACACATGGGACACAGGACCAGTATCTAGACCATGTAAATAACTTGCAAAACCAAGCAGTAAAAAAACCCAGAGAGTCCAACTAGGAAACGGACACCTCATTCATATGACCAATAAGCATAGGAAAAGATGTTCAACATTATTAGCCATTATGAAAATGTAAGTTGCATCACGATGAGATACCACTAAACATCCGTCAGAATAGGGAAAATAGAAAATAGTGACAACACGAAAGGCTGGTGAAGATGTTCGGAAACTGGATCACTCACTCATACATTGCTGGTGAGAAAGTAAAATAGGACATTCACTCATGAAAATGGTCTCTGGAAAAACGAAACATGCAACTACCAGAGAACCCAGCAATGGCACTCCTGTGCATTTATCCCAGAGAAATGAAACCAAAATCTATAGAAGAGTGTACGTATCAGTCACATTCATAGGAGCCAAAAACTGGAAACAACATGGATTTTCTTCAATGGGTAAAAGGTTAGACTGTGATATGTCCATACCTCGGAAAACTACTCAACAGTAAAAAGGAAAGAACCACTGACATGCACAACCATCTGGATGATGTTCAGGGAATTATGCTAAGTGGAAAAAGCCAATCCTAAAAGGTTATGTCCTGTGTGCTTCCCTCTCTGTAACATTCTTGAAATGACAAACTTACAGAAATGGAGACATTTAGTGGTTGCAAATAGTTAAGGAGGGTTAGAAGCAAGAGGGAGGCGGGTATGACTATAAAGGGGACACATGGGGGCTCCTGTGTGGTGATAGAAATGTCTGTATTTTGACTATCAAGGTCAAGATCCTTGTGGTCTTGCACGATAGTTTTCCAAGATGTTACCACTGGAAGAAGCTGGGTAAAGGGTATGCAGGGTCTCTCTGTATTATTCCTTAAAACTGCATGTGAATCTATAGTGATCTCAAAATTAAAAGTTTCATTAGGGGGAATGTAAACTGGTGCAGCCACTCCGGAGAACAGTATGGAAGTTCCTCAAAAAATTAAAAACAGAGCTACCCTACAACCCAGCAAAGGCACTACTAGGTATTTATCCAAAGGATACAAAAATGCTGACTTTGTATCCAAAGGATACAAAAATTGGGCACATGCACCCCAATGTTTAATAGCAGCGCTATCAACAATAGCCACAGTATGGAAAGAGCCCAAATGTCCATCGACAGATGAATGGATAAAGAAGATGTGGTGTATACACACACACACACACACACACACACACACACACACACACAATGGAGTATTCCTCGGCAACCAAAAAGAATGAAATCTTGCCATTTGCAACAACGTGGATGGAACCAGAATGTATTATGCTAACCAAAAAAAGTCGGGCAGAGAAAGACAAATATCATATAATTTCATTCCTATGTGGACTTTAAGAAACAAAACGGATGAACATAGGGGAAGGGAGGGAAAAATAAGATAAAAACAGAGAGGGAGGCAAACCAGAAGAGACTCTTGAATACAAAGAACAAACTGAGGGTTGCTGGAGGGGAGGTGGGTAGGGGGATGGGTTACATGGGTGATGGGCACTGATGAGAGCACTTGCTGGGATGAGCACTGGGTGTCATCTGTAAGTGATGAATCACTAAATTCCACTCCTGAAACCATTAAAACAATAATTAAAAAAAATTAAAGTGTCATGAGAATAAAAAGGACAGAGATGAGACTGTCCCCAGAAAACTGGCAGAAATGGGCCTGTGTGCTGTGCTGCTTGGGGCTTCATCGAAGGCCTCGCATCCAGCAGGGAGCCCAGATGGGGCAGACTGTGTGTGCCCAGGAGTGCCCCAGCATCCAAGTGACAGCAGGGTGGCAAGAATGAGGGCAATGGCGGGGTCCCCAACAGCCTGTCAGGCTCCTCTGAGCTTCTGAAGGCACAGCCTCCCCCTGTCCTGTTGGCGGTCCTTAGGGGAAGGGGAGGAAATGAGCCAGGGTGGCAGGGGTTCTCCCTAGTCGGTCTGGGCCGGTGGGCGGAGCCAGCCCGGCACCCCTGTCCTGGCAGGGCCAGATCCCAGCAGCAGACCTCACTGTAACACGCACCTGGACCAACCCAGCCCACGGGCAGGATAAAACCGTGGCACTGTCTCTTCCCAGGTGAGGTCTGGAGTCAGTGTCCATCAGCAACCAGCAAATGAGTAGGTGCGGCTGGCTCAGGGCTGTCCCTTCCAGAGCAAATGGCCCGTTTAGCTGAGTCCGCAACAAGAGCAGCTTTCTCCAATTAAATAACCACAGGCAGGGGTTTTTTGGGTTTTGTTTTGTTTTGTTTCGTTTTGTTTTGCAAACCCTAGCACTCTGCCTAGTAACCAAAAGGTAAACACAACATGATTTATTACTTTTACGAGGCCCAAGAAATGCCACGTTAATTGGCTCTAATGAGGACACAGCTATCAGATGTAAACAAACCATCAGATCGAGGGTACTGAGAGATGGGAGGGAGCATTGCCTTTTAGAGGAGCTACTGTTTGCATGAGAGCACCAGCCACACGCCACTCCCTGCAGCATGCAAACACAGGCAGGAGGGGAAAACAGTAGTGACTGACAGAGGCAAAGGCAGAATACAGTCCAAGTGGATGCTCTGTATTGAGAAGGCCAACAATCCCACTGGGTCGGCTCTCTCGTTGCTTGAAACAGTACCAATCCTGAACCTGAAGAGAACTGCTCCCATCAGTCTTCTTTCTGTTCCTGCAATTCACTCAACAGTCCACCTCAGGGCCTTTGCACTTGCTGTTTCCCCCTGCCCGAATGCTCTGCCCCCAGATCTGGGAAGATGCCCAGGTATCTGCTGGGTCTCAACACTCATGCCTCTTCCTGGGAAGGGCCTTCCCTGACAATTCCCTCCAAGTTGGCTTCCTGCCTCCACTTCTACCCACAGTCCCTACCACATCTCCCCACTGGTGTCCTATACAGAGCGTATCTTTACTAATGTATTATCCCCACCATAAAGATAGGAAATGTGTCTCTCATTCCCATTACCTGACACAGAAAGTGTCAATGAATACCATTGAAAGAATCATAAGTAAAATATCTCATTTCCTGTAGCAGCTTTAATTCTGGGTTAATTCTGCTCAGGAAAGGTTGTGGTCACAATAAAGGCTCCTCTCAGGGGGTTTGGCTGCCCATGGGAGACTCAGAAGAGAAAAGAGCCTTTACCTTTTAGGAAATCCCTTTGGCAGGAGCTTCGCTAAGTCTGACAAGTCCAGTCAGCAGACTGAGGCCAGGCTCAGGGGCCCCGGGGCGGTATCTCTGACATTTCTAAGTCACGCTGTTTTCTCTTGCCTCACCCACCCGTGCTGGGCTCAGTCACTGTCTCTTCCCCGGTCTTTTCCCTTGCCCTGTGATACCTACGCGACGGCATCAGCAGTTTCTAAGAACAGAGGAGCCGGGTAATTCTAAAGCCTCTCCCTCAATTTCAGATGTGAAATCACTTCTCCGCAAGAAGGACATAGCCCTGCTCACAAGTCAGGAGACCCAGATTCTAGCCCGGCTGCGTCAATGCCTCTCCGTGTGACCTTGGGGGAAGTGTGTCCCATGCCTGGAGCCTCTGACCAGGGCACATGGCCTCTCAGCTGCCATCTTATTAGCCAGGCACACCCTATCCTGCCCAGGGTTCTTATGGGATTGGGGAGAGGCCTTCTTTCTCCCCTGGAGAGAGAGGTCCATCGTGGTAAATGCTTCGGACTGAACATTTGCATCCCCCCAACTCATATGCTGAAACCTAATCCCTAAGGTGATGGTAAAAGGAAGTGGAGCCTTGGAGAGGTGACTAGATCATGTGAGTAGAGCCCTCATGAGTGGGATCAGTGCCTTTATAAAAGAGACCCCAGAGAGCTCCCTTGTCCCTTCTACCTTGTGAGGATACAGCAAAGCGGGCCCTCTCTAGACACCAACTCTGCCAGCCTCCAGAACGGTGAGAAATAAATCTCTGTTGTTTATAAGCCACTCAGTCTGTCATATTGTGTGATAGCAGCCCAGAGGGACTAAGATAGTAAGGCTCCTTAGACCCCGCGGCCCAACCTAGGGGCTTCAGACCAAACTCTGCCCTGGAGGAAAGGCCCTCACGTGAGGAGCCAGGTGGTGTCAAGGCTCCCCCATCTGGAGGCAGGCAGCCTCTGACCCTTGACAGCTAGGAGATTTTCGACAGTCACTTCAGCATCCTGGGCCTCAGTTTCCTCATCTGTAACTGAGAATAACAACAGTGGCAACTGATGGTGTTAGATACAACCAGGATGCAAGACGACATACAGGGCCGGGCACAGGGTAAGCACTCAATAAACAGCAGCCCTGAGTACGACAGCGAGGACGAGGATGATGGAGAAGTTGAGGAGGAAGACGAATTCGCACCCTAACAAAGCAGCAAAAGCAATGACCTCTGGTTATACCCTGGAGAGACTAAAGTATGCGTGCAAGGGGTCTGGGCCTGAGTCTTCTTCGAAAACGAAAGCATTTGTTTATACACGAAGCACACGGAAGGGCTCCCTTCCTGGACCAGTCGTGCGCCTGCCCCAAGGGAGCATTTTCACGCCAGATACTTCTAGAATTCAATAACAGGGACGGATTGCACAAGTGACCTCCACGCTTGTTTCCCCGCGGATGTGGGCCCCTACGGGTAATGATGTGATGGCCATGCAGGGGGACAGGAAGTACATTCCAGAAGCCACAACTGAGTGTGAGCCACTAAAAATGATACCTATAAAGACTGTGTAGCAATGCGAGGCGAGGCTTAGGAAATAGGGAGAAACACGGAATACAAAACTGTGTTCCAATTATGGCTGCTTAGAAACACGTTTGCTTGCACACAGGCTAGAGAAGCAAAGATTAAAAACAGCCGATTTGCCTGAGTGACGGCATCGAGGGTGATTAAAAGAACGTTTTTGCCCCAGTTGTTACACTGTGGTCTCTGTCATTTTTTTTTTTTACAGTAAAAAGGAGCGAGTTAGGATTGCACTGGCGTGTATGTATGTAGGGGTGCTTGGCATTGCCTCCTTCATTCATTCACCCTCTCTGGTACTCAATCTCTCCCACTTGCTACCGTTCAAAATGGCTCTAGCCAATAGGACCTGTCCAAGAGGGATTTTTGCAAATTTACAGTAGCTCAGAAAAGAGCAAAGTGAGTAGCCAATGAGAAAAACATTGTTGGGCTTTGTTATCAAGGCTTGCGGCACAACAGGGAGTTTGAAGAGTTCAAGGACAGGGGGAGCAAGCCATGAAAACATGTATTTGCAAGGAGCCTGATGAATGAGAGAAAGCCTTGACCCCTCAGGTAGAGTCCACTGGGCCCAGCTACTTCATTAGCCACGGGACACCTAGCCAGGAAGGCCTCTCCGGAGAGGGGCAGAGTTTGTGTCGTGAGCAAAGCGGTCACCTGGGGACCTGTGTTCTGGTCCTCGTGGCAGCCAGGGTGGGGAGATGCAGTACTGTAGATAATCACTCACGATGGAAACAACAGCAATGACCCCCATCAACGTCCTGACAGTCGGGGGGGTGGGTCTTGTCCCCCCCCTTCACTGGGGCCCAGCCAGGCAATACGTCAGCTCAGCTGTGATGCAGTAAGGCTCCGCATGTCTTTGGTCTCTCCCAGGAGAGTCCGTGAACAGGAATAGTGCATCTCTTCAGGTGAGGAAAGTAAGTCTTCAAAGAAACAAATGACTTACTCAAGGTCAAAGCCACGTGTCTCTGTAAGTGACCGGGTGAGATTCAAGCCCACATCCTGTTCCTGCCTGTTTCCCATAATGAAAATACAGGAAAGGGCAGCCGCGTGCCTGACAAGAGGAAGAAAAGGGAAATTGCAGGCACAATTCCCTCTGCACTCACACCCTGCTCCCCACAGAGTCCTCAGACAGCAGGTTTACATGGTCAAACTTCCCAGGAGGTACCAACTGCTGCTAACAGCATGAGAAGCTTGGGGACAGAAGCACGGAGCTTGCGGTGGACGGAGCAGCAGACAGAGCCCGAGGGCCTGACCCAGTGCTGTTTTCATGGAGAGCAAACACAGTGAGCCATGTCAGAGATGCAGAAGATAGAAGAGAAAAAACAAAACAAAACAAAACAAAGAAACCAGAATCCGGATCCCTGGCTGTTCAATCAGCAGTCGGCACACAGACTCAGAAGGAGATATTCGACTTAAACTTTTGCTCTGCTCTGGGCCTTCTGAAATTGTTGACAGCAGAGGCAAAACCACAATGCACCATTTCCCACGAGCCTGGGGTCTCGAGCCGTGTGGCCTGAACCCTGCTCGGGGATGCTTTGCGGCTGGCTTCCGGAAGCCCCGCGTGCATGGGCTGGATGCCGTCACTGCTGGTTTTCAGCAACGCGTTGTCGCCAGAGCACCTCTAATAATAATCGAAGAGTAATCCCGGGGCATCACAACCGCATCTTTCTTGGGCTGCGTCCAGGTTAATGTTCCCAGAGCTCTGGAGTCATCCCTGTCAGTGACCAAGGCTGTCAGCGGCCTGCGGTCGACACCCAGTTCTTTGCATCCTTCCCTCCCTTTCCCTAACCCACACCTGCTTTTGAAGTCCCTTCCTCCTGCAGGAACTGTTCCCTTTCTTCCCTTCTCTCTCTCGCCTCTTACACTTGGTTCTGGAGAGTGGAACCCTGTAGTTTGCCTTGCAACCAGCTTCAGCTGGGGGGAATCCTTTTGATGTGCCACACGAGGTGGCCTCCACCGTGCAATCACATGCGAGTGGAACAGCAGTGGTTAAAATGGGGATGGCCGTGCAGAGCCCCCTCACCAGGTTCCCCAGCGCTCCCGGCCCCTCAGGATGCCCCTTCCTCCCAGCAGCCTCTGCACATGCATATGTCCGAGAATGTGCAGATAATCCGGCTGGTCAGTGTCAGAGGGAGGGCCAGAACCTGGGCTTCCCGACAGCAGCCAGAAGCTTCTACCAAATCCACCACCCAGAGGAACCCCCCCCCTACACACACAAAATAGTCTCCCTTCCCCACACCATCCTGCTTCACTCCCCACATTTGTTGGTGTGAGCCCAGCGGTGTCAAGGCCCCAAATGTTATTCTCCTTTTTCCACCCTGGCATCTCTGTGCAGTGGATTGTGGGGGACAATCAGGTGACTAGCATCTGCCAGAATTGTGCCAGGGCTGGGCTGGGCAGGGGCTTTGGGGCTTCTGGAACCATCCCTGGGCATCAAACCATTCTGAGGAACCCAGTGTCATTCAGTACCAGCAAAAAATTCAGTTCCAGCAAATACGGGGCTCACAAGGACAACCGATTCCCGTGAAGAGCGGCCTTACTCTTCGGTAAATGTGTTCTCAGCCACACGAGGTTCCCAGGTCACGGGACGGGTCATGCAGTTCAGGTGAAGCACATAGAAGTGGGTGTCAGAAGCTGACCCTGCTGCCAGCTTTGGGTACCTCTGCACACGTCACCGTCTCCGGGATCTGAGCACCCATCCCACCTCCCTCGCCTGGTTGGTACACAATCTGCTATGAGAGGCCCTGGAGAGCGGAACACGCGATTGGAAAGCAAACAGCCATCTCGTGAGGAGCGCAGCTCAGGGGTCCAGACTGCCCTGGGTTTGAGTGTGAACACAGCCGGCTGTGGGACCTCGGGCACTCAGCGGGCCTGTCCTGGAGCAGGAGACTGGAGGACCACGCCGAGGCCCGGGGCGAGAGTGTGTGAGCTCCGCGTGTGTCCTTTGAATCCCTCAGTACAGGGCCTGGCCTTCAGCACCCAATCCACCAAACCCACTCACAAAGGGCCAGGCCCAGACAGCACATCCAGGGCCCCCGAGACTTTGAGGCTTGCTTTAAAAGCCTGCCAGCTGGGCCCTGGCAACAGAAGGCTGAGCAAGCAATGGAGATCCTTTCCCCGGGTCCAGGCACCTCAGCCCACTGGGACCCAAAATGTGGAGTCTGTCTGTAAGGCCCCAGGGATGGGTCTGGTCCGGGTCAAGTGAATCAGCTCCAGATGGGGGAGGGTCCCCGGGGGGAAAGTGCCCCCACCCCGTATCAGGGAGCTCAGCTGCTACAATGAGAATCCAGAGCCTCTTCTCGGCCCTCCGCAGTGACAGGTGATGATGCCCTTCAGCCTCTGGTCAGGCCCAGCACTGGAGACCACTGGGCTCTCCCTTGTGCCTCCCCAGTCCTGCCCCCCCCCCAGTACCCCCACCACATTCCTGAGCAGGCCTAGGCACTTCCCTCACTGAAGCTTCTTTATGCTTCCAGATCCGTCCTCATGTAGCAATCTGGTACCTTCCCTTCCTGCTGCTCCTTTGAAGGAGCACCCCCAGGGGAATGCAGGGAGCATCCTCTCCTGTCCCCCATTGCCTGTCCCCATCCTTACCCTTGGGGCTCCACAGGGAGGGACGGAATCCAGGTTTCCATTCTTCCCGCCTCTGCTGCAAGCCTGCTCGGCACCCCTGCCTCCAGCCCAACCTCCAGGACACTGGGACACGCAGATACTTGCTGCCTCTGGTACACAGCGGGCTCATTTACCTCTCTTGTCAGTCGATTTGACTGAATTTGACAAAGAGACAGTGGGTCTTAAGAAAATCCCAAAGGGCATAATAAATCCTAGACCTGTAAAATGAAAACATGGGCTTTTATTTTGTTTTACACTTCTAGTTTCAAGTTCGCTATTTTTTTTAAGTTGGCTATTTTTTTTAATTGTTTTTTAATGTTTTATTTATTTTTGAAAGAGACAGAGAGACAGAGACAGAGCACAAGAAGTGGGGAGGGGCACAAAGACAGACACACACACAGTCTGAAGCTGGCTCCAGGCTCTGAGCTGTCAGCAAAGAGCCCGACGTGGGGATCAAACTCACAAACAGCGAGATCATGACCTGAGCTGAATTCGGACACTTAACCGACTGAGCCACCCAGGCACCCCCTAAGTTAGTTATATTTTAAATTAAATGTTATGTTTTGAGATAACTATAGATTCACATGCAGTTTTAAGTAACACAGAGAGAGCCTTTACCCAGCTTCCCTCTATGGTAACATCTGTGAAACAGTAAATAGTACAATATCATAGCCAGGATACTGACATTGATATAACCCGCGGAGCACTGTCAGATGTCCCTCGTCTTGTTTGTACTCAGGTGTGTGCTTAGTTCAGTGCAGTTTTATCACACGTGAAGGTTTGTGGATCCGCCACCACAGTCAAGATACAGAAATGTTCCAAAGCCACAGGATCTCTCTTGACGCCCACTTCCCTCGAGCCCCCCCATCCCTGGCCACTACCAATCTGTTGTCCATTTCTAACATTCTATTATTTCAAAAGGTTACATTCATGGAATCATACAATATATAACCTTTTGGGACTGGCTTTTTTTCATGTGGCATCATTCTCTGGAGACTCATTCAAGTTGTGTGTATATCAATAGTTTGCTCCTTTTTTGTTGCTAAGTAATATTCCAAGGCTACCGCGAGAAGGAGGCAGGTAGTTGAGCTCCCTGATACTTATAACATCCAAGCAGAAGCTGGCTAGCTACTCCTCAGGGATATGGTATCCAGCCACCTATCTCAGTGAGAGTGATATACACCTAGCTGGACAAAACTCAGTTCTTGAGAGTTCTTACAATGGCTGTGGCCCTTCAAACGGCCATAGCACATAAACAGATATAGGGTATTTCTGAGGTATTGAAATTTCATAGGTGGAAAGTGTCTGAACAGGCTGAAACACAATGCTATTGAGGGAATTCTATGCTGGCAGGATCTTGGGGTGAACAGTCTCAAAGGTCATTCTTCCTAGTCTACAGCTTTCGACAGCCCAAATCCCATGTTTGTGATTTAAGGTTTCAGCCCCATGAACTGTCTCTTATTAAGTTTTTACATGGACAGAATCAGAGACTGCCTTCCTATCACAATCTCAGGAAAGACTCCTCAAACAAGGACAGGATTCCTCTCACAGATGCCTGAGAGCTCTTGAAGAAGAAACAAAGCCAATTATCTACCATGAGAGAGGTTTACTATGCAAATAATCCCCAGAAAGTAGCCGATTCATACACATTATGGTGTAAAGAAGCAAAAATCAATGATATCAGAGAATGGTCACTCTGAGGCATTTTATCTCCCCTCAGTGGGAGATTCTGGGGGACAGAAGATTCTGTCGGGAGATTCTGGGGGACAGAAGATTCTGGGGGATGTCAGGTGAGCGAGAGGCTCACCTTTTGCAAACCCACTACCTTCTTGCTGGCCCATGTAAAGGTGTTCATCAAAACCCCAGCTGTCTAAGCCAATACACCAACAATGTGTGTGGGCTAAGGGTTGTGGGTGTGAGGAACTCTCATCCAGTTTTCTCGGTGACGTGGTCAGTTCTGCTTCTCTTCCTGAGGAAGATCCTGATGGTTGTCCTGTAGTTGGAGACCAGGTAAGATTGAGGCTCACTTTCCCCTGTAGGTGAACGTTCTTTTTTCAAGCTGGAAATACATCACCAGGCAACAAGGGGTCCAAGCTACTTGCACCAAAAAGCCTTGGAACAGACTCAGAAACTGTGTATCTGGGCATTCGTTATTATCAGTGCTGGGAATTAAAGAGGAAATCTCCATAAGAATCACTTGTTCCAAGTAAAAAACAGGAAACACAAAACGGGAGCCTGGTGGCCCAGGGAAACAGGACTGTACCATGGCAAAAATGAAATCTGATTTTAGCTGCAGAAAGCCATGCATGCCCTGCTCAGGCTGGGTCTTCCAGCTTTGTAATCTAGGACCATAGCTTTAATGAGACACAGCTTCCTAACTATAGGTACAAGTGGTTCCAAGAGAGAAGAGACTGCTATCCAAGTTGAAAGTTTTCTTTCAGGAGGCATTAGCACAGAATGGATGGATTAGTAATTGAAGAAATTTGTTTTTTCCTACTGCGAGTTGGCAGCTTTAGGCCAACACTCTTATGTCCAAGCCTTTCATCCACCCCCTGGGGTTTTGGAGAGAGTCCTGAGAGGTGAAGTCACTCCTGGCCAGCCACAGCCTCTCAGCACCCACCTGAGCAGCGGCCCACCCAGTAACTATAGTATCTGTTAACAGCCCATGGAGGGACAATGGCTCAGGCCATGCTGGGTGACAAGGAAGGATTTGAAAAGGCTATGGATGGAGACACCCTCAGGCACATCCACCACCTCTGGACCCTCAGGAAGAGGTGTGCTACCCTGGCCAGAGTGGGGGCCCTGAGGCCAAACTTCAGAAACTTGAACACAACCCCAACCCTCCTCTTCTCCGCCGTAGTGACTCACATGGTTCACATAGCAAAGAGAGACAGAAAAGTGCCCATTTGGGGCTGGAAACCCCAGCCCGGAAGAGGAACCATTGGGGCCACACCTCTGCAACTTCTTGCAGATGTGGCCTGGGTGCTCAGCCTCACCTCCTATCGATCTGCCTTGCTGAAGCAGCCTCCAGGTGTGGCCTCCAGGCCTCCTGTCTCTGGCCCAGGATGCCACCTCCTACCTTCCTGAACCACGCATCAGATTTGAACTCCCCTTCAGGGACTCCCTTCGTCTGCAGGGTGAAGCTCAGACTCCTTACCCTGCCCCTCAGCATCGCGGCTCCGCACCGCTCCAGGTCTGGGTGCAGAGCACCGCACGGTTTGCTCGTGTCCTCTGTACTGACTCCCGCTGCACTGTGCAGGACCACGGGGGCCCCCTGCCTTCCCCTAGCTAATTAACCTGGAGAGGTGGTTAGAAGGGTTCTTCCAGTCAGCCCTGTGTGACTAGGAGCAATCAAGTGGCCATTCTGTGTTCCCTGTGCTTCATCTGTAGAATGGGGATAAGAACAGGCCCTACTGCCTAGCTTGGGGTAGGGGGTCGAAGGATCTAATGCAGGTCAAGTGTTTAGAGGCGTGCCTGGTGTGGGAAGTGCTCACAGAGTGCCAGCCATCACTGGCGGTATCACCTCTACTTGGGGGCCTTCCTCAGCCAGGGCACCGAAGCCAAAGCATGTGGGAGAAGATGCTATACCAACCCCACTGGGCTCGGCCTCCACCACCAGCCAGAGATGGTGGGCAGACTTCCAGGCTGCTGACAAGCTGAGCAATTGCAAAAAAAACAAAAAACAAACAAACAAACAAAACAATAACAAAAAACAAAACAAAAGAATGAGATGATGGGCCTCCAACTGTGGAAGATGGCAGAGAGAGACATCTGCCCTCCTGGCTCCTTCTTGGCTCAGGTACCCCTGTGTAAGGCCTAGGACAGGGCCTGGATGAATCTGTGAAACACCAAAGGCCTCGTCGGCTTCTGTCATTTGCAGGGATCCCCGAGGGAAGCTTGCCACATTCCTGTGGTCTGGGGTTCAGCACTCAGATCCCCCTGGCCCCCTGATTACTCACTCTGCCACAGGTCTCATGGCAGGGTCCTGTGAGCTCTTCTGCGAATACATGCCTCTCCACACTCAGGTGGGTGGCAGACCCCAGTGCCCTCGGGGAAGGGGCTCCTGATCGAATCATTACATGTTAACAAGCTTCACAACCGGAAATTATTCTCAATAAGCTTCATCAGCACTCCTGCCCTACTCTCCCCCATTCCCATCAGTCCTGCAGAAGGGTTGGGGGGGCAGGGGAGGCAGTGGGCAAGCAGGTGTTCCCATCCTCTGGAACACCTGCCTGCATGGTTTCCCACCGCCAGCCACAGAGCCTGCAAGGGGGCCTCCCGTGGCCAGAGGCCTGCGACACTGTGCCAGGTGCCAGGATAGAGAGTCAGGCAGGCTGTAAAGGATGTCCCCACCCAGAGCAGGTTATTACACACAGAGGTTCCTGTTAGAACTTGCAAGCAGACTCCACAACCATGACAGGGGGACCACGCAAATCCCCTGCAACAGAACATGAAAAACAGCCTGCAGTGACCCCGAGATGGGAGGCTAGTGAATTTCAGTTCTGACACTTAGGAAATAAACTGGAACAATCTTGGCTGATTTGAGTCCTAGTTTCCTCACGTGCAAAATGGAAATAATGCCCTCTGTCCTGTCTCCTGCAGGGGCCTCGACATTTATTCATTTGTGCAGCTAATTGAATTGCAGTCAAATGCCAGGCTTGAGCTGGGGCTGTCAGGGGAAGCCTGCGGGTCCCTGGTGCCTCCAGGAGCTCCCAATCTAGCTGCTTGGATAACCATTCAAGTCCATAGTTGTGAAAAATCTTCATTAAAGTGTGAAATGCCACACCGACATCATTAACACGGAATAACTCACGTTAAAGGTAATTACCTCCCGATGTTGGTGAGGATGCAGAGAAAGAGAATCTCTTTTGCATTGTTGGTGGGAATGCAAACTGGTGCAGCCACTCTGGAGAACAGTATGGAGTTCCCGCAAAAAATTAAATATGGAACTACCCTACGACCCAGCAATCATACTACTAGGCATTTATCCAAGGCATACAGGTGTCCTGTTTCGAAGGGACACATGCACCCCCATGTTTATAGCAGCACTATCAACAATAGCCAAAGTATGGAAAGAGCCCAAATGTCCATCGATGGGTGAATGAATAAAGAAGATGTGGTATATCTGTACAATGGAGTATTACTTGGCAATCAAAAGGAATGAAATGTTGCCACTTGCAGCTACATGGATGGAACCGGAGGGTATTATGCTAAGTGAAATTAGTCAGTCAGAGAAAGACAAAAATCATATGACTTCACTCATATGAGGACTTTAAGAGACAAAACAGATGAACATAAGGGAAGGGAAACAAAAATAGTATAAAAACAGGGAGGGGGACAAAGCATAAGAGACTCTTAAATATGGAGAACAAACAGAGGGTTACTGGAGGGGTTGTCAGGGGGAGATGGGCTAAATGGGTAAGGGGCATTAAGAAATCTATTCATGAAAACATTGTTGTACTATATGCTAACTAACTTAGATGTAAATTTAAAAAAATAAATTAAATAAAAAAAATTTTTTTAAAAAGGTAATTATCTGCCAAAAAGGGCAAAACGTATATTAGGTGAGTGCTTTTCAGACTTTAACGGGCACTAGAATCACCTGAGGATTTTGTTAAGACGGATATTCTGATTCAACGGGCTGGGATGTACCTGAGACTCAGCATTTCTAATAAGCTCTCAAGTGACACTGCAGCTCCTGGGCTGTGGGCCATGTTGTGAACAGTGAGGTATCAGGTTAACGCTGAGTGATTACCGTTCATTAAACATAAAATACAACTTGGTTTATCAGATCAGCTGATTGCAGGATTTGCTGGGAGGGGAACATAGAATGGATAAGTTTTGATGGGAGTGTCTGACACCCGGCAAGTTTTAGAATACAGGACCTCCCGGGGCGCCTGGGCGGCTCAGTCGGTTAAGTGTCCGACTTCCACTCAGGTCATGATCTCACGGTTTGTGAGTTCGAGCCCCACGTCAGGCTCGGTGCTGACAGCTCAGAGCTTGGAGCCTGCTTCGGATTCTGTGTCTCCCTCTCGCTCTGCCCCTCCCCTGCTCACTCTCTGTCTCTTTCTGTTTTTTCCTTCTCAAAAATAAATGAAACGTAAAAAAAAAAAAAAAAAAAAAAAAACAAAAAAAAAAACCTAGTAAAAAGAGAATACAGGACCTCCCTGAGTGGTGGCCAGTGAGGGTGGTCTACACACCTATAGGGCAGAGTGAGATGCAGGGACGTTTGAGGGTCGTGAGGTCTGGAGGAAGAGACAGACGAGCCCACTTCACGGGCTCCTCAGGAGGGTCCAGCATGCTCTGCAGAAAGACAGCTTGCCCCAGGTTGCCAGGGGTTGGCACAATTTGGGCACGGGTCTTGGGCAGCTTCTTCTGGGGGCATCCGCTTCTCCTTACACGTGTGCAAGGGGAGGAGGCTGGTCTTTTGGTGGGTCTCAGTCGAGACTGGATTCTGAGATCAGTCTGACTAAAGCCAGAAAATATCCTAAGGGCAGAGCATCAGCTCAGGGAGTCTGCAGCAGGGAATGCTGTCAGGCTTCAGGAAGAGGGTTGGGGGCTGACCTCCTGCTCAGGCCCTCTCTCTCTCATCTTTGTTCCTGTCTGTGTTCCCCAAGGTGTCTACCATAGGGCTGCAGAAGGGGCCCAAGGAAGTCAACAGAAAGAAAGGGGGTGAATACATACCAGGGTCATAAATCTGACCTTGGGAGCAGTCGCCCACTCAGACACATATGCTTTACAATAAGAGTTGGGGCACCTGGAAAATACTGTTCTTCACTTGATGAACTCTTTGCGCCAAAAATAAAGCCCATAAACTTGTTCAACAGCTGGAATTTTCCCTCTGAAGAGAGTACCTCGTCTGGCAGTTGACTTAAGCAGTTATTTGCAGCCTATAATTTTCACAAAAACAGTAGGGTGTGCCTGGCGGGAGATGTTTTCTACAATCCCATGGAAAGAAAACAATGAGAAAACTTTGGAACAAAGGACGCCTCTGATTCCATCAGAAAATCATCGACAATTCAGGGTCAAGGCCAACAGAGACGAGGCAAGTTTTGGAGCAGACTTGCAACCAGCTGGGAGTGCTGTGCTTCAGGGGGTGATGAAAAACAGGCCTCAGGATCCCTGGTAAGACGAGGGGCTCCTAGAGGCAGGGGCGCCAGAAAGAGACAGCTACAACAGTCCAGGTGACAAAGCTCGAGGCCCACAGAGGTGGCAGCTTGGAGGCTGGGAAGAGGGACCCAGGTAGAAGCCTGCGCGGGGAGAACCAAGAGGGCCTAGCAGGGAATAAAGTGTACGGAAGGGGGGTCTGGGAGACAACAGCCGTCTCGAGGTGCCACCTCCAAGTGACTGAAGAACGTGGTCCAGCAACGGGGAGAGGAAACAAAGGATGGAAGACTAAAATACATGGTGAGGAGAGTTTTGTGGGGTCAGCAGCAGTGTGAAGGTAGGCCTGCTTCTTGTGTCCCGGCAGCGCCTAGATGTTCCTGGGCCCCCAGGAAGGGAGGGAATTGAAGTGAACCGAGGGGATTAGTGAGGGAAAGGAAATGGTGGGGGTCCTGCTTCTTGGGGACACTCCTTGAGGCTCTGAGCACTGAAGCTTCCCTTCCTTCCAAACTGCATGAAAATAGCACCTCATAGTGTCTTCCTGAGAAGCGACTGCTTGGTCCATGCAGGGCCACACATGAGGCCAAAAGTAACAGGTGAGGGGCACCTGGGTGGCTCAGTCAGCTAGATGTCCGACTTCAGCTCAGGTCATGAGCTCGTGGTTCATGAGTTCGAGCCCCATGTTGGGCTCTGTACTGACAGCTCAGAGCCTGGAGCCTGCTTTGGAATCTGTGTGTGTCTCTCTCTCTGCCCCTCTCCCACTTGTACTGTATCTCTCTCTCAAAAATAAATAAAAACATTAAAAAAAATTTTTTTTTAAAAAGGTAACAGGTGAGGCAGGGCCCTGGAGAGGGCTGCAATTCCCCCACAGGCTGGGGACAATCATATCCACACTGAGCTGAGTATCATCAACTCTACTTGAGCCTCGTCTCTGCCACCTTGACTCCCCCTGGAGTGAAGGGTAGGAGGGGGCACAGGACAGTGAAGAGACCTTGACACGTAGAGCCGTCCACAGGAAAAGCATCTGCAACGCAGACTTGTGCCCTGTGCCTGCCAAGGTGAGGTTCATATTTGACTCCACTAATCGTCTTTTCTGTCCGGGTCTTCTCACAGCTGCTCTATGTCAAAGACAACGGCAGTGACATGGGAGCTTCTCTGGACTATACCTGACCATCTCCCTAGGTGGTACCCAGCTTCTCAAAGTGTTTGCGTAATGGGAGTGTATTAGTCAGGGTTGGCTAAGGCTAGTTGCTGTAGCAGCAATATCTCAAACCTCAAAGGCTTACGACACAGCAGGTTTATTTCTCCCTCACAGAAAGTCCACAGTGGACCCCTGAGCAGCCAGCCAGCTCTCCTCCAGCGGGAATGCCGGCATTCTGGCTCCTTCCACCGTGTGGCTCCACCATCTCAAAGACGGTCGTATTTTATAACCAGGCCTCTAAATGGCATGTAACCACTTATGTTTTTAAATCAAAGCGTTCCAAAGATTCCTCCAAACTTGGCAAAAGAAAAAAAAAAAATCTATCCAGCTCCTTTCACATCCTGGAATAATAGGAAAGAACTTAGTATTTCTTTGTGTCGAAAATGTCTCTTCGAGGAGGAAATGAAACTTGCCATGACAGAAATGACCTCTCCTTCTCATCCGTACGAGTGAGGCTGGATTCTCACTGAGCTTCTAAACTCTTGGATGAAGGACAGCTTCCGAAAAGCCACGGGGGCATGCCAGGATTAGCCATAACTTGGCGCCCCTTCTCTGAGCCGTGCTTCTCTGCCAGGCCCTATCCTAGGCACACGATGTGTGTTACGTCTGTGTCTCACCACAGTCTGCAACGTATCCACAAATACACCCACTTGTCAGAGGGGCAAACGGAGCACCAGGGAGGCTAGCTAACTTGCACCAAGGTCACACTATTGTCACATGGCAGTCCTGGGATATGATCCCAAACTGTCTGGCTCCAAGACCCACACCTGTTCCTCGGCAGAAGCCTGCTTTTCTCAGCGATCAATCCAAAACAAAAGCAGAACCAGCAAGGAAACAACAGAGGCCTTGAACCCTTTCACGCGGTCCGTGGCAAATGGTAAAAATTAGCATGTTGGGGCCATCCCTGCCCTTTGATAATCATTTCTTCTCTCAATTCCCAATGCTGGTAATTCGAGGCTACGATTCCCATTTCCTGCATTAGCTAGGAGTACACACGGGTAACAAAACTGTGCAAAAACCAGCCTCCCCTTGCAGCAGGAGGTAGCAATTACCTGGGACTCTGTCCTCAGCCCTCTGCATTTATCAGCCACAGCTGAGACAATGACATACACTCGGGATCTCACAGGGAAGAGGGACTTTCTGCTGGGGCACTGGTACCGGCTTGGAGCAGCCCATCCTGGCCAGTTGTGCACATCTCTTCCCAACTCCATGCTCGATGTCATCACAGTATGAGCTTTAAATCGGCCATGGTGGAAGCATTTACACCAGAGAAACTGGTAAATGCTTCAAATCAATACTTTTTTTTTTTTAAATGCAGTGATCCCGTTGATAGTGTCCTTGGGGACAATATATGTTGTGGGAGGGAGATGTGCAGGTGAGGCGTGGAAGGAAATAGAAGCAATAATAATAGCAACCAGCATGAGCCAGGCACTTAAAACGTACCTGACATTGTGCTGTGCTTCTAAGGTATTATCTTAGGTAACCCACAGGAAACATATTAGGTACCTATTATCATTTTCATTTAAACCATCCTATAACCATTTAACTGCACCTCTCAGCATAGCGGTGCCTCTGAAATACAGTCCAGATCCCCCTGCTTCCAAAGCACCCTGGCCGGTTTATTAAAATGCACATTCCAAGACACCGTCCCTTCTGAGTCATGATGTTTGGGGGAGAGGGGCCGGGACTCCGCATTTGTATCAAGCTCTCTGGCGATTCTTCTGTTCACTAAAAGTTGCAAGTCAGTACTTACGGGTTAAGAATGAGCCTCGGACTGGGGTCTTCTCATGACTCACCACAAAACTTACTGGAAAACCTGGCCAGAGAGTTGGTCTAGAACTTGGGTAGAGTTTGAGGCATTGGCCCAAGAACCTAGGGTTGGGGAGTCCAGACTCTGATTCCAACTCCTTCCCCAGAAGCCGGTGAGTCCCCCCTCTCGGCAGGCTCAGCGGGCAGCCAGGTCCCTGGGGACTGGGGCCCCGAAGCAGGTGGCAAGGACCTTTCTTTGACTGTCAGGAAAAGAGCTGGTTGAGATCTCAATTTTACAACAATTTTCAGTATGTGCACCAAATCTGTTTTGCATTATTTTCTTCCTAAAATACTTTCCCACATTTTATAATAATGAAATCACCTTGGCAGGACAGCCATGAACCTAAATAAACGAAAACACTGTCCGGTGAAATGGCACTTGATGAACATGAAACAAAGTAAATGTCATATATTAGATGGGAAGGGAAGGGGGTTGGTTCATGGGTGCATCTGGCCACAGCTGCTACCAGGGACAGCCCACACTTGCCCACCACACTGGCCTTCACAGCCTGCGGGCATTCTCTCTCTCTCTGTCTCTCTCTCTCTGTCTCCCTTCCCTCCCTCAAATGGGTTTTTCCGCCAGAAGTCATTAGGAGTGATTCTGGAGACACTTGGGCTCTCCCTGGCCCCAGCTCAGGTCTGGAACAGCTCACAGCAAACGTCCTTTCCGTTGCCCACAGCCATTCCCTACAGGGCACCAACCTCGGAGAACGAAAGCAGCCATGTCCCAGGCTCTAAACCAGCCGTGGTCACATTGCCCTGGGATGGGTTGGCCATCTCTGCCTGGCTGGGGCAGGGCCTGATACCCGCCCTTGCAATACAGACTCTGGATGACAGCACCACCCAGGACCGAGCAAATCTCAGTCGATGACACCTCTATGGGACTGTATTTCGTAGAGCCCTGCTGGGAGCTAGTTCTGACTGGGGAGAGTCAGCAGGAGCACTTGGGATTCCTGGGGGAGGAAGTGAAGGAACACACTTGCCAGGAAGTATTTCTAAGCTCTCTACACGAAAGGAGGTCCCATGGATTTGCCTCAGGATAACCCTTGCGGGGGGCGGGGACTGGGCTGTGTGTGCAGAATACACGAAACAAGATGGGCCAGGAGTTGATCACTGCTGCAGCTGGGTGATATGTGATGGTACGGATTATACTCTTTTCTCTACTTTTGCAGATGTCTGGAAGTTTCTGTAATAAAAAGTTAAAAATCAAAAAAGGGACCCTTGGATATAATTTATACTCCTTTGCACAGTTCCTGCTGCCTGGGAGGCTGTGGGGCTGTGTCCCAATGGCACGAAGCCAACGGGGGAGGGATGTCACAGCTGCAGGGTCCCATGTTTCCTTCTTTCCTCATGTGCAGCCTGAGGCAGGGACGCCTCAACTGCCTGCGCCCATCCACTGCCACTCACATATTAACTGTCCTCCTACCAGGAAGCCTGCTCCGTGCCAAGCACCAGGGCCCAGGATTCAACAAGACCAGATATGGTGCCTGCCTTCATGAGCTCACATACTACCTTGGGGAAACAGACAGTAAACACATGAACAAACGCTTGAGGTCATTTCAGACTGATAAAAGCTGGAAGACAGGAAACCAGGATGTTAGGAAAGAGAGGCTGCTTTACCTATGGGGTCATGACAAGCCTCTCTGAAGAGGTGATATTGGAGCAGGAACTTGAGCGAAGGGAAGCAATGAACCATAAGGGCTTCTCACGGAAGTGCTCCAGCAGTGGGAACGGCAAGTGCAAAGGCCCTGAGGCAGGGCTTCCTTGGGAGTATATGAGAAACCACAGGGAGGCCACAATGGCTGAAGTGCAACAAGCAGGAGCGAAGGGCAGGCACTGCGATATGGGGGTGGGCTGGGTTGGGGGTACCACGCAAGTCCTCTAAGGCCTTGTGGGAGCTCACTGTGACTGGGGAGAGAGGAATGCAATAACCACTGTAGTCTGAAGTGAGGAAAAGACAGAGAGGGAGCAAGAATGGTGACTAGGGGGGCATCAGATCGCAGCCTGTCACTATTTCAGAATCCATCACACATTGACTTCTCTCCTGAAACCTTTCCTGATCATTGAAGTGCAAAGAGGTTGCTGCCCTTGCCCTACATGACATCTGTCATGGCCTGCCTGTCATATATGGGGAGGTGACACATGGCCACACATTGGCAGCTTAAGGGAAGGGACCGAGCCTCTTACACCTCTCATCCTCCTGGGAGTTCCTCTCTCAAGTCTCATCCCCATGGCACCTTCTGGGCATTCAGGCAGCTCTTAGAGCCCTCCTCTAGTGCCCCCGTGCCTCCATCACTTGCTTCCCCTGGAGCACTGGCCTTGCCACCCTGGGATGGTCTGTGAGCTTCTTACAAATCAGAAGCCTCTCCGTAAGAACAAAGCACTGACGGTGGTAGATCAATGCTGCATATCTGTTGTGTGCTAGGCCCTATGCCAAGTGCATGTTATGCTCCCATTGATCCTTTGAGGTGGGTAATACCGTTAACCCAACTCACAGAAGGGGGAACTGAGGCGACAAGAATGTGAGTACCTCGTCCAACCTCACACATCAGTGAGTAGCAGAGCCAACAGGTGGACTGAGGTCTGTGTGAGTACAGAGATCCTGCTCTTGGTCAGTTGTACACCACCCCCCAATGCCAAGCCCAGGAGAGAGAAGGTCTGAATCGCCTTTGGACCCCCAGTGCCTGGCACAAGTCACCAGGGCCCCAGGAGGTTCAGAACACACATCCCAGTCCTGACTGCCCGGCCTAGGGCCAGGCCCTGCCCTGGGGAAGAAGCACCAGAAAGGCCCTATTTACTCAGGTGCCAGGTGTACCGGGCCGGGTGGGGAGGGGGAGTCTGGGTTCAAGGGAGAGCACCTCACAGACAGGAGGCTCTCTTTGAAAAGAAAGGGCTGGACTGGTGGCCAGATGAGCAGCCGGGAAGAGAGTTCAAAGAAAGCTCAAAGAAAGCGGTTGCAGGGTGAGTGACTCCTGAGAACAAAGGTGGGACGCCAAAAGTGGCCACACACACACACACACACACACACACGCCTGTGCTCCATCCAGGCCACCTCTGCCTTGGCGCTGCTGGGACATGGGACGTGTCTGTGTGACCAGCCAACCTCAGGAGCTGCTGACGTCCCAATGCCCTGGGAAGGCCTAGCTCCATCTATGGGGAAAGCAGACCCAGCCCTCCTGTGGTAGGCGAGCTCTCTTCTGAGCGGATGGGCTCAGGGGGGCTAAGTAACTTGCTCAAACTCACACGATAAGTAGGCACCAGAGCCCAGATGCAAAACTAGAAGGATGACCCCAGCCCGCCTCATGCCTAGGCAGTTTTGTTGTGTCCTGTTTGGGGCAGTGAATGATGCGGGTACGCGGCCTAGCATGGACTGGGATCCGCCGGGTACACAGCCCGTGCATTGTCATTGCTGCCCCCATCATCATCATCATCTTCAAAGCTAACAGGTATGGAATATTTACTGTGTACCAATTGCCTTGCATATTTACCGGACTCCTCGCAGTGACTCGTAGGACAAGCATTAACGTTCCCACTTTACGGATGAAGAAACCGAAGCTCTTAGAAGCTACAGAACATGCCCAAGGCCTCCGCTGCTGGATGGTGGAGCCAGCCATCCCAGCAAAGCCACAGCGGCAATGTGGGGACCGTCATGAGGGCAGCTACTCTCCCTGTAGGGACTGCAGCTCTGCGAGTCAGACCCAGGAAATGCAGGTCTCAAACCTGATACGGGAGCTCAGAACCGGGGGGGTCCAGGCCCGAGGGCCTGAGTATAGACTGTGGCTCTAACAGGAAGGGATTCTAGAGCCTAGCTACACGGTCAGGCGCCATGAGACAATGGCTGGTCCCTCCCAGGCCCAGGCCAACTTCCCCCAGACAAGAATGCTCCTGCCCCCACCCCCACCCGCAGCTCCTCTGCAGCCATCCTGGCCATGCCCATCCATGTCAAAGCCTAATCTTGGTCGTCCTCCTAGTCCCCCACACCTGGGCGGCAGTCAGGGTGTTTGCTATGTCAACTCAGACTGCACACTGCAGTCTGCCCTACACCAGGGAACTATCTAGTATGTGGAAGTTGCTAGAAAACTCAGTTAAGATTGTAACTTTGCCATTGGCCAGAACTGGGTTTGAATCCTGAGTCTGCCATTTATTAGCCATATTAAGTTGGGCATAAATAAATAAAAGTTATTTAACTTTTCGGAGCCTCAGTTTCCCTATCTATAAAATGGGCTCATAATAATACCTGCTGGAAAGCACTGATAGAGGGATTACATGACATAACATACATAAAGCTCTTCACATACCTGCCAGAACTTAATAAACAAAAAAACAAAAAAACAAAAAAAGTAGCTAGTTTTGATCCAATTTGGCCCTTATGTGTGTCCCTTAGAGTAAATGGCCAAATAGCACTGATCAGAAAGTCACAAGTTCTGAGTCTCTATTTACCCAAATAACTACATGACTCTGGGTCTGTTCTCTCTTTTTAAAATGGGGATATTGCTCGCATGTTACTCAATATTTTTAAAAAGAATCTATGTTGCCAATGCATGAGGACCTTTGTCTTCTTCATTTTTTTTAATATTTATTTTTAAGGAAGAGAGAGAGACAGTGTGAGCAGGGGAGGAGCAGAGAGAGAGGGAGGCACAGAATCCAAAGCAGTTTCCAGGCTCTGAGCTGTCAGCACAGAGCCTGACAGGGGCCTCAAACTCACGAACTGTGAGATCATGACCCGAGTCGAAGTCAGACGCTTAACTGACTGAGCCACCAAGGCACCCCAATGCACGAGGACCTTTGGAAAGCCTAAAGCCTGGAGGAAGATGAGTTAGAAGTACCTTGTCCTCTAGTTAGCAAATCCAGAATCTACCAGCTCTAATTAAGGGCAGCTTGGGGTGGGGGATCTGATGCCAATGAGAAGCTGAGTGGGTCAAGAAAACAACCTTTCTCGGGGCGCCTGGGTGGCTCATTCGGTTGAGCGTCCGGCTTCGGCTCAGGTCATGATCTCGCGGTCCGTGAGTTCGAGCCCCACGTCGGGCTCTGTGCTGACAGCTCAGAGCCTGGAGCCTGTTTCAGATTCTGTGTCTCCCTCTCTCTGACCCTCCCCCGTTCATGCTCTGTCTCTCTCTGTCTGAAAAACAAATAAATGTGAAAAAAAGAAAGAAAGAAAACAACCTTTCTCTCCTGATTTGCCACCAACACACACACCCAGCAGATGTGCTCCCTGGCAAATCCCCATAGTGTAACCCCCATGCCCTCCTCCTGGCCCTCTGTGTTTGCAGTTGAGTTTGCTCTGCCCATGAGCCTCCCCAGCTCAGAGCAGTGCATAAGCCCACCATTAAAACCTAGGCCTCCTTCAGGACTTTGACCCAGGTCCAAAATGAATGTGACAACCGTAACACTTATTGAATGCTGCAAATTGATAGAGATAGTTGCCACATCTCGGGAAGGAAATCTTTGCAAGAGCAGAAGCCAGCTGTAAACACCACACATTGAGTCTAGCATTGTTTGCTGATCACCAGAAAGGCACTCGTGGGTGCTGGTGATTGTGTGGCCATTTTCCCCCAAACGGGGGCAGGGGGCAGGTGCTGGTGGTGGGGCTTACACACAGAGAAAGGATGCTCATGGCCATGGCAGTGGGGATTGAGGAGGTACCCAGGGAAAAGCACAGACGTTCATTCATCAGCTATGTTCTGGGCACCCTCTTGGGCCAGATACTGGGCTGGGTGCTGGGGACACAGTGGTGAATATGACCATCCTATCCCTGTAGAGCCCTACAGTCTGGCAGAGACGGACATTAGCATGTCACAGTGTGGTGTCAGTGTCTCAAAGCAGGACGTCCAGGGTGTTTAGGGAGAGTAAAGCAGGGGGACACCGTAGGCCAGAGAGTCAGGGATGGCTTCCTGGAAGAAGGGACATTACTTCTGAGAAGTTAACCTGGCAGGGATGGGTGGTGGGGAAGACTGTGGGCAGCAGAATGTCAGGTGCATTACTTCATCTTGTTTTCAAACATCCCAGCTTGTTAGAACACACTGGGCCTGGGGGTGGAAACAGCTCCTCACAGAGTAAGCAACGGTGTGGCTTATCTGTCCCCCAGCCTTAGTATCTGCAGCTGCAGAGGGTGAGAAGCTGTTGGTCCTTGCCCTACGGGAACAAAAGGGAGGCCTGGCTGGGCTGCCTTGCGTGGTTATCTCTGAGACATTCTTGGCTCCCAGGTGGAGGCAAGCCAAAGCATCCCTGAGTAGTGATTGAAGTTTCCAGGTTTGCCTTTGGGGAAATTCCTCCGCAGAAGCTAACGTATGGTTCCCACAGAGCTGCTCCAGATTTCAGAGTTGATGTTTTTTCACACTTTAGATGAAACAGCACAAGCCTGCACATCTGCCTGTGCTATTTTTGCCTGTGGGTCCCTGTCCGATATTAAATATTGCCATCTTGTTCGCTGCTGTGAATGGCATTTTCATAGCCCTTTCTATAATAATTAATTTCTTGATGTCTTTTTTTTTTTTTCCTCCCCAGTGCCGGTGACAGGGTGATGGAAATTCTCAGGCAGTTCAATCAGGAAGGCAGTTTCCTAAAAAGGGCCCTGCGTGTCATCAGCCCTGGGTTAACTGGCAAGGGCACCTGTTTGGCATTTAACAGCAGTTCTCAAAGTGTGCTCCCTGGAGCTTTAGCTTCACATGATGCCAAAAGGTGTTCTGTGAGAAAAGGAGTCCCTAGATCATTTGTTTGGGAAATACTTGGCTAAAAAATATTCAATCCATTTCCTGGCTTTGGGACTTCTCAGAGCCATTCATATGCTGATGGGCACTGAGAATCTCTGGGAGGGGAATATAGCACCTGGAGTGGTCCAGACTCTTCCCACTGCCATCGTAAGATGGTGTATTGCTTTCCCGGGGCTGTGTAACTGGGTGGCTTAAAACAACAGAAATTTGTTCTCTCTCAGTTCAGGAGGCTAGAAGTTCAAAATCAACATGTTGGCAGGGCCATGCTCCCTCTGAAGATTCTAGGGGAAGTACACTTGCTCATGCCTTCCTAGATTCTGGTGGGCGCCTGCAACCCTTGGCATTCCTTGGGTTAGAGACAAATCACTCCAATCTCCGTCTCCATTGTCACGCGGTGTTCTCCCTGCATGGCTCTGTGTGTTCACATGCCTTTTTATGAGGAGCCCAGTCCTGGGATTTAGGGCCCACCCTAATCCAGCCTGACCCAGCTTGGTTACTTCTGCAAAGATCCTGTTTCCAAATAAGGTCACATTCACAGCTACCAGGGGTTAGGACTGGGGCATATCTTTTAGGGGGGCGGTGGGGACACCAACCACTACAGATGGGTTAGAGCGAAAAAAAATTTTAAGCCAGAAGCAGAGCACAGTGTGGTTCGGCTTTGCAGCCAGATCTCGAATTAAATTCCAACCAGCAACTGCTGGCTGAATCCAAGCAAGTTAGTAACTGTCGTACCCCCAGGCTCATTCTTCTCATCAGTGTGTGAAGTCCTAACACTGACCTCATAGGCCTTTTGTGAGGATGAAAGAGAGAAATACATAAAGCACAGAGCCCAGTGCCTGGTACACAACAGGGCTTTAAGCAGGAAAGTGACAGGGTCAGATCAGTTTTTTGGGCAGAAAACAATCACCCTGGGTTTTGGGTGAAGGATGAGTGGCAGGACCAGACTTCTTCATCTTGCTGGGCCTTCCTTCTCTTGGATGCATCTGAGGAACATCCCACACAGCCTACCTTGCCACAGTAAAAAATAGGTATGAGTAATGCCCAGATATGGACCATGTGAGTCTCTGCCCAGGGAACATGGAGTCAGGGCTGTCCTGTCTGTCCCACTGACTGTCAGCTCAGACATCGATCGCCATGAGACATGGGCCAGCCTGTCATAAGTTTTGGGATCAGTTTCCTCCTCTACACATGAGAATGACAGTCTCTTGCTATGTCCCTTATAGGATGACATGGGGATTGAATGACAAAATGCACAGCAAAGAGCCCTGTAATATGCAACTAGTGCTCAAGATGCATGTATGTGGGATGGTGTTGACGATAGGGATTATGCCCCTCAAAATGCTGCTCCCTGCAGGTCGCCAAGTGCCCAGGTCGGACAGTCTGGCTGACTCACATCCCAAAGTAGGTAAGAACAGGGTGGAGGCAATTATGAGGAAAAAGTCCCCTCAGATATGAAGGTGTTGAACCTCAGCCAAAGCCATCCTCAGCCATGTCGCTGAGGTCTTTGACTGCCCGTAACCAGACAGGCGCCGGAAAAGCAGAGTGAGGCACAGCCTGGGCCATGTAGAGCAGAGTAGGCAGCAGAGGTCTGTCACTAGGATATCTTGATGGGGTGCCCAATGGCCCAAACTCTGAGGTAGGTGGACATGACTCTGCTCACTGCTGCTGGGGCTGGTGCTGGGGGCTGAGGTCTCCAGGAGACTCTGTGCACATGATAGGGAAGAATGCCTATCACCAGATCTCCAGGTGGGATAGAGCCCAGCAAAGCAGCCTGTGGATTTCAAGGCAGGAAAGCAAGCTCCCGAAGGCCCTGTGATTTATGGGGGCCATGATGTCTCAACCTGCACCAAACCTGTCTTTAGAAACTTGGAAGCCAGGGCAGGCCTGGCCCCCTGCCCCTGGGCCTCAACACATGCACAGGCGGCATCCAGTGTGTTGCTGCTGGCAGGAACGTTCCCCAAGAGCCCCTGAGATGAGGAGACCATGCAAAGGCCCAGGTGTGCACCCGGAGCCCGAGGGGGCTTCAGAACCCTCTCTTTCTCTGACAGGAGGTCTGTGCCTTGACCTGCTTCTGGAACCAGTGTCTGTGAAGATAAAAGGGCACCTGCACCATCGAGGGAAGCCTTTCCAACCAGGGCCCCCTCTGGAACCAGGGTGGAGCCTTGGAAGGATTCAGAAAAATACAACCTAAGACTGGGCTTAGAGGTCAGGGGGGATACTGGGGCAGCATATACCCAGGAGACCAGATGTCTGCCTGCGTAGACCTCTGCAGGCTGTGGGCTCCCGGGGTGGCCCCCATATTGTTCACTGCTTCTCCTCAGCCTCAGCACCGTGCCTGATGGCCAGCATTTGTTCACTCAGTATTTGACAATGCCGGGAATTCCAATTTTGTAAGTGCCTGCAAGGCCTGGGGACAAATGCTGATGGGGACATGGAGATAACAAAGTAAGAATGAGAGACACAGTTAGGGTGGGTGAAGCCTCAGGCCACAGAATTTAGGTTCTATCTCCCCCATTTAAATGGCCCTGTAGGGGCGCCTGGGTGGCGCAGGCGGTTAAGCTTCCGACATCAGCCAGGTCACGATCTCGCGGTCCGTGAGTACGAGCCCCGCATCGGGCTCTGGGCTGATGGCTCGGAGCCTGGAGCCTGTTTCCGATTCTGTGTCTCCCTCTCTCTCTGCCCCTCCCCTGTTCATGCTCTGTCTCTCTCTGTCCCAAAAATAAATAAAAAACGAAATAAATAAATGGCCCTGTAACCCCTCAGATAAAAAGTGGTCAAGGGGCGCCTGGGTGGCTCAGTCGGTTAAGCGTCGAACTTCAGCTCAGATCATGATCTCACAGCTCGTGAGTTTGAGCCCCGTGTCAGATTCTGTGCTGACAGCTCAGAGCCTGGAGCCTGTGTCAGATTCTGTGTCTCCTTCTTTCTCTGCCCCTCCTCCCCCTCTCAAAAATGAATAAACATTAAAAAAATGATAATAAAAAAGTGGTCATGATGGGTCCCGCCCCTCTAGGTGTTTGTGAGCATTGCCGAGGCCACTGATGGGAGGTCAGTCACAATGCTGCACAGAGTATGCGTTCAAAAAATGCTGGCTGTTGATATTATTTTTCTAATTAAAACATAAAACACATTGAATATTATGTAAGACAGAATGCACGGACCTTAAATGTCTCACTTGAGGAGTTTTGGCAATTATACACACCTGTGTAAACCATCACCTCAGACAAGATCTAGATATTAAACATTTCCAATCACCCCAGTTCACCCCTTTCTGGTCATTCTCTGCCTCCACTGCCCCCAGAGGCAACCATTTCTGATTGCCATTATCATAGACGAGCTCTGTCCATTTTAGAACTGCACATAAGTGGAATCATAAAGTACATTCCCTGGCCCCATTCTTCTGACTGGCTTTTTTTTTTTTTTCCTCTCCGTATAATGTTTTCTAGGTTCATTCATGGTATTGCAGGTATTAGCAGTTTGTTATTTTTCTTTTTTAGCAGTTTGGTTTTTTAATTGGTGCATAGTATTCCATTGTATTAACACATCACTCAAACCCTATTCTCCTGCAGATGAACATTTGGTTTGTTTAGAGTTTGGAGCTATTATAAATAAGTCTGTTATAAACATTCTTGTACAAAATCTCTGTATGAACAGATGCTTTCATTTCTCTTGGGTCAATAATTAGGAATGGAATCGCTGGGTCATGGAAGAGACATATGTTTGTAAGAGACTGCTAAACCATATCCAAAGGCCTTTGCCATCTGACATTTGCGACCAGCAGTGTGTGAGAGGTCCTGGGTGTTCCACACCCTCACCAGCATCTGCTGTTACCAGCCCTTTCCACGTCAGCCATACTGCCACCGGGTGAGAAAGAATACCTCACCGTGTTTAATTTGCATTTCCCTGATGACTAATGATGCTGGGCATCTTTTCGCGTGCTTATTGGCCATCGGTACGTGTTATTTTGTGCAGTCTCAAAGTTGGCTTGTATGTTAGTTTTGATCTGTAGAAGTTCTTTATAAATTCTGAACACTGTTCCTTTATACATTCTGAATATGTATTCCTTAGATACCTGTATTTCACATATTTCCCTTCTGTGGCTCACCCATTCATTTTATTAATGGTGTCTGTGGAAGGTAAAAGGCATCCTTTTGTCACTTTTAACAAGCAGTTTGTAATTCTTCCTTTTCACGGTTTGTGCTTTTTGTATCCAGCCTGAGAAATGTTTGCTTACCGCAAGGCAGTGAAGGTATTCTCTATGTTTTTTTCTAGAAGCTTTCTGATTCTAGGTTTCACATTTAGATTTATGATCCAACTCAAAGTATTATTTTTCAAAATTGTTGATTAGAGCCATAAAGACTAAGAAAACACCCAGGCTTTTTAGAAGATCAGACTTTACTTAAGCCTCAGGCTAAAGACATAATATCAGTTCAAAGAAAGAGGCTTTGTTAGAGCCGTGGCTGAATGACCACAGGCCACAAATGGCCTGTGTAAGAACTACCAGCCAAAGAAAAAGCTATGTTGACTTCCCCAATTACTTCCAGTTACTGACTCAGACAACCACAGCATGACCTTACAGTGGCCCTGGGAACCATAGCAGGTCCCAGCCCAGGGACCTAGGATGACCACCAGGAGACAGCACTCGGGATACAGGTGAGGCCCGCCCCGTTGTGGTCCAGCTGGCCCTCAGAAGCCTCCCTGAACCGACAACCTGGAAAATGACACGACTTAGCAGCTCTTTGTGGCTGGATGTAGTCAGTCCTGAAGGTGGCAGGGCCTGCTTGCAGCAGAGGACAGAGCCCTCCACATGGTTCAGTGACAGTCTGGACAGCTGGGGAGGCAGGTCCAGAGATAGAGCGATATGGGATCCTGGGTCAGAGGCAGTGGGAGGTCACTGTGAGGATGTAGCAAGGCAGAGAGGCACCCAAAGGTTGTGACCTTAGCAGCAAATGCCTTAGCAGCCCAGCCTGTGAAAGCCCTCCTCTGTAAGCTCATCTGGAAGCTACGGCCTAGGAGACATGTTCTTATCACTCTAAGGACGTCCATCTCTTGGGCCCTGGGAGAAAGCCACTGGGGTGTTCCATCTCTCACAGAAACCCTGCCACAACCTCAGTGCCCTGCTGGCTCCACTAGCTACCCCTCGTACATCTGGTCTACCCTCTCATTAGTTGGACCTGGCTCTTCTTATCATAACACGAGTTAATACGAACTGGCTAAAACTAATATAAACTGTGTCATACTACTTCTCTCTCTTCTTTGTACTTTCAAAGATGAGGGTGCTGCCAGGACTCACAGAAGAGCAGGGTCCAAGCTCTGGCAAAGGAGGTTTTTCAGTTGCCCACACTCCATGGGTCCAACCTCTCCAGAAAGAAGAAGAGATGGCCAAGGTCACACAGCTCACAAGTGATGGTACAGGGACTTGAGTCTGGGCAGCCTGACTCTAGAGTCACAGCATATCCCAAGGAAATAAATGGACCAGCGGTTTCTGAATCCTCCTCGGCTGCCTGAGCAGTCCAGCACAGGACAGGTGCCTCTGCAAAACAGACAGCAAGGCTCTCTGCAACTGCAGCTTACAGGAACCCCTGAAAATCATCACCCACTGAGACCAACAAGCCTAAACCTTGGAGGCCAAGCTGAGCTGGCCCTGCAGAGGGAGCACCGTCTATGTCATCTCCTTCATAAGGAGAAAAGCATCATGTGAGGTGGTCTGTGACACTCTAGGTCCATCCAGAACTTTGAGTTTTTAAATATCCAAGTTCTTTTCCTCTGACTCTCTCATAAGAGATTCATTCCAGCATCATTTCTAACTCAAATAATTTTGGATGTCAATTGTGTGTCTTTAATGAGCCCAGAAATTTTCATAATTACCCTTTTTCTTCAAAGCCATAATTATAGGTTTGAGTATATGCTACAGACAAGAAATTTAAATAGCACTTTTTACACACTCGGGCATTCTGCTTCTTTCTCCTTTCAGTAAATAAATAAAGAAAGAAGGCTTCCAATTATCCTTCTATTACCTTTCTTTCCTCCTTGAGGTAAGTGCCAAGTGATGAGGCTCTAATTGTGTGGTACCTTGTCACCAGGTCATGTGTCCCACCCAGCCCCATCTCCCCGCTCCTTCAGGGCATCCTTGCTTCCCCCACACTGGTTCAGAGGAGAGGTCACCATGAACTGGGACCGGCTTCCCATCTCTAAGCACAATGACTGGCAGGAGGTGGGAAGTTTTGGCTGGAGCTGCTCTCCAGCATGAAGGCCAAGGTTAACCTGCGCATATCCAGAGACCTCCCACAGGTGCACAGGGAGCTGCAGCCCCAGCACGTATTGGAGAGGAGCAGAGACCCCCACATCAGCCTCCTCCTGTTCCTACTCCCAGTGGTACTCCCGGGCCTGCCCTTGATCCACAGCATGTATCTGAATTGGCATGCAACTGAAGGGGCCCAGCGGGGACAGGACGGGAGCCACGGAGACTGCAACACTTGACAGATTGATTCGTTCATTCATTCACTCACTCATTCGTACTTCACTGAGCATCACTGTCCTCCTAGACTTCATGGCCAAGCAAATCTCTTTCCCCATTCACACCTACTGTATACCTGGCACAGAATTGGGCACAAGGGATCTGAGCAAAGTACGACTCAGATCCTTCTCACTCAGAGATCCTCTACTTCTGGCCCTACCACCAAGTTTGGCATGACTCCTGGCCCCACCCCATCCTCAGTTGAAAGCAGGGAGGAGGATCCATCCCCTTTGAGGCAAGTCGATCTGGTCCCTACCTATGGCCTTGCTGCTCTGTGTTCCCTGAACACGCCCTGGCCTTCCTGGTTGTTTCCTCATTGACCTCGTGCCAGGCACCTTCCAAGCATGGCTTGCAGTCTACTCTTCAAAACTGCCCTTGGGTATAGATGTTACTGCCTTTTCTGGTGAAGAAACTGAGGCTCAAGAGAGATCATGGTCACAGCACGTCACAGGGCTCTGATTCACGTATCTCTCCCCTAGGTTATTTGCTTTGTCACAGCAGATTAAAAAGCGAAAACCTGTGTGTTCTTGGGCTAGGATAGGCTGTCTGGGATAGGAAGGGGCAGAGATCCTGCTCGTGGTGAGACTTCAGTATTTTCTCTCTTTCCAAATGAGGAAGGCCAATATCCCTCACATCCCACTGGGGCTGGGAATCTTTTCACTTCTGAACCCAAAAGCCTGTGTCCTGGGAAGGTGGTGGCAGGAACAAAAACACGTGGCCAGCATCGGAGGAGACTCCCAGGAGTGTCTGTCCTGCAGCCGGGGTCCAAGAGGAAACACAGCTGCCTCCAGCACAGGCAGTGGGAGGAAGGTGCCGGCACAGCTGCCCCGAGGTGGGAGGCCGGCCTGAGAGAGGCTCCCGTGGGTGGAAAGCAGCCCTTTGTCCGTGTCCAGCAAGGGCTGAAGGGAAAGGGGTCACCCGGGCATATGCATACATAGCTTTGGCATACCAGCCCCAGGAGGTTCAGACTGCTTACATCCTAGCTCACCACTCTGCAAAGCCAGCTGGAAAAACCAAGAAAAAACCAATCCTCTGGTCCTAGGAGACCTAGCAAAGTCAAGTTCATTGTCAAACACATACTGAGAATATATTCTGGGCTGGGTGCTATGTCTTACTCTCACAGATCTTACACTCTCATAGGGGGAGACTGACAATAAGCAAGAAAAAAAAGTAAATAGGACAACTTCCAAGAGTGATGAGTTCTGTGTGGTGAGTGACTCGGAAACGGGGGGGAGGGGGTGGCTGGCTGCTTTGGACGGGGTGCCAGGAAAGGCCCCTTTGTGGAGGGGACCCCTAAATCGATCCACAGGTAATAAGAAGCAGCCAGTTCTGCAAGTATCGGGAAAAGGCGGTCCAGGCAGAGGCCCCAACAGGCTCGTGCTTTGGAGGAGCAGGAAGTCGTGAGTGGAGAAGATGAAGGACGTGAGGAGAGAGGGAGCTGGTGGGGTCTGAAAGGGCAGCTCACTCTGGCTGCCAGGAGGACACAGAGTTTCTGGAGAGAAGAGTCAAAGCAGGGCGATGGGAGCTGATAGAGTTCCGATGTTAATATCATTTGCAGCCATGTCCCGGAGCCATTTCACATCCCTAAATACCTAAGCAGTGTCTTGCTAAGAGGAGAGCTGACTTCATCTTCATATACCTCAAGGTGAAGACTGCTCAGATTGTTTGACCCTCTGCAGCCCTCCCCTCCGTGGAGCCTATGGCCAGGACTGGGCCTCTGGAAGCCTGCGTGGGTGGGACACATCCGTGCAGCCGGTGGCTCGATAAAAATAGTAAATGTAGCACATCAGACCACCCAGGGGACCGGCGCATTTCATCCAGAAGCCAAGAGCCTCCTTCGCAGTCTCTCTGTGTCTCCGTGCTGGCCCGCCATGGTCCTGCCCACTGTCGTGGCTGTCTGGCTTCCTGTGTCCGGGAACAGACACCTGGTAGGGCTGCAAAGGTGAGCAGTGGCCAGGAGCTCACCACCCACACCTTCCTCACGGCCTTTCAAGTGTGCCCCTTAGAGCATTTGGTGAGTCAACACTCCTTCTCCAGAATGTTCCATCCCACCAGCCCCAGAAGCCTGCAGGTGAGAAGGTCCCACAGGCTTCTCTGGAGCTGGGGAGGCCAGTCTCCCCACATGCACTCCACAGGCTGGGAGTCAGAGCAGGGCTCAGGGAGTGGGGAAGAGGACCCTGGGATCCTCATTCAGACTGTGGACGGAGCTGTAGCATGCCAGCCCTGCCTCCTTACCTCTCATCTCAGACCTGGCCTGCCTCACCAGGCAGGCACTCAGGCGGCAGGCCATGTGGCCGGGATGGTGGCCATGTCTCACTTGAGCCTCCGCTCCATTCACCTGGCAGTGGCTGCTTTGAGGAAAAGGGCTTCGCATCTTTTCTTGGTTCAGGAGGATGGAAGGAAAGAATAGATTAGGGATGTCTGCCCTGAGCATGGGAAAAGACTGGAGGTGCGCGTGCCTTGATTTGCCAATCCTGTCACAGGCTGGCAGGTGTGGAGACATCAGAAAGGGAGCCAGCATACGACTGCATCTTCCTCTGTGTACCTGAGCATCTGGAAGGCAGGTGAGTCGCTCTATAGAACCAGTTCCCCAATTCCATCCCACTCAGGGCCCTGTGGGTCTCCCAGGACAGGACTGCCCAGCACTACCCAGGCCTGATCCATTCCTTTCCTAGACTCAAAATTCCCTATTTGCAGATTAAAGCAGGTTTCAAACCCAGAACTTTCTGGGCCGGCATCCCCCACAGCACCCTAAGCTTCCAAGCTAAATGGCAGGCGTTTTAAACAGATAAAACTTAAGGAAAGTGGAACGCGAAACACGTCTCAACATTTCAAATTATTAAAATTCTATCCACAAATCAAATGAGTAAAAAGTATGTTGAAAACACATCCTGAAGACAAACACTTCTCGACTTGGAGATGATTTATTTGGTTTGAGTTTTTGATTCGCTCTTAGCTGGTATTAAAGTCCATTTAGAAAAGGGGGGAAAAAAAGAAAAAGAAAAAGAAAATCCAAACGTATTTAGAGGAACTTTCCTCTTGGGGCCTTATGTTCCAATCCAAATCTTCAATCCTCAGCTCCCATGGAAGGCCGGCTGAACAAACCCAGCTCTGCTTGAAAACAAATACGCATCTTGTAGTTGAGTGGCAGGCTTAACGAGCAGCCACATTGCATTTTAATTGCTAGATTATTAGCAAAGACAGCATCTCCATGGATGACTGCATCGCATGTAAATTTGGAGTGAGACACTCAGCCGTGTAAGTTTTTCCAAAGACATGAACACACGCAGACAAGGCCGGCTCTTCTCAGCTCTCAGGGCTGGGGGGTGACAGTCGTTCTTTCCCCATGGCGTCTCCTCTGGGGCACTTTCTCATGGCAAGTAATCCTCCGAAAAGGGCAAAGTGGGATACAATTCTTTAACACCAAAAAGCCTTCACAAATCCACCCAAGGTCATCTATTTCTTCACCTGCACGACTGATTGCTCAAAACAGGTTTAATCGGGAAACAAGATAAAGCCATCTTGTTTGGGGCAGGGGCAAGGGCAGCACGCCTGGCTCCCCAGAGAGCTCTGGCCCTTCTGGCTGGCTGCTCTGAAAAGGGGCCCACTTTCAGACAAAGGACTAATATGAGCTGATGCCCACCTCTTTTCCGAAGATAGGTTAGCTTGGAGAGCACGATGTGAGTAGCCCTTGGTGAGAACCCGGGATTTCTCCGAGCCCTCTGGGCTGCTGCAGGTAAAGTGGAAGCGCCCCTAAAGCAGCCACACGGAGCAAGGAGTGGATGATAAATGGGTGCGATGAGGGGCAGTGACCTTGTCCGGGCCCTGCATGCCGCTGGGCACTCAGCCGCCTACTTTCAGTGAAGCCTCACGCCGCCCCAGGTGGCGGGACGCAGAGCTTCTCACTTTACAGCTCCGGATGTGGGAGCATGACGTCTATATCTAACATCCCTGGTCTTAAACATTCCGCAAAACTACTAGGCAGGAAGAAAGGACTCCTGGAAAACTACCAGGGTCCCTTACAGGGTGACCAAACTGGTCACCAAGTTCACCTGGGATTTTTCTAGTTTTAGTGCTGAACCAAGTCCTGCATCCCAGGACACCCCTCAGTGTCCAGGCGGGTTGCTCAGCCTATTTCTAAATGCCCAAGGAGCACGTGCCAGATGTCTCCAACAGTGCCCTCCACCTCCGGGGAAGCGACTGGAAAGACATGGAGCTTCCCCGGACTCCCCGGCTTACTCCCACCCCCTCGTGGCCCACAGCGGGACAGAGCACCCAGAGTGCGGTTTCCTGGGACAGGCAAAGCGCCATCTGCCATCCGCACCCTTGACGGCCCCGCGCCTGGGTGAGGAGCCTTCCCCTCACACAGGGTGCCGAATAACAGGAATATCTGTGAGCAAAATTTATGATTCGTGTTTCCACTGGAGTTAACCTTTTAACCCTGGGAGTGCTTAATTGCCTTTTACAGGTTTTGCTTTAATAACCAGCTTGACTCTCGCCAATTTTGGCTGAATTGAGCAGTATCACATGTGGGACTGGAAACGGAAAGCCCATTACTTGATACTTGATAGAGCTTGTGCCAAATCATTAATTCATTAAATTCACTCATTGTGGCATCTTTTCCTAGTCACAGTCAGAAATTTCCTTCACCTGTAAAACTTCCCAAACCATGGGGTATCCTCAAAGACGAATTTTTATAAAAATGCCTTTCCCTGACACATATTTATGGGGAACTCCTGGCCATAAATTACAGGACGCCTTTGGAATTCTTGGTCTCCTGGTCCTTCCCAGAGGAGCTCTGAGTTTCCACTGGGGCCTCCGGGGCCCCACACTCCACCTTCCAAAGTAAGCACGGAGTAAGGTGCAGACATCTGGTTCCTGTTTCTGGATTCAAAATTGATCTGCTGGGTGATTCTTGGCAAGTCACTTGACCTCTCTGAGCTTAAGTTTCCCTAATCCTGGCTCACTAGACACCTCTCATGGGGAGGGGGCGGGTGGCCAATTAATGAGCAGGTGTTTTAGAGAAGGGGGACTCGGCCTATGGCAAAGCAGAAGCAAATCCCAAGGAAAAGAGTAGACAGGTGGGGGTGGGGGATAGAGGGAACTGAAAATCATAACAGAGCAGTGGCTAAATTGTGCAAAACATAAGAGGCTTGAAGCAGGGAAGAAGTTATTTCTAGAGTCACTCAATCTGTTCGAAGACAATCGAACTTCCATGCATAATTTCAGACCAAGTGCCACTGCTCTTTAAGACTCTGCGGAGCCCATGTCCGCCATACAGTCTTCCCCAATTCACTTCGGCTCATGCCTGCTGTGTCCTTTCCTGAATGCGCCACAGCTCCGTGGGACTCTGTCCCTTTCTGATGTCCTGAGGCATTCATATACTAGTGTTCCCACGTGCCCCACGCTTTACAAACCTTATCACATTCCATCCTCTCTCACATCAACTTTAAGGGTTTGGTGTTATTGTCCAGATTTCGCAGATAAGAAAACTGAAGCACAAAAGGAGGTTTGGCAACATTTGGGTGAGCAGGTTATCTGGTCCCGGGTCTTTCCTGGTCCCTTAGCACCGGATGTCCCTTGTCCTGGGAAAGTCCTCAGTCCCAGGCAAACTAGGTCACCTTAGTTTGAACGCAAACACCTGGCTGGCCCCCAAAGGGCTCTTTCTCCAATGCTCCCTGTTCCTATTCCCTCCCCCATCCTCAGCCCCAAGCCCCCAAGCAGATGCAAACACCCTAAGGACAATGGCCAGATCTTCAACCTTCGTTGTTTAAGAGGGCCCCAAATCGAGTGGGACTGGATTGATATTTGCCAATCTGACTCCTGTGGAGGCGGACCCCCAGTGAGGGCTCAGCCAGGCTCAGACAGCGGGTGGCAAGTGATGATAACATTCACTCACAGTCCCCCTTACTGCTCCCTTCGCTGCACAGGTGACCGAGACAGTCGCTTCTCCGTGGACTCACGCCCGTCGGCAGGGGCAGAGTACTTTCACCACAAGTCCCGTTGCATGGGGTGAGTGTCAGCTCTGCAGGCAGAGTGCTGGCACTTCAGCCTCTGCTTCTGGCATGTGCACAATAAACCTGAATGTTAGATCCATATTTCCTGGACAACAATCTCCACGTTCCCTCACGGAATCGGTTCTTGAGCAATTTCTTTCCATTATTTCTTTTTAAGCTGCAACACATTGTTTCAGGATGGCCATCTTCACAGACATCCCTGAAGCCCGAAGCAAATACAAGGGGCACCTGGGTGGCTCAGTCAGCTGAGCATCCGACTTCGGCTCAGTCATGATCTCACGGTTCGTGAGTTCGAGCCCCACATCAGGCTCCATGCTGACCATGAGGAGTCTGCCTGGGATTCTCTGGCTCTCCCCCACTCATGCTCTCTCTCTCTCCCTCTCTCTCTCTCTCAAAATAAATTAAATAATTTTTTTTTTTTTTTTTTTTTTTTTTTTAGAAATGCAAGAGCACTGTGGCTCCTCAGACCTAGCAATCAGGCCCCCAGTAAGGTCAACCTCTCAACTGCCCAGGTCCATGAAAGCTGTACAAAAAGGCCTCAGAGAAGTGACTGGCCATCAAGAAGCCCATGTACCACAGGAGACACACTCAGGACAATGGCAGACACCAGAAAGGAAAGGAAACAAACAGGGGGGGAGGAAGTTTTAGTAATGGACACACCAGCTACAGGCCACTTCCCACACAGCCAAACGGCCCTTCAGATTAGAGCAGCCCCAGAAAACATTCTTGAACACAAGAACTCAGGAAAACAAGGTCTATTTATAATGATAAGCCTGAATCTTTGTGAAATGGTGACTTGTGTCTGAGGTGGTCTGTTTCCTTCGCGGGGAAGGGACTACAGCTCTATAAAAACAGTGACATAAAAAAAATAAGACTTGTCCTAAGTGAACTTGAAGGAAATTCAAGACTTGTCCTAAGTGAACTTGAAGGAAATTTACTTGAAGTAAAAGAAGGATTTCAAAAATGCTTCGAACTAACAGTAGTGTTGGAAAAATAAAACAAGTATTTAAATACCCAGCCTCCGTTATATAGAAATCTCACTAGGGGCCCCTGGGTGGCTCAGCTGGTTCAGCATCCAACTTCCAATCAAGTCATGATATCATGGTTCGTGAGTTCAAGCCCAGGGTCAGGCTCTGTGCTGACAGCTCAGAGCCTGGAGGCTGCTTCAGATGCTGTGTCTCCCTCTCTCTGCCCCTCCCCTGCTCGTGCTCTGTCTCTCTCTCAAAAATAAATAAAACATTTTTAAAAAGAAGAAGAAATCTCACTCATCTGGAACACCATGTTCCTCAACTTGGCAGTAAATGAAGCATTTTCCATGTATAAATATTACACTCCTAAGTGCCACTGTAAACCCTTTGAGGATTAATCCTTTCATAGATTATGAGTGGCTTTTTTAGAAACGCATACCTAATGATTTTCAAATAATGTAGGTGGTAAAGTGGTTCACCTTCTCATTCAATCTGTAGGTAAACTTTTTGGAAAGTAAGTGAGATTCTTTAATGTCAGCTTTCTTCCTAGTCCCCTGAGGGCTTGCTCCTGAGCGTAAGGACACTGAGACTCAGCCTCACAGGCTTTGGGTACAGAGATCCTGAATGAGCCAAGACAATCAGTCATGCCTTCTTAGTGCATTTTAAAAAAGTTATCATGGCCTGGGTTCTGCCGAGAAGAAATTGTTCTTATCAGGTTTCTAATGCTTCTAGGAAAGCATTTTCTCTTTCTTTCCAAGTCAGAGCCTGCAGAAATAAATGAAGCCTCCCATCCCAAGTGCCAGGGGTGACCCCCACCCCAGGCAATTCATCTATCCATCCACCTACCTACACACACACACACCCATCCACCCCATCCATTCTTTTTTTTTTCTAAATTTATTTCTTCATTTAAAAAAAATATACATCCAAGTTAGTTAGCATATAGTGCAATAATGATTTCAGGAGTAGAATCCAGTGATTCATCACCCATCCATTCTTAATTAAGATTTATTTTTACATTTATTTATTTTGAGATAGGAGAGAGAGAGAGAGAGAAAGCAGAGGAGGGACAGAGAGAGATGGAGACAGAAAATCCCAAGTGCAGAGTCTGGTATGAGGCTCCATCTCAAAAACCATATGATCATGACCCGAGTCGAAATCAAGAGTCAGATGCTTTCTGACTCTTGATTTCGGCTCGGGTCATGATCTCACGGTTCATGAGATCCAGCTCCCTGCTGTCAGTGTGGAGCCTGCTTGGGATTCTCTCTTACTCCCCCTCACTCCCTCTCTCTCTGCCCCTCCTCTGCTGCACACACACACTCTCTCTCACAATAAATAAATAACCTTCAACAACAACAACAACAACAACAACAACAACAGGTGGATGCTTAACCAACTGAGTCACCCAGGTGCCCCCATTCTTCCCTATCCACCCATCCACCACCCACCCATCCTTCCATTCAACTGTCCATCTAACCACCCAACTGTCCTCCAGAAAACTTGGTGTGCCTGCTGGATATATGTGAGTCTAGGAGAGAGATCTAGTGGGCCTGCCTTTATGGGACTCTCAGTCTAATGAGGGAGACTGGTGGTCAGGAAAGGAGAAGCTTAAAAAGTTCTGTAACACAGCATGCCAGGGTTGACCCTGGAAGGGGCATCTAAATCACACAGGGGAGCCAGAGAAGGCTGTTTCTCTGAGGAGAAGACTACCCTGAGACTTACAGGTGAGTGGCCATTAGCCTGAGCATGTGTCTCCAAACAACAAAAGGAGGCTCAGGGTGGCTAGAGTGTAAGTAGCAAGAGGAACAGTGCCAGACAGGGGGGAGGTTAGAGGGATAAACAGGGGCATATCATTTAATCCTCTCAGCAACCCACAGAGATCTCTATTATTTTCTCCATTGTACACGTGAGGAATTGAACGTCCGAGAGGCTAATAATACTACGACATAGCTGTTAAGTGACAAAGAGAAGATTCAAACTCAGGTCTGTCCAACTCTAGTGCCTGTGAAAATAAAGAGCACACCCCACAAGAAGATCTACCCAAGTCAGGGTGTTCCAGCTCCAGACACAGTCACCTGAGAGACAGAAAGATGGGAAATAGGTAGATCACACTAAAACCAAGCCCAGGTGGAAATGATCCAGGGAAACTGCAGGCCTTAATGCCTAATCCTTAAAACTTCCCTAAATATACTATATCATATTACAAAGTTCTGATTTTCACACTATATAGAGTTTCCACCAATCAATAAGAAAATAGCCAACTAAAAGAAAATCAAAGACTGTAATTAAAATATTTGCAGAAAAGGTGATGAAAATTGCATTAAACTTAACAAAAAGACACACTCATTCATAAAAAGAGAAATGCAAACTGACCCTACCATGACATACTATTTTTAACCTTTCAGACTGGGGGAAAAAAAAGGAGTTTAATAGCATAATGCTGGCAACAGTAGGGGAAATAGCCAAGCTTATACATTGCTGGTGGCAAGGTAAACTGATATAGCCTCAATGGGTGGCATTAGATAGTATCTTCCAAATTATAGGCACACATAATCTTGGACCTTGCAATTTGACTATAAGATATACTTGCACATAGAGGCGCCTGGGTGGCTTAGTTGGTTAAGCGTCCAACTTCGGCTCAGGTCATGATCCTGTGGTCCGTGAGTTCGAGCCCCGCGTCAGGCTCTGTGCTGACAGCTCAGAGCCTGGAGCCTGCTTCAGGTTCTGTGTCTTCCTCCCTCTCTGCCCCTCCCACGCTCATCCTCTGTCTCTCTCACTCTCAAAAATGAATAAATGTTAAAAAATATTAAAGGGGCGCCTGGGTGGCGCAGTCGGTTAAGCGTCCGACTTCGGCCAGGTCACGATCTCGCGGTCCGTGAGTTTGAGCCCTGCGTCGGGCTCTGGGCTGATGGCTCGGAGCCTGGAGCCTGTTTCCGATTCTGTGTCTCCCTCTCTCTCTGCCCCTCCCCCGTTCATGCTCTGTCTCTCTCTGTCCCAAAAATAAATAAACGTTGGAAAAATATATATATTAAAAAAAAAAAGGTATACTTGCACATGTGTAAAAAGACAAATCTACTCTACAGAATTGGATGTACTTATGAAAGACTGCTAATAAACTAAATGTCTATCAATGGAGAACTTATATTATGCTATACCTACCCGATGGAACACTCTAAAGCCATTAAAAATGGAACAAGGAAGCTTTTTATGTACTCATGTGAAAATCTTCAAGATCTACTGTACAGTGGGGAAAAACCAAACATACATAATATGCTGCTAAAGTGGGTGCTAAACTGGGCCCACCTAGATTCACCAGCTGCTGGGAGTGTTGGAGGGACCCCAAGTTTCTCTCCAGGGGGTTGCCCAGGCCTGAAGAGAGCACCTCACCAAAGATTATGCCCATATGCAAAGAGTGATCGAAGACTGGCCCCCCATAGCCCAAACTGGGACAACTCAGAGGGACATTCTGGCTCCAGAGCTCCCCGGGGTCGGGGATGGGGGAGGGGGGTGGGGAGGTCTGAAACCTCTGCCGTGAAAGCGTTACAGTTAGAATTCCTCCGTCTGGACAATCCTGCTTCCTTCTCTTCCTCACAGGTGTTGACTCTGGCCCTGCCAATCTCCATCTCAGAGTCTGTTTCCATAGAACCAACCACTGCTGCTACCATTTGTAAGGGAAAAAGGCATGAAGGTAGGGGCAGAAAGATTATCCATTTACATACCTGCTTGATTGTACAAAAAAAAAACTTCTAGAAGCAAGAACGTGCAATATGGATTAACTCTGGGGAGGAGGCCTTGGTGGTTGGGGGCCAGGGGAAAAAGAGAGACCCTTTCTAGTTTTGTTTCATTTTTTTTTTAATTTTAAAAGGGTTTCCCCTTTTAGTGTTTTTGAAATTTATATCGTTGGCATATGTCGCCTACTGACAAAACGGAAAAAGTAACAATGCCTTTAAAAAGCGAAGGCAGAGGAGGCTTAAGAAAACCTAAGTGGACTCTTCCAGTCCTTAGATAATTGCCAGCAGCTTGAAGTCTCTGCCAGCCAGACACCCTGGGTCACAGCACCGAAATCAGAGAGTTTGGGTTACCCTCTGGCCTCCTGCAGGGAGGACATTATTCCTTTTCTGTTTCAAAACCCACAGAGACAGCCTGGATCCAAGCTGGGCTGGAAAGGAGAAATGGCTCTTGTCAGGCATCCCTACCTGTGCAATTGACAGGGTTGCTTCCAAAGTGCAGGTGTCACCCAGGGAACTCGGGTCTTTGGCACTAACCGAATTATCCTTCAGAGAACAGGAAAGTTACAAGGTAGTGTGTATCCTCCGGTTAGGAGCACTTTGACGATGATGGAGCTGACCTTCCCACCAGGCTCATTTCTGGGAAGAAATCTGGATGCCTGGCCTCACCCTGCCTTGGTGCTGCTGACCACCCAGCTCTTCAACACATATTTGGTGGTGTGCTTTTCCAGATGCTTCCTCCAAACAGAACTTCTGCCTCCACAGTGAGCCAAGCCCTTGCCTTTAGAAATTTCTTCCTCATGCCCTTTATGAATATAGAACTGAAGCATTCTAAGTGAGATCAGAGGTGAATTTCTCAAGAACTGCTAAGTCAGCAAGAATGCCAGTTGGCAGAGGGAGAGACTGGGAGTGGAGGCACTTCTCAGCTCTTGCAGATCCTGGGGGACCAGTAAATATCTGATGCCAACAATTCTGGTCCTAGCCACACCATAAAATGCCTTTATGAGGCCTGACTCTTCTCCACGTACTAGATCTCTCCTCATTCCCAGACCTTTCTGCGCCCCTGCCCTCCCCCCCCCCGCCCCCCCGCCATTCCTTGGCCAACACTGATTACACCCACAGTATTTTCTCCACTTTCATTCTGTTGGCAGCAACGTGCATTGTCTGGAGTCACCGTCTGGGCGGTGGAGGGTTGCGATCAGTGGCGTAAGTAGAGGTAGGAACACTGGAAAGTCATTCTGGCCGACCCCTCAGAGAACTCCCCAGAGTGATTTCGGGGCTTAGAAACAGCCGCAGTCCTCCAGTGACGTGAATCCCATTCTCCTGCTCCCATTTAGCCACAGAATGACTTCCAAGAAGCAGAATTGGTCAATGATGATTAATTATAATCATAACAATCCAGATACACGGTACCTCCTGGATGAAATCCTGGTGGTATGAGAGTTTTAGGTCTATAAAAGACGGCCCCACTGTATTGTTTTGGCCCCCTAGATGGGATTATTTCCTGTTGTTCATTTTTCAAAAAAGTCATTTACCTGGCCATTTGAGGCACTTGGGTTATGTTTGCAAATGGGTCTCACCTCTTGCCTTTCAGGGACTAAGAGCTGGAAGCCCACCTCAGCAGCCTTACCTCCTCCTGGTTTTGTTATCCCAAAGGAATATGATTGGTATGGACATCCCACGAGGATGCCCTGCCTAGAGCCAAAGCATTGTATGAATTAGCTGATTCTCTTCAGTCCTTCAAGTAAAGGCAAGTCTGTATATGTGCATGTCTATACACACCTATGTGTACACATAAAGCATGCAATTTGTACACCTTAAATATGAGAGATGTACTGAATATCAATCCTACCTCAGTAAAGCTGTAAATGATAATTTTTGCAAGAACTCCGGGAGGCAAAAAAAAAAAAAGGATGACGTTCGGTGTCCACTGCCAGAACACCTGGCCAGGCTGTGACCGCCCAACTGCCCTGCCCCGTGCACCTCCACTCCGACCTGGTCTCACGGTTAGCAGCTGAGCCTCAGCCTTGACACCTGAGAACCTGACACCTGAGACGACACCACAGGTTCGAGCAGCAGCGGTCATAGTCCCACACTCTGGTGGGGAGACTCTCTTCCTGCCATTTAACCTGCTTGGTGATGAACTAATGGTAAGAAATAAATACAAGGAGAGGTTCGGGGCGGGGGGGTGGGGGGGTGGTGCGGTCTCAGGCGCTGATGACAGCTGCATGAAACCTGCTGTGACTGTGAGTAGTTCAACATGGTCCGCTCCTCGCTCGCTCATTTCAGGCCCAAAGCCCACATTACCTCCTTTTATAAGCTTTAATATCCCTCGGAAACGCTCTCCCTTTACATTCTCCATCTCTTCCCTGGAACTTCGCCAGAGGGCTCTGTGACTGGGTTGCATGCAAGTTTCCAAGCTCACAACTTCCTTTCGGTCATAAATCACCTCTTACGCACTCACTTTTTCCTTCTCATTGTTCTTCGGTATTAATAGCCCCAAATCCCGGGAGCATTTGAGAACTGTTCCAATTTTGGTTAGAAAATCAATTTGGAAACTAGTAGTTGGCTTTGCTCAGACTTCCAATCCTTCTGAGAAGGTCAGTTCCTACAAATTGGCCAAAACAGGGGTGGGGGGCCTGGCCTGATAAACTTGCCTGTTTTGAAATTCTCACCATTTTCTCATGAAATGCTAGATACCTTGGTGTCGATGTTTTTCTTTTAACTCTGCCTCTAAAATTAAAATGTTAATTCTAAAGGGAGAGATTAAAAAAAAAAAAAAAAAACCTAATGCCTTCTGTTGTGTGATCTGATAGATAATTTTAAAAATTCGCTCATTTCAGGATAGGTCAAAGCAGAGGAATGAATATGAAATCGGCTTCTGTTTGTTAAAAGATTGACATTATTTTCAAATTCTTGGAAACATCTTTCCCCTAGATATGTTCTGCAACCTCCCCAGGCAGCTGACCTTGTGCAGGGAAAGTGAGAAGGTGTCAGATCTCATCAAATGCTGACAGGCCAGGGCTTCCCCCAAGATGGGAGCAGAGATGGTCTGCCAGCTAATGGGTCTGCCCCCATATCAGACAGCAGAAATATGCATCGAGGGATACAGGAAACAGACCACTGGTTGGGTTTCCTTGGGAAGACAAAAGAGGAGCCCTTCACACATAGCACATTGGCTTGAGTGGTCTGCATGCCATATCAGAGCGGGAAGTAAACAAGGCTCAAGCCTACAGGCTGACACCTAGCCCAGTGAGACTCGGCAAGGGCACCACATGAGCAAGCAGGCCTCCTGGAGAAGAAAGGCAGAGGCACGGTGTCCACCAGCTCCCCCAGGACCACCAGCCTCCCAACTCTAGAGCTCAGCTTGCCCAGCATCCTCTGGCCTGACCCAAGGTCTGCTAGACACACCCTCGGGTTGCAAACTTGAGCCCGAGCTTGAAAGGCATTACCTTCTCTAGCTCCTTCAGCCCTTATCCTGTCCTCTGATATCAGAGTCAGGTTTTTCATCTTTCCCTACACAGCTGATTAGAGCCCAGCACATGGCCACCCACTGCATGTGCCCCCTGACTGATCCCCAGGCCAGTTCGTGTGCCATGACCACCAGCCCCCACCTCTCAGCCAAGAGTGGGGCTCAGGTACGACAGGGATGAATGATTTATTTACGAGTGGCTCCCTAAAGCTCCCTCTCTGAGACGTCATCAACATTTCAAGAGGTTGATAAAGTCTCCTGCGTCTGAGGAGGGAGGCTATTAATCTATTCATTAGTGTGAGACAACGTCTCTTTTGAACCTGATATGTCTAATTGTGGAAGAGAACAAAGCCTGACAATTACAGCCAGAGACAGGCAAAGAGCATCTGCTCCCATGACGTCAGGACTTCCTCCAGGCGGCTCACAAAGCGCTGGAGTGCTCCCGCCTGCCCCCACCGAGTGGGATCCCTGTCGGGGCAAAGTGATGATAACAGGTAGCTAACATTGACAGAGGCCTTGTGTGCGTGCACTAGCTGACTTCATTCCCACGACAGCACTGAGAAGGGAGTAGTTCTGTCTCCATTCTACAAACGAGGGAACTGAGGCTCAACAGGACGAAGTAATCTGCCTGGAGCAATACAGCCCGTAAACGGCAGAGCAGGGCTGTCCCTGCCCCTGGCTCCCAAGCCCAGGCTCCTTCCCACCACTCTGTGTCTGTCCCTGGACAAGACTGCGGTTCGGCACCTGACGCCCAGCTCTGGGAGGCCTCCTGGCAAGCAGCTCTAACCATGAGCAGGGAAGAGCCCCAACAATGGGTTCCCCAGAGGGCATTCCAGGTCTGTGCTGGGTGAGATGGGGTGCTGCAGGCTAGCCAGTCAGCAAGAACCCAGAGAGGCTGGCCTGGCTCACAGCACCAAAGCTGACAATCAGATTCAGGTCCACGGCCCCAAAATCCAGCATAGCTTGTAACACGTGCCTCCAAAGGCTTCTACACCAGTTTACTAACAAATTCTCAGATCACTAATCTCTGAATGGCTGGGACATCATTTTGGTCATAAAGAGAAGGTTTGTAAAGTACTCATGCTCATTTATGGGTAAGAAGTTTCTCTCTGCCGGGCTTGAATTTGCCCCTGTGGAGCCCAGAGACCTCTAATTCTAGAGAGGAGTTAGTGGTGTGGGGGTGGTTCTCCAAGCTCAAGGACCACACGCTGCCTCCCCGGTGGAGGTGGGGGCGAGGACTTGCCTTCCATCTCTCATCCCTGGGCCTCCAGCAGCCACAGCAGAGACGGGCCTAGCGCAGGCCTCTGAACGAGATGCATGCGGTTGTTCATCGAGAATGCCAAGCCTATTCCACTAGAGAGTTAATGCTCCTGGAAGCAGCCCTCAACCAATGACAGGTGGTGGCATGGTGACCAGTATCTCCAGCTTCTTCACCACCCAGCATAACTCTGAGGCGTGGTGTGCACCATCTCCCTGCCCGCCCCAGGGGGACCGACATTCAGTTACCCACAGGAGGAACTCCTGGATTATGTATGCTGACGTGGTGTCCTTCCCTTCCCTTCTCTGGCTCACATCACTACTCCTCCTACCAGCACCACTCCCAGGAAACTACTCGCGCTCCAATCCTAGTCTCGGGTCTGCTTCTGGGAGAACCCAGTCCAGCCCCAATCCAGAGGGTCCTCTTCCCCTCCAATCCCAGAGAATCTCCTTCATGCCTCTCTTCTTAGGATGCACAACAGACACTGGGCACCCAGGCTGTGGAGACAGGCCTGGGTGTAGACCTCAGGAAGGTTCCTTATACTGTGCGATCCTAGGCACATGAGCTTACCTCCCACAGCCTCAGTCTTCTCAAAGGTAAAGTGCACTGACAAGAGCGTGGGTGTGATATGTAGGCGTGAAATGAATATGCACTATGCCTTGCATGTACCGAGTGCTCACCAAAGGGCAGCTGCCACTATTACTTATTTCTTTTATGTTAGAACAACCCAAGGACTTGTCTGCCCTCTGTCCTCATGCTGTGACTTTCTTAAGGTTAAGACCAAGAGCATTTCATCTCTGCCTCCCCCCTCACAGTTAACACCCAATTATACACTTGTTGCATTAAGTTGCTCTGCCTAATCTTTGCGTTACCTGTTCCTGAATGAAAACATGCTAATAATGCTGTGTTTTTTCGGGCTCGGGGAACATAGCCCTAAAGCGCTTCCTGTTTGTTGACTTCTTCAGCGCTTGTGTGCTTCTCGGTGTAAGCCCACAGCCGGAGGAGGCAGCTGTGAGTTATCTCATGGGTTACGATTTCACTCTTCATACATTAGAATAGTTAGAGCATGTCTCACATGAGGCAGCAAGGACCTCAAGGACAGCACCTGTGTTTATCCGTGTCCATGCTCCTGTATGCCAGGCCCGCGGTAGGTGCTCAATAAATACCTGCCGTTTGACTGAAATAATCTGATAGGAACATGCCAAATAGCACCGGAGAGCTGCTTTGATGATTCCCATCGCTGATGGCTGGATATGGCCAGAGCCTGATGAGGCTGATATGGGAGAGAAAAATCTTTTGAGAATTAGAAGGTGATAGATCATCACTAACTTTGGTAACTTTGCCCTCTGAGATACATTTCATGGATGTCAGGTTACATTTAACTTTTCTGGGTGTATAAAGAGCTTATATTCAGCTTTCAAGCCACGGGTCTTGAAGTCTCTCAGTTTAGAGACTCCTTCCTGAGTTTTGATGATTTGGTCATGATGATAAAATCTCTGGCCCCTTGTTAGCACTGGTAGTGGTTGTCGGAGATTGTAAACGCCCGATTAGGAATGACCTCAACCACATCGTGGCTGCTTGTGAGGTGCTTCTGTGCTTGGGAAGGAGTCGTCACAAAGCCCGTGCGCTTAGTTCCACAGGTGAGACTAGGGCCATCTCCAAACCTTGTCAGAATCTGCAACTGCCCGTAAACCAGTTCTCAACCCTGGCTGCCTGTTGGCATCCCCTGGGAGTCTGGGACCGACTCTGACCAATTAGATCAGGGTCTCTGAGCATGGGACACAGTACAGGGATGAAATGGATTCCTGAGTGCCTACAATGTGCAGCCAGGCAGAGTTATGAATTCAACCAATTTCCTAGAAAGAAGCAGACGAGAAAGAGCCAGTGAGAAGTTGGAAGGAGGATAGCATGAAGTGGAAGTGCCCAGGATATCAAGAATTGACAGTGAGAAGAGAGCAGAATGGTGGAACTCCAAGAGAATTTTAAAAATGCCTCTCTACGCTCCCTGACGTATGGGACACTCCTCAGCAGAGCACTCGCCATACTGAATTGAGCCCATTTTCTCTATATTAATTTTAGATCAAGAGCTCCTGGAGGGAAGGAGCCGGGTCTGATTTATCCTTCTGTCTCTGATGCTGGCATCGTGTTGGGACACAGGAGGAGGTCATGAAACGCTGGAGAGTGAGTAAAACAACAAACAAGACTTCCCCTCATAAACACCCCGAGGATGTTACTGTTTCTAAAGAGACGATGAAAGTGCTTTGCTGACGGGACACAACTTGAAAACAGCAGGAGTTTTTATGACCAAGACTTCATTCAAACACGTTCATTTGATGCTCGCCTCGAGTACCAGATGCCAGGCAGAGTGCTTGTAGGAAAACACAGTTGAGGATGCAGATACGTGGCAAGGGCATGGAGGCTCACAGGGGAAAACACAGGGCATGTTTCAGAACCCATGAGACTCGCTGATGCATGGGTGCGTGGCATGGGATGGAACATGGTAGGAGCAATGTGCTGTTCCACCTACCCCCCTTGAGGAGCCAGACAAGGTGTGACACCCACTAGAAGGATTTCCTTCCCAGATGACTACACTTGCTCAAAATCTGCTCACAGGGCTGATATTCTGTTTTCTGGGAAACCCACTCATGGTAAGCTCCTTCCCGTTACTGTGGACGAGCACGGCACCATTACAGCTGCACCTCCCGCCCCAAATCCTTCCTCCCTTCACTGGGGTCAACACTCTCGGTGCCCTCGCTCCTCCAAAATCCATGGTTCCGGGGAGGACAGCTTTCCCTTTCCTGATAAGCAGCACTTACAATCCCCAGATCACTCATAACTCTCAGCTGGGCTCCTAAACAAGGAAGGTTCCTGACCCCAAACTGTCCCTCTCTGATGCCCTCAACAACAGGCTTCCATCAGAAATCAGAGCTGGCCAAAGCCCTCGTGTCCCAGAGTAAGGGCCCCAGATTTTGGCCATGGCTGTAAGTTGGTCCCTGCATCCAGAAGTTCTCCCAAGACCACAGGAAAACATCTGAGGAACAGAGGGATCTAGGCCAGGAGTGATTAGAATTGGATTTCAATCCTCACTTCCAACCTGCTGAGTTCTTCCTGAACATAAGCTCTTTATGTGAAAGATATCTGAAGACGGGCGATCACTGGGGTATTTTACTGAAAAACCATACTGCTATTTCCTGGTCTAAAATGCACAGATTACTGAAAATAGCCCTTGAATAAATGGAAAAGTTTTCCTTTCAGTGGTTCAGTGCACTTTCAAATAGAGTCTCGCCTGGTCCCAGAGGTAGGGGCTGTTTCCTCTCTTTTATGGATGGGACACTGAGATGGGGGAGTTATGAGAGCTGACTATAGTCCCAATGAAGTGGTGGCAAAGCAGGTCCAAGATCTCTATGTCCTGGCTATTCCATAGAAGGACCTGATGTCACCTACAGTCTGCCTCTGTCACCAATTCATGGCTCATGATGAATGTCAAGTACTCATGAAGCCCAGGCACAGCTGGAGTCTCACCAAACAATGATGGCACCACAGTGGGTTTCAAGCACTCTGTGTCTTCAAGGAGTATACGCAGTAGAGGGGAAGAGAAAAGTACCCAAATAACTACACTACAGAGCAGAGTCCGTTAAATGCCCTGTGAGACTGTCAAATTGTAGGACTCTGAAGTAGCATGAGAGATGACCTTCTGTCACACTGGGACAGGAGAGGTCTAGCGGAAGGCAGCTCAGAAGGCTTGGAAGCAGGACTTGAGGGTGGATCCGATATTTTTAAAAACATAATAACAAGAGCATTTAAAAATATAATAGTAAGACTTGTTTATGTCAAAACCAGTCACTCATAATCCCACTTCCCACAGCAGGGGAATCATTCCAGATTGGTCTACGCCCACCATTGGGATTCATACATGTTCTGGGCATGCGTGGACAGCTATGGGGCAGGCCACCAAGAGCCTGTTGGGAGAGCATCAGGCAGGACACACTGGGTCAGTACCAGAGCCAAGGTGGCCAGAATGAGGAGTCTGTCATAGTCTCTGTCCCTTGGATTGAGTCCCAGCCCAGCCTTCCATATCCACAGCTTTGCAGACAATATAAAGAGACAGTGTGGCCATGAGGGTGTCCCTAGATGCAGGACCTCCAGAATCAGGACTGGATCCTGCTAGGGGACTTCGCTGCTTGGCAGGTGCCTCGTGTAGGGGCATCTCCTAGCCTGACAGGTGTCTGAGTCTGGGGCAGATTCCATGGGAGAGGCAACTTGTCTGTCATGGGATTCTTTAGGGGAGCCAAGGGAGCTTAAGCATTCCCAGGAATCTCTGGGGCCAGAATCCTACAATAACAAGTGGAAGTGAAAGAAACCCAAATGGTTGGTTCTATAAAAAGTAGCCACATTTTTAACCCCCCACAAGAGTAGCCCAAGGAAACATAGCTTACATAACTATGTTCATATTCTATTCAAGTCCTTATTCACTTGCATATATAACAATTACAGTGCATGCTTTTCTATAATTTCCTTCTTCAGATTTATCACCAAATTACAAAGTAGGGGTGGGGAGATATGGATGAAGACTTTCCACGTAGATAAAACAAAATGGCTCTCGATCAGTGGTTCTCAACAGAAGGCAATTTTGTCTCCCAGGGGAAAATCAGGCATCAGACAGTGTCTGAAGACATTTTTCACTGTCACGACTGGGGAGGTGATGCTATGGGAAGAGGCCAGAGATGCTGCTACACATTCTACTATATACCGAAGAGCTCCCCATCACGAAGAATTATTATCTATCTCAAAACATCAAAAATGCTGACATTGAAAAACGCTTATCTCTGGGTACAGAGACCAGAAAGTATTTAATTATTTGAGTAATTGGGAGGCCTGGGTAGCTCAGCTGGTTGAGCGTCTGACTTCGGCTCTTGCAGTTCGTGGGTTCGAGCCCCATGTTGGGCTCTGTGCTGACAGCTCAGAGCCTGGAGCCTGCTTTGGATTCTGTGTCTCCCTCTCTCTCTGCCCCTCCCCCACTCATACTTTGTCTCTCTGTCTCTCAAAAACAAACATCATAAAAATGAAATAAAATAAATAAAAATTATTTGAGTTATTGTAAGTAGCACAATTTGGAAGCTGGTTGGTGGGGGGGGGGGGCATGGATACACTGAAGCTGCCCCCAGTGGGTAGTTACTGGGAGGAACTAAATGTATAGAGAGGGACCTGGGGGACATCCAGGCAAAGACCCTTCATGGGCAGAGGAGCAGAGTGGTTGCATGGGCTGGGGAAACAGCTGGTAAAATCAGTGCCATGAGGCCTCAGGACCAGATGAGGCAGGTCCAAAGACGCAGGACAGCAAAGATGAGGGAAGCGAGGGGAATATGGCACCTATGCCCTCCACAGGGAGGGCTGGAATGTAAACTTGGGTCTGCTGGCCCCCAGCCAAGGGTTCTTCCCACTGGCCGCATCACACTGCCCCAGGACCACGTAGGTCCATGAACAACCCCTTGTTGGACGCAGGCGGGCTGGCTGGAGCTGCAGTATCACAGACACAGAATGACGATTAACAGTTACCAGAACAGAGAGAGTCTGGTGTCATACAGAAGCTTTCTTCTTTCTTCCAACATGAGCTGCAAGCCCTCTGGGGGCCATAGCAACTGCTTCTGCACAGAGGCTTTACGTTAAACAAACAAATACTGCTTACCTTCTCCAGCGAAGCCCTTGGTGGTGCCTCCCTAGAGGGGAGCTGACGTGGTGGCCAGGGGGCTGCTGGAAACCTGATTTCATGAGCTGCAGGTGGCACGTAAACATCAGAAGGGATGGCCGCTCTGCATTCCTAGTGAATCCAGACATGCACCTGTAGGTAAGCACAAGATGATGTTTTTTCCCCTTGAAGAATGACAACGGTGGAAAGGGCTGACAATACCTTTGCCACGGCAGGGTGGGATGGGCCAGATGGATATGTATACGCTGTAAGTGGAAGGAGTATGGTGGTGGGTATGATCTTCTGGGAGGGCATACCACCTGTCAAAAATACAAAGGCACTTGACCATTTGCTCAGGCACCCGTCCCAGAGAATGCTCACTGCAACCTATAAGGTTAAAAACGTAGACAGAAATGAAACGTTCATCACTAGGGCATGATTTGACTCCACTGTGGCGTGTCTGTGCTGTTGTACGCAGCCGTCAGGGAGAGTGGGGCAGGCCTCCATATTTGCTGATATGATATTCAGGATGGATTCTGAGTGACAAAAGCAAGGTGCAGTTGTGAGACCATGTGTATAGTATGACTCATTACTGTTTCTCTATTAATATACGTCTTGCGCCCATAGAAATAGCGCTGGGAAGACACACCCCATGTGCTGACTGTGCTTACTCCCGGAGAAGAACAGGTGGGCATGGAAGGAAAGGAAGGCAGCACTTTGAACCCGATGGGCTTAGGTGCCATTTGCTTTTTTACAACAAGGCTATGTCACTTGTGGGATTTAAGGCTGGGATGGTGCCATTCCAACTTGCCTTGAATGGAAACAGCCCGAGGGAGGGAGGGAGAGATGTGTGTGTGTACCACATAGTCGCATACTTCGTATTGAAGCCAATGGTTGGGCTCGGGTCATTTCAACTAGGCATTTCTGGAACAGGCTGGAAAGTTCTCAGATGAAGAGAGGGCTTTCCTAATGGTTGGTTCATCAGGCTAATGCACCCCTCCAGCTGGCTGCTGGCCGCCGGTGGCAGAAGCAGGCCAGCAACACATTGTTGACACTCCTCTCTAGAGAGTCCAGACCAGACTCACGGCCAGCAGCTCTTCATGCACAGCCTGATGGGACCTGCTGGGCTGCAGGGAACTTGTAAAATGAAGATCAAGAGCCCACTGGGGACTGCCACCTCCAGTCACTTTGCACATCAGTCTGTGACGGATGTTCCCCGTGCTGACCACTGCCAGAAGCCAGCACCCAGATTGTCACACACATCTCATCACAGAAGCCCACACATGTGGCCCCAGGAAGCCGCTACATGGCTCTCACCCTGGGTGGCAACTGAAAAGACAGACCTCGGTGTGGGTGGTCACTGCCCAGCGACCCAGGGAGTGGCCCAGCTCCGCCATGCCTGGGAACTGTGATCTTTGTGGAATGGCAGCCAGGAGGCCAGGATCAGCCTTTCTTCTCTCCATCCCTTCTCTTTCTATTTGTATGTCTCCTTTTTCCTCAGATCTCATCTCACTGGAGAATGCTATTCAGCTGAAGACTGTATTAATTCCAGCCACTTCACTGGAAATGTCCAGAAGACTGATATGCTCCCAATGAGATCTGCCACTGCCCACCCCAGTGGCATGATGCCAGTGGTCCGTGACAACATGCCAGCAGCACTAGGCACTGTGTAGCCTCTCTCTTGACCCACTTGTCTTGACCCAGAGCACTCCACCTCCCATTGTTTCTAATCCTTCCAGCACAGGACCTCCTGCCTCGTCTTCCTGCTTATTCTCTTGTTGCAATCCATTTCAGTGTGAATGAGGGAGGTCAGGGGGTCCTATCGGTTCCACTCTTCCCAGCACATGTGCCCTAGGACATAGTATCTACTCAAGGAACAGCTTTGGGAAGACAAGCAGTCTAAGACTGCACCTCAAAGCTGAGGCTCAGTCCTGTTTCTCTTACTGTAGCTTCACTCTTGGACCAGAACTGGCCTCCCCACATTCACCCTAGTTCACAGAGCAGGACTAGACATGCAGCCTAAGGCTAAGTCCATACAGGCCAAGGGCAGTCTGAAAGCCGTCCCACTCCAAGGTCTGGGTGAGAGCCAAGCGGCTAAAGGCCACACGGGGCAGCCAGGCAGAGAGCCCTAATGCCAAAGGTAATTGAGAGGTTTGGGATGAGAAATTCAAGGCTGAGACTTTCTGGAAAGAGCACCAAGGGGAGAAAGACAAAAAGAGCTACACACATAGCATCCATGGAGCCCAAGACTAGGGGAAATCACATCCCAACACTTCTCTGCACACTCAAAGGACAAGGAAGCTGACTTGTGGTTTTCCTTATCCCATAGCTCATGCCCAGTGATGGCTGCCATGTGCCATAATACTGTGGAAGAGTCTGCATTCCACAAACACGGACTCTCACAAGTCTGACATTCCCCACAGGGACCCCTGCTTCATCAGCATTAGATCTGATCAAGCCTGGGTCTCAGCTTGGTCTCTGTGGTCTAAGAGCAAATGGAAAGGAAAATCCACACATTTGGATGTTGGCTCCAAACCAACTAGCATGGTCGCCTGCGCATGCAATGCACCTAGGCTTAGAACTGAAGAGCGAGAGATGAAAAATAACAGGATTGGTGACAGAAGAAAGTGGCCGGTCTCCGCATAACCTCTGCAACACTCACCCTCGGAAAAGGGCATCCGCCACCACCATGAGTGCAAATGCCCAGTGAGGAGGGGCTATGCTGGACTCTCCTGGAGGGTGGGGTGTGGACACATGTTTGATGGACAGGAAAGTGGCCGTTCCTGAGATGGGGGGAGGGTGAATTACTTTCCTAAGGCTGCTGCAACAAAGTGCCACAAACTGGGTGACTGAAAACAGAGATGCATTGCCTCACTGTTGTGGAGGTCAGAAGTCTCCAATCAAGGTGTCAGCAGAACCATGCTTCCCCTGACCTCTGTAGGGAAATGATTCTTAGCCTCTTCCTCAATGCTGATGGTCTATTGGAAATGGGAGACACCTGGCTCGTAGCTGCATAATTCGAATTTCTGTCTTTGTCTTTGTCGGCGCACGGCTTTCCACCTGTGTGTCTCCATGTCTCTATTTTCATCTTGTAGGGAAGTCAGGATTAGTGCCCTCCCCCCACTGCAGGATAACCTCATCTTAACTAAGTACATCTGCAATGACCCTATTTCCCAAAAAGGTCATTTTCTGAGGTACTGGATTCCAGCATATTTGTTTTGGAAGAACATAATAAAACCCACAACAGAGGTGTTGAATAAGACAGTGGGCCAGAGGTTCCATGACTGTCAAGATCCAGTGTCCTGGGGGCATGGCAGGAAGACGGCCGACCTTCAGGAGAAAGAGCTACATGGAGAGGCAGGACCCAGGACCCAGGCATCTCAGCCTCGGCAAAAATCTGATGCTCAAACTGGGCACGGAAGTCGTGATGCTGCCCACGCTGGGCCTCATGTGCTTGGACAAGATGGCCATTGAAGGCTGTGGACCAGCACACATTCCCTGTGGATACCGGCCAAAGTGGCTTGAGAGCACACAGCCCAGGGTAGGAGCCCCATGGGGACCGAAATCAAATCCTACAACTACCAGGCTCTGGCCTTGAAGTCAAGATTATTTTGATTTAGAAAAAAAAAAAAAAAAAGGAATGTAAACCTAGTTCTTAAATCCAACTCATGTGGTGATTTTAAACTTATAGTAAGTTCTCAAATTTATAGACTATATAAACATAACCACACTCTTATTTCCACGCGCCACATAAGGACCGACCCTCAGGATACAGAAAACATGAGTGAACATGGCAAACAGGGTCAGAAATGGACAGAAAGAGGCCAAATGTAGGTGTCAGCAGGGAATAACGATGAACCTGGAGAAACCAGTGTTGGTCCAGATCCCCTCCCCCCTCCAAATCCTTGCAGAAAAGAATATTAATAAAATGTAACTCCAAATCCGATCCCGGAGCAGTAACAGAACACCCGTGCCAAACTTCACAGCCGTGGGAAGGACGTATGTAGCTGAGCAATCTGTGGACAGCATTTCTCGGCTGAAATTCTTGAAAGCTCATCGTGCTCAGGCCAAAATGCTCTGGAAATCAAGTCCCGTGGAAAATGCAAACGTTATGAATTGCACATGTGGCCACAAAGCCAGCCCTGCCGCTCTGAGTGAAAAGATTTGCACAGAAATCTGTCCCCGTGCTGAAGACCACCAGGGCCGAGGTAGAGCATACCAGGGGTCCCAGAGAGGATAGGAGACTCACTCAGCCTTTGGGATTTTCTTGGCAAACTCCAGAAACTACAAGCAGAGGCCTGTACTGGAATCAGACGTGATAGACAGAGGGGCCATTTCCCTTGCCTGAGGGGGCGTCCCTGGAGAAGCAGCACCCGAAGGGCCAAGTGAGGGGCAAAGTGAATCCTTCTCCAGCTACTTACCCTGTTTGTCCCTCCCTTTCCTTATCTGTGAATCGAGGATCACACAGAACTTGCCTCGTGGGGTGGCTGGAGGGTGCTAGGGATTCATATACATGAAGCTCTAAGAAAGAGCCTGACCCTTCAGAACAGCCAACATAAACCCTCACCTGCAGCGAGCACTCCAGCAAAGCTGAAGTTTCAAATCTCTCCCTGAAGTTGCTTCTCTTCCAGCACCCCTCCTAAATTTTCATTTTTACTTTATAGATCTCAGATTGCCTTCCCACTTTGTCTCCCAACAACCTCTTCCCAATCTGGAGAGCTTCCCGCTCCCTGTCATAGGATCTAAGGACAGGAAAGGCCCTCCTCAGTCCCTCAGCTTCCGCCCCTGCCCCAAGGCAGAGCTCTGTTCACACCGACTCCGACAGATGGTTGTCGTTTCCAGACAGGAAATATTTATCGAGCATCCACTCTGGGCCAAGCCTTGTGTTCAGAGCTGCTAGGAATACGCACAGGAGTGGGGTGGGCTGAGCTCCCACAGTCTGTGTCGGGGAACTGGAAATCAGAACTGAATGTTGCAGTCTTGAGGCACAATTTCTTCTTCTCAGGGAAACCTCCATTGTTGCTCCTGTGGCCTTCAACTGATTGGATGAGGCCCACTGTTATTAAGGGTAATCTCTTTTACTTAAAGTCAACTGATCATAGATGCTAACCACATCCAGATCAGTGTGTAATTAAATAACTGGCTACCGTAGCATCACCAAGTTGACATATAAAATTAACCATCACACACAGGTTCATTTGTCCTTGCTTTCTCCACTTCAGGTCCAGCTTTCTCCCTGACCACCAGTTCTGTGACCTACAGCAACCTCAGGCCCAACATGCGATGCAGGGAGGATAGCTTTCCGCTGACGTACTCATCAGCTCCCACACTGGCATTCACTCTTCATCCCTAAAACAATTCCATTTCACTCATAACAGTGGGACTTTATACCCTGCCTTCCCCTCGGATTTATTCAATTTATGTGCTCATGGGTCCCATCCGGACAGAAGTGGCATACCTTGGAACTGTCCCCAGAGTTACCCAGGAGGATGTCACAGAGACTGCCCACATATAGATGCCTTGCTGGCAGCATTTCCGCTACTCCAGATGCTTCCAGAGAAGATGCCAGAAGAAGATGCTGGCCACTCGGCGCTTCTGGCTGCAGCACACTTACAGGAAGTGGCAGCTCAAGACCGACCTCTGCAGGGGCTGAGTGCTGGAGAGAGTGTACCTTCCAAGAGCTTGGCACGTGAGATACACTAAAACCGGGAAGAGGAGGTCTCTTCCTTCTTCACGTCCCCTCAGGGCTCTCTCCCGGTCAGATGTAACAATGTGCCAGCTGGCAAAGAAGAACCAATTGTGCAAAGCCCATGCCCACCCTCCATGCTGACAGAGCCCGAGAAGAGGGGTAGATTTGGAGCTGAGAAGCAACAAATTGAATGAACTAGCACAGTCCACTCCTTCGGCTGCTCAGTTTCCACCTGGGCACTTCTACTCACACTTGAACTTCTATGTAACAATGAAACAATGCTGTCTTCTTTCCATCTGATACAGCTGTCTTCCTTCCAAGTGAGGAGTTTTTCACACTACCCCAAAAGGAAGAGACCCGCAGTCCTAATGGCCAGTGGCTCTAGCACCATAGCTATATTTACTCCTCAAATCCATCACCGACCCAATGAATAATCTGTCACCTAAAGAGTACACTGTAAAGTTAACCTTCAACACCTTGTATAGAAAATACAAATGGTAAGAGAAGAAATTAGTTGGCATATACAAATACACACATACACTCTCACACACACACACACACACACACACACACACACACACAAAATAGACAAGCGAAAATATGCAAAGCTAATAAGAGTTCTATAGAGTATAACTGGTCTTGAGGCCAGAATTGCCCTCTATGGCTTTCTTCCTCCACCAACCATTCTGTGCTTCTCCCACTCTCACTCAGGACCTCAGCTGCCTGGGTGTTTTACTTGGCGGAGGGTCTCAACCCTCAATTCCTGAAGAGTCCTTAGACACCTTGCCTGTTTTTAGTTGCTGAGGTTTTCCATTAACCTCTGCCACTGGGCATGGCAATACAGCAAGGAGCCCCAGAGAATCCCTTGGGTTCCAGAAATACTCTTCCTTTCTTCCATTGTGCAGCTGCAGCCCAATTATCCTGGGTAATCAGGATCAATCACTCTGGCCAGAAGGCCAACTCCCTTTTGTTGATTCAGTGGCATAAGGAGCCCAGACCAGCAAGGTCTCATCTTTCCACTTCATGGAATCACATCTGTAGCCCATGTGAAGCATTCTCCACTTGGGGACTAAAACCTACAAACCAGCAGAGCTCATGGACACCTGAACAGGAAGCAAAAATTCTGGGTGTGGATCACTGGGCATAAGAGTGAGAGATGCAACTCCCATTTCTACCCTTTGATTCCTGGCCCCATGCATTCTGACTGTTGGGGAGACAGCACCATATTGTGGTTTGTGACTCAAAGCATATACTGTATCATGTAAGACAGAACCCCATCCTTTCAGGATGTTGTTTCGCAAAAGGCACTACAACGGAGTCTCCAGTAAGTCACTGCACCTTCTAATGAACCCAGCCACATCCAGTTAATGTGGTTAAGACCCCTTAATTCCATGGAATGGGCATCAGCCCACAGCTACACTTCTTTGCTAAGAAATGGGCTGCTGTTCAGAAGCAATGCTATGGATGGGGTGCCTGGGTGGCTCATTGGGTTGAGCGTCTGACTGGCTCAGGCCATGATCTCAACATTTCGTGGGTTCAAGCCCCACGTCAGGCTTTGTGCTGACAGCATGGAGCCTGGAGCCTGCTTCCAGCTCTGTGTCTCCCCCTCTCTCTCTGCCCCTCCCCTGTCATGCTCTCTCTCTCTCTCTCTCTCTCTCTCTCTCTCTCTCTCAAAACCAAATAAACATTTAAAAAAATTAAAAAGAAAAAAAAGAAGCAATGCTATGGAGAATGCCATGGTGGTAGATAAGGCATTCTGTGAATCATGGATGGTGGTGCTACAGACACACTATGTGCAAATCCATACGTAGAATATATGTCTATTCCAATGATAACAAATATCTGCCTCCTTCATGACAAAAGAAGTCCAATGTAATCAACATGCCACTAGGTGGCTGCATGGTTACCCCAGGGAATGATGTTATATCAAGGGCTCAGTCATGGTTTCTGCTGTAGGCTCACTAGGCACCTAACAGCAGTATAAGCACCTGTACTGCTAAGCCCCTGAATAGCCTCCATGCCTGCCACCATGGCTCCTTTGTTCATGGGCCCACTGAGCAAGCCCTGGAGTGGCTGCGTAAAGAGGTTGACTGATGTCTACAGACTATATAATTTTGTTCACCTGGTGATTAACCTTCTTCTCTACAGCAGAAACCCTTTGAGCATTCATATGAGACACAAATATCTTCACAGTTTGTGCCTATTCTTAGGGAGGTCCAACCAATACCTCTTTCTCCAGACTTCCTTGTCAGTAATCTTCCAATCATGTTTGTTCCAAGTTCCTGACTATCCAGCCAAACACCATTAGTAAGTGCCTATAAATCTATGTAGATCCATACTTCTAGCCATCTCTCAATTCACACTAGTGGACAACCAAGTGTATTGTTCAACGTTCTGCCATAGGACATGGATACCGCACAGCAATGCAAATGGAAAAAAAATCAATATAAAGAATTATTAATAGAATATTGGATTAGATTAATAGGAGATTAATGGGGACCTGGGTAATAAGCATTAAAAAGAAGTCTAAAGAATCCAAGAATATTAGGTATATAGGAGCACCCTCTACCCGTAGAATGGAGATAGTGTCCTAGTGACCAAGGGAGAGCCTCCTGCCTGATCAAGGACTGGGATTCAGACCTCAGAGAGGGCAGAGCCATGGCGCACTGGAGGTCACAAAAGCCAGTAGATGCCCCACCACTGGGACTTGCCAGGAATTTGCCCTCTGGGAGGTTAGGAGAAGGTGTCCACAGGGAAGTGCCATAGTCCAGAATTCTCTATAAAGCCACCTGAGAGAGTGCTGGAGGAGGCCATTCACAAGGAGATTCCCTGGCTGGTGGCATTCCACTGGGAAACTTCCAGAGAAGGTGCTGGGAGAAGCTGCTAGCCACTGGGTACTGCAGGAGATCAAGACACCACATCAGCAGGAGCCAGACACTAGAGAAAGGTGTCCCAGAAAGGAACCTGACACAGCAGAAACCATATGCTCTCAGGACCTGAGCACTAGACAAACCATGATCGGCAGGAGTCTGGTGAATGAGGCTCATGGAAACCAGAAAGAGGAAACTCCTTTCTCCAGTATCCCTCAATGTCCTCTCTTGACGAGGCTTAGAATCATGTCAGCTGGCATGGAAAAATATTTACAAAGCCCATCTCCATTATCACAGAGCAGGCAGATACAGTGACTTTGGAGCTGAATGGCAATAAACTGAAAACCGGCATGGGGTTGAGGAACACTAGGAGATGGGCTCAGAGAGGATGGTAGGAAGCAGACGAACACATGCAGGGCATTTTCTATGCATAATCTGAGCAATAAAACTCTTCATCAGGAGACAGGGCCAGAGTAATCAGGAAAGATTGCCAGCAGGAGAAAGACTGTGACCTTCCACCACCCCAACAAGATCATCAGATCAACCCATGGGTAGGGGCTGCCTGAGTGTTTTCAGTTCTGTTAAAGTCTAAGCAAACCACGCTTATAAAGCAACTTCTGTGAGTCTGACATTGACCTGGCAGCCTTGTCTCATTTCCCCAGGACCTGGCCAAGGCCAGGCTAACAGTAGGTGCTTAATAATCAGTGACTTTGAGAGTTTTCCAGCTCCACTCCAGCAGCATGTAACCCCACTTTACTTCAGGGTCATCGTTTGCAGACACAGCAGTCTCCCTATGATCCCACTTAGTTCCTGAGAAGTCACTTTCTGTCTGGAAGACTCCTTCCTCCCCATGTGAAGGAAGTGTCACCCTCAATTGCTCTCCTGCAGCTCTCACCTCCTGGGTGCTGAGCAAAGTCCCTCCATCCTATAAATGAGAGAGTTTGGAGTATGGTGATGGAAAGGGGAGAGGGGAAGAGCAGTCCTTGAGATATCTTGGTGCTGGACACAATTTTGGTCTCTTCAACCTTTGCCCTTTGTAAGTCAGGCTTTAAGAAAGAGAAGTGAAGGGGCGCCTGGGTGGCTCAGTCAGTTGAGCGTCCAGCTTCGGCTCAGATCATGATCTCACAGTTGTGAGTTCGAGCCCGGCGTCGGGCTCTGCACTGACAACTCAGAGCCTGGAGCGTGCTTCGCATTCTGTGTCTCCCTCTCTCTCTGCTCCTCCCCTGCTCGTGCTCTGTCTCTCTGTCTCTCTCTCTGTCTCTCTCTCTGTCTCTCTCTCTCAAAAAATAAATAAACATTAAAAAAAAAAAAGAAAGAGAAGTGAAGAAGCAAACAGCCCTCTGGGATCCCTAGGACATTGTGTTAAGGAAGACTGGTCACTGCACTCTTGATCTTGTAATGTCTCCAAGTTGTGGCCTTGATTTCATAAGTATCTATGTTCAGGGCTCCCTAAGTGAAAAATATCTCGGACAATGAACATTCCCAGAGAGATCCACAGTCTTCTCCAAGGCTTTTGAGATCTTGGGTGAACTGCTCATATATGCTCTCCCCCCGCTCACCGCCCTCTGCTGCTCTGGCTCACCCATAACCTCCCCCAAAGAAGTCAGATCCAACATGCACTAAGTCTGTGCCTAGATGGCCATTATCCTTCTCAGCTTGGCTTCAAGAGGGTGTCTAGGGCACTACCCCTAGGGGTCACGTAGGAGAACAGAGTCCAACCCCTGGAAGAAGCAGAGCGGCAAGGGCAGCAGCTACTGATGGTCTAATGAGCTTCTCCAAGTCTAACGAGCAAAGGAATCACCCTGGGATCTTGTTGAAATGCAGGTCCTGATTCAGAAGGTTTAGGGAAGGCCCGGGAGATCTGTACTTCCTACAACTTCAAGGATGCCAGAGGGGCACCTGGGTGGCTCAGTCGGTTAAGCGTCCAACTTCGACTCAGGTCACGATCTCGCGACCCGTGAGTTTGAGCCCCGCGTCAGGCTCTGGGCTGATGGCTCGGAGCCTGGAGCCTGCTTCCGATTCTGTGTCTCCCTCTCTCTCTCTGCCCCTCCCCCGTTCATGCTCTCTCTCTGTCTCAAAAATAAATAAACGTTAAAAAAAATTTTTTTTTTAAAAAAGAGATGCCAGAGCTGCCAACCCATGGACTACACTTTGAGTAGCAAGGGTCTAGACTATGTGGCCTAGAGAACCACGTGGCCACAGGAACCCACCAATCCAAAGGCTACAGGCTCTGACAAGTTCTAGGAAGTCAGACAAAGCTTCCCAGAGTTGCTGACACTGGACTGGGTCTCAAGGACCAGGAGGTTTTGCAGGGAAGGAGGTGTCTATGCAGGGGTGCACCCAACAGTCTGCAGAGGAGGCAGCACCCTCACTTCCTCCTGCCACAACTATCATATCACTCTCTCCTGTCCTGCCTGACCCATCCATGCGTTTTTCCTGCTCAGCACGCCCAACTTCCCGGAGTTGGGTCAAGTACATGCTGTGTGCCAAGGTCAAGTTCCTCTTCCCACTCTGGTTCCTTCTCTGACCGAGGAGGGGAGGAAGAGGGCACTTTAGGAGGAACTCCTGCCTACTCTCTCCTCAAGCAATTATGGGCCAGCAGAAACAATGGGACTGCAGGAGACATAAACAGGCCTATGTTGGGGAACTGTGAATAATCACAAGAAAAGGACAAAAGAAAAGGCCCCTGAGATGACTGGCAAGGGAAGTGGGTGGAGGTGGGAAAGTCTCCATTAATTCACTCTTATTGAATGAGCCCCCGTGGAGCCGTGATTTTCAGCTTCTGAGTCAAGCGTTTGGCATTTAAACTGCATGGATATTCCACTTAGTCCTGTGGGCAAAGCTCGTCCACTCCCAAGATGCTGATGGGCACACACGAACGGTCCTCTTTCCGTCCTGCTCCAAAGCCACCCTCTCCTCAGGACCACAGCCAAGCTAATCCGACACATCCATCTTTGAGGCCTCCACCCCCCTTATTCAAACCTTTGTCAGCTCAGCCCTTTCTGGCTTGAGAGCCTTCCCCTGGGGATGCTCTGCCCTCCTCCCTCGGGACACTGGCTCCTGCCGAGGCTTCAAGTCTCAGAGTAAAGTCACCTCCACAGAGAGGGCCCACTCTCTGTCTTCCACTTGTCACTGCCTCCTCATCTGGGGTTCACTTGCTGATGCTGTTTTTGTTCTGCCAGGATCCAGCAACCGTCAAGTCAGGTACCTCCTAGACATTCAAGAGACCTCACTGACGGGAAAAATAAAGCCCTTAGTCTCACGTCCCCCTCATGACAGGTTCCCCGGCTAAGTGACACCACATTGATCATGTACAGGATTTCTGTCTAAGTCAGGTTGTTGGTCACAGACCTCCTTCTCTGTCCCAAAGCAATCTCATCCCAGAAACCCAAGGGCCCCCATTTAGTGGCTCCTGCAGATGCTATGACTGTCACACATCCTCAAGTGAGGGACAGTCACAGGCCAGGGTTTGGCCCCCATTGCCTCCGCTCCATTTTCCCATAAAGCGGTTAGCTGGGGACCTTATTCCTAGTTGTTTGGCTCCGACCAGAATTCAAAGCTGGGAGTGTGTGCGACAGGGAGTGTGTAGGACCCTCTCTCTGGAAAGGGGAGCTGGAAGGTCAGGGATGGAGGTTTCAAGCCCTTGTTTCTGGGAGACACTTGAAACAGTGTTACCACAAGCAGCAGAGAAAGAGGGGTCCCAGGCTGTCTGTATGCGCCAGCTCTGAGCAGTTCTGAGAAGTCCCTCAGGACACCAGTGCCACAGCCCCGGAAGACCAGCTCGCCACCCCCTGGCCCTTTTCTGCCTCCCCTTGCTTTACTGTCCTCATCCACAGGCATCAGCAAGCAGAAAGGGCCTAAGGACTGTTTACATTCTTGCCATTTTGGCTTGTGTTTAGACTTCCTAAAAAACACATCTTAAACATTTATAAGCAATCATAGGCCCTCATGGATTTCAAATAAACTTTCCTATAAACCAGTCAACTTCAGAGTATCTATTCCCCCCCCCCCCCAAGAATCATAAACCCGCAGAGCTGGTAAGCCCTTAAAGATCCCAGTGTCCTTGTTTTTTGGAGAAATGAGGGCCCTGGATGGAAAGGGACCTGCCCAAGCTCACAGGGTGCTATGCAGGGCTGGAACAGAGGGCTCCAGCTTCCAGAGCCCAGCATTTCCATTTCATGTGTGAAAAATCTGAGCCCATCAGCACATTGCCTCTGTAGGCATGTGGTTCTAGTTTTTAAGAGAACAAACTGATTTGAGGTTTCAAAATATTAAGCACTTAGGGTTTGGAGAAGGAATGTGTGTTAAGTGCACATTCTTGGTTGTGAGCCATCCCCCAGCGCCGGGCAGGCTGGCTGCCTGATGTGAGGGCCCTGAGACTCAGCGTGTCTGGGCATCTGCTGCACAGCTCCATAGCACAGGCCCCAAAACTGCTCACACTGCAGCCTGCTGCCACATCAAAGTGCCAGGCCTGAGAGGCAGCCCTCAGAGCAAGTCATGAAAGAGGCTGACAGGGACCTGTCCTCTCAGTGCAAGGCTAGGGCTAAGGGTCTTCATCTTAAACTCTCGGGGCACCTGGGTGGCTCACTTGGTTAAGCGTCCAACTCATGATTTTGGCTCAGGTCACGATCTCAGTCATGAGATAGAGCCCTGTGTCAGGCTCCGCACTGAGCATGGAGGCTGCTTTGGATTCTCTCTCTCCCACTCTCTCTGCCCCTCCCCTGCTTGTATGTGAGCCCCGCCCCCTCAAATAAACATTATTTTTAAAAAAGCAAGTCTAAATGCAATGTAGTTCTCTGGATTTGATTGGAAACCAAAAAGGGACACTGGTAGAAAAACTGGCAAATCTAAATAAAATCTTGAGTTTAGTTAATAGTAATAGACCAAAGTTGGTTTCTTCCTCTTGACAAATGTACCACCACTATAGAAGATGCTAATGGAGGAAACGGTTATAGGTGGGGGGTAACAGGGTATAAAAGGGTAAGGAGTATATGAGAACACTCTACTATCTTTGCAACTTCTCTGTAAACCTAAAATTATTCCAAAATAAAACATTTATTTTTTATAATTTTTTTATTTAAAAAATTTTTTTTCAACGTTTTTTATTTATTTTTGGGACAGAGAGAGACAGAGCATGAATGGGGGAGGGGCAGAGAGAGAGGGAGACACAGAATCGGAAACAGGCTCCAGGCTCCGAGCCATCAGCCCAGAGCCCGACGCGGGGCTCGAACTCCCGGACCGCGAGATCGTGACCTGGCTGATGTCGGACGCTTAACCGACTGCGCCACCCAGGCGCCCCCAAAATAAAACGTTTATATGAAATAGTAACCACCGGGGTACCTGGGTGGCTTAGTCAATTAAGCATCCAACTTTGGCTTAATGGTAATGATGATCTCACAGTTGTGAGTTCGAGCCCCACGTCGGGCTCTGTGCTGACAGCAGGTACAGATCCTGTGTCTCCCAGTCTCTCTGCCCCAGTCTCTCTGCCCACTCACACTCTGTCTCTCTCAAAATAAAAGTTAAAAAAACTAATAAAAAATCATAAAAATTAAAAAAAAAGTAACCACTGATTGTGCAATCACTACGTTGTCAGTCACAGGACTGAGTACTTCCTATGCATTATCTCATTTAACCTTCCCAAAAACTTTTTGGAGGCTGCAATTATAGTCTCCATTTACAGTCAAGGAGACTGAGGCCTGCGCAGCACACATCCTGATCTAGGTAGGCAGCAGGCGGGGGAGCTCAGAGGTCACTGCCGCTTGGAGGAGCAGAGACAAGCCACATGTACAGTCCTATGTATGGAAGGACTCTTGGATTAACTCATTAAATGGAAATCCAAGTCCAAGTAAAAACGTGAGAGACTTTTGTCATAAGGCCTCCGAGACACTTGTGGGACTTCCGAACTCCCTCCAGAACCCACCCGAGAGAAGTGCTCCTCCCCGCCCAGTGTCAGCACGGAGAGCCGCCATCCCTCCCTGCAACATGCAACTCCTTCCAGCGGGAAATTAAATTCCTTCCTACTCCCTCCTCAAGAGCCTTGGAACGTAGTCCTCAGAAACTTACCAAGGGAAAATTCTTTCTTCCTTCTAAGATTTTTTTTTTTAAAGACTCAAAACACTTCCTAGGGCTCTTTTTCACACAAACAGAAATCATGTAGCTATTCCCTAGTCCCTGGTTAAAGCACGAGGCCCTCCTTCCACCTGCTGTCTGACCGTGCCCATAGTATGCCCGACGGCCTTGCCCTTCTCGCCCCTCCTCAGCCCTGCACTTCAATACCAGGAACTGCTAAGTCAGGAGGAGGTGTAGCTCTCTCCCCAGCTAGTCTGTTAGCAGGGGGCAGATCCTCATCTCTGGGTTTTCTCTTTTAAGCCTCTGTGCTCTACTAAGTGCTGGAAAATACATCAAGGATGAGCTGGGTGAAGAACAGACCAACCCATGGAGCGTGTTTACGTGTGGGGCTCAATGGTCTCTGCTCCGCTCTCAATTTCAACCATGAGCAAAGGAACCAGGCCAGCCTGTCTTTCCTGAAAACACTTCTCTAAGAAGAGCTATGACCCGAGACAGACCCGGCAGAACTCGGGGAACTCGGGGCAACCATGTCATGGCAACTCAGCTTGAACTAGAACTCAATGTATGTGTCAGGTTGCTGAATTGCTCTTCGTGGCTGAATCAATCTCGTGAGGAAAAGTTCCCCATTTCGTCCTCAAGGTTTTAACCACTTCCTGGTGGTGACTCCAGTGAGCAAGGCCACAGCTGAGATGCTGATGGTCATTTGGGGGTATTTCAGTCTCAGTGAATAATTATGTGAACAAAATAACACAAAGCAGTTGCCAACAGCTATTAGCCCCGTGAAAAATAACAACGGAAAACTCGGCTGACTGGCTATCAAAGGGCCCTCATGGAAGGGAAGAAACCAGCTGTGGTTTAACATCTGTAAACTCAAAACACAACGTGAAAGAAGCATACAACCAAAGGGAAAACTGTCCACAAGTCCTTACCCTCGGAATTATATCAAGGCTCCCGTACACCACTTGATTGGCCAAGAGCTGGTTCCATTCCAAACTAGTGTGCACCTGAGCAGTGCAGAGGAGGCCTTGCTGGGACTTTGGCTGCCTTTGAATGGTGACAGAACAAGAGACAGGAGACTTATTCCCATTGCCCCCGATACAAGTTACCCCCCCCCCCCCTGCTGCAGAGACTGCACTCTGGTGAGTGAGTACTTTCCCCTATGGGTATTCCAGCCCTGTCAACAGTGATGGCAAGGGAAGGCCCCCGGGAAGGCCACCTCCCCGCAGGTGAAATCAGCACTAGGTGACAACCTCATCATCAACTCACACCTGCAAAGGTGGCCTCCCAGGTGTGAGGATGACCAGGAAAACAATCTCCGGAAAACCCCTCAAGAGTTGTGCAAAGAGCATGGCTTTCAAATCAGAGACCTGGGTCTGACTCAGAGTCCCATTATCCATTAGCTGGGTGGCCTTGAGGGGGTGACTTAAACTCTCTGAGCTTTTGTTTCCTCATCTGCATTGCAGGGCAAGGTAAATCCTAGAGATAATGAATAAAAAGCATTCAGTATGGTGGCTGCTATGCTTATATACAGAATGCTGACTTTTTCATGAATGTTAGCAGGTGACACTGTCCCTGGGAGGCTATCCACCTGTATACCTGGAGTTAATCAGCTATCTCCATCAACCCCAAATCTGCACTCAGATCAGATGCAGCACTGTCCCCCAATCCCTACAGCTCCACCATCAGCTTCACAAAGTTAGACCTAAAATCTTAGCTGCCTGTGTCACCTTCTTGCTACCACAAATGCCAGGTTCCTACCACATCAGACTTCTCCTGAGCATGCCCTGCTTAGTTGGGACACTGTGACACCTTTACTAAGACCGGTCCTCTGTTTGGGATTTTTTTCTCGCCATCTGCCCTTGTTGAAATTCTATATATCATCCAAAGTCTGTGTCATGAGTAGTCTTCCCTGAAGAGCTCTCCTGAATCTTTTTGTCAGAATAGCCACCTTGGCCATCCAGGCACAGTCTTATGTATACTATCAATTGCCTATCCTAAGGGCTAGACAAACATACCTCTTTTCTCTAACATCAGTAGTCTGGCTCTAGGAGGATATGGGCTCTTGCATTAATAATGGGTCAAGTTACTTAATGCCTGAAACTTCAGTTGCCTCATCTGTAAAACAGGATGATAGTCATGGTGCCAAAAAATCCAGGGCTATTGGGAGCATTAAGCTATTTATGCAGGTGAAGGAGCCTGGCACATATTACTCCAGAAATATTGGTTGCTATTCTGAGAACCTGTGTGAGTAAATGGGGTTGCTGGCTCACTAGTCTGGAAGCTTCCCAAGGCCAAGAACTAGACCACCCTCCACAGAAAGAACATGGTTCCTCATAAGAGCACATGCTCTACAAATGTTGGCTGAATAGGATTTCCCTTGGGAGAGTTAGCCCTTTGAAGGCTGACACCACGTCCGTCCTGACCTCCCTGCATAGGACAGAGGGCAAGTCAATGCTTCATCAACACCGCAGGAGAGAGAGGCCCATGGGAGACAGGTTGTAATTGCAGATGACCTTCTCTGCAGCAAAGTGCCCTTCCCCACCTTGGCCCCACCAGGGCACTGAAGAGTCTCTCCAGTCTCACCCTCTGCCTCCCACAATAAGAAAGAACCATTCTTGGCCCAATCCCACTCCTCACTTGAAGGTTCTTCACACAGGAGGTGAGAGACATTCTGAGGTAGCCACCATAGAAGGGGCTAGAAACTCAGCTTGGTCACCTCCTTAAGGGCCTCTGCATTTAGCCCCATATCAGGCAGGGTCACAAATGACCAAGGAACTGGGCTTCATTCTCATGGAGGCTGCAGCTGTTCTTGGCTTTTCCCCACTGCTCATCTCGTCAGGAAACAACAGAGAAACATAATTGAGCAGCTGTGGCTGTAAAAAGAACCTGCTTCAGAACAATACGTTGTGTCCAGCAAAAATGTGTTACAGGCTGGTGATGGGACAGCTAATACATGTGATAGATGAGTTCACTCAACCCGCCCCACACTACTCTCTCTCTGCTTCCTCCCCTCTACATCCTGGGCTCAAGACTGGATGTGCCACTCCCTCTAGCTCCCATGACCCTAGGTCTCTCCCATGGAGCATATATGGGAGGCAGTCTCTCAATGCCATTGCAGAGCTCCTAAGTGATGTGGATGCCATCCGGGCCCCCTGCTCTCTTCTCTCTACTCTTGAGCACATGCCCATCAGATGCTACACCTGCATCATCGGGACCTGCCAACAAAGCTGTCATCCCATCCTCAGCCCCTCTTATGTCTAGATCCACTCGCTCTGGGTTTCTATGAGCTTGTAGCCAGGTCTGGCCAAACCATGCTTGCACACGTGTTGTTTTGAAATATTAGCACAGAATCCAAAACAATATTTCTCTTGGGTTCCTCTTCCAAGCCAACAGAGAAAGAACATTTCCAAAAAAATAACACATTATTAACCAATGAATAAGAGCCAAGAAAACAATGCAGCCAGCATATTTATTCCAAACAGCTTGTTTAGAATGCAAATTGCAAATATATTTAATTCCACCAGGAATTCTGAAGAACCATGCTGAAGACCTCTTACAGCCAGCAGAGCCAAGAAAGTCACCCTAAGTGGTTTGGCCCTGCTCCCTGGTCAGGGGCTGCCTAACACTGGTCACTCTTGGGTTCTCCTACATCAGGAGAACTAGGTCCATGTCAAAGGGCTCACCGTAAGAGCCCTGCTACCTCTCACACCTCCCACTTGAGAGCAACATTCCTCCATCCCATGCCTTTGCTTTGAGAGTGGCCATATGGCCAGAGTCAGCAGCAGTATCAAGAAGCTTCCCTCTAAACAAAGGCAACTTGCCCATGAGAAGAAAAAACAAACGCCACTATGACAGCCTCCATTAATAGACATCAAAACTAGCCCCCAAGTGTGAAAATCCAAATCAATTTGATTTATGAAAACTAAGCAAACTTTCCAGTAGGTTTGGCACATCCACAGCACTGGAGAAAGGCCTTAATTATACTGCCTCTACTCATTAAAGAGATAAGATCTTAGCAGAGACAAGCTATGTTTTGTCTTCAGAAAAAAACGTAAATCCATCTGGCCCCATATTTTATAGTCGTCAATAGCCCGAGGCCATGTGAAATGCCCAAAGTTTTCATCTTCTCAGGTCTGGGGGTGGAACAGAAATGAGACATCAACATGAGAGCTCTGAGGCTGGCAGCACGGTGATGATGGTGATGTATTGGAGCATTCCTGTCTCTGCAGAGTCCCAGAGCTGAACACTGCACATGGACTAGATGAGATGCCAAAGCATAAAAAGCCAAAGGAAGAAACAGCCCTGCAGTTTATCACAAAAATACCTTCTCTTGGACCATCAATGGGAAGAAGACTCCTATTCTTAATGGTTAAGCTGGCTCCTCTTTCAGCCCAGAAAAGACCAATGCTCTCTGGGCATAAGCCTTTGAGTGTCCCAGGGCTACTCAATGAGGTTGTCCCAAATACCGACTAGAGAGTCAGTTGGTGTGAATGGAAAACTACGTGTGGGCAATAGGGTTCCAACACCCGGGAGAGCCTATCATTGTTCAAATGAAAGTGCCTTGGAGGAAACAGTGCTTTCTGCTGACTCTCACCCAGCAGAAGCCCCATAAGTTCCTCACTGCACAGTTAGGACTCAGCAAGAGTAAATGTGTCAAACTCAGAAATGTTCCTTTACAAAGGTACTCTCATTCTTTGGACCTCTTTTCTTCCCTCTGTACTTTTCTATCATTCCTCAAAATGTTTTAAATGTCTTATAAAATGTTTCTAAATTTGTATCTCCATGACAGGCTTCTTCCTCAAATCCTAGATTTTAAACCCAACTGCCAACTTGACATCTCAAATTTAACAGGTCTCAAAACCAAGCTGCTGATCAATCAGTTTTATATATTGACCTTGTACCCCATGGTGTTGATAGAATCATTTCTTAATTCTAGTATTTTTTCCCCTATAGGTTCTTTAGGGTTTTCTGCATACAAGATCATGTTGCCTATTAATAAAGATAGTTCTATTTCTTTCTTTACAATTTGTATGCCTTTCATTTCTTTTTCTTGCCTTATCTCACTGGCTAGGACCTCCAGTACAATGTTGAATAGAATTGGTGAAAATTGACATCCTTTCTTGTTCATGATTTTAAGAGAAAAGTATTTAGTCTTTAATGAGAATATGATGTTAGCTGTAGGTTTGTTATAGATGCTGTTTATCAGGTTGAGAAAGTTCCCTCCGATTCCTAGTTTTCTGAGAATTTTCATTAAAAATGAGTGTTGAATTTTTGTCAAAGGCTCTTGCTATATTTATTGAAATGATCATATGGTTTCTGTTCTTTGTTCTTTTAATACCCTGAGTTACAATAATTAATTTCTAAACGTTAAATGAAGCTTATATTCCTAAAATAAATCTCAATTGGTCAAATATATATAATACTTTTTATATATTTCTGGATTCAATTTCCATATATTTTGTTAAGGTTTTTTTTTTCTGTTTGGTTACATTCAGAAAAACATTAATATTTAGTTTCCTCTTTTGTGATATTTTGTCATATTTTACCATCAAAGTTACGTTGGCTTTATAAAACAAGTTGGGAATGTTTCCTCCCCTATTTGCCGAAACAGTGTTAGATTAGAATTACCTCTTTGCTGAATGTTTGATTGAATTCACCTGCGAAGCTCTTTGGGCCCGCAGTTTTCTTAGTAGAAACTTTTTTTTTATCATGAATTTAACTTCTTTAATGGGTATTAAACTGTTCAGATTTTCTATTGTTTTTGTCCATTTTACTGTGTTGTGTTTTCCAAAAAGTCTGCATTACATCTAAGTTGTCAAATTTCAGTGGCATAAAGTTGTTCATTATGTTCCCTTGCTATCCTTCTAATAGACGTAGGGCACACAGTGGGATCTCTTTCATTCCTGATAGTGGTAATTTGTGGCTTCTATGTTTTTCTTATTCAATCTTGCTAGGAGTTTATCACATTTAAAAATCTTTTTCACAGTGCCAACTTTGAACTTTGTTAATTTTCTGTTATGTTGCTGTTTGCTAGTGCATGGGTTTCTATTTTTACTTTTATTATTTCTTTCCTTGTATTTACTTTGTGTTTAAATTGCTCATCCCTGCCCAAATTCTTGAAGTGGAAATTTTAATCACTTCTTTTAAACTTTTCTCTTCTAATATAAATATTTAAAGCTGTAATTTTTCCTCTACTGCATTAATTGTACCCCAACCAATTTTAAGATGTTGTTTTCATTACCATTTTGTTTGAAATATTTCTAATTTCAAAAAAAAAGAGAAACATGGATTTCTAATTTACCTTGAGATTTCATCTTGGAACTGGGTTCAAAACTATCTTTTAGGACACACTTATAAAATTATTTTGTTTGGAGTTTCCTAGATAGTTTACTGCTATCAGTTTCTACTTTCATGTTTTCTTGGTCAGAGAACATACTCGATAATTTTAGTCCTTTGAATTTCAATATTTGTAAATTATTATATGGATCTGCAAATGTTCTAACTTTGTCAACATTCCATGTGCACCTGAAAAGAATGTTAATTCTGCAACTATCGAGTGTAGTTCTGTCAATTAAGTTGGTTGACCGTATGCAAGTCTTCCATATGCCTACTGAGTGTGGATTTGTCTCTTTTTCCTTTTAGTTCTGTCTGTTTTGCTTCAAAAATTTGAAATTAGATTATAAGAAGCATATACATTTAGGATTGTTATGTCTCCTTTGTGAGTTAGTAGTTCCATGGTTTTGAGATGTCCCCATATGCTTCATAATACTCTGTTTTGCCTAAAGTTGGTAGAGCCACACCAAGTTTCTTCTACTTCTCGTTTGCATGGTAGGTTTTCCCATCCTTTACTTTCAATTTATCTGTGCTTTTATATTTAAAGTGCATCTTTTATACACAGCATCTAGTTAGGTCTTGCCTTTCTATCTAATCTGATCATCTCTGCCTTTTAGTCCATTTTCTTTTACTACCATTCTTTATATGCTTGGGTCTAAGTCGACCATTTTGCAGCTTATTTTCAATTTGTCCCATCTGTTTATCCTGTTTTATTGTGCCTCTGTTCCTCCTTTTCTGGCTTACTTTGAGTTAATCAAATATCTTTTTGAACTGAATAAAATTCAATTTTATTTCCTTAATTAGATTTTTAGCTATTTTGTTTTATATTTTAATGATTGCTATAGAGATTACAATATTCATCTTATCTGTAGGAGATGAACATTAACTAAACCTATTGGTAATCATTTACAATCATTTCAAATGTGGTAATTTCATAATGTATGTAAATAGGATCATCATGCTATGTATCTTAAACTTATACAGTGATGTATGTCAATTATTTCTCAATAAAACTGGGAAAAATGTATCTTCATTCATCACAGTCTACTTAGAATTAATATTTTACCATATTATAAAACATGTAAGAACCCTAATGAAAATATTTCATTTTACTTCCCATCCTCTGGGCTACTTTTGTCATGTATTTTCCTTCAACATACATCACAAAACCCTACAATGAATGTTATAATTTTTTTCCTTTAAATTGTCAAATGCAATTTAAATATTTTAAGAGAAAAAAGAAAAGAAAGCCTTTTATTCTTATCCACATATTCAACTTTCCTGGTGTCCTTTATTTCTTCCTATGAGAGCCAAGTTCCATGTGACATCATATTCTTTCACCCTAAAGCACTTTTCTTAGCATTGCTTGTAGGGCAGGTTTTCTGGCAAGAAATTTGCTCAGGTTTTGTTTATCTGTAAGTTTCTTTATTCCACCCTCATTTTTTAAGGATAATTTTGTTAGATACCAGATTCAGAATTCTGGCTTGACACTGTTCCATTCTCTTCTGGATTCAATTCATTCTGATAATAAGTCAACCGTTACTTATATTATGGTTCCTCTGTACATACTGTGGGTTTTCCCCTAGGCTGAAGATTTTTTTCTTTTTCACGTGTATTCAGCAGCTTAAATATAATGTCTCGTGACATGAAGTTTTAAAAAGTGAGTCTTATTTGGGGAATTCTGAACTTCTTGGATCTAAGGTTGAGATTTCCAACAAATCTGGGAAATTTCTGGGCATTATTTCTTAAAGTATTTCTCCCTCTCATATCCTCATAGGCCTCCAATTACCCCTATATGAAACTGCTTAGTATTATCCTGTAGGTAAGCGAGTCTCTGTTTAGTTGGCACAATCTTTCTTCTCTCTGTTCACATTTAATCATTTCTATTGATCTCTCTTCTAGTTCACTGACCCTTTCTTCTGGAGTCTCTAATATGATATTAATCCAGTTCAAGGAATTTTTCATTTCAGATACTGCATTTTCACTTTAAAACTTCCACTTCGTTTTTATAGTTTCCATCTGTTACCTCATTATGTCCATCTTTTCCTTTAAGGTCTTGGACATATTTGTAATAGCAATTTTAAAATCCTTATTTGCTAATTACAACATCTGGGTCATCTTGTGGTCTTTATTTTTTCTTAACTAGCAGTCACATTTAACTGCTTCTTAGTATGTCTAGTAATTTTTTTCTTGTACTCCTGACACTGTCAATGGTGACTTATCAAGTTCTGAATAATGTCATCTTCCTTTAAAGGGTAGTGCTATTGTTACAGAAGATAGTTAAATCATTTATCTTGATCCAAGTGACTTTGGTTTTATTCTTCATCAGGGCTGGTCTAGTTTTGCTCCTCTGTGTTTATTTGTTTTTCCTTAATCTCAAGGTATGGTCCTTACTCTAGGGTGTGATCCTTATTACTAAAATATGATCTTTCCAGGATATTAACTGAATGTTTGAAGTGCTCATTGTGTTCACTCCATTCTGACTTGACCATAACTTTGACATCACCTAGCTCTTGAGACTTCTAGTATTTCCATTAAGTTCTCAGATGCACAGAAGGCACTTTCTGCTAGGCTTTGTAGATTATCACCCTATATATGAACACCCCACCCCTCAGCCAAGAATCCACTAAGACTCCCACTTAAATTTCTGCAGTTTCCTCCCCTCCAATACCCTGCCCCATGGCATCTCCAAACTCTGATTTTTGCCTCATCAATCTACTTTAATTTTTTTCATTTTTATATTTTATTCAGGGGGAAAAATCTGGTGATATGTGTCCATGGAATAGTAAGCTTTCTCAAAAACACAGAGAGCTATGAAACCAGAAATTCTAACTGCCCAGCATCTATGTAGCTATACTATAGCCCTTGACACACCAAAGTAACTTTCTTCTGATGTTCCTAGGATCATTATAAAGACACAGTTGGTAGTTAACAACCCTGGTCTTGCCAAATAACTTCTACTTGAAGGAGCATATTAAATGAGCTATTCACACCTGCTGGTGACTAAACATTACTTTTTGGCCCCATGTTTTCCTTATTCTATCTGGTCATTTGATCAGACAGCTTCAGTGTGAGACTGGATGCTACATAAGGTCCTTTGCCTCTCTGCCCACCCAGTTTAAAAGTTGTAGTATCTTGGGGCACCTGGGTGGTTCAGTCGGTTAAGAGGACACCTTGGGCTCAGGTCATGATCTCGCGGTCCGTGAGTTCAAGCCCTACATCACGCTCTGTGCTGACAGCTCAGAGCCTGGAGCCTGCTTTGGATTCTGTGTAACCCCCTCTTTCTGCCCCTCCCCCACTCACATTCTGTCTTGCTCTGTCTCTCAAAAATAAATGTTAAAATTTTTTTTAATGCTGTAGTATCTTATCCTTTCTGTTAGAAGAAGAGGGTAGGTTGAAAAGAGAGCAGAAATTTGAAAGAAATTTGTCATTTACATGTTCTTCTGTTTTGTTGTGTTACTTTTAAATACAATATCCGGTCACTGGCTCTCTCAACAAGATGTAGAGTCCATATAGCACTTAGAGTGGAAACTTAGATTTCCTGAGGATTTGGTATTTATCATGCCTTTAGTAGCTTGATTTAGCAAGTGATATGCAAACCATTGTATATAATTCAGTAACAAAATGAGCACAGCTTCATTTACTTGTAACTAACTTCCTTTATCTTCTTGTAAAGCCTTATTACTCAATGTATGGTTTGGACCTACAATTATTAGGTCATCTGGCTGCTAGTTACAAAAAAAGGCACTTAGCTCCATCCCAGATATACCAAATAATTTTAACAAGATTCTCTGATGATCTGCTTACACATTAAAAAGTTTAAGAAGTATTTTCTTAAAGTACTTGGTTGTTGTTCTGCAAGAAATAGGGAACTTTGGTCATTTCTCCAAAGACAAATATTTGCTTCACTTACAGCAATTGTACATACCTCTGCCCTTTTTTGTTTGTTTCAATACCAAAGCATAATGTAATCTTAAAAAAAATTCCAAGTATCAGTGAAACTTGACATATGTAGCACCAAAATGCACATAACTTCATAACTCATTGAAGTGAAAACATGAACAGCTAAGACCAAGTTCGCGCGTGCAGAGATGATGACATTGTCATGACTGCTCCCTGGCTGACAATAACTGCACTGTGCCATTAATTTCAGAGATGTTAAAATATGAAAAACAGAGAGAATGTGCACCTTAAAATTGATGAAATAGAGTAAGTGATGAAAAATATATTCATTCTTCATGCTGATTTAGGCTTTTCTGGAAGTAGAAATCAAGGTTCCAGCAACAAACAAATATCCTTTGCAGTCCCTGTCATTGTGGCCTACCTGTTCAGCAGAGAGTTTGTGAATGGTTTCTCTGAACTTGACAAGAGGTTAATGCTGCTTTAACTAAGAACAGGGACTTGCGACTTCTAACCCACTCATGAACCACCATTTCTGTTGCTTATGAAAGGAACTTTCTTTGCTCTGCTGCATACCAGACTTTTCAGCACTCACATTTCTCTCCTGATGGAGAAACACGTGATGAAAAAACACTTTTGCCAGAAGAGACTCCTCCTGGATTAAATAAAATTGCTGTACTCCTTACCCTGATCTTTAGCATGAAAAAACTAATGAGTTAAGGACCATGAGTAAAGGAACTCCTCAACAATTTTGCACCCAATTGTCCCTAAATGGTTTCAGAGGCTAGAGCTCCTTCAAATTGGTAACGTCCTGCTCTTCTTTGTGTCCCTGTATGCTTGGTAAGATTTCCTTTTCAAGCTGTGCCCAGAGAGGGGACTAGGGGAAGGAAGGGGGGTCAGTGGAAAGAGACAGGGAGAGAATATGAATTCATCTGGAAGTCTTGGGAATCCTGCAGCATCCACTTCCATACATAGCTTTCTTTGCTGGTTCAACTCTAGCAGGAGGATATGGTTTTTTGTGTAGACAGAACTAAGCCAAACATTTGGGCTTGTATTGGTTATTTTGCCAGTTCATAACCAGCACATGACGGAAAGTTTACTTGTTGGTTATTTGGGTTGACCACACTGATGATAAATTATAGATTCCAAAGGTCAGAGATGGGATCAGTTCAGCTCACCCTGTATCAACTCCAAATCCAAACAGTTATTAAACAAATGCCAGTCAACACAGACACCATGAGTAACTGTGTTTGCTAAAAGGTGCTGGCTTGTCATCTTTTCTATTTTTCACTTCTAGTCCTAATGGATGCTTGCTCTCTCTCTCTCTCGCTCTCTCTCTCCCTCCCTCCCTCCCTCCACTGAGTCAGTACAGAACTTGGAAAATTCTTCCTCAATCCCACGGGAAGCAGACCACACTTCAACAGAGATGTACAACACGGTCTGGTTTGGCCAGCTACATCCCACATGTTTCCTGGTATTGCTCAACCTCAGGGGTAATGGAAGTTGAATACTGGCACCACAGTCCAACATCTAAAGACTTTTGCTATTGTGTGTGCAGTTGCTACAGAGGATGTTTCTAATACAAGAACTATGGGTTTGTTCATTCCACATGTTGAGCTATTGATTGGCTTAACAATGGCTTTGTAAAATCTCCTGTCTGTCGCTGAAACATGGGCAGATCCCGGCAGACATGGGTGTGTGTCTGAAGCTGCCCAGGGCTCCCTGTGGGAAGTGCTCTCTGCCCTAAGAAGTCAGCCATGCTAATTGGTCCTTTGCCATAGCATGGACAGCAGAAACAGCAAACCACGAGTCAGAAGTGACCTTTTCACAAATGGAAAGCCCCAGAGCAAATTCCTGCCCCTCATCATAGGACAAAGCACTTGAGAGTACTGACTGACTTATTCTCTTCCCCACTGAACACTAAGCAGCCAAAGAGGGGACTATATTTCATTCATTACTTCCCTAGAGTGCCCAGCCCAGGCTTGGCACCAAGTAGATTCTCTATTGCGTTTGTTGAATGAAATCAATTAGAAACATAATGTGCTAGATATGAGGTAACCTACAAGAGGACGATCAGGATGTCAGGGGAAGGTCATTATCCAAGACCAGTGAGTAATCACTCTTTTTATGAGAACCGCTCACCTCTAATCCTAAAATCCAGCTTGTTTCTTAAAGATGGGTACAAATAGGAACTAGAAATCAGAGTTGGGGGAAAAAAGTACTGGTTAATATGAAAGAATGAGATTCGAGTTTGACATAATTTTCTAACATTTCCTTAGGGATGAACTTGTTTCAGCCCCAAAAGAGGATGAAATCTGAAAGGCCCAAGACAGAAGGATGAACAGAACGGGCAACACCAAGAGGTAATGAGTTGCCTGTTGCTAGTGGTATTTCATTATAGGCAATGGTATGCGGGATCTGGCTTGCACTTCCTTGTGAGACCTGCTTGTAAGGATCTTCCCAGCTCTGTGTTCAGAAATGTTGTATTGATAGCTTGAACTCAGCCTGGAGTGGCTGTCATTGTTGTTGGCCCCACCACCAAGGTTCCCATGCCTGGCTACCCCACCCACCCATTTAAACTTGTATGGACTTAGCTAGAGGTCTGGCTCCCTAACACCAGCACCACCAGACCCCAGATCAATACATGCAGATTCAGCACCTGACAGACAGTCCTGCTCAGAGTCTGGAGTTGGCATACTTCTTGGGATAATTTCCTGCTCCATAGCATGAGAGCTTTCCCCAAGCTCCACTGTAGATATGGAACACCCCTGGGCTCCACATGCTCATGAACAAACAGAGGCCAGAGGGCAGGGTCACGGCCACTAGCATTTTCCTGCTAGTCCTTCCTTCTGAGATCTGCCCCAGGATCCCATTCCCATGACGTACAGAATCATGTGGGGCCACCAGGAGGGAAGGATGGATGCTAGTGTCCCAGGAGACACAGACGGAGGTAATTAGCATTTGTCACAAAACCAAACTGCAACAATGGCAGCACTCAGTGCATGGGGACACTTGGCTTCCTCCATGAAAGGAATGCACCTGGCTCCAGCTCTCTTGGTCCTCAAAGCCCCAACAAACCTAGAGAAATCTCCCATGTGGCCATGGATACTTGCTCTCTCCTTTCCATGACCCACAGTCAAGCCCTGACATGCAACTGGTACTTAAAAAGTATTCTCTAAGTGAGAAAACAAACTAGCAACCATTCTCTGCCTTGGGCCTCTCCGACTTCATCCCTGTCTGACGACCAAAACCAGCCCATCTTCTCCAGAAGGCCTTCCCAGACTCATGCCATCAACCCAGGGCTGAACCCCAAATCACTCCTTTCCCTTCTCAAAAAATCCCCCAGGGGAAGTCAGCCTGTGAAGACCCTTACTTAGATTTGTCTTGGCTTCCTGGTGTGTGGGCCTTATTTCCAATGTTTTTTTTTTAATGTTTATTTTTGAGAGGAGTGGCACAGAGAGAAAGACACAGAATCTGAAACAGGCTCCAGGCTCTGAGCTGTCAGCAGAGAGCCTGACATGGGGCTCCAACTCACGAACTGCGAGATCATGACCTGAGATGAAGTCAGATGTCTAACCAACTGAGCCACCCAGGCACCCCTTTTTAAAAATTTTTTTGAGGGTGGCTTATTTCTTCAAGGAGATCATGAGCATCTTGAGGGCAGGACCCAAGCTTCCTCTTGCTCTGGTGTCTTTCTATGGTGTCTAACTCAACACCAGGGGTCTCATGGTCCCATGATGACCGGTCACTGGCTAAGATTTCCAATCACTGGATCACAGGTCAGCTCTAGAAGACATTTTGTCCCTCCCTCTTGAATTGTTTCTCTTGTTCTTTGCCTCTGTCAGCATAGTGGGTTGCAGAATGGACCCCATGCCAGCAATGTTGACCCAGAGGATAACAGAAATGGTAGTCACATCCCTAATGAGGAAGCAGCAGAGACCACAGGCCAAACACACGCAGCTCTCCCTCATCTCCCAGGTAACATGGAGTTCTTAATTTGTTCTTGGACAGAAAAATTGGACTGCATGAAAGACAGGCATGGGCAAAGTACCCCCACAGAACAGCAACGAGAGTAGCATGAGGCACTTGGCCTTCCCCAGGTCTAACTTAGTCTCAGAAAAGAGCTCAAACTCGGGGAGAAATGGGTGTACTTTCCCTGAGAAATTTCAGAAGTCACATGGGGAATATGGCAGCCGCTTGCCAACTTCAGATTTAAATTAAATCTAAAATTTTTTTAGAGCTCATAATGTGTATGCAGATTCTAAAACTGAGCAACATATTGGCTACTTCACTGTACAAAAATCTAAGTCCAGGAGAATTAGTTGTTATTGCTGATTCCAAACTTAGTACCATGACTGCTGATTTATTTAATTCAAATAAATACTGGGACTGAGCCATTCGCACATCTTCACTCTGTCCTAGTCTGCTTGGGATGCCACAGCAACAGACCATACCCTGGGGGTCTTAAACAACAGAAATGTATTTTCTCAGAGGTGTGGAGGCGAGAAGCCAGAAATCAGGCTGCCAGGACGGTCGGTGCTCGTGAGAGCCCCCTTCCTGGCGTGCAGAGGCCACCTTCTTACTGTGTCCTCACCTGGCCTTTCTTCAGTCAGCATGCATAGACATCTCTCTCTCTCTCTCTCTCTCTCTCTCCCTCTCTCTTCCTCTTCATTTAAGGTTGCCAATCCTATCAGATTAGGACCCCTCCCTTATGACCTGATTTAACCTTAAGTGCCTCCCCAAATCCCTGTCTCCAAGTACAGTCACACGGGGGGATTATGAATTTGAGGGGGGCACAACTCAGTCCATAGCAATGATGAGTTTTGCCATGCTTCAAGTCCAAACTTCTTCCAGACGACTTACCTTTCTTACAGAAGGCAGGTCTGTGATTAATACAACCACGGCCTTACAAGAAACCTAAAACAACAACAACAACCACAATTTCATTCCGTCTGTCATGTTCCCATTACTCGGATCAGCTGCCCCATCTCCTTGCAATCACCATTAAACTGCAGAGATAATTACCCATCTGAGGGCTGCAGTCCTCCCACATAACCTGAAGCCATTGCCATTTGTCACAACAGATCATTTCCAGAGCTCTGACAACCAGCCCTGGAAGCAGGAAGAATGCTCATTTTCCTCACCCCGCCAGAGCTTTAGAAAGAACTCTGCCCAAAATAGATGCTATTGAAGCAGGAGACACATGAGGAGGCATACAGCCTATCAATACCTCAACACGGGCCTCTCCTTGCCCTCCATTCTATTGACCGCCTGAGAACCACTGCTGGAAGCTTTGTAATCCAAAACCATCAAGTATTCATGGGGCTGGCAACCACAAATAGAAAATGAATTGAATCGCTCTCTTTCAAATTAGGATAATGACATTGTCTGGGAAATGATGATTAAAAAAATAGTTCAAAATATTGGTTTGAATTTCCTTCCCACTATTCTTTCTGCTCAGGCTCTTGTCTCTGTGTTTCACAAGGTTTCCCTCCCAGTGGCTTAGAGACCCCTGGGTTCAGTCACACGCTCCCAAGAAAGAGAGGCCAAAGTCAACCTTGACTTTGTACATCATTCTGTTTCCAGGCAAGGAACTAGACTTGTCCTCCTTTGGTGCCTTACTGTCCATCGTGCTGGACTTGGAAGGTTTATCTTCTAGATATTCTTGAATGGGCCTCTCTTCTACACTCTCCTACACTCCCTCCACCCCCGCTTGAGTCCAAGCCACTATGTCTTCTGTCACCTGGGTACACACCTGCCCATGAAGTCTCGGTGCCTCTGGGTTCTCTTCCGTCATCCATCCACCACATGGAAGCCTGAGCCATCCTTCTATAACACTAAGATTCCATGCCACTTTCCTGAATGGAGCCTTTCAGTGGCTCCCCATGGCCCTCATGACAAAGCCTACACATCGCAGTAGGGCATACAAGGTATACAAGGCCCTCCGTGATCTCGTCGCCTCAAGGGCTAGGCCTCCAGTGGATGCTGGAAAAGACTATGCAGCCACATGAGATGTCACACTCAGGTTAGTCTTTCATCTTTACCCTCGAGGGATGAGAGCCACACAGGTAGAGGGGATTTTAAGAAACACAACATGTCGGCCCTTGATTCTAGGCAGACGGCATCTAAATCATAGCAGGGAGAAGTCTGGCATCATCTCAAAGACCTCTCCCTTCACTGGGTCTGACTTCAAAGGAATTCCTCTGCCAAACACTGTTTTAGATAAAGGGCAAAAATACCCTATGAGAAGAAGTAACGCCCATTTAAAATCGGCACTAATGACTGGATCGAAAAGCTCTTTAAATCACATGGCTGTTTTTCATATGGATAAAGCGCAAAGCAACCTCACAGCACAACATTTCAAATGACTCATCCTCCAGATTCTCCTCCACGGAGTAGACCTGTTTCATTCATTTGTGATTACGGTTGTCACTTTGCACAACACGAGAACGACTTTGACGGCTGTGCTGATCCGGGGAGAGGTGAGGAGACAAGTCGAGGAGGACGGATTAGTTCTGGAAAATGAGGCATTTGCTGGGTCACCCTGGAGTTTTCGCCTTTGAATTTGGTCTCCGGAAGCATTAAGTCAGCCTGAAATCTTTCTAAAATGAGAATCATCCAAGTGCCAGTTGCACAGAGCCATTCTTGAGCTGCCAAACAGATGGGAGCCGGGTAGAGATAAAAGGTTGCAAGCTTATCAAGGGCACAAGGCATGGCTCCGTGTCCAGATCTCGGACACAAAAGTCACAGGACAACCGGAGCCCACTTCCCAGGAAATTCATCAGCCCATGAAAGGAAACCCTACCACGAGGGAGCTGAGACTCTTCAGTGTATTTTCCTCCCCCATTTTCTGTTCTCTGCTCTCTGCACCAAACCATGCCCCAAATTCTACCTGGAGAATCCGACACTTAGCATGGCAGGCCTCTGATCGTCCAGCCACAAAACTCTCCATTTCTCCAGATGAAAGATGTACAAGTTTCCAACAAGAGGCTTCACGTGGAACTCCAGGGTCAGTGAGGAAGGGAAGGGCACAGGCGCTCCCACATGCCTCGTCTTCTGTCCCCGGGTTTCTGGGAACAGACTACAGAAGGGCAGAGATGGTGCTGCCCCCTTCAGGCCAGGCCCAGCTCCCAGCAATGCCACATGAGGATGGTGCTCAGCTCAGTGGCTATCCTCCCTTTCCCTTCCACCCTCAGCCCCAGAAGGGAAAGACGTGTTTAATGTCTAAAACTCCATCAGTTGGCTCCATTCCTGAGGCCCTTGGCCCAGGATGCTCAAATCAAGTCTCTGCCCTATCTTCCCCGGAGCCTTGGTGTCATCGCCCCCATGATGAGGAACATGGCTGCAGCAATATTCTCCAGGCTTTCCTCATGGGGCCTGGTACACAGGATATTAACAGGAAATTAACCTAGCACCTTCCCAGGAGGCCTCCTAGGGCTACAGCAGAGATTGGAGGATGCCACAAGCCTGGGTGTCTGAGAGAGCTGGCTGAACACAAGACCACCACCCGGTCCAGACAGGATCCTCATCTGTAAGGTCACCACAGAATGGTGACAGTGGCTGCCTGCCTCAAATTCTCAGCAGCCTGCCATGTTCTACCTAGTCATTCATTCCTGGCATAAGCACAATCCTTTCCAAGTGCTGGGTGAGAATAAAATCCCCTGCTGGAGGGCATCATCCACTGGGTTCCCAGCAGGTTCATGTGGATGAAGTGATCAGATCACAAACCTCCAAGGTCTCGGTACCTGCCACAGTTACCACTAGTGCCCTGCCCCCTCCTTGGTCATCAGCAAGTCAACTACATGGCTTCCGACCACGAAGTCCTGAACGTTTTTGTCCTAGGGCTCTCTCTGGCCAGTGGAGTCTGCTCAGCACATGCCCAGAGCAGTCCCGAATGCTGGGGAGTCAACACCCCTCACTGCCGGCAGCAGCCCTCAACCCCTGATGGGATGGGAGTTGTAGGACCAGCACCCCAGCCCTCTCACCCCTTGGCTGTGATAACTCTGAGCACATCCTACACTCTCAGAGCTCCTGAGTCTGATGCACCTCCAGTCGCTCACAGAGTAACCCACTGGACCCTCTATTGGCTTCTTTCCCTTCTTGGTCTTACTTCCTCACTTCCCACCCTGCACTGTCCAATGTCCCTTGGGATTAGAAACCAGAGTGACTCCAAAGCCCCAGATCTTTCCACAACACCAAACTGACAATCACCCCCAGCCCCTCTGTACACAGCTGTCCCCCAGAGGCAGATAGTGGAGGGGGGCCCTGGAGAGTCCTTGTCTTCAGAGACCACACTGGCCTCTGAGTCAATAGCTTATCCACAGGTGTTGCATTCCTGGCATTCCATGCCTCTTTTCTGCACTTGGATTCCAACCCAGGTGTTTGGCTGTATAACCAAAGGCCGGGAGGGTTTTTTTCTTTAAGCTGTGCTCCTGTAAAGAGGCTATAACACTCGGGATTCTGGCACTGGATGCCCCTTCGGGTTCACTCCAAGTTGAATTTCTGTGCGACAGTCTACAAGGCAAAAAACAGGAAACATGACATCCCCGCCCCACTTAAAAAGTCACAGTTTAACGGTTGTTATAATTGTTGGAGACTTTATGAAAAGAGACCACAGCCTAATTTTGGAAATTAACCTAGCACCAGCTGCAGCTTCCTGGCCCCAGCCTGTAGACATATATCCTTGTCTTCACACATATGCTCATCTGGCCATGGGTTGGCCTCGGGGGACTGAGGCATGCAAGATGAAATCCCACAAATCTCCATTATTAAATCTATGATATATTTCAAACCCTACCCTCGATCTAAGTAATGACACCTCTGACATCCCTCCAAAGTAGCAGAGAGGGAGGGCAGGCGGGAGTGAAAGAGGGAAAGAGGTTCTATTTTTCTCTATCCACATGCACCAGCCTCTTCTCTGCTGTATCCCTGGGAACAGTGAGGGGATGTCCCTCCTCTGAGACAGGTCTCCTGCAACACCCCCCAGCCCACACAAGGGACTGTCAACCACTGATTGATGTCAATCTGCCCAACCTCACCTCCCTTTGGTCCCACTATCTTCAGGTTGCCTTAAGCTAGTCCAGACCCATTGGGATACTCTTCCCAGGCTACCCCTGAGGCCTAAACCTCGTCTTACTCCTCTTCCACTCTCCTTCCCTCCAACAACTTACCTTGGTCTCTCCCTCCAAGAAGGTATATGGAAAGCAAATTCAATACCAGGTAGGCTTCTCCATCAGAGGGTAACCCAGCCCTAAAGTGGCACCTTCAAAAATTCTACACTTGCCTAAAACATGGTAGGGATTGTCCTCAAGCTCCTCTGTGGCTGTGGTACCTCCATGGAAAGGGCTTAGGAGTCTTCACTAAGGCACAGATGGACAGTTGAGGGATTTGCAGTTCTTCAGAGGAATTAGAAGCCCTAGACTCAGCTTCTAATCTCTGGATGTCTCCTTACCATCATCTCCGCACATCCCACCCATCCTTCAAAACTCAACCAAATGCCACCTTCTCGAGAAAGTTCTCCCTGACTCCCTGTGCCAAAGGAGGCCTATCATGCTCCACACCTCCCCAGACCTCCCTCCTTGGGTGGTGCTTCATGTGACCCTCACTTGTGTGTGTGCCCCACACACACACATTCTCTGTGGGCAAGGGCTCCTGGGAGACAGGCCTACCCCTTCATTTCAGGCCCCAGCCCCCAGCCCCAATATCAGCACAGAGCCTTCTTGCTGCACAAAGGTGCTCGAGAAATGTTCAAGGAAGAAGACGGGCCAAGGAATAACGTATCAGGTCTCTGCGACAAGAGAGACAAAAGGAGGACATAGGGCATATGATGTTCCTCTTCCCCATATGACATTACTTCTTTGGATGTTGACTCCTCAGCAGAATGGAGATGGAAGGAAGAGTAAGGAATGAAAAGGAAGGACAGAGAGTCCTTGATCATTCACGGCCCAGTTAAAAAACATGAAGTACTTTCACAGAAGGGTTTTAGTACAAGGAACAAAGGTAGTAGGAAAGCAGAGGGCCAAGGATAGGGAACAATGAGGCAACCTAGACATCGTCCATAGCTGGAATCTGCTGGAAGGTCATAAGACAGAGACAGCAGTACCAGAGGCCAGGAGCTAAGGCCACCAGTCAGAACTGGGACCACAGAGGGCCAAGCTGTCTGTGGCAAATGGAACTGTAGAAGGGATGCAGCCACTGCCCTAGGCACTTCCCTAAACAGACAGGGAGACTTAGCCTGCCTTCCTCCTGCTTCTTGCTGTCCAGTTTCCCACTGGTGCCACCCTTGGCCAAACACAGCCAAAAGCCAGAAGGCACAAGGGAGCCTGAAAACCGTAGTCTGAAGCACTTAGCCACTGCTGTGATGCCAAGTGGATCTGAGAGCAACAGTCCAAGAGTATCAGTCTTTTGCTTCTTCCATAACAAGTATCTTCCCTCCTCTGCCATGGTCCTGAGTTCTCCTTTCTGCCTGTGTTCCTTCCACCCCTTCATGCCAAACCAGAGCATGAATGGGACTACTTCTGGGAGTCTATTCCAAGAGGATAACCAGGCAGGCCAGGGAAGACCTTGGATGATCAGTTCACGATCAAGGAGCGCTGGCAGGCAGGTCTGGCCTGGCCACCCAGGACTGGGAGCAGTGCAGGGAAAGGGAATCACCCAAGCTTGGCAATAGCCCCGGTGGAACTCAGAACTCCCAGCTCCCTCACCCCTCCCATCCCTCCCAGCCCAGCTCCCTCACCCCATTCCCAAGGAGTGACCCCCATCCCAATGGGCCCATGGTCAACTGTCTTGGGACCATATGGTCGACCTGGCCTCTCAAGGCTTCAGGATGCCTCTAACGCTTAGATGTGAGCACCACGCTCTAATTCATTCTGATGAGAGCCACCAGAGGTTTTGATCCACAAGAGGGAGGAATTAGGAAGCCTGCACACACACACACACACACACACACACACACACACACACACGCATATGCGCACACATATATTCATGCATGGGCTGGAATTCTCTGGACATTTTCCCAAAGTTCTCTTTAAAACTGAACCTTGTTTTCCCCCTTCATAAGGCAAAGCTTTGGCCTGAATGCCCAATGTTCCACCATCAAAAAGCCACTGTTCACCAGAAACACATGTCAAAATCTAGAAGCCAGTGACCAGTAATGCTGAGAACAACCAACACTGATATTTAAGCTGAGCTCATGTGCCCATGAATGTTTACAGGAAGACATGGAAGAAATCCCACTTTGCAGAGAAACGGCTGGGTAGTTTGAAGTTTTGTTTATACTCAAGCATCTGCCTCAGGAATCTGACACGTCAAATCAACTCATTACCACCCACCTTGTCCAAACTTTCATCAGAGAAATGCAAAAGGAGCGATGAAGGCAGGTAGACCCTGGCTGCCCAAATTCAGTCCCACAGTTCCGAGTAGTCTTGTCCCCACCCCATCCCAACTTTTCTGCATCAAGGTTCAGCCTTGGCTTTAGGGTCTGCCATCAACCTTTAGACACCCTGAGGCTGTGTCCACACCCATAAGAGATGGGGCAGTTAGAACTCACAGGCCAGGGGTGGCTGCTCAGCTCACATAAAGTCATTGTTGGGGCCTGGGAAGATCCGCCCTCTCAAGCGGCCGCGGGAGTGTTACTGAACCAGGCACACGTTCAGGATTTGCCAGCCTTTGCCCCTCACCAGGATGTAAAGTCTGACCCCACACAACTCTGAGGATCCCCAGCCAGGCAGCTCTCCCAGGCAGTTATCACAGCCAGCATGGGCAAGATGGGGAGTCTGGGGAGGTTTTTCTCCCATATTCTTGCCTCTCCTTCAATGGCCTTCTTCCCCTATTCTACCTGTGGGCACCCAAAAGGCTTTAAAATGTCTATCTGTGATCATGCATCTTAGGATCAGATGCACACTGACAACTAAACCCTGAGCCCTAAATATGGAAGGGAAGCATGGAACATGTTAGGGCCCCTATTCTGTCTAGAGGGCCTCATCATGTCCCACTGAGTCTTAGGGTGAATAGCCACTTAAGCTGGCTAAGAAGGACCCCTCACTAATCAGAATGCAGGTAATGACCTAGAAACAAGTTTACTTCTCAGTAGAAATTGTGGTCTCTTCAACCCACATAGTGAGAGGACCTCATAAGCCTCATTTCCTGCTGTCCCTACCACATTCTCCTCATCTGGCTCTCATGGCACCTTAATCTTCTTGACACACAGCTTGGGTCTTCTCAAGGCTGGCAGCCTCTGTGCCTTTTTCCATGACTTTCCTCCTCCCATTAGGCTCTTGACAACCTGGAAAAACCTTTACTTTCAAGTACAGGTCAACAACCACTTTTGGTCTCACCCTCACCTATCCAGGCTCCTCCTTTGCCCAAAGAGGGGTGACCACTCCTTCCTCTAATGCCGCATGGCTACTTTAGCCCTTGTCTTAAATAAAAGACAGTAAGGATCTTTGAGAAGATGGGTCCTCACCCCCAGTGGACAGAGAACTCAACAGGGACAGGGTTCAAGAATGTGTCACCAGTCCTTGGCCAGGCACACTTAGATTCCACAACTCAGTTCATAGAAAGAGAAGCTATGTCACTTAATCATATCAGCCACGCTTCCCTACCTGTTTGAGGTGGACAATTCTGTTCCATATATCTGACCTGCTGGCCACAGACATAAAACAAACAGGAATTTCCTCCATGATCTGATACAGCCAAGAAAATTCTAATCCAACCATAGCAGCCAAAAATGCATTCTGTGTTTTCCATGTATCAACAGACTCAAACAAGCTTTAAATAAGCACTACATTGGTAACTTCTGATAAGGCCTCCTCTAGGTTTGGTTAAATTTAAAGGATCCACTGCCTTACCACTATTAAGGTAACCCATAAAAACACATAAACCAGAAGGGCCTACTCACTTGACAAAAGATAGCGAAGAATTCTAGTTTCCCCCTAAGAGCATTTCTCAAACGCTCATCCACACCATGGCCACAACTTCTGCCATCATCCATTTACCATCTATGTTATTAACTTTATATTTTTCTTCATCTTAACATTAAAATGACTCTCTTTGATTTAAACTTGGCTTTTCTCATTCAATGCAGGCATTTTATTGTTTTCCTAATATCCAGTAAACCAAACACAAAACGACTAACATTTCCAAAAGTCTGCGCACAACATAAAACCTTTCTGTCTCCCACTCAGGTCAAGCATGGCCCACTCGGAGGTGGGCCCTGTTTGCTGCGCCTGCCTTTGGACGCTGCAGACAGAAATGTCAACACTTCTGCTGCCCTTGATCAGGGACGGGGCACAGTGGTTTCAGTGCCTGGCTTCTGGGCTCTCGGGTGACTCAGTGACCCTGCTCAGCAGCTCCCAAGGGCCCAGTTAAGGAGGTTACTATGAACGGAGTTTGCAAAACAGTGAAAGGGGGGAAGACAGAAGGCAAAGCCAGGCTTTGCGCTCATTTCAGGGAATAACCACACCCACTCAGGCTCCCACCCACTTGCTTTCCATCCCTGAGCAGCTCAAGCAGACAAGGGAGCCAGGGAGAAGCCTGTTGTCCTAAAGACCTAAGAGCTGCGGACCCCACTGAAGGTGGGGGTTGGAGAGCCTTGTTACCTCCTCACGCGGTGCCCAGACAGAGGCCGCAGCAAGAGCAGCATCAGTAATAATAATGACAACATGCAGCCCCTGGAGTCTGGCTGCACAGGTGCCAGCTGATATCATTTATCAGCTGATAAAATGCACCTGGCACCACAGACCACCTGCCGCATAGCTGGGGGAAAAGAGAAAGGCCGAAATCATTGTAACTGTGATTTACTGAGCACCTCCCTCTGTGTCTGGCTGAGGTAAATGCTTTGCATACATTTGCTTACTTAAGCCTCACATGGCCCTCAGGGCACTTATTACCAATGGGGAACTCATTCATAAAGGGGGGCCTGAGGTCTACCACTGAAGTGAAGGGATAAGCCCAAGGTCAGGCAGCTACTATTTTGAGTTCCCAAGGCAAGAGTCCACACCCAGTGTAAAGGGCTTCAGTCATGAGCCTTCTGCTGTTTGTCCAAACCTACCTGAGACCAACCTTCCCGGCCTCTGGTGTTCTCAGGTGACACTCTCATCCATTTTGGGGTAGCCAACAGACACTGCACCTTCCCAGGCCCTGACCGCCATACCAATGAGAAAATGCTGGTCTTCAGAATCCCCGTCTGTGGTTTTGGGCCAGCAAGCAGCCAAGGTCCTGGGGCTAGGCTGGGTGCTAGAGTAAGAGGAGAGAAAGCTTAGCCAGAGAGCTGTATTGGCAACCTGGGGGTTTTCCAAAAGCAAACTCTTTATACCAGAGATCCTCTCCTTTCAAAGGAGCAGAGGCCAAAGGGGAAATGGCCATACGCCATATGCCTTTGCCCAAGTGACATGTTTAGACGCACTGATGTGCTGCAGTGAGTCCTCGGGGTGCAGGTCTCATTGGTGCCCGCTCGGGGTAGTCTGCAGGATGGGGGTTACTCAGAGGGGGTCTAGCCTCTCTGAGCAGCTGCGCCACCTGCAAGGCCCCACACACTCTGCCCCCAGCCTGCCTGTCCACCCTCACGCCGCACGGCCCCTCCCAAACCACTGGATTCTGATGGATCCATTCTGCTTCATTGATTCATTCCTGAACGCAGGATCAGAGTCTTTGTACCATTACCTTTTTAAAATACGACTCATGCTCAAAGTCTCTCAGCCAGTCTCATCTGTTTTATGATGTTTCAACTAATATTTTTCTCATTTACAAATACATGTGCATTGCACAAAACTTTGAAAATCTGAAAAGTATAAGGAACATAAAAATTGCTCAAATCCAACCACCCAGACACAAGGACCGTTAAAATGTTGGTATGTTTTCTTTCCTTCTCTCCATCTTTTATCTATGTGTGTGATTATCTTTTAAAAAAAATTTTTTTTAATGTTCATTTATTCCTGAGACAGAGAGAGACAGAGTGTGAGTGGAGGAGGGGCAGAGAGAGAGAGACACAGAATCTAAAGCAGACTCCAGGCTCTGAGCTGTCAGCACAGGGCCTGATGTGGGGCTCGAACTCGTCAACACTGAGATCATGACCTGAGCTGAAGTCAGACGCTCAACCGACTGAGCCACTCAGGCATCCCTGTTAGTGATTATTTTTAATAATAAAAAAAAAAAAGAAATCATGCTACATATAGCTTATATCCTGGAGTTTTCATTTGCTACATAGTAAGCATTTTCTCAGGTAATTTAATGACAGGATTCTTCAAAAACATGATTCCTAATGACCACAGAGTATTCATCTTATGGATGGGCCATAATTTAGTTAACTATTACCATATTGTTGGACGTGTCAGCTGTTTCCAATCTTTTTCTATTAAAATAATGCCACGACAAATACCTGCATATCTAAGTCTGTATATGAATCTCTGATTCTTCCCCAAGGTGAATTCATAGCAGATGAATAGCTTGGCCCCCAGGGATAGATATTTTTCAGGCTTTCCATACAAGGTATTTCAGAAAGCTGGTTTAGTATTCCCACCCTCACCTGAATGTCAAAATACCCATGTCACTGTATCCTTACCATCACTGGATCTTGTCAGTTTTAAAGTACTTTCCCTCCTGAAATATGAGAAATGCTATGTTGTGTTAATGTGCATCTTTTGAGTGTTAGTGAAGTCTGGCATTTTTCCATAGGCTTATTTGGCCTTTTCTCTTCTTCTTTTGTGGTTTGGTTATTCACGTCGTTTGCCCTTTTTACTCTTACGTATTCATATTTTTCTTACCAAACTGTAAAAGATCTTACATTGAAAATACGGAGGACAATGTAAATATTTCCTCATTCTGTCTTCTGGCTTTAGATGACAACATTGACATTTATCCCAGTAATTCATCTGGAATGTATTTTGATGTGTGGGTTGTGACAGGAGTTCCCACATTTTAATATGAAGTATAGCCTAAAGCTTAAATATCTGCATTTTAAGAGTGCTCCAAGGAATTCTGATGGCTGTGGCCACACTCTGAAGAACACTGGTACAGAGTGAGAGGCTAACTTTTTTTGGTAATGGGTGAATTGCCCCAGCTTAGTTATTGAATAACCCTTCCTTACCAATTGCTGTGAAATGCTGAATGATAAGTTACATTCTTATATCCACTTGGGTCTATATCTTTTAGATTTTTGATATTCCCACAAACTAAAAACTTAATTTAGGGGAACTAGTATAAAACTAATAGCTCATATTTATTTATTTTTTTAGAGATAGAGTTATGCGTGGGGGAGGGGCAGAGAGAGAGAGAGAGAGAGAGAGAGAGAGAGAGAGACTGAATCTGAAACAGGCTCCAGGCTCTGAGCTGTAAGCACAAACCTGATGTGGGGCTCCAACTCGAGAACAGTGGGATCATGACCTGAGCTGAAGTTGGATGCTCAACTGACTAAGCCACCCAGACGCCCCTAGCTCATATTTAATGAACCATTGCTGTGTAGCAGGCAGTGCCCTACTCTTGCCACATAATAACTCACAACAATGTTATGAGGCAATTATTATTATTGATGAGAAAACTTGGGCCCAGAAGTATTTAGTAATTTGACCAGAATTACACATTCAGTAAGTAGTAAAGCTGACACTTGGATCAGAGTAATTTAACTGTAACATTGTTCCACCTCGTTTTCAAGAAGCATTGTCTCACATACCTCAAAAGTACCAAGTTCATGAACATGGTACACTTTTCCAGTGATTCATTTTTAATTACTCTAAATTCAATATATTTCTTACTCATCTCTAGGTATTTTATATGCTTAAATAACTAAAATAAGATCTTTTGTATTACATACTTTTCCAGCTAGCTATTGTTAATACTTGGGAAAGTTATAGCATATAAAGTATTTATGTAGCCTGGCCACCTAATTGAACTCTTATTAATGTTAATAATACTTCTATCAGTGCTCTTAAATTTTCTTAGAAGGTAATTTTACAATTTTAAAATAATGGTCACATTGTTTCTTCTTTTCAATAGCTATACCTCTTGTTTTCTAGTTCCATGACTTCTTGCATAGAGTGATATTAAATCTCAGGCGGGAGGGATCATTCTTACTATATTGCTGATTTTAATGGGAATGTCTTTTGTTTTCCTATTTTCTTTTTTTTTTTAATGTTTTTTAATTTTTGAGACAGGGAGAGACAGAGCATGAATGGGGAAGGGTCAGAGACAGAGGGAGACACAATCTGCAACAGGCTCCAGGCTCTGAGCTGTCAGCTCAGATGCAGGGCTCGAACTTACAGAGCATGAGATCATGACCTGAGCCAAAGTCGGACACTTAACCGACTGAGTCACCCAGGTGCCCGTTTTCCTATTTTCTACAAAGGTGGATATTGGTTTAGACAAACATTCCTTATCCTATTAAAGAAACATTCTTTGTACCGTAGCATTTTTTTTTCATGTTTATTTATTTTTGAGAGAGAGAGAGACAGACAGAACGTGAGCTGGGGGCAGGGAGGGGAGACAGAGAGAGGGAGACACAAAATCCAAAGCAGGCTCCAGGCTCTGAGCTGTCAGCACAAAGCCTGACATGGGGCTCGAACTCACGGACCATGAAATCATGACCTGAGCTGAAGTCGGACACTTAGCTGACTGAGCCGCCTAGGTGCCCTCACAGAATTTTTAAATGTTAATTATTTCTGGGGCACCTGGGTGGCTCAGTCAGTTAAGTGCCAACTCTTGGTATCAGCTCAGGTCATGATCTTGCAGCCGTGAGATTGAGCCCTGCATAGTGTTCCATGCTGGGTGTGGAGACTGCTTGGGATTCTCTCTCTCTCCCTCCCCCTCTCTCTCTCTGCCCCTCCCCCATTCATGTTTTTTTTTCTCTCTCTCAAAAATAAACACATATTTGAAAAATATTTTTTTGAAAAATATTTTTGATGTGAATTATTTCTGATAAAATTTTTCTAAAATTTACTCACTTCTGTCTTCTTTAAACAAAAGATTCAGAACATAACCTTCCTCGAAGATTCAGAATCATTGCCTGCGTATCCACTACTATAATGTGTGGGGGCACATAGAACTTTCTTGTCTCTGTATGAATACATTCCTGACACTAGATTTCTTGAAATCAGGGCTCTGCTTTTTATGTTTCTTTTCTGTGCCATTAAGTTGTCATTTCCTGCTGAGGTCAAGGCATGTGTCTCTATTCCCCTTTACCCTAAGGTTTTGTAGATGTCTAAATTAGAAAACTCTACTTCTTAAAGTTATATACAAAATGAGAACAAGCTCTGAGAAAGCAGTGTCTTTATGAGTAAGAGTGAGTATTATCACAAAGAAACCTTGAGCCGTTTTGACAGTGATTAAACTTCTCCCTGTATTCAGTGGTTGTCAGCTCTGTTCTGGGGGAGAGAGGATTCCAGGTAGCTGAAGCATTTATTGCCCCCACAGGTAAGGAAGTAAATATAAGCATGCTTTAAGAACTTCAATTACAAAACAGGAGGAAAGCACACAGTAAAACAGAAAATTAAATTAATTTAAACACCTCATTCTAACAATCATTCAGGGGGCTTTCTATAAAGTTACTGGAAGATTTCATCCTCATCCATGATGAAAATTGTTATCAGTGGACTTCCCACTTTAAAAAGAGCATGAAGGAGGAATGATAAATAATCTACAGGGGCAAGTGAATCTTGTTATATTTATCTTCCACGCTTCCTGAAGTAATGACGCGGCATGAGGTTCTATGTATGCTAACAACTCTGGCGGTACATAATCCTGTAAGAGAACTGAACGTGCCCGTGAATGATTACAGTAAGAACGCATGTGTGAAGGTTGGGGCTGCAATTTTCAGGCTCAAGGAAACACACTCAGGAGAGTCAGAGAGGGGAAACGGGCACCCCTGTCACCTGCAGTGAGAAAAAAGACCACGGAACTAGGTGTGAGCCTGTGGGAATGGATGCCCAGGGTCGGTCACGCCCCTCTCCAGGGCTCTCCAGGCTAGAGCTGGCCCAGGCCCACCCTCGGTCCCAAACCCGGTTGTTTCCCTGGCACCTGGAAGACTCCACATATCCCTACTTGTATACCAGTCTTACTTTTGTTGCCAAATGGCCTACAAACATTTCCTTTAAGTAAGCACACGTATTTTTAAACAACTGGATTTTTGCATTGAAAAAGTAATATATGCATGTGGCTAAAAAAAAAAAATTAAACAGTACAAGTAGATATGCAGTTACAAATGAGTCTCCCTTTTACCCTCAGTCCTCCAGGTTCCCTTCTCAGGCACAACCACCAATTTTTAGTGTACCTTTCTAGAGATTTCTGCAAATGTATAAGCACACATGAGTAAGTACATGTATAATCACACATGTGTAAGCACACATCCCTTTTAAACAGATGATACTCAGACACCTTGTTCTGCACCTTGCTTTTTCTAATAATCTATCTTGGAAACGGGGTTAAGGGACCCATGATCCTTATAAGGAAAGATCATCTGTAAACCATGTGCAGGAATGGACAGGGGACTCGCCACGTGTCCCTCTGCCAGGAACACGTTTCTGCGAATCTGCAGAGCAGATTCCTCATGCTCAGGTCTCATCTTGAAGGTCACCCTCAGCCATGTGTCTTCTTAGGTCACCTCATCTATGAAATATCTGCTTCCCCCACCCAGGTATATTCTTCTCTCAGAATCCTGTATGTTTTCTTCATACATTTTACACGGTCTCCAGCTACTTTCTCTGCCATTTACTGGTTCACTATGTGTCTCTTCCCATGAAACAGCACCTCCATGAGTGCCAAGGCCATGACTGTCTCGATCACTGTTATTTTCCTGTGCCCACCACACACTGCGCATGACAGGTGCTCTGTGCATACTGGGTAAGAAAATAGGTGTCCTGACTCTACAAAGCCCCTTTATTTCCTGAGTGAGGGATAGATGAGACAGTATGAGATCGTGGGGATAAGAATGAACCCCAATTTACTGATGGAAAAACAGGTTTGGGGAGAAAGCACAACTTGTCTGAAGCCACGTAGTGAGTGGGTCAGTGGTGAATGGAGCCAAAATTACAACCCACACATTGTGGTTCAAGACCCATGCCTCTTCCACCTCTAGAAAATGCCAAGTTGTACTGATTGAATCTCAGCTTCCAAGGGGCGCCTGGGTGGCACAGTCGGTTAAGCGTCCAACTTCAGCCAGGTCACGATCTCGCAGTCCGTGAGTTCGAGCCCCGCGTCAGGCTCTGGGCTGATGGCTCAGAGCCTGGAGCCTGTTTCCGATTCTGTGTCTCCCTCTCTCTCTGCTCCTCCCCCGTTCATGCTCTGTCTCTCTCTGTCCCAAAAATAAATAAACGTTGAAAAAAAAAATTAAAAAAAAAAAAAAAAGAATCTCAGCTTCCAAAATGCCAGTCCTCGTTTTCAAGTTGGACCCTGACTCTACAGATGTCCACAGATAAGGGCCCGAAACCCCTCACACTCCTTCCCCCAATTAGGATCTAAGGATGTGTCCCAGGCCACCCTAGGAAGCAGCTAGTCCCTCAAGGGACACAAACTGTCCTCTTCACATTTGACAGCTGTCAGAGATTTGGGGCACCAGAAAGAACCCAGTAATTTCCGCTCACACTTGCCTGGCCAGCCTGGGGGGAGGAGGACAGGAAACCGTCCACCTCCCACCGATCATTTCCATCGATCAGTTTTCTGCCTACCATGGAGCGACCCCCTCATGTACTGCACCTCTGGTCATCACAAGCCTGCATGCTTCGGCCCGTGCCCTGTAGCTGCACAGCCAAGGCCAGAGCGGGGAGAAGGGGCATGTGGCCCCACGTGGAAATCTGCTCTTCCTCAAATGGGCTGGGCTCTCTGGGAACCACCTCACAAGCTGGCCCATGTGCAGACATTCCAGGCCAATTGCAGAATTCTCCTGCGTGGTGAGAAAAGGGCCCTAGACACCAGCTGGCTCCCCTGTGACTTGAATCAAGCATTTGATCTTCATGTTCAGTCCCGGTCAGGCTCTGACCACCACCATTAGATGAACAACAGAACTTCGCTACTGAGGCAGACGTTAGTGTTCTGCTGACTTACATCCTCTATAAAGAGACCATAAGAGCTTCCAAACCAAAACAGCCCTAAAAATAAAAAGAGTACCCTTAATACTTATGCCAGGATTTCAGACAAGAACCAGGAATGTCCCAGGCAAACCTGGCGTATTTCACCCTAACTATGGCAACAAGTCTGCTATTCCTAACAGCCCTGAACACATCTCTGAGCTTGGCCCATCTTCCAAAAGACTCCCTCAGCTGCACATCCTCCACTGCCTGGCATTTATAAAACTATTCCCAAGCATTTTCACATCCATATAACACTCTTGTGAACTATAAAAACAAGTATAATCTCCCTATTAAAAACAAAGAGATTTTTAAAAAGGGAGGGCGTGCCTGGGTGGCTCAGTTTGTGGGCATCTGACTTTGGCTCGGGTCATAATCTCAAGGACCATGGTTTCAAACCCTGCACAGGACTCTGTACTGACTGCTCAGAGCCTGGAGCCTGCATCAGATTCTGTGTCTCCCCTCTCTGTTTGCCCCTCCCCCACTCATACTCTGTCTCTCTGTCTCTCAAAAATAAATAAATGTTAAAAAAATAAAAATTAATAAATAAAGTTAAAAAAAAATAAACACAAAGATAAAGGCATGGTAAGGTAAGGAAATGGCCAAGGTCCCACAGAAGTTAGTGGCAGAAATGGGATGAGAACTCGACTCCCCCGACTGCAATCCAGTGAATAAACCAATTCCATGTACCTTCTCCACTGTCAGCCCGCTCTGATTTACATAATGACTAATGTAGAAAAGGGCCCTTTTTGAAGTCAGAAGATGAGCTTCCTCTAGGAACTAACAAGTCACTATTCAGTAAGAAACCCTGAGTTAAAGAAACTACTAATACAATTACCTAATACAATTTCCAGTGGGTTTAACTTAATTCATATAGAAACAGGAAAACATACACCCTTAAAGATGCTTGTATACTCCTCTCCCAAAGGTAATAACCAATATAATGTGTAACCTACACTTGTGTGGTCATAGCATGTTTTATTCTGTAGTGTGATGGGGGCGAGTCTTCCTCCTCAAGGTGAGAATCAGGCTATCTTCATCACTCTTCTGCTCTATCTCCTAACACAAGGCCTGGCATGAGCAGGTGCTCCAAATCCATGAATGGGTGGATGATGGATGGAAGGACAGCTAGGTGCATGGATGAAGGAGGGCCTATACAGACAGGTACATGCATAGACACAAGTTGGTCTCCCTTTGATGGGGGATCAGCTATATTTATAGATCTATTTAGAACATGATTAAGTAGGCCACAATTAAGTTGAGACATCCATTTTTCCCCCAATGATAAGTCAAGCGCTATAGTACAAGAAAACAAGGGAAGGAAAGGCATTAGGGAATATCCTAACCCAAACCAGTGAATATGGCGAATGTTAAGAGCCTGAGCTTCTGAGAAGTAGCACCTGTGAAGGCAGCCAGAGGGCAGGAAAAGGAGAAGCAGACTAGCCGACTCGGTGGACACTTAGAGGTCCTGGGGTCTAGGCCAAGTGTGGAAGTGTCAAGGCAGGACACATGGGAGATCCCACTTCGGGGTGGGAAGCAGGAAACACTGGAGAACAGAAAAGAATTATGGGCTTCACCAGCAAGGAATTCTAATTCACTCTCTCACAAGCCACAGTGGTAATTTCATCCATTTTATTGTTCCTCTGAACTATAAAAGAAAAACCAAATACACATTAAAGGCAGCTTCTCCAGGCCTGGAAAATCTCTCCTTTATGGTTGGGGAAGTTTGTTCAGAGATCACAGAAACAAAGGCACCTCGGGGGTGATGCTATTTTTCCAAGGAACTCCCTTATCCATCTAGTGCTGAACATGCACTTCAGTTGAGTTTCACTCACCCTGGGAGAGAGCATGACCTGTGTACCAGGGAAGACAGGGGAACTCTGGGTGTTTGGGAATCAAAAAGAGCTGGCTTCCAGCTCAGTGTCTGCCACTCATTAGACAGAAGACTCAGCCAAGCCACTTGCCTTCTCTCTCTGAGCCTCGGCTTCTTACCTGTTAAACCACCCTGATACTCAAAGAACCTGCCATGGAGCACAGGTGGCCACTGGTGACCTTGCAGTGCTCTGCACATGGACAGTGGTGTCATCTGTCTATTTAGAGGATTAAAAATCATATATGGGGGTTGCCTGTGTGGCTCAGTCAGTTAAGCGTCCAACTCTCAATTTCGGCTCAGGTCATGATCTCCTGGTTCATGAGCTCAAGCCCCACACTGGGCTCTGTGCTGACAACACGGAGCCTGCTTGGGATTCTGTCTCCCTCTCTCTCTCTGCCCCTCCCCTGCTTGAACGCCCTCTGCCTGCCTCTCTCTCTCTCTCTCTCTCTCTCTCTCTCTCTCTCTCTCTCTGTCTCAAAATAAATAAAAATCAACTTTAAAAAAATCACATATGGTTTGTCTACAGATAAATGCTTCTCAAATATTTTAAATGAAAAATTGAAAAACAAAGTCAGATCCTAGCAAATTATTATCATTTCTAAAAGTCTCACATTAACTTTGAATTTAACTCAAATTAACACATTCCCCTGTTTTGTCAAGACAGACCTATAACACAGACCACCACCCTTCTGAAAACGTGGACATTTTATGTGGAAGAAAAAGTAAGGCTTCTGGAGTGTGAACCAGTGTAAACAACCAGGTCTCTGTCCAGACACAGGCCTGGGCCTGACTTAATTGCATGTCAACACAATTCCAATCTGAAGGTTTTTGAGCCATTCTACCCTCACTCCAAGGCCAGATCTTTTTTCTCTACCCTAGAACTGAAATGTTCTCGTAGCTCCCTGCAGTGGCATTGCTTAAGAGAAAACCTAGTGCATTTTAGATACTCAATACATGTTTCTTGATAAATCTTCAATCTGAAAATAGTATGGTAATTCGTCAAATGCTGGCTTCAAACAACCAACCTTTCTTTGACAACACCCTCCCAGACCAGACGTCCATCTCCCAAAATTTGCATCTTCTGGGGCAACACAGATTTTTCTCTGCTGATTTCTGGCACTATTTAAAAATCAGCATTCCCAAGGAGCAGTCAAGACCATGCAGAATAAGAAAGAAAAAAAAAAAAAAGACCAGGCAGAATAGTCTCACTCAGGCTGAGATTTCCCATTGACACCAAACTTAGGACAATTTTCAAGTTCAAGTTCACTACCACTTTCAAAGATGTGTGTTTCAGGATGGTCAAAGCCCAAGCAAGGCAATCAGGCAATGGCAGTGAAGATGATGTTAAGTGCTCATATTTCCGGAAAGCAAGTACCCAAGGTAAACTCAACCAAGAGTATCCACTGTCTCCAGGGAAACCTGCAGCATTTCTACAGGAGATGGGCCATTCAGGAAGATGAAACACTGGAAATTCTGGGCAGGCCCTGCCTGGTGTTTCTGGCTGGACGTGCTAAACATGAAGAAGGCCACCAACCAGGCAATTGTCAAACCCTCCTAACAAGATGCTCACACTCAGATCTGGATAAAAAGCCTCTGAGTGTTTCCAATCAAGGACCTCCAACCTTTCACGGGCACACACTCCTCATCATTTAGAACCCATTTTGCAATGGGAGCAGGGGCTGTGAGGGCAGGATCCTGGCATGAGAAAGCAGTCTTTGTTTCATATTTTTCAATAGGATTTTTTTTAATTATAAAGTGATTCGTGCTCATTGCACAAGATAGAGGCAATACAGAGTAAGAAGTACATAAAAACCATCCAAATTTCCATAACATAAAGATAACATTCCTGTGAATGCATATATATAATTAAACGCATAATGTACATAATTTGTGCATCCCACAGTTCTCACCTAAAATTACTTAAAAGCATTTTCCAATGGTGTTCACTGTTTATATTTCATGAACACCCCTGTAGCCTTTACTCTGAACCAGAAACTGTCCCTACGTGCTTTCACAAGCACTAATCCTGACAGCAGGCCTACGAAGTATTATTATTATCCCTATTCGCAGCCGGGGACACTGAGGGATCCCAGAGTACGCAGTAGCAAAGCCGGAGTTCACACCTGGCCATCTACCTGCATAGGCTGTGCCCTTGACCACCATGCTGGACAGCCTCAGCAGCCTTTGGAAATCTGACTTTTTAGGACTCTGTAATATTCCAATTTGGTCTCCTGTGATTAGAGCAGTGCCACATTTAAGACCTCAAAGTCCCTTCCAGCCAAAGTCCCTTGGCTGAGTTTTTTTTTCCTTTAATTTTTAAAAATATTTTTAATGTTTATGTTTGAGAGAGACAGATTGTGAGCTGAGGAGGGGCAGAGAGATGGATACAGAATCTGAAGCAGGCTCCAGACTCTGAGCTGTCAGCACAGAGCCCAACGCAGGGATAAAACTCATGAAGCGCGAGATCATGACCTGAGCCGAAGTCAAACGCTCAACTGACTGAGCCACCCAGGCGCCCCCGAGTTTTTTGATTATAGGGAAAGGATCCTGAATATCAGTTGCCTTAACTGTTGACTACGAGGTACCCCCTGGGACAAGCTATTTATAGCAAACTGGGGAAAACACTGCCAAAGAAACACTCATTGTAAGAGCTTTAGCTGTTTGACCCTGGCTCCCAAGCCCCAGTACCCCAGGGAACGGAGAAGTTGCTCCACTTCCTCAAGCTCCAGGAGGCTGCCTGATTTTTGCCTGAGCTTCACTTTATATCGCTAACATGGGGCACCTTCACCTGCCTGACAGGATCTTGATGAGACTTAAGGAGACAGCTAGATAAACCTGAAGTATCTGGCCCAACCTGGCCCAGGGCTGGGTGAAGTACAGGCTGTTTTTGTTTTTAGCTTCCCTGCTGATTCAGGTCAATATCCACTTGTGCCTTATCCACTGGGATGGGAAGGACAGACTCTGGAGTCAGACAAGCTAGGACTGACTCCCAGCCCTGCCATTTCCTAGCTGTGGGACTTTGGGTGAGTTTCATATCCTCTCAGAACCTTGTTTCCTCATCTGTGTAACAGACATAATAATGGAACCCACCCACACGGGTTACAGTGAAGATTAGACGACACAGTGCATGTCAAAGACCTTAGCATCTAGCAGGCACTCAATAGGTCATAGCTCTTCGTAGCACTTCTTTGCTCATTTTCCACACTCTCTGCTTTCCCCTGTACTCATTTCATTTGTTTCTCCATTGAGATGGAGCCCAGGAAGGGGGCAGGGCACCTGCCAAACAGGCCTGAGTCTGTGACATAAAAACCCTCAAGCAACCAGTGTTGAGGGTAGGTTAGAAACCTGGTCACTCTCCACTTCCCTTTTCCACTGCATGGCTCAGGGGAGCTGACTCCCGTGCCCAGTCATGGTCATTGGCCATCATTAGAGAGTACTACTGGGACTGTGAAAGCCTCTTCTAGCATCCCAGAACGATTAGCATGTTATTTCTAAAAGAATCACCTTCTTAAAAAGAAAGCAATGATGAGGAGCTTGGCCTGCCCCTGGGGCTGGAATGCCTGTTTCTGAAGCCCAGGTTGTTGGTTCCTAAGTGAGGTATGCAGGAAACTGTCTGTCAACACCCAAGCCTGCCAGTTTCCAGTGATAAGGCTCCCTAGGACTCTGAGCTGGCGTGTTCCCCAAAGACAGCCCCCTAGCTCCAGGGAGGGGCAATCTGGAGGCAGGGCCAGGCGTGCTGGGAGGCAGGCCCGCTTCTTCAGTATTTCCACTTGGCCCTGGGGCCGAAAGGGAGGAATGCATGGGACACTCCTCAAAGCCAGCATGGTAATTGCAAAAGGCATTAAGTTAATTAGGCTAATCATCTGCCTGAAGTCATTCACCTTCAACCCCCAAAAAGCCTCTTCAGAAGAAAATCCCATAGCAGCTGTGGGGCTGGAGGGTGCAGGTGGAGGCTTAGGGCACTGGTACCTGGAATTCTTATGAAGACTCCAGCATGGTGTCAGTCAGGAGTCTTAGGGGATAGAACTAACCAATAAGTCTATACCCAAGAAGGGCAAAAAGGGGGACTTTTCGGCCTTAGTCCCAAGCAGGATCTGAGCCCAGACTAGAGGCCGGGGGTCTTTTCCCGTTTCGCTCTGAGCCTATGTGACTTGGTCAGTGGCAGTATGACCCAGGAAACTACCGTGCCCATGCACGTTCCCACAGGCCCTGCAGGTAGAGTATCTCTAGCTGAGTATCCCCACAGCAGTGGCCTCCTGTGTGCCAGGGTGTATTATGTGTAACCAACCGAGAGACGGAAAGACTTATCCATCTGAGTGGAATGGGTAAGTCAGAAAACTTCATGCAAGGCTCCAAAGCCCAGCTGAGAATGAGCAATCCTTTGCAACAAGGAAAAAAACAAACAATCTACTTAGCAGCTAAAACTGAATCCTAAACCCCACACTCAAAAGTCTCAGGGCGTAGAGATGCCAGCGGCCAAACCCTTGTGCATAAATGCCTTCCTGGAACCGGGGCATGAGGAGAGAAATCTGGAAACTGGGTCCAACTCCAGGTCTGCAGAAGCCCACGCACCTGGTAAAAATCTCACCGAATCAAAGCACACTCATCCAGAATTCAGGATCGCTGGGATACAGAGTACCTGGTTCCTTCCTGGGTCATGGTTTACGGAAGGCACACAGTGAACACAATTGTGGGGGAAATGCTTAGCCCCACCGCGTCTTCCTGATCGTCTTAGTTGCACATATTAGCACACAAGGAGCTAGACATAAATAATCCTGTTTTGCCCATCAGAGATGATTCTTGACATTAGAGGCTCACTTTGTTGGCAGTAGGCCCTAGCTTTGTATACACTCTCTATAAAAAGGAAGAGACAGGCAGTTTATGGAGCGGTGCCTGCCATGTGCTGGAGAGGAGCACTAATCCTCTGCTCTCTGCCAAGTGGCAGGCACAGAGCAAGGTGATTGACACTGAAGTCACTCCTCACAGTAAACCCAGGGGGTAGACGCTGTTAACCCAGATTTACGAAAAGAAGAAACCAAGGCTCAAGAAACATTACATAACTGCCCAGGGTCACTGAGCAAGTGAGGACGCTGCTGGTTTCAAACTCAGGTCAAAGCCTGCACACACAAGACGGCATTCCCAGGAATTCAATAGTAGAGCTTCCTTTGGCCCATCGGGGCATTCACTGTGGCAGCTGTGTGGGGTGTGGACAGATAGGAGAGTGCAGAAGCCAGGGCAAGTCCAGCTGGGCGGCCCACTGTCCCCCTGGTCCAGCGGGAGATGGCCAGGGCCCAACTGAGGCAGCAAAGGGGTGGGAGCCCACTGGAGGGAGCTGTGAGGAAGCAAAGAACTTGGGGGGAAAGACTGTATAACCCCTAGGTTCCGCTCAAGGAGGGGAGAAGAACCACACTTTCTCCCAAGAGTGTTAAAGACAAACACTTTAAGCACACATGACCGGCTCAAGGATAAAAGAACATTTCCCTGGAAGGTTCCCAGGCATCCCTCGGAAGGTAGAAATTGAGGAAAAAGCCAGACTCCCCAGGCATGGCAGCAGGGGATGCCTGTGGCAGGAGGCAGCCCTCAGTGGTGACAGACTCTCAACGTGCACATAAAACACTATGCAGAGTTCTTATGTGGCCCCCACCAGACCCCCACAAGGACAGTTAGCAGCCAGAGGTTGTGATGAGAGATGGAGACCTAAGCATCCAAAGCTGTAAATGACTCATCCACTCCAGGATGGATGGCCCCGGCTGCGGCTCAGAACCTCCCCAGGTCACTCCCTCACCCTGTGTCAGCCCTCTGCTCTCCTATGTCTTCTTCCATGGTTGGTTTTTGACTTCCCTCTTCTGTGACCAACTCTGTGAAGCCAGGGAAGGGGTAATTTGTTCATTCATCCAGTCAGCCAGCCAGTCAACAGAGACCTGAGTGCCCACCATGTGCCAGGCACTGTGTTTGGTGCCGGGATAGGACAGTAAACACAACAGTCCCTACCGGGGAAGACATTCCAGGCAAGGATAACAAGGAACACAGAAGTAAAGGTTACAAAGGGGCAGGAGCGAGTGGAAGGTTTATTCAGGGAGATAGTATATGGGCATGACTTTGTGCAAGTACCAGTCTGGGAAGAAGAGAAGAGGTGTTCCCTCCCGGCCCAGCCACTCCATCTGGGGAGGGGGTACAGCTGGGTGCCAAGTATACCTCCTTAGAGGACCCCAGCACCACTGTCCCTGAACTGAAGATCCCCAAATCCACAGACAGACAGACACCCTCAGGGCTTTGATCCTGGGCAGCAGAGAAGGCAAGAATGGTGTCCTAGGCCACATGAAGAAAGAGGCTACGTTAGTCATCTACTCCCCAAGCTGTTCCACTTGGAATGTCCTGGCCATCACCAACTAGGCACCAGAGCATAAAGGCCCTGGAAGTGCCTCATTTACCTTATTATTTTGACCTACTTTTAATCAATCAAAGACCGCACCCCAGGGCACAGTTCCTAGCATGAGAAGCTCTAATGAGGCCAGCAGACGTATCCCTGACAACTGTAATACACCAGAAGTGCTGAGTGATATATTGAGCCCCGAGGGGGTTGGCCAAGGGAGAAGGGCGTAGGCAGAAATACAAACGGATTCTTTCTTAGATATGTTATGGCACGGACAGACAGGAATAGACGCCTCTTCCCAAGGTCACTGCCATGTACTGACTTCCCCAAAGTTTCCCAGAGAGGCAGCCCCGTCCAGGGCAAGCCGCTGAGTGCTGGTGGCCAGGAAGGAGGGTGTGCCTGCTGACTTCTAACTCCTTACATAGAGTTAGCCCAAAAGTGGCATCAAGGAACGTCTTCCGGATAAAATTAACAAAGGAGTGAATGCCAGACGGAAGGAAAAACAAACACCTTTTTGGGCTGGTCTGTGGTCCCTACAGCTAGAGTGGGAAGGGTACCACTGATACCAGCAATATTGGCTGTGTCCTCCCAGCCTCAGTCTCCCCAGCAGCCCATCCTGCCTCCAGCTGTTCTGGACCTTCATGGGTTGTAAATGGCAAGGGTACCTGCAGATCTGGGCACAGCACCATAGCAGCATGCCTGTGCCTGGTGAAGAAGAAAGGGGAGCCGTAAGCAGCTTGATTGCAGCAAACCTCCAAAGGGTCCCCACCAGATTCTGGTGGGAAGGGGGCACCCCCTAAGAGCCACCAGGTCTAGGAATCCAACTCAGTCGCACAGTCCAGGAGGGATGAGAGCAGCCATGTAACCAGATAGTGCTCCCGAAAATGAGAAGTAAGCATGACCGTCCAGGTGGGAGCCCTCCTAGCCATCCCTATGCAGGAAGGATCCTTCCCAAGTTCACAGTCCCTTTGGAATCATGGTTCTAGGAGCTACATTAATAGTAATGGTTATAACAACCCTCCCACGCCTTCTCCCTCTCTCTGCCCTAGGCCTCATCTACAGCCAGCTTTCCCTTGAGGGTTCTGCTCCCCACAGCCCACTTGCATGGAGGCTACTCCTTCCTTCTGCATTGGCCGGTGGCCCCAAGTCATCTTCACTGCCCAGAGCTGCTTCCAGCACACATTCTGCTGCCCACACCTGAAGCTCCTGTCCCTCTGAGGCTTCTGTGGTCTGGTCCCCCTCTCCTCGCAGTGGTCATCTATCGCCCACTTCCTTCACACCCCCTCACTCACCGCGGAGCTGTGAGTGGGCCCACTGTGCTCCCCCAGGCCACCCCGGGGTGACCTCGGCCTGTGGGGAGGCCGTCAGTCCTTGACCTCCTTGTCACTGGCGGCCCTCGCCCACACTCCGGTCCAGCAACCCACATGCAGAGCCACACCCTGCACCCTGTCATCCCCCAGACTCTCTCCATCTTCCAGATCACCAGCTCCATACCCCACCTACTGACCACAGGCCTCCAGCCCCCTAGCCCTCAGGGTCCTACACCTTCCTGAAGAGCACTGACCTTGGAGCCACCCCTGCCTTGGCCTCTGCCACAGAGCCCCATGACAAGGCCCCGTGGTCTCACGTGAGGTGCCTCTGGTCCTCCGACGGTCCTCTGTGTCAACGCTCCACACAGCAGCTTTTGTCGCTGTCCTCTCAGACCCCCTCATGCCACCACTGCCCCCTTCCTGCCAGCTGCAGACCTACCTCGGCTTCGTGGAAAAAGTAGCCTACTTTTCATTTAGCAGTTACTGATTCACCATCCCAAATACGTGTGACTTACTGTCCTAGGCACTGAGGATACAGACAAAAATCCCTACCCTCTTGCAGCTTACAGCCAACTGGAGGGAGCCAAACAATTAAAAAGATAAAGTAAGTAGTACATGCTAAGTGCTAAGGGAAAGTGCTAGGACTGACAACAGAAACTCACAGACAGGTGCACCCTTCATGCCTGCCTGCCACCAGGGAAGGCACCTCATGGTGCCATGGCCTCCTCGGGGCCTCCAGCCCCCAAATTTCTGTGGCCCTCCCTAGCCCAAGGTTAGTTCCACTCCTGGCCTCTGGGTCCCTCTCTCCCCACGTCCTGGGGTGGGAGGAGTCTCTCCCATCAGCTCCGCCTCTGGCCAGTCTCCCAATTCTCCGCCTCCCTCTGCCTCCTTCCCCCACACATGCTTGGGTCCTGCTCAGTCATCAGGAAACCAAAGAGTTGTTTAACTCTCCTTCTCCCCATTTCTCCACCTTCCCCCAACCTGGTGCCGTCTCTCCTCCCACCAAAGCGAGGTTACCTCAGAGAGTTGCTTACAATCCTCCCTGCCCTCTTCCACTCCAACCACTGCAGTCTGGTTCTGTCCCCTGCCAGCGCCCTGGAACTGCTCTCGCCAAGGTCACGGTCAGCTCCCTGTGGCCACCTCGGACCTCATCCTTCTGACCTCCCAGCAGTGTTTGCCCTCGAACATCCGGCTCCACTGCAGGGGCACCATCATGCGAGAGCCAGTGCAGCACTGAGTTCACACTCTGGAACCATGCCGTGCTGAGCTGGCAGTCCTACCTCTGCCGTTTACTGTCACTTTGACATCTCTGCCTCAGACGGGGGGGGGGGGTGGGGGGGGTGGGGGGGGGGACACCAGCACTGCCTCCCCGGGTTACCGTTTGGTTGAAAGCTTGTATAGGGCGTCCAGTGCTTCCTGGCACCGTAGTGACAGTGACCATCGCCATAATCACAAGACCACCAAACTCTGGGCACACACCGGGTGCTCCACATTGAAGAAGCTGAGAAAAAACTGGAAGGGAGACTTGTCTGTGAGGTCTGCATGTCAAAGGAGCAGCTCTTTCATTAATAACTCGGGGAAACTGGAACACTGCTGACAAGAGAGCCATTGAGAAAATGCCAGGCCAGGAGCTAGAAGTGTTCAGAGAGGGTGGAAGGGTGGGGAGTGGGAGTCCCCTACTGAGAAGGACCAGCTCTGCCCAGGCTCGCCAAGTCCCCTCCTCCACATGCCTTCCCTGCTCACCCATCTACGGTGGACCCTGTGGCACCTTCCAGCTCTTGCCTTTGGCACTGACCTTGCCTCTTTTCCTCTTATTGCCACTTGGACTTGTCCTCCCCGACTCCTGGGTTGTATGTCCCCAGAGGACAGACTTTGACGTTACCCAGAGAGGTACACCATCTGCAGCACTACCAGAGCCTGGCGCCCAGGAAGAGTGGTGCCTGAGGCCACTGCCGAACTGGTGAAGGGACAACTGGAGAAGAAGGCCGGATGGAGCAAAGGTCAGGGAAGAGGTTTCTTAACTGACTGGCTGAGTCAGCGAGAGACTGGGGGCGATGAGGATGGTGAGGATGAGTAAGTTCTGGTCTCGCAACTAAGGAGCCCTCTTCTGTGGTGAGGGAGCCAACATATTTGATGTTAAAGGGACCCAGGAGCTCTGCAGGGGGTGGGAGGGGGGAACTTGCCCAGAAGGGCAGGGAGGATGTCACCAGGAGGCAGCGTTGAGAGAGTCCTGACAGCTGACCCAGAGATCCCAGGAGCAGGGGCAGGGAAGGCATTCCAGCAGAGGGAACAAAGAATACAGAAGCTCGGACAAGCGAGAGAACATGGTGTGTCTGGGCAAAACCACAGGGGCTGGGGGGCTGAGCTCAGTGTGGCAGGGGCAGATGAGGCCAGGAGGCCATTAGACTAGACGCCCTGGGGCCAGACCTCAGCACAGCCACCTGGAGGCCAGGGAGCCACTCAGGAGCTCAAAGCAGGCGAGAGAGTGGCAAGCTTTGTGTTTTAGAAAGCTGTGCAGGCTGTCAGGTAGACGATGGGTTCGGAAGGAAGCTTGGAATCCAGGAGGCTGGAGGGAAGGCAGTCACACTGTCCAGCGCAGAGACTGTGATAAAGACTCGACGAAGGACTGTGGCAATGGAGGAAGGGACAGATATGACATGGAGGTGATTTACAAGGCTTGGTGGCTGGTTGGGGTGAGCAGGTCGGTTAGTGAGGGAGAAGAGTAAGTCAGAGTGGTCCAAGCTCCTGGCACAGACACTATGGCGGAGGGTGACATGATGACACCATTAAATGAGATGCTGCATCTCGGAAAACCACTCTGCAAGGGAGGCCCCCCAAGGAGAAAGGTGAACCTTAAGACTCTTCACTAGGGGCCCCTCAAATTAGTGAGTCCTCAAGCCAGGCTTCCTGCGAAGGCAAGGAAAATAATGATAATGATAGCAACAGTAATAACAATAATAATGCCAAATATTTTGAGCACTTGTATTAATACTAATAAGCACTTGGCTGGATTCTGTGGATTGGTTCTCCCAGCTTCCATTCCATTCTCCTTCTAGCTGGGGGGGGGGGGGGGGGGGGGTGGAAACTAAACACATTACACATTTCCCAGACTCCTGCAGCTAGGATCAAGGATGTGAGCTAGGTTCCACCAGTCGGATCCACTCACAGGAGGTTTGGAAAGCAGAAGGAAGGCGGAAGTCATCCCCCCATCTCCTCGGGCTATTTCCAGTGGCAAGAAGTCCTGGAGATGTGGAGCTTCTGAGAGGCTGGTTCCAGGGTTCCTTCCGCAGCTTCCCAGTTGTAAGAGATGAGTGTGGTGGCAGGAGCAGCAGTAGTGATTCCTTCATCCTGGCCTCCTGCTTCCTGGATCCCAGCTGCAAGGATGTATCCTGAGCTCTGAACTCCGGTGTCAGAGGGGGAAGAGAGGCAGGCAACCCCACCCTGGAGGGTCAGTTCTGAACTGACCTGGGAATCCTTCCAGAGGCCCGTCAGTGACCTGCTCCCCCAGCCCTCCCAACAGTGTTGTAGGACCTCATTCCCTATATTCAATCTCCTCTTGCTCAAAGTCGGTCCGCTGTGTTGCACCAGGCACTGTGCTGGGGCTTTTATAGGCATCATCCTCTCACAACAGACTTATTAGCTCTTTTTGCAAAGAAGAACTGAGTTATAGAGAAGCTAAGTAATTCACAGTAGGTCACACAGCTAGTAAGAAGCAGAGCCAGACTTCAGCCCGCTGTCAAGGACCCCAATCCCTACACTACCTACACTGATGGGGAGCAGACTGTTACACTACCTCCGAGAAGCAGCCCTGTGGGCATGTCTTTTCCGAGCCTCCACTAGGCAGAGGGGGGCAGGGCGGAGGACAGAAAGAGAGGGAAGGGGAAACCACTCACTGGATGGGCACTCTTTCAAAATGACGGTGGGATAAATACGGGAGGACACTCTGGTGGGTCAACCTTATTAAAAGTGGGACATAAAGTTCTGCTCGCTTGGTAGGTGACACCGATGAGAAAAACTCCCCCTGCCCTTCTTAGAAAATGAGGCAGGTCAGCACATGGAGGTTATGGGCAAGTGGGAGCTGAGAACCACTCACCCCTCATCCACTTCACAACTGAGCATGTTAAATCATCTCATTCCCCACACCTGTAAAGTCTAGCCTGGGTCAAAGAAGAGGCTATTTGGATGGTGAAGTGAGGGAAGGAGAGTCAAGATATTTGACTTTGAGGGCTACAGAGGCTGACTCCTTGGGCTGAAACTAAGGCTCCTCACATGTGCCCCCTCTGGATGAGGACAGAGGGACAAAGCTTTGCAGATGAGCCCTTGCTAATCCTTTTCCTCCCCCCAGAGGTTTTTCCCTTGGCTGCATAGCCCATGAGTGAAGTCATGTGCCTCTGTGCATAAGGTTCAGCAACTATAATTTGCAGGGAGTTAATTACCTTCATACTTTGATCTGGTGGAATTTCATCTCTATGGTTACCGGATGACTATAAACAGTTATCACTTGTCTCTTTCACATAAAATATTCTTGGAAAACACCCCTAGGGCTCCAATCATGGAAATCAAATACACAGAATGTTCAGAGAACCTTTTAAGATTTTTCTATATAAAATGTCTCTACACACAAAAATAGATAAAACTGAGTAACCATATGGCTATAAATAATAATTGGAAGTTTGCTACAGTTTGTTTTTTCAGCCCTAACTTATAATGAGCACATCAGGTCTCCTAAGAGTGGCAGGCCTGGTGAGGGTAAGGGCCTGACTGACAGGTGGGGGGTGCCAAGAAAACAATGTCCAGCACCTGATGACGGTAAATTCTGGGAGTACCAGAGTTGGGGGTGACTGATGCTCAGAGGGACCGTGCAGGTAAGTGATCATTTAGTCCTTTTGTGTACCGATTATGCCTGCCTGGGGCCTTATGCTGAAACCTGTGTAAATAGACGCAACTGTGGTGAATGAATGAATGAATGAATGATTGATGAAAGCTAACATTTATGCAGAGTTTACTATGTGCCAGTCACTATGTCATGCACTTTATCAGTGATTCATGTAATCCTCACAATATAAGTATGAGGTAGATATCATGGTCATTATGCCAAATTTACAGATGAGGAAACAGAGGCTCAGAGAGGTCACCTAGCTAAAAACAGGTAGAGCCAGAATTTATACCCAAGCCCATCTCAGTCCAAAGCCCCTGCTCTCTCAACTCCCTCTTCTGCTGCCACCATACCACAGGCCCACAGGCCCCGTGGATGTCATGACTGCCCAACAAAACTCTGACATTTTCAAGGTAAGGGACATGACAGCTTTTCTAACTTGCCATGAGGGAGCTCCATAGATGGGTAACCCTGATGGGAAGATGCTTCTGACCACCAGAAGCATTCAACCCTTGGAATCCCTGGTCAACAGTATCTACCTATTGACATCTCTTTGTCTCTGGCCAATGGTATATGCCCACTGTTAGCCCTATGTCTCCGGTCAATTGTGTTCATTCACTGGTAGCTCTATGTTCCTGGTCAGCAGTGTCTGTCCAGTGGGAGTCTTCCCATCCAGTGTAGAACCCTCAGCAGCTCTGAACGCCAGGAGGCTGAGCAAGGTTACGATGTCACACAACTCCAGGTGGCATACAATGGGAACAGTGCCCAGGAGACTTCAGCAACACCCAGCCCGGCCCATACAATCTTGTCTCCAAATGGGAGAGGTGACAGGGACTACACAGGGTGGAGCTGGGTGAGGGAACGAGAGGACTCACCAGAATGGCACTGTCTAAAGATGGAGGACTCCAGGTATCTCCCCAGGGGCCATTTGGAAGTGGGGCCTGAGTCACTGCAGAGATGATCCGACTTCAGAGGCATGGAGATCCCATCTCCAAGACCCACAATCTGGGTACAAGGTCTGACCAATATTTAAAACAGGGACAAAATATTTGGAGTGATGACTACCTCTCAAAGCCCCGGTTGTCATGATCCCACAGAAATGGGCCACTGCAATACTTTTAGCTCATCAGTCTAAGATGCCGTCCTCCACCTGCCTCTTGGAAGAAACCCTTGGAACTTCGTCTATGGTGCCGGAAATTGCAGATGCTGCTTAATCAAGTGCAAATGCTTCCCTAGATCCATCAAATCCCCTTTAATTTTCTGCTCTGGATGGGATCTGCCAGAGATTAGAAATAGTATTATTTCTAATATGTACCTGCTGAGTGTTGACCTGAGGTTAGCACACATAGGTTGTCACAGAGGTTGACACTCGGTCACAGAATAGACAGCCAGCTGATGTTCCACTGCAGGAACAAAGCAATCAGGCCCATCGGTCAAGCAGCCTGTTGCTAAGGGCCTGCTGTGTGCTTGAGCCTGTGGATCCAAGATGGAGAAGCCCTGGCTTCTGCCTGGGGCATACGGAGGACACTGAGGACTACACCAGCTGTGAGCAGAAAAGGAGGGAACTGGCGGATGAGAGAAGAGGAGGAAGAAGGAGGAAACAGCAGAGCTGATGAAACGGCTCCTTCTGGGCAACCTGGAGAGCCTAGATGGCAGCACTCTGAGCCCTTGGACCTGTGCCCCTGGGCACTCCCCTGGGGTCCTGCTGGGTTCCGGCTCACCGCTGGAGCTCCAGGACCCTGGGCAATGACCAGGTGATGGGCATTTCTGTCAGGAGTAGGATGTTTACACCACGACTCTTCCTCCCTCCCTGTCCCCCACCGTGCTCTCTCAGAGAGTTCTGCTGTAGGTACTGGTGCCTCTGGTGCCTTCAGAGTGTCTAGAAGCCCCTAACATCTGCCCTCCACTCTCTAGTATCTGTATGGGAACCAGCTCTTCTCCAGACTCCCAGTGCCTTCATTCTACCTTCCCAGGGCCATGGCTAGACCATTTCAGGGCACATGTGTATTCTCTGTCTCTGTCTCTGTCTCTCTCTCTCTTTGTCTCTCTCACAAACACACAGACACGCGCACACACACTCACAACACACCCACTCACACATAGATGCTCACACTCATACAACAACCCACATACACCTGCACACTCACTCTCACCCACTCAGAGACCTTCACACTGTACACACTCACAACCCACATACACTCACGCTTGTCCAGGCTCACACACTCAAAGCACGCCCACATCTACTCACACATGCTCCTTCTCACACACTCACATGCACACTAACACTCTCACTCCCTCCCTCACTCCCAGCGTGCCTTCTTCCCCCTCTCGCAGCATGCCACACCCTGCAGCTTTCCTCTCCACGGCCCATCCATTTCCCATGTCTGTTTCCTCCCACATCCCGTGCCCTCTGGCCCCGCCGGCTGAGCCCCTGACATGCCCCTGTCTGTGATGGTCTGCATTGACCAGTGGACACTGTGACAGATCCATTCTGGAGCCACCGTGCCTCAGCATGTGTTTGATGAGCACTTACTACCTGCCAAAGCTGTGAACAACTAACAGCGGACCTTCAGGGACAGGACAAAGTCAAACGTGTTCAGGAGTGAAAGAACATTCCTGGAACAACAGACAGTGTCTGTTCCTGGTCAGCTGGGCTTAGTCACACATCCCTCATTGAGAACACACCACAGATCTGAACAGCTGGGCCTCAGTTTCGGCTCTAACACGTGCCGGCCCTACATGGTTTCCAAGCACCCTACATAGTCTAAGTGTCTGGTCCCAGGGGACTCCCCTGGCCCTGAAAAGGAGGGTTGGGTTGGCAGTGGGGGAAGGGGTCTTAGTTTAGGTTTTCCCCTCATAGAGCCTGCCATGGGGACATGGGTATGAGTGGCTTCTTTAGAAGGAATCCCAGGACGCAAGAGGAAGGGAGGAGTGAGACTGGAGGAGAAAGATGACTATAAAGTGTGTTATCAAGGTCACAGATGTAGGCAGTAGGGGCTCCATCGTGCTGAGGTCTCTGAAAACATGGACAGCGCCCCCCCAGACACTCACTTCTGACTGGCAGAGCCAAGCATTAGTCCACCCATTCCCACTCCCCATTGGGTGGCATTTGCCCCCAGACGGGTTAACTGGCCACCCACTCTTCCAGGTTTCCAGGATGTCCTGGCATAATGGCAACAGGAGCTCCTATAGGCCTGGAGAATGCTCTGGGGGAGAAAGCAACAGGACGCATGGAGCACTTGAGGTGGCCTGAGGCAGGGACAGGTGAGGTGGAACCGCCCAACACAGCTGCAACCAAAATCAGAGAAAGGCCGAGGGAGGCGGCTGTGACAGGCAAGCGTGGGCCTTAGTCAGCCTCCATCCCACAGAAGAACCACCCCAAGAACACTGACATGCCCGGCAGCATACTAGGCAGTAGGCAAACATCTGGGCATAAGTCCTTTCTCTGCTCTGGGCCTCAGTTTCTCCATCTCCCAAAGGGGGATGAGAATGCCCACCCTGCAGGTGGCACAAAAATGGCTGCAGGGCAGGGTATGACAGCGTACGTAATGCTTTGCACTTACATCATCACCAGGGGAGGCCATGCCTTTGCCCAGAGAAGTGCAGTCTCATAGCAAAATCACAGGTACCTGACAGGCAGGGGACAACTTGGGAGACAAGGCAGTCATCATCTACACATCCCAGAGGCTCCTGCTAGAGCAGCAGGTGGTGCTGGGGGGCCAGTATAAAGCCTGTGGCAGTGCACAGGCCTCGGAGTCGAGATGTGAGCTCATAGTCCACGTCTGCCCCCAAGCTGGGCGACTTCAGAAAGGTCGTCTATCCTCTCTGCCAATGGAGAGTGGGCTGCCCATTGAGCTTGGCTGACAGTTCGAAGGGACAGTATCTGTGAAGAACCAGTACACGAGGCCCAGCACACAGCAGGCCTGCAGCAAATGCCCTCTGCGGCCGCCCCCACCTGAGGCCCAGAGAATGTCTGAATCTGCGGTGCTCCCACAAAGCCAGGCTATTGTCTTTCTGGCAAAGCCTCCCACCCGCCTTCACAGGATGGAACACTGTGGGCCTCAGTGCAGGTGTTGGGGTGGGGGTGGGGTGGGCCGGCAGCAGCCCTGGAAATGCTCAAGCTTTACAGTCCCCCGGCAGGGGCTGTGTTCCCCTCCACTAGCTCAGGCCCTGGGCCCTCGGAGAAGCCCTGAGCTTAAGGGAACCAGGTGCCTTCATTAAAAAAAAAAAAAAAAAAATCTACAAATAAAGGGTGACTTTGAGAGGGGAGTGTGGTGCATTCTTGGGGGCTCCAAGCAGTTTTACAGACCCAGACGCAGAGCAAAGGCATTCATGGATCACAGAACAGTTCCCAGGCCCAAAAGGCTGGCCAGAGCCCAGGCTGTAGGTAGGGATGGAGTGGGACAGGCCCCTCCTCCAGCTCTTCACCCCTCTCCAGTGGCAGAATCCCAGGCTGGCCCTATTGCAGGTGGGTGGGAGGAGGGGAAGATGAGAGGTCCAGCCCAAGGAAAGTCATGTTAGGGGCCTTCCATGTTAGGGGCCTTGTATCCCAGGGACGGCCTTTCCTTCAAAGCAGTTTGTCTTGCTATGGGTATGGAACGGGTACGTGCAAGCCCTGGGTGAGAACACCCCAAATCTCTCCTCTCCAGGCATTCCCAGAAAGGCAGTCCCTCTCAGCTCTCACTAAACAAATTTGGGAATATACAGAGTCAGGAAAACCAAGAGACTTGACTGCAAATCCATCTATAAAATCTTTCTTTTTGCAACACCCAAGACATCCAAAATTCAAAATACATGAGAGCATGTCAATCCACCATATACCAAAACATAACCACCAAATGGGCAGCCTTGGCAAGAACCAAATGCCCATAAATGTCATTAGGGACGAACAGAAACCAAATTTTGATAACTGATATTTCAGTATCTTGACCCTTCAGCATACTGAGTTTTGGAGGATTGATCTACGGCAACTAATGGACCGAGTCCAGTGTCTGGAAGAGGAAAGCGGTCATCCTAGAGCCCTGCCATTAATCCCTGTCCTGTCGCATGGTCTTTATCACACCAGTGGTCTGCCAGGAACCTGAGCACAGTAACACAATCTCATTTTTCTTGGCCCTATAAGAGCGTGTGGTTGAGTGAAATGGGAGAGCCGGCCCCAAGGGATCTCTGACCCACAGCAGGTACGAACTAGAGAAACGTTTGGAGAACCCAAACTTAAACCACTAAGGTGGAAACTGTTCATATTTCAGAAAGTCTGTATTTTACCCCAGGGTCGTTTTAAGCCTCCCTAGGCCTTTTTTTTAAATAATGTTTGTTTATTTTTGAGAGAGAGAGAGAGAGAGAGAGAGAGACAGAGTGCAACCGGGGGAGGGGCAGAGATAGAGGGAGACAGAATCACAAGCAGGCTCCAGGCTCTGAGCTGTCAGCATAGAGCCCAATGCGGGGCTTGAACTCAGGAACCATGAGATCATGACCTGGGCCAAAATCGGACGCTTAACCCAAGGAGTCACCCAGGCGCCCCTCCCTAGGCCATTTAAAGTGGGGATTAATGGAGCAAAGAGGGGAAGTCATAAAGTAACGTGGACCAAAGGAAGACAAGGACACATGGATAGTACAGTACGACTGTAATTTTGTGAACGTCTCTGCACAGGCACAGCCAGAACTGGCCCTTGGCAGGGTGGACAGTTCCACGGTACCCTTTCTTCTCTTCAGCACCACCATACTGTTTTGGGAATAAGATAGCTGTTTTGTTTGCAGGGGTTGTTAAATTTTTTTTAAAGAAATGGGAGTTGTAATGGCGTCAAACAGACCTAAGCATCAAATTCAATTTTCCAATAAGTTAAATACAAGTTCCTAACACCAGCTTCCAAGGTTCTCCCCAGCGGCCCCGTTGCCCACAACCCTCATCTATCTTTTCAGGGAACCAGCTACTCCCAGACTCACCACACACTTTCTGGCCTCCAGGCTGTTCTGGTGTTCAGTTCCTGTGGCTTAGCTTTCGCTCCCCCTTCTCTACCGGGGTAAATCTCTCTCCTCCTTCCAGGTCCATTTCAAGCTCCCCTGCTCCCTGGCTGGATGTGACTGTCCCTGGCCACCCTCTGAAGTCCCAGAACTCATGTCTGGAACCCATTTAAAGGACTCTTCCCAGCCTGCTGGCCTTTGGTCCCCTTCACTGCCCACACACTGGGTTGCTGCCCACATCTCTGCAGCCCCCGCAGCCCTGGCAACAGACAGGGTGCTCGACAAGGGTTCACCTTGATGTTTTCAAAGGACTGTGCACAGCAGAATAAAATAAACCCTCCGTCTCAAGCCAAGAAGGACCACTGGGGCAAGCATACTTTTCACCCCAATCCAAAGGGATTTCCACATGTGTTACTCTTCTACAAGATAAACAAAATTAGTCTTTTAGTCTTTGCGTGGTGTTTCAAATATACTGTTAAAAAACTGCTTCAAATGTTGTCTTCAAAGACAAAATTTCAGGAAAAGCTTATAAAATACTTCTGTCGGTCCAGCTGAAGAAGCAGCCACAAGCATGGTAACCTTTCAGTCTCTGCCTCTTCCCTTTGAAGCTGGACCTCCCAGCCACCGCAAACAGGGGCAAGCCTGCCCTGCTCCATGGCCTGAACCTGGACTCCACCTCTGCCAGTGCTGTGGGAGGCACCTCCAGTCACACGGAGCCCTCTCCTCCACCTTCAGCCCAGACGGTCCCCTCCCTCTCCCTCCAGCCCATCCATCCCCTCCCCGACTCCCCTTGCCACCTCCTGCCTGCCCCCTACCTGCTTCCCTTCGACCCCTTCCCCCCTGCCCCCCACCTGCTTTCCTTCTACCCCCTCCCTCCTGCCTGCCCCCACCTGCACACCCACCCTCCAGCCTGCCCCCTCCCTGCTGCCCCTCTCCAACATCCACATCTGGTTTCCCTTCCTCACAAGTTTCACAATGGACAGATTCTGCACTTCAAGGATTTATGGGTCCTGCTGCCCCTCCTTGCTTTTGATATGATTCCATTATGTGCTTAAAATCTGGGCCGTGCTCTTGGCTCCGGGGAGCTGTTTATGACAATTCTTTTACAGTCTTAAATCATTCACCATTAGGAACCTGGTCATGTTCAGAAGCAATGACTAGTTGCTAAGACAGAGTTTTTGCAATGCATCTCAGACGGTTGGTTGAAAAGTTTTCTTCATACAAGATTAATTAAAGCTAAATGTTCACCTGGCAGGTAAATCCTCTGAGCAATGCCTTTGAGCCTGTGCTTTTACATCTGCCCAAGACACTGATTCAGAAATGAATTAGAAACTCACCCACCCCAAACCAAATCACTGCCTCCTTCCTCTGTGCTCCTTTCTTTCTCTGGGTGCTAGAGACCCACTCACGGAAGAGATGGTAGAAATAAAAAATACCAACACTGCAAACACGTCCCTTTCTGTAAGAAAGGGAACTGAACCATCTTTCCCTTTCCGTCTCTGTGTCAGGTTTTGCAGAAGGCAAAAAATTTCAGGAATAAGGAGACAAAGTGTTTATTCCTGGTCCTTTGGTCTAGGACTTCCCTGACCAAGGTTTCTCTTGCCTTCCAACTCCCTGTCTGTCACGCCTCCTTCACCAGCAGCCTCAGAGATCTTCCTAAGAGGCAAAACCTACTCACCAGACCCTCCTGCTTAAAGGGTTCAGGGGGTCCTCTTCACCTAGGTGATGAAGCCCAAGGCCCTGCACAGTATGGACCTTGTTCACACATCCAGCCCTCTGCTCTCCCCGACCAGATCCCTGCCTTACCCCACAGTGTCCTCTTGACTAGCTGCCCTTGACCTCCCCCTTCCTGGAGCAGTACCTTAAACTGTTGCCTCCACCTGAACTCTCCTCCTTGATGCCTGACTTTTCAGTTTGCGTCTTCCTCTCCTCTGCTAGGGCCTGAATGCCAACTTTGCCCCACAAGAGGGTTCATAAGTGTGCCTATCCTTCCCCTCCCAGCCCTACCCATGGCAGACCTGAGGGGGCTCCATGTCTGTGTGTCTGAGACCACCATTTGATGGAGGCTGCCCCCAAACCACGGTGCAGCCCCTGATGCTGAATGTAGGGTGGCCATTTAAAGTACAGAAAAGCTTGGACACCTGGGTGGCTCAGCTGGTTAAGCATCTGACTCTTGATTTCAGCTCAGGTCATAATCTCACGGTTTCATGAGTTCGAGCCCCACGTCTCTCTCTCTCCCTGCCCCGCCCCCACTCACACTGTCTCTGTTTCTCTCAAATAAATAGAGAAACATAAAATAAAATGCATAAAGCTCAGTTAACTTTGAATTTCAGATAAAGAGTATACTTTTAGTATAAGTGTGTCTCCAAATATTGCATGGGCATCATGCGAAATCTGGCAACCCTAACTGGATGGGAACTCTGGGACACCCTTCAGGGACAGGAGCTGAAGATCAGATGTCAGCAGCACAGGGCAAGGAAAGCAGTGGGGAGGCCTGAGCAAAAAATGGAGCGTGTTCCCCTGGTCCCTCCTCCCAGGGGGCAGCATATGGCTGTCCTGAGCAGAATTCTATAGCCAGACTGCTTCCAGGTGAAGATCAGCTCTGCCACCTGCCACTTATCCTGGCAAGTTGCTTACCTTCTCTGTGTCTCCGTGCCATTTAACAGATGGGGGGTACCTACCCTAACGTGGTTACGATGATTCGATAAATTAATATTTCTATAGCACTCACAATAATCCTTGACCCAGAGTTAAGTGCTATAAAAGCATTTCACAAATATAAAGCAAGAGGAATTAGCAAGCAAACCTACAGATAAGGGAGTGAGCCTAGGAGATTTAATAATAATAGTAAAAATAAGAGCGGACATGTGTGGAGCATTTGCTATGTGACAAGACGTTGTGTTGTATCCTTGTCCTGTATCAGCTCATTTAATCCCCACCACAGTCCTATTATTTTTACTATCCTCTTTTTTTTCTAACCTTTTAATGTTTATTTATTTTTAAGAGAGAGAGAGAGCATGAGCAGGGGAGGGCAGAGAGAGAAGAGAAAGAGAGATACAGCACTCAAAGTAGGATCCAGGCTCTGGGATGTCCACACAGAAGCCTGACACGGGGCTCAAACTCACAAACTATGAGATCATGACCTGAGCCAAAGTTGGACTCTTAACTGACTGAGCCCCCCCAGGTGCCCTGCTACCCTCTTTTTACAGGTAAGGAAGCAAAGGCACAGGGAGGCACACTGTGATAGACTAGGATTCTAAACCAAGAAGTCTGACTCTAATTCACCAGACTGCGGTAAACGGTGATCTACAGTAATTTGTTCATCACTCATTCACTCATTCATTCATTCAGCACCTGCTGTGGGGCAGGCCCTGGATTCCTGCTAGGACAAGAAGGTCCTCTAAAGTGCATGGGTGGATGGGAAAACCTTGAATGAACCTTTGTAGGTGTGTGGAGTGGTGCCAAAGAGAAATGGGTCTATAGACCATGAAGGCCGACAGCAGTAACCTCTCCCAGATCGGGACAGGGTAAGGGAGGGGCAGGTGTGCATGGTCTGGGAAGGCTTCCCTGTGAAATGACATCTTTGCAGGTTAAGAAGGCAAAGCAGTGATCAACCTGGCCAACGGCCGGGCAGAAGCCTTCAGATGGAACAGACAGCCAGCAAAGGAGCTTGAGTTGCAGTTTTTAAGAAACTGAGGAAGATGGGGCGCCTGGGTGGCGCAGTCGGTTAAGCGTCCGACTTCAGCCAGGTCACGATCTCGCGGTCCGTGAGTTCGAGCGCCGCGTCAGGCTCTGGGCTGACGGCTCGGAGCCTGGAGCCTGTTTCCGATTCTGTGTCTCCCTCTCTCTCTGCCCCTCACCCATTCATGCTCTGTCTCTCTCTGTCCCCCAAAAAATAAATAAACGTTGAAAAAAAAATTTAAAAAAAAAAAAAAAAAAGAAACTGAGGAAGAGAGGGTGTGGCTGGAGGGACAGGGGACTCGGCTACAGTGCAACCGGTGAGAGGCAGCTCCCAGGACCCATGTCAGGAGACAGGGCTCCCTTCCCAGAGGCCTGGGGGAGAGGCCAGCACCCTGCTGTGAACGTGAAGCAGGAATGGTTAGAGAAGGAGGACACAAAGCAGGACTAGGCCGGGTGAGGCCTGCGGGGACAGGCCAGCGAGCTGTGCTTCGAAAAGTATGGACAGCTGTGAAGACGGGGCACGAGCCCTCATCACGGGTCTCACCCACACCACCAAGAACGGTAGGCACGTGCTGCTTGTGCAGTGCCGGCTGCAGGGCAGGAGAGCCTACTGTCCCACAAAGTGGAGCTAAGACTTCCCTAGGCCACACCGCCTCATCTGAATGCTCTTGAGTCCCTTTCATACTAAACAAACTGGAAAGCAAGTAGGGAACCCTTTACAAGATGCCCAAAGTCCCACCATTCAAAGAGGGCGATGTTTGTATCTTTTACTTTGCCATGCTTTACATAGCGGTTGCTGCCTTAAATATTTGCAATCACGGTGTTTACACGACCTTGTGTTGTCTCTCCCTACTGCATAAGCATTTACTCTGCGAAATTCCACAGATTCTATAATCAGGAGTCTTTACACCAGTATAATATTTCATTCAGAGCTTTCACTGTTTACTTAACCAACGTCCCATTGTTGGGCCTTTAGGTTAACTCCTTACTTGCCCGTAGCCTTTCTCCCTTATCAGCTGTTTAAATAGAACTGAAGTGGGTTAAGGGGGGAAAAAGTAGTTTATTTCAAACACTCTGGATGCATACCATAAATATAATTTCTCAAAATCTTGTACCAATTTGTAGTCCCACCAGGGATGCTGAGTTCTGCTCCCTCCCTTTATCCAATTGCTTTGGATATTACTATTTAAAATAAATATTCATAGGGCGCCTGGGTGGCTCAATCAGTTGAGCATCCAACTTCAACTCAGGTCATGATCTCACATCACACATTTCCATGTCTATGCTGACAGCTCAGAGCCTGGACCCTGCTTCAGATGCTGTCTCTCTCTTTCTCTCTCTCTCTCTCTGCCCCTCCACTGCTCATACTCCCTCTCTCTCTCTCTCTCTCTCTTTCTTTCTCAAAAATAAAACATTTTAAAAATTTAAATATTCATTTTCTGGTAGGACCCAAACCAAAATGCCATGATACTGCAGCATTAATGTGGTTTTCCTTGATTGCTAATGAAGATGCACATTCTTTCATGAGTTGGTTAATAATTGCTTTTCTTTCTTTTTCCCCTGAATTGCCCTTTGATGTCTGTCCTTTGCTCATTTATTTATTAGGGCCTCCTTTGAAAATATCTTTGTTTGTGTTCTTGATATAGTGAAGATGTTTGTCTCCAGTGAGGTGGTGCTGAATAAATAAATGGCAGGGTGAATGCTAATGGTTCGTCTGTCATATTTGCTGCAAGCATCTTGTAGCATGCTTGGGGGAACACACAACACTCTCAGTTACCCACTGGAGTCAGGGCCCCTCTGCTCCACAAGGCTGCCTGAAGCCTAATTCAACACTGCCTGGCTACCCCCTGAACCATTTCCTGTAGGCTTAATTGCTCAGCTGCCCTAACCATTCCAAGTATAAAGAATAAAACCAAGAGTTGTCCTCAGGAAACCTCAGCCTGCATCCCCCTCTCCCTCAGAATGAGGCCCTGGGGAGGGGGGTCACTATGCAGAACTGTGCTAAAAGAGAGCCAGCAAAGAGGAGGCAACTGGCTGCCCAGGGTCCCACAGGGTGGGGGCGACACTCAGAGAAAGGCACACTGATCTCACCACAGGAAGTGTTGTCTCTCCACTCCCTGGACAGGAAACCAGCCTTGACCACTTAGGATCTACCTGCTCAGTGGATCTATGAGGTGGTGCCCTGACACCTGCGGGGTTTCCTGGAATCCCACACTCCTGCTCAGTCACCTCCTCCTCCCTCCGGCAAACACTTTTCTGAAGCAAATGCACTGGGAAGAATTGGCTTTCCTCAGACATGGCCTTGCTAATGGCCACCCTTACCCACTCCCTTCGCAAACACACAAACACACACACACACACACACACACACACACACACACACTCTTCCCCCCCACCCCCTGAACCCCACCTTGTAGTCTACACAGCCTAGATTTACTGAGGATAAGCAAGAAAGACAGAGACTCTACCTTCATGGAACCAGCAGACCAGAAGATAACCCACAACACACTCCCAAATAAACTGAACATAGTACAGTGTGAGGTTGTTGCACATACAATGTAAAAAGTAAAATATACCAGTGGCATAGAGAGTGACTGTGAGAGTGCTGGTGTGACTGACTCTGAAGAGTGACTATTCTGGCTGAGACTTCTGTACAGAGGAGCCACCTGCCAACACCTGGGGAACAGTAGTTTGGGCAGAGGGGTCAGCAAGCACAAGATCCCAAGATGGGGCCAGGCTCGGCATGTCTGACAGAGAAGACAAGGCACTGTGGTAGAGCATGGCCAAGGGGAGAATGGCGGATGGTCACGAGGGGACGGGGCACTGGCAGGGACTGGCTTGGACTCTGAGTGAAATCAGGAGCCAGTAGGGCATTAAGCAGGGGTTTACCTACAGGAGATCACTGTGTGAGGAGCACAGACTACAAGGGGGCAGGAATGGGCCCCTGCCATTGCCACCTGGTTAACTCCTCCTTATCCTTCAGACTGCAGCCCGGTGGACATTTCCTCTGGGAAGCCATCCCCACCTCCCCACCTGGTCAGATCCCCTGGCGAGGCCCATAGCATCAGCTTCCCTTCATCACATCTAGCTCTGCAGCAATTTCAGGTGCATTTCTGGTTGTCTGATTAATGTCCATCTTCCCCACTACACTCTGAACCCCTTGGGGACAGGCGCATCCCTCCTCTGTTCACCTTATCCCCAGCACCTTGCACAGAGCCTGGAACACAGTGGGTGCTCAATCACTGTGAACAGAATAAATATGGAAATCCCTAGGGTCAGCCAATTTTCCACTCCCTCAAGGAATGGTTTCCTGCTTCTATTTCCTCCCACCTCTGTGTCCCCCACACGTTGCATGTACCCCTTCCACAGAAGCGAGCCTGACCATAAATAGCTGCAGGCACCTACGCGCGCGCGCGCGCGCACACACACACACACACACACACACACCAGACTATGCCCCAAAGGGCAGAATGTGTGTGTGGTCCTTCATCACACCCCAGGGATCACCCCGGAATTAGGGCCACTGTGCACAGAACTGCCTCGCCCTTATCCACCTCACCCTGCCTCCTCCACCTGCTCAAAGACCCCCACATGAGTTTGGGAGAGTCTGCACCCAAAAGGCAAGTCAAAAGTCAAGACCCCCCTCTCTCTCCCAGTTGAGCAGCATCATCCACAGACAGGCTGGCAGCAGGAGGCCCCCATCCTCTCCTCTACCCATGGCCCCCCGAAGAACTCACACAAACAGGAGTGAGCTGTGCTTGCAAAAACACATGGCTGTATTTTGCAAACAAAAGATGAGCATACGTAGTCTACGGAGTACAACTGGGGGCAAAACAATGGGTGGTCTGACCTCTGGTCTGGCCCTGGAAGTTGGGAAACTGGTCCGTATGTTTAGGGCCAACTAGTTTTTCCTACAAAAGCTCGGTGCCCATGATCCCTGATGCTGTCAGATCCCACTTACCTAATCAGCATTGTTAATTTAAAAATCTATGTCACATGCTCTGAGAAACCTTGGCAGGTAAGAAATTCCTTGTGAAAAATAAAATGGATTATATTTTTTGAAGGGAAATTTGTATTAAAAGCCTTAGATGAGCATGCCCCAATGGCCCAGTGATTCTGAGACACGATCAATTTTTAAAGGGCTGCCCCAAAATTGAGCTACAAGAGTATATGTCACACGCCACTGAGAGAACATGGTTTAAGACAATCTAAACATTTAGCAATGAATAATTACTTAATGTAATTACAGTACATCTGTACAGTGGACCGGGCTGCACCCAAAATAATGACAACAATCCATAGCACTTACTGAGCACTTACTCTGTTATAGGGACCACATGAAAAGCTTTTCATGCAGCATCTCATTTAATTCTCCTTCTGCCATAGGTCCCATTATCATCACAACCTCACAGGTTAGAAAATCAGCATTGAAAAGAGTGAAGTCATCTGCCCCAGGTCACAGAGCTGGTAGTAGGACTCACACCCAGGCAGTCTGACATGGAGACACTGAGCTCTCAGCCACAATGCTAGGTGACCATATATGATGCCATGAAAAGAGAGACTGTAGAAGCAAAACCTGTCATATGGGAGAATGTTGACGATACAGAGACAGGTAAAACAAGTGGGTTTTCAAACAGGACACGCACACTGATCACACCTGTGCACATACATGCATGCAAACAAACACAAAAGTGCTGGGAAAGATAACACTGTTAGCATTTTGGTGTAGACCTCTGAGTGGGTGCAAGTGTGTTCTTTTATGTTTTCCTCTGCTTGTGTTTTCTGATTTTTCTGTAACGTTTTGGTTTTGTACCAAAATTTTTTTTGAAAGACTAAACATTTTGAAAAGTAATGTTATTGCCCCAAGTCACTCCCTTGGTCTCATCTTCTAGATAAACCCACATGTCCAGCGATTCGCCTTGCTTCAAGTACAAATCCAACTGCATGCACAGGACTCAGGACATGGCCTGAAGCCAGCTCATAAGCTCTGCCGGCCCTTCATGGCTCAGCATCCCCTCCAGGTAGCCAAGGAGCTCAAACTGGGAAGAGACGGTACACATTTTCCACTCTGTCCCCAGCAGCCTGCCCTCCCCATCCTCCCAGGACCCCCTTTGGGTACTTGCACCCCCAGGGAGTTGCTGGGCTGACAGCACAGAGCTGTGTGAGCTGGAAGAACCTGGCAGTTTCTGCCCTGGCTTCAGCTCTGGCCTGGGAGCCAAGCCCAGGGACCCTTGGAGCCTGAGATACTCCATCCCCTGTTGCTGGGTCTAAGAAGGAAGCACTTCCCCAAGTGCCTGAGGGAGGCAGGGTAGCCCAGAGGCTGGAGCCCCAATTCTCCAGCCCCTCCTGACCTAGCCACCTGGCTCTGTGGTCTTAGACCAGTTATTTCTTCTCTCTAAACCTGTTCCCATGCCTGTCAAAAAAAGAATGAAAATACCAACATGGAAAATGATTTATAAGAATCAAAATAACATAGGTTAAAATACATACTATAATGATATCGATAGGTAAGATTTCCTGGGCACCAACTATGGGTCAGGCATTCTGTCGGACACTTTACACGTGTGATCTTCCACACCTCTCACAGCCACCCTGTGACATGCACTATGACACTCCTGCTTTACAGAAGGCACAATGAAGGCTCAGAGTAGTGAGGTCACTTGCACTGGTAAGTGATGAAGCAGGAATCTCTGTTGCCCTGCCTTGGCCCACAACACTACGCCACAGAGCCTGGCATATGTCTGGAACATGAACTTTGTCCAAATGGTTACCACTGCCATGTCTCCCTGCTGGGCAGAGCCTTTAGAGAATGGTATGACAGCAAGGAACCCCTGGCTGGTTCTCACCACTCCGCAGGCAGCTCGCATAGCCATGTACCAACTTTAGGAAGTCTTCCTCTCAGAGTGACCAAAAATCCCTCGGGCTCATCCTTTGAGCCAGCCGCAGTGACCACAGGCAATGACTTTGCTCCTGTACAACCTATGGCAACCTCCCTCCAGACCTGGCCTTGTGCTCTGGCCACCAAGGCTGCTGGCCCAACAGGGACAACTCACGCCCTAGGAGTCAGGCCTGCTGGCACTCACACCTGGCACCTGTTCCAAAACCCTTTCAGTTCTCAGAAGATCTGGGCCGCGGGCCTGGGTCTCTCAGCAGCTCAGGACAGCATGCTTGTCTGGCCAGAGGGAACCATGCGATTCAGAAAAGCAGCGCCCTTAAGCAGCCTCTAAAGTGTCCGGAACAGCCGGTACCGCCGGGGCACTGGCGGTGTGCGCGGGCTGGAGTCTGGGTGTGCAAGTGTGTATAGAAGCAAGAGGGCAGCGGGTATGAATGGGTGTGTGCGCGCGTGGCTCCCAGTGTGCGCCGCGGAGATCGCGGTCCCGGGGCGGGGAAGGTCTCCTCCCCCCACCTCGTTGAGAAATCTCAGTGAGTCACCGAGTGGTTCTGCATATTAATGAGCTCGCTGCCGCGAGGGCAGGAGCGGATTTAAAAGAGGCCTGGGCGGGCGGAGGGAGGCTGCGGAGACAGCGCGGAGCCGAGAGCGGAACGCAGCCGGCACCAAGCACCCACCGACGGGCGCAGCGGGAGCGAGCGGAGCAGAGCCGGAGGCGCGCTCCGAGCAGAGAGAGCTGAGCCGGCCGGCCGGGCGCCCTCCCCAGTCCCTGCTCCCGCGCCGCGCCCCTCCGGCCAGCATGAGGCTCCTGTCCGCCGCGCTACTCCTGCTGCTCCTGGCGCTGTGCGCCGCACGCGTGGACGGTGAGTGCCCGGGAGGTCTCTTGTCGCCGTCCCGTCCCGTCCTGGGGCACCTGGGCGCCAACTGCTGGGCTTCCAGGGACCCCCGAGGTCCTGGGTGGGCACCTAGGGCAGTGGGGGGGGGGGGGGGGGCAGGAGACCGCACACGCAGCTGAATGATACCCGTCGCTCTCTCTCCCAGGGTCCAAATGTAAATGCTCCCGAAAGGGGCCCAAGATTCGATACAGCGACGTGAAGAAGCTGGAAATGAAGCCAAAGTACCCGCACTGCGAGGAGAAGATGGTTATGTGAGTTCTGGCTCCTCACCGTGAGCGTGTGTGCGAGCTGCTCTTAACCCGGTGCTGGGGCACAGCATGGGGCTGGGTCGGTGGGGCTAACAGACATTCCTCTGTGCCTTTGGCAAGGCCCTGGAGGAGGCTTTGTAATTGCCCAGCAAGTCCCTAGGACGCTGGCGTGACAGTCTGAAAGAGTTTGGAAAGAGGGACAACTGCCCTGTTCTCTGGAAACAGCCTCTGGGTGTTCACCCTTGCTAAGATTCAAATGGGTAGCCTAGGTGCTTGCACTGCCCACCATTCTGGGGTGATCAAGGGTTAAAATGGCTCTGGTCGTGCCAACTTTAGAGCATCGGGATTGAAAGCGCTCCAAACTCACCCAGAACTATTGAACTTGCACCCAAACTGGGACGCATGTTGCCTTCCTGTTGCTGGAGAGAGAATTAAAACAAATGCTGTCTTTAAGTCCTCAGACCCAACCCTCCTTTCAGAGCCTTTTCCCTACCAGGGGACCACAGCCAGCTTTTTTGGCTGCTAGCGATTTCATGTTGAGACTGATCCTTGATCCTCCACCACCAGCTGGACTCTTGTGGGTCCCTGAGCCTGAGCAGTGCTGGGCAAAGTGATCTGCTGGGGTTAACGTGCCATGCGGCTGGAGCCCTGCTTGGTGGGGATGCAAAGAATATTTTTAAAACTGGGACAGAGTGAGAGAACACGGAGTTTCCTTGCTCCTCTGCCTTCCCAATTAACCACTTGAGTCCAGCACCACTGTTTCCCCATCAGTATGCACTTGGCCAGGAAGGAAGCCCTTGGCAAAGCAGCTACCGTGGTCTGCCACGGACCATTGGCCCCTCTTCCCCTCCCCCAGAAACAGGACACACTTTATTCTCAGTCTGGGCAAGTGCCTTCTATCCGCTGGCCCCGATGGTCCCAAGGCCTCCGCACAGTGTATGCAAAGGCAGCCCACCTCCCCCCACACACTGCCACCTGGGGGCTGCACAGTCAGGCTGAAGTTAGGGGAATTTGCAAAGCCACCAGGCTTAAGCCGAACCCCACTGCCTTTCTGCCCAGGCACATAAATCAACCCCTGTCCCTTGCCTAGTAGACGCAAATCCAGAAGAACTGCCGGAAAATCTTTTTTTGGTGGGGGCTAGTGTTCCCACAAGCTAAAGGAGGAGCTACAAGTCCTTCATGGTTTCCAGCTTGGGGGCTGAAGATGACAGGGACGTAGCAAATTAAGTTTGCACTCCTCTAAGTACTGAGAACCACCCCACACCCCATGGCCAGGTGCCAAGACCTTGCAGAGAAAGAGAAGCAGGGTATGGAGTGCAGAGACTTCTCTAAAGGACCCTCAATAAATAGGTTTACTCTTTCTCCCGACTAAATTTTTTCAGAATAGAGAGGAAACTGACAGCAAGCAGGTGCGAGAAGGCTTTACACAACCTTGTGAAAACTGGCAGGGGCCTCGGGAGGTCCAAACACAGTCACCAGTCTCCTTCCTAAACCTTCACCCACACCCAGCCCCCCCACAGCACTGAAGGGCTGAACATCCTCTCCTGTCTCAAGCTCCTAAGAGTCTCTAGATCAGATGCAGGGCCAGCACTTTTTGCCAAAGCAGGTTTTCAGCCACAAACGCTGAACAAAATCAAGTTTTCCAGTTCACCCTGAGTCACCCAGAAATCTCTGATGAGGCTGGGGGTGGGGTGGGGAGGCCGGTGTGCTTTGCAAGTGGGAGTAGACTCCAGATTCCATCAAGGGCCATTTGTGCCCTATGAACTCTTGCCCAAACCGTCAGCACCCCAGAACCACTGAGGAGAGGGGACACAGGACCCAGAATTTCTGAGCAACTGCTGGGAATATAAATCGTCATGTCTTCACCCCACAACCAATTTTCATAGTCCCAGTGTTGTGACAAGCATTCAAGGACTGTGGTGGGAGGGCTGAGTGTCTTCCCTGCTGCCCCAACCTTCAGAATTGGGAATCCCCAGCCTGCACAGTGACCTAACTGAGGAGGGCATTTTCATCAGGCTTCACATCCCTTCACTTCAAGTGCAAAAGCAGCACTGTAGGCAGAGAGAGCAGTGGGTTAAATTCCCGCAGAGTGACCGAGTACTATGGAGAGGAGAACAGGCAGACTGCAATGGGAAGCCTGGCCCCATGCTTGAAGACCTAGCAGGAGGGACAGGACCCGGGGAGCGACTGGTCTCAGAGGGCCAGTGAAGGCAGAGCCCAGTCCACAGCATTTAGCAGAAGAGCCACCCCTGCTCTAGGAAGCTTAGGCTGCAATGGGGGGCCTTGGAAACTCTGAGCACAGAGAAGGGAAGAGAACAAGTTGCCCAGAAATATTCTGCCCCCATTCTGGTGGCAAGATTCGTTTTTTCTCTCCCTGTCAACAGGGAGACTGAGTTTGTGGTGGCCCTGCTCCCATCTAGAACTTGGCCCATGTGCCCTGACACTTTACCTTTGGGAACCTGCAGGGCCCTGACTGCCCTCTCTCCCTCCCTTCTTTCTCTTCCCAATCCAGCCTCCAACTGCCCCTCTTTGCCCCCTCAGCTCATTCCCCAGCCCACCATCATCTGTTTGTGCCATGACCACTCAGGGAGTGGCACCTCTCACCTTCCACTTTTCCACATCCCCTAGGTGGTCCTTTGTTCTGGAACACCATCCTTCCTCCCCTACCCAGAAGCTTCCTCCTAAAATCCTGCCACCCTGGCCCAGCCCAGGGTGAGAGGGGCATGGCAGTCCTGGGCAGCAGTCCTGCTTTCCCCGTCCAGGCTGGAGCTCACACACTAAGGCTTCTCTTTCTCCTTGGCCATCTCATCTTCCAAGACAATCACTAATGACAGGAATTCTCCACCTTGCGTCTACCAGGTGCTAGGCACTCTGCATACATTATACCCTTTCATTACCCGATAACCCTAAGAGGTAGGTCCTATTATTAAACCCATTTTATAGATGGGAAAACTGGTTAAGAGAAATTACCCAAGGTCCTACAGAAAGAGCTGGGATTCACACCCAGGCCCTACACTCTGTACAGTGCCACCTGCTTTTCTGCTGCACAGCTAGGGCCTCCACTCGGTTTGGCACATGGGCTGACAGAGGCCTGAGGGGAGGAGGTCTTATTTTCTTGCTGGGGGCTGAGACAAGTGGGGCTTCAGGCTCAGGAATCAAAATGGGCTGCAAGGCCAGCAAGACTTAACTTCAGGATCCGTCATTTCCCAGCCACGGGACAGACTTCAGAGGATCAAGGGGCGCTGGGGTTTGAAGGGTCAGACAGAGACCACCCATGTGCAGGGCATGTCTGAGCCCTGCCGCAAGCAAGTTCCTTGTACCCAGGGAAAGGGGTCTCGGCGTGTGCACCTTGCTGATATTAGCTCTCTCCACCTCTCCAATCCTAGGTTTAGAGGAGCTGGAAGAGTCCCCAGAGCTTTGTTCTCCAAGGGAGGCATGAGCCCTGTAGGCAACAGCCTTGTGGGGGAGGGGATAGGGGGAGGGGGACTATCCCAGACCCTAAGAACTCCAGGGGAGAAGTGAGAGCCAATCACTCCATACAGGGTTAAACTGTATGTGAAATCGGAGATTAAGGGGACACCCAGAACCTTCCAAAGAGGCAGCCAGGCAGTGAGCACCAGGGCACGTTCCCCTGACAGGAGGGAGGCAGCCACATTTTCAGGGCCCTCCCTGACTGGGACAGACCAGGGCGGCCCACAGGCCACACTGAGGGGCTGCCATTCAGGCTCCTCAATCCTACACCCCACGCTGCTCCGTTTCAGCATCACCACCAAGAGCGTGTCCAGGTACCGGGGTCAGGAGCACTGCCTGCACCCCAAGCTGCAGAGCACCAAGCGGTTCATCAAGTGGTACAACGCCTGGAATGAGAAACGCAGGTATGCATGCCCCCACCTCCTCACACCTACCTTCCCACCAGCCCCAGGTCTCAGACCCCGGCTAGCTCCTCTAGCGTCGTTGAAGGGGTGAACACCCACCACAGTAGCCACGGCGAGCAGAGAGCCAAGCCTGTTCACATAACCCCATGGGGTAAGGAACTCGCCGCTTCACGAAGCAGGCCCTTGCTCCCTTGGACAACTGTAAGCATCGAAAAGTTATCCTTTCGTGAACTAAAGTTTGCACCATGCTAACGTGTTAAGCTGTAGTCTCAATTCCTCTTCTTTTTAAAGCAACCTAAGTTCTCTGACCCTCAGTTTCCCTCTTTCAAGTGAACGGGCAAGAGGCTGGCATGGCTCTCTGGGACTCTTGTGTGGTGAAACATGACCACTTAAGTAACTGTGTTTATTAACTGTAACACGGGGTACCCCCCACCACACAATGAGGACAATACCTTACCAACAAACACTTCCTTCCCTCAAGGGGCCCCCGTGTCCCCTACTGCCCAGAAAGCTGACAGACTCCCTCCCAAGCAGGTGCAGGGAGGGACCTTGGACTTGACCCTTTAAAATCAGAGCCACTGTTAATCTCAGGGGGCAGTCTGTTAATCTCAGGGGTCCCATGTCTGGCAAGTTCCCCGTTTCCCCATACCACATAAAAGTGAGCGTGTCCCAGGGCACACCTACTCCTCCCACACTCAGAGCCTGTCTTCACCTGTACCTATATAGCGTGCGTATATATGTGCACACACACACAGAGGGGACTTCCTCGGGAGCTGGGCCCAGCACCCCATTCTGCAGAGAGGGAAACCAGGGCGAAGTGGAAATGGGGAGTGACTTCCCTGGGAGCACATGGCAGAAAGCCAGGCCTCCCAAGGTCACCTTCTCCCTGCCTGGAGCGGCTGCCCGAGCCACCCCTCCCATTGCTCCCCCCTCCCCAGCCCTTCCACTCGAGGTTCAGCCCATGACCGGCTCCCCCACAGCCCACACTCAGGCCCAACCCCACTATCTGAGCCCTTTGCACTGCCTCCAAAACCGCCTCGTCTGCAACTGCTTGAAATAGAAACTGATGAGAGCAAGAGGTTATTTTCTGTGGATCTGATGGGAATGAAGCCCTCTTTCCGGTCAGGGCAGGCAGCTCACGTGGCCAAAGCAGGACCCGTCCTGTCCACTGCCACTCTCCAGGCCCTGCGTCATCCAAGTGGAATGGGGCTAAATGCAGGGCCAGTCTGTGAAGGGGGCTGAGACCATCTGCACAGGACTGAGGGCAGACACTCGGGCGATGCACACACTTTGTCCCTCAGCCCTCCACCTGGGCCATGGCTCTGACGACGGGGAGGCAGGCATGGGACAACGCGGCCCTGCTCTTTTTAGATCTGCAAATTCCAGTGAGGAGAGCCACTCGGTGACCAAGCCTCCCGTGGCTTCATTACAAAATGAATTCATCCTCTTTCTAGGGAGGTGGAGGCATCCTGGGAGAGGAAGGGGACGATCACTTGCCCTCCCCACCTCCCCTCCCCCTGTAAAAGGCTGGAAATGTCTCCACGAATGTAGAATGGAGAGAAAGAAACTACTGTGAAGTCCCCTTTGCAGAGACAGCAAGAGAATGATAAATGTAGGGTGCAGGAAGGAGAAGCCAGCAGGCCGGCCCAGGCTAGTCGTGGGGACTGCTGGCAGGCCCAGGAGCTGCTGGTCTGTGGAGCCAGCCTAGCAGCTCCGCATCTGAGAGCCCAGAGCTCACGGCTGCCACTGCCACGGGAAGCAGCAGCATCGGGCGGAGTACAGTCAGGTGGTCTTACTCCGAAACAAGGAATGAGGCAGAGGAAGGGGTGGGCTGTCTGAGTACGAAGCATGGCCCTGAAACAGCCATGGGGCAGAACAGAAGGGATTTAAGATCTGAAATAGAGACAGTCTGGGTGGGGGGGGGGGGGGGGGGGGGAAGGTCGTGCAAGTCCTACAACCACTAAAAGGAAGTGACCTGGAGCCACAGGCCTCTGGGACAGGCCCCAGCCCCACTAACCACCCTTCAGTCTTTAGGCAGCAGCTTCTAGAACTAGCATTTTTCCAGAAGACATGCATTCTCTGGGCAAAACACAAGGGAAGATACAAGCCTGAGTTGAAGGACGGGATGCCCTGTCCTCCCCTGCCCCATCCCTGCTCATGCTGGACACAGACCTCATTCCCACCGTGGACATTCAGTGTTCGTTGGGCAAATCTTAAGTCCCTTGTGCCTCAGTTTCCTCATATATAGAGAGGGCTTGCTCCATAGGGCTTTGAGGATCGCAGAGGTTGAGAATGCACAAAGCCAGATTCGGGTAAGATTTTGAGGTCCATGCGATGACCTCCTCTGAGGTGTCCCCCCCTCCTCCTACTTCTCCCAAGCTCCTGCCTTCCCGGGAGGGGCACTCCCGAAGGCAAGGATGAAGCAGCTTAGCCCCCGCCCTGTGTCATGTCCTGAGCCACTTAACGTGGGTGTTTTCTCTTCCCAGGGTCTACGAAGAGTAGGGTGAAAAATCCCTCATAGGAAAACTTCACACCAGCTGGGAGACGAGCAAAGGACTCTGCAGATAAAAAACAAACCTTCTCTTTCTCACAGGCATAAGACACAAATTATATATTGTTACAAAGCACTTTTTACCGAGGGTCAGTTTTTACATTTTATAGCTGTGTGCGAAAGGCTTCCAGATGTGAGACCCTTCTCTCTTGTGCTCCAGACTTCATCACACACTGCTTTTTACTGAAAGGGGGGAAACTCATGCCTTTCCTTTGTAAAAAAAAAAAAAAAAAAAAAAAATGCTTTTTTGTATTTGTCCAGACATCACTACATCTGAGCTTTATAAGCGCCTGGGAGGAACACAGAGCTTGGTTGAAACATTTCATAGCAGCGTTGCTCCGTTGCTAATGCGGGACGCTTCCGCTCAGAGGTCCTGGCGCCTCCACACAGCTGTCATGGGCTCTCCTGGGCTCACGGTTGGTCACAGCCTTGGGGGGACGCCACAGTGGACCCCGTCACCGGGCAAGCAGAAGCCAATCTCTCTGCATCTGTTGTGTGAGGGACTCAAGTTTGTCTGCTACAGAAATGTGCTTCACCCACCCCCCACCCCCCACCCCGGCTAACTTTTACGTATTCTAGGAAACATTTCCAAGATTCTGGGATGGCAAAGCACAGGGCCCTTAAGGAAGGGGTTGGGTCTTCTCTCCTTCTTGTGAAAGGTTCACTGCTTCAGTATTTACTGCTTTGGAAGCACGTGAAGTTCCCAACACTGTTAGCGAAACCTTACAACAACACTTAAAAAGAAACCAATCCACGCACAGTACACGGCTACAGACACACTATTGATGATGGAGAACCTTCAAAGCATGTTTCTTTCCCTCCTGGTGGCAGAACACGCGGTACGGAAGCATTCTACCTGTAACGCCCCGTGTAATTCTTCAACGTTAAAGAGCACAGTCCTCTCTTGAAAGCTACGGCGACCCCACGCCCTTTCCTTTGTACATAGACTCTTAAGAACGCCCCCTCCGCACACTGCCCCTTTGGTATATGCCTCGTTGTACTGCTGTGTCATATGCTATGCACGTGTCAGAAACCATTAGCATTGCATGCAGGTTTCATATTCTTTCTAAGACAAAAAGAAAAGTAATAAAATATATTTGAAACGTACCCAAATTCTAGACTACTGACTTTTTTTCTATCCAGTGAGGCCAGGATGACAACCATATGTTTACCACGTTGTGAATAAACTGGGACAAGTGCACTGAGAAGGAAGGAAAACTGGCGTTTCCCAAATACCTGTCAATATTGTCACCTTTGCGGGATGCCGTCACAGTCCTAAAACCAGAAAGCTAGGTCTTAAAGTCTCAGGATGGGTTCATCGGATTAACCAGGTCCATACATATGGAATTAAAGGGTCACAGTAGGGTCTCCATTCAGGGAAGATGGCAGATGGGGGACCAGTCAAGATCCCTGTGGTCCAGGCCCCCATGATTCCACTGGGGTGCAGGGAGAATTGGAAAGTGCCCAGCTCGAGGCTGTGGGGCTCTGGAGCCAGGCTGTCTGGAAGGCACATCCAGAGAGATGCTGAAGCTCTCTTTCTGCTTCTGCAAGCCGGGGGTGCCGAGCGCATACCTACTCAGGATACCAGTGCCTGGTGAGTGCATGGTAAACATCAGCACCCTTAATATTCACAAGATCTGGCCTCTCGGTACTTTGCACAAACCACCCACAACCCCACAGCCCACTGTATCCAAGGTGGTGGACAGGCCTCCCTGTGCCCACCTGTGTCCCCCACATTCCACAGGGCTACCTAAAGGGACAGCCACCCTGTCCACACTTCTTGTTCACTATGCAAGGAACCAGCAGCCAGGCACTCAGGTGCACTTCACCTCTGAGGACAGTTTCCTGACATGCACGGCTGGTTCTGCCAGCACTTAGGGGAACACACAGCAAGCACCCTTCCCTGGCGTGTCCTCAGCAGAGTGCGACTATCGACCCTTTCCAGCATGGCCTCACCTCCTGACAACGCCAAGTTAAACCAACTGTATTCCTGAGGAAACTGAGGACCAGAGAGGTGAAGAAATTTGCCCACGGTCACTCATCACACTGCCCCAATAGCTGAGCCTGACAGCGTTTCTGCTGAGGGGAGTAGGAGAGAATGGGCGAGGGCCACTATACCAGGGCTTAGTCCTGCCTTTCCCTGTGTTACAGAGAGAGAAGGAGGACTGGACAGGGACACCAGACACCGACAGAACAGAGGAGGAGAGTCCCAGTAAGAGGGGGCATACCAGGGCCGGGGAGAGCAGAGGCCAGGCCTCTCTCCTTGGGAGCCCTGAACCCTGCTTGGCCCCAGATCAGCACGCCGTGGGCCTCATGAGGCGGGCCCAGTGTAAGAAGTCAGCTGCAAGAGCCCCTCCACCAGCCTGGCAACGCAAAGCCACAACAGCATGGGGCCACAGGGCATGGGGTTCTCTGTGATGCAACATGAGTTTCAGGCTTCACCTTCCACTCACTCTAAACACACCACACACACATCCTCCCCCTGCTCTCTCTGTCCCATCTGTGGTTCCAGGACGAGTACCTCCTCCCCAGCCCTGCTGGTCCAGGTGTCCCCTTGGTTCTCTGACCTCCCAAAGCACAGAATGGATTCCTAGGAACAGTAACAATGTCTCTTCATGGCATGCCAGGCACTGACCTGGGCCCTTGCCCTGCACACTCTATGTCCACCCTGCCAGCCATGCTGTGCTGCAGGGGCCCAGATAGGTCAAGAAATTTGTTTAGGAGACACAGACAATCAGTAGAGGGAGAAGTGGACTTCGAGCCCTACTGTGTCAGGGAGCAGAAGGGGGAGAGACTTGGTGTAAATATCTCCTCTTCTATAGAGACCGTGTGTCCCTGGAGAACAAACCCTGGGCTATGCTTCCTGGATGGCTTAGACGCTGTCCACCAACAGACGATTATTAGCTGGACCACTAAGAATAGGCTCTGGGCCCCAACGCTTCACCAAACACCAAACAAGGGTCCTCCGATGCCAGACACTGGGCTCTGCCCAGGGAAGATGCTGATTACACAGCTGTTGTTCATCCTTTTTCTCCTTGGGCCTTCTCAGCAGCCCTATGATGTATCCACCTACCACATTCCAGAAAGGAGAAGGACTCTAGTGCAGCAAAGCAAGGCCAGGCCACCTTTCCACGTGGCTCGCCTGGGCCTCCCTGGGGAGGCATGCAAGGGCACTGGGGCACACAGGCAGCCCAGGCCCCCATGCAGGCTCCACCTCCAGAACCATTGCTTCCTCACAGTGGGGCACAGCTTGAGTTCCAAATGCCATGCCCCCGACCCCTTCCTCCTCCAGTTTCCTGAGCAGTCCGCAGCACCACACCAGGCTTGACGCCAGGATGGCCACGTCCTCATGAGTTCTGGCCCAGCCCTCTGCCCGGCCAAACCCTCTACCGCGAGCTTTTCCTGGTCAGCTTGGACACCACATCAGGACCAGCTACATAACTGCAAGGCCCGGGCCAAAAGAAAGATGCAGGACCCTCTATTCAAAAATTAAAAATGTCAACGGGGCGCCTGGGTGGCGCAGTCGGTTAAGCATCCGACTTCAGCCAGGTCACGATCTCGCGGTCCGTGAGTTCGAGCCCCGCGTCAGGCTCTGGGCTGATGGCTCGGAGCCTGGAGCCTGTTTCCGATTCTGTGTCTCCCTCTCTCTCTGCCCCTCCCCCATTCATGCTCTGTCTCTCTCTGTCCCAAAAGTAAATAAACGTTGAAAAAAAAATTAAAAAAAAAAAAAATTAAAAATGTCAAGACAGCAAGACCAGAGCATCAAACCCCAGCACAGGGCTCTGTGTAACTCACATGTGGCAAGCCCATGGAGCCAGCCTTCTAGCAACTCTAACACCCATCCAGACAGCTCATCTTGGCCCTGAGTTATTATATGACTTGTTCTCCACAATTTACATTTTTTTAAATTTTTTTTTAACGTTTTATTTATTTTTGAGACAGAGAGAGACAGAGTATGAGCAGGGGAGGGGCAGAGAGAGAGAGCGAGATACAGAATCCGAAGCAGGCTCCAGGTTCTGAGCTGTCAGCCCAGAGCCCGACGCGGGGCTCAAACTCATGGACCGCGAGATCGTGACCTGAGCCGAAGTCAGACGCCCAACCGACTGAGCCACCCAGGCGCCCCTGACTTGAATATCCAACAAGATGTGTTCCTAGGAGCCAGGGACCATGTCTTACACTTCTTTGTAAAAACCTCCCAGAACCTAGGACAGCACCTGTGAGGTACTCAAACACTGTGAATTAATCTTTGTCTGGAGCACCCTCAGAGCACGCTCTCTGCACCCACTTACTGAGCTACCACTGTGTGCAGAGGCCTGCAGCGAACACCGTGGGGAATGCAGGTTTGGTGAGGTGCCGTCCCGTCCTCACGGGCAGAGTCCACGGTTCATCCACCCAGCCACTGTCTCATTAGGAAGCATTTGCTACATGTAGCACACCGTGTTGGTTGCTGGGAATGACCTCTCCAAAAACTCCCAGGCTACGAGGGAGTCACAAACCCAGCTGAAACTGCCCGCTGGTCTAAGCACACTATGCTAGAGGGCTGCGTGGCCAATTTGAGGGTTACTCCAAAGGGACAGCCCACCTAGTCTTGGAGGAAGCCACCCCTGACCAAGACCTCTACCAGCCTGGAGAGGGCTCATGGCAAACTGCCAGTAGTTCTCAGACAAAAACAGGAAGTGTTGATTCCAGCCTGGCTCTGATGTGGCCTGTGGTTTCTGTGTCCAGTGGCGATAAGGCAGGCCAGCAAAGACAGGGAATACCACAGGGACTGCTGGAGGAATTCAGAACACCAGCCATGCCTCAGTTGAATGTCCAGGGAAACCAGCCACAGCTCCAACATCTACCCCCCATTTCATGCATGTCTCTTCCTCTCCCTTGTCTTTGTCTGCTGTCTGGCCTGCCCAGTGATCCATGGCTGCGGCCAGCCTCCCCAACCTTATGGGCAAGCAAGCCAACCACGGCTTTTCTGGGCAACCTCCCACACAAGGAAGACATCATCCCGCTTTAGGTACCTCAGGGTATTCTCCTGTTCTCCACTTTTTGAAAATTTGAAAAGATATTCTCAGAGGTCATCAAGAAAGCAAGAAAACCCAAATTGTCTTACTTTGAAGGTAACCTCTCCCAGCTTCCTGCTCTCCAGATCGCTCTGATATTTGCCACCAGAGGGCAGCAAAGAGCAGATGTACCTGAGCCCAGGGCTCTCCAAGGTCCCCTGGGGGCCGTGTGAGAACAGTGACAGCAGTGAACCAGACAGCCAGTGAAACCCTGTACTGAGGACCTGCTGTGCCTTATCGCACTGAATCCTGCAAACAGCCATAGCAGGGGCTTCTATCAGTAGCTCCCTTTCACGGATGAGAAAACCAAGGCTCAGTGAAATGAATGCACTGTCCACATTCATGAAGCTACCAGGCAGTAGACACAGGATTCGAACCCAGCTGTATCTGGCAGGGCTTTTGCACCCTGAAGTGCACACTGCCTCCCGGTTCCTGCTGACCCCGGGCCCACAGAAGACTGCTCTGCCCTCCCCTGGGGCTTTACTCTTGTTTAGAGAACAGAGATCAATCATGCACTTAACCTGGACCACCCAGAGCGCCAGGCTTAGCCAGTCTTGTCCTGAGTGTGTGTGCCTCATTCGTCTTTTGGAGGCTAAAGATTGCAATCACCACACACTCCTCCAGGCTTGTCCCGCTGACCCAACAAAGTGAGCCCGACAAGTGCGCAACGGCTGCTCTTGGCCCACGTCCGGCAGACGAAAATTCTGCTTGAGAACCAGCAGCCACAGCCTTTTCCCCCGCCGCCACCAAGAAGGCTGAGCAAGCAAGATGGCTGTGCTGTGCTAGCATCAACTTCGACTCGACCTTTAAGCTCGAAACAAGGTGAAACCATTTTTGGTTTCAAAAAATTAATTCAAAGCTGGATTTGAAAGAATCAACCCCACTTCCTAATGAGAGTTGACATTGTGGGATGAGTTGCAGGCATGTCTAATTGGATGCAAATGAAACTCTCATCTCCTATTCAACGTTATTCCCCTAGAGCAAAAGGGAAGGTGGAAGCAAGCAACAGGCTCTTTCTTTCAATCCATTGTTTCCTAAGAATGTTTCAAAATTACAAAGGCTTTTGTCCCCTCGAAATAATGGCCTGCAAAGACAGATCTAATTATTTGCATTAATATAGTAAAAAAAATATTATAAACCGAGAGAATAATGAGAGAAAGAATACCCTCCAAGTCCTTGATAGCTGCTAAGATACCAACCCTGCTGATTCCCCGCACTTGGAAGGGCAACCAAGTTTAATAGAAACTGTAACCGCCACCACAAAGGGTACTTATCAAGTGCTTTCTCAACAAACGCTGTCCGTAGCCCCGTTTTAGAGATGGAGAACTTAAGGCTTAGAAAGTTGAGTAACTTGTGCATGTTCACACAGTGGCCAAGGGGGTCTTGATTTTCGTTTGGACACTTCCAGGTAGGGTGACCATATGTCCTGGTTTGTCTGGGACAAGCCTGGTCTATGACTGCTGTCCCAGGGAAATGATGAAGTGTTCCCTGTTGCTCATTTCAAAGAGTTTTAGGGTGGTTGATACACTGTGATCACACAATGAGTACACTGGGCCTGGCAGGAGAGTACACAGGGCATGGGATTGTGCGGTATCTGAGACATGCTTCTTCAATTTCCCCCCTTGAACAACCTAGTTCGAAGCAAGCGTTGGCCCTTTGGAAGAAATGGTGCCTCTTTAACGCCAAAGAGCACCCTACAGAATCCGGGGCAGTCTCCTGGTTTCTCCTGCTCCACCCTGGCCTGCCTCTCTGGCTAGATAAAGACTGCAGCTGACTGACACCCATGGACTGTTCTCTTTGGGGGAGGAGGGGGGAGCAGGCACATGGTACTCTGGAGACCCATCTGTTCAGTGAAGGTCCAAATCCAAATCCCTACCCCCTCCCCGTGTGTCTGAAATTCCCCAGACAACTGGAGTATCAGACTCTGGTTTCAAGAGAACAAAATCAGCCAAGGGGCTGTACTTCCCAGAGGACTGAGGTAAATGTTCCTTGACAATTCGGTTGGCACGCTCTGTAAGGGGTAACGGGATATGGGTGGGCCGTTGACATCCTATTGTGATTCAGGGATGGAGAGCTGAAGCATATCCGGGGGACTGGGGAAACCCCGAAGACCCACAGTGCATTCCCTCCCCCTACATCAGTTCTGAAAACTACTCCCCTCCGACTGCCTGCTGCCCCATTTGGTCAAGTCTGGAGTGCTTTCCTTAAAGGCTCCTTCTGAGCCTGGAAGGAGCTGAGGTGAGAGAGGGCACGGCCCCAACTCGCAGGCTAGGCTGGAGCCTCACCTTGCAGGGCCACCTGAGCTGGGGCAGCGCTGGGGGGTATGGGAGTCCTTCAGGCTCCATGACTCAGCTGTCCTCTCTGTGTTTAGCCCCATAGGGTGGCGTCCTGCTCCCGAGGCTTCAGGGAACATCCAGCTGCTGCTCTGCCTGACCTGACCTGTCCCAGATCCTTAAGGGGTTTTCTGGACCTCTCCCCTCCCCCAGCCATTCAAAGAGCCCCTCATGGGACAGATACACAGAAGGGACCCAGGCCCCAGCTCCACGTCCCATCCCCAAGTGTCTACAAGGCTGAGAACACAGGCTGTGAGCCAGATGGGCCCATTCAAATCCTGGCTCCTCTCCTTTTTTTTTTTTTTTTAAGTTTATTTATTTATTTTGAGAGAGAGAGAGAAAGAACAAGTGGGGGGGGTGGGGGGGGCGAGGGACAGATGATCTGAAGCAGGCTCTGCTCTGACAGCAGAAAGCCTGATGTGGGTCTCAAATTCAAGAAATGTGAGGTCACGACTTGAGCTGAAGTCAGACGCTTAATGAACTGAGCCACCCAAGGCACCTCCTGGGTCCTCTCCTTAAAAGCTAAATGACCATGGGCAAGTGACTTAATTTCTCCCAGCCCAACTTTATAGGGCTGTAGTGGGCATTAAATGAAATAAATGTCTCAACACAGAAAGTAAAAGTCAATACGTGGTTGCTTATTGTTATTATTATCATCCTGCCTTTAAAATTTCCAACGTGAGGCACCTGGGTGGCTCAGTCGATTGAGCATCTGACTCTTGATTTCAGCTCCGGTCATGATCCCAGGGTTGGGGGATTGAGCCTCTCGATGAGCATGGAGCCTGCTTAAGATTCTCTCTCTCCCTCTACCCCTCTTTCCTCTCTCTAAAATTAACAACAAAAATAAATAAAATTTCCAACATAACATCACGTCTACTAGGCATAAAAGGGCCAGTGGCACCTGGGTGGCTCATCAGTTAGGCGTCTGACTCTTGATTTAGGCTCAGGTCACAATCTCGTAGTTTGTGGGACTGAGCCCAGCCATCCAGCTCTGTGCTGACAGCACGGGGCATCCTCGGGATTCTCTCTCCTTCCCTCCCTCTCTCTCTCTCTCAAAATAAATAAATAAATATTTTTTTATAAAGCTACATGTGGGGACACATATCTATCAAGAAAAGAATTTGGAACCTTCTGAGAACTTTCCTACCTCAGTTTCATCACATACAATGGGAAAAAAATAATAATACTTAACCTCAAAGATTTTTTTAAAACACTAAATGAGACAATGCAAGTAGAATATGTAAAACTTTGTGTGGCACATAATAGGCATACATAAATTGGCAGCTAATAATAACAACAATTTCACGTTACTCACAAGAATATATTTAACAGGGGTGCCTGGGTGGCGCAGTCGGTTAAGCGTCCGACTTCAGCCAGGTCACGATCTCGCGGCCCGTGAGTTCGAGCCCTGCGTCAGGCTCTGGGCTGATGGCTCAGAGCCTGGAGCCTGTTTCCGATTCTGTGTCTCCCTCTCTCTCTGCCCCTCACCCATTCATGCTCTGTCTCTGTCTGTCCCAAAAATAAATAAACGTTGAAAAAAATTTTAAAAAAAAAAGCATATATTTAACAGTTTAACAAAGACTCTTACGTCTGGGAGAAAAACCACCTTAAAGTATAGTCATACCTTACACCCAATAGCTAAATTTCTTTAAAATTATGTGTTTTTATACTGCTTTGGGATGCTAGCGCCCCTCCCCCAAAATTTCCTAATGAATGCTGTTTCCTTCTCCCCGAAAAACATGCACAGGCTATTTTACAAACAATTTCAGGAGATTCTGGGATTATCCCGAAGTCATCTTTACGGTTCCTTAGACTCTGTGTGAGCAAGTCCTATCTTAGACCACCCCAGATGGGGCATCCAGAGGCTGCCTGAATGCTTCTACTACTACCGGGAGCCTCACAAGGCATAAAGCAGCTCACTCCGTGGTTGGAAAAGTGCTAAAAAAGTGTACGATTCTTCCTTGAATCAGGAAACTGAAAGATGCTTCCCGAGGTCTATCTTTGGAGCAACACAGAAGGAGTATGATACCTTCTTCAGGGGCCAACACTTGACATTTGTGAAAAGCTGGACCCATGCTCTGACGGGTCTGATCTCTCCAGGCTAACCTATGTGCCCTCCCAGCCATTCCAGGTGATGGCTTCCAGGCCCTCTGGCATCCAGGTCGCGGTGCCCAAACCACCTCCTGCATGGCTGTGGGTCTTTTCCTTTATCTAGGACACTGTGCTTGCAGGGACCCTCCTAAGTCTGAGCTACTGTTCTTAGCCACCTCACCACATCCATTAGGCAAGCATTGAACTGATCCCCAAGGCCTCATCGTACAAGAGCAGAGTTTCATGCCACACATACTCCCACTCCAACCTTTCATCTGGCCACCTGATCTTTTGAACCTAAGCCCACCACTATACATCTGTCCCAATCAAATTTAGTCTCACCGATTTCTTCCCTGACATTCTAAATCCCTCGGGAGTGTTTGAAATTCACATGCTATCACCCGGTATATTAACTCTGTCTCTCAGCTTTGAGACATTTGCAAATCGCATCCAAGATAAGCTAATCAATAAGACTTACACATCTCCCTGTGTTAAGCTCGGGGCAAAGTGCCTTACACATGTTCTCGTTAAATTTTCACGTCAACTCTATGAACCAGGCATCGACGCCTGTACTGTCAGCCCTGTTTTATGAAACAAAATGGAGTCTGACGGAGAGTCCGTCACTCGCATAACAGCCGAGGTACTAAACAGCCGAGCCGCAATTTCAACTCAGCCCTGTCCACGCCGTACTATTTCACCACACCTTCGGCATTTCTACACTGAATGGCTTTTTTATTTCTAGAAACGTCTGTCACTGCACCCAGGCTGTGGGATCTCTGGTAATAGTGAATGGGTTTTGTCTCTGAATTCCTAGCCCCTGGCAAGTGCCTGGGGCAGAGGAGTTGTTTCAAGACCAGTAGAGAAAGGAAAGCAAGGAGAGGGGTCACCGGGGGCCGGTGTGTGAGAAAATGCTTCTAGAACTGAGCCATGAAATTCAGGTTCTTCCTTAAGAGCATTTAATCTACCCTGTGGAAACTTAAGATACGTTGCAGTCCACACATGACCAGAAGGTTCCAGGTCCCCCAGGGTCATGCTAGCCCTAACACTGCAACATTCACCCAAGTCATCGGAAAGCTGACCAGAGGGTGGCCTTGCACTCACAGCCCGGTCCACCTGAGCCCAGGGGTGGCTCTCCCAGTGTGTCCCCAACCCCACTGCTGGCCTCCTCAGCACAGGAGGCTGCGTGGTGCGAGAGAGAAGGTTCAGGAAGCCTGAGGCCTGAGATTTCTCAAATATTCCTGAGAGGACACCCACATCCCTGACTAACTCAAACGCTCTTTTTCATGAAATGGACTCTGGGAATGAACTCACAGAACTTTTATACTGAGGAATCAGGCTGAGGGGAGCTGAGGGAAAGGGGTTTAATACACTGTCGGAACATCACCACTGGGGTGATGTCCACACAGCACCACGTTTCCTGGCACACCGCCCCTCGTGGCATACAACCCCTCCCATGGCCTGCTCCTTTCACTACAGGCGGCGAGGTCAGAATTCTTCTGGGGGCCACCAGGGAGGAGTCCCACTCAAGATCTGCGGGGTAACTGACGCAGAGGAAGACCCGGGCAAAAGGCAGTGTTCACGTGAAGGAGAAAGAGCGAGAGCGCCACCTTGTGGTGACTTGACAACTTGCATGCTGCCTAACTTCCCGCTTTGGCAGTAACACCCTGCCAGCCTCTGGCACTTTCCTCTGCAAGCCCCTGCCCCTGCCCGTGCCCCAGCCCGGAAAGCCTGAGGGGGCTGTGAATCACGACGTCCACGCCCACCTGACCCCAGCAGTAGGCACGGTCCCTGAACCAGGACGGCCAGCCGGGGCCCAGCATCCTCCACCAAGCATGCTGATTGGCTGAGACACGGACACAGGACGCAAGAAAGCCAATCAGGGACGTCACAAGATTTACTAGGTGGAAGCGGGAGAAAGAGGCTTCTCTTTTCTCTGGTCACAAGTCATAAGAACGTGGACTCAGAGCACCAGAGGTCATGTGTGGGATCGTTGACAGAAAACCTGCCTGAGCACAAAGCCAACACAGAAGGAATCCGAGCAGAGAAACGGAAGGCCGGGACCACAAAAACGACATGGGTTAGCCCCTGGATCAAACTCTGCCTGAACTTGCACCCGCTCTCTCTTCTCAATTACAGGAGCCAACTCATTCTGGTTTTGCTTAGAGTCAGGTCTCTGTCACTTTTAATCAAGAGACATAATATATGAATAAAAGAGAAAACATATTAAGCCCAGTTGTAGGGAATAAATGATGCTCGCAATAACTTTTTAATAAGGCTTGTAAGAATAACTATTCATAGGGGCACCTGGGTGGCTCAGACAGTTAAGCACTGGACTTTAGCTCAGGTCACAATCTCATGGTTTGTGGGTTCGAGCCCCACGTCAGGCTCTGTACTGACAGCTCAGAGCCTGGAGCCTGCTTCAGATTCTGTGTCTCCCTCTCTCTTCACCCCTCCCCCACTCGCACTCTGTCTCTCTCTCTCTCTCTCTCAAAAATAAATAAACATTTTAAAAACTTTTTAAAAAAAGAGTATTCATAGCAGCTCAAATCTCTCTTTGCAGCCTTGTGGAAATACGGAAATATCCTCAGGGACTGCAGGATATATCCTTTCAGCCAATGTAATTTCTAGGAGTCCATCCTAAGAAAAGAATCCCACTCAGGAAAAAATAATACTTGCATGGAGATGTTCACTGCAGCATTATTTACGATAGGTATAAATAAACAAATAACTAAGCAAATTCAAGAGGTTATGATACAATTGAATATGTTATGGTGCATACTTCAATTTCATTATATATACATAGTCAGACAACCTATTCCTATGCCAACTACAGAAATATTTATTCAGACACTCGCGGAACACCAGCAATAATTTACTGAGTTCTTATTGTGGGCCACATATTTTACATCCTTCATGACATTTCACCCTGAAACAATTTAAATGTTATGGACATCTTTATCAACCCTTTTAGAAATGAGTAATCTAAGGTTTGAAGGAATTTACACCTTTTTGGTGAAAGCGACAAAGGACTGGAATCCAGTAGTCCTAATACAAAGTCCACACACGTGCTCCCTATGCTATTCTCCACGAACCAGGTGAGGCAATGAGGTCACCTGGGTTATGTGTAGGGGCAGCACCTGGCCTTTGTGGGAGGTACTCTGTATGTTTAGCTGTCCTTTCCAGCTCAAGGTCCAAGCAGAAGCAAAGTAAAGAGCCCTTCTCGGCATTTCCCAGGGGTCAGGCACTGAGCCAGATGCTTTGCTTCCACTGTCTCCATTAACTCTTGCAATGATCCCCAGAGAGGAGAGCTCACAAAACCTTTATTTCTATGGGAGGTGACTTCAGAGAGAACCAGGGCTTTGTTCCTGATCAGGGGCATGGCCTCTTATCCACATGTATAATGGGAAGATGAACGGGAAAATCGCAGAGACCTGCCCAGTCACAGGAGAGGATGCGGAGCTGGAAATGGTCTGAAGGGCTCTGAAAGTCCGGCAGAAGGATATCTGTACCATAAAGCCTGGAACAGTAAGAACACTAATACTACAGAAAGGATTACTACTATAGGGCGCTTACTCCAAGCCAACACTGTCCATGATTTCTCACCTCATCCAAAGAGCAGGCCTTCAATCCGGGCATTATTATCCCATTTTACAGATTAGGACATCCAGCAGGTGGCACAACCAGGTTTACAGATAAAGACCCCACAGCACCTGGCCTCTCTGGAGTCCAGCAATCTCCACACCTGCACAGTTGAGTCTGTGGCACATTTCCAAGCACCGGAGATAGAGAGGGGCCGGGTGGTGTACCCCACGTGGCTCCTGGAGGGGTTCTGAGCAGCAGCGGCATAGCTGGTGAGAGACAGCAGCCCAGCTCCCCACTAATTGTGTCCCTTTGTGGTGTTCCGTTAAGGACTCAGAAGAAACCAATCTTTGTGTCTTTTCACGGTTAAAATTCTACATAGAACAGAAACCTCAAAGCAGCCACCAAGCCAGTCTTTGTTGGGTTTCTAGGCAGTAAGGACGCTGCATCTCAACACTTAGTGCTCAGAGAGAAAGGGGCTCGGTTATTCAAAGCGGAGCTTAACAAGAGCCTTTTTCTCCCGAGTCCTTGCAATTTTGGACTCACTTTTAATCCCCGGAAGAAATCTTGGATCGCTTTTCTCCTCCACATCTCAACGTCGTTCCTGCAAGTTCACAAACTGTCAGTGGAAGATTTTCAGGAGGTGGGCAGTTCCCACTTTCTACCCCATTCTGGTAGGACCAGTTTGGTTTTCAGAACCTTGAAACCTCCATTTTTGAAAAACATCAATACACTCAGAAACACATTTTTTTTTAACTCAGGTTTCTAAATACAAAGAAATGTATGCATTGTAGTTTCACAAACAAGCCTCAACTGTATTCCTTCCAAATAAGATGCCAGGCAGGTTTCTGAAGAAGCCACTCTGTGGAAATTGGCCGAATGCACTTGTATTAAAAGAGCATACGTATCCTGAAAGAAAAGCCAAAGGCAGACTTAGGCGCCTGGGTTCTGGAAACACACCCTCCCAGGTAGGACAGAGGCTGTTTCTAGTGCCTTGAAGAATAAACACCTTCTAAAGGCAAAGATCTCTTGCCTTCTCTGGGCCCCAAATTCCTCTATGGGCCACTCATCATCATTATCACCAAAACTATCACTCGTAGGGCAGCTAAAATGTGCGGGCCCTCCCTGGAACACGTGACATACTTTATCAAATCCTCAAAATTACAGAGAAGAGGAACGTTTATCCCCATTCTGTAGATGTGGAACCTGAAACCCAGACCCTTGAAAAAACAACACAACCAGCAAGGGGCAAAGCCAGAGTCAAGCCAAAGCTGTCGGACCCAAGTCCAAGTCCTTCCTGCCTCAACCTTTCACACCCCTGCCCCTCTCCACATCCTGGGTTCTGCTAATGAGGAGATCTATACACCTGTAGCTTAGACAGGGATACCGAGGTGGGAGGCCTCCCTCCTCCTCTTCGAGAGGCTTCCTGTTGACATACTCACACAGGCTGTTCCCAAGCAAATGTTCTCTGACCTGTCTCCCCCGACAAAGTAGTACTCCAAACTCTCTCTTTTCATCACTCCAGTCAGCCAACCAAGTGTATGCAAAAACCCTGCTCAAGGAGCCTGGGATCCAAAGGCGGCAATGGTTCAGCCATTTTGGAGAGGAGTTTGGCAGAATTGTCATTATCAAAAGAATTATTATTATCAAAAGTGCCCGTTTCTCTTTTTTTTTTAAGTTTATTTATTTTGAGAGAGTGAGAGTGAGCTGGGGAGGGACAGAGAGAGGAGAGAGAGAATCCCAAGCAGGCTCCACACTGTCAGCATGGAGCCCAACGTGGGGCTCAAACCCATGAGCCGTGAGATCACGACCTGAGCTGACGTCAAGAGTCAGACACTTAACCGACTGAGCCGCCCCCAAGTGCCCCCCAAATACTCATTTCTGACACCCTATAAAAGATCTGACTAGTATTCCTTAAATGGATAGCACACTCCAACCGGGCAATTACAGGTAACTTAATAAAGGAAAGTCAGTGACGTGCTGGGGCCAGCACTACCAGCCCACGAGAGCCAATGGCTACATTTTCATAATGTTTATAAGCCAGTCGCTAAACTGTGCTAAGCCTGGAACAAGCCGTGAGGGGAGCATTTATTTGCACGACAGGAATCAGGAAATGCTACAAATCAAGTTGGTTTGGTTAGGGTTTTCCCCAGAGAGACAGTGATTACACATTTACCAGCACACCCCTGGAAGGATTTATAAAAATGTGGGCAAAGTTAAGGGAAATCAAGTAGGATAATGCAGTCCTCTGGAGTTAGCGACAGGGGGGAGCTGTCAGCAGTCAAGCCCTGAAGGAGCAAGGAATGGCACCAAACCCACACGGGAGCCGGAGGGCAGGGCAACTGGTAGAACCTTTGACAGAGGCAATGTAGCAGGCAGGAGACAGGAAAAAAACACTCCAATTTCAGCCCCTTCTCACCAAACACCTCTGGCTGCCGCCTGCCATGAATGGAGCCCACCTGAAAGCAGAGGGCGTGGGAGCCCCCCAAACCCCACAAGGTCCATAACGATTAGCCCCGGGGGCACCATGCAGAGTGATGAAAGGTAGAAGGTGGATCTGGGGCACCCCGTATCCAGAACAATATGCCACCAATTGTTACCACACACACATACACACACACACACAGTCTATGCACCAATACATATATGTATTTCTGGAAGAGCCCCCAAATGGTAACAGTGGTTACCTCCAGGGAAGGATGCTGGCAACTAGGTCAACACAGGGAGACTTTCTTTTCATTAGACTCTCTTTGCTATTGTTTAACTGTCATTCCTGCACATATATTACCTTTTTGAAAAGAAGTCAGGGGCGCCTGGGTGGCTCAGTCACTTAAGCGTCCGACTTCAGCTCAGGTCATGATCTCACGGTTCGTGGGTTCACGCCCCATGCCAGATTCTGTGCTGACCGCTCGGAGCCTGGAGCCTGCTTCGGATTCTGCGTCTCCCTCTCTCTCTGCCCCTCTCCTGCTCACTCTCTCTCTCTCCCCAAAATAAATAAACATTAAAACTTTTATAAAGCAGCGAGCCTTTTTAAACAGCAACGTTTTTCCCTCTCTTCACACACTTGGGGTGGCGCGCCAGGGCAGAGCTCTCATCTGGTGTGGCAGCAAGGGGCTGCCACAGTGTGTGACTTCGTTTGCTGAGGAGAGATGGACACCTGGAATCATGCCATGCAGCGACCTAAGGGGAAGACAGCACAGAGCCCTGTGACAGAAGGTAGGCTCCGCACCCGGGGTGGGGGTGGGGGGGGAGAACGTGGACTTGGGAGCTGGACTCTGCCCCAGATTGGCTCTGGGAACCCGGCAAGCCCTCCAAGCTTCCGTTCCCTGGCCCGTGGTGGAAGAAAACGGCCCCTAACGTGGTGGGGCAGGAGGGGCCGGGGTGGTGCCAAGGAGAAAGGATTTCCTTCAAGGCAGAAAGTTTGTGATGCTCGTCAAGGGACTGGGGTGGGGGTGGGGGGGTTGCTTCTGAACACTTTTCTTTCCAAGTCCTTTGCACCCATCTCCCAGCCTGGGAGTCTGGAAAAGGCTTCCCGGAGGGAGCAGAGGTCTTTGGGGTCTTGGTGCCGAGCTCCACCTGGTGGCCGCTCAGTCAGCGACCTGGAGGGGGCAAGGGAGTCCCAAAGGGAGTGCAGGGGCTGGGAAACGTTCCCAATATGCTTCGTTCACCCACAAGTTCAGGGACACCTTTGCCTCCTCCTTGCTCTCGCCCTGTCAACACTGTGCCTTCAGAGGAAGAGCCGCTCCTGTGAAGGCTAGCCCAGGTCCCACCGGGATCACGGCTGCAGGGCAGCTCCGAAAAGCCCCTCAGAGGGCCTCTTCACACTGCTCCACTGAGGCCTTCCATAGGACAAAATGCCAAAACAGAACGCTGTAGCATCTCTGTTCTCCATTTAATGAGTGGGTGCTTTTAACCTTTGCTAATCACTAAATGACATTTTGTCCTAGACCCCTAAAATCTGGCAGACTTTTAAATTTCTTTTTCATGTGTATTTATTTTTGAGAGACAGAGAGAACAGGGGAGGAGCAGAGAGAGAGGGAGACACAGAATCCGAAGCAGGCTCCAGGCTCCGAGCTGTCGACACTGAACCCGACGCAGGGCTCAAACCCACAAACCACGAGATCATGACCTGAGCCCAAGTCGGACGCTCAACCGACTGAGCCACCCAGGCGGTCTGTAATCCTGCAGACTTTCATGGTATGATGTAGAAATAGAGGCAGATTCAAAGTTGGAGGATATCTGCCTTCTCTCCAGCCTGCCATTTTTAATTATAAACTCATTGGAGATAATAACATTCAAAGTTAGGGTTGCAGCGCGGCTCAGTCAGTTGAGCCTCCATCCAACTGTTGATTTCAGCTCAGGTCATGATCTCACGGTGGTGAGCTCGAGCCCCACGTCGGGCTCTGTGCTGGGTGTGGAGCCTGTTTGAGAGTCTCTCCCTCTCTCTCTGCCCCTCCTCACCACTACTCTCCTTTCCCTCTCTCAAAAAAAAAAAATAATAATATTCAAAGTTAATGGCAGCCCCTCCCTGAGTGGGAGGAGGGGCCAAATGGCACTCAAGGCCCCTCCTCCTCACCCCCTTGCTCCTGCCGCTGCCCCCTAGCTCCCCTTTAGGGAGCATTTGCTAAGCAAGAACACACACAGCACTTGCACACATACAGGGCTCTGATTCATTCCCACTAGATGTTCAGGAAGCGCGTTCAGGAAACCAAGGGGAGAGGCTGGCCTAAAGGACCTGGTCTCCATACCTGCCATTGAGGGACCAGGGATGGTTCTGGCAAAGTTGGAGCTGGAAAATGCCTCCTCCATTGGCCTCTTGGCAACCCAGGGGAAGAGACTGAGGCCTGAAAGGGGAAAAGACCTCAGCCCAGACCCAGGCCTGTCCCCAACTCCCTCTCCAATGTTCCTTCAAGGAGCTACACTGACCCTGATTGGGGCTCAGAGAAAGATCATCTTTAAAATCATGACAGAAAGGTGGAGAGAGGCCATGCCCACCTGAATACACTGGACCCCCACTCCCTGGGAAATATCGTGAGCTTCCCAATGTGTTCAGCATCATGGCCACAGGGGGTGAGTTCTAGAAGGCCTTAGCAGGTCCCCTGGTCCAACCCTCTTATTTCTCAAACAGGTAAACTGAGGTCAGAAAGGGAACACAGCCTAGACAGGAGGCCTAGGAGGCTCCCCCACAGCATACGAGGTAACAAGAGCAGGCCAAGACCCCCATGACCAAGGCCCTGGCACCAGCCACAGTGCAGTATGTCCTAGCTGCTGTGGCGGACAGAGTCAGGCCTAAGACGCAGGCAGGGGCTGCAGGACAGGGCGAGGGAAGGAAGATCAGAGGCTTTACCAGCTGCATGTGACCTCTGCCGCCGTAAGACTGGAAGCAGTGACCACCTCTCTGTGACCAGGGTGTAGCCGAAGTGGTTCTTACAATAATTTTAATGGAAACTAAGAAAAAGAAACAGAAGGCATGCCTTTGTTTTTTAAAATGAACACAGAGCACTTGAAAAATAAAACACACCTGCTCTGACAGTAAAAAAAAAAAAAAAAAACAACTGCCATTTCTCTTTGACCCTCTATGTTGGAGGAACATTCACTTACCGCTCACGCTTTGAGTCTCCACGTAAGCACTTCCATCTCCCTGAAGCCTTCCTAGTTCTGTCAGGCAGACTCAAGCGACTCCCTAACTGGGGCTCACCAAGTGCTCCCTGCTCTCCTTCCAGGTGGTAAGCCCCTCCTAGGGCAGAACCTGGGACCAAGGCTTCTTTGGGACAATCCCAGGAATAAGCACAGTACCCAAACCTAGTAGGTGCTCAGTGAATAGGGGACAGCAACTAAATGACGCATCACCAACCTGGACTCATCATTAATTACAATTAAGTACAAAAGGCTCATGAATGCAACTTGGTGAATCTTGTTATCCAGAAATCAGAAGCAAAGCCTTACAAGAATCCTTTGAGAAACAACGTATCTTCACATACGAGGTCTATAGGGTTTCTAAATCAGTGGGTAATCCTCCAGAAAAGTTCTCAGATTCTAGAACTCTGGACCACGCATGATCCACAAAAGTTGGTCAGCTCTAACACCCAAGGAAGCAAAGACCCAGGGGAGGAGAAGCAGGGCCAAGCTCCAGTGGGATCAGAATTTCATTTTATTTTTGGTTTGTTTATAATTTTCCTGTTTAAAAAACCACTAGCTTGAATATGCAATAATATACTTAATTTGAAGATTAAAAAATAACCAAAAGATACATTATCCCTCCCATTCCTGCCTCTATCCACTCACTCCGGCAACCACTGTGTTAACAGTGTCCTGAGGAGGCCTCAGTTTTCTTAGCTTAGGCAAGCCAAACTAATATTTCTTCTTATACCCTCTCTTTGTATATATTTCTAACCCATGGCATACTATACAAAGTTAAGTCTTCACCCTTGTTTTTCTCTCTTAATACACCTTGGATACTATTCCCTGTGGGACCTAAAGAGATTTTTATTGTTTCCTTATAGCTACATAGTACGCTTTTATAGGAATGCAACATACTTTATTTACCACTCCTCTACTGATGGACACATGGCACCTTTTTACCAAAATTTTACACGTCAAACAACACTGCCGTGAATATCTTATGCAAAAACACTTGCTTGCTCAGGTTTGCCTCATTTCCAGAACCTCTCCAAGTTCCTCAAGCCCACCCAGATCCCTTACTTCTGGCACATCCATTTTATTTTGAGATCCCCCGGTACCCATAAGGAAAGACCAAAGTAGGGAGCTCCACCTCCCAATTCAGCCTTTTCCATTCTAGAAGCAGAGCTATGTCTCCGGGTTCTGCGGCATACTCTTACCCACCCCACCCAGGGCAGGCCGTACCCAGTAGATGACTAGCAAATATTTCACGGGTGATGATGAATCGACCTGATCTCGTGTCATACGATCATCACTCTCTTTCACCAACAGGTGGCGCTGCTTTCCGCCTTTAGACAGCTAAGCTCCACCCCCACCCCCCAAGCCGGAAAGCCCTGCTCCAGCAAGAATAGGGAAACTCTTGAGGATAGAAGCAAACGATGACTTTTCCATCGTATGATTATCCACACACCTCTCTCCATGATCTTCCAACAGCCTAAGGCCATGACTACAATTTTCTCTGGTTTCTCCCTTCTCTGTCCTTTTCCATGTCACAGGTACATGCCGTTTGTACTGCTTCCTTGGACACTGGGAGATCAAATCGCCTAGTGGTTATGAACTTGGGCTCTTGAACCAGACTCAGGTTCAAAATTTGATTCCACCACTTGTCTCGCTGCGTGGCCTTTGGCAACTGGCTTGACCTGTCTGAGCATCCACTGCCTCCGTAGGACAGGAGCACAGCACTATGTTTGTGGGAGGATTAAATCAGGTGGAACACTAGCCTTGTGCCAGGCACATGGTACCTGTTACAAAGATACTCACCCCCTGTCCAAATTCTGCACCTCGCTTAGGAAGGCTTTCTCAATATACACTGGTCTTCCATCAGTTCTTCACACACAAGCCTGTTCCTGCCCCAGAGTCCTCACTTCCTAGGGCCTCCGCCTGGAATGCTCTCCCCCTAGAACCTCCCATGGCTGACTCCTTCTCATCCTTTAAGTATCAACTTCCATGTCATCTCCTCAGAGATCATCCTTGTCACCTCAGCCAGAGTAAGTATCTCCTGTTTTGCCCCTTAGTGGCACCCTGTTTGTTTGCCACTTGTTACCACCTGCTATCTTAGGGGTTTATTCATCTTTGGGACTGTAGTCTCTTCCTGTTGGAATGTAAATTCTAGGCAGCTCCAGTTTTCTTGGGTTTTCCAGCACTGCACACAGTGACCCTTCCAGCTGGGAGGTACCCTGTAGATGACTGGTGGGTGATTGGCTGAGTGGATGAGAGCATGCAGGCAGAGTTGTGTCTGAACTCTGTCCACTGGCTTGGGGTTCTATCGTGTAATGGTTAGCACTCTGGACTCTGAACTCTGTCCGCTGGCTGCTTTGCACACCCGTGTTCTGATTCCCAGAGTACCACCTCTTTGAGGGCAGGAATGGCTCCCACGTGCAGCCCTCAGCTAGAGCCCCTGCCAGTGCTCAGTGAGCAGAGCCAGGATTTGGGGGATGAAAGGGAGCAACTGAGAGGGCTGCTGAGGGCTTGCTGGAGGGTGGCATCACTGACATTTCCACCCAAAACATACCATCACGCATGGATTCCCGGAAATGACAGAGATGCGCCTCTGGCCCCTGCCACTCCACATCGTTTTCCTAAGAACCAGTCCCAGCTTGCTTCCTGCTGATGGTCACCTACGCAGGTGAGCCTTGCCCCCAGCAACTGCTCAGTCCCGACTCTACTCTGAGGGGTTCCTTCCTCTTCCCTGCCCCTTGTGAGCATTCCAGGGAGGTCCATTCTCCACTGCAGACTGGAAAGCCTGCCCCGTGCATTCCCACACTGCTTAGAGAGGCATGCCCACACACCTCTTTCATAAAGAGAAGAGACATCTCCTTCAGCAGTGTCTCCTCTGGGCACAAACAGTGTGATTCAGGATGTCCCGTGGATTCCAGGAAGACACAAGATCATCCCACGGGAGTCAGACCCAAGTAAGAAATGTGCCCCATCCAGCCAAGTCAGAAAACGTCCCCGTGCCTAGAGAGACACTCATCTTGGACACACTCCACCCAGAAGCACCCAGTTTCCCACTGTGTCAAACTAAATCCCTCGCCCATGACTCAGTCTCTCTTCAGCCCAGATTTTCCTGGAGCTGGGAAGGTGGAGACGCACACAATAGAGAGACGCACAGATTTCACCATTTAAAATACATCCAAATGCACGTCCACATTCCACCGCAAAACGTCCTGGGCACCTCTTACGTACCAACACTGTTCTAGCTACTGGGGAGACGGAGGTTAATAAGCCAGACAGGGAACTGCCACACACAGAACGTTCAGTTTAGTCAGAGACACGGACGAGGAGCAGCAGCAGGCAGTGTGCAGACCACCCACCGATCCGTGTGCTAGTGGGGGCAGCACTGTGACAAAGGGTTGCTCAGGATCATCAGGAGGTCCTCCTCTGAGAAGGAGCCACATGGGGAGAGCGCTTCAAGCAGAATGACAAGGACAAGGCCCCGAAGAGCATTGAAAGCACTAAACAGAGACCAGTGTTGCTGGAACCCAGAGGGTCAAGGGGAGAGGAACCGGCTGTGAGGTTGAGGTACCCCACAACACACCCCCAAGTCAGCAGGAGGGGGACAGATAACACAGAGCCTTGTTAACTAGAGTTCAAATTAAAAGATGGGGGCACATTATACTGAGTCCCGTGGGAAAACTGTGAAGGGTTTTAGGCAGGGAAGTTGAATGATCTTCTACCCAAGAGAAGTTGACTTAACATCCTGGCGATGAATGAAAGAGTGAGTGAATGAATTGCATGAACAACCACAGAACCAAAGAACGTGAGTAACTTAAGAGTTTCTGGGTGCTAAGATCATGCTGAGTTCTTCAGGGACACGGGGACAAGCAGACTGGGACAGCCCACACACTCTAGAAGCATGAACTCCACACTAAAGAGAGCACACAGAATGCCTCCTTCGCCACTCAGGGAGGCTGCTGGCTTCGGCTTCAGCACAGGTCAGCTCTCTGGCCCCTCATAAGCTCTGCTCACCGAGCAGTTAGGGAGACCAGAGAGGAGATGAAACCATTTGATGTCATATGGCCAGGTGACTCCCCAAGACCTCAGGTGTCAGCAGTACTGGAGCCTAGATGTCTCCCCCTGGACTGCAAGCCCCTGGGGACACCTTACACCCCCTCCATCTCCCACACCACCATTCTTCTGTGAGATTCAGAGAGTGAGAGAAGATTTTTCTCAAGGCTGCAGAGGGCACAGAACCCAGACTGCTTGATTCTCACCAAGAAAACGAGAACAGAAGCTGACTTCAAAACAACAACGTCTCCTGTAGTCCAGGGTCACGGCCCTTCTCCACAAAAGTGACCAACCAACAGACAAGAACAGACCTCTTTCCACAGAGTCTCACCCACACCTGCGACAGCTGCCCTTCCCCACAAAGTAGGGCTGTGGTTTCCATCCCGTGTCCACCAGCCCCTGGGTGGAGCTGGCCACAGAGTGGATGTTCACATAAAGTGAGAAAAGGGAGATGACCAGTGGTCAGTGTCCTGCATGCTGAAGCCAGGTAGCCCTGGGCTCCCATTCTGGCTCTACAGCCTGCCAGCCCCATGACCTTCGTCATGTATCTTAACCTCCCTGAGCCTCAGTCGCCTCACATTTGAGAGGCAGATTAAAATGCATGACGCACGGGCTTGCAAGTTTAATAAAATCACACAAACTGAGGGTGAAGCTTAATATCCCTCTAGGGAAAAAAAAAAACTGTTCAGAAGGGTACTTATATGAATATGAATGTTGATGAGGAGGAGGATGGTGGAGTCAAGCAGTAAAGAGGACTGTCATGGAACATCTCGACTCTGGGCACTCCCAGGGCGCATGCTCACCAGGGGTATCTGGACCGTATTTGTTAAAGCAGGAAAGAGGACAGGGATGCTTTAGAAATATCTCCATGTTTCTAACCAAAGTTTTCTGCAAAGCCCTCAAATAAGCAGAAACTCTAGACCTACCAGCTTCCCAGCACCCTACCCCTACCCCACCCCAGACTGCAGCACGGCTGCCTCCCAGCCCCCACCCCGGGATATACCTCTCGATGGTAACAGGTGTTGCGGTGAGCAGCTTGTGGCCAGGGCTTTGAGAGCTGGTGTTGTCACCGCGATCGCTCCCCCCCCCTCTCCTTCAGTGTCCAGAGGGGAGGCTGGGAGCATCTGAGGGTGCAGAAAGAGTATCATGTGGCCGGGGCTTTGGCAGAGCTTGGCTAGGGCTTACCTGTGGCCATGGGTGTGATTGGCGGTGGAGGCGTGACCAAGGTTTCAATCTGCCCTTGCCTCACCCCCACAAGCCAGCAGGGGTAATTAGGGACCTCTCACTGGATTATGGGCCTCCATTTCCCAGCCCATCCCATTCTAACTCCTAAACTTAAACCACCACAGAATGAGTGAACAGATACCCCCCGGCGAGCCCTCTGCCAGCTGGGGGCTGGGCACCCAGCAGAGCCTAGGGCTGTGGTGCCGACCTGAGGGCCAACACTCAGGTTACAGACGTGGGGTAATCCCAGAGAAGAGATGCAACCCAACTCCCTGCTCTGAAGGCGAGGAAGGGCTACGTATATGTGCACACATGTGTACACGCGCATGTGAACCACACACGGGCATATGTGAACACCCAGTGCCCACACACAAATCTACTGCATGCAGTAAACAAGGGCTATTCGATCATTCTGTGGCAGTCTGCTTTGCTGAGATTGCTAATGAGTAGTATATTCCTCTGCCCAGACTCTGCGGACACTCACAGGACCTCAGTGGCAGGTGCACTGAGAAGTTGCCTCCTTTCCTGTAAGGAGCCATCATTACTTTCTCCCTCAGCGTGTGCTAGATGCAATAGAGAAGCACCAGAGGCCCTAATAATAGCAATGATAATGAAGAGGGAAGAAGGGTCTCTGAGGCGGAGTCTGCCCTAGAAAGGAAACAGGAGAAGCAAAGGTGACAGAGTCACATCTGCCCACAGGTGAGGCCACTCTTTTCTGCCACACCCTCTCTGTGCCCTCAGACACAGTGCCTGGCCTGGCATGCCTGGCCCCCGAAGGGTATCTTCGGACAGAGGGGATTTGTGTGTGGGCACTGGGTGTTCACATATGCCTGTGTGTGGTTCACATGCGCGTGTACACGTGTGCACATACACACACACACAGTGTGAGCTGATTTGCACACTTTTCCTGCTCATCTTTCTCACTCTGGTTTGTGTCTTCCCCCACCTGTTCCACGCTCAGGATGCCTCTCGCCTGGTCCCTACTTTTCTTTCACTATTTCTGCTTCAGAAATACTAAAGTGTCCATCCTGGCTGCAATTAACATCAGCTAAGGCACTCGGCACAGCACCCTACTCAGAATAACCAGATCCTCTGCATCTTTTTTCCAACACACACTGCTGATCTGTCATCAGACAATAGGGCACTGCACCCACTCATGAGCCCCCTGGGTCAGGCAGCACTGGGGCTCTTGGGGACTGAGTCCTCCTGGCTGTCAGAAGGCAGTCCTTCTGAGAAGTCGGAGTGGGCTGTGTCCTCCCTCCCACCGCCCCCACCCCCACTTCAGATGCAAAGTGCACATATGGCTCATCTCCATCTTTGGGGGAGGTTCCGTCTAAAGTCCTCCCAAAGATTCAGATTGTATGACAAATCACGTTCTAGACTATCGATGGCGAGAAAGGGCTGGGGCATTTGCATCATTACCCCCAGACAACAGCTTCATTAGGCTGAAAGAGAGGTTTGCAGCCGCGTGAGCTCCGCCACTGACCTGGGCCTCTCACTTCCCCCATTGTCTGTGGGCTCCAAGGCTCTCGCTCCAAACCATATGGTCCATTTGGGCATCTCACACTGCCTTCCAGGAAAAGCGGGCTTGTTGGGAAGAGCTTGGGACAAGCCAGAGGCCTGCCTGCAAGATCCCAGGTGCAATCCTGCCCAAAGCGGGGTCGCTCTGGGCCCAGAGAGAGAAACTGCCAGAGATCAGAGGGGGCTGAAAAAGCAGTGTGCGGGCCTGAGAGAGGAGAAAAGCACCTCAGCAAGAAGACAAAGGAGAGAACCTTGACATTTGTCCCTCACAGAACAGGCAGCCTGTTATCCCAGACCTATGACAGCACATGTGGCAGCATCTTGGTGTGGAGAGCACTGGAGTATTACTGCTCATGTTAGGTCTACCCTTTCTTCCCTACAGCTCCTAGTCGGCCCAAGTATCTGGAGACCCCTCAAGGGTCCCAGACTTCAGGCCTTTTCTGCACAAATATGATAAGCAGACCCACTGTCTGGCAGGCTGGAGTCTGAGGCAGCCATTCCCCTTCCCCAGTCCCCAAGAACCTGAAAACCTGAACACCAGCCACCCATTTCAAGAGGACACCCTGAGGTCTGGCTTAAAGGAGGATGGGAGACAAGGCTGGGTGGATGAACTGTCCCATCCCTATCTCTTCAAAATCCCATCGCCTCGAAAATCCACTTTGCTCCAAGCTTTTGCAAGATGCCAAACAGATGGAATGAACCTCGGAAGCCAGCACAGCGACAGGAGCCTGGTTCCCAGGGGCGGGGGAAGCACAGCACCCCTGTCCAGAGATGGTGGGGGATGTCACCTTGGGCAAATCAGTGTGCCCTCCTTGTCATCAAGAAATGGGCTGCCGAAAAGGGCCTCACCTGATGTAAGAGTAGGGAAAGAAAGCATAAACGACTGTAGCACTGCACTCCAGTCTGCCAACAGGGCGGATTAGGGCCAGGATTAACATTTTAAACTCAAGCGGACTTTCTGACTCAAAGATCTTCGATCGCTAATCGTATTACTATCCCTGGGATCATTGCTTTACTGGCTGCAGAAAAGATTATAAAATCAAATTTTTAAAGTTGTCTCTTGTTTTCTCTTGGCTCCTTTTGGTTGGGGTGGGGAGTGGTAGCTTGTTAAGGAGACGACTTCTAAAGTCGAATCTCACTTAAGATTTCTCTCCTTCCCTGCGCCAGGCGGCGATAAGAAGACGGGCGACACGGTTCCTTTATTCCCGCCCACGCCTGCTCCTAATTCCTGGTAATTTATCCCATATTAAAACTTCTTTAAGTAAGAATGGACAAGCATCAGCACCTGCTATGCAAATGCGGCCAAATCCAGCCCGGGCCGCGGGGCGTGAGCGCCCGCCCGACCGCGAGCGGCCATTCAGCGCTCCCAAGGCGCCCGGCGCGCCCTTCATATGGAAACGGGGCCGAGGGCTTGACAGATTGCGACGTGCGCTCGCCGGGGCCGCGGGGGCGGGGGCCGGCGGGGCGGGGACCGCGGGGCTGAGCGCGCGCCGGCGTCGGAAACGCCCCCTGGGGGGTGGGGGCATCGGGCCGGCTCCCGCGGGCGTTCCTCCCGCGAACTCCTTCTCTGGCAAGCTCCCCACGTGCGCGGCCACCCGCGCATGCCCGAGCACCCCCGACGACACCCTAGCCGTCTCAGGCCCCGCCCCGCCGTCCCGCAGGCTGGCCCGGGGCTGCCCCCGAGGCTGGCGGGCTCCGGGAGCGGGCGGGGGAGCCAGCGCGGAGCGGCGGGCCCCGCCGGATAACAAGGATTAGTTGGGGGGGCACCTTTGAAGCCTGGTCCCTCCTCACGTGGCTGGAGGCCGCAGCGCAGTCGCCTCTCGTGCGGCTCTAATCCCCGCACGCGGCCCGCCCCGCCGCGCCCTGGCCCGGGCGCTCTCCCCGGCCGCGCCGCCCGGGAGCCTGTACTGGGGGCTCGTGAAAGGAGTGGCGGCGGCGAGGGAGGGGGCGCGCGGGCGCGGCCGGCGTCCCGAAGACTTGCAAAGTGATAAATACATTGTTTCTCGGCCGCCCGCTCGCTCAGGACTGGGGAAGGGGGGGGGGGTGGCATAGAAAATGAGGCACTTTCTTCCCCCTTTAACTCGAGGGGAGTACCAATAATTCATGTATGTTATAATTCTTCATTGCCCCTAGGTAGTCTGGGAAAACTGGAAGAAAAGAAAATGCCAGAAAGTTACGGTAAAACTTAAGATGCGGCCGAAGTCGCTTTCTTTGCCCCTGCTGTGAGTGTTTGAATAAGAAGAATGCTCCCGGACTGTAACAAGCAAAAAGAATGAAGAAGACAAAAGATTTCCAGAAAAAGGTTTAGCTAGAAGACAAGGCAAGTGAAACTGAAAGGAGAAAAAAAGCATTTACAATGGAACAATAAGTGTACTAATCGCTTTGATATATTATACAAGCCCAAAGACCCAAAACATTGTGTAATTATTTATAAATGACTTCTCCACTCCTGTGTATAATGCAGAGGAAAGAATAAAACTGCAGGCTACTCTCTAAACTATTTCTAAATAGACCTGGTTCAAAAGAAGGGAGAAGTGTTTGAAATAAAATAATTAATGGTGGATTTTATGGTTGTCTCATTAAAACATTTTAATTACTACAAACAAAATGCATTTGTGTTCCTACCCAACATGAATTTATGTGACGGAGCGTTAAGGTAGAGAAAAAGCAAAAGGAAAACACTTCAGCTATATCTCCATTCTCTGTGTTTATTTCAGAATTGTCTCCATAAAACGAGAGTTTCAAATCCATTAGGATAAATTTCACCGTGACTTCTTTTGTACACACAGAAGAAAACACCCTCAAACGGTTTTCCCCACATTTGACCCACCAACATTTTGGGTGGGTGGGGGGTTGTGTTTTTAATCCCCAGGGAAGATGTTCTTAAGAATGCAAAACCATGAAACAGACAAAAATGAACTCTGGCTTTAGCAATATCCCGTGGCAGGTGCGGCCTGGATGTGGGAAGCTGAATCTGGTGGCAGCAACAGCAGGGCCTACTGTTCTTAAATCTGAGTCCAAAAGTTTTCACTTCAAGAAATCTAGGAAGGCAAAACTCAGAGGCTTTGAAGGAGGTTCTGGATTGATTCTAGCCTCAAACAGCTGATGTGAAAATGATTCCAAGCCTCACTCCTGAGGGGGGGTGGGGAAGAGGGGGTGGGTACCTTCTGCCCTCTCCCTCTTCATTTCAGGGTCTGCACCCCATGGGCCCTCCCGCCACAAGCATGCACACCCCCTTCGCCTCCCCCACAGTACTTAAGGCACAAAAAGGACATTGTTTCACCCAAGACTGGCCCAAACCACAAACGCACCTCAAACCTTGGGCGAGCCCAAGCACATACTGTTCCTGCTACGAGGCTTGAGAACTCCAATCAAATTTGAAACTTTCTTTTGGAAAGAATTTATCCAGCTGCAGAACTGCCCCATGTGTTTTTGGAAGGCACTTCTTGCACAGCACTAGAATAAAGTTGATTTGCACCAGGACTTCCCCTGGAGGCCAACATTCATCCCACAAGTAGGCAGACTGTACATAACCAAACACATCAGTATACAATGCCCCAGAATATTCAAGCAGACATCTCTGAGGTGGGAAATGCATACAGCCGGCACTGTATTTAGCAGAGCAGGGGCCGAGGGGGCCTCCACGGATTTCTGGAAACCATGGATAATTTGCCATTTTCCTTGCTCTGTCACTGAAAGACCCCTCTGTTTCCCCCCTCCTGCCTCGTTTCCCCCCTCCCTTTTACCCCCCCTTCCACAACTGTCATGGGTCATCAGTAAAGAAAATAGGGAATTGTTTCTCCGTTCCATTCCCCACCCCTACCCTGCTTCTCTTAGATGGAAACGCATATCTGCGGGTGTATTTAACAGACTGAAAGGAACACTGTGTGCCTCTGGGTCCAACATCATCCTTCATCGCTTCCTCTGGAGTAACTGCACCTTTTTCTTCTTTTTTTTCTAAAAAAGATGACAGTGTTTTCTTTCTAAAATGCCACCCACCAAACCAATGCCATCGCTCCCCACAGGTAGCTCCAGAAAGAAAACTATGATGGTAGTTTAACGGTCTTGTTTGGAAAGGGTGGCCCTCATACTTTACTTTGTGCAAAAATCTGCCTTATAAACTCAGTACACTGCCCAGCCCTGTGCCCAAGACCCAGGTGGATGAGTGGCTGAGTAACACGCCAACAACCTTCACCTATGTTATCCTAAATGGCATCTGAGAGTTCATGTATACTGGAAAGGAAGGAAGGGAGGGAGGGAGGGAGGGAGGGAGGGATGAAAAAAGGACAGACACTGCCCATAACAAAACTCAGATCTACATGTAGATGCCACAGCACTCTTGAAATTGATATTCTAACAACTGGTGTGGATAGGGAATGATAAATTTCAGCTAAAACAGTTTGGGATAAAACTATGAAATGTGATGGTGTCCTCCCCATGCCCCAACACATTCAGATGCTCATGCCAGCACTTGGAATTACAAGACACTAACCTTTCAGCCTCATTCCCGAAGCAGCATCTCTAAAAGGTAGGTAGTTTGTTCAACCTCAGGCTTACATGTTTCTGATAATTGAAAGGGAGGACGGCAAGGAGGCCATCTGGCTCAGCCTCGTGTCCACAAAAGGGTTCAAAGGCTGTGGGCACTAACTCCAAATGAAGTCACACACACGGCCACTGAGTCACTGACAAGGCTAGAGGAAGAGGATGTGCAACAACAAATTTAAATCTGCTTCCATCCTTGCATTTCCATATCTACATGTGTGATGATTTGATGTTCATTTAAAAATTCTGAAACTTTCTGGGGTGCCTGGCTGGCTCAGTCAGTAGAGCATGCCACTCTTGATCTCGGGGTTGTGAATTTGAGCCCCACACTGGGTGTAGAGTTTACTTAAAAAGAAATAAAATTGGTTAAAAATTCTGAAATTGTCTTGTGAACAACACAGTCAGCTTTGTATATGTACATGCTGACCATATTAATTTATTACAGGTAAACATTTATAATATGCCACTATTTTCTCCTATTTTGGCCTTTCTTCAGCTTAAAAAAAGAAAAACACCAAGAATTTCAAATTTCCCTGGAAACATCAGATGCCCTCCTCAACCCTGAGAGCCTCTCCTCCCATCTCTCCAGAAGGCTGGTTCCTTCAGCAGGGTGTGGACAGCAGAATGGTCCTCTCAGTAAGGGACTGAAATCACCTCTCTGCTGGTTCCACAGCGTCTTGAGTCAGACCTCCAGAACTGCCCGGAAGAGGGCTGCACCTTCCAGCCCCTGAATCCCTTCCGGGAATCCTCCCCCAGGGACACCCCAGGGTGTCACACAGGCAAGTAGAACAACAGAAGCCCCAGTCTTGGCATCACTTAGAACACCTCTGAGCTGTCACAGAAACATGTCTGATCTGCCTCAAGGGCTTAGATAAGCACGCGACAGGAGGGTGAATGCTAAAGAAAGGCTTTTATTCCAATATGAGGGGCAAACAGAGGCTCTAAGTATCAGTCAATCACGACTTCAGCATGTGGTCTGTACTTCCAGATTCTGACGGGCTGGGGTCCCCCATCATCTGGGCTGGGGTCCCCCATCATCCCTACAGCTTCAGGTGACCACAATGTGAGAAACTCTGGTTTAACCCAAACCCTTGGAACATCTGCCCCACCCACCTACCTCCACCCCCAGCAGAAGGGCAGCTGGATGGCTCACACATCAGGCAGCCAGAATACCTACTGCAGCCCTCGCCACCTGGGCGCCTGCTGTGGCTGGATTTACTGCGTGCCCAGATAGCATCCTATTGTGCTCTGAGACAGAAGGGCCCTTCCACAGACGTGCCCTGCACTAGGCTCCAAGGGATGTGGGGGGTCAGGAGAAACTTCCCAAACTTTTTCTTCGAAGGGAAAGCCTTGAGCCTCAAAGGGGACACACCTGAGCCTAAGCTACCACCTCATTCTCATTCTCCCAGGATTCAGCTCCACCCTCAGCGGGTCACTTGCAGGAGAGGTGCCCCTCCCAAGCCTCAGATGCACTTACTAAAAGCAAAGTGGGCAGGCACCAATGTCCAGGGAGGAGCTGCCCCATGCACCGCCCAAGAGCCAGGAGCAGGCAGGGCAAGGTTAAGATGCCTACCCAGTCAGGTCACGAAGGTACTGGCAGAGGAGGGGGACACAGGCAGGAGAGAGCACAGAGCCACTGGGAGCTCATAAAGTGCCTTTGGGCACACTTGAAAAGCACACCTCTCTGGAAAGATGCAATCTCACATCACGGTGCACAGCTTGGCACGTGTTAAAGAGAGTAGAATGTATTCCCCACTTGCGATGGATGCCCTTGTGCAGTAAACCACTGAACAACTGTGACAGCCCTGCTCAGAGAAAGCACCATGAGAAGGAGACAAAGAGGAAGAAGAAAGACCGCCCTGGCCATTCAAGGCCCATCACAACTGCCTCCTACCCTCTTCCCGCTGGCCCCCACAGTGCTGCCACAGTCATCCCCACACACCCCCTTCTACCTAAATTATCTGTTCATGTCCCATTCATTCTTCAAGGCCTTTTCAAGCCTCCCTCTGCCAGGAAGGCTTCCCTAACCACCTCCTTTCCCTTTGGAGGTGCACGACGGTCTTCAGGTCTCCTCCCTTAGTAGGCCCTCAGTGCTTCTCTCAGCCAGGGAAAGGTCACTTTTCTGTGGCCACATCTCCCCTGCCCCATGACTACAGGTCTGCCCGACTCTATATGAGCATCTGGCACAGGGCAGAAAGCAGAAAATGCTCACCATGTACTTACTGATTAACTGTGATGGAAAAACATGGAATAGGGGCTGGAAGTTCTCCTGAATCCGGCTCTAGTTTGACCACCAGAGATCCCTGGGGTCACCTGGAGAAAAGACCCCTCCATCTACCACTTCAGTTTCCTAAGTATGAGGTACAATGCATGGATGAATAATCTCCAAGAGTTCTACCAGCAGTGAACCCTAGGCTTATGAGGCTCAGAGCCCATGACCCCCATCAGCCAGGTTTTCATCCCTGTTAACCCAGTGTCTGGCACAGTTCTTGCCCCAGAACAGGCAAGCAATATGGTATATGGGTTGCCTCAATCACCATGCTTTGGCAACTGAATGTTTAACTTGGGTGTTTTCTTTAGCACACACAGACATCAAACCTAGCTAACTCAAGCAAAAGAGCCCTACTAGGAAAAGCACTACTATGTGCAGTCAGTGAGAAGACTAGAGAACCAGGCATGAAATCTGGGGGGCTTGGGGGACAGGCAGACCCAAGGAAGAGCTAAGGCAGGATATCCACTGCTCCTGGCCAACCCTTCCACCACTGGCCACTGGTTTCCAGGTTGTCAGCACAACACATGTATACTCTGAACTGTCACTGGCTCAGAGCCTAAGTTCCAAGCGGGGCATACAATTGACCCCACTTAAGGCACATAGCCACACTCCAACTGCCAAGAATGGGGAGGGAGGTGCTCATGCATTCAGATTCCTCAACAGGAAGGCTCCTTAGGTGCAAGGCAGCCAAGAAATGACAAATGGCCACTCCAGTGACCCTAGTCCCCTGAACAGATTCTCTCCTCCAGGGATTCAGAAAAGGAGTTGTATGTAGCATGTTGAATAGCGGCTCGCCAAAAGACACGTCTATCCAGAACCTCAGAATGTGAACTTATTTGGAGTAAGGTTCTTTGCAGCTGGAATACAGATAGGGATTTCAAGATGACCTCATCCTAGATCAGGGCAGGCCCTAAATCCAACAAGTATCCTTATAAGCAACAGAAGACACAGAAACACAGAGAAGGAGAAGGCAAAGATTGAAGTAGAGCAACTACCAGCCAAGTAATGCCAAGAACTACCAGGAGCCACCAGAAGCTAGGAGAGGCCTGGAACACATTCTGGCTCAGAGCCTCCAAAAAGGGCCAACCCTGCTGATGCCTTGACTTCAGACTCCCAGCCTCCTGGAGAATAAATACCTGTTGTTTTAAGGTGCCTCGTTTGTGGTGACTTAGTACTCCAGTCTCAAGAATACAATACAGGGGCCCAGCAATGTCAAGTCACAGGTAGTGGGAATGCACCAAGGCCTCAGGAAAGCAGGGACGAAACAGGCTGGGCGCAGGGCTGAGGATACCTAGGCTCCTGTAGGCTCACACAAATGCCGGCAGCTTTGTGTTCCTTGAAATGCCTCGCATCACCCAACAATCTCCCTTTTCTTGCTTAAGCTGATCAAATCCACTTTTTGCGACTTCTAACAAACCTAAAGCTCTTATACATGACCGTGTCCAGCCTTCTCTCCAGGTTGGGAGTACAGGTAAGGCGCAGCAGAGGGGAAAGCAGGGCTGGATAGAGTCCACGAAGCCTGAAGACTGTCACTGGACAGTTTGCGGAGGCAGGCTCTGCCTCCAGACAACACCTGTGTAGAAAGGGGATGGCGTCGCAGGCAGAGACAGCTCTGAGGACAACAGGCCACAGACCAGGCCTGAGGCCATCATCCAGATGTCACAGGGAGGACAATGAAACTTTGCTCAAAGGTGTTCATTTCGTTTTTTAACTTTCCCACCTGCATCGTCTGGTGCTGTTCCTTAGTGACTATTTCCCCCTAAGTACAAACGTGGGGGTGCCTGGGATCTACTGCTCCAACATGAACACTGGTGGAAAAGCGACTGCTGACCAGCAGAGTGAAAACCTGCTCTAATAGGTGCGTTTATATCACTAAGGTATAGAAAGGAATCCAGGGAGGTGGGTAGTGACTGCTACTGAGTGCTTGCTACCCTTTCTCCTGGGCCAGGAAAGCCAGGTCCCTGTCTGGCTCACATTCCAGGGAGCCTCAGAGGCCGCAAGCACCTTCAAGAGAGGCAGAGCAAAGTAGGGGGTGGGGGGCAGAGAGGAGCAAGGAGGGCTCCCTGAGGGGAGGGGATTCTGTTACTTTAAAAGTCATCTGAAAGTGTTGGAATAAGAGGGCTGGGGGACTAGGGTGGTGTTAGGAGTATTTGGCCAAGATTGCACTCGAAAAAATCATCCATTCTTTTACTTTCCAAACTGCTCCTCCACCTCCTGCCTCCCGGTCCCCGGCCCCTAGGCGACGACGGTCAGCAGAGACCTTCCCCTATTTCTTCACCAACCTGGAAGAAGCGAGAGCGCTTACGCCTGCCCTCTGCTCTACGATCCACACCCGGCCACTCTCCGTCTGTGGATAGGGTTTTCCCTCGGTTCTGAGGGCGCTGCCTCTCCCAACCATTTATCCGGCGCTGCGTTACAAAAGCGCCGCGCCAACTGTCCTCCGAACATCATTTCACAACATCCTCAACAGGGTAGACGTGTGTCCCATTTTACAGACGGGGAAAGTGAGGTCAAATCACTTGCCCAAAGTCACGCGGCCATTCAGCAGCGGGAGAGAGGAAACGAACCCAGGCTCCCAGCCGGCTCCAGGTTTCCGCAACTTGCTCTGCGGCTCACACTTTCCAGCCTGAGCCCCGCCTCCCCATCCCACCCCAGCGAGGGGCGCCGGGCCCGCCCCCGGAGGAGCGTGCCTCGGCCGCTAATCGCCGGGCGCCCCCGCCTCCGTTTCGCTGCCTGGAGCCGCCCCCGCCAGCTTAGCCCGGAGACTGCTCCCGGGGCCGCGCGCGACGCCGCCGATTGGCCCGCGGTAATTACGGGCACGCTCCGGGAGGGGGGAGGGGCCGGGGCGGCCCCCCGCGAGCATAAATTATGCAAATACCCGGGCACCGCACGGGGCTGACCTGCCGCCTCGCTCCATTCACGGGGGCTGCCGCGGGGGCGGAGGTGGCAAGGGAGGGGGGCGCCCATTGTTGGGGCGGGTACTTAAGGGGTCCTGAGGCCGGTCGTGTGCCACACTCGGTACTCACACGAGCTGATCTGCTCGCCGGCGAGATCACTCGGGAGACCGACTGGGAGCGTGGCCCCTGCAGCAGACGAGGCGAGGAGGTGAAACCCAGCTCCAGGTGCGCCCCAGCACCTTTCCTGGCCGTGAAGCCCGCAGCGGCCACAGGGTTGGCCTGGGCCATTTGGAACGTAAGTGCGCCCCGGCGGCCCTACCCTCTGTCCGGGCTCCTGTCCTCCAGGCGCCCTCCTACCTGCCCGTCGGTCCTGTGCCACGCAACGATGCCGGCCCCTCTGGAGAAATGCCTCTCGGACCTCGACTGCGCCAGCAGCAGCAGCAGCGACCTATCCGGCTTCCTCACCGACGAGGAGGACTGTGCCGGGCTCCAGCCGCCAGCTTCCGCCTCGGGGACGCCCGTGCCAGTGCGCAGGGGCGCTCCCGCGGTTCCTGCAGCGTCCAATACTCCCCGGGCGCAAGACGACGAGCAGGAGAGGCGGCGGCGCAGGGGCAGAGCGCGTGTGCGCTCCGAGGCGCTGCTGCACTCGCTGCGCAGGAGCCGGCGTGTCAAGGCCAATGACCGCGAGCGCAACCGCATGCACAATTTGAACGCGGCTCTGGACGCGCTGCGCAGCGTGCTGCCCTCCTTCCCCGACGACACCAAGCTCACCAAGATCGAGACGCTGCGCTTCGCCTATAACTACATCTGGGCTTTGGCCGAGACTCTGCGCCTGGCCGACCAGGGACTGCCCGGGAGCGGTGCCCGGGAGCGCCTCCTGCCGCCGCAGTGCGCCCCCTGCCTGCCCGGGCCCCCGAGCCCCTCCAGCGACGCCGAGTCCTGGGGCTCGGGTGCAGCCGCCTCTCCCTGCGCCGCTGCTGCCTCGCCACTCTCTGACCCCAGTAGCCCCGCTGCCTCGGAAGACTTCGCCTACGGCCCCGGCGACCCCCTTTTCTCCTTCCCCGGGCTGCCCAAAGACTTGCTCCACACGACGCCCTGTTTCATCCCTTACCACTAGGCCCTTCAGGGACACCGTTACCTTCCCCCTCCCAAGGCAACAGGCAGTAGATGGAGCCCCAGCTGCAGTCTCAGGACCCCCAGTCTGGGCGGAGGGAGGAAGCGGGAGCTTTAAAGGGGTGGGAGATACCTGAGCCGCTTGTTAGGTCGCTGCACCCTCGCCGCCGTTGCTGCCCCTTGGTCTGTTTCTCCAGCCCTCAGCCCTGGGCCCCTCCTGCCCGCCCCTAGACGGCCTTTCCTTTTGCACTTTCTGAACTCCACAAAACCTCCTTTGTGGCTGGCTCAGAGCTGACCCCAGCCACCACTTCAGTGTGATTTAGAAAAGGGACAGCTCAGCCCCTGAAGACGAGGTGAAAAGTCAATTTTACAATTTGTAGAACTCTAATGAAGAAAAACGAGCATGAAAATTCGGTTTGAGCCGGCTGACAATACAATGAAAAGGCTTAAAAAGGAGAGACAAGGAGTGGGCTTCATGCATTATGGATCCCGACCCCCACCACTGCAGGCTTGCTCTAGGAAGAACCCAGACTTGCGTAGCTATTCAGGCACAGGGCTGGAAAGTACTTTAATTTATTCAAGATGCTTCTTTCATATGAAAATGTATTTTTGTACATAAAGAGTTTATTCTATTATTATGAGGTATCAGAGTTTACATTTTTGTACTGCAGATGTTTCGTGTAAATAAAAACGAAGTAAAAAAATAAGTCACCAAGTTTCTCGCCTCATGTTGGTGTCTCTCTGAGGCTTTCTTCCCATCCCCTGGCGGCTCAACCACTAAAGTGAAACACTATCCTCACCCACCTCCAAACTCTCCACTCCCTTTTCAAAAACACTTAAAAATATACAATGCACTTGATTTCCACCAAGAAATGGATAAAGACGGGCCAGGGCATTTGGGAGACATCATTTCCTTTCACCTTATAAGCACAAGGGAGATCTTTCAGGCTCCCCGTAAGCCAATTAAGACTTTTTAGTGGGGAATTAGCCCCGGATATGCAGCTACCTGTAGAGGTAGGGGCGGTGGGAGACTCTTTCTTTTGAGGAACTCCACATCAGCTGGCTCTGTGTTTCAAAGAGAGGGGATTAAAAAGATCAATACAGTGTGACCACTGGCTAGGAAGTCCCAGTGACAGGTGGGCCCAGGCTGGGCAAGCAGAAGGGTCCACTCTTATAACAGCCTATTTAGAGGGAGAAATTGATTGGTAAACAATGCCTCCAAATTGTTGTCCATTGAGGCTAGGATCACCCTGGCTGTGAGGTGTGGGATGAATTACTCTGGTGTGGTATGTCTGGATGGCGTGTGCACCTGCCTAAAATTGTGAGTTAGGGTGCCTGCACACACCCCCCCCACACACACATATATCTCCCCAGCTGTGCCTACAGTGAGGGGGGCGGGTAGGGAGACATTCGGTGGGCTCAGTCCTGTTTTGCTCAGCCCGTCTTTAAGGGCAACAGCCAAAGCTTTCATTTGCTGCCAGAGAAATCAGCCGCCCAAACCCAGTGGGGATTTTTCTGACTGCAGTGAGTTTGTCTGTTGTCTGACAAGTAGCTAGCAGCATTGGCCACAAGCAGTTTTGTTGTAAATTTCAGAATGTGGATGATTACAAGAGATACTTCCTAAAATGTCCTTGTGGCCTGTTCCCCGGCTTACAAGTTACCACACATGAAGACCAAATTTTTTCCCCACTGGGTTGTCCCTTTTCATGAATTGAATTATTTAGAGGCAGGAGGTAGAAATGGGTTCAGGAAAATAGTATGCTCTAATGTTAAAAGAAATCGTACCTGTTCAGGAGGTGAGTAGAAGCAGAGGGCCAAAAGGATAGCATTTTCCCCTTGTGCATGTGTTAACCCTCCTCACACATCCTGATGAGTTGGTTCCACAGACTAGACTCATATGCTGGGTCTCCAGCAGGCATCGCTAAGCCTAGTCACCGGCAAGGAGCCCTCTTTCAGATAAAAAGGCTCCTTTACAGAAGGTTCTGGAAAGTTGAATGCCTTCTCTAACTGCCCTTGGAGCAAACAAAGAATCCTCCAAGAAAAGCTTCAGAAGTTGTGAGGGCTCAGAGTGGAGTTGTTTCTGCTAAAAGCTTCAAGGAAGAAGTTGTGTCTCTTGAATGACCCTGCCCGGGGCCCCACTCTATTGTCTGTCCCGGAATTAATTCACTCTACTAGCTTTGCATTTTCCTATAGCAAAAGACACAAACGGGTTGCCTCAGATTTTCTGCTTTCCTGTGCATAGGATGTTCGGAAGTGACTCCCTTTCAGGCCGGGACTGCAAGCCGGGCAGGGGACCCTGCTCAGCCATGGTGTAGGTGCACGTAGCTGGGCCAGAGGAAGAGAACAGCTGCTTATGTTTATCATTGTCCAAAATCCTTGGGAAAACTAGCAGCAAACACCCTGAAACCCCCCAGGCATCCTGGAGCTCACAGCTACAGTAGGACTTTGTCTGCTATAACTGTACACAGTCAGCACCGAAAATGGGAAACATCACTACCCCCAGGACTGTAGAAGAGCTAACCGTATTCCCAACTTTGTTGCCAAAACAGGCTCACAACTTAAGGTTCAGGGCCCAGAGCACCTTGCATCTAAAGGAACATCTTCGGCAACATCAGTTGCTGGGGGGGCGTCTTCACCCCTGCCAGTTAATGTTGTCCTTCCAAAGAAGAAAGCATCTATGTTCAGCCCTTAGAGCTCTCAAATGGAAGGAAAGAAGGAAGGTGATTTAAAATGCTCATCCCCAGCTCAGGGGCCTCTTTGTTCCTGCAGCAAACTCTCATCTATCCACTGGCATCTGTGAAGACAGACCAGAGGTTACTAAAATATTCTACTCAAGGATAGAGCACAGAACTTCCTGCTGACAGCCGTGTTTCACTTCTTCAACAGAAACTTCCACTGAGGAATCAGAAGGCAATGAGACAGGCTTATTTATTCTCTACCTTTGTCTCTCTGTTTGCTTCTGTCCTGGTGTAATGTGTATTTTTACACACTGCTTCCAAGCTTGCAGGAAACCAGGCCAGGAAAGCCCAGGATGCTCAGGAAATGCAGGATTTCACCCTTATCTTTAATAACTCTTTGTGAAGCCCCTGCTGTGTGCTGAGCACCATTCTAGGCACCATGGGGACCAGGACACCCCAAAAGGAGCTCACCGAAAGTTTGGAGTCTCCCAGGGAAAGACAAAATAAATTCATGAGAGACTGTGGTAGTTGCTGAGGGGGAGAACATTAAATCAAATAAAACAAGGGGAATATGGAATGCCAGAGTTCAAGGGAGGCTGCTCTTTCAGAAAAGATGGTCAGGGAAGGGCTTTTAATGAGATGACATCTGAGGGGAGGCTCAGGTGAGAGAGGAGAGGAGCAAGCCATGGCATCATCTGGAGGGAGGTGTCCCAGGGAGACAAGACTGCAAGGAGAAAGCCCTGGCCGTGAATGGTGTATAGAGGGACAGCAAGGAGGCTGATGTGACAGGCACACAGGGCATGGTGGGCAGGGGGCGGGGGGGGGGTGGGTAAGGATGGAGACAGATGAGGGGCAGTGCAAATCATGATTCTTTTTTTCAAGGTAATTGAAAGGTTGAAACAATTGAAAACTGATATGTGTATATATATATATATATAAAATAATAAAATTATATAACTTATATAATGTATATTATATGTAATAAGTTTTTTATTATATATATACATATGTATACACATATATACTGATATATATTATATATAATAAGTTTATTATATATATACACATATATATACACACATATGTATATACACATATATACTGACATATATATATATATATATATATATAATAAGTTTATTTACTTTGAGAGAGAGAGAGAGAGAAAGCATGAGCAGGGGGAGGGGTAGAGAGAGAGGGAGAGAGAGAATCCCAAGTAGGCTCCACAGGTCAGTGCAGAGCCCAATGCAGCGCTGGAACTCACAAACTGCAAGACCATGCCCTGAGCTAAAACCAAGATTTGGATGCTTAAGGACAGAGCCACTCAGGTGCCCCTCCTCCCCCCCAACTTTTTTTTTAAATTCTTTTTAACGTTTATTTATTTTTGAGACAGAGAGAGAGCATGAACGGGGGAGGGGCAGAGAGAGAGGGAGACACAGAATTGGAAGCTGGCTCCAGGCTCTGAGCCATCAGCCCAGAGCCCGATGCGGGGCTCGAACTCACGGACCGCGAGATTGTGACCTGAGCTGAAGTCAGACGCTTAACCGACTGAGCCACCCAGGCGCCCCCCAACTTTTTTTTTTAATGAACTGATTTATATTTTTAAAACCCACACAGAGGGATGTAGGCTTCAGAGACCAGGACAGAAGCAAGGACCCAACCAAGCCTCTGTGTATTCGTCCTAAAGAAAGGCTTATAGTGGGAGAAGGGGTGAAGACCTGTCAGAACCAGTACAACTTGTGAAGAAGCCAAGAGTAGGATTTGTTTGGGGTCATGAAAGAAAGAGAGAAATCCAGGATGCCCTCAACAACTTAGGTCAGGAGCAATGAACACACAGAATCTATCCCCCCAAAGCCCTCTGCAAGTGGGTAATTTTGCTGAAACTGCTCATTTAGCACCCAAAGCAAAGATGGGAATGTGAGTTGCAGTGTCCATAATATTAAAGACAGATTGCTGCTCAAAACGACCATAACTTGCTCTGGGCTTGGGACTAAAAGAAAAATGCCCCAGAGAAAATTCACAATGGGATAGGGGAAGGGGGCTCCTGATGTCCTGGGCAACGTCCTCAACAATATCATCACCATTGACATCACCATCCTAGCTAATGCTTATATAGCACTTATTCTGTGTTCTAGGTACTTTCTGAAGACACAATACATATTAATCTATTTAATTCTCACAACTCGTGACGTCAATAATACAATTATCCCCATTTTTCAGATGAGGGAACTGAGGTACAGAACAGTCAAAGAACTTTCCTGAAACCACACAGTCGTGAAGTTGGGGTTTGAACCTAGGCAATCCTCCAGCAAGCTTGCTGCTTGTTACACTGTCTCAGAAGGAAGGCAAATGGAAGCATGCAGGCCACAAGTGGAAAGGCCCAGAATGATCCAGGGGTAAGCTTAACCAAACAACAGGGCTGCAGCTGCTGTACAGGGCCTGTGGAGGAATGAGGAATAGCACCTCTCCTCTCCCTCCACCAGGTACATCACCCCTGTGGCAGGCTGCACAGTGGGGCGTGGACACCCCTTCCCCTCCTGTGTGGGCTGTGCACGGGGCACAATCTGTAAGGGCTTATCTAGTAGCCTGGCTTAGACCAAGGATGGTCACCTGAATGTGCCTTTTCCTGCCTAAAGCTGAGAGAGCCTGGAGAGTGTATGGGGTGAGCTTTCTGGCAAGCAGCTGGGGTGTCACTGTTAATTTCAGTTTGCAAAACCAGCAGGGCTCAGAACCTGGTGGCATCCTTGTGTGAAAAATCAGTTTCTTCATCATTTATTTATATCTGGCTAGAAAGTCCCCATCCATCTTACCAAGTCCTACGGTTCCTTTAGAAAATATTTCTGGGATTGTTCCAACCTAGGCTACACAGGGAATCGAGGCTCTAAAGCTCTACACCTAAGAGCCTAATGGTGAAGCCAGGAGCCTGGTCACACCGATGGCCTGTATAACCCATAAGCCAAAGCCCAAGGTGTACGTAACTTTTGGAGCTGTCACTTCCTAGGGCTAGCTCAGAACAAACACCTAGCTCGAATACTGTGCTTACCTGCTGCCTGCCGGGCTGGTGTCTGGGAGCCAGGCATCCTGGAGGCAGGATGCAAAAACTAGAGGTTAGGGTTTCACGTGGCTGACCTGCCTACCTTTCTGGCAGCAGTCCCGGTTGCCTGCTGAAGTCATTCTCTGGTTCAGGCGAAGCCCGCTACGCCGCTGACCAGCATGCCTTTCTCCAGTTTTGATAGGAAAGGACAATGTGCACCCAGCATATGCCAAGGTGGTCTCAAGTTATTGAGTCACAAACGAAAAGACACTACTACTTTGTCACCTCAAATTTGATATTTGCTCTACCCAAAGAATTGCACTTATCCCTTAAAAATATTCCGGTTGGATCTATCAGATTAACCTCATCTTCAATACGACCTGGGTACCTACTGTGCACTTGGCACAGTCCAGAATTATTTTAGATTTCACTTGTTTGGAGACTAGTGACAGAAACTGCTGGTTATTCACCAAAACCCATTCTCCTCTTCTTCCTGGGCCCATGACTATCCTACATTTCCCAGAATTCTTTGCAGTTAAGCACGCCCATATAACCGGGTCTTTGAACTGGATCATGAGTGGAAATGTTGCAAGCCACTTCTAGGATGACACTTTTATGATGATGGTGGAGGGGCACCTGGGTGGCTCAGTCGGTTAAGAAGCGTCTGATTTCGGCTCAAGTCATGATCTCACGGTTTGTGAGTTCGAGCCCCGCATCGGGCTCTGTGGGGACAGCTCAGAGCCTGGAGCCTGCTTTGGATTCTGTGTCTCTCTCCCTCTCTGCTCTGTCTCTGCCTCTCAAAAATAAATAAAAATCATTAAAAAAGAGCTTATGATGATGGTGGAAATTTGCACTTTTGTATAAAACATAGAAAGCTGCAAAGAACATCACTCCCAGTCTAAAAAATAATAAAAAGTCATATAACCTACAAAATCATGATTTTTTTTGTCAGCTAATCAAAGATGGAAGGTCACAAGCCATTTAAATAAAGTGAATTACAGAAAGAGAGTGCTCCTCCAAGGAGAGACAGAGCATGTGAACTGTTTCACCTTGGGCAAAGCATAGGAGAGAGAAGTGGCTGCCATACAAATAGGTAAGAAGATATTGGCTAAAATATTAATAAAATCTAAAAGTTAAATGCAGGCAAAACCACTTTGGAACAGTTTGGCAGTTCCTTCTAAAGTTAAACATACGTTTACTATAGGACTCAGCAATCCTACTCATAGGTATTGACTTAAGAGAAATGAAACCATATGTTTATACAAAGACCTTTATGCAAATATTTATATTAACTTTATTTATACTCTCCAAAAACTAAAAAGAGCCCAGGTGGCCATCCACAGGAAAAGGGATAAAGAATCTGTTGCTTATTCAACTGAAAGTAGTTAATTGACCTATAGGAGAACATAAATGAGTCTCAAAATCATAAAGCTAGGTGGGGGGAGAGGGGGAAGCCAGACTTAAAGGCTACATATTGTATGATTCCATTTACACAGCATTCAGAAAAAGCAAAACTATAGGAATAGAAATTTGATTAGTGATTTCCAGGGGCAAGTCAGGGAGAAGATTAGAAATGGAGCAACAGAGGGCGCCTGGGTGGCTCAGTCGGTTGGGCGTCCAACTTGGGCTCAGGTCACAATCTCACTGTCCGTGGGTTCGAGCCCCGCGTCAGGCTCTGTGCTGACTGCTCAGAGCCTGGAGCCTGTTTCAGATTCTGTGTCTCCCTCTCTCTCTAACCCTCCCCCGTTCATGCTCTGTCTCTCTCTGTCTCAAAAATAAATAAATGTTAAAAAAATAAAAAAAATAAAAAAGAAATGGAGCAACAGAGATCTTTTTGGGGTGATAGAAATACTCTCTATCATGATTGTGATGATAGTTACACAATTTGCCAATGCTCATACATCTTCAAAGGGTGAATTTTATTTTATGTAAATTATATCTCAATAAGACTGACTTAAAAATACAAAGAAATGATCATGGAGTGAGGTAGAGCTCCTTCCCATGACTGTCACCTGGACATGAGTCAACCCAACTTCAGCCATGAGGATGATAACAATATCCAGACCAATGCCACTCGAAGGGTTCTCCAGCACTAGTCCCTGATGAAATACAGACAGAAATGGAAAAAGGTGTATTTAGTAATTATTTAAGATTTCATTTTATACCAATATAAATCTGTTATATATAGTAATAAAATACTTTGAGCTTGTACTTTGCATGTCTTTGAGAGGTTTCCCCCTACATTGTTCCAGTAACACCTTTTGATTTTTTTTTTTTTACAAAAATGCTGGTATGAAATGGATTGAAAATGTTAAGAAAAAGTAAAAGGAAGGAAGGAGAAAAGGAAGGAAGGAAGGAAGGAAGGAAGATGGAAAGGAAAGGAAAGACAAAAAACAAGAAAAGAAAGAAGAAAAGAAGAGAATGATAGAGCTCTAAGGAACGGTAGAGCAAATGGGAGGACACTGCAGCCCTGAATGACTGCATGCAGTAAAGCCACCTGGCCACCTAGAATGCTCCTCTTGGAGTGTTAGGTGAAAGAGAAATAAATTTTGTTCCTTAAGCCACCATATCATTGTGCATCTCTGTTATAGAAACCGAGGCCTACCCTAACTGTCTGGGATCACCGCAAGGGCATCCTACCTGCTGACTCTGAGATAATGCTTTCATCCCACAAAGAGCTAGAAGCAAGCTCTTTCCGGAGAGAGCACAGGCTCAAAATATATGGGAAAACAAACAGGTGAGCCTTAGTTTTCACACCACAGAGAGTCCCCACACAAGTGAGGAGGTAAGAGCTAAACTCCTCTTAGCTCTTTAGCACTTCTTTAGCAGGGCACAGGCAGGCTGGCAGCAAAGATGGAATGTGGAACCATTCTAACACCCTGCAAGCACCCAGCAGGACTTGGCTTGCCCAGACAGGTTGTGGGACAGGCAGGGCTTCCAGTAGAGCAGTATATCAGTGGCAGCTGATAGACTGTTGCTGCCCAAGAGAGATGCCTCTCCAGCCTCCCCTTAACGGGACCAACTTACTGGGAATGGGTGCTTCTTACTATTCTTGAAAGTGCCCCAGCAATGTAACTCATCGTTCCAGTTCTGCAGATTCCCAATTGCTCACCTCTTTTCACCTCAGTCTCCTCATCTGTAAAATGGGGAATAGGGACATCACCAATCTCTATCATAGAATGTTTTAAGGTTTCAGTGAGAAGTAATTCACATAAACAGCTAAAACTGTGCCTGGCTCATTAAAAGCACTTGATAAATGTTTGCTATCGACTGATTTAGCTGCAAGCCAATTATCCTTTGTAATGAGATGATCTCTTTCTTTGGTCACCAGATGGTCCCTATGGTGCTTGAAGGCTATAGGCCTTAGATACAAACCTGACTAGTGTAACTTGATTCTAATGCAGCAATTTGAGTTTAGGGGCCGATTCTACACTTCAAATGTAAAACTGTGATTAGAGGACTTAGGAGGGATATTAAATTATACCTAGTGATGGTCTGGTTGAAGCCAGACACAAATCTCACAGCCTTTAAGAACTCTTCATATTGAGTGTAAGTACAGTGCCTTCCAGTTTACAAAGCAATTTCACATCCATCATCTGATATTAGCCTCACGATGTCCAGTGAGGTAGAAGGGATTATTGTATCTATTGCACAGATGAGACAAGGGGCTCAGAGGTTAAGTGGTTCACCCAAGGTCACGGGGTTAATGAGAGGAGAAGGTGGGGCTCAGAGCCGCATCTGGTTCTAGGCCCAATTCTTTTTCCCAGATACTTTTCTGCGTCTCCAGGCTTGCCTCACCTGACCCTGGGCACACCTCTGCTTCGCAGCCATTTATACGTCAGGAATTGGAACCAAGCAAAAGATGAATAATAATGATGATATCATTAGGTGGAACCACATAAAATTGCCAAGATTTAAACTACAGAAATGGCACTTTCATATGGTTCAACCTAGTAACTAACACTTACTTGGATACTTACCACAGGTTAGGCACTAAGCCAAGTGCTTTATGATTGCACTGGGGTTTTATCTAATCACAATAGCTCTGTTACCTCCATTTTAGAGATGAGGAATCAGATAGCAGGGCTGCAAGACTAATGAGCGATGGATGCAGGATTTAAATCCAGGCATCTGAGCCCAGAGCACAAATGCTTCACCAGTACACTGCCTTACCATTTATTTCCAAAGACACAAGCCATAATAACAGAAACCATGTCTTACTTGACTGTGTAGTGCTGTGTGCAACACTCACTATTCATTCATGCCTTTGCTCAATAAATTTGAGGGCCTACCATACTTCTTATTGTGAGACAATGCTCCATGAGTCTCAAGCATTTCTATACATCTTGTGAGTCGAGGCACTGGCTACTCTTCACTCCAGATTACCTTTTCAAAGATATTTGTATATCAAACATCCTTGGAAGACAGAGTTAGTGTCTCCCTGTGGGCAAAGGCAACTATCCAGTATAAGAGAATCAGGTTCCCGAAGCTCAGGGTTCCTCTCGTGTAACTCACTGTGTGTGTGGATGTCAGCCAGCCCTCTTCGTGTCACCCTTTGGAAATCGGGGCTTGGGAAACCATCACAAAGATGGTAATACTCTGATTACTGCTAGTGCTGTGAGTAAGAAACAATCCTTTGCCTCTGACCCAAGAGCCTCATATCTTCTACTAATGTGAAACTAGGGCAGGCTAAGTTGTTAGCTTGTAAGTAGGAAATGATCAAACTCAGAGTTCTTGACAGTACAATGCAAGAGCTGGCCAAATGAATGAATGCATGTAATGAACGCTCTTTGTATACAGGCCACTGTGTCACAAACATTCTAATAGCATTTCTTGGAAGCCACAGGCTGCCACTCCCAGAGAGATAATGCTGCAAGGAAACAGCCAGGAATGTGGGTCTCTTCTCCCTGGGCTGACCACTGATCTGCAAAATAGCCACATCAACACTAGTATTTACTGAGAATCGACTGTGTACCTCGATCCAATTTTCTTTCTCTTTTTAATTTATTTTGAGAGAAATCATGAGCACGGAGGGGCAGAGAGAATCCCAAGCAGTCTCTGCACTGTCAGCACAGAACCTGACATGGGGCTCGACCTCATGAACCCAGAGATCATGACCCCAGCGGACATCAAGAGTTGGACGCTTAAATGACTGAGCCATCCAGGTGCCCCCTGGCTCACATTTTCTGAATGCCGCAGTATCTCCCTAGAAACTTTTTTAAGTGCTCCTTGAACAGACACTCAGCTATTCAACAAATATTTGTTTTTTGTGCTTACTATGTGCCTGGTTTTGTTCTAGGATATGGGACAATGAGACAGACAAGATCCCTGCTTTCACAGTCAATGCACAAAACACCAGATCGTGATAAAAAGCTCTGCAAAGATTTAAAGAGGAAAATGTGCTAACGAGTAAATGGAAACCACTCTAGAAGTGATGGTCTAGAGGTTTCTTGGAAGACAGCCTCTCAGCTGACACCTGAGTGATCAGAATCAGCCCTGCTCAGATCAGGGGGAGTGAGATCCGTGTGCTCTAAGGACCAGTATGGATGGAGCTCTGCCAAAAGGGGGCATGGTGGTGGCTACAACATAAAAAGAGACAGGAGCCAGGTCCTGTGGGTCCTAATGAAGCTCCAAAGATGTTTCCTGTCAAAATGACAGTGTGCACAACTAAGCGCGTTCAGTCAGAACCCATCAGCCATAATGGCAAGGATCACCACGCTGAAAGAAGGTCCTCAGTCCTGGACCATGAAGTTGCCTCAGCAACTCTGTCATCTGTAAGGTGACCACTTGTGTGTGTGTGTGTGGGGGGGGATAACTTAGCTAGCATAAATCTCCAGAAAATGGATTTTTTTATTGTTTTATTTATTTTTGAGAGAAAATGTGAGCGGGGCAGGGGCCGAGAGACAGGGGGACAGAAGATCCAAGATGGGCTCTATACTGATGGTAGTGAGCCTGATGCGGGGCTCAAACTCACAAACTCATGACTTGAGCTGAAGACAGATGCTCAACTGACTGAGCCAACCAGGTACCCCATCCAGAAAATGGATATTTAACAAATTAAATATACCTTGGGATTTTTTTTTTTTTTAAGAATACAGCTTCTGTGACCCCAGCTGAGCTCAGTCAACCTGGGTTCATACAGAAACCCTTTCTTGGAGATTGCCTGAAGAACAAAAATAGTCTGCTCCCTGATTTTGGGCTATACAAGACCACCAATATGTCGGGGGCACTGCCAGACATCAGAGGAGGGGCTGAGGAACACCTTGCAGGTGCGTGAGCAGCCTGGAGTTTTTCAAGGAAGGGTAAGGGGTGGGGATGGAAGACTGGGGACCCTTGCAAATATCAAAGCACCTCGCAGAGCCACCTTTTCTAAAATAGTTAAAGGAAATATTTTTTAAAAGAAAACACTTGGGGCACCTAGGTGGCTCAGTCAGTTAAGCATCTGACTTCGGCTCAAGTCATGATCTCATGGTTCGTGAGATCGAGGCCTGCATTGGGCTCTGTGCTAACAGCTCAGAGCCTGGAGCCTGCTTCAGATTCTCTGTCTCCCTCTCTCTCTCTGCCCCTCCCCGCTCTCTCTCCCTCTCTCTCTCTCTCTCTCTCAAAAATAGTAACTGTTAAAGATAATTTTTAAAGAAAACCCTCAATGGCCAAAGATGCAAATAAGCCATTGATAACAGCAACCACCATACAAACTTCGACGTATGCAACCCCAGGGCAACAACTCAGGAAACAGAGCAGAATCATGCATGAAAAAAGTATTCTCTGCTAAGAATGGCTATTAACACTATGTAGGCACATAAAGCTTAAATAAGATGGTAAACGGAAATAGATTACAAACTTTACATACACATTGATTAAAATGGTGCAAAAACTAGCTATGTGTGAAAATCAAGACTGGAGGAGTTAGAACTATCAACAGAAGCTCAAAAATGGTGAGAAAGTAAACTTACAAATTTTATAAGGCTGCTTAGTCAATTAAAAATTATAAATGAAAACTGATTTCAAAACTGGAATACAAGTTTTGAAGAAAACAAGTTTTCCAGAGTGGTCAAGACTTAAAATAACTTCTAGAAGCCCCTTACTTTAGCCAAGTGATTCACTTGCAAAGATACAAAATTTGATAGTAATAAAAATGCACACCATTAGCTTTTAAATGTCCTTAGGCATTTACAGCTTTCCCTCAGCTACAGGCAGCAGTTTTAATAAGTCGCCCTGTCCAGATTCCCTTAATGATATGCTTTCTACATAAAAAAGGGCTTGTGAAACCTAATTCCTCTGACAGAAGCGAGCTCGGGTCTCTGAAGCAGCGAAGATTTCAGATTTCCGCTGGGTTTCCTTGCACCTGCCCTTGCAAGGCATGAGGTTTTGTGTGCAGAAGCCTCCAGGGGTTGAAATTTAGCCCTGTCCATGTAGCAGGAAGGTCAGCTGAAGTCACTGGGTCCCAAGACACTGGACTTCAATCTCCGACCAAAAACAAAACATCAAAACACTTCTATTCACCAGGACGTGCTTAGCAGCGCGCTGGCATTCACAAATGTAACGCAGCACCACGCAGCTCCGAGAAGGGGCTCTGCTTAGAAATTCGATTGTTCTTCGGAGATCTGACAACCTCTATCAGATCTGTGTCAGGCCGGCTCCAGCAAACACTCTGGAGAAAGCCGGCCTCCTCCAGGCTGGGCCTTGGTTGCCACCTGATACCTGAATGAAGAGCAGAGCCAGCAAAATCCAAACTCCTTTCGGGATGCCTGCTCCTGTGGGAAATGGTTTTGATTTTCTCAAAAACCATTAATGTGGAAGAAAATTAATTTTTGATTGGCTTTTAAAGATTGATGTTACACACCACTAATCAAAGCAGAAGTCTTTTACCAGGAAGAAAACCCTTGCTTCATTTACCTGTGTATATCTTAGTACTTTCCCTTACTTTATATTATTATTGTTTGTTATAATGACAATAATTGCAATAGCAGCCAGCATGAACTGACATTTACCGTGTGTCAAGCATTGTGCCACTTAGGCTTCACAACAAACAGGGAGAGGTTTGCCCCCCTCTTTGCAGAAAGAACCCTGAAGTTCAAGGGGTTTGTCAAAGGAGGTTATGCAGCTAGCAACTGGTTCCACTTGAAGTGAAGTTCTCAGCTGCTCTGGGTTCTGCTTCAGTCCCCCGCCCTTACAGTGAGTGCATATAGAGGTGATGCCAGCTCTGAACTTCCTCCCAGAAACTTCTCCCCAGTCTCACAAATCCCAGCTGAATTTGACAAACTTTGTACAGCTGCCCACCATGCACAGGGTTCTGTGCTAACACAACCCTCCTACCACTGGGCAACCACAGAGCATGGAAGAGAGTACAGAGGCAGGAACAGTAGCCCAGGACAGAATGCAAATGGATTGGCAGTGGTCCCAACACGATCAGAGGGGATTGAGAAGAGGGGACAATTAACTTTGACAGAGGCATTGGGTAAAGCTCGCAAAGGGGAGAGCATCTGAGCTGAAGCTTCAAAGATGGAGAGAATGTGGGGCGCCTGGGAGCTCAGTCAGTTAAGTCCCCAACTTTGGCTCATGAGTTCAAGCCCTGCATCGGGCTCTGTGCTGACAGCTCAGAGCCTAGAGCCTGCTTTAGATTCTCTGTCTCCCTCTTTCGCCGTCCCTCCCCTTCTCGCACTCTGTCTCTCTCAAAAATAAATAAACATTAAAAAAAATTTTTTTAAGATGGAGAGAGGGGCGCCTGGGTGGCGCAGTCGGTTAAGCGTCCGACTTCAGCCAGGTCACGATCTCGCGGTCCGTGAGTTCGAGCCCCGCGTCAGGCTCTGGGCTGATGGCTCGGAGCCTGGAGCCTGTTTCCGTTTCTGTGTCTCCCTCTCTCTCTGCCCCTCGCCCGTTCATGCTCTGTCTCTCTCTGTCCCAAAAATAAATAAACGTTGAAAAAAAAAAAAAAAATTAAAAAAAAAAAAAAAAAAAAAAAAAAGATGGAGAGAATGTTTTCACAGTGACAGTGTATTTTTGAAAAGGAAAGTGATGACATCATTACTGTAGAAAATTTAGAAGCACAGAGAAAAATTAAGAATAAAAACTTTAGGGGTGCCTGGGTGGCTCAGTCAGTTAAGCGTCTGACTTCAGCTCAGGTCATGATCTCACAATCCGTGAGTTCGAGCCCCGTGTCAGGCTCTGTGCTGACAGCTCGGAACCTGGAGCCTGCTCGGGATTCTGCGTCTCCCTCTCTCTCTGCCCCTCCCCTGCTTCTTCTTCTGTCTCTCTCTCTCTCAAAAATAAATAAACGTTAAAAAAAGAATAAAATGAAAAATATCTTTACTTCCATCACCCCAAAATAACCACATTTCCCTTCTCATCAAAACAACTTTATGAGGTATAATATATAGGCAATGCAAGGTGCACATACATACAACTTGTAAACGTGTACAACCTGTAAACAGGTTGAGTATTGACAAAAGAATACACTGGTTTAACCACCATCTCAATCAAAATACAGAACATGTCTATTGCCTCACAAAATTCCCTTTTGTCCCCTTCCATTCAATTGTCTTCCTTTCCTGAACCCAGACAACCACTGATTCACTTTCTGACACTTTAGGTGAGTTTTGCCATTAGTTTCCACATAAATGGAAGGAATTATATCATATGAACCATTTTATGTCTTTGAGATTTAGTCATGTTGTTATGTGTATCAGTGATACAAACTATTCTATTTGCTGAGTGATAATCCCACGCATGTGTGTTTCACCTGTTGATGGGCATTTGGGTTGTTTCTGGGTTTGGCCTATAACAAAAATGGTCGCTATACACGTTTCATGCACCAGTCTTTAAGGCGACATATATTTTCACGTCTCTTGGGGGAAACACCTAAGAGTGAAGTTGCTGAGCCATATAAGAAGGGCATGTTTGGGGCGCCTGGGTGGCGCAGTCGGTTAAGCGTCCGACTTCAGCCAGGTCACGATCTCGCGGTCCGGGAGTTCCAGCCCCGCATCAAGCTCTGGGCTGATGGCTCAGAGCCTGGAGCCTGTTTCCGATTCTGTGTCTCCCTCTCTCTCTCTGCCCCTCCCCCATTCATGCTCTGCCTCTCTCTGTCCCAAAAATAAATAAACGTTGAAAAAAAAAATAAAAAAAAAAAAGAAGGGCATGTTTAACTTTATGAGAAATTGCCAAACTGCCTTCCAAAGTGGTTGTACCATTTTTGACTCCTATCAGCAACTGAATTGACACCTTGGCCTAACTTCTTCCCCTGCCGTGTCCTGCTTCCCTCACCCCTGTGCACCCTGGGAACACTCATTCAATAAACCACTTGTTCAAGAATGCTTGAATCGGGCTCTGCTTTCTGGGAAGGCAACCTAGGCAATTAACTAGGCTTCCAGGAAAGGATGCAACTAGCCCCAACGCCTACGTTGTCATGTCTCTTCCCTGGGCTTCAGTCTCCCCAGTCAGGGGACTGATTAGGACCCTTTGCTGTACTCACATTCTGTCACCTCTAGTGAGGACTCTGCGTGATCTAACTGGGACAAATGATGGTTTGTCCCCCTTCCCCTGTAGAAAAAGATTCCCAGAATATACTGCTATATGCTAGCTCTCGTGGGTCAGCAGCATGCCTTCCACTCTGCCAGTTTTAATATATGTTATTTCAACCAGGGGATGCCTACGTCACTCACCTTGGACTAAGTCGTGCCTTGAGCTAAAGGTGAGCATCTCTTTTTATCCATTATCCAGAATATAATATGCAAACTTCCCGAGAGGCATCATGCCACAGTAGGCTTGATTCGGGCGTCTAGAAAACACAGCCTGCAATTGCAAACCCATGAAATGCTATACCATAATTACAGTTTCCAGGCACCTCTAATGACCCATTAAGGTGGATTTGCAGAGCAGGCAGACTACGCAGTCAGCAGCAGGTGAGGCTGCAGGGTCTGGCGCTTTCTCTCCGAGGGCAGAGACCCACCAGAAATCATCTTTGTGGAGGAAAATCATGGGGGGGGGGGTGAGATCTTATCATCTAATACCAAGACAGAGGAGATAAATTCTGAGGTTTTTGCATTTCCTAGACCAAAAAAAAAATCACTTTGAGAATGGAGAACATGGTGGACTTGGCTCATGAGAATGCAAATTGGTACATTCACTCTGGAAAACAATTGACTTCATTTTGTAAAACGTTACCCACCTGGAGCCCAGCGATTCCACTCCTAGTCATATATTCTGGGAAAACTTTTGCACGTGAGCACCAGCAGAGAGGTGAAAGAAACATCACTTAATTGCCCCAAAGTGGCAACAACAACGTGAATATTCATTTTCAGGAAAAGGAATAAATATCCTATGGTACCAGCACATAGTAGAGTGTATTAAGCATGAATGCATTACAACTACATATGTCAACATGAGTGGGTCTTAGAAAGATACTATTGTTGGGGCGCCTGGGTGGCGCAGTCGGTTAAGCGTCCAACTTCAGCCAGGTCACAATCTCGCGGTCCGTGAGTTCGAGCCCCGCGTCAGGCTCTGGGCTGATGGCTCAGAGCCTGGAGCCTGTTTCCGATTCTGTGTCTCCCTCTCTCTCTGCCCCTCCCCCATTCATGCTCTGTCTCTCTCTGTCCCAAAAAAATAAATAAACGTTGAAAAAAAAATTAAAAAAAAAAAGATACTATTGAATGAAAAAAGCAGGGCATAAAGGCACTATAAGCTATGTAATACCCTTTTTATAAAGAAAAAGAAAATACTAACTTCAGGATGGTGGTCAAGGGCAGGGCAAAGGGATACAAGAGAGGCACATGGGTAAATGTAATGGTGATTGCAGCGGGCTGAACAGTGTGCCCCCCGCCAAATATGTCCAAGTCCTAACCCCTAGTATCTGTGAATATGACCCTATTTAGAAATAGGGTTTTCGCAGCTATAATGAAGTTAAGGATTTTAGGTTGAGATCACTCCAGATTTAGGGTGGGTCTTAAATCCAATGACTTGTGTCTTTCTAATGGAAGTGAGAGGCAGATTTGAAGCACAGACCCAGGGAATAAGGCTATGGGAAGACAATGGAGAGACTGGAGTTATGCTAGCATAAGCCAAGGAACATCAGGAGCCACCATAAGCTGGAAGAGGCAAAGACAAAGTCTCCCCTAGAGCCTTCAGAAGGGGCGTGGCCCTGCTCACACTTTGCATTCTGGAGCTTATAGCCTCCAGAGCTATGAGAGAATAAATTTATGTTGTTTCAAAAAATTTTTAAATGTTTATTTTTGAGAGAGAGAAACAGACAGCAAGCAGGGAAGGGGCAGAGAGAGAGGGAGACACAGAATCTGAAGCAGGCTCCAGGCTCTGAGCTGCCAGCACAGAGCCCAATGAGGGGCTCAAACTCACAGACTGCAAGATCATGACCTGAGCTGAAGTTGGGCACTTAACTGACTGAGCCACACAAGTGCCCCAAAATTTCTGTTGTCTTAAGCCACCTCACTGGTGTCAATTTGTTGCAGCAGCCCTAGGGAACCACTACAGGAATGCTCTAGATCTTAAGTTGAGTGATGAGTTTCCAGGGGCTCTTTTTTCAATTTTGTGTCATAACTTATATACACCTTACATATGTTCTTTTGCATGAAGCAAATACTACAAAACATGGTCAGAAAAAAAAAAAACACTTCAAAAAAGCATGTATAAGCAAAGCAAAAGTTCTCAAGCCTATTTAAAATCCCTGAGAGATTTGAGGAATTTCACAGGGATTGAGTCCCTACTATGTGCCAGGGATCATATGCTAAGCGCTTTCCAGACAATGTGATACATGACTCTCAAAGCAACCCTGTAGTAAATAAGTTTCTCATTCTGCTGATAAGAACACTGAGGGGGAAGGAGTCAAGTGCATACTTGAGGTAACACAGGAAATAAGCAGAAGGACTCAGGGGCAGGTCAACTTGCAAAGTCCCTGCCTTTCCCACCCTAACACCTCAGGTCACCTCTGCTTACCTCAAGTATGTTAACCCCCAACTCCCTAATGTTACCACTTAGAACTCTAGACAAAAAAGGTAAACATAAACCTCCTTTGTCTCCTATTCTAGACTTCTCTTCAGATGGAGCTAGACAAACATTGTTTGATCTCACCCTCTTGATATGAATTATGCATTTCATGGTCCTCTTATCTTCCAACACTCTCACCATGACCTGGGTAGATAACGTTACATTAATCAGACAGTGACTCATCCAAGAACCGTGACCCACTCCTTGACCAGTTCACACCAACCACAAGGCTGGCAATGCAGAAGGCGAAGATAAAATCAAGTTTCCTCCCTCTCCCTCCTGGGGACAGGGGAGGGTGGGGGTGATGTTGCCACTTCTGTAGTAACAGGGATCGATTCAAGAGGAATAAACTCTCAGGGGACACTTATCCTGGTTTGCCTGGGACAGTCACTGTGTGAGCACTGGAAGTCACACACCCTGGGAAGCTCCTCAATCTGGGACAAACCAGGACAGCTGATCACCCTTTGTGGGGGGAAAAGGTTTTCTTCTGGGATCTGAAGTATTCACAAAGGGCAGGAAAGAGAAGCCATTGGAAATCTGGGTCATCTGATTCAACTGTGCACTTCCTTCTGGAGACCAGCTTCAGGCCATGCCCCCTCCTCATTTCTTGCGTTGAGGAAAGACATTTGTCAGAGACTGAAGCCAAGCCAGGATGCTGGGGTTGGTGGCTCACTCCATTGGAGCAGGTGCTAGACTCATTCCTTCCCTTCCCCACCCGCTTCAGCAGTCAGTGGGTTTTAATTAATTGATAACCACAGGTCAGCTTCCAATGCTGCATCCCAACTCCCCTGCCATGGAAGCTAGGAAGGAAAAGCCATGATGACACCTTGGACCGAAGTCCCAAGGGTGCCCCACACTCATCTAATGCCTGCTATTCAGGCCCTTCCCTTCCCCAACATGGGAAAAACAGGCAGGATCACATCAATCTATAGTTTATAAAACTTTTTGCAGATAATGGCTCATTGGATCCTCAGGTAAAGAGCATGAACGTGTTTGTCTCCATTTCTGGATGGGAACGGACAGAAAGGATCAAGCAAGTGGCAGAGTCAGACCTGATGCTGGGTCTGACACCACGCCTCCCAGGGCTCTGAGAATAGCAGGGGAAAAGTCAAGAAGGAATCACCATTTCCTCACTCTCTTCTCTCCCCGACTCCCTCAAAAAATGTATCATAATCCTGTAAAACACACTCAGCAGATGGTTGATTCGGGAATAAATTCAGGACTGCCAGATTTTCTCCACTACAAAAACCTGACACTTCTCCTCCCCCGCCATCTCACACACAGGGTGGGAGCTGACGATCCCAAAGGTGAGAGCCCAGCCTCTGGCATGGGGCCAGGTGGGGGTCAGGGGTGAAGGGAAGAGGTACAAGAGACCATGAGGAACCTCCAGGGTCAGTTTGAGGGTTCCCTACCATCCTCAAATGGAGAGGGATGGTTCAAGACACTTGCAGGCTGCCCCCCAGAGCCTGCCTCAAAGTCCTCAGGCTGGGCATGACAGATGTAGCTCCCTTTAACTGAGATCCCAGTCATTTAGCAAAAAAAAAAAAAAAAAAAAAAAAAAAGCAAGCAAGGAAGCAAGCAAGCAAGCCCACAGCTCATCTTTCGCTTCCCTGGCTGTGAACCTGGGTTGGGGAGGGAATGGGGTGGAAACAGATCTGATAAATCCCATTCTGGAAGATGGCTCTGTGAGGTGGGAGCATGCACAGAAAAAAGGACTCTGCAGAAAGGGCTTTAAAACAATGCTTGAGGGGCACCTGGGTGGCTTAGTCCGTTAAGCATCGACTTCGGCCCAGGTCATGATCTCACAGTTCATGGGTTCGGGCCCCGCATCAGGTTCTGCGCTGGAGCCTGGAGCCTGCTTCAGATTCTGTGTCTCCCTCTTTCTCTGCCCCTCCCCAGCTTGTGCGCTCTCTCTCCCTCTCTCTTTCTCTCTCTCTCTCTCTCTCTCAAAAATAAACAAATAAACATTAAAAAAGAAAACAATGCTTGAATCCATTTGCCAACATCATCGGCTTACTGGGCCTCCACCAAAAGGGCTAGACCCTGTGCTACAAGTTGCTGAGAAAAGATGGGTGGGCAGGCTCTGGTCTTCAGGGGAAATAAATGCAACCACTGTCTTTACCCCGAGGGTACACTGAGCCAGGCATAGCAGAAGTGCTGGGAAAACATAAAGACTTAATGACAAGGCTTTCGTTACATTTCCAATGGGAGAAAAGGGGAAAGAGAGGTGGTGGAGCTCTTTTGAAACAAGTCCCCTCTTTTCCAGTGGAAGCAGTACAGAGTTAAAAGGGCAGCAGATCAAAGCCCCCCACCCCTCGCTCTCTGCTGTCACGTAGTGATGTGGTCACCCAAGGCCTCCTCCATGAGCAGTCACTAGGCAGACCCCAGGGAAGGGACCTGCAGATCAGACTGGAGGGTCCCTGGGCCAGGCCCCCTGCAGTCCTGCAAGCTGGGATTCCTACCTTTTGCTTCAGGGTCCCTGCACGAGCATCCTCTCCCATCTCCCTGCCTCGGGTCTCACCCATTCTGTCCTCCAGAAGCCCACCTATGGGCTTTCAAACAGGTCTGACAACCTCATTCTTTAAGTCTCGCTAGGGCCACAAAATAAAAACCCTACACGATAAAATTCCAGACCGTTCACCTCTTCACCTCCCCAATGTCATCTCTCTTTATGCCTCCACATGGGCCCCCCCATACCCTGTTTTCTGGGACTTCCGGCTTTTATGCATTTCCTATGCTGGGACATTCTCTTCCCCCACCTCATGTCCTTCAGGCCCTCCAACTCCCACGCAGCCCCAAAGCTCACCACCTCTATAAGGCTGACTCTGAATCCGTTTGTACCCCCAGCCTCTAGGACTTGTCTCTACCCTGCACTGACCACACTGTCCCAGGACTACTGGCCCACCCGTGTGCCCCTCCCCTAGATGGTGAGGCCCCTGAGGCCAAGGGTTGTGCTGCGTGTAAGCCCAGGGCCAGCAACTAGTAGGATCTGACTGAAGGATGTGACTGAAGGACCCCATTACCTCCTCAACTCGCCCAGGAACGTTCCTGGGTGGTTCCGGGAATCTCAGCATGGGTGTGCACAGGTGCTTCTGGCAAGGACACACACATGAGGCATTATCCAGGCAGTGCTGAAGCACCTGAGAGAGTTTCTCCACTTCTCCTGCAGCCTGTCTTAAGAGTCAACCACCTCCGAGGTTCAAGTGATATTAACACGATTTTTCAGAGCTTACTGCTTAAGATGTACTTTGCATTCATTGTGCCACTTAATCCTTAAAAATACCCAGCAATATTCCATGTCTCCCACGAGGAAAACTACAGCGTAAAGAGATTAAGAGACTTCCTTTCATTTTGTTTCCCGAAAAGCAGAAGAGTCATGTGCCCATAACCCTCTCTCACTAGCTACCTTGAAATACAGGTGGGCCTTACTTTAACAACGACAACAAAAAGCCCACAGAGCCAACACGCGACAGTGAGAGGCAGGAGATTTTTGTTTTACAAACATAAGTCAGAGGCACCGACTACCACCTCCCTCACCCCCTTCAGGCCCTGGGAAAAGAATTCCATTCACGCTAACTACAATTTAACAACTATCTGTTGAGTGCCTCTATGTGGCAGACACGTGGACATGTGGACACATGCGAAGTCAAAAGGACAAAGATCCCTGCTCTCAAAGAGCTAATGGAGAAAGAGTAACCATGAACACGGCGGGCGATACCTAAGAAGGTATAGACTACATTACAAGGTGTGACAGCCAGCCTCCCAGAGGCCCCCGACCATCCTCACCTCCCATTACTCATGCCCTGTGTAGTGCCCCCAGATGTCCTGGACGTGATGGCATACGACTTCCGAGGGGAGGGAGAAAAAGACAGTGCAGGTTTTCCTTGGTCTCTCTTGAAACACTTGCTTTGGGGGAAGCCAGCTACTGTGTCTTGAGGACACTCAAGCAGCCCAATGAAGAGGTCTGCAAAGCGAGAAACGGAGGCCCTTGCCAACAGCCTGCACTAACCTGCCATCCTTGTGAGTGAGCCATCCTGAAAGCACATCCTCTGACCCCAGTCATCCCTTCAAGTGGCATCTTGCCTGCATCCTTGTCATCGTCAGCTCCAACTACTACTGTCGCTTGGGAACCTCCAGAACTCCCTGGGTGAAATTTGAAACTGGTCCCTGGACAAGGGCAGCAAGGAGAGCCCAAGGAAAGATTGGTAGATGGCAATTTTAACAAGCAAGGGAATTTACATATCGGGCTTATCTCAGGTGGCCACAAGAACAGTAAATCTCAGTGCCCTCCTGTTAGAATCTGAAGAGTTTATATATAGGCTTTAATGGGGTTCGGTCCAAGGTGGTCTCAATAATACATTACTCTCTCAAGGCTGTGTCCTTGACGTGGCTCCTAACACAGGAACAGTGTGTGTGTAGAATGCACATTCCAAGGCCAGAGTAGGAGGTAAGAAGCCTCTGACTGTCCGGGCCCAGCTCAATGGTCACCTGGTGGTCATGTCCTTTCATTGACCTCCTTGAACAACCATTGACTGGGTGGCTTATAAACAACAGATATTTATTCCTCACAGCTCTGGAGGCAGAAAGTCTGAGATTGGCATGCCAGCACAGTCTGGTTCTGGTGAGAGCCCTCTTCCTCAGTTGCAACCTCTCACCATGTCCTCATCTCGCAGAGGGATTGAGGGAGCTCTCTGGGGTCTCTTTTATAAGGGCACTAATCCCATTCATGAGCACCCCACCTTTATGACCTAATTATCTCCCAGAGGCCACTCAGGTAAGGACTCTCACACTCCTTACCAAGTTTCTAGAAATCTAGGACAACTCCAAGTTTCCAATTTACAACTATCTGATGTGTGCAGTTTTCTAGAAATGTCTTCTGAAGGGGCACTTGGGTGGCTCAGTCGGTAAGCATCCAACTTCAGCTCAGGTCATAATCTCCCAGTTCGTGAGTTCGAGCCCCGCATCGGGCTCTGTGCTGACAGCTCGGAGCCTGGAGCCTCCTTCAGATTCTGTGTCTCCCTCTCTCTCTGCTCCTCCCCCAGTCACACTCTGTCTCTCTCTCAAAAATAAATAAACATTAAAAAAAAAAAAAAGAAAGAAAAGTCTTCTAAAGACACAAAAGGCTACAACCTACCTAGGACATGATGTCAGAGCCCCAGGTAATAAAACTCTGTGAAGGGGTCTCTCTCTTTGATTCCTCACTCCTATAGCTGCTCCATAATTCTGCTGGTTGTTTCTCAGCACCTGCTGTGTGCCAGACTTAGCAGAAGTTCTGAGGACCCTGAAAGGAAAAACCAGGCCAAGTGCATATCATGTGCTTAGAGAACTTTCACCTCAATCTTCAACTACCCCTTGACCACATAAGGAAAAAAGAAATTAGACTTCACTGTCAGGGACCTCCCAAGGTCTCCAGGCCACCAGCCCACCCAGGCCCTCTGCAGGGAGACCTCCCCAGCCTCTCAGGTCAGCCAATGAAATTGGCCTGCTGCTTCTCCAGGCCTCCATCCCCAGATCTGAGGCAGGCCTCCAGGGGCCTCTGTGTGGGATAGAGGGGCTGCTCCAGCCCTGTGTCCTGGAGGGGCAAGGCAGGGAGACCTGAACCCCTGGTCATGCCAGAGCAGTACAGTGTGGGGAGGGATTTGTGTCTGTGCAGCCCCACACCAAGGGAATCTTAATGATTCATCAGGGCAGCAGGCTAAATAGTTAGAAAAGAGAAGCCTCTTCCTTAAAGGTCCAGCCTTTATCTCTTTATTCTAAATGTTAGGACTTTGTCAGATGGAGGGTCTATTACAATGGGTGGGGGGGGCTGCGGGGGAGAGTGGGGGAAGAAGAGGGAGCAGCAGCAGCCTGACCAACCAATGCTGTGGCCTAAATAATGGAGGTGACCCAGAGGTGTGGGAGAGCTGCACCAGCAACCAGAATGAGGGAGTCTCTGCCCAGATTCTCCAGGACACCCCTCGGGAGCCTTTGCCCATGGCGCCTTAAGCCCTGCCTTCAGCTCTCCGTAGGGCTGGGAGTTATGCTCAGGACAATTCCCATGCCTCTTTCTCTAAAAGCAAATATTCTCAAGGCTCCAGGGGGCAGAGAAGGCTCTACGTCCACTCCTCAGTCCTTCCCCAATGCCCTCTTTCCAGCCACTCTGTTGCTCTCTTCTCTTCAGCTAAGCCACCCATAGAGTCTGTTTCCCAAACAAGGCTCCAGGGCTCTCCCCTGGCAGCTGGCCAGCAACTGTGGATGGTTAAATTCCTTCCATTCCTGACTTCACCTCAAGATGTTCATGACCTGGCTCTTAGAGGGAAAACCTTTTAAGCCTCCTCGTGGTGGTAAGAGGCCATCAGTGTCTCTTCAGGGACATAATGATTTGTTTCAGAAAGAATGGATTAACTTCCACCTGTCCAAAGTAACTGGGAGGATGAGGCCCTCCCTCTGCCTGTCTTGGCCTCTGTCATGGTGGATGCCAACTTTAATGGTGACTGTTCTAACTCACAGAAGGAAAACAGAATCCATGTCTTGAAGCCTCAATCAGCCCTAACCAGTCATGTCTCAAAACAGGCTTTGTTTTATAATATCCTGAACCTGACTCAGTGACCAGAAAGAGAGCTCAGGTGAGGCCTTCTCTGCCCTTCAGATCTCCCAGCAGAGCTTCTGGCTACAGAGAACCAGGTCTGAGTCCCCGGTGGCTTCTGGAAAAGAGAGGCTAACACTCAGTAGAAACACACTGGTAGACTTGGGCCATCTCATCCCTTACTGTGTGAACCCTGGTTTTCTGTTCCTTGTGGGCCTCCATGGATGTTCTGGTTTCTGATTCAGTAAAGGTTCATGAGAACCATCATCTGCTTCCACAGGGCAGCATAAACAGTGAGGAAACCAACAAGACAGCATTTGTGGACCAGTCCCACGCCTCATGCCATTAGACAGCCAGTCTGGTGCAGGGCTAGAAGGGCAATTGAGGTTGCTAACAACAGTCCTATCTCTATTTCTTGGCACTCTAGAACAATGCATTGGCCCTCCAGCCCAGAGAATCACTGCCCATTCTGCCAGGAGAGGTGGACATGTGTCCCGTGGGGAGTCGCCCAGTATCCGTTTGCCCATGACAACACTTCAACTTACTTCGGGGTTACTGCCACTAGCTGGCTCAGTATAGTCTGCGTGAAACGATAAATCCAGGTGTCTGGATGTCATCAGTGAACATACAGGGCCACCCACAAGCCAGTAAGAACAGCCGATGCTCTCTGTAGACTTTGAGTCCTTAGCAAGCAACTCAGGTAGAGTGTGCACTTCTCACACTGAGTGTCCTATCTCTTGTCGCTCAAGACCCCAGACCTCTACTGCGAGTGATGGGTATGGGCTTTGACAGATGTGCTAATCTGTCCCTAACATCAGGACCACAAGGGGTACTCAGTAATCCCCCTCTCAAGGGGGCTGGACAGTGAAAATGGCTAAGTGGTAGATGAAGTGAGGGAATTGAAATAAACTTTAGAGGGACAGATCACATCTATTAGGTAGCCACTGAGACAGGGGAATTTAAATCACCAATACATGCTGACACTCATGTAATAAGCCAGGGTGCCTCAGCACTGACCCAGCCTCCCCCATCAGTCACACGACCACACCAGTGATCGTACATAGAACTACAAACTGCAATAACAAAAGACCATGGGAGGTGACCTGAATGGGTGGGGGTATGTCCAAGAAAGGTAGCTAAATGGTCAAATCTTCAGTTTCGCTGACCTTTGTAGCCTCCTGAAGTGGCCTCACTTGGAAGTACTTGTGGCCTCACAGTCCCCTTTCCCCACATGGGCCTCCTTCTTCACCCCAGGCAATCCGGAGCAGAGGGCACTTCTGAGGACCTTCCCTCAGTTCCCTGACGCTGCCTACCTGACAGGTTAGGAAATGCACTCATTGGGATTTCCTCTATCTTTTCACTGCCCATCGCCCCTCATCTCCATCCTCTGTCCCCAATCTACATCGCTAAATCAACACTGTCCCTCTGGCTCAGCTAAGGGGTCCTTAACGAAGGAGAGACCTAGCCAGCGCGCTGACGGACCGGGGAACCCAGAGGCACCTGGCTGCCGACATGCTCACCTGCAGCGCTTTCTCTGATCAGGATCAGGGGGAGCAGTGGGCCCAGGAGCCTCCCGCACCGACACGGAAAGGGGCGGGAGGCCAGGTTCCCGACCTGTCAATCACGGCCGGGTTCGCAGCTGCGCGCTCAGCGGCCCCAGCGCACTGCTCCTCCGAGGGAGATAAACATCGAGAAATCCAATCCAGCGCGGCTTCAGAGATAAACAGATGTGCAGGCCGCCATCGGTCAGGAGATAACGCCCCCGCCCCGCCCTACGCGCCCGCCTGGGCCCTGCACCTGCCCAGGGCGACCGGGACGCGCCTCTTGGGAGGCAGGCTGCGTCCCCCAGCCTGGAGAACTGGTCTCTCTTACCACGGGTGGGGGTGGCGTTAGAGGAGAAAGACGCTGGGTTTGTAACAAACTCGCAATAGAACCTGGGCTTTGGAACCAATTGCCAAGGTTCAAATCCTGACTCTGCCATTGTTTGACAAGCGACAGCAACTCTAGGCCTGGAAGTTCTCATCTGTACCATGGGGATAAACACTGGTACCAGCTCAGGGGCTTGGCACCACTGATGTTAAAGGAGGTTGCCCAAAGAAAGCCTCAGTAAAATAACTGGGGTCAACACTAGCCAGCCTATGATCTAGGTAAGCACCCCCGCTGCCACCACGATTTTGGGGGGCATTCAAAGGCCGCCCAGGCCTTTGAGGTGAAGGAAAGTGCTGTTGGCCACACACAAAACACCAGCTTTAAGAGAGGCATGTTTGGATCAGGTCTGGGGCTGGGATCCGCAACTTCCAGAAAGTGACAGCCCGGGGCTGACATAGCAAATGAAGACAAGTGAAAGTGACACCAAGGCAGAGGGAAAGGGGCCTGGGAGCAGAGAAGGCTGGTGTGTGAGAATGTGCGGGGTGGAGGGTGGGGGGATGGGGGGTGCCATCAAGGGAGGGCTTCTCCTTCCCTGGCACTCAAAACTCCAAAATCTCTCACTGCTGGACAGTTGGAGACTTCCTGCCCTGAGCCCTTCCATGCAACTCATTCATTTGTTCCACCCAACACCCAGGGAACATCCCTAAGGGCCACTGCCTGTGAGGAGTGAGATATGGCCCATGCCCTCAAAGTACACTTTAGGGACTGATCCGGTTCAGAGACACCCACAGACTCAAATGCCCCCAGGCTTGCCACTGAAGCCGGAACACTCCTGTCCTTCCACAGGGCGATCATTTCTTCCTGCCCCAGCGTTTGGATTAAACCGACCCCAGCTCAGGTATGAAAGGTTGGTGACTCTCTGGGACTACACCTAATGTATAATTTGATTTCTGTCACTGAGACCACCAGGCCGGAAGTTGGGCGACCACAATTCCCCCAAACGCACCGCAACCACCCCCCACCCCCACCCCCCACCCAGCCTCAACAAACATGGATGGTATGTTAGGTTGCACAGTGTGGGGAAGAAGGTGAAGGAGAGAGGGGCCATTCCCGGCGGGTGCCTGCAGGCGCTCAGCCGCCCAGCGCGCCCAGGGCACATTTTGCCAGCGGTGTATGAGAGGGAAGGCCTTGGACTGGAGGCGGTGGCCACTTGGCTACATGCTGGGGACCAGCAGCTGAGTTCGCACCCACGCTGGAGTCTTTTGCTGGAGCTACTTCCTCCTCAGCTCTAAGATCCCGAAGTCTTCACACGGTCTTCGGAGGGATGAAGAAGTGCCCAAGCCTCTAAGCCCGCGAGGCCCACGTGGGCGCGCAGGACGCATGGGTTTGGGGCAAGCTAGGGACTGCACCCTCAGGCCTCAGGAGCTTCTGCTGGAGAGGTGGGAAGGAAAAGCCTGGTGCTATGCGCTCCCGGCTGCCCTTGGATTTCTGAGGGACGCGGAAGGCAGAGTCCCCGTTACCCCCAGGGGCCAGGAGGGTACACTCCCGCTCTCATCGCGGCGCGGCACGCACAAAGGGCGAGGCGACGCCGTCGTGCCTACTAGTTAAAAGCTTATCAGTCCCCTTGGAGCGGTGTGATCCCACTTTGTTGCTGAAGGGCCTGAGCGCGCCCTTTCATGCTATTGTGCACGCCGCGATTTAGCGCGGCCTTTGTGGGCCTGAAAGGACCCGCGCCCCCTCCGGGAGCGCATTCTCGCGGCACCAGCTTCCTCGGCATCGCGGTCCCGGACGGCCCGAGGTGCTGGGGTCCCCAGAGCCACTGCACCCTCTAGTCTGTCTTCGTGCGCGGCAGCCGGGGTAGACGGCACAAACCATTGCACCAGAGGAGCCCTTATTTAGCCCCCGCTCCCACAAGGCCCTCTCTTCTTACACCCCCGCTTCCAGCCAAAGTGAAAAAATGCGTGCGGACCCTTTACCTCTACTTAGGGGCAATTGGACTGAGTTTAAAAGGCTATTGAGGCCTGGAGAGGCCGCCTCTCTCTTTATAGCTTTGTGAAATGTTTGCAGAGACATTTGCATCTGTTTGCGCTTGGGGGAAAGGCCCTGAAGGCTCAAGAGCAAGAAAGCTCCAGGATTGTTCTATGTCGCCCTCCCCCTCCTCTCTCGGATCCGTGCTGGCCGATTCGTGCACCGAGCAGAGGCATGCAAAACCCGCCCGGTTCAAAGATTGGGCGCCTAGGCTCTCGGTCCACTTTTAAACAATTGCTGTTAACAATGCAATTTTAAGCAGAAAATCGTCTAACTAGATTAAATCCACATGACATAAAAACCAGAGGGGAAAAAGTCCGCATAGGCATAGGAGTGCGGACGCCTAACAGGATAGAAAGTGTGAAATGCATGCAGAGGTGGAGCGACCGGCAGGTGCCCTGGCCTCCCTCCTGCCGGACTAGGGCTGAACTGCGTGCCTCCCTCCAGCCCCAACGCCCCTGGAGAGGAAGGGGCTCCCGGGGGCGCCGGAGCGCGAGGCTAGCCTCCCACCTTTGGCAACCGGGGGAAGGGTGCTGTGTGCCCAAAATCAAGTCCTCTGCTCGCCGCCCCCGCACCCCTGCGCGTCCGGCGACCTAGCCCAGTCTGCGTCCTACTCTCCCCAAGGGCGAGGGGCGCAGGGCAAGACCGGAGAAGACGGAACGCCCTCTCCGCTCGCGAGACTGAGCAGACAGGCTTTTTAATGGAATCGAATGAAAGTCAGGCCATAGAAAGCCCCATTGCTATGGCAGCACAGTACCCATAAAGCGACAAAGCCCAGAGCCCCTCCCTCCCTTCCTGGCCCTGCCCTGCGCTCCCCTCCCCCTGCGCTGCCTGGAGCCACGCTTGGAGCGCGCTCGGACCGGTTAATCACTGTAAAAACAAAGAGATGAAAGGCTCTCCAATTGGAGAGCTCTCGGCGGCCTCCTCCCCGGCCTGGGGGAGGGGAGGGGGGCCACTTGGGCCGAGTTTCCCCGGCGTGCCCGTAAGACTCCCCTGCCCTCAGCCGGGTGGGAGCCACATCCCACCATCCCCAGGCGACGCCGCCCACACAATCTGGCGCCTCCCTAAGGGCCTGCGGAGGCTGGCGGAGGGGGACAGGCCGTCTCCCCCCACAACCCCCCTGCAGCCACAACCCCACAAAACAGAAGCACAAAGCCTCGGGCTTTATCGCAGGCCTAAGGAAATGCTTGAAACTTGAAAAAAAATTACTATCTCTGAAAAACAAAACAATCCAACTCCAGCAAAATTGAAATGAATAAACATTTAAATGTCTGTATATATAACATCGTTAATTAGTCAATGGTAAATCAACCTAACTTGTATACTCATAGAAAAATTAAATTTAACATGGGATCTGGGGGTATTTTTATATCTTTTTTTAACTTTTAAAAAATTTATTATTATTATTTTTTTTTTTTTTTTTTTTTTTTTTGAGAGAGACAGATAATGGTGAGAATCCCAAGCAGGCTCCACGCTGCCAGAGGAGAGCTGAACCCCGAGCTCAAACCCACATCCATGAGATCATGACCTGAGCCAAAATCAAGAGTCTGAGGCTCAACGGACTGAGCCACCCAGACACCCGTATTTTTATATCTTGATATGATGTAGGGTGCAGCTCAGGAAGTTTTTAAAGGTTTAAAATTTTCCTTGTAAACTTCAACTGGGAGCCAGGCAGGTAGAATCCAAAGCCAGCAGGTAGGTGCCTCGTGTATGTTCTGTGATTGCTTTATTGGGGTTCCTGGCCCTGCCTTGCACCCACCTCACCCTTACCCTCATCCTCTCAGGCATAGTGACTGGCCTCCCAGTGAGCCAGACACCCTGAGATGGGAAGCAGAGAAAGGACCTGTCTGGTCACTCACCCTGTCAAAGGCCACGCAGAGATGGGCCTGTGGTTTCTGTCTGGGGCTCTGTCTTTCCCAGTTCTGAGTGTCTGTCCACTAAGAGAATGGGGCAGTAGGAGGGAGAGGGGCACAGAGGGGCTAGTTTGCAGGGTATCAGGATCCAGGGCTCCAGGGGGAAGTGGCCTTCCCACAGACTGACTCTGAAGTATGAGAAGACCAGAGGGCTCCTGGAGGGATGAGGAAGACTGGCACTGGCCTTGGAGCACTGCCTCTAGGGACGGCTTTTCAGTAACTCGCTAGAGCCGCTTGGAGATTTTTTTTTTTTTTTTACGCTGTAAGTCTAGGACTACCGCAGCTTACAGTCTCACCTAAACCAAGTGTCATCTAGTCCCTCTTCCTATGTTATCACATCCTCCAAGGGAAAAAGAGCACCTACCCCCCCCCGACCCCAACACACATATATCACGCAACCTGATTCACTTCCTTAAGTCTCCTCACTTAGCACCTAGAGCCCTCAGATATTTCCGAGGTCAAAAATAACACTAAGAAAAATCTCGTCTAAAAAAAAAAAAAAAAAAATCTCTTCCCTTTTCTGGGCCTCAGCATCCACATAATAGTAGTAAGAGATTCCTGAAAAGCTCTGAGGGTAGAGGCATGGGCAAGAAAGGCCCAGCCCTGGCCTGAGTGAGGCTCTTTTGATGTTCCTGAGGGTGCCTGGTGGTGGCATTAGCTTCATTTCACACACTGACAGAGGGCTTGTCTGAGGTCGCCCAGGGTGAGACAGCTTTGCCACCCCAGTTCTTACCCGCACCATTTTTCCTGTCTGTCCTGGCACAGCCACCTTACTAGGGCCCCCAGCCTGTTCTAGGGGATCACTGAGGCAAGGTCCCCAGCCTGTTCTAGGGGGATCACTGAGGCAAGGTCCCCAGTGATAAAAATGCTAGAGAGGGAACTGTCTCCGTGAGCTTTGCTCCCAGCCTAAGCCTCCTCCTTCAATGAGTCAGAGGTTTCTCTTCCCTTTTGCCTCTCCGGGGACGGCCATCTGTTCCATCACTGCCATATCCATCACTGCTGTGGAGGGGGGTGATGAGCCCCCCTGGGAGAGGGAAGAATGGGGAAGCTGCTCAGTCCAGCCATTGGATCCACTGTCTCTGGTCCGTGCCTGGGCCTTGCTGAGTTGCTGAGTCTCAGGGACCTTCTCTGTGTCCTCAGCCCAATGGAGCCAGGAACCAGGCCATCAGAGCAACATCTCCTTTGACTTTAAACTCTTCTGTTCTCACATCTCCTATTTTCTATCCTGAGGATACAGGCTTTCCTCACCCCCTCCTACCCTGCTTCATAGAAGGACACAATAAGGTGGTAGGGGCACAGCCTTCTGACTCTTTTGGTGCATCATGCCCCGGGCCAAGGCCAGGGCAAGCCTAGCTATGGAGCAGCTACACCCCTTCCAGGCTCCTGCCCCAGGCCCAAGATCAGAGAAGCCTCAATGCCCCTTCTCTGGGGGAAGGCAGAGTGGGCTCTCTTCTCTGTCCCCTCCCCCACAAGTCCAGGGTGACTCTGGGACTTCTGTTTTCTTCTTCTCTACCCAACCCCAAACCACTTTCTGAAGCAGCTGAAGGTGGTAGGGGCCCATCTAGTAGTTGGGGGGGCTTTTGTTTAAAAACTCAGACTCTGACTGCTGGTGGGAATGCAAACTGGTGCAGCCACTCTGGAAAACAGTATGGATGTTCCTCAAAATATTAAAAATAGAACTACCCTACGACCCAGCAATTGCACTACTAGGTATTTATCCAAGGTATGCAGGTGTGCTGTTTCGAAGGGGCGCATGCACCCCAATGTTTACAGCAGCGCTATCGGCAATAGCTGAAGTATGGAAAGAGCCCAAATGTCCATCGATGGGTGAATGGATAAAAAAGACGTGGTATATATATACAATGGAATATTACTCGGCAATCGAAAAGAATGACATCTTGCCATTTGCAACTACGTGGATGGAAATAGAGTGTATTATGCTAAGCAAAATAAGTCAGTCAGAGAAAGACAAATATCCTATGACTTCACTCATATGTGGAATTTAAGGTACCAAACAGATGAACATAAGGGAAGGGAAGCAAAAAGAATATAAAAACAAGAAGGGGATAAAACATGAGACTCTTAAATATCAAGAACAAACTGAGGGTGGCTGGAAGGGTTGTGGGTGGGGAATGGGTTAAACGGGCAAGGGTCATCACGGAGGACATTTGTTGGGATGAGCACTGGGTGTTAATATGTAGGGGATGAACCACTGGATTCTACTCCTGAAATCATGACTGCACTATATCCTAACTAACTTGGATGTAAATTTTTTAAAAATACATTTTAAAAAACCCCAGGCTCTGAATCCAAGATGGGCTTAAAACCAGCTCCACCCCGAAGCCGTATAGGGCTCATTGTAAAATGGGGAGAGTAGGAGCACCCCTCCACGGGGCTGCTGATCGGGACAAATGCCGTAAGAACCAGAAACGGTGGGCATCTGCAGTGGGAGCAGCCACTCCACAAACGTCAACGATCCTCATCCACCAACGGGACTTTCATCCCTTCGCCATCCTGGGCTGCAAAGAGACTCCCCCAAGAACTTCGAACATCAGGCAGAGTATCCAATCCTTTCTTCTCCTTGTTATTGTTCCTGCCTTGTCATTTATCGAGCACTCATCATGGCACTCAATAAGTGACACTGCCTTAACACCTGGCTTTGTAGATGGAAAGCCCACCCAGAAGCACAGAAAGGTTGATGACCTGCCAGATTTCACAGCCAGTGATGGAGCCTGAATTGATCCTCGTACCTCCTGGCTCCAGGGCCATGCTTATGAAACCCCAGTGGGCCCCTGGTTGTTCCTCTGTCCACATCTGCTGTCCTTTCCTTAGACCAGCTGCCTCTCTCTGACCCACCAAGACAGGAAAGGGCAGTCCTGGAAGAGCCTGTGGCCTTGGCCCCTGATCCCTGAAGGGGAGGTGTGAAGACTCCTGTGAATGAGAACAGAAAGCCCCCTGAGGGGGGAAGGGCAAGCTGAGCAATTTGTCTCCCCTCCCTTTCTTTCTCCATCATACCACCCACAACACTCAGTGTGCCTCTTCCACGAGAGCTCTGAACCCCTGGGCTGCACAGCGGGCATGGGTGCCACCATCCTGACAGTTTCCCCTTGGCACTGTACCTGACTGGTCAGAGGCAAGCAGGTGGAAGAATATCCCACCGCCCCTTCTGTCTGCTGTGTTGGCAGGACAAATCAACCCCCTCAAGCCTTGATCTCACCCCACTGGTGGGGCCTGCTGGACTCCAGCCCCTGTGAATCAGAGCCATCTAGATGGGCAGATGCGAGAGGCTGATGCACAGCTTGGGGTTCATCCCCCCTCACTGCTCCATTATAGTCCAGCGGGGCCTGCCCTCATCCCCAACGTTTCCAGAAAAAACACCTTGCAGCTTGCTGGCCATCTTCTATGTTAACCACCGTGTCTAGCCTAACCTCCTCTCACTGCCCAAGAGCAGAAATATATTTCAGAGCTCAAATGGACCAAGACAATGAGCCATCTGCCTTTGGTAACCAATCAAATCCAAGGTCCTAACTGGAAAGATGGGGAAACAGAGGCCCAGAGAGACAGTAACTTACCCTAATCAGAACCAGTTCAGTAATTAGAAACTGGGGGAAGAGAGCGTCCAAGCCAGGAAGATGGTGTATTTCCTTAGTAAATGAATCGACATTCCCTGCAAGCCTACCTCTGCTCTAGGGTTTAGGAAAATACCTGGAGGTACTTGTCTCATGGCTGATGGGTGACCTTCAGGGGTGAAAGCTTAACCCCTCTTAACCTTTGATCTCTGGCCATCAGTCCCCTCTTGGCCCCAACTCCATCTCCCGGGCTGAGTGAGTACAAATCCAGCATCAGTCTGTGTAGAGGCCACCTGGGGGGACAGCGAGGCCAAAAGGCCTGGCAAGCACAGAGCCCCTTTAAGCGGATCAGCCTTTCCTCAGCGAAGGGAACCCTGGAGGGAGCAGGGTTGCCGCCTGGCAGGATAATTGCTGCAGGAGGGAAGAGCTGGGCTAGGCCCAGCTCCTGGCTCCCACAAGGGCCCCTCTGTCCACATTCCCCGACCGAATACCATGCCTGGGATGTGCAAATGCTCTCGGGACTTGGGGGAAGCATCCAGGGTTGAAAACCCCACAGCCCTATCTAGAGCAGGCTCCTGCAGGAAAGCTTGAGGCTGGAGGGGATGTTAGCCTACTTCAAAGAACAAATAGCTTTCAAGGGCTCTCTGGAGCACCTACTTCTTTGCAAACTCTTGTTATGCTAATGAAAGATCCTTCTTCCCTGTTCACTGGAGCACATCTCCAAAAGACCTCCTTCTAGCTACTGTGTGTCTGTGTGCCTTTGTGTGCAAGTGTCTGAGTCAAACACAGGTTCCAGAAAAGGCCTGGGGCTTCACTGTACACCCCGCCAGCGTGTGATGTGACTGGAAAGGACATGTCACCAACATCTCACCTATTTAGAAATCGCTTCAAAGAGACCTACCTCTTCCCGGAGCACCACTGAGCTTTGGGCAGCCAGCCAGGGAAAAAAAGTGTCCAGGCTGCACAGGAGATGTCACCTAGCTGTGCCCAGGACCTCAGTGGATCACAGTGGTGAGTCCCTGATTCCCGTCTTGGCTCTGCACTCACATGGCAGGTTCCCAAACCCCCTTCTGAAACTGACAGTGTCTGTCAAATGGTGAGGATTCTCCTCGAGGCCAGGAGCTTTGGAAAGCATTTGGCACAGGGTCTGCACACAGCAAGCAGGCAAACCCTCAGGGTGTCGTCTCCACGTGGTGAGTCTTGCTCTGTTCCTTGGCTCAGCGCTCGGCGATTAGGAAGAACCCAGGACCGGCAGGTTTGGATGAAAACTTTGGAAAGGAGGCCCCTGGGTAAGTCCTGGATGTGTGGCTGGCACTCGGTGACCAAGTTGGGTAAGAGCTCAGGCATGCTTCATAGATTGCCTTTTCAGAAAAGCTTGACTGGAGGTTTTCATCTGAACAGAAGACTGAATAGGAGTAACTTCCCAGAAAGCGTAAAGGTGCAGGATAGATTCCTCACTTCCGTCAGAATCAGCCAGGGGTCTGCTCCTTACCATATGGGCCTGTGGGTGCTCTGGACTGAACGCCCCTCCCCATTCATATGTTAAAACGCTAACTTCCAAGGTGGCTGTATTTGGAGATAGGGCTTTTCGGAGGTAATTAAGGTTAAAGGAGGTCATAAGAGTGGGAAGCTAATCCGACAGGATTGGTAGCCTTAGAAAAAGAAGAACAGAAAAGGACCTCTCTCTCCCTCTGCGACGTGATGGGTGACACACTGAGAAGGTGGCCATCTGTAAGCCAGCAAGGGAGCTCTCGCCAGAAGCTGACCATGACAGCCCTGATCCTGGGTCTCCAGCTTCCCAAACTTCTATTGTTTAACTTCTCCCATCCGTGGTATTTCGTTACGGCAGCCTGAGTTGACTAATGTACTCGGCCTCTTCCTACCTTAGTCTCCTTATCTGTAAATGGGGATAATAATAATACCTTCCTCATGGGGTTGTCAGACACATTAAGGGAGCTGAGCCCAGGGCCATGCATCAGAGTAAAGGCTCAATAAATGTCGTCGATTGATATCACGGTCATCCTTCCATGATGATATGCATCTCACCCCCTACAACCATGATAGGAGGTGACAGTCCAGATGCAGACCCTGAATGACATAGCAGTCTAGAAAAGCAAGACCTCTCGGGCCTCTCCTGGGGTCAAAAATGGCTTCCTGGAAGAGGAGAACTTTGAAACACATGTTGCTAGTGGCTTTGTTGGCCCACCCCCCTCCCCTGCTCTTAGGGGCAGGGAGGGATCAGGCTGGAATACGGTTTAAGTAGTCAGCAGGAGGAAACAGCTGTAATGTGGGGCTCACCTGTGCCTCATCCCCCACCCCCATCCCTTACCTCAACCCATTCTGGGGCCACGCAGGGGCAGGATGCTCACACAGAGCGAGGAGAGGGCTGTTGCCTTGGGGAAGAGAAAGCCCTCAAGAGCAGGCCACTGATCTCAAAGGGAAATAATGGGATTTTCTGGGATTCACATTGATCCCCAAAGGAGAAAAGCTTCTGTTTGCCTTTTTTAAGCCGCCAAACAAGGAACTAAAGCCTCTTTCAGCCCTGAGTCAGGGCTGTCCTTTCTGAAGTCCTTATTATCCCTGGGGCACTGGGAGAACAGGCCCCAGCACTGGGCCCTCCACACAGGGAGCTTTCCGCCGGGCAGAGGCCTGCCTGGTTTCCTAGCGACCCATACCCCACCGGACCACAGGCGCTGGCACCTTGACCCACAGTTCTTGACTGTGGCCTAGCGAGGGCCTGGCTCCTCTCCTTGATCGGCCCGGGGATGTGTTTCCCCACCCAGGAGGATGAACACAAGAAGCAATGGCTCTCCACGCCCCCGGATACCACACACACATCCCTCACCCCAGCTGACCGACAAGGATGTCAACCATGATAATAGTCACCCTAAGAGAGAGGCTAGTTCTTGAGCAGTGTGATATTCCAGGCTCCATCCTCTTTTCCACGTGGCCTTCCCTCTGGAGACCCTGACACCTGGTGGGACAATCAGCCCTCACCCCCAAAGACCTGCTCATAGCTCTAGGCCCACCAGCCACCTTCACCTCTTGACACTTGAGTTTTGCTCCTCTCATAGCCACACTCTACATGTGATCATCCTTCACCACTACTCCTTCCCCTTCTGCAACTACACACACACACACACACACACACACACACACACACACATCACTACAACCCTTAACTCAGTCTCCGGCCTTCTCTCTGTCCAGCTTTTAGACCCTCTGTTCCTTGGATACTCCTCCACCCCACCTGCTCTCCTCACTCCTGGCCAACTTCCTCAAACTCAAGAAAGGGAACCCCTCTTCTCTTTCCTACTGCACCTTGGCCTTCCTCCATCCACCGATCACCCAGCTCAGAGGCCTAAGAGGCTCTCTCCTTTACTCGTACTTCCTCTCCTGCTTCATCTTCTCTTACAGATTTGACTTCTGGAATATTTCACTTTAGAAACTGACCTACAGTTCAGTTCTATAGTTTAGACTATACACTACACTTGGAGATAAAGCCAAATCCCTTTTTGAGGTGCACAGGGCACACACCTAAGGCTTGCCTGTCTTTCCAGCATCAGCCCTGGACGCTGACCCCTGTCAACACGGGTACATGTATTTATGCACACACACACACACCCCTGTGCACACATAACATTGGCATGCTGCCATATGTCAACCCTATGCTCTGCTCACATAGTCCCCTCTGTCTGGAATGTCCTTCCCCTCTTCTGCAAATAGCCTGCTCCAGTTCATCTTTTAAGATACTTAAGGGCCACCTCCTCCAAGGAACCTCCCCTAATTCCTACTGCCACCACCACCTGTGTCTGTGACAGAGAGATGGCTGATTGTCTTTTCTTCTCCCATGGTAAATTGTCAAGACAAAAACTACACTTCCCAGCCTCCATTACAGCTAGATGTGGTCATGCAGCTAAGTTCTGGCCAATGGAATATAAGCAAAAGTGGCATGTGGCAGCCATCAGGGACCTTTTCTAGGACAGAGCTGAAGTTGTGCCCTTTGCCTCTTCATCTCTTCCTCCATCTTGCCCCCCGCAACACTGCCACCATCTTGGATGATGAGATGTAGGTCCCAGGCTAGGAATGGAAGGGACCTGATTCATGAGGGTTTCATGAAGTAGAGCTGTCATGTTAGGCATGGACAGAAAATCCAGAGAGAAAAATAAACCTTTAGGCTGTATAAGCAACTCTTGCTTTGGGTCACTCCAAAGAGCATCTTTCCATGGTGCCCTCTCTAAATGGCAGGTGTATTGAGAACATCCTATTGTGATACAGTCACTTTTTGTGGATCTGCCCCCTAGAGAGTGAGCTGCCTGAGGCTAGGGGTGTATCTAACTCAACACTGCCCCCTCCATCTGGGAGCACTGTAGGCACTCAGTAGTCAATGGAGAAACAAATGGTTGCTTGCTGAGTAGACACAAAGATTTGGAATGAAAGACATGCCTGGGGAGGATAAGTGTTAAGTGCGGTAGCATGCACAAACCGTCCCAGACTCAAGTATGTACTAGCTCAGATCTGCACACTGGCCTTGCTTTCTAGTTTGCATTGTTCCAATGGCTGTTTCTGGTCCCTCCTGTCACTTACAGCATGACCATCCCGTTTGCCAAGGGACTTCCCACACAGGCACACCAACGGGCTCATTTCCCCAGGCCTGTGAAGCTGAAGGCTATACAGGTGGGTGGACATGCTGGGGCACGCTTGGAGGCCAACACTGCTGTCTCAGAACCTGGTTTCTCTGTGACTGCTGCAGGGCTAGGTGGCACAGCCTAGAAGGGCAGGGGAATCGGCACCCTGTGGAGGTGAACTTTGGCCAACGAGAGACAGAAGCCAATCAAGTTTTCTCTCTGCCTCCTCCGGACTGTTTGGAGTTACAGTCACCTCATACAGCCTCTGAAGATGTCCACAGACAGCAATCCACTATGCTGGAAGCCACACAATGGCCAGCTCTCCCTTATATTTGTTTCTCTCCTTGCCTCTCTCATTCCCTTTCCCCTTATTCCTGCTTCCCTGGGATTGAATTCCCAATAAAATGTTACCACTTGAATTTTGTGCTCTATTTTGTTAAAGAAGACCCAAGGGTATCATGTTCAGGGGACAGTGAGGGATCTGGTGTGATCAGAAAGCAGGGAGTGATATGACATGACTGGTGAAGTCAGCTGGTGGTGGATGGGATGCCCAAGAAAGATTGAATGCCAGGCCAGGAGTCTTCTTCTTGAAGCCACTTGGGCACCATGAGAACTGTGAGCTATCATTGGGTAGATGCCTACATTTTCCCTGCCACAAACTGGCCAAAAGCTTCCCTTACCTCCTCCCCTGCCATGAACCCAAGGGCTTCTGTGATGCTCAAATATTGGCAGAGAAGATTCTATATGCTGCAAATCAGCCTTCCCTTTGACCCACCATTGCACTTCTAATAAAATATGTTCTAGGTCTACTGTCATGTGTACAGTTGAAAAGTTTCAACTACAAAGTTGAAAGGTTGAAAGTGTAAGTGACTCAAGTCAGGCCAATTAGACTCCTTTCCAGGACTTTGCCAGAATTAACAAGAAATTAACACCCTCCTTTTGGCTTAACTGGGAGGATGTGAGCCTGGAGTAGATCTTGCCTTTGCATGTGGAGAGACTGAGAACAAAGCCAGACAGAGAGGAGCAAAGCCAATAAATGAGAGAGAGAGAGAGAGAGAGAGAGAGAGAGCTAAAGCCATCACATGAGCATGACTGCACGGACATGGAAGTTGTAGCCAGACTTATGCCACATGAACCAATGAATTATTCTTCAATGAAGCCAGTTTACATTAGGTTTCTAACATTTGCAGATGAAAATGCACTCATCACTACAGTAAATGAGGATATGGCAGTGTTGTTTTAATAGCAAAAATGTGACACTATCTAAATACTCATCGCAGTACTTACTTAAGTAAATGCAACTATTTGTTCATAATGCAACTATGTAGCCATCACAAAGGACCTTATCTTTGCCCACATGGAAAGACATGCATGCTATATCATTAAGTGAAAAAGATGAGGTGTAGAATAGTGTACATGGTATTTCCCAATAAGTGTGTGATTTTTATTTTTATTTTTTAACATTTACTTATTTTTGAAAGACAGAATGGGAGCAGGGGAGGAGGGGCAGAGAGAGAGAGAGGGAGACACAGAATCCAAAGCAGGCTCCAGGCTCTGAGCTGTCAGCCCAGAGCCCGACGTGGGGCTCAAACCCACAAACTGTGAGATCATGACCTGAGCCGAAGTTGGACACCTAACTGACTGAGCCACCCAGGCGCCCCATAAGTTTGTGATTTTTTAAAGGAGGCACACGCATATGCAAGTACAGTTACATTTACACGCACATTTGTTTGAATTTACATAAAATTTTCTGGAAGTCGCATGCACAGCACTTTGTTGCCAAACCTACCTTTTATGTATGTGCATTTGGTGTGTGTTCAGTAAATGCATTATTCTGAGAGCTCCACGTGTTTTATCTCATTTTATTCTCACAACATTCCAGTGGGATTGGTACTGTTATTCGTCCTATTTTATAGCTGGGGAAACTGAGGCACACAGAGCTTTGCACAGAGACCAAAGTTAAAGAGATAGTAAGTGGCCTTTAACTGGCTCAGAGTGCTGGTTACCTCTAGGCGGTGGGCATACAGGTCAGAACAGGCCCTTCGCCTTTTTACACTCTTCCCTTCCACATTGCTTGTTTGGTCCCAAAAGTCACATATGTGCAGGGCAAAATAATGGAAGAAGAGCTTGGAAAGGACTTTGGCGAGTCCCTCTGCGTGGTGCACCGGCCGGAGCAGTTAGAACAAGATGGCTTGGCTGCGGGAAACCTCTGTGACTCAGACAGGAACCTGAGGGTCCCCCTTGGGCCTTGAAGATGTCTGTGCCAGGTCTGACTCATGGGCTGCCCACTGTCCCCCTGTCCAGTGGGTGGAGCCTGCTGACCATCACCCAGCCTCCAAGAGGTCTCCAGTCCCCAGGTCCCAGGAGTTAGAGGGCATCTGAGGCTCAGCTGAGAGTAAGGCAGCACCACCAGTCCTATGAATGACATGGCCTCAGATGTCCAGCAGTGTATCTTCCAAACAGGCGCTTAACCCCCAGGCCTCACCCCCAAGGCTCTTCTCTTTGTTGAGGGATGAAAGGCTCCCTGGAGGCCACTACAGTGCTGCAGTGACCTCGTGGCTCCAGAAGGAAGACCTGGCCTTGCAGGGAGTGGCCGGCTCTGTTCATGTTGCATTTGGACCCCAGGCTGCCTTGCTGGGTGCTGTGAGCCAGGCTGGTCTTGGGATTCACTCTGAGCCCAGAGCTCTACTGTGTGTGGTGTGGATGATCAGCCCTGTGAGGGCTTGGGTGGTTACCACCGGGTGGGAAGTCTTCCACAGACCTCCATTAACCCTTTCAGTGCAGGATTAGCCTGAGCTGCCCCCCTCCACCCCCAGATGCTTCCATCCCTCTCCCTCAGTGGCAACGTTTACTGCCCCACCCCAGGCCACCTGCAGCCCCAACTTGATGTGACTCCTGAACACCTGGAAGCCCCAACCTGCCGATCCCATTACATGCCTTCCTAGGAAGCCCAGTGTGGTCAGGCTGAGAACCCAGGTTTGGGTTCAAATCCTAGCTCGATCACTCTGCATGCATTCGTTCATTAAGGATTAATTGGGTACCTGCTCTGTGCCAGGCACTGTGCTAGGACCTGGAGATAAAGCAGTGATAGAGAAGTGAGAAAGAGCAACACAGGCCCTACCTCCATGGAGCTTAGAGTCTGGTGGGGAGACAGAGTTTTGAGAAACTGTTCATGTGGATTTTTCTGTGAATGTCTTACTAGTACAAGGGTCACAGAGTAAAGGTACCAGCGCGGAGACTGCTGCGGGTGGGGGACTCTGACCGGGTCAAGGGGACAGCTACTAAGAGGAAGGATGTATGGGAGCTCAGTTGGGAAGAGAGTGCAAAAGACGTTCTGCTCAGTAGGAATGGCATGTGCAAAGACCCTGTGGTTGGGGAAGAGTGCCTCCGATGAAGGAAGCAACTCACACAGACCTCAATTCAGGGGCAGGTAGGACAGGGGCTGTTGCTATTTTGCAAACAAGGAAACAGGCCAGGAAGGTGAAGTCACTTATTCAGAGTCACTTAGCTGGTAAGTAGCCAGGGCAGGCTGTGAGCCCAGACTACTTCCTTCCAGAGCCAACAACCACTGAGCCAGATTCACACCAGCAACAAGGGCAGATATCCAGGGACAGGCAGAGAGCCCAAGAGGGAAAGGAGCAGAGGACACAAGGACCAGGCCCACCCCAGAGCTGCCTGTCCTGGCCTTCCCAAGGCTTGATTATCCAGCTGTCCTATGTGCCTGGGCACGTGTCTCCTTTCAGTTTCTTCTCTCCCCAAGCCCATCTCATTCTGCAGTAAGTCCTGTTCCTGACAACCTGACAGAACAGAAGCCTTCTCAGAGGAGGTATCAGTGATGCTGAGCCTTGAAGGATAGACGAGAATCAGCAAGGGCATTCCAGGCAGAGGCACATCAGATCAAAGGGCTGGAGGCTGGAATGGAACTTCCCAGCCCGGGTGGGGATTGAGAGCAGCCCGACTCAGCAAGGATGAAGGCGGGGGGGGAAGGGGGGCAGGAGAGGGGGACATTGGGAGATGCTCTTGGGCCAGTTTCTGGGAGGCCTTGGGCATCAGGCTGAAGAGCTGATTGTTTATCCTGTAGACAATGGTGTGTGAGTGCAAGACCCACAGGATAAAGATGACTCTTTATCATAGAGATGAACCTGGGGATCGGGGGAGCAGAAACCAGGTCAATGCCTGGGAGGCCCATTGGGGCAGGTGTTTGCCTGGCGGCTGGTGGGCAGACGAGACAGGTGCAGAAGGCTTTGGCCCTGGCCTGCCCCCCTCTCCGCAAAGGCAGCTCCAAGGCCTGATTCTGGCCCAGCTAGCTCCCCTGCTGATGGCTTGTGCCCCTCTCTCGCCCCAGCACAGCTAATCAGCTTAGGATGGCGGCAAATGAAGGCTCCAGAACTGCAGGGCCCTCGCTCTTGCAGCTACAAATTAACACTTCAATTAAAAGCCAGCCAAGCCAGACCTGACATCCACACTCTCACTGGGTGAGGATTTAATTAAGACATGGTGGGGAGGTGGCGACCTCGGAAGGCCTCACCTTGAGCTGCCCATCTTGGTCACTCTATTGTTTCCAGCTCAGACCATGAGATTGAGACCACAGAGCACACTGGAAGCAGCAGGGTTTGTCGAGGTGCAACAGAATTCCCTTTAAAGGGGAGGGAGAGCGCTTTGTCAAAAACATCCACTCACGGACCCTATCCCAGTGCTTCTGAACCACCTCTCAGAGATGGGCCCAGGGGCCTGTATTTTTATACGTGCCAGGTTAGGGGCGGCAGGAGGAGTTTCATGGCCACGAACATTTGAGAACTACTGCTCTGGTAGGTTGTAAAAGCAGTGTGTGGATCAGCATTGTAAACAATGGAACAGAATGTTAGAATAGGGAATATCAGAGGGCGTTGCCTAGACTCAGGGGAAGTATTATTTTGTGAAACTTTTGCTTTAGTTATACATCTATGTGTGTATATTGGATTGCTATGAAAAAAGTATATGTGTGTGTGTGTGTGTGTATATATATATGCACATATATATGCATGTATATATGCATATATATATGTGCATATATGTATATATGTACATATATATTACTATGGGCTTCAGTAAAAAGAAAGTTTAGAAAACCCCATACCCACTCTTCAGCAACAAAGAGAGGCTCTAGGCACACAGCTCATAGATGTGCCCAGCAGTGAAACATTACCATAGCTGTTCCTCCAAGCCTACTGATGGGAAAACATCACGCCCGCTAGCAGCCTGCCCTCCCCCAGGGGTCAGCAGCAGACAGGTGGGAGGGTGTAGCCGCCAGCTGCTCCTCAGGGTAATGGCCCTATTTCTGGCCCAGGATAGGTGAGGTATTGGAAAGGGGACCCCAAAAGAGACCAGAGCTGGGGTTTGTAGCTATGTCAAGCCCCGAGTTCCCAGGCCAGCCTCCCAGCCAGCCTGTGAGCCCTGGGCGGCACGAAGGCATTAGCAGCCACCTCCACACCTTCCAGAGCCCAGTGCCTCTTGGGAGGAAGAGAAGCAGTGCAGGGAAGAGCCTGAAGACATCAGAGGGAGGCAGAGCAGAGGGAGGAGTGGATGAAGGGAAGCACGGGCTGCGCAGGAGGGTGGGGCTGGCAAACAGGCTGCCCTCTGGAGTGCCACATTCCCCAGCCCTTGGGAGGCCACACAGTCCCTGCCCTCTCTGCCTTGGAAATCCCTTTGAGCTCCAGAGGGCAGATGGGGGTCAGAGAGTGATGAGCCCTGGCCCCAGCCCCGTTTGAAATCGAAGCATCCTGGGCCAGGGGCAAGGCCTGTGAGGTGGGGTCGCTACCTCCAGGGCAGCGGCCTCCTCGCGCCTGGGCCAGCCCGTTGCTAGGGCCCCTCTTCGGAGGCATCAGGTTATAGGGCCGCGTGGAGCAGCCCATCTGCCGGCTAACTTCTCACTTTCCCCCCTAAGGCTGCCTGTGACCCGGCTCCCCAGGCTCTGGCCCGTGTGTAAAGTGGCGGGGGGCCTTTATTCCCACCGAGCCCCTTCTCAGCGGCTCCGCGGCCAAACTGCTCTTGGATTACATTTTGATGAGTTTTCAATTTAGGCCCAGCAGACAAGGGAAGGGAGGGGATGGGGGTGAGGGGGTGGGGGCGGGCGGGGGCGGGCAGGGGAGCCCGCGGAATAAATGCAACAGATGGGTCCAATTGTGCTGCCTAGGCAAATGAAGGAAGACATCTGTAGCTCCCGAATACTGGTGGTCTGAAACGCAATTAGCCCTCTGTGAAAGGGGCCCCTCGCAGCCCCCTCGGCCAATCCCCTCCGAGGCACTGCTCACGTTACAATGGCCTTGACCACAATCCATTGAGCAGAAAAAGGAAAAAAGAAAAGAAAAGAAAGAAAGAAAGATTAATCCAGGAGTTGCTGCGCGGTGGGGCCACAAGGAGAGCTGGAAAGGTTACTTGCGTCTCTGCTTTTCCCTTTTTTTCTTGTCTATGTATCTACGGTAGGGTAGGTTTGCCTTAAAGAGGAGGGGAGAGGGGAGTGTCTTAGTCCTGGGCTTAGCCAGGCTATGTGGACCCACATCTTGAGTCCTCACTAATCTGCAAATGGCTCAGAAACCTCAATTTTCTACTGACTTGTTTGGAAAATAATGAACGGAGGCACAGTCCCCATGGTTGCCGGTGGGCCCCACCTCCTGCCCCCTGAGGGGTGAGAAAGTTGTTATGTGATAAGACCCCTTCCCCACGTGGTGATTACAATGGCTGCGGTGAGGTTCAGCCAGTTGTCTTGCGCAGCTGGACACACGAGTTCTCCTGGACTTGGAGGACGACCTGCCCTTTCCCCACTGTCGGGGAGCCCAACTGCAGAACTGGGACAGGGCCAGAGCCTTCTTTATCTATGCATATTTCTGATCAGTGGTACTTGGTAGAAAAGGGGGAAAGCCCAGTACAACGGTGTGCCCTGACTCCGGGAGGGTACAAGGGGGTCAGAGCACCTTTAAGATACCCTCCTGGCTTTTGCTCCCCTCGGTTCTTTGGCATCTGACCCAGGAGGTGGTGGCTCTGACCAAGGAGGTGAAAGAAAGCCCAAGTTCTGGAGACCTCTTCTTGCGTTTCTGCTGCCCGTGCCTCATCGGAGCCTTGGAACAGCCCAGAAAGCTCCTGAACCTGGATCACAGGGACGCCTCCGGGACATGCACTTAGAAGCTGAGTTCCGCCTTTACCAAGAACCTGTACAGACTGAGAGCAGAGGGGGCGTGTTCCTATTGTTCGTCTTATTGTAGTAAAATACAAATAACATGAAATTTACCATTTTAAGTGTACAGTCCAGTGGTATTGAGTATATTTACATTGTTGTGCAACCATCACTGCTATCCATCTCCAGAAATTCTTCATCATCCCCAGATGAAGCCCTATACCCATTAAATAATAACTCTCCATTTCTCCTCCTTCCAGCCCCTGGCAACCACCTTTCTACTTTCTGTCTCTATGAGTTTGCCTTTTCTAGGTACCTCATAGAAACGAAAGCATACCTATTTGTCCTTTTTGATTAGCTTACTTCAGTTAACTAGCCGCCCGAATCCCTGCTTTCAACTATACTGGGTATGTTCCACCCAGAAATGGAAACGGTGCATCGAATGGCGATTCTGTGTTTAATTTTGTTTTTGTGTTTTCCTTTTTTACTCCTAGTCTGGAAGCTTCACGTGAATGAAATATCAGTTCAGTCCCAGGAAGATGCAATGTAAAGACCACATTGATGATGACTTCTGACAGCTTTAGGCAACTGATGCTTGGATTCACGTTGAATTCGGGGACCAGGTGCTTTAGTTTGCCCTGAGTTAGACTGTGTGCGATATAAGCCCTGGGGTTAGCTGGTTCCTGGAGCTGGTTTGGGCTCCCGTTGCATTTGGCTCTGATCTCCATCAAGGCTTGCTCCTGCCAGACCCTTTCTCTTCCCAGGTCAGTGACAGTGAGCCAGCTGTCAGGAGGTTTTTGTTGTTGTGTTTACAATTATTCTCATGTGTGCTTAGACAAAACAATGGATGCTTAGACTTAATTTTTATAAGCTTCCCTAACCAAATGTTCTAAGATTCAGGGATTTCCTAATTGTCATCACCTGATGCTATCTGGTTACTCAAGGCAGCGGGAACTGAAATGAATGATCTGTGCTTATGTGCCTATCTTCCTGAGAACTCCCAGTATTTCTCCTATGGCCATATATGTCTTCCCCTTTCCCAAATCCCTGTGGTGGGCATAGGATTAGTTTGAAAAAGTTGGTGACCACTCATCCCTGATTTTTCAGGTGCCCTGACCCCCTTCTACTCAGGATGACCCTGAGTTCAAGTACTGTGCTCCACATGTCATTTCCTTGAACCTTCTGCATAATCCAGAAATCCCAGTGTTTCATCATGCAGGCTCTCTCTCCTGTCCTGGAAATGGGCAAAATCGCTCATCTGTGAGTCTTTCCCTGACAGAAGTTTGCATATTTACAAGCCACTGTCTGTGGGCATAGCTTCTAATCAGCCTGCACCCATGGGCTGTGATTCTCCCCTTTGACACTGATTGGTCTTGGCATACCCTCAATTACTGGGATCCACTAAGAACAGAGTAAGCTGCTTGGACAATCACAAAGACCCCATATAGTCAAAGGAGTCTTGAAAAGTAAGAACAAAGCTGGAGACATCAATGTTCTGATTTCAAACTATATTACAAATCTATAGTAATCAAAACAGTATAGTATGGGCATAAAAACAAACACATAGATCAGTAGAACCAAAAAGAAAGCCCAGAAACAAACCCATGCATATGTGGTCAATTAATTTTCAACAGAGGAGCCAAGAATATACAATGGGGAAATGTTAGTCTCTTCAATAAGTGGTGTTGGGAAAACTGGACAGCCACATACAAAATAATGAAAATGGACTGCTATCCTACACCATACACAAAAATTCAAAATGGGTTAAACACAGGGGTACCTGGTTGGCTCATCTAGTTAAGCGTCTGATTCCTGATCTCAGCTCAGATCATGATCTCACGGTTAGTGGTATCAATCCCCGAGCACAGAGCCTGCCTGGGGTTCTCTCTCACCCTCTCTCTCTGTCCCTCCCTCCCTTTCTCTCTCTTTCTCTCTCTCTCTCTCTCTCTCTCTCTCTCTCTCTCTCTCTCAAATAAGTAAATAAACATTAAAAATGGAGTAAATGGGGGCATCTGGGTGGCTCAGTTGGATAAGCATCTTCAGCTCGTGTCATGATCTCCAGGCTTGTGGGTTCCAGCCCCATATCTGGCCCTGTACTGATAGCATGGATCCTGCTTTGGATTTTCTGTCTCCCTCTCTCTCCGCCCCTCCCTGACTCATTCTCTCTCTCTCTTTCTCTCTCTCTCTCTCTCTCTCCCTCTCTCTCTCTCTCTCTCTCTCAAAAATAAATAAAAACATTAAAAAAATCTAAATAAAGGGATTAAACATTTTGGTCTTGAAGAAATGACCTAAAACCATAAAACTCCTAGAAGACATCATATGGGGTAAACTCCTTAACATCAGTCTTGGCAATGATTTTTTGGATTTAACACCAAGAGCAAAGATAACAAAAGCAACAAAAATAATAATAAACCAAAACAGACAAAACCAGAAGGACTACAGCAAACTGAAAAGCTTCTGCACAGCAAAGGGAGTCATCAACAAATGAAAAGGCAACCTGTGGAATGAGACAATATTTGCAAACCATATATCTGATAAGGGGTTAATATCCAGAGCATACAAGGTACTCATACAACTCAAGAGCAAAAAAAACAAAACAAAACAAAACAAAAAAAACACACAAAAAACCAAATAACCCAACTTAAAAATGGGCAAAGAACCCAAATAGATTTTTCCAAACAAGGCATACACATGGCCAAGAGGTACATGCAAAGATTCTCAATACCACTAATCAGGGAAATGCAAATAGAAACCACAATGAGATGTCACTTCATACCTTTTAGGATGTCTATTTTCACAAAGGCAAGAGATAACAAATGCCAGCAAGAATGTGGAGAAAAGGGAACCCGTGTGCACAGTTGGTGGGAACGTACATTGGTGCAGCCGCTATGAAAAACATATGGAGTTTCCTCAAGAAATTAAAAATAGAACTACCGTATGATCCAGCAATCCCACTTTTGGGTATATATGCCAAGGAAGATAAATCACTGTCTCGCAGAGGTATCTATACTCCCGTGTTCACTGCAACATTATTCACAATAGCAAAGGTAGAAATAGAAAACAACCTAAGTGTCCATCAACAAATGCATGAATAAGGAAAATATTACACACACACACACACACACACACACACACACACACACTGGAATATTATTTAGCCTCAAAAAAGAAGGAAATCTTGCTGTTTATGACAATATGAATGAATCCAGAGGGCACTATGCTTAGGGAAATAAGCCAGAGGAAGAAAGGTCAATACTGCACCGTATCACTTACCTGCGAAATCTAAAACAAAGAGAAAAGGAAGTTGAACTCATAGAAACAGAGTAGAATGGTAGAATGGTGGTTGCCAGGGACGGAGGGATAAGAAACTACAAAGAGGCTGCTAAAAGGGTACAAGCTTTGTGTTGTAAGGTGAATAATGTCTAGGGATCTAATGTATAATATTATACGTTAGAGTTGATAATATCGTACTGTACAATCAAAATTTACCAAGAGAGTAGAACTTAATTGTTCTTACCCAAAAGAATACAAAGAAAAAGAAAAAAAAAAGTAAATATGGACAGTGAAGGATATGTTAATAAACTTGATGGTGGGAAGTCTTTCACAATGTATACATAAGTCAAATCTGCACACTGTACACTTTAAATATATTACAATTTGATTTGTCAGTTGTACTTCAATAAAGCTGAACTTAAATGAATGAAGTAACAATCTCATTTCAGGGTAACCTATGACATTTTTAATGAAAAAGAGCTTTGTTTTTTGAAATAGTAACTGGCGAGAAAGGTGACATTTACATGTTTGCAAATCTCTTTAATATCTGGCTTACTAGAAGACAACTAGATTCACATATCTACTTCTGCATTCAAGCTGGTCTGATGTGGTTTTGAACTATATGAAAATGCTTTTTCACATAAATATGTAGCTGGAAGACAAAGACCTTACAGACTCCATGTGAGGGTCTCAGGGATCCCCCCTCCCCCCGCCAGGGTCCTTGGAACATACTTTGAGAACCATTGGGCTAGAGCATGCCCACTAGTCCTACTTCAGTGTGTTTCCTAAGAAAAGAATATTTAAAAACGTAATCTCAGGACAATTATCAAAATCAGGAAATTAAATATTGACATATGCCAATATCTAATGTCCAATCTGTATTCAAATTCCTCCAGTTGTCCCAATAATGTCCTCTTTAAGTATTTCCCCCCTAGGCCAGGATCCCATCTAGAATCATATACTGCTTTTGGTTGTCATGTCTCCTCAATCTTTTTTAATCTAGAATGGTTTTTTCAGCCTTTCTTTATTTTTTGTGACCTAGACATTTTGGAGAAGTATAGGCCAATTATTTTATTTTATTTATGTATTTTTAAGAGTTTATTTTTTTTTATTTTTTTAATTTTTTTTTCAACATTTATTTATTTTTGGGACAGAGAGAGACAGAGCATGATCGGGGGAGGGGCAGAGAGAGAGGGAGACACAGAATTGGAAACAGGCTCCAGGCTCTGAGCCATCAGCCCAGAGCCTGACGCGGGGCTCGAACTCACGGGCCGCGAGATCGTGACCTGGCTGAAGTCGGACGCTTAACCAACTGCTCCACCCAGGTGCCCCAAGAGTTTATTTTTGAGAGAGGGGGAGAGAGAATATGTGTGTACATGCATGCATCAGCAAGGGAGGGGCAGAGGGAGGGAGAGAGAGAGAGAGAGAGAGAGAGAGAGAGAGAGAGAGAGAATCCCTATGCTGTTAGTGCAGAGCCCTTCACAAACTGTGAGATCCTGACCTGAGCCGAAATGAAGAGTCAGACACTCAACCGACTGAGCCACCCAGGCATCTCTAGGCCAATTATTTTGTATAATGTCCCTCAATATAGACTTTTCTGATCTTTCCTCATCATCAGATTCAAGTTTTACATTTTGGCAGGAATACTACAGAAGTGATGTGTGAGAAGTGAGAAGTGATTCTTTCTCAGTTCGTCAGACAAGGAAGCACTTGGTATTTACTGAATTGTTCCAATATTGTTAATGTTAACTTTAAGCACTTGATTAAGGTGATGTGTTCCAGGACTCTCCACTGTAAAGTTACTATTCTTATAATTAGTAAGCCTATTACAGGAAGATTCCTTGGGACTCTAAATATTCCGATTCACATTGAGCTTTCACCCAGTTTTAGCATCCATTGTCCATTTTTGCCTATAACAATTATTACTTAATGTTTGCAAAATGACAATTTTCTAACTCCGCCATTCCTTCTCTATTCATTAGTTGGCATTATACTGTAAGGAAAAGTTTCTCTTTCCCCCCATTTATTCATTCACCTATCGATTCATTCATTCATGTGTACATTTATACCATTTGGATTCATGGAATTTTATTTTTATTCAATGGGTTATCATTTTTCACTGTCATTATTTGTTTTTTGATGTTTATATTTTTCCAGATATGACTTGTGGGAGCCGCTTCCAGCTGACTTCTGAGACTTTTTAATTTGTCCCTGTCATTCTTTCTGACATAAACAGATGTCTTACACTCATCTTATGCTTTCCCTGCCCCAGCCATCCTTCAACAAACCCTTGTTCCTTTTTAGTAAGGAATGGCAGTTAGAAACCAAGATTTAGATATTAAATGTGCTCATTGTAACTAAGGTGCTTTTGCTTCAGGACGTTTCATTGTACAAAGGTAGAAAATGTACATATGTATATATGCATATTTGTTTATGTATGTATATATTACGTATACTGTATGTACTGATACCTTCAATCTTACAGTTCTAATCCAACTCACAGAATTCTTTCTTTTTTTTTTAATGTTTATTTTTCAGAGAGACAGAGAGACAGAGAGAGAGAGACAGAGTCAGAGCACAATCAGGAGGGGGCAGAGAGAGAGGGAGACATAGAATCCAAAACAGGCTCCAGGCTCTGAGCTGTCAGCACAGAGCCTGACGCGGGGCTCGAACCCACAAACCGTGAGATCATGACCTGAGCTGAAGCCGGACGCTTAACTGACTAAGCCACCCAGGCACCCCTAAATTCTTTTTTCTTTCTTTCTTTCTTTCTTTCTTTCTTTCTTTCTTTCTTTCTTTCTTTCTTTCTTTCTTTCTTTCTCTCTCTCTCTTTCCTTCTTTCTTTCTTTCTTTCTTTCTTTCTTTGTTTTTAAATGTTTGTTTATTTTTGAGAGAGAGAAGCAAGGAGAGGCAGAGAGAGAGAGGGGAACAGAGGATCCGATGGACATTCTGCACTGACAGCAGTGAGCCCCATCTGGGGCTTGCACTCACAAACCATGAGATCACGACCTGAGCAGAAGTTGGATGCTCAACCAACTGAGCCACCCGGGTGCCCCACAGAACTCTTTCTAGGCTTCCTCTATCCTCTGTTTTGTATTTCCTTCTCCAACAGTGAGAATCTGACTCTCAGCATTATGTATTTACTCATTTGCTTAATCCCACAATACCACAGAAAATTGCTATACTCGTATAACTGTGAAAAACACATTACAAGTAGAGTTTAATATTTGCGGTTCTTTTTGCCTTAACCTGAGGGTATATAGTCAAAGTATTGTGTTCAAAAGTTACTCGGGTTACTTTTCTGTTTCTTCCTTCAGTATGGTTATGTTATTCACTGGAAACACCAAGTAGGTTCATCTGTTTCTATTTTTAGGGTTTCCTCCTCCATCATGGTTGATTTAATGGGGCCTGGATCCTTAACTACTAACTACTGTTGCAATTCTTATTCAGGCGTGGGCCCTGAATAAGTTGGGTAGTGTGGGGCTTTTGGACCTAGTTCTATGGTTTTTCTTAGCCCCACAACAATACCTATTTTCATCCTGATTTACATTTCCGGGATGCTTTCCCACTATCTTTTACAAACTTAGCAGCCACGAATGCTCTTCTCTCCTTCCAAACCTGAGTTGTACATGCCCCACTCCCGGCCTTTGTTGTGCTGTCCCTTCAGGCAGACATCCCCTATCTGCTCTCTCAGGCATCAGGCCATTTAAGGCCCAGGTGAAGGCGTGGCCCTCCAAGCTGTCAGAATGGCAGACTGGGCCCAAGGGAGGCCATCTCCAGATTGCCAACCGTTACCCAGAACGGCTCCTGTTGCTGCGGGCACCCTTCTGCCTCTGCCTCAGCTTCTTTAAGCGGAGACCTTGAGTCAGGCTCAGTGCACATTGAACCAAGTCTTCCTACCACGTGGAGCCTGCGGGAAGCAGGCGCCCAGCAGAAAACCCTGGGATCACGATCTAGAGCAAAACACCTTGTTTTCTCTGTGAAGAGTCCCTCCTAGAGGGGCACAGGCAGCGGGCTTAGATCTGGGACAGAAGCCCCTCTCCTCCAAGTCTAGATACTTCTGCAATCACCAGCCCTAGGCAGCCTCCCATCCAGGGACTCACTCCCCTCGCTCCTCTCTGCTGGGCCCTACATGGGGAATCCCATCCAGAAGGGGGAAAAGCAAAATCACATGTCAAATATCATTATCTCATGGCTGAACAGAATAGCCCCATCACCAGGGTCCCATCAAACCCTCTTGTTTCTTAGCCACCCCCTTCAGTTCCAGGACTTCGGTCAAGTTTTCTAGGATACAAACCCTTACTTTGCCTGGGCTATGAGGCATGCAGATTCCAGAGCTGTCCACTGCCACCTGGGGCTCATGAGGCTCCCTAAGTCCAGGGTGGGTATTGAATGTCTTGCGCCCCAGAGATCCTGCCCGGTCCACTTGCAGTCCCGAAGCCCCTACCAACGCGCGCTCGTCTTGGATCTCTAGCCTCTGGGACAGAATCTCTGACCTCCCCGTCGGGTCGCCCCGGCCTGACCCTGTTGCCGAGAGTAGCAGATGCCATCGAGTGCTAGCGTTCCGGGCAGTCTGTTTCCACTTGGGGACAGTGAGTGCAAATTTAGCTCCTGTGACCAGGACACACGTCACTCTGTGTGCACTTCTAATGAGGCAGCACACAGGCACGCACACATACACACACACACACACACACACACACACACAAGCTGTTAAACTGTGGACACGCTGCAGCTTGCCAATGAGAGAGGATTTCAAGGGTGTATTTTTATAAGGAAGAAATGACATAAGCATCCGCCTTTGTTATTTAAATTTCATGAAAATCAACTATAGATGGTGTGTAATTGAGCACAAAATAGGTCCCAGAATATATTCTGAAATAACGGGAGCTCTTTTATCGGGCTATATATGAAGGGGGGAAAAAAAAGTCAAAGAAAAGCAAAATCTCCGTGCAAAATAATGAACTATTTGAAGGAAGAAAAAAGCGAGAGAGCGAGGATCAAGCACGGCTGGGAGAGTATTCAAGAGGCTGGTTTTGAGAAGTCGCTTGAGAGCCGGGGTTAGAGACAGCGTGGGTTGTGGGCATTATTGGTCGACTTGGGCTCAGAAACAGGCTGTAAGCAGAACTTTGCCCAGGACCCAGGGCCGGGCAAGTGAAAACCCGGAACCCCCCAAGGTGGGCCAGGTGACCCAGCCTCTGTACGGGGACAGAAGCGGCTGCAGGTTCTAAGAGGACATGCCTTCCCCCCCTACCCTCCCCCACCTACCCTCTATACTCTGTACCCTGTGGCCCTCAGAGGCAGTCTGACCCTGGAGCCAAGCAACCAGGGGACAAGCAGAGCTGGTCTGGGCGTGTGGTCAGGGGCTGGCCTGACTCAGGAAGAGACACTCCCCAGCTCTGCACATATATGCTAACAAGCCCCCACTCCTTCACCAGCAAAGGGGTCCTGGCCCTAGTGCCAGGTCCCCCACTCCCTGTGACAACAGCACAGCTTCTCGTCGGCCACTCACCCCAAGTACACCAGGACTTGAGGCTGTCCCTCTCCTGAACCACTGTGATCCTCTCTGCCTAAGCAAAAAGAGAAGGTCTCCAGAAAGGCTTGTCGTGAGGAAAATACGGGATACAGTGCCTAGCATGGTGCTGGCCACAGGAGAGGTGTTGTCTGTAGGATACTCTTTTCTTTCTGTCAACCCAATGCCTGCACTTACTCCCTTCTGCTCTGCTTCCCTCTGCGGGCTACTGCACCAGCTGCCCTGTGGTTCGATGTCTCTTCAAGGCCAGGTGCAGCTCTGAGTCCTAAGGAGACAACAGCTTCAGAGAAGGTGCCCAGAGTGCCACAGTGAGACCCTAAGGAGCCCAGGAGTCCCCAGGAAATGATCACACTGCTGTTATCGGTGCTGCTGGTGCCACTGCCATGCCCCCAGCACGCCCTCATCTGCTCTCCTTCATTTCTCGAGCCCCAACGGTGTGCCTGGCGGTGCCTGGTCCCGAATATTCCCTCAGGCACAGCCTATGAGAACACTAACTCCAGCCTTCACCCTAGACGGTGCAAGGCCACCAAGCCTGGTGTTTCCCCAATTCTCGAGTTCCTGCCCAGGACCCAAGTGTCCTAGACGAGGTCACGCTGAATTGCCACGGCCTTATTTGTCCTCCTCATTGGACCGTGAACACTGAACACCGAGAACACAGCACGGGTCCTGATACTCAGCAGGTGTCACACAGTTTCTGCTAAAGGAAGAGCAGTGAAGAGACAGCTCGCCCTCTGAACGTCTGGCGCCTCCCACCGACTCTGGGTCGGGCGGGCTGACACTGGGATCTCCAGCACGGAGAGCGGCAGGGAGCGGGGTCCGAGCTCCATCTACAGGCAGCGTTGCAGACTGGCACGAAAGGGCTGTTGAAGCCGAGAGATCCAGGGCGCCTCCCTACCGCCCCTACCGCTGTGATGTCAACCGCGATTTGCAACGCTTCTCCGGAGTCCACGCTCTGCACGCTGCCTCGCAATCACCAGAAAACGTGGTCGCCTCATTGAGAAAAGAAGAGTAAGGCCCGGGAGTGAGTCGAAGTCTGGACGGTGTTGAGAATATGCAGGAAGGGCTTCTCTTCCACCAGCTTGTCTAGGGCAGGAACTACCAAGAAATTCTCCTGCGTAGAAGGCTTTGGGCAGGATGCAACCACTGCAGGTACTGCAGAGCTGAGGTAAGGGCCTCCTCCCTGGGAGACCAGCAGGCTTTGGGGTCAGACAGACCCAACTCTGCTGCTGGCTAGCTGTGTGACTAAGGGCATGCTGCTTTCTCTGTGCGTCTGCGTCCCCACCTGAAACACAAGCTCCGTGATTAGAGGGTTGCTGTGAAGATGGGAATCATATCTGTAACCCAGAACCCACTGCTCCCAAGGGTCAGGCTTCTCTCTCGGGCCCAAATAGCACAAGAGACCCAGCCTTCACCCTATCTGCTCATTGTATGGCCAACTCTGATCAGGTTCCCTCCCCAGTGTTTCTGGGGGTCTGCAGGTTAAATTGGCCCTTCTGTCAAGTCCTGGCTGTGGCTCCTATTTTGTTACACCTCCTGACCCTGGCTCCCCACTCTCCTTTTCTCCAGTGAACTCTTGCCCCCTCATAACAAGATTTCCCAGGTTCCACTGATGCCCAGACCTCCTCATCCCAAACGTGGTCACGGATGTCCCCCAAATACCCCAAAACCCAAAAGGACCAGACTTGCCTGAAAGAATGACAGGAGCCACGGAGCATGCTGGGAAACCCGTAAGTAGCTGCTGGGGGTGGCCAGGCTCACAGTCCTAAAGCCAGCCTGGCCCCAGGTTCCTCTTGACTCTGTCTCTCTGGGGTCCTAGACTAGCATCTCCTCCAGAAGGGTGAGTCCAGTCCCTCCCTCAGTTCCAGAAGCATCCAGCTTTCTGAGTCCCTGAGAGGAAAATTGCTTCCCTCATATTTCTGCAAGCAAACTGGCCAGAGACCCAGTCCTCCCCTGAACAAAGGCCACCTTTCGTGTGATTCTACAAAACAAAACTCTCAGGTATTTTTATTTGGTGGGCTGGAAGCTCTCCATCCCAAGACAGCATCATGGCTTTTTCTATATGAAACCAAATTTCCTATTAGTTATTTTTTTCCCTTTTCAGAAAAACAAAGCAATGGCTTACTCTCATAGTCGTTTCCTGCAGAAACTAAAGCTCAAACAACAACAGTTAACATTTCTAATCTCCTAGTCTAAGACCCTGCTATAGGCCCTTTGCCTGTTTTAGCTCTTTGCATCTTCACAACAATGCTGAAAGACGGTCACTGTTGTGTCTCTCCTTTACAGAGGAGGAAAAGGAGGGAATATGGCTTTGCTGACACCTTTCAGCCCAGTGATAGTGATTCCAGACTTCTGGCTTCCAGAACAGCATGGGCTTAGGGTCTGTGTTAGTTTGTTACAACAGCTACAAGAAGTGAACGTGCCAACCCAGCAGCTCACTGCTGAACCCCCCGGGCCAGACCAGTGCCCGGCACACAGCAGGTCCTCGATATGTATGTGTTAAGTTATTGAATGAATTGATAAACCAAACTATCAGGAAAATAGATGGGGTAGAAAACAACGAAATACGGCTGCAGGTTCTAAGAGAACATGCATTCTAAGAGGTAGAAAACAGGGAGATACGGAGCTGCTACATTATGAGCAGAGTAGATAGTAAGGCAATGGGCATCAATGGGGAGTGTGTGGGTGCCTAACAGCTTGATCTCGATACAAATAAAGCAAAATTCGACTAAATGAAAAGGATTAAAAGGTGATAGAGATGAGAACATAATCATCGTAGGCAATTGTATTGTTCCTCTCAAAATTGATGCAGACCTCAGTTGGTTAAGCGTCTGACTCTTGATTTCGGCTCAGGTCATGATCTCATGGTTTATGGGATCAAGCCCCACATCAGGCTCTGTGCTGACAGCGCGGAGTCGTCTCGGAATGGTTCCTCTCTCTCTCACTGCTCCTCCCCCCGCCCCACGAAAATCAATAAATAAACATTAAAAAAAATGGATGGATCAAATGGAAAATGAGTAAGTTGGTAGAGTTGACCATGACAACGAGAAGCTGGATCCTGTCGGTGAATGAATGGAGACGAAAGAGTAAAGGCAGGCCACATTTCAGAGAGGGGAGGAGGGGCTGTGGGGCCACCTGGGAGCTGGAGATGAAGCTGGGCCAGAAATCACAACCAAGGAGGCGGAGCGGAAGGCGGGGGCAAGGGGCAAGCTTTGGAGAGAGAAGTGGTGCAGACTGAGCACTCAGTCTATGACGGTGTTCACGGCCTGCTCTATCACTGATGAGCTCTGTGACTTCAGGCAAGTGAGGGAAACTCTCTAAACCTCAGTTTACTCCTCCATAAAATGGGGGCAACAGACTGACATTATATGGTCAACAAGAGGGTTAAAGAAGACAATGACTGCAGAGTACTTCATGTGTGGTAACACTCAGTGCGTAACAGCCCTTCACAGCACTTGAGACTGGGATGAAGTACACAGGCAAGTGGAAAGGTGGGTCTGCCTGCTTTGAGGGCACAGAGGGGAGTGGGGGCTTGAAGGTCTTGTCCAGGCACCAGCCAGCTGCCCTCCCATCATTTCCCTGAGAGGCGGCTGACCTGAGTCCTGAGGAACCCCCCATTTCCTGCATGGGACCTGGGAGACTCTACAGGGCTCCCCTCCACTCCCAAGGGCTAGGTCCCGCTTTCCTGAGGGGGCCCATTTAGCCCTCACAGTATCTTTATCAGGAGGCAGTGTGTGGGGTGGTTAAGGTCACAAGACTTCAAAGACATCATGTTTATCACCTGTGTGATCTTGGGTGAGAGACTTAACTCCTCTGCCTCAGTTTTCCCCGTTGGTAGAATGAAGGCAAGAACGGCCCTGGCTTTATAGGCCTATTGAAGAAATCCAATTGGTCAATGTGTGGAAAGTGCTCACAGCATTGCTGGCACACACTAGCACAGCTAGGGACCCCCAAAGCACCCCAGTCTAGAAAGGCCACCCACTCACTTGTCAGGCTTTGCTACTTGGCAGTGATTTCTGTCATTTGGTCCTTTGGGGATTCACTGCTGAAGAAAAATCGCACCTTAGTGAACACACCTCACCTAAGAGCTGCAAACTCAAGGCAACAGGAGCCTAGAACGTAAAATAGGTAAGTGACACACGGCGGGGGGGGGGGGGGGGGAGTGGCTGGGCAAACGGGGACGAGTCCCAGCTCACCCCGAGGGTGAACAGCAGCCCCAGTGGCCTCATTTTATGACTTTTCAAGAGAAGCTACAAGCAAGGTTTATACTTCCAGGTCCCTAGTTTTCAAACGTTGACAACCTAGAATGTTTAAAATATCACACTCTGCAGGCCAACGATAGTCGCCAGTTTTTTCTTTGACAGAGAATCCATGAGACAGAAGGGGCAAAGTCCTAGTTGCTCGGCTCATCTGGGGTACCTGAAAGGTAGGACTTCCCTAGGGCTCCATGGGATTCTCCTGAGGTAAATCACCATAACCAATTTGAATGCCGATGTGGCTCTGTGTTTGCAACACTTAAATAAGAGTCATGACACGGGTGCCTGGGTGTCTCAGTCAGTTAAGCGTCCGACTTTGGCTCAGGTCATGATTTCCCGGTTCAGGGGTTCGAGCCCCGCGTTGGGCTCTGTGCTGAGAGCTCAGAACCTGGAACCTGCTTCGGATTCTCTGTCGCCCTCTTTCTCTGCCCCTCCCCAGCTCGTGCTCTGTCTCTCTCAAAATAAATATTTAACTAACTAACTAGAGTCATGACAGTCATTCCAATAATGACAGAAAATACCAAAAATGAATGAAATGTTGTGTTCTGGATTTTTTTTTAATGCTGGTTTGGGGGGCGGGGGGAACTCAGTTCATACCAAAACATCCCGCGGGCCCTTGAACTTGTGGAGTACGGGGAGGGAGGGGGAAAGATGCAGTCCTGCTCACTCACATCTCCCCGGCGCCTCTCCACCCACGCTAAGAGGCACTGGGCTGATGCCACCCAGAGGGACAGGAAGTGGACTCTGAAGAAGTGAGGTAGGGGGAGCTCTGGCCCTGACAGAGGAGAGACTCTGCTAGGGCCCCAGTGAGCTGACTGAGTATGGGACAGCCTGCCCCACTGAGCATCCTGTCCTCCAAATATACAGCCAGGGGTCCGGCAGGCATGCTCCTTGCTGCATACTCAGATGAGTTGAAAACTCAAGTCCACACAAAAACCTGCTCAGGGACGTCTCTAGCAGCTTTACTCATAATTGCCCCAAATCGGAAGCACCCAAGACACCCCTCAGTGGGTGAGTGGATGAGTAAACGGCGGTACATTCCAGCAATGGAGCGTTATTCAGCACAGAAAGGACATGAGTTATCAAGCCGTGAAAAAGCCTAGAGGAATCTTAAATACGTATTACTCAGCGAAAGAAGCTGGTCTGAAAAGGCTATGTACTGCCTGATGCCGACTATATGCCATTCTGGAAAAGGCAAAACTACAGAGACAGTAAAAAGATCCGTGGTTGCCAAAGTTTACAGGGGAGGGAGGTGTTATTTATTTTTGAGAGAGAGAGAGGGAGCAGGGGAGGGGCGGAGAGAGAGAGGGAGACAGAGGGAATCCCCGGCAGGTTCCGTGCTGTCAGCACAGAGCTCACTCATTGCAGGGCTCGAAGTCACAAATCGCGAGATCATGACCTGAGCTGAAATCAAGAGTCGGACGCTTAACCAACTGAGCCAGCCGGGTGCCCCAAGCACAGAGATTTTTTAGGGCCGTGAAACTGTTTTGTAGCAGACTGTAATGGTGTTGCCCGTCATTATACATTTTTCCAAACCCAAGAGTGAACCCTATGTAAGCTACGGGCTTTGAGTGATGATGACGTGTCGGGGTACATTCAGAGATTACAACACACATATCATCCTGGTGCAGGATGTTGACAGTGGAGGGGGCTGTGTGTCAAGGCATGGCGAGGGGTATGTGGGATATATATATATATATATATATATATATATATATATATATACATAAATACAAGCAAGACCCTTTTTGGAGCACACAAAACTTGCCCAACAGTGCCTCCTAGCACTCACAAACCATAAATGTTCTTAGCATCGGGCTTCCAGATTAAGTATTGTAGAGCAAGAGACTGGGGGAAATCTTGCTTCTTTGAGCCACACTCATCCATAACCCACGCGTGTTGGGGGTTAGAGGGACAGGAAAGGGAGGGAAAGAAAGGCAGGCTGAGGCTGGCGTTTGCCAAGCCCTGGCCCTGGTTGTTAGCCAGGTTCCCAGGTTTCCAGGCAGGCCAGATACTGGCTTGTACTAAAGGTTCTCAAAGGCCCGCCGAGGTGGAGCAGAGAAACCCCTGGGCTTTATTTAAAGGTGTTGGAGGCATCCCGTGGTCTGCAGCAAGCCCGTCAGCAGCGGGGTTTGCCTTGAAGGATTGAACCACAGTGGTCCTGGGCCTCAAGTAGAAACCCAGAGGGGAGCATATGCCCATCTTAGGAACAGGTCCGCTGGCAGCAGGCATGGAGGCAGACACGCAGAGGGCAACACTTACACAGCGTGGACGCTCTGAGTCGATGGCCGCCAAACAGAAATAGCCACGCGCTAGGCCACCGGGTGACAACTTGAGCGGAGGCCTCGTTGGTGATTTACGCTTCGGGAGGTGACACGGTCCCAGGGAGCCTCTGGCAAACCGCTTGGAGAAAGAGCTCTGGAGGCAGGATTTCTCATTTTCTCTTCACTTCTCCATTTTCATGATATAGTGCCCCCCTGGGGCCGAGGGAAAGGGGAAAATGCTTTTTATATTATAGTAGCGGCCATGTGGAAAAGACATATTTCCCACGACATTCGGTTCGGAATGAAGACACACATTTGTAAAGCATATGTGAAAAATGTCATGCATGAAGAGTATGAAATATTTGTTGTCGTGGCTGGGGCTAGTTGTGTGAAATATCATAGGACAGGGAGAATAATTTTAAGAGTGAGAAACCGCTGGGGAGAACGTGAGCTGCTGGTCTTAAGGACACCTCCACAATGCAAGGCACCAGGCAGTGTTTAGGAAAGAGGAGGGCATGGCCAGACTGTATACTCATACATGCTTGGAACTGCATAAAGAATATCTGGAAAGGGGCGCCTGGGGGGCTCAGTCAGCTGAGTGTCCGTCTTGGCTCAGGTCACGATCTCGCGGTTCGTGGGTTTGAGCCCCACGTCGGGCTCTGTGCTGACAGCTCAGAGCCTGGGGCCTGCTTCAGATTCTGTGTCCCCCTCTCTTTCTGCCCCCTCCCCTGCTTGTGCTCTGTCTCTCCCTCTCTCTCAAAAAATGAATAAACATTAAAAAAAATAAGAATATCTGAAAGGATGCACAGGACACAGGCAGTTACCCGATAGGAAGGGTGACAGAGACTTTTCGCTCGGCTTCCTTTAATCTTTTCAAAGGTTGTGAACTATGTGAGTCTATTACTTTTTCAAAACGTTGCATATAAACAAGACAAACACAAAGCCTTTCACTCTGTGAGCCTGCATCTCAGAACGGAGCTAGAACGTTCAGGGAAATGTTGCATATCTAGACTGGAGAAAACAACCTCAGAAACGAAACTTCCTCCCTCGAGCCATGAACTTGAGCACGTCCCCTAGGCATGGAGCCATCCAGACTTCCCAGCTGGACGCTGCAGCCTCTTTCCCCCCTGGTCCTGGGGGGCAGTGACTGCATGTTCTTTATGAGGGGCTGTGGCTGCACCCTAATAAATAGGACATTCAACAGCACAGCAGAGACAGGACAACGAGCTAAGCGATGAAGGCCAATATGCCGCATCAACCAGCCTTGGGGGCTTTGACAGGGTCAAGGGAGAAATTGGAGGGGAAGAGCAGGAGTCGCTGCAAGCAGTGATGATAGCAGAGCCCCAGGTGTTTGTTCAGAGGCAGAGGAAGTAGCCCACTCCTTCTGTGGTTCTCCTGACATCGGCTCTCTCGAACTTACCAAGGGAGACTTTGCTTGTGCAAGACCCCCTCTTGGGACACCCGCTCCTCCTTCTTGACTTAGCCAACACATACTGTTTCTTCGAGACCCAGCCTTGGCATCACCTGCTCGAGGAAGCCCTCCTTATGCCCCCAGGCTGGTCTTGGACCTTGTTGAAACTCCCTTGATCTCATGATGCTCTTCTTGGTCTCTCCGGCTGGTATGTGTCCAAGAGTCTGTCTTGTGCACTGGCCTGGATCCCCACGAAGTAGAGTTTGTCTCTTTGCTCGGCCAGTACAGAGCCCATGCAGGGCTGGGTGCAGAGGAGGCCAATTCCCCCCCGGGCCCGGACCTCTCAGGAAGAGGTCCAGGAGGCCCACTTGAAAGCACAAGCTGGTGTCTGGGGGCACCAGTCGGTTAAGCGTCCGACTTCAGCTCAGGTCATGATCTCACGGTCCGTGAGTTCAAGCCCCTCATCAGGCTCTGGGCTGACAGCTCAGAGCCTGGAGCCTACTTCAGATTCTGTGTCTCCCCCTCCCTCTACCCCTCCCCTGCTCATGCTCTGTGTTTCTCTGTCTCAAAAATAAATAAACATTAAAAATAATAGTAATAAAAAAAAAAAAGAAAGAAAGCACAAGCTGGAACTTGGCTCTGGAGCCGGGGTAAGGTCCCAAAGCAGGGAAGCCTGGTTCTGTTTCTGGGTGTGGAGAGACAGCTAATAGTCCCTATGGACCCAGAGCATGTCTACACATCGGGGTGGTCCAGGAGCTTCAAAGCCTAGAGATCCCACTCTGCCAAGGCCCCTGCTCCCTGGAAGTTTCCATAGTGTCTCTTTTTTTTTTTTTTTTTTTTTTTTTTTTGGTCCCAGGCTGAAATGCAGGTCATGTGGATCCGACACCTAACTCCAAAGTGGGTTTTCTGCATGTCACTGGGTTTGAAATTCCAATAGGTATTAAACTGGTCAAGGAGAATTAAAAGCAGACAATTTAATTTTGTAAAACAAATCCACAGAAATTGCTGGAGGGCCTTGCCTTTGTTTTGGCAAAATGAAGCCAGATGGCACTGCCCACGGTGATGGCAGCCTCTTGAGGTGGCATCTGAGGTTCACGGCCTCAGAGCTGGGCCAAGCCTATTTTTCTTGGCATCAGAAACCTCCATGATTTAGCGGCTTTCCCTAGGAAACTTGGGTCCTCCTCCAGCTCATGATAACTATTCCACGTGCAGGCGGGGGCCTGAGGGGGGGTAGACAGAGGTGGTAGATGTGAGTGGACCCCCACTTGTGGGCAGGACAGTCCCCTCAAACTTCCTTTCCTGGTGGCAGTCCCCACAGTGGGGACCAGTTTTCCTTGTGGGAATGAGCCAACGGTTTAGACAACCAACTTTCTAGGAAGAGTTTTAAGTTATGAGCAAACTCAAAAATTTTGAAATGCTTTGAACCTCTGGGGTTTGTGAATCTACTGTACTGGGGGCTCAGAATTCTCCTCATGGGCTCTAAGTCTGGGACCCAAACCCGTGAAGTGGAGGTTGTCTGGTGTGGCTTTGTGCAGAAGCCCGTGGTAACAAAAACACAGCACTAACACTAACCCTTGCCCTTAAAATCTGTGACGCCAGGAGCATCAGGCAAGGGCAGAGAGCAAGGGCATGGGGCCCAGTTTACAGGCAGGAAATGGCGGGCTCGGGAGCCTGGCAGCTCACAGTCATCACCGATTTTCCCACTCACACCTCCGTGAGACTTATATCGTCAGAAAACAATCTGTACTGCTGACAGTGTGGCATGTTATTTATCCCAGATGAAGAGTATTTCTGTTCAGCCATAAAGATGGGAACATAAAATTAACAAAAACTACAAGGTAAATTTGGAGGCACTTTGTTTTATATTGTTACCAAGGTATGTAAAATATTTTATGTTGCCTCATATGGTCAAATACGGTACATTGTCACCATCAGTCATAAATCTTATCTGAAAATAACTCTTTGTAGGGGTGCCTGGGTGGCTCAGTCGGTTAAGCGTCTGACTCTTGATTTCTGTTCAGGTCATGATCTCACGGTTGAGCCCCACATCAGGCTCTGTGCTGGGTGTGGAACCTGCTTGGGATTCTCTCTCTCCCTCTCTCTCCGCCCCTCTCGCCTCCAACAAAAAAATAACTCTTTGTAGGAAAGCTGCACGTCCACATGTATTTGGACCTTGACCTTAGGTGGTATACAAAAATTATTTCAAAATGGATGAAAAATTTAAACAGAGCTAAAACCCCACAGCTCTTGGAGGAAAATCTTTATGACACTGGATTTGGCAATGATGACTTAGATATGATAGTAAAAACCACAGGCAAAAATTAAAAATAGGTACACTGGACTATATAAAAATTTAAAACTCTGCATCAAAGGATCAATCAACAGAGAGAAATGGTAACCTAGGGGATGGGAGAGAGTATTTGTAAATCCTATATCTGATAAGGGTTAATATCCAGAATATATAAAGAAAGTGTACAGGGGGAGTCTGGGTGGTGCAGTCCGGTGAGCATCTGACTCTTGAATTTGGTTCAAGTCATGATCCCAGGGTTGTGGGATCGAGCTCCATGTCAGGCTCTACGCTGGGGGTGGAGCCTACTTAGGATTCTCCTTCCGTCTCTCCCTCTGCCACTTTCCCCTGCTTGCGCACTCTCTCTCTTTCTCTCTCTCTCAAAAAAAGAAAGAACAAAAACAATGCCTATAATAATGGGAAAAAATAATTCAATTTAAAAATGGGCAAAAGACCTAAGTAGACATTTCTTTATTTTTTTTAAATTTTTTTAACGTTTTATTTATTTTTGAGACAGAGAGAGACAGAGCATGAACGGGGGAAGGGCAGAGAGAGAAGGAGACACAGAATTGGAAGCAGGCTCCAGGCTCTGAGCCATCAGCCCAGAGCCCGATGCAGGGCTGGAACTCACGGACCGCAAGATCGTGACCTGAGTTGAAGTCGGATGCTTAACCGACTGAGCCACCCAGGCGCCCCAGTAGACATTTCTTTAAAGAAGACATTCAGTTCAAATGACCAACAGCACATGAAAAGATACTCAATATCAGTAATCATTAGGGAAACGCACATCAAAACCTCAATGAGCTATCACCTCACATTCATTGGGATGGCTACTATTTTTTACAAAACAGAAAATAACAAATGTTGGCAACGATACGGAGGAGTCCAAATCCTTGTGCATTGTTGGGGGGAACGTAAACTGGTGCAGCCACTATGGCCGCCATGGTGGTTGCTCAAAATATTAAACATAAAATCACCAGATGATCCAGGAGTTCCCCTTCCGAGTATATTTCCAAAAGAATTGAAAGCAAGGAATCAAACAGGTATTTGTACACCATGTGCAGAGTTGCATTATTCACAATAGCCAAAAGGTGGGAGAAACCCAAGTATCCACGGACAAATGGATGGATAAACAAAATGTGGTGTATCCGGTGGAGTGATACAATGGAGTATCTTCAGCCTTAAAAAGCGATGCAATTCTGACACAGGCTACAACATGGATGAACCTTAAAGACATCGTGTTACACGAAATAAACCAGTGACAAACGGACAATTCCTGTACGATCCCACTTATATGAGGTCTCTAGAGTAGTCATAGAAAGAAACACAATGGCGGTTGCCAGGGGCTGGAAAGAGGGGGAGTTTTGTAACGAGTTTAGAGTTGCAGTTCTGCAAGATGAAAAGGTTCTAAGATTAGGTGCACAGCAATGTGAATATACGTACCACTGTGAATTGCACATTTAAAATGGTTGAGGTGGTAACTTTTATATATTGTACACTTCACCACAATGTAAAGGCAGATAACTGTTTGCAGAGGGAGAGTTTTGTTTTTCTTCTCCCTCCTGGGTTGCTATCAGATCTGCATGGAGTGTTTCTAGGCGCCAGAAACCACCTAAATTCCCACAGTTTTTTTCCCCCATGGTATGTTAAAAGTCTGCCTTTGAAGACACACTAATTTCAAAATACACTTTATTCCTAAACTTTAGTTAAAAGTATTTATGCTAGGCTTTTACCTCACTTAATTAAAAACAAAAAGGCCATGTTTGATGTGTGTTATGCTGTGTTTGAGGCCATCTTTCCTAGCCAGATGCATCCTCTAAATAAGACCAAGCTGTATTTCTTCAATGTGGGTTCTTGATGGAAACAGAAAAGCAGCCATAGGCAAGTCCTTTCAACCAAGTGAAAGCTGACCCCTCATAAAGTGTTAAATGAAGACGGTGGCTATAGAGCAGGCATGATGATCCCCATTCTACAGATGAGGACACTGAGGCCCAGAAAGGAAAAGCGACTTGCCCCAAATTATGTCCACAGGAAAGCCAAGGCTGGCTCCCTATGAGGGCTCTCTCTCTGCCTTTTGGACCCTTGCTGCTTTGGAGCCAGTGGGTGGAGGTGGAGGGAGTGCATGCTGGCTAAGAGCCAGGATGCCTCCTCCTTCCCTGAGCCCTTGCTCCCCAGGCAACCTAAGGGCTGGCTCTTAGTTCCGTGGGGAAAAAATAGGTCAAACTGTAAGGGAACTGGTGGGCCTACAGGCACCAGCTCCGTGTGTCCTGAACACCCCACCCCAAGGTAAGAGCCAAGAAGGCCTCAGAAATCCCAGGCACCCCATCCCCAGGCCTGTTCCAGGCACTGGTCAGGGCTCCAGGGTTTAGCTCATAGGTGAGTCCTTATTATGGGATTTAACAAGAAGTAAAATGGACATATATTAAGCATTTAGCACAATCGTGAAATCAGTGAAATCAGGCTTGGTAGTGGCCCCTGGAATGGGGGGGAGGGCCTGGGTGGCAATGGTGGCAGTTCCTGAGGGCCTTCCTGCTGTCTCTGGCTCTCGGCAGGAGGAGGCCACCCAGGTCTGCCGGCCAGCCCAGCCTCTGCAAGGGGCCCAGCCGGCACTCTGGGAGTGAACACAGAGGGAACGAGCAATCAGGGCAACCCCGATAGCCATCTGCTTCCCACCGGGGCTCAGGCCAAGAGACCGGTAGCGCTGGACAAACCCTGGTCACTCATTCAGTGAGCCCTCTCATTAACCAACCATCACCTGGTGGTTAGCCTTCTTATTAGCCAAGAGCATGGGGCAGGGGGAGGCAGACGCATCTCTGGAAACTGGGTACGGTCTCCCACCTTCTTCCACCAGGCACCGTCCCACGTCCCACCCTACAGAGTCAGCACAAGCGTCCCCTCCTCCAGGAGGCCTTCCCAGGTGTCCCCCACCCCTGGCAGGTTAGATGCTCCTCCTGGAGGTTCCTGGTTCTGTGCCCACCCCCCCTCACAGCACCTATCTCTATGAGTTACAGGTGCTCTTTGTCTTACGGGAGAGCTCAGTGGGGGCAGGGAGCAATCAGGCAAGATCAGAGTAACAGTAGGTACATGGTAACAATCATAACAGACATGGTAACTGCGGCCATAGTCCACTTCCCCTGCATGAGGTCCTGGCCTAGGCTCTGTGCATTGCATGCATTTCCTCTCCTGCGGTCCCCCCTCCCTGGAGGGCACCCGCGGTACTCCATTTTACCGGAGCCGACCCGGCTTCTCACCCATCCTTGCTGTGCACTAAGTCTGTATCCGTGGGCAGTTTACTTACCCTTCTGAGCCTGTCTGGCCCAGCACCCGTGCTTGTGACCACTGCTCCACGGGGCCTCCTGCGCTGGTTTCCTGCTTTATCTCCACGCACACACAATGAGTTTTGAGGTCCTCTGGTGAATGACTCCCCATGCTTTGCCCATCCTCTCCTTCCCCCTCGGAGAACAGGCCACTAGGTTTGTGGGTGCTGCCACCTGGTGGCCACAGGCCACCGGGACATCAGTAGAGTGGCCTCCGCACAGTTTGGCCGGCTGCTGGAAGCCGGCCCCTCTCTCCCGAGCGCACTGCCAGCCAGGCGGCAGGAGCACGTTTGCAGAAGGCAGGACAGCTGGACTCCAGAGAATACCACCTTCGAGGCCCAGCAGCTTCACGATCAGGCGCAAGAGTGCCATGGAATGGGTCCCAGTCCTGGTTCTGCCGCTTCTCAGATACGAGACCCTGGAGCTAGTTGACTAATTGCTGTGGGCCTCAGCTGCCTCATCTGTCAAATACGTAACCTTGTCCTCCTGTGTTAGGGCCACATGCCCCAGGCCATAACTTGGAGAGTCTTCCTGGAGCACGCCCTTTTAATTTCATTATCACTGAAAATGGAATTTATGTTAAATGTGTGCAAATTAGGTATTGCACTCCAAAATTATGTTCCTTTAAAGCAAAACCTGGGTCGGGGCACCTGGGTGGCTCAGTCGGTCAAGCGTCCGACTTCGACTCAGGTCACGATCTCACAGTCTCTGAGTTCGAGCCCCGCGTTGGGCTCTGTGCTGGCACCTCGGAGCCTGGAGCCTGTTTCGGATTCTGTGTCTCCCTCTCTCTGACCCTCCCCCGTTCATGCTCTGTCTTTCTTGGTCTCAAAAATAAATAAACAACAAAAAAGAAATTTTAAAGCAAAACCTGGCCTTCTGAGAATTTGGGGTTTGTGCAGGCTGTTAGTCTGCTCCTCCAGCGTCTCTCACAAGGTGCATCTTCGCGGTCTTCTGCTGTTAAGGCTTCTACCACGAGCAGCCCTCACGTACCAGCTTTGAACCATGTCTTTGACACTTGGCGCCTATCTCACTTAGCCCTCACACAACAAACTGTCCTTATTTCACAGAGCAGAAATCAGGTTCAGAGAGGCCAGGTAACTTGTCTGGGGTCACACACACACCTGCTATAAGAAGGAACCAAGCCTCACACCAGAGCCTGTGTGACCCCAGAACTCTCGCCTGCCCGCCACTGTAGAAAGCCTTGGAAACTGTTGTTCTGTCCCTGAGTTTTCCCAGGAGCACACGACAGAGACATTTGCTCACTGAGGTACACTCCTCGGGGTCCCGACACCAACTAGAGAAGGCCATCCTGGCCAAGGGGGCCAAGCAGAGAGAAGCCAGCACTTGCTCTCCCCCTGCTCTCGCTGTCCCCTCAGGAGACTGCCAGCCAGTGACGAACAGGACTTCCTGTTCTCCTTCAGAAGACACAGCCCAGGCAAGACTTCCTCGTACTGATGGATTCCCTGGCTGTTTCAATTCTCTTGCTAGGGAATGCTCTGAACCAAGGTCCTGAGGGCACAGGGGGGCATGAACACATCTCTTCTGCCCACCTACTGTCCCATGCCAGGGCTGGAAGTGTGGACAGAGCCCTTCTCTGAGACATGGTCGCAGGGTACAACGGGAAGGGGGTGTCCCATCCCCAAGGAAGGAAAACTAAGACCCAGAGAGGGGATAGGACTTGCCCAAGGTCACAGAGCAAGAGGTAGCAGAGCCGCTGCCCGGATTCTGCCTGTTGCCCACCGCCCTGGGTTCCTGACAGGAATGCTGATATTCTGTGCGGATCCCCATGGGGACAGGCCTCCCCCACACACACCTGGCCCAGCTCTGTGCATGCTGGAGCTTAGACAGCTAGTGAAGAAGATGCCTCCAGGGAGGCAGCCTGGAGTTAACAGTTGGTCCCCCCCACAGGGGCAGATACAGTTCCCATCTCCGGAGGACCTGGTTTCCTGGGGGAGCCCTCCTGCTTGTGTCACACTGGCTGGGACATGGGGGACGGGGGACGGATGACCGTTTCGAGATTTTCCTATTTTCCTTCTTAGTTACTAAGCAACCAAGTAGAGTCTAAATGCTCAGAAGAGATAAAGTGGACGAAGCACTGAATAGTGCCCAGAGGGGCTTGGCCCCCACAGTGTGGCCTGCTGAGTTCTCAGGGGCTACAAGGGTCATTCTCGGGGGGAGAGTAAGCTGTTCGTTGGGGACAGTGAGGCAGATTGGGAGACCAGCGGGCTGTACTACCCACCTGGATACCCCCCAAGAATCCCCAGGATAGCCCAGGTTTGATGGGAAAAAGAGGAAGGATTATATGCTGACGCATTCTGGGGCCTTGGGCCAGGCACTGCCTCTCTTAGGGCCCCCGTTACCCCCTGTATACCATGGGCACCTGTCTCTTGCCAGCTTGGGGGGGTACAGTGAAGGCAGTATGAATACACCGGTGGACACTGGGTCACTTCCAGCATGGCCGGGGCTCACAGTGCTGGGCAAGCATCTATCTCAGTCTCTTCCATGCTACTCTGGAAGGCCAGCAGAGCCCAGGAGGGGTGAGCATAGAAGATGGCCTTTCTGCTGTCCTGTGGGACAGGCTGCCCACCATGAGCAGCCCTCACCCCCATCCGCTGAGGCCCTGCCCTTCCCGAGACATTGAGTGGACTGCTCTGTCACCCACAGCCCTCTTGGCCACCGCTGGCCCATCTGTAACGCTCTCCTCACACTCTCCCACATAAGTGGGGGCTCCCCTCATTGGCTCTCTGTTCAAAAAGCCTCTCCTTTCTAACAAGCCTGGGAGGCCTTCACCCCACACACCCACACACCCCCGCGGTTGGCAGCAGAGAAGAGTAGCAGCACCAGTGAATGGTGCCCTGGACACAGCTCCCGGGGTGCCAGGGGACAGGCTGCAGACCCAGGCAGTGTACTGAAGCCCAGCGGGGAACCCCACCCCACCCCCCAGGGGCCAGGGCTAGCAAGGATCCCAGGCTGCGGTTTCTCAACCACTCAGCGCTAGGGTTGCACTTCTGCAATGGGAAATCACACGTACATTTTCCTTCCTAATGGGAAAAAGGAAGAAAGCAGCAAAACTGATGAATGTTCTGACGTATCACATCCCCAAACCACAGCCTTAAGTGCCAAGCCAGACCTGCCCTGGCAGGGACCCATTTGCTCCTGAGAGATCATGGCTGCCGAGTCACAGCCAGAGGTGCCCCTGGCGGTAAGGTAGGTGGAGGGGGACTTGACACATAGCCAGGGGAGATGGCCCGGGGCTGGGCTGCGGGGGGAGGCGGGGAGCAGAGCCCCTGCTGGCTACTCACCAGGCACGTATCTCAGTCTCTTTCTGCTGTCTCCTCCCAGAGACGACATTGGTAGGGCTGGGTTCTGCTTCCCCAGAACAACTGGAGGGTCCTGGAGATGTGAGGGCCTCTTCCGGGGCTCTGCGCTGCTGGGGGATTTCTGTCGGCTCTGGAGTGCGCAGTGGAGCAGAGAGTAATGTCTCACGGGCAGCGGTGAACCCTCATTTCTGAGGGATTTTCTCAGGGTCCCTGGGATGTGAGATCGGGTCCTAGAAGTGAACTCTGAGTTTCTGGCCTGGCCTGAGGACTTGGATACCCCGGTTGGCCATTCCGGGCCCAGCTTGTCTTTTGTAGTCAGGAGGTCTCCTGCAGTCTGGGGCCAGAGGGGGTTGTGGATGGAGACATGTGTATGTCTGTGGTTTAGGGAAAAGGGAGGGGCCTGAGGGGCCAGAGTGGAAGGTCTTCACCATGAACCTACTTCACCCAAAATGCAGAAGGGGTGGAGGGTCCCAGATTCAGACCACCTGTGACAGGATTCCAGTTGCCAACCCCCCCCCCCCCGCCCGCCACTCCACACACAGCCCTTGAGCTCTAGGTTCACATTTGCAGCGTACCTAAACTTGGTTTCACATGATTTTCCTGTGTGAGCGTGTCTTCACTGAGCCATTTGTCAAATGTGCCCCCAGACACATGTGGCCAGGCCCTGTTTGTACAGGGCAATGGGACACTGAGCAACAGGGCGGCTCAGACCACAGCCTGACCCTGGGAAGTCTAGGGGACAGAGCAGGAGGGCTCAGGGAAGACAGGACGAGGACCCACATAATTCTGACATGTAATGAGAAGAAGGACTGAATGGCGGTGTCCGGAAAGGGTCAGAGGGCAGAGACAGGAAAAGAGCTACATTAGAAGACGCCACATTGGAACCGGGCCTTTCAAGAAGAGCGGTATTTGGTCAGGGTTTGGGATGGAGGATACATTCTTAGCAGAGAAAAACCTGTAAGCAAAGTCTGGTGCCGAGAAAGTGTACAATTAGTTATTCAAACCCACTCATCCCCTGGTTCCCAGTGAAGGCTCTGGCAGGTTCTGGGCCATATGGGGTTGGGGGATGTGCCAGAGAGTTTATATTCCTCAAATGCATGCAGGAGCAAAGCCGACTATTGTAAGTAGCCTTACTGCATGTGCCAGTGACATTCTAAAGGACAAATGATCAGAGATGGAGTTGCTGGAACAAAGGATGTGTGCGATTCACACTGTGGCCGCCTTATTACTTGGCCTCCACACAGCCCCTGTCAGTTCTTTTTTTTTTTTTTTTTTTTAAGAGAGAGAGCACGCATGCATGACTTAGGGAAGGGGAGGGGGGACAGAGCATCTGAAGAGGGCTCTGTGCTGAGAGCAGCAGAGCGAGCCTGATACGGGGCTCGAACTCACAAAATGTGTGATTGTGACCTGAGCCGAAGTCAGGTGCTCAACCAACTGAGCCATCCAGACGCCGTGAGCCCCTGTTGGTTCTTGAGTGACATCTCTCATGGCTCTCCACCTTCTCCATCAGGATCTGTCCTCTGCCCATATAGTGAGACATTCATGCCCAAAATACACTTGGCATGGGGCCAGGCCCATAGAAGCAACTTGGAACATGCTAGCTGTTTTTCTTCATCCTCTGGGTCTCCAGGGAGCCTTTCTGGTTCCCCCAGGAGCCAACTGGGCTTCCCTGTTCTGTCTCTCTCCATAATTCCTGATGCAAGAGGCACCTGTCTCCTCCCCCAGCTGGGTGTTCCGGAAATCAAGTTCTTGTTCTCCTGTTTCCTGTGCTCATTGCCAGCAGCTGCTCAGTGCCTGGCTCAAACAAGGGCCCAGCAAGGGTATTTTTGTGTGACGGTTGGATACGAGGAAGGTGTATCCTGTCTGTTCTTCCCTCCCCTCAAAACAGGGCCAGATTGTCTCCAGCTGTCAGTAGGCCACCACCATAACCACACCACAGAAGCTGGTATCCCATATACCTTACAAAGACAAGGAGGGGCATACTGACAGTACAGAAAAAAACTAAAGCTCAGAGTGGATGGGTGGTAAGGCCCACTCACAGAATATGATCAAGGTGACACTGAGATTAGAACCAGTGGGGCTGAGGGGCACCTGGGTGGCTCAGTCAGTTAAGCGTCCGACTTTGGCTCAGGTCATGATCTCATGATTCACGGGTTCAAGCCCCATGTTGGGCTCTGTGCTGACAGCTCAGAGCCTGGAGCCTGCTTGGGATTCTGTGTCTCCCCCTCTCTCTGCCCCTCCCCCACTCGCACTCTGTCTGTCTCTCAAAAATGAATAAACGTTAAAAAAATTAAAAAAAAAAAAAAAAAGAACCAGTGGGGCTGAACTTCCACACCAGCTTGAGCCTCGGTGTTATCCTGGCTTGAGCAGGATGACCGTGTCCACACTCCGTGCTCTGCTCTGTTGGGCTGGAGGGGGTCCAGGGTCCCTGAGCCAGACAAGCATGTCTAGGTTCAGGGAGTCACAGAGGTGTCAGGCTCCAACCACACTTCTCTGTCTGTGTTCCATCCTTCCCAGGCTCCCATCCACGGAGAAGCCCCTCACGGTCCTGCATGTGAGCCTGTACCACCCCACGCAGGACCCAGACACCTTTGCCAACGTCCCACCGAAGCTGCAGCATGACACCAACCCGCTGCTGGTGGGGCGGGGCCCGGACGCCCACCTCCAGCTGCGGCTCCCGTGCCTCTCCCGCAGACACCTGTCGCTGGAGCCCTACCGGGAGAAGGGTGGCACTCCCCTGGCCTTCTGCCTGAAGGCCCTGAGCCGCAAAGGCTGTGTGTGGGTCAACGGGCTGACTCTGAGGTTCCTGGAGCAGGTTCCACTGAGCGTGGTCAACAGGGTTGCCTTCTCCGGCATCCAGATGGTGGTCCGCATAGAGCGAGGCACCTCCCTGGAGGCCTTTGTCTGCTGCTTCCATCTCAGCTCCTCGCCCCTGATTCACAGGCCCCAGGCTGAGGAGACTGATGAATGGGAAAGCAAACCCCAGGAGCAGCCGCCCCCAAGTTCGGGGCAGCAAGCTCCAGATCACCCGGGGCTTCACCACGGCCCTTCCCATCCAAGCCCTGGAGGAGGAACAGAAACACAGCTCCAGAAGGAGCCCTCAGAAAGTATGCTCTGCTAGCCCCGCCAGCGGCCCAGAGCAAGGCTTACCTGAAATAGAACTTGAACTCTTGTAGCTACATCATGTGAGGCTGACAAGCAAGACGGGCCTGGTAATAATGAAGAGATTCTGCAAACACGAACAGCCTGGGCTGGGGGAGCACCCTCCATGGTTACAGCTACGTAAAGGAACGGGAACTTTGTATACGTTAGAGGCCCTGAGGGCTTCTGAGAGCCTCTCTCAGCCTTTCCCCACATTTCCCCCCGCCTGTCTGCCTAGGAGTTACTTTATGTGGCTAATTTCGTGAGCCGCTTAAGAGCTGGAGTCTGAGGTTGCATGAGGAATGCATGGACACATGTACCAATTACGTTCGTGGTAGCTCGGGGTTACCTTGGGCTTTCTAATACCCACAGGCACTCAGGGCTTAGGGAAGCCTGTGTTTAATAAACTGTAAGTATTTCATTAAGCTGGCATGCCCAGTAGGATTCCCTGATCGCCAGACGGGGTGCGTGCACGCCACGTTGTCACGCAGAGGCAGGGGCGGGAAATACAGAAGAGGTGTAAGAGGAAATTGGAAAGGTGGGGGCTCACATTTCTGGAAAGGATGTGGGCAGAGCTCAGGGTTTCCTGGGGGTGGGGAGCTGGGGGCTGGGCCTGCCGGGAAACTCACTATCACACGGTCATCCTCACACTCCCTCCCTCTGTTATTTCTGGATCAAAGCCTTGGCTGATGGGAGGGCAAGACCTCCAGGGAAAGGTGGCTTCCCAGAGCAGAGAAATCTTTCAAGACTAAGTTCGTGAGGGTGGGGGGAAGAGGTTGTGGTAAAATTCAGCTCAACGGTAATTTTACTCAAAGTGGGTCATATACCAACGGGGGTGGGGTGGTCTCTCCAATATAAGGGACTAGTTAGTAAGCCATGCAGGCTAAGGGTGGGACAACTTCTCAGTGAACAGAGGGGCTGAGCACAAGTACCTACTCTCCACATCATCTCCATTCCAACTCCCCAGTGGGGGCTTGCAAGCATCATTGAGAAACAATGTTCACCCGTGCCGTGAAGGGAGGGACCTACAAACTCAGATGGCCATCATCATCTTAGACCATGCTCTAGGATATTGGAGACACTGAGCCTGGCAAGAAGATTCAGCTGGTCTGCCAGGCACTCTCTGAGCATCCTCTCCATGGGGAAGACAGCAGTGGGCAGGAACCAGGCCTGTCCTGGCTTGGGAAGCTTCCCTTCTAATGGGGAATAGGACAAGTACACTCAGATTACAGCAAAAGGCAGAGGAGGGCAAGGGCTGTAAGAAGAAGGGGCTGTCCAATGCTGTGAATGGCATGTGGGGGCCCCCCAAACTGTCCTTCACTCAGTTATTCAACAAACATTCACCAGATGCTGTGCAAAGCCCCAGGAACCCGCAGTGAACTAGGCTGACAAAGTCCCTGCCCCCAGAGAGCTTACCTGGGCTCATGAAAGACACCTGTTGAGGAACTAATCACTGAATTATTTGATCACCCCTGTTCTTGGTGCTGTAAACATTGTGTTCTCTCTCTCTTCGGGCTGGTGTTAACATTAGTTCTACCATTAAGTGGCCATGTCTGGTGAGTGCTTACGTGTGCTTAGCCCTCTGCTAGGAGCTATGTGCCTTGCCCAGCTGAATCCTCAAAACACTCAGATGGACAGTGGTGTTAACACATTGTACACCTGGGGAAATTGAGGCTTAGAAAAGGTATCTTGCCCAATATCATGCCACTTACTGGCTGTGTGATGTTGGGCCAGGGACTTAGCCTGCTCTTGGTCTCCATTTCCCCCTCCGGCAAGTGGGTAAGATAACAGTCACCATTCACTGGTGATGTTATGACGGTCTTAGGAGCTCATAGTGAAGCATCTGTCACATAGTAGGCACTCAGGAAGGGCTAGATACCATCATGAAACCTGACAGAGGGAACGTGATGGGTCCGTACCCAAGGGCTCACTTGCAGTCTGTGATTTCCTGATAAAGGATTTTGCCTTTGCTGCAGCCCTGGTGGGCAGTCAGGAGGGGGCTTTAACCTGTTCCTTACACCAGAAGGCCCGATATTTAGAGTTTGTTGGATGGGAGACACATGGTCGGGGCTGGCAAGCAGAAGAAGCCGTGTGCTGGGCGGTCTGATGAAGCCCACTGTTTTGGAGCTGCCTTTGTATTTCATGCACGGGTTCAAAATGCAGCGATGATCCCTCCGGAGACCAAAACGTTCGCCAAACTGTGTATAAGGGAGCAGATACAGAACAGGGAAGCCACAACCTGGAGACCACACCTGAATTTCAAAGGCAGAAAAGAGGAAGCTGGCTGGTGGCACGCTACCCCAGAGTCCCAGGGGGCAGCTCCCCTGCTCCAGCACGGAACCTCTACCACTCAAGGGGTCCCCTCCCCCCCGGAAGAAAGTAAACCCTAGCTGCTGGGGGTCTATGAGAGGAAACGAGTTACCTCCCCCATGAGGAGTGGGAGATTCAGAGGGAAGTGTCTGGGAGTCCCTCCGGGCCCCAGGATGAAGTGTACAGCAGGCTGCAGGATGCCTGCCAGACACGAGGCAGGAGGGAGCCCAGACACGTCCGGCTCGTTGTTTCGGACTCTGCTGATTCACAAACTCTCCTTGGAAAACTCACCGCTTGCCTCGTACCAGGTTGCAGGGCAGCAAAGCTCCGCTCCGTGCTAGATTCCATCTTTCCTGACCAGAGAACCATTTAAATCACCAGGTCCCTGCACCCACCCGCATTTACACACTTGGCCTGCACAGGCAGCCTGAGCAGGTTGGAAAGACCCTCCCAGAAACCTCCTCTGCATTCTCTCAGCTCCCACACACAGGGCAGTGCGCGGAGGCGATGGGGTGCACGTGCACGCATGGACACGGGCCACGCCCACCCCCTGGGGCGGCTCCAAGCCGGGGCTCTGCAATCGGGTGCTGCCTGGGTTGGAATTCCTACTCCACCGTTACTAGCTCTGTGACCTTGGACAAGTGAATGAATGTCCCTGTGCCTGTTTCTTCTTCTGGAAAATGGGAAAAGTGACAGCCAGCTGTGGTGGTAAAATGAAGCAGTGCATATAAAGCACCTAGTGTGGTGCTTGGTGCATAGTAGGTACTCAGTAGAGTAAGCTTTCACTGTCCAATTCAGTGGAATGAATTGAATGCGGGTTGACACATACACTCAGCATAGACACACATGCGTACGTCTGCTACAAAGGGCTACAACAGTTAGCCCCAGAGCACTACGATTCTCTGAAGGCATGTCCGGAAATCTAGAAATCACCCCTAGTGCCCTTTAAGACATTTTAACCTTCACATTCCTCTGCTCTTCCAAGAACGGGAGTCTCCCCAACCTGTCTGTAAGTGGGACACCGTAACCTCCCGAGCCCCATTTCCAGGGAGACCTGAGAACTCCACATAAATGTGCAGGGCTCTGAGGCGTGAGCAAGCATGGTGAGGATGTGATGGCAGGACAGCACAACCATGGCTGTGGCCGGGGGCAAGGAAGGGCACCGGACACCCCAATGCTGTCGCCGTAGTTTCTGTGTCTGTCTCCCTGTGAGACTTAGGCTCCACACAGATGAGGACCACGGGTGGTTTGCTGTTGTGTTCCAGGGGGCTGTTGGGGAGCTGGTCAGAGAATGGATGGACAGACAGACGGGCAAGGTGAGTTGTTAAGGCATGAGTGAGGCAGGTGAGGGCATGGCCAAGGCTTGTAGTGGCAGGAGGAGAGATGGGTCGGCCAACTGGGGCAGCAGGGCCTGGAAGCCGTGGGCAGACAGTAAGTCTCTTCCAGCTCTAGGCCTCAGTGAGGAGAGCCCAGATCCTCCAGCTGGGGCAGAACACAGCTTGTGCTTCTCTCTGGGGCTTGACCCTCTGCAGCCCAAGCCAGCCAGGATGCTGCATTTTTGAGATTCTGTGAGATGACTGCTGGGGAAGGTCGACAGATGTGACAGGTCCCCATGTGACTGAGAGACAGCTCTCAGCACTTCCTAGAGGCACATAGGTACCTCCAGGAGACTCTAGGAGGGGCTCCAATCACTAGGAGTCTTGAGTTGGACCGGCAGGATAGAGTGTGGGCCCCCAGCCCCCCTCATCTCCTTGGATCTGGTTTGATACCTCTGCTCCACGCCCATATGATGGAGGCCACCCTCCACAGAACCTCCTCCCCCAGACACTCGCTAGGAACACGCTGCCTCCCTAAACCGACACCCCACCTGCACAGACCAGAACTGTTCCTTGAAGGGATTCCCTGTGGCTTGGGAAGCTAAGATATCACACTGCTGAAGGCATCGGTATTTCCAAAGAAAGGGCTGGAGAGGGTAACGCTTACCCTGCAGGAGTGAGTTTCATTGTAGAACGAGCGGCCTTAAACGTTCCATTGTAGGCCAGGGGCGCCTGAGTGGCTCAGTTGGTTAAGGGTCTTCACTCTTGATTTCTGCTTGGGTCATGATCTCATGGTTCGTGAGTTCTAGCCCCGCGACGGGTTCTATGCTGACAGCATGGAGTCTGCTTGGGATTCTGCCTCTGTCCCTCTCTGCCCCTACCCTGCTCGTGCTCTCTTGCTCTCTCTCAAAACAAATAAATAAACTTTAAGAAAAGGCTTCACAGTAGGCCGATGAAGAAAACATGGCCCTTTCCCCTCAAATGGATAGTCACTTCATAAATGTATAAAGCAAGACATAGTCAAGTGGCTGGCTCAAGGTCTCCCTGTGACTAAATAGAGCTGAGACACGATTCCAACAGAGCTAAGAATGGATTCTTTGCCTAACAGCCCACTGAGTAGCTAGGCTGCTGTCAGCAAAGATGTGTGTAGAAGCAAGTAAGCCACAGGCAGTGTGGACAGTTCATCACCACCTCCAGGACCTTCCCCCACCCCCAAACTGGGCTGCGGAGGGGAGACTATCTACTCTATCTACTGTGTGAGCTCATTTCTTCCTCCTCAGCTTCTACCAGTTAGCTGGTCCCCAAACTGGACCCTCCAGCTTCCGGTCGCTGTGGCCGCCCTGCCCACATTCCGGCGCGCTCTGGTCGCTGGCCGGCACACGAGGCCCAAGCCTGTGCAAGGCTCTGGGAGAGGAGCAGACAGACCCAGCTCCTCCGCCTCTAAGTGGAGATGCCAAGTTAATGAACTCTATTCACATTGCAGGGCTGTGATCCCTCTTACCTTGAATGTGAACTCACAGGCGGATTAAAGTGAAATAAAACCTACCATTTGAATTACATTCTCAGCTGATTGGAAACATACATTACCTCCCTATGACCGGGCCGTGAGAAGGGAAGTTATTATCTTTCTTTAGAGTTTGTAAACTCTTTATGGCTGAGGCAGCTTTAAGCCCGCCGGGGGAAGAAATGATCCGGGAATAAATTGCTCTCATTTACCTTTGTTTTCCAATCACACGCTCCAGTGGGAACAAAACATCCTAAGTGAAGGGATGTGGGAAGCCAGGTGATCCCCAGCAGAAGAGTTTAATTATTTTCTTCTTTAAGGACGTGAGTTGAAAAGGCTTTAAAGTGTCGTTTGGTATGGGGCTTGCTCCGCAAAAATGTGCCCTCCCCCGATAATGCCAGCCTTCCCTGAACTGTTACTGTTCTCTGCCTCTTCTTTCCAGGGGAACATAGCCTCCATTTCCCCCACAGTGCCTAACTTTTTAAGGGGCACTGGCAGCTACAGTGCCCAGCTCCAGACCTTTGGGAACCAGGAAGGAGTCTGAGAAGGGGCAGATTTGAATAAAATTCAAATCACAGTCCTGGAAGGAGGGAAAAGACCCATGGGGTCTGGAGTTCTGAAGGGGGGGCTTTCTTCCCCACTCTGTTATTTCTCCGATCCTCTGTGTTACCTAACAGAGAAATTACACAGAGCAGGTACCAGAGCAAAACCATCATGACGTCCAGGCTCTGAGCCAAGCATTCAAACTGCTGGAAGGAGCCCCAGCTGAGACATCTGCCTTGCTTTCCTTTAAAGACACAGAGGCAGGGGGTAGGGGGTGGGGACTCTTCAGAATAAAGCAGAGACAGGGAGGGGGGGGCAGGGGGGGTTCTCAGGGAGAGCTCAGTCAGGCAGCCAGCCACGGGTTTCCTTTCCGTAATTTCTTCTCTGAGGGATCAGGACACCATGATATCATTCCTCCATTCATATGCAGCTTTCTGCAGGTTGGATCCTATTAGGTCACCTTGCCTGGGGGGAGGGAGCGGCGGGGGTGGGGGGGGAGGTAGGAGAGGGTGCATAGCAGGATCCAGTCAAGAAAACAAAAACCACTGTAAGCATTGCGAAAACATAACAGGCCACGCACCTCAGAAATCAGCAAGAGCAGAAGTTGCTCCCACCTCTGGGGCTGCAGAGTCAACCAGAGCAGGCATTGCCAGGCACAGAGCTAGAAGGAATGTGCCTTGTCCCTGCAGAAGCTGGGACCTTAGGGTCAGAGGCCATCTGGGGGCGGGGGGGGGGGGGGGGTAGGCTGGAGCCAAAGAGGAGATAACACCTGCCGCTCCAGACTCTCTCCCCAGCGTGAGGCCCTGAAAGAGAGGGTGACATATCCTGGCTGCTCCCCTCACCCACCCCTTGCGGTTCTTATTGGCCGAAGGCAGGCAGAAGGAAGCTGGTGAGCAAACCTGGGGAATGCAGTCTGCAGGGTGGACTGCCCCCGCCCTCCGCCCTGGTAAGCAGAGGAGAGAAGGGAGAAGGAGGGTCTGAGGGCAAAAAGGGAGAAGGGGGCCTGGGCCACCAGAAAGGGAGAGGAAAGGGGGCATGGCCGAGAGGGCTCCCCTGCCTGGGGGCCTCCTGGAGGCAACAGGCGAGCACAGACCCCCTCTCCCACACGTCACCCCAACCACATATCCTTTGGCCTCTGTAAGAAAGGAAAGAGGAGGGCACAAGAGGACAGGTACCGACAGTGAGGTCCAGAGAAGAGCCAGGTGGGGCCATCCTGGCCTGGGTCACGCAATCCAGCCGGGGCTCCTGCTTTGAAAACCCCTCTCCCCCCACCTCAGAGGCAGGGCAGCAGAGGAGGGTCCAAATCCCCACTGCTGTCCACTTACTGACCCTAAAACTTGCCTCATCTCCCAAGCCGCCGACGCCCAAGTACAAAACGGGAATGCTGTCAGTACCCGCGCCCCCTCTGTGCAGACGGAAATGCACACATATGTGTAATGGAACTTAGCATGCATGCCTTGGAAACGCTCAATGACTGCCGGCCATGAGTGTGAACTGCCACCACCCATCCCCAAACGTTTCTCCCTCCAGAAAGCTTTCCTGACTTTTTCCAGAAAGGAATGGCCTCCCCCCAAGCTCCAAGCCTGTTGTGGGACACTCAGAGGGGTTTTCAGGCAGTGATCCATGGTATCCACCACATGGTATCTCCTCGGCTGGGAATACGTGTAGTTGCCGTGTGCTCCGCCCCGCCAACATGGCCCCGGGCAAGGCAGAGACCAACTCGGACGAGTCTGCGTCTACGGATGGAACAGCCACCCGGCTCCTCAGCAGGGGTCTATTGACTGACTGCCAAGAAAGTGAGCTGGGACAAAGAATTTGCGTGGGGTGAAAGCAGGCCTTCGGGAATGAGCTTTGAGCAGAACCTCATGTCACAACAAAGCTGCTGGTTTAACAGGTTAAAATGGACTTTAAACAATGAATTACTCAGAATGAGAAGAGGCCAGGGTAAGTGGTTTGTTCCATGAGTGCCCTCATCTTCTCTATAGGACCCTAAGCCCGGGAGGCAAGGACAAATCCAGCAAGGCCCTGCAGGGCTCACACCCCTGATTCTTCTACTCTCTGCCAATAGGTTTTCCCGTTTCCAGATGAGTCCTATGTCTATGGTTCAACACAAGTGCCCAGCCCCCCACCACCCAGAAACACATGTACGAGGTGCGGAGCTCCCAAACTTGGACCTCTGCCCTGGGGAACACTGGAAGCAAGCAGGCTGCATGCATGATGTCAGAGGTTTCCAGAATCATCCTGGCCCTCATTACTGAGGAACACATGGTCCCCTGTAGACACTTGTTGGAGGCCCAGGAGGGAAGCTAATAATCAGGGGGCTCCATCTTTCACTTTTACGTTCCTCTTCCCCTGGGGCTGCGGTTGCTGTGCAGATTTCAATTTGAAATGTCAGGAAAGCCTCATGTGGTTTGACTTCTCCTTCTCCATGCCACTCCCCATCTCGCGCACACACACACACACACACACTCACACACTCACACACTCACACACTCACACACTCTCACGCACATGCAAGCCTCTGGGCTCTGTCTAGCACCCCGGGTAAGGTGTTGGTTAGAAATCCCCAGGGTCATTATGAGCTGTGAGTTTTGCTTCTCAGTTAAAGAGAAAATACCTCCACTTGAGACTCGCAGCATGCTTCACAAAACCAGGGTGAATATTTTGGCTGAGCTCAGGGAAAAAACCAGAAGCCAAGGAGAGACCTCATTACAGGAATGGTAGGAGGCATTCGGAGGAGGCCAAATTCAGAGTGTTCTGAATAAAGCAATGCCGTATACCCTGCACACGAGGGCCTGGGAATGCTGGAAGATCTAAGTCTGATGGACAAAGCAGCAGGTTGAGAGAACGACGTGGCATACCAAGAAAGTCACCAAAGGCTCTAGAGACTTCACTCTGCCAATCCCTACAGTCAGTCAGGGGCTGGCAGACGGTTAACCACCAGCTCTCTGGGTGGTGGGAGACCTCTGATTGTGTAGTGTTTGCCGATTTCTGAGTTCCGTGATGGAAATTCTCCCACCATCGTCAGTTTCAAGGTATCAGGGTGACACCACTGAACCTGGAGTTGGAAAGAGATGTGCATAAACACACACAGATAGCACTTCTACACACAGAGAGACTGGATGCAAATACCCCAAGAGCACAGATATAGCCAAATATAGTAAAATAATTAGGAAACTGTGAGTTTTTATTATTTAACTTTGTATTTAATGTAACTTATTCAACACTAAGTTCATGTGCTTTAATTTTCTTTTTTTTTTTAATGTTTATTTTTGAGAGACAGAGACAGAGGGTGAGTGGGGGAGGGGCAGAGAAAGAGGGAGACACAGAATCCAAAGCAGGCTCCAGGTTCTGAGCTGTCAGCACAGAGCCCGACGCAGGGCTCGAACTCACGAACCGGGAGATCATGACCTGAGCTGAAGTCAGATGCTTAACCAACTAAGCCACCCAGGCACCCCTTTGTGCTTTAATTTTCAGTGGTGGCTTGTTTAACAATCGGCTCTTATAAGACAGTATGGGACCCTCTTAGCACACCACCATGTGGAAAAAGTTCCAGCACCTGAGAACGGTGGGCCAGAGAAACAAACAAACAAATAAACAAACAAACAAACAAACAAACATGTGAAAATGCCTTGAGATGCATATGGTGCCTACACAGAAGTGCTGGAGAGGTCAGGGTAACCATTCTAAGAAAACAGTATGGTGTTTGGCCATTTTAAAAGTGAAGTCATTTGTATTTATAATGTTAGATGTTTCAAATAACCTTATGAGGATTTTAAACCGTCCCATGCTACAGATGAAGAAACAAAAGTGCAGGGAGGGGAAAGGCTCCCAAATGCACTCACCTGGTAAGTGGGGGACTCTTGCCCTTCTCCTCACCCCCAACATCCGTGCACACCTGGTGAGAGGAAGCCCACAAGCTCTGGCTGAGCTTGGGTTGTAGAACCCCACTGTCGATGCCCACCTAGCAGATGCCACGAGACATGGTTCACAATTAAAGTGCTATGCCTGGACCCTGTAATCAGTCACCTGACTTCAAACATGCCCACAGGTATTAGCTAAGAGGCTGTGCTCATTTCTTTCCTGGGATCTCACTCTCAGAGCTCAAGGAAGTACAGGTCGCCTGGCATTTAGAAGTCACCTTCTTTCTGAGAAGGGAGGAAAACACAGCTCTCTAGGCCCCACCTCATCTCCCTGCCCTCTTAGACGCTGGATGTTGGAGTTTCTGGTGAACTGATCAGCAGGGAGCAGGGAGACTTTGAGCTCAATCTCCGAGCTGTAGCCCAACCCCAAGGCCTCCAGGACCCCGAGATCAGGGCAGTGACTGGTTGGTCACCCAGGCTGTGTGCGAGCATTACCCGACAGCCCTTTGGGGAGCCCAGACAGGTCACCACCCCAATGTAGAGCGACGAGCATTGGATTCCAGATGGGATCAGGACGCTTGTTGGGGGCTTGGATTCCAGACCCCAAACTTACATGCATCTAGATATCAGTCCCTACAAAATCCTCCAGTGCAAAAGGGAGCCCCTCTCCCACTTTCCACCTTCTCCTGGCTTTGCTACTACAGCTCTGGCTTCTGGGTAGGACATGCCCCATTGCCCAGGCCACATCCCCCTCAATCCTTTGTCATTTCAAATCGTCTGGTGTGTAGGTTCCGTATGCTCGGCTCTTTATGGCCGTTTGCAGTGTAATTCTGTTCCTGTCCTGCCATTCAATTTGAATTAAATATCAAACAGATGTGAGTCATTTTTTGCTCTTTTTAAAGAAAAAGTTTAATATTAGGGAGCATGCCCTCCTATATGATCAGGAAAGCCATTCAGAGAAATAAGCCCCTTCAAATTAAAAAAGAATCGCATTGGTTAACGTTAAGATGCTTTCAAGTGATACATTTCGAAGTGTTAAGGGAAGGTGTTTCCAGCAAGCTATAAAGCAGCCAGGAGAAAAGAGGAGAAGATATACGGCCACAGGCCGATGGGGAAATTGGAGCTCAGAGAGGGGGCAACCCCACCTGGGGAGGAAGCTCTAAACTTGGAGATGAGGTTCACAGATGATGGTGGGGGAGGCCATCTTCCCCCCAAGGGCCGGAGAACTCTGCTCTCTGCAGCCTGTGTGGTCAGAGTAGGAGGGGAGTCAGCAGGAGCTCCATTCTGCTCAGAGAGACAGCCTGACCTGGGTACCTGTTCCCCCTCCTCACACTCTCGTCAGTCTGGCACATCTCCCCCTGCCAGCCGTCCCAGGGGTGAGCGTATCTTAGAACATGCTGAATGGCTTAATCTCTTGGTCCCTACCTGCAGCCTCTTGGATAGTAGGATCTTGGGTCTGGGATAGCTCTGAAAGCCCAGAGAAAGCTATGGCCGCCCATTGGATACAGGAGCATGCGAAACACTCACATACAACCTCAGAAGCCCATGGTCCCCTGATTTAGACCGTGCCCCACCCCCAAGGCAGCCATGGCACAGAACATTTCATCACCGGGCACTTAGCCCACAGGACCACGGCCCCTCTGTCACCAAACAGGGATCTACATTCTCAAGCACCCATACGCCCAGCACTGTGCAAGGCATCTTCACGTGCTGCAAGAGCTGGTCAATCTCCAAACCCCTCTGGCTTCTTGGCAACACGCATGCCTGGAGCTCAACATTATTGGACCTGCCGCCATTCATGGCTAAGAGCCAGGGCCTCTCTGATGCTGGCTCAGGCACTGAGTGTTTCCATGTGCTCCTTTTAGTCGCTGCACCTAAAAGGCAGCTCTCCAACTACAGCCGGCTGATTGCAAACGACATTTCCATGTGGCAGGGAAAAGGGCCAGAATGCCTCTGATTCCAGCTGGTTCTGGACACCCTGGACTTGGAGATGAGGCTCTGCACACCCAACATTTGCCTGTAGGGATGATGTGCAAATGCCCAGAGACCCTGCTCTGCGGGGAGCACAAGGCCCTGCTGATGAGAAACAGAACCAACACTTCCTAGAATTCCGCAGACAAAAGAGAAGGTTGAGTGGAGGGATTTAGAGCAAAGGAAAGCCTAGACTTTGGAATCAGACAGTCAAAGTCTGGAGCCTGGCTCTACCTCTTACTAGCCCCGTGACCTTGGGCAAGAGACCAATCTCCTCCAGCCTCAGGGTCTCCCATCTATAAGCAGGAGCACCGCCTGTCTCGTGGGATGTTTGGGGGAATGAAACCAAATGATGCCTACGGGGTGCTGAGTGCAGTGTTTGGCTTTCAATGAGCAGTCAGTGTTGGGAAGCTCTCTTTCTTTGCTGTTCCCCCTGCGCAAAGGTGAACAGCACCCTGTCTGATGGTTCTAGGGTGCTCAGAGGTGGATCAGAATCAGGCTGATCCCCGAAGTAGCCATAGTGATACCCACAGGAGGAGCAGGAGAAGCAGAGGGGGGAGTGTGAGTTACTGTTTCCTAAGTCCTGTCTGCGGCGAAGGAAGAAGTAGGATGGGGGAGTGGAGGAAAGCAGCAGAAATATCTGCAAGCAGTTTTAGAAGAGGAATTGAAATTCACAAATCATTGCTACTACTCCAACTGCTATTCTGCATCTGTGGCACGGAGAAGGCACGGAGATCCGCTCTGAAAGCCCCAGGGTGGGGAAGGAGGTGCTGTCCAGAGAGGGTGAGGCCTGGCCCCTGCCCTCCTCAGACTCAGGACCACATCCAGATTCTAGAAGCACTCTGAGCGCAGGCTGGCAAGAGCTGAGCTGCTCAGAAGAGGCTCCTGGGAGCAGGAGGATGGAGCTACGCCTTGAAATATGGGAAGTATGTTGAGCAAGAGAGATGCCCACCCTAGGTGCCTTGCAGCATACCTGGCAGGGGTCCGAGGCCAAGGTAGAGGTAGGGGTAGGGGGCTCAGGGGGCTCAGTTTTAGCCCCCTCCGTACCTCAACCTACACAGTCACTTGTGGCAGCCATTCATTTGTGCTTCACTAAGAACAAGAGGTCCCAGGGCGCCTGGGTGGCTCAGTCGGTTGAGCGTCCGACTCAATTTCAGCTCAGGTCACGATCTCATGGTTTGTGAATTCAAGGCCCGCGCTGACAGTGCAGAGCCTGCTTGGGATTCTTGCTCTCTGCCCCTCCCCCAATGCTCTCTCTTTTCTCTCTAAAAATAAATAAACTTAAAAAAACAAAAACAAAACATGATGTCCCTTCTACAGTGCTGCTTAGGTAACCCAGCCTTAAAACTCCTCACTGCAGTGAAAACCCATTTCTCGCACCCTACAGCTAGGGGCAGCCGTGTGCTGATCAGAGCCCTGGGGACCCTCCCACCCCTCTTCAGAGACCAGGGGATTATGCGGGGTCCTGATCTGTGCCAGAGGCTTAGCCCCATTTCCCCCAGGATGCCCAGAACACCCTAACCACAACCTCACATGGGTGGCCGCACTCACTGTGATGACCCCGCTTTTATGTCCCCCCACGGTGGCCAAGCTCCAGTCACAGGCTTTTCTCCAGCCTTTGAGATCCCATACATCCTGTCCTGGACAGACGACACGGGGTCTCATCCTAGCGGGAACTCGATAACTTACACATATTCATATCGATCTCTGTTCTTACTTAATTTTCGTTTTAAATTATGCATTTAAATATTGAATGACAAGTATATTTAAATGAACAATTACTTGCATCTTCCTCCAGTCTTCCTTGAGGTACACATTTTCCACACATCGTAATCGGGGGTCATAGACTTGTCTTCAGTCGTTTCCTGGGCCTTTTACATGGTTTCACACTCAACACAGTGATCTGTTTGCTATTTGGTATTACGTCAATGACATACCTCAGTCTGCAACCAACTGAAGGGCATTTTCATTGGTTACATTTTTTGTTGTTGTTGTGCTGTGTCTAAAGTAATACTCTAAACTACTCATAAAATGATTTTCCTTCCCTTGGGAACGTTCCCGGGAGCTGGATGGTCAGTTGAGAGCCGAGCGAAGATTGTGGGCTCCTCACAGACCGAGGGTATCTCCTCAATCGGCCAACACAGCAGACTTCGTTCCTAGGATGCCCATTAAAAAACTGAGGTGGGTGGGTGGGGGTGAGCCTCTGCCCAGAGCTAGTCAGTGTACCTCCCCGTGCCATTTCTCAGGAGGCCTGCTCCCTCCAGGAGCACTCTGGATGGACGGGGAGCCCCAGGTACCTTCATTCGCACAGTGAACGGCTGCTGGTGGAGATGCCCCTACGGCAGCATGGGGAAGCCATAGGATGAGGAAAGCTCCTTCTTTGGCCTCTGGAACAAGCCCCCAGATGGCTGTCTCAGACCGAGCCCAAGGCGGCCTCCCCAGCCCTTCCAGAGCCCCTTTAAGCAAGGGAGGGCATGCTTTGTGGCTCTTTAAGCCTTTCAGAAGATGTGAAAATGGGGGCAGGTCAGCCACGTGAAGAGCTGGCTACAACGTGTAAACACCGCCTCAGGGCGCCGCTAATCTTCCAGGTCAGGCCCTGGTGCCACCAGGCGCCACTCTGGGGCGCCTCTCGCCAAGTCGCCTGCATGATCTTGTGTCAGCGGTGGGCAGGCACGGGGGCCCCGGGACCATCCGTGGGACCGTTCGTCGGCACCCCTGTCTGCCCTGCAGGGGCCCGAGTGCCCTGTCCAGCCTTCCCCACGGGCAGAGCCACAGCAGCTGCCGGGTCACAGAAGCCCCGGGCTCACAGGCATCCCTGGCCCCCAAACGTGCCCCTGGGCGAGGTGCACGGGGCTAACCAGAAACACCTGTGTACATGGAATTTCCTGCCCCAGTTCAGCCTTCATTTCCTCCGCCAGTAAAAACCCAAGGCGTGCAAAGGTGAAAGAAACCAGCCAGTCAATCACCCAGACGACGGCCACCAGGGCCGCAGAGACGGGACTTTCTAAATTAAATTTTAATTCCCACCCGATGGCCTGGCCGCCACGGCCATGATTCAAACCGTGCAACTGGCCGCCTCGGCCAGGCAGATGCCCGCCCGGGTCCTTGCAGGAATTAACCTCCCCCCCTGGGCCAGGAGATGGTGGCGTCTGCCCTGGCCCTCGGGTTGTGGAATGAGACCCTAAGAATGAAAGGGACCCCTTCTCTCTCGACCTCACTGTGCAGCTGCAGAGGCTGCCCAGCTGATTAGCTGCTCACTGCCCAGGCTGTTTGAATTATTAGGTGCTGGGGAGATCAGAGCCCACTGGTGACTCAGGGACATTTACCAAGACGACATCAAAGCCGGAGGCGCCGGGGTCCAAAGTGTAGGATAACGGTCAGGGCCCGAGAGTCTGCGCTCTGTCCTGGCCCAGCAGGTTTAGGTGAGGAGAGAGTCGTAAAAATGCCTCCGTTTTGCCAGAACATTTTTCCAGGGGTTCCTGTTGGCGAGAGGAGGCAGGGCTTGGAGCATGAAGAAGGGAGGTAGTGAGCTGCCCGTTTTACAGCCAAACCAACTGAAGCGGTGTCTGAGATAATGACTTGCCTGACCACACAGCTGGTTGTGACCAGGTCAGCAGACAGAGAACATCACCGCGGATGGAGTCCTGCCCCCCTGCCCCCATCTCAGCCAGCGACGGGAGAGGGCAAGACAGTGGCCTTGAGAGGCAATGCTTGTGGCCCAGCTCGGGGCCTTAACGAGTTACTTCTTTCGGCATCAGACTCTTGGTGCCTGAACTGGGAAATCATGACAGTCCCTCCTCTGTAAGATGTTGGGGAACAAAGGAGTGTCCAGGAGGTTGCTTTACCCTGACGAATGTGACAAGCCAGGGGACCAGATGAGGCAAATGATGTCTGTGTCTCTACCCGTGGCATGCCAGTGACAGTCACCATGGGAACAGAAGTGAAGACCCTCTTTTCAGGAGTGCCCAGCCCCATTTGGGACACACCAGGCCCCCCTTCCTGTTCAGCCTTGTGCAAGCCGCACATGCCCCTCTCCCTATCTTGTCTGATCGGTCTCCTCATCGGGGGTGGGGGGAGGGGGTTCAAACACGAATGTGCATCACTGGTGACAGCAGGTGAGCCAGAGGATGGTGAGATCAGCCTACGTCCTCCCTAGACTCGGAGAGCCAACTGGGAAGAGCAAGGCAGGAGGCAGAGGACCAAGGGCTGGAGGCCATGACCAGCTCCCCAGCAGAGAACTGTAGAACATTCATCGGGAAGTGGAAACCATCCCAGGTTTTTAATAGCTGCCATCTGCCGTCTTTGTAAAATAGCTTTATGATTTTAAAAATAATATACACTCGTTATAAAATACTACAACCACACACCATAACATAAATGAATCGTACCAACAGCATTGAGCCCAAGAAGCCAGATACAAAATAGCTCACGCTGCATGCACAATCACATCTATATAAAGAATATAAAGCTGTAAAGTATGTAAAGGGAATCTATGGTATTTAAATCAGGACCTGGGTCATCCTGGGGGGAGGGAATGACTGAAAGACGACACACGGGGTTTCTGAGAGGGCTGCTGATACTCTGTTTCTTGATCTGAGCACCGGTTTACACAAGTATATTCACTGGGTGAAAACCCACTGAGCTATATGCCTACAAACTCTTTTTGGACATATGTTAGATCAGTAATAAATTTCCTTAAAATAAATGAGTGGGTCCATGGCCACGCTGTGTGTACAAATAAATAAATATAAAACACCCAGGATCCGTGTAGAAAATGTGGTGGTTTCCTTATTCCTGAAAAGAGAAAACTTGGAAAGAGGTCACTTATCATCCAGAATTAATTTCCTTTCATATGTTAGTATTTTTCCTTCCCACCTCTTCCCAGGTATGATGTGTGCTTACTTGTACATTTAGCATTATTCTTGTATAAAAAATTATATGTGCAACTTTTTTCTTCTTATTATTATATTGTAAGGATTCTGGCACACATCCTAAATCACTCCTAAAAGCCATCCTTTTTTTTTTTTTTTTTTTTACTTTTATTTATTTTTGAGAGAGAGACAGAGCATGAATGGGGGAGGAGCAGAGAGAGAGGGAGACACAGAATCTGAAACAGGCTCCAGGCTCTGAGCTGTCAGCACAGAGCCCGACACAGACTTGAACCCACGAACTGGGAGATCATGACTTGAGCTGAAGTCGGGTGCTTCGCTGACTGAGCCACCCAGGGGCCCCCTAAAAGACATCTTTAGGATGCTGTAATATGTCACCGTAAGGGCATATCACGTGTTCACCTAAGTATTTCCCAATTGCAGTGGATTTCGCCCCTCCCTCAGGGGGCATTTTGTAATGTCTGGAGACATTTTTGGTTGTCACAACGCAGGGCGGGGTGGGGGTGGCTACTGGCATCTAGTGGGTAGATGCTTTTAAACACCCTACGATGCCCAGGACGGCTCCCACAACAAAGACTCACCTGACCTCAAACATTGACAGCTGAGGCTGAGAAAACGTGTCTCTCTATATCTTTATTGTTACACCTACAGGCTACTTTCAGCTTTTCCTGGAACGAATGAAGCAACAACACACCTGCTAGGTAAACCCTCCTGCACATGTCCACCTCCTTGCCATCAGCTTCTGTGGGCACGCTCGATGCTAAGGCCACTTGAAAGAGCTGGGCTATCTTCCAGAACGCAACCTCAGTTGAGACTCACCACCTGACCTTTCCTCTTCTTCTGGAGTGACAAACTAGAGCCTTTTAGCCTTTAGAGGGTCACAGACCTGCCATACCTGGGGATGTTCCTCTTCGCCTGCCCGTCCTTTCTGACTATGGCCCATCCGCTTTCTCTTAAAGATTCCTGTAAAGGCTGTCCGCATCCCTGTCCCCTCACCTTGTTCGTGTCCACCGCTCGGGGCACCGCAGAAGGCTCTGACCCTCACTGTTCCCCTGCGACTGCCTCCAGAGTTCTATGACATCAAGGTAGATTTTCAACGCTCACCTGCTGCCGGTAAGCTCCCATCCCCCATCTCTCTTAAAGATTGCAAAAGACACCCAAGCCTGCCACCCCTCAGGGTCCATCCTCCCAGGGCTCCGAGTGACACCAGCCTTTCTCACCCAGGAGCAGAGCAACTCCCCCCCCCCCCCCCCCCCCCCCCCCCCCCCCCCCCCCCGCCTGCTAGCCTGAACTGCAGGCCCATGTTTCCGACTGAAACAATGTAACTTGGCCTCTTCCCCGGGGCTAGAAGATTTGAACCTTCCAGAGTCCACCCTTCCCTGGGTGAGCTTTCTAAAACAAAAACTGTAACTGGAGTGTGCACACTGGCTTTGAAACCTGATTCAAAGCAACCTTGAAACAAAAACGTTTGGGGACAATGTGGGAAATTTGGTTGTGAACTTGGGATGACATGTTGAGAAATTACTGTTAAGTGTGTGAGGTGTGATAGCAAGTAAAAAGAAAATCTGAATTTGTAAAGGAGGCACACTGAAGTTTCTAGAGAAGATGGCTTGATTTGCCTTAAAATATTGGGTTTTTTTAAATTTTTTTAACGTTTACTTATTTTTGAGACAGAGAGAGACAGAGCATGAACAGGGGAGGAGCAGAGAGAGAGGGAGACACAGAATCCAAAACAGGCTCCAGACTCTGAGCTGTCAGCACAGAGCCGGACGCGGGGCTCGAACTCACTGACTGTGAGATCATGACCTGAGCCGAAGTCGGATGCTTAACCGACCGAGCCACCCAGGCGCCCCTTGCCTTAAAATATTTTAGCAAAGAAATACATTAAGAAAATTTGGAGAAGCATTCATAATTGTTCAGTTTAAGTATGGGCTCCTGGTTCATCACACTCTTCTTTTCTTCTTACGGAATTTTCCATACATTCAATAACCCTGCAAATCTGACCACAGCACTCTCCTGCTCAGAATATTCTGGTATTCTCTACTGCCTACAGGATCCAGTCTGGACTTGTAAGGGTGTCATTTCAGTGCAAGGGATCAGGCCGCTTTGCATCCTGCAGCCTCCCCTCCCCTCACCTGGCCCCATATTGACTGGTGATCTTGTTCATGGCTTGGAGAGCTCAGGTCCCAACCACATCCTGTCTGCCTAAAAAAAATACCCATTTCTCAAAAGTCTCCTCAAAGTGTCCTCTCATTTTTGATCTTCCCTGAATCCTCCAATCTATGACCCATCAGGCCAAGCCTCTGGCCCTCCCTCCACACCCCTGCCTTGCCCACCAGTCAACTATTTTATGGTGGCCAGTTGACATGTGTTCCCCAGCCCCACCCTCACCCCGCCTGGGACTGAGCTCCCCGAAGGCGAGAGCTGTGTCCTGTCCACTCTTACTTCCCAAGGTGCAGACCCAGCCCCGAGTCGGGATTCGGTAGAAAGCAGGGGAGTGAACGAGCGAGCCTCTTCCCTTCTTCGTCCTTCTGTCCTGAAGACGAACAAGACTTAGATTTGAGTTTCCAGGTTCAGCCTTTTTTTTTTTTTTCCTCAGCTTTTCTCTGGATGGGGCATTATCAGAATAGTTTCTGAAACTGAGTCTTAGGAACTCAGAGTAGAAGCGTAAACCAATCTCAAAGAATATTTGAGTTGCCAGGCAACAAAAGAACACAAGCACAACTCTCAAATATCAGCCCAGCGAGGTTGTGTCATTGTTGGGTCGTTCTCTTTGGTAGTAATTTGATTACTTGCATGCAAGAAAAGACATAGTCAATAAATACAGTAAAGTGCATTGGTCATGGGGAGGGGAATACCGGAATGGAGATCATGTACCACCGAGGAAAGAACAGCAAACTTGACCCTGGCACTGGGAGAACTAGGGAGAAAGAAGACAACATGACCAACTCCAGAAGCGGCCAGAACCCCAAGTCAGCTCCTGACTCTGGCCTTTGCTGGAGCCTGGAGGGAAGCCTGGCTGGGCAGGTGCAGGCTGGAGAAGGACACGGGATAGGGCTCTGAGGGCTGGCCCGGAGACTGGCAGGCGCCATCACAAGACTCTGGACCTCAGAGTCACAGTGTTGGTCGCAAGGTCCCTGTTCTTCCTCTGGTCCCAAGAGTGCCACCTTCAGATGCATGCTGTGTAGTTGACTGGTGTGCCTGTCCTCACCAGGCCAGGGCGTGGCATGGCCTACTTTTCCTCATCAGGGTGTGTGAAGTGGGCGTGTCCTGCCTCAGGAAAGCTTGGCCCGCCCTCCTCTTTTGTTTCCTTATGTTTCCCAAGGAAGGCAGGTGGCCTGACCTATCCTTATGCATATCTGCATCCTAAAAGAATCCCCTGGATTACCCACATCAGAGACACTTGACAAGTCATGATGGAGCTCCACCCTGGTCATACTGATTCAACAAGCTTGGGAGCGTCCTGGGAAGGCGCATTTCAGCAAGCTCTTGTGGTTACTTTTTTTTTGTTAATTACGGTAAAATAAATACCACATGAGATATGCCATTTTAACCATGTTTAAATGTTCAATTCAGTGGCAGGCATTAATCACATCGACCCTGTTGTACAGGCTTTACCACGGTTTCCCAAACTTTTTCATCACCCCAAACAGAAGCTGTACCCATTAAGTAGTAACTCCTCATTTACCCCAAGGGTCTGATAATCCCTAATCCACTGTCTAGTTCTATGAATTTGCCTATTCTAGAGAGTGTGTGTAAGTGGAACTGTACCATGCATGTCCTTTTGTGTATGGCTTATTTCACTTAGCATAAATATCTTCAAGGTTCACCCATGTTGTCGTGTGTATTAGAACTCCATTCCTTCTGGGGCTTCTGAGTGGCTCAGTTGGTTAAGCATCTGACTTTGGCTCAACTCATGATCCCTCATCGGGCTCTGTGCTGACAGCTCAGAGCCTGGAGCCTGCTTCAGATTCTGTGTCTCCCCCTCTCTCTGTTCCTCCCCCACTCATGCTCTGTCTCTCTGTCTGTCAAAAGTAAATGGACGTTAAAAAAAAATAAAAAAAAAAAGAACTCTATTCCTTCTTATGGCTGAATACTATTCCAATGTATGGCTATACCACATTTTGTGTACCCATCCTTTTGTTTTTTTTTAGGTTTATTTATTTATTTTGAGAGAGAGAAAGAGAGAGAGCATACAAGTGGGGTAGGGGCAGAGAGAAAGGAGAGAGAGAATTCCAAGCAGACTCTTCTCTCTGTGCTGAGCCTGACTCAGGGCTCGATCTCACAACCATGAGATCATTACCTGAGCTAAAATCAAGAGTCGGACACTTAACTCACTGAACCACCCAGGTGCCCCCATTCTTCCGTTGATGGACGCTTGGGGTTCTTCTACTTTTGGCTATTGTGAGTACATCATGAGTACATTATGTGTGCATCGGTATACAGGTATCAACTCAAGCCCCCGTTTTCCATTTTTTGGGTGAATATACCCACGAGTGGAAATGCTGGGTCACATGATAATTCTATGTTTAACTTTTCGAGGGACCCCCAAATTTTTTCCACAGCAGCCGCACCACTTGCCGTTCCCAGCAGCAATGAACACACAAGGGTTCCACCAACACTTGTTATTTTCCATGGTTTTGATTAGAACCATCCTAGTAGGGGTGACATGGTATCTGACTGTGCTTTTGCTTCAGGTAATTCTCAAGCACGCTAAGTCTGGAGAACTCTGCTGTATACAAAGGAGATGGGACATTCGTTAGAGAGAGATAGGGACTCACAGTAAAGAAAAGGGGATTTGGGTTACTTTTCAAAGAGTGAATTTTCTTCTTCTTCTTTTGTAGACAAACAGTTTCCTAGTGCTGAGTTCAGTGCCCATCAAGAGCACGTCACAGCAGTGAAGAGAATGTGAAGGGTTTGGGGGTTCCCAGGGCAGGGGCAATTCTGGGAAGACCAGGGCAGGTGAGAATGACCAAGCTGGGGGAGAGTCACTCAGTGCTGGGGATCCACTCTCATTAAGCTTTTGCCAGTGAAAGGGATTGAGTCTGAACCTCTCTCCAGGGTCTAATGATTTTATCTGTGGGCTTTGTAGGATCACTCTGCCTTTTAGGAAGAGCTGCAATGAGAATTCAGAGCGGGAAAAGTGCCATGCAGCTTTTAATAATAATAATAAAAAAAAGTGAGTCAGGAGTGGAGAGGCTAACTTCTCTACCTTCTCACCAGCAGTGTCTGTGGAACAGCTCTTGGTGGGCAAGATATCAGGCTTTGGGTTCATCTTGACAGACAAACAATCAGAGGGGTTTTCTCACATTCCAGGATTTAAGTCCAGGCCGAGTGAAAATCTCTCCGGAGGCAGGAGATGCCCCTTATGACCCTCCATCACCCTGATCAAGCAATGGCTGCCCATTAGCTGAATCTGGGAAGGGTCGAGTGGGATCCAGAGCTGACCCCTGAGCCCCCATAGAGGCTGCCTTCTCCCAAACATCAAATCCTGCCAGAAGAAACACTCACTGCTTTAGGTGGGATTTCGCTTCTTCGGCTTCCCGGGGCCAATTAGCATAGCAGAGCTCCGTGGGTAAGCGCACCCTCAATGGGGCTTATGAGAGCCACAGTCAAGAGATCAAATAACCCCCTTGCTCTCTGTGCAGCAGGCCTGGACTCCATCAGAAGGACACGCCCAGCCAGCCAAGACATAACTTTGGTGCAGACAGCAGGGCAATGAGGCAAGCAATAAAAAGGCCTAATCTCTTAAGGCAACATGAATTGTTGGCGAGAACACAAGGGGGAAAGCAACATTGGCCAAGGATCATTTTCCTCTTGTTAGAGATGCCTGCTGACTGCTTGGAAAAACCAAAGTGGGAGGAAGAAAAAATCCTGCTAGCACTGGCGGGCGGCAAGCTGCCGTTTACAGAACTGGTTTTCCCCACTTTCGAACAGCTAACCAGGTAGTCTTACGGCAACCATTACTGAGTACCATTGATGGAGTGCTTCTTCGGAACGCTTGCCTCAGCCCGTGATTGTGTAAGTGTTAGCAGTACCGCCATCCTGTGCCAGTTGGGTTCAGTGCAAGGAACTGAAGTTGTTCTAGGTGTTTCTAGCAAAAGAGGGCTTTTGTGCCAGGAGTCAAATGCTTAGGAGGCTATGGTAAGGGCTGGAGGAGCGTATGCAAAGGAGTGACAGCCGGCTGTCGAATATAAGGATCCATCACATGACTGAGACTTCGGGAAGCTGCTAGAGCTTCCACCACAGCTGCTGTCACAAGGACCTGGTGACTGCCTTTCCGGTCTGCTCCTGAACTCTCCACAACCAGGCTTGCCAGCCACCTCATCCCTGGCACTTAGAGGCCAGGCACCAAGGATTAGCTCAGTTCCTCCACACAACAACTTAGGAGATAGGCGACTGTCTCCTCGGAACTTCAGAGATAGGGAGCCTGTCTCAGAGAGGTTAAATGACTCACCCAAGGTCACACAGCCAGCTTCTGATAAAGTCAGAGTTGGCATTCGAGTCTGCCCAAGTCCATATTCTACACCCTCAGCTCCTGGCTATGACTGTGCACCAACAACTCTACGAGGTCCGGCAGCCCACACAGCACACACAGACTCAATGAAGCCAAAACAAATGAACACCAGCCGGGTGAGCACGGCTCATGGCACAGCACTGGAGAATGACCGCCCGGACCACAATCTGGAGAACTCAGTGAAGACGGCCCCGGGCCTGGGCACAAGTTGGGGCTACGGCATCTGTCTGCACAAGCGATGCTGTCCAGGCCTATCATGCATTTCCCCCCATCACACCCATCCTGTAGGATTTGGAGCAAGTCCTAAAACCGAGTTGTCCCAAGGTGAGAAAGCTTAGTGGTTTGTCAGTCCAAACCTCCCATAGTACACATGGGAAAACAGAGGTTCTAAAAGAGGAACTAACCTGTCAGAGGTAATTCATATGTCTGGAATCAAGGGGAGGGCAAGCCTCAGGCCACTTTAGCATTTCCTCAACTTCGGGGCTAGCACTTTTTTTTTTAAGTTTATTTTTTTTATTTTGAGGGAGAGAGAGAGAGAGAGAGAGAGTGCAAGCAGGGGAGGGACAGAGAGAGGCAGACAGTGAGAAACCCAAGCAGGCTCCATGGAGTCAATGCACAGAACCCAATGTGGGGCTCGAACTCATGAAACTGTGAGATCATGACCTAAGCCGAAATCAAGAGTCAGACGCTTAACTGACTGAGCCACCCAGGAGCCCCTGGAGCTAACATTTAAAGGAGAACCCAAGCAATGTACTACAACTCAGTGCCCCTAGAATACCCTCTCCATCACCAAGAACCGTCCTGTCCACCCTTACTTGTCAATTTCTTTTTTTTTTTTTTAATTTTTTTTTTCAACGTTTATTTATTTTTGGGACAGAGAGAGACAGAGCATGAACGGGGGAGGGGCAGAGAGAGAGGGAGACACAGAATCGGAAACAGGCTCCAGGCTCTAAGCCATCAGCCCAGAGCCCGACGCAGGGCTCGAACTCACGGACCGCGAGATCGTGACCTGGCTGAAGTCGGACGCTTAACCGACTGCGCCACCCAGGCGCCCCCTTACTTGTCAATTTCTAAGATGGGGTAATGTTTTCATTCTTGATGGTGATAGTCACATGGCTGTATTGACCTTGTGAAAATTCACTGAACTGTTTCCTTATGGGCCGGTGGTTTTTCTGCATTTTTCTACATTATGTCAAACTTCAATAAGGAGCTTACTTAAAATAATATTGGCCAATTAGATCTATCCCAGGACCAGGAAAATATTCCGTGTTTTAACTGAAAAGCCTCTTCCTTCTAGTCTTAAGTGGCTGAAAAAAATCACATCCCATGTTGCTGTCAACTCAGGATTTGAGTAGACTGAGAACATCAATGATCTAAGAAGGTTTGGAGGCTCTTTGCGACACCTGAGACATCCTTCTTACTTTTTCTTTGGAAGGCAGAAACACACACACACAGACACAGACACAAGACCTGTGGTAGGGACTTGATAGCTGTTCACAAACCATTTACCTATTCCTCCTGGGCCACCACTAAGCTATACTTCCTAGCCTTTTTCTCAGGTGGGTGCAGTCATTTGACTGGATGGTGGCCAGTGAAATGCCCAAAGTGGGTATAATTCCAAGTCTGGCTCATAAACTTCCCTGTGTGCAAGCCTTGACTACCTTTTCCTTGCTACTGGCTAATTGGAGAGTTCTCTGAGGTCCTAGAAGAGGGCAGAGACATCAAACAGAAGCAGCCTGAGTTCCTGTGACATCAGGTAGAGGAGAGCCATACAGGAGAGTCACCTGACCAGGAAAATCTATGGTGGGACACTGCACAAGCAAGAAAACAATTTTTTTTTTTTTTTTTAACAAACCCTTCTATTGAGGGCTGACTCTCAATACATCACAGCAAGGGAGTTGCTCTGGTATGTAGGAAAGCCCGACGCAGAAGAAATAAACTTTCCTGTGTAAAGTAGTGAAATGTGTAGCTTAGGTGTTACAGCAGTTAGCCTACCCTGGAAAATACAAGAGCGGTTTTGAAATTCAGCAAATCCTATTCTTCCCAAATCACGCCTACCTTCTCAACCTAGAGCCAGCCCCAGGGTATTTTTTAAAACCGAGAGGCCAAAGTGTAGTCCTGCTTGTTACTTATTGATTCTTAATTCAGAAACAGTTATCACAGGTACAATTCACCAGTCCCTGGTGAGTTAGGGCAAGAGATCCAGGGGGAAAAGACTCCTTGTAACAAGATGTGAGAGTCGGGGCACCTGGGTGGCGCAGTCGGTTAAGCGTCCGACTTCAGCCAGGTCACGATCTCGCGGTCCCGGAGTTCGAGGCCCGCGTCGGGCTCTGGGCTGATGGCTCAGAGCCTGGGGCCTGCTTCCGATTCTGTGTCTCCCTCTCTCTCTGCCCCTCCCCCGTTCATGCTCTGTCTCTCTCTGTCCCAAAAATAAATAAACGTTGAAAAAAAAAAAATTAAAAAAAAAAAAAGATGTGAGAGTCGGCAGTCCTTTTTCTCTTTTAATTGTTCTGTCTCCTCCTTTGTTGACAGGGTTCAAAATGGCAGCATTCTGAGCCCATTCTATAAGGGACCAACAGTTCCATCCACCAGAGGGCAATACTATATGATAGCTCGGGCACATGATGGTAAGGCAATCATCATGAAAAGGAAAATTGGAGTCAACATTTATGGAAAAGGACAGGAGGCAGATACCAGAATTGTGGAAAGTTCCCTGGGTGATGGAATGGGAGACAGTGAGGTAAGCATCTTTGCGATGCACGCTCCCCACCTCTATCTCCCTTGCAATTGTTCCAAGGACTAACTCTGCATTTTTCCTTCATGTAGAAAGTTGTTTAGTCTACCATATGCTTTCACTCATATGTGGAATTTAAGAAACATGAAGAAAGTGAAGAAAGCGAAGAAAAAAAGAGAAAAGTCAAGAAGACTCTTTAATTTTTTTTTTTTTTTTAGAGCAAAAGAGAGCACGTGAGCATGGGAGAGGGGAAAGGAGAAGAAGAGAAAGAATCTTTAAAAACAAAGTTTATTTTATTTATTTTGGAGAGAGAATGGGGGAGGGGCAGAGAGGGAGACCGAGGATGCAAAGCAGGCACCACAATGACAGCAGAGAACCTAACGTGGGGCTGGAAGAACTCGTGAGATCATGACCTGAGCTGAAGTTGGACACTCAACTGACTGAGCCATTCAAGTGCTCTGAGGACTTAGCACATGGTAAACACTCCTTCACAGCATAGCCCTTCATAGCATTTGAGACTGGGATGAAGGGAGAGAGAGAGAGAGAGTCTTTTTAAAAAATTTTTTTTTAATGTTTATTTATTTTTGAGAGAGGAAGACAGAGCATGAGCGGGGGAGGGGCCGAGAGACAGAGAGACACAGAATCTGAAGCAGGATCCAGGCTCTGAGCTGTCAGCACAGAGCCTGATGCAGGGCTCGAACTCACAAACCGTGAGATCATGACCTGAGCCAAAGCCAGACGCTCAACCGACTGAGCCACCCAGGTGCCCCGAGAGAGACAGAGCGAGAGAGAGAGAGAGAGAGTTTTAAGCAGCATGGAGCCCCATGTGAGCTTGATTCCACAGCCCTGAGATCATGACCTAAGCTGAAATCAAGAGTCAAACAGACGTTCAACTGACTGAGCCACCCAGGCACCCCAAGAAACAGACTCTTACCTAGAGATCACACTGATGGTTACCAGAGGGGAGGTAAGTGGGGGGTTGGGTTGAATGGATGATGGGGATTAAGGACTACACTTGCCGTGATGAGCACAGGGTGAGGTATGGAAGTGCTGAATTCCTATACACCCGAAACAAATATAACGCTGTATGTCACCTCCACTGGAATTAAACATTTTTAAATTTAACAAAAAATAAAATTATAGGTAAATGTTAAGTATGATCTTACATCAACATTTTTCAAAACCTTGACCATTTTCTAGGAAAATATATATTAGAAAAAAAATTCTCCAGCTGAGAGATCCAACTGTATATAGCAAGGAAAATTATACTAAAGCTACCTTCCACCAACACACTCAAACATGGAAAGCTGTTAGAAAACAAAGGCAGTGAGAAACAACAGAAATAAAAAGGTGTGTGAGGGGCAGAGCCCTATTCTGTTCTCTCCCAGGCCTGGGGCCTGCCAGAGTCTGTAAGGAAACAGCAGTTTTTCTAGCGGTACCCTGTGGTTTCCTATGAAAACCCAGGGTTGTGAGTTCTGCTTCCTGAAATGGAGAACTAGCTTTTTTTCTGAACCAAGCTTCTAGCTAAAAATAACTAGGGAAAGAAAAAAAAAAGGCAGAAATATATATCTTTAAATGGTTTGATGGCAAGAAAGAGCAATGCAGGATTTCTAGAAGCAAGATCTCGGAGAGAAGGGGACCCCAGGAAACTGAGCCTGATATTTGGCATTCTTTTTCCCCTTGAGATATCGGCCAATTGGGACTTTTTGGTGGAAACGGTGATCAGAAAGTGGCGGCTCAGAGGCCGAGTACAACTTTTGGCAGCCTCTCAGCAGGAACAAGAGCTGGAGTTCGAGATCTGCCAATCAGGAGGGCCACTCAGGCTTTTGGTCGGGACCCCAAAGATCCAGAGCCTAGAACGAGAGAGTCTTACTGCGGATTTCCTAGAAGAAAGAGCCAGAGGCAAAAGCTTGCATGCTGACACTTTTCTAAGAAATGCACTTGCAACGGGGGCTGGAGAGAGGACAAAAGGGAAGTGGGGAAGAGCAGGAGGAACATGGGTGCGAGGGAGGGCACCGTGAGCTCGACACAACACCAGGACTCTTTGGCACTCTCATTAACATCAAGGAAAATTGGATCCTGTAACAGACTAGAGCAGGAGGAGACGTGGTGACCAAACATGAAGTAGTATCCTGGGACAGAAACAATATGTTTGGGAAAAACTAAGGAAATCCAAATAAAGTATGGAGCTTAGGGAATGATCAGTACCAGTGCTGGCTCCTTATGTTGTAAATGCACCACTTAGTGCATTAGTGACATTAGTGACAGGGAACAGTGGGTGCAAGGTGTGTGCAACTTGCTTCGCTATCTTTGCAACTTTTCTGCAAACCTAAAACGAAGATAAAATTTTTATTTCATTATTTAAAAAAATTTTTTTAATGTTTATTTACTTTTGAGAGAGAGAGAGAGAGAGAGAGGAAGGGCCAGAGAGAGAGGGAGACACAGAATCCGAAACAGGCTCCAGGCTCTGAGGTGTCAGCCCAGAGCCCGACGCGGGGCTCGAACTCACGAACCGCGAGATCATGACCTGAGCCAAAGTCAGACGCTTAATCGACTGAGCCACCCAGGCGCCCCGATAAAATTTTTATTTTAAAGAAAGTAAACAAGTAGTTTAAACCAAATGAATTTTCACTTTGAAAACATCCATAATAATGTCATGTGGGATTGCAAAAGTATATATTTAGCATTACTTGTAATTAAATCATACACATATTACATATTAATAAACACACACAATTATATTATGTACATAATTAAGCATCCAACAGTAACAGAAAATGCAGGAGGAGGGAGGTAAGTGAAGATGTTCTAAAATTCTTGTATTATGCAGAAAATTGTAAAAAATATTCATTTATATTAGATTTTAATAAATCAAAAATGCACACTGTAATCTCGGCTTACCACTAACAAAATGATTACTAAATGTGTAACTCACAACTAATAGAGAAAAAATAGAATAATAAAAGTGCATAATAGAAAAGGGAGTAAGAAAGGGAATGGAAGAGGTGGAATAAATAGAAAATAAGTAGTAAATTGCAGCGCTTAGCCCCAAATATCAGCTCTAACATCACATATAAATGATGGAAATGCTCCAGTTAAAAGTCTTAGTTAGAGTGGATTTAGAAATAATGACAACATTTACCAAATGCTTCTTTAAATACATACTTTATAAGGATACAGAATTATTAGAAATTAGTAGGATGGGCGTGCCTGGGTGCCTCAATCGGTTAAGTGTCCTACTCTTGATTTCAGCTCAGGTCATGATCTCACAGTTGGTGGGATCAATCCCACACCACGAGGGTGGGATTCTCTCTCCCTCTCTCTCTGCCCCTCCTCCACTCATGCTCATGCTCTCTCTCTCTCTCAAAATAAATAAATAAACTTTAAAAAAAGTAATGGGATGGGGGCACTTGGCTGGCTCAGTTACTAGAGTATGTGATTCTTGATCTTGGGCTGTGAATTCAAGCCCCACATTGTGTGTGGAGCCTACTAAAAATAAAAAAAATAATAATAAAATAAAAATCTTAAAAAATTTAATGGGATGCAAGAGACATTCAATTCAAATAGTCACTAAAAGGAAGCTGGTTTGCTCAGTGGAATTTAAAACAAAGTGTTTCCTAGAGATAAAGAAGGATAATGCATATTAAAAGGGTCAATCTACCAGAAATATATAACAATTCCAAATTTGTATGTGCTTCAAACCAGGGGCTCAAAATATAAAAAACAAAACTTGCAAGAACTAAAAGGGAAAGGGACAAACTTCAATACATTTTTCTTGATGACATAACAAGGAAAAAAAATCAGGAAGGATTGAAAAGAATTTGACTATACAATAAAAAATGTTGACCTAACTAACATATATAGACTACTACCTCCCAACAGCAAAAGAATGAATTTACATTATTTTTGCAAGCACATGACCATTGGCCAAAATTGAACACATGTTGAGCCATAAGGCAAATTTCAACACATTTCAAAGAATTGAAACCATACAGAAGATATTCTCTAAACACGGTGGAATGAAGTTAGAAATCAGTAAATAAAATACAATAAAATTACCCCCCAAATTCTCAAATGTTCAGAAGTTAAGTGATATACTTTTAAGTAAGTCATGGATCAAAGAAGACATCTCAATAGAAAGGAGAATCCTATTGAATAGCAATGAAGACAGCATACTAAAACTTGTGTACTATGGAATGGGGTGCTTATGTCTCCCCAAAACTCGTATGTTGAAACACCAATCCCCAGTGTGATGGCATTCAGAGATTGGGCCTCTGGGAGGTCATTTGGTTTAGTTGAGGTGACACTGACAGAACACCCGTAATGAAAATAGTGCCCTTGTAAGATGAGAAAGAGACCAGATTCCTCCCCATCTTTCTACCATGTGAGGACACAGCAAGATGGTGGCTATGTGCAGACCAGGAAAAGGGTCCTCACCCAGCACCTTGATCTTGGAACTTCCAGCTTTCAGAACAATGACAAATAAATGTTTGCTGTTTAAGCCACACACATGTATGGAATTTTGTTAGAGCCATCTGAGCTGGCTGAGACATTGTGGGATACAGTAAACCTGGGCTTAGAGGGAAATTTATCCCCTGGAGTTCACGTAAGAGAAAAGAGGAAAGAGCGTCTGTCTCTGGTAAGTTAAGATAACAACAGCAAATTCGACACAGGGTTCCACTTCCCGGTTGATGAAGTAGCTTGTGGCAAGGCAATACTCCCACTGACAAGACCCAGAAACAGCAGACAACATTAAAAAAAAAAAAAAAATATATATATATATATATATATATATATATATTAAAAAGAGTGTGAGACAAGGAAGGACAGAGAGAGAGGGAGACAAAGGATCTGAAGTGGGCTCTGTGCTCACAGCAGAGCCAGACACGGAACTCGAGCCCACAAACCATGAGATCATGAACTTAGCTGAAGTCAGATGCTCAACCAACTGAGCCACCCAGGCAACCCATAAAAATCATATATTCTAAAGCATCAGAGAATTCTGGAGGCAATGGAGATTGAAGGACATAAGATTTCACGAGGGAAGACCTCTCACCAAATGACTGCAGAACACCAAATTCCTTTTGAAAGATGTGTATATATGGTCAATTCATTTTCAAGAAATATGCCAAAACAAACCAAAAGAAAGGTTTTCATCAACTGATGCCATAACAACTGAGGACCCAAAGGAGACAAAACAAAGCTTGATTTCCCTGTCTCACGCTACACACAAGATTTGATGTGTCATAGATGGCAGACCTAAATGTGAAAGCTGAAAGTATAAAGCTCTGAAGGAAAATATCTTCACGATCAGGGGCCAAAGATTTTGATAAAACTGTAAAAGAAATCATTGACAAAATGGAGTTTGTCAAAAGTAAAAACACCTGTTCATCAAAAGACATCACAAAGATAATAAACAGGCAAGACACAGACCAAAAGAAAATATTTGCAAGATATATAACTAAGAAGTAATTAGTGTCCAGGACATAAAAACACAGCTACAACTTAATGGTTAAAAGAACAAACAATCTTACTTTTTATGGGATATTTCACAAAGGAAGATATTTGAATGGAAAGTGGCAAGGATGTAGAGCAATCCAAACTCTTCTACTGCCGGTCCATCAAGAGGAGAATGAATAAACAAATCATGATATATTCATACAATGCAATGCTATTCAACAATAAAAACTTATGCAGTATTCATTCACACAACAAAATGCATCGATCCCTCAAACAAGAACAATGGAACATGAAAGAGATAAACTGTATTATGCCATTTTTATGAGGTTCTAAAACAGGCAAAACCAATGTGAGGTGAAACACATCAAATCAATGGTTGCCTCTGGGGGGGTAGAGATTCACTGGGAAGGGACTCAAGGGAACTTTTTAACATGATGAAAATGTTCTGATTGTGATAAAGGAGGCAATTAAAGTAGGGTATTGTTTGTCAAAATCACACAACTAAAATGTGTGTACCTCCATGATGCGCATTTTACCTTAAAAATAAAAGAGCTATTAAAAATCATCATCATCATTGTTTTTATTGGTCAGGCCATACTCCACTGCCCATCTTCTAAAAATCATTTGCAACAGGTTACCTAAACCTACCAAAACTTCAATTCACAAGTTATGAGTTGCTAGATTACAATATCAGGACATAGTTGAGTATTTTTCACCATTGCTGCAATTATAGTTCCTAACTTCCTTCCTCAGAAAACAATTGGATTAGAGGTACCTGGGTGGCTCAGTCAGTTAAGTGCCCGACTTCAGCTCAGGTCATGATCTCAGGACTCATGAGTTCGAGCCCCACATAGGGCTCTGTGCTGACAGCTCAGAGTCTGTAGCCTGCTTTAGATTCTGTGTCTCCCTCTCTCTACCCCTCCCCTGCTCATGCTCCGTCTCTGTCTCTCAAAAATGAATGAACGTCAGAAAGAATTAAAAAAATAAAACAATTGGATTAGTCTACACCATAAAGAAGCAGCTTGGAAAAAAATAACTGATTTCACCAACATAAAACCTGTTTTACTTGTCAAAACACTTGCCTTTCTACATATTCAGATACTAAAATTTTAAGGTTTTGTTTCCTCCATATTTGATTTTGTGAGACAGATTCTGAAGTGTCAGATTTCTTTTGCCTACTTTTAAAACCGATCTAAACAAAAAAATCATTCTGGCTTATAGTCTATCTTCTGAGAAACACTGACAAAGTAAAGCTGTCAGGCTGGTGATTTCCATGATTTATGAAAATTTTCCTTCCTTTGCATTTTCTCTAACCCTGTTTTCTCTACAGCCACAGTATCTTATTTTTTCCTTTTATTGTTTGATATGTGCATACATCTATCTATCTCTATTTCTATCTGTATCAGATTTTATAATGCAATTGATACACTGAAATGCCTTGCATTTCCTTCTCTTTTCCCATTTCTAAAGAAAAAAAAATTAAAGACCATTGTGCAACATTTCTCATTTAAAAAAATCATCATCATCATCAGCATTACCATCAAGTTGGGGTGCGGTTGGGAGAAGATGCGAGAATGGCCGAATTTGATAATTGTCACAACTAGGTGATGAATCCATGGGAATGCGTTACACTCTCCTCTTTACTTTGTAAATGTCTTAATTTTTCCATAACAGAATTTCTTGTGAGTGAAGGTGAAGTAAAGAAGTTTTGAGACTTCTTTAAAGAAGGAAAAACAGAATTAGTTGCCGGCACTAATGGTAGTTTTTTTTTCAGGAAAAATAAAAATGATCCGCATGACAGCATAGGTGGTGCAAAGGAGAATGAAGAACACCAAAAAGGGTAAATATAAATGAGTAAAACTGCACAAAATAATCCTAGTGATGTAGCTGAATTTAAAGCAGATGTAGAAGATTCATGAGAATAATGAAACGTTGAAAGAGTTAAAATATCCTCGGTTAAATATTCTGGGGTCTTGTAATCATTGGAAAGATAGGAAAAACAATTTCTTGGTAAAATGTCGAGGGCACATCTTGCAATATGTGTGGCAATTTGTTGTAACAGGAATCAGAAACTAATGCAGTATCCACTGAGGACTTTTGCCCAAACTAATCTTTATCAGCATCATTGCGAAAGGCTGATGTTCTTCTAACTTCACCCTTCCCTCAACATTTACCAGTTATTTCAATATTCTACTAGAGTAGGAGAACTTCTTCCCCTCACCTTTATAAATGCATATTTAAAATGTATATATACATATATATATATATGTATACACACACACACATATATATATGTATAATAAGTATACGTGATCATATGTGTATGAGATCTTTTTATTTTCAGTATGGACTTAAGAATCCCTCATACTGTCCCAAATTTGGCCCATGGGGTGCCCCCTCAAACTGGCCACTTTGCTCTTGTGACATGCCCCCATTGTGTGTGTGTGTGTGTGTGTGTGTGTGTGTGTATTTCCCTATTTTTCTGGCATAACAAGATATCACAGGCTTATCTTGCATACTTCCTGCTCCAGCCATTTCTCAAAGGAGCCCTGGCTTCTTTTAGTAGGTAGTAGTATTAAAAACCAAGATGAGTGCTAGATGTGTTTATTGCAAAGGGGTGTCTTTACTTGTGGACAGAGCTAGGAAACATGCATGTATACAAACATACATACATATGCATGCATATATACATGTGTGCACATATACAGGTATAGACACATAAATATGTATGTATATTTTAGAAGTGAGTTCACACCAATACCTCCAGTCCCACTTCATCCTCACAGGGCTCCTTCTTGACTTCCCTCATTTCATACTTGGGTGTCCCTTCTCCTACTCTGAGATCCCTAACTCCCAACAGCATCAACACGTGTACTCAATTACTAAAACCTATAGTAGATCCAAAGTTGCCTTAGAATTGATTTTCCCATGTCACTGCGAAAAACCAAGTCAGTAAAAGTGGTCCAGGATTTGTTTGTAATTCTTCCCTGATGCGCTTTCTCACCACAGACCAAAAGTATCAAATACTGTGTTCATAAATAAAGTGGATTACTTCTTTCTCCCTGCCTTCAGGAGGATTATGACATTCACCTGAGATACACTTGGGTTTTAGTTTGATTTCAGTTTTAGGAATTTTCTTCCTGTCTATTATTATAGATGAAATGCTAGTTTTTGAGTATGCAGAGCACTAACATTATTCCAAAAGCCAAAAGTATGCAAAACAATATACTCAGAGAAATGCCACTGTGTCCCTTTCTTTCTGTCCCTCACCCCTCACGGATAGGTAACTGTCTTTAGGGTTTTCGTTTATCCCCCTGCATTGTCATTTGTACAGATAATATGCATGTGTTCTTATTTTCCCTACTTTCTTACATGAAATGTAGCATCCTATATATATGCTCGCCTGCTGTCTGCGTTTTTCACAACAATATCTCCTGGAAATCACTCCGTCATCAGTTCACAGGGATCATCATTTGTTTTTACAGTGTATAGTGCTTAGCGTGTACCTATCATAGTTTATTCAACCAATCTCCCATGCCTGGATATTTCAGTGTTTGCAATAAATATTTTGCAATGACGAATAATGAAGCAATGAGCAATCTTGTGGGTTTGTATTTTCATATCACTGGGGTGCATTCTCAGAGTAAATTCTATAAGCAGAATTGCTTGGTTAGGGATACTTTATTAAACACTGTGAAAGCCCCCTCTGTAGGGCCATAGCAGCTTGTAGTTCTACCAGTTGTACATGAGAGCCGGTTTCCTGTGCTAACGGTTTCTAGCTTTGGAACTTGTACCAGCCTGGTAAGTAGAAATGATAGCGAGGTGATTTTATTAGCACTTATGAGTGAAGTTGAACATCTTTTCATACTGTAAGCACTATGTTAATCTGTTTGTTAATTGTTCACTGTTTTTGAGCAGTCTTTCAATGGTTTTAATTACCCTCGGTGATTTTCACTATATATATGTGTATATATAATGTACATATTCATGTATATGTACATATACGTGTATGTGTATATGTACATATACATGTATGTGTACATATACACGTATATGTACATATACATGTATATGTATATGTACATATACGTGTATGTGTATATGTACATGTACATATACATGTATATGTACATGTACATATACATGTATATATATGTGTATATATATATATATATATATATATATATATGACTGCTATGGACTGAATTATGGCCACTCACAGTTCATATTGAAGTCCTAACCCTCAATCTGACTGTATTTGGAGATAGAGTCTTTGGGAGGTAATTGACATTAAATGAGATCATAAGGATGGGACATTAATCCAATAGAGAGCCCTCCCTCCCCTCACCCTCACCCCACCCCTGGCCCCATACACACATGTACAGAGGAAAGGTCATGTGAGGACAAGTGGCTTTGCTTTGGAAGAGAAACTGAATTGAATCAGAACCTGAATCTTGGATTTTACAGCCTCTAGAAGTGTGATAAAATTCTTACTTTAAAATTTTAGAAATATTTTTATTTGAGAGAGAGAAAGAGAGAGAGAGAGAGAGAGAGAGAGAGAGAGAGAACCAATGGGGGAGGGTCAGAGAGAGAGGGAGACACAGAATCTGAAGCAGCCTCCAAGCTCTGAGCTGTCAGCACAGAATCTTACACAGGACTCAAACTCATGAACCAAAAGATCCTGACTTGAGCTGAAGACTGACTGAGCCACCCAGGCACCCGGAGAAAATTCTTTTTTTTTTTTAAGCCACTCAGTCTATGGTATTTTCTTACAACAGCCTAAGCAGATTTAAGACCAGGAAAATCCTTTTTATCTGTGTTATATTTTTCCAGTATTTTCTTCCAGTTTGTCATTTGTCTTTTGACTTTTTTATGTTGGATTATTTTCCATGCAAAAGTTTTATTTTGATTTTTATGTAGTCAAGGGAGGAATATTATAATAATTTTTCAAATAATTGTAGATACTGTTCTCTGATTCTACACCCAAACTTGACAAGTGGTAGTTTCTTAAAATACCTTCTTAGCATTATGTGGATTATTAAAACATATCACTGAGCTCTTCATACTCTGAGATATTAAGTCCATTGCTTTATCTTGCAGTTTGGATTTTTTAAACCTACTCATGATGCTGTAGCATCATACATTAGTCGTTTGGAAAATACTAGTTCACTAGCTTGTACTGTCATAAATCACTAAGATATATAAGATCTTTCCAAATGTTGACAGATTTTATTATACAACGTCAAAAAAAATTTTTAAATGTCTGTTAATACCATCACCAGTCTCATCAGAATGTTCTTTTTTATAGTTTTTTTTTTTTTTGAGAGAGAGAGAGAGAGAGAGAGAGACAGAGAGAGTGCAAGCAGGAGGGAGGCAGAGGCAGAGGGAGAAAAAGAATCCTAAGCAGCCTCCACACATAGCTCAGCCCAGTTCAGGGCTCAACTTGGGGCTCCATCTCATGACCGTGAGATCATGACCTGAGCCAAAATCACGAGTTGGACACTCAACCGACTGAGCCACCCAGGTGCCCCAGAAAAGTTTTAAGTATTGGGAAGCTTTCAAGTCATGGTGGCAGATACAAAAATTTTTAAATCTGTTTCATTAAGGACATTTTAAATTAAGTGAAGCTAGCTGTGTGTGTGTGCGTGTGTGTGTGTGTGTGTGTGTGTGTGTGTGTGTGTGTTGAAGAATCCCATGACTGCTAGCAGTTTGAAACCACTGCGTTGATTCATACTGTGGCACCAACGGTCTACCCACCCGTGTTTCTCTATCATCAGTGCAAATGTCAACATAGTGAAAGAGGCAAGTAAGGCCTTAACATTATTATGAAAGTACTTTTGATGCACAGACCCTATTAAAGTTGCTCAAGCACCCCACCATGGTCCGTGGACCACACTTTGAAGACCACTGCTCTACAGGTAGTCTAAATCCTTCACACTGTATTTTTCAATCCAGCACTAACTTCACTAGGGAAAAGATATTTAAATTTAGAGTTGCCTGGAAAGAGGTAATACAGCCCCTCTTCCTTCCCACACCCATCCTAGGATGGTTTTCCTCAGCCCCTTGTTACACCTTACTAAGGGTAAATATGTACGTGTGCTCCTCTTGGAGAAGGGCATTAACTGCTTAACAAAGACGAGATGGGGTATGGGTTGTTGAAAACAAGGGAAAGTGTCAGATGTTGCCGCCAATTGCAGATCAAAGGAAAAGTAATCTCTGAAGTAGTCAAGTAAGGAAGAAAGTCCCCAGCCAGTAGAGATGACAAATGCACCTGTTCCGTGGAAAATAACACATCTGTCTGCTTGTGGGTGCGAGGAAGGGGGGGGAGATGTGTACCAGAGGCTTTGTTTCCTGGGATTCCCCCCACTCCCTCAAGTGCACACACATTCTTCTTAGTGTGGTTTGTATTGATCAAAAGCTTAGGAATTAACTGGATACCCACTCGCTGCCCTTCCACAATCAAGATCAAGGTAAAGGGACGTTGGGAAAGAGGTGACACCCGACTAAACAGACCCTCAGATCATCACAGGTCTTGGAGAACACTCAGTGTGGGCAGAGAGGTGCTGGGGAATGCAGGAATGTTCAGGCTGCCCACCAAGGCACGCTGTCCTGCCTTCTCTGTAGGGCCATTTGTCTCCCTGTGTTAAAGCTTCATGCAGTGGCTCTTTGATCAGCAATGGGATGTGCACAAAGATGTATCTCTTAGGGTATTCATTGTGTCTTTGTAATAGAGTTGGAAACAGTCTAAAAGAAAAAAGAATAACATGAAGGAAACAAAGTATGATGGTACAGCCCCAGGATGTTTGGGACCGTGGTTCCCAAAATGGGGTCTGCAGAGCCCTGAAGGTCCCTGAGACCCTTTCCAGGAGTCCACAAGTCAGAACTTCTTATGACAAAACTAAGACATTATTGAGACATTTCACTGTCTTCATCTTTGCACCAAGGATGCAAACACAGAAGTGAGTAATACTGCTGGTGACTTAGTACAGATCAGCAAGGACACCACCCTGCACTGATACTCATTTTCTTCTTTGCCAAACACTTGCAGGAAAAAAAAAAAAAAAAAAAAGCTTCACTTAGGAATGTCCGTGACTAAGCAATAAAAAGTATTAATTTTATTGAATCTTGATCCTTTAGGATACATTTCTAAACATTCTATGTGACCACATGAGAAGCATGGAGAAAGCACTTCACCATATCACAAAGACGGTCGCCTTGAGGAAAAACCTTTGTGTGATTGAGTTGCACGCTAACCTAGCTGTTTTTTACAATGAACACCATTTGTTCTTGAAACAGTAACTGCAGGACTTCATTAGTACTGTCACGGGCCCTGAGCATTTTTGCTTCTGTGGACCCTTTTCTCCATAAAAAGATACAAAAATTATATTTTATGATTGCAATGGTAGAAAGACAAATATTTTAATATTTTTTATTAAGATATTTTCTTCTATCTAAAAGAATTAACTTTCATTTTCTCTTTCTGATTTTTTCATTTCTTTTTAACGTTTATTTATTTTTGAGAGACAGAGAGACAGAGCACAAGCAGGGGAGGGGCAGAGAGAGAGGGAGACACAGAATCCGAAGCAGGCTCCAGGGTCCAAGCTATTAGCACAGAGCCCGATGCGGGGCTTGAACCCACAAACTGCAAGATGCTGACCTGAGCCGAAGTTGGACGCTTAACCGACTGAGCCACCCAGGCACCCCTTCCTTTTCTGATTTTAAAAGAAAATGTTTCTGTGGGCCCATAAAGTCTTGTGAGCCTCAGCAATGGAGAAGTTGGCTGAGTGACTGACAAACTATGGTTGTTTAGACCTGGAATGTGCAGGGCTGAATTCTCTGTAAGGCGCAATTTTAATATCTAATGTTAATATATTTGTCTTTATAACAATGCAGGGTTTTTTGGGTTTTGTTTTTGTTTTAATGGAGGAAGGGACCCATGAAGGGAAAATGCCTAAGGCCTGCAGAAGTCATAATGCAGTTCCTGTGTATGTGATAAACAGTTTCTTGAAAATGGAGGAAATGAACCTGTCACTTCAAGGAAAATAACCAAAATTATGTTGCCAATGATAAATTTGAACTTTCAAGCAAAAATTACAGTTTTGGGGGCGCCTGGGTGGCTCAGTCGGTTAAGCATCTGACTTCGCTCAGGTCATCATTTCATGGTTTGTGAGTTCGAGACTGGGTCAGGCTCTGTGCTGACAGCTCAGAGCCTGGAGCCTGCTTCAGATTCTGTGTCTCCCTCTCTCTCTCTTCTCCTCCCCCACTTGTGCTCTGTCTCTCTCTGTCTCAAAAAATAAACACTAAAAAAAAATAAAAAAAATTTTAATACAGTTTTGGGACACTTGTATTTTGCTGCCATAAGCTTTACAACTTACCAATACTTAAAAGTCTTTTGATATCAATGCTGATACTAAAAAATGTGATTTTCTGATACTGTACAATGAAAGGTGTTCATATTTGGAAGACTGGAAGATCTATATGACTCATTTGAAAAAAAAAAAAACATTTTCCAAATGACCAATGTATGATTTTACCAAATCACGCATGGCTAAAAGATCCATTCAAGATACAAGACAGATACATGAACTTTTGTGTTAGTTCACAAAATTTATTAATCAGTTTCAGATTCTACATCGCAATGAACCTTTATGAAACTACTACTTCTTGAATTTTGGAATAATAGTAAAGAAGAACAGGCAAAATAATCTAAGCAGGCTATTAAAATTCTCCATTTTTTTTTTAAATTTTTTTTCAACGTTTTTATTTATTTTTGGGACAGAGAGAGACAGAGCATGAATGGGGGAGGGGCAGAGAGAGAGGGAGACACAGAATCGGAAACAGGCTCCAGGCTCTGAGCCATCAGCCCAGAGCCCGACGCGGGGCTCAAACTCACAGACCGCAAGATCGTGACCTGGCTGAAGTCGGACGCTTAACCGACTGCACCACCCAGGCGCCCCTAAAATTCTCCATTTTAACAGAGGATTTATATACATAGAAATAATTTTGTGTGTGATGGGATTTTCTTTGTATACTTCAAATAAAACAACATGGTGTGGGACTGGGTGGGAACAAAAAGACCCACTCTGCATTGGGGGACATGGAAGACTGGACTGTGCACATAGAGAAAACCGAACCTCCAGAAGGGCTCCCTTCAGGCCTGAATCATGAAAACTCAGGTCCTGGACAAACCTGGGTTTGAAACTCTGTGTGATCTCAGGCAGATTTCTTGGCTTCCTGGAACTATAGCATCCTCATCTGTAAAATGGAAGTAGAAATGTACAGAACTAGCCTGCCTGTCATGGTGAAATTATAGGGTATATGTGATCTTCACTGAGTCAGAGCCAATACTGGGGTGGCGGTGAATGAGTTACTTCTTGGCCTCCTAAGGTTGCAGATTGGGATCTATCGGACGGTCATCCTCTGTGTCTGGCCTTGGCCATCACTGAGGACCTGTCGAAGAAGAAGCTTCACATCTGTCTGCTGCCAGGGCACCAACAGGCTTTACGAGTCTCCCCCCGACAGGTTTGGTCTTCCCTTCAACCCAGAGGTTCTCTCCTGTTAAGGAGACTGGTTCTCCTTTTTCCTATTGCCTATTTCCCTATGGGGTTCAAACTCCAACGCTGGGATTTTTGCCTGTTCGTTCACTGCTTCATCTCCATCACCCAAATTGGAGCATGGCACAAAGTATGACCGCAGTAGTTAACCGGATTAATGAATGCATGAATGGCCTGTATTGGACACTGCTTTGCAAACTTTTGAAGTGTGAAAGCAGCATAGTGAGAGGAGGAGGTCACCACCCCTGCTATAGGGGCGGCCTGAGAGTTGGGAGGAGCGGTTTTGGGTTAATTCCATAATCTCTTCCCGTCACCTCCAGCAAGAGCACAGGAAACTTCTGCTGGGCGTGTATTGTTATTTAAATTTGGTCCACACCTGGGTGCTGAGGTGGCTTCCCCCTTCACAGTTTGGCCAGGAGAGGGAAGGACGCAGAGAGAAGGTCCCTATTTAGGCAACCTGGATGGGGCACTAACGCTCTAGAGCAAGGAACCAATTTAGATACACATGGGCTTTGCAGTGGTTCCTTTTCTTTCTGCTTGTCTGCAGTTTGAAAAAAAAGTGTGTGTGATAATCACTTCTGATGTTGTAAATCCCAGTTTGAGTCCACTAGTGAACGTTGGCTGAATCAAAGTAGCTAACCGCTCCCATGCACAAAGCAGGTCCAGACTTCCGGGGGTCACTATAAAGAACCCCAGGTGAGCATGATGTGCAGTGGCTGGTCGTGGGGCAGGAAAGAGTTTGATGGGGGCTCGAACGGAAACACGGCGAACGTTCTCAGGTGCGCGGGAGGTTTGCATTGGTGGTGGAGGGAAAAGTGCTTGCTGGTAACAGCAATTGTGCCTCCCCCTCCCTGGCTTAACGAGAAGGCTTTTAGGGCTGAGTCAGCTACAGTCCCGTGCTCCATGCCAGGCACACAGTAGGCACTCAAGAAGTGTCGCTCGAGACCCACGGGCTGCGACGCGCGCCAGAGAAGCGCCTTTGCGAGGGACCAGACCCCTTCTGAGGACTTAGCTCAGGGCGCGCCCCGGCTCGCGGGGCCCGCCCTGCGTCGGGCGCCCAGCCTCGGGGCGGGGTGCCCGCGGACAGACGGACAGACGGACAGACGTCCCGGCGGCGGAGCGCGGAGGCCGCGGCGCGCGCAGCCGCGGGGCTGGGGTCAAGGCCGGGGCGCCCGGGTGGCGCGGGAGGGGTGGCCGGACGCGCGGGGACGGCATGGGATGTGACGAGCGGCGCGCTGTGCATTGTGGGAATCCCGGGGCCGCGGCGACTGGTTCCAGTTCACTCGGCAGCGGAGCCGGGCGGAGGGGGCGAGCGCGCGGCGCGCGGGCGGGAAGCGAGGAGGCGGGCGGGCGGGCCAGCGACGAGCGCGGAGAGAAAAGGCGCGAGCGGCCGAGAGGGCACGGGCCGGACACCTAGCTGCTGCCGCCGCCGCCGCCGCCGCCGAGCCGCCCCGTAAGTGCCGCGCGGGCCCCCTCGCCCCGCGCCCGGTCCCCGCCGCCGGGTCCGGCCACCGCGGGCTTCCGGCCGCGGGGGCCTGGGAGCGGCCGGGCCTGGCGCGCACGGGCGGCGCTCGGCCGGGCTCGGGTCGCCGCGCTCGGCGTGGCCCACGCGGGGCCTCGCGCGCGCACGGCGCCCTCCCAGGCCCTCCCCGCCCGGCCGCGCGGGATTCTCTTTGGTTTTGTTCAAACAGCGAACCCGGAAGCCAACTTCTCTCCAAACCGCGTCCTCCTGCCCGCGCCTGGGCGCTTTTGTGGGAAGGCGACAGTGCTGGCCCCTCCCCCGGCGACCCTTCCCGGGGCGGGCGGGCGGGCTAAGCTAGAGGCCCGGGGAGGCCCCGCGGCGCTGGCCGGCCAGCGTGGGCCTGGGCGACCGGGAGCTGCGGTGCTCGGAGTTGTACTTGGTGAGGGCCCCGCGGGCCCGCGAGTTGCCGGCCCCAGCACAATAAGTCGGGCCCGAGAGCCAGGTGGCCGCGGTGCAGGCGTCTGGCTCGCTCTCTGCGGGGAGGGGAGGGTTGGCGGCTGGGGGATACTTGTGGGATTGGAGCCAGGCAGGGCCGGGGAGGGGGTTGTCCAGGGACTGGCTGGAGAGGGGACGCGGGAACCCCCGCTGCCCTCGCTCATCTTCTGATCGGCCTTTTGTTTGCTTTGTGGTTGGGAGGTTTTTGTGTTTTCTTCCTTTCTTTTTTTCTTTCTTTCTTTCCTTTTTAAGGTAACTCCAGAAGGCTGTAGGCTTCCCGGTGGAGAAGGCCGGGAGGGAAGGGACTCGCTGGGGGTGGGGTGGAGTGGAGAGGTGAGTGCGCTGGATGCTGCAGGCGGTGTCACCTGACAACAGGTGTGCGGGGTGGCGCGCCCCGCCTCCACTCCTGCAGGGACCACGGATCACTCAAGGATCTGGTCGGCAGACTGGAAGGTTCTTTTAGACAAGATATTAGGAAAAATATTGCTGAGTTTGAAAGTGAGAAATGTCCGTACAATCAGCTAAGACAAACCTGGAATTCAACAATTACAATTACCGTGAAATCCTTGTAAGATTTTAACGACCCAATAAACAGCATATAAAAATAGACAAGAGGGGCACTCCTGCTAGCTTCTCTTTTTCTTCCACCTTTGTGGTTTGAGGTTTTACCGTTAAAGAGGGGGCAAGGTGCTTTGTTCCAAGGCTTCCTGCCCCACAGACTAGGGGAATTTCAAGCAGCTTTAGGTTTGAATGGGAGACTCTAGTAAGTTTGGTGGAATCCGCCTATTGCAGGGGCGCCTTTAGTGCCTTCAGGGGGGTTACCGGCTCTGAAATGGCCACTCCCTGCCTGCAACTGGAATTAATACCCATCGTACAACAACTAGCTGAAGTTGGATAGCCGCATCTCTGTCTTGCACAAGAGGCTCTCCAATGAAGATAAATATGCTTTTAAACCTTATATTTTTTTCCTTTTTTAAAAGTTTTTTTAAATGTTTATTTATTTTTGAGAGAGAGAGTGTGAGTTGGGGAGGGGGAGAGAGAGAGGGAGACACAGAATCCGAAGCAGGCTCCAGTCTCTAAGCTGCCAGCACAGAGCCTGATGTGGGGCTTGAACTCATGAACCGTGAGATCATTACCTGAGCCAAAGTAGGATGCTCAACTGACTGAGCCACCCAGGTGTCCCATAAACCTTTTTTTTTTTCTTAACAAAACAAACTAAAAACCCTCAGTCTTTAAATTCTTGCCCCCTATAGTTTTAGGTGGAGGGTGGGAAATCTCTTCATTCTTGTATTTCGTTTTAACCTGTCACCATTGTTAATGCTGATCCCTAAAGGCATTGGGGAGGTGGGAAGGGTTTAAGTGAAAATTATTTGAGGTAGGTAGGTCCTTTAGAATGAAGAGTAGTCTGGAACATCACATGTGACGGTCTAATGCATTGTCCTAAGTCACTACCGTGGTCTATACCAAAGGGCCCAGACACAGGGAGTGGTACATCTCATTCTGCCATTTCCTCTGGTCCTGGTGACAACAGAACTCCAAGAGTCCTCATCCCTTCCCCACAGGAAGGCTTGGAGTACATGTTTTCTGGGATTTGCCTCCAATACCTTCAGAGCTAATGCTGCCCACAGTCATTTAAAGGAGATTTATTTAAATAAACAAAAGTGCAAAGTCCAAGCTGATGAAGTCCAATAAGAGCCTATGTGTGGTATTGATCAGAATTGCAGCAGCTTCTAGTTTTTGGTTTGATTGTGCCTTTGGATTTGTGTTGGGTTTTTCAGAGCCCCGTTCTTGGCACATATGCTGGGAAGGAGCAGGGACGAGAGGGACCCCGCACCTATCCTGTGAGTCCTCCCCACGTTCTACAGTTTTAGAAGTACATTAGGTCCCGCCCCAGCTCTTGCGAGGGAACCCAGATGGGTTCCAAAGAGTTGTATAGCTTGTTTTCTTGACTGGTGTCTTAAAGTCTTCCAATAAATATTTCCTGAGAATCAACTCTGGGTCAGGCACTGGGGACAAAAGCATGATCAAGAAGTGCTCAGTCCTTGTCCTTGGGAAACTGACACAAGGAGAAGACAGGCAAGGGGCTATTGCGAATTTGGTGCAGAAGGCCACAGGAGCTCCCATAGTAACCCCCAGAAAGGTGACATAAGCGGAAGCAAGCCCTTACCGTACAGAAAGACCAAGTAGGAGTTGGCTGGGCAATGGAGGGCAGATGGAGACAAGTGTTTGAGGCCTGGGGAACCCCATGTGTCAAGTCTTAGAACAGTGAGAATAGAGGTCATATGGGGGAACTGCCAGAGGCTCAGAATGGCTGTATCATGGAGGGAACTCAGGTGAAGCTAGAAGAAGCCATTGAAGGTTCTGAGCAGGAAAGAATCATGGCCAGATGTATTTTATTGTTATTGTGAATGCTTCATGTATTCCACAAATACTGAATAGCTTCTGGATGGCAAGCCCAGCCAGCCAGGGTCCTGCCCTATTGAAGCTCACATTTAAAGTTTTCCTTTGATAACCTTCCGTTGAAATTATTATCTTAATGTTTGGCACAACTTTTAAAAGAGAGAGGAGTGTGAATTAAAGTTTCCTCGTGAGGCAGGAAGACAGTGCTTTGCTATTGAAATGTCGTGCTGACTCCCCTAGCCTCTTGTAAACTCTTTCCTGAATAACACTTGGTTCGGGTTTTTGTTTGTTCCCCACCACTAAAAACCTAACACAGGAGGAAGACGTGTGCTGGAACAAAAAGTGCCATTTAGGATTTACTTATTATCTCAATTTGTCCCTTTCTCCTTGTTTGTAATCCCTTGGTTCGCTGAGGGTGGACTGTAAGTTCTTTAATCCTCCGGCTCCCTTTATGATCTAGTGTTTTATGAATGGAGAGAGAGGTTTTCCCTGATTGGCTCGAGCACCAGAGCAAGTCTCTGTTCTCGGCCAATCAGAACGCTGTTTCTGAACCCCAGCTCTGTGAGCGATACTTGTGTAGTAGATCCTCCTGCCTCTGGAGACCTGACAGCAGTGACACCGTTAATCATCTGGTATGGTAGGAGTAAATGGAAGAGAATGCTGTAAACAGGATTAGTGTCCTGTGCTTCAGAATTAAGTGTCTCAGGTTTGCTGTCATGATTGGACTTGATGGGAAGCTGACAAATGCATGTGGACACGTGGGCATTCATCCAGCTGCAGGGAGTGGATGGTGCAGTCCTCCCTCGGCGATAGCAACTGTAAGCGCTGATCGCTCAGGTTCCCTGTCCTCGGGTGCTTGGGATGGGGGCCATGTGACTGCCAGCTCTGCAGCAATTCTGGTCAACATTTCATGCGGTATCAATATGCACAAATTCATTGCTTAGGTAACAGAGGACCTCAGAATCTCCAGGTGGTTTTCTAAGTGCCCTGATGAATAGTTTTCTGTGCTGTAGCCTTAGTGGAGGTCAGTCACTTAGAGGTGTGAGAAAGGGAAGTATTTCCCTCCAGTCTCTTACTGAGCTAGTTGCCTGGCAAGAGGAGAGGTGGCTGGAGCCCCAGAATTATTAGGGAGTGGGAAGGCCTCTGTGGGGCTCCCACCTCAGCCGTCAGGGCCGTTGTGGTGTTTCCTCCCTGGGAATCTCTAAGATGGCCCCACAAGCTCCCTGAACTTCAAGGGTCTGAGCTCCCACAGGGATCGGCCAGGTATGTGTCCGTGAATGGTTTCAATGAAGGTCCCTGACTGCTGTCCCACTTGCCACATTTCTGAGTCCTGTGGCCTTTGGAAATGCTGTCCTCATCTTTGTCCAGAGAACTGTAAATGCATCCAACTAATTAGTCACCATCCAGCCAGCATTTGAGGGCCTACCAGGTACCAGGCAGGGCAGTGGGTTCCTGGAGGTACACTGGGGAGCAGACTGGTACGTCCCACCAAGACAGACAAGGAAATTGGCAGTGATGATACAGTATAGCAGCTGCTAAGGTTGGGGAGGTTGGCTTCAGGATATTTATATAAATTGGATGTTGAGTAGCAATCCAGTTGGAAGAAAGGGCTGGGAACTGCATTTGCAGAGCACTTTATAGAAGATTGAGAAAAGCAATTGAACATATTAAAGAATGGTGTCAGGGTGAGGAACGTCACGAGGGATTTGTAGCTGGGCTCGGGCCACACGCAGGAATGTCCACTAAGGACTCCGGGAGCCGTTCGGCCTGGTGGAGCCCTCGTTGCTGGAAATAGGGAGAGATGGGCAGGAGGTCAGTGGGGCCTTGTGCGCAAGGCTGGAGTCTGGGCATAGGGCTGGCCCAAACTAGACTGTGACTGGCGGGCACAAGGCACCGCCACAGCAGGAACAGACACAGGGCTGGAGAGAGTGCTATCGACTGAGAGGGTGGTATGTGCCGAAGTGACGAAAGTGGTTTACAGGGCAGTGTGGAGCCTGTTACGGTGCCCTGTTGGGGAAGAGTGCAACAGTGTGGTAGTAGGTAGGACAGCCCTTTGACCCTTTTTCCTCTGTGGCCCTTGTGGTAGTAGAGGGCTTGTCATTCTTGTGTCCATCTTACTCGTGGGATCCTCACAGCCAGGCCTCTCGCTAGTCCTGTGCCAAGAGGACAGATCAAGTGCCCCGGTCACAGCTCAGTTGTTGAGGAGCCGTGGTCAGAGACCTGCCTATCACTCAAGCCTAGCTTGTCTCTGGGTAAGCCTTGGGTTTCTGCAAGCAAGGGTCATGTCTACTGTGATTGATTTATAGTTGGAGGAGTTGCAGAGGTAAAGACCACAGAGATCCCTTTGGGATCAACCACAGAGTCTTCATTTCCTGGCCTGATAACAGTCAAAAAAGCAGCTACGCTCATGTGTAGTGAGGTTGCCTGAGGCCGTGTCACTGTCTTCAAAGCACTTGGGGTCCTCCCTAGGGGTGAGGACTTCTGGTTTATTGAAGGGGGGGCTCTCCTGGATGATTAGCCTGGGAAGGAAGGACATCGCTTTGTCAGTCTGACAAGATAGTACAGCTGTTTCTTTCCTGAGCAATGTCCATGCCTTGAAGAGAAGCCGACTGTGCAAGAAGCCACTTTTTTCTGTGACATAGGACTGTCCATCTCTCAGAAGAGGCTGGATGTAGGGCATGGGTCAAACAGGGCCCAACAGGCTTTGGCTGGTTGCTCCCACCCTGCTTCAGGGTCAGCTTTCAAGTTGGTTTGTTATAGGACAGAGACTGGCTGTTTTCTGAGCAAATAGCAAAAGGGCGTTTCTCAACCTCTTTTGCAATCACGTGTGGCCATGTGACCAAGTTCTAGTCGATGAATCATGGTCAGTAGTGGTATGCTCCGCCTCTGGGTGTGGCCCCCGAAGGCCTCCATGTGTTAGCATCCACGACCTCTTTCCTTCTGTGGTGACATTGGGAATTGTGCATTGAAGGATGGGGGGCGGTGTCTGGGTCCCTGAATCATGTGGAGAAGCACCAACCAATCATGGAAACCTACTTTGGACTTTCCACGAGAGAGAAATAAGCTATAGGGGCTTGTTTGTTACAGCAACTGGTGCTGTCCTTGCCAGTTCAAATACCCAACATTGGTTTTCGAGGAGGCGGCCTTTGTTCGTTGTTGTTGTTTTTATTGACTTACCTGAGCACCCACTCAGTGAGTTCTTGGCAGGCCCCGTATATGCATGTTTTGTTCAGTTTTCCCACCAAATGTTTGAAGTCGATTCTACCTTCATCCCTGCTTGACTGATGATAAAATAAGCTCAGAGGGTAACATCATATCACATGCCCGAGGATGCATGGGTGGTAAGTGGCAGAGCCACAACTTGAATGAGGTCAGTCTGACTTTGGAATTTGAGTTACACAGCCTAGTGCTCAACAGCCACTTCCATCACGGCTGCTCTGTCCCCAACGTGGGTGCCCACATCTCCATAGACCCCTGAAGAGTAGTATGGAGCCGGCACATTCACAGGTTCATCTGGAGACTGCCCAGCCACAAGGTGATTTTCTCCAAGATGTTTTTAAAGTCCGTACACATGACTGGATGTCATGAAGCTGCATGGCTGACTCAGACGTCTTTCCAAGCTGTGGCTGCACATTGGGGACCTAGTTAGAAGTGCAGGGAATAAAAAAGGGGCACCTGGGTGGCTCAGTCGGTTGAGCATCCGACTCGACTTGATTTCAGCTCGGGTCATGATCCCAGGGTCGTGGGACTGAGCCCCACGTGGGCTTCGTGCTGAGCGTGGAGCCTGCGTAAGATTCTCTCTCTCCCTCTGCCCCTCTTCCCCGCTCACTTGCATGTGCACACACTCTCTCTAAAATAAAAAAAGTGCAGGAAGAATGCGGGGAAGGGTGAGGAGCAGGAGCTGCAGGACTGCCGCCAGGGGAGGGGTGAAGACGGGGCTGCTTTATCAGGAGCCTGACTGAAAACTAGATGTGAAGATGGTTTCCTCTCAGCATAATACCCCTTGAGGATCCATGACATTTAAGGCCCTGCCTGGGACCCCGGGACTTAGGGATGAGCTGACCACAGTGCCTGGCATCAAGCAGCTTGCGGTTCGGCTGAGCTGGGCAGGCAGGCACACAGATACGTGCCAGGATATGTTCTCTGGGAACGTGAAGCAGTGAGCGATACCAGTCCACGGCTGGGTCCGAGGATAGGGATCTCACGAGTGCCAGTGCAGCAGATTGGCACAAGGACAGAGGGTGTCACAGGCAGGAGAGACAGCCTGTGTAAAGACATTCTAGACACTGCATCCGAGGGCAGGAAACCAGTGGTGGCCTGGAGCATCGCCCCCAGGGGGAGGGGTGGCAGGAAGCGATGCTGAGGAAGTAGTTGAAGGATGCTGTTTGTGGCTGGCTCAGGGTGGTGAGGAACCAGCAAGGGAGCAGAGATCCCCTGGCATCCATGGAGAGAGACTAGTGCTGGGGAGGGTAGATGAGGAGTAGAGAGAGCTGAACTGAGGCAGGGAGGCTGAAGAGGAGGGAAGAGGCTTCGGTAGTTACGAGGTGCGTTCAACAGAGCTTGGCTAATGGCTGGGTGCTGGGAAAGTGGGCAGAGAGAATGGGCCCATGTTGACTCTCACTTAGGGGCTTCATGCACGAGGTTGTCACTGCTGGAGCTGAAAATTCCACAGGATTTGGAACAGGAAGGGATTCAAGGTGCCCATGGGATTGTCAAGTGGGTCCTAGCCACAGGCAGTCAGAACAGAGCTCTGGGGCTCTGTAGCCAGGTGTGCACTGGACTAGAGACCTGGGAGTCACCGTCCTGTCCATGTCCACATCAAGACTCTTGGCTGGAGTGGAAGGAAGGCACCAGGAGCATCACTTTTAAAGAATGAGCATGTCTAGGGCCCATCAGGTCTCTGAATGCTAGTGGCTCTTCCCTGGGGCAGGACGTTATTGATTCCCACAGAGGCAGCCCCAAACCTACCCAGACAGGTCTGCCTGGAGATAGGGCTGAAGCCTGTGCTCCAGTAAGAATGGGACTGAGCTGCATTCATCATCACTGACTGCAGGCCTCTCCTGCTGAAAGAGGGGAAATGTTCAGATCTGAAAACTCCGGGTCCAGAGGCATTGGGTTGGTCTGTGAAACACATTTGTGGTAAAGCAAACGACTGCTAGGAAACCCAGCGGCAGCTTTCCCTGCGAACACACATATGCACACGTGTACATATACCATTTCCTGCTCAGAGTGAGCATGTGCACCTGTTTGCAGGGAATGTCTCAAGATGGAGCTCATCACAGCAAGAAATGGAGCCATCTCATTGTTTCAGAGAAGCGCAGACCCTTCTGGGACTCTATTTTTAGCACTCAGTGATCCATTAACACTTGGTACCCCTTGATGAGAAATACAAGGTATTATCATAGTCGTCTTTAGTGCCCCTCCCCTTGCCACAAGCCTCCAAACATCTATTCAGAGCTGGGGCTTGAGCCACCTTCATTCTGTCAGAGGGCCCCCAAATTCTGCTCTCTGTTGTTTTGGCCATGGCTGTCAGGCACATGACTTGAGGTATCTTAGGGGTCACACTAATGTTAGGTATGAACCACAAGCATGTTCCGAATACAGGGTTGGGCATCAGAGTAACAAGGACTCCTAACTCTGTCGCCTCCACTGGCATAGAGGCCTGGCCTGTTGGAGCTGGAGGCACCCACACAGCACGCAGCCTGATCTCAGTTTACCAGTAGATGGGAGACCTGCCCATTTGGTTAAATGATTGAGCATAAATGTCCTCTAAGACATGCTTGCCTCGTGCCGGAGAACAGGCTGAGAGGCCTGTTCACAGCTCCTCTCCCAGCACCCTCACTGTCTTTCATGATGACCATTTAAATGACTGTAGGGTTATTTCCTCTTTCTCTTCCCTTCTTCCCCACCAACTCTGGGAGGACAGCGACCTCATCTGCCTTGTGTACTACCGTCTCCATTTTCCAGCATCATTCCTAAAGTGGATGCATGAATGACTGGAATGCTTTTAGCAAATATCTGAGACCTTGAGTGCTCTTAGCAAACATGCAGACCTCAGTGGTACTGTGCTAGGGGCCCAGCCAGGGGCAGCTCTCTGAAAGCCGGGGCTGTATGCACATCACTGCCGTGGTGTGAAGTGCAAGGGAGCCCAGTGGATGGAGGGGCTGTACCCGAGTGCTCAGGGTAGGGATGGCAGAGAGCAGGAAGCAAGTGTGAGGAATAGAGGAGGTCTTGGCGAAAGGGCACAGCCACTGCAGGGGAGGGCACTTGAAGGGAACTGTGTGTGACCCCCACCCCTGCCCCATGTCCAAGTTTGGACCCCAGGAGGTATGGGGTGAAGCTGGATGGATGTGCCAGGCCTAGATTTCTAGGGCATCGCATGACAGGCCCAGGATCTTGATTTGACCTTAGGAACTGTGGCAGCCAGAGAAAGCTTTAACACCGGGGCCGTCGAGTACTCGGATTCGTATGCACCACCCTCAGAGGGCCAATGGATTGGAGAGTAGGGCAAGTAGTGGGGAGATCTCTTCAGGACATATTTGCGATCATTTGGTTAGAGATGACCTGGATCCAGTCACAGTTGGGGTGGAGAGGAGAGGACCCTCCGTGAGGTGTTGAAAAGGGGGCATCCTCTGGACTGTGTGGCATTTTGGATGTGGATTGGGAGGAGGATCAGGGTAAGAAAAGCCCTTCTCCCTCTTCTCTAAGGACAGGCCCTGCTAGCGGACTGGGCGTGTTCTGAGGGCCTGTGATTGCAGCCTGACTATCTGCTGAACTCCTGTGAGCTGCCATTGCCCCTCACGGGGAAAGGGTCACGAGGTAGAGATGCTGCTTCCATCAGGCGACCTAGGTGTCAGGCTTTATGTCTTTATTCCAGGGGAAGGTGACATCGTTTGCTTTTTTTCCACGAAGACTTCAGCAAACTTATCAGCCCCGGTCTCAAGTGTATGAAAATGCAATTATTAAACAAGCATATTGGACGTAGCCAAGAAATCCCATTTTCTTTTATACCACGTGGCATAAAGGCAGGGCACTTAAGAGCACTCATTGTCAGAGTAACGTTTAAATGTAAGTGGCCGATAAAATTGATGTCATGGTATAAAATGTGAAAAGCGTAGCCAATCTCTTCTTAGGGGCCAGAGTGCGCCAACCAAGTGCACGAACTGGGCCTGGAGGACTCAGTGGCCGCGAGGAGTGGCCTTTCTTGTAGGGGCCGGAGAGTGTGGGGAAGAGGGGTTCACTGCCCCCATGATCCTGACGGCTGTGCCTCTTGCCTCCACAGTGTGTTTACTGACTCACCTCCAGGGCCGCCGCCATGTCGAGCCGGGGTGGGAAGAAGAAATCCACCAAGACCTCCCGGTCCGCCAAGGCGGGAGTCATCTTCCCCGTGGGACGGATGCTGCGGTACATCAAGAAAGGGCACCCCAAGTACAGGATTGGAGTGGGGGCACCCGTGTACATGGCTGCTGTCCTGGAGTATCTGACAGGTGAGTGTGCCCGGGTCCACCGAGGAAGGGCTCCGCTGTGCTCACAGAGTGGCTGTTCCGACACTTGCCCAGGACTGATGGGACCTGTCTGCTTCCTTTTATTTTGGAACTTTTCAAACCCCCGGAAGACTCGTAAGAGTAGTACAATGAACATTTTCACCTAGGTGTCCCGGTTGTTAACATTTTGGCCCCTTTCCCTTTTCTCCCCCCCACCTTGTGTGTGTACGTGAACATGCATGTGTGCACACGTTTGTACCTTGATTTTTGGCTGTTACACAGTCCATGTGGAAATTTCCTTAATTGTCCCCAAAACGTCCTCTATAATTTTGTCTGGTTGTCTTTCCTGACCCAGGATCCATTTCAAGATCACACATTTCCTTTGGTTGTTGGGTTTCTTTCATCCTATTGAAGCTGAAACCGTTCCCCAGTTTTCGTGATATGGACATTTTTGAAGAGTGCAGGCCAGCTGTGTTGCAGAATGTCCTTCAGCCTGGGCTGGTCTCAGGCTTGGATTCAAGTTAAACATTTTGGTAGGAGGATTGCCTAAGTGGCATTGAGGCCTTGCCTGGTATCACGCCGGGAGGCACCTGATGTGGATTTGTCCTGCCATTGGTGATTCCGTTTGGTCATTTGGTTAAGGTGGTGTCTAATGGACTTCTGTACCTCCTGAGTCACAGTCTTCACCCGATGGCTTTGGCATCACTTGGTGATCTTTCCTGAATCCGTTATAACTGTAGTGGTTATAAAAGAGTGATTTTTCTATTTCTGTCATTTCTGTTACATTTATCAGTTGGCACTCTTCAGTAATGAACCTACTTTCCTTCTGCCCTTCCTCTCTATTTCTTGTACTCTCAGTGTTGCTTCATGGACTTTGTTGGTTTAGTGGGTAATACACTATCCTTTCATTGCTCTGTATGGTGCTCACCTTGTCCCACATTTGACCTTCAAGCTGGTTCTGCTGTGCTTTGCAGTGGCCTCTTCCATTCTTACACATCTTCTTGCCTTTTCACACAATGCGATGTTCTAGACTCACCCTGAATTTTCCCAGCACCCGTCTTGGAATCAGCTCTCTCTCTGGCGGCGGGGGCAGGGGTGGGGGGAGGGAGAGAAGGGGTGGTCCTTTTCCCAGAAATAATCCTACTGGTCTTACTGGTGGCTCCATGGCAATTGTGGGAAGCCGGCTGGGCAGGGATGTCACCCCCATTTTTAGTGATGACAAAACCAGCCTTAAAGCATAAGAGAACTTGCATAGGGTCGCACATAGCCAGTGAGGAGTTGGGACGGGACGCAGATCCTGCTGGCCTGTTGTAATGCTTTTACCACTTACTGTTCCATACACAGTCAGGGTAGCTGGCAGGAGGGGCACCCTTGATTCTTGCAGCCAGCCCTCCTCCAGCCAGACAAGGAGACTCAGCAAGACAAGGTTTCCTCTTCCGAAGTGGTAAGAGGAAGCAGAAGAGCTGGGTTACCTCTTGCTCTCCCTGGTCTCTAATTAAGGCAAGAGTGAGGGTTCTTCCATAAAGAACATGGTCCTGAGGGATATGGTGTCTTTGTTCTTTTGAGAGCACCTAGGCAGGAAAAGACATGGGTGTATTACAGTTGGGAGGCATCTGTACTTCTGGGACATTTAACCCTTGGCTCCTCAGAGACTCTTTTAGGTGGCATGCCTGGCAGCATGCGCTAGTCGTGATTCTTCTCTTCTATAGATGAGGAAACAGAGGACCGGAGCTCGTGACGCAGGAAAACCATGTATAACATTGGCAGTCAGGGGCGAAGTTACTAGACAGGAAGCAGAGGACATTTCTACTTCTGGCTTGGCGGTTGTATATGCTCTGTGACCTAGAGTGATTCACTTAACCTGTGTGGACCCCAGTTCCCTTACAACTCAAAATGTTGATAACAGCCCATGTCCCACCAGCTCCAGGCTACTGTGACAGCCGCAGGTCTTTGTTTGAGCACAACGGGAAAGCTCATGTGCTGGGCATACCCAGCTAGGCCACGGTTCCTGGTGCCCGAATGCCATGATGTCCCTGTCACGGGGATGTCCACAGACACTACCGGTAGGTCAAGTACAACATCAGTTTCGTGTCTGCCGTCAGGCTTCTACCATTTAGTTTGCTGGGGGGAAGACCATTGCTCCGGCATATCTGAGGCAGTTACTATGTGTGCCAGGCAGAAAATCTAGTCGTCTTTGGTTGCCTGGCTGGCTCTGGAACAGAGCACAGTGCTCATGAGTTTGAGGCCAGTGGGTCCATTCTCATGGGGCCAGAGACCCTGACTCTGTTTGTACCCACAGCATTATGCCTTTCCCGCCCCTGCTCTCGTGGGTATGTGGGAGTGGTCACAGAGGGGTGTGGGAATGGTCAGGACAGCCCATCACTAGGGCTAGAAAGTAGCTCAAGGCAAATCTTTACTCAGGCAGCAGCCTTGTTAACCCCTGTGTATTAAACATCATACATATTTTTAAGTTTTACCAAGTCCTCCCAGGAGAGCTATAGTTAGCTGAATCTGAGCCACTTTTTGCTGCCCTCACATACTGCTGAGTCATTGGCTTGACCGTTGCCTTATGCCTGCCCCCAGCACGGTGCCTGGCCTACGTGACAGACACCTCGGGAGACATCCTGAGCCATCAGTCACTTTTGTGGTTACTTGAGTCCTGTTCCCTGATGGGAGAGTAGCTGAGCTCTGGGGCCCTATCCAGTGAAAAACACTGCTCCGTTCTGCCCCTCAGAACAGTGCTGCATGCCCACACTGACTGACTAGCCCTAAGCTCCCTGGGCTGGGATGTGGGAGCATGTGGGTATTTGGAAGTTCTGAGCATCTGCCCAGTCACAGCTTTGGTTTTGATCCATGAGTGAGAAGGGAAGGTGGGACAAGCCCACTTTCTGTCCCGCTCTTTGATTTTATTTCCCCGAAGACACTTTCTGGTTTGTTCCACACACTTACTGAGCACCTGCTGTGTACCAGTCACCATGCTAGGCCCTGTATGAGAACACAGGAATGACTGGGGCCTGTTCTGTGGGGCTCATGGTCTAGTCTGGGAGAAAGAACCAACCACACCAGATGGTTACTGCCTGTGATAGATGCCACAGAGAGCGTAAATAGGCCAAAGCGGGGCTGGGCTAACTGGGCGCCTGGAGATGAACTGGCTCGGAAGGCTTCTCTGAGGAGATCTCAGCTGAGACCTGGAGAAAGCTGTGCGGCCAGCCGGCCCTGTGAGAGCTGGGAGAGGCGCAGTGCCACTCACTCAACTGCACTCCGTGTGCCTGCCGGGTGCCAGGCTCATCCCAGAGCTTGGGGAAGACAGGGAAAGAGCAAGAAGCCCGAGCAGCAGCCGTCGAACAGCTCAGGGCCTAGACAAGGATGTGGCGCAGACATCATGCTCTAACACCAGGCATGTGAAGCGAGCACCACTCACTCAGCAGGTCCTCACCGAACCTGCATCTGGCCCAGGGATCGAATCCAGAGCAAGACCTTTCCTCACCCTTCAGAGCTGCCTGTCCGAGTCCGGCCCAGGCAAGCAAAAGGCGGTGATGCTGCAGAACTGTACGTGCTGCTGGTAGGTGTCAGGCCAGAGGATGCTTGTTAACCCGGTAACCAAAGCTTCCCTGCCTGTCCAGTCATCACCTGAAGAGGCTTGTGGAAGGATTATGTTCTCTGCACGACCCAGACTCTTACAGGTGGTACACACAGTTGCAGGCACGGTGATGGCGGAGTGCCCCATGGTACCCTTGCACATGGCTGGGCTAGGCCTCCTGCCTTCAGCAGGCCTCGGTGGAGAGATCAGGGGTCTGAGAGGGCTTGCTAAAAGGACTGCTGAGCTACAGGGCCCTGGTGGGACTAGGTGGCTGTGGAGCAGGGAGCTGACGTCTCCTTGGTGGCCGGCCCTGGGGACCATGTGGGACGCCACAGTGTTCAGTAGACATCAGGAAGAGGCAGTGGAGCTGGACGGATAAGATGTGGACCCAGGTACCAGAGCCGCCCTTTCATTACTGTGGCCTCAGATAAGTCGCTCACATTTCTGAGCTGTGGTTTGGTTATCTGTACAATGGGGTTGTGGGGAGTGTCTCCCAGAGTTCTAGAAGCTGCAGTGAGAGGATGCAGGGGAAGTGCTCTTCCCACGCCCTCACGGTGTAAGTGCCCAAATCTCACGTTAGCATTTGAGAGAGGAGGAAGTCCCTGGTACTCCTGCTCTGGCTGCTGAGGTGACTTTCCTTAAGGCTGGTGATGGGGGCTGTCACCGCCCGCTTATGCTTGTTATCCTGCAATTCGCCAGAAGCCACCGGGCCTCACCAGACACCCGCAGGATGCCCTGGCAGCTTCAGGCCCTACTCTCCCTGCTCTGTTTCAAGTGGCACTTGATTCCTCCTCCTGAAGCCTGTACTGGCCTCACCACCAACATGTCCTGTTACCGAACTCTTCTGTTTGATGTTGGAGGCCAATTCTGACTGAGCATCTGGCACATGCATGGAAATCTTCTTGGAAGATTTCTTAGTTAGCCAGGAGCTGAGCATGCCAGAGCTGAGGCCAGACCACTTTTAAGAGAGCCTGAACCAGGGTGCCTTGGGTTGAGCCGAGTCATGATCTTGCAGCCCGTGAATTTGAACCCTGCATTATGCTCTGTGCTGACAGCTCAGGGCCTGGAGCCTGCTTCAGGTTCTCTGTCTCCCTCTGTCTCTGCCCCTCCTCTGCTTATACTCTCTCTCTCTCTCTCTCTCTCTCTCTCCCAAAAATGAATACATGCTTAAAAAAAAAAAGTGTCTGAACCACCAGCAGCCCTTCAGACAGGGGACCATCAGAGCCCAGTGACACCCCACCACCACCCTCCCGCCCCCACCATGCAGAGCGTGTTTTCAGTGGTGAGGGACCACATAGGTTCTCCTTTGTACAGTCTGCTCCCGGCTGAGGTAGATATGGGAGGAGGTTGTAGCTTTGCATCTTGCTCTGAAAAGTGAAGCAGGCCTCTCTTTGTCCTCTTGGGTCCAGAGCCCAATCATCTGCTGCACTTAAAAGGAAAAAGGCAACACTTGGAACCAGCTTGGTCGTGGCAACCAGATAGCTCCTTCCCCAGATCCAGCTTCCCTGCCGGACTCTTTCTGGAGTTCTCCCCAAGCAGTGTGACACTGTCCACTTGTCATCTGGGCCTCCCTCCATTCTCCACCAGGGGAGTATAGCAGCCTATATTGCTCTTGGGGCTCCGTGAGGATTGACACTGCATCTAAAGTGTTTAGCCAGCTTTCTTAGTAACCTCTCAATACATGGTAGATGGAAGCAAGTGTTACTGCATGGAAACTGAGGCAGTCAGGGCAGCCCCAGTCCATTCATTGTCTTTGCCCCCATGGTACTGTGGTACTTCTCCCTTAAATGATATGTAAGGGAAGAGGGAACCTGACTTTAATCAGTTCAGAAGCTTCTGGAATCTCTCCTCTGTGCCCAGCATAGCACTACTGGAAGGTATAGGAGATGTGAAATGAGAACTATATGGCGTGGCTTTTGTCCCAGTGACCTTTCCATTGATGATGGGGATCCCCAAGCCCAGAGACCAATAAGGGAATAGGGCAAACAGGGTGGGGGGGGGGGATAAGTTAAAGGTGCTTGAGTCCCACAGTTGGGGGTGGAGGGTGGTGGGAAATGAACAGTGTGTGGTAGAGCAAAGAGCAAGCACCCTTATGATTTGATGGTCTTGAGTCATGGGTCAAGGTCCTGTGGGTCAGCATTGCTCAAACAGTGCTCAGCAGAACCTACGTATCTGGTGAAATTCGAGAGGTATTCCACCAAAAAAACACAGCCGTATGACTGAGGTCAGAAGATGGCTAGATTCACATCCCCTATTTTGAGGTGGATTTATGAATAACCTCGACAATTTTCTCAGTAAAGGAATTTGTTTTAGTTTGGGAACCAGCAAGAAATAGCTTTCTTTATGTCAAGACTCTTTAGAGCCCTTAACATGTTGGTGTCACTGTGAATCCCCATGGGAAGGAGCTGTGCTACGTAGTGGTTCCCAAACTTTTATCACAGAAGTCTTTAAGGAACACCTTTAAACACCTTGCACAGTACAGTGTAGGGAACACTGGTGTGGCTTTAGCCCATGACAGATGGCACTATAGGGAAGGCTCAGTGAGGAAACAAAATCGAAAGCTGTCATGAAGAACCAGCTTTGGTTTGTTGTGGCATTGAGGCAGGAAGCTTGGCTGATAGATAAGGAAACCTTGGGTCTTCCTCTTCCACACAGGGCCCAACCCATAGAAGGTGCCTGAACATTTGCTAGGTGAGGTGGTATCTTGGGAAGCCCTTAGCACTTACTTTGCTAAGCTGAGTTGCTCAGATATTGACTCGGAGATGGCCTATCATACCCCAGGCTCTGTGCCAGACACTGAGGTCCAAGACAAAAGTCTCTGCCCAAGGAACTTACTTCCTGGAAGGGAAGTGCCTTTGGAGCCATTTTATCCAACCCTTGAGCAAAGAACAGGCCTGGTTCCTGTTCATCAAATCCAAAAAGATGTGCGATGACATCTTTTCCTTTTTTGGGGGGTGGGGGGCAGAAACCCTGTCACATGGCCTGAGCACAAACCTTACTCTACCAACTTCCCTCCTAGTACTTAAGCTTGTTTGCAGAAATTCAGTGCACTCTCAGAGGGTTTCTCTGAGAGAGATGTCAAGCCCTGGCAGCCAGCTCTCAAGACTGAATGCTGACACCTTGTGATAGGTATAGACTCTCCCAAGGTGGCTATGGGAGCAGCCTGCTGGTATGGGTCCCTAAATTGTGGTCCATTTAAAAACCCAGCACCAGGGGCGCCTGAGTGGCTCAGTCGGGTTAAGCGTCCGACTTTGGCTCAGGTCACGATCTCGCGGTCCGTGAGTTCAAGCCCCTCATCGGGCTCTGTGCTGACAGCTCAGAGCCTGGAGCCTGCTTCAGATTCTGTGTCTCCCTCTCTCTCTGCCCCTCCCCCGTTCATGCTCTGTCTCTCTCTGTCTCAAAAATAAATAAACATTAAAAAAAAATTTTTTTTTAATAAAATAAAAAAATAAATAAAAACCCAGCACCATAGGACTGCATTTCCACCTCTCACAAGGTAAGGCTATAGCTAGAATTTTTTTTTTCCTGTCTTCTTTGGATCTAAACTACAAAATGATGACCTCTGGAGTTTTATATTTCTAAACCCCACTCCTGCCGTTTTCCCAAGCCCTGACCCTCTCAATGCCCATGTTTCAGCCTTGGTCTTCCCTCTCCTGTCTCTTGTTGGGGACCAGAGCCTCCCTGTCTTCTAGTCAGTACCTGGAATCTTCTCCCCATAGATGCTCCAGTCAGAAGCTGCCGTGGTGAAGTTTACAGGGCCAGCTCCTGACCTGGGGAACAAGCAGGGTCCCCTGGGTGACCTTATGGCCACTTTGCAGACTAGATGAGTCTCAGCCCTTGTGCCTAACCACATCCTACAATAAAACCCTAAGGGAAAGGGGTGACTCTTGCGAATATACCTTGCTGTCTGGTTTGGCTGACGAAATGATCATCCTTATCCCAGGTTTTAGCTTGCTTCATTTCTGATCTGTAACTGGGTCAGATGCTGCGTATCTCTCCTGTGTTAGGGGCTCGGTTGCACTCCGTCCCTGCCCTGTCTCCTCTCAGTGCAGGAGGGGGAACCCTCCCTTTCAGCAGCCTGTCATATTACACGGATACTCGGTTCAGCAAACACCTATTGGACTTGGTGCTTCTGGCCTAGGAAAGAAAGGATCTGACAAGCTTGGTAGATTGAGGTAGGCAGAGGCTGCCCTTGGCTCCATCACTTACCTGGCCTCTTTACCACTTTCCTATCCAGGACACCCGAGTGTGTCCTGTTACTCCTGCAGCTAAAAATAGGGCAGGAACAAGAGGACAGTCAGGCTGGCTCCTTGATGCTCTGAGGCCCCCCCAAATTCCTCCTGAGTCTCTTGCTTGTCTGCCTGACCACTCCTACCTTAGACTAACACTTCCGGCCAGGACCCAGCTAACTCTTGCTGGCACCTTCTTGGGCATTCATGCTGCCCTCAGGCTCTCACCACCCCACAGTGCTCATTCTTCTGCAAAGCCCTTTGCCAGTTTTATTCTCCTGAACACACACACACACACACACACACACACACACACACACACACACACGAAAGGGAAGAGATTTAATGAGCCAGAGGGCTGCAACTAGAATGAAGCTGGAAACACTGGAGTTGAGACTAGTGTACTGGACACCCATTGTGTGCAGACCATAGTTAAAATCATATTCCCATTTTGGGTGATATGAGCAGTTTGTGTTTAAAAATGTAAGAATATAGGGGCACCTGGGTGGCCCAGTCAGTTAAGCATCCGACTTCCATTGAGGTCATGATCTCGCGGTTCGTGGGTTCAAGGCCTGCGTCGGGCTCTGTGCTGACAGCTCGGAGCCTGGAGCCTACTTTGGATTCTGTGTCTCCCTTTCTCTCTGCCCCTCCCCCAATTGCACTCTGTCTCTCTCTTTCTCAAAAATAAATAAACATTACAAAACACATATTTTTTAAATGTAAGAAGCTAAAGCTCATCCATAATGCCATTGCCCAGAGATAGCTGCTGGGCCTGACTGCCTCTTGTGTGTATGCACACACGCATGAAAGGAAGTTAGATTTTAGCTTTAATATTTGTTTTTATTAATATCTGCGATTAACGATCTCCACTGATAGCCCATCACAGAAAATCATCATTATACATAATCTTGCAGAGCCAATCATGTGTTAATTTAGGAGGTGCTCCCACCTATGCTGCACTGTTAGTTCTCCCTCAGCCTCCCTGGGGGAGTAGATGATTCCATGGTGGGTAGACATCCGAGGAGTGCTTGGGAAAGCAGTTTATCACAAGGTGCCTTTGACATTTTCTTCGTCGTGTGCTGTCGGCCTGCCCGCCTGTTAGCAGATCCAGGGTGGGCAGGCCTCGGGGCTTGAGGAGAGAGCCTGGAAACTGCCACAGGGTGCGATGCCTGGAGCTTCGCTACCCCAGGCAAGATGTGGAGGTAGAAGCCCGGCTTGACAGCACCCTTCTCCCACAAGCACGTGAATCTGCCATGGAGCTCAAACACTGAGTTTCTATCTAGTCCACCACCCAGTCCTTCCAAAGGGTCCATAAGGTGGTCCATGAGAGTGTAAGTGTGACTGGGGTCCACTTCATGAAACAATGGCCCTGCTACCCCTCCCTTCTCGGGGCCGAGGGCTGGACTGTGTCACTGGGATCAGAAAGGAACGGCCTCATTGCTTTCTTTTCTCCCAGGGTGTGGCTGGTCTTCTTACTCTCTTAGCAGTGTCTTTCACAGAGCTGAAGTGTGTGATTTTAATGAAGTCTGGCATCTTAATTCTTTTTTCATCTATTATGCCTTTGGTGTTGTCTCTAAAAAGTCCTCGCCAACCCAAGGTCATGCAGATTTTCTCCTATGTTATCTTCCAGGAGTTTTATAGTGTTTTATGTTTAGGGCTGTGATCCATTTTGAGTTAATTTTGCAAGGGGTATAAGGTCTGTGTCTAGATTCACTTCTTGGGACGTGGATTTACAGCGCTAGCGCCATTTGTTGACAACCTCTCTGTTTTCTCCAAGATAAGCTGCATTGCCTGGGAATGCTCGGTGGTCAAGGAATCTCACTGTTGCTTCATGATTTCCCTGGGAACGGTGACATGCCACTTTCATTTCTGCCATTGGGGTCTGCACATGCATCGACAAGTTCCCTCTCAAGGGCTGGGTTTTTGCTGGGGCCAGTGGAAAAGCACACAGCAAGACAAAACCTGTTTTTGGATTCAGGCAAGGAAAAAGGTGTGCCCAACACTAAGTGTGCCTCTTTCCTCTCAGACCTGCCATCTGGGATCACTTAATTGTGACTGAGGTACATCCTTTAGGATTTCATTTCATGAGGTCTTTTAGTGATAAGCTTTCTCAGGCTGTTTTTGAACATGCTTCTGTCACATCCATAAAGTCGTTAGCTGTTACTTCTTTAGTGTCTCTATTCTGGGATCTTTCTCCTTATAAAACACAAATCAAATATATGTTAGTGTTTCATTCTTCCGTATCTGTTCATCTCATTCTTATTTTTCATTTCTGTCTTGCAGGTCTTATTTGTGGATAATTATTTCTGATCTATCTTCTGGAACTGTCTCCCAGTTTAATAATTCTCTCTTCAGCTGTGTCTTATCTGCTGTTTAATTCAGTCACTGAATTTTCAATATCAGCTTTGAAACTTTTATTTCTAGAAGTCCTGTCTGGTTTTCTTTTGAATCGGCTTGGTTGTTCTTTATAATTTCTTATTTTCTCTTCATTTCCAAAGTTTTCTCTAAAAATTATTTCTCTAACTAAAGTTATTGTGTATTTATTTGAATAGCTCATTTTTTCAATTTCATCAAGGAAAATGACAAATATGACTGTATATATCTAAAGCATATAATGTGATGATTTGATATCCATACATATTGTGGAATGATTGTCAAGTTTATCTGAATTATCCTAATAATGGAAGTCTTCATAAATCTATTTCTGCCAGATTTTGTTGTTCATAAAGTCTGCCTCTCTTCAAGGTTACAAAGGAATTCCCCCTGTGCTTTTGCTTGGTATTTTTATGTTTTAATTTTTTACATTTTTACTTTGATCCATTTATCCTGATACATAGTGTGAGATAAGGATTGACTTAATTTTATTTCAGATGGTTACCCAGTTTTCTCAACACAATTAATTGAGTATCTCATCTTTTCCCTGGTAATCTGAGATGCTACCTTTACCATATGTGAAATTTCTAGATATATTTAGGGTTATTTCTGGGCTTTATTTTCTGTTTCATTGGTTTGTCTAGTTACATACTTTATGTTTCTCATATCTGGTAGGTCTTTTATTGTCTTTGATTGTTTTCTTTACTAAGTGATGTTTACCAATGGTAAAATTTCCCTGTTCCCCTGAACATACAGTGAGACATTCATTTCCCTTCGTGCTCTTTTTCCTACCCAGTTCTCCTCCCAGGAGACAGTATTATTAGTTATATGTAAGTTATCTATCTTTCTAAAGATATTTTTCTTCTCCGTTTTCATTTCAAAATCTAAAATATGAAATGCCAAGAAATAATGAATCAGGATAATGGGTACATGTGATGTGCACAGACTGACACTGATATTTGAGCCAGAATCTTGGCTGGGAGAATCTGAGGGTTGTTGATCTCCCCAGTACCCCCCAGGCCCCTGAGCCAACCCTGAGACCTCACTTGAGACTGTGAGGTGAGACCTGCCTGGATCTTGGACCATCAGGGGGCTGGGATGACTTTCCTCTTGGATGACTGCTTTATAGTTCAGTTCATATTGCCTGCCATGGATCCTGAGTGTTGGCTCTAATACATGAAACCAGGCCAGTGCCTTGGAGAATGTCCCTGTACTTCCATCCTTAATCACGGTCTCAGTGGTGCAAGTGCTTAGTGTACTTGTTTAGTGATCCATCCTTAATGACCTATTGGTGAAGGAGTTACCAAGCTCTAACCAGGTGCAAGGTGCCAGGCTGGGTGCTGAAAGTTGAAAGAATCCGTGTTTATTTCAGAAGATTTGTACTGAGTGTCTGTGATGGGTCAGACATATCGGAGGTCATATTTGTGACCCCGGGGCTGGAACTGTGCCTTCCCCACCCCTCCCCCATCACTGTGTGCTCAACTACCAGCATGAGGGCTTACATTCTGCAGCCGCTTAGTAAATAGTTTTTTACTGAAGGTAAGAAGACCAGCTACAGGGATGAATTTCAGGAGGACGGAATGTCGGTAAGGTCACAGGCTGCCAGGAAATTGATGAGATGGGAGCTGAACTAGACCCCTGGATTTTTAAATGTGGCATAATTAAGGTTACGCTAATGACACCAGGCATCGGGGGCCAGACCAACCTGAGCAACAGCAAGTGTCAGGCAGCTGTTGGTGGCAAATGGGAAGGCGTGGGAAGTTTGTCAAGAGCTGACTCTCACTTCTGACACAAAAGCCACTGAGGATGTCTGTACCTTGAAAAGCAGAGGAAGCGAGGAGCCACTCCACTGACTTAAATAGCAGCATCCCAGGAGCCATGCTAGAAGTACCCCAGTGTCTCTCTGTGGATGACCACCAAGAATGGCTTTAAAGAAATACTTACTAAGAGGAGAAGGAAGTGATAAGAATTCTACAAATATCTTCTCTCTTGATATCTTCCCGTTAAAATATCAGCAACTAATAAAACATATTTATAGTCCTCTTGCTTTCTTTCCCTGCCTGAGGGCCTCTATGTCTAGTCAACCTAGAATAAAATATCGTGAAAGTGAAAAGCCACTCCTCAGAGCTATAAATACGTTGTAGCAAGAAGACAGACCCAAAGGGTATTCAGGACAGTGCGCCTCCCTCCATCTCCCTGTCTCTCCCGTCCCCCCTACCCCACCCCCCAGCCGCCTCCAGTTCCAGCTGCCAAGAGGATAACAGGGACTGTCCTTGCATTTGCCAGGCTGCTCAGCCTGCCTGCATCTCTGACCCTGGCTCCCACCTTCCTTTCCTTTATGTCTTCCCTCCTTCATTTTATGTCCCACCTTCCTCTTTAGGCAAGTGCCTTCTGTGTGGTGGCCAGAAGAGCGTGTTGCCTAGTACTTCAGAGGCCTGTGACGGCGCCTGATGCTGAGGTGTCGTCTCACGGGATTACTGTCATGCCCGCGTACACAGGGAGACATTTGTAGAATGGCCTTTACAGAAGACATTTATAAATGTCGTCCTCATTACAAGGAGGCTCTTGCTCTGCCAGAGCCCACATTTCTTGCCTGCAGGACTGTGGGAGCCATGTGGGAATCCAGGGCCTCTGTAAAAGGCTAATCGTAGGCTTCCCTTGCCATGTCTGTCCTGACGGATGCTCCTTGTGGTAACTGGTAACTAAGGTAGTCTTTGGTTAACATTTATCTGCTGCTTCTGTAAATCTGGCTGTTGGCTGCTGAAAGTCAGTATCAGAAAATGAGGGCTTTTACCTGGAGGAGCATTGGTTTCCTTGCCCTCCAGCCTCCTCCCCAGGCCCTGGCAGGTCCCCATTCCAGATTGAGAGTGGCTTGTGGTAATGTTAGCTTTGGGGGCATGGAGGCCGGTGCTTTCAGTGCTAGGCAAAGGCAGAGCGATTAAGGAATGAAACATCTGCCTTATAGTGAGCACTTGCTATGTGCCAGGCACTGGCTAAGTGCTTCACATTTGGTAGTTCACAGGATCCTCACACTTCCTATTCTGCTTAGAAGGAAATTGGGGCTTAGAGTGTAAGTAACGTCTGCGAGGCCACTCAGCATAGTGACCCGTCTCTAGAAGAGCATCTCCTGTAGGCTCTCTACAGGAGCTCAGACCTTAGCAGTTACCAGGACAGCATGGGGGTCTCAGGGTCCCTCAGTATACTGCGCATCTCTGTTGTCTCCAGTGGACGTCACAGGAGGATGGTATGCACCCAGTCCTCCAAGGCTGGCTTGGTCCTGGGTGGAGCCACAGCCTGGTGAAGGAGGCAGACAAAGCCTCCCAAGAGGGGCAGGCCCTGAGCAGTTGCAGGGTCCTGTGGCCTGGCGTGGGCAGAGGGGACAGGGGTCCTGCAGGGGTGAGGAGTCACCGACAGGAAGGAGATGGGTTTGAACACAAGAAGGGCCGTGGCCGTTGGCATGACCTGTGCTGGGCTATAGAGAAGGGGCGGTCAGGTCACTGTCGAGGTGCTGGCTGTAGCAGCTGCAGGACAAGTGGGGTGCTGGGGGAAAGAGGAGCGAAAAGAGCCCTAGGAGAGAGGAAGTCAGTGCCCTCATACTGCTCTAAAGAGAGTCGGTGATGCAAAGAACCTAAAAAGTCCAAATGCTCATAACTTGTGAGAAGCAGGATTGAGCAGGCTGGGACAGCTGTCAGGGCCTGGGGGGCGCCTGTGACCCAGAGTTGCGAAAGCTGGGGGTGCGGTGGGGAGGGGGGCGGTGCACATACCATAGTTACCTCTGTTAATTTACGCTGCGTTTTCATTTCACTTCTGACATTTTGAAAAGACAAACTGTGCATAAGGGAAACAGCACCAAAGAGGGTAGAGCAAAATGCTCTCCCCCGATGGAGTTCCACTCAGAGTAGGCATGTCTGCGTCACAGATCCGTGAACGCGCATGCGCGCCTAAGTGGGGAGGACAGGCACGGCCTCCGCCCCCCGCACGAGGGCAGCCCGCCCCATGAGCACTTCTTGTTCTCCTCCGTAAACGTCCCTCTGTCAGGGAAGTGTCACCACGACAGGGCTGTTGCAGTGAGTTTCCTCTTTACGTTACCCCCTTCAGATCTTTTCATTTCAGCAGACATCTGATTGTTCGCCCCTTCCCGAGATGAATTAAGAACAAATGGCTGTGATTTTCCGTATCAAAACAAACACACATATTAACCGCTTCCTTGAAGATTAACTTGGCGTCCTTGAAAGGGAGTGAGTGGGAGGGCAGAGGGCCTGGCCCAGCTGTCAGCCAGGGGTGGGGAGAGTTAGAGCAGGCTTTCCTGGGCCCGCCCCCGCACCTCATCCTTCCACCTACCTTCCTGGGCCTTGACTTGTGCTGTCTCAGCAAACGGTTTTGGTCCTGCCCCTGCTGTGGCGCACTCTGTGGGGGTCAGACAACAGTCCCAGACCCCATCCCCAGGCAGAGACTGCCTGTGGGGCCGCCCTGGGTGCTGCATTCTATCAAGGTAAGTCTGGCAGCCCCAAGGTTAATCAGGTTCAAGTGCGCTTTTCAAACATATGTAAACTGTTAAATGTAACAGCAAAGAGTAAACTATCGGGCAAGGAAACACCAGGTTTTCTATATTGCTTTTCTCCTCCTCCTCCTTCCAACTCTCATGCACGTGCATCTATCCGTTTAGCTAGGCCGTTAGTGTGGTAGGAGGAAACTGAGGAATAGGAAGTTTAGTTTTCTTCTCCTGGAAATCCAGCCTGCTACACTTTTTAAAAGATGAAGTGTGTGGTTGTAGCCCCAATAACTGTAGTTTACATTTATGTAACCATGCTCTAACCATGGAAGTTGGTAACTCGTTAATCCTCACCAGCCCTGGAGTGACCTAATTTTTATCCCCTTTCTATAGAGAGGGAAAGCCTGCCTTGGGTGTGCGTTGGCCATTCACAGCAAGGTGCAGGAGCTGGGATTCATACCCAGGCTGTCTGACAGCAGACCCTAGCTCTAGCACGCTGCCCTTTGTGGCTCTTGCACTCCGTTCAAGACAGACCGAGGAGGTAAGCTTATACAGAAGTGCTGGAGACTTGGGGGAAGATACAGGAAGATGTTCCAGAAAGGGAAGGTACTCAGGCACTGGGCTGGGTTGCAGGGTTAGAGGAAGGTCATGTTTGTCAAGAATGAGATCTTTTTGTTAATCTGTATCATGTAGAATGACCTACTTTTTACTTGGAAGTCTAAGAACCAGCTTACTTTAGAAACTCCCAAATTAAGCTGTATTTCTGTCTTACTGGGAGACGTGGGGAAGGTGGGAGACTAGACCAGATGCTCATGGGTTTTTAGGAGGGGTCTGTAACGTGGGCTTAACAGCAAGGGACAGTATGTGTCAGACTTGGAACATCTGCAGAAAAGCAGCAGAATGGCTCATTGTTACAAAATACCTTGCATCTTGCACAGAAAACGCTACCTTCTGTTACTGCTGTCGGTTTTATTTTCTCTGTGGAATCCCCAGTTCCTTTGAGGCCCCGGGACAGGCAGACTGGAGAGCTTTGCTGTGGCCTGTAAGTGAGGCCCTGGAGCTCTGGGTTGACAGCTTAGCAGGCTTCAGACTCTGCCGCTCATCTCCTGAAAAGGTGAGGTGCGGGCCGGTGGATTCTGGGCCCCCAGGGGAATTGGAGGAACTCGTGGTGCAGTCGGGATGCAGGAAACTCTTAGCATTTCCTCTCCAATTGGAGTTGATTGGGTTAAAGCTTTCCAGAATGGTGTAAAACAGTTCTGAACTCCGTGAACTGCTGAGGGAGGCCTGATGAATTGAAAGAAATACAATAAACAGATTGCTCGTCATGTTGTTGGCCTTGTAGCAAATATCTGTTTTCTCCTTGGGATTACGTGAGCATTTGCTTTCCTTTGATTTCTGGTTGTTATTTTCAATATTTCTTTTGTTAACGGAGATGCCTCAAACAGCTCTGGAGAAGCCCCTGAGTCTTCGCAAGGTTTGTGTTTAGAGTTTGGCTCAGCCTCCACACGTCACCTGTTAGCTGTTAGGAGTCTAATTCTGCAAGCCATGACTTCATCTCCCTAAAGGAAGATAGACGGAATGCTTCAGTACAACAGATAGGGTTCAGTTCAAGATGTGTGTGGGGGGGGGTGGGGTGGGGGGCAGGGTGGGGAAAGACTAAGCCTTTGGTCTCTGGGTGAACTTGGAAAGTAGACCTGTCAGAGGTATTCACGTTCAGACAGCTGGTCTATAGCTGAAAAGGCTGCCAAATAATGCCATTATTCACGGCTGTGGGAATTTTGTCAAGTGGCCTTAAAGAGATCACGTTCCATGAGGCTGGGGGCTGGGGGCCCAGGGGTGTCTGCAGTGCTTGCTGCTCTGAGTAGAGAATAAGGTCTCATTACTGGTCTGGACCACTACAAATGATGGATCCAGTGGCTCACTACTTGCCAGAGACTGGCCCTGGCCAGGAGTGGGAGCCAGAGACGCTTGGGTGTTTTGTGAGTTAGATCTTAAAACAAACAAAAAGATCTCAAAACAAAAAAAATAGCTCAGAAGCCGGCCAGTGTTACTTGTCATTCAACATGTCCCCTTTACCCTTTATAGCATTTATCATTGGGAACCTTACCACCCTTAGAGTCCTTTCCAAGGCTGACCCCAAACCAGTTGACCCTTTGGGCCCAAACCAGTTCATTGTTGGTCATTGGTAACAAAATTTTTCCCATCACTGGCCAGGAAGACATGGCTTGAGGGGGTGGAGAACCTGGTAAGGGGTCTGTTTTTTCTCTTCCTAACTGCTCTTGCCCAGTTTCCTCCTGTGGTTTCTTGCAAATTCCATTTGTATTGGTTACCGCCCACAGGGTTGTAGCTCCTAAAAGCAGCCTCCAAAGGAGGATCCAACCATGAAGCTCTGGACACCATAGAGAAAAGGACTTGTGTCTGTAGATCTGGTGCTTTCTGGATTGTCTTTCCCAGAATCCTTTTCTCTTAATGTAGGCAGGGAAAAAAAAATTTTAGAGATGGACAAAACCTTCCAAAATACAAGATGAATCAAGTGTAGGAAACCGTCCCTTGCAGGAAGGCATGGTTTCCATTCAGGTTAAGACAGAGCTGAAGCTGGCCCGGGACTACCCCTCCCCCTTGTTTGTGGGGGCATGAGCCCTTCCCACTGTATATGTGGTGGGGGCCGTGGCAGGAACCTACATAACAGCTCTGACCTTAGGCTTCCGTGACCCTGCCCTTGCTGTCATTTGCAAAGACGGGATCAATTACTAGGAAGGAAACTGAACGAGAAAATCTCCTTTGGTGGCATGTGCCCTGCCCCAGTTCCCCAGCAGCCAGCACCCACTCCCTCTGCAGAGCAGATGGGGACTGTTGCATAGGGCCGAGCAGCTGGCATTGCAGCCCTCTCCTCTCCGCCTGCGGCGGGCAGCCGTCTCCTGGCCAGGAAAGCCCCTTGTGATTGCTATTTCTGAAACTGGCCTGAGGACTACAGCGGGGGCATTTATGGATACTTGGCTAGGGCTGAGTTCGTGCTCTGGGCTCCTGCCTTTGTTAGCTGTCAGATTCGGCCTCCGTCTTTCTTGGCTGCTGTGAACTGCCCCGGCTCTCTGCCTGCTGCGGTGCACTGCACGGTCGGGCGTGGAACAGGCTTCTCATAAAAGGTGTGTCTCAGAGGTGCTCTGTCTTGTGTGTCCCTTGACAAAGGAGTTGCTATGGTAACTACCCTCTGGAAAACATGCAGGAGTCAACTGAACGTATGGCTCTTGCTCAACTAGCTGGAGTGTGAATATGTGCCCCTCTTTGTTCTCCCCACCTGCCACACCTCCTCTCCCTCCCCACAGGCTGAGCTGAGGGCCTGCCCTTTGGCAGTAGAGGGCTAGAGGGCAGGAGGGCCAGTCCTCTTGGCACTCGCAGAATGAATGCTGGATGGGGTTTGCAGCCAGAAAAGAGTTGGGGATTTTCCTGCTTCTTGGTGAAGGAGGCAGAGGAGTGACAGCCTGGCTCTTTCCAAGGAGCTACACTGCTCCTCATCCCACTCAACACACCTATCCCTCAGTGTCGCTTGCACGTGGATCCGTGCTGACTTAGCAGTAAGTGAGTGCAGGCCTTGAGATGGCCCAAGTGTGGAAGCTCAGGCCACTAGAACCTTTAGCCACAAAGCAAGAGCGCAGCGGGCGGGGGCACAAACGCTGCTGGAATCGAGGGGGAAATTCCTAGAGAATTCATCTCCAATTGCTGTGCCACGGGTGCTACTCACAGTCCTTCCTGTACTTTAAATGCTTGTACATGCTGCCTGTCTCCCACCCAAATTAGCGGCCCAAACCCACCTTCTGAGTCTTTGCATCTGTCATCACCATCTTCACTGCACACAGAAAAAGTTAAAGCAGCGCTGCCTAACCTAAGACCACAGCCCTTGCCCACAGTGGCCATGGTGCCTTCTCATGGGAGAGAGCCTTCCACTGACACTCTGGGGGCGGGAAGAGGAAACTGGCCACGTCCACGTGCCTGAGAAGCCATCCTGTCAATCCATTATGCCGGAGGACTTCCGGCTCCGTTGTGGGTCTCTAATGCAGGCCAGGTAAAGCATTCTTAGCACCTTATTGGAAAAAGGTTGTAATCCAACAGCCTCCTTGTGTGCATTCTGGCTCTGCAGATATGGATGGCCCCGTGTTTCCCTGTGGTGTCAGAAAGTGGGGGGGGGGGGAGGGGTGGCAAGGAGCGGAGGGGATGGCTGAGGCCAGGAAGAATGCCAGATGGCCTTCAGTTCTGTGGTGCCACCTGCTCCTCTCTGGCCTTCTTGCCACTTGGTCTCCGGCCAGAGATGGCCACAGTTCACTGTCTTCCCTCTGCCCTCACTCCTAGAGCCTGTGCTCACACCAGGTGAGGCTCCCACTTCAGCTCCTCGCCAGCCATGGGCAGGACAGTAGTGTTACAGGTGTGCTGCCTCCTCGGTGAACACAGCAGGAAGAAGCCTGAGGTGGGCTCATTTCTGCATTCATGGCCTCTGGGGCCTGGCGCCACTGAGGTATCCCAAGCACCCTCTTCTGCATTGGCCAAAATAGGCCCATCTGTGCTAGGCATAGGGACACTCCGCCATGATCACTTACAGGGAGGCTTCAGTGAAATGGCTGGAGGGGCTGTCTCCCCCTGCACCTGCACTCAGGGCGCTGGGAAACAGTCCTGCTGAGACTAACGAGTCAGGGTGGGAAGTGGGCTGGTTCTCCTCCTGTCCCGGGCCCTCCCCGGGCCTCACTCTGGTGACTCTCAACTGTGAAATTCAACATGAGGGACACTGGCCTGGGAGCATCAGGTGGCCAGGGGCCTTGTGGTGCCTCCAGTGTTGGTGTGTGCTCACTGACGGGATTATGGAGTAAATGAAGTCCTGCCTTGGGTTCAGAGTGGAAACCTGTCCCAGGTGTGACTGGTTTTTCACTTCTACCAATACGAGAATTTGTGTGAGTAGCCAAGCAATTTTTCAGCATTCTACACACACCATAGTTACTGCACTCGATTCGGCACTTGGCACTTGTGGATGTGTACCATGGAATACTGTAAACTTTGAAGACAGGATTTTCATGTAGCTACAAGGTTTGCCCTACTTACTTTGTAATGAGTCTCAGTTTTGCCTTTGCTGGAGACATCCAGTGTTGACACCGTGACCTGGAATACTAGGAAATCTTTAGTACCAGGAAGAGGTCAGGCTTGAGCCGGGCCCAGAGGACCACAGCATGGGCAGAATTGCAGACATGGGGAGGGGGTGTAAGATACATTTTGAGACAGTCTGGGTTAAGGAAATGAGGACACAGTGATGATGTTGACAGCAAGAGCATTGTGCTGCCAGGGAGAAAAACCCTCTTGCCAAAGGGCACTGGCTGTCCCCCAGGTTGGGTGCTGTGGCAGAGCTGTCACCCTGTCCAGTGAGAGCCTGCCCCGAAGGACCGGCCAAGGGACTTTGACTAACCACCAACCAGGGACCGAACTCCTAGCTTGCTAGCTGGTAACATTTTTTTTTTTTTCAGTGTCAAGCGTACAGAATGCTGAAGGAGGGACGCTTGTGTCACACACCTAGATTTAACAGCACGTAGCATATCCCCACGTTAGTTTTACTCCATGGCGTCTGTCAGAATTGTTTGAGAGACTAAATTGCAGACGTCAAGATAGTTCACTCCCAAGTACTTGGGCAGGTATCTCCTACGAACAGTTTTCTCTACAGGGTACTGATGCTATGGTCACACCCCAGAAAATTAATAATCCTTTAGTATCTAATATCCAGTTGACATTCAGATCTCATTTTTTCTCTAGAATGACTATTACAACTTTTTTTTTTTTCTTGGCTTTGAGTGTGAATGTGCAGTGTTGGACATTGCTTTGGTCAACAGATTTGCTCAGCCACCTCCCCCCACCGTCCCGTGGACACATGCATGAGCCGTTGCTTATGGTGCTCGGTTGCCTCTCAGGGTCGCACTCTGGCTCTGCAGGGTCGGTCCTGGTGACGTGTGGAGTGCCGACTGCGGGCAGCCCATTCTGGGAAACAGGTTCACATGTCAGCTCCACCACTTATCACCCAGAGACCCTCAGCTCCTCCCTTCTCTCTAAGCCTCCGTGTTCGCATCTCCAAAACAAAGGAGATGGACCGGGGGCCTCCTGGCTCCGTTCGGTACCTCTGTGGCTTCGCTCAAAGTGTGGCCAGGCAGGACCCCTGCAGCTTCATACCTCAGGGCAGCTGTTTGATGAGGCTGCTGCCTGTGTCCATTCACAGCACCATGAACTGTGGGGGGGGATCAGGAGGATGCCCAGGACCCCCTGATGCTCTAACATGACCAGCTGCTCTACCCCTCTGCTCCCCACAGCTGAGATTCTGGAGCTGGCTGGCAACGCAGCAAGAGACAACAAGAAGGGGCGGGTCACCCCCCGGCACATCCTGCTGGCCGTGGCCAACGACGAAGAGCTAAATCAGGTATGGGGCTCTCCTCCGCGTCCCGCACGCCAGACGCTTCTGCAGGCAGTCACAGTGGCCGAGAGACGGAGGGAGGTTGGTGTTTGGCTGGCTCTCAGAGGTTTGGGCTGCATTTTGGACCATTAGCAGCTTCTCCGCCCCCATGGCAGTTCTTCCTCCAGGCTTTATTTGGGAGCAGGAGGGAATGAAACAAGATATTTGGCTCTCCCTGGAGGAAAGATAGGAAATTTCACCAGAGTGAGGGACCCTGAGGACTTATTCCCTGTATAGTGAGCCTGGGTCTCATCAGCATCCTTGTAGATCCTGTGGATGAAGGAGCTCTTCATCCCAACCCAAAGCAAGAATGTGAATGGGCAGGGCCGGCTTCTTGAAGGTCAGAGACAGGGTGGGCTGGCTCACCATCTGCTACTTTGATTTTCCTGCAAGCTGCTAAAAGGAGTCACCATAGCCAGTGGGGGAGTGTTACCAAACATCCATCCGGAGTTGCTAGCAAAGAAACGAGGATCCAAAGGGAAGTTGGAAGCCATCATCACACCACCCCCAGCCAAAAAGGCCAAGTCTCCATCCCAGAAGAAGCCCGTGTCTAAGAAAGCAGGAGGCAAGAAAGGGGCTCGGAAATCCAAGGTATGTGATTTCGCAGGAGTGGGCGGGTTGGGGCAGGTGCAAGCAGGTGAGGTCATGAGTGGCTCCTTTGTGCTGAGACTTATCCGAGGACTAAGGAGGAACATATGGGAGCTGCTTGCGGAGAGGCTAGTCCAGCTCAGGTGGGCAGAATTGGGGGACCGGATCCCGGTAGGCAAGGGGGTGTGAGGAGGGTCTGGGGCAGATAGCCCCAGGCTGGAAGAGCCCATTCCTGGCCTGCCAGGGAGATGCTTCCACCTCTGGGAAGGGACCTGCGTGTGCAGGAGCTTTCCTGTGCTAGGGGTGGCTGCCATCGGGTCCTACCCACAGGTACTGGCTGCCTCTCGGAACTGTCACTGTGTTACTGTGCCTGCGTGTCCTCCACTGTGCATCTTCCAGTAGGATGGTTCAGACAGTTGGCTCTGTAGGACGGTTGCCTTGTTAAGGAGAAAAATAGATGTGTTATTCAGGTGCCCCTACCAAACCCAGCCTACACCAAGCAGGTCCTAGGTGCTGGTCTTTTTGTGGTGAGTGAAGCCCTCTCATTAGTGTGACCTAATGTTTTCTTGGGTGGGGCAGGCCAGCTGATCCCCATGTTCGCTCCTCACTGCACGCAGCACAGCAGCCCACCCTCGGGAGGTCTGGGTCTGCAGGTGGTTGCTCTTACCTGTCTGAGTATCAGCAGGATCAAGGGCGGGCGCAACTGGAAGCAACTGGAACACGTGCTCTGTGTTCCTCCCTCACCTGTCCCCACCTTTGAGCTGTTGTCAGAACCTCCGGGGCCAACAAATGAGGGACAGTGCAATGAAAGCTCATCATCAGTAAAATGGAATGTAAGCTGCCCTGCCCTGGGCCCCCACCTCAGGTGTGATCCTTCTGGTCTCCAGCCAGACGAGGAGGAATTTACCCCTGGCAGTAGGCGACCTGGCTGTTTTGTGAGACCCTCAGTAGTAGCTGGTGGAAATGCCTTGTGGATCAGATGCAGTGTCAGCACGTTCTTCCGAGCAAAACCCAAGCCTCTTACCTGATGAGGTGGTGAGGACACCTTCCCAGGACAGGCTGCAGCAGCACTGACCCGGGGCTAGGCTCGGGGCCACACTCCCAGCACATCCTCTCCTCTGAGCCAGTCCACAGAGCAGGCCCCAGGCTCCCAAGTTTGTGTCTACGCTGTTCGCTGGCCTTTGGTAGTTGAAGTTCTTGTACACCCTTCTGGGCGCAGACACATGATTCCCTAAAAACAAAATCTGAATTCCTCTTGCCACCAGGATACCACCTTGCCCTGCCCCACCCCACCTGAGAATCACTCCCAGCTCTGTGAGAGAGAAACCTGTTCCTGAGGAGTGTCCTGTAGGTTCTTGCCAGACGCTTGTGCTCCACCTAGTCCCTGGGGGAGGCTCAGGACCAGGCGAGGATGTTGCAGAATGCTCTCTTACTCATGCTCACCAACTGTAAAATTAGCATATTGAACCGTTCTAGCATTTGCATTTGCTGGGAATAGTGGGGCAGGGAAGGCAGGGGAAAGGTGCATGGGTAAGCCTTTCTAAATGTTTGAGGATCAAGATGCCAAGTCCGTCATCTCTTGAACATGGGCCTCAGGGAGCTGGTGCCCTTAGTGCTTGGCTGAGCCTTCTTCTGGCTGTGGCCCTAGCCATGGCCCTTGTTAATGCAGGCCCACTGCTGGTTGACGTCTGAGCAGCCTCTCTGATTCTTTGTCTCGGGCAACCCTGGGCTGAACCCCGCTCCCGTCATCCCACTACTTCCCCTATTAGTTTCTGCCTGATGACTTTCTGCTGTCCCACTTAAGCAAACACTAAGAATGCTGTGTCTTTCTTTTTGGACTTCAAATGAAGGGTGTGTGTGTGTGTGTGTGTGTGTGTGTGTGTGTGTGTTCAGCTCCTAGTAGCTATATTTGGAACTCAGTGTTTCTAATAACCATATGCCAATAATCACTCGAACATTCAGCTTTTCCCTTGATTACAAAAGCAGGAAGTCTGTTATGGTGGTCTGTTTTTCTTCCACACAATAAAACACATTGTCTGCTTACTGTACCAGTATTTGGCTAACATTAAACCCTGGGGGAAGCTGAAATTGGAACCGTGAACAGCTAATTTTCAAAACATTTGTTTAATGTAAATTGTGGTGTCAGCTCCCAGAAACAGCAGAAAACCTGCATCTCCAGGTTTAAGTGGAATGTTCTGAAAATAACCTTTCCAGAGACATGCAGAGAAAGCCTTCCTAACATGCTAAAGCACTTGGAGTAAAAGGGAGTTGGTATTTTTCAAGTGTCAACACGTGAATTCCAAATCATAATTTTCCCCCCAGTTCTATGTAATTGGAAGGTTTTGAGAGTCTCCAGTTGTGACAGCTGAGTCAGCTATTGTGGAACCGGTTGGAGAAGGTGCCAAAACCCACCGCAGCCAGGAGTCCGGGGCCCTGGTGGTGCCTTAGGGCTCCTCCTTCTTACTTGGGTGGCCTCAGCCAAGTCTGTGCCTCAGTTTACCCCCTCCCATGAAATGAAGGGGTGCAATCCAGCCTTATGCTTCAATGACTGTGCCTATTTGCATCATGTTTCTGACGAGGTAATAGGTGTCAGAGTTGGGATGGTATGAAAGAGAGTGCTGTAAGAAGTCCCCCTCTCGCCACGGCCCCCCACTCCTCCCCAGAGCAGTCTCTGCAGTGAATTTTTATGGGCCTTTCAGAAAGTCTACGCATGGAAAAGCGTATAGGCCCATACAGTCCTCCTCGTCATACCTGCCTTTGGATATAAATAAGTCCTGTTACCCAGTGCTTTTGCAGGGTGGGGCAGTGCTTAAGGGCGCCTGCTCACTGGCTTTGTGGAGAAGGACGGGAAGGGTGTGCAGCACACGGGTTGGGTGCTGCTGCTACTGACTTGTTCTACAGCTCTGACTATATGGCTGGTTCTTTCTGTTTCATGATGTGGTGCGAGTGGCCTCTACAGTGTGCAGTACCGTGTTAACCACGTCTCTGTGGATGAGCCTACAGCTGTCCCGAGCGTTCCGACAGACAGTGCCACAGTGACCGCGATGGTTGATGGGTGTGTGTGCCCACGCACCTGTAGGATAAAGTCCCCAGTGTGAACTTGCTGAAGCAGACCGTTTTCTGATGGTTCTTGGTCACATCGAGAACATTTTGTGCCATTAAGAAATTCCAAAATCTGCCTTGTTCTTTTAACATTCAGCGCCAAAGTTGTCGAAAGAAGATGCGTTCGTTCGATCAGTATTCACCCAGCCTGCACGTGCCCATTATTACTCTTGGGAGTGAGGACACAGTGAACAAAGGCCCTTGCCCTCCCCTGGTGCTCGGTGAGCTCTGCTCTGGTCTAGCAAGGAGAGGCAGAGTCATTCCAGAAGGGCTGTGGGTACAGGCGGGTGCGGTGACAAAAATACAGCAGAGTGACAGCACGAGCCGTGTTACTTCACACAGGTGAGGCTTCTTTGGTAAGGTGACCCTTGAACAGAGACCTGAGAGGGTAAGGTGTCTGGGCCCTCAGGTGACTGGTAGGAGAGGTGACTGGCAGACGACCAGCAAGTAAGTGTGCCTGTCTCCCTCCCAGGGAGAACTCAACAGGACTTGGCATGTGAGGTTCCAACATTTCCATAACATGCACACCTTTGGCAGTTGGAGAAGCCTAGGAATCCTTCCCAAGATAAGGTTTTCAAGGGCATAAAATGCTGAAGATTCAAAGGAAACCGTTTATGCTTAAATCTTCCAGGTTAACACCCCTTGTCAGAATGTTTACCGAGAGCCATAGGATAGTCTTTACGAGATCTCCAAGAAGATAGATAGTTGTTGCCAAAAATCTGTATAAAAAAAGGTCTCATCTAGGATTTTTCTTATTTTTTCCTTAAGTTTTTATTCAAATTCCAGTTAGTTAACCTACAGCGTCATATTAGTTTCAGCTGCACAATACAGTGATTCAGTCTCACGTAGGATTATTTAAACCTAAATCCGCACTACCACCCTAACTGAGCTCCAGCGCCGTGTGGAAATCACCCTCTGGATCATGAAGATAGGCTTGCTCCTCGCTGCCTGGCAGAAAGCCCGAGGTGATTTTGGGAGAGCACCTGTTTCTTTTTTGAGAAATAAATATTGAAACTGAAAATTGAGTGGTGAATGTTTGGGTTAGGGATGCCAAAGAAAGAGATTGGTTCTTTCGAGAAGCCGCCATCCTTGCAATTAAGAGGCCAATTTTGCTGGCCTTTTAATGAGCTTTCTAGCAGGTCGGACATCAAGGTGAAAGAGAGTGTGCATAGGGAATCCTGGATTGATGATTTCACATAAGGCATTTTGGACACTCAGTCCTATGTGTTCTTAAAAAGGCCACTGACTCTGACTGATGAGGATTTGTGCCATTCAGAACAAAACAGGGTGCAGGTACAATACATGGGGGCTTTGAGATTTGTAGAACAATACAGAATTCTCCAAAATCAACATTTAAGAGATGGACAAAGAGTATTGCTTGCTAGCGTTTCCCCTTCGGGCCAGGATCCGAAAAGAATCTACCACTATCACCATTTCTTAAAAGAAAATGGCATTTTAATCCGAGAGGCTGGGAAGGGAAATAGTCCCTGACTACAGGCTTTATGTAAAAGTTCATGAAACAATTACTAATGATTTGAATGTAGTGATATCTCACGAGGCACCTGAGTGCGACTACCCTGTCTTGGGCTGGGAACCTTGCGCGGAAGAGACAGCCATTTGCCAGGTATAGAGGCTGGAGAGAACTGGGGAGGAAAGGCCCGTCCTGTACAGACAGGGTTTGGCAGCCTTCTATCAAGGCCAGTGGCTTATCAGGAGTTCTCTCACCTTAGACTCCTTTTCCCCACAAGGAATTGAAGGCAGAGGGAAGTCCAGCAGTTTTCTCAAGGTTACATCACTAGTAGAACCAGAAATGAAATGCACAATTTCAGAGCCCAAACATAATGTCACTTGTATGACCTTTGACCGTGGACCACTTACTTTTCCTTGGCAGAAGCCCCTCTGTTCTGTTGGTGGAGGGCTGAACGCCTTCTGTTGTAGGTGAGTGGGGCAACAGCTTAAAAAGTTTTTTTAATACCACATTCTGGGCTCATCGTGAATATATTTGTGCCTTTGCAATATATACCCTGCTTACAATTTCCCCCTCTCGTTCTCTATTGCACTGTTTTCCAGTTTTATTGAGCTGTGCTTGGCGTGCAGCACTACACGTATTCAAGTATACAGCATAAGGACCTCACTTAAATACATCATGAAGTGATTATCACACTAAGTTTAGATGACCTCCCTTGTCTCATAGAGATACAAAAAAAAGTGTTTTTCTTTATGATGGGAACCCTTAGGACTGACTGTCAACAACTTTCACATATGCCATACAGCAGTGTTAGCTATGGTTGTCCGGCCGCACCTTACATCCCCTGTACTTATCTCCTCGCTGGAAGTCTGTACCTTTTGGGGGAGTATTTTAAAAAAGCAGTGTAGTTGCCCTACAATGTTAAGTTAGTTTTGGGCCCTCAACACAGTGATGGGTCTTCTCTGGATGTTTTTACTGCGTTCGCCGCACGTGTAGCTGTCATCTGTCACTGTGCAGCATCGTTACGGTAGCATTGATTTTATCTTCCATGCTGGACCTTTTATCCGTGTGACTTCTTCCCTCCATAACCGGAAGCCTGCACCTACTACTGCCCTGCACCCATTTTGCCCTTCCCATCCAACCCCCTCCCCTCTGGCAACCACGAGTTCTCTGTATTTATGATTCTGTTTCTGCTTTTTGTTTACTTATCTCTTTTGCTTTTTAGATTGCGCAAGTAAGCGAAATCTTGGTATTTATCTTTCTCTGACTTATCTCACTTAGCATAACGCTCTCTAGGTCCGTCTATATTGTTGCGAATGGCAAGATCTCATTCTTTGATACGACTGAGTAATATTCTTTTGTATGTGAATGTGTATTAAATGTGTATGTGCCACTTCTTTATCCATTCATCTATTGATATTCACTTGGGCTGCTTCTCTCTACTCATTATTGCAAATAATACTGCAGTAAACATAGGGGTGCGTGTCTCTTGTCAAATTAGTGTTTTCGTTTTCTTTGGGTCAATAGCCAGTAGTGGAATTGTTGAATCACATGGCAACTGTATTTTCTTGTTTTGCATAGTGGCTGCACCATTCTGTAATCCCACCAGGGCTTCTTTTTTCTCCATATTTTCGCCCACAATTGTTATTTCTTGTCCTTTTGATTTTAGCTATTTTCATAGGTGTGAAATGATACCTCATTGTGGTTTTGCTTTGCGTTTTCCCTGACGATTAATGATGTTGAGCATCTTTTTATGTATCTGTTAGCCATCTGTATGTCCTCTTTGGAAAAATGTCTATTCATGTTCTCAGACTTTTTTTTTTTTAATGTTTTAATGTTTTAATTTCAGAGGGAAAGACAGAGTGTGAGTGGGGGAGGGGCAGAAAGAGAGAGGGAGACACAGAATCTGAAACAGGCTCCAGGCTCTGAGCCGTCAGCACAGAGCCCGATATGGGGCTCGAACTCACAAACCGTGAGATCATGACCTGAGTTGAAATTGGATGCTTAACTGACTGAGCCACCCAGGTGCCTCTCTCTGCCTGTTTTTTATTCGACTCTTATTTTGGTGTTGAGTTGTATAAGTTCTTTATATATTTTAGATATTATACCTTATTAGGTATATCATGGCAAATATCATTTGCTATTTCGTAGGCTGCCTTTTCATCTTCTTATTTTTTTAATATTTATTTTTGAGAGAGACAGACAGAGCACGAGCAGGGGCGGGACAGAGAGAGACAGAGGGAAACACGGTATCCGAAGCCGGCTCCAGCTCCAAGAAACTGTGAGATCATGACCTGAGCTGAAGTCGGATGCTTAACTGACTGAGCCACACAGGAGCACCCCCCTCACCACCACCGTTTTCATTTTCTTGATGGTTTCCTTAGCTGTGCGGAAGCTTTTTAGTTTGATGTAGTCCCAATAGTTTATTTTTGCTTTTGTTTCCCTTGCGTGGGGAGACATATCTACATAAATGTTGCTAAGGCCAATATCAGAGAAATTACTGCCTATGTTTTCTTCTGTTTTTATGGCTTATTGTCTCACATTTGGGTCTTTAATCCCTTTTGAGCTTATTTTTGTGTGTGGTATGAGAAAGTGGTCCAGTATTTTTCTTCTGCATGTAGCTGTCCAGTTTCCCCCCACCCTTTGTTGAAGAGACTGTCTTTTCCCATTGTATATTCTTGCCTTTGTTGTAGATTAATTGACCATATAAGCATGGGTTTATTTCTCGATTCTGTTCCGTTGATCTGTGTGTCTGTTTTTGTGTCAGTACCGTACTGTTTTGATTGCTACAGCTTTTGGAGTGTATCTTGAAATCTGTGACTGTGATATCTCCAGTTTTGTTCTTCTTTCTCAAGATTGCTTTGGCTGTTTGGGGTCTTTTGTGGTTCTATACAAATGTTGGTTTTACTTGTTCTACTTTTGTGAAAAATGTGGTAGGGATTGTGTTGAGTCTGTAGATTGCTTTGGGTAGTATGGACATATTAACAATATTATTCCATTCCGTGCGGGTGGAATATCTTTTCATTTGTTTGTGTTGTCTTCAATTTCTTGATAGTTTTCAGGGCACTGGTCTTTGACTGCCTGGGTTAAGTGTATTCCTAGGTATTTTATTCTTTTTGTGCAATTGTAAATGGGATTGTTTTCTTAATTTCTCTTTCTGCTCTTTCATTTTTAGTGTATACACACCAATTACTGTGTATTAACTTTATATCCTGCAACTATACTGAATTCATCGATTACTTCTAGTAGCTTTTTGATGGAGTCTTTAGGGTTTTCTATGTATGGTATCGCATCATCTGCATAGAGTGACCCTTTAACTTCTTTACCAATTTGCATCCCTTTTATTTTTGTTTTTCTTTTTTGATTGCTGGGGCTAGGACTTCCAGTACTATGTTGAATAAAAATGGTGAGAGTGGGCATCCTTGTCTTATTCCTGATAGAGGAAAAGCTCCCACTTTTTCACCAGTGAGTGTATGATGTTTGCTGTTTTTCATATATGGCCTTTATTATGTTGAAGTATATTCCCTCTAAACCTACTTTATTGAGAGTTTTTATCATGAATGGATGTTGAATTGTGTCACATGCTTTTTCTGTATCTGTTGAGATGATCATGTGATTTTTATCTTTTATTGTGTTGATGGTGGTACATCATGTTGATTAATTTGCTAATACCGAACCATCCTGCATCCTTAGACTAAAAATCCCACTTGATTATGGTGAATGATCCTTTTAATGTATTCTTGCATTGAATGCAGTTTGCTAATACTTTGTTGAGGATTTTTCATCTGTGTTCATCAAGGATATTGGATCTGGAGCCCTGGGACCCTGCTCTCATCCACCCATTATACCAAGGTATAGGGGAAATGTAAACCATGGCACTCATCAGCCCCTCTGACGTGAAAAGAGTTCCAGCAGCTTCCCTGTCATTTGGTGGAGTTATAGCGCTGGATCTTTTATACACTAGCTGCTCTTTTTACAATATTTATTTATTTTTGAGAGAGAGAGAGAGAAAGAATGCGCACGAGCAGAAGAGGGCCAGAGGATCTAGATCTTTTATATACTAGCCACTCTTTTTTTTAAGTTTATTTATTTATTTTGAGAGAGGGAGGGAGGGAGGGAGGGAGAGAGAGAGAGAGAGAGAGAGAGAGAGAGAGAGAACGCATGAACCAGAGGGCGAGGGGCAGAGAGAGAAGAGAGAGACAATCCCAAGCAGACTCCACACTGTCAACGCACAGAGCCTGACGCAGGGCTGAGTCATGAGCCATGAGATCATGACTTGAGCCGAAGTCAGACTCTTAACCAACTGAGCCATCCAGGCATCCCTACTAGCTGCTGTTTTAAATCGAGGCTTTTTTTCTGTGCCCAAGGCTAACAAATTTGCTCCCAGTCCCTCAGTATCTCCTTCCCTACTGCACTTCGCAGCAGCAGTGGGGGGTTCCCTTCATCACTGTGTCTCTTTCCTTCTGTTATTTTCTGTGTGGTCTCTTTATCTTTGTTGGACAAAAGCTGTTCAGTCAGTCTTCAGTTCTTCAGAAGGAATTGCTCTATCAGTAGCTGGAGATTGGGTGTGTCTATGGTGGAGGTGAGGGTCAGGGTCTTCCCACGTCATACTTTTGGACTGGAACTCTAGTTGAAAGTTTGACCCTTTTGACCACTGACATCCAGTTCTCCCACAAATACACAACTATAAATAAAAAATTAGGTACAGACACTTAGGTGGCATCTGAGCGAGGTAAGGGACCTTTTTAATCTCCATAGTACATTTAACTCCATTAGGGTGTATTTTTTTTTCTTTATTTTTGTCTTAACATTGTGTTTGATTCATTTAGGTTATTGTATGTAGCATACAGCACTGAGTCTGTGTGTTGCATGGTTGGAATTTACCACCACGTGGTTATCCATTCTGCTCTTGAGAGATTTAAGTTGCTTGCAATTTGAGGCTCCTACCAATATTCCTGCTATGAAAGTACATGCCTTTTGGTGCACACATGTTGTATTGTCTTGGGAGTATACTTTTAAGTGGAATTGTGGTATCATAGGGTATTCATATGTTCAGCTTTAGTAGAGAGTGCCAAATAGTTTTCCCGAGTGGTGGTGAAAGTGAGCATTCCCATTGCAGCAAATGGGGAATCCAGTTCTACATTCTTGCCAAGGCAGGCTGTTTTGAGAGTTAAATTTTAGCCAGTCTGATGGCTGTGCATTGTCTTCATGACCATTTAGCTTTCGCATGTGCTGAAACAAATTTTGGCCCTTTGGATAGTTCCTTTTGTGCTAGTGTTTTAGGCAGTTTTAAAAATGTGGATTATCTATGTCTTTTAAATGCCTTACAGTACATATTTATTATGGATATGAATTCTTTTTTTATTGAGATATAATTGGCATTTAATATCATATTAATATCAGGTGTACAACATGATGATTTGATATTTGTATATATTGCAAATGATCGCTACAGTAAGTCCAGTTAACATCTGTCACCATATGTAATTATCAAGTTTTTTTTCTTAGGAGAACTTCTCAAGTCGGCTTTGTTAGCAACTTCCAAATATGCAGTACGGTATTAAAAACTATAGCCACCGTGCGGTGTATTACATCCCCGTGACTTTGGTTTTTTTATCACTGGAAGTCTGTACCTCTTGACAAGCTTCACCCATTTCACCCCCCACCCCCGACCTCTGTCAACCATCAGTCTGTTCTCTGTATTTGTAAACTCGGATTTTCTTTTTCTTTTTTGCGATTCCACACATAAGTGAGAACATACAGTTACTTGTCTTTCTCTGTCTTGATTTATTTCGCTTAGTATAATGCCCTCCAGGTCACATCCTTCTTTTTTAGTGATAACACTCTATTTTGTATATGTTTGTGTATATGTATATATAAAATACATGAGGAGATAATGTATAATAGGATACATAACATATCTAATAGGACATATTATATGTAAGGACATATATATCAGGATATAAAATATGTTAGTATATATAATATATAAGTATCTTTATCAAATTTTCACATTGTCTCTAGCCATGTTTTCATTGATGGATACTCAGGTTATTTTCATTACCTGGCTATTATACATAAGGCTGCAGTAACCCTGCAGGTGCACATATATTCTTGAGTTGGTGTTTTGTTTTCTTTATTTTAAAAAAAATTTTTTTTTCAACGTTTATTTATTTTTGGGACAGAGAGAGACAGAGCATGAGCGGGGGAGGGGCAGAGAGAGAGGGAGACACAGAATCGGAAACAGGCTCCAGGCTCTGAGCCATCAGCCCAGAGCCCGACGCGGGGCTCGAACTCACGGACCGCGAGATCGTGACCTGGCTGAAGTTGGACGCTTAACCGACTGCGCCACCCAGGCGCCCCTTGTTTTCTTTAGAAGTAAAAATTGTTGGATCATATGGTAGTTCTATTTAATTTTCTGAGGAACCTCCATAATGTTTCCCATGGTGGCTGCACCAATTTACATTTCCAACCACAGTGCACAAGGAACTCCCCTTTCTCCATGTCCTTACCAGCACTTAACTATTTATTATCTTTTTGATAATAGCCTAACAGGTGTGAGGCAATAGATACCTCACTGTGGATTGGATTTGCATGTATCTGGTGATGAGTTATGTTGAGCACCTTTTCACGTACTTGTTGCCTGTCTGTATGTCTTCTTTGGAAGAGTGTGTATTCAGATTCTCTGACCACTTTTTTTTTAAGTTTTTACTTAAATTCCAGTTATTTAACATACAGTGTAATAATATCAGTTTCAGGGGAACAGTTAGTAATTTAACACTTGCATACAATGCCCAGTGCTTATCATGACACGAGCACTCCTTAATCCCCATCGCCCATTTAGCCCATCCGCCCCCCCCCCCCCCCCCCCCCCCCCCCGCCGCCCACCGTTCCCCCTCTGGTAACCATCGGTTTGTTCTCTACAGTTAAGAGACTATCTCTTGGTTTGCCTCTCTGTTTTTTCCCCTTTGCTCATTTGTTTCGTTTCTTAAATTCCACAGATGAGTGAAATCATATGGTATCTGTCTTTCTCTGACTTACTTTGCTTAGCATAACATTCTCTAGCTCCCTCCACATCATTGCAAATGGCAAGATTTCATTGTTTTTGATGGTTGAGTAACATTCCACTGTGAACATATACCACATCTTCTTCATCCGTTCGTCAGTGGATACTTGGGCTGTTTCCATAATTTGGTTATTGTAGATAATGCTGCTATAAATATCGGGGTGCATGTGTCCCTTTAAATTAGTATTTTTGTGTTTTTTGGATAATAGGGTAGTTCCATTTTTAACTTTTTGAGGAACCCCCAAACTGTTTTCCACAGTGGCTGCACCATTTGCATTCCAGTCAATATAGCAAGAGGGTTCCCTTTCTCCATACCCTCTCCAACACTTGTTGTTTCTTGTGTTGTTGATTTTAGCTATTCTGACAGGTGCAAGGTTCTGTCATTGTAGTTTTGATTTGTGTTTCCCTGATGATGAGTGATCATGAGCAGCTTTTCATGTGTCTTTTGGCCATCTGGATATTTTCTTTGGAAAAATGTCTATTTGTGTCTTCTGCCTAGTTTTTAATTGGATTTTTAATTTTGGGGTGTTGAGTTTTATAAGTTCTTTATATATTTTGGATACTAATCCTTTTTGAGATAGGACTTTTGCAAATATCCCATTCTGTAGATTGCCTTTTAGTTTTGTTGATTGTTCCCTTCCCGGCACAGAAGCTTTTTGTTTTGATGCAGTCCCAGCAGTTTATTTTTGCCTTTCTTTCCCTTGCCTCAGGAGACATAGCTGGAAAGAAGTTGCTGCAGCTGATGTCAAAGAAGTTACTGCCTCTGTTCTCTTCGAGGCTCTTTATGGTTTCAGGTCTCACAGTTAGGTCTCTGACCACTTTTTAATAAAAAAAATTCTTTTTCTTTTGCTATTAAGTTGTATGAGTTCTTTATATATTTTGGATATTAACCCCTTATCAGATACAGATTTTCTTTGACTTATGATGGGGTTGTGTCATGATGAAACCATTGTAAGTTGAAAATATCATTAGGTTGAAAGTGCATTTAATACACATAATTACCATACATCATAGCTTTAGCCCAGCCTACTGTAAACGTGCTCAGAACACTTATTAGCCGACAATTGGACAAAATCATTTAACCCAAAGCCTATTTTATAATAAAGTGTTGAATATTTCATGTAACTTATTGAATACTGTACTGAAAGTGAAAAACAGAATGGTTCTATGGGTACAGAATGTTTGCGTAAGTCTGTCAATCATTTACCATCATGACTGTGTGACTGGGTGCTGTGGCTACGTGTTGATGTCCAACATCACGAGAGAGTATAGTACTACACATTGCTATCTTGGGGAAAAAAATCAAAATTTAAAATTAAAAGTATACTTTCTACTGAATGCATATAGCTTTTGCACCATTGGAAAGCAGAAAAATTCAAAGTCAGGGCCTGTCTGTATATGATTTGCAAATAATTTCTCTGAAGGTGGCCTTTTCATTTTGTTGATGGTTCCTTTGCTCTGCAGAATCTTTTTAGTTTGGTGTAGTCCCATTTTTTATTTTGCTTTCATTGCCTTTGCTTATGATATCATATACTAAACATCATTGCCAAGAGCATTAACAATGAGCTTACCATCTGTTTTCTAGGAGTTTCTTGGTTTCTGGACTTGCATTCTAGTCTTTAATCCATTTTGAGTTAATTTTTGTATATTATGTAAAGTGGCGGTACAGTTTCATCCTTTTTTACGTGGCTATCCTATTTTCCCAACATTGTTTAATTGCAGTGACTGCCCTTTCCCTGTTGTATAGTCTTGGCTCTTATGTCATGAATTCATAATGTATATGTGGGTTTATTTCTGGGCTCTCCATTCTGTTTCACTGGTCTGTGTGTCTGTTTTCGTGTTGATACCATACTGTTTTGATTACACTTGTATCTCATAGCTTTGTAATATAATTTGAAGTCAGGGAGCATGATGACTTCTGTTTTGTTCTCCTTTGTCAAGATGGCTTTGGCTTTTGGAGTCTTTTGTGATTTCATGTAAATCTTAATATTGTTTGTTCTGTTTCCATAAGAAATGCCATTGGAATTTTGATACAGATTGCATTGAATCTGTAGATTGCTTTGGGTAGTATTAACATTTTAACAATATTAATCCTTTCAATCCATGAGCACAGAATATCTTTCCATTTATTTGTGTCTGGTTCAGTGTCTTTAATTAATGTACTAGAGTTTTGAGGATATAGTTTTTTGCCTTTTTGGTTAAATTTATTTGTAAATATTTTATTTTTTGATGCAACTGTAAGTAGGATTATTTTCTTAACTTCTGTTTATGATAATTGTTATTAGCATATACAGATGCAACAGATTTCTGTATATTAATCTGGTATCGTGAAACTTTATTGAATCCATTTATTCTAAGTTTTTTAATGTATACTTATTTTTGAGAGAGACAGAGTGTGAGCAGGGGAGAGTCAATGAGAGAGAGAGACACACACACAGAATCTCAAGCAGGCTCTGTGCTCTGAGCTGTCAGCACAGAACCTGATGCGGGGCTCGAACTCACAACCTGTGAGATCATGACCTGAGCCGAAGTCAGATGCTTAACTGACTGAGCCACCCAGGTGCCTCTATTCTAACAGGTTTTTGATGGAGTCTTTTGGGTTTTCTATATATAGTATCATGCTATTTGCAGACAGAGAGAGTTTTACTTCTTTCTGAATTGGATGCCTTTTCTTTTCCTTGCCTAATTGCTCTGGCAAGGACTTCTAATATAGTATTAGAATAAAATACATATATATAATATATATATGTATACATACATACTGTGTATATATATATATATACATATACACTATATGTATAGTATATGTATACACATATACATATATACATATATAGTATGTGTGTGTATATGTATATATTTATATATATTCTAATATATATTAGAATAAAAGTGGCAAGAATGGGTATTGTTATCTTGTTCCTGATCTTAGAGGAAAAGCTTTCAGCTTTCCACTAATGAATATGAAGTTAGCTGTGGGCTTGACATTTATGGCTTTTAATATGTTGAGGTATGTTCCTTCTATACCCAGTTTGTTGAGATTTTTTATCATAAATGGATGTTGAATTTTGTCAAAGGCTTGTTCTGCATTTGTTTAGGTGATCATAGGTTTGTGGGGTTTTTTTTACCCTTCATTTGTTAATGTGGTGTATCACTTTGATGGATTTGTGGGATATTGAACCACCCTTACATCCCCCACAATAAATCCCACTTGATCATGGTATATGATCCTTTTAATGCATTGTCAAATTCATTTGTTAGTATTTTGTTGAGTGGCTTGCATCTTTGTTCGTCAGGGATATTGGCTTGTAATTTACTTTTCTTATGGCATCTTTGTCTGGTTTTGGTATTGGGGTAGTGCTGGCCTTATAAAATGAGTTTGGAAATGTCCTCTTATATTTTGGAAGTTTTAGAAGGATTGGTATTCATTCTTCTTTAAATGTTTATTAGAATTAACCATTGAAACCTGGTCCTGGACTTGTGTTGGTTGGTTGTGAGGTTTTCGATGACTGATGCTCTATACCTTTACTAGTAATCGGACTGTTGAGATTTTTATTTCTTCATGATTCAGTGTTGGTAGTCTGTGTGTTTCTAGGAATTGGTCCATTTCTTCTAGGTTGTCCAATTTTTTTAGCATATAATTGTTCATAGTCATCTCTTAAAATCCTTCGTATTTCTGTGGTATCAGTTGTAACATCTCTTTTATTTCTGATTTATTTATTTGACTCCTCTGGGTTTTTTCTTAGTCTAGCCAAAGGTTTGTCAGTTTTGTTTATCTTTTCAGAGGACTAGCTCTTAGGTTAATTTATCTTTTCTATTTTTGTCTATGTGTTGCTGCACTGATCTGTATTATTTCCTTCTTTCTACTAATTTTGGGCTTCATTTGTTCCTTTTCTTTTTTCTGGTTTCTTTTGGTGTAAGGTTATATTGTTTGAGCTTTCTCTTGTTTTTTGTTTTTTGTTTTTTAAAAACGTTATTGTTTATTTTTGAGACAGAGAGAGACAGAGCATGAGCAGGGAAGGGGCAGAGAGAGAGGGAGACACATAATGTGAAGCAGGCTCCGGGGTCCAAGCTGTCAGCACAGAGCCCGACGCAGGGCTCGAACTCACAAACCGCGAGATCATGACCTGAGCCAAAGTCGGATGCTTAACAGAATGAGCCACCCGGGTGCCCCTCTCCTGTTTTTTCGAAGCAGCCTGTGTTGCTATACACTTTTCCTCTTAGAACTGCTTTTGTTGCATCTCGTAAGTTTTGGCATGTTGTATTTCCATTTCCCTTTGTCTCAAGGTATCTTTTTATTTCTCTTTTGATTTCTTCTTGACCCGCTGGTTGTTGAGTAGTGTGTAGTTTAATCTCCACATATTTGAATCTTCCAGTTTTTTTTTTTTATTCGTAATTGACTTCTAGTTTCTTGGCACTGTGATCAGAAAAGATGATTCATACAATTTCAGTCTTCTCAAATCTATTAAGATGTGTTTTGTGTCCTAAAACATGATTTTTACCACACAATGTTCTATGTGCATTTGAGAGGAATGTGTATTCTGTTATTTTTGGACAGAATGTTCTGAATATATCTATTAAGTCCACCTGGTCTAATGTGTCATTGATTTTTCTGTCTGGTTGATCTATCTATTGATGAAAATGGAGGTATAATGTCCCCTATTATTATTGTATTGCTTTCTACTTCTGACTTTAGGTTTCTTAGTGTTTGCTTTATATATTTATGTGCTCTTGGATTGGGTGCATAAATGTTTACGGAATTTATTAAATATATACAAATATCTTCTGGTGGGATTGACACATTTATCATTATGTAATAGCCTTCATTATCTGTTATTGTAGTCTCTGTTTTAAAGAATATTTTACCTGATACATGTACAGGTACCCCAGCCTCCTTTTGGTTTCTAGTTACATGAAAAATATTTTTCCATCATTTCACTTTCAGTCTGTCTTGTCCTTGTGAAGTAAGCCTCTTGGAGGCACCATATAGATGAGTCTTGTGGGGTTTTTTTTTTTATGTTTGTTTATTTTTGAGGGAGAGAGAGAGTGTGTGAGCAGGGAAGGGGCAGACAGAGGGAGACACACAGAATCTGAAGCAGGCTCCAGGCCCTGAGCTGTCAGCACAGAGCCCGATGCGGGGCTGGAACCCACAAACCGCGAGATCATGACCTATGCTTAAGTAGGATGCTCAACGGACTGAGCAACCCAGGTGCCCTGATCAGTCTTGTGTTTTTATCCATTTAGCCTCCCTGTCTTTTGGTTGGAGAGTTTAGTTCAAAAGAAATTATTGACAGGTATGTACTTGTTGCCATTATGTTGTTTTCTGGCTATTTTGTAGTTCTTCTGTGCCTTTCTACCTCTCTTGCTCTCTGCCTTTGTGATTTGATGAGTGTTTTTAGTGGTATAGATTTATCTTTTGTGCATTTACTGTAGGCTTTTGCTTTGTGTTTATCATGGACACACAGGTTTATAGAACAACCTATAACAGTTTATTTTAAGCTAATAACATAAGTTTGAACACATTCTCAAACTCTACATTTTTACCCTCCCAACATTTTATGTTATTGATGTCACACTTTATGTGTTTTAATCTTGTGCATCCCTTAACTAATTATCGCAGTTATTTTTACTACTCTTGTGTCTTAACATTCATATTAGCTTTCTAAGTGATTAATTCTCTACCTTTAGTATAGATTTACCTTTACTAGTGAGAGTTATACTCTCATGTATTTTCCTATTACTAATAGCACTCCTTTCTTTTCAGCTTAAAGAAGTCCTTTTAAAAACATTTCTTATAAGGCTAGTTTAGTGGTGATGAACTCCTTTAGCTTTTGCTTGTCTGGAGACTTATTTCTCTCTCAATTTCAAAGGACACCTTGGCCAGGTAGAGTATTCTCGGTTGGAAGTTGTTTTAATTTTCAGTACTTGGAATATATTGTGCTTCTCCCTTCTGGCCTACAAATTTCTGCTGAAAATCTGATAGTCGGGTGGGGGTTCCCTTGTATGAAAACAACAAGTTGTTTTTCTCTTGCCACTTAGAAGATTCTCTCCTTGTCAAAAATCTTTAACTTGTGACATTTTAATTATAATGTGTCTTGGTGTGGGTCTCTTTGGGTTCATAGTTTTTGGAGCTCTGTGGGCTTCCTGTCAGGATTTTCTTCTTTTTTTATGGCTGAATATTTCAGTATATATATACCACAGTTCTTTACCCATTCATCTCTCTGTGGACACTTAGATTGTGTCTGTGTGTTGCCCGTTATAAATGATGCTGCTGTGATCAGGGGGTATGGTTCTCTCTTTGACACAGGATTTTTGTTTCCTTTGGTTATATTCCCAGAAGTGGAATTGCTGGATCATATGGTAGTTCTACTTGTAATTTTTTGAGGAAGCTTCCTATTGTTTTCCCCTAGTGGTTGTCCCAGTGTACAGCATGGGCAACAGCTTTAATGGTGGAGGCCCTGAGCAAATGAACCATTGCTGAAAGCCACCAGGATTAATTATCACAGGCTAAGCCTTATAATTTGGCTTCATAGGCAGCTGCTGACTTATACCCGGGTCCCAGAGAAGCCATCACAGCCTCTTCTAGTAAAAACAGCTCCCTTTCTTGGATACCTGAAATTCTGAAAGTTAAGGCTTTCTCACCTCTAAAAGTCCAAGTATTTGGGGGGCATAAGCACTAAATCCTTATCTACTTATCAACTGTATCCCATTCCCAAGTGTTTACTGAGGACCCCCTGCATGCACTGCGCTCCCTGGGTAGAGCAGTCGTTCTCAAAGGTTTTTGCTTGCCTACATCCTAAAACAATTTTGAAGATCTTTGTATCTCACACATTTAAATTTTGACAGCTAAACTTTTCATAATAAATTTAAATATCTGTGAAGTGTATAATTTTTGGTATGCAAAACACTGTTTCATCACTCATTTACATGTATCCAGAGAAATTGAAATACAACGTTGATTTGGAGTACCATCATTTAAAAACATACAGACAAGCTCTGTTTTAACAGGCAGCAAATTTACATTAATTTTCTCCTTGAACCCATATTTCCCTTTCACTTGTCCCACAATATTTTATCCTAATGTCAAACATTTTATGCTGCTGGTATTCTCTTGATGTTCAGAACAAAAATAATGTATATAAATTTAAATTTACTTGGAAAAAATTTCTTGTGATCATAAATCCACTAAATGCTGTGGATTCTACAGGACTGGATCATTGTCACATTTATTAACACACAGTTGATCACACCAATACTGTGCAAATTTAATAAATATTAAGGAAAATATTCCCTCAACTGTATCTTTTTTTTCCCCGTAACCGTGTCTTGTAATGGGATAGATGGAGATCGTTTTTATAATTCACTCAGGTTCCTAGGACAGTTACTTACTTATAAAATGAAACAGGGTTCAGCATCCTATATTTGGATATTTATAGGTGTAAGTACTTGGAATGTCTTACGCACAGAAAGTAGTTGAATGGGAATGGAAAGGATTTCAGGGCACAGCAATATCACTCGATCCTCCGAACTCTTGAGTTATGTGGCAGCAGTCACATAGTAATCTGTCATCAATTTCTTTTAGTATGTTTTACTTCACAATTGTTTTAGATGGACAGAAAAGTTACAGAGACAGTCGAGAGTGTTCCTGAATGCCCCTCACCAGTTTCCCCATCGTAACATCTTCCATAACCCCGGTACATTTGTCACAACTAAGAAACTGGCACTGTTAACTCCATCAGTCTGTTCTTTAATGATCTCTCATCTGTTAAGTCATTTTGGTATTTCTCTCCTTTTGTTGAAAGCACAGAATTAGAAACATCTGAGTAGTGAAAGGATTTGTCACCCAGCCTTTCCCTTTCTTGTTTCCTGGAAAGTGTATTAAAAATAGGCTTACTAAGACTTACCACGTAACTGTGGGTTATACCTTTTTCACTGTTGGTCTATCATTTGTCCAGTCTGGCGTACTGGAAGAAACAGGAAAGCCATAATAGTGATCATTTTATCATATCTTTGCTAATACCCTGTTTCGTGATAAAATAATTTTTCTCTTATTTATATCAAAACCTTGGAGCTTCGGATTTAGGTCATTTCGTTTATGGAAAATGTTCGAGGTTGGCCATAGAACTTAAATGTCAAAGCATTCCTTCTTGTTAAAGTGTTGAGTAAAACTAGCCCTTATTTTTTCAATGTAAGCAAAAATGTTAATATGTTAATGAATTTGAATCCCTAAGTTGGCATGTGGACAGGGTCTGTGGTCCAGAGCGTTCCTTCATAAATGCATGGTCATCTGGGATACCTTTCATCCCCTGTTTTCTTGGTTTCCTCACACTGGAGCATCTCTCAAGAGTGATGTCCTTTTTGATCGTACTTGGGAAGGCAAAAGGCGAAGTATCTAAACACAAATTGACATTGTTCCCGCTATCCTCAGTGTATGATACATGTGAATGCAGAACATCCCCAAATGAGCCAGAATACCCATTTCTCTTATAATCCTCATGCTTAACAGAAATGCATGAAAGACTGGTAAAGTCCTGTATCCCTTTTCCCTCCCTGGGGGTGTGCCAGGCTACTAGTCACTGTGGGAAGCAGGACAAGGGTGGTGGTGCAGGGAGTTCTGACATGAGACCTCTATCACATGTGCAGATCACTTAGGGTAGATCACTTTCAGGAAAAAGTACATGAGAAAGTTGAGGATCTGGAAATGAATTAAACCTCTCTGGACAACAGACCTTGCAAGGCCCTTAGGAACCCCAGGGTATACATATTTGAGTCGGGTTGGGGCTGGAAGGAGGCCCATGAGATGCTGATATCCATGCCCACTATGAGGATGGGGAGTCCCCAGGGGCAGCGGGACTCAGCAACAGCCACCATAGGGATCCTTCTCCAAGGCTGGTTTTCGTGAAGGACAGTTGGGAGTGTCTTACCTACCGGGCTGGAAGAGGTTGCAGGGTTATGGTTCTTGGTCTGATTTTTGCTCTTTGAGAACTAGTGACCAGGAACAGATTGCTTTTTCCCCTCCAACTTGAATAGGGTGCAGACATGGAGAAAGCAAAGACCCTTAAGTAAGAGATACTTAATTGGTCTAAACTTATAAAAATAGTTGTTCTCGATTATCATTGAACAGTAGAGTTTTGCCTTTAAGTAGCTGTGTGTTTACATGACAAAGTGATGCAAATACAGCTAACTGTCCTCATAGAACTCCCGGACTTCACAGTGAGCCTGCAGCTCCCGAGCTGAGACAGGCCCCAAACTGGTTGTGTTTTAGTTTCCTGTTTTCTGCAGTATTAAGGGGAGGGCCTGTGAGCTTCCACCCCATTAGAAAAGCCCAGATTCCTTTGGTCTCTGCCTGTATGGGCCTCATAGTGACTCTTGTATTTGTGCAAGAAGAAGCAGGGCGAAGTCAGCAAGGCAGCCAGCGCCGACAGCACCACCGAGGGAACGCCGGCCGATGGCTTCACAGTACTCTCCACCAAGAGCCTCTTCCTCGGCCAGAAGGTAGGCAGATGTGCGGCCTCGGTCTGCTCGCGGCCCTGGGACAGACGGGTGGAGGCCACCTCTGTTGCAGGAAGGCCTGGGGATTCCCGGAGGCCACTCCTGGCCGTGTGGGTGTGGAAGGAGGAGTGGGTAGCCTCACGGGGGGGCTGCGGCAGGAGCAGTGGGGGAGAGTGGCAGGTGGGAAGAAGAGGTAGTGGTAAAGAAGCGGGAAAGCCGCTCCCGTGGTGGTGGGGGGCTCGGGACAACCCCGGGGTTAGTCTGCAGAAGAAGCTACTAATGTGGGATACACTGGTCATCATGTAGCCCCCGGCCAGCAAAACTGCCCCAAGTCAAAGCTGGGTCTTGGAAAAGGAAAGGTCTAGTAGGCAGCGCACAGGCTCGGGTGGGCACTGAAGTCAGAGCCTCTGCTCCGGGGGCGGGATTGTTTTTAGACGTCCTTAGGTAATGGGTGCACTGAGCCACCTCTGGACTCCTCAAGCCAATCTTTTGTTTGTTTTAATCGTGGGCAATGTATTTTCAGCCATCCCAGTGATGCAGCTTTGCCAGGACGCCATGGTTTTGTAAAAGATGATTCACTTTTGTTGAAAATAAAAATGATGCAAAGGCTTTTAAGACCTGAGAGTGAGAGTTAATTAATAATGCTCTATTAACACCAAAAACAAACAAAACAAAACAAAAAACAAACAAAAAAACCGGGGGGTGGAGAGAGAGGGAATTACGCTTCTCTTAATGTTTCAGTCCTACGTGAGAAACAATTAAAGGCATGAATGAATTTGACCTTCATGTAAACTGCGTTGTGGCTAACAACTTGGTTCTGAAGCTGCATCATTTTTACAACCTCACTGTCAATTTTCTTTTGCATCTCAGTGACACAGCCCTCCTGCTCCTGCATTGCAAGCGCTCCTACCCCTCTTCCCCCCTTCCTGTCACTAATTGCACTCAGGCTCTCATGATGCAATTCCTGTGGTGGACCTTGTGTTCCAGCAAATAACCATTGCAGCTGACATTTTATAACCATTATCTGTATTTTGTACGCATTTTTCAAAGGGAAAAATAAGCAGCGCTTGTCATCTTAAGGTCTGGGGCTTTCAGAGTTTTCGTTTAAAAGATTTTTGTTTTTATTTGTTTAAAAGTTTCAACTCAGCAGTGAAGGCAACCACCTGGGTCTACTTTCACACCCTTTAACGTGTCCTCTGGGTAATACATGGAACGTTAACGCGAAGCGCCTTCCCACTTGCTTTGGTTTGAACTCGAGTGTGAACAGCCTGCTCTTGAGGGGTAGCTCCATTGTCTTTAAGTCCCTGTTGCAGACCGTCAGCCAGGCCTGGAAGCCGATTCAGCAGGTAGCACAGTTCAGGCCCTCCTGCTCTCCCCCAACGTCTCTCATGCTTTCTCCCATCCCACCCTTGGGTGCCCTGCCTCTGGCCTCTCCCTTCCCTGTGGTGGTCTTGCTGTCTCCTGCTGACTGCCCCACAGCCAGCCTCACACCCCCTTACTGGACGAACTCCAGTACCCTCAGAATAGCAGCACTCAGCCACACAGATGTCCATGTACAAATGGATGCCCTTCTCGATCTCGGGGGTCAGGGTCTTGTCTGGGTTCTGCTGCCTGTGAGCCCTGGAAGGGAGCTGGCAAAGGCTGCAGACACCTTGCTAATTCCTCTGCAGCCACGCAGTGCCTTCTTCCGCACCATGTGGGGTCTCAGGACCAGGTGCCACAGGCCTAACAGTACAAGAGAGTACAAATCGGCAAACACTGTACCCCATTCAGGATTGGGAAGAGGGGAGAGCAAAAAGCTATAGGGAAGTACTGACACTCCATAATAACCTACAGATGTGTCATCTAATGTTTAAGAAACAGGAAAATGGGAGAAGTAGACTTGGCAAAGAAACTAATATGCCTGTCTGAGGTCTTGACTTCTGTTTGGTTGAGCTGAACCCCGTGTAAAGCAGTCAGCTGTCAGAGAGGGGGCTGCGTGCAGACCCAGACAGACCACCCACCTTCTTTCCCACATCCCACAGTTAAGTGTCAGTGGGGAGAACAAACACCGAGCTACCGCGAGGCTGCCCTCCACGTCAAATGTGCTGCCAGGTTAATGACCCAAAACTCACACATCCAGGGCGAGGTACCCCCAAATCCAGCACCACACATGCCCTTTAGCAGGGTAAACTCTATCTCCCCAACTGTGGCATCACAGAATAAGGGAACACCTCAAGTCAGCCTGGGTGCCAGCATCGGAAACTAGTGTGCCAGCATCCCTTTCTGGAACGCTGGGCCCTGAGGTGTGAGGTAGAGCACGTATTTATGGTCGGGAGTGTTATTTTGCAAGCAGTACTTTCTGGTCCTTTATTGGCTATTACTGTGGGTGAAAGTCATGGCTTAATAATGCAAGAGGGGCAAGAGTCCTAAAACTGATGAGAATTTTCACACAAAGCGCATTTTAAAATGTTACTACAGACCTTAGTTCGATTTTGTTTTTTTATTCAAGCTAGTTAACATAGAGTGTAGTCCTGGCTCCTGGAGTAGAACCCAGTGATTCATCTCTTCCATACGACACCCAGTGCTCATCCTGAAATGTCCCCTCCTTCATGCCCATCACCCATTTAGCCCATTCCCCCACCCACCCCTTCCCTTCCAACAGCCCTCAGTTCTCTGTATTCAAGAGTCTATGGACGTTCGTTGTGAGTTGGATTTTAGGCAGTGTCCTAAGAAGGGTACCTGAAGATGAAGACCGTATCGTACCCTTTGTCCCACGAGTCCTGTTTTCCCATCTTTGACCATGAAACCCATGCTTGAACGCTGCAAGCAGGAGAAGGTAGAGAAAGGTGATACTGCGCCTGCACAGCCCTGCAAGGCCTGGTTGCTAAGCTACTCACAGAAGCTGGCCCAGGGCTCAGGAGCCTGGGGTCTAATTATCATTGACGATGGTGTATTTCAGATTCTCAAGTCTCAGGAGTGATCGTCCTCATTACTCTGCTTTTATCCAGCGTTCACACACATTGTTGAATTGTTTTCAAAAAGAAGACTGCTGTGAATCTGAATCTACCGAATGTTTTTGCTTTGTGCTTCAACAGAGATTCACAGCTTCCTTCCAGAGATTGAAAAACCTGATGGGTTTTTTTTATTTCCAAAAAATTCTTCCAATGTGTATTTCTATAAATCTGTGTCAGTGGTAGTAACTGATTGGGGCTTCCTTGGTCAGCAGTAGGGAAGGCAGCGTAAGGAGAATGTGAGTGAGTCTCCAAGCCTCCCAACTGTCAGGATCGGAGCCGCAGCCCCGTAGGCCACTAAAGGCATGGGGCAGGGTACTTTGGGTTGTCTGCCTCGCAGAGACACCCAGTTACCAGAGGCTGGAATACTATTAGGAGAGGGGGCAGTTGAAACGGCAGTGAGGAGAAAAGGTCTGATGCCGTCTTTCTACCCCTACAGCTGACAATGGGCCTCTCACATGCCATGAAGGGTGCTGGCTCCGGGCTTCTAGGCCTCCAGCGGTGCTCACATGTGTCCTTTGTGTGGCAGGTCTAGCCTGAAACCTGCCAGATGCTACCACCAGACCTGAGATCTTCAGGAGAATTAAAGAAGATCTTCAGGAGATCTTCAGGAGATCTGGGGATGTGTGCAGGCAGGGCATCAGAGCACCGTTAAAGAAAACCCCTTGATCCCAGAGGCAGGGCACGATGGGGCCACAGAGAAGACACAGTTCTCCATGAGGGGCTTAGAAACAGTGCCCTCTCCCTTGGCCTTGGTTGAGGTGGACTTGGGTGACAGGAAGAGAGTTGCATTGTATATGGCCAGCACAAGGAAATAAGACTGGTCAGTCTTTTCCCTTCCTTGTCCATTGTGAAGGCATTGTCAAAGAAACGTCAAAATTTAATAATTCCAGGCTAGATTTAACATGTCCTTCAGATTACTGTTTATCAATTACTTTTGTTTCCTAAAATGGAATTTTTGATAAGTGAAAAAAAAAAAATAGGATTCCTCTAGCCAAATAGGTCATGTCAAGGCGCAGTCCACATATCTGTCTAGTAGTTCCAAGCCACTGGCTCCTTCCCTATCATTGGCAGGCCTCCTTCTGACCTGCCCTAAGTGGTGGGGGCCACAGCCTGCCTTCCAGAAAGGCCAGGTTGGCCCTGAGCCACTTGAGGTCCATTGCAGACCAAGGGCCCGGTTTCTGAGCTCTGGCATTTCCATTAGCCCTGCTTTAAGAGAAGAGAGATGTGCATTTCACCTCAGAGTTGTCGGGATGTTTGACATTCAATTCCAGCTCTGTTTGTGTGCCTGTAGCAGCCTGAGCACTGTCTCGGGCCTCTTGTGGCACTCAGGGTTAAGAGACAACCCAGTCTCTGCCTTCTGGGAGCTTCTCCTAATGAGTTCACTTGTGAGTAGAGAACAAGGACTAATGTGGACATAACCACTGGAGGGAATATGGGGGTACTACAGACCGAGAGACCGGATGTGGTAAACCCAGCTGAGATTAGGGTAGTCAGGGCCCAGAGGTGGAAGGGTCTCGTGGGACACTTAGCTAGGTCCCCTTCTTCTACCTCCACAGCCAAGTAGGACCCCCTTCTGCTCTCTAACTGGCAGTGCCCTTTCGTCACTCTCTACGGTGGCCAGCAATCTTCATATGTTTTAAACTCCCTGTGCTGTCATTCAGAACTTATTTTTCCTTTTTTTTTTTTGTTTTTTTAAGACTTTTATTTATGTATTTTTTTAATGTTTATTTTTGAGAGAGAGAGACAGCATGAGCAGGGAAGGGGCAGAGAAAGAAGGAGACACAGAATCTGAAGCAGGCTATAGACTCTGTGGTGTCAGCACAGAGCTCAACATGGCGCTCAAACTCATGAACTGCAAGATCATGACCTGAGCCAAAGTCTGAGGCTCTGACTGAGCCACCCAGGTGCCCCCAAAACTTATTTTCCCATCATTCCCAATGATAAGACAAAGAAGTAGAGACCTTATTCAAATTTCGAAATCATTAGTCCCACCTCCCAGAGAATCAAACTAAATACGAGAATTTTCGCAGTTACCCAGAAATCTTATTTCCCAGCCCACAGGTCCCCCTGCTCTGCCCTGTGCTTCATAGAGCCATGTGGCTCCTGGGGGAAGGGGGTTGGGACTTGGCAGGACTGGCCATCTTTCCTGGCCCCACCAGGCCTATTTTTATGTACCCACTGGACAACAGGATCCTTGCAAGACATTTGCACACGTGGCCTGTTTGTATCCCATGCTCATGGGCTTTCTCCTCCTGTTCAGGGGAGCTTTGGCCTTTGTTCTTGATCATTTCACTGTTGGCTTCTGTCTACTGCCTGCCCGCCCAAGCCAATCTGGTTACCCAGGTGTCTTTCCAAAGTGCCTCTAGCCATGTGGCCTCTCCCCTCGCACCCATGTCTCTCCCAGACACACACAAGGCTCCCCCCACCCCAAACACATGCTATATAGTCCAGAGGTGGTTTTTTAAAGTACCTCTATATATTTAATAGCAGAATGGTTCTGCGGCTCAGCCCCTCACCCTGAGGACTTGTACTAAGCCTGGTACACAGCGGAATATAGTCGGAAAAGCAAGACTCAGATGTGAGGGAGAGTGAGAGTACTTGGTTGGCTGGGAATTCTCTGTTGCAGGGGCCGTGGCTCGGTGCAGTGCTTCAGAAAGCAGGCTGCCTCTGTCAGAAAGGAAGGTGCAGAGAGTGAATAGGGAGTTCTCCGAGGAATTTGCACTGTCTGCGACCATTCCCTCGCTTCAGTACTGCCATGAAGCCCCCGGAACCCACCCCCCACACACAGTTTGTCCAGAGAGCCCATCCCACAGGCAAAAGGGGGCTTCTCCCCAGGCAGAGTCAGAGACCATGTTCTGGGGTCTTCTCTGCTAGCCAAATCAAAGCCCGTGGAAAACAGCTGATTTTCCAATGAGGCATCTCCAAGTATAAGTTCAGAAGCATCTACACCATTGGAAAAAAAATAGCGTGAATTTTAGGGATCTGAACATGTCTTTTTTTTAAAACAACAAGAAAGGAAATTCCTAGGTATCCTAAAAGTGTACTTATCTATACCACACCAAGTAAAGTGTTGCTTTCCCGGTTTTCTCCTTTCCCTTCCTCCCTCAACAACCTGCTACTACTTTACAGTATAGGGTCTTGGGGTGTTTGTTTTAGGAGGAAGAGCAGGGAAGATTCACTTAATTTGAGTTGCTATAAACACTGTTTGCTTGAAGTGAGATGCAATACTTATATGATAATCAAACCCTTCCCCTTGTCCTGAATCCCGACTCCTCACTTGCCTTCCTCGAGCCCCCCTAGTCTTGCCCATGCACACCCCTTCTCCCTCAGCACAGCAGTTAGCACCCTCACCCTGGTACTGGTCTCTTGTATGCCTCTGTCCTGCAGTGCTGAGTGCTCTGCTGTGTGAGGTCACCCCCCCCCCCACCCCCCTGTGCGCTTCTTCCAGGTTCGGGGATGTTGGTGGCCCCTGAACCACCTGCAGTGCTGGGAACCATATCCCAGGAAGTCCCGGTGCAGAAAACTTGTTCCTCTTCCACCTTCCAGCCCTAACTAGAAATGGGACCCTGCTGAGCCTTTCCCCAGTCGTATGACCAGATTTCTTTCCAGAAGTGCTTTCTCACAAAGAATGACTTAGTTTCAGCAGGTCTTTTTTGAGAATCTCCTGTCTACTTCTGGGAATCAGAAATGCGGGTTTATATTTCTGGTGCTTATAGGGTGTCAGGTTTTTTGTTGGGTTTTGTTTTCAACAAAACACTTGGCCTCAGAAATTCAGTGCATTGGAGCTTAGTTGCCAAGAGCCTCCCTGCCAAGTGGCTGCACACGGCCCTGTCCTCCAAGTGCGTGCCTGGACAAAGGCTCCTGTCCTGCTGGGCCCTGCGGCTGCGGGCAGCTCTTCCAGCATGGATCACAGTGGGTCCCAGGCACCAGCTCCTCTGAGGGCTGCTTAGGCATTGCTCTTGGCTGCAGCTGTTAGGAATTCATGTCACTGAAGGATAAGCGTCTTAGAGAGTGAGCTAGCACTTTGCTGCAGGCACTTGGACCTAAGAACAGGAGGGGAAAGGGTAGGACCCAGGACAGTAGTCCTGGGCCAGCTAATTCCACTTGTCTTTCTGACAGGCGAATCTAGAACTCAGGGCTTCTCTCATCTTGATGCTTGCTATAGCAATGGAATACCTGTGGGAAGGGAGGACATTCATTGGCTCTTCAAAGAGAGCCAGTTGGTTTCCATGCTCATGAAACTCGAGGAAAATCCTCGACCCAGTGGGCCTCCACAAGGTGAAACATTTTAAGAGACACATGGTCTTGCCAGAGAACTGCTGGTTCTCTTCCTGGCTTTCACCAGAACTTCAGGATTAGAGGTTTCTAAGCAACAGACCATCTTGCTCCTTGCTACCTCCGAGCAGGGCAGGGGAGCCAGCCAGCCAGTAGTCAGGGTGATGGGGACACCTTTAAAGACCCATGGCCAGTTAGAGGAGAATGGCAGAGCTACTAGGGCTTTCCCACACCAGCTGGGACTTCTGTACCATCCCGGGGCTCAAAGAAGAGGTCACATACACCGTTCCCACCTCGGCAATGAGTACCCCGATGCTGGGTCCTGATAGCTGCTGTACTTTGTTCCTTCAAAGGGAAGTGGATCCACCAGTCCACATGGCTTATGCCTCCCTTTGGCCCCAAGCATCACCCAGCAGGTTCTGGAGCCTCAGCCTAGCTTGCTTCCTTTCAGCATCCCGAGCAGCCCTGGAGCCTTGTTTGAACTGGATTCATTTTAGCCAGCGACTCCCTGTCCCGCCTCCCCACCCCCACCCCGTGCGCCCAGTGCCCCTGGAGTGTGCACTGCCCTTCATCTGTATCCCAAGGCTCACTTCTCTGTGACTTCCCGGCTGTCCTGTTATTTCCCACCTCATGCTTTTCTTTTCAGCTGAACCTTATTCACAGTGAAATCAGTAATTTAGCCGGCTTTGAGGTGGAGGCCATAATCAATCCTACCAATGCTGACATTGACCTTAAAGATGACCTAGGTAATTGGGGATGGGGTTTGGCACCGCCAGCTGTCAGATGAAAAGTTATGGAACCCAGAATTTAGGCTCTTCATTGTCTCAAACTTCAGATGGTCAAGCCAAATTCCCAAATCCCAGTTGAACATTGGAAGGAAATCCTCAATGTTTACTCACTCCAAGCCATTTCAAATGGAAATGATCCGATAATGTTTCATTGAGTGCAATTGGCTATTTTCCCCTTGATTGTAAATGTATTGCTATCTAAATTCTCTTCCATAATGATCATACTGACTGCTGGTTACTTGGGAGGGATTTTTTAAAAATGTGTTTGTTTTTTTTTAGAACTGAAAAATCTCAGGTTACTACAAAATGATAGTTTCTCCATTTAATCCCTAATTAGAAATGACAAAGCTTAAAAGCACTTGAAAAGGGAGAAAATTAAACTGCATCAGTATATCATTAAGTTGTCTTTAATCCACCAGTAAATTGGTTTCCCCTAAATTTACCACTTACTGTCACTTCCTCAATTTTTTCTACAACTGAAAACAGTATATGACTGCATGCCAGCTTCATGAATTATTTGATTACGGGATTATATTAAACAGAAGGGCAACATCTCTTTCTGGGTGAGCTCCTACAGAGGACAACTCTGCCTCAGAGCCACGGTGTCTCCCTGGTTGGGGGCAAGCTGAGAGGGATCCCTCAGTATCCCATTCTGTGGCTTGATCTTTGCCTGGAGAACTGTCAGCTCAGGGGCTCAGTGAAGGCTCCTGACCTCTCAGCCTTGAGCCTTGACAGGGGCAGCAGACTAGCAGAGGCCCACCAAGGTAGCTTCAGGCCTGATGCCGACCCAGGTTTGTTTTATAAACCTTTACCCCCGACCTTTGGCTACCTTTGTAAGGTGGCAGATTCGTTTACTGGCACAGATGCTCATTCCAGAGCCCAGGCCCGACCCACACCAATTGGGTGTAACAGTGGGCCGGAAACATAGGAACTGGGACTCAAGAATGCCCTGCCCGGCCTTGTTTTCCGACCACATACTCTCTTCGTATGGATATTTTCTTTAAAAAAAAAAAAAAAAGGCCACAGGCTAGAAAAAGCAGGGATCCTATCTATCCAAAGTATGTTTTATGTGTAAAATACATGAAAATAAAGAGTGACTAGAGTAAATGGTAGACCTGGAAAAACATTTGTACACATTGAGCGGGAAAAAATAAAGGCAGTTCTCTATGCACACATACTGTTTTCTTGGTTTTCAAGAGCTGTCCCTTGAAGGCAGACCAAACGTTGAATGTCGTAAGACCAAAACTCCAGCTCTGAACGTTGACGGCTGCCAACAAAATGGAGAAACTCGTTGTTGTGGTTGGCCTGATAGTCCACATTTTTTTTAAAACAGATGCCATGTTTTAGTAGCCTTCTCAGTGGGGTGCCAGTTTTATAGGCTTTTGCGAAGTGAAACGGGGCATTCGTTGTTTTGTTATTTCTTTTAATCTTTGGAAATGATCTCATGTGTGTGTTTCTCTTTTTTTGGACATGTCATTCAAATGTTTAATTTAAACATGTCACATTTGATATTCCTCCTCCTCCTCCTCCTCCTCTTCCTCCTCCTCCTCCTCACCCCCATCCACATGTGCGCACACTTCGTGGACTGATTGCCCCTTGGGCTCACATGTTGGAATCGACCAGGTAGGCCAGCCCCGCCATTGGGGCATTAGTAAATGTGCCTGTGCGTGGGTCTCGGTCCAACACAGTTGATATACATTTGTTTACCTGTTATAGTTGCAAGTTGTACAGGCTGACATTGCCTCGATCGACAGTGATGCTGTCGTTCACCCGACAAACACTGACTTCTACACCGGTGGTGAAGTAGGTAATGCCTAGCCGGGTGCTGCCGAGTGTGTGTGTGCATGGTCAGTCGGCCGCCGCAGACAGCTTGATCCTTTGACAGCTATGCAGGGCTGCATTCATTTCACACTTCCAGCTGTCCCCGGCCTCCCCAAGGTCGACCTTGCTAAGGTCTCCAGTCCCCGGGCTGCAGACACGAGAGGTACAGCTAGTTGGCAGCCAGGGTGTGTCATGCAGCTCACAGATGGGCGCGCTTCTGGTTTGGAAACTGGTTCGGCAGCATCATTTCTGCATTTGCTTCACGAGGCACAGCTTTGTCGGAGACTGGGTTCACCCGTGATTTCAGCTGTGAAGGGGATGCAGCCAGGTCGGCTGAGTGGCCTCCAAGACCACTGATGTGACCGCTGTGGACCAGACACATAGCAATACCTAGGCACAGGTGTCAGCACCGCTCCCCCCACTTTGGCATCGGAAGCACGCTTTCCTGAAGATGGCCTCAAGGCCTCAGGTGCACTCGGGCATTTTGAGAACACTCTCCCACACTGAGGTTCTCAGACCTTTATTGCATGAAAGTCACCTCATTCTGATGTGGGGTGCCTAGACCACTTGAGAAACTCTGCTAGACCCAGAAAGCTCCTTCCTGTTCCCTGGCAGCTGACACCCATAGTCATTTGGCTTCTGGCGCTCAACATCTGAGGGTGGGGTGAGGGAGAGAGAGGGAAGGCTGGGTGCCAAGCCCTGGGGCCGCTGGCCTGCTACATGAAAGTCAGGTAGTGCCCTGCTCTAAGAGTATGCTGTGCTGCTTACGTGATGAGGGGGCATCCGGATGGATGGCAAAAAGGCACCGCTTTGGAGCTAGGTAGAAGGAGCGCAAATCCCAACCTTGCTATCTGTAGGTCATGAGAGCTGGGCCAGTTACTTAACACCCCAGTGCCTCGGTTTCTCTGTCCTATCGAAAGAGTGATAATAGTGAGAGTTAGGATAACTTAAGCAAAGCACCTTGTTTTGTGTCTGCCTCCTGATTGGTGCTTACCGTATAGCCTTACTCTCACGTGTATCTAATGATTTTTACCATCGATGTGCTAGTCCTGAGAGTGGTGCCCTAGGTGTATATTTGAACACCACTTTCTAAAGCGGTGCCCTTGCTACGGGCAGAAGTGAAGTCATGTTGAAGGCTGAAGCTATGGGGATTTTCATGAGCGTCCCAGACAGTGGAAGTCCAACAGCTTAGCAATGCGAGGCTGTCCAGCTCTGTTTAGTGTCACGAGCAAAGCCCGCTGTTCACAGCCTGCCCTAGCCACTGGGATTTGGGCTGATTGCTCTCCTGGGCATTTTGGATCTCGGACGTGGATGGAAAAGACACACTGGACGGGAAGTTGGGATTCGCCAAGTCGTCCAGGCCAAAATGAAATCAGGCTGTAGGCAATTAAAATAAACTCCACTTTCACAAGATTTTGGAGGAGTTTAAGAGCTCCTAAGTCAGACAGCTTAAGAGAAAGATATTCTTTCTCTTTATTTCTTGACCAAATGAACACTTGATGGGAGGGAAATAAACAGAACAGCTAAGGGCTTATCTTTCCACCAGGAGTGACTGAGGCCTGGGTTCATCCTGCCATCCAGGACTTTGGGTAAAATGGAAATTAGCACCCTTCGGGCGCAAAGGGGTCTCCCCCAGGCCCGAGGAGAAGAGAAAGCTGACTTTCTTTGCTGTGGCTGTGGAAGGGGTACGTTCAGCAGGATTAGTTGTGCTGGGACATAGAGCTGGAGGCTTTCAGATGGAGTTAGGAACCAGCCGGGGGATAGCAGGGAAAGAACCTAGTCCTTCCTAAACCGTGATCAGAACTGGTGCTAATCCTTTCCCCTGTGATGTGCTTGCCCTCCCCCAACTGAGGTGCACAGAGGAGGCATGCTGAGCCTCAGTGACTTCTAAGTACCCTGGGTCCATGAGCTTGCCCGAGGTCAGGGGGCCCATCACTCACGGACACTGTCACGGCTGGAAAAGAACCTCCACAGGTCCGGATGGCTTCACTGGCCGGCCGGAACCCTAAATGACTGTGCCAGAACCCAGGTCTTCCAAAGCCCACCTCAGTGCCTTTTCTCAGTGAACCAGTCCAGACTAGTACTGAACCCACCTATCTTTTACAATGCCAAAACAATGACAAACCAGATTCATGCATGGCCTCAATTGGTTCCAGCTCCCACTTTGATGTGTGAGAGGGGAAAAGAAGAAGCTAGGACACGATCACTCTATTTCTCCCATTGGGTGTGAATTCCTGAGACCCAAGACTGCTGGAAGAAGGAATGCCAGTGCAGGAATGCTTAGCCCCGTGATTAACTCTTACCCATCACAGTTCTTTCTAACAGTGAAATAGACCACAGGCTTAGCCTGACATATGCCCAAGCCTAAATTTTCGCTTAGGCTGTTTTGAACACCAATACTTATGCCTGCTTTCTAAGCATGAAATAATGTTCTTGTTCTCATGGGAGTAACACGTGTTTATGCTTGGGGGCAAAGAAGCCAATTGCTTTATGATTAACCCTGAAGTGAAGCCTAAAAAACAAGAGTCTTACATTACTAGTGTTGACAATACAGTCGAAATGGGCCTGTTTCTTGTTACAAAGTACACGTGTGTCTACATGAACATGTGCGTACATATGTGTGTGTAGGAGTCCAGTCCTGACCGGGTGATTGCCTGCAACCTAGGGTTCAATTTTTAAGTTTGGGAAATGCATTGAGTGTATTTTAACTTGCAAATTTCACTTCTAATTAAAGCGAGATTTAATTATAAGTAAAAAAATTTTAAAGTAAACACTCTTCCTAAGATCAAACACCTTTAATTCCAAATAAGCCCATTTTCTTAATCGTTTTTGCTTTAGAGAGGAGCTGGTAGTATTCCTCCCGTGCTGATCTTATTTTGCCTCCCAAATTTCTCAGTTCTCCCCGAAGAGCATATGGGGTAGAGGATGCACACCTAAAATAGTTGCACGTAGAGCGTATTTGTTTCCCTCCTGCAAACTTGAGAATGGGTCAGGAGGGAAGGCCCGACCAGGTGTGGCGGGCAGCAGTGTTTGGGACCCGGCAGATTGAGAATTCAGAGGCGTTTTTCTCGGCTGCATGATATTTTGAGTGAACCCGTAATTGGGCCTCACTCCTCTGGGTTGTATCCTCAGAGTCTCCCCTTCCTGCCGGGTGGAGGTGGCTGTGAGGTCTGACCCTGCTCCCTCATGCCTGTCCGGCCACCGTTTGTGACGCTGGTCTTTGTCAGAAACAGACAGCGGCTGTCACAGCAGTTAGAAGTCTCTGGAGTGGATGTGTTTTCCCTCCTGACACCTCTGCTATTTTAAGTGTCTGTGACTGCTTTCCAAGACAGGCGGAGGCGTGAGGGCAGTCTGGGCTAATAAGGGATGCTGGATCCTACCCCAAGCATCCCGTGCTAATTGCTCTTTAAAAGCAGGGCCTGCTCTTGGCCATCCTAGAGCTCCCTGGGGGTGCCGGCCTGCCGGTCACGTTCATGCACACAACCCCAGACTTCCTGCAGTGGGCCGGCGTGCGGGCCAGTGCCTGCCATCAGCCCCGGTGCCGTCTCTTTTGTGACAGTGCCCAGACGATGTGCTCTTCCTTCCAGATACTTCTTGGGGTTAGTTCACTCCTGCAGAACAAGCACGCCAGTGAGGCAGGTTTTTCTAAGAGAAAAAGACCTAGTCCCGACAGGGTGAATCCAAAGAGAATTTGGGCTGGTGCACTCTGATGCGCCCTGACTGACACCTACTACAGTGTGCCGAGTGCATCTCCGAATTTTCCAAGACAAATGGTGAATCTTAAGGGGAGTATTTTATCCTCTTGTGAGGAAAAGTACTTTAAAATGTGCAAAACTGATGAATCAGAGCTTAAGGAAGAGAGACCCCATTCTGGCCAAACTTTAAAGGACGATGTTGTCACACGTTTTCAGTGCCGCCTGTTGTGCCACACGAGGCATTTAACCAACAGGCCTCACAGGTGTTGGTAACCTTGTGTGGGAACCCGGTTTTCCTGGCAGGAATTGGGTACTTAGCAAGAACCCGAATTCCAGAAAAGGTGCTGCCTACCTCCGCTGGGTTTAACCTTGAAAATCTGGTGAACAGTCATCTTCTTTTACAAACTTTCACGTAGTACAAGCTCCCCTTTAAGCTCTGCTTCTGATGTTGCCTTCCTTTACCTAAAGTGATTCTGAGTCATTAGTGTGATGAAGGAAATACTGTCTGAGGCCATTTTTTTTTTTTTTAATCTTTTTTCTTTCCTTTCCTTTTTTTTTTTTTTTTTTTTTTTTGTATTCACCTTTGACACCAGAGCTGCAAAATAGGAAAGAAGTATGGTCATAACGGTGGTCCAGAGGTGACCAAATCTGAATGCTTTCTTCTGGGCACACTGCCAAGGGGAGAGCTGGCTCCCTGATGGGAACTTGGTATGCTTCCCCTAAAGCCTTCATATTTGGGGGTTCTCCTCAGAAGAAAATCTAGGGGCGGGGGGCATGAGCCTCAGAAGCCAACACCATCTGATTTCTCATGGCGAGAAATGCAGGACAGGCACGCTTGCAGGGAACAGGCGTGTCCCATGTCCCTCGTATCTCTGGCATATCCAGGATTACCCTGAGTCACCCCCAAATGTCGGATAGCAAAGCCAGCTCAGTGGTAATTGGCCGAGTGGTGAATCTTTTCTAAATTTCACTTTCATGACTTAACCAAGTCTTAGTTTCCTGTTTTGCAGCTGTATGGAAATTTAGCTGGTCAGATCATTTGAAGTATGTAATCACCTGACATGCTAAGTGTCTGTGTGTGCCCTGAGATGCAAGAATGACAGTCTGACCTCACCCTGTCCTTGTCTAGGAAACACGCTGGAGAAGAAAGGTGGCAAGGAGTTTGTGGAAGCTGTTCTGGAACTCCGAAAAAAGAACGGGCCCTTGGAAGTAGCTGGAGGTGAGCTGGGGCAGCGCCTTGCTTATTTGGGCGTGGCCCGTGCAGCATTAGGAAAGCCCGATTATGAGGCATCTTGGAACTCAGGAGTGCGTGTCCACGCAAACCTGTCTCCGAGCCGGTTAGCCTTACAAATTTGGACTTAAAACACATGCAAATTGTCGGGGGGAGTGTAAGGGTTGTGAAAACTACCTTTCCAGTTTTTTTTCTTTATTGCTCAAAATAGCTTTTAAATGTTTGGTGTCTAGACTCTGATTTTAAGGAATTACAGCATTCGAGTTTGGCAAAGCTGAGAGCTGAGAATTGTAGGCAGTGATACTGAGCCATCTGCAAAAGTGCTGGCGAGAAGTGCAAATTAATCATTTTCATTCAGCCATCTGTGTGTTTAATGGGCAAAATAGAAATAGACATTTTTCCTTTGCCAGTCACACCTTTCCTGATACCAAGGGTAAGAAAATAACTTGGAACCGGATGTGTGGAGGATGATTGCTAAGAGCTAGTGGCAGAGCCTTCTTCCTGCTACTGGCCTGGATTTTGGAATTGGAGGTGGTCCGTAGGTGGTGAAGGACAGAGGGCCTCCTGAGGACCTAGGGGTCCAAACGGTGGGGTGAGGCCCGGTTCACTCCACCAGTGATGTGAGGACAAGCCATTCCCTTCCTTTGGGCTCTGGTTCCTCTTCATACTGGATGGTCCCCAGTGTCCAAGCTGTCTTGCAAATCCTACTGCTGCTTTAAAAATGACTCTTAATTGAATACAGGTGTCACCGGTTACTGTGTGACTTCTACACAAGCCCTCTTTCAGAGGGTACACCAGTGACCCTCTTTCACCAGTCATCCTGGGCTAGGCACGGAGCCGGGTGTGGATAAGAGGGTAGCATTCGCTTTGCCTTGGACCTCTCCCTTGCCCATTTTCTTTTGCTTGCAATGAGTGTGGTATCAGGTAGGGTACATTTCCAAGTCCTTACAGGTATTTCCACCAAAGTCCCATATTGAACAAGGGAGAACTGATGTAGTATTAACTACCCAGCCAGGGGCTCCTGACCTTTCTTCAATCCCTTCCCAGAACCTCTCTGTGCCACCCTGAAGGTGCTTCCCATGGGTGGCCCTCAGATGGAGGTGTGATGAGAGGTCAGCCTCATGCTTCCATACCCCAAACTCAGCAGGTGACACCTGGGCCACCGCTGATGCAAACCCATTACATTTAGCATGGCTGAGGATATGGTTGCCTGTTTGAATAACTCATTTTGTCCTTGATATTAAGATCAATTTTAGAAAAAGTTTTAAAGGTGGTGTAAAACCTTAGCCCTGGCTCCACTAACGGATGATGATCACAGTTACTGATGTTTCTTTCCAGTCTTTTCCCAAGCATCGTTCAGCAGTGACTTCTCCCGAGGACAGACCAGTGCGTAAACCCCCCACATCTCATGTTGCTATAGGTCAGCACTTGAGCCCAGAGTCAAGAGTCAAACTGAGACCTCTTAGTTCAGAGCTGTTTCTCTGCACCATGAGGCACTACCTACCGATCACTCTTCCCCAGTATCTACTAGTGCCACAGCAGACCTGACAGTCCTACCCACGAGGACGGTCACCCCAAGTGGGCTCAGGCAACAATCAGACCATAGCAGCGATGTGGGGCCTCAGTGTGTTCCTGTACAGAAATGGCGCAGGAGGCACTCAGCAAACCCAGTACCCAGAACCACCACCTGTGCATTGCACCTTTGGGAACAGGAGTCCCAGAACATGCTCTGGGAGACCCGGCGCTGACTTGGAACACTTCCTACGGGATAGCACGCCCAAAGCCAGTGCCTTTGGTTCTGATGAGAAGGCAAAGCCTGAGGGAGGGAGCTGGGTGGGGTGTAGAGACGTGTAGTGGGGAAAAGGCAGCTCTCCCCGGAACAGAAACCAGTTCCAGCGTGAAAGAACAATTTAATTCTGTCAAAAACGAAGATCAGTTCAGGAGGAGAAGAGGGCACCAGAGCTGCCAGTCATGTTGCTTAGTGGCTCATTAAATGGAGTTGCTTTCCTAATAGGTTTATCCTGAACTCTGCCGGGGAGATTTATAGACACATCATAATTATGTGTACAGGAGTTCACAGGAGGAAGGGGGCTTAGAGATCCCCAGAGGCGAATTTGAGGCTGCAAACATTCTGACACAGTCAAGTTAGGTGGTTCAGGGTCCGCCTCTGGGAGGATGTACAGAGAGAGCTGGCTGTAATCTTGGCTAGAATTCTTAGTGGCGGTGCATCTCAATGCCAGCTTTCCAAGGGTGGCTCTTGGCCTGGTGTTTCCCGAGAAGACTTGCCGGTGAGCAGTTTCTAGGGGGACATCAGAAGCACAAGATGGCAGGCAGCTGCAGCGCTCCCTGGATGCAGGCCACAGGGGAGCCTGGGGGCGCGCTGCAGCTGGAGGGTGCTGTGTTGGGTATGTGAGGGACAGAACTCACTGTTCCTGTCTTGTCTCCTCCAGCTGCTGTCAGCGCAGGTCACGGCCTGCCTGCCAAGTTTGTGATCCACTGTAACAGTCCGGTCTGGGGTGCAGACAAGTGTGAGGAACTTCTGGAAAAGACGGTGAAGAACTGTCTGGCCCTGGCAGACGATAAGAAGCTCAAGTCCATCGCGTTCCCGTCCATTGGCAGCGGCAGGTAAGGGCACATCGTGGCTTGTGAGGTCATTATACTTAGCTGCATACTTAGCCCATAATCGTGGAGCTCTGACTTGTGCACGGTCAGCTAAGGCTGTTTTCGAGCCATCTGCTTTAGTCGAGAAGACCCAAAGCACAGGAGGGGAAAGAATACAAACATTAAGCAATGGTGAACAGCAATTGAAGAGACGGAGTGAGACAGGAAGACTGAGGAACGTATCAAATTTCCTTTGTGACAGCAGATGTCAGCATAGAAAGTGACTTCAGGGTGTAGTGGGACCATCAGAGATGGGGGTTTAGAGAGTGAACCTGGCAGGACACGAAGACTCAGATATGAGGGAAGTGGAGAGGACAGGGGAGGTGTGAAAGCCAGGACCTTCTTTCCAGGAGCACCTTCCCAGCCACAGCATGCCTCTGCCCCTTACCTTTGTATCTCTGGCATCCTTCACTCGCCGCCCCCCCCCACCCCGCAACCTGCCAGCTCTGTCTCCATGTATCCTGCTGTCTGGCTCGTGCAAGGCGGACACTTCTGTGACAGTGACATAGGGCTGGGTCTGCTCTGGCTTCCAGCGCTGAAGTAGCCCCCAGTAATTCTGGGTGTGCATTAAAAGAAATTAGAGCTCTGAGAAGGGAGAGTGCTTTGGGAACTCCGTGCCATGATACAGGGGCAGTGTCCCACTTCCCATCACATCATGGGGTCCTCCCTGTCCTGGTCTGTGCCTCATCCCTCACACTCTGGATTTGGCACCAGAGGCTGCAGCTGTGGACATCTTGGGCCCAAGAGGGCCATAACCCAGGGCTATGTATTGGCCGTGGCTGCACCTGGGGCATCCGATCCAGACTGTGCGCCCACTTGGGTCTCTGCCATCGGACCCTCCCGGTGCCCAGGCAGGGCTGTGTGGCGGCCATATACTGGCTTCCTTTGACACTTCAGGCCGCACAGGGTGACCATCCTCAACCCCCTTCCTCATGTTTAGAGAAAGCACCTCTTTTCAAAGCACTTCCCCTCCGAACCCACGAGGAGCAAAGAGTAGAGTTTGCGAGCGCCATCTTGGGCAGGCTTTGTAATGATGCCTCTCTGAACACTGCTGCCACTGGGGTTCCACACCTCAAGTGACAGAGCTAGCCCTGGGCAGGCTTCCTATCACGTGGCACCGGGAGGTCTGCCCAAGCTGCCCTGTTCCCACAGTATGTGGGGGGGGGAAGAGGGGCCCTCAGGGGACAGTGATAGCTCATGCCAGCGCCCCACCCTCATGCATGCCCACAGTCTCCCTACCCTGTACGCTGAGTGCCACTTCACTGCCAAAGTGAGGGACATCCAGAGGTATGTGATGACACGTGTTGGTTTGGGTGCCGTCCACACTTCCGGTCTGTGCTTTTAAATCCTGTTCTCTTTTGCCAAGAGCCTATGTTGAACATCACTTTGCAACACCATTTAAGGGTCTCTTAAAAGAAAAGCTAAAGGAGAGGGACCATTGAAAGCCATTTGCTGTCAGGCTGCTGTCAGTTGGCTGTCACAGCCGGTGGCAAAGACAAAAGCCACCATTGTAAGGTCGTCAGCACACCCACCCCCGCCCCGCCCCTAGCTTGAAATTTCCCCAGAACTAGGGAGATGTGTAATGGGTGCCAGAGTCGATTCCGAACCTTTTTTTGACAAAGTGCTTCTGAATCAGAGTTTAAGTAGCCAGCTTCCTGCTTCTTCCACATCCTGTAGACGGTCTGTTCTTTGGCACAGTGCTGCTGTGTGACCTTTGCTAAACGAGTTAGCCTCTCTGTCCGTGGCCTCCCTTATCAGTGAGCATGGCTTTGGGGATGGCCCTCCCTCACAGATGGTCCTGAGGCTCAATTAGTGCTTCGGATGCACTTTGATCTGCTCTGATGAAAGGTGCTTCCGAAGAAAGAAGCAACAGGAGCCTTTATTGGAGGTAATAATTTCATATTCTTTCATATAGCTATTGGGAAACTTTTAATTGAAGCATAAAAGTAATTCTCTACATTTTTCATGGAGTAAGAAGTTTTTAAAAACAATCCATTGAAAGCTTTTAAGAGGGCAGAATGCCAAAGGCAAGCACATGTGCAATGCCAGCGGCCCCACATCTGTCAGGCAGACCTTGCCCCACAGAGCCATGTAAACAGCTGCCCTCTCTTTCATGAGTAAAGATTAGGATTACACCAGAGCCGGCCTGTAAATCACAGTGGGTTTTAGGAGGGGAAATAAAAAGCTTGTTTGTGGCATCCAGTGTCTCCGGCCTAAAAGTCGGGTTGGAATGAAAATAATAGAAATGCAAACATGTTGGCAAGGAGCAGAGGGGTCACTTTCTCTCAGCCAAGGCCCAGCATGTGGAGGGCCATCCCACCCTTATGCCCTCTCCCTGTAGCCCCCCGGAGGCCAGACCCTGACCTCAGGGAGACTGTCCTTGGGTACTATGGTCACAACATTCATGGATACCCCCACTCTCTCAGCTCTGTGTGACATTAGGGGGCGACCCCCTCTCTGGAGGGGTAGGATATAGGGAATGGGTAGTTTGGAACTTTGATTAAACTCTCTGTAGATTTATGAGCTTCAAGGCCAGTTCATTTTTTTCAAGCTACCATTTATGGGTATTCATTGAGTCCCACGTACTGTGCTAAACCCTTGATCTGCATTATCTCACAACACCCTTACAGGGTGAGCACTGTCATTAATTCCACTAAAAGAAAAAATAAAAAGGAAGCTGAGAGGGGTTAACTCGCTCCCCTGAGGTGACACGACTTAGACGGGGGAGAGCCCGAATTTTAGGGCAAGTCCTTGGCCAAGATGAGAGGCATAGAGCTCCTTCCAGACCCCATTTGCTCTCCACCAGAGGATCGCCCCCCTGCTTGAGGGTGATGTACAGGAGGAGGTTTTAGGGAAGCTCAGAAACCCCACTGGGGAAGTCCCTGACTTCCCTGGGCCCAGCCGTCAGCCTCCCTCCACCTTGAGAATTGGCTTTAGAAGAGATAGGAAGAAACCAAACAGAACGGGCAGAATTACCTACTAGCCTAAGACAAGAACATCTGGAAAGAAGGCTACAGGCCACACAGGGGCTGTGCTCCCCAGTCCATCCCCCCCACCATGCCCTCTGGAAGTGGAGCCCACTGCTCTCAGCTGCTGCCCTGGTCTCTGCCTCTGGAGGGAGTGGCCTTCAGGCAGCCAAGCTTGACAAAGGCACTTGCTCAAAGCTACATAGAACATGGAAAATGGAAAGGCACAGGAGCACCGTGAGAGGGAAACCTAATCCTACCAGAAAAAATGACCACACAGGGACACACTTTCCTAAAGTCACTCAATCTTTTGTGACATCCAGCCCTACCCTCTTGCAAACCGCCAGGACAATTAGACAGGTGGACCAGTCCCATACAAAAACCAGAGTCCATCTAGAATCCACCTTTAATCCTGCTCTGCCTTCAAAGGCAAGCTGCCAGTCTGTCTCCTCCAGAAGAATCTGCCTGGACTCCTCCAACCCCCGATACATAGCCTCTCCCCACAGGAGCTTCCAGGGTCCCTGATCAGGCTGTGCAACACAGCTCTTGGCTTAGAGTCCTGTGTGCCTGCTGTGGCCAGCCCTGCAGGTGAGCTCACTGATAACAGAAACACTTAGTGATGCCCCATCAAAGGTGAGGGCCCAGCAGGGCTGGAGGCATGACAATCCCTTATCGGACATGGCCCTTGTGAACCCAGAACCCCTGTGGTCCAGGTGGAATGCAAGAACAGACAACCAGTATGTAGCCCCCAGCCATCACTGAGCAGGCTGACCCAAAGAGTGCGACAGCTCAGGTGGTCCCCTTTCACTAGTCTAGAGAAACTGAGGCTGAAGACAACTGAAATGACTTCAGGGGAAGCTCCTTAGTTGGCTCAAGACCAAAAGGCTGGAGTCTAGGACACTTGCCTGCAGAGTAACTTAAGGCACATGCCTTAACCATGGCCCCTGGCAGGCCCCATGGGACCTAAATGGGAATATGAGGGACACCTGCCTCTTGGCATCAGCACCCCGTGTACCCACGTCAAGGAGACTAATGCTTGGAGAGGTTAAGGCCCCTGCCCCAGGGCAGCTGGGCTTCAAACCCAAATCTAACACTACAAGGGAAGCCCCATTCCCCTTACTCTACTGTGCGTTGGGGGAGGGGGCATCTGGTCTTCTCCAGAAGGTGGACAGAGTGACTGTTGCTAGGGGAGGTGGGCCCAAAGACTTGGCCAAGCAGGGATGGCCACCGGGGACGGCTGCAGGGAAGCAACCAGCAGGGACCCCAACCAGCCAGGAAGCCGGGAGATGAGAGAGACCCCACAGACCAGTGATGCCTCTGAAGCTGGCCCACACAGCACCAGCGACCCTGCGTCACCCTGCCATACCATGCGTGCCAGTAGTCATCGCTGACCCCGATGGCCTTCTGGGGGCCTGAGGCCGACATTGTCGGCACAGGGAAAGTGCAGTGGTGACAGCGATCACGGGGCCCGGGAGGAAGACAGTTTTGTACCACATGAGCCTCCAGAAAGATGCTGCCAGACTGCCTGTTCTATAGACGCCATTACCAATTGAGGATGTTCTGCACATTGTCTTGTTCAATACTCACAGCCCCCAGGGATAACAGGTGCCTTGCTTACCTACCCCATTTCCCCGGATGACAAACAAGACACAGAGGCAGGGCCTGGACTCAAATCCTGTGTGGCTCCACGGCCTGAACCTCTAACTGCCCTGCTGCTCGGCCCTCCTGAGGACGGGAGGCCATCTGGGCCTCTGCAGCGACACAGCTGCCCCTGACTTGAGGGCTCCGGGTGTGGTGTGTAAAGCACTGCCATGAGAACAGCTGCTGCTATGCTCCATTTTGCTACAAGCGCCGCTCACTATGGCCATAAGAAAACATTCTGGAGCCCTGAAAGCATAAAGAAAGGAATCACCTTCCCCACTCCTTCCTGGCGGCCTGCGTGGTCCAGAACAGCTACGGTCCCTTGGCTGCATTTTTTTCTTTAGGCTGTGGTTGCCTAGGACAGAGGGATGAGTTTGTCAATAAGAGGTTCTCCTGGAAATAAATCAAATTCACTTGCACCCAACAACCTTGAAAGAGACCAGCCCGTGCTCCGTTAACAGTAGGGCTGACAGATACTGATACTACGGGCCTAGAGCCTTCGATCCCCACCTTTTCTCCCTCACTTCTAGGTTCTTAACCTTGGGGCTGAGCTGTGAGCTCAGATTAAAACCTCCTTGCTGGCTCCATGCAGAACAGTGGTTCTCAAAGGGCGTGCCCTCGACCTGCCCAGTCCGATTCCCTGGACAGAGCCCAGCAACCTGCATCTGAATAAGCCCTCCCTGATCTTGACACAGGCTGCTCGGGAGGGTGGGCCAGGCTCCCCGTCCTGCCTCGGCTTCCAGGCACTCCCGGAACTCCTGCAGATCTGGCCACTGGCTTTTCTCGCCAGGGATGAAGTTAGAGGCCGTAATCTGAGTTTACAGTGGGAAAGTAAATATTGGCTCTTTGTGAGACACTTTAAAGGGTCCCTTATTCCAGTGACCCCCGTGACCCCGTAACGGCATAGCCTTCCCCCAAAGCTGGCCCTGGTCTCACCCTCAGGACTGGGGCTGGGTGAAGGGCAGCCTGTACACGCTCAGGCACCCACAGTGGGTGTGAGGTGGACCTCCCACAACACTCATGTATACACGTGCCCCTAGGAACGTGCCCCTAAAATGGGAAGTCGAGTTCATGTCTTCGAATACTTGCCAACACTTGCCTTTTCCCAGACAACCTATCCTGTGACAGTGGTCAGGGCAACTCTGTCAGGGGTGATGAGAACAGCTTCTTCCCAGAATGAGCTTGCAGATCTGAGAGTGGATGGGGGGAAGGGGAATAACTTGCTTTGTGGGTCCCACATCCTCCCCGCTTCCAGCGAAACCTTTCATTCAGCATGGTCCCCACCACCCTCCGTCCTGCCCCACCTGCTGGCACCATTCCTGTGCTGCTGGTAGACAGAGCACCCAGGATCTGCTCCAGGGGAGTCTGGGCCTGACACCCCCTTCCTGCAGCTGGTACACTTGTGCAGCTCTTCCTTCGGCCTCTGAATCCCGCTCCTCCCGGGCAGTCCTGTGCTGGCTGGCTGCCTTGTGGGCGCCGTGTGGCTGAGGACAAGCCTCACACCCCACTGTTGCCCAGAGGCCCCTCGGCACAGGCTGGGAACGTGCCCCGGGTGACACCCCCTGTCTGCTAAGAATGAGCTTCACTTCCAAAGCATCTACAAGTACTAGGGATCTATCTTCCAGCTGGGCGAAGCCCCGTTGGATGAAAACCAAGTCACTAGAATGGTTTTGCCCTGTGGCCCTGAGATGTGCTTAGTACTGACAACTGGAGAGTAAGAGTGGCTCTCCGGAGGAATAAGCTAAGGTAGTTCAAAACTCAGAGGCACTTAGCAAGCAAGGCTCAGAATGTTCTAAGAAAGCCTCCACCTTATGCATTTGAAAACCTCTCACCTGGCAGCAGGCACCCCATCTGAAGGAGGGGTGTGGCCTAAGCCGGCAGGCTGGCCCAGCACTTTGGATACAATGGTCCACAGGCTGGGGGCTCTGGAAGACTGCAGATCTGCCAATGAAAAAAGAAATCCCCATGAAACCTGGCCTCAGACTCTCACCTGAGGATCCTTAACTGTACCCAGGGGGTCAGTAAGGGATCTGAATCCAGACCACTGGCTCAAAACCCACATCCTTTCTGCCAGCCTAGGCAAGCCGCTATGTTCCTGCCACTGTCCCGGGTTTCCTGGGTCCTGCACCTGCGGTGTTGACCAGGAACAGCCCCAGGCACATGTACAGCAAGAGACTCCAGTCTCTCTAGGCCTCATTTCAGATTCTGCCCGAGTCTGAGCCCTACCTCCAAAATTCCCACCTTTTACCTTAAGTGGAAATATGTGAATTCACAGCCGTCTGGCGGGGAAATTTGAATGCCATTTCTTGAGATAAAGAGCCCCCTCGGCCAGGAGTCGTCCCCTGCACTCCCAGCCCCCCATGGCCTGGCCTATGGGTGATAGCAAGCTGGTGGGTCCTGGGATGCACTCCAGGCCAGCAGCCCCAGCACCTGTCAAGTCTAAGGCCCACATGAAGGCTTTAACGCCCCTATGTGTGTGAACAACAGTCCCCTCCTGTAGAAGCTCCAGCCTCCAGCTGTCCCATGGGGGAGGGGTGGCGTCAAGCCCCGTCCTAGTCACAGTAACACCGGGAACAGAAATGTGGGAACTCACACTACCCTTGGGAGACTCCACGCAGGAGACACAAGTCGTGCATATGTGCTTGTTGCTTGGCCCTTCCCCTGTGTGTGAGCAGCCCTCGCAGGCACTGAGGCCCCTCGAGGCGAAGCACAGCACCCAACCCTGGGGCCTCCGGGAGGGAGGGCGGCAGGGCGGCAGGCCCATGGCCACGGCGGCCCCTGGTTGCTGAGCCCCCTTCTCTCCTGCAGGAATGGCTTTCCAAAGCAGACGGCAGCTCAGCTGATTCTGAAGGCCATCTCCAGTTACTTCGTGTCAACGATGTCCTCTTCCATCAAAACGGTGTATTTCGTGCTTTTTGACAGCGAGAGTATAGGCATCTACGTACAGGAAATGGCCAAGCTGGACGCCAACTAGGCTGAAGTACAGAAGCAGCCTGCGCCGCGCCCCCGCCTCCGATCTGAAAGAAAGAAAGAAAAATCCCCTTCACGCCTGTTGGGAGGCGGAACCCTTTCATTTCCAGTTTTGCTCATCTAGGGAAGATAAGGTTTTGGTTTCCAGTTTAATTGTTTTTGACCTTCTAAAATGTTTTTACGTTAGCACTGATAGTTGGCATTACTGTTGTTAAGCACTGTGTTCCAGACCGTGTCTGACTTTAGTGTAACCTAGGAGATTTTATAGTTTATTTTAATGAAATCCTGCTTGACGCAGAACAGCGGGGAGAGCAGTGTCTTCTACGTGTGGCCGAATCCAGGAAGCCTGTTTTGTAACCGTGTGTCGTGGTGCTTTATTGTACACCCAGTGGCGTTCTTTTTACTCTAATGTTCCTTTTTTTCCCTCAAGAAGAAAGATCATGAATTTGCAGCAGACTTCATTTTTGTTTACTTTTTGTCATAATGATGGATTTGAAAATGAAAGATTTAAAAGGCAGAACAGAATCTGTTGTCCTTAATTATATTTGCGATTTGGAATTTGTGTGAATCGATTTAGTAAAATGTTAAATTGCTGTGGTGACTGGCTTGTTTCAAGTTACTGTGCCCTTGAGCCCTAGGTGGACTTCTCCTGTCACAGGATGGGGGACGAGAGCAGCTGCCCCCAGAGCCACCACAGGGCCACCGCTGCCTGGACACAGGAGCATCCTCAGGCCCTAATGACTGGTAGGGGGAGCTCATTTAAAGTCTCTCCTTCCATCCTTGTGACACTCGGGCAAGGGCATTCTCCCCATTTCACAGGTGAGGAAGCAGGTATACTGAAAGCCATGTGGGTGGTAAGTGGCAGACTGGTACTTGAGCCCAGATCTTCAGAATCTGAGCCCAGATCTCTCCTCCCGTCCGCCCCCTCCTGACAGTCTCTCTGGTTCATGGACGGGCCCAGTGTCTCCGGGCCGCTTGCCACATGGAGCTGGCGAAGCCTGGAGACTTCTGCCGGAGCTGGGTCGGGCCTCTTGTTCCTGTAGGACAGGGTCCCTGCGGCCAAAAACTTTCCAAGGGCAAGGTGCCACTCCCAAGGTCCCCGAGATGTGCTCCCAGCTTTGACATGCTTTCTCACAGCTGTGGGTGTTTAGTGATGCAGATTACAACTGACCCTTGAACGAGGTGGGGGTTCGGGGCACCAACTCACGCCCAGTTGAAAGTCCAAGTCTAATTTTGACTCCCCCAACACTTACCTACCAATAGCCTACTGCTGACTGGAAGCCTTGCTAATAACATAGCCGATTAACCTATTTTGTCTGTTACGTGCATTATAGGCTGTATTGCTACAATAAAGAAAGCTGGAGAAAAGAAAATGTTACGAAAAACCGAAGGAAGACAAAATACATACACCATGTTATACTGCATTTATCAAAAAAAAATCCTCACGTAAATGGACCTGTGCAGTCCAAACACATCTTGTTCAAGGGTCAGCTGTATTTACGGAGATCCCAGCTGGACGACAGTGGCTAAACCTTGTGTTACCTAAATTCAGCAAAACACAGACACTCTTTGCTTCAGAAGGTACATTTGCCTAAAATGCACAGAAGACCGTTTCTCTCTAAAAAGAAATAGGCCTGCTTCTAGAACAGCCTTTAGCCAGGAGAAACTATGTAGCACACACATATCAGAGATGAACATAAAGGATCAGTTTTCCTTTCCCAACTGTGCCTAATGAAATCAAAATAGAAGTCCCAAGCCATCACACAACCATGCTTTTCAATGAAAAGGCAACTGCTTCTAACTCAAACCTGAAAGACAGTTTTTTCCAAGTTTCTCATAAAGGTAAGGTGTTGTTAATACTTTTACTTTTCTTCCCCAAGATCTCTACTGAGTCTACACTTCCTACTTCTTGATTAGAATTTGATTAAAAAAAAAAAAAGAAAGAAAGAAAGAAAAACTTTATTGTGGTCTTTTCAAGACGCATCTTAAAATGTCATCAGGTCAAAAGTAGTATCTTCAAAGTGTTTGCTCGGACAAACCACACGGTGCAGTCATTCACCCAAGAGCATTTTGTCTATAGGTAGAATCCTATAGGATAACGAGAAATAAACCGTGCTATTAGCTGGGGATGGTGATCATTTGCTGTGTGCCAGTCACTGTCTTGAGCCCCTCAGGGGCATAATTTCATTGTGCCTCAGGGATAATTCGATGGGCACTTCCTGTTTTCAAAGGCATTTTGCAGCTGAGAACACTGAGGCTGGGAGAAGTTAAGTAACTTCCTAGTGATCACACGACTAGTAAGTCACCACCAGACTCAGATGCAGAGATGCTGACAACTACAGTGCAGGGCCCCTGATGGCTCACTCTTATCAGCAACAAAAGGAAATCCAGTTAACCATGGTGGTATTTTTTTTTAATGCTTATTTTTGAGAGAGAGAGAGAGAAAGCGAGCGAGCTGCAGAAGGGCAGAGAGAGAGGAGGAAGACGGAGGCTCCCAAGTGGGCTCTGTGCTGACAGCAGAGACGTTGAACCAACTGAGGCACCCAGGTACCCCCACCGTGGTGGTGTTTCTAACTTGGAGACTGAAACACAAAAGGAACAGAGGGTTAAAAGGCCTCTAGGTGAATTGCATTTCCTCAACTTTGAAGAAGGCACCACAGGAGCAAATCCTATTATTTAGCAAGGGGCCTCCACTAGATGGCGCTAAGAGGACTGGGAAGCAAATGCAGGAAAGGGAGCCAGCTTAGGCTCTTCCTCCAGCACACACAAAAGAATAAGTTGCAGTTGTCGGGATTTGCGTGAATTATTTACCATAATCACCTAAATGTTTCTAAACTTTCACTAATCCAAAGTGCGTCTCGCCCCTGAGATGTGGGCTCATTGAAGAAATGCTTTTCAGTGAAACAGAAAAGAGAGCCAGCCAACTGCCTGGGATTCCCATCATGTCTAAACCACCCAGTTAGTTTTTAAAACCAGGATCAAAAATTGTTCTCTGATGTCAGCCTCATGTTTACAGGGGAAAAAGAAAACAGCTCATTACTTGAAAGAAAACTTGGTGTAACTGCAAGGAAAACTTGAAATGCACACATGCCTCCATTCAAAAGAGCCGTTGCAGTTAGTGAAATTTACCAAAAATGAAATTATTCTGTAAGCTAGGGGCTGTGCAGCCCTGCAATCTGGTGGTGGCACTAGATAGACAACAGCCACCCCCCACTCCCTGTTCCTGAGGAGCAGCCCTTGCCCTCGGCAGCTGGGCTCTGCCCTCAATAATCCAGACAATTTCCTCTGCCTCCTGCATCTGAGATCTAACACAGCACCATAGCTCCAACTGGGACTAATATGACAGTAATAACTACTGTGTGTGTGTGTGTGTGTGTGTGTGTGTGTGTATGCACACCCATATCCCAGTCCTCTACATCCATTCAGCTGGATGGCAACCCTGTGATGTTGGTAATACTATCCCTATTTTACAGACGAGAAAACTACAACACAGAGAGGTGAGGCATATTCCCCAAGGTCACACAGCTCTCAGTGCTAGAGCTGGGACATGAGCCCAGTTGTCTAACTAAACAAAGTGCTCCCCATTGTATGTTCTCTGAACCTCCAAGGTGGCCTCTCCTTTGGTATGTACTCCCAAGTTCTGCTGCAGTTAGGCAGGCCTTCTTGCCTATTCCAGACAGGTCATGTGTGGCCAGCCCTGGCAGCATGAACAGAACGTGTTAGAGGACAGATGAATAGAAATGTATGTTAAAGCCATCTAGGGGCCAACGGGATTTACTGGGTACTTACTATGAAAAGAGCCTCAAACGGGCAAAGGCAGGTGAGACCCTGCCTCTGTCCAGCCAAGTGGGAGACCCAGAGACATGCGTGCTAAATGGGCAGGGACTCGGGAGGGAGCTGTGCGCACTAGCACAGTGTTGCAGGGGGTGGGCGTGGGGGTTGTGCAGCAGAAGACATAGGACTTCATAGGTCAGGGTGATACATGGTAAGTGGCCACACAGCACACAGGCCTGGCGGTGCCAGCCAGGGGAGCTACGGGTCTGCCGGGGGCCAAGCCCAGACCTGCACCCCACGTGCAGCCAGGCCAGCCACATCCGCCATGGCCCCTGCTCCCTGGCTCTGGCCCTGGCATGTGGAGCTGTCCATCTGTGCCTGTGTTTATCTGGCAGAATTCCTCCTGCCCGTTCAGGGTCAGGCGGCTGTGTCTGGTCACAGCTACAGTCTGCCCTGACAGAGAAAAGGCAAGAAGGCAAGAAGACAGGAGAAGAAAACAAGAGATGAGCAGTCACTTCCGTCTCTCGTCCAGTCACGCAGTCCCAATCCTGGTCCCCATCTCGAGGCCGGAGGGGTGGAAGACCCAACCGGGCCGGTCAGGGCCGGGTGCAGGCAGTCCTCAGGCAGTTTCCTCAACATGTCACTCGGGCTGTGTCATCATTCACCCTGAGTGGGCCGGCACTCCCTCTGTCAGAGGCAGCGGAGGCTGGGGGATGGCCCGGACGTTTCCTTTCGTTAGCAACCGTGATGTTTAATTTTCCTGGCCCGGCGCCACCGGCCAATGTTATCTTGGGAACTGGCTTTGGTGCGGCCTCAGAGGGATCCCCCTGAAAGCACCGGGGTGGGAGGAGGGTCCTGGGCCCATCCCTGGCTGAGAAGAAAAGGAAACGCTTAATGGCCAGGGGTGAGGCCACCTTTCCTTTGGCATTTCTTCTGTTTATAACTTAACCTGATGTGTTTGCCTCTGGGGGCCCCCCGATATCAAAATAATATCCCATGACCCTCCTGACAGGCGAGGCAATAAAACTGCTCATTAATCCCGGCCGCCATCACTGCCCCGCCATGCTCCTTAGCAAAGGTGTGTAAATAGATTGGCCTTTCCCTGACCCCTAAAAACCAACTCAGCCGGGCTGCTTTGTCAAACTCCAGAAAGTGTTTCACAAATGCTCTCTCCACAGAAGGTACTGTCTTCCTCAAATCCCTCTACCACCAAAGCGACATTCACCCCTCCCACGCCCCCCACCTCACACGCCAAAGGAGACTCCAGAGCCCCATGTCAGCAGAGTGCAGAACTGAGGGATACGCAGAAAAATACCCACCTTGAACAGGATCACCCAGGACACAAAGCAGCTGAAATTTCCCCTCGGAGAGGCTGTTTTTGCCCCGTAAATGCAGACCTTTGCTAACAGCCCCCTTGAGTATGCTTAGAGGGGTCACCCAGACTGCCTTCCAGAGTCCGCTGGGGCCCGGCACCCAAAGTCGAGCAGGGGCATCATGCACCCTGGAGCACATGCCACAGGCACTATAATCGTGGAGGAAGAGGCCTCGGATTTCCCTGAACACTGTCCCAGCGTCGCAAGGTGAAGGTTCCTGCCACGGCTGTGGGCTTGTGACCATACTTTACTGAGGGCAGACAGCTCAGAGTCCCAGAATTACAGCCTCCAAATCTTCTAGCAGGCCCATGACCACAGCATGGGGAAACCCAGCCCTAGAATGCATGGAAGTAGATCACCTGTGCCATGCTGGCCAAAGTGCCTTCTGGCCTTAGGCTGGGGCAGGCAACTTTGGTCTCAGGGACTTAGATGTCCTACCACTCCTATTCCCACATACAACCTTCCCACCTATGAGCCCAGACTCCTGGACTAGGACCCTGGCTGATGGCATGGGCCCTGCCTGAGCACTCCAGCCGCCCAATCAGGCCGCCCACTCAACCTTCTCCACATGCCCGCCTGTACACCGCATGCCCAGGCTGGCCAGGGAAGCTGGTATTGCTGTACGTTGAAACGGCAAGGCTTCTGAAGCTTAAGAGAATAAATTAGAGTAGGCTTCGAGCAGGCTCAGCTGCAGTGGATGGACAAATTGATTTGCTTGCCATCTGGGAGATTAAATTCCACCGCCCAAAATGGCAGTGGGGTAATGAGCTGTCAGTCACACGGCGCAGTGCCAGATTCGGCGCCTAATTGAACCCCGGCAGCTCCTCATTACGTGCCACGGAGGTCATGCCCGTGGCATCCCACCTGGAGGCAGCCCCTAAAGGCCTGGAGAGAGGTCACCTGGCCCTGTGGCACATCCCGGTTAGGGAAACGCCACCTCACGGATAGGCCAACCGTGAGGAACTCTCGCTTACTCACGGCCTTAATTCTGGGCAAATCCAAATGACCAAGGGGATGTTCACAACTTCCCCTAAACAACCTCGCTAGGCAGGGGCCCTCACCTGAACCCTCCTGGACCTCTGGACCTCAAGTGGCCCCAGTCACTCCAGGGCCTCTACAGGGCAGCACCCAGAGCCATCAGCCACGCAGCCCTTTACAGCACACAAGACACGTGCACGCACACGGCTGCCTCAGGCCTCACAACGGGCTGGGATGATGGCACAGCATTTCCGTTTGCAGAACGGTCAAAGGAAGAGGGACCCATGGAAGTTCCGAAGCTGCCTCCTGAAGGGGACATGGGCCTGGGTCCCGAGGAAGGGTGCCCAGCCTCCCCCCACCTCACCTCCCCGCCTCCGCCCCTCTTTCCACCAGTACAGACTGTTGCACCCCTCTCTTACGTCGCTTTCAGGCCACCGTGTATGCCAGTGCCTCAATCTGGGACATGCCACAGCCACCTTTTCTTCGTCATCCTGCTCAACCCTCAGGTCTCTGCTCTCAGACCTCCATTCCTCCTCCTTCAGGAAGCCTTCCCCGATCCCCTGTCTGTCTAGGCCAGGTGCCCTGTCTCGGTGCACCAGGCACACTCAGCAGCCACAACACTGTGCCTCCTGGATGGCTGTCATGTGTTCACACGGCTGTCTCCCCATCACACAGCGAGGATCACTCACTCACACACATCCCCTGAGCCCTCTGGACCCATCAGTACGCGAGGCCCTAGGCGTGCATCAGTGGACAAGCAAAAGAAACCCTGCCCTCCATGAGGCCGGGGAGAGGGGCCTTTGCCCTGTGGGGCACCCTCGGCGTCTTACCCCAAGGACCCAGATGGGAATCGCTGCGTGAGCAGACTCCACCAGGACCTCAGAGGCTAGTCACCAGGCAGACCGCCTGAGTCAGACAAGGCAGTGAGAAGATTGGGGAGAACATAGTCGTTCCCGAAAATCCATCCCTGTGCAAGTCAGCCAGGGGCACCACCCTGCTGGATCTCCCGCTTCATGCGGGCACACGGTGGCTTCAGAGTGAAGTGTGATGTTGGCCCCAGGCCCCGGCACGGCACCCTCTCGCCACACTGCTAACCACAGCCCAGATCTCGTGGCATCTGGTGCTTCTGCTTTCTTTGGCTCTCGATTTGAAAAGGGAGTGGTCATGGGAACTTTCTGGCCAGATGCTAAATCCATGATATCCATAAACAGGGAAAACAGTAGAAAATGTTTTCAGGAGAGACCTCTGAGTTATCGCAGCCAAGAGTTTCTTGCCTGTGTGCCAGGGGGCCTGGTGCACAAACTTTCCAGGCAAAGGTACTGGCCACAGGGCAGGTGTCCTTGGCGGGAGACTAGCACCACTTACTGATGGCCCAACACACAACCCCAAGTCAGGGATCTCCTGCTCACAGACCCAGCCCCAGGACAAGCCCCGCTCTCAGTCCAAGGCCCAGATTCTACCAGCGGAAAGAGGACAAAGGACATGTCAGCCCCTATGAGTCTCCGACGTGCCCCTGACAGGGTATGGGTCTGACCCTCTGAAGCCCAGACACCACAGCACAGCTGCAGAATCACACTGACACAGGGCCTTCAAGAACCCATCTGCCACTCGCATGCTTGTGTAGGAAGATGACAGTAACACGGCTGCCATGACCGCGTGCAGAGGTGGCAGCAGTTTGAGTACCTGGCACACTAAGGAGTCCACGTGCGTTCTCTTGTCAAATCCTCCTCGTCACCCTGCAAACTGAACACCGTTATCCCCACTTTCTAGGTGAGGGAGCCTGGCTCAGAGAGGTGAAGTTTCTCGGCAAGCCACACAGCAGAACCAGGCAGATAATCAAGACTCAGAACCAGAAACAGGCCATCTGCGAGGTCCACCCTTGTTCACTCTGGTATGCTGTCACCCCCTGGCCTCAGAAGGCACATCGCCCCATTTTACAGATGAGGAAAAGTAAGGAGGAGGTCAGCGGCTTCTGCAATGCCATAGGTAGCAAGTGGCATGTCTCGTGCCTCCCGCTGGGCCTCCTGAGTAGAGACCGAAGACTCCAGCAAAGCCTAAGCTGACACAGGAACCAGCCCCACGCTCTGCTCCTCCACAGGCTGGGGACCTGGCCGGGGCCTTCCAGTAATTAGTGGGCTCTTGTTAAGACCCAGTCGCGCCGTTCTCGGGCCAGGAATTGTTTTTGTTCCCGTGCGGAGGCCCTCGCAGGAAGGCCAGGCGCACGTGCGCAGCCCCATAAATCCAGCCGGCGTCGCTCATTACAACGTTCTGCTTCACGACTCCGCCGGCCCCAGCCTGCTCGGGCTTCGCGGGCCCCGGGCCTCCTTGCAGCCAAGCTCGGCTGCCCCGTGCCGCCCGCAGCCTCAGACATGAGCTCATCCAGCGCGCGGCGTGTGAGGAAGTGGCCGGGCGGTGCTCTCGGCAGCAAGGGGACAATGTGCCCATTAAGGCCGTCAGCTGTCAGTCCCCCACCAGTGCACCCCGCCCCGCTGAGGCAGGACCACCCCACTCGGGGCCCTGCCCTCGCTCCAGTTCGTGTGGACGTGCCCTGCGGTGCGGCCTGTCCACCCTGACAGTGGCCACAGGAAGTCGAAGCAGGGCAGGGAGGACTTGGGTGACAGGAGAAGTGATCTTCAGGGACCAGCGGGCCCTGAGTACCGTCCTGCCTCCTCGTGGAATGACCAACTCCCAGTGACCTCTGGGGAGGTCCTCTGGACCCTCTGAGCCTTCACTCTCACAACTATAAAATGGGAAACTACTCCCTGCTCTGGCTGGGGAAACACTGCTCTGCAGCCCGTGACCTTGAGCCATATTTTGGCATTCCGATAGTAGGAGACTGGCTGGGCCTCTATTTTTGTGGTCTGAGAAGGGAGGAGGAGCGAGTTAAGTCACCCCACCTCTTGGGGGTGTGGTCTCGTCTGTGAAATAGAGTTGACAACACAGTGTCGGGGCCAAATACTTCAATAAACGTGATCTATTTCTTACTATTGCTCTGATTCCCATAAAGGTTAGAAGCCAGGCACCTGCCATGGCCAGAATCCAAACTCTGGCTATGGTCAGTGTTTGAGAGTAGCCAGTTCATCTTCATGCGGGCCAAGTTTAAAGGAATCTGGCCAGGTGGTTACCAATACCATGTGTAACCCCAACCTTATTGTTTGTAGCTGGAAGTGCTGGAGTTATTAGTAAACCCTTCTCCATCCAGTGCTAACACAGCTCAGAGAAGACCTAGGCCATGTCCAGTTTGGAGGGAACCTTCTAGAACCTTCAGGACCAATATGGTACACATGAACCACATGCGACTATTTAAATTAAAATTAAGTACAATTTCAAATTCAGTTTCTCATTTTTACTTATCACATTTTAAGTCCTCACTGGGTGGGCACATGTGGCTAGTGGCTATTGTATTGGGCAGCACTGTTCTAGAACCTGAGTTGGTGGAGCTCTTCAGGGTGACACTCCAAGCTTTTCATACCATTTAACTTAGCGTATGGAGCAACAACCATACGCTAAGGCATTTTGATCAACCAATGGTTCTGTGCTACCGATAGTGAAAATCATGGTGGTAGAAATAATAATATCCATGTAGTGAACATTTCTGTGTTCCAGGCACTGCGCTGGGTGCCTCACACTCATTGCATTAAACTCCCCCCCGCTCCCCAAATACTCTCCAGTTTGTGACCTATCGCCACCTTACTTGTGACAAAATGGACTCAGAGAGAGTAAAGAATTCAAGCAAGGTAGAGAGGCAAGGCCAATTTGGACTTGAAAGCCAGCCTGCCCATCAGGTACAGAACCCACGCTAACCTTCTTCTGTGTTTTGACCAGATTTACACTCGGAGGGTAACTGTTCTTTCCAAAAGGTTTCTATCCCCTTCCTGCCTTTCTCTTAGCTTTGAATACTTCCTGCTCTCAGGAAAGCTCATACCTGTTTGAGCCTAGGCCAAGGCTCATGCTCTCCCCTGGTTGCCGGGAGGAATACCTTGGGCTGGACAGGCCTGTGAAGGCTGCTGCTGACCACTGGGGCTGCTCTGGCCCCATCAACCACCCCTGGTGCCCAGAGGGACCTGCTTACTGGGCCCAGGCGCCACGTGGGGAGACCACAGATGGAGGCCCCCGCTGCGCTGCCACACCTCTTCGGACAGCATGGCCCAATGCGAGGGGCAGATCAGCAGAGCCAAAAGGGACAGCCAGTATCAGGGAGATGCCCCAGGGTGTGTGCCTGTGAGTGGGACCAGATCCTGTGTTCCTGCCCAAAGCCATACCTACAGAATAGAATACACTGAGACACAGCAAGGAGGACACAGTGACTGGCCAGGTCCTGGGAGTGAGCCCCAGCACATTCATTCTCTCACCCCTCCATTAGCTGTCTGCTGAACAAAGGAGTGCTAGGGTCACCTTCTGCAGATCAGGTCCCTCTGGACCATAAAGCACCTTTGTCCCACCCACCATTCCCAAATGCCTCTCTCCCACTGTAGCCTTGCAACAACCCTGAGAGGCAGGCAGGCAGGGCAGGGAGGTCCCCCCAGCTTGACAAATGGAGAAACTGAGGGCTGAGGAACAAAAGCAATTTCCCAAAGCCTGCAAACTGCCCACCTCCCCCCACCCCCCAACCCGCAAGTCTTGACTACAGGGCTCATCACTTGATTACCAAGTCACTCTTTAAAGGGAGCATTTTACATGGACAGGGCATGCCGTGGGCTCTGTGGTTCTTGTGGCCACACAAGGACCCCAGAGGTACAAGTCCATCCTGCACCCCCACCCTCTCCAGCACCCCAACAGGCCATCCTAGGCTCTAAGTCACCAGGGCCGATGATCAGGAAGTTCACTTAGCCAGATGCTGGGCATGTGGGACACTTCCTCTCCTGTACTTGCTTAGAGACCCCGGGATCTCAGGCACCTCCCACTGGCCCTGGGCAAGGCCGACTCTCCTGCTGTTACACCCCAGAGAGCCATGCAGGCCAGCCAGCTTTCACTAGGGACACACCAGAGATAGAGTGCACAGGCAGCCCCCACATCCGGACCCCTCTGCCCGCTGGCATGGGTCTGCTGTGGTTGTATGAGCCAAGCTGGGGTTTCCAGGCTTCAAGCTGAAGCAACATCCGAAATGGGCTCACACCTCCGTGAAGGCGGGGGGACGGACTACACCATCCCTAAGGCCTGATCCTACATTTGTCTCACTCAAGCCCTAGGACTCCAGTTTAAGAGCCTTTTTATAGACTCCTATAAAGGAGAAAGTGAACTTTTAACATGTTTGCACTCTGCTAAGTCAATACGCATAAAAGGGACAAGAGCAGAGTGTCCTCTGCCCAGATGCAGGCCAGCAGGGTGGGCGGGCAGCGTCGGGGCCATCCCGGCCCCCACGGGCACTGGTGGTCACTTCTCCTCCCTGCAGGCCTACCGTGTGGCCCCCAATTAGCCGGCTGCCATCCACCAGGGCCGTGCGCGGGCACTAATGAAGCCGGAAAGCCTTGCCTGGCGGGGCTAATGGGTGGCTCCTGGCCTCACTCAGTCGAGACACTCCCCCAGACGTGCGGTTTTCATGGGAAGATTGAGAGGAGCAGAAGTGCGGAAGCTGTAAAGTTTTACTGGGAATTCTCAACCATCCTCCCTTGGCCCTGACACCCAAACTGCCCTTCATTTTTAAGAGAGCTTCCTTTCTGCTTTGAACTTACTCCTTAAATCTAAGCAACGCTGCGCCTGCCTCCAGGATCTAGGATCTGGGCTCGAACTCTAGACATCCCTGCCTGCCCCGGAGGGAGGGGAGAAGACTGCTCAGGCACTCCAGAGGGCCTTCTGCTGCCCAGCTGTGCCCTGGAACAATCCCCAAGGAGGCCATCTGCCTGCCTGCCATCATGCTGAGATCCTGGGAATCCAGGTTTCATGCATGAGACCTGACACACTCCTTGGGATCAGGTTTAAAGACAACGCACTCAGCTCTCTTCTCTTTGTCCGTTCATTTGTACTGCGTACCTACTGCACGCAAGCCCTTCCAAGGGCAAGCATTGTCTCAGTGGTTGAGAAAGAGGACATATGACTGCGGGCCCCTGGGTGGCTCAGTCAGTTAAACGTCCAACTTCAGCTCAGGCCATGATCTCCTAGCTTGTGAGTTTGAGCCCCATATGGGGCTCCGTGCTGACAGTGTGGAGCCTGCTTCAGATTCTCTGTCTCCCTCTCTCTCTCTCTCTCTGCTGCTCCCCTGCTCACTCTCAAAAATAAATAAATAAACATTAAAAAAAAGAGAGAGAGGGAGGACATTTGAGTCCACTTCCAGATTCGAGTCCCAGCTGTGCTGCTCACCAGCTGTGGACTTGGGTGAGTCACTTGGCTTCTCGGGGTCTGCAACTTATCTATAAAATAGGAACAATACTACCCCCCTGGACACCCCCACCATGAAGTCACTGTGAATGCTAAATGGCAGGGTACATGTGCCCCAGCACACAGTAAGCACTCAATAAACGGTAGCTTAGTGCCCTAACAGCTCTGTGAGGAAGATCCCATTCTCCCCTGAGAACAAGGGAACAGAAAAGGTTAAATAACTTACTTAAGGTCACATAGGAAACAGGGACAGAACTGGATTCAATCCCAGCTCTTCAAGGCTCCAGGGCCACAACCATAAATGCTGTAATGCAAAGTACCCCAGGCATGGGAGGACAGCAAGCCCCTGAATCACTGAGAAAAACTTAGTGTCAAGAAACCCACCTAGAATTTTGTAATCAGCAAATCTACAAAGGCATTATTTTAATTTCAGCATCATGGTTTAGTGTGGTTTCTTGGCGTGAGTTAGTGACGGCAGAGAGAGGGTGGAATTATCATGTTTCCAGGGCTCAGGGGAATTGGTTTAGTGCATGGGAACAATTTATTATCTGCTGTCGGAGATCAAACCCTCACTCCACAGGCAGTTGGTAATTGTGGCTCCTGAGAAGCCGGTCCCTGCAGCATCCCAGCCAGCGGAGGCCAGGCTGATGGGAGCCCCTCTGGTTGCCCTCTGGGAGGGGTGGGGCAGGGAGGGACGGCAGGCTGGCATCTAGCTCTCTGCCACATCCTGCTCTGGAATTATTGGGACAATTGGTATCTCTCTGCAAATTCTGAGGACTGTGCACTAACTACCTTTGTGGAATTCTAACTTTCCAAGGGAAATTTTTTTTAATAACTCACAAAACAGTTTCTCTTTGTTTCTGAATGGATCAAGGACTCCTCGGTGTGAAGTCTTGCAAACCTGCAGCCATGTTCAAGCCTGGAATCAATGAAGGGTACAAGTCAGAAGTGGATGGACCCATGGGGAATGTGTATGTAGGAGACAGGGAAACTAAGAACCAGGTACAGAGGGGTCTGCTCAAGATCCAGGGACCAGTCTTGTATCAGTGCTGGAAATCAAGCAGCGCTGTCTCGGTCCTTCTGCCTTTTTGTTTTTGCCCCAGCTTCCTTTATAACAACCTTGAAATGCCTAAAGCCCGTGGTAATTGTCTGTGCTAAATTCCTCTTTGGATAAAGAACTGAAGTGTTTTTCTAAGTTGTTAAAAGGTCCAGGGATATGCAAACCAATCCAGTTCTGGGAGGAAGCCCTCCATGGGCAAAGGCTGGCCTGTTCAGGGAAGATTCCTGAGGCCTTAAATAAAGCAAAACCCCAAGGCTGTTTGCCTCTATCCTCACCGCCCCCGCCCCGAACCCCGCTTGTCCATCCCTGCAACCCAACAGTTCCTCTCAACAAAGCCCGCTGCCAGTTGTAGGCTCACTTCTGCAAGCCGTGGTGAAGAGAGTGGTTTAGCGCTTGCTCTCGGATACACCAAAGCCAAAGGTATTTCTGAGAAAAACCGCAGAGATCCCATGGCCATGTTGGCTTTGTCTACAGCCATGAACGTGGAGTGGGCTCCCTGTGGTTCCCTGACTGCGCTTGAAACCCATCTCTTGGCTGGTGCTCACCTTCCTGGGAGCTTCTGTACTCTGGAGCACAGACCCAGAGCCAAAAATTATGGAAGAAATCAACCAAAGGGAGACAAAGTGTTGTCAAAAAGTCCACAGTCGAGTCTGACTCCATAGGAAAGAAGGTGCATGGAACGGTGGTTCCATGTCACGCGTGATTACCCTCCCTTCTCTTTGCTCCTAATGTGCTGTTAGACTTAACCCTGAAGGAAACGCATGCTCATGAGGACACACAGGCTAAGGACACACCCATCCATGAAGCTCTGCTGAAGAGGGGCAGTCTGGATCCCTGCTCTGGAGCCCAGGAGGGTGAGGCAGGAGACAGATCTCTGGGGTGGGTCTAGGACACGCACTGCACTCACCGTCTCCTGCCCCGAACCTCAGGTCTTAGTGTCTGTATTAGTTTCCCACTGCTGCTGTAACAAATTACCAGGAACTTAGTAACTTGAAACAACACAAGTTATCTTACCGTTCTGGGGGTCACAAGTCCCACCTGTGTCTCACTACACAAAAAATCAAGGCATCACCAAGCTGTGTTCCTTCTTGAGGCTCAAGGGGAGAATTTTTTTCCTTGCCTTTTGGCAGCTTCCCAAGGCTGCCTGCATCCTTGGGCTTGTGCCTCTCCCCCCTCTATAAAGCCATTCCAGAAGCATCTTCTAACTTCTCTCTGCCTCTCTCTGACCTGTGCTTCCATAATCTCTTCTCCTTTTCTGACTCTGACACTCCGCCTCCCTCACTCACTGACAAGGGCTCTTGTGAAAACACTGGGCCCAACGGAAAATCCAGGGTAAGCTCCCCGTCCCAAAACCCTTAACTTAATCACACCTGGCAGTCACCTGTGCCATGCAAGGGAACACACACGTTCACAGGGTCTGAGGATTAGGATGTGGATATCTTTGGGGGGCAGGACTCTATCGACGAGAGGGTCTTCATAGACCCTCAGGACATAAATGCTCCTCGTATCTACAAAAACAGAAAGGTAAGCTGTCATTATCAGGAAAGGATTAACAGAATCTGTCACCAAGGGAAGGAAATCCATTCAGTGATGTACAGCTTTCCCTACAAAGCTCTTGGACTCCTAGTGTCACCTGACGAATGTGACTGTGAGAGTACCTTCTGGTCCAGGAGACACAAAGTCCCTTTCCCATGGCTGGGTGGGCCCCAGGGTCCATGATGCCCTCAGCCGTTCCCCACCAGACTGCACCCCACACAGACCTTTCAGAGTACCACCTGAGAAGCTTCAAATGCAAGACTCCTGCCACTTGATTTTTGAGTCCATTTTCTATGCTGTGAATACCTTTTTTTTAAATGTTTATATATTTTTGAGAGAGAGAGAGAGAGCACATGTACACTCAGGAGAGGGGCAGAGAGAGAGAGGGAGACACAGAATCCAAAGCAGGATCCAGGCTCTGAGCTGTCAGCACAGAGCCTGACGCAGGGCTTGAACTCACGAACTGCAAGAGATCATGACCAGGAGATCATGACCTGAGTGAAAGTTGGACACTTAACCAAGTGAGCCACCCAGACGCCCCCATCCTGCAAAATCTTAGCAGACTGTGAAACGTGGGCAGTGCAGGGCCACGGAGGGCCCAGGGAGCAGGCTCTGGACAGCCCCCAGGCACACAGGTACACTACAGCTGAGAACAGCCAGCTCCAGAGCAGGCTCCAGAGCCCAGATACCCAGGCTGAACGCCTACTTTTGCAGATGACTGAGCCTGCAGGGCCCGATACAACCGCAGTCACAAGCACCCTGCAGGCTAGAGAATGACCAGCTATCCTTTCCCAAACAACAGGCTTGGTGGCTTTCTCCTAATTCTTTCTGGGGTCCTCGCATGTCTGCTTTCTCTCCGGATTCCCATCCCCAGGAACCCAGGCCGCTTCAGGTTAAGAAAGACCCTTGCAGGGGCCCCTGGGTGGCTCAGTCAGTTGAGTGACCGTCTCCTCAGCTCAGGTCATGATCTCGTGGTTCGAGAGTTCAAGCCCCGCATTGGGCTCTGTACTGACCGCTCAGAACCTGGAGCCTGCTTCCGATTCTGTGTCTCCCTCTGTCTCAGCCCCTCTCCTGTACCCTCCCTCTCAAAAATAAATAAACATTAAATTTTTTTTCTAAAAAAAGAAAGGCCCTTGGAAGCCCAAGTCAGGTTGAGGCACGGGTGCATCACTGCAGCCTCCTTGGCCTCTAGCCAGCCGATCTGAGTGGGGAGCAGCAGTTTTACTTGCCAGGCTTCTGGAGAACGCTGTGGGGAGTGGCCATCCCCTGTGACCACCGGGTCACCCCTCTGGGCCTTCAGACAGCCTCCTCCCACCGCTAAAGGGCCACAATCACACCAACACTGACCACTCAATTTCTACACCCAACTTCTAAGTTACTGGGCTTTTTCATCTGGGCTTTCCTCTTGTTGCTCAGACCAGAGCCAACACAATCGGGCACCATGGGCTCCAGGGTCCCTTCAACATGGACGGCAATGACAACAACAGGTGGCATTTACTGCTTGCTTACCACGTGTCGAGTCCTGTGTGGAAGGCCCTCAGCAGCCACACAGGGCCACGTACAGTTGTTACTCCTGTTCTCAGAGGCAGGGAAACTGAGGCTCTGAGAAGTTAAAGAACTTGCCCGAGGTCACAAACCAACTGACAGAGCCAGGACCCGAATCCAGCTCTGTCTGACTCCAGCATCCGCTGTCTTAACTACTCTGTTCCCCACCTGGCCCTGGGGTTTCCCTTCCCATCACAGAACCCCACCCAGAGGTCCCAGCTTGCAGGTTGCTGGGCCAGGAAGCCTTGGTGAACCTACGGCCAGCTCCAGGCATTGCTTGGGGCAGCTGAGCTGTCCCCGAGCACTCCCGTGTGCGACAGCCTCCTGCCCCTGCTGACTGGGACAGCAGTGGGGACGCAGCCCAGGGGCCCCGTGCACCCTGAGGAGCAGTCTCTTTCTGTTCTGCCACGACCATATGCTGGAGCCTGACATGTCATGACTGCCCGGGAGTGGGGGCAGTGCCAGGGAGAAGACACGGAATGGGACTTTCTCAACGGAAAAGGCGTAAGCAAACACCGCTGGGTTGGGAGACAAGATCTAAGTTCAGACTTGTGGGCTAAAGCTCTTGCCATCCTTGGGAATGAATCGTCATTAAAAAAACAAATACCCAAGGGTCCGGGGCCCGGGGAGTCACGGCCACTGAGTGTTTGGCAACGACCCAACAGCACGGCAGCTAGACTCATACAGAGTCTGAAACATGGTCTCCTGGCCAAGCCCCCATCCACACACACACACCTGTCTCTCTTCCCAAAGCGTCCATGCCCCGCTCACCAGTGGCTCCAGATGTGGCCCCTCTAGCCCCAACCACACCACAGCCCCCTGCCCTCACATGCAGTACGGTATCCCTGCACCCCATTCAAGAGGTTTACTTATCTGTTCCTTTGGAACTTCCACAACCATCATGAAAAGGGGAGGGGGGAAATCTGCCCAAAGCCCCTACTCACTGGTGCCCACCGCCATGTTGCACACACAAACTCAGAGACTCGGGCAAGCGGAGTTGTCCATGAAAGGTCATGCAGCCTCCCACGCACCTGCTCTGGGCAGGCAGGCCCGCCTGCACCTTGTCTTCTGAAGAAGCACTGGACTAGGAGAAGGGGTAGACTTGGCTTCTCAGCTCAGCCCACCAGCTTGATGTGAGACCTTGGGTACATTGCTTGACATTTCTGAGTCTTTCAAAAGTTGTTGTGAGGATAGAGTAAGATGATAGGAGTAGACAGGCGTGGTACAGACACAGGATCTTGCACATGCCCGATAGGTGCTCAATAAATGCATGGGAGTCCCTTCCTCTTCAACCTCCTTGTGTCTGTATGCCCTATCCTCTCTCGGACAAGAAGCCCATACAGAGAAATTGGGTCTTTTCCTTCCCCTGGGTGCCCCTGTGCCAAGCCCCTGAGGCCTCTTAAGAAACAGGACCTTCTGTGTGCCCAGGGAGGACTGAGATAAGTGTACTATAGAGGGAGGCCTCCAGCTCCTGCCAATGTGCTGGGTCACCTACCCACCATAATCATCCAGAAATGCTGGGTAAGACACAGTAAGCATAAATATAAGTGCAAAGGGGAAGGAAGGAAGGAAGGAAGGAAGGAAGGAAGGAAGGAAGGAAGGAAGGAAGGAAGGAAGGAAGGAAGGAAGGGAGGGAGGGAGGGAGGGAGGGAGGGAGGGAGGGAACAAACAAACAGGTGTGGGAAATCTACAATGCTAAGAGCTCTAGCTGAATTAAGATGCCCAAGCCATGTAAGTACGGAAAACAGGGCTGCCGTAAGGTCATCAGCCAATCCCAGAAGCAGAAAAGAAACCTCTGACCTACAAAAGAAGGAGGCCTAAACTAGGACCTCTGTCTGGACCTAGGACTCTCAAAGTTATACCTCGGGCAATCCACTCACTGGAAAAGGAGACAACCGGGAGACCTGGCCATCTCCAGCCTTGGCTTGGAGGGAGAAATACTCAGAGAGTGTCCCATGGAGTTCATGGCCCAAGCCTGCTCTCACCTGGGTGAATTTGCATTTCCTCAGTCAAGGAAGCACCAAGTAGATAGGTAGAATTCAAGTGTCTTCAGGTAGGTGACATCACTGGACACCAAGAAGAACCATTCACAAAATCTCTCCGAAAGAAGGCACACTCAACCCAGGCTCTCCAGGATCTTGCAGATTATAACCGGTTAAATGTGAGCTCACCATGAAAAATTACCAAACACCCAAGGAAAGAAACCACTGTGAGTAAGATTCAGCAGGAAGGGCAGCAAAACTGACCCCCAAGGGCCAAGGTACAGATATGAAATAAGGACTATAAGCTTAAACACAATGGGAGAAGAACATTTTAAAATTGATCCGGTGTATCTGATTAAGAAAGGATCACCTAGAACTCCTAGAAATGAAAAATGAAACCAGAAGCCCAATGAATAAATACAGCTGATGCGAGAATTAACTGGAAAAGATGTAAAGAAACAACTCAGAAAGTGGCAGAGAATGGGACAGGGGTGGGGACATGAAAGAAACACTTTAAGAATTATAGGGGTACCTGGATGGCTTAGTGGGTTAAGGGTCTAACTTCAGCTCAGGTCATGATCTCACTGTTTGTGGGTTCAAGCCCCACATCGGGCTCTGTGCTGACAGCTCGGAGCCTAGAACCTACTTTGGATTCTGTGTGTGTGTCTCTCTCTCTGCTCCTCCCCCATTTGTGCTCTGTCTCTTTTGGTCTCTCCAAAATAAACATTAAATTTTTTTTAACGTTTAATTATTGGGGGGGGAGGTTGGGGAGAGGCAGAGAGAGAGGGAGACACAGAATCTAAAGCACACTCCAGGCTCCGATCTGTCAGCACAGAGCCCGACGCAGGGCTCGAACTCACAGACCGTGAGATCATGACTTGAGCCGAAGTCGGACACCTAACTGACTAAGCCAAAAAAAATTTTTTTAAGAAAAAAAAAGAATTATAAGCTGGGGCTCACCCCCTGGAACATGCCATGAGAAGAGCGTGCCTTAGACAGCAGGTACCATTCAACCTGGGGCCCAAAAAGTACAATGACCTGAACCTGACTCACAGCGTGGAGCAAAACAGAAGACATACAGAACCCTGAGTCATAAAACATATTTTTGTCATAAGCCACTGGACCTATTGGGAGGTATTTGTGCTGCACAAAGTAAAACAGAAATCGGCACCTACAGGTGGAGTGCTATGCCAACCCAAACTTTGGCACAGTGGCTTTGGCACTGGATAGCTAGTGGTAAGGGAACCTAAAGAGGAATAGAAACATGGCACCTGGGTTACATGGCAGAAAAAAATGCTGCCCACGAGATGTGGAAAACTGAATATAGACACCTCATCTATTTGTGGCTCCTGGCAGAGAAGCATCAGGAAAGATGATCCCTTGTGTGAGCTGATATGACTGCCTGTACTTCAAAGGGTACTACAAGAAAGAAGTGAACTCAGACAAAGACTAACCAGTTCACAAGCAGAAGTGAGGGGTCCTGATGTCCCTGGGTTTCCAGAGTTGTGACACGGAGCAGTCTCCTCACCAAACTGAGGATGTGGCCACGAAGATGCAGATTTGGTCAAAAACCCATTGAAGGCCATGGCCTTTAAGACATGCTCAGAAGAGAGATCAAATCACAGATGAGGCCAGACACACCCTTTGCTAAAACCCAAATGGATGAAGGTCATTCCTGGGAGGTGAAGGGCAAAATCAGGCTTTCCTCTCATGGAAACCTGATTACATCAAAACACCTATAACTGAGGGGATAGAAAGAGAGACAAAGACAGAGGGCGGGGGAAGAAGAGAAGGAGAGGGAGGGAGGGGTAGACCTCAAAAGAATTGTGGGTCTGGCTTTTGGCATAAGCAGCTGGGGCTCCAAAACACTTTAAAAGGAACTTAATAAAATATTAAAAATACAATACAACCAAATACATTTTAAAGGCTCTCGTGCATAGGCCACATAGGCAGACCCTCCTCAGCTCCTAGTGGTTGTACCTTGGGAAAAAAGTGCCTTCCACATGATGCAAGCTGGCTGCTGGGGCCTCTCCTGGCATGGCATACCCCCTATTACCATTCCCAAGAGGGCACTCAGGCCAAATCAAAACCAAGCTGTGCCAGGCAGGGGCATGCCGACCCTATCAGAAAAGTTCCTGGCCAGACAACCCATACCTTTTTGAATGACCCTTTCCAAGTGGACAAGGCACGATTTCCCTCAACCCTCAGCGGGCCAAGGTTGTTCCAAGGACTGTGGCCAACATAAACAGCATACAAAAATGAGTCCAGAAACCAAATTTCCAGCTCCAGGATGATGACCGTCTATTTGCGTGTGGTAAACCAAACTTCCTGGGACGGCTTCCCAGAGCCCAGGGCCATCCGTCCTGCCCAGATCCCCAAGCTCAAAGGTGCCACTGGCAGTGTGGTCTCCAAAGATGACAGTTCGTCTTAGAGATCTGCCCTCACAACGACTCCCCACACAGGCCCCAAGAAGGAAGGACAGACACAGCTTTGGGGCTGAGCGGTCCGGCCAACACAGAAATGCAGAGGCTCATGGAAAATGCGGGCTGGCAAGGGAAGAAATGGCAAAATGATCTGAGTGGGGAGGTGTGGCAGGTCATTACTCAGCTCATAATACAGAATCATCGGCTGGTATTTCCCTGGATGGCACCCCAGAAGTCACCCTCACAAGAGGCTGTCGATGGTTACCGTACTGTGCAGGTGGCACTGGCTAATCTACTGACATCTGGCAATCTCTGAGCAGCAGGGTGATCCCTCATTCTCACGTTGGTCTGTCAAGCAACCCTCCTACAAGAAAACAAACCAGACATCTCCCCAAACCAAAGGTGGTCACGACCAATACCCAATCCTCAGGCAATCTCCCCTCTTTAGAACATTTTCGGAGCTAAAGAATAGACTGCAAGGAATCTGGGCAGACAAGAGTGGTCACAACATCCACACAAGAAAGCCCAGGCCCCTTCCTTGCACACCAAGTCCCTCCGAGCCAGGGACGCGGCCCCCAATGAGCTTGTTCTTGTGGCATTCCAGCCAGGGCACACAGCATATGACAGGCAGGCGCATCTGTAGGTGGCACAATGGCAACAGCAGACAGGGACAGCTGCTAACCGCCAGCAAGGACACAGAGAGAAAGAGTGCAGAACTGTCCAGATGAAAAGAAACTTGAAGAAACAGTAGCCTGTGACCATTCAGGAGCAAAGAGTGCTTCACACCTGAGTAAGTTCCAAATTACAGAGAAGAATGAGGCCTGGCACATCATCACATGCAAATGTATTTTAAAAATTGTGTAGGGGCTCCTGGGTGGCTCAGTTGGTTAAGCGTCCAACTTTGACTCAGGTCACGATCTCGCGATTCTTGAGTTCGAGCTCCCGCGACGGGCTCTGTGCTGACAGCTCAGAGCCTGCAGACTATTTAGGATTCTGTGTCTTCCTCTCTCTCAGCTCCCCCCCTGCTTGTGCTGTGTCTCTCTCTCTCTCAAAAATAAACATTAAAAGAATTAAAATTTTAAAAATTTAAAACTTTTTTAAAAATGTGAAACAAGTTTAAATAATTATTTTTTCCCAAATTATTTTTTTTTTTGATAGAGAGAACACATGAGCAAGGGGGAGGGGCAGAGGGAGAGAGTGAGGGAAAGAGAGAATCCCAAGCAGGCTCCACTCTCAGCACAGAGCCTGACGGGGCTCAATCCTACGACCCTGGGATCATGACGTGAGCTGAAATCAAGAATCATCGGATGCTCGACCGACTGAGCCACCCAGGCGCCCCTGAATGGAGATTTATCTAACCCCATGACTCCTTCCACATGGATTGGTTGGCGTTCTACAGTGAAGCGGAGCTTTCTCTTATTCCACACTTACTCATTTACACCAGTATGGGCTCATGGGATGCAGTTTTGTGGGTGTTAAACCATTACCATCATTATATATTTTGATGCTCAAATGTCCCAGATTGTGCCAATGGGAGCCCCTTCAAGATGGCTTCCGTGTCCTCTCAACATGCCCACTTCATTTGTTAATCATCTCCTTGCTTTCTGGCAGAAAAGATTGCCAGCACAGTGTACTTTACCTGTCCCATCCCTGGAATCGGCCATTTCTCCAAGGATTCCTAGCCTCCTTTAGTGGAAAATGCTATTAGAAACCATTACCTGAGCAACCTGGTGTGCCATTTGTCCTGGTTGCTAGGCCTTCCAGTGGAAAGAGCTCACCAACATTTGCAAATGCAGATACATATACATATGCATATGCAATATTTACCTATATGCTACTTTCTACATTTATCTATACTGAAAACCACAAGTTTACACAGATACCTCCAATACCAGTCTAACATAACTATGTTCATTCTCACTTCCCTCTTTCCTCTTCAGCGACTCCCTCCTCTAACACCTGGAAAACCAGCCTCCTTAACCCTCAGTGTATTTACTTATCTGCTCAATCCCTGTGTGTATGACCAACTTCTCAAATCCACTAAGCTGCCACCACACTCAGCCACCTTCCTCCTGTGGCCTTCAACCTCCGCTAGGTCACGTTGCCTGTTGGGCCGGCACAAATGCTTTCCTTTTTCAAGTAGCTTTAGTGAATTATAAATTACCATAAAATTGACCCAGCTTAAAAGATTTTCTAGTCAACTTACACAACTGTATAACCATCACCACCATTTGGTTCTAAAACACTTCCATCGTTCCAACAAACTTGCCAGTGTCCATTTCAGACTGACCCCATTCCTCAGCTCCAGGCACCCAATGACTTGCTTATGTCTCCACAGATTTCCTTCTTCTGGAATTTCCCTGTAAAGATAAAAATGTATCTTTTACACCTGGTTTACTTCACTTAGCATCAGGTTTTTGAAGTTCATCATGCATGATGTAACATGCATCAGCACTTCCTTTTTATTGTTACATCATATTCCACTTTATAGACATGTCATATTTTGTTCATCCATTAACCAGTTGACAGACAACGGGAATGTTACCAGTTTGGGATTACTACATACAGTGCTGCTATGAATACTCGTGTACAGGTCTTTGTGTGGACACATACTTTCTTTTACTGTGGGTAGTGTGGAAGGCAGAATAATGGCTCCCAAAGATGCCCAACTTACTAATCAACTAACTTTCAGAAACCAAGATTATCCTGGATTCTTTTATATGAAGTCTATGACCTAATCCCCAGAGCCTGTAACTATGTTATGTTACACAGCAAAGGGGAATTAAGGTTGCTAATCAGCTGGTGTTAAGAAAGCAAGATTACCATGGACTCCCTAGGTGGGCCCAGCATACACACAAGGGTCCTTTCAAAGGAGAAGAGGAAGTCAGAGTAATGCTCTGTAAAAAGGACTCTTCCCACTGCTGCTAGCTTTAAAGATGGAGGAAGGAGGCCATGAACCAAGGGATCCTTTGCAGCCTGTAGAAACTGCAAAGTTTGTCCTTGAGAGCCTCCAGGAAGGAAGGTAGCCCTGCTGACTCCCTGATTTTAGCCCCATGAGACCCTGTTGGACCTCTAGCCTCCAAAGCAGTAAGATAATACATTTGTGTCATTTTCAGTGACCCAGCTTGTGGTGATTTGTTACGACAATAAGAGAAAACCAAGACAGAGGGTCCCTGAGTGAAAATGGTTCAAGTTATCATTTTTTGACTTCATGATGGAACAAAAGCCATACACAGTCGCTAGAAACCACACTTCAAATTTTGTACTTTACTCTTTTTCTGAGCTAGCGATAGGCAGTTATGATACTCTCTCTCACTGCTGGGCAGGGGTAGGGAGCCACAGCTCCCAGCCAGCCATGCAACCTTGAAGATAAGCCACCGATAATTTACAGACACCCTGTCCCCATACAAACCTTCTGTTTTTCACTTTCAGTACTATATATTCAATACATGACATGACATGTTCAACACTTTGTGTTACACAATTTTGCTCAATTGTAAGCTAATGAGTGTTCTGAGCACATGTATGGTCTGCTTGGCTAAGCTAGGTTGTTAGTAGGTTAGGTGTATTAAGTGCATTTGCCACTTACATTATTGCCAACTTATGATGGGATTATCGGGATATAAACTTGCTGTAATTCAAAGAAGGTCTGTACGGGGAGATACCTAAAATTGGATATTGGATTGGATGATAAGTTTATGTTTAACTTTTTAAGAAATTACCACATAGGTTTTCAAGGTGGCTGTATCATTTTACATTCTTATCGGAAATGTATGATTTTGGTGAGTTTCTAGAACTCTTAGATGGTTGCTTTGGACACTTTTGTTTAGTTTTATCACTGTTTTGGGGTGGAGAGGATTTGCCAAGTTTCTTTTCTCACTCCACCATAACAAAACCCAATGAGTTTTTGACTGCCTTACTGAAGAAGAGAGAAAGGAGGGGAAAAGGAAACAGAGGAAAGATTAAATATTTGTAATGGGCTTATTGTCAAGACTAGAGGACAATGGATTTCAGGGCCTCACACACTACCCCACTTCTTTTAAAAAAAATTTTTAAGTGTTTTATTTATTCTTGAGAGAGAGAGAGAGACAGAGAGAAACAGAGAGAGACAGAGCATGAGCAAGGGAAGGACAGAGAAAGAGAGGGACACAGAATCCAAAGCAGACTCCAGGGTCTGAGCTGTCAACACAGAGTCTGACGTGGGGCTCGAACTCAAGAGCCGTGAGATCATGACATGAGCCAAAGTCAGACACTCAACTGACTGAGCCACCCAGGTGCCCCAACACCGATTCTTATTAACTGTATGATTTGGGGCATGTTGTCTCACTTGTCTGAACCTCAGTATCATCACCACAATAAATAATAATCAGAAAAAATAATAGGACACGCGTCCTATGTTTGTGAGGAGGACTAAATAAGATAACACGGGTAAGGCACATAGGCAATGCTCAGCCTCCAAGCTGCTCTATTGGAAGAATATGTAATTAATCAAAAAACAAACAAACAAAACACAAAGTGTGGGTTTCTAGAAATGGAAGAATATGTAATTACAAAAAACACACAAAATGTGGGTTCCTAGAAATGTAAACCCTTGCCTGGTTGGTCTAGTTTCCAAGTTGCTCATAGATCTCAGCAAGTGAAAACGTAACTACAAAATCCGACAAGTCATCTGTTGCCAGTGGTTATCCATGAACCATGCTCATCCACCCATAACAACTCTACACATCTGTACAAAATTCTGTTTTTAAACATCTTTTTGGTACGTCTTTTCACGTGGTCACCCAAAAAGCCCACTGGGTAGACCAAACAGGAACGATCACGTCTGACAGATTAAGGGAACTGAGGTCCACAGCTGCCAAGTGATTCATTCAAGACTCTACAGAGAGAAGGTGGCAGAAATGCCGCCATTTTTCCTTTTCTGCAGTGCATGTCTCTGGTTTGCACCCAAGGGTACCTTTCCCACCTCTTTTTCACTGATATCATTTGCTCGTGGACCATGGAAAAGATCAAGGTTCATCAAATCCAGAGATGCTAATAACACAGTCAACGTCCATGAACACATGCTGATTTCATTGTAATTCTGCTCATCTTGCTGGGAGCAGCCATGCATGGCTTGGTGGAAATTTAAGACTCCATTACAGAGTTAAATTGGCATTTGTTCTGAGCCCAGTGGCATTTTTGATGCATTTGTGAAAATGGAAATGAGTCGAGGCACCCAAGGCCGATTACAAAGGGCAAGTTAAACACCCCCAGAACCCACAACGAAGGCCTAGTCTCTTGATTCGTGGCTGTGCCAACAGTTCCCCACGCTCATCCTCCCAAGGGCAAAGCCTTCTCCTCCTCACACAGCCCTGTCCTGCCTGTCCATCTTGGACCCATCTTCACAACAACAACCTGACCTAAGTCCTATCATTCTCCTCATTTCGCAGATGAGAAAGCAGAGGTTCAGAGAGGTTAAGTGACTTTCCTGAGTCACGCAGCTGGTAACATGGTGAATCCAGGCTTCAAACTCAGGTCACTGAGACTCAAAATTCCATGGGCTCGGCATGCTTCTCTCCAGTATCCCTTGCACATAGACCTCCTCTTCCCTCCTCACTACACTCCCTTGATCATTATATACTCCGATCTGAAGAACACAGTGTATAGGTTGGATAGCTATACATTCCTGGGGAAGGGGTGTGCATGTCAGCTCACCCAAGGCTATCTCTGTGTAACCTCTGCCCTCCAACATTCACATACAAGGTCAGTTTCTGATTTGACGCCTTTAAAACAAAAAACGCTGGAGTTAGAAGTTATTTATATAGAAGAACAATGCCTGAGGGTCTCATCGAACTTGTAAACTTTGCTATAATTGTTTTTTATTGTTTTGACTTTTGTTTTTGCTGCTCTGGGAAAAGCTAATCCATTACCCCAGTGATGCTTTGTTCTCTTGAGTTAAGTGTTTAACTTTGTTGGAGGGCATGGGGGCAAGACGTGAACCAGAAAGTAATATAGAACCTTGCAAACTCAAGGGAGAGGAGTCCTCAGATGAAGAGCCATATATGCCTCCTGTCTGTCTCCTTTCACCTTGATCATACACATACATGACCAAAGTTGACAGTCTAGCCCCCAAAGGACATTTCCTTAAGTGCCCTCTCTGGGCTATTCCAAAAGCCCAAGAAGATCAGGCACATTCCGCCTGGACACGGCAGTATCTGAGAGGGAGACACAGGTGTGACCCCAGAAGGGTGAAGGCTGAACATGCCTCCCACTCATCTTCCAGGAAAACTGGAGAGAGAGGTCCTACCTGCAGCTCCCTGTCCCCTGTGGCCTTGAGCTTCTCCCCACATTTCCACTAGGAGCACCTGGCCTCCAGGGCTGCTCCCCATATTTCCAGGGATCAGTGGGAGTGGTGGAAGTAGAGACAGGGAGTAGACAAGATTCACTGATTCTACCTTACAAGGCAGGTTATTCAGAATCATTCATCCATCCATCCATTCATTCATGGCCAGACACCAAACTAGGAGCCAGTGACTGGCAGTAATGCAGCACTCCACAATTTCCAAAACCATTTCACATACGTTCTCTGGCCGACCCACACAATGTCCCTGTCTGGCACAGTAGAGATCAGGCCCATTTTACAGATGAGCAAATGGGTATCCAAAAGTAACTTGCCCAGGTCCCAGAGCACACAGCAAAACCAGGTTGAGAACCCAGAAGGGGGGCATGCAGGTAGACCTCACTGCCTCTCCCCGCAGCACTGGACAGCCTTCTCCCGATAGCTAATCCCTACCCCGAGTTCCCAGAGTAACCTCGGCGACAGGCCTCCATTCACATCCTAGTTCCACCACTGTCTAGTGGAGACCACACCTTCCCGTGCACAACTGGCCTCATCTTTAAAATGGGCACAAGAGTGACAACACCATAACATCACTGAAGGGGATCAAGGCGAGCTGTGTCCTTCATGGCACCTGGCACAGAGGAGTACATCAGAGACAGCAGCCGCTCATATCCTCATATCGCAATGGCACCGTGGGGCCCTCTGGGCACACTGCAGGGGCTCAGGACCCTCACTTCCACCAACCAGGGCCCTGGGGTGTGAGCCCATTTCTCCCCAGCCCCGGCCCCCCCAGGAAGACAGCAGGGGCTGGGAGGGAGGGAGAAGCTCAAGGCAGGGCTCCCGGCAGCCTCGCGGCCGGGCACTCCCGGTCCTCGCCTTTGTCTGTGCGCCTGTAACTGAGAGGCCCGTCTAGACTGAGCGGCTACTAGAAGTAATCCAGGGAAAATCTCCCTGAAACCTGATCCCCGCCCTTATCGAGGGCCAGGCAGATTAGCCTGATTGATTGAACGATGGACGCCAGGGCTTTAACAGGATCTCCATGTGTCTCCTGTGCAGAAGGGGCTCTGGGCAGGCGCAGGGCCCACACTGCAGAGGAACCTGTCTTGCGGGGTCAGCAGGCCAGTCGGCCTCCTTCCAGCCTACAGGAGGAGGGGGGTGGGAGGACTCACCTCTCCCAGGGCCATCACAGCAACCCACACCAGTTCTACCGCTTAGGGGCTGCCTTCCATGATCAGGTCCCTGCTAGGACTCACACACCCCACATGGGGAGCACCTATTGTCATCACCCATCTCCTCTTCCTCCTCCTGATCATCCCTGTTTCACAAGTGGGGGCATGGAGACTAAGCAACACCCTCCGGCTCACACACCAGAAAAGCGTCAGAATCAGAGGCCACAAGCCCTCACCCACAGTCTGGCCCTGCCCCTCGGCACTCACATAGCAGCAGTCAGCAAGCCACAGGCCCTGGTCATTGTTCCAGACGACCTTCCAATGTCCTTCGGCGACGAAGTCAGCCTCTGGGCCTCTCCAACATAACCATGGGTGCGGAAGTGCTCTGTGAGCAGCGACAGACACCTGCAAGCCAGTGTGGTCACCCAAACTGTCATTCTCTTTTGTTTTCATCTGAACCACCAAGCTTGGGAACTAACTATAAACAAAGCAATGCTGCCCCAAGCTGCCTCCACCAAGAGCCTTCCAGAGCGAGTGTGTCGAACAGAGGGCAAGGCCACCAGGCACACATGGCCCACCAGCTCAGGAAGAGAAGGGCTGTGCCAGCCACAATCCACCGGGCCTCACCAAGGGGAGGATGCAGAGAAACGTGGTTGGGACACCCTGTGATCCGTGTGCTTTGGGAGAGCCCAGGAGAGAGGACGGACGGCTGAGCTGGCCAGATCAAGGCCACAGACTCACCCCGGGTAAGAGTCCTCAAGTAAGCCAAACCTGACTCACCCCTACCTCCGCCACTCACCTGTGTGACCTTGGGACAGTGACCTGCCCTGTCGGAGCCGTATCAGCTCCATTGCACAAATGAGAATTTCAGCCCCCCACCTCCGCCCAGCTTTAAGGGGTGTCAGGATCTAAACGAACTGGTCGATACCCTACATGTTAGGCTAGGCATGGCAAGAGACTTGCCCCCCAACCTAGAAACTCACATGACGACTCAGAATCGATGGAACCTTAATGAACTATTACACGGGAAAGGCCGGAAGCAGCATAGTCACGTTCTATCCCCTCCTGCAGAGCAAGTGCTCAGGAGTGCTACCTACTAGAGCAGTCCCTTCATCACTGTCTGCAGCACAGGCTGGGACAGTCTCTCCTGGGCACCACCACCTGCATGGCAGGAGGGCTGCTGTGCCAGGCCTTCATACCACCGAGGAGGAAACTGAGGTCCAGGAGACTTCCCCTGAGGGCTCTGTGAAAAGGTTCCCATGGAAGCATTATCAGCTCATTAACTAGAGTGGGTAACACTGATCCCCCAGTAATACCTTGATGAGGGTTGTTTTGTTTTGTTTTGTTTTTGTTGTGTTTTTTTTGCAACACAAATACCCAGCCAGGGTCCTAACTCATTTCAGCAAATGGCATCTGTCTCTGTGATCTTAAATTGGATAATCCCTGCCCCTCTGGTTTCCTGTTAGCCAGGTAACACCTGCACTTTCAGAGTCCCCTCACCTGCCCTCTCACTGTGCCCCTGTGTGTGTTTCAGGTGTACCCCCGGCCAGCCCCATGTCTAACCCCAGCATCTCCCATGTCTGTCCAGAGCCAGCCAGACCCTCAGCCGAGGACTGGTCCCCAATCTACCTTCCAGATGTTGGGCCCTTGGGTCGTCATCTTTCTCTACCTGCCTCAACCCACCTGTGCACCCAGAGGCAGTGCCTTCATCTCCAAAACTGGTCAATTTCTTCCTGTACCTTTATTCCTATGCAGGGAATGGCCACTGAGGCCTTAGGGATGGGGGCCATGCCACTTGGGGCAGGAGCCTGAAAGAGTCCTGAGACCATCAAACACCTTGGGTGCTAAGGAGACAGAGGCAAAAATTAAGTTTTCCCATGCAAGTTAGTATCACAAGCATTAGCAGAATACCCACCATGTGCCGGTCCCCATGCAGGCAGTCGGGCAGAAAGAAACATATACCGCCTAACCTCTAGAACCCCATCTTACCAAGACCATGCACGCCAGGGGCCCAAAGGCACTGAGACAGGAGATGTGATTGGCAGGGAGGGAGTGGATCCCTACAGGAGGGGCTTCTGAGAGCCTGGCAGGAAGCCTGGGCTCAGGTATGGTGAAAGACTGCAAGGTGTAAGGGACAGAAGCACAGGGTGGAGAGGCCCCGGCTCAGTGGGACTCCGGGGGGAAGAAGAGGAGCTCAAATCACAGTGTGAATTTGCACAGGGGGAAAGGGAAGCCAGTATGACTGCAGAGCAGGGCTGAGTCCCAGAAAGACCGCTCTGGTGGCAATGGTGGGGGTGGGGAGAGCAGCAAGGGACCACAGTAATAGTGCGTTGACAGAAGGCTCCTGGGCCCACATTCTGCCCCATTTATAAGCTGTGTGACCTTGGGCAGATTACTTAACCTTTCTGAGCTACAGTCTCCGCCTCAGTCAAAAGGAGACTCCAGCGGCAGGGTGTCACATGGATTCAAACCAATAACGCATGAAAAGCATTTAGCATGATGCCTGGCACACAGTAAATGCTCAATAAATGTTTGCTTAGAAAAACAAAAAGCCAAAGGCTGGCTTCTACAGCCTCCTCCCTCCCCCATTCTCCCCAATCAATAAAAGCAGCCCTTTTATCTAAATCCCTGGGACCAAAGGGAAACCAAACACAGCAGCTGTAGCTCGGCTTCCCGAGACCCGTGCCCCCCTGCCTGGGCTTCTCCCGTTGGGGCCCACCGTGGCCGCCGTGGCCGAGGAAAGAATGCTGGCGCAGTGACCTGGCCATGAACCTTCCCCCAGCCTCCAAACACGCACAAAAGCATTGCTCCTGTCTTGGTAACACCAGCACCACCCGGCCTGGCGCACCCCGCCCCCAGGGAGCCCACAGAACCCATGCAGAATTACAGACCTGCCTGGTTCTGCCGCCCGTACCGCCGCTGGGGCAGAAGGAGAAAAATGAAAGAAAAAATCCGTTCTTAATATTTATGACTCTGGTGATATTCGTGTGCACAGGGCTGAATTCCTGCATAAAGAGGAGAAATTCAATCCAGTGTAAAATGCGCTTGGTAGAGGAGGGGGTAACACAAGCTCTTGAAACCCTGAGAACTTTTGGTTGGTCTTTTCACAAGAAAAGTGTGGGATCTTCCAGGTGGGCTGAGAGGTGGGGAGGCAAACATTCTGCAGAATTAGGGGGGAACCAGCTTGGGTCAGGCTCTCAGGGACTTCAGAGACAGGTCCATGCTGGCAGCTGCGGGATGGTGATGTGGCAGTGGACTGTCCCTTGCCATGGTCCTCAGCCACTGACATGCGGAACATGCCAGTGACTCATAGCAGGCAGCGTGAAGCAAAAAGGCATTTCAGAGAAAATAAAAGTGGGACTGTTTCCTTAACCATCTTTGGATCATAAATTATTTTCTGTAGTGAGGTGTTGCAGAAGGATCGGGGTCTTGGGGGTAAGGTCCCAGGCTTGAATCCTGTTCCCCAACTGACAAGTAGCACCGCTCACCCACGGTGACCCTGAGCCACAGGTGAAGGGTGGAGATGATGGCAGGTCCCTGAGGCGCCCGTCGTGAGGGTGAAATTAAACAAGGTGATGTGTGTGAAGCACTGACCCTGTGCCCAGTGCATCCCTGCCCCCAATAACAGAGTCCACTTCCCAATACAGCAGATCTATGTCACCCCCAAGGGGTGGGGCAGTGGATCAATCACCTAGATAAAATACAGTTTTTAAATGACCATCACTAGGTAATTGAAATAACAAGGGTTTTTTTCCCATGGAAATTATCTAAATAGCCTCCAGTTCCTTATGTGTGCAATAGATATGAACAGATAAACAAGGGACTTAGTGGCCCTCTTGGAAAAGCCAGCCCCTGGTCATATTTCCAGAAATCAGAAGGACAGCTTCATCTTTGCAGAAAGCATGCTGAGTCCTTAGAACTAAAAATGCAATTCCCTGTCCTACAAGAATTGCTCCGGGCTGGGAAACAAGTTAAAGAGCATCTCTGGAGAGGTACAAAATTCATGTTAAATGGTGGCAAGGAAAAATCCTCACGAGTGTGACCTTACCTTCCAACTAGACCTTTTTAAAGAAGAAGCTTTTACATTTCTTTCTTTCTTCCTTCCTTCCTTCCTTCCTCTTCTTCTTCTCCTTCTCCTTCTCCTCCTCCTCCTCCTCCTCCTCCTCCTCCTCCTCCTCCTCTTCCTGCTCCTTCTTCGCCTTCTTTTTTTTTTTTTTTTTTTTTTAACTAAGAATGCCTCCAGTCAGGCTGCAGGATCTTAATGAGAATATCCAAATTAGGCAATGATTTTAGGAACCTGGTAAAACTTCCGGTCAGCTGAGGGTCTTGGTAGGTATCTTTTTTTCTAACTTTGTTAAAACATAATTTACATGAAATAAATGCATCCCTTTTGTGTATGTGGCTGCTCGTTGACACACAGACACACACAGACAGACACACACATACACACGTAACCAACACGGTACAAACCCCCCCTGTACCCTTCGGCACTCGGTTACCCTCACCCCAGCCAATGATGAATGGGACTTCAATCACTATCGTTTTGCTTGTTCTAAAACTTCATGCAAATGGAATCACTTATGATGTGCTACTGTGTCGCTCAGCAGAATGGGTTTGAGACTCCGATATCGTGTATGTAAGCAACTTGTTGTTTCTTATTTTGAAGCAGTATTTCACTGTATCATTGTACGAGTGTACCATAATTTGTTTATCCATTCACTTACTGATGAGTATTTGGGTTCTTTCTAGTTTCTTTCAATTTCTCCCTTTATGGCTGGTAATATGTGCTTTATGTATTTACGTGCTCCTATGTTGGGTGCACAGATATTTATAACTGTTGTATTCTCTTGTTGGATTGATCCCTTCCTTTATCATTATGTAAGGCCTTCCTTGTCTTATGAATGAAACTGCTACTACTAGTCTTGAGGTGGACATATATTCCCATTTCTCTTGCATAAATACCTAGAAATGGAAGACAGTTAAGTGGGAATGTGAATTTAAAAGAAACTGCCGGGGTGCCTGGGTGGCTCAGTCAGCTGAGCATCTGACTTCGGCTCAGGTCATGATCTCACGGTTCGTGGATTCGAGCCCCACATACGGCTCTGTGCTGACAGCTCAGAGCGTGGAGTCTGCTTTGGATTTTGTGTCTCCCTCTCTCTTTGCCCCTCCCCTGCTCGTGCTCTCAAAAATAAACATTGGGGCGCCTGGGTGGCTCAGTCGGTTAAGCGTCCGACTTCAGCTCAGGTCATGATCCCACAGTTGGTGGGTTCAAGCCCCGGTCAGGCTCTGTGCTGACAGCTCAGAGCCTGGAGCTTGCTTTGGATTCTGTGTCTCCCTCTCTCTCTCTCTGCCCCTCCCCCACTCACGCTCTGTCTCCCTCTGTCTCAAAAATAAACATTAAAAAAAATTTTAAATAAAAGAAACTGCCAAGCCATTTCCCAGAGAGACTGTACAATGCTAAACACTTCAACAGGATATGACATTTACAGTTACTCCATATCCTCACTAGCACTTGGAAGTGTCAGTTTTTTTATATTTAAAATATTTTCCTAATCTACAGATTTACTGAGGTATAATTTACAGTCAGTAACACTCACCTATGTTAAGGATACAGTTTGATTCACTCTGGTAATTATGTATAGTCATGTAATCACAACCACAATCAAGATACAGATACAGATATAGATATATAGATATAGATACACATACACACACAATGGAGTATTACTCGGCAATCAAAAAGAATGACATCTTGCTATTTGCAACTACGTGGATGGAACTAGAGGGTCTTATGATAAGTGAAATTAGTCAGTCAGAGAAAGACAAATATCATATTACTTCACTCATATGAGGACTTTAAGATACAAAACAGATGAACGTAAGGGAAGGGAAGCAAACATAATATACAAACAGGGAGGGGGACAAAAACATAAGAGACTCTTAAATATGGAGAACAAACAGAGGGTTACTGGAGGGGTTGTGGGACAGGGGATGGGCTAAAGGGGTAAGGGGCATTAAGGAATCTACTCCTGAAATCATTGTTGCACTATATGCTAACTAACTTGGATGTAAATTTAAAAAAAAAAAAACATAAAAAAAAAAGATACAGAACATGTCTATCCCAAAATTTCTATCCCTCACTGAGCCCCAGTACAGTGGGATCCCCTGCCCTGAACCTTAATACTCAGCTGTCACTGATCTGGATTCCTTCCTCTTCCATTATTTGCAACAGTGTGAGAAAGACCAGGATTAGATTTTCTTTAAATATTTGGTAGAATTCACCTGGTGAAGCCATCCTGTCCTGGACTTTTCTTTGCTGCGAGATTTTTGATCAGTGATTCAATTTCATCACTAGCAACTGGTCTTTTGAGACCTTCTATTTCTTCCTGATTCAGTTTTGAAAGATTGTATGTTTCCAGGAATTTATCTGTTTCTTCTAAGTTGTCCAATTTCTTGGTGTCTACTTTTTCGGAGTAGTCACTTTCAATCTTTTGTATTTCTGTAGTATTGGTTGTAACATATCCTCTTTCATTTCTGATTTTATTTATTTATTTATGTATGTATGTATGCTCTTTTTCTTGATGAGGGTGGCAAAAGGTTTTTCAATTTTGTTTCTATTTATGAAGAACCAGCTCTTTTGTTTTATGATCAATCAGTTATGGTTCATCTTGTGTCTCCTCAAAAGATTAATGCAATGCTTGGGATATTTTAGTCTTAGAATGACTGCAAAATCTATGATAATCTTTTCTAGATATTGCACATTGACTTGAACACAAGAACATGTCACTGCATTCCCCAGGAACAAGAATGTGATATTTGAAGAATTCTTAATTATAGCATCTTCTTCTTTTTTAAATTGAATCATAATTAACATGTAATGTTTTATTGGTTTCAGGTGTACAACATAGTGATTTGACAATTCTCTACATTACTCAGTGCTCACCATGATAAGTGTAGGATCAGCTCTAATTTCATTGATCTTTTCCATTATTTTTTAAGTCTCTAATTTATTTCCTTCCTTCTACTAGCTCTCGCCTTTGTTCTTTTTTTCTACATCTAAAGGGTATAAGGTTAGATTGTTTGAGATTTTTCTTGTTTCTTGAGGTAGGCCTGTGTTGTTACAAACTTCCCTCTTAGGATTGTTTTTGCTGTATACCAAAGATTTTAAACCATTATGTTTCTGTTTTCATTGGTCTCCAGCTATTTTTTTTATTTCCTCTTTGATTTCTTTGATAACCCCCTGGTTGTTTAGTGGCATGTTTTTTAGCCTCTATGTGTGTGTGTTTTTTCCCATTTTCTCCTTGTAATTCATTTCTAGTTTCATACTGAATTGGAAAAGATGCTTGATGATTTCAATCTTCTTAAATTTCCCGAGACTTGTTCTGTGCACTATCATGTGATCTATCCTGGACATGCTGCATGTGTGCTTGGAAAAAAATGTATATTTGGCTGGAATGTTTTGTATATGTTTGTTAAGTCCATCTGGTTTAATGTGTCAATCAAAGACACTGTTTCTTTCTTGGTTTTCTGCCTGGACGGTCTATCCACTGATATAAGTGGGGTGCCCTACTATTATTGTATTACTGTCAACTTCTCCCTTTACGTCTGTTAATATTTGCTTTATGTATTCAGGTGCTTCTATGTTGGGTGCACAGATATTTACAACTGTTGTATTCTCTTGTTGGAGTGATCCCTTCTTTTATCATTATGTAATGTCCTCCTTGTCTCTTGTTAGTCTTTGTTTTAAAGTCTGCCTTGTCTGACACAAGGACTGCTAACCCAGCTTTTCTTTTGCTTCCATTTGCTTGGATTATCTTTTTGCATCCCTTCATTCTCAGTCTGTGTCTTTAGGTCTGAGTCTTTCACAGACACCAAAAAAAAAAAATGGGCTCTGTTCTGTTTTCATTCCTTAGGTCACCCTGTCTTATGATTGGAGCATTTAGTCCATTTACATTTAAAGTAACTATTGATAAGTATTTACTCATTGCCATTTTGTTCACTGTTTTCTTGTTGTTTTTGTAGTTCTTCTCTGTTCCTTTCTTCTTCTCTTGCTCTCTTCCCTAATGATTTGATGAATTTCTGTAGTGTTATGTGTGGGTTCCTTTCTATTTTTTGTGTGTCTGTTATAGGTTTGTAGTTACCATGAGGTTCATACATAACATCCTATGTAAATAGCAGTCTACATTAAGTTAATGGTTGCTTACATTCAAATACATCTGAAAGCACCACATTTTAACTCCACCTCTGAGTTTTATGAAAATATCATATTTCACATTTTTAATTTTGTATACTACTTAATTTTTATAGATATCATTGATTTTGCTACTTTTGTCTTCTGATCTTCATACTAGAGATTGCTGTAATTTTAGAGTAGGCTTTAAAATCAGGTAGTTTAGGGGCACTTGGGTGGTTCAGTCGGTTAAGCACCCAACTTCAGCTTAGGTCATGAACTTGAAGTTCATGGGTTCAAATCCCAAGTTGGGCTCTGTGCTGACAGCTCAGAGCCTGGAGCCTGCTTTGGACTCTGTGACTCCCTCTCTCTCTACCCCTCTCCGGTTTACACTGTCTCTCACTCAAAAATAAATAAACATTAAAAAAATTAATAATAATGAAATAAAATCAGGCAGTTTAAATTCTCCAAATTTGTTTTTCCCATTTTTTAATGTTTGTTTGTTTATTTATTTATTTATTTATTTTGAGAAAGAGAGACAGAGACAGCTGCGGAGGGGCAGAGAGAGAGAGATAGAGAGAGTGAGAGAGAAGCCCAACACAGGCTCGAACGCATGAACCATGAGATCATGACCTAAGCAGAAATCTGAATTTCTGTTGACGCTTAACTGAATGAGCCACCCAGTGCCCCTCCGAATTGTTTTTCTTGTTCAAGATTACTTTGGATGTTGTAGGACCTTTGCATTTCCATATGTATTTTAGAATCAAGTTATTAATTTCTACAAAAAAATTCACCGTGACAGTTATGAATTGCATTAGTTGGGGAGGATGGACATCTTAACTACACTGAATGTTCCAATCCACGAACATGGCACCTCTCTCAATTTATTTAAGTCTCCTCAAATATCCTCAGTAATGTTTTGTGGTTTTCAGCGTAGAGCGCTATACACATTCCATTACATTTCCCCTTACATATTTTATGGGTTTTTTTAAATAACTACTACAAGTGGAATTCTCTCTTGAAGTTTATTTTCTAATTGTTTGCTCCGAGTATACAGGCAAAATAGATTACAATCCCTTTACAAAAGTGACCATGTAGCCTCTGAATTTGCTAAATTCACTTTTCAGTTCTAGTTACTTTTTCATAGATTCCTTAGGATTTTTCTACATATCTGATCATATTACCCCCAAATGAGGACAATTTTAATTCCTCCATCCCTATCCATATACCTCACTTCTTTTACTTGATGTTTGGCATTAGCTAGGATTTCCAGGTCAACGCTGAATAGAAGTGACCAGAGTGGACAACACTATCTTATTTTTAATCTTGGGAGAAAAGTGCTTCCTATTTCAGCAACAGACGTGAAGTAAATTGTAGATTTTCTATAAACGCCTTTTATTGGGTTGAAGAATTCCCTTCTCTTTCTAATTGGCTGCATTTTTATTATAATGATGGCTGATAAATTTTCTCAAATGCGCTTTCTATGCCTTTAAGATAATCACTGCTTTCCTCCTTTACTCTGTTTATGTGGCTTATATTGATTGATTTTCAAATATTAAATCAACTTTGCATTCCTAGAATAAACACAGCTTGGTCATGATGTATTATCCTTTTTCCTATTGCTGGATTTGTTTTGATACAGTTACATGAAGGATTTTTGTCTCCTTAATGTGTCTCATGTGTTCTCACGTTTGAGAAAGATATTGATCGAGAGTTTACTTACTCTTTTGTCAGGTTCTGTTATGAGGGTCATGCTGTCCTCATCAACAAACTGGGAAGTATTTCTTCTTCCTGTATTTTCTGAAGGAGTTAGTATAAAATTCCTATTAGGTATTCCCCAAATGTTTGATAGAATTCACCAGTGGAACCACCTGGGCCTGGAGTTTTCCTTGTGTATAGGTTTTTAAAAAGCAAACGCAATTACTTTTATAGGTGTAGAGCTGTTCGGATTTGGCAATGAGTCTTTAGATGCAACACCAAAAGCACGTCCAGGTAAAGATAATGTGATAGGGTGAAATTTAATAAACTTTAAAACTTATGCTCTGCCAAAAACACAGTTAAGAGAATAAAAAGAAAGCCCACATATTGGGTTAACTCTTAAAACTCAACAATAAAAGAGGCACCTGCATGGCTCAGTCGGTTAAGCATCCGACTCTCAATTTTGGCTCCGGTCATGATCTCACAGTTTCATGTGTTCACGCCCCACATCAGGCTCTGAGCTGACAGTGCAAGAGCCTGCTTGGGATTCTATCTCTCCACTGCTCCCCATCTCATGATGCCTCTCTCTCAAAATAAATAAGTAAACTTAAAAAAAATTTTTTTTAAAAAACCTCAACAATAAGAAAACCACCCAAATTTTAAAATGTGTAAAAGATCTGGAAAGCTCATCACAGAAGCTATAGAGATGGAAAATACGCACATGAAAAATGCCCAATATTCCAAACACAAATACATGAAACAGATTTGAGAAAACCAGATCCTTACCAATGAGGTATTATCTTTAGATTACCATTTAAGAAGGCAGGAAAGTATGTGATAGATGTTATTTGGTTCAGAAACATACTTTGTTTTAGAATTTGTTGTCTAAGAAAGCAAACTTGTATGGATCCTCATTATTCATTCCAGAGGAACATCCCATTCCCTAAAATGAAAACTATTGTTATTTCTAATTATCATATTGATATCCATGGTACTATTAATGAAAGAAATGCCTGGTATATGAAGGCTACTACTCACGGATATACAATTAGTTCAAATTCTTTAAAGTCTATAAAGAAAGTATCATAACCTCTGTTTTACAGGACAGGAAACCAAGCAGTTTAGTCTGCTCAGGATGCCATAACAAAATGCCAGAACCTGGTGGTATTATGCAACCAGCTGAATTTCTCACAGTTCTAGAGGCTGTGAAGTCCAAGATCAGGGTGGTGGCATACTTAGGCCCTGGTGAGAGCTCTGTCTCTGGTTTGCAAACTACCTTACCACCATGTCCTCACACGGCAGGGCGGAGGGGAGGGGGTGGTGACCAAGCCCATGAGCAAGCTCTCTGGTGTCTTTTCATACAAGAGCACTGATCCCACCATGAGGGCCCCACCCTTATCTCATCCAAACCGAGTTACTTCTCTAAGGCCCCATCTTCAAATATAACCACAATGGAGGTTAGGGCTCAAACATATGAGTTTGAGGGGACACAACTTAGTTAGTCCAGAGCACCGAGATTCAGAGAAGTTGACCTGCTCAATTAGGTGGTAAGAGCCAGGCTGAACCCCTGTCCACGTGACCTGAAAGCTCATGTTTTCCATAGACAACCTCTCCCACTAGTAAAGCTGGGATTTGAGACAGACTTCTGATTTGAGCTCCTGTTTCTACTAAAGCAGCATATGCTCCAAGGAAAGCCAAAAGTGAGCAATCAAAACCGTGAGATATCAAAAAAGCAGTTTTAAGAAAAAGCACAGAGTCTGTGTTCATACACCACACCCAAGCGATCTTCTGGATAAGCCCACAAGGGGAAAGGCTGCAGACATGGTGGCACAAGGGAGATGGGAATCAAAGTGTTTTGGGGCAACGGGGATACAGCAAGTGCTCTGAGAGTGTGGAGCCTCCATTCTGATGGGTCAGGGACCACCCTGGCCTTGGTTCCCACTGGGGCTTGGACTCCCAGGCCTGCCCCTTGGATGCCCAGTGAAGAATGGCCTCTCAGAAAGATGTAGGGTATTTTCATGCATCATCCAAAAATAAATCATCCTAGTCTTAATGTCTGCCTATCGATAAGAAATTAAAAGTTTAAAAAAAATTAATCACATCTTCCTCACCCCAACCACAACCCAGAGCCTCCTCCATTCTAGACCGTCATATTTTGGGGATGGGGGTTAAGTCAGGGATATCTGTTTCTCACATCATTAGACAATAAAACAAACAATATAAGCTCTAATTTTAATACATTTTAAAATGTTTTTCTTTAGACCATGTCAAAGTGTCCCCGTGTCAGAACAGCCAAGTGAGTATGTCATGCTTCTGAATGACACCAATGAATCAGCCATGTCAACATGCCCAGCATAACACTACCTAGGTGTCAACCAGCTAGTATGACGAACACTCTCATACACAGCCTGTGCTCCCAAGATCAGAGAGACAGAGTAATGGCCAGTCGCTGGAGCAGTCAGAACACACACACTTACCAGTTAAGCTCATTGTCTATTATGAGCGCAGTTCAGGAAGCCCCGAAACAATTAAAATAGTGATATCAAAGGTCAGTGATCACAAATAACCCTAAAAATTTCATAACGAAAAAGTCTAAAACACTGTGAGAATTACCAAAACGTGACACAGAGACCCAGTGTGAGCAAATGCTGTCGCAAAAATGGCACCCATAGACTTGCTCAGTGCAGGTTTGCCACAAACCTCCCATTTGTGAAAAATGCAGTATCTGCGACATGCAGTGCAGCAAAACACAATAAAACAAGGTGTGCCAGGAGGCCTAAGCATAGGAAAAGCAAGGAACACACCTGGCACAATAAAATCAAACTGCAAAACCACCAAAGATAAAGCAAAACTCTTGAAAGCAGCTAGAGAACACAACACATTATATATAAGGGAACAACTAGTTGAAATATCACTGACATTGTATCACAACCATGGGGGTCAGAAGAGAGTGAAACAACACCACACAAACTCTGAAACAAAAGAAATACGAACCTAGAGTTCTCTATCTAGTGAAAATATCCTTCAGAAATGAAAGCACAATAGTGATATTCTCATATGAAGGAACCTAAGAGAATTCGTCACCAGCAGAATGGTGCTAAAATAAATGCTCAAGAAAGTGTTCCACCCTAAATGACAATGATCCCATTAGGACCCTTGGATCTTCAGGAGTGAAAGAAGAGAAACAGGATGGTTAAGTAAAGAAGACTATTTTTTTCCTTTTAGGTTTTTAAAAACACAAGTGGTTGTTGAAAGAAAATGTGGTCTTCGACGGAACCCTGAAAGAAAGGCCCAATGAATGTATGCCCATAACAACTGGAGCATAAAGAGAAGGGTTGTGGAGAATCTGCATGGCTGTAAGTCATCTTCCACATTTTACTTGAAATAGTAAAACATTAACTCTAAGTAGACTGAAAAGTTGGGTTTGTGGCGTATAACCTCTAGAGCAACCACAAAAAAACATATCTAAAAAGATATCATCAAAAAGCCAACAGATAAATGAAAATGGGATACTAAAAAAATAATCAGTTAATCCAAAAAAGGCATGAAACAAGGTAACAAAAACCAAGAGAGAGGAGACAAATAGAAAAACAATAAAATAGTTGACCTGAATATAAATATTGATAATTACATTGAATGAAATGGACTAAAAACATCAGTTAAAGACAGATTGTAGGGATGCCTGGGTGGCTCAGTCAGTTAAGCGTCTGACTTTGACTCAGGTCATGATCTCACAGTTCATGGGTTCAAGCACCTTGTTGAACTCTGTGCTGACAGCTCAGAGCCTAGAGCCGGCTTCAGATTCTGGGTCTTCCTCTCTCTCTGCCCCTTCCCTGCTCGCACTCAGTCTGTCTGTCTCTCTCTCTCTCAAAAATAAATAAACATTAGGGGCGCCTGGGTGGCGCAGTCGGTTAAGCGTCCGACTTCAGCCAGGTCACGATCTCGAGGTCCGCGAGTTCGAGCCCCGCGTCAGGCTCTGGGCGGATGGCTCAGAGCCTGGAGCCTGTTTCCGATTCTGTGTCTCCCTCTCTCTCTGCCCCTCCCCGCTCATGCTCTGTCTCTCTCTGTCCCAAAAATAAATAAACGTTGAAAAAAAAAAAATTAAAAAAAAAAAATAATAAATAAATAAACATTAAAAAATTTTTTAAAAAGACAGATTGTGACACTGTACCTTTAAAAAATAGTCCCACTGTATGCTGTGTTCAAGAAATCTACTTTAGGGGCACCTGGGTGGCGCAGTCGGTTAAGCGTCCGACTTCAGCCAGGTCACGATCTCGCGGTCCGGGAGTTCGAGCCCCGCGTCGGGCTCTGGGCTGATGGCTCGGAGCCTGGAGCCTGTTTCTGATTCTGTGTCTCCCTCTCTCTCTGCCCCTCCCCTGTTCATGCTCTGTCTCTCTCTGTCCCAAAAAATAAATAAACGTTGAAAAAAAATTTTTTTAAAAATCTACTTTAAATGCAAAGACATGCATAGACTAAAAGTAAAAGGATGAAAAAGACATATATAAATACTAATCAAATAAAACTGGAATGATATATTAATATCACACAAAGCAGACTCTAGAACAAGGAAACGTATGAAGGATAAAGAAGAAGACTATGTAATGATAAAAGGCTCAGCTCATCAGGAAAACATAGTGATCCCAACTGTCTTTGCACCTAATGACAGAGCTCCAGACTGGCATGCAGAGAACATGCGTCTCAAAAATATTACAATAAAAATTCTTTCCAAGTACACATAATATTTCACCAAGATGGAGCATATTAATGAGCCACAGAATAAGCCTTCATTTGTTTTTGAAAACCGAAATCAAACAAAATTTGTTTTCTGACCAAAACAAAGTTAAACTAAAATTAAATTCAGTTAATTGAACTAAGTTATTGTCTGACAGACAAGAGAAAAGGATAAAATATTAGCTTATATTATGAGGCTAGCATAACCCTAATACCCAAATCAGAGAAACGTATCATAAGGAAAGAAACTACAGAACAATATCCCTGATGACCACAAATGCAAAAATCCTCAACAGAATACCATCAAGTCAAATCCAGCAATACATAAAAAGAATAATACATCACAACCCAGTGGGGTTATCCCTGGAATGCGAGGCTGGATCCACATCTGAAAGTCAAGCAATGTAATACACTGTGTGAGCTGATGAAAGAACAAAAACCAAGACGTGGCAAAGTGCAAAATCCACTCATAATAAAAACTCATCTAACGAGTAACAGCAGCAAATTTCCTTAACCTAATAAAAGCCATCTACAGAACAAACCACTAATAAACCACTTCACAGTGAAAGATGGAGCATTTTCCTCTTTAACACTGGGAATAAGCCAAGGATATCTTGTCTCACCCCTTCTATTCAGCATCGTACTCAAAGTCCTAGCAGGTGCAGTACATCAAGAAAAAGAGATAAAGGGCATGCCTATTGAAAAGTAAGAAATGAAACTGTTTCTATTAGCAGATGGCATTGCTGTCCACATAGACAAGTTTTAAAAAACACCTTTAAAATCGCTCCTATGACTAGTTTAACAAGGTCATAAGGTACATGGTCAATATACAAAAATCAATTGTACTGCTCTAAGTTAGCAATGAACAATTGGAATCCAACATTAATAAAGTAGTATTATTTCAAGTATCACCAAAAACTGAAATAATTAAGTGTAAATGTAACATAGTATATACAGGATCTGTAGATGAAACTATAAACCCTGATGAAAGAAATCAAAGGTAAGTAAATGGAAAAATACACTGTGTTTATGGATTGGAAGACTCAATACTATTCAAATGTTAACTCTCCCCAAAATGGTCTAGCTGCACCAAAAATATAATCCATAAAAGGAAAAGCAATGAATTCAATTTCAAAGTGAAAAATGTTTGCTCCATGAAATACACTGGTACAAGAAGCAATAGATGAGCTATGCAACAGAAGAAAAGATGTATTTAATAAGGGGCTTGTTTCCATAATATGTAAAGTACCCTCAAAACTCAACAAGAAATAAAACACAAGCAATCTAATTAAAAATGGGCAAAAAATCTAAACAGACACTTCATCAAAAATATACAGAGGGCAAATAAGCATACGAAAAGATGTTCCATGTTATTAGTCATTAGGCAAATACAAGTTAAAACCACAATGAGATCATTACATACTTAGTACAGTGTGCAACATGTTTTAAAATTACAATACCAACTGCTGACAAGGGTGCAAAACAACTGGAACTCATATACCTTCCTGGTGGAAATGCAAAGTGATATAGCTCCCGCCGAAAACAATCTGTCAGGTTTTTATAGATTTCAACACAGAACTACTGTATGACCAAAAATTCTCAGTCCTACTTAATTACCCAGGAGAAATAAAAACTTACGTTCACACAAAACCCCTGTACATATATATAACATCTTCACTCCTAATCACCTAAATCTGGAAACAACCCAGATGCTTTTTAACCAGTGAATGGATAAATGCCACTGCAGTGGGACAACTATACGAAGGAATACTCTTCAGTAATAAAAAGGAACTAATGATTCATACAACTTGGTTGAATCTTAACTACATTTGGCTAAATGGAAGAAGTCAGACCTAAAAAGCTACATATTGTCTGATTCCATTTTTTTTTAAACGTTTTATTTACTTATGAGAAAGTGGGAAGAGGATGACCAGAGAGAGGGAGACACAGAATCTGAAGCAGGCGTTGGGCTGTCAGCACAGAGCCCGACGTGGGGCTCGAACCCACGGACTGTGAGATCATGACCTGAGCCGAAGTTGGACGCATGACCAACTGAGCCACCCAGGCGCCCCTTTCTGATTCCATTTTTACGACATTTTGAGAAAGGCAAAGAAACAATAAATCAGTGGTTGCCAAGAACAGAGGGTGGGGAAAGGCTGGTGAAAAGGGAAGCACAAGAGAATCTGGGGGGTTACAGAGCCATTTTGCTTCAGGACTCTGGTGATGCAGTCATGACTATGCATCTGTCAGAATTCTTAGAACTATATACGACCAAGAGCAAATTCACTGCATGTAAATTTATATAAAATAAAATCAACAGGGATGTGTTAAGAACCCCAGATGGAACACAAATGTATCCTAAGTATATTACAAACAACAGTATAAGCACACCCTTCAGGGTAGGGAAGAAAAGAACTAACCTAAGTAACTGTCAAAAACTCTATTTTGAGAGAGACTCTACAGTTAAAGAGGAAAAAAAATGCAGTCAAATATGATGGTGTCGTTAGTAAACTTGCTTCTCACAGAGATATGGGTTAGGAATTTTCAGGCAACTTTACATGTATGCTAGAGTTGAATAGATAAATAGATATATTGGAAATAATAAAAACCAGGTTTCTAACCATCTGAAAAGGTAGTTACAAATAAGTAAATGAGGAGGGTCAGAAGGAACAGTGGTTCTGGGGCAGATACGAGGATCAATACCAGAAATATCAATATGAACTAATAGTGGGGTTTTTTTTTTTAGGTTTATTTATTTATTTTGTGAGAGGGAGTGGGGGAAGGACAGAGAAAGGGAGAGACAGAATCCCAAGCAGGCTCCAGGCTGTCAGCACAGAGCCTGAGGCGGGGCTTGAACTCACGAACCATGGGATCGTGACCCGAGCTGACATCAAGAGTCCAATGTTTAACCTTCTGAGCCACCCAGACGCCCCTGAAGTAATGGTTTTTAAAATATATTGAGACAGGGATGAAAGTAAATGTGAATGAGTATATCCATGGATTAGTATTATTAATATTAGTATACACACATCTAAGCTGGGGTACTAGAACTAATAGAAACAATGACATCCCAGTAGCAACGACTATATTTACTGCCCAGATCTCAGCTTCTAAATCCTATTCTCCCACTAGAAAACAAAAACGAAACAAAACCACCCCCACCGCCACCACCGGGGCTCCTTGGGTGCGCAGGTTAAAGCCAAAGCTGGGGCAGAGGAAATGCAAGAGGAGGCGTGGAGCCCCGTGGGTGCCAGAAAGTGAAGACCTCAAAAAAGGATGAGGACATGTGAAAAGGGTTCATGAATCAACCTCTAAGAGTTCCCAATGGCGACGCTGGGGCAATCTGAGTCCCAAGACGCCATGTGAGAGAGTAACCTATAGCATAAAATTAATATATGTGGGTCAACACCAAGAGAAAGAAAAAGAGAAAGAGAAATAATGAGGGTCGGGAGAGGGAGAGGGAGGTGGAAGGAATAGCTCTTCCTTACAGAAGGATTCCAATTAATACAGACAGAAGGAATAAGGGAAATAGAAAATCACCATTAGAACATCACAGTAATTGTGCTGCAGCCAAGATCCACTCATGGGTGCTAAAATTAGTGAGAGAAAGTTTGAGAAGAGATGGGATATTAGTAGAGTCTCAGAGTATTTTTTTTAATCTTAAAAAAATTTTCTGATATTTGTTTATTTTTGAGAGAGAGACAGAGTGTGAGTGGGGAGGGACAGAGCGAGAGAGGGAGACACAGAATGTGAAGCAGGCTCCAGGCTCTGAGCTGCCACCACAGAGCCCGAGGTGGGGCCTGAACCCACAAACTGTGAGATCATGTCCTGAGCTGAAGTCAGACGCTTAACCGACTGAGCCACCCAGGCGCCTCTGGTCTCAGAGTATTTCTTGCAAGATATTTGTTAAGAAAAAAAGTACCTGTCAGTGTCCTGGCAGACACTGCCTGAACTAGGCGATCAATGTTAACCCTACCAGTAATCAGATGTATCGACATCACATGCCCCCTGATAACATCATTGCCAAAAATGCACAACCTCAACCTAATCATGAAAAAACACGAGGTCCAGATTGAGGGACATTCCATGAAATAACTTCAAAAGTATCAAGCATATCAAAGAGAAATAAAGATAAGAAACTGCCACAGATTGGTAGAGATTAAGGAGAGGGTGATAATTAGGTACAATGAAGGAATTTGGATTGGCTCCTGGAACAGAAAAATGACATTTGTAGAAATACTGGTGAAATCTGAATAAAGTCTAGTTAACAGTTTGTATCAGTACTAATTCCTTACTTTTAGTAACTGTACCATGGCTATACAAGATGCTAGTTAACATTAGGGTAAGCCAGGTGAAGGGTATATAGGAAATCTGTGAATTTCTTAACTTTTATTTAAGTCTCAAGTTATTACAAAATAAAAAGTTACAAAATTTCCTTTAAGAGATATTTTGTTATGCAAATGAATATACATACATACATGGCATTATGGCTTATGTAGAAGTAACATTTAATTTAATTTTATTTTTCAATATATTAAATTTATTGTCAGATTGGTTTCCATACAACACCCAGTGCTCATCCCAAAAGGTGCCCTCCTCAATACCCATCACCCACCCTCCCCTCCCTCCCACCCCCATCAACCCTCAGTTTGTTCTCAGTTTTTAAGAGTCTCTTATGCTTTGGCTCTCTCCCACTCTAACCTCTTTTTTTTTTTTTCTTCCCCTCCTCCATGGGTTTCTGTTGAGTTTCTCAGGATCCAAGATTTAATTTTAAAACAGCACAAGGTGGGGTGCCTGGTGGCTCAGTCGGTTGAGTGACTGACTTCAGCTCAGGTCATGATTCTGTGTTCGTGGGTTTGAGACCCACCTCAGGCTCTGTGCTGTCAGTGTGGAGCCTGCTTTGGATCCTCTGTCTCCCTCTTTCTGCCTCCCTCCCTTGCTTGTGCGCTCTCACTCGCTTGCGCGCACTCTCTCTCTCTCGTTCTCTCTCAAAAATAAATAAACATTTAAAAAAATTTTATAAATAAATAAAATAGCACAAGGGATATGATGGGGTAAATACAACTATGCTATTGCAAAGTTCTCACATTGTAAATGAAGTGGCATAAAACTACTTAAAGATAGACTGTGACAAGTTAAAGATGTTAAAACATAAAGCAACCACTAAAAATAAAAGTAAAAAAACACAGTAAAATGAAGGTGAACCTAATAAGCCATTAGTGGAGTTAAAATGCAATCATCAAGAAACTCAGTTACTCTAGAAAATCAGGGGGAAATGCTTTTTTAAAATGTATTAAAACAGCAGAAACAGAAAAATAAGTATTGCATGACAGTACACTTAAACCAAATCCAACCGTATCTATGATTACATTTAATTACACAATAAAAATTTAATTCTAAACAGTACATTTAAAGGGCAGAGAGTCTCACTACAGATTCTACAGACACTAAAACGATAACGAGAATTTTATAAACGGGCCAATACATTTGTCAATTAAAAAGAAATGGAGAAGTTTCTTGAAAGATGTAATTTCCAGGACTGCCTCAAAAAGAAATAAAAAATCTGAAAAGCTCTCTTTTCTTTTCTGACAGTACACAGTAAAATTGACTATTTTGGTACATAGTTCCTTTTATCCTTTAAAAACAATGAATTCGTAATTTAAAATATTCCCAAGATTTCGGGACTGGATGGCTCTAAAGGTGAGTTAAAAGAAACACATAAGGAAACCCTACACTAGTCTTTCAGAAATCAGAAAAGGAGGGAATGGTTTCCAACTAATACTCTGAAGTCAGCATTACCCTCATACAAAAAACAGACAAGGCCAAAACAGGAAAGTTACAAACTACAAAACATTGTTGAAAGAAATTAAAGAAGAGCTAAATAAATGGAAAGCCGTCTTATATTTATGAGTCAGAAGACTTAAGACTGTTAAAATGGCAACACTCCCTAAATTAATCTACAGATTGAACATATCCCTATAAAACTTCCAGATGCCTTTTTGTGGAAATTGATAAGTTCATCTTAAAATTCATATAAAAACTCAAGAAACTAAAAACAGCCAAAACAAACTGGAACAAGAATAACAAAGTTGGAAGACTCCCACTTCCCATTTTTAAAACTTACTACAAAGCTACAGTAATCAAGAAACTGTGGTGCCGGCCTGGGGGATAAACATACATACCAATGAAATGGAACCGAGATTCCATAAAAACAAAACCCAAACATCTATGGCCAACTGAGTTTTGACAAGAGGTGGTAAGACAAGTCAATGGAAGAAAGAGCAGTCTTTTCAACAAATGATGCTGGGAAAATAGGAGATCTACAGGCAAAAGAATGACTGTGGATCCTTATTTTAGACTCTATATAAAAATTAACTTGAAATGGATCAAAGAGGGGCACCTGGGTGGCTCAGTCAGTTAAGAGTCTGACTCCTGACTTTGGCTCAGGTCATGATCTCACAGGGTTGGTGGGATCGAGCCCCACACTGACAGTACAGAGTGCTGCTTGGGATTCTGTCGCCCTCTCTCCGTGCCCCTCCCCCACATGTTGTCTACTTCTCTCTCAACATAACTTTAATAAATAAATAAACAAACAAACAAACTTTAAGTCGTTCAAAGACCTAAATGGAAGAGCAAAAACTGTAAAGTCTTTAGAAGAAAACTTAGACATAAATCTTCATGACCCTGTATAAGGCAATGGTTTTGCAGATATGACTTAACAGAAACAAATGAAAAAAATAAACTAGGCATCAAAATTAAGAAGGTCTATTCTCTAGGGGCATCTGGGTGGCTCAGTTGGTTAAGCATCCGACTTCGGCTCAGGTCATGATCTCACAGTTTGTGAGTTTAGAGCCCCTCACAGCTCAGAGCCTGGAGCCTGCTTCAGATTCTGTGTCTCCCTCTCTCTCTGCCCCATCCCCACTCATGCTCTGTCTCTGTCTTAAAAATAAACAAAACAAAAGGTCTATTCTCCAGAGGACACCAACAAGAAAGTAGAAAGACAACCCACAAGAATGTGAGGAAATTTTCGCAACTAATGTACCTGATAAGGGACTTGTATCTACAACCTGTAAAGAACCATTACACCCTAATAATAAAAAGACAACCCCATTTTTCAAAAAATGGACAAAGGAGTTGAGTAGACAGTTCTCCAGAGAAGATCATCAAATGGCAATAAGCACATGAAAAGTTGTTCAACATCATCATCCGTTGGAGAAACACAAATCAAAACCACAATGAGGTGGCACTATATGTACACGAAGATGGCTATAATCAACAAGACGAGAATAAGAAGTGTTGGTGAGGCTGTGGAAAAACTGGAATACGTTTCTGGTGGGAATTTAAAATGGTGGGAAACTATGGGAAAGGGCTTGGCAGTTCTTCAAAAACTTAAACACAGACTTAACCAGATGACCCGGAAATTCTACTCTCAGGTGTATCTCCAGGAGCACTGAAAATATATGTCCACGTCAAAACGCGTACACATGTTCAAAGCGGCATTATTCCTAACAGCCCAAACTGGAAAATGTAATTCAGCCATAAAAAGGAATGAAGTACTCTCACAGGCTGCAACATGTATGAATCTCAAAAATGCCATGCTAAATAAAAGAAGTCAGACACAAAGGGCCACGTACGGTATGATTTCATTTATAAGCAATGTCCAGAATAGGCAGACTCACAGAGACAGAAGCTGATTCGTGGTTGCAAGGGGCTTGGAGAAGGGCTGAAGGGGGGAGTATGTGCTAATGGGTTCAGGGGTTCTTTCTGGGGTGATAAAAACATTACGAAATTAGACAGTAGTGATGTATACACATCCTGTGAAATTACTAAAACCTGCCGAATTGTACATTAAGTTTAAAATTGTGAATTTTATTTCAAAAAGAAAAACAAACCACAGACCAGTATATCCCACATAGATACAAAAATCCTAAAGAAAATATTAGCAAATTGAATCCAATAATATATAATAAGGATAATACATTACAACCACGTGGGGTCTCTTTGAAAAGCAATGTAATTCACCACCTTACCAGAAAAAAGGATAAAAACTATATAACAACCTCAACAGATGCAAAAAAGAATTTGACAGTATTCAGTGCCAAACCACGATGAAAATTCTTAGTAAATCAGGAATGAGAGGGAAAAACAAATATTTATTATTTCACAGTTTCTGGGGTCAGGAATCTGGGTGTGGCTTAACAGAGCACCTCAAGAGCTCTCGGAAGAGTAGCCTCTGTCCCTCTGCCAGTTGGGCTTCGGTCTGCTCTGAAAATGCCATTAAGATGCTGCTGGAAGAGAACAGAATTTCAAGGGCACTCACGTGGCTGCTGAGAGGATTCAGTTCCTCACGGGCTGTTGGAAACAGGACCTCATTTCTTCAGTCACTGTTGGCTGGAGAGAGCCCTCGGTCCTTTTCCATATGGGCCTCTCCACTGGGCAGCTCACAGCATGGCATGTGGCTTCCCTCAGGGCAAACTAGCAAGAGAGAATGAACCCCACGAAGAAAATCAGTTTTTTTTAAGACCTAAACTTTAAAGTGACATCTCCTCACTTCTGCACTGTCTATTCATTAGAACAAGTCAATAAGCCCAGTGCATACTCGAGGAATGGAGACTGCACAAGGGTGTAAATAAAAGGAGGTGGGAGTCTTTGGAGGCCATCTTAGAGCCTGTCAACTACAAAGGCACCTATGAAAAAATGACAGCAAAACAAAATATTACATTTAATAGTGAACTATTGAAAGCTTTCTTCCCTAAGATAGAGAACAAGCAAAGGATATACACTCTTACTAGCTCCATTCAGCACTGTACTGGAGAGCTTTTCAAGGCATGAAGCTAAATAAATAACTAAACCAACAAATAGGCCATAGAGATCGGTCAGAAAAAAAATAGAACAGTCTCTCTTCTGATATAGAATTGTCTATGTGACAAATTATAAAAAAATATATACCCCCCACCCCCAAAACCACACTACTAGAATTAGTAGGGGAATTTTGCAAAGTCACAGAATAAAAGTCAAAATGCAAAACAATTACAATGCAATACCGGGGTGCCTGGGCAGCTCAGTCGGTTAAGCATCTGACTTTGCTCAGGTCTTGATCTCACGGTTTGAGAGTTCAAGTGCCACATCAGGAGAGCTTGAGCCCCCCATTGGGTGAGCTCATTCCCTGATGAGCATGAGTCCCACTCCGGGTGAGCTCAAGCCCCATTCTGGGTGAGCTTGAGCCCTACTTCTCTCTCTGTCTCTCTCTCTCTTCCTCTCTCCTCTCTGCCCCTCTCTCACTTGTGCCATAAATAAATAAATAAATAAATAAATAAATAAATAAATAAATAAATAAATAAAACAAAACACAATACCATTTACGGTTGCATCATAAAACACAAAATACTTAGGAATAAATTTAATAAAAGATAAGTAAGACCTCTACACTGAAGACTACAAGATAGAGAAATTAAAGAAGTCTTAAATAAAAAATAAGTCAGACTAAGAAAGACAAATACCATATGATCTCACTTATATGTAGAATCTAAAACAAAAACACAAAGCAAACAAACAAAAAAAAAAACAAAACAAAGAAAAACCTGATAGAAGAAACTGGTGGTTGCCTGAGGTTAAGGGAGTCGGGAGGGTGAAATGGGTGAAGGTGGCCAGAAGGTACAAATTTCTAGTTAGAAAATGAGTAAGTCACGGGGATGTAATGGACAGCATGGTGACTACAGCTCCTAATCCTGTACTGCCTATTTCTAAGTAACTGGGAGAGTGGATCTTGAAAGGTCCCATCATGAGAAAAGGAAATGGTAACTAAGTACAGTGATGAGTTAACATAACTGGACTTATTGTGACCGTTTTGCAATACATACAAATGCCAGATCACTGTGTTGTATACCTGAAACTAATATAATGTCAATTACACTTCAATAACAATTTTTAAAGATTAAGATAGCATAGCAGGGGCATAAAGATCATCAAATATGCCAATGGAACAGAATGGATAACCCAGAAATACACTCTCACATAGATGACTTTTGACAAAAGAGCCAAGGCAGTTCAAGTGAAAAAGGAAAGTCTTTCTTCAAATAGTACCAGATGATGATTAATAATAATAATAATAATAATAATAATAATAAAGCTGGAACAACTCGATAACAGTAGGAAGGAAAATGAACCTTGACTCCTACCTCACACCTTATTTCCAAATATTAATTTGAAATAGATAATAGGGTCAAGCTTTGTATTCCGCCATATCAATATCCAATTATCCCAGCTCCCCTGCCCCTCCAATGTTAAATGTTGTCAGCCTTCCTCGTCTTCACCTGTTCTAATGTCCAGTGGGAAAGACACAGACAGAACCCACCTATGTTGCTGGTGGCAGTGTAAAATGGTGAAACAACTTTGAAAAGTTTTGACATTTTCTTAAAATGTTAGAAATATATTTATCTATGACCAGTGGCACTCTTCTTGCTCACCCAAAAGAATAAAAATGTATGTCCACAAAATCTCTTGTATAAGAATGTTTGTAATGGTTTCATTTATACTAGCCCCATACTCTAACAACCCAACAGCTCCTTCAACAAGAAAATTAATAAATAAGCCAGGCTATTTTTATACAATGGAAACGCTATTCAACAATTTAAAAAGTGAACTACTAATGCACACGGCAGCTTGGGTAAATCATAAAACATTACGCTGAGTGAAAGAAACCAGACACAAATGAGTATACACTGTGTGATTTCATTTATATGAAACTCAAGAACATGCAACACTAATCTATGGTTGTAGTAATAAGAATAGTTGCCTATCAGAGGTCAGAATGACCCCAAAGGGACATAAGGGAACTTTCTGGGGTGATGAAAATACTCTATGTTTTGACTGTGGTGTTGGTTACGCAAGAGTATACATTTGTCAAAATGTCATCGGTTTACACACTTGAATCATGTGCATTTCACCGTAGGTAAATCTTACCTTGAATTAAAAAAGGATCGTTCTGGCTGCCGTGTGGAGAATGGACAGTAACAGAGCAAGAAGGAAAGTGCAGAGAGAAGCTGGCAGGCCCTAATGGTATCCAGGAAACAGACGTCAGTGACTTGGATGGACATGGCAGAAGTGCACACAGAGACAGATATGGGATAACAGTCCCCCTAGCACATCTTCCCTGATGGTGGCAGCCTTCACATATCTTCTCTCCATCTTACACTCTGTCCCTCTGTATCGTCCAATGTATCGTTGGCTCCATTACATCAATTCCACATCATTAGTGAATACTCACTCTAGGCCACGTACCTAATCCTTTCCCTGCTGCCCATATGGTGGAATCCTGCCTACACTGTAAACCAGGCTCTCAACCGCTTATTAGTTGTGCCATCTTGGTCAAATTAAGTAACTTTTGAGTCTTGGTACCTTTATTCTGTAAATGGGGATAACAATTATATCTACCCTGAAGGCTTACTATGAAGGCTTTGATGAAATATATGTCTCTATCCTTAGGTTAGATAGGACAATAATGGCAAAGTGCCTAGTCCATTACCGGGCACATAGTGGGTATGAAGAAATGATACAGCCTCTCCTTCTTTCCTAGTCTTTCCAACTAGATGTGAGCTCCCCAAGGCAGGGGCATATCTCCTTCTACTCTCGTCTACGCAATGGCAGAGCAGATGACCACAGCAAGAGGTATGCTGCAGGTAGGTGCTTTCTTCTGGGCTACAGTAACGCGTAGTAAGATGCTTTGTGGAATGGGCTCTCGATGTAGATTTGCTCATCTGGGCAACAAAGACAAAGCCTATGAGATTTTAGAAAACACTGGTCTGTCCTAATTAGAACACAATAAAAGTCAACATTTCAAATGAGACTCAGATCTTTGGGAGTTCAGTTGTGGTTGGGAAATTTTGAAAAAAAAATGGCTCTAAATAAAAGCTAATGAAAAAGGCTTAAGAAAAAAGCTAATAAAGAATGTTGACTTAAGCAGTGCTTTATGAAGAAATATTATGATGTATTAAAAGAAAAAGAACACAAAACAAAAAACCCAACCACATATGGATTGGATTCCCCTGAAAATATATCAAGTTTTAAAATGTAAGGAAATGGTGCTCAGGAAAATGTGGAGGTTTTGTTCAATTCAAAGCACAAATCATTTTCTAAGTTTATTAAAAAGATTTGTGTATTTGTGATAAGCCCAGAAGGCACACCCTATGTTTCAGTCAAGTGATGTCAGACTATCAGTCCTCAAGAATCAATTAATGTATCAAAATCAAACGTATGTGGACACAATGGAGATTTTCTATGGAAACGCTGGATTGGAGGGAGAGATGGAATGAGTCTAACTCATCAGATGGGCATCCACCTGAGGAAAGGAGACATATGGTGTGCAGTTAAAGACAGAGAATTAAGCAAACATACACTTACCTCTACTCTCTCCAGAAACACCACTAATTGACAACAAAAAGATGTTTTATGGTATAATCCTCAAGGACAAAGAAAACAGGAGAGAATATTTTGAAATCTGGATAAGGGGTTAACCAACTCAGCAGATCCAAAAAACATAGTCCTAAGTCAACAGTAATGAAAACCAAAAATCACATTATTTCTAGAAGTGAGGACGAAGGTACATTTTTAAAAAGGGGGACTGGTTTATAATCTGATTAAGAACCTTCCAAGCTTTCAGATGCCCATCTTCATTTTAGGTAGCCAGGTGACAGCCTCATCACCACTCCAGCAGATCATTTAAAGAAAAAGAATCCTTCTAAAAAGGGTGAAACAGTCTCAACATCACGAAGCATAGCTGAAGGCGACAGTATCAGAATGAAAACAGAAATAGTGAGATTCTACAAAACGTTATGAAGTGAATTGTGTCCCCCTCAAATTTACATGTTGAAGCCCCGACCCCTGATGTGACTGTATTTAGAGACAGGGCCATAGGCAGGTAATTAAGAATAAATGAGGTCATAAGGTGGGGTCCTTAATCCAACAGGTCTGGTGTCCCCAAGAGAGGAAGAGGAAACACCGGAGTATCCACTTTCTCCATATACACAAGGAAGACTGGGTAAGGAGAAGAAGAAGGTGGTCTTCTGAAAGCCTAAGAGAGAGGCCTCACCATAAACCAGCCCTCCTGGTACCTTGACCTTGGATCTTCAGCTTCCACAACTGTAAGAAAAGTAATTTCTGCTGTGTAAGCCCCCCAGTCTGTGGTGTTTTCTTACGATAGCCTGAGCAGACTAGTGATACATATAGTGAACGAGAAACAGCCTGCTTCTCCCCCTAAGCTCACAGAATGCTGGTAGCTAGAAATATATCCTCCAGGCAGGAGACTGAGGACAATTTCTTTAAGTAATCAGATTAATGCAAGAGAAAAGTCCAAAAGATGCCAACAGTGACAATTGCTTATGAAAACAGCACAGGTAGATTTCTGCTACACTAAGTTCATAGTTTAAATAGCCCTACTTAAGCATCTAGAACTTTCAAATCAGCTTTTTAGTTACCTCTACTTGTAAATATAAGCAGACAATCAAGAATCACCAGGAAATGTATAGAAATGATAATATGAAATACAGAAGCCAAACCACATAGGGAACAAGGAGAAAACTTTCAGTGACTATAATATTCTCAGAGAAGATATTACATCTGTGAATCAAGAACAAGATGTTTTCTTAAAATGGAGTGCTTAGAAAATAATGAAAAAGAAGCTTTGGCAATTTTTTAAAAAATGATGGCAGAAAAAAATGCAAAAAAAAATTTTTAAGACAAAGTTCAAGAAATGACAAAGAAGACAAAAAGACAGAAAAAAGGAGGAAAAATAAGAATATTGGGGAAAGAGTTCAGGGGGTCCAATATCTAAACAATACTTGTTCTGAGGAGGGGTTGGTGAGATAGAACATAAAAAGGGGGGGGGGGATTACAAATAATAACCAGAATTGAAAGGTATGAATTTCAAAACAAAGAAAATTCACTAAGCAATCTACACAATGAGTAAAAATATATCCACACCAAGGAGCTGCACAGTGAAATTTCTAAACAAGAAGAACAAAAGAAAGTGCCTGGAGAAGGGAGGGAGAGAAAGATTGATTTCATATAATGGTCTTCTTAGCAACAATGGACACTTGTAGATAGTAGCATTAAGACCATCAAAGTTCTTAGAGAAAATTATTTCTAACCTAGAATTCTATACTTAGCCAAACCATCAATTAAGTATGAGGAGAGAATAAAGGCATGTTCAGACGTTTAAGGTCACACCAAAATGACTGTTCACTTCTTTGTAGGTAAATGGGGAAAAAATGTGCTCCACCAAAATGAGGAAAGAGGAGGATCCAGGATCCAGGAAACAGAAGATCCAACAGAAAAGAACACTAGCGGGATCACCAAGATCAGAGTGAAGAAACCCCAAACAAAAGCTGCAGAGAGATCTAGAAAGCTCCCGACCCAGCTGAGAAGGTTCTGGGAGATCTTTCCTCAAGAAAAGGAAATTAATAGAATGGGCATTGTGAAAACAACTTTGAGACTAATTTTATTCAACTGGAGGACAGTATGCTGTTGAATTAGTGACGGATAATAAAACAATGGACAGAGAAGAAAAAAATATAGTCAACTCCAGAGAGGAAATGTTCATCAAGAAAGTACAAGGCAGGGGCGCCTGGGTGGCTCAGTCGGTTAAGCGGCCGACTTCGGCCCAGGTCATGATCTCGCGGTCCGTGAGTTTGAGCCCCGCGTCGGGCTCTGTGCTGACCGCTCAGAGCCTGGAGCCTGTTTCAGATTCTGTGTCCCCCTCTCTCTGACCCTCCCCCCCCATTCATGCTTTGTCTCTCTCTGTCTCAAAAATAAATAAATGCTAAAAAAAAAGAAAAAGAAAAAAGAAAAGAAAGTACGAGGCAGCACAGTTCAGCCATGAATTGTGTTTTCAGGGTCAAAATATTTTAATCACTGAATAGTGATCTAATAAAATTATGCTACAGCTATTTTGTAATGATAGGAGACAAGACGTGGGTAGTGATGAAAAAGAATAGAATCCTCATCTTCCATAATGAGAAGTCAATAGACAATCCCAAAACTGAAAAATCCCAGGAGCATAAATATAAACACATTATTTACAAATATAGAGGTAAATATCAAAAGGATCAGCTAAATTATGAGAGGTAGTTGCCTCTGGGAAGTAGAAAAGGCAGGAGAAGGAAAAGTTCAGGATGGGTGTGTGTGTGCATACGCTTGCAACAAGCCTTCTTTCTAGAACTACTTGACTCCCTAAACTACTGGCGAATGCAACATATATTTTAAAATTAAATTTAAGGGGCACTTGGGTGTCTCAGCTGCTTGAAGATCTGACACTTGATTTCAGCTCAGGATCTCAGAGTTTGTGGGACTGAGCCCTGTGTTGGGCTCTGCACTGACAGCATGGGGCCTGCTTGGGATTCTCTCTCCCATTCTCTCTGCCCCTCCCCCACTGGCACCCTCATGCATGTGCATTCTCTCTCTCAAAATAAATGAATATTTAAAATAAAATTAAACTTAAAACAAAAAACGAATAAAAGATTCTAAATGGAAAAAAAGGAGGAGGAGGAGGAAGATAAAGATAGGGGTGTTGTGACTTCTGAAGGGTCATTATAAAGACCACCTGTGGGCTGTGCCTGCCGCTTCTTCCAAAGGCCCCCACCTGTCTGACTCCTTCATGATAGGAGCTACCAAGGATCCAGGGACAGAGAGAGCAGAGATTATGCCCCAAATTCCACACACATAAAAGCTGCCCTGATGGCCTTCGCAGGAAATGCACAGGCTTGCTAACTCAATAGAGGATCACTTGAGTCATAGCCACCCAGGACAACCTGCCTGTGTACTCTCCTGAAGAACATCTGCAAATCAGCACACAGTAAGGCTGGCTCCAAGGGTGCCCTGAGAATCCCAGGACTTGCCCTGTGGGCTTCTGTATTCTGTTTCTACAGAGGAGACAAGGACACGGGACTGGATTACCAATTCTTAAAGCACTTGGGCAGGAAAGGGCTCCCAGCCCACCTAAATTTGATCTAATCTCCAAGCTTTCAGTTCACTTTAATCAAAGTAAAGCAGGACCCTGGTTTATGCTTGAACCATTTACAAGGGTGACTATGCTGGAAAGCAGCTTCTTGGACAGTTAGGAGGATTTCAAAGGAAAACATTTTATCAGTCCCAACACACACACACACACACACACACACACACACACACACACACACACAAACTTGAAACAAGGTTTCATCTTTTAACTACAAATGTTTTAACTACAAATGAGAAGCTTCAATGGTTTTTTTCTCTTTAAAATTATAAAAGGAACTCATGCAAATAATTTAAAAATTCTGACAGTATGAAAAGGTACGTGAGGGGTGCCTGGATGTCTCTGTGACTTAAGTGTCTGGCTCTTGATTTTGGCTCAGGCCATGACGTTGAGTTTCACAGGATAGAGCCCCATGTAGGTCTCTCTGCTGGGGATGGAGCCTGGTTGAGAGTCTCTCCCTCTCTTGCACATGCGCTCACGCACGCGCTCTCTCTCTCCCTCTCTTAAATAAACATAAAAAAAGAAAAGGTAGGATAAATGGTCTCCCTCTCTTCTCAAGCTCCTAGGGACCTATATCTAAAGAAAATCAAGTCACTGTGAGAAGTTTGTTAGGCATTTCTTAGGGTATGCTTCTATACACATAAACATATGTATTGCCACATACCTTTTATTTTACCCAAATGAGAGCACTCTGTGCATATTGCTAGGAACTTTCCTTGTTCTGTTAACTTACTTAATGTGCCTCTTGGCGATGTATGATGATCTCCAAAATACAGAATAGGCCCTCTAAACAGCTGTGGGTATTCCATTACACAGATGTACCTTAACCAGTCTTTTATCGGGGGATGTTTCTAGCTCTGTTTTTTCTCTGGGATAAACAGGGATGTAACAAATGTCCTCAAATGCATACCACTGTATTTACTTATGGACATACCCATAAGATAAAATCTTGCATGTGGGATTGCTAAATCAGAGAAATGGTGCATTCTTTAAATATTTATTTATTTTGAGAGAGAGAGAGAAAGAGAAAACAAGAAAGCAGCGGAGGGGTGGGGGGAGGGGGTGAGAAAGCATCCCAAGCAGGCCCTGTGCTGAGCATGGACTTAAACCCATGAACTGTGAGATCATGACCTGTGCTGAAACCAAGAATCAGACGCTTAACCGACTGAGCCACCCAGGCGCCCTGAGGATGGTACATTTTTAACACCATTGCCAAACTTTCCTCCACAGGTCTTAACACTAGCTCCTACTCTCCACCATGTGGGACTATGCCTCTTGGCCACACCCTGTGCAACAGAAGATACCAGAAAATGTGCAAGCCTTCACCAGTCTGCAAAGTGAAAAATGCATCTGGCTGTGTTAATAGACATTTTAAAAAATATAGCTAAGGCTGGGCTTCTTCCCATTTGCTTCAAAGCTGTACCTATTTTCTTTTCTGTGGGCTGCTTGCTCAAGCCTTCAACTATCTTTCCATTCGGTTATCTGCGTTTTTTTTTCTGACCAATTGTTAAAGATTATTTAGAAAGTAAGGAACTCAGTTAACTTGGAACCAGAATTATGCACCTTATTTTTTGAATACTTCTTGATGTCAAATCCTGTAATAAACTAGAAGGAGAGGAGAGTCCTTCCAGGGTCTGCTCTGAGCACCTACAGGCAAGGAGAGGGCAAGAACGACAGTGGTCCTGACAGGTGGACATTCTGTAAGTACTGCTAGGGTGCTGAAGGCTGCACACTTCTCATACACCATCTCATTTTTCATAACCTTTTGAGGAAGGTTTCGTTAGTATCCTCATTTTACAGACGAAGAATAGGTACAAAGAGGTCAAGTCCGTGTGTAGCGTCTCAGAGCAGGAAACGGCAGAGCTCAGATATAAACCCAGGCTCTCTGACCCCGGAGACCCAGGTGCTAACCACTCAGCCATATCATCTACTATTTGACTCCCAGTGCCTGCCACAGAGTAGGGACTAAGAATCAGGTTGGCCACTGCAGATCCCATGCATCTTGAGGCCACTCTGGAAATGCAAGCCACCAGTCTGGCATGTAGGCAGGAGCTGAGTGTCCTGTTTCCTACAGGGTTCTCAGTGTCTAGAAAGTAGCACACAGTAGGTGCTAAGGAAGTGGTAGCTGAGTGAATTCAGGAATGAATGAATGTCTGCTGTCTTGACTATGAGCTCTTTGAGGTCAAAACCAAGGGCTGGCTCATCCTCCCAGGGCCTTTCATGGGGAGGATGAAGACCAATCAACAAATGACGCAGGGGTGCCTGAGTGGCTCAGTTGGTTGAGCGTCCAACTCTTCATTTCGGCTCAGGTCATGATCCTAGGGTCGTGGGATTAAGGCTCTGTGCTGAGCATGGGGCCTGCTTGACATTCTCTCTCTCTCTCTCTCTCTCTCTCTCTCTCTCTCTCTCTCTCTCTCTCTCTCTCTCTTTCCTTCTGCTGCTCTCCCCCACTTACATGCTCTTTCTCTTAAAAAGTGTGCAAGGCTCTCCACTGTCTGGGACTGTGTTCTCTACAAGCTTCAATTCTTAATCAGGTTGGAGCAACACTACCAGTTCCAGGAAATGTTCTCCGGCAGCATGGACATGACGTACTGGGGAAGACCCATGTAAGAGAGAAGGTGGCCAGGAAGCCAGGCCAGAAAGACAAGGGTGGCCTACCCACTCCCAGGCCAAGAAGCCGGCCCCCTTCCTCTACCTTTGCCCCAACGTTGTGGCTACTCGTGTTTCTCAGCTGGGAAAGTAATAGCAGCCCACAGCCCAGTCACCCCACAGCTTACTGGGTACAGACCTAGCTTTCTATCTGCGTTAATTTTTCTGATCTTCAAAACAACCACACGCCGCATGTACTATCATTATCCCCAGGGATGAGGGAAGGCACAGAGAGGTCATGCTGTTCAAGGCCACAAAGAGCAGAGCCAGGATTTTAACTCCCAAAGACCACTAGGCTCTTCTGCCTAGGAGCAATGCTCTCCCTGACTTGGGGCTACCCTCCAACTCCTGCTCATCCTACCAGACCCAGCTTCCTGCTCTCCCCCCTAGGCAAGAGCTCCCAGCTCCCAGACCTCTTCCCTTACCTCTTGTGCCTCAGCTGGCTCCTCTGCCTTGCCTCCTGCTCCATTCTCCATGGCAGGAAGCGCCTGGCTTGTTATTCGGCTTCTTGGGGTGTGAGCAGGGACTTCCCACATGGCCCTGCCTTCCAAGGCTTCCTCCGTCCTGTTCCCAGCACTGTGCAGCAGGCACAGCCCTCCAGGCTAGGGGACAGCTATCCCCCAGAGGGCCCTGTGGGCACATCCAAGTTCACCCTTACCTGTCACAAGCTTGGCTTCTGACAGACTGCACCCAGGAAGCCTCTTAAGCTGAGGGAACTGAAGTCAGGCCATAGGTGAGCTGGACCCTATCCCACACCTGACTCTTCCCATCTGTCTGAGGGCAGACGGCCAAAAGAAGCATTTCTGCCAGTTCTATAACCTGCACTTAAGAGGCCCTGGAATCAGACATGGGTTCAAATACACTCTCTGTGACACCCGATGAATTATTCAAACTCTCCGAGTTGTAAAATAGGGATGATAATAATACCCATCTCACATCACAGGGGTTCAGGGGAGGATTAGACTAGTTAACAAGACCCTTCCTATTTTCTGAACGCAGAAAAGCCCTGAGGAGCCCTTCATCCAAGAGTGCCTTCTGCCCCTGCCTGCCCCCCCTCCCCCGGCCCATGCTCAGTCTCTTCCCCTCATCCCAAGCCCATGACCCCTCACAAGACATGTCCCAAGTTGTAGTCTCTAGCCAGGCTCATCTGTGGGAGCAAGATGATGACCCTGAATTCAAGGATGCACAAGCACCACCAGGGTCCAGGCCCCCATTGGTCCCAGCCCCAGATGGGTTCCCAGGCCTGGCAGGGCTTTGAGAAGAAGAGTCCTTGGAAGGAAGAGCAGCCGTAAAAGGTGGAACAGGTCCTCACCCCAGGATCTTCCTCACCATCTGTCTTGGGGGTCATGAACGGGCCCTCACCCATCAGGAGGGATACCAGCTCCTTCTTCCCCAGCCATCTGGGCATCCCTCACCCACCCTTTTTGTCCCTCCTCCTCAGCTGGCCAGTCACTCTTCGGGGCTTGCTCTTAATTAGCCTAACAAAACTCAGTCACCAGAGGAAGTCCTTGAAGTTGAGGATTTCAACAAAGCTAAACCACTAAATCCTGTGGCCGCCAGCCTGTCTTCACAGCTTCTCCGGCTCTGGCAGAAATCACACTCCCATGCAGAAACCACAGCCCTGGCGGCTTCAGTGTCCAACTCCCCTCCCTCTTACTTCCCCCCATCTTGGGCCACCTTATCAAGGCAGGCCCGGCCCATCCTTTATCTGCCTGCCATCTCTAAGTGCTTCCATCCCCTGACAGGCCCCATAAAAGCTGGTGAAATACAAGGCTGCCCCACTTCTGACATGGCTCACTTCAAAGGCCATGAATGAGCTGGGGCCACTCTGGAGGCCTCAATGAGCTAAAGGAAAAGCTGGGTGCTCCTGGGATGACCCTGTTGGCCTGGGGACCATTCTGAGAGCCCAGCATCTGTCGATAAATACCCAGAATTGGTTAGGGCACAGATTCTGGAGGGAAGTGGCCCCAGTTCAAGTCCCAGCTTGGCCACTTGATAACTGGGCACATTGCTTGCCTTGTTCTCAGCATCTCCCCTGACAAATGGGGATAATGACATTTGCCCGCCTGTCTAATCCCATGAATGTTCCTGGGACAGGTTTGACAAGGTAAAGAGGGTCCCCTTCCATAGGGAGATGGCTGCTTCTTGGGGCCCCTGAGAGCCATCCTAATAGGACCCTAGGTAGCAGTGACAACTGAACTTGGCAGGTGGCCCTGGGGAAAAAGGAGTATAAAAAGGACCCAGGCCACATGGCATCCGCAAGGTCAATTCTCCCCTCTACCTACCTCAGACCCTTCAGAGCTCAGGGCTCCAATGCCATCATCCTGTAGTGACAAAAACCTGTCTCCCCAGGCAGTGGGGAGTTAGTGTTTAACGGGGACCGAGCATCAGTTGGGGCAGAGGCAGAACTCTGGAGATGGATGGTGGTCAAGGTTGAACAATAGTGTAAATTTACCTAATACCACTGAACTGTATACCTGCAAACGTTTAAATTGTATGTTATGACTAGTTTACCACAAATTTTTTTTTTTTTTTTTAAGTTTGGCCCTTAGGTAAAAAGAGACAATCAAAGAATGGAAACAATGTGCTTCCTGGCTCTTCCAAAGGCTCAAACTAAAACTGAAGATTCTTATCTGCTGATAATGGAAAAGAAGCCCACCCCAAGGACCAGCCCCTCCTGTTAGTCCCAAATCCACACCGTGTCCCCATCAGCCCCACCCGGAGGCTGCCCACACTGGGCACAGGCCAGAGGCGTCCAGGATGCACACTGCGTCACGTCCCCGGATCCAGCTCCATTGGCTCATGCCCGCAAACAGTGGCTGCTCAGGACCCCTGCTCCAAATCCTCAGAACAAAGAAAGAAGTGCCGAAAGGGGAAGAGGAAAAGGGAATTAAGTCATCCTCAGCTTCTCCCCCTAGTTTCACTGAGAAGAATCAAGACGCATTTTAGGCCCGGTGCCCAGAGACAAAATAGGAGATGAAAATATTTATTTGTTTCTAAGGCTCTTGCAATCCCAGGATGAAAAGCCCACCTTGGTTGTAACTTACTGCAGCTCGAGCCGCCTTTCAGGCAGGCCTCCCAACAGGCAGCCGCCCACTTGCTCAGGTCTCGGGGCAAGAAGTTCCACCACCCCAATGGGGAGAAAAAGTGGGATCCCTGTCCCAACAGAAACTGATTCTATTTAATGAGAATTATCCCTGATTGGCATCAGGGAACCATAAATAGCCCAGCCGCCCCAGTTGAATCACCAGAACTAGCACTGTGTCAGCATTTCTATATAAACCAGGGTTTGCTAGGGGATTAGCTCACAGCCATAAAAAATTTGCTCCAGGCTGAAACTTGGCCTAAAGAAAATCTCAGCCCCGGAGTAGATACTGAAAAGAAAGCCAGACAGACACCGCCCCCAAACCTCCTGAGGACAAGGGTGTCTCTGACCAGGACCTCTTACACCCGGGTTCTGTTGTCACCAGCACGTTAAGAAGCCTGGTGATTTAGGGCACCGCTTGGGGTTGCCATAATTCAAAATTTGGTGGGTTTTTTTTTTTTTCCAAGCCAAAAGAAGTGATGTTTGCTGCTTTGAGAGCTTTGCATAGGACTGAATTTGAGAGTAAGTGATCCAAACCCACCCCTTTCTCTGCTGACAGCTAAATGTCAAGCCAAGAGAGATTTACCTGGTGCTCATGTGGATGCCTTGTATGTTATGTGGACAATGGGTGCTGTCTTCCACCCCAAAGGTAAGGTTTTCAAAGTAAGGCCTGGGAACCTAATGTATCACAAGGGTAGAGTAACTCCATATATGACACAGGTGTAGTCAGTGGGAAAGGATATTTTGTTTCAGTTTTTTCCCCCTGTGGATACTCAGTCAGTCCAAAAGCAACTATTACATAAAACTAGATGCCTCTGCATGTCTATACATAGATGGCTTCCTGGCAAATTAATGCTCTAAATTAAAAAAAAAAAAAAGTATAGGGGCACACAGGTGATTCAGTCGGTTAAGCGTCCGACTTCGCTTCAGGTCATGATCTCACGGTTCATGGATTTGAGTCCCGCATTGGGCTCTGTGCTGACCTCTCAGAGCCTGGAGCCTGCTTCGGATTCTGTGTCTCCCACTCTCTCTGCCCTTCCCCCGCTCGCACTGTCTGTCTCTCCCTCTCCCTCCCTCTTAAAACTAATAAACATTTTTTTTTTTTTAAATAACAAATGTAACCCATCAGATTGACAAAATGAAAGCAAACTAGGCTAGAGCTGGGGAGGGTGTAGAGAAGCAGGAGCACTCATTCACTGCCAGAGTATCTAGAAGCATCCAAGAAAATTTTAAATGCCCAAATCCTCACTTTTAGGAATTATGTCCAATAGGCCATACCTACAAGAATGTTTATTGTGGCATCGTTTGTTAGGGCAAAAAACTAAAATCAATCCCTCGGGTGAAGTACTGAGTAAATTGTGTTATGTGTGATACCACTCAAGATAAATGATAGAATAAATGACAGCTTACCAGAAAGAAGTCAGGATGGTTTTTTTTTCATTATTAATTACCCACGTATTATAATGCATCCTTTAACATCGTTCATTTTTATTACTGAGTCTACTTCTTTTTATTTTCCTTTTTCTTAATATTTTTTTAATATTTTCTTAATATTTTTTTAAATGTTTATTTCATTTTTGAGAGAGACAGAGCATGAGTGGGGAGGGGCAGAGACAGAGGGAGACACAGAATTTGAAGCAGGCTCCAGGCCCTGAGCTGTCAGCACAGAGCCCAACGCATGGGCTTGAACCACAAACCGTGAGATCATGATCTGAGCCGAAGTCAGATGCTTAAGCTACCGAGCCACCCTGGCCCCCCAATTTCTTATTATTTTTAAAAGCTATTCATGCATGTCAGAAGGATGACTTTGCCTATGCCCCTTATTGATAAAGGAGCCTTTTTTTAAAAAGCAAATTGACTAATGCCATACCATGATGGGGTGCTTCATTGAAAAGCAAGGTGAAGATGTTTAATATGAGCCACATTCCACTTCATAAATAAGGAGGAAAAAGTAAAATCCCAATATACGTGTATGCATTTTAACTGAAATTTGTGTGTGGAAAGAGATGTACATGTAGTGAACACGCTGTATCGTGAACACGGGTATCCCCCAGGCAATGAGACTGGAAGGAAAGACCCACGAACTATTAACTTTTTCTGTATATACTCCATATTGCTTGGCTTTTTAGCATCAACACGTTAGTTTTACAGTATTTTTAGTCAGGAATGTTTTACTCATTCCAAAAAACAAAGTCCAGTGGGAAGGGAGAGGAGGTAGCTAAGCCTTCACATAGGGAGGGCACTACTTAATCGCAGCGACACTGCCCCCGCACTCAAGGAGCTCACAGAGCTCTTGGAAACACAAAGCCCTTAGGAAACCATTGAAAATCCACACGGATTCAGAGGCAGGATCTGGGTATTCTGGGGAGGCTTCATGGCGGAGGCTCCCCTGGCTTTGAGATCGCAAGGACTTGGATGAACGGAGGATTACGGGAATACAAGCTTGGAGCAGCCCGAACAAAAGGGCCGTGGCTGTGAACGAGCCTGATAACGGCAGGCCGGGGTCCAGGAGAGGGCCTGGCACACTGCGGTGCCCAGCAACGCTCCCTGAGCTCCGCCGGCCTTGGTGGCACAGGTAAACGAGAGTCTGCGCGTGGGTCCGCACCCTGCCGCCACAAAGAAGCGGTTTCGGTTTCCCTTCACTGCATCGGTTCTCTGGGGAATGATTCACAGCCAGACAGCTCTCAGCCCCAGTGCTGAGCCAAAGGCAGGCCCTCCAAAGGATGGGCGCCTCCCCCAGGGACCACAGGCCTGTGAGGATCACCTCTGGGGTCACAGAGCTGTGTCCACCCCCCGCCCAGTCCAACTCGCTCCCACAGCACACCCCCCCCCACCCCCCCCACCTCAGGCTGACCCGCCCCACTCAGAAGCTCCCAGACAGCTGCCATCTTGCCGGCTGGTATCTAAGCTGCTGAGGCCAACAACCAGACCTGACAGGTTCATGCTTCCCTGCAAGGTGCCACGCCAGAGAGGAGCTCAGGCTGTGAGTGAAGGATCAGAGTCGGTTCAAGGCATTGGTCTTTGCTGCAGAAGCCTCTGCCTTCCTGCCGTAGTGTCTGGCAGAGCGATAATACCACCGAGGGGCTGGGAGCTAAGAGTTGGGATCTGGGGCTTGGAACACAAATCGACAATGTTTAGTTTTGAGAGACCAAAAGAAAACAGTGGCTCCTAACAATATTCTTAAGGGAGTATTTGAATACAAGAGGACAGTTTGTGGATTATTTTCCGTGGGGGAAGGAGGAAAAAGGCTCGTCTGCGAATTATTTTCATTAGAGGCATAAGCAGTTTGGTCTACTTCCCATGATTTGTAAAGGAGGAATCAAGATAAGGAGGGTAGGTTTCCCACAGGCACATCCTTAGTCAAAAACAGTGACACTTTTTATTTCAAATCCTGGAATATCTGGCTGAGGCTTCTGCCTCAGGAACACTGCTCAGGAACAGCAAAGCCGGCTCTGAGGAGAGATGTGTCCCTTCCTGCCAGCCAGCCCCTTCTCTCAGATACTTCGCCCCAACCTGGATGACATGGACCTGCTAGGTGCATATCCTGGGAATGCGCAGGAGAATCCACCCGCCCATTTCCAGTCGGCCCCTGGAGGTGTTCACTTGGTCCGGCTCGGCCTATACTGATTCATGGTCCTGAGGGGGGAGACAGTACCTTCCAGACAGACAACTGAGTGCTCTTCCAACATAACTCCTCATTAATTCTATCCAGCTCGACACTCAGCCATGGAGCATAGCTACGGAGCATCCATAGCTAGGTGCAAGGCCTTAGGCACCAGGGCAGGTATGACTCCTGACCTCATGGCCTCAGAGCTGGCAGCAACCCCCCCGCCCCGCCCCCAGTCTACGACTTGGAGCTTCCCTTCCAGAACCTATAGGAATGATGACACCTTCCTCCTTCCGGGGCAATCACTGCTACTCCTAAAATCCAAAGAGAGGCTGGCCCCCTACCTTAGTTTAAAAATCTTTGATTTTAAAAACCTTCACTTTCTGCTCAAAGGAAACGAGGTTTCTTCATGCATTCATGCATCAAATATTTGGTGAGAGCTTTGTATGAGGCAGGCTGTGCTCTACTTGGTGAGTACAGAGCGGTGAATAAAATAGACAAAAATCTCTACCCTCGGGGGTCTTAAATTTTAGTAGGGGAAGCAGAAGAAAAACTAACCAACTCAAGGGCAGGGCGTGCCAGGAGGGGAAGGGGATATGTTAAACAGGATGGTCAGCGAGGTTCCTTCGAAGCCCTGCCCGCTCTTGGCCTTTATCTTCTTGCTGAGATGGTGTTATTATGGTTCCCAAATGGCTGAGCTTCGAGTGAAGAGTTCATCTGTAATGGGATTATCTCTGGCCCTGTTTGCTTTCATTACACTCCGACTCTCCGAGCATGAGAATCTAACCTTACCAAAAGCGTATTTTGGTAATCTGATATAAACTAAATTTAAACTTTGACCTCCAACAATAAAAACGCTACTTTCTCCTTCTGAAGACCTGAAATTCAGATTAAGGGCCTGCCAGCTTCACTTTCCGGGTTTCTCACTAACTTCTAATTAGATTCTAAGCATTCCTCAGAGGGGGCTGAGCGCAGGGTCCCCCCCCACCCCCAGCCCACGGCAGACACCAGCCCACTGGCCTGGTTTCCCCTCGTTCCCGTCTGAGATGAGAGGTCTCTCCTAGCTCCCCACGCCCTTCCTCCAGCTTCCATTTCCTGGTATCATGGCAGAATACCAAGTGAGTGCTAAAAATTCACAATGAGATTGCTGCCTTAAGCCACATCACAAACGTGTTCTGATTCCCGTTTTACACGAACTGCTTTAATCCTGGTATGAGTAAAGGTTAAGTACGAGCTTACTCAAATGTGCCCCCACGTCGCGTTCTAATTCCTATAGGTTATCTTATTTAGAAATTAAGGCGAGCAGAATCCACAAGGCGGGGGCGGGGTGTCTGCAGCCGGGGCTGCTCCTTGTCTCTCAGACCTCAGTGACCTCACTTGCCACCAGTTTGTCAACCATTTCCCATTTCTCAGAGCTTGGATGTTGGAGAAATTTGTACGCTGGGCAGGTTTGCAAGACACAAAATTAAAACCTGGTTTTTTACTTTTTGGGTTTTGTTTTCTGTTTTTTGTTTTTTTAAAGAGAGACCTGAAGCAAGTTTCACAGTCTCCAGCAGAAAAAGCAACTAAACATTCAAATTCAGGGATGTCCCACATTAATAACTGTTCACCAAGGAAGCATTTCCTGTTTATACGTGGAGCTAATGAGAATCCATCACCCCTGTCAAATATACTGAACACCAAATTCAAATGTCAAACCAAATGTAAGAGGTCACACATTTCCTTTGCTAACTAAAAGTGTAATTCATAAATATTATTGCTACCAAACTCTCCATCTACAACATTTGTTTAGAAATATGCACATGTAATATAAATTGTGATTAAGTTAAATGGGTATATTATTTCCTGTTTTAAGGGCTAACAGCAGCATGAATTATGCTTGACTGCAAAGAAGGCTCAAGTCGCAAGCAGTTCTGCCTGACTACAGCCCCACATTTTACACCCCCAGATTGGTTTTTGCACGTTCATTCATAAATACTTTACATTAAGCAGCCTTGCTGATAACTTTCACTTCTGCTGCCTTATAAAACAGCTCTTACTATTGAAAAGGTCAGCTAAATGGACATAAACTTTGGGCCTAACTACATTTAAAAAATAAGAGTGGAAAAACAAAAAAGATTTACGAAGCCAGGGTCTTCATGTACCTCTGTAAGCATAATACCAGAATCCAAATCAAACTGAAACTTCACATCTGTGGCATGATTTAGGGAGATGGGAAATGTTACCAGAGGAAGCAACAACCCAGATTTTCAACTTCCCACAATTCATGTTAGGGAGCAGAGAAACCAGTGGGGAAACCACCTTTCCTTCCATTTGCATCCACAGATGAATTCAGCTAACGTCCCTAGTTTTAAAAATACATAAATTAGTATTTCTATTAGTTCAGAAAAACAAAATGTATTTTAGCAGGGGAAACCAGGGGAGCCGAACAAATAGAAATAGCCTCTCACCTAAGAACCAGACAAGGATGTCAATCAAGTGCTCGCACTCAAAGAAAAGGAGGAAAAAAGCAAAGACCAGACTCAAAGCTGACCCTTACCAGTCATGCTCTGTCAGTTCAGGAAAGGAATACAGTTTGACTCCGTAGTCAATGAAAACTATGACCGATAACAACAACCTAGGGGGAAAAAAAAGGCGAGTGAGCAAATAAACCCTCCCTTCCCCAGCCTGGGTGAGGGGTTTTTTTTTCCCCACAGGGAGAAGGGAGGGCTTAGCTCCAAATCTTCGCAGAGCCCCACTTCCATATCAGCAAAGCTGCTGGTCCTCAGTCCCATGGGAACCAGGTCCCCCTGGCCACCCTGGTCTAAAGCATGTGGAGGAAAAGAGGAGGGACAAAGGCTCCTCAGAGGAGCTCTGAGTCATCCCTGTTTTCGAAACTCTTCCCAAGGAGAGCCAGCCTGACGCCATTGGGCCAGACAGTTTTGCAACAAAACCAAGTCTTTGATGTCATGGACAGGGAGAGGGGGATAAACAGGGTTCCTCCAAAAGATAACCAAGATGACTCCCTAGCTTTTGAAATGTGGTGAAGAGAATTTCCTAAACTCCAGATTCAGAAACAGGTGATTAACAGATACCACTGAAGCTCCTATCAGCGGACGCTGTACTTTCACCAAAAGGCAGGCAGGGGCCGCCTCTTACCTGCCTCCTTGCCTCCCCCCGAAGTTTATGCTGAACGGTTAGATCTGGGTTTGATAATGACAGTATGTAGCTCTCGTTAAATATATGTTTTTTAGGCTTATTTATTTACTTTGCGAAAGTGAGCAAGAAAGTGAGCGTGGGGGAGGGGCAGAGAGAGGGAATCCCAAGCAGGCTCTGCACTCAGCACAGAGCCCTCTGTAGGACTCAGTCCCACAAACTGTAAGATCATGACCTGAGCGGAAATCAAAAGTCAACGCTTAACCAACTGAGCCACCCGGGCACCCCATTAAATATTTTAAATCAGGTTTCTGATAGTCCTTATCAGAGCATTTCCCCACCATAATGTAATGGTTATATCAATGGGTTGTTTTAAATATCGTTCCTTCAAATCTGTTAACTATAATTTAAAGTTCAATGTAAGAAAATGATTTTTTAGCCCACGTTTTGAAAACTGGGGTATAATTTACAAAAAGTGCATGCTTAGGTCTTAAGTGTTCTTTTCAATCAGTTTTGATGAATATATATAAAGACAGAACATTTCTCTCACCCCAAAATTTCCCCACATCTCTTCTCAATTTTCCACTCCCAGAATCCACCACTAATTTGATTCCTATCGCCATAAGTTACCTTTTCCTATTCTAGAGTTTCTCATAAATGCACCACAACATAGCATGCACATTTTTGTACCTTCATTCACTCATCATATTTTTGACATTCATCCATGATATTGCCCATGTTAGCGCAGTCCATTCCCTTCTGTGGCTCAGTTTTCTGTTATGCGACTACACCTCTGTGTGTTTTTCCATTCAGTCTTCACTGATGGACACCAGGGCTGTTTTCCAGTTTCAGAATTTTATGAATAAGGCTGCTATGAACATTCTTTTTTTTTTTTTAAGTGTATTTATTTTGAGAAAGACAGAGAGAGCACAAGTGGGGGATGTGCAGAGAGAGTGAGAGAGAGAATCCCAAGCAGGCTCCACACTGTCAGCAAAGACCCCAATGCAGGGCTCGATCTCATAAAACCGTGAGATCATGACCTGAGCCGAAATCAAGAGCTGAACACTTAACCAACAGAGCCACCCAGATGCCTGTGAACATTTTGATACAAGAACTTATACGAAAATACATTTTCATTTCTCCTAGGTAAACACCTAAGAGTGGTATTGGGGAGTCATAGGGTAAATGTATTTTTAGCTTTTTAAGGAAGTGCCAGTTTTCCGAAGTGCTTATACCATTTCACAGACTTACCAGCAATGCCAGAGAGTTCCAGGACCTCCACACCCCTCCCACACTTCACTCAGTCGCCTGTTTTCACTTTAACCCTTCTGGTGGGTAACTCCAGCGGATAACTCACTGTGCTTTTAATTTGCATTTCCCTGATGCCTAATGATGTCAAATGTTTTTCATGTGTTACTGGGTACTTGTGTATCTTCTTTAAGGAAAAGTTTCTATTCAAATTGTTTTTGCTCATTTCTAATTGGATTGTTTTAGTATTACTGAATTGTAGGAGTTTTTGTATATTCTGGATCCAACTCTTTTGTCAGACTTACACGTTACCGGTAAGTTAACCTATTCATTTTCTTAACATGTCTTTTGATAAGCACAGATTTTTAATTTTCATATAATCCATTTATCGAGTTTTGTTTTTATGGACCACCCTTTCTGTGACCTCTCCAAGGAATCTTTCCCTGTGTAGCCCAAGGTTGCAAAAATATTCTAAGTTTTTTCTAGTAATTTTATTGCTTTAGCTTTTACGTTTAGGTCAATGACCCATATTGAATCAATTTTTGTATATACTTAGAGGTAGAAGCCAAGATTCTTTTTTTTTCTACTGGGTATCCAATTGTTTCCATACCGTTTAGTGGAGAGATTTTCTTTCCTGATTGAATTTCCTTGACATTCTTGGACCAAAATTCACTGGACCATCTATCTGTGGATCTATATATAGACTCTATACTGATCCATTTCTCTATTTGTCCATCCTTTCATCACTACCACACTGTCTTGATTACTGTAGCTATAGGAGTCCGTCTTGTCATAAGGTAAGATAAATATTCCAAATTTACTCTATTTTTCCAATATTGTTTTAGTTATTCTAGGCCCCTTGGTTTCCATATCAATTTTAAGACCAATTTTTTCAAAGATAAAGTCTGCCAGTCTTTCAGTTGAAACTGATCAATTTGGGAAAGCTGACATTTTAATAATATCGAGACTTCCAACCTATAACATGGTTCGTCTCTTCATTATTTAGCTATTCTTAAATTTGTCAGAAAAATTTTATACTTTCTATCTTAAGCATGCTTCATTAAATTTAGCCCTAAGTTGGGGCGCCTGGGTGGCGCAGTTGGTTAAGCGTCCGACTTCAGCCAGGTCACGATCTCGCGGTCCGTGAGTTCGAGCCCCGCGTCAGGCTCTGGGCTGATGGCTCAGAGCCTGGAGCCTGTTTCCGATTCTGTGTCTCCCTCTCTCTCTGCCCCTCCCCCGTTCATGCTCTGTCTCTCTCTGTCCCAAAAATAAATAAACGTTGAAAAAAAAAATTTAAAAAAAAAAAAAAGAAAAAAAAATTTAGCCCTAAGTATTTAATTTTTTATGCTGTAATAAGTAGTATTTTAAAATTGTCATCGTTGGGGTACCTGCATGACTCAGTCAGTTAAGCCTCTGACTCTTAATTTTTGGCTCAGATCATGATCTTACAGTTTCTGAGTTCAAGCCCTGCATCGGGCTCTGTGCTGACAGTGCAGAGCCTGCTTGAGATTCTCTCCCTCCCTCTCTCTGCTCCTAACCCACTTGCACTCTCTCTCAAAATAAATAAACTTAAAAAAATTTTTAATGTGTCATCGTTAATTGTTCATTGCCAGGATACGGCATCATAACTTTGTTATATCCTCCAACATCACACAATAAATTATTAGTTGTATTCATTTTTAAATATCTCTTAAGAGTTTTTTGTACTAAATCATGTCACATAATTGGTTATATTTCTATACACCAATAATGAAGCAGCAGAAAGAGGAATCAAGGAATTGATCCCATTCACAATTGCACCAAAACTCCTAAAATACCTATGAATAAACTTAACCAAAGAGATGAAAAATCTATAGACTGAAAATTATAGAAAGCTTATGAAAGAAATTGAAGATGATACATACCAAAAAATGGAAAACCATGCCATGCTCATGGATTAGAATAACAAATAAAATGTCAATACTACCCAAAGCAATCTACATCTTCAATGAAATCCCTATCAAAATAACACCAGCATTCTTCACAGAGCTAGAACAAACAATCCTAAAATTTGTATGGAATCAGAAAAGACCCTAAACAGCCAAAGCAATCCTGAAAAAGAAAACCAAAGCTGGAGACATCACAATTCCAGACTTCAAGCTATACTATAAAGCTGTAATCAAGACAGTATGATACTGGCACAAAAACAGACACTCCGATCAATGGAACAGAATAGGGAATGCAGAAATCAACTCACAAATCTATGGCCAACTCATCTTTGACAAAGCAGGAAAGAATATCCAATGGAAAAAAGACAGTCACTTCAGCAAACAGTGTTGGGAAAACTGGACAGTGACATGCAGAAGAATGAGCTTGGACAACTTTCTTACACCATACACAAAAATAAACTCAAAATGGATGAAAGACCTAAACCTAAGAGAGGAAGCCATAAAAATCCTAGAGGAGAAAACAGGCAACAAACTCTTTGTCCTCAGTCGCAGCAACTTTTTATTTGACATGTCTCTGGAGGCAAGGGAAACAAAAGCAAAAATGAACTATTGAGACCTCAGCAAAATAAAAACCTTCTGCAGAGCGAAGGAATCAATCAGCAAAACTAAAAGGCAACCGATAGCATGGGAGAAGATATTGCAAATGACATATCAGATAAAGGGTTAGTATCCAAAATCTATAAAGAACTTATCAAACTCAACACCCCAAAAACAAATAATCCAGTGAAGAAATGGGCAAAAGACATGAATAGACACTTCTCCAAAGAAGACATCCAGATGGCCAACCGAAACATGAAAAAATGCTCAACATCACTCATCATCAGGGAAATACAAATCAAAACTATGATGAGATACCACCCCACACCTATCAGAATGGCTAAAATGGATAACTCAGGCAATGACACATGTGAGCAAGGATGTGGGAAAGGGGAACCCTTTTGCACTGTTGATGGGAATGCAAACTGGTGCAGCCACTTTGGAAAATAGTATGGAGGTTCCTCAAAAAATTAAAAATAGAGCTACCCTACAACGCAGCAATTGTACTAATAGGTATTCATCCAAAGGATACAAAAATGTGTCTCTGATTTGAAGGGACATATCACCCCAATGTTTATAGCAGCACTATCAACAGTGGTCGAAGTATGGAAAGAGCCCAAATGTCTATTGATGGATGAATGGATAAAGAAGATGTGTCTTATGGAATATTACTCAGCGATCAAAAAGAATGAAATCTGGCCATCTGCAACAATGTGGATGGAACTCGAGTGTATTATGCTAAGTGAAATAAGTCAGAGAAAGACAAATATATGATTTCATTCATATATGTAGTTTAAGATACAAAACAGATGAACACAGGGGAAAGGAAGCAAAAAAATATAAAAACAGAGAGGGAGACAAACCATAAGAGACTCTGAAACACAGAGAACAAACTGAGGCTTGCTGGCAGGGTGTTTGGTGGGGGGAAGGGCTAAAGGGACAAAGGGCATTAAGGAGGACAATGGTTGGGATGAGCACTGGATGTTATATGTAAGTGATGAATCACTAAAATCTATTCCTGAATATGAATATATATACATATACATATGTATATGTGTATGTGTGTGTGTGTATGTATATATAAATGTATACGTATGTGTATTTATACATATATATGTATGTGTGTGTGTGTGTGTGTGTATATATATATATACACACACACACACACACGTATTCCAGAAAAGAAAAACAAAATCATGTCACATATAAGCAAAGACAACTTTACTTCTCCTTTTCCAATCTATATACTCTTCATTTCATTTTCTAATATTATTGCCTTACCTAAGACTTCTAGTAAAAAGCCGAATTAAAGTTTTGAGAGTGACCTCCTGTTTTGTCTTTAGTCTCTGAAGGAAAGCATTTAGTCACCAATAAGCATGTTGGCTATAGATTTCTAGTAGTAGATGATACCTGTGAGGTTGAGAAAGCTCCCGTCTGTTGCTGGTTTACTGAGTTTTTATCATGAATAGATGCTGAATAGGTGAATAGATGTTTTTTCTTCATCTATAGAAATATATTTCTTCCCTTAATTATATCAGTGAATACAGATTGACAAATTATACTGACTGGTTTTTAGATATTATATCATTCCTAGAATAAACTCTACCCTCTTCTATGTATTATTGATTTTATTTGCTAATGTTTTCTTAAGGGTTTTATACCCATATTAATGAGGAACTTTGATCTGTAATTTTTTCTTATAATATCCTCACCTGGTTTTGGTATCAAAGTAATACTGGATCTATAAAAAGTAGAGAAGTGTTCCATAATACTCTATTTTCTGAAAAAATTTGTGTAGAATAGGTATTATCTTTTTCCTTAAATATGCAAAAGAATTCACCAGAAAAACTCTCTGGGCCTGTAGTTTTGTATGTGGGAAACTGTTCAATAACAAACTCAATTTCTTTCATGAATATAGGTTTAAACTTTTCTATTTCTTCTTCTTTTGGTTTTTTAAGTTATGTTTTTCATGTCATTTGTCCCTTTCATCCGAGGCACTGAATTTACTGGCATAAAGTTGTTTGTAACATCACTTCATTATCCTTTTAATATCTTTAATGATGTCCTCTCTCTTATTCCTATTATTAGTAATTTGTGTCTTCTTTTTCCTTTTTATAATTATTTACTGTGGTTAAAAAAATAGATAAAATTTACCTTCATAACTATTTCTAAGTCTACAGTTCAATAGTGTTAAGTGTATTCATATCATAAAAAGCTTCTGTACAGTAAAGGAAACAATCAAAAAAACTAAAAGGACAAAATGGAAGAGGATATTTGCAAATTACATATCTGATAAAAGGTTAGTATCCAAAATCTACAAAAAATTGATCAACCTCAACACCCAAAAACCAAATAATCCCATTAAGAAATGGGCAGAAGACATGAATAGGTATTTTTCCCAATAAAATATCCAGATGGCCAACAGACACATGAAAAGATGCTCCACATCACTAATTATCAAGGAAATACAAATCAAAACCACAATGAGATACCACCTCACGCTGTCAGAATAGCTAAAATAAACAACGCAGGAAACAAAATGTTGGCAAGGCAACCCTCTCTTACACTGTTGGTGGGAATGAAAAATGGTGCACCCACTCTGGAAAACGGTATGGAGGTTCCTCAAAAAGTTAAAAATAGAGCTACCCTATGACCCAGCAACTGCACTACTAGGTATTTACCCAAAGGATAAAAAAATACTGATTGGAAGGAGCACATGCACCCTGATGATATAGCAGCATTATCAATAATAGCCAAACTATGGAAAGAGCCCAAATGTCCATCAAATGATGAATGGATAAAGATGATGTGATATGTATATATGTATGTATGTGTGGATGGATGGATGTACACACACACACACTGGAATATTACTTGGCCATCAAAAAGAAGGAAATTTTGTCATTTTCAATAGCGTGGCTGCAGCTAGAGTATATTATGCTAAGTGAAATAAGTCAGAGAAAGACAAGTACCATATTATTTCACTCATAAGTGGAATTTAAGAAACAAAACAGATGAACATAGGCAAAAGGGAAAAAAAGAAAGGGAGGCAAACCATAAAAGACTCTTAACTATCGGGAACAAACTAGGGGTTGATGTTGTAGAAGTAGGTGGGGATGGGCTAATTGGGTGATGGGCATTAAGGAGGGCACTTGTGTTCAGTACTGCGTGTTATGTGTAAGTGATGAATCACTAAATTCTACTAATGAAACCAATATTACATTCTATAGTAACTAACTAGGACTTAAATAAAAATTTTGAAAACAAAAAGTGTATTCACATCTTTGTGTAACCTATCTTCAGAACTTTTTATCTTGCAAAACTAAAACTCTCTATCCATTAAACAATAACTTTTCCTAAGTGTTTATCAATTTTATTAATCATTTCAACAAGCCAACTTCAGTTTCTGCTGATATGCCCTATTCTTTGTTTTCTATTTCAATGATTTCCACTCTTACTGAGGTTTAATCAGCTCATCTCTTTTAGCTTTTTAAGATAGAAACAGGGGGACCTGGGTGGATCAGTTGGTTGAGCATCTGACTCTTGATTTTGACTCCGGTCATTATCACACAGTAATTGAGTCGGGCTCTGCACCAACAGCACAGAGCCTGCTACAAACAAAGATCACTGATTTTGTGCTTTTCCTATTTTCTGACATAAGCACGTGAAGCTTTACATGTCCCTTTAAGATTTGTGCACTCAAAATTTTTAATGTGATCTTTTCATTATCTTTACATTTAAAATATATTTTTGGATGCCTGGGTGGCTCAGTCAGTTGAGCGTCCAACTTCAGCTCAGGTCATGATCTTGCGGTTTGGGAGTTCGGGACTCACGTCAGGCTCTGTGCTGACAGCTCAAAGCCTGGAGCCTGCTTCAAATTCTTTGTCTCCCTCTCTCTCTGCCCCTCCCCTGCTCATACTCTGCCTCTATCTCTCAAAAATAAAAAAAAAATGTTACCATAAATAAATAAATAAATAAAATATATTCTGGTTTATCTCATGATTTCTTTGGCTCATGGGTTATTTCGTTGTGTGTTGTTTAATTTTGCTTCTGTTGGGTAGAGTGTTTTATAAATGTCAATTACATCAGGTCATTGGCAGTGTTGTTCAATCTTCCAGATACTCATTAATCTTTCAACCTGTTGATTACTGAGAGAAAGGCTTAAATTCTTCAGATAGGATTCAGCTTTAATTCTGTCAATTTTTGCTTCATGTATTTTGGAGTTTTGTTATTAGATACAAATATATTTTGACATCTTTTGGTTAATTAACCCTTAATGGCATTAGAAAATGCCCCTTTCATCTTTTTAATCATCTTGAAGCCTAGTCACTATGAATTTAGTATAGCACCACCTGCTTTCCTATGCATAGTGTTTACATGGTACCTTTTCCCAACTTGTTACTTTCAACCTGATCACGACTTTATGTTGTACTTTCTATAAACCACATATGGCTCCATCTTATACTTTAATCCAGTATGACAATCTCTGGGCCTTTTAATTGGGAAAGTTAATCCATTTACATTAAAATCAATTACTTATATATTTTTATTTTAAATATACCAAATTTGGGCTTGTTATTTTTCCTTTATGACCTTTTTCTGTTATTCCTATCCTGAATTTGGGGGATGAAACAAGTATTTTTGTATTTCATTTCAACTCCTCTATTAACATTTTAGGCATGCCTACTTATATTTTATTTTCAAGGCGTTTTCTGGAGATTAGAGGCTTATCTTTAATTCGTCACAGTTAACTTTCAAAAAACATTACTTCATGAACAATGTAAGAACTTAATGACAATATATTTCCGATTACAACCTTCCCACTGTGTTCCTGTTGCCACAGGTTTTAGCTCTAAAAGACTATAAATCCCCATGTTCCTGTTACTAGTTTTACTTTAAATGACCAATTATTTTTAGAGACTTAAAAGTACTTTTTAATGTTTATTTTTATTTATTTTGAGAGTGAACAAGTGGAGGAGGGGGACAGAGTGAGGGCGAGAGAGAGGGAGAGAGAGAGAGAGAGACTCAATCTATAGAACTCCTTTTAGCATTTTCTTCTCTCCTGGAAACTGATTTGTTCAATCATGAAATGTCTATATTTCATCTTCATTTATGAAGTATATTTTCACAGGATATAGAATTCTAGATTGGCAAGAGTTTTTGCTTTCCCTTGCAACAATGTAGAGATGACATTAATGTCTTCTGATCTCTATTATTTCTGATGAGAAGTCAAATGTCATTCTTTTTTTTCTTTTTCCTTAGAGACAAAGTGCAAGCAGAAGAGAAGGCAGAAGGGGTGGGGAGAGGAGGAGAGAGAGAAAAAGATAAAGAGAGAGAGCTACAGAGAATCCTAAGCAGGCTCCATGCCCAGCACGGAGCTTGATGTGGGGCTCGATTCCACAACTTTGGGATCACAACCTGAGCTGAAATCAAGAATTGGGTATTCAGCTGCTCTTAACACTGCTCTTCTAGGAGTGCTTGGGTGGTTCCGTCAGTTAAGTGTCTAACTCTTGATCTCAGCTGAGGTCTTGCTCTCTGGGTCATGAGTTCAAGTCCTGCACTGGGCTCCTCACTTGACATGGAGCCTAGTTAAAAATTAAAAAAAAAGAAATTAAACATTTTTCTTCTATATGAGATTTTTCTTTTATGACTGCTTTCAATTTTCTTTGTCCTTTGCTTTTAGCAATGTGACTATGACCCTGCTTGAGGTTCTCTAGAAGTCTTGCAGCTGTGATTTTTTTCATTAGTTTTGGAAAACGATTCTTATCTTTCCAAATACTTTCTCTGCCCTTTCTCTCTCAACTTTTCTAGGACTTCAATTCCACACAGATTAGACCTTTTGGCAGACTCCCATAGACATCAGGTGCTCTGCTTCATCTTTTCTCTCTTTTATTCTCTTCTTGTTTCAATTTAGATCATTGCTATTGATCTGCCTTTAGGTTTACTGATACTTCCTTCTGTTGTTTCCAATCTCCTGATAAGTCCATCAATGGAATTTTGCAACCTATTTTTCATTTCTAGCTCTTCCATTTAGATCTTTCATTATAGGGGGCACCTGGATGGCTCAGTCGGTTGAGCTTCCAACTTCAGCTCAGGTCGTGATCTCACAGTTCCTGAGTTCAAGCCCCAAGTCTGCTCTGTCCTGACAGCTCAGAGCCTGGAGTTGCTTCAGATTCTGTGTCTCCCTCTCTCTCTGCCGCTCCCCACTTGCTCATTCTCTCTCTTTCTCAAAATAAACATTAAAAAAATTTTTTTAAAGATCTTTCTTTATAGCTTCCTCATCTCTGCTGAAATTCTCCATGTATGCACACATGTTGCCCACCTTTTCCACTAGATCTTTCAGCATATTTACCATAGTTATTGTACAGTACCTGTCTGATAATTCGATTTGGGCCAACTCTAATCTTGTTCTACTGATTATTTTATCTCTTGACAAGCAGTCATATCATTGTTTGGGATGCGTGTGTCATAGTTTATAGTGAATCCCACACATTGCGTGCAAAATATAGTACAGACTGAGGTAAATATTTCCCAAAATGGAGAACACCCTTCTTCTATCAGGCTGTTAAGGTTAGAAGTTGAGTTAGTGTTTAGTCTATAGTTGAGCTGATTTGGGATTTGGTTATTGCTTTAGTTATAGTCTGTGTACTACAGGCTTCAAATTTTCTTAGTGGGAGACTATCATATCTCATACTGAGGCTTACCGGAGTTAGTAGTACCCCGTACTTAGGGTGAAGCTAAGGTAACAGAATTTCTCTAAATGCTCCTACACTACCAATGCTCTCAGCAGGCTCTACACTACAGAAGAGACTCTCTCAGCAGTCCTGCCCCCCTCCTTGTGGTACACTGTTGCCTGGGGCTCACTGCAAGACCAGTGCTCAGGACAACGTATTCAGGTAGCTCTACATAGCGGTACTCAGAGAGGATCACTCTCAGCTCCCCCGCCTTCCCCAGGACTGAGATGACCACTATCTCATACTCAGTACAGAATAAAGAACTTGGGTAGGTTTCCAGTTCTCACCCAGCAGCACATGACCACTGACTCCTTCCCATGCAGTGCCTAAGAGGGTTTCTTGGCACAAAAGAGTTTCTCTCGGTTCTCCTGTTCTAGCCTCAGTGCTAGAGAGGTCGTGTGTACCTCTGCCTCTGCGAGAAGGGGGTCCACTGTTCCCTGTTTCCCCCTAGTAGGTAACCTCTCCCTCTCACTCTTGAAAGGTCAGGAACATAGGAGGGTTTTTATTGTTTCTTTTGCTTTAACTGCAGGCTCAAGCAGGTCCTGCATGGCTGCAACTCAGAGAGTTCTCTATTCTTCTGTCCCGTTCCCAAACTTGCTTGTAAGCTCTCAGTGAAGCCTCATAGACAAAAGTGAGCGAGGAGACACCTCTTGGGTTTAGAGTTTCCAAGAATTCTAAACAGTTATACTAGCTCACACTCTGCTCTAAAAAATTCATTACGATTTCAGCAATTTCCTTCTTACTTGCTTTGACGACAACTACTTCCTCTTCGTGCTGTTCTGCCCAACATGAAATGGTCGGTGTCCCCTCTCTCTTTGGAGAGACTGTCCCCCTTTGGATTTTTATTTATCAGGCTACCTTGTGTCCTCAGATCTCTGACAAACTTGAACGTACATGATCTTATAAACGGTCTGATTTGTTCTTATTGTTAGGGTGGGAGCAATTTTCTCTTGCAGCAATTTACAGCCTAGGTGGACGTTCTCATTAAATATCAGTATTAATAACAAACCCTCCTTTTTGGTATTTATATGCTTTTTGACACACTTTTACTTTATGTGCATTTATTTTTTTCTAATGAAATTAAAATGAAATCTTACTTTTATCCCCTAGTCCTACAGCTCCTTGTACATAAGCTAATGAATGGTAATGAGGTAAGGAATTTGTGCACAAAGCAAGAATGAATAACATTAGAATAATCATACCAACAAATGTGCATTGAGCACACAACAGGTAAAGCAGGCAGTGTTTTTTTATATGCATTGATTCATTTCTCATGTCTCAGTGAACTAGGCACTGCTTTCCATTTGAGGAAATTCATGATCAGAGAAACATAATGACTCAACCAAGGCCACACAGCTAATAACTAGAGAACCAGAACTTGAACCCAAGCACTCTAGATTCTGGAGTCCACACTCGGAGCCTCCATTTTGTAAAGGAGTGAGGGGTTAGTTAAACGTTAACTTAAATTTTCTTACACTGATGATCCCTCTGTCAGCCTACTGCCTTCAAGGGTGCCTTCCTCCTGTCCACCCACCCAACGTAATGGGCTGAGGGCTAAGGCTAGTTTCAGACTGTGGCACCAGGGCAGTGCCCCTGTAACAGGGCCAGGCTGCAGATGAGTCCTTGGACACATAAAGAGAGATGATCTGACTGTCCGGAGACAGCCCCTAATGTACTGGAGGCCTCCACACACAGTCCGACTTGGGGAGGGTGTGAGGAGCCTCGGGGCACTGTAGGACATCATCAACTGCTGGACCAGAAAGCCAAACCCTCACTCTTAAGCAAATAGAAGGGAAAATTCGTGTAACTACATTTACAATTCAGCAGCAGCATCCCCCAGGCAAGCTGTTTAGAATAGGACTCGCTTTTCCTGAAACAATCTCTTGACTGTTCAAAGGAAGACTTTCCCATGTCACTTTAAAAACTAGAGATATTGCCATTAGGGGCAAGGAGATGAAAAGCACCTTAATCTCCTCTATCGGCGGGCCAGCTACTTACCAAGTCTGAGAATGTTACCCACGGGCTGCCCCCTGATCCCGACTGACAGTCCCTGAGATTGGTACCTTGGATCTCAGAAAACAGAAGTATGTTTTTACTTATGCAGGTCTGTATCTCAAGGAGATGCATGGAATGCTAACGACGGCCTAATCTTCTCTCACCCCAGTGGCTGCAAAAGGGTCTTTCAGAATTCATAAGTGGAAGAGCTGTGGTTGCTCTCTTTAAAGAGGGATCAAAACATTGAAATCCACCCCAAACCACTGCTGTGTAAGGTGAGTGTGGGCCACATTCATTAAAGGGGGACACATAAGCAACATGACCTCTTGTCAGTAAGAAAGATTCCCTGGACATTCTTCGGGAAGAAATGGGCCCCAGAGCTCCAGGCACTTGGGAAAGTACTGCTCGTACAAGAGGTGGGTATTGCAGGCTTACCTGTCATAGGCTCTGTCTTATAACAGTAGGCTACTATAAATAAAGGTTGCATTAACAGAAGTATGCTTCCAAGAACAAGGAGGTGAGGTCCTTCTTAACTTCTGTACGACTAAAATCGTACGGACTGTGTTGTATTCTGAACCCTTGCACATGACGGTGAATTTTGCCCAAACACAGAGAGACATATGGAAGGGGCACAGGATGAGGGGAGCTCTGGAATGAGAACACATGACCTGGTTGTTCAGGCGGCACGAATTTAGTCTGCTGATTAGCATTCATACTAAGTCATGCTCATAGCTTTCTCACGCTGTCCTCTAACCTCACATGTACTGACGTTTCTCCCTCAGATGAACTTTGAGCTCCTGTCGGCAGGGAGGATGGGGGGTTAACAGTACATGGCATGTTTAAGAAGTATTTCCGCAATGTATGAATAAATGAGTATTTGCTGAACAAACAAATGAACAAAAAGACAAACCAAATGACTGCCTTTGGAGGATGGATTCCCAGATGCCAAGAGCTGCCCAACACACCCCTCCATGGGACAAAAGGAGGTCCTTTCTGCCAATGGAAGGGGGTGATGAAGTGCTTCCTGCTTCCCAAAGAGCTGCCAGGGGCTGAGGGATTAGGCTCCTCCAGGGTCTATGAGCAAGCCAGCTCCCTCTATAGGAAGAATAAGGAATACCAAATCGGAAAAGGCCAAAGATAGGGGTTACAGTCATGAAGCTATAGGACCTCCAGCAACCTGCCCGGCCCTCTGCGCCTCTGCTTCCTTTCATGGTTAAGATGACTGAAATCGCAGCTGGCTTACAGGTGTTTCTGGGAGAACCAAATGACATAGTGACAGTAGGGGGAACAGCAAAAACTATGGAGACCCCTCAACAGGTAAGGGGAGAGCACAGTCACAATCGCGGAGATGGAGGCATCCCAGGGGGAAGGGACAGTCTAGCCTCAGACATGGCACCTGGGAGGGTGTAGGGAGAGCTCAAGAACTCACCAGGGCCCAGATGCTCAAGCTCTTCACCACGGGGAGCTGGCCAGGACATCTGGGCTGACTCTGGACCCAGCCAGGAAGCTGGTACCTGAAATGAGGCAGTGGTGACACGGGGGGCCAGGGGGCTGACTGCACAGGGGCAGATGGGGCCTCTGCTGTGCTCTGCATGTACAGAGCAGGAGAATGAGGCTCACTGTGGTTGCTCTACTGTAACCAATACAACACTGAGAATACATGCAGCCCCTCACCATTGTGTTCTCCTCTTGCTTTGGCCGCTAAGGAGGCTGAGTCTAATTTGCAGCCTACAGCTAATAAAAGCCACTGGACCTGTGGCTTAAACAACAACCAACAAACCAAAAAACACCTCTTTTTTAACACTGTAAGCTTCAGGAGAGCAGGAACCACCAGGGCTGACAGCTGTCGGGTTCACTGCTAAAGCCACAGAGCCGGGCGCAGGGTCGATACTCAATAAATACCTGCTGACTGACCAGCCACACCCCTGTTCTTACCCTTCTTTTCCCTTTGCCCAGCTTCTACCTTTATTTATTGTATTTATCCTGCTGTAGCATCTGTATTTCTGAAAGCCCCTTAGATCCTCTTTTGTATAAGGCAAGGTACAAATAAATACAAGAGAAAGAGAACACGACCAACACGGAAGCCACGGACGCATCCGTCATCCAAGCAGCTTATATAACAACGTGGCTCTGCCGACCTTTCCCGCCCCCTCCTAGAGGTAGGCCAGGCGGGCACAGGAACAGAAGTTCAGCTTTGTCCTTAGGAGGCCCTCCTCCCAGGCTGCTCCCAGAGATTATGTTACCTCCAGACCCAGAGGAAGGGTTGCCTAGCAACACTCATCAGCCTCCTCGCCTCTAAATCCCTCATTTGTGTCTTACATGTACACAGTGCAGTGTTAGCATGACCCTGAGCGCTCCCCTCCTGCCGCAGTGCCTCACCTAAAACAGGCCGATCTGCCCGCATTACCGAACCCTCGGCTGTGCTGGTCTGTGACTTCCAGTCTGGACCCACGGGCTCCCGTTGAACATGGACACAGAGGCGGCAAATGGACTGAGCTTCACACCCCAGAGCCACCCCATCTGATGAACACACGCCAGAAAGAAGCAAGGAGAAAGACGCAAGATGAGCTGAGGCCCCGCGTCGGTCTAGCCGACGCAGGCCCTCTCACCCCTGGAGCCACCTCCTCTGAGATATTCTGCTTGCAGGCAAACACTTGATTTTTCATCCCCAAGGGTCAAAAACATGCAAACGTGTAAATAAATGAAGTGTTGCTTAAGATCATGTCTAAACAGTGTGCAGAAATAAATATCCTCACTCTAAAGCAAGACAGTATATAGTATCCATCTGGGAAGCAGGGAAACAAGGAGTCATTTGGGTGAAATAGCTTTATGAGAGCTAAATGTTGTCTGTGGCTCTCCAGGAGCCGTGGAAAAGAGCAGCGAATCTCAAACTCACAGATTCCCAAACACGGGCCAAAGGAGGAGACGTGGGCTCCCACGTCTCCCTTCCTTCTGAGGATAGATTTCACTGGGCCTCGCTAGCTGCTCCTCCAGCTTAACTACCAGGCAACTGTCAGCCACAAGAGTGTCAAGAGGAAAACACTCGTCCTTTCCATTTCACTCGAAGAGTAAAAGCCACCTTTTCTTGTCTTCGGTCTAAACCAAGTCAACTCCATCTGGCCTCTGTCTCTCGGCCAAAAGTTAAAACTTGAAGCATTACGCACCTAAAACGGCCCAAGAGCAATTTAAGCTCTTTCTGATGAAATTTATTTTTGATAGTGAAATGAGGAACAGACCCGGGGAAAGGGTCAAATCAAGACGCTCTGGGGCTGTGCTGGGAAACACAGCAGCCACCGGCCACACAGGCCGACTTAAGTTTAAATTAATTGAAATTAAATAGAATTAAATAGAAGGAAAAACAGAGGCGTTCGGTTGCACTAGCCACATTTCAAGATCTCCACAGACACGGGAAGGCACTGAGCTGGACACCTCAGATACTCAAGAATATTTCTATCATCACAGAAAATTCTACCAGACAGCAGCGCTCTGGACCATTCCCGGCGCAGGCTGTGGTCGCAAAGTTCCATCTCTGACATGGTGGATTGTCAACAGGCCCAGCTGAATGCCCATACAGCCCTGATCATCACTTCTAGGTTGGGCCTTAAGTCTTCAGTCTCAGGAAAAAAAATCTGTATCCAGGGGTTCTGGGTGGCTTAGTCAGTTAAGCATCTGACACTTGGTTTCCACTCAGGTCATGATCTCACGGTTCGTGTGTCTGAGCCGTGCATTGGGCTCTGCACTGATGGTGCACGGCCTGCTGGGGATTCTCTCCTTCTCTCTGCTCCTCCTCCGCTCATGCTGTCTCTGTCTCTCTCAAAATACATAAATAAACTTAAAAAAAAAAAAAAACCTGTGTCCAAGGCCCAAACCCTTCTGGGAATTTTCCTACTGTCCCCACTACAGTGTCTTAACCACATTTGTCTCCTCATCCCGTCAAGTTATCTTGGGATCTCTCAAGCTACACTTTCATACAGCTGGAGGGACACAGTGGATGGAATGGTGGCCGTCCTCAACACATCCACCCGAAATCTGTCAACGTGAACTTATGTGGAAAAAGCGTCTCTGCAGATGCGGTTAAGAAATTTACCCCAGATTAACTGGTGTGCCCCTAAATCCAATGACACGTGTCTTTCTAAGAGAAGATACAGGGGCACCTGGGTGGCTCAGTCGGTTAAGCGTCTGACTTCGGCTCAGGTCATGATCTCGCAGTTTGTGAGTTCGAGCCCTGCGTCAGGCTCTGGGCTGACAGCTCAGAGCCTGGAGCCTGCTTTGGATTCTGTGTCTCCCTCTCTCTCTGCCCCTCCCCCGCTCATGCTCTGTCTCACTCTGTTTCTGAAAAATAAATAAACATAAAAAATTTTTTTTAAAGAAGAGGAGATACAGACAGAAGAGGGGGAGGTGACGTGGAGGTAGAGGCAGAAATGGGAGTCACGTAGCTACAAGCCGAGGAAAGACCATGGCTGCCAGCAGCCAGCAGAAGCCTTAAGTAAGGTGTGGAACAGATACTCCCTCAGAGCCTCCAGATGGAAGGAACCCTGCTGACACCTGGGTTTTGAACTTCTAGCCCCCAGAACTGAGAGAGAATATATTTCTGTTGTTTCATGCCACCAGGTTTGTCGTTATTTGTCACAGCAGCCCCAGGAAACAGATGCAAGGGGTCAATAGCAAATTGTGACTGAAAGGGTTTCCTCTCCCCAGGGAGATGCATTTAGCATCCACTCCTGGCCTGTGACATCCAGCCTGGACCCATGGGTCCCTGCTGAACACAGAGGCAAGCAAGCAGACCAAGCTTTGAGTGCCAGAGCCACTATGTCTGATTTGCACATGCCAGAAAGAACCATCTGCTGGTGGTAACACAGAGAATGAGTTGGGGACAATAAAGCCTTCTCAGGGCTCCTCAAATGATGTTACAGAGAGGGCTGTGGTCCCCCTCCCACGTCCCAGGCCCTTCTCTGCTGCAACACCCTCCGCTACCCCATGCACCCGCCCCTCTCCCTGCTGCTGGGCGCATTCCCGGGTTCATCTCAAACCCACCCGTTCCAGGAAGCTTACTCAGACCACCCATGCCAGTGCATCAGTCACACGCCACAGCGGAAGGAGCCCCACATCCTAGGTTTGGCTTAGCCACATGCTTACTGTAAGACCTCCCCCTTAGTCTCTCTCTGTATCTCTCTGGGCCTCAGTGTGCCCACCTGCAGCGAGGGGTAAAGCTAGATTGTCTCCAAGATACCCAGTCTCACATAGCACCCTCACCAGTGTGTACCATTACTCACCGCTTTTCGCCTAGCAAAAACTAACCTTTATTGACCATACATGATGCTAAATGCTTTCCATACACTATCACATTCAATCAATATTTTGCAGATGGATGGATGAATACAAGGAGGGAGGAGAAGAGGGCAGGAAAGGCTAACCAAGCACCACACTCAGGAGGGCGGAGCCCTGTTCCTCTGTCTGGACTTGGCCCTGAGCTTAACTTTCCACTAGGGGCTCAGTAACGTGAGGAGGGGACACTGAAGAACTTACGGAAAGGAGATGAGATTTAGCGAGTCTCTTACACCGGAACAGGGTTCCCCGTTCCTGCGGCCTATCCACCCCCACCCTCCCGTGACTACGGGAGTTTCAGAAGGGACTTGGAGCTCCCAAATGAGAGACTGCCAGCAGTAACCAGATCCTTGTACAGATGCTGACTTAATGCATCTCTGAATGTTTTCCCCGGCCGGCCGGCCTGAGCGTGCTGGAGCAGAGATATGCGGGCCATCGGCATGGAACTGTAACCCGTTAGGATTAACCCCGGTGTCAAGACGTACTACAGGTCAGGGATCCTCTCAGTCACCAGAGAGCTGTCTGATATGCCACATGCCCTGTCACCTTGGCCTACTCCTCCCAGCCGCCACATTTCACCTTTACTTGTTTATCCCAAGTAACCTGAGCTCAGCGGGTTTGACCGAGGTGTGAGAGTCCTGACATGGCCCAGAGAGGCCAGGACGCCTGCTGTCGGCCTTGCTCTCATTCCTCTGTGGAGAAGGGGCCTCGCTCACATTACCTTGTCATTTAGGTGCTGGGGCACGGGGCCGGCTCCCCCGGTGACACAGCAGGCTGGTTCCAAGGGCACACGCGAAACCCTGGGAGGTCCTAGCACCCCTGATCACTGTGGAACCTTCAGGAACTTGCTGGAAGTAAAGCATGTGCTCTCCTTCTCCACAGGCCCCCTGGTGCACCTCACAGTGCCAGAAGAAAGGCGCCGCACGCTATTAGCTCAAATAAGGAAAATAATGCTGGGGAGATTGAATTTTCTGCAGACTTGTTTAACTTGGTGATTTCTGAGCACTTGGTACTGGCGGCCATGGGGGAAAGGGCTGCCAGCCAGCGATTTATCAGCCGCTTCTTGAAAATATTCGTAGGCTTATTAAATCAGCATGAGTCACTCTCCGGCCTTCCTCAAAAACATGAATCACGAATCACCAAAATCCAAGGGAAACACGTGACTCAAAAGTTTCTTTGGGACCTAAAGGGTCTGAGGAGCTGGGGGAAAGGTGTCGGGAACCCGAGGTCTCCCCACCGGCAAGTGCAACCCCCCGGGCAAGGCACGAGGGCTGCCACAGGGCAGAGAGAGCCGCCAGGGGGAGCCCCAGAGACCCCAGCAGTGGCCTCAGAACCTTGCACACCTGGCCCCTGTGTGTGCTCACAGGCTGTCTCACCCGGTCCTGGTGTGGGCCAGTCACCTCACGGTACACTGGGCCTTCAGCAGGGAGCGGGATTGGCCGCGGCTCCGCCCTCACAGAGCTTGCGGTCTAGTGGAAGTTTCTGATGTGACAGGAACCCCATTTCCATTCCTCTCCTGGCTGGGAAAATGTGGGCAAATCATTTAACCTCACTGAGCCTCAGCTTCCCCTTTCTGATGTCTACTCAGAGAGCTGTTATAAGGATTCTGAGAAAGAGCTAATATGCATCAAGTGCCTCACACGGGGCCTGGCACGTCATGGCTGCTCAGCAAACATCAACCATTTTGCCAGAAGAAGAGGGATCTGTGATATCCTGCCAAAACCATGGGGCCCTCTACCCATCCCTACTGACCCTTCCGGCTGTGTCTAAACATGGAATCTGGGTACCTGACACTCAGACTGGGGAGGAGCTCTGTCCTGGGCCCCCTGCCCGGGGCTCCTGGCCCGCTGGACTGTCACCCTGTCCTGGGTCCTGGGACTGCTGGCCCCCTGGACTGTCACCCTGTCCTGGGTCCTGGGACTCCTGGCCCCCTGGACTGTCACCCTGTCCTGGGTCCTGGGACTCCTGGCCCCCTGGACTGTCACCCTGTCCTGGGTCCTGGGACTCCTCACCCCCTGGACTGTCACCCTGTCCTGGGTCCTGGGACTCCTCACCCCCTGGAGTGTCAGCACTAGCTTCAGGTCATCCCTTCCGACAAGGGTAGAACAATTTCTTCCTTTACGCCCTCTCTTCTGCAGTCTTTTGGCCACTAAGTCCTGACCACGTTCTCTGCCTACAGCCCTTACCTCCCTCCAAAGAGACAAAGGTTGTGACAAGCAGCTTTGTCCTCGTGGCCCTGGGTCATCACAACTACCCTTGTCTACTCTCCTCCAGAACAAGGTCCAAGGTCCAAGACTCAAGTCTTCCCCTTGACGTTCATGCGGGACGCCCCTGCTTTCCGACAAACTTCTCTGTCAGACTTTCCAGTCTTCAGTCAGGCTGGAAACATCACCTCCCAAGCTGCCACCTCCAGGGCAGATGCTGTATGCTGACTGCCCAACTGGGGCAAGGAGGGGAGGGATTCACACACACTGGACCGTGGGAGGGGGGAACCCAATACGGGCATGGAATCCGCACTTTTGGTCTGCATTTACTGAAACCTGCAACTGCAGGATCATCCACCTCAGGGCAAACTCAGACTCAGGGAGGTCAAGGGCCCAAGGTCAACATGCAGTGAGTGAGGGTCGTTAGGTCTAACCCAGGTTGAAAGGAGATAAAGGGGTAGTGGGCCCATCAGTGGAAGGGCTGTGGTGTAGACAGCAAAATCAGGAAGGCCATGGTACCTCCTTCCCACACTCCTACTACCCACCTCCAAGACTGGCCTCCGACTTGGGAAGCAGCTTTATCAACAGCAAATTCCCATCGCTCAGGCCTTTCTCAAGCATCCCAAGGAGGGGTGAATCTATACACCCCCACCCAACACAAGACAAAGAACTCTGTGAAAGCCCAGGGTCTCTGCAGGTGATGGCAGAACTGCCCCGACTGAAGGAGACTGTCCCTTTAAGGGCCACCAAAGAACAGCATGGAAACCTCAGCTCAGAGGAAATGCAGCAAAACGGTCTTATGTAATGTAGGAAAGGGGTACCCAGATACCCTAAGACTCAGTCCAGTTCTGTCCTTGACCTGTTACTCAGAGCAGCCACCTTCACAATGAGATCCCCGTACAGTGGGTGACACAATGCCCTTGCACACTTGCACAGGAGGCTGTAAGAAGCTCCCACCAGGACACCCGCCCACCACCATGACTGTCTGCCACTAACTTCCCAGGACAAAGAGCCTTGCTTCTGCCCCAAGCACACCAAGAGGGTGGGGCTCTCCATCACTCCTGTCTCCTTTAATGCCAGAATCGACAGGGGCCCAGGAAGTGACAAATGTGTCATGGTAGGGGCCAATTACACATGCTAATAACAAGTCCGTGCCGGGGCCCAGAGTCACCCAGATGGTAGAGGGGGATTTATGGCCCAAACCTGATTTCCCAGAATCCAATGAAGGCAGGAACAGAGAGAGACAGAACCTGACACAACTCTCTTCCAGGTCTCACTGGGAGCCAGCGTATTTTTGGAGGGCTTTGGCTTCGCCTGCTTGCTGTACTTTATTGCTGGCAGAGAGACGGGAAATTTATTACTTTACAAATCATACCATTCGCAGCATAAATGAACTGTCTGGCTGCAGCACGACCGAGCCCAGATGATTTGCGGAACGTCTAATGGTAAGCGGAGTTATGCTATCTGCTTACGGCCTCCGAGACAAAAGCCAACCGTAACGCAGAGCATCTGCACAGTGTAACTCGAGGCCGGCAAATTGGCCGCGACTCGTAAATGTTGGCTCAGCAGCATTACATAACTCGGCGTGCTCGGCTGGGGACTCCGAAAAACGTGGGGGCAGCCCCTGGGTGCGACGAGCCGACCCTGACCGGGCTGTGGATGACAAGCAGGGCACCACGGGGTCTCTGGGCCCCAAGGTCAGGGCTGGGTGGGGCACCACAGCCTGGCCAGTCCTGAGGCCTGCTAGCAATCAAGAGATGGGTGGGCTCCTGGGCCTGCCTGGTAAACAGGGAGCTTGCTATGGTCCTTCTCCTCCAAATCCTACAAACCTAGACTGGGAGGATGATCATGAAGTCATTGTAGCCCCAACATAGGCACAGGAGCCAGGCAGTAGCCATAGCCCATGGGGCCACCTTCCTGTGGCTGGCCCAAGTGGCAAGCAGAAAGCACTCATGACATGACCATCCCCACCAACAGGCTGAGCCCAGGGCCTGAGACATTGGACATCACTAAGTGGGAGGTGACAGCACACCAATGATGGATGCAACCTGCAAGTCACTTGCTCTCTTGGAAATGCAGGCTGAGTGGTAGTGCCAGGATACAGATCCAGGCTGCTATAAGTTTGTTCTCACCTATCTACACTGAGCACAGGAATTTAATGATCATTATTTTCACAAAGCCTTCAAAACAACTCATGAGGTATGGATGTCAACATCCCCATTTTACAGGTAAGCAAAATGGGGCACAGGAGAGTCATGTCCCTTAACCAAGGTCATATACTTAGTGAGTGCAAGAGCCAGGATTCAAGCTCAGGATCCCCTGGTTCTCAAGTTTCTGTTTTTCCCATGGCAACTGCCTCCCAGGATCTAAGGTGTCATTCTATGCCTTCCCACCACCTCACGTTGTGCTGTTTGATACTGTATCAGTGACTATTTTCCACCTGTCCAGCAACGAGTTGAAAAAAGGCCCCCAGAAAAGGAGGTCTGGCCCTGGCTTCTGGGAACTCACAGTTGGATTATTCCCAAGTGTGAGCCCCAAGAGGGATAGGGTGGAAGCTCTCCATGAGATGTGGGAGTGTGAGGTGATCAGGGAAACCTTTTGGATCAGGAGGTCTTTGAGTCGCCCAAGGTTTGCTGTGGCCCAGGAAGAGCAGCAGAGACCCTATTTCAAACAAACATGGTGCCTGTCTCCAACTCAGGGACTTGGGTGACCTTTGCATGGTAGGAGAGGGACCCAGCAGAGATGGCCCATTTGCAGATGGGCCAAAGGGCCCTGCCTGAATTCCGAGACAATCCTCATCTCAGGCTTAGAATGTAACACCAGGTAAAGTTCAACACCTACTGATTCTCAACCTGGTCAAAGTCTTTAGCCAAAAAGAAAACAATAGTTCATTTAAAAATAGGGAACGGCATTTGAAAACACTTTGATCCTCAAAAATAACAAAGCTGTCTTGTTACCATAGAGAATTTTTACTGTGCTACTTGGCAGTCAAAATAAAAGGCTGTTTACTGAAGACTCAGCTAAAAATAGCCTAACTGTTGCTCATAAGCCTTAGAAGACAAACGCTTGGCCCGACCATATCATTCTCTTATGCTCTCACACACCTCATGCATTCATTCATCTACCTACTCATTCAGTGAGGCTCACAGCTCCGATCCCAGTCAAAGACTAACAGAAGAGGTCATTGGGATTTCTGGTTCCTTCCATGTCACCTGCAGAATACAGATTAAGCCCCATGATCTCTAGAGAAACTTAAATTTAGTTAATGGACTTTTTATAGCATGTAAACATCACCCTCCATCAGGAAGCCTATTAGCTTCATAAATAGTACACATGCGTCCACATGGAACACGGGCTGCAGGAAGGTGACAGTGTCCAGAGTTAGCACCTGCACCCTCACTGTTTCCGGGAGTCCCACCAAGGGCATTGGCGTGTCTCTGTCAGAACCTTTCTGGCAGATAACTAATACGTCATGCTCAGGAGAGGCTGTGGCAACGTTCATCAACGTTCATCACTGGCTCTGATCCTTTTGGAAAACTCCCAAAAGCCAGGATATGTGGCCCTGACCTAGACAGGAAGCCCAGCAGGAACACACTCTGGTCATGGACCTAAGCCGCCTGGAGCTATGATGGCCGCCAAAGGAGCACAAAACTGAAGGAGTTTCTTTATCCCTATGGGCATGCCCTCCAGGAAGTGCTCAGGGCTCCCCAAGCCCTGGGGAGCTCTTTTGGAAGAATGAGGGGAGAGGCAAAAAATATTCCTGGACTCAAATCTAAGTGCTCTTCCAAGCCAGGTGCCAGGCAGCAGAAGGAAGCGCAAACACACACAACGCAGCCCCTGTGCAGTCAGCTGATGTACCCTCTTCTGGGTGACAACCTCCCAGGAACATGCCTATAGTACCAGCAGCCGCCAGAAGAGTAACTAGGGAGGACAAAGATTCTGAGGGCCACTCTGAGTTCCTCTGATGAAACAAAGCAAGGCCATTTGCTCTACATCTCCCTAGGGGAGATGCTTCTGCCAAGGTGCTGTTTCCCAGAAGATTCTACCTCAACACACAGAGACTCGCTGGGCTGGGCTGGGCAGGGCCGTGACCTGCCTGCCCCACCCCTGGCCTGAGGACAGCCATCTTTTGTACTGTCTGCCCCTGAGGTAAGACTCCATAGTGCTACCAATGACCTATGAGTTGGGTCAATCTGATTCCTTGCCTTGGAACTCAGAAGCGAGCAAGTTCTAAGATATCTACAGGTGCAGCAGCAGAGTCTGCTGAAAAATGTAAACATTTCCTAAAACTGAGAAGTTTGAAGTTGAGGAAGTTGCCCCAGGTTGAGAAGACAGAAGCCGGGGTGAAGGGGCAGAGGGGAGGGTGAAAGCCCAGGTACAGAGAGGCCAAAAGAGGGGAGTAGTTGAACCACAATCTCCTACCCCTGGGTAGGAGTCATGTAATCCAGAACTTGCCTCCAATTGCCTGAGCTGAGTTGGGAGCTTAGTTCCAGGCCACAAATACAATGAAACTCATGGAGATTCCATCAAAGGTGTTTCCACAGATGTCCTTGAACCCCTAGCAGCCACCAGCAGGGAATGAAGTGGGTGGAGCATAGTTTAGGTCTCTGGAATGGGGCCCAGCACTGTGACCCCCTGGGGTGCTGTGGCAGTGCAGATGTGTAGAGCCTCCCAAGACTACTGACTGGGTATGTCTGGGGTGAGGTTGTATACCAACAGTGTTACAAAGCTTTCAGGTGTCAGGATGCTGGGCCAGGTTTAGAAACCACTAGGTTGGGTCACATACCCCTTCCCTCAAGAAAACTGAAACCCCAGAATTCAGATGGCAGGAGACAGGGTTTGAGGAGCAGTGTTGCTTTTTGGGAAGTTCCACATCAGTCTAGCAAAACCTGTTCTCCTCTCTCGGGCTTAGGAATGCAACCCCACCTCCTCCAAGAAGCCCATCCTTCTTGTAGGAACTCTTCCCTGAGCCCCACCTTTCCCACACCCTGATACCCAAGGTTCCCTGTGGTTTTCAGCCTACACCACACAGGAAATGCTTGTCCCTGCACAGCCCACGGCCTACTGGATAGGGCTGTCTCCTCCAAGATGCACAGCCATCTCTGGACTTCCCCTGAGCTCCCACTAGAGGCTCAGGCTCAGATGTGGCTATGTGGGTGGGGCTTGTAGCAGGAAAGAAATCAACTCCTCTTGACCTTTTGGATCTGCGGTGACCCCTGGGCCAGGCATTCTGATGGAGGGAGGCAGGCCCAGCCCATCTTCACAGGCAGCAACAAGACATAGGAGAGAATGGAGCTGGGGCCCATGACTCAGCCCAGGGCCCAGGATCATTTTGGCAAAACCTTTATACCTCCTCTTAGTAATAGTACTCAGACGGTTAGGTGTGGGAGAGGCAGGAGTTTCGGGGAGAGTAGAAGAAAGGAAACCTTCTGAAATGCCTTGCAACTCAGGCAAGAGGCTGGCTCCCTCAAAGCCGGGCCCGGGTGCCAGCTACTACTCTGGTCTGCCACGGTTGTGAGCAATCGGGTGCAGCTGGAAGTGTGCAGGCGTGGAGAAGGCCCCACCACGCAAAATGTGCATTTGATCAAGGTTGAAAACATGGTGTAACATGAGTTCTCCTGATCTATTGGATTTCTGGAAAGAGCCCTGAACTCCTCACTCAAGTTCAACCTCAGGTCTCGGGAAAAACGAGTTTGTTAATTCAAGCAATTCCCCAGTGGTTAGTAGTTTATACCACATGCTTTGAAACAATGTGGCCTGAGTCAGAGGAGAAGTTGAATGGCTTCCTAGGGGAGGGCCAAAGCCTATCTGTTAACCTTGACAGGTTGGGCAGCCTCCTGCTCTGGATGGCCCAGCTTTCCGCCAGCACCCTCAAGAGGTTCAGGGAAGGGCTCCAGCTCCAGAGCTCACACATCCACATGCAGCAGCCCCCTCTCGTCAGAGAACAGCCAGCCCCCCTGATCCCCAACCTTGCAGGCCAGAGAGCTGCCATCTGCCTTCACTTGCCTCCTCAAGAGGCCCGCGCCTCCCGTGGGCACTGGGGTCCACGAGGACCATGGCCATGACCATCCCGCCAAGCCAACCAAGCCATCCTACTCGTGCTGGCCAATGTGGATGAGAGGCACGCTCAGCCCCACTTGTGGGTCGGTCTCAGGCAAGGGGAGGCTATGGGGAGGATCCTTTTAAGAGAAGGTTACTGTGAGACCTCCAAGCCACTTGATAAATTCCATTCCTTCATGCAGTGAATATTTATCAGGCATCCATTACCTGCCAATCTCAAGGTTCTAAAACCCAGGAAACACCTCCCAAGTGCAGACATGTGAGAATGTGTAAAAGCAACGATCAGCATATACTAATAGCACCTGTCTATGTAGGACCCTCACAGGTATCAACAGTTTGAAATTCTTGCTAACTCTTGAGGTAGGCACAGATGAGGCACGGGATCTTGCCCCCCCCCCACCAGCCCCCACTCCCAACCAGCTGGTAGCCGGTATTATGGGCATTCAGACTCAGGCAGTCCAGCTCCAGAGCTTGGTCCTTAACCATGGCCTGGATCATCATCCTCGTCATCGTTACAAGGCAAGCATGCACACTCCTGCTGATCTGCCCCTTCCAGGCAAAACCAAGCACCCAGGAAGTGGTATCCTTAGGGCGAACCCAGGTTCTGTCCGAGTTCCGGCCCCAAGCTGCTGGCTCCCATCATCTGCCTCAGTGAATCTCAGACAAAATACGCCACCTCTCAGCCTCTTTTTCCCCCACTTTGACATGGAAATAATAATCACCTACAGGGTTCTTGAGATTATTACGTGAGATAATAAAGTGCTTAGCACTTTGCGGTGTCTGTAAATACAGGTCTGATAAAAAATGAGCTACTCTTTAAGAATTATGATTATTTTTTTAACATCTATTTATTTATTTGGGGGGGAGGGAGGGGCAGAGAGAGGGAGACAGAGGATCCAAAGCAGGCTCCGTGCTGTCAGCACAGACCCCAACGTAGGCTCAAACTCATGAAACTGTGAGATCATGACCTGAGCCAGTCAGACGCTTAACCAACTGAGCCACCCAGGCACCCCAAGAATTATTATTATTAACATTATGATATTAATATTTTATATCTATGAAATGCCAGGGCATATAAGCCCTGAGCAGGTCCAAGTTGGGGGAAAATACTGATATCTATCACAGTGTCATATGACATTATTATTATTTCTATCTGGGTTCCCATTTCACTTTTTTTTTTTTTTAATTTTTTAATGTTTATTTTTGAGAGAGAGAAAGACTATGAGTGGAGGAGGGGCAGATAGGGAGGGAGACACAGAATCCAAAGCAGGCTCCAGGCTCTGAGCTGTCAGCACAGAGCCCAACATAGGGCTCGAACCCACAAACCACGAGATCATGACCTGAACCAAAGTCGGACACTTAACCGACTGAGCCACCCAGGCGCCCCTCCCATTTCACTTTCCACCTAAAGGAAGTATCTTTACTTTCCACCCTGATCAACTGTCCAGCGCTCCCCTTTCCTTCCCTCCTCCTCCCGCTCATGACCCCATCGCAACCCCAAGCTCATACACCAGGGCCATGAGGTGTAGGTAACTGATGCTGCCACTACAAACAAGGAACAAGAAATACCAAAATGCTTGCCACTTTTCAGGGGTTTGAGCATCACCACTCCCTGAGGAACTTGATATTTTTGGGCAGTGTGTTCACTTACAGCTCCTTCCAATGAGTCCAGAAAGATGGAAACGTGCAAGAGATATAAGGCACTGCTGCTCAGGGGGAAAGGCACTGATAGGCCACGCCACTGAAGACCACCAGGAAAGATGGTCCGTTTCCAGATTCCTAACCTGACCAACGGCAACTGAAGACCTCAACAGAGGCCTGGACTCCTGCTGTATCTGATTTCCCACCTCCACGGGCAGACAAAGGGTCTTCTTTTTTTTTTTATTTTTTTTTATTTTTAAGGGAGAGAGAGACAGAGCATGAGCGGGGAAGGGGCAGAGAGAGAGGGAGGGAGACACAGAATCAGAAGCAGGCTCCAGCCTCTGAGCTGTCGGCACGGAGCCCGAGGTGGGGCTTGAACTCAGAAGCCATGAGATCATGACCTTAGCTGACATTGGATGCTCAACCGACTGAGCCACCCAGGCGCCCCAGTGGATCCAGTCCCATCTCAGTGGATATTCTCACCACCCCAGCAAGGAATGGGTTATTCCCTCCTGATAGCCAAGGAGCAGGCTGGGGGCCAGAGACAGGCAGGGATGTGTCCAGGGTGTCTCAGGGCTTGGGGTAGAGTTGGGGCAGAGCCAAGTCCTCTGTCCCCTGGACTCTTGGCCGGGGGAGGGACGTCGTAGCCCACACCACACGTCTCAGGAAGGCTAAGCCATTCCTTGTGCTGGCTGCTGGGCCAAGAGGTCATAGCTATGCCTCACAACACCCTAGCCAAGTTTTCCATAAAATCATCCAAAGCCAACAGGAGCTCCGGGAACCATCAGTCTGTAGCTGCGGCTCCCTCCCTGGCTGTGGGAACCTTCAGCTCCCCTGGGCCTGGGCTAAGTGCATGCTCCACACATGAAGGGAAAATGTACCAAAAGCTAATCCTTCTCCCCAGACAAGGCCCGTCCCTGGGGCAGCCCGCGTGGCGCTCGTGGCCAATTGAGATCTTAGCAGCCAACGGCAGTGCTCAGCGAGGGACTAAACAGACACAGACAGGCTGAGCTCCCCAAGGCATCCACCCGCCACTGCCCCACAGTGCCCCAGACACCAAAGACCCACAGCTGCACCCGTGTACAAATGCCTTAATCCCAGCTCAGCTGCATGAACACACGCACCTTTCACGTCCATGGTAGCAGGCACAAGAGGCAAGCCACGGGCGAGAAGCAGCTGGGTGTGAGGGCAAGCTGAGGGAGATGGGCCCTCCACCCCTCCCCATTTGCACAGGGCAGTGGGAGGTACATGACAGGAGCTGGGGGCTGGCCCAGGCGTCTCTGCCTCTAACAGAAGCCCGTTCAGCACCTGACCCGACAGCACAGAGCACAGGGATGAGAAATGGGCCCAGTTTCCGCCCCACCAAATCCTTCAGGATGACCACTGAAGCTGCGAAAAATCAATTTTCTGCAGCTTCTTCGGAAGCCAGGATTTATTTTCTGAGTGCACGGAGCCATTGGCTCAGATGTTTTCCATCAACTCCCTCCAGGCCACCAAGCATAGCCGGCTGCCTCCCTTCTTCTTTCTCCCTTGACACTCCAACCAACAACCAGAGCTATACCTGTGACAACAGAAGGCCTCACTCAGGAAAACCAAGCCGGGTGCCAGGGGTCCATCCTCAATAACACCAGTTCACCTTTCCGGAAAAACAAACCAAAGGAGAAAGCCCTTACACATACCCATGTGGGGAGGGGTGGAGAGGGCAGCAGAGCGCTGGACCTGAGGTTCACAGGGCAGGAATGAGAACCACTAAGTGAGGATGACAGTGCTGCCGCTTCTCAGTGTCAGCCCCCCCTATTTCCTGAGGTTCTCCTGCTCAGGTCCTTGGGCCAGAGGTGTGTCCCCCCTCACCCATCTGAGCTGTAGGCTCTAACCCAAGAAGCTTCCAACTATGGCGACCACAGAAACCAGCGTGGATTCACAGAGGCACGAGCCATGTCTGTCACACACACACACACCCACATTCAGCAAGGGACAATGCCAACCTGGACAGGGTCCTGGAGGCACCAGGATCATGGATGATACTCTCCAGGAGACCCAGTGGGCCAAACAACCATCCTGAGGGACCGGGACCAGTCCTTGTCTCTAGGCTTCGAGCCTTATTCTCTTTCCACAGTCACTCTGGATAGATGCCAGCAGGAAAGGTTCTCAAGGTGTGGTCCCTGGATCAGCCACAATGTCAGCACCTGGGACATAGGATGAAAGGTATTGGCAAGTCCCACCCCAGACTTCCTCAATCAGAAATCTGGCATGGAGCCAGGCAGCCTCTGTCTTAACAAGCCCTCTAGGTTATTCTGGTGCAGCTAAGCCTAGAGAACAACTCCTCTGGATGGCCATGCTTTCAGGGGCTGGATTTGGGGACAGGGTGCCATCAGCTACTCTGCTCTCCTTTGGCCCAATGTGCTGTGCCACCTCTTAGCTAGCAAGCCTCAGGGAACCTTGTGACCCCACCAACTACTCCTCTGCCTGGGTCTGGAGTCCTCCTGGGCTCCCATACTCCCAGAAGGCTGAGAAGCTACCCCATTGCTTGCTGGCATGCCCCAAACCCCAAGTACCCATTCTCACTGTTGATCAGTATCACATTTTTTATTCATATCCTAATTAAAATAATATTATACAATATCCAGTGACCACATCCCCATCTCAGGGGTCTTTGTACTTACTGCCCCCGAACCTAGAACTCTCTTCTCCCAATCAGCAGGCTTCACTCAGGTCTCTGAGCAATGTCACCTCTCCAGAGAGATCTGTCCTCCTCATCCTACCTAAGAGCCCCTCCTCATTGACTCTATCCCACTCCCCAGCTAACTTTTTCCTCATCCTCACCTAATGTTAAACCATAAATTTATTCACTGTTTGTGGATGGTTTTGCCTTTTGGTTTTGTGGAGTTTTTATTGTTTTGGGGTTTTTTGAGGGGCGGGGGAGGGAGGGGTCTATTACCCTCTCTAGATTACAAACTCCAGGAGGACAGGAATTTTACCGTTATGTTAACTGCTGTGCCGTAGTGCCTAGAATGTGTCGGGAACACAGTCACACAGCAGAACCTCTATGATAGACTGGTCACTGAAGGCATACATGTATAGAAACAAACATTAGAGCCCTCCACACCTATTTATCACTCCTGAATACCTAAAAAGCCCAAGAAAATTTGGAAATTAAATACAAACAAAACTACCAACAAAATTGGATGACGTGCTGTGCCAAAGTCAAATTGCCCAGAATGGATTTAATAGGAGAAAGATGTAACCTCAGGCCAGCTCTTTTTCTGACTTTTGATGTAATTAATACCAACACAGAGACTGAATGTCTGCAGACAGATGGAGGCAAACCAAGTGGCACTGATAACTTCAAGGCCTTGTTTGCAAGGACAACCAGCTGCATACAAAACTACAACTCTGCCATAAGCCTACAGCACCAATGTCAATGACGAATCATGTGATAATTCTGCAGAGCTGGCCCATTCCCTTAAAGCCACGTGAGCCTTATGGCAATACTAATACCTGCCCTAAATAAACTCTTAACCCCCTCATCTTCATTCTTTTTTTTTTTAATATTTATTTTTGAGAGAGAGCGCATACACACACACACACACACACACACACACACACACGAGCGGAGGAGGGGCAGAGAAAGAGACAAACACACAGGATCCAAAGCAGGCTCCAGGCTCTGCACTGACAGCAGAGAACCTGACGCAGGGCTTGAACTCAGAAACCCTGAGATCATGGAGCCAAAGTTGGATGCTTAACTGATTCAGCCACCCAGGCACCTCTGAACTATTAAAGTTCTAATCTCAGCAGTGTTCATGAGGAACTTCAAATCAGTTCAGTGGATTCACACGTTTTGAAACAGTTCCGTAATTTTGGCATCAGCAAGGGCTTTCCCGGGATGAAGACATAACGGGTGCCAAAGGTTTATTTAAAAATTTACAAGAGAACAACTTACACTTGAGAACATTATACCCACTCTCTCCAGTTTGGGTTCCGTCTCCCCTGCCAATATGGACAAGAGCACCGTGACTCTGTTTTATGGGGGAACTCTAAGTCCCAGGCTGCCAAGCCGGGTGGTTGCCTGCAGGGGGAGGCTTTCTGCAATGGGGCCAGACCCTGGCACCCTGCCCCAATGCCCCTCCTGAACTGACACCCATCAGTGGAGGGAGTGCCAAGACTAGCCACTGCTGAGGTCACACACCAGGGTCATCTGGCCAGTGGGTCAGCTTGTCCAATCTACCTGCACACAGGCCCCCAGCGTAACCTTGGGACTCAGTGGTTTCTCCTAAGGCTGAGCCTCCCTGGGGCATCAGACTGAAGCCAAAACAAGCCTCCTTTTCATTCAGGCCTTCCATCACCCTCAGTCTCTCCAGATGCTCAAGACAGTCTTCAGTACAGACGCTGTGCAGGGAGGAAAATCTCTCCTCAGCCTGTCCCTTATGCTGAAGGAGGCAGTTCTCACAGAATCTCTCCAAGATTCCAGCTACAAGACTACATCTCAGGCTGCTGTCTGTGTGACCCAAGGGCCAGCCCCTTACCCTCCTCAAGGTCTCCCTCTCTCTCTAACACACACACATACACACATACACACACACATGGCCTCCACTCTGGCAAATGTAGCCTCCTGCCCTGAAGGTCCCCAAGAGAAGGAGGTAGTGCCCTGTTTGCCAAGAAAGCATTGCTCTGTGTCAGTCACCTCTGCTCACGGCTCAGGTGTGAGGATGGAGCCAGGGACTGACGGAGACAAAGGCCTGGCAGTCCCACCAAGCTGGACGCAGCACTCAGGGCAACCCAGGGCGTGGTGTCCGTGGGTAAGAACAGGCCTGGGAACCATTCATCAACCTGAGGCAGCACCGCCCCCCTCCAGGGAGACACCACCCCTTCCAGGGGCCCCTAAGATGTAGCTCCATAGCCACCTCCCCCTCATCTGACTTCAGGGAGCCTTCTGTCCTCTTCGATGCTGCCAGGACCCCCAGCAGGCCCACAAGAAGGCCCTGATCTTCAGCTCCAATAGCCCCAGAAAGGAAGCTGGGGTCCCTGGAAGAAGAGGGGCTTGTCCACGTCCCCTACCAACCTAGCCCCATTCTTGATGAGAGAGAACTCAGGGCCTTCCCAGAAACACATTCCAGTTAGTAGCTACATTCTTTTCGCGTATCTTTACTAAAAAGTCTCTGAGGAAACTGCTTGACAATTACAGCCATTACAAGAAGGGGGATTCAGAAGTGACTAGCGTAAGCAGCCTGGTCAGGCCACCCACCCCGTGGGGCATCTTCCCCACCAGCTGAACGCCGGTGGGGGAGCCGACTCAGGGCCCAGCCCCATGGGTGAGGACAGAGGATCGTCAGCTGTGACCCTCCAGTGACCTCAGTAGGTTCGAGGGCAGGCTGGTTCCTGCCTCGTCCTACCCAAAGCCACAGTGAGAGGCAAAGGCGCAGTGAGGGAGGGGTAGGGCTTTGATATCATCCACCTTGACCCACAGGCACCTCAAAGAGGTTGTGAAGGAAGGGGCCTTGGAAAGGAGCACGTGGGCCAACAGAACATTTGAGAGGCAGGATGGTGAACTGGACCTTTGGGGGGTATCATCAACCAGCGCATGGATTGGCCACCCCTCTGTTAGCAGCTTCCCCCAGGCACCCTGCTGGGCTACTACCTACCATGAGTGCTCACAACAATGTTAGAAAGCATGGATCACTCCCAATTAGCAGATGCGCTGAGGCTCAGAGGTGGGTCTCAATTTGCTTAATAATTTAATGGCTTGTAAGTCGCTTGCCCAAGGTGCCAGTCAGCAGGTGGCAGCGAGGTCTCAAGTCATTCCGTGTACCTGAGCCCAGCCCCCCTCCCACAGTGGCCAAAGCCACTCCTCCTCAGACCTCGACCAGCTGAGCGAGAAGAACTGAGCTGGTTCCAGTGCCGTGGCCACTGCCTGAAGCAGCCCTCTCCCATGCCTGGGTCAGACACAGTGTGGCCTCACCCTTGCCTGGCCTGCCCCACCCTAGCGGAGGTTCATACACGCTTTGCATCTGTTCCCTCCCCACCTTCCTGAAGCACATCTCTGGCATTATCACCTACCTGCTCCAAAACCTTCCATGGCTCCCTATTTTCACAGACTAGACCCCGGGCAGGCCAGTCATTAAAGGCCTTCTGTGATTAGAGAGCAGCCTCCCTGGACATCTTTTGGGGACCCTCTCCTACACAGACACTACCTCCCACTCAGATGAGACTAGCCACTGAACTCCTTGCATGGTCTGTCTCTAGGTCCCCACAACTTCAAGTGTGTGCAAACCCAGGTCCGCTGCCCAGAGCAGCTGAGTGTGCCAAAGTTTTGGGGGAGCTCTTCAGCCTGGGGAGGGCTGTGCATGGTCCAGCACTCCTGAGAGCTGGGAGCGAGCATGGAGGGGACTCAGTGTGTGCATGGCAGGTCACCGACCTAGGCCAAGGGCACTCCCCAAAGGACTCCAGAGACTGCCTGCACCCTGGCGGGGTGTCCCCACCAGGTTGGCCTCCTTTGGCAGCTGCCCCAGAGGCCCAGCACTGCTGAGTCATCCCTCTCCCACACCATGATGCCCTCTCGGTCCTGCGCAAAGCACCACGGCTGCCACAGCTCTTGCGCAACTTGGCACTGACCTGCTGTGTACCTGGGGATTTCTCCAGGGCCACGCCCGGGGCAGGCAGCCACACATGCGTACCCTGCACTTGGAGAATGGTGGCCTGGTGCCCCAGGCTCTGAAGAGACCTCTGCTGACCTCCAAGGGTTCTGGGGAATAAGCACCCTGCCCCGGCAGAGGCCTCTTCTGGCAGCAGGCAGCAGACTAGCCTCCCAGCACGTTCACATCTGGCCCATCCCATGGTACTTCCTGAAGCCGCTGAGGACGCGGAAGCATGCCCACCAGGCGCCAGGCGGACATAGCATAGCCTGAGCTCTTGCTCTACCACTGGCTCAGAGTGACTCTGGCAAAGTTCTTGCTCCTCTCAGACCCCCGTATCTTCACATGAAATGCAAGCAGGGACTAGACTGCGATTTCCCAGCTTTGTTCCCTGGAAGCCCCGGGGGACACACTATGGCCTGAAAGTCTACCACGGCTGAGCCTCCTGTCCCTGCTGCGTAACCCTGGGCAGGTGTTTCCCCTTCACAAGACAGAATTCCAGCTCACCCTTTCTTCCCACTGAGATATGGGCTCCTGAGGAGCTACAGAATGGGAGACCTGGGCCAGAGGTCCGAGGTCCCTCCGACCTGAGCAGGTCAGGGCAGGGTCAGCAAGGGGGGTCGGGCAAGAATGAAAGCCAGCCAGTCAGTATGTAGCTCTGACCCCATGAATGAGGGAACCACATGATAACAGGCCTCTGGAGCCAGGTACCAGGCCTCCAGCAGACAGTGGCCTTGGAATCAGGTTTGGAAGTCCCTGAAAGCTCAGGGGTCGGGGGCCCAGACAGGCAGAGGCTGAGTTGGAAGGTCGCTGGGCATCAGATTTGGCTGTCTGACCCAAGAGCAAGATAGGGGGAAGATACACACCCCACCCACTGGGAGGCTTCTCCTGCCCCCTTGTCTCTTCCCAGAGATCAGTCAGGAGCCAGTCAAGGCAGCAAAGCCCACAGCCAAGGCCCAGTAAGCCATCACAGTGACCTGGTTACAGAGCTGCAAGATGAGCAGGGGACAGTGAGGTGATGCAAAGACCAGAAGTAGCAAGAGAAAGCCAGCACCAACCCCAGGGCTGGAGGAAAACTAGGAGAAAGCGCTTCCAGAGCCCAGAAGCCAGGACTGTTGGGGAGGAGGCCTCGTCAGGCTGAGGAAGCCAGACTGTGAGGAGATGTGAGACAGTGACATCAGAGCCACAGAGGAGACACTGCTGCTGGATTCCCAAGCCAGAGAGGGGTGGGGGGGAAGAAGTGCCCCTTCCTCTCCCCTCCTCCTGCCCCTCCATTCTCCTGTCGGTGCATCCAACGGGCCAGACCTAACTATAACCCATTGCCGAGGAGACCTGGGAATTGTAGTTTGCGGGGCCAGCCCCTGTGTACAGAGCCAGGCAGGGAACAGATCTGACAAGTAAGGGGTGGATGACTGCCACAAACACACCCTCAGACACTGCCCGAAGGGCCCTTCACTTCCAGATGCTGCCCACACTTCAAAGTTCAGCTAGAACCACTTTCCCTCAGGAAGCCTTGACTGCTGGTTCTGGGGCAGCGCTGCTCTGTCTATCTGGCCACACTCCCCTGGCCTCGGTCTCCTTGACCACATGGGTCAGGGCAGAAGGCCTTTGTGGATCCCTCCCCAGGCCCAACGAGGTCCCAGCAGCTCAGCGGGCCTCTGTCACAGCTGAGTACAAACAGTGATGTGCCCTTCAGCCCTGAACTCCCCAACTGGGTTTAGTTCCAAGACCATCTTTTTTTCCCAAATGAAAATTCCCAGGTCATGTCTTGGGGGAATGTTGTTGCTGCTGCTGTTAAATCACTGGACTGGACCGTGTAGAAGAAGGCCCAGCACTCCCGTGTGAAACTGCTCACGGCCCAGCCTGACCTCGGAGGGGAAAAGGGAGATGGGGCGCTGAGGTCTCACTGCCTCCAAAAGCCTCCCACGGAGACACACATGTTTGGAGCGAGAGACCCATGAGGTTTCCGACAGAAGCAAAGACATCAGCTACACCGAATGGATCTGGCCCTTCCTTTCCAGGGACCCCACCCGCTGTCTGCCCTAGGTCCCGGCCCCTCCAGCTCCAGGGATCGGCACTGGCCTCTCCCAGGTGGCCATCTTCTCCAGCCTCTTTTCCCACCACTAGACAACCCTCAGAGTTGCATTTTGATAAAAAGCTCTGACAGAGTCATCTCCTCTCTTACTGTCTCCCAGATAAACCCCAAACACCAGCACCACGGACATGCGGCCACTGCAAGTGCTGAGGGCAGCTCCTGATGGCTGAGGAGAACTCAGTGCTCACTGCCATCACACTGGTAACTCGAAGCTGGCCAAGGTGGAAACATTCATATCATGGGCATCAGCAAACACCTCACATCAGGGCCTTCTGCTTGCTCCTTTTCTTTCCTTTCCCCCCACCCCTCCAGAGGCCTGGTTGGTAAACAGTCCCAGCACACCACTGAGGACTTTGACATTCTGGGCATACATAGCCACCACCACCAGCAGCACCAGCCTCACACTGTGCCACCTCCACCCTCCCACCCTTCCCCTCCGGCTGGTCACCCAGGTGAAGGACCTCCACAGGTCCTCCCAGGCCTTCTTGCCATAGCTCACACTTTCCCCCAGCTGCTAGGGGAGTGAGCAAGGGCAGGCTTCTGTCTTGAGTTTCGATCCAGTTGTATGACCTGGCCAAGTCATCTCCCCTTTCTGTTCCATCACCAATAAAAGGCAGAACGTAGCACTGGGCCATCATGAGCATGAAATAACAGCATGGATGTTGAAAGCTCAGCACGGCGCATGCTCTATGGATGTGCTCAGAAACAACAGTGCCCCGTTCCCTGCTGCCAGAAATTCACCAGTGCCTTAAGGTTCAATCTAAATCCTACCTCCTTGAAGCCAGACCTGTGAACCCAGCAGAAATCTCCTGTTGACTTTTAGCCGCCCGCTCCTGGTGACCGTAGCCCTCTGACACAAGACAAGAGACCAGAGACCCCTGTGAGGGCAGAGCAGGCAGCCGGGGTGGCTGGGGGTGGGCGCAAAGGGTGGATGATGATTTACACACAGTTCCAATGGGAAGCAGGATTACATGAGCACTCCAGCCAAGTCCTCTCCGTGTCCTCACCTCCAGATCAGGGAAATATATGCTCCCTACCTTTCTTTATGTGTGTATGTATATACATCTATATATACATATACATATATATATATATATATGGTTTATTTATGTGTTTTTGACAGAGAAAGAGTGAGGGGGGGCACAAGCAGGGGAGGGGCAAAGAGAGAGAGGGACACACAGAATCTGAAGCAGGCTCCGGTGTCTGAGCTATCAGCACAGAGCCCAACACGGGGCTCGATCTCACAAACCGTGAGATCATGACCTGAGACAAAGTCAGACATTTAACCGACTAAGCCACCCAGGAGCCCCTGCTCCCTCCTTTTCTAAAAGCCCCTCTTCAAGATAAAAAAGCTCCCTCCTTCTTGCCTCACAGGCACCTGACCAACAGTAACAGGAAGTGAAAGCAACTTGCGGGCACATGGCCTCATGTGAACTCACCGTGAATCAGCCGCAAAGAGCTCACCTCCAACTTCCAACCCATTTGCAAAGCCGAGAAAAACCTCTAGAAGATGTACGCCCACCAGCCCAGCCCAGATGCTGCCAGCTGGCCAGCTCACAGGAGCTCTGCCCTCTGCGGCAAAGGCAATGTCACAGTCACCACTTGGCCCCTGCTGGGTCTAGCCAAGGTACTGACCAAGTTGAGAGGCACTAATGTGAGCCTTCTCAGGAGGTCAAGACCCATGGCTGGACAATGCCCACTTGGCTTTCTACTTGGGGTAGGTCAAGGCAGCACCTCCACTTTCCTGTGAAGGGCTCAGCAGACCCCCAGAGGCTGATTATTAGATGCTATTCTAATAATTAAAATTAGAATAGTTCTAATTAGAATAATTGGAAGTGATTATTCATCACTTACTAGTTGTGGCCTTGACTAAGTTACTAACCCCCCTGAGTCTCAGTGTCCTGCTCTAGAGAGTGGGGACAATAATACTACCTCTGCCTAAGTAGTTATAAGCAAACAAGTGCTTGTAAGCAATGTCAGGCACACAGGAAGCACTTAATACGTGTTAGCTATTATCATTTATCACTCCCGTTTTGCAAAGGAAGAAAGTGAGCTTTAAAAGGGAACCTAGGTAGACCAATTGGGAATTTTTGTTCTGAGGCCCTACAGGATCAAATTTCTAAAGGAAATCCTGTAACTGAGCATAAAGCCGAAAACCTCCAGAAGAGCCGAGAGCACCATATTCTCCTTCTCCCCAAGCAAGGACAGCAGAACGGGGGGTCACCAACAGTGACCGTTCAGAGCCCAGTGCTGTGTACCCTTGTTGCTGTAAAGGTTCAGCAAAGCCCTGCCCAAGTCCATGTGTAAAGTGTAAACTGCAGAATCTCAGATTTACAAGGGACTTTAAGGACCATCCAGGTCTGCTCTATAGCTGGGCACAGATACCCTCATAACCTACGCCAGGATAGCACTTGAACACCTCCAGTGATGGGGAACTCAGTACCTGTAGAGGCCACATAGTCCACTGCAGATGCACCTGAGGGAAGGGGAAGGGGAAATAAACAAAGGGGCCAGTGGAGCCTGGGTGATGAAGGCCGATTCGGCCAACTTCTCACATGATCCTGAGGTAGGTCCAGCCTCCCACCTCCCAGCCACTGCCCCCTGCCTGAGAAGTCCCATCCTCCAGGGAACTGAGAGCACCTCTGGGAAGCCGGGCTGGGGTGGGAAGACAGAGAAACAAGCCAAGCCACAAACCAACTGGTTCCACACCACTAGGCAATAGTAAAGAAAAGAGGATGGCCCCAGGCTGGGCCCAGCAGCAGCAGCACCAGCAACAGCGGCCAGGGAAATCAAAATGCCCCGGATAATGAGCCGAATTCTTGCTGAGACACCAGCTAATGAAAGGAGCACAGGAAGCCCCATATCAAGGGCCCAAACTGTTTATACAAGTGTTAAAAATACATCTCAAAAGAAAACAGGGAAGCCCGAGGAAAACCCTCTGCCGCCCTTGGAAAATGATTTCTGAAAAGCACGTTAATTTGTTTTCCGAAAGGTGTTTGAAGTCTCTCAGTGCACCCCTTGGGCAACTTTAATTCCTCCTCATAATCCCTATTAAACCTGATGCTCACTAGCAGAGCTCGCTTAGGGGATTATGATTTTTATCCTTAATTATACAGATACATATTTGGGTCCATGTGTGTTCCCAGGTTTCTATGTAAATTAAAAAGGCACTGTCAACCACACTCCTTCAAAATGCCCCAAATAGCCTGGGCTTCATTACAGCACTAAGAAGGTTTAAAATCAAGTTTAAAGGGTCAGAAGGGTATAATTTTTTTAAATTAATTTTCAAAGCCTTGTAACCTTACAGAGACTCAGAGATGAATGGGTTCGTGGGGAAGGGTGAAAAGCCAAGCGTGAACAGCTGAGCCTTGGGGGAGCAGGCGTGGGGGTGGGGGGCACCTTGGCCTGAGCATGGCAGAGGGGGCAGGACCCCCCAGGCAACCAGCTCCACAGCCCCAGCAGGGGACATGGGAATGCAGAGGGATAATTACCACCACCACCACCATCGTCACCAGCAGCAAGCTCTTCTTCTTGAACACCTACTATGTGCCAGCTGTTGGATTAAACTCTTTGCACATTTCGGCTCAATAAGTTTTTTTTTGTTTTTGTTTTTGTTTTTCAACGTTTATTTATTTTGGGACAGAGAGAGCCAGAGCATGAACGGGGGAGGGGCAGAGAGAGAGGGAGACACAGAATCGGAAACAGGCTCCAGGCTTTGAGCCATCAGCCCAGAGCCCGACGCGGGGCTCAAACTCACGGACCGTGAGATCGTGACCTGGCTGAAGTCGGACGCTTAACCAACTGGGCCACCCAGGCGCCCCTCAGCTCAGTAAGTTTAATGGCCCCCTAAGGAGGACACCATGACTATCTCCAGTTTTCAGATGAAGAAACTGAGGCATGGGAAGGTCAAGTGACTTCCCTAAGGTCCCACTGAACAAATAGTAGGGAAAAAAAATAACATATTAATCATTATGATGATGCTATTGGTTGAGTGCTGATAATGTGCCAGGCACCGTTTATGTGTGTCAGCTCAATTAACCAGCATCAAACACCAGGGAGTTAAGTCCTATTAACCTGACCTTACAGATGAGGAAACTGAGGTCAGAGAGGCTTCTAAAAATCTGCCAAAGGTTGTACAACTAGCAAGGACCTCTAATTTGAACCCAGGGGAGTGAGACTCTGGAACCCAAACCCTCAATCTCTTCTCTCTCCACAAACCAAAGGCCTGCTCCCTAGCTGCAGAGGACTTCACAACAATGGCACCCAAGACATGACAAGGCAGCATCCCTCCCAGGGGTGATGAAAGTACATCCCTCCCAGGTCTCTGGAGGCCTAGTGACCAGAGGTGTATCTGGGTCCTGGATCTTGAGGGCCCCAGCAGCCCAATCAGGGGAAAAAGCACTTTGGACTAAGGGTAATCCCGGAGGCTCCCTGGAGGAAGGAGATAAGAGGCTGGAGGAGAATGGGCTGAAACATGGAAGGCCATAAAAGGGGGTAAAGCAGGATGCCCCAGGGGGAAAGGACAAGTATCCTCTGAGGCATTTTGCTGGAGACATCAGGAGGCAGATGGGGAATCAAAAGGTTGAGGAGAGAGGTCTGCTCTGGGCACAGACATCTGGGGGTCAGAGAACCATAGGAATTCTTCCACCGACTCCACACTCTCTGCCTTCCCTACAGTGACTGGGCCTGAAGAAAGTACACTTGCTCTTATTCACCACCCACTCCTGCTTTTGCACACCAAGTCCCACCTCCCAAACCCTGGCAGGGATGTGGCTCCTATCAGTGTCCCCTCTCCCCTAAGAACCATCAGCTCCTCCCATCCGCATCACCATACAGCATACAAATTTGCTGGAATGTCTCCTGTGTCTCCAAAATGCTGCCTTGACTCATACATCCCCTTCAAGCTGCCACCCCATTTTTCCGCTTCATATTTTGGCAAAACGACTCAAGAGCTGTGTGGCCTATCCATGGGGACATGCCTGGCACATCGTCATCCATGGCACCCTGTCTTCTCTGCCCTGACCGGGCAGGATTCATCACTGCGTCCCCACCTGACATCGGCCATTCCCCCAAGTCCTTCTTTCCTCCTGACTTCCAGAATGCCACACGCCCCTGGCTGTACCTTCCCAGGCACCCCTGCTGGCCGGTTCCCCCCACATCTATGGGCTGCACAGTCACAGCATTCACTCTGTGAACCCCTTTTCTCCTCTCCTCTGCCGACCACCTCCTCCCGGTCTCTGACTGTAAATACCACCACCAAGCCAGCGACAGTGGGTATGGATTTCCAGCCCGACCCTCCTCGTGGCTCCACGCTCACAACAGCCACTTGACAGTGGCACTTATATGAGTGATAGGGCTCTCGAACTTACCAAGTCCCAAGCCACACCCCCAACTGCCTCTCACCTGAGCCTGCTCTTCCTCCTCTCCCCATCTCAGGAATGGCTGTGGGGCTGAGGGAAGGAGCAAAATTGGGAGTAATCCTCGGCTCGGACAACGCTGCGATGGAGTGCCAACCCATCGGAAAATCCTAGTACCTCTATCTTCAAAACGTACCCTGATGCCCCACTTCTCTGCCCACACAGCGCCCTGCTAGCCTACAGCACCATCCTTTTGCGCCTACACTCCTGTACTAGTCTAACCGATCTCCTGTCTTCACTTTAGCTCCCTGAAATCCACGGTCCATTCTGTGGTCAGAGGGATCTTTTTAGAACACAAATCCAATCACACCACCACTATCACCACCGGAGCTTCCCACTATACTTGGAATCGTATCCAAACTCCCAGACATTACCCTGTATAGCCCCATAAGGTCTACACTCTCCCTCGCCTGTACCCTCATTTACTGCTCTCTTCTTGGTTCCTAAATCCAACTGCATTGTCCATGCTACATCTTCAACACACCAGGATTATTCCAACCCTTTGCACTTGTGGGTTCATCTTCCTGTAATGCTTTTCCCTGATTTTCTCACAGCTGACCCCTTGGTACACAGATCTCCACTGAACTGTCCCCTCCTCGGGGACACTGTCCCTAACCACCCAGTTTAAAAGAGTTCACCATCACATCACCCAATTTTAATGTTCTACAGTGTATTTGTCACAACTGACAACTTTTCGTATTTATTTATATATGTGTGTGCTGTCTGTGTCCCTCACCAGAATATGAGCCCTGGGAGCCAGGGACTTCATCTGTCATGCTTACTGCAATATCTCCAGCATTTAGCACAGTCCCTGGTGCAGACCTGATGCTCAGTCACCATGATGTGAAGGATCGCCTCTTCCCATCTCCTCATCTCTCCGCCCACTACCCACCCAACCTCCCCCAAGACCCTGGCCTTTCCCATGAGGCCCAGCGTCCATATGGTGGCGATCAATGTCCTTATTATGTCAGAGTTAATGGGTGACAGAGAAGGGGAGAAAGAATCACAGCCTGGGCCAACACTCCACCTCTCCCCTGCCCGAGCTGCCCTGGGCCACACCTGCCCTGGGCCTGGGGACTACCCGCCAAGCCGGCAGCCTTATGCTCAGAAGCACCAGCTCTGGAGTCACACAGGCAGGGCCCATATGTTACAGCCAAGGGCCTTTCACCTCTCCCAAGACAGTAAGATCAACTGCAGGTGGGGGGCAGAGGTGAACACCACAGAGGCTTTTTAGGGAGCTGAAAGTATTCTATACAATATGATAACGGAGGATACGTGTTATCATAGGTTTGTCCAAACCCAGAGAATGGACAACACCGAGAGCGAACCCTAATGCCAACTGTGGACTTTGGGTGATCATCATGGGTCAGTGAACGTTCATCATTTGTCACAAAGGTCCCACCCTGATCAGGGAGGTGGATAATAGGGGAGACTATGCCTCTGGGAGGTGGGGGTAGTATGGGGGAGCTCTCTGGATCTTCACCTCAAATCTGATGTGAACATAAAACTGCTCAGAAAACTAAAGTCTGGTACAACAAAACCAAACAATGAAACAGCACCACGCCTGGCCCCCAGGGCTGCCTTCTGATTCTCATCTGGCAAAACGTGCCTATGCCTCCTTATGCCTTCAGTCTACCAAGCAGCCAGACCCAACCTTGACGCTGTGAACTCACTACGCCATGGTGAGAACACTAAGCTACACGTAATGCCTGCCCAGCACGAGCTGTAATTACAGCCACGCTGACAAACCTCTGGTCCACTCAGCCCCTCACTCCAGACAGAGTGAGGGGCTGAGCCCCACAGCCTAGTTACTTGACAGGGTACACCTGGGCCACGGCAGAACGTCCAGATCAGAACAGTCCCCAAGGCCAGCAGTGGCTCTTGGATTTACATCAAGATATCTTGGCCTGGATGCCCTTTCCAGCAACTGCGGCAATCATTGCCAGCCCAACCCACCCCCACGGTGCTTCCAGGCTGCAAAATCGCTGGCTCATGCCACCCTGACACCTTGTGAGTGGCCCGGTGGAGAAAGAAGAATGGGAACTACAGACCTCTCTTTACAGACGGGGCCACTAAGACCCAAAGACAGGCAGGACTCGCCCAAAGCCACACAGAGAGTTAGGTACAAGAAACCAGGACATCCAAAGGCCTGCCTCCTACTTCCACATTCTTTCAACCCCAACGTCCCGAATGGGTTAAAAACAACAACAACAGTAAGGATGAACTTATCATCATCTCACTACTCCTTATAAATCTCTACTAGTACCAACACAACTGAAAACACCTCACGCTTGTCTGGGCCTTCATGAAATGCCATCTTTATCATTATTTTCCACTCTAATTTATTATCTGGGCTCCCCCGTGAGCCTATCAGGTTGGTATTGACTTCACATTGTACAGAGTTTGAGCTGAGGCCCAGCAAGGCACGTGGCCCACTCATGGTCACGTGGAGCAGGGGCCAGGTCTCTTGACTCCCAGCCCAGGGCGCCATGCTCTCTGTCCCCCAGCCCCCAGACCTAAATGAAATTCCCACCTCACATTTCTTACCAATTACCTGTCGTCAGAGGGGCGGCTCTGTCCCCTCCAGAATTCCTTCTTGCTGATTTCAGCCCACTGTCCTTGAGGTAACAGAGTCCATGCCTTTTGACCATGGGGGCTCTGAGAGTTCCCAGGAACATAGCAAATATACCTGCCATCACACCAACCTTCGATCAGTGCCCAGATCACAGGCAATGATGCCTCCTAAGGGTGAGGGGGGACACAGACCACAAAGTCAAGTCCTGAGAAGCAGCCAGATGGCACAAGCAAGGGGCTAATGGACAAAAGGTACAGACCCAGCCCAACATTCTGGACAGGCCGGGACTCACCTGAGCATTATCTGTCCATCTGTCATCTGCCTACAGCAGCCAACATCTCAACCTGCTCGTTTCCACAGATGCCAGCAGGCCCAGAGCCTTCACTAAGCCCAAGCTTCACCCCAGGCCTTTAAGCCCAAGCACCACAGGCTTATAATCCCCATTTCCAGGCTTTTCTGTGGTCACAGGTCAAAGGCAAACACTTGGGAAACCTTCTCCTGTCTTTGGGAAGCAAGACAAGCCCAAGCCATGAGTGAAATGTGTAGACGATGGTCCAGGAAGCTGACCCTGGGCCGGCTGAGCCTGGCCCAACAGCACTGGGCAGAGGCACTGGGGGAACTAAAGAGACAAGGGGCTCGTTCTCAGGGGAGGACTTGAGCTGACCCTGGAGCAAGGGGACAAGGCAGGGAGATAAGAGTCTACAGATGTTCGGAAGGTGCAAACACCCAGGAAAGGCAGAATGACCTTGCCAAGCAGCCAAGTATTTTAAGACTTCAGGTAAAACTGCGACCGTAATTCACTTACTGTCTATACATGAAAGTCTTTCCAAGGATGGAGGAGTTGTCTACACACTGGATCTACCCCGGCAGCGAAGAGTAGACATGGGGGTGTGTCTGTCTGCCCACAAGGAGACTCACACGGGCAGTCTCCCTATCAGCCTAGGTGCTGGGCTCCTAGGAAGTGGGAGAAGAACTATGCGGAACACCTCCCAACAGGAGGGGGTTCTCACCACAACAGAACCTACCAGCAGAGAAGCCAGCACAACAAGGCTCCCAGAATCCTGAGCTGCTCACACAGATGGAAGAAGTGAGGCCCAGAGGGGTGCCTGGGTGGCGCAGTCGGTTAAGCGTCCGACTTCAGCCAGGTCATGATCTCGCGGTCTGTGAGTTCGAGCCCCGCGTCCGGCTCTGGGCTGATGGCTCGGAGCCTGGAGCCTGTTTCCGATTCTGTGTCTCCCTCTCTCTCTGCCCCTTCCCCGTTCATGCTCTGTCTCTCTCTGTCCCAAAAATAAATAAACGTTGAAAAAAAAAAATTAAAAAAAAAAAAAAAGAAGTGAGGCCCAGAGAGGGTCAGGGATCTGCCCCAGTCACACAGCACATGACCAGTGTAGGACCCTCCTCCATCAGCAAGGCCTTTGCACTTCTCAGTTTTCCCTGAGGCCCCTCCCAGGTTGCTCAGCTTATTAGGGAACAGCTAACAAGTGGCCCTTGAGTGTCTGTGACCTGAGCCCTATGCTTCACCAAGAGAGATTTCCTGGGAAAGGTTCCTCACTCCCCTAAACAAGGTCTCTCCAGGGCTGGCAGCACAGAGCAGGGCGCACGCCCAGAGAAAGGATAGGAAAATGGGTATAAAATTACTTAATAATATCTGATTCACACAAAAAGCAAAGGAAAGTTCTCTCAACCGTGGAGATCCACTGGGAAAAGTCAAGGCAAGATGACCAAAGGTTTGATGGGTCTTTTAAAACTTTGGTCGAAATGTTTGCTCTTATTTTAAAAACTTCTTTGTCGCAGATAAAATTGTTCTCTAATTTGGTCATACATTTGGATTTCATTATTTTCAGAATGTATTCCAGACATCTAAAATTAAACAGATGTCATCAACCCCGTTTAGGCCTAAAAGACTTGTAACCAAACAGTGACTTCAACTCCGATGCAATACCGATTTGGAACACTGTGTTTTAGTCATTAAAAGTTTTAAAACTCTGCTCCATTTTTCTCATTTCCTATAATGAGATCTCTTCCCCCTCCTTGAAATACGCCAATTCTTCAAGGGTCAGTGGAAAGTCAAACCGGAGAGCAAAGCAAATTTAAATATGAAAAATGAAAGAGCGAAGTATGAAATCCTTTATCCACTGAAACCCTCACCGAGAAAGGCACCTCGGCTTCATTGCAGAGGGGGGGAGATGGGAAGGGAGAGATACAGAAACAGTGCAAGCGCAGGAAGGGGATTTGGCTTCTAAAGCCTGAATTGTTTTATCGTTCCTTTTCTGACAGGGATTAGATTAGCGAGAATCCTCCAAGCCTGCTCAAGGCGTCCTGGGGACAGTTAAGAAAAGACAATTCTTTCTCTCCTCCGATCCTCATCTCTGAGTTCGCCCCCAAATGAATTTGTTAAATAACCAGGTCAGAGCCAAGCGCCTGTTTGAGATGCCCAGATTCGCAAGCAGGGGCACGTGGCCCCTGGGACATGCCTGCGGAGTGGGGGAGGGGAATCTAGATCTGGGGTGTGGAAGTCGCATACTGGGGTCTGACCATCTTCATTACATCAATTTCTTAAGGAAAGTGGAAAGAATAAAATAGAGAAGGGGACGAGAAGGGACAGACGCCAGAGAGGACCTGTGCCTCTCCCGTGGGACCTCCAACCCTTGGTCTGAACGGGGAGGCAGACCCGCCAGCAACCACTCTACAGAGCTGGGAAGCCCAAACCAAATGCCGCACTGCCTACTTGGCTCCTCACTCCAGATCTCAGCTCAGGCCCCACCTGGCAGACCCTTCCTTCCTGAGCCACCCAACAATGAAGAAAGCGAGGTGAGGAGCGTCCAGAAACACTCAAACTGGACGCACACAGAGAGGCAGCACATTCTCCCCGTCCTCCTCCCTGCCCCCCAAATAACTCTGCGTGGAGCACTTCTGAGCAGAAAGACTTCTCCAAAGATGGGAAATCAGCTTGCTTCTAAAGGCTGACACATCCTAGGACACACAGCCCCAAATCCTTGTTCCAGAGAAAGCTCTCAGGCCCCAGGCCCCAGGAAGGGCCATGGCCATGGCCACGGATCTGTTTTGGCAAGAACTGGCAGCATCCTTGTGGGGGTCTACTGTGTTCACCCCAGGAGGGGAAGCAGGCAGACAAAAGGACACAAACACAATGACCTTTATCAGAGGACAAAGTCAAGGGCCCCGGGGGCAGGGGGGTGGGGGGGACGGGCAGGAAAGAAAGCTGATGCCTTTGGAACACACGAATGGCCCACTCTGGCCTGGGGTTAGACCTGATCAGTATGTTCCTAACATGAGAATCCACCCAAACAATCTTTCCAAAGCCAGCTGTCAGTTCATAGATGCCCTTACCTCCCAAGTCTTAGGCAAGTCAGCTTCCCCGGACCTTGCTTCTCTTGTCCGTACCTCCCAGATGATTTGTGAGCATTTACTCTCCATGACTGGCAAACAGCTTCAGCCCTGAACCAAACCTGGGCAGCTTAGTCCTGGCAGGCTATCCGATTGCTCTTCTGAGAAGGACTGCATTCTTGGGAGTTCATTAGGGATGTCTGTCTGCCTTTGCTGGGGAAGGAAAGAGAGAGAGAGAATTTAGTTCTCCTCCGTGCCAACCCAGAATCAACCCATAGTGTTTCACAGATGGGCAAACTAAGGCCCAGGGAAGTAAGGTGAACCTATGCACGAAGGTTACACATTAGAACAGAAGATATAGGTGCAGCTCGGTGGCTCAGTCGGTTGAGCGTCCAACTCCTGGTTTAGGCTCAGGTCATGATCTCGCAGCACGTGGGTTTGAGCCCTGTGTCAGGCTCTGCGCTGACAGCTATGGAGCCTGCTTGGGATTCTCTGTCTTCCTCTTTCTCTCTGCCCCTCCCCCACTACCTCCCAGTCTCTCTCAAAAAAAAAAAAAAAACAACAAAAAAACAAAAAACCCGAGAAGATCAAGCATTTGAAAATCATACTAAAAGATTAGAATTTGCTAACTGGTATATTTCAACCCTCAGGCTTTCCTGGATTTGAACACTACCTTTGACTGAGCCCCACACACCTGTAAGAGATGTATCGGGCAAGAGACTGAGTTCAGAAGATGAAGTCACAATTCAGCTTACACAGAGAGCCAGTGACAAAACCGGGATGAAAATCCAGGCAAACATTCCCAGGAGATGACCTGGACCATCAAGGTGGTATTTTCCCCCATCCATGCTGACCCGCTAGGGCTGCACAGGGGCTGAGAGAGAGAGGGTCTGTTGGTGGTAGGAGAGGATGCACAGAATTAGCTCTTCAACCCAATGGAAAGTTTGGAAACAGTGACAATTCATTCATGGGAAATACCAAATGCCCTTTGCCTCACTTCTGAGACTGAGAGGCAGAACCAGGTGACTAAGAAGACCTCATCATCACCAGGGCCCCTTGACCTCACTCCCTCAAGGATTTTCTGGCCAGCTGATGCCACTCATTTCTCTAAAAGATGGCTGACAAAGTTCTTTCAGTACATATACTAACCTGAAGTCAGAGGAGGGACAAATTAGCTGGTCATCATTTGCTTTACCAAAGGATTGGTTTTTCTCTTTACCACAAGGTTCCTATAAAAAAACAAGAGCCCAGGGGCGCCTGGGTGGCGCAGTCGGTTAAGCGTCCGACTTCAGCCAGGTCACGATCTCGCGGTCCGTGAGTTCGAGCCCCGCGTCGGGCTCTGGGCTGATGGCTCGGAGCCTGGAGCCTGTTTCCGATTCTGTGTCTCCCTCTCTCTCTGCCCCTCCCCCGTTCATGCTCTGTCTCTCTCTGTCCCCAAAAATAAAATAAACGTTGAAAAAAAAATTTAAAAAAAAAAAAAAAAACAAGAGCCCTTCCACAAGCAATTGCGTATAATCCCATTTGCAAAGACCATCCATGGACGGCACACCAGCCACACAAAAGCACAAAGCTACTGTAGGTCAGGGTTTGACAACTGCTCTACATAAGGCATCGGGTGAATGGCTCATGTCTGGTCTCAACACTGAACCCCCTGCCCCAAAGGTGACCTAGGTGGTGAGAAAGGAGCACGACCAGAGAAAGGATGCCAGGGAATTAGGCATGGGCTCCAAGACAATCCCCAAAGGGGAGGCTGGGAAAGTCCTCGTCCTTGTCAAAACTAAGACATAAATACTCACTCCACAGGCGTGCCCACTGCATGCCCAACTTCACGCTAGACACCGGGTCAAACGCCCAACAAAACCAACAGGACTCCTCTGTCCTAGAGCTTACAGTGTGTGGGTGCGGGGCTGTTGAGACAGCTGTCAATCAAACAGCCACGCTCATGAATGCCTCCCTGCAAACTCAGCTAGGGACGCCGCAGGAAAGGAATTCTGGCCTAGGAGAGATTTCGCTGGTAGTGGCGGTGGCGGGGTTTTTGGTAATCTATTTTTGAGAGAGGTAGGGGAGGGGTAGAGAGAGAGAGGCAGAGAATTCCAAGCAGGCTCCACGCTATCCACGCAGAGCCTGACGCGGGACTCGAACCCATGAACTGCGGGATCACGACCTGAGCCGAAATCAAGTTTCGGAGGATTAACCAGGGGGGAGTCCAGGGGCTCCTAGGAGAGATTTTCGTAACAACACAGGAGCTAGTCTGAGGGTCAGGGGAGATTTTGCCAGAAGTAACCACTGAGTTGACATCTAAGGGGACAATTAACCTGGTAGACTGGGGTAGAGCAGAAAGGAGTCCAGGAAAAGGTGAGAGTGTGTGTCAGGGCCCTGGAGTAGGAGAGAAAGTAGTATGTTTGAGGAAATGGGAAAAGGTGGCCAAAGCGCCTGGGAAGCAGAGGGCAAGGGGCATCATGACCACAGATAAGGGATCGTAGGTCACACAAAAGAGTTGGTCTTTATACAAAGGACAATGAGCTGCCACTGGAAGGCTAAAGCAGGCAAGTCCAAGAGTCAGTCTGTGTTTGGCAGAGCTGGCTCTGGGCCCTGCATGGAGAACGGTCCAACGCGGGGGGCAAGATAAAAGTGGGTGGATGGCTAGGATGTTGTTGCAGCTGGGGAGGGGACAAAGGCAACTGGACTAGAGGGCAGCTGTGAAGATGGGCAGAAGTGGACAGAGTCAAGGGCTGTAGGACATCAAAGTAACAAGACTTCGGGCTGGATCGCCCCAGGGGCGGGAGACGGGATGTGCCAGAGGGTGCCTCCCAGGGGCCCAGTTGTGTGAACAGATGGACAGAGACGCGTGCCCTGAGCTCGGGAGCCCTGGAGGAGGTGCAAGGCTGTGTGCTGGAGGAGCAGGGTCAGAGTATATCTCGAATTCCTCTGAAATGGCCACATGGAGACCTGGAGCACGCCGCTGAGGATATAAGTCCCAAGGGCAGATATGAGCACATACAGCGATGTCGTCCCTTCCAAAAGCCGTTAAAGGACAAAGCCGGGGATGTTACCCCTCGCTCCTCAGCCCCTCTCACTTCCTCCTCCTGGATCTCCTTGCGAAGTGATTTCACAGGGAGATTGCAGCATAGAGCCGCTTGCTGCGCAAGTCAAATGTCTTGCCTGAGCAGAATCTCAGTCTTTTCCCCCTAAAGAAGAGCGAAAGAAAATAAGCTTCAGATCTGGTGAGGGGGATTAAGTGTAGACACACAGGAGGACTTCCTGGCTCTGAGGGGTTGACGATGGAATGCATTAGTAAGCAGGAGTCTGGGCACTCCTTCCCCTGAGGTCTGTGAGATTGGGGGTAGACTGCTGTCCCGTGGGGATGCCTGGAAGGCAGGCGCACCAAGAAGCAGGGACCGGACCTGATCAACAGCCGCCGTTCGCCGGGCCCAGGTGACTAAGCCCCAGTCACAGGAACCCTACACACCCAGGAACAATTGCTCCATTCACCAAGTCCTCCCCTTGTGCTGGTGCAGCATCAGGGGCTTTGCCCACATTCCTTCCTGGGATTTGAATCTCTGACAGACACCAAAGTCCACTTCTCTTCTCCCTCATCTACTATCCTATCCCCACTCTTTTTTTTTCTCCTCAAGTACGGCTGACATACAATACTGCATGGGTTTCAGTGTACGACAGAGTGATTCAACATTTATATACGTAATTCAGGGCTCACCACATAAGTACAGTAATCATCTGTCACTACACTAAATTAACACAATGTAACTGACTATATTCCTTACGCTGTACTTTACCATCTCCACGATTTATTTATCTTATAACTAGAAGTCTGTACGTCTTGATCCCCTTCACCTACTTTTCCCATTTCTCCCCCCACCCCTCTCTCTTGCCTTTGATCCTGAGAACAGGTGGTAATACAGGGCTCTTGGAAACAGGCCTCTTGACCTTGGTGATGTGGACCCCAAGCAGGGTAGACACTATGTATAACAGCATTTCGGGACCGACTATAATGTAAATATATAAACATAATAAGTGTTGTAACAAATATATTAGATAACTGTACCCACAGAAGGAAAATTTGCTGCTCACTACCAGAAAAAAAAAAATGGGAGAAAAACATTGTAAGAAACAGAACCCTGTACAGACAAAAGATAAAGCATTGTACCTATTTTCAAGTGCACATATTTTAATGTTTGCCAAAGTGCCTTTCAGAAACACTGTAGCCATTTGGCCCTGGCTGCCCCCGGTGACCCCTGGCTACCCCCAGCATTATGGGAGGGTTGATAACTACCTCCCATCCTCCCAAGAAATCTATACTTCTTCGTAAGAACATACCTATGTTCTTGATCTATCATATAATGTAAATAATATAATTTCCCTATCTGTCATTTGTCTTTATTATATTCGAGGTTCCTTTCTGGAAATTAACTTTTAGTAACCTAGTTTACAGAGTCACTTAAATCCATAATTTAAAGCAAAAATCAAAGGATCCGTCACCTGCAAAGGCACCCCTTTGCAGGACTTTGCACTCTGCTCTCCATGGTTGACAACGTTTACCTTGCCTGAGGAGCGGCAGGAGAGAAAACCTCCGAAGGGAAGGTCTGCCCTGGGCTCTGGGACTCCCCAGAGCGGGGGCTGGTGAGCGTGAGCCCTTCCAGAGCGCCCAGACTTCGCGTGGCCTCTGCCCCAGCCAAACCTGCTACCCTGCCTCCAGGGCCCTAGAGCCTGCTGGACCTTTGCTTCCGGAGGCCCAACCTCAGGGGAAGCGTGGCTCCGGACAAGAGAGCCACGGAGGAACCCAACACCCCCTTGACAGGCAGCTCCACCCTTATTCCAGTCCTTTCCCTGACCCAGTTCCCCATCACACAGATACGCACACACACGAGCCCACCTTAGGTCTCCAAAAAAGCAACTGGTCACAAGGAGCCCATGCCACCCAAAGTCTGCACACAGGCCATACAGCGCAGAGCAGGGAAACTGAGCCATCCGGAGTTTGAAGCCAATGGCATGCCTTCCAATCACACTTTTTTGCCCTTTACTCTCTAGTGTGGGAAAAGGGCACCAGGAAAAAGCTGAAATGCATGTAGCCATGTACCCCACTAGCTGCAGAGGGGCCGGCTTAGGGATGGCCCTGCACTGTACCCTGTCCTTCCCTCTGTGTCACCCTGAGACTGTTGGTGGCTGCTGCAGGGTGACAAGACTGTCTAAAACAGCAGCAGGGACTGGTTTTGCTACAGCAGCTGCCCACGCATGGACTTCAGAGCTTATAGTCAGACACAGTCCATCCATGGGCTGTGAGCAAGGTGCCCTCAGAAAGCGGCTTGCCCAGGTCAGGGCTGGGACACTGGTCACCAGGCTTCGCCATGAACCAAGCATGTGTTCCTTCCTGGAGACAGGGCCTCTGAAGCCCCTTTCTGACTCTGCAGCATTTTCTCTCCCCCTCCCCAGGTTGCCCAGCTCTGCAAACAAAGGCATGTTTGGGGAAGAATGGTGCTCATATTTAATAACCCTCAAATCTGCCTCCACATGTGGCTATTGTTAGGTAGATTTAACCAGCAATTACTGAGGTACCTCCTTCCTCCTCAGCAACAATCTAGGCCCTTAATCCAGCTAAGACCCAGAGAGTTTAGGGTTGAGCTCACTGAGATGAAGGTACCAGCTTAGTCAGGGCCTGCTCCAGGCTGGGGGAGCTAGATGTGAGAGCACGACTCCCCAGAATCTACTCCTTCTTGCCAGCAAAAAAATAAGGGTGTGGGGTGGGGTGGAGTGGGGCAGGCAAAGAACGGACTACCTAAAGTCCCCGTGATAACTCAGCTTCCAGAGAATTCACATGGAGACCTAGCACAAACGTTTGGACTGAGAATCGAGAAAGAAAGCCAACATGCTCCTAGGAAGCCCCAAGAGCAGGCTGAGACTGGGGGAGGAGACCGGCCCCTCCTGGAACCCTGCAGTCCTGGCCCCTTATCTCAGCAGGAGACAATCCTAATAATGCCTCAAGTTTGTAGTCAAGCTGCCTATGGTCTGGCCAGAGGAGAAGGTAAGCTTCCATAGGGGAACCATTGCAGCAGACATAGGACTGGAGCATAGGAAGAAGCCTAATGCTACACCTCAAGCAGGCCGTTTGCATTTCCACCCTCTGACCCTTTGCTCCTGCTTGTTCCCCTGCCAGGCCTGCCCTGCCTTCTCTCCACTGTCCAGCTCCCTCCCTATAAGGCCCAGCATTAAGGTGTCCATTGCTTCCCTGGAACTCAGCCCTCTGTGAGGGCACCCGTGCTATTTATACAGGCTTGGGGGACTCACAGCATGGACAATTTGTCCTCAAGGGCACCAGGAGAGGCAGAGAAAGAGGAAAGGCTGCTAGGCTGGGCTAGCTTGCATCAAACCAATTTCCACATTAAAAAGGAAGCCCTTTCACACAGCCCCATGGTCAGAGGAGGGAGGGAGCTCCCAGACCTCCCGGAGCCCCCACTGGGAGCCCCCTTGCTGTAGGGACTATAGGATACCAAGTGGAGGCTACACAAATGAGTCTGCGGCCCCTCCTGGCCATGGAGGCCAACAACACTGTGACGGGTCAGCCCCTGTCCTGCTCCCGAGCCTCCCAAGACTGGATTTTCTCATCCAACTTTTCTGTTTTACCACAAAACAGTAACAAAAACCATTTAGTGTCAATTATCATCTTGTATAAAGATCCAATTTTGGTCTCAAGAGGTACAGGGACCAGAGGCAGCATTTACTGAGAATTTCAGCCCTGCCCGGCAGTCACCACATCAGGGCTCACAACTACCCTTACACAGAATCTATTAACAACGGCTTTGCACAGCACAGCCCTGGATTCGAATCGCAGCTTCAGCACCTCGTGTCTGTGTGACCCGGGGCAAGTTACTTCCTGCTCCGATCCTTAATTTCCTGAACAGCCAAGTGACAATTACAAGAATGGCAAGTTGAAGGGGTTGCCATGATGACTGAATTAAATAAGCTCCATGTCGTCATTCTCGAAGGGGGACTTGGGGCCAAGAGCATCAAGGATCACCTGGGAACATGTGAGAAATGCAGATTCTCAGGCCCCACCTTAGACCTACTGAATGGGAACCTCTGAGGTGGGGCTTGCGCACACGCCCTCCAAGTGGCTGTGAGGCCCACTCAAGTTTGGAATCACTGGCATACGCAGGGAAGTTGTTTAACAGCAAGTACCTGACGAGCAAGGAGTTGTCACTGCTCCAGGAATGACTGTCCGACTCTCTCCCTTCTCCCCTGATGGACCCAAGGCTCGGGGAAGTGAAGCCATTTCTCCAAAGTCAAACAGCTAGAAGCCGGGCCACATGGCACTGGAGGCCACAGCCTCCTCACTACACCCTAGTGTCTCCCACTGAAAGCCCACATCCCAAAGCTACCTAAGCACTGACAATGTTCTCCACAGCGCCACCCAGAGGTAGCATGGTAAAACCGAGAAACACCTCCCACAAACCTGCAAGGAAAGCAAAGAAACTAAGGAAAGAAATGATTCCTCCAAAACTACGAGGGTACAGAGCCTCTCAGGCCAGACATAACTTCCTTCCTCAGGAATAAAGGTCACGGGATGCACAATCCCAGGGTTCTCCAGGACACAGCTGCTGGACGCTCTCAGGAACAGTCGGCCATCTTCACAGCACCAAAGGTAGATCCGTGAGCTGTGCGGATAAAGGCATCAATTTCTTTAAGTACTTTTCAAACAAGAAATCGAAAAGAGAATTCTCAGCTAGTCAAGAAACTGTGACTTTCTCGCCAGGGCTCAATTTCTCCACCTACACGGAGGAGAAGTGACAAGCACCCAGTACACTACAGCTTTAAGAAGTGCTGTTTGTCAGGGCACATAGGTGGCTCAGTCGGTTAAGCGGCTGACTTCAGTTCGTGGGTTCGATTCCCGTGTCGGGCTCTGTGCTGACAGCTCAGAGCCTGGAGCCTGCTTCAGATTCTATGTCTCTCTCTGTGTCCGTCCCCTGTTCGCACACTCTATCTCTTTCTCTCTCTCTAAAAAATAAATAATAAACATTTTTTTAAAATTAAAAAAAAAAAAAAACAAGAAGTGCTGTTTGCCCTACCACATCTGCAGGTAGGGCTGAGGACTCTGTGCCTTAATGCAGACCGCCCTCTCCTCCCAAGGGCAGTGTCCCCAGGGCTCACACTCCACAAAGTCTGGGTGGCACTTAGCCACCCTGGCAGCAAGAACCCAAACAAACCCCAGGCTCAGGCTGGCAGGTAGAAGGGGGGTTGGTGGAAAGGAGTGGTGCCTTCTGGGAAAGCTTTTCACAGAGAATTCACGGAAGCCACAGCCCCTACTGCTGCTCTGCTTCCTGCTCTCACCATGTCACCCAAAGTACAGATCCCTGTGGGTTCCTCTTTGCTTCCAAGAGGTACGTCCTAAGTTTAATCTGCCTCAGCACTCGGCACCATGCCTGGCAAGCACGAGGCTCCCAGTAAATGCTTAGAATGAATATACCAGATGTTCAGAAAGCAACACTGTCGGTGCACCGCACACCCGACTCCCGTGAAACCTCCTTGCCTTATCTGAACCTGTGCAGCTCCTCTCCACACCAGCCTGCCACAGGGCCTGCCACCCTGTATGAATATTCTCAGTTTGCTTTCACTCACTACACTGCCAGCCACGCTGATGGTTTTCATGCAACAAGGGAACCAAGCTTGCCCCACCCCAGGACCTTTGCATATGCCAGTCTCTCTTTCCCCTATTCTTCGCTTGACGGATTCTTTCTCAGTCTTTAGGCCTCAGCACATTCACCTCCTCAGAAAAGCCACTCTATGTAGACTTTCTCCTGTTGCTGCCTCTCCCCTTTGTTTCTTCAGCAGCACTCTCTCCAACTTGCCATTCTTTCCATCTCTTCTGTTTTGTCCGACTGCGCTCCCCCTTCCAGTGAAATGTCAGTTCCAGTGACTCGGGACCATGTCTGTCCTGCTTACCCCTGTATTCCCAGGGCCTGGCATGCTGCAGATACAAAACTAAATCTTTTCAGAATGGGTGGGTGAATGAATGAATGAGTTCACAGAGGAAAAAAACAAAAAAAGAAAAGCAGGAACAATAATAATCCAAAATGTCTGAGGAGAGTGACAGAGTTCCCTGTTGGGGGGGGCGGGGGGGAGGAGGGGTACAAGCAGGACAGGACACTGCCTCCCTCCGAGAGCCTGGCTGGGGGGCAGACCAGACTGCCATGGTGGCTTTGCACCGGCAGCAGGCAAAGAATGGCACTGGAGAATCAGCCAGACTGAGGGTGACTTTCTGCCTTACTTGTCACCAGCTACTCCCAAATCAAGGCGTCACAAACAGCTGGTGGGCCATGACCACCATGCACAGGCTGGGGGCTGCACCCTAAGGAAGGAGACCTTTCTCTTCCCAGCCAACCTGTACCGTCTCAAAGTCTGCTATGCGGCAAGGAGAGCGGCAGGGGATGGGGGAGGGCATCCGTTAAGAGAGAAAAAGTCACTGGCACTATGCGGGCTCCACCAAACAGGCCCCCAACAGGAGCCTGGTCTCATGTGTTCCCTACTGAAAAAACAAACAAACAAACAACAACAACAACAAAAACCACAGCTCCCTGGGTGAGCGGAGCTCTACTGGTGGCGGGCACTTAAAGAGACTATCAGACTCTCTAGCCCAGCCCTGGGGATAGATCCCAGCAGTGCTTCCAGTCTGTGAGTGTCTCTAGGCAGATGTGTGCCAGACTGGGCTGGACTATCATTGTAACATTTCGCCTTTCATGGGAGTCTGACCTTCTCCCTCCCAGACTTATATTTGAAACAAGCCCTAACAGCTGGTCACCATTTATTTATGCAAAGAATCTCATGCAGGGAGAGTCTTGCACATACCACACGGCCAACTAAAAACCGTTCTGCAACCACGCACAGGCCTGCCGCATGTGGCTTCCCACCAAACTAGAACCCTCACCTTCAGAGCTTCTCAGCCTATGAATGCCATACTAAGGAGTGAAGCGGCTCTCCCTGTCCCTGTCCTCACTCGCTCTGTGGCCTTAGGTCAGGGTATTTATACAGGCTCTGACTGCTTGCAGCCAGTGAGGTCCATTAGTAGGATGTAAATAGCTCTCTGCTCTTCAAAGGCTGGGCGAGCCATTCTGTGAGGTCTGAGTCAGCCCCGCCAGGGTCTTGTATTTCAAGCCTTATTCATCTTCCTGATAACTTCCATAAAGGGCCAATCCGCCTTTTTGGTATGCAGGGCCTGCCAACAGTGGCCCAGGGGGATTTTCACAAGAAACCAGCATTTGCTAAGCTCCAACTGTATACACAACTCTGTCCCAGTCACTCTGGGGGGAGAAAAAGAAGAAGACACAACTTCACTTCTTTCACCACTCTCACTCCTTTCAAGGAAACAAGGCATGCACAGGTAGCAGTTACTGTGGGTCAAATCACAAAGAACCATATGAAACCAAAGTCCGGCAGAGTGCCATCAGGCATGGCAGGGGAGCCAGATGGGAGTACAGCCTAGTGGCCAAGCACACGGCCCTTGCTGTCAGAGACAGTGAGCTTTGAATCCTAACCCTGCCTCTTTTTAACTATGACCTGGGACAAAGGCTTAAACCCTCTGGGCCTCTTTCCCTGCCTGTACGATGGAGACAGAAATAGGAACAAAAGTGTTCTTGAGAGGATGTAATGAAGCAGTGTATGGGAAGGACTTGGGAAGGGGCTGGCAGAGAGGAAGCACTCAAGAAATATCAGCTGTGCTTTACTGCGAGAGAAGCTTTCCAGAGAACGCCAGTTTTGAGGCCTTGGAAGAAGAGAGGGACAGAGGTCCATTCCCTAGCTTGTCACCCTGCCCTGTGGGGTGGTGACATTGGCACACGTTATCTCTTTGGTCTGGAGTCGGAGAAGAGGGAAGGGCCAGCTACCAGTCCTCCAACCAAGGGACACATCAATCCATTTCCAAGAACCATTCAGTCTTCTAGGATGAAGGAGTCCCAAATCCCATAGCAAATTAGCCCCAGGGAAAAGACTACCCAAAAGCACAGCGCCAGACAGTCCTTGGTCTGGGGTAGCCCTGTCAGTCAGGGAAACTGAGTGTGAGCCATGGGTCAGAACAAGGGATGGGGAGTGCAGGCAGACAGCAGACTAGCTGGCCCCAATTCCCGTGTCCTCACTGCAGGGGGGCCTGGAGGAGGGGAGTTCGAGCCTTGTACCCTGACAGAGGACATCCGTGGTTTCCATCTCAAGCACTTTCCTACACTATGTCTCAGGACACACAGCTACCCCGTGGGGTAGGTAAAGAAGGTAGGAGTGACATCTGTAGTTTGCAAAGAAAAACTTGAGGGTGAGAGGCTAAGTGATTGCCCAAGGTGACACGGCAAGGCAGGGGCAGACCTGGACCCCAAACCCATCTCCCAGTGCCTGATCCTGTCCTCGCGGCCTTCTTCACCTGACATTCTCCCCACAGCTGCCAAAACCCAGGACGTTAGGATCGTTGAAGTAAACACTGCACCCCGGAAAAACGTTCAACCAAGCATGAGACTCCACGGGAGCAAACGATACAGCATATGGGAACTTCCCAGATGTTCCCAAGATGGGAAGGGAGTTCTCAGGGTGAAGACAACATTGTCAAGATGGAAGCAACTTAAGTTTTAGTCAAGAGGGAATGGCAAGACAAACTATCATATGTCCACACTGTGGCATACCATTGGCCACAAAAAAAGAATGAGGTTGATCTTGAGGTACTGGCATGGAAACAACACCAGGACGGTGATGACTGAAAGCCCCAAGTTGCTGAATGAGCCTTGATATATGACTCTACACATGTGCAGTGAAAACAAAACCACATATTGTCTCTGGATTCAGAAACACATATGCAAATGCCCAGGAAAACTCTGGCAAGACCCACACTCTCCCAGCAATGTTCCACATGCCTCTGCAGATCCACACTCAGCCCTGCTCTCTGTCCGGGGAGGCTGGCCTGTATGAATGGCATCAGTGACTGGCCATGCCTCCCAGCCAAGCAGGAGCACCAGCAGATCAAAAGGGTGGAAGAGAAGGAGACTGGAATAAGCGTTCTCCTAGTTTCCACCTATGAGGTCTCCAAAAACTGGCCACAACCTTCAGCCAAAGGTCATAGCTTCTTTGAAGGTGCCCCACTCTCTTCTCCAGGGTTTTGGTTTCTTGGGCCTAAAGGTGAGAAATGCTTTTGCTACAGCAACCCCGGAGTGTTGTACTGTGCTTTTTGGATTGCCCACACCATACATATTGTTCCTCTGTTAAAACCTCCAATTATCCTTTGGGGCACCTAGGTGGCTCAGTCCATTAAGCATCCAACTCTTGATTTTGGCTCAGGTTATGATCTCACAGTACATGGGTTCGAACCTTGCATCTGGCTCTCCACTGACAGTGCAGAGCCTGCTTGGGATTCTCTCTCTCTCTCTCTCTCTCTCTCTCTCCTCCCATCTCTGCCCCTCCCCTGCTTGCTCTCTCTCTCTCTCAAAAAAAAAAAAAAAAAGCTCAAATTATCTCAGTTAAAAAGTGCCATTGTTTTCCCCCAAGATAAAACCCAAACTGGTAAGAATGGTCAACTGGGGAGAGTAGAAAAAGAGAGGGGTGAACCACAGCATCTGAGGCTTAGTTAATCAGTGATTTTCAGTAATTACGTACTGTGTGTTTTGTTCTTACTGCAGAAAATTTCAAGCACATAAAAAATAGATAAAAGGTGGTAGGTATCCACTACCCAGCTCCAAAGGCCATCAGTTCATGACCAATCTGATATCAGCTATGGCCCCAGCCACTCCCCATCTCTTACTGTTTTAATACAAATCCAAAACATATCATCTGTAAAGTTTTAAATTTACAAGGAAACTATATTTCTATATTGCCTGGGTATTTAAAACTTAATTAAAAACAAAGGCATCCTCAAAGCTAGAACTTCGAGGCTGAGGAGACTCTGTCCTTGTTTGAATTTGTGCCCAGGCCAAGGCTTTCCCCTTGCCATCTATCCCAGTAACATGGCTCAGAGGTTGGCCAGGTGGCCATGGTGAACACCTCAGTGGGCCAGAGGCCTGGCTAGCACGAGATGTCCCTGTCAACCTATCCTACATGTGGAAGATGCCATGATGACACAAAGCTATAAGAATGCCTCCCATGAGCATGTTTTGGGGTTCTGCTCACACTAGGTTTTTGGTTTTGTTTCTGTTTTAACTTTTTACTGAAGTGCAACTGTATGTATGGTGAGCTGCATTCTGTGTTATCACACATCGTTGTAGTCTATTGGTTTTCATTGCATGATAGCATTCCACTGTGTGAATATGTACATATATCTACTCCAATTCACTTATCCATTCTACTCTCGATGGAAATTTGGATTGTTTCCAGTTTGGAGCTATTAAAAATATTGTTAGGGGCATTCTAACACACCTTTTGCTGTTCATATACATGCATTTCTGTTGGATATATATATCTAGAATGGAAAGGCTAGATCATAAGGTGGCACATGTTTAACCTCAGTGCATACCAAGAGGTGTCCACAGTAGATGTGATTTCTGGTATTCAACATCCTTGCCAACCAATCTGACAATAAATTTTCTATAGAAAAATTTTTTTACAAAATCCTTGCCAACATCTGGGTATCTTCTGGGTTTGTTTCTTTGTTCCACTGTTCTCACTCTGGTAGGTGGAGTGTATCTTCCTATGGTTTTAACTTGCAGCTCCCTAAGGACTAATGAAGCTCCACACTATTTCTTATGTTTCTTGGCCAGTGGATAACCTCCTTTATGAAATATCTCTTCAAGTCTTTTGTACATTTTTCCTGTAGGGTGTCTTCTTTTTCCTATCAATTTACAAAAGTTACTTATATATTCTGGATGCCAGCCGTTTGCCAGACAGAGGTTCTGAAAACTCCTCTTCCATTCTGTAGACTGCCTTTTTGCCTTCCTAACAGCGTCTTCTGATGAAGTTTTTAAGTTTAAATGGTCAGATTTATTAACTTATTTTCTTGTATGGTTAACAGTTTTTGTGTCTTGGTTAAGAAATATTTGCCTACGCTGCTCTCATTTTTATGAAGATTCTTTGAGGGGGAAAAAAAAAACCTATTGGAAATTGAGTAAGAAAAACCCTAGGAAACCACTACATGGAAACACCGAATCAATAGCTCCAAGAAGCAATTGATCTGTGGTTGCCTCTTTAGAAAGACAACCTCCTGATTTGTTTTTTTATTCCTTTGTTAGCAGCTGCTTGGAAGAATCCAGGCTCTTCTCACCTGTAAAGGTGAAGAGAGAAAGTTCAGACTGAACTCATCCCCATCAAGAAAAAAATAAGTCTTCAGAACATTTCTCTGTACGCTTAAAAAAGAAAAATTACTGAAAACTTAACATTATGCCAATGACCAGCAAAAAAGATGAGAGCAGGGGTTCTTGAACATAGGAATAGTAGGAAAATGCCGGCATTAAAATTGAAACGGTTTCAGGATAAGTGTTTCTAAGAACAATTCTCTTTCTATAGAGGCCTCATTTCTCCCAGGAGACATTTACATCCTATTTGGTATGAAACAATCTCTAAAAACTTCCACCATGGGGCATTTCCCCCACTGAATAAATGTAAACATGACTAACACACTTAGTGGTCTTATCGCCAAATACATTAATCTAAGTCATTTTACAATCATTTGTTGGATGACAAAAGTTCCTTTGAAAATCACTATTTTCACTGTTTAGTCAGCAGTAAGATTGGAAGGTAATGGCGACCACCTAAATCCTAACAACTCCTCACATCTAAAAATTGAAGGCAAGAAAAACAAAGCTACAATTAACAAGGGAAAAAACAAGCCACACACACAAAAGTCTACACATGACCCATACTTTTAGCATCACTAACTGGATAATACTATGAACTTCAAATAACATGTAAGCACGGAGATAAGCACCGAATTCCAACAGATCACCTACCATTACTGCGAGTCTGTAGATATGGGCAGCACAAACGGGAGACTTAAATTCTATGAAGAAAAGAAGGGAGTGGAGAACATAGTTGAAACACAGAATCATCCAGAAAGGAAAAGTCCAGCCTAAATGCAAAATAGTCCTCACTTATATCTCAACAAAGCTTAAAAAATATATCCACCAAATGCAAAATGATGAACTTAAGTCTGAAACCTAATAGTTCACAATACTGGTTGCAGGGAAGGTACCTCAAAGTGAGCAGGGTTGGAGGTGGCAATGTCAAGAAGTACGATTCTCAGAGGAGGAAGAAATAAATGAACAAGATGTGCTGCTCCTGAGAGATGTGGCAGTCGAGAAAACTTAGGAAGAGTGGAAAACCAAGAATCCTGCAGAAAAAAAAAGAAAGAAAGAAAAACAAAAGCCCTCCCTCTCCCCACTTCCAGAACTACTCATTCAATCAGCTGCAATTTGCTATACTGACAGAAGAGGGCGCCCTTGAAACAGGAAACCCTCTTCACAAACCGCTGAGGGGTGGGGAAGAGGAAAAATCAGACTAATTTCATACTAAGATACGATACAAAGATAATATACAAATCAAAACATTTCAGCTAATGAAAATTCCACCCTCCAGAAAATCAACCATGAAGCAGAAGAAAAGTATCATCTTTCAAACTGAATTAATTATTATAAAACAAGGATTTGAAGATTAAAACAAAAACTAGATTCACTTATAAAATCTAAGAATAGAAGGGGACCTAGAAAATCAAGAAGAAATTCTATGAGGGTTTGCCAAATTCCGGGAAAAATTTTTGCAGAAAAAGTCAAAATTATTTCAGGAATAAAGACTAAGAGAGAGTAGGTCCAAATGAAAATCTGATAAGAGACACTGAAGGTAAAAAGACATAAAGCAAGATAAAAATGAGCTTAAAAATTGAAAATAATCAGAGAGAAACTAGTTGAAATGGAAGGCAGGCAAGGATAGTCCAACACATGTACAATTGGAGCCATGAAGAAGAAATGTAAAACAATACAACACAAATAATATTTGGCAATGTAATGCAAAAAAGTTGCCAGAAATAAAATCTTCAGTCAACATATTTAAGATGCCCACTGTGTGCCTTGGAAAATTGATCTAGAATGATCAACTCAGACATGTATCCCAGTAAAATGACTGAACTCTAATGACAAAGAACAAAACCCTCAGGATCTTTAGGCAAAAACATCAAATTATTATTCAAGTAAGAAATTTAGGCTGGCATAAGACTTCCTAAGAACAACATACAGAATAGGGCAGGAGTGAGGCAGCATTTTCAAGACACAAGGAGACGGAGCGCAAGCCAAGGATTTAATATCTACCCTTCCTCCAATGAAGCTTTAGCCTGTAAGAGATAACTGGGGGAGCTTCCTCAAAAGAACGGAGGGTGATCATTTAATACATTTAATTATAGAGCCAAGACAAAAACAAGTATGAGGTCAAAGTAACATCCAAGTGTAAACATTACACGTTCTGACAAAGCGTAAAGATGATAACAAAGGGGAAGGCAAAGTATGACCAGAGATTATTGTTCAGGTTATAGGTGGGGGCCAAAGGATACCATTTAAAACTGACAGTCCAGATAGTATAGGTTTAAGAAAAGGAGGGATTAAGGGAAGCAAAAAAGGCATAAATACAAAAGTAACCTGTAGATTAAAAATACAAACTTTTCTAAATGCCAAAGGAATTTTTATTTTTTTATGTTTATTTATTTTTGAGAAAGAGAGACAGAGCATGAGCAGGGGAGGAGGAGGAGGAAGATGGGAGAGAGAGAGAGAGACAGAGAGAGAGAGAGAGACAGAGACAGAGACAGAGAGAGAGAGAGAGAGGGAGGGAGGGAGACACAGAATCCAAAGCAGGCTCCAGGCTCTGAGCTGTCAGCACAGAGCCCGACACGAGGCTCGAACTACAGACCACGAGATCATGACCTGAGCATAAGTCGGACACTTAATCAACTGAGTCACCCAGGCGCCCCACCAAAGAAATTTTTAGGCAATGATGGAAATGCATCAAACTCAGAGACAGGTCTCAGTACACACAATACACACAATTCTAAGCCATCCCTAAGGAGTCTAGCACATTCCTTAATGGGGAAATACCAGAGACATTCCCACTGCGGGGAAGGACAAGACACAGATGCCCACTTTTCCACTATTAACACTGTGCTGGAAGTATGAGCTAATGCAATTGGGAGCAAACAGTAAAAGGCTTGAGAACTGGAAAATAAGTAAAGCAGACCCGACTGCAGAGGACAGGACAGCATACCTAGAGAACTAGAGATGAAATGATTAAGCTAACTCAGAATTTCTCAAAATCTTTGATAAAGCAGAACCCCTTCACATTCTTAAAATTATTAAGGACCTCAAAGAGCTTGTGTTTATGTAGGGGATATATTTTTTATATTACTGGATTAGAAATTAAAGCTGAGGAAAATTTAAAGGTGATCAATTTAGGTATAAGTAACAACAAAGAACATGTTAACCTAAGTACCGCATTTTCTGAAAAATAAGCATAAACCAACAATTTCAGGGATGAGAATGACATTATTTTACATTTGTGCACATCTCTTTGTTGTTGAGCTTAATAGAAAACAGCTGGATTTTCACTCTGCTTCTGCACTCTGTTATGATATCACACATGATGTGGATTCTGGAAAACTCCATGGTACACTCAAGAGAGAATGCAAGCTATAAGGGCAAATTATGTCTTAGTATTATTATGAAAATTGTTTTGACCTTGTGAATCCACTAAATGGGTCTCAGGAACCCCAAAGGAACTCAGACCACATAGTGAGAGCCATTGAACTAACTCCAGCAATAAAATAGCTCCATACACTCACAGGATGTAAAATCAGTAGGGAGAGTCCACAGCCTTCCTAGGCACAAAGAGCAACCAAGTGTAAGATGTAACAAAGGAGAAAGGCCTCATTTACAACAGCAGCAGAAAAGATAACACACTTACAAATAAATCTAAAAAGACATGTTGAAAACCAATAGGAGGAAAACTGTAACACACTTCTGAAACAACAGCAAAGTAGACATGAACAAATGGAAAAGACATCCTTATTTGTGGTTGGGCTGTCTCAAGATCATTGACATGTCAGTTCGAAGTTCATTTATCAATATGATCCCAATAAAAATTTCAACAGATATTCCTCTGAAGCTGGACAAGATGACACTAAGGTTCATAGAGAAAAATTAATATGTCAGAATAGGGAGGCAAACAATGAAAAGAGGGCTAGCCCTACCACGTATTTTGAAGTATTACAAAGCCTCTATCATTAAAACAGTGTGGTAATGGCATATAAAGAGACAGACTAATGGAATAAACTGCCAACTCCAGAAAGAGCCCAAACTGCCTGTGAAAATTTAGGGTTTGTTAAAGGTGACATCTCAAATCATTCAGACAAAGACGGATGTTATAATCAAGGGCATTGATACACTAGATAGACATTTGGAAGAAAATAACAATTAGATCCATTCCTGGGGCGCCTGGGTGGCTCAGTCGGTTAAGCATCTGACTCTGGGTTTTGAGTCAGGTCATGATCTCACAGTTTTCTTGAGTTTGGACAGTGCAGAACCTTCTTAGGATTCTCTGTTTCTCCCTCCTCTCTGCTCCTCCCCTGCTGCACTGTCTCTCTCAAAATAAGTAAATAAGCTTTTAAAAAAGAATGTGTTATATAAGAAAAATAGATCCATTCCTTATCTCACATTTAAAAAGAAGTTCCAAATGGACTAGAGATCTAAATACTAAAAACTAAATCATACTAGCATGAAAAGAAAATATGAGCGAATTTTGTAAGTGGGGTATAGCACAGCTTTCTAATTATGAGTCAAAAATCTGATGAAATCAAATAAACATTGTTACTTTTGACTATAAAATATTTTTTAAGTTTTGCAAGGCAAAACCAAACAAAAACAAAACAAACACAAAAATGAAAGAAAACAAACACCACAAACAAAATCAAAAGACAAACATCAAACTGGGAGACATTATTTGCAACATATATCACAGATATAGAGCTAATATATCTTTAAAAAGACCCCGAAACCCTATAGAAAAGTGACCAGAGACATACACAAGCAATTCACCAAAAGACATTAAAATGCTCAAAAAAAGTGTTCAACAAATATCACACATCATCAGAAAATGCTAATTAAGACTTCACTGACACACTGGTTTTCAGTCATCATATTGGCAAGAATTCAAAATCTTCACACTATACCCTGGTGGCAGAGCTGTAAGAAACAAGCAATCTTCAACACTGCTGGTAGGAATGTGCATTACAGAACCCCTAAGAAGAAGAATTTGGCAATACTAACAAAACTGGCAATTTGTTTACCTTGACTCAGCCAGCAATCCTACTTCCAAGAAATTACCCTTAAAGATACACAACCAAGCATAAAAATCTACACACATAAATCATTTTCACTGCCACATAATACTGGGAACTATGTAAATTCTCAAACATAGGATACTGGTTGAAAATACGTGGTTATATACATGCAGTGGAGTGATATGCTGCTAGAAAAAAAGACAGAGAGAGGATGGGGAAAATCTCTATGAACAGATACGGAGTGATTTCTAGAATATATTAGGCGGAAAAAGTGAGATGCCAAATAATATATATAGTACGTTACCTTTTGTGCAACAAAGAATGGAGAAATAGGAAAACAGCCATTTCTTGCTGATCTTTGCAAAGAAGAAACACAAGAAGAAACAGAAAAAATAAGATTGGTTCCCTCCAAGGGATGAGAGAGGAGACAGTAAAAGGGCTGTGGGAAGGGATAACACTTCTCCAAGGACACCTCTCTATAGCTTTGACTTTTGTTAGCATGTTAATATTCTACATAAGCAACACTGAAATCAACAAGGATGAGAATGAAAACTACAGCTAAAGCAAATGAACCACACTGTATTTCAAGTAAATCTAATTAGGAGAAACCATCTGAAGAACCCCAGTGGAGAACCACACTGAAAAGAAATAGAATTAATCTATGGGCACCTGGGTGGCTCAGTCAGTTAAGCATCCAACTTTTGGTTTTGGCTCAGGTCATGATCTCATGGTCCATGGGTTCAAGTCCCACATCAGGCTTCTTGTTGTCAGCATGGAGCCTGCTTGGGATTCTCTTTCTCTCTCTCTCTCTGCCCTTCCCCCTCTCGTTCTCTCTCAAAATAAATAAATAAAATCTAATTTTTTTTCATTTAAAAATAATTTTTTTAGTATTTATTTTTGAGACAGAGAAACAGAGCATGAGTGGGGGAGGGACAGAGAGAGAGGGAGACACAGAATCTGAAGCAGGCTCCAGGCTCTGAGTTGTCAGCACAGAGCCTGACGCGGGGCTCAAACCCATGGACAATGAGATCACAACCTGAGCCAAAGTTGGGTACTTAACCAACTGAGCCACCCATGTGCCCCTAAACTCTAAAAAATCTTGTAAAATATAATTAATCTAGGGGCACCTGGGTGGTTCGAACCCTGCATCGGGCTCTGTGCTGACAGCCTGGAGCGTGCCTTGGATTCTGTGTCTCCCTCTCTCTGCCCCCCCCCGACTCGTATTCTGTCTCTGTCCCTCTCAAAAATAAGCAAACATTAAAAAAAAAGAATTAATCAAGGTACTTCGTTCAACAATTACATAAAGTGTATGTCCATGGTCTAGAGGGAAAAAGGGCTGCAAACTAATCATGAACTCTCTTAACCAGGCTTGTTCTCCACAGTGGTATGGGTGTAGCAATTTGCAACTCTTTTAGATATGCTGCAGGATATGTATAACTGTGTGACAGTACTGGAAGCCAGGATTACTCACTGTAGAAGAGGTGAGATTTGAATACAGGATAAGGAGAGGCAATGAGGAACATGGGGGAATGGAATGGATCAGAGGGTAACAGCATGAAATCATGAAATATATATTATATATACATACATGTTATATATACATTGTATATGATATATATCATATATTATATATATAATATATATTGTATTGTGTATATATAATATATATTACATTGTATATATCTTATGTATTATATTGTATATGTATACATGATATATATTATATTGTATATGTACATATATATTATGCTGTATAATGTATATAAAATATATATAATATATACAATACAATATACAATATATTGTATATATATCTATAATACATATTAGATTATATATGTATATATGATTTATACTATATTGTATATGTATATCATATGTACATATGTAAATTTTTGAATACGTGTATATAATTTTAATGTGTGTATGTATGTATTTATAGGTTTCAAACCTAGTATGTGTCAATGTGTGTGAGTGTATAATATATAGATCCTAGACTTGAAAAGGTCAGTAGCACAGGACACACACAGTGTCTAGGTCTTAAATTTTAAATATTTCCCAGGAAAAGGAAACAGGGCTCCTTAGCCAATTGCCTGATTCCAAGACTAGGGCAGGAAAGGTACACAAAGTAAGCCTGGTTAGTTTGAGAAATGAAACTCAAAGTCATGATGGGGGCATTTCAACAGGACACAGGAGCCAACTTGAAGGGTATCTCATTGGCTACATGTGAGACAACTGAAGCACCAAAATAAAAAAAAGGTAGTAATAGATTATAACTTGGTGAGTAAAAAAGAAATCTAAGAGGAGCACCTGGGTGGCTCAGTGGGTTCAACGTCCAACCTCAGCTCAGGTCATGATCGCATAGTTGTTGAGTTCAAGCCCCATGTTGGGCTCTCTGCTGTCAGCCAAGAGTCCACTTCAGATCCCCTGTGGCCCTCTGTCTCTCTCATAAATAAATAAATAAATAAATAAATAAATAAATAAATAAATAAAGTTTATTTTTGAGAGACAGAGAGACACAGAGTGGGGGGATGGGGCAGGGAGAGACAAAGACACAGAATCTGAAAAGGCTCCAGGCTCGGAGCTGTCAGCACAGAGCCCGATGCAGGGCTCGAACTCACAAGCCATGAGATCATGACCTGAGCTGAAGTCGGACGCTTAACCGACTGAGCTACTCAGGTGCCCCAATAAATATATTTTTAAAAATCTATGAGACCGTACTGGTGATGCTGCAGGAGACGCAGCAGAGTGGATGCAGAAGCAGAAGTAGGGAAGGAGGGGGCCAGAAAGGAACAGGAGGAAGGAGGATGTAAGGGTGTGTTCTCCATCAGAGGACAATGACGGCCCAGAAATGAGGACAAGGTATTGAAACCGGACAATCACCACTGTGTAAGCAGCATGACGACTGGCTGGGGAATAATGATCAATGGGTGCTGAATTGGGTGGTTGGGGGAGGGCTGATGGGGAGGATATTTGCACAACAAAGCGTCTCCACAGACCGCTAATCAGTTACAAGGGGGAAGATTAATTACACAGGGCAGTAGTAACCAGACATCTTGCCCAGGAAGTCCAGGTGAACATCACCAGGGAGGGGTAGACAGCATGTGCCTCCAGATACCGTGTCCTGAAGAAACACGACAGACCAACCAGGGATGCAACGATCTGAAACTAGTCATGACAAAGTATCCGACAAACCCAATCTGAGGAACAGACAGCCTGCATTCTGACCTCTTCTTCAACAAAACAACAGGGTTGTGAAAGACAAAGAAAGGCTGAAGAACTGTTCCAGATTAATCATTGATTAAAAGCGAGCAGACAGCAAAATGCAGTATGTGATCATGGACGGGTCCTGTACCGAAAAGAAAAATCTGGAATAGGTACTGTATGGGAAGGTAAACAACGTATGGTTAACTATTCAATGGCAGGATTTTCCAATTCTGAAGGGGACCTTTGAAATCGGGCTTTACCAAGTTGGGCAAATTTAGCAAATTTGCTGTAGCAAATGCCCCAATGTGTTCTGCCTCACAGCCACGTCACCTTTACTGATGAATAAGCAGGTGTTCCGGTGAGGGCAGCCATCCAGGGCCCAGAGAGGCCAGGCCCCGACTCATCAACTTTAACTTGTCCAAAGAGTACATGTGACTTAAATGTGCCCTGTCTTTTTTTTTTTTTTTATGTTTTATTTATTTTTGAGAGAGAGAGAGACAGCGAGCAAGCAAGCATGAGCAGGGCAGGGGCAGAGGGGGAGGGAGTCACAGAAACTGAAGCAGGCTCCAGGCTCTGAGCTGTCATCACAGAGCCTGATGCGGGGCTCGAACTCACAAACTGCGAGATCATGACCTGAGCCGAATATTAGGCTCAATCGACTGAGCCACCCAGGCGCCCAGATGTGCCCGTCTTTTACAGCAGATACACTTGGCGAAAACACCCAGGGACCCCCTGAAGAAGGCTAGGTCATTGCGGAGGCCTGGAAGCAAATGGTATCATCTTCTGGTGACCCTCAGCCAGAATGGACATGGCCCCAAAGGCAAAAATCCAAAATTCTCCCAGCTGGGGCTCAAAGACTCATGTAGATCTGGCCTTAGCAGGTCCCTGTGATCCTGCCCCCAATCCCGAGCAGCCAACAGAAGTTGTCAGTAGCCACCCCAGTGACTCATCCAATACACAAATGGGAAATGAGTGATCATTCACATTTAGTTGCATTTTTCTTCCTGGAGATTTATTCCGGATTATTGCATCTGACACCACTCAAATGCCAAGAATGACTCTTGTACAAAAAAACAAAAGAAAAATGTGAGAGAGCTTTTATGTTCTTAGAGATTCATTTAGCTGGATTATATCTGGCATCAGCACGCCCACCCCTCCGTCAGATTGTATTGGCAGAAAACAGGACAGACCAACCAAGGAGTGTGCACTTTCCATGTCTTCAAATTGCTGTAGCATTCCAAAATTTCACAACGTTCTCTCCTACAGCCAGGTGAATATGAAGCGATTCCAGTGGGGCATGCAGGGGTGAGGGAGGGAGGGAGAGGGGGGCATGGAAATTCACAGAGAGGGGCCTGAGAAGAATGATGATGCCTCTGTCACCTCCTTGAGTTCTTCCATAAGCATTTGTTCCTAAGCTCTTGAACCTCATTTGAGCTCAGCATCCAATCTGGATTGGAGTTGGTAACAAGGACTTTGGTCACAGAGGTCTGTCTATTGGAGTCAAAGCAACACTCACAGTTGCCTGTGCCAACATCACACAGAGCAGAAAAGCAGGGCTGAATTTTACCTTTTTTGTTTTTAATATTTACTTTTGAGAGAGAGAGGCAGAGACAGTGGCGACAGAGGATCCCAAGTGGGCTCTGTGTTGACAGCAGAGAGCCAGATGCGGGGCTCAAACTCCCAAATGGTGAGATCACCACCTGAGCTGAAGTCAGATGCTTAACCTACTGAGCCACCCAGGTGCCCCTGAATTTTATCTTTAAGATGGGGGTGACCCAGAGCACAGCCTCTCCCAGGGATTAAGTGGCTAATAGCAATGACACTCCACAGCCAGAGCAAATACTAAGTGATTGCTTGACAATGGGCAACTCAATGGACTGTATCGAAGCCTGTCTTGTCTTCTCCTTCCCTTACAGATTGACACTACGATGCACCTCTCCAGTGATAACCACAGAGATTGCAGCATTGTATAAGAAAAAGTCTTATCAGCCCCAAACCCAAAGTGCCGCTATAGCCTCATCACCTCTCACCTTCATGGACCAGGAAAGCATGCACGTCTCCCTCAACAGCTCAATCTCCCAGCCAAGAATGTTCCCACTTAAAAGACTTCTCCACACACCACATTTTTTTTTTCACCAGCCTCTGGAACATGTTATCTCAGGAGAGTGAGAGTCAAAACAAATGAACTTGTAGCAGCTGGGGAGGAAGACAGAATGACTCAGGAGCCCTTCCACTTCACTCCAGACAGGGTCATTTCCTACCCAGTTGTGGGGAAGGTCGAACGCTAGTTGCCCCTTCAAGCTGTCTGGGACGAGGGGGAGCAGCCGTCGTCCTAGTTCAGCGACTGACCATACAGAATTACTGCCCATAAAGCACCTTCTCTAGTCGCCCCAACTTAGGAGGCAGGCTGGAAATTCCAGATGCATAAAAGTGGGGAAACGGCCCACAGCTCAGTCACCTGCCTCCCCTCTGAGACCCCAGTGGAGGCTAGAGGTACCACATCAGCTGGGAGCTAGGGTGGGGAGTGATCACCTGGGAGGCTTGCAAAACCTTTTCTGTTCACTGATGAAGGTGAGAGTCGAGAATCCCAGAAAGCGCCACCCACCCCTGCCCCGCCCGCACCTCAGGCTCATCCCCAAATCATTCTCTTGGCTGAGCAGCTTCAAGCTTTGAGGGTCTGACAAGGCTGCTCACCAGACAGGCTGCCTCAGCTCTCCCACGGCAGCTGCATTCCCTGATTTGAGAACACCATGTGGCCCCAGAAAAAAATTAGTCTGTCAGAATTCCTCTGGAGAGCTTGTGAATGGGGGACAAGGCAGCCAGGTGGCTGGTGGCCCTTCCAAGCACAAAGGCAGGAGTGCGCGGTGCCAGGTGTGTTTAAAGTTCGTCTTACCTTTGGTCCCCCAATACCTGCATGATGGACGGTATTGTGGGAAGGTGTATTCAGCCAGTAATGTATTTCTGTCAGAGTGGCTGGAAATGAAAGGGCGGTGGATGGGAGGGAGGCTGCTTTTGTGCTCGGGGTAAATAACCAGCTGGCTAGGATTTTTCCTTCTTTTCTTCATGTTCACAGGGCTAGGAGGACTGGAGGTTTATACACTTCTCCAGCATTCCTTCTTCTCCATAAAAATGTGAGTCCAGGCTAAGGAGGATTTCTGTCCCTCCCGGAGCTGGCCAACCTGGGCGATTACAGGGAACCACTCAGCAGTTACCGAAAGCCCAGGCCTGCGTAACAAGATTTCTGACTATGGGGCATTGCTCTGTACAGAACTGCTCCAAAGGCAGTCGGCACCCAGGAGGAAACATGCCAAAGAATTTCTCCTACATTAAATTATGAGGTGAGCTGAAAAAACACGACTAAATCACCCCTAGTCCAAGGCTCACATGAGCCCCTTGACTAAGAAAATAACTTTTCAGGGCTGGGTTCTCAGCAGCCATTTGGCCAAATACCAGAGTCCCTCTCCACGATTTCAGAGGCCAGGAGGTAAGAACGTTTTGGGCCTTAGATGAGCCAGGAGACAATCACCTAAAACCAGGCGCCCTCAGCTTTCAAGGCCAACCCCTTCCACAGAGCCGAGAGAAGGTGTTGGGGTTAGACGTAAATCAGCCAGATGGAAACACCTTGGCCCATGCCGGCAAGACCAGGATGCCTGAACAGCCCCTCCGTGCCACTGAGCTGCATCAAGCACGGACGCCCCGCTGGACCTCGGATGCTGTTTCACGCTCACAGGCTGCAGGCGGGTGCGGTTGAGGGTGACGTAGACTTTGTGTATAAAACTACCACGGAATGAGAAAACATCGCATCTCTAACTGGGTCATGGGCCAGTCTGTGGGCCAGCAGCAGCTGTGACTCTCGGCCCCCTTCAGAGGGGCCCAGGGGAAAGCCACAGCTCCCGGTCCCCTACTCCAAAATAGGAATGAGAGCATCACTACCACACAGAACCTCCACCTTCAGGGCTCCTGAACCACATGTGACATTTTCAAAGCCAGGCCAAATCCATTCCTAAGACGCGGTGCCTCCAAGACCTGGAAAGAGGTTTATTTTTGCCCCCAAATGGTTCAGAAATGCAAGTGCTACGCTGCTTGGGTACCAAAAATGCCCAAAATGGCTACCAAACGAGAGGCCCGCCAGGTTAAAGAGCGCCTCGCAGAGCTCTCTGCAAGGGGGAACCCACACATGTTTGTGGTACATTCTCAACATGAGAGCCCAGAAAGCCTCCTCCTCAGAACACAACAGCTCACCTACAATACTTAGGGACGGCTCATCATGCAATGCAAGGCCCAGAACTTCCAATGAGAAGGCATCGCACTCTCCTATACCGTCAACCTCCCACACCTCGGCTTCTGACCTTTGGCTGAAGTGCCGTGTGCTATGTAGTCTATCCACTCCCTAGGAACACCCCCTAGGAAAAGGGGGTGAAAAAGGAAATAGGAGAAGCCTGTGAAGAACCTCCTGCCAAGGGGCCAGAAAGCCCAAGTTGGGCAGGTTGACCCGGAACCTCTTTGCTCCACTGTCTCGTGGCAGAGCAAGGGCACCACGTCAGGGGCACCTGGTCGCGTCTCCCACCATGCTTGTTACCCGGGACATACACCAAGGCCTCTCCAGACACTGCTGCCATATAAGGATCTAGGGCATGTGGACTTCCTTTCTCAGCAAAACTCTCAACCCTAGATCAGCACCACAGCTGCCTGAGAGGCATGGCAATGCCAGAATAGGAGGCATCCTGGCGGGGCCCTGGGACATTGTACTCCTGGGCAGCTTACTTCATTTGTTGGGGGCCCAGGAAAGGTAGGGGAGGGGGCAGCCTGCGGAGGCTTGAGGGGACAACTCTAGGTTTGCCAGCCTGTGGGCCCCGGCCCTGGAACAAAGAGCACTGTCACAGAGAAGTTATTCACACTCCTACACGGGGTGCAAAAGCCAGGCCTGGCGGGTCCCACAAGTGCGGCTTCTCCCGGCGTCACCACCGCCAGCGGCCAACAGGTGGCAGGAGAGCTTTGGGAAGCGCTCACCTGAGGGCTGCAGCCGGTCCCATGGCTGCTGCCCGCAAAGGCCACGGTATAGCTCCAGCACGCGGGGCAAGAAGAGCCAGACAGAGAAAGGAGAAAGGGTCCCCGGGAGCCACACAGCCAGACGCGTCCTGTGGAGCCCTGTGCAGAGAAGGTGTTCCAGAACTCGAGCCCTGCATCTCCCCACCTGGGGGCTGACCTCCATTGCTGCACACCTCCATGGGAGCCTGGGCCTAGAGGGTCCCCAACTCAGGGCACAGAATCCCCCAGGCTCCGGCAACACCCACTCCACCCCGGCTGCCCCTGGACAGACCACAGGCCGAGGGGGCGGAGGCGGTCCAATCCAGGCTCGTCCCCTGTCCGCAAGCAGGTTTAGAATTACTTGTAAAGATCAAGAATCCAGAGCGCGAGTAACTGCTGGAGGTGAGAGAGACAGCCCAGAGATAGGGGCTCGTGGCTGTCACCGGCACCCCCTTCCTAGCTTCTTGCTACAAGCAGTGATGATAAAATTACGTGTTTTGAGAACCGGAATGGCAACAGAGGAGTTTTTCCTCTTTATAAATAACTGTAACATTTCCTACCACCAAATTCCAAAGCTAACAGAGGGAACCCCGCAGAAGTGCCACGGCACTTTGTTACGTACGGCCTCACACGTTACAGACAGTGAAAGGAATCCATCAGGTTTAATTGGTTCTGCTCTGGTCAGAACTGAGGTCTCTAGAAGCCTCCCATATACTTTACAATTTTAAGTTTGAGAACCCTAAACTAATGATGTGAAACTAATGTAGTGTAACACCGAGTGCCCTCTCTGCCAGTAGGAAATAATTTCTGCAGGGCTTCTAAAAACCAGACCAAACCAAACAAATAAATCAAATGATTTTACAATGTGGAAAAGCCATGAGCGGGCTGGAGCTCGAGCTCTGTTTGGGGGAAGCAGGCGGTTTGGGCGGCTGGAGCGTCTCAGCCACCGGCCGCGAGCAGCTTTGCTGGGCTCTCCGGGTGCCTGCGGCTGGGAGCTGCCTTTGAGCCTCCAGCCCAGCGTACTCAGGAAAACAATCTGGGCCGCAAATCCAAAATGACAGTTTTAACAAATATGACTTCAGCATTTATATTGCGATTTAGAGAGAGGATGATGGCCTTGCCTGGGAATCACTATTAAATAATAAGCCTATAACGTATTTGCTGATGGCAATATACACCCTGCTTCAAATTAATTTTAAAACAAGCTGCTGATATGGCTTGTCCTTAGAAGGGAAACAAAGCTGGTGACTGGGTAGATTTCGTCAAGGGGCAAACGTACAGAAATGTATGCAAAGTTGATCCGTCCATTTGCTCGCTGAACAACCAACGGAGACTTTAAAGATTTACAAGAAAACATTTTCTTCCCTGCACCGATGAGAATATATAATCATAGAATATTAAATGTTTAAATAACTTTTAAGGCAGGCTCCAACGCTGATGATTTCAGCTTCTCACAAGTGTAGACGTTTTTTTAATGCGTTCTCTTGATTGTGAAATTGCAATTCGTTAATGAAAGAGAATTGGTTGCATCTGTCTGTTTACAAGTTTTTAATATCCACCAGTCATTTGACCAATGTAGAGAGCAAATAAATATTTCCCCCCCATGTCATTTTTTTAATTTCCCAGAAACAAGCATTCCTTTATTATCTGTGACCTACTCAAATGAGAATTACTGTTAAATAGTTGCAGGTTTTTATACGTGCTCGAGCGTTTAGAGCCCAGAGCGCCATATTTCTCTGGAGCATTTTTGTTGAGCTTAAATGCAGTCTTACCTCCCTATCTTATATTACTTGGGGTTGGGTAACACATATCACTTTGGAAAAGAGAAGCAGGCTACCGTAAAAGAGAGAAAATAAAGAATTAGTAAAGATGGCTTCGGTCACAGCAAGCAGAAAGTGACTCTTATCCTCATGCTAGGAGCTCCGCATTTATTTTGGAAAATGCAAACAAATAGAGGGGCAGACCTGTGAGGATTAACAAAACCCTCCAATCATACAACCAGCTCTCTGTTGCCCCACGTCCATGCTGGGCTTCAAGGGAAAAGCTCACACAACCCTGGGCTTGCATTTATTGAGGAAATTAAGGTGATCTGAATCAACGCTGACAATCTAGTTCTACAAATCATTTATTATTCACTCATCCACCAGAGGGGAAGCGTCTACGGGAACCTTCCGTATGTGAGCCCTTGTGTTTCTGAGAGCACAAGCACAAAAGAGAAGCCTTCATTGCTGCTGTTTAGAAACGATGACAATTAGAGCTAATACCTGACCACGGCTGATTTCCCTGTCGTTCGTACACCACACTAACATCGGAAGCATGTGATCGGCCCTCCAGATGCCCGTTATTAATTGCACGCTCTTTGATGTCTGAACGTCGGTACAACCTACAAAGGCATTAATGTAAGAACACGATGCCTCCTGAAATATCCCCAAGTTACTGACTGGTGCACTGCGGGTTCCCCATTCATCTGCTCACCTTCAGCGGCGCTGTGAAAATACCCGCAAAGTCCAGACATGCTGCCAGGAGTTTCGGCAAAAGATGGATTTCAAAACTTGTCTAAAATTTCCACTTCGAGGGGAGAAAAAAATGGCACATTTCTCATTCAAGAAGTATCTATGTAATCAAAAGCAACACATTTCTAAAATGCTTACGGTTTGGAAATTTGCACAAACAGAAACATAAAGAAAGGAAGAGAGAGAGCAGGAGGCAAGAAAACAAAGATAAAGCACTTACAGTGGACAAGTGAATCAAGGCCACCTCGTCACCAATACCTACACTTCCCTGATGTTTATTTTCTCCCAAGAGACAACTTCATTTTTTAAAGCCTTATCATGAGGGAAATTGCTGACGAGAGGTACATTTCTTTTCTCAGGCAGAACTCAAATAAGGAGAGATATTGTTATAATGTGGTTTCTTGTGTGCTATTTCAAAACAAACAGACTTTTGTTTTTACAAACCATTTATTTGGGGGGATTTATTTGAAGAAAAATTTTCCTTCGCAAAGAAAAATTTATAAAAAGCTACATGTGCAGATTACTTGACCCGCTGCCTATCATAACATCTTTACGCATCTCAAGGATTTAGCACAGTGAAAGGGAAAGAGCAAAGAGGGTTTGAAGGGCAGCCCGGCGCGGCTTGCATGGATGGCTGCCTTCCTATGCAGAGCTCAGGAATACATCCATCCCAGAAATATTTGTTTATCGTGAAAAAACCTTTGAGCCACCAAATATTGAATTCTTTCACATTTTTGGGCAAGGTCTTTTTGCCATCTGGAATTAGGTATTCTACTGAAGCCTGTATTTTCAAATATTAGATTTTCTATCATTCGCTGACACCCTCTCCAGCATAGAGCTGAACAATCTCACCTTTCCAAAAACAGAGGTGGGGCGAGACAACTAAAAATGTGAACTCTTAAAGAAAAAGTGATCTCTTCCAAAGAGCAAAGCTGAAAAAAATTATCACACTGTTGTCTCTTTCTTGGAGTGAAACTAAATACCTTCGGACAGATCTCTAAAAGAAACCGATCACGTACTCGCCGTCCAAAATGATGCACAATTAAAAGTATAGTAAATATTTAAAACAATCACCCTGCTCCAAAGAAGAATTGGTAAATCAAACATTTGCAGCCAAGAACCTTGGAATCTCGACTCTCCCACTCATATTTTGCAGGGGTACAAAATAAATTCGGAGATGGGGGTTTCCAAATGTTTAAAGATCCCCTCCACAAACAGTATCACAGCCTCTATGTGTACAAGCCCTGCAAACATAACGATGTATTAGTTAAATGTAAACCCTCTCTGAGTTCCCAGTAAATCTAAATATGTACGAAATTAAAATTGAAACAAGGAACAAGTCTAGTGTTAGTCCTTTCAAAATACTAATTTAATAACTCTCCAAGAAATAGAGTGTTTTAGGAAAGGCAACCCAGATGTCAGCATATAAAATCAAGCTATAAAGTGCCCTTCAAATATATTTCAATCATTTTTAAATATTTACATTTAATAAGGACAAGTTTTTATGGCAAGAGAGAGGTAATTACACTTATCATTAATGGAAAAATGTAGTTTTAATGGCTTGTATATTGATTTGCAAAGGTGAAATAGTAACCTAAAATATGTCATTGTCTTTTTTTTTCTTCTGTTCAGCAATTTGTTGCTTTTTTGCGAAAGCAAAATATGAAATGCTAGATGCGCCGGTCGGTGTTAAGGTTGGTGGGGGGGAAGCCATGGCTAGAAACATAGCCCCTCTCACGCATTTTCCCCTCTTTTCTGGATGTCTCCTATTATACTAAACTGAAACCCCAAGTATTTGTGCTTTGGGGGATAATTAGAAGAATCTTATCAGACTTTTATAGCCCTTCCTAATGAGGCTATTTATTTGGCAAACATTAGCCAGCAGAAGGATTAGTAACACCTTGATATGGCCCTTACTGAAGCTGTTACCCTCCTGCCTGCTATACACAAAAGCCTATCTTATCAACCCAACAGCCTGGGTGCCGGCAAGCCATGGCTTCTGAAAATTCGCCAGGGGTCAGCCTTCATTAGTCAGAAGTTCTGAGACCCAGAGCAAAGGCAAATTCAGGTTTGGCCACTTTGAGGCCAGCAGCCCCGAAGCAACTAAGAGCAGGGGTTGCTGAGGAGCCAGGGAGGGGCAGGAGTCCAGGAATCATCTGGGTGGGTCCTGGGGAAAATATCACTGACATGCAGCAGGCAGTTGCCCCTGGGAAGGGCCCAGGCCTCCAAATCCCAGGGGCCTTCCTCTTTACAAGGAAATAGATATACTTCAGGGATCTCAGAGAACAAAACGAAATAGGCTTCCCCTGCTTTGTCCATGCCAGCCGGGAAAGCAAGGCAAAGAGGACTGGTTGGTGACCTGGCCTAAAATAAACCACACTCCTATCCAATGCCCTCTTTATTTGGATGCTTTGACATAATTGCAGAGAAAGAACATTCATTACAACTGATTTTAAAAGTGATTTAAGGTGAATTCATAAATAAAATATTCTCACCTCTGGCAGGGAGGGCAAAGGGCTTTGCGTGTCTGGACTGGGAAGTCCTGATACATTCTGGAACTCTAAGAAGGGCAGACTAGAGAAATAAACAAACGGCTCGGGCCAGCTCTTCAGAATCCGCCAACGTGGAATCCCCAGTCCAAGGCTTCTGACTTCACTTTGGGCAACCTGGCTAGAAGGGACAGCCTTGAGGTGGGATGACAGGGTTAGGTTTGCAAATGACCTAAGGTGGATAAATATTTGTAAGACACTTTGAGAGTTAACGAGCTACACAAGCACCCAGCTACAGAAAAGGCCTCCATTCTGTCACTTAGGAAAATTTTCAGGGGAGGTAACATTTGAAGCCCAAACCTAAATGTTGCCTGAATGAGCAGACCCCTATGGGCCCGCGGCCAGGCTCCGAGGGACAGACAAGCTCATCAAGAACGCTCTACTGTAAATTTGCCCCAACATAGGACTTTCTAGTTTGTGCCATAACCAAATAGTCACTTCTTCGTTGTCGGTAAACCCACCTGTGGGTTCTCTCTTGGGATGCTAGGTGATCACTCCTTTTGGGCAAGGACCCAATGGACCCTCACCATAGTTTGAGGGCAAAAAGACCTGTCTGGGTAGCTATCACCCCTCCTCCTGGAGCCAGCCTTGACAATATCCAATCCTTGGAAGGCAGGCAGGACTGAGGCTGTAGGCTTGGCCTCGCTCTCTTTGTCTAAGACAGGAACCCTAACCACAAAAACAACTCTTGCGATTGGCACAGCTTCCATCGCTATAGCAACCGGTGCTTCTAGAAAGGCGAATGCATTGGTTTGGGACTCAGAGCCAAATTAAAATTTCTGCAGCTCAGTTTGCTCCTAACTCATCCCTTCCTCCTCCTCTGGGACCTTCTAGAGCTCGGGTCCATGGCGGCTGGATGGCTACAGAGCAACCCCAGCCCACAGCTGCGGGATTTCTCAGAGGATGGGCTGGGCCCCACATGTCCCAGATGCTGAGACAGGTGAGCCCCCCAAAGGCATCCGCTGGGTTCCTATAGCAACAGAATATTTGTTGGACAGAGGTCTCCACAGGGTAAGGAGAAGCAGTAAGATAGTTTTCCATTCCTGCTAGGGAAACAGCTGGGTCAGTGAGCATGTAGGCTCACGTGGCCACAGAAATTCACCCTGGGCTCTGCTCCGAAGGGGAAGTGGGCTTGAGATGCCCAGTCACGGACACTAGCAGACTGGCAAAGGGAAAGGCATTCAGGGCCCTCCTGCCCCCAAAGGCCACACCGACCACTGAGTGACACACATCATTCAGATGATACTGAGGTACAGATGTATCCTGAAACCCTGCGTTCTGCCGACCGCACAACCTGACACCCACACTGCCTCAAATGCTTACTTAGCTTGATGGCGTGGGCATGGCGGTCCCTCAGGTCTCCTCCAAAAAGCAGTAAGAAAATATGAGAAACGCTCAGGCCCGGCCTCTGGACCAAAGATGGGGGCGTTGGCAAAGACATGAAGAACGACTTGGTCTAAACCTTGGCCTCTTGGACACGTCTTTGGCCGCGTCAGTCTCTCAGGCTGGGTCAGATATTTGTTCCTGACTGTCTGAGTCAGTAACAATTTGCAGTGAGGACCTATTCCACAAACTAAGAGAGACTGGAGATGGGCTATTAGCTGCAGCTCTTTTCATGTGGAATTACTTCTTCTGGCACTAATACGCCATCATTTGAAAGCCTTAACCCAAACGGACGGGCAGCCGCCCCAACCCCGGGCTGCCTGGACCGAGGCAGCGGTCTCCATGTGCTAGCTATTACCAGGTTGTTTGGTCCCGTCCCCAGTCGGCATTTGTTGCTGCGCACTGAGAAACTGCTGTCAGGAAATGTTCTTTTCTAAATTACATAATTAGGGTATTGGGGAGCGCAGCGAAGGCAGATTAGGGGCATCACTTGTTCTTACCGAGAGCTATGATTCAAAGCACATAAGTAAACACTTAAACTACGTGAATGGTTTAATATTGATTAAACAATGACCTCCGAGACTAAACTCTGAACATGGTAGGTAGAAGGAGCTGGAAGGAGAAAAAACAAAGAGTGGGCTAAATAGTTGCATTGATTTAGAGCGAAGTGTGGACTTTGACCTGACAGATCAAAATCAGGATTCGGAATGATTACCTCAAATGAAGTCCTAGGGTCCCACCCCTGCAAGCCGATGGTGGGGCTGGGGGCGAAATGGTCAGGGTTCAGGGGCGGGAGGGGGGTGACAGGGGGCAAGTTCTTCCCTCAGAAAGACAAGCTTCTCACCCACACCCACTTCCAGAAACGGGGACTCAGGCAAACTGCCGGCTCAAATTGCATTTCATTTATTGTTTCTAACTACGGGCCACGGACTTCAACTTGATTAGAAAATTGTGCTGACGCTTCCTGTGAAGTGTATCTTGAGCCTTCCAAAGAAAGCTTGGGGGGTAGTTTTCTGCACGCGCTCGCTTCCTCTGACAGCCGTTCTCACTGCCTGTTGGTGCCCTTGGCTCTGCTTGCACTCAGATGCCTGGGCAGGTGGAGGGGCCGCCCCCGACAAACAAAAGCCTGTGCAGGAGGCTCCTGGGAGGACGCAGGGCTGATGGGGAGGGTTCTCAGGGTCCCCAGGGGTAGGGGAAGGCAGCCCCCTGCAGGGCGTGGCTCCGACAACAGCTAACACCTCCCCACTCACTTGTTTCTGGGAACCTTCCACCCAGCCGGTCACAGGGTCTTTGCCAACTCAAGGCCCAAAGCCACCCCCCGGCTTCATGGGCATGCCGACCTCAGCGGCCCCCGTCATCTCCCTTCCTCCTGGCCCATGTTTTGTGTCTGCTCTTCCTTCCCCTCATCTGCATTCAGGGCAGACGTGTGTCAATAGAAACGAGGGTACCAGGAGACAAGAAGACCAATGATGAAAGCTACTGAGAGTTTTTAAGAGGTTACACCATATTAAGCATCTTAAATTCAATGTTCGTCACAATGAGTCATCACGACAACCCTTTGTGGCAGGTATTATCATCTATCCCCATTTCTCAGATGGTAAAAGTGAGGCTAAGGGTAATTGGCCCCACATCACAGCATTTTTATAAGTTTAGTTATTTTGAGAGAGAGAGAAAGAGAGAGAGAAAGAGAGAGAGCAAGGGAGGGGCAGAGAGAGAGAGGGAGAGAGTGAATCTGCACTGTCAGCGCACAGCCTGATGCAGGGCTTGAACCCACGAACCCTGAGATCACGACCTAAGCCGAAATCAAGAGTCAGATGCTTAACTGACTGAGCCACTCAGGCGCCCCCAGATCACAGCATCTTTATACATTTTATTTATTTAACAAATCCTTACATAGCTCTAATTTTGTGCTCGGGGCTGTTCTCAATGTTTTATAAATATTAACTGATTAAATCCTCAGTGCAATCTCGAGTAACAGGTATTATTATCCTTAATTGAAAGTGAACAGGGGTACCTGGCTGGCTCAGTCAGCTGGGTGTCCAACTTTTAGTTTCAGCTCGGTTCATGATCTCACGGTTCATGAGTTCGAGCGCTGCACCCAACTCTGCACTGACAGTGTGGAGCCTACATGGGATTCTCTCCTTCTCTCTCTGCCTCTCCCCTGCTCATACTCTCTCTCTCCAAAATAGACATGTTTTTACAAGAAGAAAATGAACAAATTGAGACACGGAGAGATTAAGTTACTTGTGCCAGGTCACAAAGCAAGTGACTAAGACAAGATGCCAAGGTTGACAGTCTGACCCCAAAGCCCAAGTTCCTAACCAGTCCACAGGACTGCAGGCAATCCTTCACAAAAAGCCCTTCACAGAACAAATCCATCCACCATATGCAAAGTGGCTCTGTAAGAAGAAACAGCAGTGGCATTGTACTGATGTGGAAAGAGCACTGGACTGGGAGTCTAGAAGCCTGGGCTCCAGCCCTGCTCTGTGGTGATCAGTGAAGCACCTCTCCTCTTTGAGTCTAGATGCCACCTAAACCTAAGGTGACTGGAGCCCAGGGACCCTTCATGGTCTCAAACTCAGCCTCTAGAAGATCAATGGAATGTATGTAAGTCTGCCAGGAGGCCCAAGAGATAGGGGAGTTGTAGGAGGTGACCTGCCCTGCTCCTTTCCAGCCCTCCCTCACCTTCCCCCTTGAGCCAAGCTTGAAGGGATTCTCTACGGTGGAAGTCATAGCCCCTGCCTTCCCCCCCCTTCCACCTGCACAGATGCGCAGGCTCCCAACAGAACATACAACCACTTCCAAGGATGCCTCCATGTCTGCCAATGCTCTATGAAACCAGTGAGTGGGGTTACAGAAGGGGGCTACAGGGTGAAAATCCTGCCAAGACAAGTTTCTTTCCATTTCTATGTTCAAAATATGTCCAAAGTGTAAAAAGAAGCATATCCCTCCTACCCACTGCTGTAAACAGCTCAAGTGTGATACGTGGAGAACCCATCAGGATGCCTCAGACAAAGCCCTCCGACTCAGCCGCAGCCCTGCCCAGGGCCTCTCTCTGCTCAAGGCTGGGCCAGCATCTGGCCCAGCTGTCGTTCGAAGACCTCCCTGCTCTCCATGTGGCTCAGGGCTCGGCTGCCATCTCCCAACCTTGGCTCCATCCCCCACAGCCGAGCTGGCTCGGACGTTTGGGTTATTTACCACACATGGCTTATCTTCAGTATTCACATTCCGTATATGCAGACTGCCTCCTTGTTCAACTGTGTTACCCCAAGAATCAATACCTGTAGCATTTTCAAGATCCCATGTGGACATATATAGAGCAGCAAAAATTTTGAGTCCCCAGCTAGGCACGTTCCCAGCACAGGTTAAACGAGGCGACCCCCTGCCTCCTGTTTGAGCTCTCATCTAGCAATCAAGTACCCTTTTCACCGTCTATACAGGGCCATGTTGGCCACACACTCGTGCTTTTTGTTGGTGATGTGGCTGTTGGAAATAACCTCTATGTAGTGCTCAAGGGCTATCTGGTTTTCCTAAGTGGCAGGAAGGCTGTGGTGTGCCTCTTGGAGACAATACCTATGCTGGATAAGCTTTGATCAGACATCAGTTAAAGTGCTACTGACCATGAGTTACAGTTGATCAAACAAATCTATGTATCAAATACAGGTTAATCAACCAAATATATATTTACACACACACACACACACGTATTAAAGAGGGTCTCTTTAAACAAAAACCCATTAGGTTATGTATCGATCAGTTGATGAATATGCTAGGACCAGAGGCTCACAGGAGTTGAACTCTCTATCTCCCCTAGGAACAGCAGAGCAGCACTTGTTATTTCAGGGTCGTGGTGACTTTCTGGAACGTAACCACCATGAATCATGAGCAGCAACTGGGGTTTTATTCCTACTGAAGGTGGCTTAAGCCTATCAAGGAATGCAAACTGAAAGGAGGCATAGACGGGGCCAGCAGCTGGTGTCAGCTCCTATCCCTGCAGACTGTCTTTCTCAGACTAGAACCCTTTTTTCACCATAGCATTTAAAATAGTAATAATAGTATGAGCTGGGCACATACTAATGACTCCGCATGGATCACACGGCACCCCATCTCACCTCGTGGTGCCCCGGGGAAACTGGGTGCTTAAGGGCCTCACGCCCAAGGGCACTTGTGCTTTCATAGAAGGTGGTCTTTACCCTCGCTGCTTTGGGTTCCTCAAGGAGAAGGCTGGGCAACCTGAGGAAGGCCATCACTGCAAAGATTTTTAGACCATTTTCCAACTCTGGGGTGCGCAGCAGGGGAGGCAAGACCCGGGACTCAGTCCAGCCTTGAGACAGTGGCCTCAGAGGGCAGCCAGCCTGTGCCCCCTCCCAAACCTATACCCCCAAACCCACCAGCATTGAGCCTCAGTCAGGACCTTCCTACAGGAGGCACCACACCGACTCCCCTTGCCCAGTGTGACAGCCACCAGGCAAACTAACCTCTCCTTCCCAGCCTGGCATGGTGGAAGAGCCCAGACGCCAGCCTCATCTCAGGCTCCACCCCACCCTTGCTGAGATGTGAAAGCCTGAGTATGGTCCCACTTGGCCCACGGTGGTCCTAGGCCACTACTGGCTTCCCCATGTGGCCCTGAGCAAACAGCTCCCTACTCTAACCTCCAGTTTCTCCCGTCTGTACCTCAAAATGGGAAGAGTCACTCTCCTGCGTCCAATGCTTCACATCTACGATCTCACCATTTTAGCAGAGACCACACCAGCAGAGCCAGGGAAGATCACAAAGACAGTGGCTGTTATTGCTGCTGCTGAAATTAAATGAATCAAGTAATATTCCCTGGGGGATGCCTGGGTGGCTCAGTCGGTTGAGCATCTGACTTTAGCTCAGGTCATGATCTCGCAGTTCGTGGGTTAGAGCCCCGTGTCGGGTTCTGTGCTGACAGCTCAGGGCCTGGAGCCTGCTTCAGATTCTGTGTCTCCCTCTCTCTCTGCCTCTCTATCAAAAATAAACATTAAAAAAAAAAAAAAGTAGTATTCCCTGGATGCTAAAGAGAAACAAAGTAGCAGCATTAATCCTCTTTTTTTTCTTTTTTTTTTTTTTTTTTTTTTTTTTTTTTACATCTTTCCACTATGGCAGGATAGGTTGAGCTCCTCAAAAGAGCAATCCAAATTCTCAGAATATTCCTGCCACTGAGCTCTCCGTGGAAGGAGGCATAAAGGCATTCACTGACCCATCATGATGCTCATTACCTCCAGGATACGGACAGTGCTATTCACATGCAGAGAAAGTGGCAAAAACTCAGAACAGCCACCTAAAAGGTGACAGGAGGGAGCAAGGGACCCCCATCCAGCTGGGCCTCAGAGAAGAGGTAAGTAAATAGGGTTGAACAGCGGGAGGAGGGCCAGGACAATTTCATCCTCCTGCTGCGAGGTAGGAGCTGTGGCCCTGGAGTCCCAACAGCCCCACCTGCCTCTTGGCTGCTCCTGCCGGAAACTGCACAGGCCGGGCCCGGACAGCAGGAGCCCAGGTAAGCCGCCCCAGGTGCAGCAGTGACCTTGGCTGCAGGAAGTCCTGTCACCCGCCTGCAGCTAATTGCAGCCGCAGCGGAGGAGCCAACCTAATTACACAAAAGTATGTGGCGCCCACATTCCTGGCCACCACACATTCTCACACATCTCACAGGAGACGCGGCCCCTCACTCGCGCTCTGGCCCCAGCCCCTTGCCGCCGGTTCCACGGAGCCCCCGAAGAGGGTCCTCCCTCCTGCAGCTCTCTAGAAGCTCTTTGGAGCTGCCCCAGCAGCAATTCCCTGCTTTCCCTTGCCTGCCGCTGAGGCACTTAACCCTCATCTTTACCTAATGTAAATATTTAATCCTGTTCATTGAGAAGCTGCCCATCACCTGCCCTCACCCTGTTCTGTCCTCATCCAAATGGTCTCCCCGTCGGACCCTGGAACAAGGGTAAGACTGTGAGGGGCTCCCCCCCCCACCAGAGCCCCCCACCTAGCCTGGCACGCCGCTGGCATTTCACTGCCAGCCCTGGTAGTGATGAGCACCCTCGAGTTCTACAACCTGGGGGCAGGGTGTGTGACCTAAGTTTCACTACACTCAGCTGACCAACAGCCCGACCACCACCTCCCTCAAAGTGCCTTAGAGACCAAAATCAAACCTGGTGCCTGGCACAGGACAGGTAGTCTGTGAACATTTACTGGATTGAGTTGTGAGCCTTACGTCTACAAAGCATTAATGATGGGCCAGGACCTTGCACATCTCTGATGGTGCATCCGTCCACATGTACGTATCCCTCTCTCCCCACGCCCACTCTAAGAGAGTTTGAGGTCCCTCAGCCTATTTCTGCCCAGGAGCTGGAGACACTGAGTTGGAGGATGGCCCATCTAATCATTAAAGGGTGGGGTGCAGGGGGCACAAAGAGCAAAGGAAAAGCTGGGTGTGGGAGGGAACTACACAGGATAGAGGCTCACAACCTGCAACTTTCCTGCAGAGGACAAGCCAGGGATGGGACAGCTTTCTCATTACTTCTGGCTGCAGGACCGTGTGGAGACAGTGTGTGGGTCCCTGGGGCAATGAGGGTTACACACCCATTATCTCTTTCAGGGCTCACAACACCCCAAGGCGCATTTTTGTCTCCATTAAAGTGATGAGGAAATGGAGATTCAGAAAGGTTAAATAATTTGCCTGAGGTCACACAGCAAGTAAGAGGGTAAGTCTGAGCAGCTGAGACTGTGTTCCTGACCCTTTGACACTGTTGCTTGGTCTTCATTCATTATTGCTCTACCCTCAAACAATGGGGGTAGGGAGATGTCCACTGAGCAACTCCTGCCAGGTCTCTAGGAAATCCTACCTCATGAATCTACGTCGCTTCCCTCATGGACACCTGAGCCCCTGAAGTGCAAGGGGGCCAGGCCCTGTGAGGACCCATGGAGGAGGGACAGGTGGGCTGGAGGAACCCCTTGGCTACTAGTTCTGAACTCACAGAACCAGTTCAAACACAGGGCAACAGCGGGGTGGTGACAACCACCAGCCCTGAGCGAGGATGGCCATGCGCTGCCTGAGATGGCTAGGAAAGCTGGGGAGCCTTCTGGGAGGAAGCGAGCTTTGTCCACCTGGAAGGATGAAGAGGACTTCAATAAACAGGACAGAGATCTGGTAGAGGAAGCCAGACAGGCAAAGGTGTAGAGGTGAGAAAGCAGCATGGAGGGAGCAAGCAGCAACAATGAGACCCCAGAGGCTCCTGGGAGTGAGAAGAGCAGAGCCGGGCAGGGACATGCCTCCTCCCCAAGCTAACATCTCACTCCCCGCACAGCAGGGGTGCTGCTGGCTCCATGTCACCTAGGTCCTCCTGGAAGGGTGAGATGCACAGCATGAGCACCTTCTGAATCCAAGGACATGCTCCTCCAGCCTTCCAAGGGACTCCTCCCAAAGAAGATCAAAATTGCGTGCTTCAGGGGCACCTCGGTAGCTCAGCTCGTTAAACGTCTAACTCTTGGGGGTCACCTGGGTGGCTCAGTCAGTTAAGCGTCCGATTTCAGCTCAGGTCATGATCTCATAGCTCATGGGTTCAAGCCCCGCGTCAGGCTCTGTGCTGACAGCTCACAGCCTGGCGCCTGCTTCCTATTCTGTGTCTCCCTCTCTCTCTGTCCCTCTCCCATTCGTGCTTTCTCTTTCAGCTTAGGTCATGAACTCACAGTTTTAAGAGTTCAAGCCCCGTACCGGGCTCTGTGCTGACAGTGCGGAGCCCGCTTGGGATTCTCTCTCCGCCCGTCCCCTGAGCACTTGCACCCTCTTTCTCAAAATAAACATAAATGAATGAACGAATGAATGAATGAATGCTTTTAGACTTCAGAGTGGAGAGAGGGCATGACATTGCCCTCACCCACTACTCCTGCCTGTGGAGGGTAGCTCTGTGCCACCGCAAGTGGGGCGAACGCCCCTTCCTCAGTGCTTCTCTGCCTGTTTCCCAGGGCCAGATTCCAACCTGGGGTGCCTCTCCCCCCTCAAACATCCACCAAAGGCCCGAGCACTACCAGAGAAGCCTATCAGGACTGCAGGAAGCCACCCGTCTCTTACATACACATTCTCTTCCCTTACCCGTCTAATAGCTACTCCCTCTTCAGGCCTCAACCCGGACGTGCCTTCCTTCCAGTGCTCTCCCACGCCACTCCTCCCTCCCTCCCACCCCCGTCCATGCTCCCACAGCCCTCCGTGGTCAGCAGTTTGCCACTCCCTGCTTCTGGCGGGCCATCCTCATAGGACTGTGACCCCAAGGGCAGAGGCTGGTTTAGCCTCTTCACCCAGGCTGTGTCCCCAACTCTTGCCTGGGCTATCGTCTGTGCTTGATCAATACCAGCTGAAGCAACAATCCCACAGCCCCGCGTCCTGACCTCTGGACCAAAGGGGCCCCATCCCATCTCCCAATTAGACCACTGGCCCCAGGCATGAGGCCCAGCACCCCCCGCTCCTCCAGTGCCTGCCTGGGCCTCGACAATGCTTCACACAGACGGGAGGCTCACCAAAGACTCCAAGTCCCTCCACTGTGTGCACCCCCCACCCTGGACAGGCCCTGCCCACTTCATCTGACCGGTCTCCCAGAGCGAGACCCTGGCCCTGAGGAGGAAGCACGGTCAGGGTCAAAGATCCAGGGCTGCTCCTGCCCTGACTTTGCAGGGTGAGCCCCTGGCTGCATGGCCAGGGCAGTTACATGGCTCTCATCCCAAGCAGCCCAGAAGCCTCTCCTCTGCTTCCCAGGTCACTAAGACAGGCAGCTGGCTCCCTCCTTACCCTGACATGATTTTGGCTCTCCTAGGTCATAGTTCTAAAGGCCCCCCACAAGCTGACACACACATGGTTCCCTTGCCTTCTTGGACCTCAATTATTTTCTCTAAAAAGGATTTAACACCCCAAAGGGGGTTTTGACCCAGGAGCGCATACCCCACCATCGCCCCCTCCACTGTGGGCAAGTTCCCCTAAAAAACATGTAGCCAGGCACAAGGAATGTATACAGAACGGGTAAAGGACAGTGCTGCTTCTACTTGGGAAAGAAAATCCTACATGGAATCAGAGGGAAAGGGGAAGACTCCCCTCCCCGCATCATTGTCACTCCCCCTCACCAAGCATCCTATCCCCCTACAGCTAGCCCTGAATAAATCTGTTTGGTCACTTACAACCTCAGCCGATTCCAAGGTTATGCTCTATGCTCGGTCCCACCTTCATGTTTCAGTCGTGCTCCCTCTCGCTCACCTCCAGTGCCCTCCCCACCCCATACCTGTAGACAGTACCTCTTTTAAGACCCATTTCCAATGCTACTTCCAGGATGCCCACATTCTCTGACCTGCCGACCCTAACCTTTCCTTCCTCATTTCCAATCAGAACTGGGTGTAACTGTCCTAGCCCACCTGGTTAGGGCCATACTTCATCATCCCACAAGCTCTAAGCTCCTCTGAATTAGGGGGCATACAAGGGTTAATCACCAGTACACAACTACCCTTAACAGAATCTGGAATTTAAAAAAAAAATCTAAACAAATGAATGAGAGAGATGCGTGATCAACATTCAGATATTCATAAGATATATTATCCTTATACGTATCCTTAATATGTAAAGAGCTCATATAAATCACTAACAGGAAAAACATTCCATGAGAAGTGAGAAAATTATGTAGACAGCTAATTCAGGCAATAGTAAGTGGTGAGGAACCACACAAAAATACATTTTAAGTAATAAAAAAAGGCAAATTAAAACAATAAGACACCCCCTTTTTTCTCTAGGAAAACAGAGGAGATATTTAAACTTTAAACATTTGATACCAAATGTTGGGGAGAGTAAAGGGAAGCAAACACTCTCCAACACTCCTGGTGGGAATGTAAATTAGCCTAACCTTTCTGGAAGGCAACTTAGCAAAAGGCATCAGAAACCCAAAAAATACAGGTACCTTTTTCACAAGTTTCACTCCTAAGCACTTATCTTAAGGAAACAATTGTAGGAGTGATGCTCACACAAAGATGTTTATCACAGTGTGGTTGCTGAGGGCAGACACACAGAAATAACCACATAATCAAATAGAAGAGTGGTTTTGAGAACTGAAGTACATTTATACCCTGGGCCACCAGCACTCCTGGCAAATGATGGTGCAGAATGTGAAAGGCTCCCATGGTATATGGAGATACACATAACAATATATACTATGATACGTTGCTAAGTGAGAATAAGTTATAAAAATGGTTCATACGGTTTTATAAGAAAAAGAAGTATGTATACATAGAAACAAAAAGACTAGAAGACTTCAAAATGTTAACAATGGTTCCCTCTATTCTGTTTGCTCCAGTTCTTCTAAAGTTTGACGTCTATAGTACTTACACAAAATATCAACTGTTCACTGATAAAGCCTCTAACCAGGAGTCAAGACAGGAAAAGTCCTCCAATGATACTCCCAGGTCTACCTTCATCCTACCACACCCCCACCACACACACACACACACACACACACACACACACACACACACACACACACACACACACCCCAGTTGGTATCAGTCATAACCTAGGTCTATGCATGCACTTACATTCCCCACCCAGCCAGGCTAGGTCAGTAGCTGCCAGCCACTAGCCCAAAGCTTATTTTGAACCTCAACTATTCACCAAGCAGTATAACCCATTGCACCCCCCAAACAGATTCCTAATAGCTACCAATGGATGCCCTTTACAGGAAGCCCCCAGCACCCCCTGTAGAAGGTGGTAGGAGACAGGTATCCCCTGGACAGTGCCTGCTGACCTCACCTGTCCATGGAGCTCCAAAGCCACATGATGATAAGGATGATATGGTGGAACCAGCCACGGGTGTAACCCGGCCAGTAACCGCCCTCCTCTATTAATTATTGTTGCATTAATTCACTTAAGAGCTGATGACTTCATCCATCACAAAGAGGCCGAGTAAGCACTTTCCTTGGGTCTTCCTCATTCTTGCAGCATGGGGCAGAGGGGACATCGAGTGCATGTTCACCAAGGCTCCTGGCCAGGCCAAGCCCAGTGATGCAATGCTGACTCCACACCAGGCACACTGGTTGCACTTCACACCCTAAAACTCTCAGAGCAACTTGGCAAGGAGATGCGGGAATCCCAGCATTCTCATCTCTGATGTGGGGGCATGAAGCAGTTATGTGACTTTCTCAAGATCACCCAACTAAGAGGCCTCACTGAAATTGGAACTCTGATCTTCCTGTCTCTTCCATGATACCACTTCCCCGATTACTCCCCAACCACATGACTTGCACCACCAGAGCTCAAGAAGCCCGTAGCACTGGAATCAAAGCTGACTGAAGTACATAAACCCATGGCCAATTCCTTTTTTCCAGCCCTGCCTTTGCTCACAAACGGAAGAGCCTGGGGCCACCCCACTGCCATCCTGTGCTAAAGATAGTATCATGGATCTGGGGGAAAAAATATCAAGAAAGTGCTCACCTGGTCCAAAAGCGGCCAGCCACCCGGTCTCATCATAGCATAGTGGCCCTGTCCAAAGTGTCAGGGGGCACCTTGAGGGCTGCTGGCAGGGCCCTGGCCCTGCTATTAGAGTGGACCTGGGTGGGTGGTGCTAGTGAGGGAGAGGAGAGCAAAGGGGGCCCACTGTGCAGGACGCTGTTGCTGAAACCACGAAGCAAAATATTTTCATTCATGAGTTCATCCAGCCTAAACATGCATCTAATCCCCAGGAACTGACAGTTCAAAACGGCTCCCAGGCGGGAAAGAGACAGAGCGCTTAGTTCAAAGGCAGAAGGAGCCAGGCTTTACCGCTTATCACCCAGTGACCATCAGCAGACTCAAGGAGCTGCCTGGGCTTACCATCCATGCCGGCCAGGGAGGCCAGTGTCTTAAAGGGCCAAGAGCCCAGCACCATCAGCTCTCAGTCTGCTCACCCTCCTCCTTACCTGGGCCCTGGGACAGAAGAAGGGGCCTTTCTGCTTGGTGGCTGGGTACAGCTTCGCTTTTCAATCTGGGCCCTAATTTGATGCAGCGGCCCAGGCAGAGGGAAGAGAGGGCACATATTGGCTCTGCACAAGTGGATCCCTTGTGTCTGTCAGGAAGGGCCTTTGGGTACCCAGTGACCAAGGTGGAAAGGAGGGGGAAAAGGAGGGAAACAAGGGATCCCCGAAGCACTCTTCAGCACCAACCAGGCACAAGCAATGATCAGCATCACTGGCTTTCCCTGCAAGGCTTAGGCCACTCTGAGCCTCAGGTCCTGGCCCTGGGGCCTTGGCTGGCAGGGCGGGCCAGGTTCTTTACCTGGAAGACAGATTGGCTAGAATGAGTTCTCCCATAGACGCTTCCTGCGCAGAGAGTGTTTATACAATCCAGAATTTGCAGTCTCTTCTGGAAGACTGGGTTGCCTTAGGGACTTTGGGGGTGGGGGGGAATGATACCCTTTGGCCCCTGCTTGACTGATACTTTTGAAAAAATTAGGTGCTATAACCAGCCAGCCCCTTATGAAACAACTTTGTATGAAGGTGACATTAGGCATATTTTTTCCCATAGGGGTCTCTCTCCAGCTCAGCAGGACCAATCTCTGATTACCTGGGATTTTGGCAACCCGCCCCCCCCAGCCCCAGCATACTGGCAGTGCTACCGATTTTCTGGTGAGAAAACTCAAGCATTCAGACCTGACATCAAGTTTGGACCCAGAGAGAACCCACAGTCCTGCTTCCTGCCCTGCGGGCTTGGGACCCCAGGCTGCTGCGTTTTTTCCTGGTCTTCCAATTCCCTTTGTAAAGACAAGGAACACCCCAAAGAACAAGCGACTCCCAGCATCTCCTGTGCCACCAGATGCCAGGTGTTTCATATGCTCTGGGCTAACCCCTCATCCCGAAAGGTAAAGTCCCATTTTACAAGTGAGAAAACCGAAGTTTAGACGGGGGACATAAGGTGCCCCGGAACACAAGGGCAGTAAATAGGAATCTGAGGACATGGCCCACTGCTCCAAAAGCCACGGGAGCCTAGAGCCAAGAACCAGGCGAGCCCAAGACCTGCTTCCTCTTAGGACCTCCTACCCGGCGCTGTCTGCTCTCCGGCATCCAGAGAAAACCCAGGAAAGAGATCTCTCACCTCAGGGTCAGTACAGCGAAAGACAAACACGGGTCTGCCTCCTTTCCACCCTGAGCAGTCCCATCTCACCCACTTGCCAGACTGCCCTCGTCCCCTCCCTGCTACAACACCATTGTCCTTCGCCCATTCAGAAAGGGATCTTCTGGGGCGCCTGGGTGGCTCAGTCGGTTAAGCATCCGACTTCAGCTCAGGTCACGATCTCGCGGTTCGTGAGTTCGAGCCCCGCATCGGGCTTTGGGCTGATGGCTCAGAGCCTGAAGCCTGCTTCGGATTCTGTGTCTCCCTCTCTCTCTGCCCCTCCCCCATTCATGCTCTCTCTCTGTCCCAAAAATAAATAAACATTAAAAAAAATTAAAAAAAAAAAAAGAAAGGGATCTTCTTAGAACCCACTCGCTGGGAGGCTGACTTACCTGACAGAAATCACATCCTAATGGAAGCATATCTAGTACCGTAACAGACAATGGTTTCAGCACCATGAAGGTGATCCTGTGGAACTCGCTCCCCCAACTACAAACCCTATGAGAACTTTTACTTTATCTGTGTTTAGAGCCAGATTTAGTTAGAGGAAAGAACTGTGCATTTATAACCACAATCCCAGGCTCGAGTACCAGCTCTCACTATGATCTTGGGGAAGCCATGGCGCCCATCTGAGGCTCAGTTTGCTCATTTGTGAAATGGACAGAACAATCTTGGTGTGGCTGTCAGCTCATGATGTTGGTGAAAAGACTGGCACAGAATGAGACAAGGCTGCAGCTGGGATGTAGGCTTCAGTTATGCTCCCAGAATTGGAGAGCGTGCCCTTAAACCAGCGTGCTGATACACCCCAAGCACTCCCAGGACTCACCTCCTCTCCAAAACGTGCCCCAGAGAGAAACCCAAGGGCATGATTCCCCACGGATTCTTAGCCTCCTCGTGGTCACTTGCTGACTCGGCTCTGGGATACTGAGCTTCAAGATGAGCACTGAACTCATGGGGGCTGGAGTCGAATAATGTGGGACAGTGGTCAGGGGGGCCGGGAGGGAGCTTTAACCCAGCCTGTCCAATTATAGGGTCTCAGCTCTGCTCCATTTTAGCTGTGTGACCCTGAGCAAGTTAGTGCACCACTCGGAGATTCACACTCCTTATATTTTAAGTGGAATAATAGTATCTACCTCACAGGACTCTTGGGAGAACAGGTAACAGATAAAGGTCTTAGCACAGAGTCTGGCACATGTAAGTGTCCAATAAGCGATAGCCCCTTCAGATTATCTAACAGCCTCAGACTTGAGCAAGGGTCACAGAAGGGTCTAGATCCACACTGTGTGATAGAAATATAACATGAGTCACATATATTATTAATTTTCTAGAAGCCACTTTTTAAATGTTTATTTGTTTTTCAGAGAGAAAGAGAGTGTGAGCAAGCAGGGAAGGGGCAGAGAGAGAGAGGGAGACACAGAATCTGAAGCAGGCTCCAGGCTCTGAGCTGTCAGCACAGAGCATAATGTGGGGCTCAAACCCAAGAAACGCCAAGATAACGACCTGAACCCAAGTCAGGTGCTTAACCGACTGAGCCACCCAGGGGCACCCAGAAGCCACTTTTTTTTAAGGTTATTTATTTACTTTGAGAGAAAGAGAGAAAGAAAGAGCAGGCGTGTGTGCACACGTGAGAGAAAATCCCAAGCAGGCTCCTCGCTGTCAGTGCAGAGCCCCGCACAGGGCTCAATCTCACAAACCACAAGATCGTGACCTGAGCCAAAATCAAGAGTCAGACGCTTAACCCCCTGAGTCACCCAGGCACTTTAAAAAATAAATAAATAAATTGGGACGCCTGGGTGGCGCAGTCGGTGGAGCGTCCGACTTCAGCTCAGGTCACGATCTTGCAGTCAGTGAGTTCGAGCCCCGCGTCAGGCTCTGGGCTGATGGCTCAGAGCCTGGAGCCTGCTTCCAATTCTGTGTCTCCTTCTCTCTCTGCCCCTCCCCCCTTCATGCTCTGTCTCTCTCTGTCTCAAAAATAAATAAACGTTAAAAAAATTTTTTTTTAATTTTTTTAAATAAATAAATACATACATACATAAATAAACAGACAAACAAACATAGTGGGGTGCCTGGATGGCTCAGTCAGTTGAGCATCTGACTCTTAATTTTGGCTCCGGTCGTGATCCCAGGCTCATGGGATTGAGCCCCGTGTCGGGCTCCACACTCACCACAGACCTTGCTTAAAATACTCTCTCTCCTTCTGCCCCCTCCCCTGCTCATGCTCTCTTCTCTCTCTTAAAAACATGAAAAATAAAAAGTAAACATAGTAAACCAATCAGATTAATCTTAATACGTTTTCTTTAACCCAATATACCCCAAATATTGCCACTTTAATATGTAACAAATATAAAAAATTACTAATGGGATATTTTACCATTTGTTTAACACTTTGCCTTTGGACTCAAGTGTGTGTTTTACCATTACAGCTCATGTCAGCTCAGATGCTAGAAGTACGTGACCAGCATTTAGGTCTCCTAAAATGTACAGCTGTACAAGGAAATTCACATTACCAAGTTGTTCCAAACACACCTCTAAGTTTACCCGTAACTTTTTGAGTCCTTGGGTCTGCTTTTGATAGTTTTCTCTCTCCTCCCTGACAGGGAGGAGACTTTTTTAAAAATTGAATTTAAATCAATTAAAACTGCTAAATACTGAGAATTCCGCTCCTCACTCCCCCTTGTCACATATTAAGTGTTCAAAAGCCACACAAAGCCAGTGGCTACTGTCTTGGACAGCTTTTTAGGTATCCCAGAAAAATGAGACCTTCAGAAGACCGCAGGAGCAGGGGCTCCATCAGAGCAGAAATTGGCCACTTGTACAGGGCTGGGGCTATAGTGGCCCCCGGGGCAGGTGATGCCCCTGAGGGCTCCGTGTAGACCATCTACTCTTGCTGAACTTCCTGTTCCCCCAGCTCTGGCCCAGAAAACATCCCGAGCCACCCACTATGCCAATTTCGCAGCTGCCCGGGCCAGGAGAGGCCCCTCAACTCTACATGGATGTGCCTTTCTCCATAGCCGAAGACTTTGCTCACAAACATTCTTGGAACATCAAGGCAAAAATGATGATGATGTTTATCAATGTGCTAACTATTCCTCTCTTTGAAGACATGAGCCAACATTTGATTGTTTCTATGTGCACGCTAGAAGTATCTTTCTCTGGATATAAAGAGAGGAGGACAGACCACAAGCTAGGTGGGCCAGCCTGCCAGCAGGGAAGAGAGAGAATACTATAAAAAAGCAGACCCAAGGACTCACAAAGGAGAGCCCCTGGGTCCATATAGGGCAGGACAAACAGCATGCCCCCACTTCCACACGTACCCCAAATCACAGCCTAGAACAGCATGACAGTGGCCTGAGTTACTGTGCAAGTTTGTCTGATGCACTCTGGCCTTCTGAATCACAGTAAAACATTATGAAAGATTTCCAGGAAGAATAGTAAAAGGAAGCTGTGAGCTATCCGGGTAGCCAGGAGCTGCCTATTTTCCAGAAAACAAAGATGTGACTGTAGGGGACACAATGACATGTGTGTCTACACATGTATCTACTTTAAAACAAGCAACAAAAATAAAAACAAACAACATAAAAGGATTCAGCAATCATTTAAATTTGATTGATAAAAAATACTCTTGTCTGCGTCCTGACGTCTGGATACACTGACTTCCCCAGGGGGAATATAAGCTCCGTGCAGGCTGGAGTTTATTTCACTGACCATTGTATCCCAGTGCCTGGCACTTAGCCCACTGGATGGATGGATGGATGGATGGATGGATGGATGGATGGATGGATTTATTCTAAGCCTCCCCCTAAACTCAACAGCCTTTGAACATTCAAGAAGTATTTGCTTTCCCAGAAGTCACCTCAAGTTTTGCACTAATCCCATTTTCTATACCAAGAACATCCTAGACATTCAGCTCAAAAAAACTACACGCTAATGTCACTTACCTGCATCAGGCTCCAAACTGTCTCCAGTGTCCCTCTCTCTCCAAGCCACAGGAAGAAGGGGTCAACACAGCAAACACTCCCCAGCAGTGGGATACAGGGTGTGTGACTGTCAGCAGCAGGCCCCTGCATCCCCCATCCTGGGGCAGTCAGAGTCTAGACTTGGGTGGAGGACAGAATGGCCCCAATTGTCCTCTGGGCCCCCCTGTCACCACAAGCCAGAAAGACCTTCCTGCCACAGAACGCCGTCTTTCATCTCAGAGGAGTCAAGTCGGGGCTTGGCGATTCCACATCATCTGCATGTGGTGGGTCCAGAAAATGGAGCTGCGTGCACGGCAGACTTTATACCTGTGTTTAATTTCTGCTTAATAAGACACGTAAAATGCTCTACCTAAAGGCCAGCTGACGGCAGGACACACATTTCCGGATTAACAGTTCTGTTAGAGAGGTTTCCGCAAGCCAGTGACCTCTCTGTGATGTCTATAATTATATCCACATAGCATATAAATCTCAATACACTTTTAATAAGCAGTTAATACTCTGATATAAAATATTTACATCTCGACCAAATTCATCCTGCATGGAGTAGTCCTGGTTTACCGAGTTATTAAATCCGCGGCCATCAATCAGTACCACCCCCGCCCCCCCCCCCCCCCCCCCCCCCCCCCCCCCCCCCCCCCCCCCCCCGCCAGCTAAACAGAGACCTGAGGACTCAAGCAAGCTTCCTTCCCACGCTCAGCAAAGACTGAAGCCTTTCTAGTCTGGGAGTTTCTTCATCACCCAGGGTCTTGCCCACTGTTCTCCTGTGAGTGGCAGGACCTCCATCGTGGCAAAGCCATCCCTCCCAGCACCCCAGCCAGAAGCCTGAGAAACCCTATGGACCCTCCACCTGCCCTCCAGCTTTGCAGGGATTTTTCCTGAGCACCTATGGTGGGTCCTAGGCCAGCTGCCAGGCTCTAACATGGCCAACCAGCTGCCTTCCAAGAATAGCCCCAGCGTCACCTCCTGTGGGAAACCTTCCTGAGTGTGCCCATCCTATCTCGCAGAGCAGCTAGACTGCTGCAGCCAACCATCCTTGATGCCTCCTACTCACCCCACATCCAATCCAGCAGCAATTCCTCTTGATTCTCCCTTCAAAATACATCCACATGTGCCCCCTTCTCCTGACCTCCACTAACTACCATGCTGGCCTGAGCTTCTACCATCTCCCATGTGGATCACTGTAACACGCCTCCACCCTGATCCCTGCCAGGCTTGGGGCAACAGAGCAGCCAGAATCACCCTTTTCAAATGTAAATCCCATCTTGAGGCTGTGCTCCACATCCTGCAATGGCTCCCCATTCCAAAGGGTCAAAGTTCTTAGGGCAGGTTCCCAGACTCCATACCATGGCTTCTTCTTCATCTTTGGGCCATGGATCCTCCCAGTAGTCGGACTGTCAAAAGGTAGTAAATGCTACTGAAAGAAAGGGAGAAAGGAAAGAGGGAAGGAAGGAAGAGAAAGAAAAAGGAAGGAAGAAAAATAAGAAAGAAAAGGAAGAAAAAGGAAACAAAGAAGAAACAACAAGGAAGAAAAAGAAGAAGGAAGGAAGAAAAAAAGGAAAAAGGAAAGGAAGAAAAAGGAAGAGTGAAGGAAAGAAAGAAAAGGAAAAGGAAAGAAAAGAAAAGGGAGTGAAGAAGGAAGGGAGAAAGAAAAAGAAAAAAGAAAGAAAAGAAAGGAAGAAAAAGTAGTCGGACCAAAGGACTTTGACTTAGATAAATGTTTTACATGCATCAAGGTTCCATAGTATTACAAACAAAAGCACTTACATTGAAATAATTAATGTTTAAAATTTGTGACACAGTGATGCGTGTGCATTAAGTCCTAAGATCCTGTGCCTGTCAATTCAAACTAGTGATGAGAAGAAATATTTCAAGATATCTGATACAATTTTAATAGGTAATAAAAATGTCTATAATTTCCATTGTTGATAAAGTCCGGATGGTTCTTTTGGGCAGGGGGTGGGCGGCTCTAATCATAATGGAAATGTATGCTGATTTTCACTTAAAGGTTAATGGAAATACAGAGGAAATTTTCCCTAAGCTCAGAGATGCCCCCGAGGGGTCCAAGGGTAGTAGGGATGAAACCTCAGCTCTTCCTGATCAGCAGCGCCCCCACCCTCTGCCCTGCCTGTTCTTCTCCATGTCACCATTTCTCTCCAGGCTCACCAGCCTCCCACTGTTCCTCCACCAAGGCAAGTATACTCTGTCCTGAGAGTCTGCCCCTATTTGCACAGTCACATCTTCACCTCCTTCAAGTCTCTGCTCACATCCTACAGCTCAGGAGAGGTGCCCCGATCACTGCCAACATTTCCCACACCTCTAGTCCTGCTCCATTTCTTCCTTCCTTCCTTCTTCCCTCCTTCTTTTTCTTCCTTTCTTCTTTTTCCTTTGCTTCCTTTTCTTTCCCCCTTTTCTTCCTTTCTTCTTCTCCCTTCATTCTTTTTCTTCTTTGCTTCCTTTTCTTTCTCCCTTTCTTTTCTTCTTTCTTTCCTTTTCTTTCTCCCTGTCTTCTTTTTCTTCCTTTCTTTTCTTTCTTTTTTCTTTTTCTTTCTCCCTTCCTTCTTTACTCCCTTTTCTTTTCTTTCCTTTTCCTTTTCTTTCTTTCCTTCACTCTTCCTTTTTCTTCCTTTCCTTTTTCCTTTTTTTCTTCCTTCCTTCTTCTTTTTCTTCCTTGTTGCTTCTTCTTTGTTTCCTTTTTCTTCCTTTTCTTTCTTATTTTTCTTCCTTTTTCTTTCTCTTCCTTCCTTCCCTCTTTCTTTTCTCTCTTTCTTTCAGTAGCATTTACTACCTTTTGACAGGCTACGTCATTCCCTTATTATAGTTATATAATTTGATCCCCTCCTCTTCTTTCTCTTCTCCCCCTCCACCTCCTTGTCCCTCCCTTCGACTCTTCCCCGCCATCACTCTCTCTTAGAACACAGGCTCCTGAAGGGCAGAGTCTTCTGTGTCTTTTGTTCAAGGAAACATCCCTAGCTTCTAGAACAGGGTTCTGGCCAGTAGCGGGACATTAAATACTGGCTGGTGAAACATGAATGACTAACTCAACAGCCTCCTCGGGGGTCTCACTCTGACACCCATCAGTGTCCTCTCATCCATCCTTCCTCACTACCAGATCTGGTCAGCCCACTCATCTTCCAACACTTGTCAGGAGCCTACTTCACCTCTGCATGGACGCTGACCTCCTCAGCAGCCTCTCCAAGCCCTTCACACACCCACCTCTCCGGTCCTACCTCAACCTTTCATCCTGAACATTCCGATTTCTCTGTACCTAATGCTGTTCTACTGTTTTGCATTTGTGTCTGTCTCTGTGAGAGACCTCCTCTGGTTCAGTTCACCCCCAGGTCCCTAGCATCCAGCTCCAGGCCTCGTGCCAGCTGGTGCCTGGGGACTGCCGGATGAATGTGTGAACCAGTGAATCAACTAGCAGATGAAACAGGAACAGAAGCTGGCATGGCTGCTACGCGGGGAGCAGGCGTGCTGCCACCGGGCACACACCCCGGGTGGGGCCTGTCACCCTGGCTCCCAACTGAGCATTTCACAGGGGACCCACAGAAGCTGGTTCTCAGTTTAAAGAGATAATCCAGCTAATAACAGGATTAGTTCAGGCACATCCCCTAAACCATAAGCTTGAAACCTCTACCTGGGCAAATGTTTGGCCGGCCTCCACCAGGATCCCTACACTTACCAACCACAGGCTGTTCCCCATCACACAGAGCCCCTCAGCTCTGCCAAGCCACCATGGGGCCATCATGGGGACTCAGAGATAAGCAGCCTGTTTCAGGGGGCCCTGGCATCCCCAACGCCACAAGCCCCCACTACACAGCCCTGCCAACCTCCACCTCTGTGATAGCACCTGTTCTTACCGGTGCCAAGAAAGGTGATTATGCAGACACGACAGAAAAGGAGACCCCAAGAGGGCAAATGCCAGTGGCTCTGAACTGACAAGTGATATTTGGTGGCACCTGAAGAAGCAGGCTCTAGGACTGTGCCAAACCCACATGGGGCAAAGGTGCTACAATGACATCTCAGGTGGCAGCATCTAGAGGCTGTGTCCAAGAGGAACAAGCCCAGGCCACAGGGGCTTCTGCTACTTCATACACACCCCAATCTCTTACTGGCTCTACTTAACATCATGGACTGTAGAAGAGCCCAACTCCAGGGTGGGGGTTGGTGGGGACAGCCTTGGAGGAGCTACAGAAAAGGCTTACAGGAGTGGTGTTAGCCAATGGCCAGATAGCGAGGGAAGTGAAATGTTCAAGGCTGGGCCAAGGTCAAGGAGCAGTGCCCCCAAAAGCAAGTCACAGAAAATATGATGAGATAGGACTGTCCAACTCCAGACCCTTTCTCCATCAGTGACTAATTGTGTCACAGTCAAACCTTGGACAACTCAAACTGTCAGAGCTGTGCTATCCAATACAGTAGCTGCTACTCACAGGTAACTAAATTTAAATGAACATTAATTAAAATTAAATAACACTAAACATTTATTTCCTCACTCATAATAGCCACATTTCAGATGCTCACGAACCACACACGGCCAGAAGCTACCATATTGAACAGAACAGAACATTTCCTTCGTCACAGATGAAACTGATTAATACAATTGATGTTGGGCGGGGGGAGGAGAAGCCCAGCACAGGGCCCAGCACCCCTCACCCTTCCCATAACTTCTAGTCACTCCTGCGACCTGTCACTGCTCATGCCACCTCCTTGAAGTCCTCTTGGGGTAGCAGGTGCTCAGTCCACACAGCATGCCTCCCTCATGGTTGGAAGATAGATCGGTATTCTCTTTATCTCCACTGCCACTTGAAAACTGATGCTGTCACACCATTTTACAGATAGAGAAATGGAAACCCTAAGAAGAGAAGACAGTTACTCATCATCAGGTTATTGGTGGCTTATGAAATTATTCAAAGGGGAAAAAATGGGTGGTGGTGAAGCCTCAAGAAAGACTTTCAGAACCCTGCCAATCTGAAGGCAGATGTGCCCAGCAGAGTAACAGCCTCCCATAGAAACTATGAATGCATATTTTACATTTTATGGCAAAGGAGAATGATGGTAGCAGATAGACTTAAGGTTTCAAATTGGATGACTTTAAAATAGAAAGATTAGCCTGGATTATCTGAATGGGTCCAATGAAATTTTAAGGGTCCTTAAATGCAGCAGATAGAGGAGGAAGAGTCCATATGAGAATGATGCCATGTGAGAAAGACACAACCAGCTATTGTTGGTTTTGAAGATAGATGGAAGGGCTCATGAGCCAAGTAATGTGAGCCTCCAGAATCTGGAAAGGCAAGAAAATATACTACCCCCTAGATCTTCCAGAAAGGAATGAAATCCTGTTGACACCTGGACTTTAGCCCAGTGGAATCCATTCTAGATTTCTAACCTGCTAACTGTAAGATAATAAACTTGTGTTGTCATAGTTTCCTATGGCTGCTGTAATAAATTTAAAAATACTTTGGTACCAGAAGTTGGGGGACGGGGCTCCTCTAACAAATACCATAAAGACTAGAGGAATTCTGAGGAACATGCTAGAAAGACTAGATTGGCCTGAACGGAACATAGCAGAAATATTGATGTTAACAGTTCAACCAGTAAGGACTCAGAAGGAGTGAGGAACATGGTAGGGAAAACCTCAATTACCTTAGAGAATCCTTAAATTGTTGTGTAAGGACTGTTGGTATAAATATGGATGTTAAAGGTGCTGCCAGGAAGGGCTCAGGAGGAAATGAGGAAATGTCAGTGGAAACTGGAAGAAAGAGGACCCTTGTTATAGTGCAGCAGAAAACTTAGTGGAATTGTACCCCGCAGTTATGTGGAAAGCACAACTTGTAAGAGATGAACCTGGATATTTAGCCATGCCAAGTGCCAAGAAGTGTTGGAGGTACGGCCAGGTTTGCTCTTGTTGCTTAGTAAAATGCAAAAGGAAAGAGATAAACGGAAAGAAGAAATAGTAACCAAGGAGGAACTTGGATTTGATGATTTGGGGAATTCTCAGCCAATCCAGACTGAAAAAGACTAAAATTAAAAACTTCACTGTCAAGAAAACATGTTCTATGGTAAAAAACTGAAGGTTTTTTACAAAAATCTTTTTTTAGTACCTCAGTAAGATCAAAAGGTCAGAGCATTCAGTCACACAAAAGGCTCTTTGAAAAGATTAAGTGTGTGACTCATAGGTCCCCTCAGCCATCTCAGTAGAAGGCAAGAGAGATGAGATTATCTATAGAGGAAGAGAGCCACAAGATTCTTGAGAATATTATACTAGTAGAAACACTGCCAGTTTGTACTTCAAGAGGCAGAAAGGGGACAAAAATGATAAAAAAAAAAAAAAGTTGTATGATCTCCAAAATTCTGCAGGTAAGAAGAGGGCACCTAAAACCCCTCAGCTGCAAACCATGCTACCCTTAATGAAAAAGGAAAGATGACTGACTCAGAGGGTGGAGCCTTGATCCCCAAGGACAGAGCCAAGAATCAGAAATGAGGTCTTAAAACCAAATCTAGAATTTGCTCTGCTGGATTTCAAAATTGCTTGGGACCAGCAATTTTTATTTTCTCTCATTTTGAACAGAAATGTCTTTAACTGTTACCCTATTCACCATTGCATTTTTGAAGCGGAAAACTTGTCTCTTTAATTCCACAGTCTCCTAGGTGAAATGGAATTGTGCTTCAGGATGGATTATACCCAGAGCCTCACTCACAGTTGATTCAGGGAAAATTAAGAAGCTGCCACTGAAACTGACTTCAAGAATGCACTTTTGTAACTGCAATCCAGCGACATAAAGGTACTGCCACTGCTATGATTGCTTGTTAACACCCACAAAGCTAGTGACCAGACACTAGAACTCAAATATGGAAAAGTCAACAGCATCATGGCCATGCTTGCCGTTACCAGGCTTGTTGCCGGGGCAACAAGACGACAGTCTCTACCTCATTTCTATCTTCCAAATCTTGCACAAACACATCTAACTAATAGGATCTACTTTCATCTACTTACAACTTGACTTGGGCTATAAAGGAATATGAGATATAGTTTTGTCTTATCACCATTTGTATACAGCAAGGTATGCTAGAAGGAGGTTGGAATGAATACCTAGTGCCAATTCAGTTTACCCACAAGTCACCCATTATGCTAAATATCATGTCATTAAATCCTCAAGGCAACTCAATAAAAGAGACACAAATATTATTTCCAATTTACAGACAAGGAAGCTCAGAGGAGTTAAGAGACTCACAGAAGACCATATAGTTAGGAAGGAACAGAAATAAAACTCAAGAGTCTCTGAATTTCAAGTTCATGTTCTCAATCATGGCATGCATTGCACTGATCGTCAAGGAAACCAAAATATAATGTAAAGGATCACCGATTTGCATGTTCAAAGTAATGGCAAAAAGTTACACAAAAAACAAACTTGGTGGACCAAGTGAAGCAAGTGGAGGTCACCACAATCCTAAGTAGTCCTTGAGTAAATACTACATATCAGGTATTGCTCTAGGTACTAAGAGTATTAGTCAAATAAACTCTTAAGTACAGGCATAGTCATAACCAGCAAAGGGAGAGGCTTACTGTACCAGTAGAGGATAGAATGGGGAACTCAGACCTATGTAGAAAATCAGAGAAGGCTGCATTGGGGAAATTACAATTATACCAAGAGATTTCTGCCCTCCTAAGAGGAGCTAGTTAATTTGAACTGAACTCTTACAGTGGACACCTTAGAAACTTTTAACGAAATATTTTTTAATCTTATAAAAAGAATAAAAAATCTAGTAAGATAGCGAAGAGTTACCAGGCCAACATCTCCAAAAAGACTCGGACATAGACAAGATAAGCATTCAGAGCTACTTTAGGCCTGAGGTCATTTTCTGATCCAGAAGAAATATATAAGTTGAACTATAGTTGTGGTGACCTCCTGGGATGAGAGGGACTCAAGTCAAAATCTAGGTCCCACCCAACGTGGGAAGTTGAACTCAACACATGCAGTGAGCTGAGCCTCTGAAGGACTTCACTTTGAGAGAGAGGATGAATCAGAAATAAACAGGCCCTCTTGTGAGCCTGTGGCTCGTGTTCAAATAACCTGGGAGCAAAGAATCTCAGGTTTGAATAGCTAGTAGGACCACCATAGCCCAGCAGAAGCAAATGAAAATCTTCTTTGAAAGACTTGTTCCTAAAATAGATTTTCAAACTAATGACCAGCACATAGTCAAAAATAACCAGGCACATAAGGAAACAAACAACTGAAACAAATTTACAAAGATTTCAACTAACAGAATCTTCTCACAATCTAGAAAAAAATTGTGTTTATAATGTATTTTAAAAAAGCAAAAACAAGATGGAAAAACATCTACAGGGACAAATGCTCAAAGAACTGAAGGGCTGATAAAAGTTAACTAGGTATAAAGGGCGAGGGAGATGGGATGTGAGAGGTGAAGCATTCCCAGCAAAAGGGCCAAGAGGCTCCATGTTCTATCCCACCACAAAGCCACTGTATGTTAGATATTGTGGAAAGAGTCCAAAAGGGCTCAAGGGCAGAAAACAAGGGACAAGACATGGTACAATGTTAAAGAACCAAGATGACCAGAGGCTAGACTCTGATAAGCATTTTGGTCTCCGTCCTGAGAACAACTACTTAAAGTTACCATCAACGAATTTTAAATAAAAGTTGAAATAAATAAACTGGGGTTTTAGAGGATCATTCTAGTCTTCTGCTCATCTCTGAAAGGACAGACCCTTTCTCCCTTTACCCTAGGGGAACTCACACAACAATCCTGAGATCCACACTGAACTAATATCGCCCTCAAGAGTAAGTGAGCAAGGCAGTAGCCTGTGTCAAGGGACCTGCAGAGTAACCTAAGTCTCTTTGGGCTCATTTTGTCTGAGAATACAACACAGAAAAGATATAGGTGGGGCAGTCCCTGTTGACAGTCAACTAGGGGGTCCCATTGCCTGAGGCCTGCTAGGCCTCAATACCCACATCTGTAGAGAGACACTCTTGGCACAGCCTTGGGCAGTGTGAGCTCCCAGGTGACTTGAGTCATGTACCCTCAGCAGGCAAGGTAGTGTGGACGTGTGTATATGCCCATGTATGTATGTGTAGGAGAAGGGGTGGGTCAAGAAAAAAGAAGGGCCAAGATTTTCATCCTCAATGTTGAACTGAGCTCATAAGTGCAGTGTGGCTAAGGTCTGAGGGGGAGCACTTGTAACCCCCACCAACTGAGCTACATATTGTGGGAAAACAAGCATACCTCAGGAGCACCTCATGAAGCTCCTCCTTCCTCATGCCAGATGGGAGATGCTGTGGATACATCACTCACCTGGAGCCCTAGCACTCCCACCCATACAGCATTCATTACCTACAGGCCAGCAGGTCTTTGTTATTGCATGCCATGGAGCCACCAGCCCACCCTTCACCCCACAGCAGCCTTCCAGAGGATCATGGACAGGTCGTGACCCCATCAGGGACCAAAGCCCACCCCTGTTCCCTGCTCTGAGCATGCCAAGGGAGTCCCTGGAGTGTGTGGTGCAGGGGAGACCACTGTCAGCCCAAGCACCCCTGGCAGTGTTGGGGCCTTTGAGGAAAAGTTCATTTCGTCAATCAGCCTATTGTTGGCCTGCCAAGCGCAGGCTCGTCCTCCCCCGGTGTGTCACTGAGTGCTGTTGACACAGATGTCAACTGTCAAAGGTGCCCTCCACCCTCCGCCTCCCTCCCAGGACGTCCTGCAGGCTCGGCACACGGGCCTCTGTTGCAATGCTCCCCACTGGCCCCTTGTAAGAACCAAGATTGCCACACCTTCGGAATTGCCAAAACTTGACTGGATACTTCATCATGCGGATTGGCCATGGAGGCTGCAGCTGACATGGACAGGTATGGCAGATACTTGACTGTTTGCCAAGTGACAAATCCCAACTGAGTGAAACCTGCAGACTTCACAGTATCTGCAGTGCATGCTTCCTCCTGCCCTCTCAACAGAAGAGGCTGGCAGTAGCTTTCTGGGGCTCATTTACAGCATGGAAAGAAAGGGGCCACATCCCCATAATCTGCACATACCGGGCCTCAGCCAGCAGGCTAAAACCACAACACTGGCTGAGCTGCCCCCATTCCCTCTGGACTCAACCCAGTAATGTTCCCAGGAAAGACTGGGAACAGTAGGCACAACATCAATCTATGCAGTGGGATCCCAATAACTTCCATCCTCATCCTTGTCCTTCATGAGTCCCAGTGGACCTCAGGAAAGAGGATATTTCATTCCATAGGCCATGGAATGGCTTTTGCTAAATGGTCATGTTTGTTGTCTCCAAAAAGGTCCACAAAACCTGGCCAAGGAAATGGCAAAGACAAAGAGTAAAATAGTTGGAATCTATTCCCAGTGAGCTCTCTGTCTAGATGGGGAAAGCGCGCGCGCGCACACACACACACACACACACACACACACTCACACACACACACACACAGACTGTAGCACATGTAGGGTATATGCCCAGTTAATGGGTCAGTGGGATTCCTAAGGAAAAGTACTATATCCTGGTATGGATAAGACAGGCAGGTTTCCTGATTAGCTCCAGCTTAGCTGGGTGGAATATAGACAGAGCAATGGCTTAATAAACTGTCTAACAAGAATGAGCATAGTGCCTTGTGAGGACCCTCATCCTGGGACCACAGACTGGTGGCAACCTCTTGGGTATAAGCCATGCTACCATCATCACTGTTGTTCAAGGAGGGATAGTCCAGCCTACAGGGAAAGGGACTTCTCCAAGAGCAGTCAGCCAGCCATGTAGGGGCTCGTGCCCAAAGCTTGGCTGCAAAAACAGTGGCCCAGCCACCATCAAAGGATGCTACACTAATATGCCCTGGGCTCCTTCTCACAACATGCTGTTCTGCAGAGCCAATGATTGGCCAAGATTTCATCTCTGGAGCCCAACCCAACAGAGCTGTAGCAAGAGGTTGAAGAGAGGGTGAAGAGCCGAAGCAGTGTCCTGCCTAGCCCAGGCCAGGATAGGTTGACAGTAGAGGGTTTTGGGTCTTCTAATTTTGAAACATCTATATGACAACTATTTTGAAATCTCATTCAATTTTGAAATTTCCTCAAGATAAAACCCACATCTGATTTGGATGAGTTGATACCTTGAGCACTGGCATAGGATGTGGTAATCAGTCTCCCCTGTCCTCATGACCTTGTGGGCTGGCTACATGAGCCCTCCTCTATAACCTGCCACAGGATGGGAACTGGCACATTATGGGGCTCTGCCCTAGGGGGAGGCAGCACCCATGAAGTCACAGACAAGGCTGCACAAGCCCCAGACTCCCAGCATCCAGCATAGTGTCTGGCACACAGTAGTATCTGATGAGCATGTGTTGTGCTTGTAGTCCTGACATTGTAATTCTCAAAGTCATTCAAGTGCCCAGTGCCTCAGTTTACCTAGATGAAATCAGCTCATGGTTTCCTTGCTCTAAGAAGCTCTATCAGTTGAACAATACCATTGTTAGGGAAGACTTGTAAGCTCTACAGAGCACACAGCTTTTGGTCCATGACCTGGTTCTACACGTGTACAACAAGTCAACAAGAGGCCCGGGGACCAGGCTCCAGAGAAGCTTACATGACTTTTTCACTGCAAGAAGCACGTGCCCTGACAGCTCTCACAGCAGAACTCAAAAGAGCATATGAAAAGCTGTATGCAAAGTTATAGTGCTGAGGCCACTGACCCTTTGATGTAGCAAGTTCTTCAGAGGGAACACCCCACCACCCCATCCTGCCTTGAATACCAGGTTGACACCAGCAATAGTGCCCAGAGGAAAACAGCAGTTTGTGTTCTGTCATGCAGTTGCACTGAAGAACATTCTGGAAGACTTCTTTTCCAAGTCAGGATTTCTTCCCCGGGACAGAGAAATTAAGGATGATCATCTGCATGAGTGAGATCTTTTAGGACTGGTATAAATTATCTGGGTGTAGCAGTGGCAGGTCTCCACCATAAGATGCTTCAACTGACAGTACTTATCTATTTTCATGTGACCGTGATTATACTGTGGCAGCTGTACCGGTTGTACAGCACAAGTTATGATTCTAATTCTGTGAGCGCTGAGCAGTTCAGTCATGTTTCAGAGATACCTCCAAGCAACGTTCACTTGTTCCACAGCTTCCCTTCAGTGCCTACTAAGCAGCAAGCATGGAACTAGAGGTGCTTCCAGCACAATGGGGACAGGCAGAGACCTTTCAACTGGAGATGGAGCAAATGGAACTCTCTCAGGCTGTGTTTTCCTCCAGACCTCTGGCCTTGCCCTCCATCACAGCCATGACTCCCTCTGAGGCCTACCTGAAGAAGACTCACCAAGACCTCTGAGCATGGTCAGGAGACCATGGCCTCAGATCCTGAATCACCCATGCCCACAGCTTCAACTCTCACAGCCTCAGCTAGCCCATCTGTAGAATGGGGATAAAAGGAGTACTTCCAAAAGAGCCATTAAGAGGAGGGCCTAACAGCATAGGTGATACCTTTTATCCTAACTGTTCAGTTCCTTCTACAGAAGAAAGGCGGGGAAGCAAGGGTCTGGGTCCCCTCAGGAAAGGTTCTCAAATCTGTCCTCAGGTCCTGCCAGTTCCCAGCCACTCTCAACAGGTCTCCAGGCTGCAACAGGTTCACAGTCTAGGCCCACCCCACGTCTCCCCAGAGCTGTGAACAAGGCATCCCTCCTGCCCCAGGCAGAGGCAGGAGGACACCTCAACATCCCGATTAATCCTGCTCAACCTCCGTGCAAGCAAAGAGCTGGGGGGAGGGGGGTTGAAAGAGGCAGGTCTCCACCATGACTCACCTGCAAACAAGGTCACTACCCATGAGGACTAGGCCTGGCGTGACCTGGAGGTGACCCTGAGAGGGAAGGAAGGCCCTCCCTCCACCCTAAAATCTTTCCCAACACTTCTCATGGCTTCAGTACTCATTACTAGAGAGAATTTCTTCAGAGGCCAGAAACAGGATAAGACTGAGGAATTCCCTCTTAATAACTAACATTTTTAGCACATACACTAGTCACAGTTTTAAACATTCTACACAGGTGGAATGATTTAATCTTCCCCATAGCCTATGACTTAGGTATTCTTATGCCTATTTTATAGATGAGGAAAGCAGACTTAGATAAAGAGACATGCCCAGGGGCACCTGGGTGGCTCAGTCAGTTGAGCGTCTGACTTCGGCTCAGGTCATGATCTCATAGTTCCTGAGTTTGAGCCCCTCATCGGGTTTGCTGCTGTCAGCACAGAGCCTGTTTTGGATCCTCTGTCCCCCACTCTCTGTGCTCCTGCCCCACTCATGTTCTTTCCCTCAAAAATGAATAAACATTTATTTTAAAAAACACACACACACAAAGAAAAAGAACCATGCCAAAATGTCACAACAGCTAGTGAGTGGCAGATCCAAGAACTGAACCCAGACTGCCTGATCTTACAGCCCCTTATTTTCTTCTCCACACCTTCACACAAAAGGGACCTGGCCAAGGAAAGTGGTTTATAAAGTATTTACCAAAGAGCCCTAGACTTGTAGGGTGGTGCCTTGGGAGGTACTAAGGAGGCAGAAAGAGAAGAGGGGTAAGCCTCTGATACCCTCCCCATCTTAGTCAATACAGCTTTCTTAATGCCGAACCTCAACTAGAAACCTCAACTAGACAGTCCAAAGGATTGAAGGGAGCTGGAAGACCAGAATCCAGATGAGAGCCATCTAACTTGGGGCCTTGGAAACTAAGGGTCCCTTCTTAAGAACTTCCCTAACCCTCTTAGGGCCTGGAAAAAAACATGATTACAGGTCCAGAATGTAAATGGTACCAGCAGATGGTTTGGGAAATCAACACACACACATACATTTTATCTCTCTCAGTCTGTCCTCAGCAATGCACCTAGATGGATGACCCATGAGTTGTCTTTGGCCCCTGATCAGCCCCACCCTCATATAGGACATCCTGGGGCATCTATCTGGGAGCAATGATCCAAGATCAAGTCTAGACTCTTGTCTCAGTGGCTGTGTGGCCTGTGGCAGTCCACCTGTGTTCTGTGCTGCAGGTACCCCATCTGTAAACAAAGTGTTGCAGAGGCTGCAGCCTGCACAATGGTTCAGCCTCAGAAGGGAGCTTGGATCCATCTGTCCTTTCCCCCATGACCAGCAAGTTTCTAAAGACAAGGGATAGTCTTGCTCACCTCTGAATCCTTTGGGAGGGGCACAAGTCCTCACAGGCAACATGTGCTGGGCATATGTGGCTGGGCTACAGTCACCTGTAGAAGCTGACCTTGGGAGCAATGAACCAAACAGGGCTTGGTGCAACATGGGCCTGGGCCAGGCACTTGAGATTTGCTTCAAAGTACAACAGACGGATGACATCCTCAGCCTCTGCTTCCTGTCCAACCTCACCTGCAACTGTCTCCACACCCAAGAGGACCCTACACTGAATATCAGTCTGGGTGGACAGAGGATCATGACTGTGGTGGAGCCCAAACCTCTTCTCCTTCCCATGGGGACAACGGTGACCACAGGAAGACAAGGCAGGACTGATAAAAGTCGAGGAAGAGAGGGTCAAGACCGCCTCTCTCCTCCCAGCCTGCTGCTGGGCACACAGACCATCCTGGCAGGGCAGACAAAATCCCTGTTCCCAACTGTGTTTCACTTCCATTCCCTCTTCTGCTCCCCCCACACCTCCTAGAGCCTCCACAAACCACTCAGCCAGGAACTCTGGACAGACAGTCAGGTTCTGTCTCTTTTTCCCACCTCAAACCACCCACCTCAGGCAGGAGGCACCAAAACCTGGGGAAGGCAAGTAACATCTATGGCTAGACGGTGACTGCACAGGGCAAAGACGGGACACGGCCAGTTCAAGGGCCCCAACACACTGTTCTCAAAACACTTCCATGTGACTCAGTCACTTCCAAGAGGGCTGAGGGTCTCTCACCCTCCACCTCACACTCCTAGCAATGAGCAATGCTCTACCTGAGGAGCGTCTATGCACTGTGTCAAGGCACTTGTGTTGCACAGGACCTGGAGCACAGTTTGGTTTGAATTGAGGAATGCTGCATCGGAAGGCCCACACCCCATAGAAGGTGAGCCCTGTCACCACAACTACAATCCTCTCACCTCATCTCCTCAATCTCATCTGACCAAAGCTAAAGTAGGAGGCAGCTTGGAAGGACTAAGGGTCTTGGGTCAGCCCCCCATCTCCAGAGTGAAGCAGGGGCAGCCAGGGAGTAGAAGAGCCCAAAAAGGTCATGATACTGGTCCTTGTGACCCCCCCCCCGAGTCATCCTTGCCTCCATGCCCCCCCACACCTGCAGCACTCTCAAAGTTACCTCACTTTCCTCCTCTGATGATGCCCAAGTAAACATGTTCAAAACACACCCTCCTGTCTGAATGAAGGAGCCCACTCTCCCAGATTAATCTGCCTCCCCATAATAAGGGTTCAAACAAGATGTACCCCCCCCCCCCCGCCCCCGAATGGATGCCTTTCTCTAACCCCACACTGGCAATTACTCCCAATTACACGATGTGACAAGGTGCTGGGGCTGGAGCACTTAACTGGGGTCCTACATTATGCAATGTTTTTAATCCTCTTACTTAAGGTGGAAAACCGATATGGCACTCTGAGTTCACGTGAATGGCTGGAAAAATAATTCTAAGAAATAAAAACATCGCCAACATATCACCTTACAGGCTCCCCAAAAGGATTAAAAGGATGCATAGTCTGAATTTTCAAATGCCCTCTGCTGAACTCCTCTGGAGTCTTTTCTAGGCAAAGGCTCCTCAGAGAGGGTCCGAGCGGGGATTCCCTGAACAAAACAGCAGTTCCTCTGTTGCTTTGGGTGACTTCCATCAGCTAAAACCCCAAGGCCCTCCAGCTTATGCCCATGGCCACAGCCAGAAAGGACTACCTGAGTCCACTGCTCCCCCAGAGCATGTAGGGTGCAAAGGCCAGCATTCCCCCATCCAGAGCTCAAGCCTCATCCCTCCTTCATCCCTAAGGCAGGTCCCACCTTATAAGGCTGAGAAGGACCCTCCGCTGACCTCGTGGACACACCAACAGACCCAGAGGCCACAGAGATAACCCCTGCATCAAGGGTAGAGACTCCTGGAGCAGCTCAGGCCTTGGACAAGGCAGAGAGGACCTCCTAAACCCCATCCAAAGGTCCTTAGTACACAATGGGCTCTTTGTTTTCTCCCTGATGAGCTCAGCTATCCATCCTTGCCAGGATGGCATTCCACAATGTACTCACCTAAGGTCACTGGACGCTCCAGTTGCCACCTAGCAATAAATGGGCAGGTGGGCAAGCAATGGGCCCTGGCTTCTGACACCCATACCCCAGCCCAGGACCTGGCCTTTGGATGGGAGGGAACAGTCCGACACTAGCAGGTACAATTACAGTGGCTGGGCCCATTAAACCTTGGGAATAAAGAGCGGGCCTGGTAATTACCCCTAATCCCCTTCGAGCCTTTGTCTGCTAGCAGCACTGCCTTAAGCCTAATGGTGTGAGATAAGTAGCCAGACTCCTTAGCCCTCCCCCAGAACTGCCTCAGGCAAGTCTAGGGTGGGGGCACTCAGTTCAAGCCCACCAGGATGCCACTCCTAAAAGGTTCCTTCGACAGGACCCTCCACCAAGAGGCAGATCCGCATGGCCCCCACAGGACAATGAGGCCCCTGGGGCTACAAGATAGTGGCAGCTGTGGCAGCAGAAGAGGAGGGGGAAGGTTGCAGATACTGGAGGGAACTGTCTTTGGCCAGGAGGTTTCAATCAGGAAAAGCCAACCAACCACTGGCCACCTGGAACCAACATCCATTTCCATAACCATATTCTGGTTGTGCTCAAACAGAATTCCTGCACCCAAGGAATTGTGTGCATGATATAGATTGTGGTGTGGAGAGATTCACCAGTAAAGCGCCTGGCCCTCAGACTAATGAATGGATGCCTGTCTATTACAAAGGACCCAGAAGCTTCCACTCGTGTTGGTCAGCCTCACTGCTCTTTACAACAGCCCTAAGAAGGACAAGGGGCACCTGCGACCCCAGACATCACGCCCTTTGTCCACTGATCCCATGAGCCCACTTGGCACATGTTGAGAGCAGGGTTCGCCCAAAGGGAAGTCCCCAGGGTGCACCTCAACAAAAGACAGGTGCTACCTGTGCACATTCTCCTCTTCCTTAAAACACAGTCCCCCCCCCCCCCGCCAGCCTCTCTCTTATTCTTTTATAAAGACATATGTCCTTGCCCATTTAAAGAGGGGAGTTCCTGGGGCGCCTGGGTGGCGCAGTCGGTTAAGCGTCCGACTTCAGCCAGGTCACGATCTCACGGTCCGTGAGTTCGAGCCCCGCATCGGGCTCTGGGCTGATGGCTCAGAGCCTGGAGCCTGTCTCCGATTCTGTGTCTCCCTCTCTCTCTGCCCCTCGCCCGTTCATGCTCTGTCTCTCTCTGTCCCAAAAATAAATAAACGTTGAAAAAAAAATAAAGAGGGGAGTTCCTGGGGACTGTTGCAAAATTTCTCTATTTCTCTAGACAAGTCAGAAATTCAAAGTGTTAGCTAAAATATCCTAACTTTTAGATATCAGCAACCAATGGGACCCCTGGGTGGTTCCTTCGGTTAAGTGTCTGACTTCAGCTCAGGTCGTGATCTCAGAGCCTAGAGCCTGCTTCCAAGTTTATATCTCCCCCTCTCTAGCCCTTCCCCACTCGTGCTCTCTGCCTCTCAAAAATAAACAAACATTACCCCCCAAATTTTTTCAAATAGTAATAAAAAATACCAGCAACCAATTCCAGTAATTTAAAACACAGAATGAACCAAACAAACGTGTCTGCATGCACACACACACATCCCACTTGCAAGCTCAGCGGTCCTCAGTTTGCCTGGTTTTGTGCCCCTCTAACCTACCTCAAATCAAGTTCTGACAGCAAGTACCACATCACCTTCGTGTCTATTGCCCTGGCACCTAACACGGAGCCTGGTACACAAGACATACTCATTAAATATTGGGTAAATGATTGACTGACTCATTAACCATTGGGTAAATGATCGATTGAATGAATGACAAACTGAGGGTGGACAGTCAAGTCACCTGTGCAAGGTGCCCCAGCTGTTAAGGATAAATCAAAGATGAGCAGCCAATCCCGGGCTCCTGACTAAATGTGCCTGCCACAGCGACATGTTGCTTCCCTCGGGCCCACTCAACACTAATAGAAATTAACAGAAACAGTCCTTCTTGGTTTCTGTAATTTAATCTACACTTACAGTTAAAATTCCAGTGTTTCAGGTGACGTTTTGCATCCCCCAACCTCCCCAGTAGAGGAGAGCTGGGCTGCAGACCCCTTCTAAGCATGATAACTGAGGATGCATAGTCCAGGGGCTGGGTGCAAAGGTTTGCAGACCTCAGCAACCCACAACACCAAAGAACGGCCCCTTGTGAGGAACCCCTCTCTGAACTTAGGAGGCTGATGTGGTGTAGTCTTCTGAATTCTGTCACCACCAGCAGCCAATGTCAATGGAGTCTTTAAGCACCAGATTCCTGACCTGGAGTCCTGCCCTGAGGGTCCATGTCACATATTCAGCTATACATGGCTATCAGCCCGTGAGGCCAAAGCACAATACCTAGTCTTCCAGCTGAACCCAGCACCTCAAATACTGCCTGTAAGGACTATCTGATGGCACACAACCACATTACAAACCTGCAGAAAGGGATCTGCAATCTCATTTCAAGGCTCCAACAGGGAAGGACTGAACTCTTCCCATCCTACGTGGTTGCTGGCATAAGTCAGTTACTTGCAGCCGGCTGAAACGGGGTTTCTTGCTGGCTTTCAGCCAGAAGCCATTCTCAGTTTCTAGCTGGTTGTTGGCTGGAGACTGCCCTCAGTTCCTTGCCATGTGGGCCTCCCACATAGCTTCATCAAAACCAGCAAGGGGGAGAGCCTTCTGGCAAAGCTGATGTTCACAATCTCATGTAAGCCATCATAGAAGTGATACCCCATCACCTTTGCTGCATTCCAGTAGTTGGATGGATGTCACAGGTCCCTGTCGATCACATCCAAGACAGGAAGGAACTGTATAAGGGCATGAGTACCAGGAAGAAAGGATAACTGGGGGTCAATTTATAGTGTCCCTCACACTGCCTAACTACAAAGTAAAGAATTTTTTATTTGCATAAATTAGAATGATTTATTGCATAAATCCAAAATGACCAGGAGAAAGGAAAAGAAAACAATAGTAGATAAGAGATGTCAACACTGTTTTGGAAGCCAGCAAGTAAATGGATGAGTGATGCTCGCTTAGGCTCCAGCATTCTGCAGCCTGCTAAGCCTGCACTGGGCCAGCCTTCAAGAAGCAAGCTGCTGTGTTCCAGAAGCTCAGAAGTTCAAGTGAATTAGAGGTAATGATGCCTCTGAAGGCAGAGGTGCAGCTGAAATGGAAAAGAGAATGAATAAAGTCTTTAAAAGGAGCAGGTGAGACCTCCATCCCTAGATGCTTTCCCTAATCCTCATCATCCACATTATTATTTCTCTCCCAAACTTTCAGAAGACAGTTCTATCCTCTGGATTCAGAAACAACAAAGCAAAACTCAGAAGCAATGGTGTACCATTCTGTGTAAAGTAATATACAGAACAGCAAAATCCCCCAGACCCCTTTGTCCTTTTGCATCTAAGACTTACATATGCCATGATGGGACATTTCTCCCTGAAACTAACCAGCTCCTGAAAAAACTCAAGACACCTTTATTTGATGGTCCCCAGCTGATTCCTACCCAATCACATTGCAGACAAGTGCATTTGTCGACAAGTCCCACCCATATCCAGAGGACTTCACACCAGCATGTTGGTGCCTCCTCTTAAGTATAAACCAAAAACCAAAAAAAAAAAAAAAAAAAAGTATAAACCAAAAATCACCGGATATTGCTAAGAGCCTCACACACACACACACACACACACACACACACACACACACGTCACACACATACACACACACACACACACACACGGACTACAACCAAGAGGACAACATAAACAATATATAAAACAGGAACTAAAAACTGCAAGGAACAAAGAACAAAAAAGAGCTCTAAGAAATCAAAACCTGGAAAGCAAGAGTAAAAAGTTCAACAGAAGTTTGTAAGATAAAGTTGAAAACTTGGTCTAGAATAGCACTTTGCAATGTGTGGTCCTCAGACACCTAAGGGCTCCTGAAACCCTTTCAAGGGCTCCATAAAACCAGAATTATTTTCATAATAACACAAAGCCATTATTTGCTTTTTCTACTGCATTGACATTACTCTGATGATGCTAGAGCAACTGTGGGTCAAACTCCTGATGCCATAACAAAAATTAAGACCATGGCAGCAAAATGTACTAGGAGTCCTATATTCTTTACCACTATGCACCCACAGTAAAAATAAATGTCAGGAAATCTTTTCTCCATAATGGACAAAGTCAGCTTTTCAATGCAAGGAAAGCAACTGCCAATATTCGTTACTATCAAAGTTGAGTTTTCCAGCAAAATTAGAATCATAGGTAATTTATCTACTGTCATAAGCTTGAGAACATACTTTTCTACTTAGACTGGTAGTGATATTTACCTATCTAATTGCTTGATATTATATGAAGAAACATAGCAACATTGAATAGATCCGTATAACTCAGTGAACCAATATTTGCCAAAAGATCAAGGAATGATGTTACAAAACCAGGCAGAGGTAAAATCCACTCAAAGCACAAGACAGACCAATGGCTTTTAATCTAACAGAGAACACAAAGTTCACCGATCAAGTTTCAGATTCCACACTGAAACTAATCATTAAGAATTTACCATTGTAGAGTTCTGGTATAACATCAAAGAAGAGAACCCATGAGTGCATGAAAGGGTAGTAAAAATACTCTGCCTTTTTCCAACTACACATCTGAATCAAACTAGAGTTTCTTCACAGACTTCAATCAAAACAACGTATCACACAGATCGCAAGGCAGAACCTGGTGAGAATAGAGCTATCTCTATGAACCGGCAAATTAAGAAGGGTGGCAAAAATAGAAAACACAGTCACATTTTTCACTAAATGTTTGCTTTGAAAAAATACATTCATACTTTCGTAAATTATGTCATGTATGTTCACGTGCACTGGGTTTATTATAATTTTTCATGAATTACTCCATACATCTATGTTTTAATTTAATTTCTAATATCAATAAGTATAATCTACATAGACAAAGACTCCTGGAGATTCTCAATGATCTTTAAGAGTGCGGAGAGATTCTCAGGCACTTGGGTGGCTCAATCGGTTAAGCATCCCACTTTGGCTTAGGTCACGATCTCATGGTTCATGAGTTCGAGCCCCACATCAGGCTCTGTGCTGACAGCTCGGAGCCTGGAGCCTGCTTCAGATTCTGAGTCTCCCTCTCTCTCTACCCCTCCCCCACTCAGGCTCGCTCATTGTCTCTCAAATAAAAAAAAAATTTTTTTTAAATGTGAATAGATCCTGAGACTAGAAAGGGACCTGAGACCAAAAGGTCGGAGAAGAGCAACCAAAAGATGGAAATTAGGAGACAAGGTTAATGAGAGAATCAGCTCAGGAGGCTCAATCTAAAAAAGCAAAAACAAAAACAAAAACAAAAAAAACAAAACAGGAATTCCATAAAGGAGAAAATGAACAGAGGGCAGAAATTTTTATCATATACATAAGGTAAATCCCTAGAGTTGACTATAAGTATCCACCAAGGGCCAAAAGCAATGCCTTTTTTAAAAAAAAATTCAAATGAAGCAATGGAAATGTGAATTTTGGTACCCTGGTGAGAAAGGGACAATCCTCCAAGCTCCTTGGTGGGGGTAGGGTGCACAGACGTGGCGAATGTGTGGAAACGGGCACATCCTGAGAAGTGGAACACCGAACAGCACCTGCCTTGTCAGATAATGGACAAGCTTCTAAGGGAAAGCACTTTCAATCTAGGATTTGATATTCAGCCAAAACAGTCATCAAGTATAAAAGCCACACAAAGATATTTTCAGTCATGCAATATCGCTCAATTTTTACATTGCACATCTTTCTCAGGAAGATCCTGGAAGGTATGCTCCTTGAAGGGGAGTCTAGACACAGGAAAAGTGAGGCTTGGAGCCCAGGACAGAGGTGAGGCAGCAAAACTCCCGGGACAATGGTGAAGGGGCCACACAGTGTGGCTGCAGTGTCCACGCTGAGGGGAAAGAAACCAAACAAGTATTACCTGATGCCTTTGAACATATTCAGGAAATATATTCAGTGAAGTCAGAGAACTGGAGAATAAATAGAAAACCAAGCCAACAGAGAAGCAAGTTGGTTGCTATGTACCTAATTCCAAGGAAAACAAAAAGTCTATTGGAAAGAAGGTGATCGCAGGACGCTACATGGATACGGGCATCATTCGGGTATTTACAGTTACAAGCGTGTGCTGCCACACTTTGGAAAGAATCTCTCTTATCTCTTTAGATCACGAGAGAAGTGATCTAGGAAACCTGAATTCCCCATCTCTCATAACTGGAAGTCAAAAAACAATAAACCTAAAAAATCAAGCATGAAGTAGTATATGTAAATTATCTAGAAATATGGGAGGAACCAAAACAAACAACTGAAAGAATTAAGAACAGTCAACCTCTAGAAAGCAGGAACCATGGTGGGAGGCATGGGGCAGCAGGCTGCTGCTTTTCATTACGAGCTTATTACTGCTTGGCTATGAATATGTATTCCTTTGATAAAAATAAAAGTGAAATTAAAAACTACCCAGGCACCAGAAGAGCCAAACTCCCCTTCTCATTCTCAGCCTCTAATAAACATTCCTTGAATTTTTACTTGCCTCTAACCCTTAACCATGGGGCCAGTTTTGAGTAGGCAGCCTGGCATCATTAGGGGGTAGAGGCAGTTTGGGTCCCTCTGTCCAAATGCGTTACCCACCTCTCCTGTCGCTGATACTGAAGCTACCCCCAACCAGCCCTGTCATTGTCATTACCACTCACAGGGTCCTCATACAAGGTCTAGCTCACAGTAGGTGCCTCATAAGCATTATAGGACCCACTAAGCCAGACACCGACATTTGCCTCCTTTCTCCAGATGAGACTGATGTTCAGCCACGCCAAGAGGCAGGACCTACTCCCCAGGGTTCCTCAGCTGCAGGGCGGGGATGTGAGGCCAGGGGCTCAGTCCATCTCTCAAACCCACGTTCGTCTTCCAAGCCAGCTGTCACCTCTTTCCCTGAGGCTTCCACATCCTCACCCACCTTCCACTCCCTGCAAACCTCAGAGCATCACCTGCTCCCCTCAAGAGTCTTTTAAGGTCTGCCCATCATCCCAGAGACCTTCAATTACTCACATATATTTAAAAGAAAGCTGACATGTGCCACTGGAACATCACTGTGGCAGGCAAGGACGCAGGACCAGCAGAATTACACCTCTTCTGAGAGAGAAGGAAGCTTAGACCAGGGAGAAGAAGGGAAGTGTGTGAAGCCACAAAACAGGTACCCAGCTGGCCTGACTCACCTTCAGGCAGCCCTTCAGCTCTACCCAAAATAGGCCCCTTCCTTGTCCTCATTCAAGCTTTGGGATTGGCCTGTTGATAAGCATGAAGAACCACTCCTGGGTCTCCAAAGTCCAGTTTTGATCTTACTCTTCAGTGACAACAGTGGAGAATGGATGCCAACAGACACTACAATACGTGGTGGTTGGGTCCAGTCAAGAGGAGAACACAGTGGAGCTTGGCTGCAGAGGGAGCAGGGCTGAGGTCCAGGTCCCCAGACACTCAGGCTTGCGAAGTCTGCTACTGGGAATCCCAAGAGGACAAAGACACGCCTGGGTGTCAAAGCAATCCACAGGCTTTAGGGGAAATACCTGACTTCCCAGAGAGGTCCCGAGCTGTTCCTGAGGACCAAGTAGAGCCAGGGTCATGGGGAGAGCACGGTGGCAGGCCAGCATCCCCAAGGCAAGAGCTACATCATTTACCCTCCAAACTCCCATGCAGGGCAGCCCAGCTGGCCACAAGGAAGTGTTCCCCCAACATTCGTTAGCTTGAACTGTACTAAAAACATCCTGAGAGCATTTCCTGATACTGAAGATGGGTCACTCACAGGGCTGGGCACAGAGTGTCTACTGAATGAATATGTAAACCCACAATTCTCTGTGTGCCAGCAAGCTGGCTCTGCCCACTTTATAAGAGGTTCTGGCCTCTTTCAGGGAAAAAAAAAAAGGTAATTGTTCCCTGGATACCAGAGTCTTTTTTCACTCTATCAAAGGCACGAATGGTCAGTTCTCAGACCCAAAAGGAGTTCTATAAAGAAGCCCCCTGCCACTAAAGCCAACATGCTTCTCTCTCTAGATCATTGCTTCTCAAGTGTGGTCCCACAATCGACAGCAACAGCATCACCCAGGAACTTGTTAAAAATGTCAATTTCCAGGACCCACCCCAGACCTAATAAATCAGAAATTCTGAAGATGTGTAGGACCTGGAAATCTGTTTTAATAAGCTCTGGAGGTGATTCTAAAGCAAGATGGTTTCAGAACCACTGCTCTGGATAAAAACCCGCCCACAAACCCTGTACAAAGCAAACTTCTTCCTCTGAGTCAGGGGGGGAAAATAGTTGATGTCTTGATGTCATAGATTATGCCTTATTAGCATCATATCAAATTCCTCCAGAATCATTTATTCAGTACCTGATCAATGTATGTCTACATATACCTACATATACACAAGTATATATAATATTGAAGGGGAAATACACATAAGCACATGAATATATCCACAATTTTAACAAGTTATGTTTTTGTGTTTTTGCCACTAATTTCCGAAGTTCCTCTACACTCCCTGAGCCTGGGACTCAGTTAGCTTTCCCTGGAGCATGGGCCCACCCCTGATGATCTACCCAAACAGTTGCTGAGTCCACTCTAGGGGAGCCAGAAGCTAAGCGAGCCAGGAGGATCCCTGCAGAGTTCACACCCAGCCTGGCCCCTGGGGCTTACAGTCCAAGACACGTATGAAAGCACCCCTCACCCACCTAGCACATAAGATCCCCTTCTGTTGGACACTTTCCATTCCCCTTCTTGCCCTCTTCCTGCTTGGTGAGTCCTGTCTCACATGCTCTGGAACTATGCAAGGGCAGAGCCCATTACTCCCGCCCACCTTCATCCGGAGCCGCTGATTGGGCCTGGACATCTGGTTCCTCTCTCCCCTTTTCCCCAGCTAACCTCGCCCAGTCAGCTTCAAGATGATCGTGGCTCCGGCTGCCTCACTGTTCAGAGTGAGACACTGCATTTCCCTCTTCCCATGTCCCCACCCAATCAGTTATGGGCCCATGGCTATTGAAGGACAAGTAGGCCCAGCCATGGATTCGTGGGGTCCCCCTAGGAGCGTGCCACAGACCAGCCCAGCTGGAGACCTGGGGCTGCAACATGGACCCCTCTGAAAGCCTCATGAAAGCATTCCAGGATGTAATAAACCCGTCAGGCCCTGGCTAATTTATATCTAAGCGGATGCTTTCCCATTTTTCAGAATGTAAATGTTTAGATTGCTGCATTCCCCTGCCACGGCATCCGGGGTCCTGGCACGTAAGCAGCGAAATCAGCCGGCTTTCCCTCAGGGATCCTTAGATGGAAGAGCCACGATGCCAGCCTTCCTGACTGCGAAGAGCTTCCTGCCCTCCAGCGGCCCCATGCAAACCCCACCCGAAAGCAGCCCATGCTCCATGCTCTGGGTCACACTCTCACTTTTACAGGGAAGGAGAGGAGAAATGGCATTTCAGAAGGCAGGACTTCAGAGCCAACAGCCGCTCAGATTAGCTAGGTACTCTAAGAGATCATTCCTCTTCTATTTCTTTCTGTAATGTTCCTCTTTTGCTCTGGCCTCAAATACATTTTATTAGATCTTTGCAATATAAACAGAGAAGTAGATTAGCGGGAATAAATATAACACAACTATCCAAGGAAACAGTCCAGTTCAGCCGACTGAGCCCAAGCATCCCACCACCCGCTCAGTCCAGGGTTGCAGGCACTAACCCACGGGACCCCACCAGCCAACACCCTGGGTGGTCCACCAGCATGGGCAGTCCCCAGAAAGAGAAGCTCTCTGCCAAGGATGCCAGGAGCACAGGAGATCACTAACCTCTCCTTGGGGTCCAGACACAGGACAGCCAGCTCACCAAAACCAAGGGAACCACAGACAACAGCCCACGTGATAAACCATTGGCATCCAAGGACCTCAACTACTTTAACCAAAACATGGCCATCATCCCAGCACCATGTTCCACAGACAGGCATCAAGTAGTTCCCGTGTGAGTCAGGCAAACCACTCAGCTTTTCAGTTTCCCCACTGGCAAAGCAAAGCTGACAGTGCCCAACACTCGCCACCTGCAAAGAGTGCTATGAGAAGTCCAGAAACACCACAGGGGAAGGCTTAAGAGTCACAGGAGGTCACGGGAGTCAGCCATCCAAGGAGGTAGCAGAAAGCCGTGCCTCACAGCAGCGGCTCTGATGGGAGTCACACCGCCCAGTTTCTGCCCAGCGTCTCCTGACTGCATGTCCTTGGGCCAAGTCACCTCACCAAGCCCCCAGCTTCTTACCAGTAAGACGGAGATGATGTGGTATCAACCTCCTAGGTTGTTACTAATACTGAACACGTATTGAGTATCTAGTCCCCTAACCTGAGGACAGCCAGGTGAGATCACGTGAGTGGCCTGGGCACCTGGAAAAATGTTCCTTCCCTTGAGTGCCCACTGGCTAGATGGTGGAAGACAGTACTCAGGCACCATTTCGAGAATGAGTTCCAACACGAGGCTGCGCATGTTGGAACCTGCTCCCACACGCAAACAACAGACTCCGATCCACCCAAAGGGCCAGGACTCAGCCTGTGGTTCTCAGCTCAGGCCAACACCACCCCCTTTATCCGGAGTAGCAGCAGAGGATGGCTGGTATAACCAGTGACTTGATCTGCTCAACTGTGGTACCCTGCACTTGTCCTCAGGACCCAAAGCAAAGACAGTCAAGCCCATTGGGGGCTGCCCCTCACCGTCAAGACACCGGAGTACAAGGTCTTCAAGCAAAGGCTCAAAAGTGAGCCCAAGTTCCATCCCAGCTTTGCCCTAGGTCTGAAACTCACTGGCAGCCCACAGCTCCACGTCACTCCTTCAAGAGACCAAATTCAAGGTCTCCTTCGGTCCTCAAGGCTGGCCAGGGCACCAAGGGGCTTTCCTCCTGTCTCAAGTCTCCACAAACCAAGCGGTGTCCAGCTTCCTATTCAGCCTCATTTCCCTTCCTGGTCTTGGCGAAGGGGACAAAGCTGTGAGGATTAGCAAGGACCCCCTGGCCCCCAGTCCAATCATTTGCAGACAGTTTATGCTTCCTCCCCTGGCTTGCACGTGATGGCCCCAACACTTGCTGGCCAATCCTGACCACAGAACAAAAACTCTCCCTGCCCCACCATTGGGCAGCCTGGCTAGAGATTTTCTTTCATTAATTTTCATTCTGATAATTGGAAGCAGCTCTCTTCCATGCTCCTGTAGGATTTAACAAGCCACATAACGTCACATTTCCCACTGAGGCAGCTTAAACCTGCATTTCACCCAAGGATGCCGCCATTCCATCCTGCCCCCTGTATGTCAAGCCGCCCAGGGTACCAAGCCCTGCCAATGGCCAGCATTTCCTCCTGCCTGGGGTCCAGCCTCAGAGAGAGTCAGGAGCTAAGGCCTCCACAGGGACCTCCAACAAACAAACCCCTTGGTAGAAAGCAGAGTAGAATACTCTTTGGACCCACGTCCACATTATGGGTAATAAAGGCCTTTATGTGCCTATAAAGCGAAATTCCTGCAAAGCCTTTCCATCTCAACATGCCACGTGCAATAAAGTGACAGCTGCTGGAACATGGCCTTTACGCATGCCAGGGTCTACCCACACACACTGCAACTAGGCGATGCCCATACTCACCTGACCTGTGCATGCATAGGGGTCCAAATTCCACCCCTGGTGCCTACCAGCTGAGTCAGATGGACCTACCATTTCATCTCACTGAGTCTTATCTGCCTCCTCTGGAGCACGGGACAGCAGGAAGACTGAATTCAACTGAACGATATAAAAATCCAACTTGCATTTGAATCGTTCATTTAATCATTGAATAAATACCTATTGAGTCACTACCCCATGCCAGGCCTGCTCTGGGCACAGGAGACAGAACAATGAGTGACAAGATCCACATCCTCGCGGCTTCCCTTCTAGCGGCAAGTAACCAATGAATGGACTTAAATTTCCAATCATGCAGGGGGCATGAACACGCGAGACAGGGAGCCATGGTAGCACTGGGGGTGCTAATTCAGAGCAGGGATTAAAGTCACACCAGGTCATGCATGTGAGCCCGATAGGGCTAGAAAATAGAGCTACTGTAATATTGTACTACATTAATATATTAAGAATCATCTATCACTATTAGTTGTGGTGTATGATAGTTTATTATCCTACATCACAGTATAGCTGGGCTCACTGAATCGTGAACAAGGCCCCAAAGGTCAGGTAGCCTCACGGAATACGCTGGAATCTGTTAGTCTTTGCTGCTGCCACTTCATTATCAGGGATGATTTCTGAAGGCTCAGCCCAGAGGCAGATTATACCCCTCCCACCAAGACCTCCTGCCCTTGCTCATAGTGAGTCTGTATGACCTCCCCTAAGTGCCAGGACCTCGTCTGTCCTGCCCAGTAACCACCACACAGCAGGTGCTCTGGAAGGTTGAAGGAGCTAAGCAGAACTCAGGAGATGCTCCAAGTAAGTGCTCCTCAGCCGCCCCCCCCCCAAAACACATCCACCCCACATTTTGTCCCTCTTAACAGTAACACCCAGACAGGACAAGAGACTCATGGAATGCCTCTCCACATCCCTCCCTGCCATGACTGTGTCACTCACCCCCAATAACCAGCTCAGACATGCCTTCGGGCCCACCACCACACCCCAGCAGCCAGGGTGATGGGCCAGACCCACTAACCCCCTCTGGCAGCTGAGGCAACAGCCATGCAACAAGGTCACACTGAAGTTGTACCGGTACACTGCCTGTCCTGATGGAGAAACCCTGACCCATCCACATCTCACCTCCTACAGGGCCGGATGGGTCTGCCTGGACCACAGTGTGTGACTGGCCTTCTGCTGCGCACCTGGCCCTAGGCTGAGCAGCTCAAATGGCATGGGGACACAGTGACACCAGCCCTGCCATCAGAGGGCAGATAACGACCCATGCCTTCTCTCCGCACATGTCCTCCAGCCATTACCACTGGGTCCCTGTTAGGGTTGCTAGTGACGCAGGCAGCAAAGAATTGCACCGAGAGTTTATCCACTCCCCACGGGAGGAGAGGGGCCAGACATCAAGAAAGACAGCAGCCCAAGCTTTTGTTGGGCTGGGCTCCTCAAGGTTTTTCATTGTTTAAGGATGGGAAAGGGGTGTAGCTGCACCCATGGTGAGGGTGAGGAGGGGGTGGGCCCTCAGCCAGGTAGAACACAAAGTGGCAGTTTTCTCTGGGGGCTCTTTCTGGGGCTTGTCAGGCTACAGAACAATATGTTTTGTAGTTGGGATCTACTTTCCAAGAATGGAGAACCCCCTGACCTAGAAAAACAAAGAGTTAGGGCCAAGGGCAGACACCTATGAGTTTTGTCTGCAAGCCTTGGCTGGGGGTGGGGGACTCTGAAGAGGTTCCTTTTAATCCCTCGCTGGACAAGTCATGGCGAGTGGTGGCGAGACAGCAACAGCTACATGGGTAGCAGGGCTTGGCACCATTAGGGGGAGGGGAGGCCAGACTGCAGAGGAAGGTGGGGTACACCAGGGCAAAGGTTAAGGCCAGAGATGGAGATCCCGGAGCCCCAGTCCAGTAATGCTCCCAATTACATACAGTTAACCTTAAAAATACAACTCCCAGGGCGCCTGGGTGGCTCAGTCGGTTGAACATCTGACTTCGGCTCAGGTCATGGTCTCAAGGCTCGTGAGTTTGAGCCCTATGTCAGGCCCTGTGCTGGCAGTTCAGAGCCTAGAGCCTGCTTTGGATTCTGTGTCTCCCTCTCTCTCTCTCTCTCTCTCTGCCCTTCCCCTGCTTGCACACTCTTTTCTCAAAAATAAATGAACATTAACTTCTATTAAAAAAAAAAAACTCCCCCCAAAAATGGGTTTATTCAGGAATAGGAAAGAACTGCGATCCAAGACAAGGAAGCCACAGCAAAACTATAGGCAAGTCTGGAGAACACAGGAGAGGAGCGCTCTTTTATGGAGGAAAGGGGAAGTCAGGAACCCTGTTATATACAGAAAATCCACTGCAGTAAACCGGGAGCTGGAACTACAGTGGCTCCTCACTGGCTGAGCTGTGAACATCTCTCATTGGCTGGGCTATCGCTGGGGGCGGGCAAGTTCAGCCTTTCTTCCTCCTGCTGTGATCGTAAAGTAGTATCCACCTGCAAGGTCCATCACTTCCCATCGGGTCTGCAACTGACAATGAGTGGTAGGGCTTGAGAGCTCCCCTTCGGCCAACCTACTGCAACCTACTGACTATTCCAATGAGGTTGCCCTTAATTAATTTTCACAATACCAACAACCTGCCCCTGGGGATGCCTCTTCCTCCTCCTGCCTTAGGGCAACTCAGAAACACAGGGCCAGGTGTACGATTGCATGGGGGTTGAACATCTGCCAGAGGGACCCTGAGCCCTTTGAGGACAACAGTGTGACTACCTCCTTCAGGAAAGCCCATGAGGATGCAGGAGAGTGGAGATTCGAAAGGCCAGAGGCCACCACATGGCGTGGCCCTGCCCAGATTGTCCAGCTTGTTACCCAAGCACACGGAACCAGAGTTTTCATGCCCAGCATGGGGTCAGGAACCCTTCCTCTCCCATCTCCAGTGCTCATGGCATTTGACAAAGCTGCCCAACCTTACCTTTCAGGGATGTCACCCCTCAGGGCCCACACCCTGGTCATCTGGAAAACACCTGGGACCCTAACACTCAACTCAGCCCCTTGGCAGCTACCTCGTGTCACATCTGTTCCAGACCCCAGTCCACAAGGGCTCACTAAAATCTCTGACGGGGGGCTGGCAAATCTAATGCTTCCGTCTCCTTTCTGGAATGGTAAGGGGTGGGAATTCATGCCACGTCTGCTTACCCACCTCCAGAGATGGCAAGTGGCACCAGGCTGGGTCCCTAAAAGGCCACTCTGTTAGACAAAAAGTTCCACCTTAAAGTGAGCTGACATCGATCACCAATTTTCATGGAACAGTCTAGGCCCTGCTCCCCGCCCCCCGCCCCGAGGGCATACAATCAGACAGCCTCCTCTTCTAGCTGGCCCTGGTGGTGTCCAGCCTTCCCTCATTCATTCATTCATTCATTCATTCATTCTTCTCTCTCATACGTGGACTCTATCTCTTTCACCCTCTAGAACCATCATAGGGCACTGCCTTGCAGCCTGGGAAGCTTCTCCAGCCAGTCATGCCTCTGCCCTAACGTCACCGGATTCTGGTGCCAAGTAAATTGAGTCGGGGTGGCAGTGGATGGCCCCAGGCACCATCCTAGTAACTTTCTCCCTCCCTAGAGAATCCATGGCACCTTCTCTGCTCTTTGCATGTACACGCTGGGGGCAGAGAGAAGATGCAAGGTACTACAGTACCTGCCCTCAAAGAGCTCAGTCTTCTCCCAGATTCTGAAATGGCACTACCATTACCCCTTCCCTCCCAGAACTCACTCACTCAACACTTATTAAGCTCCACTCTGTTGTTGGTGCTCGACAAGTGTATTTAAAAGGCACCACCCACACCTGGGTGGCGCAGTCGGTTAAACGTCCGACTTCAGCCAGGTCACGATCTCGCGGTCCGTGAGTTCGAGCCCCGCGTCAGGCTCTGGGCTGATGGCTCAGAGCCTGGAGCCTGTCTCCGATTCTGTGTCTCCCTCTCTCTCTGCCCCTCCCCCGTTCATGCTCTGTCTCTCTCTGTCCCAAAAATAAATAAAAAACGTTGAAGAAAAAAAAAATTTTAAAAGGCACCACCCTGGGACACCTGGGTAGCTAAGTCAGTTTAGTGTCCAACTCTACTCAGGTCATGATCTCACGGTTAGTGAGTTCGAGCCCTGCATCCAGCTCTGTGTTGACAGTGGGGAGCCTGCTTAGGATTCTCAAATTCTCTCTCTTGCTGCCCCTCCACAGCTCGCACTCCGTCTCTCGCTCTCAAAAATAAATAAACATTAAAAAATTTTATATAGGGGCACCTGGGTTACAGTCAGTTAAGCACCCAACTTTGGCTCAGGTCATGATCTCACGTTTGTGAGTTCGAGCCCCACATCGGGCTCTGGGCTAAGAGCTCAGAGCCTGGAACCTGCTTTAGATTCTGTGTCTCCCTCTCTCTGCCCCTCCCCCACTTGCATTCTGTCTCTCTCTCTCAAAAATAAACATTAAGTTTTTTTTTTTAATTTATATAAAAAGGCACCACCCTTAGGTCACTGCAATAAATACCATGCCCTCCACCCTCCAATGTGTGTACTCATCCAGTATGTGGAAGTGTCCCACACTGGATCAGCACTATTGAACACACTGCCTAATGTAAACGTGATGATCAGGGTCGTGGCCTTCATGCAGCTGACCTCAGAGATCATACAGAGAATAAACAAGTAAATAAACAGGTTAAGTGCTATGAAGGTAAATATAGTAAGGTATTTAAGTGATAAGAGGGGGAAGGGGAACTCCGGACAAGATGCTCTGAGAGGTGACTTTTAAGCTGAGACAATGAGAAGGAAGTGTTCCTTGCAAAACCCTGCAGAAACAGTGCTTCACTATGAGGAAACAAGAAGTGCAAAGGCCCTGAGGTGGGAGAGATGGTGGTTTGTTCAAATAAGAAATCCAGTGTAGTTGGTGCTTAATGAGCAAGAAGGCAGTGCCAAAAAGCCACTTGCTACTTTTATAAGCTCTTAAATTTTGATTCTAGGCTGGACACCGGATTTAGTACCTTTATTCTCCCCCCTCTTTTGCCATCAGGATGAGCTAGATTATGCTGCAGTTACAAACAACCCCAAAGTCTCAATGGCTTGAACCCACACAGGGATCCTCCTTGTTCATATTACACACTCGCCACAAGCCAGCTGGAGCTTCTACCTGGCCTTGACTTCACTCTGGGGCTAAGCAGACAGATCAGCCACTCTCTAGGATTCTGCACCAGAGGGAAAAAGAAAGGAAGGCTCATGGTACTCTGGGTTTGTATACGGCAACATGCCACATCAAGAGGACAGAGAAGTACAGTCCTATTACATGGCCAGGAGTAGAACAGAAGTATTTGATAGGCAGGACTTATAAATACCATAGCAAATACTTATTTAATGCATAGGGTCCTGGGGTCCCAGTGAAACTGGCCTGTGGTCAGTAGGATCAACGTCACTGACTGACAGGTGCAAATGTCTCCAATGAAACCAAGGACTCCGATGGATGACGGGAGAGTAAGTGAGGTCTAAAACCATGCCTATCTACCCGTCCTTCCCCACAGTGAAACTTCCCCCTCTAAGTCTTTTGCTGTGATGCAGACTCAATCATGAGTACCCACCCAAGAGGCCCCGCACATACCAGACCTATTCCTCCTACTTCATTCCCTTGCCCAGACTAGCCTCCAGATGCACAATGTGAATCCCTTCATGAGGCAGAAGGGGGTCGAAGCAGCAGCCTAGAGTTAGAAAGGCATCTCACTTCCGTCCATTCGTCCTGCAAGACTCCGGATTTGCTCTTTGCTCTTCTCTCCCTCTACATGGGCCACCAAGGAGAGGACCTCAGATTCTGATGCAACTATGGCTCCTCTGGGTGAGGCCAAGAAACTTCCAAAACCATAAAGATGTCCAAACATTGGCCCAGCTTCCTCCAAACAGACATAAACTGCCTCACTCACATCCGGGCCCACCACGCCCCTGCTCTGGACCTCAGGCACCATCTGGCACCTCCACCCTCAGGCAGCCCACAGCTACATGGCAGTAGAGGAGGAAATAGGGGAGAGGGACTTGGCCACACCCAACCCCAGTGCCCCCATGGCTCCGGGGGGAGAGGTGCCTTTGATGGTGCCTACCTTCAGCCCTCGGCTGAGCAGTGGCAGCCTAGATTCAGTGCCAAGCCACCCCAAATCCAATTATTTTCAGTCTGTTTGTTTATCCCATTTCAAGCTAACTGTGTCACCACTTGTTATCATAACAGAGAGCACCTGGATGTGTCTCGGAAAAGCAACAAATAAGCCTTGGAGAGTGCCGGGGATTGCCAGAAACACCAACTGTGCCTCCAGCCCGATGCCCTAGTTGCGACAAAGCAGATTCCTTTCTTCCCCTCACATGAAAAGCCTAATCCAAATAAGCCAGCCAACAATGGCTGCCCAGCCTCCCAAGACATTCCTTCCCCCTTGTCACCCCTGTGCCTGGTGACAGGACTCACACCCGGGGATGTCAGCCTGGCACAGGGCTGAGTGCAGGTTCTGGCCACACACCAGGTCCTGATACTGTCAACGATTTCCCTCCCCTCCACGAGCCAGCCTCAGGCCAACCTGTCCACCAATGGCCAGCGCAGCCAGAGATCAGGGCAGTCATGAGGACCAGGTAGGTCGGTGACATGGTCACCTCATCAGACAGGCCAGCAGGGCACAAATATCATCATCCTGACCACATCCTGCCAACCCCACCCACTGAAGGCCACAGACACGGCAGCAAGGCCGGGCTTCTGCTACCACGGCCACACGGTGGGCCACACAGCAGACCCAGGGGGGCTGGCAAGAGTGAGTGCTCTGGCAGTGGATCCAGGGTGTCATTCTCACTGTGATCTGACTCCTGCAGGGTCAGACCCAAACTGGCTCTCTGCGTGACTTCTCTCACCGCCATCAAGGGGCTGCCGTGAGCTAAGCACCTGCTGTGCCCCAGGTGTGCTAGGCTCCTTACAGACAGTGCCCGAAGTGATCCTCACGGAAAGCCTCATCATCACCCTATTAACCCATTCAACAACTTGCCTTGGTCACCGCCTGAGAACCAGGAGAACCCAAACACCATCTACATCTCGCTCTGTCTGACTCTCGTCTCTGCTTGCAAAGAACAAAGTGTGATAGGCAGCCCACTGGGAATGCCTTTCCACCCGGATTTTACCCAATGTCAGGGTCCAGATCCAACCTCAGCCAGCATCTCCCCACTGAGCACCTACTCTGTGCTACCCATGTGCGAGGCACTGTGCGGGAGGCAGGTGAAGCTCTAACAGCCGGCCCCACCCTGCCCTGCCCAGCCTGGTGGGCAGATCTATGCCTGGCACCCACAGATGGAGGTCTAGAAGGCACCGGAGAGGCCCTCCTGCTCCATCACCCTTGACAACAGCCTCCTCTTCTCCGGTCCATCCATGCGTGACCAGGTGACTGTCTGATCACGCCACTCTGCCACTCAAAAACCTTCAGTGGTTCTCATCTTCCCTACATCCACCAGCTCGTGAGCCACTGCCATGTGCTGGAGGTAAGACACCAAAGCTGATGTCCTAGTTGAGTAAGCAATTCTTGCTCCCCCTGCTAAGGTGAGATCTTAAGCGTCTAAGAGCACGAGCTCCTCAGTCAGATGTGAAGACTCACATCCGCCACTCACTGCATGTGCTGGCTGTCATTTCCACAACTACCACTGCCACGACTGCTCCCTTGGACCCCGGAGACTGGCCCCAGCATGACCCCTGGGCAAACAGAGCATGTAGTGCAGCAGGAGAACACCGCCTTGGTGGTGGCCTTGCCTACCATCTCAAGGGACGCAGGTGTGAAGCAAAGAAAGAGGGAGATCCCAGGCTAGAGAGGTGGATGGAACAGGGTAAGCTCCCGGGTAAGTCTGGAGAGGGTGAGCTGGCAGATGTGTATACACACGGAGATTTGGAGACAAGAGTATGACACAGGGGCCAGCCACAGAGGTGGACTCTGCTCTCTATCCACGAAGCTTCTAGGTGTGCGGCCTCATGCCCAGCACTGCCATTAGGTGGTGGAGTTAGCTAAGGAGCCATAGTGGCCCAGCGGGTGGGAAGAGAGTGGGAGCAGATGGAGTCACTGAGATCAATGTGAGGAGGGCCAAGGGGTGCCTTTGCATCAGGCAGGGGGGGCATGGAAGGGAAGAAGGTAGGGCATCGGGAACAGGCCTCTACAACTGATAGCACACAAGGGCAGGGAGCTGGGGAGCAGGGATATGCCTCCTAAGGACACCTGTGGGGCTCCCCCACCACATAGGTATGGCCACACAGCAAGCTCCAGGCAGTGAGCATCCGCTGGCTTGGAGCCTGGCAGTGAGGAGCAAGGTGTCACCCAGCAGGTACCCTAGCTCTCTAAGGCATCTATTTCTGTGCCTCCAAGAAGGACTGCCCACCAGGCCCTGCACAGAGAAAGCTGCACCCCATCCTTCCCTTGGTCTAAAGGGCTGCTCCATTTTTCCAGTGAGACACAGCCAGGCCCTCCCCAGCACCACAGACAGGCGTCCCCCTCCTCACCCAGCCCTTGACGGTATGGCCCCACCAGCCCTGTCCCAGCTCTCCTTAGCCCCTTCCCACCCGGTGTCTATAAAGGAATGAGCACTCGATACAGGCTGTTAGAGGGAGTAAACCCACCTGCAGAGGGAAGGTCACAGCATCACTCAGAGAGAACTCTGCTTCGACCTGCCTCGAGAGCCACACCTGGCTTTTCACATATGGACAAGAGCTCACCCACATACAACCACACCAACCCAAAAGTGCAGGAAGATACCACTTCTCACCAGTCAGACCGGCAAAGGTCAGCACGTTCGACAACACTCTGAATGGGTGGAACTATGGCCAAGTACACTACTTACATGCTATTGCTCAGAGAGGAAACTGGCACAGCCTCCTCACGGGGCAACATGGCAGAATCAACAGAAGTCAACAACACATACACGCTTCAACCAGCATTTCCATTTGCAGGAATTGTTCCTACAGGTGTGCGCGTTCACTGAGACACCCACTGCAGTGGCGTGGCTTATTACAGCCAAGAAAGCAAGCAAGTGCAAAGCCCATCAGTGGGGTGCGAGTCAAAACATAAAAATACGTATGGCCCGGGTTTCTTACAGAATAATAGGCAGCCGTTAAAAAGGAGTCCACTCTGCATGAGCTGATACAGAAGGAGGGCCAAGATACGCCAAGCATGAAAAGGAAAAAAGGCAATGGAGGAGCTCGGCATGTAGAGAATGCTACTGTCCACGGAAAAGAAGAAGGATGGAGGGATCACAGCCATGCACATCCCTGCCTGCTGGACTGAGCACACCTCTGGGAGGGCACCAAGCAGGCACCTGGAAAGCAGGCTGGAAGCAGGCAGAGGGATGCTGCTTTCACCTTAAGTACCAACTAACCAACCAGAGTGTCACCGTGTGGCCATACTACCTTAAGGAAATCAACAAAGGGGCGCCTGGGTGGCTCAGTTGGTTAAGCGTCGGACCCCTGGGTTCGGCTCAGGTCACGATCTTGCAGTTCGTAAGTTTGAGCCCCACATCGGGCTCAGCGCTGCTGGTGCAGAGCCTGCTTGAGATTCTCTGCCCCCCTCTCTCTGCTCCTCTCCTGCTCTTACTCTCTCTCTCTCAAAATAAATAAACCTTAAAGAAAAAAATAATCAAAGAACTCTCCCACGGGACACGCATCTGTTAGGCTCTTCCAGCCCCTATCTCAAGAAAACACTCAGAAATGTCTTCCCTGAATCCTCAGTGCCCAATACTGTGCCTGGCACATGGCGTGCTCAGCAAGGGGCTGGCTGGGATGGCACCAGCACTTTCAGGTCCGAGGTCTCCATTTATCCCTGGCAAGCTAGCAGAGACCAGGCCTTGCTCTCACACCCAGGGTATATGGGGGAGGCGGCTGGGCCAGGCCACCAGCCCGCAACCACACTGCTCTGCAGTGAGCACCCCACCATCCCCAAAAGCGTACCCATGATGGTCAATGCTCTGTGTCCTGCAAAGACCACCAGGGTAGGCAGGTACCTGCACAGTGCCTGCAGAGAGCTGCCTCTGGTCCTGGGAATGGCTTCTGTTGACTAATTTCTGTACATAATTCCACCCAGAATGAGTCAACAGCAGGGCAGACAGAACTCACACAGGCCAGCCCCAAAGCTGTTGAGAAGGGTGAGAGGGCAGAGCACTGGGTGCCCCAGCCACTGAGAGAGAGCCCCCAGCCCCAGGCCTCCCTCAGATCAGGCCACCTCCATCTACAGTGGCTTCTGCAGAGATAATCCCCCCAGGCCCTGGAGCAGCACCAATACCTAGGATGGGGAAGTGCTCGCTGATCCTCAGCAGCACTCCAGACTGGCCTCTCACTCTGTCTCAGGCCAGTGCTTCATCACGTGGGCTGGGCCGGACCAGCCCACTCTACCAGATTCCACCTAACCACCCCTCAGAGGCAGACGCTGATTACGAAATGCCATCATTTATCAAGTCCTGCACCCCCAGCAAGTCACGGTGACCTGGCAGTAGGCCTCGGGACTGACCCTTCCTATCCCCGCGGGGTACCTGCCTGAACAGACAGGCTCTTCCAGGTGCCCAGATGCTACCCGGCCGCTCACTGCCTGGGTCACATGGGGCCCACTCTTTTGTTTCTGGTACCTCAGTCCCCTTGCCTCTCAAATGGGCTCATGACCCTCCCCCTTTAGGGGTGCCATGAGGGATGAAGGGACTCCTACCCAGGGCACTCAGCACATGCCAAGAGCTCAGTAACTGGTGCCTGCCATCAGAATTTCCAGAAACCTGTCCCAACCCCATCCTTGCAGCACATGAGCCTGAGCAGGGAGGGGCAAGACAGGGTCCAAGGAGAGCAGGGCCACTCCCACCCGGCCTTCCAGACCAAGCCCAATAGCAGCACCTCCGTCCACACCTATGTTTGCCCTCCCTTCTCCTCTCGCCTGCACTGGCCTTCCCGGCCCAAGCCCCTGCTCCCGGAGCAGCAGCAAATCCTTGTCAGCAAACAGCACATTAATTGCTTCTTGGCCCGGTTTCAAATGATATCACAGCTCGCACAAGAGCCCAGGACGATGGGTAGCTCCAATTACTAATTAATTGACTGCTCACATGGAACAAATCTGAAACCCCAACAGGTTGGGCGGGTGAGCCCCAGGCTTCCCGCCAGCCCCTTTCTTTCATCAGAGGAGAGCAGAGCTCCGGTCTGGTCCACTTTCAGGAGGGAAGAGCTGGAGCCCTGCCGCCCACCGGCCAGAGGACCTAACGGGGCTGTGAACCGGACCCCGTTAACTAGGTCACTGGTCCTGCCACCTGTGGAGCTCCCAGTGCACACCGCTAAACTGTAAGCTCCAGGAGAGGGGGACTCGCCTGGAGGACTCATTGCTGCACCCCCGTCCTAGCATCAAATGAGAGCAAAAGTTGCTCAGTAAATGTGTATCACGTCAATGAAAGAATGAATACCAAGTATGATGCCGGATTTTCAGGAACTGATACTGAACAAACTCAACACAGGTCCCCGCCTTATGGTGCTTACATTCTGATGCCAGGAATGCAGTTAGCCAAATCAGCAGATGATTAAAAACTAAATTGCAAACACAATAAGGGCCATGAGGATGCCCGCAAAGGCAAGACAAAGGTAACAGTGGAACATTTCCCCAACGGGGAAGCGAAGAACCCAGATGCTGAGCGAGAAGGAGTCTGCCACCTTCCCAGTGGGCCAACCCCACACCCCCTGGCCTCTGCCAGCATGGGCACCGGCACACCCCTCCACCATAGAAGACTACCCACTCAGCAATGTCACCAGCCACCAGGTGGGGCAGGGTGTTGCCTGGAGAGGATTTCCTGCAGAAACTCAGTTCCAGGTCCCTGCTCTCCTGCAGGAGGCAACAGGCATGAAAGGGCTCACAGGGTCCTTTGATGCCCAGAACATATGGAACCCCAAAGTCCCCAGGCACTTTTCTTTATCTTGGTGACTTTCTAAGACTATCAAACCACCCCTGCCAGCTGTCTCCGGGCTTCTCAATGCCCCAATGTCATGATGTGGCACCATCCAGGTCACCTTGCTCTCCTAGAAATGGAGAAGTACAAGCTTCAGAAGAAACTTACTTGGGGAAGTGAGGCACAAGCCTGGGTTTGAGTCTCAGCCCTGCTCCTTCCCAGCTGTGAGATCTGGGATAAATGGCATCCCTTTTGTCTAAGATGGAGTAAAACTGTCTGCCCAGGAGCTGCTGGCAGACCCCAGAGGCTGACCACAGAGGACTTCCTTTCCCCTGGCTTCCTTCTCTGATTATTATGAGGGTGCAGTATGGGAAACCATCCTGGACCCCAATTTCTGTTTCTCTCTCCTGATCTTTCCACCTGTCCCACGTTTTAGCAGCCCAGGTGTGTGTATGACCAGCTCCTACCTGCATCTTCCCTGAACCAGGAATCATGCAAATTAGGTCCAGAGTCCTTTCCCACCCATAACTACTTCTTATTTGGAAAGTGAAAAATCATGTGGAAATATTTCCTGTATCAATATTAATCCGTGATGGCTCTAGAATGTCTACAACACAGGGGCATAAAGGCGGCCAGCTGCTTAGAAGGCTAGCAACCTGTTAGAAACACACTGTTTGTGCGTGGATTATACGTTTATTTCAAGTACCTTTGGGAGGTGTCGATGGAGACTGGGACAGGGTCATCCTTGGCGCCAACACTGTTTTTAATAGCAACCACCACCATGAGATTGTACCAAGCACTGTGCCAAGAGGCTTACGTATATCCTATCATCTAATTCTCTTCATAACCAAGAAGGCATTGTCCCCATTTTACAGGTAAGTAAACTGAGGTTCAGAGTCACTAAGTAACTTGCCAAGATCTTGCAGCTGGCTCAAAATAAGAGGCAAAACCTGAATCCAGGTCTGCCGCATGGCAAAGCCACTGCTGTGGCTAAAGCAAACTGTTGCCCTCCTGCCTTGCTCCCCAGCTGCCCCAGGCTCTGCTCTCCTTCCACTCCGAGGACACCCGTCCCACCCATTCGACCACCCAGGCCGCCAGTCTGCAGCTGGAGGGCTTCAAACTTCAAACTTCCCACAAATGGATTTCTGAGCAGGAGGTTTTTTTGGGTTTTTTTTTTTTCCTCTCCCTTGCTGAAAAGACTGTTCCTCGTGGTTACTGCTGTCTAGTGCTTTTGAAAACATAAGCGGGGCTTAGTCCAGCTCAGGAGGCCACTGGGTGCTCATTCAGGTCTGGGTTCCCGGCTTGGGCTCCTCCCCCAAGTAAGAGAAATGTGGGGCCTGCTCCAGACTCCCCCTAAGGAGGGTGCTCCCTGCCCTAACACACCTGACAGATTCCCCTCCACACATGCCGGCCCAGCCCCTGGGAGAGCTCCGCACAATGAGGCCCGCACCTGCAAGAATGTCTGTAAATCCCGGGGCTCTGCACAGGGCAGCCGGATTGCAGGGAACGGCAGCAGATCCCAGGATAAAAGCAGAAGCCATCCTGTTGACAGTTCATTCCTGTTTCTCCCCCAAATCTATCCACAACAGAACTGTTAAGCTCATGCTTCCTCTCCTGTTGCAAACAATTGTAAAAATGATTGGTATCTGCCCTCAATGTAGAGCCCGTCCGCTTCATCCCCAGGCTAAATCTTTCTGCAAAGGCTCCATGTGTGAAAAACATTCATTCCCAAGACACACGGATAATGGTTAGTCTTAGAGACCCTAATCACTGAGCTCAGAGAAATGTAAAGGCTGGCCCACATAACTGCTGACTTTCTGGAGATGGAAACCTACCCCACACTCTGAGCTGGGCACCCGAGGGCAGGAAGGCTCAGGATTGCGTCTGGAGCCTGGGCCCACCTACAGGGCATCATTCTGGTGCTTGACCTCCCATAATGAGACCTCTAGCCTCCTGCAATGAGTCTCTCCTGCCTTTGTCCACGGCTCTAAAATCTTTTTGCAAAGGAGGAATTATAGTGAGAGAAGTGGGGGAGGGGGGTATAAGGAAGAGAGCTCGGACAGGGCCAGGATGCCTGGTTCCAATCCTGGCTTTGGCATTGACTAGCTGTGCCATCAGGGAAAAGCCTTTGCCTTTCTGGCTTTAGTTGTCTTGCCTGGGCATTTGGAACACAAGACATCTAGGGACCCACACAGCTGACATCCCGTGAGTGTGACAGGCAGATGGAGAGATGTTTCAGCCAGAAAGCACCTAAGAGCCCAGCACCAACAGCCAGTCCCCAGGTAAGCCAGGGAGCCGGCACCAGCAGGGCGATGTGGCCCTAACTGGATAGGTCAACACAGTACTTCAGGGGCTGGAGCTGATAACTGAAGAGGAAAACACCTTCTGATCTTGAAGGGGCCTAGAAATGATGCACAGTTTTTTTTTTTTTTAATATAACTTGTTCTCTATGGTGAAAATACCTTGTATTTCCATCATATCCATCTCCCCTCATTCCAGCAGGGGACTTAATCTTATTGGAGGATCCATCCTTCCCACACTCTCATTCCATATGGGGTGGAGGACACATCCCAAATCTAAGCCAGGGCCTTCCCCTGGCCAAGTTATTGGTTCAGGCGAGGGCACGTGACCAAAGCTATCCAATCAGAGAGAGCCCCAGGATCTCCATTAGGAAAGTTGGGAATTCTCCATCTATTCCTCGGGACCAAATAAGGGAGGATGTGGGGAGAGACCTGCTGCAGCCACCTTTTAAACCATGTGAGCTTGAGAATAGAACTTTGCTTAAAGGAATCAAGGAATAGGGAGAAATAAGCCTTGTCATAGAGACAGTTTGGGTACTGGATCAAGCCAAACCTGATCTAGCCATAGTCAACTCAGAGAATATTAAGGAAATATCCCATGTGATCCCTCACATTCCTAACCTTTCTCTGACAAAGTCCTTTGCCGATTTGGAGATCAGAAGAGACACCCAAGCACATCCAGCCAATTCCCAGGGCTGGAAACAGATGCATTCAATCATCTATTGATTCAACAATATTTAATGAATGTCAACTCTGTGTCATCACACCACTCTGTGGTGGCCAAGGCACAGTCCCTTCCCTCAAGAGCTATCAGAATGGGGGCGACATAACCTCACCAACTAGCAGTCTTGCTACAGTGTGACGATAACCCAATGGGAGGACATATGAGGGGCTGCAGACGTGCGACCTCTAACCCAGTGAAAATCAAAGATTTGCCAGAGGGTGGGCACAGGCAGACACTGACTTAGATTTAGAACCCACAAGCCCTTCACAAACTCATCTCAGCAGTCCTCAAAGCAACCCTGTTTCAGAGGCTGGACAGGGATGGCCATCCCCACTTTACAGAGGAAGGGGCAGTGGCCAAGACATGGACAACAGCCCATGCAGCCTCACACAGAAGGTCTGGGCCTAAACAGGAAGGAGAACCAGATCTTACAAATCCCACGTATCACATCCATCACATTCTCTCTGACTTGATGATGGCACAGGTTTCACAGTTGGCCTCAAAAGGACAAAAATCAGCCATCTGCCCCCAGAGGATGTCTGGGGTCTCTCAGGAAGGTGCCACCGGAGTCAGAGGCAGGCCACGCATCTGCTCGCCAGGGAGAGGGTCCTGTGTGCCCCTGCCACCAGAGCAGCCCTTCTAGAGGTATCACAGACCCAGGCCAGGCTCTAGATAGGACTTCATCATCCCTGGGGGTCCTACCAATGGAAGGAAAACTTCCTAGAACCACCAATACTGGACACAAATTCTTCAGTGGAGCCCTGATCAGCCAACCACATTCAGTATGGTCCCTGAGGATGGCAAAGGGTTTGTGGCCACAAACTGGAGAGGAAGGGCTAAGCCCCGGAATCATCCCAACACACAATCCTTGCTCTGAGAGCAATGAGATGCAGGAGGATGAAAGCATACCCCCCACCCTTGTCTTTGTTTTTACATGATAGGACCAAGATCGAGAGAATATAAAAGCTGTTAAAAGAGATTAAGAGTATGGACTTCAGAATCAAAAACTCCTGAGTAAAAGACATTTAAGAGGTGGTATGTATACACAGTGGAACATTACTCAGTCATAAAAAAAAAAAAAAAAGAATGAGATCTGGGGCACCTGGGTGGCTCAGTTGGTTAGGCAACTGACTTCGGCTCAGGTCATGATCTCACGGTTCGTGAGTTCGAGCCCCACGTCAGGCTCTGTGCTGACAGCTCAGAGCCTGGAGCCTGCTTCAGATTTGGTGTCTTCCCTCTCTCTACCCCTCCCCTGCTCATGCTCTGTGTCTCTCAGTAATAAATAAACGTTAAAACATTTTTTGAAAAAAAAAAATGAGCTGTTGCCATTTCTAACAACATGGGTCAATCTAGAGAGTGTATTGCTAAGAGAAGTAAGCCAAAGACAAATATCATATGATTTCACTCATATGTGGAATTTAACGAACAAAACAAATGAACAGAGAAAAAAGTGACAAAAAAAAAATACACTGACTCTTAAATACAGTGACCTGGTGGTTGTCAGACGGGAGGGGCAGGGAGGATGGGTGAACTAGATAAAGGGGATTAAGAGAACACATCGAGATGAGCACTGAATAATGTATAGAATGATTGGATCATGATATTGTACACCTGAAACTAATACAACACTGTACAGTAATTATACTTGAATTTTTTAGGTCCTGAGTTTGAGTGTATTTACTACGCTGTGTATCATGTTCCTTCAAATAATATTAACAACTAGTAATTACAACAGTCAGTGAGGAGTTTTTTATTTATTTTAATTCCAGAGTGGTCAGTTAGGATTTCTAAAACTCAGTTTCCTCATCTGTAAAATGGAGCTAACACCTACCTCCTGGGGCTCATAGGCAGCACATGTAAAAGCACAGAGAGGCGCACATTAAATGTGGACCTAACAGTAGTAATCTAATTGGCAACACTATCTTTTGATTATTATGACTGTTCCCCCATACAGATGGCCACCCTCTGTCCCCTGAAGATACACAGCTATAAAATAAAATTACAAACACATTAACTGAAAACGAGAGACAAAGAACCTAGAGACTAGGATACCCTCCCTCCAAGCAAAATATGAAGGCAAAAAAGGAAATTTCACAAAAGCAGCCCATGGCCCCCACAGAGCTCCAGAGCTCATGACCGGACAGCTATGGCCTCACCCCCTGCTCTGTTTTCCCACACAATCAAATGAGGACCTCACCCGACAGAAGTATCAAGGCCATGGGGCACCTGGGTGGCTCAATCGGTTAAGTGTCTGACCTCAGCTCAGGTCACGATCTTGTGATTCGTGAGTTCAAGCCCCGAGTCAGGCTCTGTGCTGACAGCTCGGAGCCTGGAACCTGCTTTGGATTCTGTGTCTCCCTCTCTCTGTGTTCCATCCCCCACTCACACTGTCTGTCTCTCTTCCTCTCAAAAATAAAGATTAAAAAAAATTTTTTAAACAAGTATCAAGGCCAGATATCAGAACCTTAATTTCCTCTCCCTGGGAGGGAGCTCCAGGCCACTCAAAAGGGGCCTCTTAACACTCCCCTCCAGTGTCCCCTCCAATGCTCCCAACCCTATACCCTATATGCCCTCAGGCCAAGTGTCAGGAGAACTGTCAGGTTTCCCCACATAAGGTCTGGGGAAGCCTCTTCTTTAGGCCTCAAAAGCAGCCCGGCTGGCCGTGGTGCCAGCCTCCTGAAGGTGCCTCCTGAGGGCTGTCACAGCCCAGGTGACTCCAGCAATTGGAGGAAGGCAGGCAGGGGCCAGCCTGGTTCCCACTGGGAACAAAAAGTCAGCTGTGGAGCCCAGGGCATGATGGGAAGGCAGGCTCTGCGAAGATCAACTTCAATTCACAGATGACATGTCACCAGATCCTGGGAGGGCGAGTCGTGGCCTTCATGGCCAAGGAGGGCTAAGCAGGGGACTAGGGCTCAAACACCCCCTCGCCCAGTCTCCTCTTGTGCTGTTCCCACAAGTGGAGATCTGAGACTCCAGGCAGCCTGAGATCCCAACACGACCCTTCTCTTCGCCCATCCTCACATATCTCCCTGCAGCAACACGACCATCTCAGACAGCAGCCCTATGTGCCCGGCACCTCACTGGAAGGAACCTGTTCCTCAGAACAGATTGCTGCTCAGTCTTCTCCGCCCCATCTTCTCCACCCTGGGCCTGTCTAGCACCTGACACAACCATAGAGGGCCCCCATCCCTCAGAAGCTCACAGGCAGCTTCTCCAGGTGGCTCTTATATTGTAAAGCTCCCAAGTCTGCAAGGCAAGTATTGCATTCCTTATGATACAGATAAATAAACTGAGGAGTTCGACAGCAAAGGTATCTTCCCAAGGACACACAGAGATGGGCTGCAGAGCAGAAATATGAATCCCAGGACGGTCTGTTCAGAAAGAACAACACCTTCCAGGTCGGCTGTCTGCATACGTCTTTCACTATTATGGGCTCGATATTTTTCTTTAACAAGAATATTCAACAGCAGCGAGAGCCGACGCCAACACATTATGTATTATGTGCCAAACACTTTCTAAATGCCTCACAGAGATTAACTCACGTAATTCTTACATCAACCTAGAGGGAGGGTATCACTCCAGAAAACCCTGCCTGAGGGAGGAGAGGACCCAGCTAGGAGAAAAAGGGTCCGGAGCCACGGCGGGAGCCTCTCACTCTGGTGCTAGGCGGACATCAGCCAGATGCTTGGGGACCCAGAGCCGCCTAGAGCAGGGAAAGCGGCGAGGAGGCAGAGCCAAGAGGGGCTTAGACCAGCAGCTCAGAAGGACAGCAGGCCCTCAAAGCACTTCAACTCCACACCCAGTGCCTTCTGCCCCATGAGGGCCTTGCAGGGGGTTAGCTGAGTCCACAAAGAGCACAGAGGGACAGAGACTATGGGGCCACCCTGCAGCTCCTGCCATGACCACACCCCCCGCCATCTGGCTGTTTCCATGGCAACAGGAGATGGTTCTCAAGGTAGACAAATGGTTTTTCTTCGTCTAAAAGCTCCCCTAAAATGAGACACCACTGCCTGTCCTCTATCCAGGTGTTTGTCAAGCCTTGAAGACCAGTCACATCACCCAAGGAGACCTCACTGCCCCCAGAGCAACATGGTGTCACTTCACACCACGAGAGGCTCCACCGGTGTCCTTCCTGGGCACCAACACGGCAACACCAGGGGGCCCACTTCAAGGAAAGAAGAAACTAGATGCTTTGGCAAATGCTCCTGCTTTTTCTACCCCTCTACTGTGTTCTTCCTCAGAAACTGCACTAGGTGGCCCCTGAGGTCATTCCCTGGGTGGCAGACACCCAGCAGACACCTGGCTAGGCTGCTGCTAGACAACACGTGACCCCATCAAGAAGGGGTACAATATGCTGATGTTGGAAGACAAAGGGCTTTCAGAAGCAATAATCTTTGTACCAGGCTTTACGGTTTTCACCATCCCCGGACACACCGATGGCCCTGGGTGTGTTACTTCATCCTTCAGCTTCAACACGTGTCTTCTCTCAATGTGCTTGGTGAAAGCCTGTTCCCTTGCTATCCATGCAGCCATCTCAGCAAGGACTCAAGTTTTCCCCAAAACTATTCCCACAGCCCCCGACCCCAAGCTGAATGCTCCCCGATGACCTACAGAGTGGACGAACCCATCCATTTTGGCCAAATGTCCCCAAACTATACACAGGGAGATCCAGCAGTTTCCTTGACGATGCCTTAAATCAAAAACTAATCTCACAACTGGCATCTCATTGCAACATCACCACCACCGCCGCCACCCCTTCCTCCCCATCACACACCTCTGCAGCCAGCTGCCCCCCTCTCTTGCCCCAGCCTGAGCCTAGAGATACATTCTGCTTCTTCCTCACTCGGCTCTCACACCACACATATACCCAAGCATGTCCCAGCTTCCAACCACCCACTTCTCAGACAGGACCTAGCCATATTGCTGTCTGCTTTTCAGCCAGGAATAGATAATAATCGTAGTGGCAGGGGTGCAATGTAAGAGTGTGATGCCTTTGAAACTCTTGACATGTTTGAGAGCACCATCTGTGAGCTGGGCAAGAACATGCTATGGTATCCACCTCCTGGTAAGCAGCCCCTGGACACAGCCAGGAAGAACGACATGGTGTGATCTCAATTCAGTCACCTAAGTCTTGCTCCAGCTCTACCTCCCACCTTGGAATGAGGCTCTTTAGGTTTGGTTGGCCGGAGCTGGCCCCATGCTCTCCCCAGACAGCAAGCCGGACCTGAGCCACAGCAAAGCTCTCAGTCCCAGACTCTGCAAGCAAGAGAAGAAGCCTGGGGCACCTGGGTGGCTCCGCCGGTTAAGCATCAGACTTCAGCTCAGGTCATGATCTCTCAGGTCATGATCTCGCAGCTCACGGGTTCGAGCCCCGCCCGGAGCTCTCTGCTGTCAGCATGGAGCCTGCTTCGGATCCTCTGTCCCCCTCTCTCTCTGTCCTTCCCTTGCTTGTGCGCTCTCTCACTCAAAAATAAACATTGTTAAAAAAGAAGAGAGGAAGGCTGCTCAGCCCTGGGTTTGGACAGTGAGCAGCCCCATCCTGACCTGCTCTCTCCTCTCAGCACCTAACACTATCCTGCACATCCCTGGGCACAGAGGGGGAATGGCCTTCAGGAAAATACCAAGTCCCCAGGAAAAAAAGCTGCAGCAGAAATAGTGTGAAGAAGCAGGTGCTTCTTCCCAGCCACAGGCACATGCCACAGGCACATGCCAGAACCTCCCAGCCACAGGCACATGCCCAGGAGACTGCCCAGGGTCAGAGGCAGCTCTACCACTCTAGCTGTTTGACCCCCACGAAATGTTATTACTACATGTGTAAAAGAGGAAGAGTAACGTTCACCTCACACACCTGTAGTGAGAGTTACAAGAATTAATTCCCATCAGGTACCCAGAATGCTTTCTGACCTATTTATAAACACTCCGTCAGCCTTATGATTTTTTTTTTAAAGAGAAAGTGCGTGCAAGCAATGGGAAAGGGGCAAAGCTGGCAGGGCATGGAGGGCTGGAGGGCGAGAGGTCGAGAGGGCGAGGGGGAGAGAGAGGGAGGGAGGGAGGGAGGGAGAGAGAGAGAGAATCTCAAGCAGACTCCACACTCAGTGCACACCCCAAAGTAGGTCTCAATCCTGGGATTACAACCAGAGCTAAGATCAAGAGTCAGGCGCTCAACCAACTGAGCCACCCGGGCACCCCAGCTTTATCATTTTTTAATTTTCAATTTAATTATTATTACTTCTAGTTTCCAGAGAAGAGCCCCTCAAACAAATGGCCTCCAAATCTCCTGTGTAAAATCCTAACTTCTGTCCTCCTCACGTGGTGAGAGCCACACCTCCCTCTCTGCCATCCCCTTCCAGCACATCACACAGCTCTGACCACACAGCCTTGCCCGGCAGCATCTGCCGAAGTGGTCCAGAATGATTCCAGGTGCCCCCTCACACCCATGAACTTCTGGGTGTCCTTGCTAAGTGCGGCATGAGGATTTATATGGTCCTGCCATCTAAGGAAGCCCCTCCCCCCAAAAAAGCACCAATACAACTTTGGAAAACAAGATAATGATGGCAAACAGAGCCATGGGGACAAATCCGAAGTGTCCTTGCTTGACTTGGAGAAGTCACATGGCTGTCTCCTTGCAGGAAAAGCCCATTCAGGACTGAAACTAATGCCCCAGGAACCAGAGTGCAGCAATACAGAGCCCCTCCACTTCCACATACCTATCACCTGGCGAATCGTCACAGCAGGATGGGGCCAGGGCTATGCAGATGCCACCTTCACAGCTGCTTCCCCCGTCAGACACACAGGCTGGAGGATTCCAGAAGGAAGTGCGAGTGCCCACACCCTGCATTAGTAACAAAAACGGAGCCCGCCAGTGTCAAGGCCCCACATTTGTACAGACAGGCACCCGAGCATTTACAGAGGCCTGCGAGCTCTTCTCACATGATGTAAGATGCCAGAAACAGCCACGGTTCCCGTTGCTCAAGAATTCTTAGAGCAAGACCACAGGGGCCCACACCTCTCTCTTCCACACAGGAGATGCTACAGGGCAGGTCAGCCTTCAGCATGAGGGGGTACTCTTACAAAGCAGCCACAAGACAACCGCCCCCAAGAAGGGGCCGCTCTCCCCTTCCCATGCGCCTTTATAAGGGCTCCTGGCACGCTCGAGCATTTGCGTGAAGCAAACATGGGGAGAGACAAAGCAGCGGCAGTGAACTTCCCAGCCACACGCCAGCTTCTAGATCAGCCCAGTAAGGCCAGGAACACGAAATCCTGGGCCCCGGTTCTGAGAGGCATCCTTGCTTGCTAATAAGAACTTGACTTCAACCCTGCTGAACCCTCAGACCACATGACAGCTCCTAAGAGGTGCCAGTTAAATATGTTCAACTGAAAAACTGCAACTCGTAGAACCCAAGGCTTTGCCATTTTTATTCAAAAATGTTTACTTCTTGTTTCCCTATTAAATATAAGCAACTTCCCCCTTGTATACATTTGCACCACATCCACACAATGTGTTCCCCATCAACATTTGAATTATGGGCACAGGCTTTGAAATGTTAGTTTTGTGCTAAGATAAATATTGGAATAATATTCACTCTGCTTTTTTGAAGTAGTCGACAACACCATTTGCGATTGAAGACGAAGGCACCGTTTGCTTTGCGAAGTAACAGAAGGATAACAAGCAGCGCTCTCGGGGGAAAGGGATCACCATGGCCTCTGCAACACTTGTATCTCCTGATAAAGCAGCAGCACAGCTTCCGTGAGGGTAGAAGACAAATGCCCTGAGCCTCTGAGCCTGGCCTGGTGAGGATGGCAGTGTTCACGGCGTGACTGGCCCCTGCCACCATCTGCCCCAGCCCCCGTGGCAGAACCCAGCCTGGGTTTCCCGGTGACTTTACCTGGGGCTCCACAAAGAAAGAAACACAAGAAGCGGGGTAATGGAGGACTTACATAGACAAGGCCCCTCTCCAGTTCCTGTGTGGCCCACACTGGCTGCAAAATGGACGTGCAGTGGTCCTCCATTCACATGCTCCTGCTCCTCCCACAAGTGGTTCACCGGGGGGCCTGCCTCTGTGGCCTGCAGGGACAGCTCAGAAACACAGCACCCTCGGCTCGCCGTGCAAGATGCGCACAAAGGCCATACCTGGGGAAGCCCCAGGACTCAAATCCAGGCCCCCCACAGGCAGCAGCCCAGCCTGAGTTCTGGCAATCCTGGCCACGCTGGTCATTTTGAGCTCAGAGGGATGCCTGGCTTGAGCCAGGAAGCTTCTCCTTCTGCAGGTGATAGCACTCTGGCTGTGATGATTCAACCAACCTGGCAGCACTTTGCTGAGCCCTCTCACCTGGATTCTTTCTCTCACAGGCATCATGAGCCAACCCTGGGAGGGATTCAGGGCAGGTGTTGGGATCCCCATTTCGCAGGTCTGGAAACTGAGGCTGAGAGAGCCTTACCTAAGATCAAGTGGCTGGTGACAGACATCTCACAGCCCTCTCCCCAGTCTGTGCATCCTATCTGCTCAAGGGATCTGTGTCTAAGAACTGCATCGCTGGCACCTCCCCTCCGTGCTCTGGGACATCCGAAAACCCGGGGCCAGGGTCTGTCATGACCAGCCTTTCTTATAGCCTCTCAGCACCCGAGTTCCCTGAACTGTAAGATAAGGGCACTGCCCTGACATTATGCCCAGTCATTATGGTTGCTACTGCCACCAGAAATATCAGTACTTCATCATCCCTTACAAACCTAGCTTTCTCTCTTACTGTGACCTTCCTTTGAAATTAGAGAGCTAGGCCGAGCTGAGAGCTATGGATCACCTATAGAGAGCGCCTGCTACCCTGGCCCCTTCTTCTAGAAGCCCCCTCAATGCTCCCAGCCTGGTGGCCTGCACCCCCAGAAACTCAACCAACAAGGCAGGGCAGAGCAGAGGCAGGCTGTGAATGACCGGGCGAATGAGCTGGCAGCTTCTCCCCGCCCTACAGAACACACTCGTTTCCCTGTGGGAAAAATGTGACGAGGCTGGATCTACCATGAAGAGCATTAGGTTATGATAATTTGAGCTCCATGCAATTATTCCTATTAAATGCATGAGCAGAACACCGTAGCTGGTGGGCTGGATTCTTGTTAAGAAAAGTAAGTGGCTTTATATTTCAAACTGGAAGACAACTCTAACCCAAGGATCCTAATGAATCAAGTAACTTTAGACCTTTTCTTCTTCGGCTGTGCTTTACTCACAAAAGAAGTGTGCCTCGTTTACCAGGATTCCAGGCCCATCCTGGTCATGTGCTCAGCCGAACCCAGCTAATTAAATTAAGCCACAGCCACCTCTTTCCTAACCAGGAGAGAGGGGGCCCATAAATTATGCTGCCCTGAGCTCCCCACAAATTACCTCTCCCCGAAGAGGGCTTCGCCATTTGAGAAAACGCATCCAAGGCGGTGCATGGCGGCGAGGCCCTGGTAATTGGCCGTCCCTTTGGCGCGGCCTCTCCCACTCACCCGCCAGTGGAGAAATAATGAGCTGCCAAAGCTTGGGGAGGCTCGGCAAACAGAGTGAGGAAAAGGGCTTGTGCTCCGGAACCCAGGCTAGCCGGCCAGTCTTGCTCCAGCCAGCCCAGAGTGGTAGGGGAGCAGTGGGGCAGGAAGGTCTGGAACCTTCTCCTGGGTGTGTCCCTGCTGTTCCATCTTGGACGTGCTTCTCCTAGCACACAAGCCACACTAGCAGGTAGTCAGCGGGACAGGGGGCAGTCAGTAGGTCCTGTGGGTGCTGCACGTTGCCGAGCCCCTGGGGTGCCATGTGTGATCAGTTGTGTCTGTGAACCCCAGAGGGGGGGGTCCCACCTCTGAAGAGTAAATAGACCAGGCAAGCCACCCTGGAGGAAGAGGAGGAAAGGAATGACTCTTGGAACTCCCACACAGTAACCTAGAGAGGGCCCTCCTTTGGGGCTCCTTCACTCAGGTCTCCCTGATCTGACAACAGCCAGAGTGGGGGACGAAGCAGGGAGAGTTGTTTCAGACAATGTGTCTGCCTCTCCACCCAAAGCAAAGGAAAAAATCTCTCCATCACTGTAGCAATGGGAGTGGCCCCCATTCTGTGTGGGAAGTCCCCCCTGGTATGAAGCGGGGAGCAAGAGATTCAGGGCAGGGAAAGTAAAAATGCAGGCAGGCCTGGGATGGGAAGTTTGCAGAGCGCTAATCCCCCCGCACCAAGGGACTGATTTTAACAAGGCAGGTTGTTTCAGAGGCGCTCCGGGTTGACTCACATGTGCTGTTGTGGCAGGCTCTTGTGCTTTGTTCTGCGTTCAGAATTTTCTTATTCCGGGATTTCTGATCCAAAAATGTGCTTTGAAAGCCAGCCCCGTTTTGGACAACTCCTCAATTTAAAGGGCACTTTCTATACGTCACTTCTCTGCACGAGGCTGCCACTCACAAAGGCAGGGTGGAGAGGGGGGATTCGGGGCTAACTCCCAATGCCCATCTGCCCCTGCTCCCAGCCGAGCTGGGGCAAGGACCCTGGGGGGAGAGGCAGCACGCCCGGACCAGGGAAAGGCTGCGTAATTGGGCTCTACAGCTAGGAAAGCCCAGCGGGCCACAGGGGAACCCAGGCAGGTCCCTCCCCACGGCTCTCACTGGATTTGGACAATAGCTATAATAGCTGGCATTACTGAGCACCAGGCGGCAGGCACCCAGCCAGGCACTTTACACGCACCATTTCATTTCGTGCTCACAGCAGCTCTGAGGAGGGCACCATTACCCCTCTTACAAACAAAGAAACTGAGGCCTGGAGGAGCTGAGGAGGGTGCCCAGGTCCCACAGCCGACCACCGATGGAGCTGGGTTTCCAACGTGGTGCTGACTCCCAAGCGCCCGTCCTTCAGCACCCCCTGCTTCTCGGGCTGTGCTCGCATCTGCTCCACCCTGCGACGGGGCACTGGGAAGCACTGGGTGCAGGGAGAGGCTGGGCTGGGCTGGCGGAACTGGTGAGCCCAGGAAAGGAAACCCAAGTGTGGGTCTCCCTGCTTGCTGGGTAAGCCAGTCCTGGCATGTGACTGGGCGTTGGACGCCCAGGTATGCTGGAGATACAGCTGCCACAGTCCCTCACCAGATCCCCAGTCAGGGAGCAGTTAGGAGACCTTTCCGGGAGCCTGAGGGGCAGCGTCTGGGGTCGTGCCAGAAGCGGCTGGGACCTCAGAAAGCCACTTCTCTCTGCACCACTCGACCATGTCTGCCAGACTGCAGGAGCAGGAGGCAGCCGGCTGGGCCACTTTCTGAGTCACAGAGGGGTGTGGGTGACGCCGGAAAGCCGAGCTGAAAATTGACCTTCTCCCTGAGGTCACTGCCAACACACTGCTGGTCACGTGGCAAGCATCTGCCAATGGCTTAAGCCGCTTCAAAGGGGGAGAGGGCAACTAGATGGGCATGTGATGTCACCAGCATTGGAAAATCCACCAGTCCCCTCCTCCAGCAAGAAGGGCCAGGGCACCATGTCCCCAGCAAAGCCAGTACCAGTGACAAAGGCCAACCCCAAGAGCAGGGACCCATCCGCCCGGTCTCAGTCACTAGCACACTGGGATGGGGTGGCCACACCTTCCCCAACAGGCCTCACTTCTCTCAAACCGCCCCCCCCCGCCCCGCCCCGAGGTAAACACAAGCTTGACTGGCACTCACTTTGAAATCTGAATCTCTTGAGATGGAAACCCAGGGTTGTAAGCGATCAGACTTTGTTAATTTTGCCAGGCATCACCCACAGGACTGAGCACGGTTCTCAGGGTGTGGCCGCCATCAGCCAAACCAGCCACATCTGCTTGCATTTCATCACCAACATGGTAAAGTTTGACTTTCAGCTGACCTTGAAATTCACAAACTCCAGCAGGGGAGGGCTGGCAGTGGGGGATAGGAGCCAAGTGAAAGCCGCTAAAAGGAAGCAGAAATAAAACAAGCTGGGGCTGCCCTGTGCCCCCCAAAATTAAAACCAAATGAGCATATCAAAGGGCACTTTTCCCAGCTATTTTGGCTCCAACACTCCTCAGCTTTAATCAAGTCTCTGGGAGAGAAAGCTTCAAGTGGCTGTAATTTCCTACCTGCCTTCACCTGCAATGCTTAGACCTGAATCTGGGAGTTATTTGGGGCTGATTTCCCCTAATGCACAAACCCTTCCATGATGCCTTCTCCCTAAGCTGAGACTGGCTCCCTAGGCCCTGGCAAAGGATGTCTGCTGGCCTGGGCTTTCCTGGCCTTGAGGAAGGCAGCAGCATGAGAGGCAGGAGTTCATTTACCTCTAGGGCGTATGGAAGACCTGGAAGGAGAGTCCCTCCATGTAGGCCCAGGCTCTGACAGACCAGGTCCCTTGGACAAAGAGCTGGTGGGTTGCCCCAGGCCACAGCTGGTAGGCTGGAGTGCTGGGAGAAGACGCAGCCCCATCTGGGCTGTTCCATGATGCCTCTAGGGGCCTTTCCAGCTCTGGCATTCACACATCTACTCCCAAGACTTCCATGACATTTGCTCCTGGGGAATCTCCCCTAGAGAAATCACAGCATCTGTGCATGCAGTGAGGCCTTAGAGTCCCAGAACAGAGGGCAAGCAGATGAGAAGAGGAAGCTAGAACAAGTCAGAAGCACCATGTTCCAAGCTCCCCTGCCCCACCTATGAGAAGGAAGAGCTATGAACACTTCCTTAGCGTCTACTGTGTACCCAGTGCTTTTATCTGATTCCATCTCCCACAAGCCTCTGAGATAGGAACTCAGATGAATCCCATTTTACAGATTCACTCAACTACTGTGTGATTGCTCACCATGTGTCAGGCACTGGAAGAAACAGCTGGCGGCTTAGTGAGGCAGCCGTGAGGTTCTGCTTCAAGTTGGAATATAACCTCAAGCATACCAATGTCTTTTGTGGGTAGAATCCCACAAATACTCCATTTTTTCTTCCTGGATTTGTCATTCTTCATCCTCGAAGCTACCTTTTTGACATTGTATTCTAGGAAGCATGGACTGTGAACAAAGAACTCATGACAGAGGCTTGCACACTCCCTGGCCACAGTGGGACTCTATGTCTAGCTGTACTGGGCTGGCAGTGGGGACAGCTATCCTGCCCCAGAGCACAGGCTCTTGTGGGGACCCATGTCAAGTCTGCTTTGTGTCCAGGTGGCCAACACTGCGAGAGCCCCCACAGGGACCGCATACGGGGGGTGGGGAGGGGGGGGCATGTGTTGCCTCAGAGCCACAGCTCAAAGCCCCATCTGCAGGAAAACCCAGCCCCAGCCCAGTACCCTTAAAGCTGGAGGGCAAAGCAGCAAGCCTAGCCCCAAAGGACCTGAGCCTTCATGCCCCTGCTCTGCCGATTCCCTTCCTCCTCCCCTTATGCACACAGTCCTTCCTCCCCCCAGGTGGGACATCTTAAACCCTCCTCACAGAAGAACCAACACCCACAACAATCAAGTGATGTAGACTCTTGACGTTATTCTATCCTACAGAGTTCTTACTCCTGACCCCAAATCTCAGCTACCTCCAACATGCAGTCCTGGCGGCAAAAGGACCACAGACTTTGGGGCCAGAATGTCTGGATTCAAATTCTGCTCTGACCTTCACCTCTCTGAGGGTCTGTTCCCTCGTGTGTGAAATGGGGATACTGACAGGGTGGTGGGGTTGGGTGGGCCAAGCCTCCTGCCTCGGAGAAGGGCTGGGAGAGGGCAGGTTACAACAGGTGCACAAGAAAGTTAGGGCACCTTCCTTGTGAAGGAAGGACGGGCAAAGCACGTGCAGGGCCAGACCTACCAGGGAGGCTTGGTATGGCACATGCTCGGTGCACCCTTTAGCCCCAAAGGGGTGAGAACACCACCAAGGAAGAGAAAGGTGTGAGACAGACTAGCAACAAACATTAATTAAGCAGTTACCAAAAACAGGTGAGAGGACAGGGGAGAAACCAAATGTGTAGAGCTATGGTGCCCACAGCTCAGGGGGCCTCCCTGTCCCACACGGCCTTGGACTCTACCCTGAGGTTCATTTCATGATGCTAGGGCACTGCCTGTCTCCCAGTGAAGCCAACTTGTGCCTCCAGGCACAGGACCCAGTAGGTGTTTCTACATACTGGGTCACCTCTGCCCAGTCCCAAACAACCCCCTGCCACACTCAGGGAACACTTGTGTGCATTCTAGGCCCTTCCCTGGATGCTCACGATCCTGAGGCTGCATGGGTTAGGGATGGAGGTGAGGATATGGTGGCAAGCAGGTCCTGTTGGTCAAGAAAACTCTTTAAAACCCATAAATGAAATAAACTTAAAAAAAAAAAAAAACCCACTTGGCAGGGGTGCCTGGATGGCTCAGTTGAGCATCCAACTTTGGCTCAGGTCATGATCTTGCACTTCATGAGTTCGAGCCCTGCACAGGCTTCTCTGCTGTCAGCTCAGAGCCCACTTCGGATCCTCTGTCCCCCTCTCTCTCTGCCCCTCCGGCACTTACACTGTCTCAAAAATAAATAAGCATTAAAAAAAAAAAAAAAAACAGGAGGTCTCACATACACAGGACTACCACTCCCTGGTCAGGGGAGTCATTATAGGCCCCCCAGGGTGGCTGGACATCTTTGAGCCCACAAGGATGTGACACTGCAGAGTAACCCAGAAGAGGTAGAAGCTAGTGAACCCCCTGCAAAGCATGGCCCCTGTGACCCTAAGCAGAGCCATGCAAGACATGGAACAGTCCTATCTCAGGTTTGAACCCAAAGCCTGGCACTTACCACCTGCCAGTAAGGCCCTGAGTCACAGCTTCTTCCCTAGAGGCTACCTCTGGGGGGAGGGGGGCGGGTGCACAGGTTTCCTACGAGAAATGGAGGGGAGGAAAGGATCCCCAGGTGGATACTGCAGGACCTTTCTCCTGTACCCAAGTCCTCCACTGCCAAAAGTCTTCCTGGGGGCAAAAAGTCCCTGGATCCAGAGTGTGATGCTGAATGATCCCGGAGCTAGGACAGTTCCCCTTTATAGGGTGAGCAAAAGTCAAACCAAAGGTCCTTATGTGGGCTCCCTAATGGTGGGCACCAAGGGTGGGGAGATTCCAGGGAGGGAAGGAAGCCGGTGCATCCCTCTGTGATGAGGGCCAGAAGGAGCATCTTTGCCCAGGTGTGGCCAGGACAGTGTTCTTGCTTTGATTAGATTCCCCTGGGGGAGGGAGGAGGAAATGAGCTCTCTCCCGTCTGCCCCCCAGAAACAAGGCTGCACCTGCCAGGACCTACATCCTCCAGGTTGCAAACCAAGGCCCAATCCGCCACACAGCAGAGAGCATGCTGCCCACATCTCCACTCCATGCAAGGGCTTCTTGACAGTTATTGGCAGGGCCTCTATTACCCAAGGACGGGCTGGGGGAGGGGAAGAAGGAAGAAAAGCCAATTTTGTTTCCCGGAGAGAAACGAGATTGCTGCTGACAGCTGTCCGTAGGAAAGCGGAGGCTCGTGCCCACGTAATCTAAACTCGAGCGGCCCAGGTCTCCCCTCAACCCAGAAATGAGCTTGTTAGAAGAGTCTGGATCCCGGCCGTTTCCCTTGACAGCTTCCTTCCCCTAATACACACAGCAAATTGGCAACCTGTCCTCGGGCATTTGCATCCGGAGTCCCTGGAGGGAGATATCTCTATTATTCTGTTTTGGATAAAGGAGGCCGTTTGAGATGACAGGTAGCAAACGCCTCTTTAATAAAGCATACAAGCAGCCACAGAGAGCCAGGCAGTGGAGAGAGGCTTGACAAATAGGTAGATTTGCAACCCAGGAGCATTAGCAGGGCCAGCCGGAGCAGTGAGCAAGGGAATGTTGGGGCTGCGGGCTAAATCACCCCTTGTTATTCTGATTTAACCGTCTCGTGGCTGGAGCCCCTGCCCACACCCCTCGGAAAGGCAGACTCAGAACATGGACACGCAAACGGCTTTGTGGCCCAGCATGCGCAAGCTGCAACTTGATCCCGTGAGTTCATCGCCTGCCGTGGTGTGGCACAACTTCCTTCTAGCAGTTCACAGATCTTTCAAGAACGGTCCCTAACCTTCCCTCATCTCTAGCCTGGTCTCCACTGTCTTTTTTTTTTTTTTTTTTTCAGTAACCTCAATTTTAAGAGAAATAAACATTTACTCAGCATTAACCATGTCTCACCCCAAGTGTTGCCCTAAGTCACAGCAGCTCGTGCCTTCCCCTCTCGTGTCATTTCCCTTGATGCAACTATTTACTCCACTGCACAAACAGCTTCCCATTCAATTCTCCTTAGCTCTAGCTTCTCCTCCGTCCCGAATCTGGAGGAGCCAGGCCTAGGGTGTTGGGCTCTGTCCAACAATGCACTGGCAAATATTTAACAGCCAGCTCTCTGAGAAAATAAATAAAAATCTGATTTGTGGTGTTTGCCGATTTCTGTGGTGTCAATACTCACACTGGGGCTGACTCCAAGCTTCCAAGGGGATGTCACTGAAGTCAGTTGGGAGGAACCACACCAAGAACTCCACAGCTCAGACCACTGAAGTCACGGCTCATCGCTGGAGAATACCTATGTGACTTGGAACATTCCATAACTATGCTGCACCTTACCTTCCACGAAGATGGAAATGCTAGGTCATGAGGAAGCGGAGGGCTAACTGAGGCCACATGTGGCACCAGTAAATACCTGATAATGTTGGCAATTATCCTCCCCATCACCCACTTGACAGAGGCAGCTTTGATGCAAACACAGCAAGATGCTTCCACTTCCTCGCCCCAGGAGCTTGCCACATCGCCGAGGATGGCCTGAGCAGGACTGTGGTTGGTTTGGTTCTCCAGAGCAAAGAGATGCAGTTGTGGTGATGCCAGGAGTAGAGCCGTGAACTCCTGCCACCCGCCTCCCCGCTTCCTAGGACACCTACTCTCTTCACGAGACTCTTCCCCATCTCCACCCTGGCTGCACACCGGAATCACCTGTATTCGGGCCAGGTTTCCCATCAACCTAGATTCTGATTTAACAAACCCAGGTTGCCGGCTGAGCATCAGGATTATTTTTTTAATCTCTCCAGGTGATTCTAATATGCAGCCAAGACGGAGAGCTGTGTGATGACTGATAAGGAGGACAATTCACAGTAGCAGCAGAGCATAAGTGTGAATGGTCCACCTGTGTTCCAGGCAGGCTCTGGCTTCAGCCCGCATTTGGATGCATCCTTCCTGATGCCGAGCAAATCCCTGGGGCTGGATTGACCCACAGAGATCAGACTCCAGCAACCAGGGGGGCACAGGACTCTGAGGACTCCCTGACCCAGAGTGCCGTGTCTCCACACAACCCCCGTGTGCCCACTTCAAATACTCAGACTCTTTCCTGCTCCAAGAACCAGGCAAGAACTGTAGCCATGTGAAAAGCATTCTTGGGGGACGTGTGTTTGCAGCCGACATGACCAAAGTCAGCGAACAGTGTTTGAGTGTGGATGGCCAAAACCGAAGGTGTCCCCTGCAAAACACAAAGAGTGGGACTGCTGTTCCCCAGTACGGTTTCTACAGGATACTATTTCTATGGGATATTCATCAGGACCATGCAAGAGAGAGATGCTCAGATTCACATGCCTCTGATGGAAGCTAGAGTAGACCATGCTAGGTCAGGATCTCTACTGCATGACTTCGGGGAGTCTTGGTATAATAATGTCCTTGGAATCTCCAAGAGCCAACATAAGATAGGGTGCTTCCCAAACTTAGTAGTCCATGGAAACTTTCTCCCACGTAGAACCTGCCACCACCAGAGATCCATAAAACATGTTTGGCAAAGGCTCGGCAAGATCACATGGCTAACAGGCCCTGCCACAACACCAGGCAGAAGGTAGACCTGCCTGTCCCCATACCCACCACAGGACAGTCACCAGGAGGAGAAGCTTCTCTGGACACATGAGAATAAGATGCTAAGCCCAGGATCCACTCCAGATCCCACAAATAGGCTTGAACAGGCTTGGGCAAAGCATGGATTATGTAAATACGTATTTGGGGACTTTTTAAACACAGATTATTCACCCAATTAACTCTAATGGCCCCTCAGAGCTGAGAGAGACTATTGTGTAAACATGTGGGGCTGAATGTGGCCTCAGCCCCAAGATTTCCTCAAAAGACGGGGTTTACAAGTCCCCCATAAGAGTTCCCTCTGGGCCCCAACTTGGCAGATAAGTTCATTGCCCGGAAGGGAATTCTTGCCTAAAATATGAAAGGGTAAGAGTGAAAAGAAGGATCCAGCTCCCTTTAAGCAAGCGGGGAGCTCTCTGGGTACAGATTTTATATATATTTTCATTTGCCATAAAACATACATTATATGACACAGAACATCTGGTAGCCTCCAGTAGTCTTGCTCTTTCTCAATACTAGGAGAAATGGTAGATTTCTTTCCAGCAGCCACTTACATTCACATATTCTAAATGTTTCCCTGTGGATACAGCACAGCCGGGAGGGAAGCTGATCCCATGCCTACCTCAGCAAGGCAGTGGGAGCTCCACCCTTGCTGGCTCTGCCTGAGACCCAGGAGGCCGAGCACATTGGCCCCAGCATGGAGCCCCCAGGAGAAGCTGGGCCTCCTCCAGGAGATAGGGCCAGAGACCAACTGGCCAACACAGAGAGCCTTGGAGGCCAAGGGAGTATGTCCATGGTCAAGTGTGCTGACAGAGGACTAAGGGCTAATTTTCCAACATCAACCAGGAACAGTCTTCTGGAATCCTCTTGGGCCCTAAGGGGCTGTACAGGAGCCCTGGAACCTGAAGGCAGGGAGCTTACACACCTGAGGGGAGATGAGTTAAGGTCTGGTCTTCCCTTGGCTGCCAACCTGCTCTCCATGCATCCATACACCATCGTGTCACAAGAGCCAGAACCTGAGAGGAGGCCTTGTTTTCCTCCCTCTCTCTTACCACCCGTGTCCCACCCACCAGCATGCTGACCAACCTGACCAGCATGTCTCCATGGCTGCAACTCTCACGCCAACCAGCCAAGGCTCTCCCTTGCTCAACTGAGCTTCCTCCTGGGCCTTCTCAATCTTTGGGGAGATGCAAATAGGACCATGTCCTACTTCTGTGGGGAATCCTTCCTACTACTCTTAGGATAAAGACATTAGCACAGCTCATGCCTGATTGAGTCCCACTCATTGCTTCCCTCTGCCCAGAACTGTCTTCCTTCCTGTCTTTTCCACGTCACCTCTCAGCCACCAGAGCTCAGCTGGAATGTCATTCCCTCCCAGGGCCAGGTATGGGCTCTCACAACCCTTGGTACCAAACACCCAAACTAAAGTCATTCTCACTGCCCAGCACTTGGCATACAGTAGGTGCTCAGTAAACATCTGTTGAATGAAAGGGCTTCACCGAGACAAACAACCAAGGGACGAGGCACCTACAGGCCTAGCAGTGAGAATGGAAGTAGAAGCAGGAAGAGAATAAAGGGCAGGCACATCCTCCCTCAGTTTAGCCCTCCCATCAGCCCTGTGAGGTCAATGCCCTTGTGTATTTGAAATAGACCCAAAGAAGTAACATGAAGAGCCAAGAAGTGGTGAAGGCAGGGTTTGAACCTGCATCAGCTGACTCCAAAGTCCATGCTTTCTCCCACAGGATGCTACTGGGGAGTCTAACACAGTTGACTGGGAATCAGTCATATTGATAGTGGAGGAAGCAGGGAGAGTCCAAGAAGAGGGATCAGCACAAGCAAAAGCATGGTGGTGGGGGCAGCCAACACAACTGAGAAAGAAAAGAGGTACAGTAGGGTGGGAAGAAGTTCTAGAGAGCACAAAGCCAGAGCAGTCTGCAGAGCCTGGGGAAGGAGGCCACTGCATGCCAGCCTTGGGAGTCAGAGTGTTATCATGGACAGCCAAGAGCAGGACACAAACTTGTCCCCTGCTCCAGAGACAGTCACCAGCTCCTTTCGTGCTGCACTCCAAGGTTAGACCATGTTAGCAGACCAGCTTCACATCATCAGGCCCACCACAGAACGGACAAACGAGCAAACGAACAAGAGGCAAAAGCAATACACCTCTCTCTCAAAAATGATCCCCAGTTAGCAATTAGAAGTCCTTTAGAATTAAAGGGGAAACGTGTCCTGCTCCTGGTACAATCTTCTAAGAGCTCCCAGGACTGGAAAGGACAGAGAACTAGGCCCAAAGAGAGTGAGAACTAATCATATCCGCTGTCGAATTCCAAACCCCTTACTCCTTCTTGTCCAGGAAGCCTCCCAGGTGGAGAGAGCAGTTAAGTTCAGACTCAGCCCCTCCTCTCATCCACCACCCAGGTGCCCTCTCCCCCTGCACAGCACATAAAGCATGGCCAGGTTTGTAACATCAGAGCCCTATGAGCTCACTAACCCTTCATCCCATTTCTGGCACATCACCACCATGGCCCTCTCAGATCAGAGCCTCCTGCAGGGCTGAATGAGCCCATCTTACCCCCTCTGAATGGCCACCAGCATGTACAGGTGAGCACTTCATGCCCTCCCAGGCCTGAAAGTGTTTCAGTCAGTGCTTATATACTGGCTAACTCCAGACCCACCAGGCAACCAACATTTCCTGGGGGCCTTCTATGCACCAGACACTGATGAGGATATAAAATGGTGTGAAACATGAGATTACTGCCTCAGTCAACAAGATTGCATCTCATGAAAAACTATATAGCAATACAAGCTCTATGGAAAAGTGTGAGCATGTGCTCAAGTACCATGTGGTTGACAGAGAAGAAAGCTCTTGGCATCCAAAAGAGTGAGAACAGTAGAACTGTGGACTGGGCTGGGGCTGGGGACTTCACAGAAGAGCCAAAGGAAGATTCAAGCTGACACTTCAACATGAGCCCAAATTTCGATCTGTGGAGAAAAGAGAGACAACAGTACAGCTGGGCAGAAGGGCCCAGGCAAAAGCACAAGAGAGGGGACTCCCAAGACTAGGCTACAAAATCGCACCCACAGACTCTGGCCAAGTAACTCTATTATTTGGCACAGACAGGATGTGGGGACACAGCCGTCCCAAAGACTAACAGCTCTACACATGCATGTGTGCATGTGGCATGTGTGTGCATGCACAAGGACACACACATCACACACTGCGTCACTGGCCACGGTGATTACTCAAATCTGAAGCCAGGCCACTTCTCCCGTGGGAATCAGCCGGCAGGCAATTCTTGGAAGTGCTACTAGGAGGTGCCAATCTCAGCGTGTATGCTTATCTTGTTCTTGTAAAACTCCCAAGGTGTCAGCCACAAAGATCATTGAAACAGGGAAGGCCTAGAAAAGGAGGCTCAGCACACCACTCTCCCAACACTTCCTACAGCTGTTTAGCAAGGCCTATCTGCAGGGTTGTCCCAGAGTTCCAGGAGATTAGGCTGGGGTTTTACCTAATACCTTCCTACCACTGTCCCTGGCAACCAAGACCTGTTTCAGCTACACTTCTTACTCAACAGACCTCATTACAAGGTGTGGATTTCAGAGGGTGCCCAAGATCGCCACGGCACAGGGAACTCTGGGCAAGTTTCGTCCCTTCTCTGGGCATCAGCTTCTTGATCTAAACATGGCAGGAGTGGACTGCATGACCTCTAAGGACCTGTCTATTGTATGACTGTAAGACCCAAAAGAATCCTGCAATTCCCATCCACTGAGCATCGGGGCAAGAGTTTACCTGGGCACTAACCTGACCCACTTACTTCTATGAGGGAGACCGCCAGCCAGCCATGTCTGCAGCACAATCTTGTGTAACAGCTTTGAGACAGGGCACAGATAATCCCATCACCATGCCAACAGGCCAGCTCTCTTATGACACTGAATTGAGGATACAAGGTCAATGAGCTGACAGTCAGTCCCAGACTTGGCTCTCCTCTAACCAGGCTGGGATTGGAGCAGGCCACTGTTCTCCATGGTCTCCATTTTCAATGGTGGGAAGTAAGCCAGTTACCTTTCAGCTGGCATTCTCTCAGCCCCATCACCCTCATGCCATGGAGAGTATGGAGAGGGGTCACATGAGGCAGGCTGGAGCAGGGAGAAGGGCCAGACTCAGAGCCAGGTATTCCTGGGTTTGATTCCTGAATGATTACACCCACTACCTGTCTGAATTTGTCCAGATCATATATCCCACAAGCCTTATTGACATTGGGAACACTGGATCTACACCCTATAGAGTGTTGGGAAACATTTGAGATAAAGTATATAAAGTATCTGAGACATAGTAGGAACTCAATGATTGGTAGTTATTATCAAAAGCACTTTTATAACCGGAAATACTAGCAAACAAATGGACAAGGAGAAAAATCCATTAACAGATGCAAACACCGATTGGAATTTAGTGTATGATGCAGGTAGCATTTCTACTCCATGGCCTTAAAATGAATTATTTAATAAATGGTATCAGGACACATGATTGCTACCTTTTGTTGGTGGCAAAAGCATGGGAAGGAATATTAGATCCATACCTTTCTCCTTAAGCTATAAAAAATTCTAGATGGAGCAGAGATTCAAATATAAACCATAGAACCTTAAAAGTTCTAGAAGAAAACATAGGTGAATGGCTTTAAAATCCTGCAGGGAAAAGGGATGCTTTTTCAGTGTGTCATTAAAAAAAATAAAAATAAAAAGCCATAGAGAATGAAAATTTGGAAAAAAAAATAAAATTAAAAACTAAAAATTAAAAAAAAAGAGAGGTTAGAGTGGAAGAGAGCCAAAGCATAAGAGACTCTTAAAAAATGAGAACAAACTGAGGGCTGATGGGGGGTGGGAGGGAGGGGAGGGTGGGTGATGGGTATTGAAGAGGGCATCTTTTGGGATGAGCACTGGGTGTTGTATGGAAACCAATTTGACAATAAATTTCATATATTTTTTTAAAAAAGGAATGAAAATTTGGGGCACCTGGATGGCTCAGTCGGTTAAGTGTCCAACTTCGGCTCAGGTCATGATCTCACGGCCTGTGGGTTCGAGCCCTACGTCGGGCTCTATGCTGACAGCTCAGAGCCTGGAGCCTGCTTCGGATTCTGTATCTCCCTGTCTTTCTGCCCTCTCCTGCTCGTTCTCTGTCTCTCTGTCTGTCTGTCTCTCTCTCTTTCTCTCTCTCTCTCAAAAATAAATAAACATTAAAAAATATTAAAGAATGAAAATTTAACAACATGAAAGATTTACACTTCTAATTTAAAATAAATTTATGGTTAAATGAAATTTTTGCAAGACATAAAAAAGTTACTTGTCAACAAACATTTAAGGGCCTACTGAGTACCTATTGCTGCATTCCTAACATTCAAAGAGCTCTCACTACTCAATTCTCTAAAATGAGTCCCCACTACAAAAATGAGCAAAGGATGTGAACAGGCAATTTGTGAAATAAATAAAAATGGCCACTAAGAATTAAATAAATGCAAAAAGACACAATATATAATTTTTCCACAACCACACCAGTGAAGAATAGAAACATTAAAAAAAAAAAAAAACCAGGTTGGGTGGGATGTGGAGAAATGCATCATCATGCTGTGTGAGTGCCCTTCAAGGAGAACTGCTTGACATTATGTATCAAAATTATAAATGTGCAGATGCTTTGACCCCACAAAGAGATATCCACAAAGATATTCACTGAAGTTTGTTATAATAAAGAAAAATTGGAAACAACAACCTGAATATTCATGAAGGGAAAACTAGTCAACTAAGTTAGGGTATTCAGAGAACACTGCGTTACTGCCTAAGTGAGCCAGAGAGGTAGGAAGCTCAAGGCTCCATCAGCAATGTCACAAGAGTGGCAGCACGATGCAATCTGAGAGGGGAGGGCATGTTTGAGCATGACCCTTGACAAACAATGGAACAACTCAATTCTGCCCACTGTGTGAGGGATGGGGTGATGGGGGGAGGCATCCACTGAGCCCTGGGGATCCAATCCAGAGAAGAGGCTGCACCCACAGGGGACTACCTCCATGCTCTGTGATGGAGGGCAGGTTTGTGAATTACACCCTGGCCACCTGCCCTCAATAGGGTGAGGAGGAGAGAAGGTGGCTATACTATGGCTTTGCTCCAACATCTCAGGCAGGAAGACCCCTCCCCCAGATTAATGGGTAGGCAACAAGGGCCCAGCATCTGGGTGCAGATACGTGGCTCAGGAGCCAGGCCAACACCTGGGCGATCAGTGTCCTCAAGCCATGACCCATACTCTGCCCTAGACACACAGAGTCCACCTGCTACGCCTTGCCTGAGATCTACAGTCCACCAAAGCCACCAGGCTTTGGCTCAGAATCCACCAATTATATGTAGATGTACTTAGATCACCAGGCCTCAACCCTGGGGGCCACAATGCAGGGAGAAGGTGGGGCAAGAAGGAACCCAGGACACAGAAGAATCTGGTTAAGGGAGTTTGGAAGATCAGATTAACGACCCAAGGGGATCTCAGGCATTGTCTGAAGAAAGTCTTAGCACAGAAAACTCTGCTCAAACAAAGGTTAAAGTGGAACCCCAGATAGAAAACACACATGGAGGCAGTTGCATGTCAGGAAGGCTTGGGGGCTAAGGATCTATTGTGTGCTAGCTCTGTGCTTATTCCTCTGTGAGGGGGCATTCCCTCATCAGGAGGAGGCAGAGCCCTGCTTTCCAGAAGCACACAGTCTGGTGAGGAAAAGGGACTCTACAGAGGTAAATCAGAGGAGCGAGTGCTTACATTAGCCATCTGGAGATCAGAGTGACTCCTGGCGCAGAGACTGCAGACAGTTCAGGAAGATCTGGAGGTCCAATCTGAGAATGAGGCAAAGTCAACTTCAGAATCCAGGGAAGAAACACCCACAGGAGAAGCCCAAGAAGAGGTCCCTGCCAAAAGGTGGCTGGGTCTGCTCTGGTCAGAACAGGAGGAGTGATAGGAGAGAGCACATGAGAGGTAGCAGGGATACCCAGGAGCCGCCAAGAACCTGGGGAGCTAATGACTTAGTGATTCTTCTTTGAATGGAAAAAGCCAGGGCTAGAACATGGTGAATCGCTCAGGCCCGTGCTCCTGTGGCAGCCCATGTACTTGCCAGCCTGCCTTCCCCAGGTAGGCAGCACCCACTTATTTCAGGTCCCCAAGGGGCTGGCTCTCAGCCAATAGGAGGAAATGAAGTCAACACTCACAGGGGCAATGGAGGAGGATGAGGGTGCAGGGGTATGGGGTTCCGTCACACAGAAAACCCTGACAGCAGGTAATAGGAAACCTCTGGGGAGCTATACGCAGGCCTGGCCTGACTTTAGCCAAGCAAGGCCAGAGGATGAGTAAGAGGAAGTAGAAGACATTTTTCAGAGAGACCATCTGGGTGGAGGAGTGGTGGTGAGGCCAGACCTAGGCAGGGGTTAAGAGCATGGAGAGGAGATAAAGAATCAAGAAATACTACAGCATCAGAATGGGTGGCACCATCCACCCAAAAGGCTAGAAACCTGGATCTTCCACGCCTCTTCCTCATGCCATTGGACTAATTGCCCCCCAAAAGAGGGCTGCCCATGAAAGAGGCAACAAACCTGGGAAGGGGGTGTGGACAGAGACCATCAGCTTGAGTGTGGCCCAGAGGGCACCCACTACCTGTCAGGACACGCAGTGTAATACTTGGTCACATATACCGCAACACCTCACAACCTGGACTGCGTCTTCCTCAATACCATACACCTGGACTGAACCCCACACATGTGACTGCACAGCACAGGAGCTCATCCTGAACTGAATGGAGGATGCCCGGTGGGCAGCTGGAGGTCTTTCTCTGGAAGTTAGCCCAGAGATGCAGCTAGTGAGAGAATGAGCCACTATCAGCAAAGAAGGGCAGCAGCCAAGGCTTTGTGAGTGCTAACCTGCTATTAGGTACCATTCTAGGAGATTTGTAGCGATCAACTCAATCCATCGTCATAACCACCCTAGAGGTAAGCACTATTATCACCCCCAGTTTACAGGTGAGGAAAGCATGTCAGAGAGAGGTTGAGAAACTTGCCAAAGGTTACACACCTAGGAAGTTGTACAGCCAGCATTGGACCCAGACATAATGGCCCCACTTCATCACTCTGATGATGATGGAAATCAGGCCAAGAGGAGATGGGATAATGTGCAGAGAAAGGAAAGAAAAGGACCAAGGACAGAGCCCAGGGCACTAGCCATGAGCAAAGAGTAGCCAAAGGAGATAAGGCCACCAGAGAGGAGGGAAGAGGAGCAGGAGAAAACCAGGAGCACCACCTTGCTTGAGGAGTGTTCATCAAGTGGCTGAGTCAATGAATTAATGAGTAAGTGACGGCTAAGGAATGGAGGTGACACAGAGACCACGAAGCAGACAGCTGGAGGAAAGAAGGTGTGTGCAGTCAGTGGGGCACCACTGCAGAGAGGCCAGGAGGACCCCAGATCTGGGGCATGACCTGGCCCTTCCCAGCCCACAGACATGGTGCTTACTCTGGAGATGGCTGGGCCACAGCAGGCCTTAATCTGCTCTGCACGGCTGCAAAACATTTGCCTTCTTTCCATCCACTGGGACTCCTGCTCTATGCCAAGTTCTTTCAAGTGTGGAAAGGATGTGCTCCCCAAACAGTTCACAGCTATTCTAAAGTTGACATTGCAAGATGTTGCCTATTTATAACCAGAAATTCCTCCATAACTAAAGTGGACCAAGAAGAGTGGCAATTCCATATTGTCTTTGATTTTGTTTTAAATAAGAAGAGCTCAGAATTGTATCCTTGACCGTATCCAAGTTATTCCTTTTCCCCATATATGGCCGGATCCACTGTTTGCCAGGACAAGCCATGTTTTCCTTATTAAGCAATACACAAACTTAGCAAACAGAACCCGCTCACTGTCCCACACCCCAATCCCAACTGCCATCGCTGAAGCAAGGGCCTGACCAGGCTGCAGAGAGTCAGAGGGTCCTAGCAGCAGCGGGGCATGGACCAGAAGTCTGGGCTGGAGCCTGGGCAGCCAGACCCAGATGCTGGGCACCAACAGTGGTCGTGTGTTGTGGGTACCAGGCTCCAAGAGAAGTCATTCTGGATCCTGATAACAACCCTAAGGTGTAGGGATCATTTTCCTCATCTCACAGATGTGCAGAGTGAGGCACCGAGAGACCATATCATCTGCTCAAGGTCATCCAGCAAGGCTGGCAGAGATGGAGAAAAGCCCATTTCTGCCTCATCTTATCATCCTTTCACTCCCCCATGGGTCATCTCTCCTCCCTGAGCCCTGGTTTCCCCACCCGCACAGGGATATGACTGGAAAAACGATTTCTCAACCCCCACCAACACCTGCACCCACTGCTTCTCTGACGGGTATCAGAACATTCTAATGGATCCCTTGGTAAAGATCTGGCATGGATGAAGGCTAGCAGGTATGTGGAGACACAGGCCTCCCCACCCCCAGCAGACTTCTAAGGCCACACACAGCTGGAGCAGGAGAGCCTCCACCACCTGTCTGGGACGCAGAACAGTCTCTCCCTCAGTGCCTCTCGGCTCCCAGGATTTTCCCAGCCCTTTAAGACCTCCCCTCCAGGAGCTATTCTGCCCCGCAGAGCCCACACCATGTCTACAGCCTGCTATCTGAGCCCCGCCGGCCTGCCTCTGATGCCCAGGCCTCTGGAAGTTGACACCTAGGACATAAGAGGCAGAAGAGATGTCTATGGAATTAAAAGGAGGGGCCTGGAACTTACATCCTCTCAAATGAACGGATACAGTATGACCGCCCCTCCTTCAATAGTTATCTTTGAAAAATGCAAGGCTGGGACTCATCTCTCCAGGTTACTGCTACTCCTCAGAAACACCTGAGGTGGGCAACTGGTTCAGCCTGTGGACTGCAGGGCTCCAGACCACACTTCTAGAGGAATCTCTGGAGGTGGGCCCCAAACCTGCATGCTTAGCCAGCACCCGGGATTTGACACCGGCATCAATGTGACCCACTGCCCTGAGACAACACGGTGGTTTCTCCCCTGGTCCTACCACCTCTCATCTTTGTTCCCAGCACCCACCCCTCTTCTTAAAACGTGCAGCCTGTGGGGCCCCCACAAAATGCTGCGCATCTGTGATTTTTCCTTCCTAAGCTGCACTTTTCACTATTTTTCACATTAATCTGACAATAGTAAGTATCATAATAAACCTGCACTTTGATCTGCTTTTTCCACTTCCAGGAACTATAGCATCTTAGTCCCTATGGGGGTAAAAAGTGAACACTTGCTAGCCTCTGTCTTCTTGGGAACCCACCTTCTTCACCTTGTCTTCCAGTGTATGTTCCGCAGAGTTTAGTATCAACAGATCAGTTCAACACATCAATTAAATATCACTTATGCGAATGAATGAATACCCACCCTTTAAGGAGCCAGTCTCAAGCAGTTGATTTGTTTCACATTTGTTTTAAAATTTTTTAAGATTAGCCAAAGGTCCCAAGAAATGACTACTACCCTTGGATCACAGAAGCATTTTAATCCGTGATGACAGTTTGTCTTGTATCATAACCTGACATACCCTTTCCAAGCAGGTGCTGATTGGGTGCCACAGTTTTCTAAAGACACTTCATCTCACCCTGCAACCACACACCTCTGCCCCACTACAGTTCAGAACCACTTTGTGGAGCTCTGCCCGCAGAGCTCATCAGCACCCAGATTACTTCGGACAGCTTGTCTTCTCTTTTGTTTTGAATTAAAACAAAATATTTATCATTTGAATTACTAGCCTGTACTTTTGTAAAAATTTCAAAAGAAACCAAAGGGAAGACAAACTGAAATATGAAAGCCAAACCCCAACACAGGGATTGTGGGCAGAAGGGGTGGCAACGTCCCTTCCTCTCAGGAGATCCCACGGCCTGCGACTCTCTGCTGGCTTATGGGAAGTCACCGAGTACGGCTCACACAATTCCACTCCACCTGCAATTTCTGAAACCAGGGGCCAGGTGACCCTCAGTACTGCTCTGTTCAATACAAAAACATTTCTGTTTCCCCCACGACCATCACAACCACCTCTCTCCACCCCAAACCATCTTACCTACGGTACTTAATCACATTTCTTTCTTTTCCTTAATGTTGACTCATCAAAAATAGCAACACATGTCACTGCTCAATACTGGCAAGAGTTCTCCATCCCCAGAGGGGAGCCCTTCCACCCCTCGAAGACCCAGGACCTATCTACTTTTCCAAACATAGTCTCCCATTTCACCTCCACGCATCCTCTCAACATCCACCATCCCCCTCTACAAGCCCCCATTCTCCTGTCTTCTTAAATTTGCTCAAGACTGTCCCATCTGGAAATGTTCTCTGCCCCAACTTTGCAGAACTGAATCTCTTCCTCACATGCCAAGACTCAACCCATAGTCTTCCTCTTCCATGATGTCTTGCCTGATGCTGGAACTAGGTGGAAGCAATGGTTGACTGCTCCCTCTTCTGACCTGTACAATAACATCATGAGGAGCCATTTCTCTCATGTCTTCTCATGTCTTCTTCTCATGTCTTCTCTCATGGACTTCTCAGAAGACCATGAACTTCATGGGGGCAGACACCTCTAATGTGCTTGATCCCTCCATAGATTCCAACAGCACCGAGCACATAGTAGACACACAAATAAATGAACAACTAAGGACACTGTATGGATAGATGATGCCTGAAGTCATCTGAACAGCAAGCTATGTGCGGTTGAAGAGGAACATCATGGAAGATGCAAAATGTGCTGGTGCTAACACTTGCAGTGGCAATAGAAGGTAGAAAAGCAGAGGCTCCTAGGACATGTCCCCTGAGAAATGGTGTCCTAGGCAAGGACAACAACCCAAAGTTCTTAGAGGTGAGAAGTAGTAGAAAAAGAAGATGGGGGGCAAGACAAGGTCAGATTCAGTTTCAGAGGTACCTTACGCCAGGACAATGTTCAAAGTCGGACTACTGACACATACTCATCTGGTTACTGGGATGGTGACCTATGGGCTGAGTGGAATACAAATACACCTCACACTTCTCACATTAGCTCAAGATTTTCTCTGCCTGAAGAGACCTTCTCTACCTTATGTCCATAGGACCACACGTTCCCATCCTCCAAGGTTCACACAAAAAGCCACCTTGTCCATGAAACCAGAGGCTGAAAACCAAGACTAGATCTCATCATAGGTGAACCATATATCAGGAAAGGTGTCCGGTAAGAAGGATCTAATAGAGATTCCCTGGATTTTCTTAGTATGGAAAGATAATGTTACACAATTTAATGCAATAGTATTTGCTGAGCCGGGTGAACAACACACACTTACACTTAATAACACAGAGTACAGATGTCAAATGAGGTGAGCAAGGAATGAGTTCCTTAAAAAGTAACAATCAGTTGAGATCAAAAATACCCATCCTACATTAATTTACATGTATTCATTTGAAAAATATATGAGTACCTACTATGTGCCAGACACTGAGTGGCTAGAAATTGGCCATGCAGAGGGGCGGGGGCAGGGAGGGGTGGAATATTCTAGGTAAAAGAAACAGAATCTGCAAAGAGGTCAAAGATAAGAGTCACAGGATCAGGTCTGACTGTCCCGGAGGGACAGATGAATCAGAGAGGCAAGAAGGTTGGTGAGACACAGGAGGAAGGCTTGAACCAGAGCAGGGGCAATGGCTCAGGTGGAGAGAAGTAGACACGTTTAGGAGAAAATACGAAGGCAGAGTTCATAAAGTTGGCTGATGGGTGCACAGTCAGAAAGGCACAAGCATCCTAAGCAAACCCGGTCCTGGAAGTAGGCCTCCCAAGACAGCCATGCTCATGCACCTGGCCCAGCTATGTACCTGGCAAAGTCAGGAGCCATGACTGGTGGCCCAGCATAAGGCCACAGGCCAAGATTACTGATCCCTCTACAGCTCCCCCCGATAGCCTGGGTCCTCACCAACAGAGCGGATTCTCCCAGCTGGCACTGCTGGAGGTAAGGACAAAATAATCCTAAAACCTTAGCTCAGAGCCCCATTCACCAGACTCAATAGAACATACCATCCAGGCATCACATGGCTTAACATGACCCATTTTTGTACTTTTGAACACCAAACGGATGCATTCCCTATCAAAAGCTGGAGCCAAGTCCAGATTGTCTATGGACTGGCAAGGAGTAGGGGCTGGCATGCATCCTAGGAGGCCACAGAATACCTTCTGTACATGAACAGCCTACAGTGGATTTGGCATGTACTGAATTTCAGCTTGTACTCCAAAGCTCTAGTCCCCCAGAGGGACACTGGTATAATTAGGCAATCTACAGGCTGGTGGTCAGATCAAAATCTAAAGAGAAATGAGTCTGTTGCACTATGTAGGCGGGAGGCAGCATTTGGGGCTGGCACAGCTCTTCTGCCTCCAGCCAATGCCCAGAGTCTCCAGGATCAGCTAGTGTCCCTGAGATGAGCCTAACCCCATGCAGCAAAATCCATCTTTCTGAGGCAGGTCCTACTTTGCCCCTTCTTGCTCCTCCCTCCCCTACTCCCAGCCCCCTGCATCCTAACTGCAGGCCAGAGGTAGGCAAAGGCCCCACTGTGCACATGGGCACACAGGTGCACGTGCACAGCCCACAGGTAGAAATGGGAGAGCCGTGGCCACATCCCAGTCGGGACGCCCTTTCCCCAGGTTTGGCTGGAGCTGCGCCACTCAAGAGCGACAGCTTAGTGGGAGAACCAGTGATAAGCCTGTATCCCTCATGCCAGGGACTCCCACAGCCCTGTCCCCAGCCCTGATCTCTCCACTCGCAGCAGACTCCTGCATCCAACAGCCTGGGAACCTCACACACAGCTCACCTAACAGAACTTGCCTCTTTCCCTTGAAACGTGCCCCTCCACAGCATTCCCTGACTCCACAGTGGCCCCACTGCCCCTGGGCATCCAAACAGGAAGGGTCAGGTCCCCAGTGACCCCTGCTTCTCCCTCTCCCCCTCAGCATCTACCCCTCCAATTCTCGTTCCAGTTTTCCCTATCCCACAGCTGCCACCGCCTCAGCTTCCTAAGTGGTCTTGCCTTCCAGACCCTTCTCCTTCCACAAGGCACCAGAGTGAACATCTTCAAATGCAAAGCTGCCCACATCAGTCCCATATCCGAACACTTCTGCAGGTAAAGCCGTGTGTTCCCAGGGTTCCGCAATTCTGGCCTCTCCCATCCCAGCTCCTATGGCCCCTCCCTTATCCTCTCCTCCCCAGGGGCGCTGCCCTTCCTTCCTCCTGAACGTGCACACGTCCTGTCCGTAGCAGGCCTTTGCACCTGTTACTGCCCCCTCCTCGACCCCTCTGCCTGGCCATTCAGCCAGGCCCATCCTCTCCCTCCTTCATGACTAGCTTAGTCAAGAAGTCTTCCCTGGCCTCCACTGCTGCATTCTAAGCCCAGTAGTTCCCAGTTAACTTGTCTATCCATGTCCCTCCCCGCACTGTCCACTACCAGATGGAACATTCCATCACCACAGGAAATTCTACTGGACAGTGCCATTCTCAGCCTTGAGTTCCATGAGAGCAGAGACTGAATCCACCTGCCCCTCACTATCACCCAGTGCCTGGCACACAGTGGCAAGCTCCATGTGGGCTAAACAAGCAATGGGGCAGCTGAGAGGGAAGGAAGTAGAGGTGGGCACATGGGCTCTGTGTAGGGGCTGCGCTTTAATGGCTGTGGGCATTCCACTCAGGGGCTTGTCACTGGGGGAACACATCCCATCTGGAGAATCAACAAGGGCTGATGCAGCAAAGGGAAGTGAGGCACCAGAACAGGAATGTTCTTCAGCTGGCCCACCTCAGAGTGAGAGCCATAGTCTTATATTCCCTCAGCTGCTCACATCCCAGCCCAGTCCATGAGGACACTCTCCCACACAGAGAGCGGTCCTCCTCTGAACCCTCTTCTGTGAGAGGGAGGCTGCACCCACATGACATGGCCTCACTCCCACACAGACTAAGGCCAAGCTGTGCCATGGAGGGTGAGTGCTTTGTGACTAGCCCCAAACCTCAAGCCAATCAGACATGGCCTTCAGGCCTATCCAAATCTTCACACTCTGGATTCCTGGACTTTCTCTGCTACCTGGGGTTCCATCCAAATTCCTGGGGTCTGAAGGTTCCCTGAGTCTTTCAGGACACAGGTCAGTGGAGGGGGTGAGAGGTAAAGCAAAAGTCACAAGAGTCAAGTGCCCATCCCCCCACCAATCAGAGCACAGCACCCTTGCCCACAGCTGCCACACCCAAAGTGGTCCTCCCACGACGGAGGAGTACCCCTCCCTGGCCCAGAGTCCTAGGGTAGGATGCCACGGAATGGTACAGCCCAACAGTCAGGGCAAGGCGCCAGCCCCAGTTGCCACAGTATTGTTAAAAGTCAACCATCTCCCAAGGAGGTGGTAACATGGGTGTTAGCTTTATAATAATTTGGGGGCCCCTAGGTGGCTCAGTCAGTTGAGCATCTGACTTCAGCTCAGGTCATGATCTCATGGTTTGTGGGTTCGAGCCCCTCATTGCCAGCTGTGCTGACAGCTCAGAGCCTGGAGCCTGCTTGGGATTCTGTGCCTCCCTCTCTCTGCCCCTTCCTGACTCACATCCGTCTCTCTCTCTCTCTCTCTCTCTCTCTCTCTCTCTCTCTCTCTCAAATAAATAAAACATTAAAAAAAATTATAATAATTTGGTAAACTAAACATTTCTATATGTGTTGTATTTCACAATTTTTTTAAGATTAAAAAAAGGCAGCATCTTGGTGAACAGTTAACCAGGCATAAACGCTGGTAAATGCCAAAACTCAGACCAGTGCCAGAGTCACCACCCAGGACTCAGCCACTAACAGGGCCATGTGCAAAAAGCAGCCCAATGAGTCAAGCACCCCAGAGGGGCCACTCTGTGCCTAGGGCCTGCCAGCACCAGCCCTGCACTTACGGGGGAGAAGACTATGCCGACACCTAATTAAGTGCCTTTGTGGGAGGAAAGGGGAGAAACTGGGGAGAGCACAATGCTCTCTGGCACTCCCCAGCAAGACGCCTCTTCCCACCATCCACACGGCCGGCCAGCCTCTGGACCCCACGGCCCACAACACTCACGTAGCAAATCTAGGGATGAACTGGGGTCTGAGAACTCCTTTTGGAAGAGAGGGAAAAAAAACACCATACAGAGAGCAAGCAGTTCACACAATGGCCAGAACACACAGAAGGGCTCAGCCTTACTGCTCAAAGTCATGCAAATCAAAACAGTAATGAGATGCCATTTTCACCCAACCTACTGGCAACAATTACAAAGCAGAAAAGAGAGGATTAAGCAAAGAGACGAGGAAAAGAGCCCTCTCATACACCAAAGAGTGGGGGATATAAACCGTACACCTGTCTGGGGGGCAATCGGGACTGTCTACCAACGTCTTAGCTGTTGTACACCCACCTGGCAATTCCACTCCCAGGAAATATCTAAGGAGACAAAAAGACAGGTATGCAAAGATTTGGTTATACCGATATTCAGAGCAACACTCTTTACAGTAACAAAAAATTGAGAGCATACTAAATGTCTACTGTATAAATTATAACATAAAAGAACACTGTGCAGCATGTCAAAAAGAAAGCAGTCATTCCTAATTTATGACTGAAGGATTCCCACCACCTTTCTCCAAGCGCTGAGGGAACAAGACCAGTTAGAGAACAGTATGGTACAGGATAGGCTGGGAGAGTATGATTTCATGTATATTCACAAAGTGTAGGGGCAGGGGTTCACAAGTGTGAGTATTTCAGCACACATGGGCATAAAGATCATAAAGGCAAAACTATCTGCAAAGATAAATGGTTAATCAGCTCTGGACGAAGAAGGTGGATTAAGAGGTAGATTCACTTACCTTGGACTGTTTTAACTTCTTATAAGAATCATGTATTATCAAAGAAATAATAAAGATATCCCATTAAAAGAAAGCACTAGGTAAGAAAAAAAACAGACCTAAATACACATGGGTAGAACAGGAGAGGAACAGACATTTCTCCAAAGAAGACATCCACGTGGTCAACAGACACATGAAAAGATACTCATCATGGGACGCCTGGGTGGCTCAGTCGGTTAAGCGTTTGACTTCAGCTCAGGTCATGATCTCATGGTTCATGGGTTTGAGCTCCACATCAGGCTCTGGGCTGACAGCTCGGAGCCTGGAGCCTGCTTCGGATTCTGTGTCTCCCTCTCTCTCTCTACGCCTCCCTGCTTGCACTGTCTCTTTCTCTCTCTCTCTCAAAAATAAGTAAACATTTTTTTTTAATTTTTTTAAAGATGCTCATCCTCACTGATCATCAGGGAAATGCAAATCAAAAGCACAGTGAGGTATCACCTCACATCTGTGAGAATGGCTAAAATCAACAACACAAGAAACAACAGGTGTTGGGGAGGGTGTGGAAAAAAGGAATGCTCATGCACTATTGGTGGGAATGCAAACTGGTGCAGCCACTGTGCAAAACAGTGTGGAGATTCCTCAAAAAATTAAAAATAGAGTTACTTTATGATCCACCAAGCACACTACTAGGTATTTACCCAAAGAATACAGGAACATTTATTCAAAAGGATACATGCAACCCATTGTTTATAGCAGCATTATTTACAATAGCCAAGCAGGTCAAGTGTCCATTGATTGATGGAGAAGATGTGGTGTGTGTGTGTGTGTGTGTGTGTGTGTGTGTGTGTGTGATGGAATATTATTCAGCCATAAAAAAGAACTTGATTTTGCCATTTGCAATGACACGGATGGAACTAGAGAGTATAATTCTATAATTGAAATAAGTCAGTCAGAGAAAGACAAACACCATATGATTTCACTCACATACGTGGAATTTAAGAAACAAAACAAATGAGCAAAGGGGAAAAATAAGAGAGAGAGGGAGAGAGAAAGATAAACCAAGGAACAGACTTTCAACTACAGAGAACAAACTGATGGTTACCAGAGGGGAGTTAGGAGCAGGAGACAGGTGGATAGGTGATGGGGATGAAGGAGGGCCCATGTCGTGATGAGCACCAGCTGATGTATGAAAGTGTCGAATTCACTTGAAACTAATACAACCCTGATGTTGACTAACTGAAATTAAAATAAAAACTTTAAAAAAAGAAAGAAGGAATAGGAGGGGAAACAAGAGCAACAAAACGTGGGGAACTAGGAAACGCGTAGATGAGAGGAGCTGACTTAACAGACCTAAGCAAACTAAATCCTAAGTCAGCAGTCAGGAAAGCCAAAAAGCCACCTGATGTTCACCAGAGAATTACACAAAGCCTTAGGAATTACAGGCACCGGGGACCAGAGAGAGGCGGGGCATGGAGCAGGAGGGCCGGCAGAAAGCCCTTGTGATCAGCTCTTAGGTGCACAGATCCCTCTCCAGCTCCCTGCAGCCAGGTGACTGCCCCTCACCTTCCTGGCAGAAGACTGGAGGATTATTTTCTCTGAAGGGTTATGCAGAAGGACTCTGGTCTGGGAACACCAGGCACAGTTGATAGCAGGGATACCTTACTGAAAACGGGAATTAAGGGTAAGTTTACACTCTGAATGTTAAGACCCCCTTGCTTGTTTGCCCATCAGATTCTCGGAATGCTGGTAGCCTGGTGAATGTCCTCAAAGCTGCAGAATGGATGAGGCTTCTCTGGGTCACCCAGCCAGGCCTAGAAAAAGAGTCATTAGTTCCCCAAAAGGACTGCTATTCTGTGAACAGCACACGCACAGCTTTCAACCCACTTTTTAGTGAATATGAATAAACAGGCAAGGATTATCAGACATTGGAAGAGATTCTCTAATATGAAAGATAGAGGACAAAATAAAAAGAATAAAAAAGCAACTTGGAGGAAAACACACAAAGCAAGGAGAGTAAAACTTTCAAGAATAATAGTTCATGCAGTCAAATTATATGCTTCCATGAAACTCCAATACGATGCTACAATGCAATGACAACAAGCAAAGAAGCTAAGAGTTCTTGGAAATTAAAAGTAGGATGATGGCCATGAAAAATTCAGTCAAAGGGATGAAAGATATTGTTGAGAGAATCTCCCAGAAGGAACAGTAAATAGAAAAAAAGAAAGAGCAATCGATGCTAAGAGGTTCAACATCTAAATAATCAGATACACCAGTTATTACCAAAACAATGCTAAATAAACAGCTCAAACACCCCAGTGGCATATGATAACAAGCATGTATTGTCTATGCATCTGGGGTAGTTGGCGATCTTGGCTGGGGGGTTGGCTCTGCTCCACGTGTTTCTCATCTTCCTCCTGGAAATGGTAGGCTGACCTGGGCATGTTCTTCTCATGGTGATGATGGCAAGAAAATCCCATCACACAAGGGACTTTCTGACCTTTACTTGTATCATGATTATGACATCCCACTGGCCAAAAGCAAGCCACATGCTTCACCCCAGAATCCGAAAGGAGGGGACCACAATGTTATATGGAAAAGGATATGGATTCGAGGAAGAGGCTATTTTTGCAATCAACCCAAGTCAGACTTTTTTTTTTTAAGATAGAAAATAGAGGGGCACCAGGGGGCTCAGTCAGTTGAGCATCTGACTTTGGTTCAGGTCTTGATCTCACGGTTCGTGAGTTCGAGCCCCATGTCGGGCTCTGTGCTGACAGTGCAGAGCCTGCTTGGGATTCTCTTTCTCACTCTCTATATCTCTCTGCCCCTTCCCTGATTGCACTCTGTCTCTCAGAAATAAACATTTAAATAAATAAATAAATAAATAAATAAATAAATAAATAAATAAATAAGACAGAAAATAAAATAGGAAGATATTGTAAAATACATAATTCCAAGACATGTCCTAAAACTAAAGAACATGATTTTCTAGATTGAATAGCCCACTGAGTGCCTACCAAATGAAAGGAGATAAAATCATACCAAATATCAATTTCAGATTGTTGAGAACAAAAAGAAGTTCCCAGAAGACTCTAGAGAAAAAATAACAACAGGTTTCATACAAAACTTGGAGAATCAAAATGTCATAAGAATTCTCAATAGCAACTTCAAAAGCTAAAAGACAATGGACAACGTCTTTGAAATTCTTAAGGAAAACACTCCCCAATTACAACTCCATACCCAGCCGAACTATCACATTAAGTGTGACAGGAAAATTAAGAGGCTGTTAACATGTACAAGGTTTAAAAACCTCACCTCCAGTGCTTGTTTCCTCAGGAAGCCATGGAGAATATGAAGCCAAAAAAGGGGGTAAACCAAAGAGGAGGAAGGTGAGGGACACAGGGAACAGGAAACCCTACCCAGAAGAGAAGTAAAGCCAATTCCCAGGAGAAAGGTGAAGGAAAAGCTCAAGAATTTGTTTAGATACCCAGCAGAGAGAGCAATCAGTCCAGAACAGGGCAAGTCAGAAGGTTCCAGGAGAGACTTTCTCAGGAAGATAAACCTGGTAGAATATTCGTGTCTGAATATATTGAGGGAGATTTGTACAACTGGAAGTAGTGTAGAAATAAAATTGCATTATAGAGGCATAGGAAATTAAGCAAATAACAGCAGCACTTATTAACTGTGGTGAAAACAAAACATTCTGTAGCCAAAGGAAAATACTCACAGTTTCATAGGACATAGGCCACTTAATGTAAACAATGAATACTGATCATTAAAACATGTACTATAACTCTCCTGGAAGCATGGGAGAACCATATGAGAGAGTGTGTGAGTGTGTGTGTGTGTGCATGTGTGTGTGTGTAACAAGCGGACAAGACGTACAAAAAGAAGCTAGATGCTCACTTTCCACAGTGAGAAGTCAATAGATAATGCTTAGAAATAAAAAACTAAAAAGTAGCAATACAAACACATTTTGTACAATGATGGAAGTGGATACTGAAAAAGATTAGTTAAAAGGAAACTGGTTGATTCTGGAAAGTGAAACTGAGGACAGATAACTGTATAGGGGGAAGGAGGGCTTCTTTTCCATAAACAAGTGTTGTGTAAGTATTTAATTCTTCATGGTAGTGTATAACTTTGGTAACAAGTGGAAATTAAAAAGAAAAAATTGCCCCCCTCAAAAAAGGGAAAGAAAAGCCAGAGAAAGTGCACTTGCCACTATCAAGAGCTCAAAAACTAGCAGGCAAGAAACCCATCCGTGCCAGGCAGGAAAACAAGTACAGGATCAAGAAGCAGGTCATGGGAAGAGAGACCCAGGAGGAAAGGGACTGAATTCTGAGCGGCAAAGGTCAGCAAAGCCTTCTGAAAAGCAGGTGATCAGTAACTTCCAATACAGTTACATGCTCCAGAATTTTTCTGTCCATCTCAAAGAGGCTTTTTGAAATACAGTATTTGCAAACAGTATTTGAAAAAATGAAAAACTGGAAACATCCCAAATGTTCGCCAATAAACGACCTAAACAAATTGCAGGCTCTCCATACAATGGAACACAAAGCAGATGTCTGAAAAGAGAAGAACTGTGTGTGCTAATGATAGAGAAAAATGCCCGAGACATGTTATTAAATGAATGCAAACCATTATATATCATATGAGTCCATTTATGCAAGTAACAAGTGTGTGTGTGTGTGTGTGTGTGTGTGTGTGTGTGTGTGTGTATACACACACACCTAGAAAAGAATGGTAAACCTTTATTCAGCCAACTGATAACAATGGTTGTTGTTTCTGGGAGATAGACCAAGGGAACTGACACTTTCTATATTACATTCACTTATTATTCAAATATTTATTGAGCACCTAAATATGGTATGTACTATAGTACTTGGACTTTTTATCACAAGAATCAGCAGAAAATAAGCAAGGATTTAGAAGTAAGACAAAAATAAATGCTTAAATGATTAATTAAAACTTGTTCTCATTTTTATTTTTTAAAAAATTTTTAACATTTTTAAATTTATTTTTGAGAGACAGAGAGAGGCAGAGCGTGAGTGGGACAGGGGCAGAGAGAGAGGGAGACACAGAATCCGAAGCAGGCTCCAGGCTCTGAGCTGTCAGTACAGAGCCCAACATGTGGCTCAAACCCACGAACCATGAGATCATGACCTGAGCCAAAGTTAAACGCTTAACCGACTGAGCCACCCAGGCGCCCCTGTTCTCACTTATGAAATAAAATGTCACCCAGAGAATATAAAAGGACGTGTGATCCAATCAACCCAGGCTAGAAAGGGACCAGTGCAGAAAGTTGGGATCTGTAAGTGTTTCTTTCTCCCTCTTCCTGAGCTGGGAGCCTTAGCCACACTCATGGTGAACTACGCTAGCCCTACAGTCGGCCCCATGGGAACAGGACTCTCTATCTCCCTGGCACAATGTCACTGCTCCCTAGAGGCTCTTTGGGACATTTGGCCGGGACCAGGAGAGCGACTAGCTGGCCTAAACCCAATTAGGAATTCTCTGCTACAATGAAGTAGGAATATTATCTGGCGCCTGGAAGCCGGCCCTGGCAGCCTGCATAAGGCCCCAAGCACCTTTGCAATCTTGACTAACAGAACTTCTCTGGTGGTGGGGTTCCAAACTCCTAACAGGCATGGGCTAGGGATCGCCCTGTCTTCAGCAGCATGAAATGACTACAGGCCTGGGAGCGAGTCAGCAAGCTCTGGGCTCTGCTGCTGACACTATGGGACTGTGGTAAAGGCCCTCAACCACTCTGAACCTCCACAGCCATGATAACGATGCTCGCTGGAGAATTCATCGGAATGAGCCACATGAAGTAGTCAGCGAGGTGCCTGGTGCCGGTAGGTGCCCAACTAATCCCTATCTGGTGTTCAGACAGGGGTCCAAAGACCTGTTCTAGCAGGGCAGATCGCTTGCCCGCCCTCCTTCAAAACCAGCCACAGCTGGTTCCCTTTGTGGCCTCAGGCACCAGAGGAGAGGGGAGATCAGGGAGGGTGCGGAGGTGAGTGGAGGAGCTCACAACTTCAAAGGATGACAGTGTTGTGTCAAAACACAACACCAGCAGGTCCCTTACCAGAAAGGCAGAGGGTTCTTAACCAGAACAGCCTTCCAGAGGCACACATGAGGAAGTGGACAGCTTCCTTGAACTCCATAAGGCAATCTCCCTAGAGACCAGCAAGGCTGGTCAGAAAGCCTCCACAACTCCGAGAGGTAGATATTATTATCCCCATTTTGCAGATAAGGAAACTAGGTTCAATGTAACCTGCCCAAAGTTACCCACTTAGTAGATGAATTCAGCCTCTAAAAACAAAATAACAGATGTCGGCTCCACAGCATTGTCCCAGTGGACAGAGGACCTAATGCCGGTAACAGAAGAATGCAAATTAATGTACAAATACTAAATCCCTATGGGGCGCCTGGGTGGCTCAGTCGGTTGAGCATCCAACTTTGGCTCAGGTCATGATCTCACGGCTCGTGGGTTCGAGCCCCACATCAGGTTCTGTGCTGACAGCTCAGAGCCTGGAGCCTGCTTCAGATTCCGTGTCTCCCTCTCTCTTTGCCTCTCCCCCTCTTGTTCTGTCTCTCTCTCTCCTCTCTCTCTCTAAAAAATAAATAAACATTTTTTAAAAATACTAAACCCCTTCTTTTTTTTTTACCAAATCAATAGACTTTTTTTTTTAATTGATAATCCAGAGTTAGTAAAAGACATCAGGAAGCAGACATTTTCGACCTCTGCCAGTAAGAGTGTAAGCAGAGCCTTTCTGTAAAATAACCAGCAATACATGTGACCATTCAAACACCCACACTGACTTGGCAATAGCTGTAACCATTTTCAATGGATGACTCTCCAACTCAGTGGTTCCACGCCCAGCATTTTCACCTGCACAACTAAACCAAGATGTAAGGCTGTTCACAGCGGCATGCTCTGTCATTTTTTAACATGATACAGCTCCACCACAAAGTTGTCATGTGGATGTGGGAAGTTACCCAGAATCCACTCTTAAGTAGAACAATCACTGTTCACGCTGTTATCAAAGTTATGAGTCAGTTTATATTAAAGAGGTACACACACACACACACAACTTGTAGAAGGATCCCTAACTGTTAAGAGAGGTGATTTTAGGGAGCAGAGGTTGATAGCCTTCAAATTTTCACTATATTCCCTCCTGCACTCTAAGCTCTAACCACGAATGTGGTAACTTTAAAAGCACCCATAAAGGGGCACCTGGGTGGCTCAGGTGGTTAAGTGTCCGACTCTTGGTTTTGGCTCAGGTCATGATTTAATGGTTCATGAGTTTGAGCTCCACATAGGGCTCACACTGACAGTGCAAAGACTGCTTGGGATTGTGTGTGTCTCTCTCTCACTCTCTCTCAAAATAAATAAATAAATTGTTAAAAAATTAAAAATAAAGAAAGAAAAAATAAAAGCACCCATATGATCACTTCTGTTACAGAGAGGTTGTGGGAGAGGGATGGGCTGAATGGGTAAGGGGCATTAAAGAATCCACTCCTGAAATCATTGTTGCACTATACGCTAACTTGGATGTAAATTAAAAAATTAAATTAAATTTTTAAAAATTAAAAAAAAAATAAAAGAAGACAATAAAACAACAAAAAAGTACCCATATGATTTAAGCCAGAAAATCCATTTCTAAGAATTTACCCAAGAAAAATGTGCCATGCTCTCCCCCAATATTTGATGAATAATAAATGTGAGCATAAAGCCAGTGAGGAGGGTGTTCGCCCATGTGGAGGAAGAAGAAAGGAAGAAGCAACCTATGTTTCCATCCACAAAGTACCATTGTGAACAGGAGCCACAGCCTCAGGGCAGATGGTCGGGAATACCCATGGAGACCCACATGCACACACAGTACAAGAAGAGGAAAATCTCAGTCACAAAAACGTGGTCTGGACACCATTTTGGTTTTTATGACAAGATAGTAAGATTATTAAACTTTTTTCCTTTGTGTTTTCTTTCTAGAATAATCATATGTTGCTTTTTAATAAGGAAAAAAACTTTTATAAGTACATGATAAAGCTAGAGCAAAGGCTTGGGTGAGATGCTTGCCTCTGTATACATTGAATGGTTTCCATAATCTCGAGTGATGAAAACACCCAATCATGGGGTGCCATCGGATGTAACTCACTACCGGCATGTCCCACAGCACCCAGGGAAAGAATGGTACCCCAGCTTTGACAATAGGTGGTACCCACACTAGGACGTGGTCATGAAATACAGGCTCCCCATCTCAAGTCCCTATCCTTCTGCCCCCTTGGGCCTACAGGAGGTCAGCAGCCCAGGGGGCTAGCCCCAGGCTGGCAGTGTGGGAGCAGAGCATGGCACCAAATGCACTGTATCGGGGGTCCAGGCCAGACCTGCTCTGTCATGCTGGGGGACCTTGTAAGGGCCACAGCCCCTCTCTGACACTGTTATCTTTATACATGACCATAACCCCTGCCCTGCCTACCTTACAATAGGACTGACAGAAGGAGCAAATGAGAGGCCTAATGTGTGCCAGGCACTAGTGGAATACATGTGAATGAGCTTATTCCTCATCGATTCCATGCCTGACTCTCACAGAGCCAGGACATAAATCTGGAGATGCCCCCAGGAAGCTGCGGAGGTAGGTTTCCAGCCAACCCCCACTCCTACCACTGCACCCATCCCCCCTCCCCGCGCCACCTCTCAGAGTGCTCAGCCACACACACCTGCTGTCCCCTCCCTGATGCATCTTCAAGGAAGTCAGAGTCCCGAAGAAAAGCAAACCCTTTGGGCGGCTTCTGGAAGCAACAGTAGCCTTACTGTCCCAGTTATAAGAATCCCTTTGCAAAGAAAGTTTTTACAAAGAGAAAGGCAAAGAGAAAAGGGGGGGGGGGGCGGGTTAATGACAACAGAAGGGCAGAGCAAACCATTTCAAGTCCTGACATAGGCAAACTGGTTCTTAAAGTCACCTGTTTCTGAACAGGAACGCAAAGCTCTGTCCCGTCATGCCACACAGCTGGGGCTCAGTGCACTGCCAACTAACTTACATAAGCTCATGAAAACCCCATTCTTTTGAGTTCCCTGTTTGTGCAAATAGTGTCAGGGGCGCATCCGAGCACCGTGGCCATCCATCATCGCCTGTGCATTTCCCAGGCTGGCGCTGACTCACCTGGGCCCGAACCCATGCTGTGTACACACCACGGGAGCGGTGCCTGCTACAGGCCGCGTCTGTCACCACAGGGCCTTCCGGCCTGTGGCCACCTCTTTCGCATAGATCAGGCCCACAATAGCCATACTAATGATGATGAACCCCCGAGCATTCAGAGGGAGAGGAAAGGGGCCTCAGGAACTGAGACGATACGTGACGTGTTTATTTTGATCCATCAGCCCAACCAAAGCTTGGGGGTTCGGAAACCACTGCTCTGCCAGCACATCTGCCCTAGAAAGAAGACAGTCAAGGGGCTTGAGATACCCTGGCAGGAAGCACCAGCGCCAGCAAAACCTCAAAGGGGACCTTCACTCTGCTCCCAGGGCACAAGGGACAGTGGGGCCCTAATAACCCAGGATCAGCAGCCAGCAACTAGCTACCAGCTGCCCTCCAAGCCAGTTACTTAACCCGCACACAGGAAATGTTTTCTAGAAGTCCACTTAAAAAGAAAATACACACATACCCATTTGGAGCCTCAGAGCACAAGACCCAGGGGACAAGAGGGATCTGGCTGCATGCACCCATCATAGCCTGGATCCAGGAGAATGAATCAGGATCAAGGCAATGCTTTGATTTTCCACAGCAAGAAACAGCAGGCAAGGCCCACTTCTGTCCATGAAAAATGAGGTACATTTACTTAGTTACATATTTGACATGAGCTCAGATGAGCAAACGGTATAATACATCCCACTACGATACTTAGAAACTTTATGCCTTAAATTCTCCGTGTGTATTGATCTTTGCTATTTATGTACATAAATAAAGACAGACACATTTAGGCATGTAGCTAATGTACAAAATCTGCCTAATGTCAACGCTACCCAAACAGGCTGGAAAGTGTTAATAAAAACCTGTAACGTGGTTCTCGCTCAATCAACACCCTTAAAAATCAACACTTGTTGCTTCTGTGTGTTCCTGAGCAGTGAAACTGGGTAGGTCTCCTTTGGAGCACAGATCGATTGGTCTTTTCTCTGTCCCCAAAAAAGAAGTACTTTCCAGGAGACCTGGTGGGCCCTAACCACAAATGTGTATCTATGACATACATCTCATTCTGCCAGGGAACACAAGCAAGCCCAGCTATTTTTGAGATTCGATCTTAGCTATTATGCATCTATACGATCTATATACTGTTCCAGAGCCTAGAAAAGCAGCAATGAACAAAGCAGACAGAACAGGCATACCCTTAACCTCATGGAGCTCACATTTTAGTACCCTTACCCTTACCCTTTTGCTTTTGCTTGATTTGCTTCCTAATCAAGGTGACAAAATCCTTTTAACTTCACACTTCTGTCAAGAGTTTTATTTTTCTCGGGGTGCCTCAGTGACTCAGTCAGTTGAGCATCTGACTCTTGATTTTGGCCCAGGTCATAATCCCAGGGTCATGGGATCAAACCCCACATGAGGCCCTGTGCTAAGCATAGAGCCTGCTTGAGAGTCTCTCTCTCCATCCCTCTGCCCCTCTCCCCACTCATGCTCTCTCTTAACAACAACAACAACAACAAGTCTGATTTTTCTCAAATTTTTAAACCTTGGTTCCCATCAATGTATCTGTTAAAAGGGCCACATGATCCTGAAGTCAGTTCTAGGCTGAGAAAAGAGACCCGTGAATTACAACATGGGGTCCTATCTTCTGTTTCTGAGTTCCCCAGACAGGTCAGATGTCAGCCTATGTTCAACATTTCTGAACACGTTGCCATCCAGCTGTGGGAAAACTTTGAGCATCAGACCACCTACCAAGAATCCAGAGAGGTCTCAAAACATCTAGCAAGTCCTGAGATGCTTCAGTGATGCCCTCAAGAAAGCAGTACCCGAGAGCTAAAACCATCTCTTGGAAAAATACATCACTGGATAAGGATAGGTCATATCCAGTCACATTGGATAAGGATCTAATTGTGAGTTCCAGAGTATGTTCCAAAAGGCGAGTCAAGAAAGAAGTGCCATGTTGTCCCAGGCATGTATCCCTGGCAGGAGATCTGGTCTGACAGATCCCATCAGAGGCTCCAAATTGGGGCAGCTCTAGACACCCAAGGACAAAATAAGGGACAGGGGCAGTCTTCACACCTGCCTCTCTCATGGGGTACAGGAGGACTGTCTTTCAGCCTGGACCTCTCACCTGCCTCACTTCTGAGAGAACATCTCTGCTCATCGGCAAAAGCGTCAGGTCCATCCATCCCTGGGCAAATCTCCAGACAGAGATGGAGCTTTTCCAAGTTTTATTCATTCTCCAACTCAGCTCCCAAGAATCTAGGGACAGGAGGGCTACTCAGCAGAGTTTTCTCAGAACTGAGATAATTTATCTTCTAACCAAAAAATACATCTCAGCCAGTTACCACCTCGTTCACTTCTCCAGAGTGATTATAATTACAGTATTTGTTCCATAATTACTGCTTACTTGCACATACAAAATCCCTGAATCTTAAAATAAATTATAGCTCCCTTTTTTTATTTAACAGCCATTGTGCTACTAGTTTACAAAGAGGACTAGATACCTCTAATTACTGTTGTATAACAAGCCTAAGGTGAGCAAAGCTTGAGTTTTTCACAGGTGACGTGACTTACTAGTACAAAAGAGAATTATCAAAAATAATTTTACTGAACAGCCTAATTGTGGATTTCTCAATTTAGGCTCAAGGGCCAGCAATAACAGCCTTTGATCTACCCTTTTTCTGGCTTGCTGCTAACCTCAACACAAATGATGAAGAAACCCAAGCTAGCCATGGTCAGTGTCCCCCCACAGGGCATTGGGTATAATAAGCTGGTGACACTAATTTCTCAATGCCTATTTAAAGAGGGCTCTGGACTTCTCTGGAGAAAAGGGGGCATGACATAGAAGCCTACTCTGTGTCTAGGGGCTATCAAGAAACTTCTCATGAGCTGGGCCTTGGACCTTGGCGCTCAGGCGAGCAGAACAGATTTGCAGCAGAGGCCAGGGCGGCAGGACTCGGACAGGCAGGAAGGCTGCTGGCAACAGGTTTAAACCTCATCTTCGACGTGCCTTTTGCCTCTGAGTGGGGCCAGAAGCTGACACAGCTGTCAGAGCCCAAATGAGAATATCTGCACTGACTCCGTGCTGCTATGCAGGGAGGAGGGACTGACAGAGTCACTCCCATCCCGGGAGATGTTTGAGCCAGGTGTGCCCAACAAAAGGCAACGCCACCGCCACTACCCGCAGCGCCCGTTGTTTGCTCACCACGGGCAGTAGGGGCCTCCACGCCCAGGAGAACCAAAACCTTACCTTCTGAGGCAGGCACCTCCTTTCCCATGGGGGGACTCTGCGGGAGTCTACATCCCAGATCCCAGACGGCGCTGCTCCCCAGGCAAAAGTGAACTCAGCCGTGCGGAAGGAAAGCACCCCACAAGGCCGGAAGAAGGAGCCTTGCTCCTCCCTTGACCTCCCCTGACCCCCACACCACTGCCCCTGCCTGTCTGCCATCTGACAGCCATCAACTCACATACCGATTTACAGGGGCTCCCGTTTGGGAGGCCCACATCCCAGTACTGAGATTGGGGGTGTAACTGACAAGCAATCATAGAAGTCTCACAGGATGTCATTTATAGAGATGAGCACCTTCCATGTCCCAGGCTCCAAGCCAGAAGGTGGTGACACGTGAAAGGACAAAGTGGTCCAAGTCCCTGTCCTCAAGGAACTTGTGGTGTAGTGTGGGCAGGAGTCACCCCTCGGCTCACTGCCAGCACATAACCTTGGCCATGCCTCTTCCCCTTGTAGTCCCAGCCTTTATCTGGATAGCCACTCACTATCGTTGAGTGACTAGATACTGATCGAACACCTCCAGATGCTACCCACGGGAGGCCGCCCGGCATGGTGGTTAAGGTTATCCCAACTGCCTGGGTTGGGATCCCAGCTCCTGTCCTTACTAGTTATGTAACTATGGACCAGTTAGACACCAAATGGAGAGAAGAGGAACACCTGCCTCCCAGGGCTGATGTGAGAAGTAAATCAGCAAACACCTGTCAAATGCTAAGAACAGTGCCTGGCACAGAACTGACATTTACTAAGTGCTTATTATCATTAATTATTGTTATAGCCACTCATTACTATGATCCTATGACATGCTGGAGATCCAACAGTGAAGAAAAGACAGTCCTTGTCACCAAGGGGGAAAGAACTGCCCAGGTGCTTGCTTTGCACAGTGGTCACTGATTGCTGGAAAGCCCAGGGGAGGGCCCCTGCCCAACCAAATGGGGATCAGAGAATGCCCCTGGAAGAAGAGACATCCCAGGTGAGCCCCGAAGGCCAAGCAGGTGCTATCCAGGCCAGGCCAAAGGAGGAGGGGGAATGGAGGACAGTCCAGGCAGGTGGAATAGCATGTTCACAGATAGAGGCCAGAAGGGCAGCATGGACTGGTGAGGGACGTGTGGTCTGGGACACTCTCAATGGACCACTGTGAGGATGAAGGGGACTACCTGCCAAAGGGCACTGAGAACTTTACCCCTGTACAGGTGCAGGAATTATCCAGTTTGTTTTTCATTAAACTCCAAAATAAACATCTAGAAAGAAGTGTTTACTGAGGCTCAAGGCAGCTCTGGGCTGGGTCCAGTGGAACAAATAGGCAGAGTAAGACCCTCCACTTGGCTCCAGGATCCCAGGGTCCTGACTCAGACCACGGAATTCAGGCAGAACCTACCTGCCTCAGCTGAGATGTTTACGGACGTGGGCCCAGAGCCCCCCGGGACCCCCAGTGGGGCCTGCCCTGTGCCTCTGATGGCCTCTCTCTGACACACACACACAGCAGCCTGCTGCCAACGTGTCAACTGGCATGGAGGTAGGGTTCCTGCTACCTCATAGACAGAAATACCTGCTGCACAGTGCAGGGGCCAACTGCCCTTTGTGGGATTGAGGTTTGGGGTTCATATTTTTTTTTTTAGTGTTTATTTTTGAGAGAAAGACAGGCAGAGTGTGAGCAGAGAAGGGGCAGAGAGAGAGAGACACAGAATCCAAAACAGGCTCCAGGCTCTGAGCTGTCAGGATAGAGCCCAACATGGGGCTCGAACCCATGAACCGCGAGATCGTGACCTGAGCCAAAGTAGGACACTCACTGACAGCCACCCAGGCGCCCCGGGGGTTCATATTATTAAAACAGAGTTCATTTCTGTAGTTTCTGCTCTAAAGCCTGTCTCAGAATAGGTAAACTGCCCTACTGCACCTGATTTTGCAAGAGGCAGGCAGCTAGGGATTGGAGCAGGAGAGCTGGGCCTGGCCATCAAGGGGACCACGGGGTAGGTTGTGAACACCGAGCAAGGGTCCACTTGGACCTTTGACAGTGGGGTCACCAACATCCACCCTAGCTGACATGGTCAGAGTCTAGCCCTAAGCCACTCATTGCATGGCTCAGACAACCAGGATAAGCCAGGTGAGAAGGCCAGTCAACGCTTCCCTGTGGGGAATGTCTGCCAGCTGACAGCCCACCGTCCAATCCTGGACCATGACCTCCTCACCGTGTGATCTGAGGATGTCATTCACCCTCTCTGCACCTCAGCCTCCTCACCCATAAATAGGTTTCCTAATCGCCTGTAGCCCAAAAAGTTGTTTGAAGCTTTAAACTAATGACTATCGAGGGCCCAGGAGATCCTGGCATAGTCCAGCTCTCAGTAATGTTAGGCGTTATTAGTCCAGCACTTTTCTGGAGGGGCAATGCCAGTGGGGAAGCTGTCACTGGCCTCCCCAAGTAGCATTTCCTGTCCTCCACTGCTTGGACACATGGGGGCTAATAGAAACAACCCTGGAAATCTCCTATTTGCCAGGAAGAAGAGGAAGTTCGGGGAGAAAAAAATTCATTCATAACTTTTATGGGCACTTTTTTTAACAGACTTGAGCACCAAGTACACCATCCCTCAAATCTGTTTTAAAATCTAAGGCAAGTCAAACAGTAAAGGCTGTAGAGCACAGTATGAATCACAATGAACATATTCATCCAAAACCAAATCTGGGAGGGAGGGGAGCTGTTCTTGGTGCACCATGCACACTCGTGGTTCCTGGGCTCACCATGGATAGCGAGTGTGGACAGTTCATCGACCCCTGTCTGTACAGCTGGAATCCACACAGGACTCCTGTAACTCACCATGATGACGACCGGGTGGGCTCTTCCTCTGTGATAGGCCGTCGAGTCTCATGTTCAACTCCCTCGGCACCTGCCTCTTTGTATGAATGGAGTCCCTTCCTCCACAACCAAGAACCAGGACACGAAGTCTCAAACAGAGAAGCTCAGCCAGATGTGTTAGACACCAAGAGCTTCACAGACACTTCTGGAAGCCACATCGTGGTCACCAGAGAGCCCACATCTCCAGAATGCACTTTCTTGTGTCCCCCAGAGAGCTCCAGCAGGAGCTCTGCTCCCCCACTCTTTCCCTCTCCTCCATGGGAAGCAGCAGCCCACCCCAAAGGCCAGGCCAACCAGTAGTGCATGGGAGAGTTCAGACACCTCCCCCAGCGAGGGGCCCCTTGCGCTGGGCTCCCATGCCTGTCCCAAGGGCAACCCCCAGGCCTCCGGCCTGCCAAGTCACAGCATAGCCATCACAGAGGCCAGGGACAGCACTCAGCACAGCCAGCCAGGCCGCTGAACCGCCCCAGGGCCCACACCTTGTAATTAGTCCATGGGCCCGAGCCGGGGACAATGGCCTGGAAAAGCCAGCAAATGGGATACATGCATTAAAGCCAGGTTTCTGTGCCAAGTATGTGACTTAATTACATAGCCCAGGTACTCTCCTCTCCCGTGAACTCTCACCCCAGCCTGTGACGACACAAAGGAGAGATTAAGCATGGCCTGCCACAGGCCAAGGAGGCCAAGACTGTATCCCAAAAGCAGAGAAGACCAGAGCCGAATGTGGCTCCAAGAGGGAGGAGGTGGACAGGTTTTCAGCAGCCATGATCTGTGTGAAATTCTGCATCTACTTCCACAATATTTTGTGACTATGATGGCCTTCTAGTACAGAAGGCTCCAGGTTTCTCAATGGCCCCAGTGCCCATAGACTTCTTGCCCAGTTCAGGCCTTCTTGTTTGGTGGCCGTAACCCCAAAAGATGGCCACAAACCTCACATTGCCGTCTTCTCTGCAGCTAAGGCCAAGTCATGTGGACAGAATAAGCTACCAGCTGTGACGGGGGAGGCAGGGCCGAAGTGGACTCACTGTGCCTCTGTGGGGCCACGACCTGATGGCCACGGCTCTTGTCATAAACTGATCACCCACGACTGCCAACCCTCTGCCTTGGGTGGGTCTGGCCCTCCCAAACCACATCTGGAAAGCGCTATGGTCAGTTCCTAAAGATAGTGGACAGCAGGGGTGCCTGGGTGGCTCAGTCGGTTGGGCGTCCGACTTCGGCTCAGGTCATGATCTCACAGTCCGTGAGTTCGAGCCCCGTATCGGGCTCTGTGCTGACAGCCCAGAGCCTGGAGCCTGCCTTGGATTCTGTGTCTCCCTCTCTCTCTGCTCCTCCCCTGCTCATGCTTGTCTGTCTCTGTCTCAAAAATAAATAAAAAAAAACATTTAAAAAAAAAAAAAGATAGGGACAGCAAGTGTCAGGGAAACCCAGAGCAGCCCAAATGCTCTCTCTTATGAGGCCTCTCTGTTGATGTGTGTGCCCCAGGGCAGAGGGGATGACAAAGGCTTTTGATACTGTAGACCAGGTATCCTGTTTGAGTCATTTCACCCCAGTGCTGTAGACTGGCCCCCAATCCCAGCCCTCATGCCTAGAGAGAAGGACAGGGTTGCCACCCGCCCAGGATCGGCCCCGGTGTGGAGTCAGGACTCATGGCTGAGTCTTAACAGCAGCAAAGCTCAATCACTCAAACAGAGATGGGTGGTTCCAACGTGTGTCAGTAGAGGGGAGGGAGCAAAGCAGGGCAGCCCAGTCAAGGAATGGTCTGGCAGAGGGAAAGGTCTCCCCAAGCCTTGCTCCTGCCCTGCCCCGAAGAAGCAGGGGCCAGGAGGACGGGAAGATGCAGGGTCAGACAGACACATGTCCCGTCCGGTCCCGCCCCGCCCACAAATGTGGTAGGCCCCCCACCCACCAGTCTACAGGACAGACGGCAACAAAGCCTGGACCACAGATTTGAGCACAGGGCCTCTGGAACAGCAGCAGGGGCCCTGGAGTAGGGCGAACCCCCACGTTGAGGGGGCTAGACCCCTCGGCCCCTAAGCCCTACTTGAGGCCCTCGTCCGTGCCGCCTTTGATGTACGTGCCAGCTCAGCTGCCTTGAGATGCTCTCCACATTCCTAGCCCTGCTGAGGTCCCAGGGCTACATCTGTGCTGTCTGTCACTGTGCTCGGGGCCTGGTGGCGCCCCAGCCAGACCCCCTGAGGTTGTAATTGGCACACACCAGGCACAGAGACTTGCCCAGGCCAGAAAACCAGCACTTCTCACTGCCCCAGAAACGAGTGTCCCCAGAGCTGTCCCTTCTGGTGGACAACACAGCAGGGAGCGGAGCTCTGGGCTGGTCACCTCTTGCCTGTGGTCTAGGCCACTCTGGGAGCTAAGAGAGCACCCAAAGCACCACATTAGCTCCACCCACTGGGAAGTGTGGCAAAGCATCATCCCATCCACTATAACAAGAGTGATAAAATAACCTCGCGGGGCCTCAGTGTCCCCATCTGTGAAATGGTCACCATTGTAACCCTGCTTCAAAGAGAAAGGAGGAAGCATTACAGTGGAGTGTGTAGCACACTGCTCAAAATACACATGTGGCTTTCACCCTGGGGCTCCTTTTCATTAGTAGGCTCTAATCCCCATATATGTGTCTCCAATCTGTGGCTAAGATTAAGTACCAAAATTTGGTAACAATTTACCATTTCTGTAGATTTGGAGCAGATTCAAGGAAGTTCCTGTAGCAACATCCCTTTCATCACTGGCCTTCCAATTTGCTTTCCTGCGCAGCAAGGAAAAGGCAGAGCATCAAGGGAGTAGAGACGGTGGGTGGCCTGGCCACGGCCGGGGAGAGCAGAATGCTGGGGAAAACAGCCCTGAAGCTGCACTGCTAGGCACAAGGCAGTCCCCACCACTCCAGGAGCAGGCAGAGCGGCCCAGGGTGGAGCAGCCTGCTCTGGGCTCAGACTCCTCGGGCTTCAGACTGTGCTTCCACTACTTCCTGGCTAAACTCCCCTGCCTCAGTGTTCTCATCTCTAAAATGGGAGTCACAATAGCACCTGCCGCTGGGGGTTGAATATGTATAAAGAGAAATAGTGTGTAAAGCCAGCGGCAGAGAGCCTGGCTCATGTCCAGCCCAGGGATCACTGGCTGTCACACCAGCCTCCCCAACACCGTCATCCCTGCCGCACATACCAAAGGGCCTATGCTGGGCAGCTGGTCTCTAGGCAGTGGCTATAGGAAGGCTGGCATCCTGTCGTCCTCTCTCTTCCCCACTCCCGGGCTTAGGGGTTTGGCCCCACTGTCGGTCAGGGATGAAGATGCTGCCTCCACTCTTTGCCCCCTGCTCCTGGTCCCCACTAACCAGGAGGAGCCCTCACTCAGGACTCCTTGAGAGTTAGGAGGGGCAGAGGCAGGGAAGTCAGAGACAGCAGGAAGGAAACCCAATCACCTGTGAGCATCCTAAAATTGTCCCTCTCCAAAGAGGAGCAGGTCCAGGGGTCTGGAGGACTCCAACAGAATGAGCCAAGATCTGTAAGACAGGGGTCCAGGGTCCTATGATGGGGTCATCCCAAGTGAGGGAAGAATCCAAGCAGGTCCCTGAGTCTCTGCACAGTTAGGAAGCAACTGTCCTAAAAGGAAGGGTCCTGAGTTTCCCAAATAAATACTCCTCCCTGAATATATCCCAGAAACAGTCATACCCCAGGCCTCAGTTTCCTCATCTACAAGATGGGACAACAGCCACCATTTATCCTAACCCCCAGAATAGTACCTCATACCAAAGGAGGCAACAAGTGGCAAATGCCTTGAGACCTATCTGGCCAGCTCCCCAACTGCAGGGTCATTTCTCTACAGCCATTGTTGGCCTGGGCACCAACTGAGGCCAGGTCCCCTAAGCAGTGCCATGGGGGTGAGGGCTGTCCAGTCCTGCCCTGCAGGCAGAGTCAAAGCCGGCCTCACTCTTCTGTGCCCTTCAAGAATGGGCTTCTGTGTCCATCAGAGAAAACAGGGAGGGGAGGAGAGTGACCACCACCCAGGGCATACAGAACCAAGGCTCAGTGGGCACCAGGAGGCATAGCAATGCCACAGCCATACTCAGAAGCAACCCTCACGCCCACTGGCCAGCTACCTAAGCATGACTCCAGACCACGTGGGACCTCCACCAGTGGGAGAGGAGCAAACATGAGACACATTTCCCACATGAGTTCAAGGAAAATTCTAACCTGTCTCCATTCTGAAGACTACTTTTGAAAAGTAGAGTACTTCCATGCTTGGCGGTCCTCACCAAATTGCTGACCTCATCAGCATGAGCACTGTGCCATGATTTTTTTTTTTTTTGAGTGCCCACTCTGGGCCAGAAGCACAGTATTTCATTTAACCAGCACTTGAAGGTAGGTATTATTGTTTCCCTCACTTTGCAGAGAAGGAAGACAAGGCTCAGAGAGGTGAAGTGACGTACCGCAAGCCACACAGCAAGAAGTGGTAAAGCCACTGACTCTAGAGTCTACACCAAAACACCTGGACACCGGGACACGTCTGTGGCCACAAGGACCAGAGAGGACAAGGGGCCCTCAGAAGGTGAGCAGGTGTAGCATGAGCTGAACTCCAATCACAGGCTTTAAAACTAAGCAGACCAGGATTCAAGTCTCAGGTCTGCCACCTCTTAACCACCCTAAGTCTCAGTTTTCTCACCTCTGAAGTAGACATGCTCTAATCCCAAGCCCCAGTGGGGCTGCCACGAGGCTCAGAGCACTCAGCAGGCCTGGCACTTGGCGGGACATAGTAATTGCAAAGTTTTACCAGCCTTCTTGAAACTTCTGTCTGCCCATCCCATGTCATGGCCCAAACTGCAGGGCTCTCGGGGAGGCATAGGTGGCTTCTCGCTGCGCCTCCGAGGGGCAGTACCAGAGTGCGCTCCATCAGGCCAGATGAGCCCCCTGCATCTCTCTTTCAGCCCCCACCCTGAAGCGACGTGGCCCTGACATGTCATGAAGTTCACCAAATGCCACAGACCTCATTGAACAAACCTGCAAATGCACGTTCCAGTTGTAACTCCCTGGAACCGATCTTTCCCTACAACCTAAATGGGTCGGAAGGAACGCCAACCGCCACCACATCTCTGAGATCCACAGAGATAAGTGTCTGCAGTTGTGGGTCAGCTTTGCCACCAACAACTGGGAGATGTCAGGGAAGCCACTGCCCTCTCCTGCTTGGGTCCCCCTTTCCATAAAACGGGTGGCTGGACCAGGCCAGGACACGAGAGTCCATGGGCTTCTGGCCTGACCTTCCCAGAGGAAGGTGGAGCTGTTCAGCTGAAATATAACATGTGCCATCAATGCAAGCCACATACATAACTTTAAGTTTCCTAATAGCCCATTAAAAAAAATAATAAGTGGGTGGGAATGCAAGCTGGTGCAGCCTCTCTGGAAAACAGTATGGAGGTTCCTCAAAAAACTAAAAATGGAACTACCCTACGACCCAGCAATTGCACTACTAGGCATTTATCCACGGAATACAGGCGTGATGTTTTGAAGGGACACATGCACCCCCATGTTTATAGCAGCACTATCAGCAATAGCCAAAGTATGGAAAGAGCCCAAATGTCCATCGATGGATGAATGGATAAAGAAGATGTGATATATCTATACAATGGAGTATTACCCGGCAATCAAAAAGAATGACATCTTGCCATCTGCCACTACGTGCATAGAACTAGAGGGTATTATGCTAAGTGAAATTAGAGAAAGACAAACATCATATGACTTCACTCATATGAGGACTTTTAAGAGACAAAACAGATGAACATAAGGGAAGGGAAACAAAAATAATATAAAAACAGGGCGGGGGACAAAACAGAAGAGACTCATAAATACGGAGAACAAACTGAGGGTTACTGGAGGGGTTGTGGGAGGGGGGATGGGCCAAAGGGTAAGGGGCACTAAGGAATCTACTCCTGAAATCATTGTTGCACTATAAGGTAACTAATTTGGATGTAAATTTTAAAAAATAAAACAAGTTAAAAAAAAATAAGTGGGGCACCTGGGGGGTTCAGTCAGTTGGGCATTCAACTCTTGGTTTCAACTCAGGTCATGATCTCACGGTTTGTGGTTTCAAACCCTGCGTCAGGCTCTGTGCTGATAATGAAGAGCCTGCTTGGGATTTCTCTCTCTCTCTCTCTCTCTCTCTCTCTCTCTCTCTCTCTCAAAATAAATAAACTTTAAAAATTTTTTAAGTAAAAAGAAACATAAGATGTAATATTTTGTTTAACTCAAAATAATAGAGAATATCGTTGCACCATGTAATCAATATCAAAAAGCTATCAGAGGGGCGCCTGGGTGGCGCAGTCGGTTAAGCGTCCGACTTCAGCCAGGTCACGATCTCTCGGTCCGTGAGTTCGAGCCCCGTATCAGGCTCTGGGCTGATGGCTCAGAGCCTGGAGCCTGTTTCCGATTCTGTGTCTCCCTCTCTCTGCCCCTCCCCCGTTCATGCTCTGTCTCTATCCCAAAAATAAATAAACGTTGAAAAAAAAAATTAAAAAAAAAAAGCTATCAGATATTTTACAGCCTTTTTTTTTCATAGTAAGATTTTAAAACACTGGGCATGCCTCACTGCACCTCTCACTTTGGATTAGCTCTATTTCCGGGGTTCCACAGCCATCATGTGGCTAGTGGCTCCTAAGTTAGATAGTCCAGATCTCACAGAGGCGGCAGAAGTCCTTCTCCCTATACTTAGTTTGACAAGCTTGGAACCATGAATGCCTTGCTTTTGATTAAAAGTCATTTTAATTATAGAGTATAATATAATAATCATTGAGTCATTCCTATGTGTCAGGCACATGCTTCACAGCAATCATGTGAGATAGGATTTTACATAGGAGGAAACTGAGGCACAGAGAGGGCAAGTCATCTGCCCAAGGTCACACAGCTACCATGTGGCAGAGGTGGGACTGGAAACCAGGCAGGCTGGACGCACAGCCCAGGCTCCAAATCCCTGCTCTACCCTGTCTCCTCAGCCTTACCCTTTCCACCCACCCCCTGGGCCAAACCTCCAGCGGTCCAGGACGGCAGGGCAGTGCCAGGAGGCAGCTTGAAGCTGCTCTCTTCCTCCCCTCACCATCACCCCCTGCCGTTGCTCCCCGGCTTCCACAGCCCAGCCCTCCACCGGCTGCACTTGGGCGGCTCTCACCCACCACCACCTGCGAGAGCTGGCAGGCCTGGCCTGGGAGGAGCAACTTCATTCACAGGCTGGTAAAGGGGCTAATTAAACACCCAGCCCACGCCCCCCATGACCCGGGAACCCAGCCACCTCGTTGCCCTGCTGCCAGCCCACAGGCTCAGAGCAATGCCACACAGAACTCGGCAGCGGGCAGAGCGGGGCGAAATCCCTCTTTATAGAGTTATTTTTGCTGTGGAATTTTCACTGGCCTGTAAAATATTTTTATATTTATTACACGTTTAACGGGAGCTCCTAGAATCAACAGGGTGTAAATAATGAAAACTAGGGCAGTAAAGGCCCCAATAAACCTCGCACCAGCCCTTTGATGCTCCCCGTGAGCTCCAGTTTCTCCTTCCCCCCTAGACCCTGTCCCCTTGCCCCAGAGCAAGCCCAGAAGGCCGGGGGACCCTCAACAAGTCCTTCTTTGGCTCCCACAAATTAGGCTCACCTGTTGGCAGCCAGAACTGTGCCCTTAGCCAAGCCCACTGGATATGCTGACCGAGAAAGAGCCTACTGTGCACTTGGCCCAGGCAAGTGCTCATTGGAGCTAGGCCAGGAGGAGACCTGATGAGGGCTTGCTCCTCACCCAGCCCTCCAGCCTCAGATGGCGCTCACAGTCCTAGATCCCAAAATCAGCCGCAGGGGTACAGACTCTCACTGGAACGTCATGTTCCCGAGGCTACAGCGTCCCAAAGTCTCGTTGGGAGCCCGAAGTCCTAGAAAAAAGTGGCCCATCCACAAATGCTGACCTCCGTGGGCTCCACAGCACCCATGCCCATGCCCTGTGCCCACAGATAGTTTCCAGAGCCCCCATCTACACCCCACTCCCCACCCACAGGACAAAATCGGAAGGAAGCAGGACCTCACCCTGTCCCAGACAGTAAGACCAGAAGCACAGAGAAGGGAAGGGACCAACCCAGAGGGTGGGTGTCCATTAGTGGCAGAGCCAAGACTAGCCTCAGGGCTAGGGCTCGCAGGCCCAGGCACAGAGACCTGGCCTGAGCCCCTCCCCAGGTAGAATGTTGACATTCTCTCCAAATGTCAACAGCAACTACCTCAGGTCTGCCTCCTGGGGACCCTGATGGCTGGGACTTCGGTCCCTGGCAACCCAATCCTCTCCATTCTGGGTCATCGGGCTATCAGCAGTCGTGACAATCCATACAAATCCATACAAAACCAGCCATCTGCCGCCATCCCCTCACACATGCCCTTCACATACCTGGACAAAGGTAAGTGTCACTTCCCAGGCCATTCCCAGATCCCAAAGCACCCTCATAATTCCAGGCTACCCGTGCCTCTTACAGTGAGAACCCATCCCCAAGAGGATATGCTATCCCCTCACCCAACCAACACACTAAACGTCTATTAGCGCATTTGGACGTGGCCTTCATAGATGTCAATTAAGCAATCATTGCATGTGACAAGTTGACTCCGATTCTGTAGCCAGAATCCCTGCTATTGAGTCTGGTCTGTCCTTCCACAGACAGCATTCAGGAACTGATTCACGAACACTGCATTTGTCCTAAGAAAAGCCCCCAGTCACTGGCTGTACCCTGCCCCCGTCCCCCCGCCTCCTAAGTACCCATGTGCAAACGGCCCCTTCCCAGCTTGGCAGCCTGGACCAGTCAGCAAGACCACACATGGTGCCTGTCCTGTCCACACCTTCACAGTGCCTCCCTGTCACACTCGATCTGAATAACATCCATGTATCTGCCCCACCGAGAGAAGCACGTGGGGGCCCCCTGAGGGAGAAGTCCCCGTGGGGCTACAGTCAGACAAATGCCAAGGTGAGGAGAGTGGACCCCACAGCTCTTCAGACACGAGTCAGACCGGAGCGGCTCCTCTGTGGGGACAGATCAGGCGGGGCTCATGCCTGCAGCTGCTACACCACCAGGAGATTCTTGTCTCTCAACCCCTGTAATTATAGTCCCTGGTGCTCGGTTAACACCCGTGTCATTGCAGGGTGTTGGAACAAGCAGAGTCTGAGCGAGGAAAATCAAACAACAACATTTGACAAGTGGCCCATCCCCTGTGGCACCACGCTGAGCCAGGCATGGGGACAGCTAACTAGGCCTCAGCAGCCCACCCGGGGAGGGCCCTCACCTCAGGACAGGAGGCAGGAGGCAGGAGGCTCAGGCTAAGTAGGACAATGGCCTATCTGGGAGAAGTGAGGAGTGGGAGAAAGGGAACCACAAGGGCTTTGGGAAGAAGGAGGCTGGGAGGCCACCTGCAGCCACAGGAGCAGATTCAGGGTCGCGGCAAGGTGCCCTTCCCCAGAGGCCAGAGCTGGTAGGGAGACTGGGCCTCGCTAGATAGAAAGCAGCACGCCACAGGGACGCCTGGGTGGGTCAGTCAGTTAAGCATCCAACTTAGTTCAGATCATGATCTCACAGTTTGTGGGTTCGAGCCCCGCGTCAGGCTCTGTGCTGACAGTGTGGAGCCTAGAGAGAGCTTAGAGTTCTGTGTCTCCCTCTCTCTGCCCCTACCTGACTCAATACGCTGTTCCTCTCTCTCTCAAAAATAAACATTAAAAAAAATTTGTTTTAAGACAACAGGCACCACTTCCCCACACTCCTGCAGTGGGTCCCTAGCCCCTCTCCACCTCGTGAGCAAGCAGGCCAGGGAGCAATGGGGTCATGGCAGATTGTGGCTTGAGCCCTCCGGAGCCCTGCCGTCTCAGCCCCCGTCAGCTCTCCCACATCCCAAGAAGCTGCAGCCCACAGTGTCGGCACTGAACGCCGTGCGTAGAAGCTGTCTAGGGGACTTCGCCCGTGCCACTGAGGCCCCACTGGGCTTCCACGCCAAGTACACAAGCTCCATCCTTGGCCCCATGAAAGCCCCTGGGGCCCCACAGTCAGTCAGTCAACAAACAGTAGCAGGGGCCAGCACACTGGGGCAACTTGCCACACACGGAGGGTCTGCAGAATCCTCCCCTGGACCCAGGGCCAGTGCCAGCCGCCCACCAGCCCTGCCCCTCACAGCCTCCCCACACAGGACCAAACTCGGGCCTCTCACCGAGGACCAGAGACACGGCCCACTGAGCTACAACACCAGCAATGCTAGCACCTACCAGTTCCCAGCCCTGTGCTAGCACTTTGCAGCTACTCTCACTGAACCCAGCCTACCAGTTACTGTAACCATCCCATTTTATAAGGGAGAGAAGCGAGAAGGTTCCGAGAGGCTAAGGTGGCTTGTCTGAAGGGGTAGATTCAGGATGTAAGCCCAAGTCTGTTCACCCCCAAATACCAGAGGACATCTGAGGGTAGTGGGAGTCTTTTCTTTTTTTAATTTGTTTACCGTTTATTTATTTTTGAGAGAGAGAGAGAGAGGGAGAGGGAGAGGGAGAGGGAGTGGGGAGGGGCAGAGAGGGAGACACAGAATCCGAAGCAGGCTCCAGGCTCTGAGCTGTCAGCACAGAGCCCGATGCGGGGCTCGAACTCACAAGGCACGAGCTCATGACCTGAGCCAAAGTCGCACGCTGAACCGGCTGAGGCACCCAGGTGCCCCGCAGCCTTTTTTTTAAGGGACAGCTCAGGGCAACCCCAGACAACTCTCCCCGAGCCCCCAGTCCCCAGCGCAGGCCCCGGCTGCTTGCTCACCATCTTCCCATGCCAAGCTGTGGGGGAGAGGGAGGCGCCCCTCAGACACCGCCCAAAGAGAGGCGCTGAACACATTTCAGCTTCCCGGCACCCGCCATGAGACAGAACACATGTTTTCTGAGTTCTCTCCCTCCTCAGGCTTCCCCGACATGCTGGAGATATTATTATTATTTATTATTTGCTGAGTGCTGACAGTGTGCTGAGCATCAGGCCTGGGAGTCCAGGCCCTGCCAACACGGCTTGCCGTCAGACAGCCAACACGGCACGGCTCTCCTGCGATGGAGATACACCCACAGCTGCACGGCTGGCTGCTCGGGGCCTAGCCTCCGAGAGCCTCCTCTCCTGTCCTCCGGCTCAGCAGCACATGCCCCTGGGCCTCTCGCCCACCACAGGAGGAAGACGTCTTCCAACTGGGCAGCCTGGCAGTTCCAGGGCCTGGGCTTCCAACCCCACAGGAGGAAGGGCAGGATTCGCTCAGTGCTGGGCTGGGGCAGACCCAGGAGCAGCCCCCGCCATCATGCCTGCCGGTGGCCATGTCACCAGCCCCTCCTGTCCTGGGCACCCAGCGAACACTCGCTTTCTCCTTCCTCAGGTGAGAGGACTGGAGGCCAGAGAGAGCTCCTGTGGGTACGGAGAACCCTAGGGCCCTATCCTGGAGGCAGGGCCGAGACCAGGGGGAGGCGAGCAAGGCACAAAATGTAAGGGACACAAATTTAAGGAAGCGCTGAAAAATCCAGTAGTCAAGATTAGAGATATTTCTACGCAGTATTTTTTAAAATCAAAATTAAGGCAAAAGTCCATGATGAATAAAATGCCAGAATTTTAAGTACAGACAGGACCCGTGTTACTGATTTTTCCAATGCCTCAGGCTCCATTACGGCTCAACACAGCACCGCTAGGAAGGCCACTCTGAGCAGGCATGCTCCCCTAGCCCGTCCTCTCCATCCGAGGGGCCTCCACCACCCTGTAGCAACGTCTCCCTATGTGAGAACACAGAGAGGTCATCGCCCACCCCTGAGGGCCTCTCTGGAGAAGGAAGTATGCAGAGCTCAGCAGGAACCTGTCAGCATCCAGGGGTTGGACTGGGGGAAGACGTACCTTGATGCACCTGTGTCTTTCCCTGATGTCAGAAATGGGTTCACAGCCTAGGAGCTCAGAAGCCACTGTCCCCTGCTGCTCAAGGTCCTGTGTCATTTCGCCTCCCTCTCCCCAGACAGGCTGCAGAGAAAGCCTGAAGAAAAACCCACCTGGGGGTAGAACAAGCCAAGGAAGGGCAGTACTCAGAGTCAGGATGCCTGCACCTGACCCTTGATGGTGAGGCCACGCCCACATTGCCCAAAGCCCCTCAGCATCCCTACCATGTGACCGAGGCCACATGGACGCACGGCCCCCAGAGATCTCCCAGCCCCATGTCTCCTGCTGCCCCACCACAGCCCCTACCCTAGACAGCTGGGGACACCCACCCACCTTCCCCATCATCATTCCTGATGCCCCTGCCTCAGTCCAGGCCCTCTCCTCCCTCCGCTGATTAATTCCTTTATTCATTTATTTCACAAAGCTCATTGGTTACAGGCTCAGGGCAGGGCCCAGACGAGCCTCAGAGATGAAGAGTCCCTCTCCACCTTCAGGAACTCACAGGGGGAGGTGAAGACACGCGTGGGCCCTGACGACACGGGCAGGGAGCACAGCAGCTGCCTAACCCAACCAGAAGCAGAGGCAGGAAGGCAAGGAGGCAGGGCAGCGTTCTGGGGGTGGTTAGCCAGGGGCAAGCAGTTTCCACCAGGTTGGGGTGAGAGGCAAGCGGAAGGAGGAGGGGGTTCCAGGCAGAGCAAACATGTGCAAAGTCCAGAAGCAAGAGAGAGGCTGGTAACTTTGGGGAACTGCAGGTAATGGGGTACGAGTATGGAAGAGGACACAGGTGAGGTGTGGAAAGGGCTGTCTGAGGAGGGGTCTTCCACACCCATTTCTGGTTGGGAGGTTTCCATGGCTGTGGGTCATGTGGGGACCTCCCACCCTGGAAGCCAAAGAGAAGTCACATGCTTCCTTGCAGAGATCCCTGGGCTTCTGCTGTGGGCAGTATGAGCCCCCCATTCCCTCCCAAAATGCCCATGTCCTAATTCCCAGAATTTTCTATTACGTCGTTTACATAACAAAAGGGGGCTTCTACAGACCTGATTAAATTTAAGGCTCCAGAAACAGGCCAATTATCCTGGAGTGCCTGGGCGGGCCCAGTCCAATCCTAGGAGTCCTTAAAAACGAGGAACATTTCCCAGCTGTGGTCAGAGAGAAGCAGCAGTGCAAGGAGAGCCAGAGAAATGTGACGTTGCTGGCTTTGAAGATGGAGGAAGGGGCCGTGAGCCAAGAAATGCAGGCAGCCTCTAGAAGCTGGACAAGGCAAGAAAACAGATTGTCCCCTAGAGCCTCCAGATGGAACGCAGCCCTGCTGACACCTTCATGTAACCCAGTGAGACCCTTAACTTCTGACTCACAGAATTGTAAGATGATAAACGGGTGTTGTTTTAAGCCCCCAAGTCTGTTGTAATTTGTTACAGCAGCGGTAGAAAACTAATACTGCCCCACAGCTGTCAGCCACCCTGGCCTTCCAACTCCTTAGGCTCTGGACAGAAGAGTCTCCCCTCAGAGGCTGCTGAAGGGCCTCAGCCCTGTCCACAGGGAGCCAGGGGGCCCCCTGGCAGGCCTGTGTTTCCTGGCAGAACCTTCTGCCATCAGCCAGCTCAGACCCCTCATTCCTGGCACAAGGCCACTCCACCTGCAGGAGTCTGGATGACCCAGCCTGTCATCTCAGCCACAGTCCAGCTCAGACCACCCTGCCATGTGCATCTTCCTGATACAGCTGTTTCAACATCTCACTGCCCTGCTGCAAGACTCTCTCCAGCTCCCCAGTGCCCAGAGCCGTGACATCCAAACTGATCCCCAGAATGCTGAGGCCTCTGGGGGCTGGGGGAGACAGTCTGAAAGGCAAGTAAACAGGGACCCAGAATGTCCCCAGCTGCTCTGCTGTCATATACACAAGAGATCACTTCAGCAAAGGGGCTTTAGATAAATAAGAAGTGTGAATGTTCTGGCATGAAGTGAAAAGTCACAAATCAGTGACAAAACTCAGCAGAGTCCCCCCAACCTCACACTCGGCATTAATGCATCTGTGTCTCCTGGTGTGACTGCTGGAATCACAACTGTCCCCTATACGGGCTCTGAGTTCCATGTGAGTGGGGACCATGCTGGTTTTGTTCCTACCTTGAAAGCCCAGAATCAAACACGGTGATGGGCACTTGTGAATGAATAATTGTATGAATGAATGAACAAATTATTGAATACTCCCTACCCACCTACCTACCTACACACACACACACACACACACACACACACACACACAGTAGCCCCAAATCTTCTCCCCAGCCTCTCAGCACACTGTCCATAGCACACACCCAAGAGCTGCACTCTCGGGGGCCCCACAGCACCCACACTGGAAGTGTTCCAGGGAAGGAGGTAGGGGAGAAGTCACCCATTCCTCTCCACTGCTCAGACCTTGCCCCGCTCAGGACTGGACCTGTCCGAGGTGCTGGCAACACCAACCAGGTGTTGGCCATCAGAAGCCCGGAAAGAGGTATAGGGTTTGGGGGTACCTCTGTCTGTAAGCCTCCCTCAGCTTCTTCTCTGCCCGCTGCTGCCTGCTTGCCTTTGAAGCAACCTCTTGCATGGGTTTGGTCAAGGGTAGGGGATCCAAATGTACTTGCACAAGCAGAGGGCTGAGGGCATTTACAATAGAAAGGTCAAGTTGCCCTGAGTACCCACACTGACCCAGCACCCTCCTGGGCAGAGGGACCCCCATGGGCTGAGTTGCTTGGGCCCTCTAAGCCACTGTGAGGAGGGATGGGGCTCCTACCACTGGGGCTCCTACCCTGAGTCTTTCACGCTCCCAGTCCAGAGACACCTACCACCTACTATATACCAGGCACTCTCCCCAGCCCTTGCAAGGTGCCTGCACACAGTAGGCACTCATCTCTTGCCTGCTGCAGCAGCTGCTCCCCAGAAAACTTCCCTGGGCCAGGAAGCTGCATCTGGGCAGCCTGACAACCAGCTCAGCTCAAGCCTTCACACGCATGTGGCCTTCATGCGCCAGCAAGAGGCTCCACGGGCCCAGGAGATACCATCAGGGAGACACTCCAATCTGTGTAGTGCGCAGTGATTCACAGCCCAAGACATCCCTCCCCAGGCTACAGCTGAATTATCAGCCCCACCATCTTCAATTACGAGGCTTTGTCACTCATCTCCAGCCATCAGAAGGAAATGAGTGAGGAGATTAATGTCTTTTTTAAAACTGCTTTCATCCCTTTCCTCCACAGACGCCATTTGCATTTCTAAAAAGAAAGGCTCCCCAACCTCTCCATCATCTTTGATCATCTTGTCTCTCCCAAGGCCTTCCCTGCAGGAAACCCTTCCAGCTGAGGCCTAGATGGGCTCTGGACCAACACCAAGCAGCCCCCTCAGGCAGCTCACCTCTTCTGGGTGCCCCTGAGGAGTTAGGGGCAACAAGGCTACAAGACCAGCTGTCCCCAAGCATTTCCCTCAGGGAGTGTGGTATGAATTAAATTGTATTCCCCAAAAAGATAGCTGAAGCCCTAACCCCCTGGTACCTCATAATGTGACCTCATATGGAAGTAGGGCCATTGCAGATGTAAATAAGATGAGGTCAAACAGGAGTAGGGTAGGCCCTTGATCCCACATGACTGCTGGCCTTAGAAGAAGAAACATATTCAGATACAGACACTCAAGAAGGACGCCATGTGAAGATGGAATCATAGAAAGGCACCATAAATCTACAAGCCAAGGAATGACAAGGTTGTCACTGGAAGCTAAGAGAATGGCATGGGAAAGGTTCTCCCTCAGAGCCTCTGAAACGAGCCAACTCTGGTGACACCCTGACTTTGGGCTTCTGGCCTCCTGAAGTGTGAAAGAGTATATTTCTGCTGTTTTAAACCACTTTGTCTGAAGTACATTTTTAGGATGTCCCCAGGACACTAATTCCAAGTCCATGGCCACCTGCAACTTCTTCATCTAGGCGTCTCCACGCTGGCTCAAGCCAGGGGGCAGGTACTAAGAACTGGGCACAGAGAAGCTCATGATTGGTCTCAAGATGAGACAGGTCCCTTCTCTCACCAACGTGCTCCCAACTACTCAGGTTAACTCGTTAGAGGATTGCTGTCACCAGCTGGGCCCTCTGCCACAATATTAAAATATGTTCTCCAGAGATTTAATGTTGAGTATGTCACTCAGCCGAAAGCTCAGCCTCCTCTGTCCAGACAGTAAGCAAATACAGCCCTAAACAGATAGAAGGTGAGGAAGGCATGGGGTCCTCAGACATGTCCAGGCCACCCCAGGGCTCCAGGTAAATGCCAGCAGGAGTGGGCATCACCTGGGATTTGTGCCATGTTGGACTACACATGAAAGCCATGCTAGTTGACTTGACCATGTTCCATCGGGGCAAGGGCTGCTATACCCTCAAGGCCTAGCAAGGGATTGACAGGCATGAGAAGCTTCATAAATGTGTATAAAGGGAATCCATTTCCTGAAGAGGCAAAGCAAAAGGTACTACTGTGCCCTGCATGGCAGGCGGGGGGGGGGGGGGGGGGGGGCAGGGGGAAGAGATGTAAAAACATGTCCAGATATATCACTAAGACAGATTCAGGAAAGTTCTCCACCCTCTGAGGGTATCCCCCACAAGCCATGCATCCATGCAAGGTTGCCAAAAGACATCAGCACTAGGATCCACCTGGTATGGGGCTGCCCTTCACCTCCCAGGAGTCAAACATCACCTTGATACCTGGTAAGGAAGAAGCAATAGAGTTTGAGCTTAAGAGCCTGTCTGTCTAGGTTCAAATCCCAGCTCATCGGCTTACTGGCTGTGTGATCCTGAGCAAGCAACTTACCCCTCCTGTGCCTCTGTTTCTTCAACTGTAAAACAAGAAGCTAACCACATCAATCTCTTGGGTTGTGGTTGGATCCAATGGGCTAACACATGGGAAGCACTCAGTACAGTGCCTGGCACATGGTTCATGCTTGGTAAGTGTAAGCTGACACTATTCGCTATCATTATCCCATGTCCTTACAACTCCAGGGAATAGATCCTCCCACTGGCTTTGCTGGCATTCACTAATGGCTCTTCTCTGTATGACAACACCCAGCAGCTATTTACAGAGAATTATGCCTCGTGCCAGGAACACACAGGAAAGTTACCAAGGCCCAGTGGGAAAAGTAGACACAACATTCTGAGAAAATGAGATACAAGGCATCATGAGCAGTGAAGAGTGACGTGGAAGGTCATGTGGGTGAAGGCATATCAGGCTAGAAGCCATTTGGGTTCTGAAGGTTGAACAGGAGTTTACCAGCTGAATCTCACCCAGCCTATAGGGGGTGTTCCACAAATAGGTAGTGACTAAATGAGGCAGAGTAGAAGAGGCACATTCCAGCCAAGGAAACTGAGGTTTTCTGGTTGTTCAAGGATACAGAAGGGATAGACTATGGTTTAGCTAGAACAGGAAGTTTGTGCCCATAAAAGCAGGAAATAGGTTGAGACAAAGACCTTGGGGAAACCTAAGGGTTCTTGGCTTTATTCACAACTCCACAGGGCCAAGTCAGAGGAGGAGTGACAATTAAGAACTGGGTTTAGAAAGATGGCTTGACTTGCAAAGCAGGTGACATAGGACTAAAGACAGCAGACCAGGGAGGAGGTCATGGTGGCCTGTTTTCCCTCACCAACTGAGCTCTGGTCTCTATTTATCCTTGAACTTTCTTCCTGGTAGAGATGTTCTCAAGTTCACACCCCCAGCGACCCCACATTTGCAGCTATTCTAGTTAAGGACACGGTGCCCACAGCTGTCTGCTATCAGAAGTGGCCAAGACCTTTGGGGAAATGTTCACGTCTCCATGCAAGTCCCCAGCTGACAGATGGAACTGGGCTGAGAGACGAGCTCTTGACATACATTGGAGACCCCTGATGGCAGACTGGCTTCTGGAATTCCAGAGAACTGACTTTTCAAGTACTTAGGGCCTACAGCCCTTTCTTCTCTCAGCCCTCCAAAGAGCCACTACTCCTCCACTCAGTCCAGGGATCCTGGCTAGTGGATTGCTTCCCCAACACAGGTTGTGATGTTCTGTGTCACAGACACTTGAGAATCCCCCTGAGGCTCTGTGACTTAACCAGCCTGGGTCCCAAGCTGTGCTGTGACCTCACCAGCCTAGCAAAGATGCTGCCAACGTTGTGGGCACCACCCTGACCGTCTGCCTGGCGGCTGGGGCCACACTTAGGCAGCTGCCCCAGCAGGCACTAAAATTAGGTGACCCGTCAGACCCAGGACACGGCAATCATGGGCAGGCTGCCAAAGCTGCCCAGAGGGTCATCCCTGCTCGGGACCTGAACCAGGGCAGAACAAGAGCAGCCCAGAGTCCCCTTTTATGCCAGGGAAACTGAGGCCTAGAGAACAGCAGGACCACTCAAGGGGTGGGAACTTGGATTTTTGTTTATTCGCTCAGTAACTGTCCCTAAGGAAAAAAGTAAGACATACTCCTGGAAGAAATTTAAAATATATTCTATGAAGAGATAAGAGAATTTGAAAATCACCATCCCCATCATCTGAGCTAACTTCCACTCACAATCCAGTGTATTTCCCTCCTTCTTTGTTTTACACAACAGAAAACACACTTTAAAGACAGTCTGTAAAAGATTTTCTTCCTCTACGTAGAATCATTTTTAAAATCATTAAAAATCCTTCTTATTTGGCATCTGGGTGGCTCAGTCAGTTAAGCATCCAACTCTCGATTTCGGCTCAGGTCATGATCTCACAGTTTGTGAGATCAAGCCCCACATCAGGCTCCGTGGGGACAGCACGGAACCTGCTTGAGATTCTCTCTCTCCCTCTCTCTCTCTCTCTCTCTGCCCCTCCTCTGCTCATGTGGGCAAGAGCACACACTCTCCTTCTCTCTCAAAATAAATAAACATTAAACAAAATTTAATCCTTCATATTAATCCACTTTATGTATAATATTCCATTTTATTAATATGCTATAACTAATGAAATAAAAATCCCCTATCATAGAAGCTGTTTCCCCCTTGTGCTTTTATAAATAACACTGCAGTGAACATCTAGGTATGCAAATCTTTGTCCACATCTATGATGATCTTCTCAGGTTGGATTCCCAGCAGTGGAATGAATGGATCACAAGAGAGGCACATGTTAAGGCCCTTGATTACAGACGGCCTCTTCTTTTCCAAAAAACCACCCCACACATACCTCTGCCAGCTCTGGCCATGGCTCCTTCCATCCACAGTTTCCTCACTCCTGGGATAATTTCTCTCCAAAGGAATTCTCTGTCCATAACACATGCCTGTCTAGCACCTCAGACAAATGCATCTCTTCAGGGCAACGCTTACCCATGGTTCCTTTTCCTAAACTAACCACGGCATCTGGGAGACACAGGAAGAAATCAAGACCCCGGGGCTCAGAGACCCAGAGCTCCTACTCCTGTGTATGTGGACCTTAACTCAGGGGTCAAAGTGAAACCCACTGACCGGGTCCTTCCAGACAGCCCAAGGACCTCTCCTACCCCAGCTCCCCCGACTGCACACACCCAGGAAATTATTCCCTAGAGTGCTGTCCATCCCCAATGAGCTTCACTGACGACCCAAATTATGATGCCAAACCTAAGCCAGCAACCCATAAAGCAACTTGGCCAAGAATAGAATTGCCTTTTCACTTCCCAGCAGAGAAACTAAACTCCAGGCTCAGTGTAAATAGCCTGTCTCTGGTCCGACGTCAGCCGCGCTGCCGACAAGTTATAGATGGTACTGCCGTATGACCCATCATAAATACAGCCCCTCGGCTAAACAAAGCCGACAGTTTTGTGCCAATAACCTTTGAACCACTCAAGCCCAGTGTCAATTGTATTTGTCTTCAAGCTGCGGTTTACTCTAGACTGTCTGCTAAATCAGGGCTCATCTGCAGAGATAATTCAAATATATTACAGACTCCAGCCTCCTCCCCTTGCTCCCGGGCCTCCCCCACATGGCCTCACAAGGGTCTCACCAAGGCAGCCTGCACTCTGCACACTCCCCTAACCACTCGGCAAGTTTTACCGGGGAAGAACAAGAAACAAGGGGCAAGAGGCAACACTGAGCCCAGGATTATAGCCCCGGCTCTGCCGCCAGCCCTCTGGGACCCCCACCTCAGGAAAGTCACCTGCCCACGTGAAGCCTCTCTTTCCTTCTGAATGAAGGGCAGTGCCTCTTCTCTAGAAACAGGCAGTAACTATTTCTGGAGGACTGTTCACATATCTAATCAGGCCACATGAAGGGATCAGCTGTGGAAAGGTCATGACCCAGGAAGTGCAGAAATGCAGAATGAGCTCCTGGCCCCATGCAAGAGGCGAGCTCCGCTCCAGCAGACAGCAATACCCTCTAACTCCTGCTGGGCTGAGGAGCAACCAATGTGGAAACACACTCGTCTGACTGGGAAGGGCTGGGGGGAGGGGGTTCTAGATATAATACAGATAGAACATGTTATAATACACGGATACCTTTTAACAGAAAGGGGTAAAACAGGAAGCCACCGTGGTCAAGGCAGGTGCAATTTCTCTGGCCACTGTAGACTGAGCTAATTTGTGCAATTAGCATTTCCTGCTGCCCGCCAAGCCCTGGGCTGCTGCCAGGGAGATAGGGACACCGACAAGGTTCACACTCCCATAGCCGGGGGCCCTTCCCACCCCCACCCACGCACCTTCCAAATCTCGGGCTGTCTCAGCCATGACCCAGAATGCTCAGTGCCTCTGACCGTTTGGGGAGCTCTGCCCAACCACATCCACAAGCCTCCCAGCTGGAAGGAACCCAAACACCCCCCAGAGAAGAAGGGGGAAAGGCCCAGGAAACTACCCACTCTGCTTCATTCGTGGCTCTGCAGCTGTGGGCCTGATAAGCCAAGAGGCTAGAATCGGAGGGCTGGGGGGTTGAGGGCTGTGTTTAAGTGACATCTTGAAAGTGAGGAGCAGTTCAACAAGCAAAGCTCTTAAGGAGCTGAAGGGGCAAAGAGAGAACACAGCTATGTCATGGTCACGAGAGCACCCCCCCTCCCCAGCTAAGCCGGCCACCCAGCACCCACAAGCACCATTTTCCTCTATCTGTAAAATGAGAATAATAGTCTCTGCCCAAAGAGTCACTGCGGAGATCAGACAACATGGGGGTACATGGAAGTCTTTCCCATCCTGAGACAGGCTCCAGAAGGAGAAGGGATGACTGCTCTTAGGGTTATAAGTCCACATTCTGTTCCTGGCTCCACCTCTCACTTGCCCCCCCACCCCCCCGCCCGCCGCCATCCCTGGGCTCCGTGGAATCAGGAGAGACTTGTATAAGGCCGTCTCTTGAGTCCTTTCTGTTCTGATGCCATAGGAATCACTCTGTGACATGGGTCAAGCCCTGAGGCCAGCCCAGGGCAGGGAGCTCCCTCCCAGAGGCCAGCTCAACCCCCTCCCCCATCAATGGGATGGCACTCAGGGTGGGGGAAATGTTGACAGGACCAGGACAAAGACGTCATCCTCACTCACCTTTCGGAGCCTCACCCCTGTCTGGAGACGGCAGGACCTTTCTGACTTCCACTTCTCACCTCTGCGGGCACCTGGGAGAAGGGAGTGCCTGCACCATCTCTGTGCCTGAAGGAACAGAAAGAGCAAAGCAGCGGCCCCTGGGCTGAGAGGGGAAGACAGAAGACATTCATAAATGACCCTCTTAGCTGTTTACGAGACACCTTCTGAGAGAAAGCAGAGGAGGAGAAATAAACTTGAAGTAGGAGAGCTGGCTGGTGTCTGAGATGCGCTTTGATAAGCCAGCTGCGCCAGTATTTCTTCTCCGTTTTTATGGCCACCTTTACAGCCCTGTGTTTGGGGCTCTTTATCAGGAGCCGGAAGGAGAGAGTGAGCAAGATCCAAGGCGAAGAGCCTTCCCCAGCAACTCCACGAGCAGATACCACCTCATCTGGAGATCAAGATAACCCCAGCTTCCCTCCCAATCCAGGCGGCTGTGCCCCAGACACCCTGATCTGGGCTGGACAGGAATTCCTGAGCACGGCAGTAAATTTGCAGAGCCAGGCCCTCCTGGCAGTCCTGACTGGGCTGCAGGCACACGAAAATGGGGCTGGGGCTGGGACGAAGGTTCTCCTGAGACCAGTAAGCAGCCTCCACCAGGCCCCTCTGGATCCCTTGTCACAAAACCCACTGAGTCTCAGGGCTCCTCCCCAGATGTGCTCACCGTTGTGCTTGGGACATGACAGCCTCCCAAGGGTCACACCAAGGCTGGGGCTGGGACTGTGCCATCCTCAGCCTCCCGAACTTGTCAGGATTATGTAATGATGAAAAAAATGGGGACTGGGGAGCTCTCCCATCAAGCAACCTAGATCTGTCTGAATCCCAGCTCCTTCCCTTGCTTTCTAGGGCAGTAACTCATTCCGGCCTTAGTTTTTTCATCTGTAAAATGGCCCATGCAAACAGTCCCTAACCTTGCAAAATAGGACACACTGAAGGGACTCAAAAGATAGCAGCAGTCTTCATATTAGGTGACTGGGTCTCCCACCAGCAAAAGTAGCCAGGATGCCAGTGTTCACTGCTTACTTTCCCAGACTGGCCATGCCCCGGAAGCCTGAAGCCTTCATATCAGCCTCACCTGAATGATGGTGGCCCTGTTCCCCACCAATGTGGCATAACTTACTGAGCTCCTAACATGGGCCACTGTGCTTGGGGGTAAGGGACAGTGTTATAGAAATGGAAAAAAGCATAGCCCCGACCCCTAAGGAGTCCAGAGGCTGAAGCCAAAACTAAACCTACAAATATAGGATACGCTAAGAGCAAAACTCCGGGATTGTGCAAAGAGAGCAGGATAGTAGATACAAGCACGGCCGGGCTGGGTCTGAGAGAGTGAGTAGGAGTTTACCAAAAGAAAGAGGAGAAGGAAGCCATTGCCTGCAGTTAATGGCTGGTACTGGGTAGCTGACGAGCCCCCTGGAGGGAAGGCAGAGACATCTGGGCACAGGCAGCAGGGGCTGAGAGAGGATGGTGGCCGGTGTCCAATTAGCAAGAGCTGCTGCTGCAGGCTGGGCAGCCCCAGCCTGATGCTGAATGTGCCGCACGCGGGATCCAGGGCAAGTGAAGGGTGCGGGGCAAGGTGGTGACATCAGTTTACGGTGCTCCGGGGGAACTTCTCTTGGATCACAGTGGAGGACGGCAGGTCGGGGAGGGTCTGGGAAGATCTGACAAGCAGGCGGCTGCAGCTGGGGGAATGACCTGCAATCTGGCTCATGGAAGCTGCATGGGGTGTCAACTGTGCGAGACCAGAGAGCCTGCACTTCAGGAAATCCACGTGGCCAGACAATTGCTACCACAGCTGGCACTTTCTCAAGGACCTGTTCCTCGAGGGCAACCAAGAGGCCAGAGCTAGGCCCCCAGAATTCAGCCCTGAGAGCTCCAGAGCTCCCAGGGGCCATAGCGGGCTCTGACACCTGCCTCCTTGGGCCTGGACACAGACACATGCCGCCGAGCAACCAGGGCACCTAGAGGTGCACACACCCATGTATGCCTCTCCTCTGCTGGATGACACCCAAGCACCTGCTCTTGAGGTATGTGTGGAGGTACAATGACAAACCTTCTCCTCCCTGCTCCTCTCCAAGCCCAGCTCAGCCCAGCTGCCCCCCACTCCCCTTAGATGGCACTTGTAGCCACCCAGGATCTGTGAGTGCCACCAGCCACACCCCTGGATGGGCTCCAGCCCAGGTGAGGCCTCCCTCTAGCTTCTTACGCCAATGATCGTCCATCCCTCCTTCTACTCCCTGGCCCTCGCCCCCCTTCTTTTCCAAGGACCCCCTACCAGCTCCTACGGTGCTCTGTGGGGAGAGGCCCTCTGCCCCAAACAGGACCCCAAACTGGCTTTTTAGCATTTTATTTTAAAACAGTATAGGTTCCGGGAGTCTGGGTGGCTCAGTCGGTTAAGCGTCTGACTCTTGATTTTGGCTCATGTCACGATCTCACGGTTCGTGGGATCGAGCCCTATATCCTCGCTGATCGTGCAGAGCCTGTTTGGGATTCCCTTGTGCTGGCTCTCTCTCTCTGTCTCTCTCTCTCTCTCAAAACCAAATAAAATTTTAAAATAATAAAATAACACAGGCTCACAGGAAGTTGCCAAGATGGTACAGACAGGCCTGTGGGCCTTTCCCCCCAAGTCTCCCAATGGACCCCATCCAAGTGGGAGCCCCATAAGGTTGCTGAATGAAAGAGCGTATATGACGTTGACTGAGTCCCTTCCCCCTCTTAGGTCCTGAGGCCCCCAGCCCCACCCTCAAAGTGAGGTGCACAGTGGGGGAAGCTTAGACAGTAACTCCAGGTGGGCCCAGGGAGAGTTCAGCACCAAGACTTTGTCTACCAGGCCTGCTGCCCACCCCTCCCCTTCCTAGGGACCCCTGGATCAGGCTCCTTGGAGAATAGTGGGTACGGGGCAACAGAATCGATGGGCAAGCATGGGAAGTCAGAGAAAGGCCCTAGAAGCTCAGGCCAGGTCCCTGGTGTGGGGTCTGGGGATTCAGAGCCTGGGGCTCTGGGCCACCTCTACTGAGAAAGAAAGGAGCCTGGCCCAGGGAAACAGGCCAGATCATCTGAATGAAGGTAGCAACCAGGCTTCCCCAATTTTGGAACCTTCTTCCCCAGCCCAGAGAGGAGAGCCAGGGGCCCTCTGCAGTCTACCTCTGGCCTCTAGCTCCAGACCTGCCTCACCTGCCTCTTGCCCCCTCCCCACCATCCTAGAGCAGAGCCCTGCTCAGAGCACTTCTCAGCTCAGTTACCCTCCAGGGCTCCCCATTTCCTCAGGGGATCCTTTGTCCTGGCCTAGCTCCCATCCCACCCCCATCATCCTCTGGGTTTGGTCACACTGAACCAAACTAATTTACAGATTCCCACACAGCCCTCATATTTCCCATGTGCATGTGTCCACCTATCCCACACGGCCTCCCCATCTGCTCTGGAGGAAATCTTGCCTCTTCCATTCCCCAGGCCTGCTGACCTTCACCTGATGCCCACAGTAAGCCAAGGGTTGGAGGTTAGCCAAAGATAAGGATCTCATTTTGAGCTGAGGAAACTGAGGCCCAAGTAGGGTATCTTGCCCTCCACCCTCCACCTCTCCTGTTCTGCCCTGCTCCTTGAAAAAATGGGTGGCTGGGGCGCCTGGGTGGCACAGTCGGTTAAGCGTCCGACTTCAGCCAGGTCACGATCTCGCGGTCCGGGAGTTCGAGCCCCGCGTCAGGCTCTGGGCTGATGGCTCAGAGCCTGGAGCCAGTTTCCGATTCTGTGTCTCCCTCTCTCTCTGCCCCTCCCCCGTTCATGCTCTGTCTCTCTCTGTCCCAAAAAATAAATTAACGTTGAAAAAAAAAAACTAAATAAAAAAAAGAAAAAAGAAAAAATGGGTGGCCATATCCGCCTGGACTGTGGACAGATAGAGGGAGGTCACCTTGTACCCTTCCAGAGTGGTGAGGGGGTTGTATCCCTTCAGCCTGGGTATATCCAGGTGTCACAATCTCCCAGGGTCTAGTGCCAGACCGGCTCTGTCTCGGAAGTATTGCCACTGTTGACTATAACCAAACTTCCTGGTTCATAGAGGGAGGGGATGTTGGGATGTGCAGGTCACACTGACCTCCCAGCAGGTGACCCAGCACCCAAGGGTTCCTATAGAGATGTGGCTCAAGGGTCAGGAAGCTGCCACTCACGTGGTCCAGGCGGTGGCCAGCAGGCCCAGAGCTCTGGGAGAGGACGCGGGAATCCTTCAGCAGAGGACACAAGCATAGGACAAGTTCCCATGGAGCCTTCAGGCCAGGCTGCTCCTCCTTCCTCACTATTTATGGCCCTTTGCAGGCTGCTCTCCTCTTTGTTCTGCCAAACAAGCTCACTCCTGACTTCCAAGTCAGCCAGGGACTTGGCAAACATTTGTCAAGACTCGTCCCCTCACTGTGTGTTTGTCTACTCGGCAGAGATCTGGGCTCTATGCACAGACAAGCTTTGCCCCTAAGGCTCAGAGGGAGCCCAATCCTCTGGGGTTCCACCTGCAGGTACAGCAGGGGGTTGTCCCTCCATCCACCAAAAGTCCAGCCTCCCTCCACCTTGTCTGAAATGCCACCCTGTCCTCAATGTCACGCATTCTCCCCCAGGGCAAACCTCACATGCAGGCCCTGTCCATGGGACAGTCACACCTAAGTGGCAGTGAGTTTGAGGTGTCTGGAGAGGGGAGGAAGGGCCCTGTGGTGGGGGTGCCGAGTATGACCTAGAACCCAACAGAAGGACAGGGGAGGGATCGTAGGAGCAGCCACGACTGGCTCACCGCCCCCACCCCCAGCTCTCCCTCTATGTGTCCTGAACTCCTCAGGATGGTGCTGCTCAGACAGCCAAGGTCAATGTGCCCTGACCAATGCTGCCAGATGGGCAGACAGCCCCCAGAAAGGCGGGTACTCTGCAGAAAAGCCAGACTTGGAATTCACGGTCACTGTCAAGGGAACAGAGGGAGGCTTGTGCCAGATGGGGGTCCCAGGGGGCAGAGATGTTCTGAGGGAAGTGAGTCTCTGGGCCTCTGTTTCCCTGTATTCACAGCGGGAACAGAGATGGGAGGGAGCTCACCCACCTGGGGGCACACGGGTAGCTGCCTCAGACCCCACAGCACAGGGCAGGGCAGAGGGAGAGGCTGGGCGGGCAGAGTCCAGAGGCCGAGGCAGATCCCCTTCCCTTCTCCAGGCTTGCACTTGTTCGATCTTTATAGATGGAAATAGGGCCTGTTTTACAGATTTGCTCTGAGAGACGATGTTGCTAATGCACGGGAACGTATCAGCAAAAGCCTGGCACACACCAGGCGCTTAATCCATCCATGGAGGCTGGTGGTAGTGTCACTGTGATTCGTGATCTTGGGCAAATCACAGAACCTCTCCTAGCTCTCCTCCCCCTCATCTGTAAAACGGGTTGACAGCTATCTGTAATGAGGAAATGACCGATATGAAGAGCCCCGCATGGACCTAGCATACAGTTGATGCTCAAAAACATTAGCCCCTCTGTACACATCCAATAGGTATTTAATAGATGCTTGGGATGAAGCACAAATGGCTATTAGGAAACTGAAAAGGAACAAGGAATAGCAGGTCCATGGGGGTCTTGCCATCAGGGTTCAAGAGGGAGCTTCTTGGCCACCCCCTGGGTCCAGGAGGCTAGGACTGGACAGCCCCGTGGAGAGGCTCCTTACCCTTCTGCTTGCAAACTGTGGTCCAGGGAGCCCTGGGGCTCCTCAGGGGAGCCTCAGCCCTGGGGCTCCTCCTCATCAGGCTCCTCCAGATGGGGATACAGGGGGAGGGCACACGAGCCCACATGTATACCCACCATCAGCCAGGGCACTGCTACATTTATCTACCTAGGAGTCCTGGTAAAGTTGCATTTGCGAATGTGCCTGGCTGCTACAACTAATCTAAATTCTTGTTATTCACATGAAGACAATAAAGCCCAGAGAGGCCCATAGGCAATTAACCCAGGACCCTGGAGCTGTGGGGCTCTTTGTGGTGCCTCTTCAGGCTCCTGTCACGGCAGCAGGGCAGGTGGATATGAGTTGTGCCCATCGTCAGGTGCATAAGAACATCCACACTGAGCCTGCCCTTCACTAGTTTTGTCATTACCCTGCCCCACCCCAGTCCCAGGGCAAACTCCTGCTACCCCACAGCTCAGTGGGAAGGTCACTTCCTCCGGAAAGTCTGCTGTGATCCCTGGGTTAGGTTTGCCGCCCCCGTTCTGGCTCCCATGGCTCCTAACCTGCCCTACTTCTTAGGATACTTCTTAGGATTGGGTCATCTTTAGATCCAATGCCTCATGAAGGATTGCACTGGCACTCCATTACCCCTGTGTCCCTCAGTGCCAGGACATAGGGCAGTGCTTAAATACTGTCTGTTGAAGGAAGGAATGAACTATGGCCCCCACTGTCCTCATCTATGAAATGGGTGAATACCACCTCCCAGGATAAAGAAAATGAACCATGTACTGCGCCTGGCAAATCAAGGGCTCATAAAGACAGAGGCCCTGGTGTCCTGGGCAGATTCTAAGGGCAGGAATCCAGGCAGCCATTACCCACCAGTTTCCTTTGCTACAGCAGAGCCTCACCTCCGGGAGCAAAGGCCTGGGCTGGGCATAGAATCCCTCCCCAAGACTCCAGGGCACCTCATCGATCAGAGGTGCCTGCCAGACCAGCACTCCCCTTCTGAGCACTACTTATTTAGAATTTACAGAGAAGGGAAAACACAAAGTACTTCAAAGCACTCTACAAAGGAGAAGGGCCATGAAGCCCTGGGCACCCAGTAGGGAAGGGACTCCCTTAGCTGGCCCTGAACTGACACCAGCACGTACACAAGGGCCTCCCTATACCTCACGGCCCGGCGAGGTAGGAACTCAGTATCCCCCACAGAAAGGCTGAGAAGGTGCGACACACAGTGCTAAGGGGCAGAACTGGGATTCCCAGGCTGACTCTAAATGAGCCTTGAGTGCCAGGAAGAATCTAGGCCAGACATGAACACACAGAATATCCAAGTTCTTTCCTGCTTGGCCCTGGTAGTGAAACTGGAATGGGGGGGGGGGGCATAGTTTGGAGTGAGGCATTAGAGGTACAGGTCCCAAACCACCCTCCCAACCCTGCACAAAAACACATTCCCGTCTCCCCTCAGAGCAGTCAGCCTGCGGAGCCCAGGGACAGTTGCTCTGCAGCAACCAGTTCTTTGCACCCAGGGTTGCCCAGCTGAGGGGGAACAGCCCCACAACACTGACAAACATCAATATTTCATGGGCAGCTCCTCCTGGCCTCCAATCATGTTTTCAATTGTCATGAAACAATTCAGAATTTCCAACTCAGGGCTAATAGGCTGCCATCAGCCAGTCAGCCAAAGCAGGCAGGGGTAATTATTTTAAAAGCTTCCGACAGTGCTGTGCCCTGAGCTGGCTCCCCGGATTGTCTGTCTGCAGTAGTGGCTGCGCCCCTTCAGGCCCTGGGCACCCTGTCTCCCCGTGCAGCAAGCAGACATCTGGAGAGCCGCCGAGGTCCCAACCGCAAAGCCTGTGAGGATGGGACGGACAGACCAGGCCTGCAGAGGGTGATGTGAGGGCTCTAAGGGAAGGCTCCAGGCAGGCAGGGGTCATAACTTCTCACCTTTACAGCTCTCAGGCCAAACCGTGGCCTCCTGTGCCATGGTAGATGGATGGATGGACAGACACGTAAAAGGATGGCCAGAGTGGCTGAGTGATGATGCCGAATTAATCTGCTTTTATCTCATCTCATACCTATCCTCCACTCTCCAAGCTCGGTGATCTTTGTAAAATATAAATCTGACCAGATCTCCCGCTGTTTAAACCTGCCGTCTGTTCCTCTTTGCCTTCGGGATAGCATCCCACCCTCTTAACAAGGATTATGAAGCCCTGCGGTGTCTGGTTCCTACTTAATTCTCCAGCTTCCTCTTCCTCCATTCAATGCCTTCCCACTTTAGAGCTGTTCCAGTGAGAAATGGGGAGTGGAAAAACTGTTCCAGGCAATCTCAAGGCCTGTACGTCACTCAAGGCCCTTCAACATCAGGCTATAGTTTTCCTTTCCAGCACTGTGCTCCAAACATGGTTATGGGTTGGTATGTCTGCCTCCTTGGCTCAGCCCAAACAAGCAGGAGCCATTCATCTCTGTACCTCTGCAATCACAGGCACAGAATACGTGCTCTCTAAACTTGCCGACCTGATAGAAGCCAGTCCAGGAAGGTCCCAAGGTCAGGGCTCTTTCCACTACTCCATGCAGATGCCAGGAGGTCTGCAATGAAAGAAAATACTTAAGATGTCCCAATGGTTTCTATTTTTGCTTTGGCTGCCAGGATGCTCAGAGTACAATATAATTATGTTCAAATAAATCAATATCATACCTGAACGTAGGGGTTCCCCTCTATCTTACCTGATTGTAGGGATTCCTCTCTGCCTTTGGAGCCTCTAATTCTCTCTTCACAGATGAAAAAGAGTATAAATAGGTCCCTCCTTTGCTCTGCATATCCATCCTTATATAAGGGTCAATAGACTCTAAGCTCCCCTCAGACTTTCTGGTAGCCCTCCAACTCTTTCTACAGATGAGTGCAGGAACAATCCTGACGGACTTCAAACTCTCCCAACAGAACCAATGCCTCCCTATCACATTGCAGTAGACACCCTACCAACACCACGAGCACCCCTCTGAGAACCTTCACAGGGCAGGGACTTCTTTGAAAACCAACCCATTCCCTGCCACAAGGAGCTCAGAGAACTTGTTCCAGGACAGCAGCCAGTATTCTTGGGGTAGAGTGGTGACTATTCCTTAAAATGGTGGAGCTCCCCCTCCCACCCTTCTGGGGTGGAGACTGTGACCCTAGCCTGGCCAACCACAGCCTTGAGCCACTCTTCCCCACAAAGTAACTGGTTCAGCTGTGGGCATGTGAGCTGCACCCAGCCAATCAGCATAATCAAATCCCTTTGCCCACCCTAGGGAGGGTCCCATGCTTGGCAAGAGAGACTCAGCCCTGCTCTTAAGGAGCTTAGGACCCTGGTAGGGGCAACAGGTTTTAATCAATCATTACACAAATGTTGATATTAATACTATTGCAATAAGAGCAGTAAAGAGAAAGGACACTCTCCCTACTTTTCCTGGATATTAAGATAATAAACTGCTTGAAGAATTTGTATCCCTTTCTGCATAAATGGGGCTGAAGACATTTGCCCGTTGTGTTTAACATGAACCCGTGTGACAAATTCATGTCAGAGTTTCGTGCTAGGGAAAAAACTTTTGTTTAGAGGAAGTATATCAGTTTGGAAGGAAAAACAAAGCAAATGCACCAGCAGTTCTGCTGATCTTTTTTGGGTAGGTACCAGGAAAGCTCAAAGCGAACGTGATACTCAGGTACAAGGACTGTGTAAGTACTATAAGAACAGAAGTAATCCTGTTCTCCCTTGATCCAGCTCCAACCTTGCTGTCTCTGACTGCCTGATCCCTCTGCCTCCAAAGTGGAAAGTACGTGCCCCCGAGATGTCACAACCTAAAGGGAAATTGTGGAAAATTCTTGGTGGAGGAAGTGAAAATAAGATCATAACAAAAGGGTTTCACCCCACCCCAGTTCACCAAGAACTTTGAGGACTTCAAGCCCTGGTCCCGCCCCATTTACCTGCCTAGTTTCCCTGGTCTGAGACTTCCTAGATGGCAAGCAGGGTATGAGGGGCAGGTCTACTAAATCAGAGAAGGAGCCTACTTCTGCCTGACTCAAACAACAAGACTGCAAAGAAGGAAAAAAAATGAGCAAAGCATCTTAAGGAGAAAAGCAACATGCCAGATTTCACCATGAACATCCAGCCCAGCTGCCCATCCCCACACAGGGCGACAGTCCTCCCCATCATCTCACAGATTGCTCAATGAAATGACAACTCTTCTTATTCCCACTTCACAGGTAAGAAAGCTGAAGCTAGAAGAGGTTATATCATTTGCCCAAGGCCACATGACTGGTAAAAGATGCAGACAAGATTCCTCCTCTGGCCCTCAGGTCACAGGGGCAGCTCTATGGTACCACAGGGTCTGCCTGGAAACAAGGGCATACGGAGAATCACACACGCACGCCCAGTGGTTGCTGGAGAACAAAACCTGGAAAACAGCTGATGTGCAGGGGTAAGAAGGTCTGATTTCCCAGGGCAGGTGCCAGAGTGTAAGCGCCCCTCCCACCCCTGCCCACCCAGCTAGATGACTGTTGCACCCTCCATGCAGAGTAAAGGCCCAGCAGTTGCATTTATGGCCACGATGCAGGGACACCTTGGGTGTGTGGGGAGGCTGCCTGAGACAAGGTGGGAAGTGTCTCCGCTTAGCAGCCTCCGGGGCCAAATCTGCCAGCAAACCAGTTTCACACATAAAACAGCCAATACCGTGGCAGTGGAGAAACAGAAGCTAGAATTCCCAAAGTCCATCGTCCAAGCTGGGAGACTGCATTTCTGCCAGGCCACCCCCAGGTCGTGGTCTGAAATCCTGTGCACGGGGGACTTAGCTCTTAACCCTTATGACCCTGTGTGCACCAGAACCATACACAGCCACCAGAGAGATATTCCTCCTGTTGACAGTCGAGGGGAGACTTGGAATCCCCAAACAGCAAGACAGGGAACAGAGGCCACTTCTCGGGGCCTGAGCGTGAGGCATCTGCGAGCTTGGGTCGGGTAGGCTTTGGGAGTTGGGAAGGGTTCCTGTCTCTGCATTTCCCTGACCAGGTGGCCCTGGAGATTGCGGGCAAGCAGAGCGTCAGAGCAAGCGGGCACAGGGCCGTGGCCTCTCCGGCGGCAGCTGTCGGCTAGAACCAGGCAGGGAGGCGCCGCCAATGACGGCACCTCATGAAACATAGATGTGGGCCGCCGCACTGCCATCTCCCGGCACCTTGAGCCAAAGCGGCAGCGCCCGAGCCCGGTGGCCGTCTACAGACAGGCTCGGTGGCTCCTGTCCCCCGGGGTGGTTGCCTGATGTACTGACCCGCCCGACCCCCGTCCCTACCACCACAGCCCGGCAGCTGCAGCCTCAGACCGGGGGCTTGGGAAAGGCAGGAGCCTGGTCGGCCAATTGGTTTCCCCACAAGGCTTTGTGAGGAGTTATCTGTCCGTGGGCAACACGGGTGGGACCCAGTTCCCGTTAGTCCTGCCCATCTCCCCTGAAAAGGCGAACGGGGCCATAGGGATGGAGTCTTCCCCTGTGCAAGGGCCGAACAGGGCTATCGCTGGAGGGTGTGCAGGCGAGGGGCTGAACAAGTGGCCGCAGAACTGTCTGTGCTCCATAGGGTTGGTCTACTCTTTGCTCATCAGCCCAGCCCCTGGAGGAGGAGAAGTGGGGAGGGGTGGGGGGTGGGGGGTATCCTCCAAGCAGGGCAGGGGTCAGCGTTTGCCCCTCCCCAGAAACTCTGGGGTCTGTCCTCAAACCTCCTTGGCTGCCAAAATCTGCGCTGCGGACATTCCCTGCCAAAATGCAAGACCAGCTTCCTCCCGAAGGCTGAGCAGAAAGGGGAAAGGTCGAATCTTAAAACTGGCGTCAGGCAGGACGGGGGGAAACTCCGACCAGGGCCCGTCTAAGCCGAGGTCGGGCTGGACCCCTCGTGTGCCAGGTGGGAAAGAGCGCAGAGGCCAGGCCGGTACCCTCAGCGGCTTCGTCCGCATGCAGCCAGGTCCCCCTTCCGCGCTAGCAGTCCCGGGGCGCGCTCCCCGGCCTCGGACCCCTGCGGCGAGCCGCGCGGACCCCTGCCTGCGACCCGAGGGAGGCCCGGACCCCTAGCCGGCAGGACTGCGCGCCGCCCCTCCCCGTTGGTCCAGGCGAGCGCCTCGCTTCCCCTCCCCCCTTCCCGCCTCCCCGGCCCGTGTCCCCGCCTTCCCCGCGGGCGACGGGCGGCGGCGGCGGCGGTGGCGGGAGGAGCGGGCCGAGCCGAGGCAGCCCCGACCTTGCGCGCTGCGATGTAGCGAACCAGCGAGGACCGAAGCTGCGCGCACAGCCGGAGACACAGCTGGAACCGGGGCCCCAGCCGAAGTCGAAACCTCAGTCAGAGTCCGTGGCGAGCGAGCCCGGAGCCGACGAGCCGAGTACGCAGCGCAACCCGCGTGGGGTAAGAGTCACTGGGCTAGGAGCGCTGGGTCTCCGCGGTGTTGGGGCGCAGGGAGGCGGTGGCGGATTCCGCACTGTTTGCTCCAGGCGTTTGTGAGGTCCAGCCGGTGGCGCGCAACTGAGCGCATCCCGGGAAAGGCCAGGCGCCATCGAGGCAGCACGAGGAGCTCGTTCCTGCGCCCAGCGCGCAGTCCCAGCTGCCGTCGCCAGGCGCTACCTTGCCTACCCGGTGAGCCCACCCCACGCTTCGGCCCTGGGCACCCCAAGAGGGCAGCAGCCCCGGGGACGCGAGTCCCAGCCCTGCGAAGGGCATAGCTCCCCACGCCCTTCGCAACCTCTCGTGGCGGCGCAGGTCGCTGGGGAACTCCAGGACACTGGGCAGCCGAAAGGGCCGCCCGCCGTCCCGGCTGCGCCCCGGAATGGGGGCCCCAGAACGAGCGAAAGCGCGGGCCCCTCTGCACGCCCGGGGACTGCAGCCGCAGCTTCGTGTCAAGAGGGTATTTTTTCTAAACAATACCGCTTCATTCGTTCGTTCGTTGGTTCCTTCGGGCAGCTATGCCGCAGAAAAGCAAAAGACATCGGCCGGAGCCCCGGCTCTCTTCGCCGAGAACCCCGACGTCTCGCCGCCCGTGCTCGGAGGCGCCCCCAGCCCACGGCGGCCTGCCCTCGCCCGCACGGGTCGGGCTTTTCCTTACCCAGAGAGGAACCCCAAATGCTCTTCGCAAAATCCAATAAAGACATTCCCGCGGCTTCTCCGGGGTTTGATTGTTGACGCAGGCTTCCCGGGCACACAGCCGCTTCTCTAGAACCGGGTCTCGGAATTCTGAAATTGACCAGCCTCCCAAATCTGAGCCGTTTCGGCGGTAGTAAAGCGATGGCCCCGAGGCCGGGATCGCAGAAAAGGGAACCCGAGGCTGGAATCCTGGTTCCAAGGTTTCCCGATTTAGGAATTCCCTGAATCTAAAAATATTTGAGCCCACTTTACTGAGAAACTAAGGCTTGGGTGTCCCGTTGGCACCCCAGGGGCCTCTGACAGCGATCGGGGCTAGAGCAAGGCCAGGTTGCTGTCCACTTGGCCAAAGACACAGAGCAGCAGGGGTGACACGGGAGGGGGCTTGCTGGCTCCCTCCCGTTTCTTCAGCTCTGCTCGGAAAAGGAAAAGACATGGACGGGGACATGGAGACCTGGCTGCCAGGACTCAAGAAGGTAGAGGCAGAATTTGTTGCTCTTCCAGCCAGGCTCAGAGTGTGCTTTTCTCGGAAAAGCCGCTCCTGGGAAGCTGTGGTAACAGCATAAGCTGACCCTAGGCTCCCCCAGTTGTGTGACCAGTCTCTGCCACTTGCCCAGACTTCTCTTCTCCTCCGCTCAGCTATTCTCAGGAAGCAGAGAACGACCAGTGAGCGGACTCGGGTGAGCCATGAGGCCAGCCCTGCCAGCTGCTGACAAAGTTCCGAGTTGCATGCTCCCTGAGGCACCCCACTCGGCCATCCTGCCTGAGTACATCCCAGGTCTCCCACCAGGACAGGCTGGGGAACCCCAAATAACAGGAAGGCTGAGGCTGGGGTCCTTGGAAGCCTAAAGAATCCGGTGAGATGGTTCCCAGCCCCTACCTGAGCACCCCTTTCCCCCCTCACCCAGTAATTGCTTATATTCAAAGAAGCAAGAGCTTTTATTGGAGGGGGGGGGGGAGATAAAACAGACAGAAGGAGGTAGGTGGTCCCAGATGCACTTCCAAAACTGGGTTTTCTAGTTTGAACTTCTCCACGGCCTAAGAGGCTTAGGGTTGGAATGTCCCAGAGAGTCATGGATGGCCTCGAGGGCAAGCCACGGCACATTCCTTCCCTTTTCCTAAAATCCCTTGATTCTGGTGCAGAGATTAGGGCAGCGTACCCCCATATAAGTGCGTGGAAGGATGCCCTCCATGAGGACCCTCCAACCACTCTTCCCAAATAAAACTGCTAACCCGTTCTTGGGCACAGAATCTGTTTTGAGTGAGCCCGGCCTTAGGAAAGGTCCCTATGGTGACTACTTCAAACCCTACAACAGGCCAGACGCCTCCACTCAACCCAGCCAGGACTCTAAGCCTCCAAATTTCCTGAAAGTCACAGAATCATTGCTAGCTCCACATGGCCCAAATGGATGGGGAATAGGACACCTGGTTCCAGCCCCAGTAAGCCCCTTCCCTCCTCTCCTCATGTCCCCATCGTCAAGTGAGCTGCAAGTTGAAGCGGCAAGTAGCGATTGCCCAGTCCGTGTCAGACATGGAAACTGGGGCACAGTGCAGGTGGAGCCTTGTTCAAGGTCACACAGCAAAGCTGGGAGAACATTGAACCCCTGCTCTTACTCCCGCAAGGGAGCTGCCTGCTGTCCCGTGTGTATGATGTATCTGTGAGTGTGAAGAAAGACCCTTCCCTGCCGGGGATAGTGGCCAGTAGAGGGTGAGGCTGGGGAAGAAGAAAGTGCCCAGGTCCCTTCTCCAGCCAACACCCTATCCGGGCAGCATCCTCATCGTCTCCTCTCATTCAGCCATTCCCTGGGCCCAGCAGAACAGACTCCCCCGGGCAGTCCCTACTAGTCACAGTCTCTCTCTGGGGCCCAGGGCCTCTGGGGATTTGGGACTTCACCCGTAATAGTCTGAAGGCCTTTCCATCCACATAGCAGGCATCAAGATTTCCAAATATAGGGACTAATGTGACTGTCCAAAACACTGCCGGAGGCTTGGGTCCAGAGGAGCACACAGCAGGTGCTCAATAACTACATTAAATGCAATAGTGAGGGATCCAAGCCCCTCAGACTGAACAGCTAGAGCTAGAGTCACAAAACAGTCCCCATCTATGAAAATCCTGACTCTTTACACTCCGTGGATAGTGAAAAGCGGTGGCCCTCAGCCTCTGAACACCTACAGGCAGAACATTTATTCCAGGTCCCCACCCAGAAGAACACTATGCTTCCCACATCGGCGGGCTGAGAACAAACCTCCTGTCCCCTACCAGCCCGATCTGGTGCCGAGCAGTGTTCTGGGACCCAGAGCCTAGCTGTGTGTGCACGATGTGCAGGGAGCATGTGTGCATGTGTGTGAACAGCACACACCTAGGTGGGTATGCACTACATGTGTGCATGTGCCTGCTCCAGTGTCCTGTCTGTACCCAGGCAGGCTGGGTCGCAAAAAGAGGTACCTGCTGCTGCAGGAGACTCAGCCAAGAAATACGGTAAAAGTTGAGGCTGAGGGCAAATGTTGGACAACCATACTTCCCACGTCCCCCTCCTGCCACCCTCCCCCCACCCACACACACCCAAGATTATTTTCATCCTGGAGAGCTCAACTTCGAGAAACTCCCCTTTGGGAGGAAAGGGCAAGAGTCGCTGAGCCTCCCCAACTCAAACCCGTGGGATACATCCTCCCTCTGGCCTCAGCCCCAGCCCCTGCTCCTATAGTCACAGGCACCCAGTGAGGCTGTGCCAGATCCCAAGGAGCTGTGTTTTCTCCCAGCTCCCTGAGCTGGGGGCCTGGGGCTGACACTCAGGAAGTGAGAGGCAGGCCTGTTTCCACCCTGTACCCACCGCATCCCTGCAGTCCTCACCAAAGAAGTTAGCCTGAGGCTGTGGGTCTCCTGATGAGGAGCCAGGGTGAGGGATGGAAGGCAGTGCCTGCAGAACATCCCAGATCCTCAGCCTGCACAGTCCCAAGCAGAGACTCCCAGGAGAGATGGGGAGTGCACCAGGCCCTGGGGTGAGGTGCTGGGTCTGGAGTGTAGGGCAGTGCTTCTCCCCCAGGTTGCCGTCCTGCCCAGCGCTGCTCCCATCTGGGAGCTGGTCCGCAGGTGAGGAGCAGAGGGCAGCATGGGGTCCAGCTCTGGCCAGAGGAACAGGTCAGGGTCGCACCCTACCACCCCATCTGCCATCTATTTGCTCAAGACTCCGCAGTCTCAGAGCCGGCTAACAATCGCTGAGCAAAATCCTTCAACAAACTTCACTGAAGTAGGAGGGGATCATTCTGAAGGGTAGGAGGGGAACTTCTTTGCCTGCACCCATGGAGGCCCCAGTGGCGCTGCAGCTTAGCTACCACCGTACCAGGGAGAGGCTTGAAGGCGGAAGGCTTCCGGGACTGCTGGCCCAGGGTTGGGAAACGGCAGGCACCTGGCCTGGGCCAGGTGTCTGCAGCTCTGGGAAGCCAATGCAGAGGCCGCAGATCGCTGCAAACCTGCCCTGAAGGGGGCAGAAGCCAACCCCCTGGCTGCCAAGGCTTGGGCCTGGCTGATTTGGCCGGACTGGTGCAAAACAAGGGGAGAGGGCCCCACAGGAGAGGCTGTGGGGCCTGGCGGGGCTCTTGGGGTCTCCTGCTGCACTCGCCAGAGGCCTGGAGCCAACAGAAACGTTTCGTCTGATTAGAAGCCATCAGTTCTATCCCAATCCCGGAAAATTGACTGCGGTGCAGAGGGGGAGGCCTGAGAAGCAGCCTTGGAGGACAGGGTCCAAGCTAATTAGGAGGCAGCATCCGGGGGCCCATTAGAACGCAGGCTGCTGTCACTCAACCGGGCTCAGGTCCCGGGAGAAGAGGCCGAGGAAGGAGGGGCCGGCGGCCCCTAGACGAGGACGCCTCTGGGAGCTGCCGGAACGGGCCCCGGGCTCTGCCCCCGCCCTGGCGCTGGCTCGGAGGCGCCCGCTCGGTGCGATCCTGCTCCGAGAACATTCTCTCATCCTGGGCTGTTCTCGCCAGGGGCTGGGGACTTCGAGGCGGCCCAGACAGGAGTCGATTCTGAACAAAACAAGTCATTTGGGGCTTGAGGTGGGCACGAGCCGCGCGGGACTTGGAGGCCAGATGCGTTTCTTTTGTGCGGCCGAGGGAGAAGTCGGTGCGTCAACGGAGAAGGAGGGAGCGGCGCGGCGAGGCCGCGGGGGGGAGGGGGCGGGGAGGCGGCGGGAAGGTGGCTGTGGAGGGGGAGGGCACGGGCGAGGGAGGGCGGGCGGCTCGGGGCTGGATTCCGCCCGCGCTCCCTCGCTCGCTGGCTCCCTCCCTCCCCAGCCCCCTCCCACCCAGGCCCACCCCACCCACCACCCCTGGCGCAGGGACTGCTGGAACCTGGCGGTGCGCACTGTCGCTTTAAGACAGCCTCTGCCGGCGCCGTCCGGAGCCTTAGAAACCGGCCCCGGATCGGGAGCCGGAGCCGGGGCCGGGCGGGCGGCTGAGGCCCGAGCGGCGGGAGCGCAGCGCGGAGCGCGAAGCCGGGTATCCGGTCGCGAGAAACCGCTGCCGCTGCCGCCCGCCTGGCCCCGCAGCCCCGGGCAGTCCATGGGGCGGGCGCGGCGTCGTGGCGGGCGTGTGCAGCCCTGGGGGGCAGCCGCTTAGGCGCTGTGCTCTTGTCCCCGCAGGTCGCAGCCAGGGCGGCCGGGCGCGTCCAGCCCCGGCCCCGGCCCCTGGAGCGCCCGCCGCGGTCCCCGCCTCCATGGACGCCTTCAAGGGGGGCATGAGCCTGGAGCGGCTGCCGGAGGGACTCCGGCCGCCGCCGCCGCCGCACGACATGGGGCCTGCCTTCCACCTGGCGCGCGCCGCCGACCCCCGCGAGCCGCTGGAGAACTCTGCCAGCGAGTCGTCCGACACGGAGCTGCCAGGTAAGCGCTGCTCCCCGCGAGGCGCGCACGGAGCCGAGCCGGGCGCACGGAGCGGGGAGCAGGGCCTGGCCCCCACGCCGCGCCGTCAGTCTCCCTCTACGCTCCAGGGGCGTCACGACCATTTCTTTTCCCGTTCTCGATCGGGGGGGGGGGGTGTACGCGGAAATTTACACGCTTTATAAATCGAAATTCAGTGCTTTACTTCCACCCGGTCCCCACGCGCCAAGAGACCGGCAGATGCTCGAACCTACAACGGGAGGGAAGGTCGGACTGACAGCCCCTCTGGATCCGCAGCAAACAGAACGGGGAAAAAATTCGGTTTGCGCAACTGGGTGTCCAAGGGCCTCTCAGACCGCAGGAGAGGAGTCCCTCGAGACTGGAATGGGGCGGCGGGCGACAGAAAGTGCCCAGAGAGACAGAGATGGGACAGACACCCCGACAGGCAGTGGGCGACGATCGAGAGGGAGAAATCGAAGAGAAGGGGTGGCGGGAAAAGTCAGAAAAACACACTGGGAGGCGGGGGGAGGACAACTTCAAGTAAATAGAAGACACAGGACAGTGAGGGCGAGCGGGCCGAGGGGCTCGGCCCGGCTCGGAGTAGGACCCCCTAATCGAGGGAGACGGGCCCCACGTGGGCCGCGGGACGCGGCAGCCGCCAGGCCGCCCAGCCAGGGCCCCGACTCGGCTCGGGCAAGTCTCCCTCCGCGCTGCCTTTTTGTCCGAGCTCAAGCTTTTTACCCCCCCCCCCCCCACCCGGGCTGGCCACGGGCTGGGCCGGCGGGTGGGCGGTGCGGGCAGTGGCGCGACTAATCCTCGGCCGGTCCCGGCCTCCAGGGTCTCCTTTTGGCTCCCGGGCTCGGCGTCCTAACTCGGCGCTGCCGCAGAGCGCTCTGCTTCCCGGGCCGTGGGCGCCTCTGCTGTGTTCGTTTCTTAATCCACCGCTGAGTGTTTCTCTACACGTTTTTAATCTCTATTTATTTCTGTTTTGCATCCCTAAGTGACTTTCTCTGAGAGGTTCTGTTTGCTTGACTTAAAAACAATCAACGCTGGATTGTACTTTTGTTTTCAAAAGTTTTAAGCGTGGCCTTTGGTTGGTTTTTACTTTTAAGATCCAGAGAAATATAAAGTTATAGATTGCTTTTTAAAACCAAATCTTTGTGGATATATTTAACATTTTAACTGTATTTTTCAATATAGAAAGAATCACTACACTAGGCATATTTCTCGAATTTAAAATAGCTACGTGCAACATTATTCTTGGGGGGATTTTTAAAAGTCAATCCAAAATGGCGCGTTTCTACAGGATTTTTTCAAAATCCATTTGCAGTGGTGTTATTTTGGTAATTTCAGTTACCTAACTATAGTGTTGTATTTTCCTGGGATTTAAAAATTATCTCTAGAAGGGGATTATTGGGAAGGGGTTAAAAAATCTATCTACAACAGTACAGTAAGTTGGTGTGGTGGTTTTTTTTTAATCTCAAAGAAATAAATGCCTGTGTCTGCCTGGAGTTTATACACATGCAGCACTGTATTTAGTTAAGGGTGTGTTTGCACGGAGGTATTTGGCTTCTTAATTTGCATTTGCCCTGTGTCCCTATCTGCCTATTTTTAAGAGTTTGTGACCCTTTCTATGGTGTTAGGCACAGAATTGAGTTTATCTGGGCTTCAGTGTTTTGTTTTCATTTTTTGTTGTTTGTTTGTTTCAATGTGTCTATGAATGAATGTATTTTGTGTAGCTTGAAAGAGAGAGAGGCTAGAGCCCCAGGTCACCTAGACAGAGTCTGTCGGTCTGGGCTGCTGCCTGAGGGATTTTCTGGGCCTTGGGACTTGAGGCCTGGAGCTAAGGCCGAGAACACAGCTGTGTTGTGCCTGCCCAGTGTGGCTCCCACACAGCCCTGGGGAGAAGAAAGTGCAGGGGCTGCAGGCCACAGCCTGGTCCGTGCTCCATGGACCCACTAGCTTTGGGCTAGAAAGATGTGATCCTAGTTCAGGAAAGCAGAGACCCCCAGATTTAGACGCCCAAGAGCCCTCAAATTGTCATACATTTGCGGGTGACATAAGCAGTAAGGCTTGAGCCTGAGCCCAGCCGCAAGAGCAGGCCCAGCCCGGCAGGAACCTAGGCCTGTGCCTCTCATTCCCGGGCTCTTCTCTGGGGCACGGCTGAGCAAAGGTGACTACCGACGATCAGGCGCCCAGCGGGCTCTTTCCAATAGGGACAATCCTAGGGCCCCTGGCAGGAGGGAGGGCCGCCAGCGCTGATGGCAGGCGCTTCGGTGGAGCCGGGACGGGGTGCAAAAGGGCAGAAGCCCAAGGTGACCGGGGCCTGTCCTGCCCGATTCAGAGAAGGAGCGCAGCGGGGAAGTCAAGGGGCCGGAGGACAGCGGTGCAGGAGGCGCAGGCTGCGGTGGTGCGGAAGACCCGGCCAAGAAAAAGAAGCAGCGGCGGCAGCGCACGCACTTCACAAGCCAGCAGTTGCAAGAACTGGAGGCCACGTTCCAGAGGAACCGCTACCCCGACATGAGCATGCGGGAGGAGATCGCTGTGTGGACCAACCTCACCGAGCCTCGCGTGAGGGTGAGCGCAGGGTGCGCGTCTGAGGGGACCCGCGAGAAGGGCTGCTGGCTACCTCTGCCGCGGTCCTAAGTCCTCGAAAAGCTTTAAACCCGTGCTCAGACTTTGTCTCTTTGGCACCACTCAGACCTGCTCCCTCCCTCCACCGGAGAGGATTCCACTTTAGGCCCCGCTGCTGCTAAGCCCGTTGGTGATTAGTGACCCTGGCTGCTGCCCGCCTCGAGTCCTACCTGACCCTCGGGCTCTCCTGCAGCCTCACCCCAAGATCCGTGGCCCCAAGGGACATTCCCCTGCCCTGCAGGGCCCAGGGCCCAGGGCCCAGGGCCCTCTGGGATGTTACTACCCTACACTGCGCAGAGGGTTCCCCGCTGATGAGGACCTCCGGAGCTGCTGGCGCCTTCCCCTGAAAACGAAAGGGAAAGGCAGATCTTGCCTGGCAACCTGGGAGAGGCCTGAAGGGTACCTATGCTTGGGGGTCTCAACACTTCCTGGGGCGGTGATCCCAACCACAGCCTGCTTCTCCTGAATCTCAGTATAGTCCCCACCTGACTCCTCTCCAGTCATTCAGCCAATGCTGAGCTCGACCCTTTCCCTCATGCCCTTTCCTGTAGGGCTGGGGTCAGGTGAAGGAGGAGCAGCTCTGGTGCCAGAGTGACCCTCAGGCTGGGTCCCTTTGGAGATGTAAGATCTCTGAGCCATGACCACATGATGTCTGCACACTCCCTCTCCTCACCCTTTGGTTCCCAGTAAAAGCAAGAGATTCGATGTTCTCTTGCCAGAGCAGCAAGAGAATCATTTCTTCTGTGGGTGTGCAAATAATTAATCAGATATTGTGAGCAAGTCCCAAGCCAGCCCAGAGTGCTACCTGGCCTACTGACTCCCTCCTATAACCCAAGCTCTCACCCCTCCCGTCAGGCTAGCCAGCCCAGTGGGACGCGAGTGAAGACAGCACTCAGTAATCCTGAACTCACTAATCCTGCCTGGGTTTATGGTGGCAGGAGTGGTGTGGGGGTGGAATCAGGCAATGTCAGTGTGGGGGATTGGAAAAGGCTGAGATGCAGGGGACCCACAGCCTAGCTCAGGAAACTCAGCCCAGGGTTGGAGGAGGCCTGAGGAGGGTAGAGGTCATACAGTGGGAGGATAGGTGAGGATGGGCAAGGACCAAGAGTTGGGAAAGAAGAGGTTCTTACTAAATTGTGGGAGAAAGTGGAGGGGAGATTAGAGAGAAACTAGTGAGAAGTGAACGGAAATTAAATATTTGCAGAGAAACATATTTGGCATATATTTAGGCAGCAGGAGAGAAACATTTAAGGGAGGGCAAAAGGATCAAACATTTGAGGAAAATAAAGAATTGACTATTTAAGAAACAGTAATGGTCAGATATTTGGAAAGATGGGGAAGAAACTTAAATATTTGAGGAAGAATCAAAAGGATCAAAAATGAGGGATAACGGAGAAAATGGACTGGGGGGGATAGTTCAGATAGCGGGGTGGACCAAATGAAAATAAACGTTTGGAGGAGAAATGGGCATATCAAACATTCCCGATAAAGATGGAAACAGATTATTTGAGGAGTGAAAAATAGAATGAAGAATGAAGGGAGTCGGGAGATCTTATATTTCCGGGAAGAGAAATACCTTTTGTATTCGAGGGAGAAGAAAAAGAATGGAATATTTAGGAGACAGACCGGGACCCGTTTGGAGGAGAAGGCCGGAGATGGACTGGTTGAGAGAGGAAGAAAGCAAACGAATATTTGCTAAAACAAAAGAGGATCGCTCCGGATTAGGAAGAGAAAATAGATTTAACTCGGGGGGAGAGGATCTAGATCAGAAAAGGGGAAAGAGGAATGTTTTCTGGGGACAGGAAAGGAACCATTAAGGAGAGGCTGCAGGGGCGGAAATATCGGAGAAAAAGGACGAAATTCGGAGAGAAGGAACCCGGCGGAGGGCTGGGTGGAGGGGCGGTGGAGGCAGTGGAGGTGGAGGGGACTTCCCGCGCTCGGCAGCCCTGACCCTTCTCTTGCCCCCTCCCCCAGGTCTGGTTCAAGAACCGGCGAGCCAAGTGGCGGAAGCGCGAGCGTAACCAGCAGCTGGACCTGTGTAAGGGCGGCTACGTGCCGCAGTTCAGCGGCCTGGTGCAGCCCTACGAGGACGTGTACGCCGCCGGCTACTCCTACAACAACTGGGCCGCCAAGAGCCTGGCGCCAGCGCCGCTCTCCACCAAGAGCTTCACTTTCTTCAACTCCATGAGCCCGCTGTCGTCGCAGTCCATGTTCTCGGCGCCCAGCTCCATCTCCTCCATGACCATGCCGTCGAGCATGGGCCCGGGCGCCGTGCCCGGCATGCCCAACTCGGGCCTCAACAACATCAACAACCTCACCGGCTCCTCGCTTAACTCGGCCATGTCACCGGGCGCCTGCCCGTACGGCACGCCCGCCTCGCCCTACAGCGTCTACCGGGACACGTGCAACTCGAGCCTGGCCAGCCTGCGGCTCAAGTCCAAGCAGCACTCGTCGTTCGGCTACGGCGGGCTGCAGGGCCCGGCCTCGGGCCTCAATGCGTGCCAGTACAACAGCTGACCGCCCCCGCCAGGCCCCGCGGGCCCGCGGCCGGCACGGCGCCGGGGCGGGGGCGGCGCGGAGGACCTCGCCACGCCGCGGCCCCCGCGCCCGCGCAGCCCCCTCCTCCCCACCTCCCCACCTCCGGGCTGGTTGTGTGTTTGCTTTTCTGGACCCCACTCTGCCCTCCCAAACGAGACGAAACAAAACAAAAAGACGTCGGAGAAAAGTGCTGCGAAAAAAAACGGATGAGTTGCAATTTCCCTCGGGATGGCGCGGGTGGTGTGTGTTGGCTCCCTCGGGCCCCGGCGGGCCGTTGCGCGGAGGGGACGCGGCGCGGGAGGCGGGCGGTCCGGAGAGGACGCCCTCGTAGCCCGCGTTCCCGCCGCGCTGGACCCGGAATGAGTGGCCGCGCCTGCGGACTGGACGTGCGGAGCCCGGGCAGGCTGGCCCCGGCCCCGTACGAACCGAGGTGCCCCCTCCAAGCTGGCCCCGGCCGAGCGTACCTTAGCTCGATTCGGATCCGAGTTGGAGCGGCCGTTGGGTCGGGGATGACGGTGCCCAGCCTGGGATCGGGGACTCGCTGTGGAGCCGCACGCGGCCGCGGCGCGCCCGGAAGAGCCGTCGGCCGCCCAGAGCCCCGGAGTCCTCTTTTAAGGCTAAGGAGACGCAGCTGGCGGTGCGGACGTGGCAGGAGAACGGGGTGGGCTCGTCTCCGAGCACCCGGCCTCCGAGCTTCGCCGCAGGCCCAGGTCCTCCGCTCCGCTCCCGGGCTAGGAGGTGGCCCCCTTGGCCCGGCGAAGAGCCCCCTCCTCACCGCCCGCCGTGCAAGAGTCGAGCCGGGAGAGCTCGGGGCGCGGCCAGGGTCCCCGCGCCGCGCCCACTTTGCACACCCGCTCTCCGGCCCGCGCCCCTGTTTACAGCGTCCCTGTGTATGTCGGACTGACTGTATAGAATTATAAATCTGTCTATATCGATTTGTCCATGTACGTCTATTAAAACCATAGTACAAGCGTGCTAACCACTGCCGAGCCCCGACTGCTTCATTCCACTGGGGAGGGAGGCGGGTTAGAAAGGGAACGCCGCCACCGCGGGTCCTGAGGGTTAAAGAGAGGAGCCTAGGCAGCCGCCCTTCAGTGGAGAGGGAGGTGCCCTCTCTTCCCACCGCAATTCCCGACCTGCTCTGCCCGGCTCCCGAGAGGGCGCCATTTGGCGCTCCGGGCTCCGAGTCGAGTCCGCGCCCAGCAGGCGCTCACCCGCTGGGCCGCTCAGCCTCAGCGCTGTGCTCAGCCGTCCTAGCCAGCACCCCCACTTCCCCGGCTGCCGGGCTCTGCAGGCTCTTCCCAAGCTATGTCTGCGGGGACCCCCGAAGCCCTCAGGGTGCTCCGTGGCCCTTGTTCACCGGGGGAGTTGGGGTGAGGGCCACTGAGAGCCCCCTTGGTCCGGGAGTTGCCTTTCCTCCTGTGGGCCCAGTACCCCCACCTTGGAGCCCTGCCCTAACTGCTCCAGGCGGACTGAGGGTGCAGGATCAGCCGGTGTCTAGCCAGGGCCTCCCTCAGCCTTTCCCTCCTGAAATGACACTCAGGGGCATCCGGCAAAGCTGTGCTGGAGAAAGTGACCATCACACAGAATTAACTTCTCACTTCCCTTCCACCCCAACTTATTGGAAGGAGGCTGCGGGCACTTCCACCCTCCCCAGGCTTTGGAAACTACTGAACAAGACCAGCCTGTAAACTGCCTGTAAAATTCTGCTTCCCTTAAGTAAGTCACTTCCAATGGCAAAACAAAATGTTTGCAGCTGCAGCGGGGGAGGAAGGAGGGGTTGGTATTCTGCTTTAGAATCACCTTGTGACTAGGATTGGCGCTGCCCTGGAGTTGGACCCAGGCAAGCCCTAGATGGGAGTGGGGCACAGCCACGGGCTTGATCGTGAGCTAATAGCTGGAGAGCCCTGTGCACACATTCACAAACCAGATCAGCCCTGCCTCTGAGGTCAGGAGTGTTGTCCCTATTATACAGATGATGGAACCGAGACTTCATCATGTCATCCAACTGGGCCAAGATCACAGAGAGTCAACAGTCTTTAGATTCCAAAGTATCTTTCCTCTGGTCTTCCCACATTAAGATGAGGAATGGAGGATGGCCCAGGATGATGCTGTAGGATTTGCATTGTGGGGTTCTGAGAAGGACAGGGCCAGATACACAGGCTAGAGGAGGGAGGTGGGTGGAGGGAAGGCTGGGGCAGGGGGCTGGAGCCAGACCACCCCTCCCCCAACGGCTCCAGTCCAGAGCTCTGACCCCTCATTCTCTGGAAACATAAACATAATCACATCTGGACTCAGAGTGCCTCCCCCAGCCTCACACATCTGCCAAGGCCAGGGGGCCCTGGTCTCTCTTGAGGGCAGAAGGCAGGAGAGACCTAGGAGATGGGACTGGAGGAAAAAGGGAGGCAGAGAGGCCTCTCCTGGAAGTCAGACCCCGCCTCAGGTGACTCGGCCAACAAGGGGCTCTGGTAGAGACTCAGTGTGGCTTTGGGGCCACAGACCAAACAGCTGCAGATGGGCGGCAGGGCAGAAGCAATCCCAGAATGACCTCATCATCCAGCAAGAACCATGGCCAACAAGGTGAGTGTAAGACCCTGGGTCGGGCTCCCCCCAGCTCTCCTGTGGCTGCAGATAGTAGCCAGCCCTTCCCAGCTGCACCAGCTACAGAATCATCTCTGAAGGGAGGCTGAGAAATATATGGGGTTCTGGAAGCCCAAACCTCTGGAAAAAAAAAAAAAAAAAAAAAAAAGAAGGTCCTAGTCCTGCTCTGCCTAAAGAAGATTGGGGAGGTGGTGTCATTCATTGATGCAACATTTACTGTGCTCCCGCTCTGGTGCTAGGGATCGAGTGCTGGAAAACAGACAGTCCCTGCTCTCATGGACAAGTAAACAAAAATGTGTATAATTACAAACTGCGCTGAGTGCTTTTGAAGAAAGAGAACAGGGTGCTGTGAATAAGAAAAAAAAAATGAGAGTCCTGCTTTTAACAGGATGCTCTGTCTGGCAAGGCTGCTCTGGAGAGGTGGCTCTGTCTCTGTCTCAATGGGTAAGCGCTACCATTTATTGAGTCCGTTTGGGGTCCAGGGCCCAGGGCTAAGTGTACACTCCTTGCTGATTGGCCCCTTTACCTGCACAACAACCCTATGAGGAAGAGTTCTCATTATCTCATTTCTCTGATGAAGTCCCTGAGGTCAGGTCATTTGCCCAAGGTCCAGAGCAGGAGTGATGGAGTAGATCCAAGCCCAGTCAGCGCCCACTCTACCTTCTGCATTGGACTACCTCATGCCAAGCACCGTGGGCAACATGGTGGGCAGAAGGCAGAGTTTGACCTTGAAGAGATAAGTGATTTCTACTGGCCACACAGGACTAACCCCAGGAAACAGAAAAGCAGATTTGGTTTCACTTGGTCCTGAAAGCCCCAAAGGGCAGCTGCAGGTTTAGAGAGGTTATGAATTAGAAACAGGAGGCAAGAGGCTGGTGCCCAGCACTTGTCTGCAGACACCCTGGGCCACCAAAGCCAAGTACACAACCTCCAGAGTGCCTGGTCATTGAGGAACCGAATTACCTCCCCTAGCTTTATGGCCCCAGCCAGGCTGCAGGCCTCCGCCTGAGCCATGGCATCCCTGAGTGCAGCTGGCAGAGTCATCTAGAAGTGTGAAGAAGTCACAGCTGGAAGGTCTGCCTCGAAGGGGGCACTGCCCAGGGAGTCCAGGCCCTGGAGGTGACTCTGTGTTGTCCTTCGGCTCCACATGCCTGAGTCTGTTGCTCTCCTGTGAGAGTGCAGCAGATAGCAGCAGGCCTCAATCACAGGAGAGCCAGCGTGGGAAATGAGAGGAAGGGTGGTTTATGCCCATGAACTCCCCATCTCCTGGGCCAGTTTCTTGGCTCTGGCATCCATAGGAAGCTTCCGTGTGGTCTTTGAGAGCAAGGGTTTGAGTTCTGGCTCCACTACTGAGTTGCCTTGGACAAGAGACAATTAACGTCTGTGAGCCTGTTTCCTCTTCCATAAAAGGGAATAACAATCACTTCACACAGTTGTTTAAAGGATTAAAGGAGATAACACATAAGGCATTGGTTGTGGTGCTGGCATATAGTTATTACTGATGGTGTTGGTGATGTTGTTTTTAAAATGGCACATCCGGCCTCTCCCCTTGAGGGCCCTGTTCCCCACTTTCCACATTAATAACGCTTCTCTAAGTTTCTCAACAGGTCATTTCTGAAAGTGTCGTTTGGGGTCCAACTTGGTTTTCCCTCCAGGTTTGCTGGGTGTTGTGAATGTGATTCATGACTGACTGTCCTGCTGAATGTCTTCCCCACTGCATCCCACCCTGGGACCCATCCTGGACTTGGACCCTCAGGAACCCAGCCCGGTGTCCTATGGCCAGGCCCTGGGAGGCCCAGAGGAACTGTGTCCAATCCCTGCCATCCACTGGTCCTGAGGAGAGGCACGTTGGCAGTCAGTACTCTGAGACACTAGCCGGGGGAGCAGAGGGGCCAGTCACCCCGGAATTCTCCTCTAAGGGCTCCCTGCATCATGGGATAAAGAGGCCCAGACACTTCTTTTTGTGTTCTGCTATCTTACCGCTTATCTTATCTAACATCAGGCCCTTACAGAGTGCCAGGCCCCATGATGCATTTTATAACAATTACAATGCTCACTCCTCACAGGCAGGAAGGGCACCCTGTCCTTATGCTGTTCAACCCTGAGGCTCAGAGGGAATCAATAGCTCACCTGCAATGACACAGTTAATGAAGGACAGAGTTGGGACGTCACTTGGATCCTCTGACCCAGGTCCATGGTTGTATCTACTGCACACTACACTCTCTTGATATTTGTATTGGGCAGCGGCAGGGGGAGGGGCAGAGAGAGAAACAATTATAATTCATGTAGATTCCTGGCAAGAAGCTGAGCTCAGGGGTGCTCTGGGAGGGAGAAGGAAAAGGCCCCAGGCCCCAGGACGTGCCTTCACTGAGCTCACTTGGCTATAGGGGACAGCAGCAGATGGCACAGGACTGAGGAAGCCCCAGGATGAGGGCGGCAGAATGGAGCGAGCACATGAGGGCATAGGGAAACTCTCTGGCGAAGGCAGGGCCCTGGAATATCAACCATTCAATCCAAACTTCTGTCTCATGCAGTATTACAAACTTATCATTTCCTAGATGTGTGCTTCCCGTCTGCCTCCTTCTAGAAGCCCTCCTAGGCTGCCTCTCAGCCCTTGCAGGCCTGCCTCCTTGGCACCTCTCACCATTGGAACCCCACTGTTCACACTCCTATGTTGCCTTTGCAGGGCCCTAGACCATGCCTCCCTATTGACTGGTGTTGCCCAGAGCAGGTGTCCACCTACTGAATGGCTATAAGAACTTCAGGAGATGCAGCTGCCAGAGCCCAGCCAGGCTGGGGGTGCTGACCCTGGGAAAAGAGACACTGCAGAGGAGCAAGTCAAGGTGCAGGAAACTGCACTGGGACTGGGGTGGAGGAAAGCCATTTTGGCTGTCTGGGTCATGTGGCTGTATCTCACTCTGTGCTATCCTGTACATATTTTATTTCTCTTCTTAGTCTCACTTTATAGATAGGAAGCTGGGGCTCAGGGATGTCGTGTAACATGCCCAAGTGGGCACAGGTTTTAGGAACTCAGATCCTAGCCTGAGCACAGTGCCCACAGCACTGGCTTCTATGAGCCCAGCCTCCTGGAGGCACGGTTGCTGCAGTCACAGAGAGCCAGGATGCAGAGGCCAACAGGTGTACCCAGCAGCACTTGGAGAGGTGTCTTCATGGTCATGCTCAATAAATATTTCCTGAATACAATAATTGAGGAGCTACCTTCCCTTCCCCCTCACTCCACAAAACATTTCTTGGCCCCTTCTCCCTCTCCCTGCTCCTTTGTCTCCTCTCTCTTTCTTCTTTCCTTCCTCTACACCACCTATTCCTCCCTTTCAGCACAAGCAGCTCTGGGCACAGCTTTTAAAAGGGAATCAACAAAAAAACACAAACCACCCAATTCAAACATGGGCAAAGGATTTGAATAGACACTTCCCCCAAAGAAGATAAATGCGTGGCCAGTGAGCTAAGCATCACAAGTCATTAGGTAGATAGATGCAAATCAAAACCACAGTGAGATACCCCTACACATCCATCACGGAAAACAAACAAACAAACAAACAAAAACAAAACATTAGGTTTGGCAAGGATGTGGAGAAATTGGAACCTGTGATCACTGGTGGTAGGAATGTCAATGGTGCCGCATCTGTGGAAAACAGTATGGCGGATCCTGAGAACAGAAGACTTAGAATTCCCACGTGATCCAACAATTCCACATCTGGGTATTTACCAAAAGAAACAAAAGCAGGGATTCAAAAGGATACTTGTACGCCAGTTCAGAGCAGCCTTTCTCACAAGAGCCAAAACCAGGGAGCTACCCAACTGTCCGTCAACAGATGGATCAACAAACATACAAAGCACTACTAATCAGCGTTAAAACAGACGGCATCTTCTGCCACGTGCTACAACACAGACAAACCTTGAAGACATTATACTAAAGTGAAATAAGCCAGGTACAAAATACAAGTATTGTGATTCCACTTATCTGAGGTACTTACAGTAGGCAAATTTATACAGACAGAAAATAGGATGGCGGTTGTCAGGGACAAGGGAGAGGGGAAATGGACGGTTAGTGTTTGATGGGAATAGAGCTTTATTTGGGGATGAAGAAATGCTCTGGAGATGGATAGTGGGGATGGTTGCACAACAATGTAAATGTATGCAATGTCACTGAACTATAAACTTTCCAGGGGCACCAGGGTGGCTCAGTTCGTTAAGCCTCCGACTTCAGCTCAGGTCATAATCTCACAGTCCGTGGTTTCAAACCCCTCATCAGGCTCTGTGATGACAGTTCAGAGCCTAGTGCCTGCTTCAGATTTGCCTGTCCGTCTGCCTCTCCCCTGCTTGTGTTCTATATCTCACTCAATAATAAATATATATTTTAAAAAATAAAATGTAAAAAAGGTTAACATGGTACATTTCATGTCTCATGTGTATTTTACTACTACTTTTTTTTTAACAGGTAGATCTGTGTTTATGCCCCTACCTTATGCAGAGTGGTGACCAGAGGCTGGTGTCCAGGACTCTGAGGGACTGAAACCACTGCAGGAGGTGGTCTGCTGTCTGTTGGAAAACGATTCCCTACAGCTATCTTTAATCACAACCGCTCAGAAGCTCCGGTGACAGCTACTCCCAACCAGGCCCTCACCTCACCCTCTTCTTCTGGGTATCCACTATGCACCCAAGAGAGTACAGCTGTTGTGGATGATTTTTGTCTATAAATTTAGCATAAAATTAAACAATAGGTCTGCCACTGTCAGAAAACTATACTATATATTCATAGGTACTATACATTCATATATATATTCATATGTATATTCAGATATACATTCATATGTATATTCATATATATTCTCATATATATCCTCATATATTTTCATATATTCAACTATATATTCATATATACTCTAATATATTCACATATATTCATATACATTCTCATATATATTCATATATGTTCATGTATATTCAAATATATGTTCATACATATTCATATATTCATATTTTCATACATTCTCATATATTCATATATATTCATACATATTCTCATATGTATTCATATATATTCTCATATATTTATATATTCATATATATTTTCCTATATATATTCATATATTTTATTTCTATATATATTCTCATGTATATTCATATATATATTCATATATATTCTTGTATACTCACATACATTTTCACATATATATTATTCATATATATATATTCTCATATATTCTCATATATTCTCATGTATATTCATATATTCATATATATTCAAATATATTCTCATATATTCATATAGTCTCATTTTTATTCATAGATTTATTCCTGTATATATTCCTATATATTATTTCTATATACATTCATATATTCTCATATATATTCATATGTATGAATATATTATTCCTATATATATTCATATAGTTTCTCATAATTCATATATTATTCCTGTATACATTCATATATATTCTCATATAGTCATATATATATTCATATGTATTCTTATGTATTCATATATTTATTCATATATATGAATATATAGTCATATTTATTCTTATATATTGTCATATATATTCATGTATATATTCATGTATTCTCATATATATTCATATATATATTACTCATATATACATTCATATATATTCATATATATTCTCATATAAATTCATATATATTCACATTCTCATATAAATTCATATATATATGGATATATATTCACGTATATATATTCTCATATATATTCATGTATATATTCTCATATATATTCATGTATATTCTCATATATATTCATATATATCCATATATTCATGTACCTATTCATATAAATAATCATATATATTCATATATATTGAGAGATATTATTCACATATATATTCTTATATATATACATATATATTCTTATGTATATTCTCATATGTATTCATATATATTCATATATACTTTATATATTCATATTTATATATATATTCTCATATATATTCACATGTATATTCTCATGTATATATTCATATATTCATATACATTCATATACATATTAATATACATATTCTCATATATTTTTATATATTCAAATATATTCATATGTATATTCTCATATATTGTTATATATTCTTGTATATTCTTATATATTCATACATATTCTCATATATTCATATATATTCATATATGTGTTCTCATATATATTCATATTCACATATTTATTCAGCTAGTGTTTGGTGATGGGCGGGGGTCGTTCAGGAATAAATATTTGAATATGTATTTATTTATATATTCATATTCCCATATTCCTACAGCGAGGGTTCCTTGGTGCTATGTGGGGTTGTGCTCGGTAGCTAATATTTATATATATTCATATTCGCATATTCATGCAGCAAGGGTTGATTGGTGTTGGGCAGGAGTGCACTCAGAAGTGAGGATGGGGCCCGCTGGTCAGCCCTGTTGGCCTCGGAGAAGGAATGGGTCCTTGGGGTGTGGGGCGATGATGGCGTCCAGTGGTGGCAGCGGGGTCTGTGAGACGGTGCCTGTCGTGCCTCTGTCACATGCCAGCAGTATCGGTCCGCAGCTGGGGTCAGCGTCAAGGTGTGGGGCCGTGCCACACCTGTCCTCCCACCTCGCCCATCCCCACCCTATCCATGTACCTGGTGCATCCTGGCAATGAGGTTTAAAGATCCTTTGGGGTTGGCGGTTGCCCATCCGCCTGGGGTTGGGGTGTTCGGCCAGTGGGGAGTCATGGAGCCTGGTCTCCCAATTCTCCCCCAAACTCTGCTGCCCACCCCTGGTCCCCAGGCAGTGGTCCTGCAGCACAGTGCCCACTCCAGGGTCCTCCCCAGATATATGAGTATGTATATGAGTATGTACATGAATGTATCTAGGAATGTATCTAGGAATATATATATATGTATATATATATATATACATATATGTATATATATATATATATGGATATATGAACACAGTACCATTTTTGCTCTTACATATGCACAGGGAAGTATCTGAATGTACACGAAGTGTTAACACCACCTACCTTGGGGTGGTGGCATATGAGGCATTTTTTTTCGTCCTAAGTGTTTGGCACTGAGCACGTGTTACTTTTGTAATGATGACGTGAAACAAATATTATTTTAAAAATACAAAGACCGGGGCGCCTGGGTGGCGCAGTCGGTTAAGCGTCCGACTTCAGCCAGGTCACGATCTCGCGGTGCGGGAGTTCGAGCCCCGCGTCAGGCTCTGGGCTGATGGCTCAGAGTCTGGAGCCTGTTTCCGATTCTGTGTCTCCCTCTCTCTCTGCCCCTCCCCCATTCATGCTCTGTCTCTCTCTGTCCCAAAAATAAATAAACGTTGAAAAAAAATTAAAAAAAAAATACAAAGACCTATGATCTGCAGGACAGGGAGTGGCCGGCCCACAGGTGCCTATCCTCATCCCAAAGGTATCAGTCATCACCTATCTGAAATGACTTGTCAACCCTCAGAATTCAACCTCATTTAGGGGGCAGGCTAGATTTTTACAGAAACGAAATTTTTGCATTCAATACATTCTTCTTTAAACGGATGTCAAATTAATAGGTGCCAAGAGGAATGTTCGAAAGAAGAAGAATTTGTAATATTTTTTTTTTTTTGCTAGGAAAAGATGACCCACGTTTTTAAAACAGCTGTCATAGGCACGGAGTCCATCCTGTCCCTTCTGTCCCCTCAATGCACCCCAATCCCTGGCCCCAATCCTCCAACACAGCAACCTCTTTGCACTGCTACCTAGCCCACGCATACACACACACACGCACACACACATGCACACACATGCATGCAGGGTGTGCCTGCCAGCCAGCATGATCATGGAATCTTTATTAAAGAGGTCCAAATTACCAAGGTTTTACTACACTACTAAAAATAGTCATGCTTACTTAGCCTGCCTAATAAGCACACCATTTCTAATTTTTCTGCCTGAGTAAACTGAAACATCATTCCAGAAATACATTTTTACTGAAACAAGAAGGCTTGTTTTTTCTTCTTCGATCATACATTTTCCCCCTCTCCCTCCTCTCCTCCTCTCTCCATCCCCTGTGTCCCCCTCAGTTCCCCTCCCCTACCCATTTTTAAATTTCAAAACATAAAGGGGAAAGTAACAGTAATTTGGACTTGGCTTTCACACAAAATGGACCAATTTTTTTTAAGTGTTGGTAATTTGTCCTGAAAATGGATATAGGGGAGTCGGGCTGGGAGGCTTTGAAGAATGGGATTTTATGAGAGGAAAATGAGGCCTGAGTGTGTGGGAATGTACCTCCCCTCCGTGCCTGGAACAGTGCAGGCACGTGTAATAACCACAGCTAATAGCACCATTATTGCTATTATCACATTATAGTATTATTATTCATCAGAATCAGACAAAGCATATTAACCCATTTAATTGAACCAAGGGCTTAACGTCCCAGTGACTTCACGGAAAGTGCTTGGCAAAGTCTCCCGGACGTTGCAGCCACAAAGCAGCCGGCCACTTTGCTGCTTGCCAGGCTGTGGCAGGGCCCGGCAGAGGTTTCCCCAAACTGTTCCCGCCTGTGGCCTATCTGGGAACTTTCCAAGACACACTGGGAAGGATGCTTATCCCCACCCTCAGTCCAGCCTTTTCATGCACACACCTGTCTGTCTCTGTGGATAAACCTGGCCTGATGAAAGAGGTTGACACAAAACACACATGCACACATACGCACGTGGTGTGGCCAAGGACCCCTCCTCTATCCCCCAAGCTGGCACTCCTTTTGAGTCACCCAGTCTGGCACACGCAATTCATGCTGAACACCCGGCTTCTCCTGAACTTGGTGCCCACTGCTCCAAAGCTCCTGGACTCTCCCACGATACAGAGATCGGGTGGGGCTGCCGGGTGGGGCACCTGGGGGAGGCCAGGACCCCTCTGGCTCCTCGCCCCTGGGGTGGGCTTCTCCCTGGGGCGGGCTTCTCCCTGGGGCTCAGCCTTCCCTTCGTGGAGCCTCGGTGTTCCCCTCTGTCAAATGGGCACTGGACCTGCTATCATGCCTCTTGAGAGGTTCAGTGTCAAGGTTTGAAGGGACCCTGGGTCCAGCATGTAAGACTTTCAGGGAGGCTACTGCTTCAGAGGCACAAAATTGTTCTTAACCTACCTCTTTGTTGGTCAGCAGGCTCAGCCTCCCTCCCCTCCAGATTCCCCCACCACACCGCTGCCAGGTGGCCCTATGGGCAAGTATCTGGCTTCACTGGGGATGATAACACCTGCCGAGGCCTCAGCAGGGCTGCTGCAATGCACCCAGATCCCCCACTGGATCAGGAGCTACCACCTGAGATGGCATCACTTTTCCACCTTGAAGTCCATTTCCACTGGGCATGGGGCAGCAAGGCACACGATGGCACCACCTCAAGTCCAGCCCGGCCGACCTCCTTGGGGTGAGGGTCCACGACCAGAGTATCACAGAGGTTAAGACTATGGGCTCTGGAGTGAGACGAGACCTGGGTTCAACTTTCAGTGCCGCCACTTACTGCCACATTAACCTCTCCAAGACCCCGTTTCCTCATCTGCAAAGTGCGGCTAGTTGTGAAAAGATATGTACAGTGTTTACCATTGTGCCATGACATAGGCTCCAGATCACTCCTGGATCTCTGCTGCCCATTCATCCTCTATCCACCAGGACTCTAAAACTGGCACATCTCAGGCTGTCTATCACTGGCATCCAGGTGTTAGGGCAAGATTCCCAGTCCACGGCCCTCCCCTGGAAGTATCTGTGGATGGAGGAATTAAGTCTGAGTTAAGGTCAGGTATAAAAGGTCAAGGGTGAGAGTATGAGGAAGGAGAAATCAAAGGTCACCAGAGCAATCTGGGAGGGCTTCCTGTGATAGGAAGACTGGCCCTGAACCTTGAAGGACAAACAGGTTTAGAATGGGTGTGTAGGAGCGGAGGTGAGGCTGAGTCCTGGCAAAGGGGGTCCTGAGAGATATGGAGAGAGAAAGGGGGAGAGAGACTAGGGGAGGCTTAAGTGCCAAGCGAGGGTAATAAGGCCTCTCTCAGGCAGCAGAAATCAAATCTGGACAGGTTACCGCCCCGCTTCCACACTGGCAAGCTGAGTACTCATGGTCCTTAGGATCTGGCCCCAATCTACTTACCCAATCCCCCAACACCCCACCCTGCCCTGCAAGCTGCAACCACACCAACCTCTCAGTACTTGCTAAACCCTCTGCTGATCTACCCTTGTTTCTTTTTTTTTTTAATTTTTTTTAACGTTTTATTTATTTTTGAGACAGGGAGAGACAGAGGATGAACAGGGTAGGGTCAGAGAGAGGGAGACACAGAATCTGAAGCAGGCTCCAGGCTCTGAGCTGTCAGCTCAGAGCCCAAAGCAGGGCTCGAACTCACGGACTGCGAGATCGTGACCTGAGCCGAAGTCGGCCGCTTAACCGACTGAGCCACACAGGCGCCCCTACCTTTGTTTCTTTGTGCATGTCATTCCTCTGTTTGGAACGCCCTTCCACCCGCCACAGGTGTGGGTGCACATATACACACACTCCACTTAACATTTTTCATTCAAGGTGACAATTGTGTTATCTGCCCTGATTATACATATATTCATTCTTAAAATTTTTAAAGTTCAAAAAACCATGAGGATAAAAATCAAGACCACCAAACCACTATTTTTCCCCTTTTTAAAAAAAGTTTTTAATGTTTATTTTTAAATTTACATCCAAGTTAGTTGGCATATGGTGTAGCAATGATTTCAGGAGTAGATTGCTTAATGCCCCTTACCCATTTAGCCCATCCTCCCTCCCACAATCCCTCCCATAACCCTCAGTTTGTTCTCCATATTGAAAGGTCTCTTATGTTTTTGTCCTCCTCCCTGTTTTTATATTATTTTTGCTTCCTTTCCCTTAGGTTCATCTGTTTTGTATCTTAAACTCCTCATGTGAGTGAAGTCATATGATATTTGTCTTTCTCTGATTAATTTCACTTAGCATAATACCCTCCAGTTCCATCCACGTAGTTGCAAATGGCAAGATTTCATTCTTTTTGATTGTCGAGTAATACTCCATTGTATAGATATACCACATCTTCTTTATCCATTCATCCATCCATGGACATTTGGGCTCTTTCTATCCTTCAGCTATTGTCGATAGTGCTGCTATAAATATGGGGGTGCATGTGCCCCTTTGAAACACCACATCTGTACCCTTGGATCAATACCTAATAGTGCAATTGCTGGGTCATAGGGTAGTTCTATTTTTAATTTTTGAAGAAACTCCATACTGTTTTCCAGAGTGGCTGCACCAGTTTGCATTCCCACCAGCAGTGCAAAAGAGATCCTCTTTCTCTACATCCTTGCCAACATCCGTTGTTGCCTGAGTTGTTAATGTTAGCCATTCTGACAGGTGTGAGGTGGTATCTCATTGTGGTTTTGATTTGTATTTCCCTGATGATGAGTGATGTTGAGCATTTTTTCATGTGTCGGTTGGCCATCTGTATGAGTTCTTTGGAGAAGTGTCCAGTCATGTCTTTTGCCCACTTCTTCACTCGATTATTTGTTTTTTGGGTTGAGTTTGAGAAGTTCTCTATAGATTTTGGAAAATAACCCTTTATCTGATATGTCATTTACCAGTATCTTCTCCCATTCTGTTGGCTGCCTTTTAGTTTTGCTGATTGTTTCCTTCGTTGTGCAGAAGCTTTTTATTTTGATGAGGTCCCAATAGTTCATTTTTGCTTTGGTTTCCCTTGCTTCCGGACACATGTTCAGTAAGAAGTTGCTGCAGCCAAGGTCAAAGAGGTTTTTGCCTGCTTTCTCCTCAAGGAGTTTGATTGCTTCCTGTCTTACATTTAGGTCTTTCATCCATTTTGAGTTTATTTTTGAGTCTGGTGTAAGAAAGTGGTCCAGGTTCATTCTTCTGCATGTTGCTGTCCAGTTTTCCCAGCACCACTTGCTGAAGAAACTGTCTTTATTCCATTGGATATTCTTTCCTGCTTTGTCAAAGATGAGTTGGCCATACGTTTGGGGGTCCATTTCTGGGTTCTCTATTCTGTTCCATTGATCTGAGTGTCTGTTCTTGTGCCAGTACCACACTGTCTTGATGATTATAGCTTTGTAGTATAGCTTGAAGTCTGGGATTGTGAGACCTCCTGGTTTGGTTTTCTTTTTCAAGATTGCTCTGGCTATTCGGGGTCTTTTCTGGTTCCATACAAATTTTAGGATTGTTTGTTCTAGCTATGTGAAGGATGCTGGTGTTATTTTGATAGGGATTGCACCAAACCACTATTAATGACACCTTTTCAGACATCCCTCAGCCTGCACACATGTGTATGTAAACATGTGCACACACTATTACATAAATGATATCGTGTCACATGTTGCTCAAGAAGCCACTTTTTCAATCAGTATAATATCAAGAACATCTATTCTTACCAAAAAAAAAAAATCACTATTTTTAAGGGCCACATATATAGATTCATAATACTTTAACCATCATCCTCACCAAGTGGACATTTAGGTAACTTCCTATTTTCTTTTGTTGTGTTTCCATTAACAGGCCACAGTAAACATTCTTATCAATGCATCTCTGTGCATTTGTCAGCTGGCACCTTCAGGAAACTTCAAGAAGAACTGTGGAGGAGTCACCTGGGTGGCTCAGTCAGTTGAGTGTCTGACTCTTAATTTCAGCTCAGGTCATGATCTCACGATTCGTGAGTTCGAGGCCCACCTTAGGCTCTGCGCTGACAGTGCAGAGCCTGCTTGGGAATCTCTCTGCCCCTCCCCAGATCTCTCTCTCTCTCTCTCTCTCTCTCTCTCTCTCTCTCTCTCTCAAAAAATAAATAAACTAAAAAACAAATTTTTTTTTTAAAGAAGAACTGAAGAGCCACAGGAATGTGTACATAAAATCTAATCAGGACAGTTGTCTGGACTCTTGAGAGTAGAGACTGCCAGCTTCAGGAAGTGTAAAATGAACATTTTTTAGATCAAAAATACATAAACAGACAAACAAACAAACAAATTCTACTACAAGTTGTCTTAGGAGAAGGCCACACCTATGGACACTGCCAGCAGAAGACAAGGCTGCCCAGTCTCCAAACTCTGGCCAATACTAGGTTTTGTCTATCATCTTCGCCACAAATATCTCCATGCCACTTTGTGTGTGTGGCTTTATTTATTTCTCCTTTTAAAAAAAAAAATACAGATGGTGTCATATAAGTACAGTACTACACCTGGCTTTTTCCACCAGCCAATTTTCACTCCTTTTCCACTTGCTCATCCAAGGGTCAGGTAAAAAGCCACCTACTTGAGCCAAGACACTCACAAAGTGCCCCCTCTGGGTGCCCACAGCTTCTACCCTTGCTGATGAGTTATCAGTGGGTGCAGGGGCAGGCAGAGAGACAGAAAGTATGCACCTCAAGGTTACCACCCAAGAGGCCAACCCTCTAGGCACAGGGATGGCTGGCGATGCTCGACAGCACAGACAAGGCTGGCTCATCCTGCCTGCTGAGCTCACATCCCATCTGCTGGCCAAGCCTCCAAGTGCATCTGCCTCACTGAAACCCAGGGAAGGGTAACTGGTAAGCCAAACCCTCTTCTGCCTAGGCTGTAATTTCCTGATTAGGCGACACAGTCAAAACCCATCTGCACACACAGATTGCTTCTTGCCATGTTCTCCATCTCTGGAGCTCCCAGAGCCACGCCAGGAGCCATTGGGCCAGCAGACTGCAGCCCCAGGCCCTGCTCGGAAGGCAATCATGGTTTGATTTTTAAAGTTCAAAAAATAGCTTTGTGAAGAAAAACTAAGGTTGCTTTAGGGCTGTAGAACAGGGGGACACATGTGTAGCCTGAATTCAAATATTGACTGCACGCTTTAATGACAATCTTGGCCAAGGGACAGTTCCTCTGAGTGCCTGCTCACCCACCTATAAAATGGAGCTGACAATTCCTTAGAGGATTGTGGCTAGCATTGTAGCACAGTGGTTAAAAAGCCAGGCTGCATGGTTGTGAATCTTGGTTCTTCCCCCTTAGTCGTACAGACACGGGTAAGGTTACATCACCTTTTTGAACCTTAGTCTTACCACCTGTTTCATGGGAACAATGAAAATACCACCTTTGGAGCCTGGGCCTGAACTCTGCCTGGATTCCTCCTCCTCTCGGCTAGCAGCAAGATGTGAATAGGCTTCTTACCTCAGACTGCCATTCCGGATCTCAAGGTCCTGCTGGGGAAAGGAGGGAGTCTAGTGGCACGTGTGCTGAACTGGGAGGCGGTGGGGTGCCTCTGCTATGAGGACAGCGTTGTCCCATCACCCAGCATTGTCCCATTACAAAGGCTGGGGTCAGCCCCCAGTTTCCCAAGAGTTTTAGAACAGACACTTCATCTTCCCCACTTCCTTTTGAGATTTCAGTTTCATTTTACAAAAAGCCAGCCACATATGATGCCTCTGCCCCCTGGGGTACTTCACCTAGGAGCCTCTGAGCCCATTTGGGGGTTCAGGTGGTGGTTTGTAAAGCCCTCTTAACATTTCCCAGTGTTAGCCTGAGAGGTCCCAATTACACAGGATGATCTTTAGGCTGCCTGAATATAATCCAGATTCCACGTGGTCACGTCTATTCATGGGGTTCCATTTTTAAAAGGCACAGTCAGCAACCAAAAATTATCTTTAAATGATACCAGCTATGACTTGCCTATCACAGAGAACATCAGACAGTATCTGGTTGTCACCCCACAAGGACCTGCCATCCCCCTTCCACCCCTTTGGAGGCCTAACACTCCAGCTGAGTCAGAACCTCTAAGAGTCTTTGATTCTTGGGGGCACCTGGGTGGCTCAGTTGGTTGAGCGTCCAACCCTTCTTTTTTTTCCTTTTTGAGAGAGAGTGAGTGAGCAAGCACAGGAGTGGGCAGAGGGGCAGAGAGAAAGACAGAGAGAATCTTAAGCAGGATGCACTTTCAGTGCAGAGGCTAATGTGGGGTTCAATCCCATGACCCTGGGATCATGACCTGAGCCAAAATCAAGAGTTGGATGCTCAACCAACAGACCCACCCAGGCACTGGGAGCATCCAACCCTTGATTTTGGCTCAGGTCATGATCCCAGGGTTGTGGAATCAAGACCAGGGTCAGCCTCCAAGCCAAGCATGGATCCAACTTAAGATTCTCTCTCTCTCTCTCTCTCTCTCTCTCTCTCTCTCTCTCTCTCTCTCTCTCTCTCCCTCTCTCTCTCTCTCTCTCTCTCTCTCTCTCTCTCTCTCTCTCTCCCCCCCCCTTTTTCTTTCTCCCCCCCATCCCTTTCCCCTACTTGCACGCTCTCTCTCCCTCACTTTGCACACACTTTCTCTAAACAAACAAACAAACAAAGGTCTCTGACTCTTAGCCCTCAACTTTTACTTCCTTCTTCCCTCCCTGTCCCAGCTCCTGATTATGTAGACCCATCAAGTCTGACTGGTCTCTTCATTTTCTCTGTTTTGCCCATTACCCTGATTCTCCATCATGGAAGAGACCAAGAAATCACAAACGCCCCCCCTCCTTCCTTTCCGATCCAGACCTGGCTCTCCCCCACCCTCCCAGTGCCGCATCACCCAGAGCCTGAAATACAGTCAGAGCTGGAACTCGAGGATGGTGAGGCATGGGGCTGACCAAGCACAGACAGGGCTCCTGATGGTGGAACGTGGGAAGGAGCAAGGCTGTCACATGTTGACAAATTTCTCTCTGTCACATTTAGCCCCCTTCTCCCCATTTCCCAAGCCCTGAGACTAGAAACGGCAGCCATCACCTCTCCTTGCTGAGCAGCCTACTTAGGAATCCAGACCCATCTTCTCTCCTGAGAGCCTGGGAGACAAAGGAGCAGGCCCAGGCAACCTGGAGCCAGGGACAGGGCCCAAAACCAGGAGAGAGGCCACTGACAGCAAAGCCTGACTGGCTGAAGGGCGCTGTGATTTAGGAAGCATCCCATCTCACCCACAGTTGAAGAAAGTACAAGGTGTGCAGTTCCCAGCTTCTCCATGCAGGATTTCTAGGGGCTGTTGGAATAAATAGCAGAGTTTATATTCTCACTCACTGCCTGGATCTCCATAATATAGAGACTGCTTCCTGCTGGTGGAATCAACAAGCTGTTAAAATAAGAAAGAAAAAAAAAATCCGGCCACCTTCCAAACACCTCCAGCCCCGGATTCCATCTCCTTCCCACAGGAGCTGGGGGAGGGCCTGAGCATGACCAGAAGACTCAAGCCCAGGTCCCCTGCATCCCAATGCAGCTACCAAACCACCAGGCTGGCAGCATGGAGACAAACAAGCCATCTGGGGACAGTTCTGCTGGATCAGAGGGCTGGGGGGCGGTGAGAAAGGTCCTGCTTTCCACAACCAGGCCTGGACAAGCAGAGCACTTCTGCCCCAAGCAAATCAACTGAAAGTCGTGGCCAAGCCTGTTTGAGTTGGTGAGGGCCCAAGTGGGAATTCCAATCTGCCAGTGTTTGCTCTGCAGACGAATAGAGCCAAAGAGAAATGCTGCTTTGGGACTTTGCGCCAAATATCCGCTGGCTTATTCTGCCAGCAGTGCTGGGCCAGCCCTCTGCACGTCACCCTCTCCCAGCTCTCTGCTCTGTGACAACCTTCCGCTTGTGCCCTTAAAGGCAGCATGCCCTCCCGTGCCACAGTCCAGAGCCCCATCCCTGGGGCTTCCCTGAGGGGACCCAGGCCTTCCGGTCACATGCCATCTGCCCATCCTGTTGGGCCAGGTCCTGACGGAGACCCTTCACGGCCCAACCCCAACGCAGGTTCCAGACCTCTGCTGCCTGCTCTCCGCACCATACTGTCCTCCCTGCCACCCTGCCATCTGTGCCGTCCTTCTCTGCCCTGGATCAGCACGGCCCAGAGTAGCCGGCCTCCCAGCACAGAGGCAGAGCTGACAGCGAGAACACACCAGCCACAGCTGACTGCATCTTTTTTCACGCTCTCACATGTATTTCATTTGATCCTTAGAGTGGGTCCATTTTATCAGCCCATTTCTCTGCGGAAATAGCTGAGTTTTCAGAAGCTCAGACTCCTTGACCAGGGTCACCCCATTAAGGGATCCAGATCTCCTCACTCCAAAACCATGGTACTTTCCAACTTACCTGAGGATAATTTTTTAATCTTTTGTTCACTTCCAGAGGCCTAAGGCAATTCTCAAGATTCCTAGTGAGAGCAAGGGAATGTGTTTTCATATTCTCCCAAGCAACGTAGGCACACAGCGTGCCAACAGTATACACAACAGTGTGAGCAGCTGGCAATGTTTGCTTTGCCCCAGCCCTGAATCAGAGCCATGGCCTGAGGCCTGCCTGCCTGTTCTACTGACAGGGCTGTGCCCCCAGAGCACCCCTGGAGGCCCTCAGCCTTCATGTTCAAGCACCGCATGCATTAGGCCCTGGGCTTCTCCCTGCTCCAAGAAGGGCACACACATCCCACTCACTTCTGGCCCACCTCCCAAGACATTGGCATCAAGTTTTCTGCACCTCAGGAAACAGCTAGGCTATACCCTCTGCCCTCAGAGGGCTCCCCTACGGCATGGTGATGGGTCTCATACACCATGGCAAGCCTTCCTGGCATTTTTACACAATTCTCAATTTGGCCCTGAGAGTGTGAACATTCGCAAGCAGCAATGATCTGAGTATCTTAGAAGACTCGTGCTCTCTGCATTCAACAGGCACTTCCTCGGGGAAATTTCTTTCATCAAGTCTGGCTGGATTACTCTTTCCCCTGTATAACCGAGGGCCCCAAGAGGACCAGGACCAGACTGTGGGTTTCTCATTATGGCACCCGCAGCGCCCAGCACAGCTCAGGAAATAGCAGTTGGATGTATGAACAAAACACCGACTAAAGGGTTCCACATGCCCTTGTCCTGTGGCCTCAGAGGGGCTGTCATCCATGCCCAGAGATCCTGGGGCCACCCAGGGGACCCTCTGTCCAGCCGCTCTCAACTTTGCCCCACGTGTTTTCTGCTGACCTGACTCCCCCGTGTGGGTGTGGGGCCTTTTTTTCCTCAGCTGTAGGTGTGGCTATCCTACTCCCAGCCCAGCCAGAGCTCACTCCTCCCTCTGTGAGAGGTGGCACTGCTGAAGGGATGGGCCTCAAGAATACCTCCCCAGCAATGGGAGCCGGTGGCGCACTGTAGGGCCTCTGGCCTGGCCAGGTGGGAGCAAGGGGTGTCAGCCAACCCTGTCCTCCCCGTGCCTTCAGAAGATTCCACCATGGCTGCATCAAGGTAGGGACAGGTCCTTGCTAACTCTGCTAGTCATCTGACCCAGGAATAACACAGAAAATGACACCTTTTGAAGTGAAGAGTCCTCACTAACCGTAGGAGGGGAAACAGTCCAAAGCGCCTGATCCTGCCGCTCCTTTGACCCTTATATGAGGTGCCCTGGCACTGCTGGGAGGTCAGTCCCCCAGGTCGGGCCACTGTGAGCTCCATGCCCACACAACACAGTCCTGTCAGTCACAGCTGCACCTGCTGGGGCACCACGACCACTGTGAGCCTAGAGGAAAGCAGAGTCAACTTCCAAAGAGGGGTCTCCATGACAGCAGGTCCACAGACAGAGATGACACTCTGCCTGGTGCTCACCCACAAAGATGAGCCCAGCTTTAAGAGGTTCCAAGATCAGGGGAGCCTGGGTGGCTCAGTCAATTGAGCATCCGACTTCGACTCAGGTCATGACCTCACGGTTCATCAGTTTGAGCCTCACATTGGGCTCTGTGCTGACAGCTCAGAGCCTGGAGCCTGCTTTGGATTCTGTGTCTCCCTCTCTCTCTACCCTCCCCCACTCCTGCTCTGGCTCTCAAAAATAAATAAACATTAAAAAATTTTTTCTTAATATAAATAAATAAAAAAAAAGAGGTTCCAAGATTAGTGGTGTTACACCAGCTCAAAGGGGCCATACACACTTATGGGGCTGCCAGAGGCCCTCCCTGGTCTAGGGGTCCTGAGGTGGCTTTCCCAGGAACCCAATAAGTCCTCGCTGCTGAGGTCAAGGGAGGGGATAGCCACTGTGGCCCCTGGATGTGGCCTCTGGCCAAGGTCAAGTCTTGAGCGTCTCTCTCCCCACTCCCCAGGCCTGGCTATATCATGTTGAGGGAGGGAGTAGCCCAGGCAATCAGAATTCGTGGTCACCCACGTAGACCCAACCCTAGCAGCGGGGAAACACCATAATCCAAAGTTGCTGCAGAGACGTCAGTTCAGAAAGCTTGTGTTTAATGGGGGGCCTGTCATGCCCTGCAGGTCACACTGGCACCTGGTGCCCACGCCCCCTACTGCTCAGTGGCCTTTTCAGAGGACTGGGACTGTTTCTTCTGCGGCAAGTCTTCAAGCATCAGGCTCAACACGTGTGCGATCTCACAGTACAGCTCCTGAAGCCTGAAAGTGGAGGCAGGGGATAGGGGTCCTGAGCTCAGCGGGGGAGGTTCTCCATGCCACCCCAGCTCTGCCCACCACATGCCTGCACCTATGGATTCACCACCCCTGGCAGGTATGGGTTCAAGGGAGACAAGGGCTGTAGGCCGGATCAGGGCACCTGGAATCCGGGTCTGCCACTGTGCCTGTGGCCCCCAGAGTAAGTTATTTTAACACATGTGTCAGGCTGAGGACAACAAATCCTGGCTGTAAGTGAGGTGACCGTGTGGAGGTGATCAGACACTGCCTGGCCCACTCTTGGGCCAAAAGTGGATGTTGCCTACCCCCTCCTTTGAGTTTCTCTAGTCCATGAATTCCTCCAGGATGCTTTTGTCGAGAAACCAACCTACTGTGTCCTTCCTTGCTCAAGAGCCCACTGTGGCTCCTCAGTGCCATGCCAGGCTCTTTCCAGCTCAGTAACAGACAGGTATAACTCCAGCTAATGCACAGAGCACAGCCCTGGGCCGGGCCAACTCAAAGCTTCGCACACTGTTTTTATAGAATCAGCCCAGTAGCCTCTGGTATGACAGGTGGGGAAGGGGCAGAGACCTCCCCAGAGTCATAAAGAAAGGTAGCTGTCGGAACCAGACCACAAGCCCCAGCTCCTGCCTTGCCAACCAGCACTCTTTCTTCTGACTTCTGTAAAAGGGGTCGTGAGGAGGGGCCTGAAGAGTCTAAAGGGCCAGTCAGAGCAGGCCGGGGAGGGACAGGGGAGCAGAGGCCTCTGAGCCACAGGCCCATCCACAGCCACACAGGCCCTGCGCATACATGGAGTCGTGCATTTCCCAAGAAGGGCCTCCCTGCACTCACCCTGCACATCAGCCACTGCCCCCCTGCTCTCCCAGAGCACCTGCCAGGGCCCCACCCTCGAGGAAGCCTGTGGACTAGGAAAGGCTTGGTCTCCCTGGGCCAGCGGGGCTGGGACTGACTTGCAGATCGTAGTGTCCTGGTTGTCCAGGGTGGACAAGTAGACGTCGATGAAGGGCAGACTGGTGCCAAAATCATCCAAGACCATGGGGTCAGTGTGCCGCAGGGTCTTCTTGAAGTTCTCTACCAGCTCACTGAAACTTTTGTAGTCACCTTTTTTCTAGAGAGGGAAGCATAAAGAGGGCAGTGAAGAGGAAGAAGTAATACCCCAAGATGCAGAGACCTGGGGATCCTGATGCTAGCCCCAGGATAAGTCTTGATCTTCTTAATCACAGGTTCACCCCCACTCCTTCCAAGCCTCAACCCGCCCTGGCCAAGGTAGCCTCATGAGCCACCATCACTGACGTGAGGACAGGTGACATAGACAGGAACCAGTGAGAGCCCGAGTGCGACTCAGCGTGGTCTCACCTTGCCCCGGACAAACCTGGTCACAGTCAAGACAGGCGGATGTCTCCAGCTCAGAGGAAGGGTTGAGGAGGGATGCACTGACTGCATGGGGGAGGGAGGGCAGGGGTTCAGACCCAGCAGAGCATCCAGGACTCGGCATGATTTGTTTGGAGAGCCCAGGCTGAGAAAAGACGGCTCTCCCCCAGGCTTTCCCCATTGTATCATGCTTGACAGAAGATCTCCAGCCCATTGCGCTCATCCCGGTTCCAGTTTAGAAAAAACAGAGTTGAACAGGGCACCTGGGTGGCTCAGTCAATTAAGCATCTGACTTCAGTCAAGTCATGATCTTGTGGTTTGTGAGTTTGAGCCCCACATCAGGCTCTGCACTGAGAGTACAGAGCCTGCCTGGGATTCTCTCTCTCCCTCTCTCTCTCTCTCTCTGCCCGTCCCCTGCTCACACACACACTCTCTCTCAAAATAAATAAACTAAAAAAAACTAAATTAAAAAAGGAAGGAAGGAAGGAAGGAAGGAAGGAAGGAAAGGGCAGGAAGAGGAAAGGAAGGAAGGGAGGGATGGAGGGAAGGAGGGAAACTGGAGTTGAGCAGCACCTGTCAGGACCTCCACGGCCTCATCCACTGGGTACACAGGTGCCTGCCTGGCATTCAGGGGGCCTCAATAACAAAAGCACTCCAGGCAGAGGGCCTGGAAGTGGAGTTGTGCCCAGGAAGAAGGGAGGAACTATAACTACAGTACTCAACTCTCTAAGAGATCCAGAGAAATACAAAAATAGAATAAAGCCTGACTCTGGAAAATACAGGGTATAGGCACCTGCCTTACCTAAGACCAGAGATGTCTGATGTGAGCTGGCCCCAGGGCACTTTGTGACCATTGCTTCAGCCCTGACTGTCCATAGACAGTTCTTTATCCACCTGCCTGGGGAGATCACCTACCTGTGTCTGCATCAGCCTGCTGACCTCTTCCTGCTGCCTCTTCACAATCACCTGCTTCTCCTCCATGAGCGTCACATGTCTCTCCGCCATCAGCTCCCGCTTAAATTTTTTAATGGAGTCCTGGAGAGGGGGAAGATGGAGGTAAGATACAGGCTCTCACTGCATACCCCCCCGCCCCGTTTTTCTTCTTCCCTAGTCTTACATTGCCACTAAAGTCCCTCAGCAGGAGGATACTCCATGCAGGGCCAGCCCCCCGCTCAAGCGGCCATCCATGGCTGCAGTGACTCTCCGAGCCCCTGTCCTGCTGACTGCCATCCCAAGGCAGAGAAATGCAGTGGCTCACGGGGAAGAGAGGGCCCAACTGGCCGCCTCCTCCCCGGCCCTGGAGACTTGGCCTGCAGCTCCGCCTGCCACAGCTGAGCCCACGATCATTACAGGTGCAGCTGAGCCAACCCCCAGTCCTTACAGGTGCAGCCTCACCTCAGTGTGGATGATCATCACACCCACGAACATGCTGAGGAAGACGAAGGAGGCAAGCAAGATGAAGATGATGGTGAATGCCCGGCTGAGAGCCAAGTTCCGATTATCCAACTGTTCCTGTAGGTCTGTCCAGCCATCGACCTGCTCAGGCAAGGCAGGGCATGCCAAGTGCCAAGGCCCAATGGGACAGGCCTCCTTCTCACCCACCCTAGGGGAGCCCCAGCCCCACTGAGAATGCAGCTGGCTCTGCCTTCACATCAGCCTCTCCCCGCCAGCCCCCATCCACTCCAGCCCACATATGGTGGCCAGGGACTCAAGTGCAAGGCACCACTAGGCATAGACAGTACTGGCCAAGGGGCCACAAGGCACCCCATCCTTCCGAAACAGCCACTGGCTCTCTGCAAGGCCCTCCTCTGGAAACACCCCAGAGTCTACACTTCTAGACTTGGGCTTTGCGGCCAATTCTGACTGGATTTGTGACAACCTAGTCCCAGAAAGCCTATGTGACATGGGCATCATTTCTAAAGTAAACTTAATCCAAATGAGTTCTCTTTTGAGAACTCTTTGAAAGTTTTATAACCCTGTGGGACAAATGGGAATGCTTTAGGGAGTCACATGATTAGAGAGAGCAGTGGACCCCTGGCCAGGGTCCTGGCCTCTGCTTAGTCCCGGGAGGCCAGCCTTCAGCTTACCCAGCCCAGCTAAGCACCTGATCATGAGGAGGACCCCATGGAAGGCCCAGCCTGTCCACACACCCACACCCACTCCCTTCTCAAGGCCCCCACCCCCACCACTGTTCCCAAACACGGTACCGTGGCCAAGCTGAAGAGGGTAAAGAAAGCCACAGCCAGGTTCCCCCAGTTATTCGGGTCACCCCTGTCTGGAACTCCAAACAGGCAGAAGCCCAAGATGGCGAAGATGAACATGAGGACGAAGAGTAGGATGATCACGGAGGCCACGGTGTAGGCTGTCTGCCCCACGGCGGTGATGAGTGTCTGCAAGGCAGAGGCACTGGGGCTAGGCCAGGCTGCCAGGCTGGGAGTGGCTCAGAGGACAGGCCCAGGGTGCCCGACCACAGCTGTCCCTGGCATCCAGTGCCAGGCCTGGCACATAGGAGATGCTCCATAAAGGGTTGGGGGAATGAATGAGTGAATGAACGAGCGAATGAACGAACAGGAACTGTGCCCAGACTGAGAGCTGGACCAATCCAATAGTGGTTCAACAATGCCTGGCCTCCACCCTCAGTCACCCAGGGGCAGACTGTGTGCGCTGCCTCGGGCCTGGGTGTCTGCAACGGCACCACCAACCACTTCCCTTGAACCCCGCCTGCTTCTGTGGTCATCCCAATGGGTCCCGCCCCTGCTTCTCAGCTGAGGGCCGCCTGAACGCTCTTCCAAGCCCAGAAGGAGTTGGGGAGCTACCCTAGGGGAGGGAATGATGAAGGCTAAGAGGAACGTGGCTTCCCATTCGCCCCGAGTACTGTTCCCCAGGCAGGTCTCTGGCTTGTGACCTCAGTCTTGCCCTAGGAAGTGGGCATTTGTCTGACCTCCCACTATGTTGACCTCTCCAGGGAGCACAGTGTATGGCTCCTTACCGTTTATTCTCCACACCCTGGAGTCTTGTAGTAGTAGGAGGAATAGGAGTAGGAGTAGGAGTTCAAGACGTGTTCACCTACCTACATGCTGCAACAGACACTGTTTTAATGCAGGTGGGTGTTATCATTCACCACATTTTAAGATGAGGAAGCACGGTCTCAAAAAAGCAAAAAGCCTTGGCTGGCATCACGCTCCAATACAGCAGCAGACCTAGGACCAACTCCCAAGCCCTGTGCCTTTTGCCACCAACTTCAACCACGAAAGCCCCCTTTCCCAAGTCAAGAAGCTGTTTACTGGCTCAACACTAGGAACGGAGGTGCCGGATAGAGCTGGGCCACAGGACAGGGAAGCGTTGGCACTTCGGGATAACTGGGGAAGCAGAAAGGCAAGCTGAGTGCCCCGGCACTGCCCTGCACGTGGACTGCTTTGACAGCTGGCTGCAGAGGGGAATGCTGCCTCTCCTTGCGGGAAGAAAGTCAGTGTTTGGGGATTAATTCCCAAAGAGGTGAGATGCAAAGAACTGGCTCCCTCCCTGCGATACAGAGACAGAACTTCCTTCCTGAGAACTACCGTGAGCGAAGGGGTCAAGCCCTCATGACAAATGCTGCAACAGGACGACGCAGTGTGCAGAAGAGGCCTCCCAGGTGGCCAGGGAAGGGGCAGCCGGCAGTGGGAGAATGGAAACACCACGGAAGGGGTGGAGGATGGGCTCCAGGGGGGTGTCCACTCCCAGGGCAGCCCGAGGCCCAGTGCTACCTGAGGCCAAAGCCGAGCAGCCTTGAGAACGGCAGTGGAGAAGAGGCCATGCTCTCCAGAAGCCCTGACATGTGGGAATCCTGACAGCTGGCCTTGACGATTGTGTTCTTCAAGCACAACCCAGGCGGTCCCACTTGGTCTGCAGTCCAGGGGTACAGAAATCCAATCCCAGCAGATGCTGCCCAGAAAGAACCCCACAGGCTAGAAGCTCATTCCCAAGGAAGATCTGAGCTTTCAAAGCTACAACCTGACCCCCACGGATGCTTGGTTTTGAATTCTCAAATTCTTTGGAGAAGCAATTCCTGGTCCCTAGTTCAGCTCTCCCGGGCCCTAGGTAGAACCACAGCCGTCCTCCTGGCCCTGGGGCATTCAGGGTACAGAGAAGAACTTGAGGCATGGCAGGGACCCAGGACCAGCCACTCTTGAGAGAGCACTTCTGTGCAGCTGCTCTGATGTGTGGAAAGTGATGAGATTCAAGGAGAAGCCCCAGCGTCTCCCAGGTTGTTCCTTGGGCTAAAACACAGATAAACGGGGCAATGTGGCCCTCGGGTGCTCAGCTAACAGAACCTCTCTGTGTGCAAAACAACAAGGAACTATTTCCCCATGGTACAGGTTTACTGCCATGCGGTGGATGACAGAGTGTCATTTTAATTAATCAGGGGATAGGAGCCAAGATGGGCCTGAGTGCTAGCTTTGGGCTCTGAGGCTATGGCTCTGTTAGAGCCTCGTTTGGACTTCAATGAATATAAATTATCACAGAGGTGCGGGTCCCTCCCTTTGGCACCTCCAGCTCCACCTGGCCTGTGTACACAGGCTGTGTAATCTAGAGTCACTTCTGTGCCCCTAGGGATCTGGGGTCCAACGATATCCCATAGGCCTTGGCAAGCCACAGCCAAGTGGCTTGGTGGTCCCCAGGGAACAACCTTGGGACACAAGGTTTGGCTTAATGACAGAAACCCCTGAGGTCAAATATGAGCCACATGTCCCTGAGAATATTCCATCTACATGTCCATGGGTCTCTGTTCACATCTACAAGAACCAAAGGCTGAGCAAAGGTCTGTAGTCACCAAGCAATCCAGGCTGGGTCCTGGGACAGACCCTAGTCAGCTGGGAGGGCTCTCCTCTCTTCACTGGATCCCTGCCCTGGAAATATGGGCTGTCCCTGCCAGTCCCTAAACCTCAGGCATCTTCAGGCCTTAGCCTCTGACCAGGCTACCATGACATTCAGCAAATAGCTCATTCCCTCAGCTTCACAAGGTGCCAGTCTGGGTCACTGTCCCTCTCCCAGACCCCTGTTCTATCTGCTTCCCTCCTCCCCATGCAGCCTTAGGCTTCCTTTCCCTCAGCCCACAGCCATCACCTCCTTCCTCACATGCCTCCCACAGGTTTCTGCCACCTCCAGTCCATGGTGACCTCTCTTGTGACCTCACCTGAAAATCCTCTCCTCCACAGGACATTACTCCTCAGCAACCCTCTTGAGGAAGGCTGACTATTCCTCACCAGCCTGATTCAGGAGACCATCCCCCGTCTTGCCCTGAGAGACCCTGTCATCATGGGCAAAGCCCCTGCTTCTAGAAAAGTCCAGCCTTCTAGCTAACTACTCACCCTCATGTCTTGGAATCTCTGCCTCCAGGCTCCACACCATCCTGCTGTCATCCTCAGAGACTTCAGGATCCCTATGGAATATCAACCATCTCCCAGACCTCTTTGTCCCTCGACTCCCTCAGTCCCAGGGACCTTGGCACCATTATTAGGCCCTTGCTCCCTTGGTACCCAACACCTGCACTAACTAGACTATACTTCCAACTGTCTTTCTGATGGTTCCATCACTCTGAGGTGCCCATCAACCAGCATCCACCTCCCAAGGACCTCTAGTCTTCTTTCCTGTCCACCTGCCTTACTACCGTCCCGATCTGACACGGACTCCAATACCCAGCACCTCTGACACTCCCTTCTCCCGCTTCTAGGACACATCATAGGCTTTATCTCTAGCCTACAAACAAGGGGAGCCACTCTCCAGTTTGAAAGGAAGGTCACTGTGATTTGATGTACCCTTTAAAGATTCTCCCCAGCTGCAGGGGCATCTCCTCTCTTGGTAGTGTGGGAAGCCAGGGCAGGAGTCCTGATGAAGATGGGTGGTGATGGAGAAAAGATGATGGCTGTAGGAGTGAAAAGACGTGGACAGGTCACTAACTACGTAGGAGGCCATGTAAGAGAACTTTGAGACAGAGACGTTAATGCTGACACTCAAACTTATGACCTGGCAGTTGAATGGGGGTGGGGCGCGCCCTTCACAAAAAGACGCAATGCAGGAGGAGGAGCCAGGCTTTGGGGATGAGGGTGGGGCAGAGTGATGATTTCCAGTTTAGACAAGTTTGAGTCTGAGGAGCACGTGAGATGTCCAGGGGGCCGTGGGTCTGAAGGTCAGAGAGAGGCGTGGGAGGGTGCAGACCCCTGAAATGTGGAAAAGATCACCAAAGAGGGTATGCAGAGTGGGAGCTGAAGAGCACTCAGGACACAGTCCCGAGAAAACAGAACCTGCGGGCCGGGCGAAGAAAGCACACATCCGAGCAGTTAACTCATGCTCAAGAGGCTGGAGGAAAACCAAGAGAAGGCGGTGATAGGGAGACCAGTGGAACTGGCCAGTAGACTTGGTGACAAGGAAGTTGTTGGCAACCTCAGAGAGGCTAGTTCCTTTGGAGGGAAGAAGCCAGAGCACAAATGACAGGTAAGGCAGTGGGGACTAGAAGTACAGATACCTCTTTCCAGGAGCCTCCCATGAAGGGAAGGAGAGGAGGACTGGCCTACACTGTCTGGGAGGGGCACACAGGCACGTGACTGCATGAGAGCATGGAATGAATGGGGGGGGCAGGATCTGTGGTAGGGCTATCTTTTCAACATTCTCCTCATTTTCTCCCCCAGGCCTGGGGCTGCTGAGTGTAGAGCCCAGGTCCTAGACAGACACGCAGGCTGGGGCTGGGGGCAATGTCTCAGCAGAACAGGCCAACACACACCCTAGCTGGTCAAATGGGTCCAAAGCAGCCCCCTCCTGGAGAAGCATGGATACGGGGCACAGAGCCAGGGCGAACTTAAGGGCAGTTTGGTTCGGCCTTCTGGAGCCTTCTGAGCCAAAGAGCTGCACGTGGTGCACCTAGAGCTTCCAGAACAAAGTTGTAAGATTATTCTCTTCAAGAGGCAGCAGATTTGGGGCGCCTGGGTGGCTCAGTTGGTTAAGCGTCTGACTTCGGCTCAGGTCATGATCTCTCGGTCTGTGAGTTCGAGCCCCACCTCAGGCTCTGTGCTGACAGCTCTGAGCCTGTTTCCGATTCTGTGTCTCCCTCTCTCTCTGACCCTCCCCCGTTCATGCTCGCTCTCTCTCTCTCTCTCTCTCTCTCTCTCTCTCTCTCTCTGTCTCAAAAATAAACAAACATTTAAAAAAAAAAAAAAGAGGCAGCAGATTTGTCATTGTATGGGGAAAGCAGTGAGTGGCCAGAGCCACCAAAAAGCTGGAGAATCCTGGGAATATAGTTCAAAGGGTCTGTGCCATAAGAAGTCAGTCCTGGGGGATCAGGTCATGATCTCACAGTTCCTGAGTTCAAGCCCCATGTTGGGTTCTGTGCTGACAGCTCAGAGCCTGGAGCCTGCTTCTGATTCTGTGCCTCCACCTCTCTCTGCCCCTCTCCCAGTTGTTCTCTGTCTCTGTCTCTCAAAAATAAACATTAAAAAAAAAAAACTTAAAAAAAAAAAGAAGTCAGTCCCTTTGTAGCATGGGAGAGAGGATAAGTTCAGGTGGCCACTGGAGTCAGACACACCTTTCAAATCTCATCTGTGACATCTAACTGCAGAGTGACTGTTGGCCTCTATTTCTTCATCTGCAAAATGGAACTAATAATACTTTTCCTCAATTGTTCTAAGATTAAATGAGATAATATTGGTAAAGATCTACCTGCCACACGGTAGGATTCAGTAACTGGATAATGGTAGTAGAATTATTATTTTGTCTGGGGCTGATGGGCCGATAGGCCCTGCTGTCTACACTCCCAGGCCGAGGTGCCCCCCAGGTCACTCACCCGGATGCCACGGCTATAGGTGATAAGCTTGAGGATGCGCAGGGACTGAATGCCGTCAGCAATGTTGAGGTAGGGGTAGTGCTTGCCCTTGAATTTGCGGAGACTGTAAGGAATGAAGATAATGATGATAATGATTATATCCAGCAGGTTGTAGCCATCCTTCCAGTAGTTGATGGGGTCCACATAGAGCTTCATGCAGAACTCAGAGCTATAGATGGACACAAAGATGAGCTCCGACACCTGCAGGGATGCCAGGGTTGGAGAGTCAGGCCAAGCCACAGAGCCCCGGAGTTCCACCCTCTCCCTGACTGAGGTACTCAATCAAGTGTGTGCGTTGTCGGAGGGAGGGTACTCCTAAGTCACCCATGTGACAGAGAAACCCAAGCAGAAGCCCAGGCGCACAGTGCACACACAGTGTGCCTGATTCTCCTCTTTCTGAGTCTTCCCTCCCTGCAGCCCTAAGCCTGGGGCTAGTTCGGACCCAGGGTGCTTAAGAATGACGGACTGACTGGCAGACAGAATGACCATCTAGGCCCTGGTATTAGCAACTCGACATGTCAGGTAACCTGAACGTAAGCTTTCCCAAAGAGAAGATCCCAAGTTTTCTAGCCAACCTGAATATCCAAATTTTTAGGAACAGAGATGAAATACTCAAATATCTACTAATAGGTATCAATTAATCACACATCCCAAAATCAGTTAAGTGAACTATTTCTGAAGAACACTAAGCTTTTTTCCTCACTTATATACTTTATGAAATAATCTTATTCAAAGTCTTCTCATGCATCTATAACGCCAGTGGCTTTGATTTTACCAGGAAAAAAAAAAAAAAAAAAACTTGAGTCAAATAACTTTTTCCTTATCATCGGTGCAATGATTCACTGAAGCAGCTTTGTTGACTAAGCATCTCCCATGAGCCAAGCAAGCACTGTTTTGGCATGGGAAAATGCAACAATGAACAAGGCAGAAAATGTCCAGGCCCCATGAAGCTTATGATCTGGTAGGGGAGACAGAAATGAACGCTCAAACCAATACATAGACAGTATAACATCAGAAAGGAACAAATAGGAGAAAAGGAAACAGCCAAAGGGGATAGAGGGACTGGTCATGTCAGGGAGGGAGAGTCATGGCAGCCGTGTTAGAAAAGGTGGTGGTGACTGGAGGCCTTGAAATGGAGCCATCATAAAAACTGGGACAAAGTTCCCAGATGTCAAGTACAGCGGTCTTACGCCGAGAAAGGTTTGTTCAAAGAACAGCAGAGTCAGCATGGCTAGAACAGAAAGGGGAGGCAGGCCATGTAGGGAGGGCCTTGTAGGCCTGGTAAGGGCCTTGATTTTAACCTCCACCTTGGAGGATTTTGAGCAAGGGAGTGATATGAACTGATTTACATTTTCATGAGATCTAGGTGGAAAAGAGACCGGTGGGGAGCTGGCAAGAATAAGGACAGGAAGGGGACTTCGGGAGGAGATGACAGATAGCAGGAGAATTACTTCCCACAGTCAGCCAGCAAGAGGTGAGGTTAGACTGGACTGGATCGGGGGATGGTGTGGCATCGAAGAGAAGAGGCACAAGGAGGAAGTATTATGTACGCTGCCATCTCAGGACTCACTGCCGGAGCCCGGAGTGCACAGGAAGGCAGAAGGCAGAGAAGACTCTAGTGTTGCAGACAGAGCAACTGGGTCAGCGGGGATGCCTTTCCTGAGATGAGTTTGGGGTGAATTGAAGTGGACTAGAGAGAGTTTCTGGAGGGAAATAGAAAAGTTTTTGAGGGGCGCCTGGATGGCTCAGTCGGTTGAGCATCTGACTTCGGCTCAGGTCATGATCTCACAGTTCGTGGGTTCCAGCCCCACGCCGGGCTCTGTGCTGACAGCTCAGAGCCTGGAGCCTGCTTCTGATTCTGTGTGTGTCTCTCTCTCTGCCTCTTTCTCTCTCTTCTCTCTCAAAATTAAATAAACGTCAAAAAAAAAGGAAGGTTTCTGAGATTTATCACCTTTTAAATATATGTCAGATGCTGCCACTGGAAAGGGTAATTCAAGCCACAACTACCCATTTGGGTAACAATAAGGCAGCTGGTGTTTTATTTGTCCTGTATACTTATGTTTGTGGCTCCTACTTGGCAACCATTTACATACATTTTTATTTCTTAACTACTATGTAATATTTAAGATACACAAGATGATGTAAAAAAAAATAACAGAATGAACAACCATGTATTACCGCCCAGCTTAAGAAATAAAACATTATTACCATGCAGGCAGTCTCCTGTCCAGCCCTCAATGACCAAGTCCACTTCCCTCCCATGAAGGTAATCCGACCATAAATCCGGAACTCCTGTATTTTATACTCTTACCACATATATATCCCTAAAAGTACATGGCATCCTTCTGCATTTTTTCATATATTACACAAATAGCATAGCCACTGAAGTATTCTTTGGCAATTTGTTTTTCTCTCTTTTTTTTTTTTTTTCATTTAAAATCTATGAGATTCGTCTCTGTTGCGTTCATAAACCTAGTTTAGAGTTTTACTACTATGTAGCAATACCACTTAGGAAAATACTGTAATTTATTTATCCAATAACCCACTGGGTGATATTTGGCTTGGTGGTAATTTTTACTATTGCAAACAGCATACTGGTACAAAAAGGTAGAGTAATACTTGTACGTTTTATCATACCCATGTGTACAGCTTCTCCCAGTCATATATCTACGAGTAGAATTAGTCAGGGCCGGACGTCAGCATCTTCCACTTTGCTGAATAGAGAAGTGTTTTCTGAAGCTAGTGTACTGATATACCTTAGTATCAGCAATGTTCCTATTGCTTCACGTGTTCACCAACACTTTGTACTGTTGAACTTTTTCATTTCTGTCAGTCTGATGAATATGCAATGGTATCTGATTTTTTTATTCTGCTTGTCATTTCTCTAATCATTAGTGAAGTCGGACATCTTTTTATATGTTTAAATTGTAAACTGCCTATTTCTTATCTTGTGCCAAATTCTCTGCTGGATTGTTCTTTTTCTTACTGGCTTGCAAGACAATCAATTTTTCAAGTATTCTGAATCTGTACTATGTGTCACAAATATCTTCTATGCTGACGTATGTTTTCACCTTTTCAATGATCCTTTGATGAACACAAGTTTAAAATCTTAATGGAATCAAATTAATCAAAGCTGTTTTTTCATGATTTATGTATTTTGCATTTTGTGAAAACTTTCCCTCCTGAGACCCTGTAAGTATACTCTCTTCTAAACATTTTAAAGTATCACTTTTCCTGGGTCTTTTTTTATTATTATTAAAAAATTTTTTTTGACATTTATTCATTTTTGAGAGAGACACAAAGCATGAGTGGGGGAGGGGCAGAGTGAGAGGGAGAAGTAGAATCTGAAGCAGGCTCCAGGGTCTGAGCTGAGATGGTGACCTGAGCCAAAGTCGGACACTTAACCAACTGAGCCACCCAGGCACCCCTTGTGTTGGGTCTTTAAGCCAGTTGTGTGTGCTGTGAGGTAGAGATCCAGTTATATGCTTTCTCCACATGTACAACCAATGGTCCTAGGACTGTTTCCTGCAGAATCTTCCCTGGTGCCACAGGTACCACGTCTTTACAAGGGCCAGGGTCTGGTTCCAAGTGCTCTACCCTGCTGTGCTGGTCTCTGCTCCTGCTTCATTACCCTGCCTTCATTACTAAATCTCTCCAGAAAGTCCTGTTATTTGGTAAGTCAGGCCTTCTCTCTCCTTTTAACTGTCAAAACCATCTTGTTCATTTGCTTTTTGTCTTGCATTCTTTTCTTTAAATTTTAGCATCAGCTTTTGGCAACCCATAAAAAAACCCTGCCTTCTGGATATCTCTGGGGAGAATGCATCTCTAAGAAACTGAGCCTTTCTATCCATGGTCTAATAGATCCTTCCATTTCTTTGTCTTCTTTTTTTTTTAATGTTTTTTTATTAGTTTTCTTTATTTTTGAGAGGCAGAGAGACAGAACATGAGTGGGGGAGGGGTAGAGAGAGAGGGAGACACAGAATCCAAAGCAGGCTCCAGGCTCTGAGCTGTCAGCACAGAGCCCGATGTGGCCCGAACTCATGAAATGCGAGATCATGACCTGAGCTGAAATCAGACGCTCAACCAACTGAGCCACCCAGGCACCCCCCCCTTTGTCTTCTTTACCTTTATATATTTAAATTGTTTTCTCCTTAAAGATCACAAAAGTCTTTTATTAGATTTGCCTCTAGTATTTTTCACATTTTCTTATTAGAAGTGCTATTTTATAGCTGATACATTCAATGTAATTGATTGTATTTATTGGTCATATATTCAACAAACTTGTTAGACTTTATAATTAACTTTGGGGCACCTGGGTGGCTTAGTCAGTTGAGTGTCCTGACTCCTGATTTTGGCTTAGGTCATGATCCCAGGGTCGTGGGATCAAGCCCCACATCAGGGTCTGCGCTGAGCCTGGACCCTGCTTAAGATTCTCTGACTCTGCACCTTGCCTGCTCAAAGTGGGCACATGCACTCTATCTCTCAAATAAACAAACAAAATTATTAACTTTATTAAGTAGTAGTAACTTCATCAACAATTTTTTCACAAAACAATTTTTTTCAGATTCTTTTGGGGTTTCTATGCAGAAATGACACATTTTTAACACCTTGAAAGAGAATACCGCTAAAGTTTCATCACTGAGTGTGCATTTTGATGTAAGTTTTACATAATCGGTTTAAAAATAAGTCCTTTCACGGGACACCTGGGTGGCTCAGTCAGTTGAGTGTCTGACTTTGACTCAGGTCATGATTTCATGGTTTGTGGGTTCAAGCCCCACACCAGGCTCTGTGCTGACAGCTCAGAGCCTGGAGCCTGCTTTGGATTCTGTGTCTCCCTCTGTCTCTGCACCACCACCACCCCACCACCCCACTCACACTCTGTCTCTCTCTCTCTCAAAAATAAATAAATGTAAAAAAATATTTAATAATTCCTTTCTATCCCTAGTTTGCTAAATTTTTATCCTAAAGGATATTCATTATCAAATTTTTTTTTCTGCATCTCTCAAAATGATCTCATGGTGTTTTTTTTTCTCCTTTAATATTTTAAGCTGGTTAATAAAATGTGTAGATTCTTCTAATACTTGCCTTCCTGAAAAAAACCAACTTGGCAATGATATATAATTTTTTTCATACATTTTGATTCAGTTTCTCAATGTTCTGTTTGGGATTTTTGTGTCCATGTTCATGTAATCGGATGTTATTTGTCTTTCTCATACTGTCCTTGTCTAGTTTGGGCACTAGGTATCCTGCAGAAATGAAATTCATAAAAGGAATTGTCTGTGGGCAGGGCAGATGTACTCATTTATCTAATCAAAACAAGTATTTTCTATGTTTGGAATTGTCTCCTCCATGAATATAAAACCATCTAGTCCAGGTGAGTTTGTAGGTTTTGGGGACAGGAAGTTTTAACTATGAATTCAATGCTTTATAGCCAGTAAAAGACATACAAGGACATATAAAGACTATTTCAGGTTTTTCCTTTTTTTACTGAAAGTCAGTTTTATAATTTTTTTCTAGAAAATAATTTCAGCTAGGTTTTTAATTTTTTGGCACAAAATTATTAGATTTCTGATATCTATGTCACCTATAATTTTCCTTTTAAAACTCTAACATAATTCAGGGCTTCTATTTACCTTGATTGTCTCCTGAATAAAGTTATTTTGTAATTGTTTTCTGAGATCTAACTTTTGGCTTTGTTGATACCTTCTATTGAATCTTCGTTTTCCATTTCCTTAATTTTTGCTCTTTACTATTTCTTTTCTACTTTCCTTCCTTTTTCTTCTCCTTTTTCCTTCTTTTTGATTTTATTTTGTTGCTTTTTTCCAACAAGTCAGCTCATTAATTTTTAAAATGGAGAAATATTTCATGTACCATAAAATTCATTATTTTACAGTATAAAATTCAGTGGGGGTGTGAGTTGTATTTATAACCTTTGTTTTTGATTATAGTAAAATATGTATAAAACATGAAAATTATAATATTTAACCACTTTTAGGTGTACAATCAATTCATTGGAATTAAGTACATTCACAGTATTGTGCAACCAGCAACACTACCATTTCCAGAACTATCTCATTCTCCCAAGCAGAAGCTCTGTAACCATTAAGCAGTAACTTTACATCCCCTCTCCCCTATGCCCTAGAAAACTCCATTCTACTTTCTGTCTGTATGTATTTGCTTATTCTAGTTACAAACCATATAATAATTTGCTCTTTTATATATGGTTTATTTCACTTAGCATAATGTGTTCAAGGTTTATCCATATTGTAGCATGTATCACAATTTCATTCCTTTTTAAGGCTGCATAATATTCCATTTTACATATACACCGCACTTTCTTTATCCATTCATTGGCCAATGGACACATGACTTGATTCCACCTTTTGGCTACTGTGAACAATGCTGCTATGAGCACTGGTGTACAAGTATCTGCTTGAGTCCCTGTTTTCAATTATTTTGAGTACACACCTGGTGGTATTGCTGGATCATATGGCAATTCTATGTTTAACTTTTGAGAAACTGTTTTCTAAAGTGGCTACATGATTTTACATTCCCACCAGCAATGCACAAGTGTTCTAACTTCTTCACATCCACATCACCAACACTTGTTATTTCCAATTTTGGAGTTTTTGTTTTTATAATAGCTATCCAGTGGGCGTGAAGTTGTTTTGATTTGCATTTTCCATTCTAATGACTATTGTCTTCAAACATCTTTTAATGTGCTTATTGGTCATTTGCATATCTTCTTTGGAGAAATGTCTATTCAAGTCCTTTGTGCATTTTTTTAATGTTTATTCATTTTTAAGAGAGAGAGACAGAGCACGAGCAGGGGAGGGGCAGAGAGCGAGAGAGGAAGACACAGAATCCAAAGCAGGCTCCAGGCTCTGAGCAGTCAGCACAGAGCCCAAAGCAGGGCTCAAACCCACCAACTGTGAGACCATGATCTGAGCTCAAGTCAGATGCTCAACTGACTGAGCCACCCAGGTGCCCTCCTTTGTGCATTTTTAAATTGGGTTATTTTGTTGTTATTGCTGTTGAGTTGTGGGAGTTCTTTATATAGTCTACACGTTAAATCTTTTAACAGCTATATGATGTGCAATTATTTTTCCCTTTCTGTGGGCTGTCTTTTCACTTTTTCACTTTCTTGATAGTGCCCTTAGACTCACAAATGTTTTTAATTTTGGTGAAGTCTAATTTATCTACTTTTTCCTTTTATTGCCCATGTTTTTGGTGTCATACCTAAGAATCCACTGCCAAATTCAAGGTCATGACCATTTTCCCCTGTGTTTTCTTCTAAGAATTCTAGCTTTTAGATTTATGACGTTGATCCATTTTGAGTTAATTTTTCAATGTGGTGTGAGGTAGGGGTCCAACTTTACTCATTGCATGTGGATATAAAGTTGTCCCAGAATCATTTGATGAAGAAATTATTTTTGCCCTAAATGAATGGTCTTGGTACTCTTGTTGAAAATCAATTAGCCACATTATTTGGTTTTATCTCTAGGATCTCAATTGTATTCCATAGGTCTACATGTATCCTTATGCCTGTATCACACTGTTTTGACTACGATATCTCTGTAGTAAGTTTTAAAGTCAAAAGTGTAAGTCCTCCAACTCTGTTCTTCATTTCCAATACTGTTTTGCCTACTCAGGGCACTTTGCACATCCATATGAATTTGAGAATCTACTTTTTTTTTTTAAGGCAATTAAAATTTTGATAGGGATTGCATTGAATTTGTAGATCATTCTGGAAAGTCTTTGTAACAAGTCTTAACAAGTCTTCTAATCCATGAATATGGGATGTCTTTCCATTTATGTAGGTCTTATTTCTTTCAACAATGTTCTATAATTTTCAGGACACACATCTCTCATCTCCTTGGTGAAACCTAATCCTAGGTATTTTATTATTTTGGATGTTTTTAAATTATTATTTTAGAGAGAGAAAGAAGATGTAAGCAGGGGAGGGAGAGAGAGAGAGAGAAAGAATCCTAGGCAGACTCCACACTCAGCATGGAGCCCAACGCAGGGCTCAATCCCATGACCATGGGATCATAACCTAAGCTGAAATCAAGAGTCAGATGCTCAATGGACTGAGCCACCCAAGGTGCCCCTTCGCCCCTTGGATGCTTTTGTAAATGGAATTTTCTTAATTTCCTTTACAGATTGTTCACTGTTAATATAAAAAATACATCTAATGTTCGTTGTTTATCTTGTGCCCTGCAACTGTGCTGAATTTAATACTCCTAATAGTTTGTGTGTGTGTGTGTGTGTGTGTGTGTGTGTGTATTCTTTAGGATTCTCTATACATAAGATCAAGTCACATGCAAAAAAAGATAATCTCAATTTTTCCTTTCCAATTCAAGTAACTTTTTTTGCTTAATTCCTCTGGCTAGAACTTCCAGCATAATTTTTTTAATGGTGAAAGCAGGCTCCTGATCCTGGTCTTAGATTAGAAAGATTTCCAGTCTTTCACCACCAACTATGATGTTAACTGTGGATTTTTTCATAAATACCCATTATCAAGTTGAGAAATTTCCCTTCTATTTCTAGTTTGTTAAGTTGGGTGTGTGTGTGTGTGTTTTATCATGAAAGGGTATTGGATTTTGCAAATGATTTTTCAGCAAGAACTGATGCAAACATGAATTTTTTCCTTCATTCTACTGGTGTATGACATTGATTGACTTTCATATGTTGAAGGGATTCCTAGGATAAATCTAGGAATGAATCATAGTGTATAACCCTTTTCAGTATGCTGCTTAGGGGCACCTGAGTGGCTCAGTCAGTTGGGCCCCCAACTTTGGCTGAGGCCATGATCTCACCATCCATGAGATGAAGCCCCGCATAGGGCTCTGGGCAAACAGTTTGGAGCCTGGAATCTGCTTCAGCTTCTGTGTCTCCCTCTCTCTCTCTGCCCCTTCCCTGCTACTGTTCTCTCTCAAAAATAAAATAAAAACATAAAAAAATTTTAAGTATGATGCACAATTCAGTTTGTTAGTATCTCCATGAGGATTTTTGTATCTGCATTCATAAGGAATATTTGTCTGTAGTCTTTTCTTGTGATACTTTGATATCAAGGTAATCCTGGCCTGATGTAATGAATTCAAAAGTGTTCCATCCTCTTCTAATTTTTGGAAGAGTTTGAGAAGGATTGGTGTTCATTTCCCTTTATTTTTATTTATTTATTTATTTATTTATTTATTTATTTATTTATTTATTTATTTATTTTGAGAGAGAGAGAGAGAGAGAGCGAGCAGGAGAGGGGCAGTGGATGATTCTGAGATCATGACCCAAGGCAAAATCAAGAGTTGGACACTCAATTGACTGAGACACCTAGATGCCCCCATTCTTCTTTAAATGCAGCAGAAAATTAACTAGTGAAGTCATCTGGCCCTGGGCATTTCTTTGTTGGGAGATTTTGATTAGTGATTCAACCTCTTTATATATAAAACTAAAAAAATAGTTTCCTATTTCTTTTGAGTTTTGTCGTATGTTTCTAGGAAATTTGTTAGTTTCATCTAGGTTGTCTAATTTGTTGGTGTACAATTGTTTATAGTATTCTCCTATAACCCTTTTTATCTATATGAGGTCGGTAGTAATGTCCCAACTTTCATTTTTATTACTAGTAATTAGAGTCTTATTTTCCTTAGTCAATCTAGCTAAAGTCAACAATTTTGTTGATCTTTTCAAAAAATGAAATTTTGGTTTTGTTGATTTTCTTTATTCTCAATTTTATCTCGTTCTAATCTTTTTAATTTCCTTCCTTCTGCTACCTTTAAGTTTGGTTTGCTCTTTTTCTAGTTCCTTAACGTCTAAAGCTAGATTATTAATACAAGATCTTCTTTCTTTCCTAATGCAGGCATCCACAGGAATGTATTTCCCTCTGAGCACGGCTTTTGCTGCATCCTGTTTTATCATGCTTTTTAAAATTGAAGTATAGGGGCGCCTGGGTGGCGCAGTCGGTTAAGCGTCCGACTTCAGCCAGGTCACGATCTCGCGGTCCGGGAGTTCGAACCCTGCGTCGGGCTCTGGGCTGACGGCTCAGAGCCTGGAGCCTGCTTCCGATTCTGTGTCTCCCTCTCTCTCTGCCCCTCCCCCGTTCATGCTCTGTCTCTCTCTGTCCCAAAAATAAATAAACGTTGAAAAAAAAAAATAAAATAAAATAAAATAAAATTGAAGTATAATTGACATACAATATTAGTTCCAGGTGTACAACAGTGATTTGACATGTATATACATTGTGAAATGCTCACCATGGTAAGTGTAGTTACTATATGTCACCACACAAAGTTATTACAATATTATTGATTATATTTCTTACGTGTTATGTTGTGTGTTCATTTTCATTCACCTTAAAGTACTTTCTAATCTCCCTTGTGATTTCTTCTTTGACCTACTGGTCATTTACGAGTGTTCCATATGTTTGAATTTTTTCCAGTTTTCTTGCTGTTATTGATTTCCAGTTTCATTGCATTGTTGTCAGAAAAGATACTTTGTACAATTTCAGTATTGTTAAATTTATTGCAGCTTGTTTTGTGGTCTAACATATGGTCTAGCCTGGAGAATGCTCTGTATGCAGTTAAGCAAAATTATTGTATTTTCTTGATGAATTGACCCTTTTGTCAAATATGTTGTTTCTTGTAACAGTTTTGCCTTAATGTCTATTTTATCTGATACCAGTACAGCCAACTCAGATCTCTTTTCATTTATACCTGCATGGATTATCTTTCTTCATTCTTCTACTTTCAACTTATTTGGGTTGCCTTTTTTTTTTTTAACATTTATTTTTCAGAGAGATAAAGCATGAGCAGGGGAGGGGGCAGAGAGAGAGAGGGAGACACAGAATCTGAAGCAGGCTCCAGGGTCTGAGCTGTCAGCACAGAGTCCAATGTGGGGCTCAACCTCCTGAGCCACAAGAAGTCAGGTGCTTAACCAACTGAGCCACTCAGACACCCCTACTTTCAACCTATTTGTATCTTTGAATCTCAAGTTAATCTTTTGGAGATAGCATATATTTGGATTTCAAAAACCCATTCTGTCCTAATTGGAAAGCTCAACTCCTCTACATTTAAAGTAATTACTGACAAAGAAGAAATACCTCAGCCATTCTATTTGTTTTCTATATGTCATACCTTTTTTGTTCCTTAATTCCTCCAGTACTGCTTTCTTTTGTGCTTGATTTTTTTTTATAGTGTACCATTTTGATTCCTCTCTTATTTCTTCTTGTGTACATTTATTAAGTTATTTTCTGGTGGTCACTCTCATGATTAAATTAAGCTCTTAAACTTGTAACAATCTATTTTTAGTTAATACAACCTTAGCTTCAATAGTACATAACAATTCTGTTTCCTTACAGCCCCGTCCCTCCCCCATGTTTTTGTTGTCACAAGATACATTTTTAAGTTTTTTAAATGTTTATTATTTTTGAGAGTGAGAGACAGAGTGTGAGGGGGGGAGGAGCAGAGAGGGAGGGAGGGAGACACAGAATCTGAAGAGGCTCCAGGCTCTGAGCTGTCATCACAGAACCCGATGCAGGGCTCAAACTCACGAGCCATGAGATCATGACCATGAGCTGAAGTTGGATGCTTAAATGACTGAGCCACCCAGGCACCCCACAAAATACATTTTTATACATTGTGCACCCATTAACTATAACTGTTTTATGCATTTATATTTCAAAGCATACACACACACACCTACATACATATATTTAGTTACAAACCAAAAATACAATAATATTGGCCTTTATATTTACCTATGTAGTTACTTCTATCAGTGGATTCAAGTTACTGTCTAGTTTCATTTCCACCTAAAGAACTATCTTTAGCACTTCTTTTTTAATACCTTTTTTTAAATGTTTATTTTTGAGAGAAAGAGTGTGAGTAGGAGAGGGGCAGAGGGGACAGAAGATCTGAAGCAGGCTCTGCGCTGACAACAGTGAGCCCAATGTAGGGCTCAAACTCATGAACCATGAGATCATGACCCTAGCTGAAATCACATGCTCAACTGACTCAGTCACCCAGGCACCCCAGGGCGAACTTTAGCATTTCTTGTAGAAGAAATTCCACAAGCTTTTGTGTATCTAGAAATGTCTTAATTTCTCCTTCATTTTTTGAAAGACAGGTTTGCTGCATATTGAATTCTGGGTCAACAGTATTTTTCTCTCAGTACTTTAAATCTGTCTTGTCACTTCCTTCTGTCCTCCACAGTTTCTGGGGAGAAATCAGGTGCTAATATTATTGAGAATTCCTTGTACGTGAAAAGTTGCTTCTCTCTTGGTGCTTTCAAGATTTTTTTTGTGCTTGGCTTTCGAGACTCCAATTATGTGTTCCAGTGTGGAACTCTTTGTGTTTGTCCTTGGCGTTTATAGATTCTTGGATATATATATCCTTTATCAAATGTGGGAAGTTTTTAGCTATTATTTTTTCAAATATTCTCTTTCTCTTTCTTCTTCTGGAACTCTTAATTTATGTATGTTGATATGTTTGTGTCCCACAGGTCTATTAGACTCTGTTCATTTATCTTCATTCTTTATTCTTTCTGCTCCTCAGACTAAGTTAAATAGATTTGTCTTCAAATTCAGTGATTTTTCTTCTGCCTGTTCAAATCTGCTCTGGCACCCTCCAGTGAATTTTTCAATTAATGTACTTTTCAACTCCAGAATTTGTTTGGTTCCTTCTTATAATTTCTATCTCTTTATTAATAATCTCTCTTTCTTGAAACATTGTTCCCCTGGTTACGTTTAGCTCTTTTCCCATGGTTTCTTTTAGCTCCCTGGGCATATTTTACACAGTGAACTTATTAAACTTTTTGTCTAGTAATTCCAGTGTCTGTGCTTTCTCAGGGACAGTTTCTATTCATTTCTCCTGTGTAAAAGTCATACCTGCTTAACATGGATGGAACTGGAGGGTATTATACCAAGTGAAGTAAATCAGTCAGAAAAAATATCATATGTTTTTACTCATATGTGGAATTTGAGAAACTTAACAGAAGACCATAGGGGAAGGGAAAGAAAAATAAGTTACAGACAGGGAGGGAAACCATGAGACACTCTTAAATACAGAAAACAAACTGAGGGTTGATGGGGGTAGGGGTGGGAGCAGGGAAAATGGGTGATGGGCAATGAGGAGGGCACTTGTTGGGATGAGCACTAGATGTTGTATATAAATGATGAATCACAGGAATCTCTCCCAAAGCCAAGACTACAATGTATACACTGTATGTTAACTAACTCGACAATAAATTATTTAAAAATAAGTAAATAAATAAAGCCATACCTGCTTGTTTATTGGCATGCTTAATTTTTTTTGAAACTAGACTTTTTAAAAATTTTTTTAATGTTTATTCATTTTTTGAGAGGGAGAGAGGCAGAGCATGAGACGGGGAGGGGCAGAGAGAGAGGGAGACACAGAATCTAAAGCAGGCTCCAGACTCCCAGCTGTCAGCACAGAGTCCCACGTGGGGCTCAAACTCACGAACCAAGAGATTATGACCTGGCCAAAGTTGGATGCTTAACCCAGTGAGCCACTCGCCCCTGAAACTGTACATTTTAAATATTACAGTGTAGTAGCTCTAAAAATCAGAGTCTTCCCTCTCCTCGGAATTTGTTACTTTCTGTGGATAGCAGTAATTTGTTTAGTGGCCTTTCTAAAAAGTTTTTGTAAAACTGTATTCTCTGTGGGGTGCCTGGCTGGCTCAATTGATAGGGCATACAACTCTTGATCTCAGGGTTGTGTGTTCAAGCCCCATGTTGGGTGAAGAGATTACTTAAAAATAAAATCTTAAAAAAACACTGTATTCTTTGTCACATGTAGGTCTTTGAAGTCTCTTCCTTTAGCTAGTGTTTAAAGCGATATTTTCTTAAATGCCTCGAACAGAAGAAATAGAGTGAGGAAAGAGAAAAAGAGAAGGAAAGGAAGGGAAAGGAAAGGAAAGGAAAGGAAAGGAAAGGAAAGGAAAGGAAAGGAAAGGAAAGGAAAGGAAAAAAGAAAAGAAAAGAAAAGAAAAAAGAAGAGGAAGGAGGGAGGGGGGAGGGAAGGAAGAAAGAGAAAGGCAGAGAGAGAAGAAAAGAGAGAGAGAAAGAGAGAGAGAGAGGAAGGCAAGAAGGAAGAAAGGAAGGAACGAGGTGACTAGTGGTTCAGTCAGTTAAGTGTCCAACTTTAGCTCAGGCCATCATCCCATGGTTCGTGGGTTTGAGACCCATGTTGGGCTCTGTGCTGACAGCTTGGAGCCTGGAGCCTGCTTCAGATTCTGTGTCTCCCTCGCTCTCTCCTCCTCCCCCTTTCATATTCATTTGTTCTCTCTCTCTCTCTCAAAAATAAATAAACATTAAATTTTTTTAAAAAGGAAGGAAGGAAAGAGAGAGAGAGGGAGGGAGAAAAGAAAGAAAGAGAGGAAAGGGAAGAAAGAGAAGAAAGAAAAGAGAGGGGGGAGGGAAAAGAAAAAGAAACTCTTCTAGTCTTTGCAGACTAACTTTGTGTTGGAAGACCCCATCAATGCTTAGCCATTTTTCAACTCTACCTTAGCCTTCATTTCCTACTTGTGCTGATCATAGAGATCAGCCAGAGGTGAAAGCTTGGGATCTTCTCAAGTCTTTTCTAAGTATGTGTCCTGCCCTGGACATTTATGGCTCCCTAAACCCTTCCATACACATGGGAACTTGTCAATGCCTTCATTTTCCAAAGTCTCTCTTTTCCTGGATTTCACCATGTCCTTTGTTTACATCACCACTATCCTGATTTTCATAGTAATCACTTTCTTACATTTCTCTATAGATAGGAACCCATGTATACATCCCTGGAACTAATTCTTCAAGTTTAATTGTAAGTTTTTAAAATTTTTGATAGGTCTTTTAAGTCTTCCATTCCTTTTTCTCTTTCCTTACACTTTATTTGTTGATGAACCCAGGCAGTCTGACTAGTAGAATTTGCCAGTCTGGATTTTGCTGACTGCACACTCATGGTGTAGCTCAGCATTCTCCTCTGTCCTCTATTTCCCGGAAACAGGCAGCTGGATCCAAAGGCTAGATCAGATTCAGGTTTCATCTCTTTGGCAAGATTGTATGTTCTGTTCTTTCACAGCAGGCATATAATGTCTGGCTGTCTCTCCTTTTATGATGGCAGCAGCCAGTGATGCTCATGGCCTAGATCCATTACTTCACTGGGGGATGAAAATAGCGATATCCTAATTCTATCATTTCTTTTTTCATTTATTAACTGGGATACTTCTTTTTTATTGTAAACATTTTTTATTTTAATATTTTAATGTTTATTTATTTTTGAGAGAGAGAGAGACAAAACACAAGCAGGGGAGGGGCAAAGAGAGAGGGAGACACAGAATCCGAAGCAGGCTCCAGGCTCTGAGCTGTCAGCACAAAGCCTGATGTGGGGCTCAAACCCACGAACATGAGATCACAACCTGAGCTGAAGTCGGACGCTTAACCGACTGAGCCACCCAGGTGCCCCTGGGATTTTTCTGTAAAGAGAGTTTCCCCTTACTATGTAATATTACTCAGTAATATGATTTATATAAGGTTAGTAATGTATGATTCTTTCTCTTAATTTAACAGTTTTTGAGATAAAGGATTAGTTCCTTATTACCCTCCAAAGTGACATTAGTGTTTTGGTATCATTGCAAACTTATAGATTGTTTGATGAGTTTCAATCCATTTTAATTATTATCCTTATTGAAGCTCAAAGTGTCCCATCTTTGTCCAGTAGGAGCCTCTTCTTCAAGTTGTTTCATGAGTCCTTTTGACATGACCCCAGTAATCTTTGATAGCTTCCTTGCTATGTGCATGACAAGATACTCCTGACCCAACTACTTCTTGCCCTAGACCTGCAGTCAATCATTTCTCTAAGAATCTCTAATCTGTCTGTTTTGTTTGTTTGTTTTAGTAAGAAATGGTCTTTCAAAATCAAATTGTGGGCAGTAAGGATGCATAACAGTTTAGCGGTCAATGTTCTAGATCTTTCATGAGTAAGGACGAAATACATTGGTAATTTATACTGATGTTTCAAATTTAAATGTGAAACTACATGGTTTTTACTTAGTTTTGTCTATATGTTTCTCCTTTCTTCCATGATTATTACTGGTTCTCAAGAACACAAAGGAGGGGCGCCTGGATGGCTCAGTCAGTTAAGCGTCCGACTTGGGCTCACATCATGATCTCATGGTTCGTGAGTTTGAGCCCTGTTTCAGGTTCTCTGCTGTCAGCACAGAACCTGCTTCAGATCCTCTGTCTGTCTTCTGTCTGTCTGTCTCTCTCTCTCTCTCTCTCTCTCTCTGCCCCACCCCCACTCATGCTTTCTCTCATTCAAAAAAAAAAAAAACATTAAAAAAAAATGACACAGAGGACAACACAACTAAACTGTCCAATAATTACCCATCTGCTTTATCCTGTATTACACACACAACAGTCTCAAAATGACACGACTACTAGTATCTCCACTAAGCTGACTTCTAACAATGGTTTTAAATTTTTTTGCATTAACTCTCCCCAGTACCCCCTATTTAGTCATAGTGTATCTTCCCTGCCAGAGGACAGATTCATTATATGCTGGAATCTCTCGTTAACCCACAATTATGATTATTTCTACAATTATGTTTAATGCTCATCCGCATCCTAATGTTGATGCATCTCTAGTCATTCTGGCTGGCTGAAACTTATTCTTCACCAGATTCCAAAGGAAGAGCTCAAGGGAACAGTATCATCCAAGTGTTTTAATGATCGGTGACAGTTTCTCCATGTGCATGATACTTGGAAGTCAGTTATACTGCATCTAGAATTCTCGGTTCCCATTTTCTTCCTTCAAGTATCTTAAATATATTACTCCATTTCCTTTAGCATAAAGCATTACCAGAAAAAAGTCTGTCAAACATTTTCTTTTCCTTATCCAATTGAGATGCTCACAATGTCCTCTACCTCTTTCCTTTAGAGTCCAATAATTTTACTAGAAAGTCCTAGGGTTTATTGTTCTCGATTCATATTCTCAAAGTGTGCTCTTTCAATATATAATTTTAATTATTTTATTTCAGGTAACTTTTCTTAATTACAGGTTTGTGTTTGGTCTGTCCCTTTGTTTTTGTTTCAAATTCAGGGACTCCTATTATATTTATGTTGGATCTTTTTTTCCCACATCTTCAATATTCATCATTTTCTCTTGAATCCTTTTTATCTCTTCATTTCTTATAGATTTTTAAAAATCTCCTCCATTAATCTAATATTTCATTTAAGCTATTACCTATTGTGCCTAATTGCTCTTAGTTGCATCTTCAACTTTTTTTCCTTTGAAAGAGAGAAAACACACAAGCAAGCAAGAGAGCAGGGGGGGGGGGGGGGGGGAGGGAGGGAGGGAGAGAGAGAGAGAGAGAGAGAGATTGAGAGAAGACAGAATCCCAAGCAGACTCCATGCTCAGTATGGAGCCCGATGCAGGGCTTGATCTTAAACCTGTGAGATCATGACCTGAGCCAAAATCAAGAGGCTGACGCTTGCGTTTCATGGGTTCAAGCCCCGCATTGGGCTTTGTTCTGACAGCGCAGAGCCTGGAGCCTGCTTCAGATTCTGTGTCTCCCTCTCGCTGCCCCTCCCTGACTTGTGCTTCCTCTTTTTCTCTCAAGAATAAACATTTAAAAAAATATATTAAAAAAAAAAAAAAGAGTCTGACACTTAACCAACTGAGCCACCCAGGCACCCCACATCTTCATTTTTGAAATGACTTTTATTTCTAATTCTTTTAAAAAAATTTTTTTTTAATGTTTACTTTTGAGAGACAGACAGACAGAGTGTGAACAGGGGAGGGGCAGAGAGAGAGGGAGACACAGAATCCGAAGCAGGCTCCAGGCTCTGAGCTATCAGCACAGAGCCTGATGCAGGGCTAGAACCCACAAACCATGAAATCATATCTGAGCTGAAGTCAGACACTTAACTGACGGAGCCACCCGGATGCCCCTATTTCTAATTCTTTCCTGAGTTTTGTCACTGGCCTCTGTTCTTTCCTATCTCATATCATTTTCTTAAACATTTACCTAGTTCTGAAATAACATGCTACAGTTCTCTGTTTTGTGGACAGGTCTTTGTGGTAGGCTTCCATTATCTACAGGGGTATTATTCTCCACTTTATTCTCTTTTTTCCTTTCATAATAATTCTCTGTGGGATTTTACCTCAATCTCTTTCTAGTATACTCTTTTATACTCTTTCCTGAACTTTTATTATTTTTTTTAATGTTTATTTTTGAGAGAGAGAGAGAGAAAGCACATGTGCGAGGCAGAGGAGGGGCAAAAAAAGGGAGACAGAGGATCTAAAGCAGATTCTGCACTGACAGCAGAGAGCCTGATGTGGGCCTCAAACCCACCAACCACAAGATCATGACCTGATCTGAAGTCAGATGTTTCACCAACTGAGCCACCCAGCTGCCCCTTCCTGTACTTTTAGAAGGTGTGGTTCTAACTACATGTAGCTCCCTCTTTTGTGCTGTGTTTCAAGGTGGGGTGGCTTCAGGTCATGATCTCACAATTGCATGGGTTCAAGCCCCACATTGGACTCTGTGCTGACAGTGCAGAGCCTCCTTGGGATTCTCCATTTCCCTCTCTCTCTGCTCCTCCCCCACTCACACTTTTTCTTAAAATAAATAAAAAATAAACTTAAAAAAATTTTTTAAAGATGTGGCCTCATTTAAGATTTCTTTGTTCTGTTTCCCTCCTCCAATTTTATCTGGACCTTTTCCTCCTTCATCTCTGGGCCCCTACCCTGCTCAATTTTTATTACACTCCCAATATTTCTCCTAGGTGGGCAGGGGGTGGGAGAGTGCCGGCCCTGAAGGGAGCCCTGGATGGTCAGTCTTCAAAGTTTACAAGATCCAGACTGTTCTAGGCACTCTGGAAACTATCAAGAACTTGCACTAAGCCAGTACTGGAATGAGCAACGCCCTTCCCACCATCAAGGGCTATTCTCACATCAGCCCATCATACCTTCCAGTGGATATTTATTGAATGTCCTCTGCTTTGTCTCCTTCAGAGGCTAACACTGTGCAGTTATGGCTCTTAGTAAAGATATCTTTTTAACTAGTTTGGGTTTCAATGCTTCCCATCGGTTTTTAGCTCTGCTCTCAAATTGCTCTGCTTTCAAGAGGAAACTCAGGGAGATTAAAAAACACTGTCACCACTGCTACTGTTGCCACCTTCTTCCCCGATTTTACCGTAGATTTTTAAAGCCCTTAGAATTTTTCTATGGAAAATTTTCTTGAACAAAATGCCTTAAACATAACATTTTCAAAAATAAAACAGGTGAAACAGAAGAAAATGGATCCATTTTTGTCTGCTTACCTCACAAAGTGTGAATAAGTTGTATCTTGTATTATAATCAGTCCACAAGACCACAAAAAAGGCATTCATGGAGACGATACTAATCATAATTATCTTAAAGAGATGACTCATTATGACTCTCTTCACAAATTCCTGACATTGAGCATCTTTCCTTCTGTCAAAAAGTTGAAGCAGAGGTATGATTATCTTACAACAGAACTAGATCCCAAACATTACACATTTTTGTAGGGATGAGGGTCTGCTCTATCCTCTCTGTGAATGTAAATTTAAATATACTGGGGCACCTGGGTGGCTCAGTCGGTTAAGCGTCCGACTTCAGCTCAGGTCATGATCTCATGGTTTGTGAGTTTGAGCCCCATGTCGGGCTCTGTGCTGACAGCTCAGAACCTGGAGCCTGCTTCAGATTCTGTGTCTCCCTCTCTCTCTGCCTCTCCCCTACTTGTGCGCTCTCTCTCTCAAAAATAAGTAAAATGTAAAAAAATATATTTTTTTAATGTAAATACACTCTCACATTGCAACACAACGTGAGACTCCTGGCTGGCTCAGTTGGAAGAGCATTGACTCTTGATCAGGGTCATGAGTTCGAGCCCCATGTTGGGTGTCGAGATTACTTAGATAAATATTATTTAAAAATTGCAACACAACACTAACTGAATAACCACTGAAATATGTATAATGATCCCTAAATTGTTCTGTCTCCACTCAGTTATTTAGTATCTTCACTTTAGACCTCGGTGGGGGGGGGGGGGGGGGGGGGGAGTTACCACTACTTCTCAAGCAAAACAAAGCATCATCTTCATTTACTCATTCAACAAATTCTTATCGAATGAGTACTACATGCCAGGCAATATAGCAGACACTGTGCATGTAAGGTGAGCAAACCTCAATCCTCTCAGTCTAGTAGGAAAAACTGGTAATCCAATAATCACCCAGACAAGTACTCACAAATTAATGATAAAAAAAAAAAACTGGACACTCTAGGAAAAAACAGGCAAACACACAATCAATTTATGAAATAAATATAAATGGTAATGAACATTCAGTAGCATTACTAACCAAGGGAATGCAAATTAGGTGAAACCACCATTTTCGCTTTTAAAGTTAGCAAAGACTTAAACGTAACAGCATTTAATGCTGACATTAGTGTAGTGTGATGAGGCATTCTCATAAAATGCCAGGAGGAATGTAAATTGGCCAGCTCCTCTGAAAAGCCTTAGCACTGAGTGTATCCTCTGATATAAGGAACCTACCTACCCTAAGAGAATACAATCTGGAATGAGGTGACTATGGCCAAACACGTGCATCCCAGCATTATTTATAGTAGTGAGAACTTGAAAACAATTTAAAAAGTCTAGCAAAAAAGACTAGTTAAGACACTATGGCATATCCATCTCATGGAATATTATATAGATACTAAAATATATCTGTGCATTTTTGATGATTTGAAAAAATGATGATCCACTGTATAGCAAAAGACAAAAACAAGATACACAACTCTGTATACTCAGAATTATCTCAAATGTACAAAAATAGGTAGAAAAAACTGAGTAGGAAACATGCCAAAATGTCACTAGTATCTGCCTATGGAAAGTGAGCTTACAGGTAATTATTTTTCTTGGTTATTTATATTTATCTGTGCTTTGCAATTTTTCTCAAAGAGTATGTATCACTTTTTCCCATTATATGTATCAAATGAATACACTCTCATAACAGTAAATAAATACAGAATATATATACTATTATAATCTATAAAAACAAGATGTATGATTTCACTGTCTAATGTGAGATCAGGTCTATTATCCCCCCCAAAAATCTTCAAATTTTCTAACACAGTAGCTAATAAAAGCAAAGTAAAAATGACAAAAAGGTAAAAAGTAAAAAAGGGCAACAGAGAGTCAAATTCAGTGTACGGGTCAAATAAGAGCACAACTGAATGTTGACTTAAATAGCCAGTCATAATATTAAGGCCAAAGAAGCAAAGGGTTTGGCTAAGCCTCCACCAACCTTACCAGCCACAGAAGGCAGATTCTCAAGGGCATGCACCTTGTTTTGGGCAGCGGAGGAGCGTGTACCGGAAGAGGCTAAGAGATCATTGATACCCTGCCCCCAAGCTGCCATTTGCGCATTTCTTAACAAGCAAGAGAAATAAAGAATATTTACTGAAAGCTCCCGAATCTCGAATAGAATGGCTTTGAGGCATTATCCAACAGCGAGCTTGAAATGACTCTTGTGTCCTTCTGGTAATGAAACTGTTGAGGCATTTTCCCAAAAAAATTTTCAATTTTTATTCTTTGCTTTAATCATCCAACAGAAAATCTATGCTTAGAGATCTCCTTGGCATCTAGATCCCGAGAGGCCACAGAGCAGGGCCCACAAAAGGAACCCTTGCTTTATGAGGTCACTCTTGGGCATTCCAGTATAGTGGTAGTCTGCAGTTCCCTGGAGTAAAATCCTCCCCATCTGACCTATGCAGACAGCTTGTCTTCCCTGGGAGACTAAGCACCTCAGGTCAGCCAAAGGGTTATGAGTACACAGGAACTATAAAGCTCCAGGCTAAAGGTGAGAGACAGATGCTAGAGCTAAAGCAGACAAAAGCCCTTCCTTCTTCAGAAGTATCCCCATCGGATAGACAAAGCCCCTTAATGTGTTAGAAAGAGATAAGGTCATATAAGAGGGGAAAACAAAGTTCTCTGAGTTCTAGAAGCCAATAGCATAACTCTAGGGCACAAGACTGGACTGGAGACACCAGGAATGACAGAAAAGATTTTGATGGGTTTGGGGCTAGAACACAAGAAAACGTAGAAACAGAGGTTAGCCATGCCCAGCACTAGCTAATTGGGGGGATGTAATGTGTGCATACGATCCTCCTAAACAGAGTTTAGGGGATAAGCCTATGGGGTAGAGATACTTTATGTGCATGAGCAATAGGGTTTTTGCTCGGTTCAATTCTTGGGATTAATATATTCACCATACTTTCATACCCCTACCTAACCCCTTTGGTTTCCAAGGCAAATCTAGACAGAGTGATCTGAGGAGCCCTGTGCTACACTAAATCTTTAGTGGCTAAATTGATCAAATTTGTGCAAATGTAAGTTCTTGATCGCTAAGAAAAGGAAGTAACTACCACAATGCCTTTGTTGTCACAGGCATTCTAAAACAAGTGTATATGACTGTTCCTGTTAGGAAAATACTCTTAGAGGCAACCAATACACTGAACTGGGAAATAACATCTGATTTATTCAGTTTCTCCATTTAAAATCATCAACAGTGAAGCATTAAGAACCACTCTGATTAATGTCCCCAAGATTCATACTTCAGCTTCTTTCTCTACATTCTCTCCCTCAGGGATCAGCTCTTCCTATACCCCCTACTGCCTTCTTTGGTCATATGCCCCCTAAATTCTTCTGGGCTTGTGGCTGACATTCCCACAGTGGTCTCCTGGAGCAGCTGCTGGGAGACAGTCTGAAACAGTTCTCCACCTGAATCTGTTTCCACCTTCCCCCAATACATCAATGCGCCCACTCCCCCTGGGGCACACAGAAGGCCCTTTGCAGATGTGTGCTGGATGAGTATACAGATGGATGGCATCAGGGATCCTCATGCTCACTCAAGTAGCTGAGCATGGTGCAAGTCCATCCCCGGGAACCCCAAAAGTATACATACCTCCATGCCTTCCCTCTTTAAGCATCAAAGCACACTTTGGGGGAGAAACAGAGAGGAGATTAAGAATGTAAAGAAATCTTTCACAATGCTTGCAGGGGTGAAGAAAGTTGGCCAGCTGGAAGCAGCAGAGAAAAGTCCAGTTGTTCTTAGTATACCATATCAGCACAGCTAAGCCCACCTGAATGTGGTTTCTGAAGTCACTGATGAAGACATCTAGTCCGGGAATGGAACTCCAGCTGGTGAAGAGAATCAGAGGCGACAAGCTCATCCAGGGTCCACTGAAATCATCCATATTTTCTCATGGACAGGTGGACAGGATGGGAACCCTGGAACAAGAAGCCAAAGGGCCACCTCTTCTACCCTTTTGGAAGCAATCCACACTTGGCCCCATTTGGGGACACACAAGCTGAGCATGGCAGCTTGGGGACTCAAGTCTTCTGGCCAAGAGTCATTCCTTTAATCATCCCAAGTAACTGGCACTGAAACAAAAAGTTCACATATTCTAGCCAAACCCTTTTACAGCCCTTGCTGTTTTATAGGAAATTCACAAAACTGTAAGTTACAGAGTTCAACCAGCTTATTTTTGAACATTGGATGAGAAAGCAGATAGACTTGCCCCGTACCTCTATGAGTCCTGCAATCCTTCAACACTCTAACGGGAGTCAGGTTTGTGTCCAAATACAATATACCTGCTGCTGCTTTCTGTCTAGAGCAAAAACATGAAGAACCATGCTTATTCTGTTGAGCCAAAGATCTCCTAACTCCTACCAACACCAGAAAGTAACCATTATTTTCACGACTTTCATTAACTTCAGTTTATGAAAGGAACTGTCAAACATGCTGGCACCTGGTTTGTTATCTATGGAAGTCATACAAGGGGTCGTAGTTCATGTCTCTAACTCCTCTGGGCTCCAGAGATCACTTAGAAAGAAAATGGAGGGAAACCAAAGTTTACCATATCAGAGAAACCACTGCCATCACACAAAGGTTTGGAACAAAAGGGAATTTGGGGGCCTCCAACTCAGACAGTGTCTTTTTAGGCTGACATGTCAGTTACTTGAAGAATGTCTGGAGATTCATTCTGTTGGAATTTACCACAATGAGTATTTCTACAGCCTTCTCATGTGAGATCTCTAATTCTCTACAGTAAAGTTTGTGAGTTCCAGCAGACGCAACAACCCTTAACAAGGACCTTATGTCAAACCCTCATGTAGCTGCTAATTAGTAGATGCATTCTCGGGTCTTCACCACTGCAATTACAAGCCATATCCTGCTCCCTCCACTGTGTTAATATGTGGTGTATGTTAACAGCCAACAAGTTGAGCCCCTCAGGCTTGCATTCAAAATAAGGGGAAAAGTTTCCATTCAGGGTACAGTGAAACAAGTTAAATGACACCAAAAGGAACAAATTCAGAAGGTGGGATCCTCTACAGGACACCTGACCCCACTTACACAATAAGTCAATGACATGGGGCAAACAGGGAAAGAAGGGGAGCTTGCTGGCTCTAGATTGAAAGAATAAAGAGAGCAGATGTGATGGGTGGACTCACATGGATCCTAATTAGAACAAAATTACTGTCCAAAGGCATTCCTGACCTTCCAGGAAATTTGATTTTGCCTGGGTACTGGGTGATATCAAGAAATTGTGGTTTATATTGTTCGGTATAATAGTAGCATTATGGTTTATACAAGAAAATGACCATATTTTCTAGAGATATTTATGAAGGATGTAAGGGTAAAATGACATGCTGAGACTAAGTTTCTAAGCATTTTTTCTTAATTTTTTTTAATGTTTATTTATTTTTGAGAGAGAGAGAGAGACAGAGTGTGAACAGAGAAAGGGCAGAGAGAAAGGAAGACAGAATCCGAAGCAGGCTCCAGGGTCCAAGCTGTCAGCACAGGGCCTGACGCAGGGCTCAAACTCATGAACCAAGAGATCATGACCTGAACTGAAGTCGGATGTTCAACTGACTGAGCCACCCAGGCATCCCTAGTTTTTAAGCTATTTTAAAGCTTTTTAGCAAAGAAGAGAGAAATGGAGAATTATATGAAGTAACTGATGTAAATTCTTGGTAATTGTTAAATCTGAGTACATAAGGGTTCAATGTACGATTCACTTTATTTTTAAATATGCTTAAATTTTTTCATGTTTAAAAATTCATGTGAAAAAACTGAAGCACTGAGCTAAAAATCTTTGGTAATAAAATGTATAAAAGTTCCTCAATCTACAATATAGGAAAGACTTTACAAAAAACATAGCTTTAGGGCACCCTGCTGACTCAGTCGGTAGAGCACGTGACTCTTAATCTGAGGTTGTGAGTTTGAGCCCAATGTTGGGTGTAAAGATAACTTAAAAAATAAAATCTAAAAAAAACCAACAGCTTTGCCTTTTCCTCTAAAAAAAATTCTAAGAAGCAGAATCTCTCAGCAGCCACAGAACCTGGGTGGCCCTTAACTCTCTTCCTTCCCCGCACACTCCATATCCACAGGGCGAACTGACAATACCTGTCTCACCCAGGCCAAGAGACCTAGCCAAAAACTGGCTTTCCAGAGCTCAGCCTCCTTGTCCTGTTCTCATGTGGTTTCTCTGACTGGGGCCAGGGTTGGGTGAGGAGGGGAAGGTTTGCTTATCGTAGCATACTGATTTTTCTGGTCTCTGAAATGAGGTGGATTACAAAGATTATCCCTGTTAAATCCTACTACCATAATGCTTCAAGGGATGAACACATGTTCCTTGGACAGATATATACATATTCAAAGGACAGATATTTATAGGCATATATATAGATATATATGTTTTTATATATAAAAAATTATATATAATATACAATTATATATTAAATTATATATGTATAATAAATTATATATATACGTATTATATATATATATATAATTTTTAAGCTTATTTATTTATTTTGGGTGGTGGGGAGAGAATCCCCAGTGCAGGGCTCAAACTCACAAACCGAGATCATGAGCTGAGCCAAAAACCAACAGTTGGATGATTAGGCACCCCTATATATAAATTATTTTAATCTACATTCTAATCTGATTAATAGGTACATTCCTGAGTTCCTTCACAGAACACTACTATTGCAATTTTTAAATAATAGATTACTTTATATTCCATTTTACTCCTGTCAGTGACACACAAAACAAATAGAGCTTATCATTAGATAAAAGCTCAGTAACTTCTAACTCAGTGGCTACAGACCCTCAGTTCAGGAGTCACAAATGGCAAATGATTTTTAAAAATGACCTTGGTTCCTCCTTCACTCAATAAGTCAAATAATGACCTGGCAAGTTGGTCACTGTGACAGTGAGTCCTTATACCGCCCCATGTTGCCAGAAGCCATGGATAAGACACTTGTCCTCTTCTTCAACTCCCTGTCTGAAAATGATAAAACACAAGAAAGCTTACCCAATTTTCGTGACTTCTGTAACCTAATTAATTACATAGGTATAATAGCAGCTAAAATCCAAATCAACTTTGGCATCATAAGAATTATTGTATGCAGTTAAAACCCTTTACCTACAGGGTTCACTGTTTTTCTACCGTACAACTATCCTCCAACACAGTGCATTGGCAAAGTCACCATAATCACTTGGATTTCTGGGTTATAAAATGTGTGAATACCCCCCATCCCAATTTCTGGTCTTCAAGAATGCTATTTCTCCGGTGCCTGGGTGGCTCAGTAGGTTAAGCATCCCACTTCATGTCACGTCATGATGTCACAGTTCATGAGTTCTAGCCCCATATAGGGCTTTGCAGTGACAGCACGGAGCCTGGAGCCTGCTTCAAATTCCATGTCTCCCTCTCTCCCTCCCCCACTTGCTCATGCGTGCGCTCTCTCTCTCTCTTTCTCAAAAATAAAAACAAAACAAAACAGAGAAAGAATGCTATTTCTCTCTTTGACTATTATGAATATAATTACCTTGGTTGGTTTGCCTCATGTTTACAATTAGAAATAATGAAAAATACCTCAGGCTCAAGTTTAAATCATTTTGTAATTAAGCACTGATTGTACAAGACTGTGCAAAAGGTGAGCTTAAATTTACAACTTAATTTGTTCACGTAAACTGCCTTCAACATACATGACAACTAAGATGTGTACAGGGTTTGACATGCATTTTGGAAGAAATCACACAGAAGCAGCTGCTTTTTCAATAAACTTGGCCAGTTTCACATCTCTCTTGGTCAGTCCACCATAGTCATGCGAGGTTAGGGTTATCTGCACCTAAGAGACACAAAGGTAGTTTTTAAAACCTGTAGCTTGCAATGCATGGTACTCATGATTGGTTCAGAAATCAATCTATTATTCACATTCACATTTGAGAATTAGGGAGGTTAAATGATTTACAAAATACTACATTACAAATCATCACAGCATTTCCAAAACCCAGTAAACTCCAGGGACAGAGTCTGCTTCAGGTTGGGCCCAGCAGCCGCCCAGGGATAAAAAGGTCCTCTCATATGAAGGGCAATTCAGCTGCCAGCATCTCAAATCTTGTCTCTCAAAAAAAAAAAAAAAAAAAAGAGAGAGAGAGAGAGACTAAGGTTCCATTTTAACTCCCATTACTTTAATTACATGACTATTTTCAGGCCACTGAGAAAAACCAAGCTATCAAATGTAATATCTTAGCAACCACGTTCAGAAAAGCCCATTTCCAAATTAGGGAAGTGGGGTGGGGGTGGGGTGGAGGAACAGACTGTCACTTCTTGAAAAATAAAAAGCAAAAGCAAAATTATGGACAAAGAGAGGAAACTAGGAAAGAAAAGTTTATCGTGGTACCTGCATGTTCTGAATTATTCTAATAAATCCCAAGTACATCAGGAAATTTTCTCTTTTTTCAAAGAGGACTTTTAAAGAGAAAACAGAACTGCATAGAAATCTAGATGGTAAGATATTCCAAATGTCATGGCCATAAAGGCAAGGACATTTTTCGGGGGGTACCATGATTGTCCCTACTGTGCCCCCTAAAAAACTACATAAAATCTTTTTCACCTGCTCTTTGTCTTTAGAAAGCCAGTTCCCACTTAGAATACAGAATTTAATAAACAGTTATTATTTAAAGCACAGTTCTTGAGCATATTTATTTCAATAAGACAAACGAGGCCCTATCTTTCTTATTTGCTACCATTTCTTTCACAAATTTATCTGCCTGGCTGATTTTCAAGTGTAATCCAGAAGCCCAACTTGGCCCAGCTCACTCCTATTAGTTTCAGTAGAAGACAACCATGAAAATAGAGCTTTGTCATTGCTCTCTTGAGCAGATATGAAAATTTGTTACTAATTTGCAATAATACACAGGGATTCTCAGCAAAAGAATGAGAAAGAACACTTTCATAAAGCACAATGACACTTGGCTGCAGAGGATGACAAGGAAGAATGAAGTTTCCTGAACCCCATAGCTAAGGTGATCCCCAAATAAGGCAATTTAGTTACCTTGTTATACACATTGAACCATTCCGGGTGGTGATTCATCTTCTCGGCTTGCAGGGCAACTCGGGACATAAAGCCAAATGCCTGCATGAGATGGAGCTGAAACTGATTAGTGGCACTGCCCTCTACCCTGGACCTGAGACAGAGAGAGACCAGAGCAATCTAGCCAGATGAAGACAAAGCTAGGATCCTTAGGGAAGCCTGGAGAAATCAAATATGAAAGGGACTGCTTTCCAGAGAGCTGGGGAATGGTGTAGCAGGACCGTGAACTGCTGCTCAACAGTGAAAAACAATCAGGCTCAAATAAACAAACCAGGAAATTGGTCTCACCCAGTGACCTGTCTGGACTGTTTAATTGTCCTCAGGACAAGACCCTCCAAAATAGCACGGGAATAATTTCCCTTCAACCTAGTGCCCTGGATCTCACTACCTGGATCCCAATCTTATGGGTTACTTTTCCAATATCACCACTCCTTTTGTTTGGTGACTGGGTTGCAGACTAAGGCATCGACCCCAAGACTATGGAAAAATAACTTCCAAGTGTGTCTTAAGCAAAAGCACTGGCAGAAATGAAAAACTTCCCCATCCCATTTCCCAGAGAAGACAGGAAAGGATAAAAGACTGTTTTTTGACATCTAGAGTAAAACAGGAAAGACTGTCTTGCCTGTTGTGGGTCTTCTCGCTGTTGCCCAGCACGGCCATGAGGAACAGAAAGCGGACCTCCTCGGGGCACAGGGAGGCAGATTTGGCCACAGGCCTAAGTGCAGACCTGCAGGGCTCTGTCTTCACACCACAGGGAAAGTGCACACCTAATTGTGCTAAGTGGAAGGCAAAACTGCTCTGAGAGGATGATAAACTTTTTTCCTTTTGCTTGTTTTCCAATTTTTATGAAGGCAATCGCTAACAATACGAGGGTCTGTCTCTCATGTGTCCAGAAAGCAGAAATACTCGGTAAGACTCTAAGGTAATGGCACATTAACTACAAATTTATAGATTTCATAGGGCAGTACCCATTGTAGCCACATAAACAAATATTCAATTTTATTACCCATATCCAGAAAATCCAATCTGATATTAGCTGAGCCATGTTTTTCAGATCACCCAACTGACAGAAGAGTGGATTTCCAAGTTAGTGATAAATACAGAAGATGCCATTTTTTTAAATATGAAACTTATTGTCAAATTGGTTTCCATACAACACCCAGTGCTCATCCCAACAGGTGCCCTCCTCAGTTCCCATCACCCACCCTCCCCTCCTTCCCACCCCCCAATAACCCTCAGTTTGTTCTCAGTTTTTAAGAGTCTCTTATGTTTTGGCTCCCTCCCTCTCTAACCGTTTTTCTTTTTCCTTCCCCTCCCCCATGGTCTTCTGTTAAGTTTCTCAGGATCCACATAAGAGTGAAAACATATGGTATCTGTCTTTCTCTGTATGGCTTATTTCACTTAGCGTAACACTCTCCTGTTCCATCCACGTTGCTACAAAAGGCCATATTTCATTCTTTCTCATTGCCACATAGTATTCCATTGTGTATATAAACCACAATTTCTTTATCCATTCATCAATTGACGGACATTTAGGCTCTTTCCATAATTTGGCTATTGTTGAAAGTGCTGCTATAAACATTGGGGTACAAGTGCCCCTAGAAGATGCCATTTTTTAATCCATTCTGTGTCACTCATTATGATTCCTATCACAGAATGATTTTATTCAGGATAAAGACTCCCATTTTGATATTAAAGGCCTGAAGGTTTTACCTGTCAGGAAAAGGAAGAACATTCAAGCAAAATCCAATTAACCATGTATGGAATTATTAGTGGAAAACAATATTCACTCCCCTACCTCTTCTCATTTCATAATCTGATTCTCTAGGTTATGTGAGTGGAAGAACAAGTCAAAAGTGAAAGTCTGTTTTACTTATTCAAATACAGGGCACCTGCGTGGCTCAGTCGGTTAAGCACTGGACTCTTGATTTCGGCTCAGGTCACAATCTCATGTTCTATGAGATCGAGCCCCGTGTCGGGCTCCGTGCTAACAGCACGGAGCCTGCTCTGGATTCTCTCTCTCCCTCTCTCTCCCTCTCTCTCTCTCTGCCCCTTCCCTGCTCACACTCTCTGTCAAAATAAATAAATAAACTGAAAAAAAATCTTATTCAAATACAGAATTAACCTGCATTAAATGATGTATAATGAGAATTTTTAGTCTGTTTGCCTATAACGCTGTACTCTTGTTTAGCTTTAAAGGGCTTCCAAAGTTAAGCACTCCCCCTGAGAGATAGTAATACAGTCATTAAAGGCAGGGGCTTTTGAACCAGAAAGTGCTGAATTTAAATTCCAACTCTACAACCTGTCACGTGAGCCTTGGTTCTCTGGTCAGTAAACTGGGGATCATAATAAAAAGCAGTACGTAGTCACCCTAATAAAAATGAGATGGGTGACATACAAGCACTCAGCACAGCTCCTGGCCCCAAGTAAGAGATCAGCAATGGCACACACTGCTACCATGCACTGCTCTGGCCAAACTGCATATGATAAACCCTACAGAATGCAACGATAAGTGAGAATCACGGTCTTGTAAATCAAAGATTCCAGTTGGTGTCTCCAGAAGAATGGCATTTTCCTTTTCCCACATGCCATAAATCCCAGACAAATAGAGAATATACTATGGAGTAATACCCTGATGCACACTGACTGAGGAAAACAGCTTAATGATAAGAAATTAGGTGGGCAAAGTCAGTTACCCAAGCTCTTAAGCCCTGTGGCCACAATTTCTTTGAACATGTTACCCTAAAGGTCCAAAGTGACATTTAGCATCCCTTACTATTTCCAAAGAACCAAGTGGATCAAGGGGATGATTTGAACATAGTCAGCAGCGCTCCTCAAATTTTTAATTACCAGCATGCTCTCAGCATGGTAGCAAAATCTACCCTATAACAGATAGGACTTAAAGAGAATACTCATACCCTAAGAGGTGCACTGACCAAAGAAAAACCTACCATCCTACATAGGGCGTAAAAGGGGTGGAAAATAAAGGGCACTTCCAAAGATCCTCCAAATCTGTGTATTCCTCTGCTTTACATATTTCAACTGCCACCTAATATTTGCATTTAATTAAATATCACAAAGCCCAATAAACCATTTACACAGGATCTACTACTAATTCTGCCCTAGGGAGAGAACGCTTGCTTCTGCTCTGGGAGCAAGGAGACAATTTCATAATCCTTCTTCCATATAACAGAACCAAATAATCCCCCAAATATTTTAAAATCCACAAATTAAAAACATGCATAACAATACTCATTCAAATTAAAGTAAAAAGGATTTCTGCAAGGAAGTGAAATGAGTGGAGAGGAAAAAAGCAAAACCTCAAAAGGGAATTCTGATTATCTGGCATTAATAAAGAAGGAACAGGAATAAACAGCAAAACTGGCAGATGGTGAAAAGCATCTGTCCCTTCTTTCTAAGATTTCTTTTTACAGCCCTAGCTATTTGTTACCAGAATGCCAGTTGGAACCTAAAAGCCTTGAGCTAGCTAAAAGTACAGGCTTTCTAAAACCATTCCATCAAAGAAAACTGCCAGGAGCCCAAGGCAGAATAGACACCACTAACAATCCAGTGAGAAGCTTAGAGGATAGGTCTGAGAAGATGGAAAAAAATGAACTAGAAATTGATAAGAGTTTATAAGAATTAAAAATAAGTACAGAAGACAAAGTAGATCTAACATAAAGGTAACTTTTTTGAGTAAGACAACAACAAACACAGAAAGAAATTAGAGATATAACTCAAAAATTTTTCCAGAAATCGGGGCACCTGGGTGGCGCAGTCGGTTAAGCGTCCGACTTCAGCCAGGTCACGATCTCGCGGTCCGGGAGTTCGAGCCCCACATCAGGCTCTGGGCTGATGGCTCAGAGCCTGGAGCCTGTTTCCGATCCTGTGTCTCCCTCTCTCTCTGCCCCTCCCCCATTCATGCTCTGTCTCTCTCTGTCCCAAAAATAAATAAACGTTGAAAAAAAAAATTTTTCCAGAAATAAAAGATTTAAATCTATTGATTGTAAGAATTCAACCATTTCTACACATCCCAGTGAAGTTAGTGAATTTGAAGACTTAAAAAATCCTTTTGGCATCTAGTCAAAAGGATCAATTCATTTATACAAAGAAAAATAACCTGGCCAACTTCAAACTTCCACGTGCCAACATTTAACACAGAAATCAGAGGAGCAATGCCTATAAAGACTTAAGGAAACCAAAGTGCAAAGAATTTTATACCCAACTAAACTGTTGTTCAAATGTAATGCATCCTCTTCATCCTTTCTATGGAAATTTTTATTAAAGGATGAAATATAAGTAACTACAGATGGATGGAAAAATGGTACCAAAGGTACAGACAGTAAGCAACAAACTGACTCAGCTCTAGGAATATATTTAAAACAACTGCAGGGACTGTAGTCATGAAATGCAATGCAATGTTATTAACTATTAGAAGAGATGGAAGAAAAGGGGAAGAAATGGAAAAGGTAAATGAGAGTTTAAAAAGTCTGAAAGTTGAAAGATCCAAAGTATATTTAAAGCACTCAAACTAAAAATAAAATGAAACAAAACTGCATGGTGAAGGGAAAGTAGAAGAAAGTAGAAATTCAATTTTAATATTGCTCAGTGGGAATATCACTACCTAAAGAAATGCTATCTAAAGGGGTGCCTGGGTGACTCAGTCAGCTGAGCGTCCAACTTTGGCTCAGGTCATGATCTCACAGTTCAAGAGTTTGAGCCCTGCATTGGGCTCCCTGCTGTCAGTGTGGAACCCAGTTCAGATCTTCTATCCCCCCTCTGCCCTTCTTCCGCTGGTTCTCTCTCTCTCAAAATAAATAAACTTAAAAAATAAAATAAAATAAAATAAAATAAAATAAATGTAATCTAAAGAAATAGAGGATTAAGTATGCTGTGTAAAATTATCGGTATAATAGTGTCCACAAGAAAAACAAAAATAATAATAAAAACATTCACAATTAGGTCAAAGAAAACACAATTCAAATGAAGCAAAGAAAACACAAATCCATCATGATTTAAATGAAGGGAGAAAAAATTATATCGGCTCTGTCATGGTTAACAAGACCAAACATCTTTCCAATCAATAAACATAAAGAGCCATAATCCAACTGAAAAGAAGAGAACATTGGGGCACCTAGCTGGCTCAGGTGGTGGAGCATGCAACTCCTGATCTCAGGGTCATGAATTCGAGCTCCACATTGGGTGCAGAGACTACTGCATAATAAGTAAAAACTTAAAAAAGAAAAATAAATAAAACTTAAAAAGAAAAAAGGGTTTGAATGAGTGTCCAACTCTTGATTTCGGTTCAGGTCATGATCTCACAGTCGTGGGAAAGAAGCCCTCGTTGGGCTCTGGGTTGGGCATGGAGACTGCTTAAGAATCTCTCTCTGCCCCTATCCCCTATCCAAAAAAAAAAAAATGAAGAAGAAGAAGAGAAAACTACATGAATCACAAAGCAAACCTCAAATGCTGGAAATAAAGACACAGGCAAACGTAAAAAAAAATTTTTTTAATGTATAAAGTGTATCTTCAATGAGGATTGAATAATTATGAATAGCTATACTACAAATAACATAGCAACAAAATCAATGAGGCAGAGGGGTGCCTGGGTGGCTCAGTCAGTTAAGTGGTCAACTTCGGCTCAGGTCATGAGCTCACAGCTCAAAGGCTCATGAGTTCAAGCCCCGTGTCAGGCTCTGTGCTGACAGCTCAGACCCTGGACCCTGCTTCGGATTCTGTGCCTCCCTCTCTCTCTGCCCCAACCCACTCGCATTCTGTCTCTCTCTCAAAAATAAAAAAACATTAAAAAAATTTTTTTAGGGGCGCCTGGGTGGCTCAGTCGGTTAAGCGTCCGACTTCGGCTCAGGTCACGATCTTGCGGTCCGTGAGTTCGAGCCCCGCGTCGGGCTCTGGGCTGATGGCTCAGAGCCTGCAGCCTGCTTCCGATTCTGTGTCTCCCTCTCTCTCTGCCTCTCCCCTGTTCATGCTCTGTCTCTCTCTGTCTCAAAAATAAATAAAAAAACATTAAAAAAATTTAAAAAAAAAATTTTTTTAAATAAAATATTTACTGAACGCTCACAGAAATTGAACATATATTGGCCCACAAAGAAAATCTCAATAAATTCCAAAAAGTAGAAACAGTGCTGACAACATCCTCTGATTAAATTAAAAACAAAAGTAGCAAAAAGTACTACCTGGATATTTTTTTAAATCCTCCTTTTAAATTCTTGATTAAAAGAAGAAATCACAACTGAAACTGAATAGAAATTAATAATGTATGCACTACATACAGGATATGTGTAAAGCAATGATCAGAATAAACATCTTTACATGCTTAAGAAAATGAAAGAGTAAAAACAAATAAATTCATAAACAAATAAATAAAAATTAATGAAGGCAGGAGAACAAGAATGACTATAAAGAGAACAGCAGATGTAAATGAACATGAAAGAAAAATGGCAGAACTAATAAATCCAAAAGCTGTAAAAATTATGTAACAGAAAATAAGATACTTCGGGGCACCTGGATGGCTCAGTCAGTTAAGCATCCAACTTCAGCTCAGGTCATGATCTCACAGTTTGTGAGTTCAAGCCCCACATCAACCTCACTGGTATCAGCGCAGAGCCTGCTTTGGATCTTCTGTCTCTCTCTCTCTCTGTCCCTACCCCACCCCTGCTCACTCTCAAAATAAATAAACATTTAAAATTTTTTTCAAAACATACAAAAAAGTAATTTTAAACAGATACAAATATTTATACAAATAAATTTCGAAACATAGGTAAAATAGTTCCTTCATAAAAATTATCAAAACTGATCCCAGAAGACAAAAACATACAAACAAGAGTGACACCGAAAAGTAACAGTTCCCAGTCATTTCAAAGAAAAATTCTATAAAACCTTGAAAGCAGAGTTAACCCTAATACTAACTAAACTGTTCCAGAGCATAGAAAAAGTGGAACATATCCAAATTATTTTTATAAACTACCATAACACTGTCTCCAAATTCCCACAAAGATAGCATATAATAATAAAACTATAGATTGATCTCACATTAAGTAAAATCTTAATAAAGAAAACCTAGCAAAACACCATGAACAAATGGGATTTATTCTAAGGAATGCTCAATATAAGAAATATAATGATATATTTCACCATATTAACCAATCAAGAGAAAAATCATGACTTCTACAAATTCTGAAAAGATATTTGATAAATTCAGTATTTCTTATGTATTAAAACTCTTAATGAAATAAGAATATATGGCCTCTCTTTTTGTTGTTATCAATTGTTTTCTCTTTATAGCAAGTAATGAGTACAAAAATTGCTTTATATTTGGAGGGTAATACAGGAACATGTAACCACAGCATCAAAATGTACATACCAAAATTGGCTACATGGGTAATCATCACTGTTTGTTCATCATAACAACAATTAGTAAGAACCCAAATTGGACCCCTCTTTAAATAAAGGAACACAGTCTCAGTCCAAAAGGTAATATTATTCTTAAAAGGGAAATAGTAGAATATTCCCATTAAAGTCAAGACGATTCCCAAGTAAAGTCAAGCCAAAAAAAAAAAAAAAAAAAAAGCCTTTTTATACTAACAACAACTAATTAGAAAATATATTAGAAGAAAAGATCCCATCTAAAATGGCACCAAAAATTATCTAGGAATAAACTTAACAAGAAATGTATGAATTCTATAGGCAGAAAACTTTACACCACTACTAAAAAACAGGTAAATATTACTACATTAAATTTTTTTTCTGTATGGCAATAAAAACCAACAAACAAAATTAAAAGACAAACAGTAAGCTGTACTTGCAGTACATATTTCCTCAACATGAATAATTCCTACAAATTAATTTGAAAAAGATCAACCACCCAATTTTTTTAAATGAGCCAAGGACATAACAGATAGCAAAAGAAATCAAATGGTTCTTAAACATAAAAACTGCTCAAAGTCATACATGATAAAAGAAGTACAAATTAATACTAAGTTTTAAGTCAAGTGTATCTCAGGAAAGTTGGTGGGGGTGGGAAACTAAGTTAAATCTATCAGTTTGGTAAAGATCAAAAAGTCTGATAATATTCTGTTGATGAAGACAGGGGAGAAAAGTCACTCATGTCTCTGGTGAACATAAACTGATATCATCACTCTGGAAGAAAATTTGACAACATTCATCAAAATTAAAAAGGCCCATGCCTTTCAGCTAGACAACTACACATCTAGAAATCAGTCCTATAGACACACTTATAAATTATAAGAATGGTCACTGCTGCACAGCTTGTAAGAGTCATAGATTTGAAAAAGCCAAAGGTCCATCAGTAAAAAACTGATTAAATAGATGAGGGTACATTTACACACTGGAGTACTATGCAGCCACTGAAAAGAATCAAGTAACTATCTTCTGACATGGAAAAACCTCCAAGACATATTACTAAATGAAAAACAAATGCGTAACAATAGTCTGAATTGTACAAAAAGAGAAGAAACTACATGCATTAATATCTCTGCAACCACACATGAGAAACTGGTAACAGCGAATGACAGCAGGTGAAGGGAAACTGGATGGTTGAGAATCAGGGACAGGAAAAGAGTTACTAGACCCTTGGTTGCCTTCTGAATTTGTACCACACATACACCTATTCTATATTTAAAAGTTAGTTTGGAAAAAAAACAAAGATGCCATGCAAATGAAGATGTCACTCTAAAGGGAGCTGAGATACTACAGTGTATGTAACATGGTTCATATTAAAATATTTTGGCTCATGTTAACTTCTTAACATAGGCCTACCTGTTTAGGTGGGTTTTTAGTGCCAATTTACAGCATAGTTTGTCTATGAGCCATGTTCTGTTGAGCCACGGACATTTCAAACAAACATATGGCCAACAAATAACATATAATGGCTGATAATAGTTTCAGTCTTTCCTCTATTGCAAATTACAAACATTTTATGAACAAGTCAATGAATGCATGATGAAGTATGACTTTTTAAGTCACTCTGCCATGTTAAGGAATGTAAGCATTACAATCACCGTAAATTAGACCAATGAAGTTTGTCATTTGGAAATCTCCAAACCATCAGCAATTAAAAGATTTTTCCGTGAACCCCAAATCAAGTATTCTTTGGGAACTTTAATTTTTCTTAAAGTTCCTTTTGTTTCATTTTATTCCATGAAAATATGAAAGACTATCAGATGCACAAAACCAAAACAAAAATCCTGTATCAATCTGTGAAATGTTTAAAAGCACCCTGAATTTAAAAAGCAGCTTCAGTCCAAATAACATGTATCATTTATTAAGTTCTAAGACTTAACTTCTAGCACACACTTACAATACAAATCTTTCATTACTCAGAGCAATTCTCTTTGATATGTTCTTTAAATCTACTGCCTTTTATATTTTGATTATAGACTATTTTAATTATGCACTAAAAAAGAACATATCTCCCACTAAGAAAATGAGCACCAGCGACTCCAAAGTAATTTCCCCAGTACAATCTCCATTAAGCCTCTAAATACTTCCTTTACCCATTCAATGAATTAGAACTCTATTGTTTATGAATCACCTTTACGTTTGTAGGCCTAGAACTCTTCTTTTATAAAACACAATTGCTATGGAAGGAAATGATATTTACGTCTGATTAGAAATGAAAACACTATTACATAAATCAGTTTGGGCATTTCTTCACGTCTTGAAACATGATCGGCAATTTAGTCTAATTGGTGATCAAGGAAACTATCTTGTGATCAATTAAAGTAATTACCAGATTCCGGCAATACAACCTACCTTAATTTCAGCTAGAGTCTGCACTTCTTCAACTTTAATTAAAAATAATGAAAATTATTAAGCAAAATGCATAGCAAGATCATTGCCAAGCACGCACATGTCACAGGACGGGACCTTCCCTTGGTATTGGTGACTGATCCATCACATAAACATCGCTCGGTGCACCAAGGAAAGGCGTCCTTTGCCCCAGAACATTATGTGACTCACCGTGACTTTCTCATGAAAAAGACTGTTAACTGTTCTAGCCACTGCAGGCAACAGAAGAATACCCTTGACTAGCGACATGAGAATTGTGAGGAACAGACACAACCAAAGGGGTAGTTGATCCATGCTTTTTTTCCTCTCAAGTGTCACTCTTATTTTGAGCACACGGCACAACTGGTCAAATGCAAAAACGTTAGGGTCAGAGACCTAGACTGAAATCCTAGTGCTGCTATTTACTAGCTATCTGATCTCTCAGAAAGCACTTAACATTTGAAATGAGCCTCAGTTTCTTCTTACGTAAAAATGTAATTTCTTTAACATACTTTACAGTTTACTGGGCATTCTATCTGGCACTCAGTTAATGCTAGTGATTATTATCATCAGCAACATTTTAATATTATAGTGTCTAGGGCCCGGAGAGGAAGAATTCCTTTCTGAACCTAGTATAAGAACCAGTGGAAGACCAAAGAAATTCACCCTTGCAAGGATGAGAAAAATCAGAAACTTACGGAAAAATTTCTCTGAGTGGGTAGATTTCCAGTGGAAATCTTCCAGTGGGTAGATCTTCTTCATAGAAAGATTTCCAGTGGAACCAGCACTCTGTCAGTAAGCATCTTAGCCAAGCACGTGACCCATGTCTCCCTGAAGAACCAGACTAAAGATCTTACCTGAGGACCACCCCCTAGGCAGTCCGTATATGTGTCTGGGGATAGATACAACCCTCACCAGTCCCAGGCCGCTAATCTACCTGCCTTCTACTTGATCCACCACAGAGTGCAACATCTCCAATAACTCAAGCCAAGAATATCCCACTCTGAACTTAAAACTGGCTTCCCCAGACACTTGAGACAATGCCCACAAGCTACTGAAAGAGCAGCCTGCTCTACAACACTGTAGGCTAAGTTAGTGCCCCTTCAGCTGGTGGTAATAAGTATACTACCCGAGAGATAGCAGGCTCACTTCCTACACATTACCTTCAAAACCTGTGCTCACAGAACCATAACACTGCAGAGCCTTAATAAAAAAAAGAAAAGTTCTTAAGTCACCATTTTTGGCAATTACCCTAATATCCTAAACAGCCATTCAGAAAAATAAGACAGCTTTTAGCTAATTACATGGTACTACCTTCAACATATACTGTTAAATGAAGCAAACTGCAAAATAATTTTCTTTTGCAGAACTAGGATTTATAATTACATTAGTAAATTACGACTAAATTCCCAGGGTAGGAAAACAACTCTTTGACAGAGGTCTACGGAAGAGTATCTATTCTTCTCCAGGCAGCAGAGTTTAACCAACATAAACACCTTCACCCACAATTTTACCTAAGAGCTCATTATTTCTGTTCCACTTTTAGGGAAAGTCCTCTAACTAGATAGATACCACATATCTGATGTGTGCCTAAAAAGCTTTCTGGACAAGATGATTACAAGCTGAGAAGATCTCTTCCGTGAAAAGACATTACTCGTTTCTAAAGTTCTCTGCACGTAAGTTTAAATTACACCTCCCCATGGGATATCCATAATAACTTCAATAAACCCATCTTGTCATGCTCATAAATAAATAAATATATATATAAATAAATAAAGTTAAATAAGTAAATAAATAACATCTCCCCACATCATCATCAGCTACTAATCAGCTACTATGCTGCATACCAACAGCTCCACCTGATTAGCTGCTTCTAAAATTTCTCACAATCCTTCAGTTTTGCTCTCTTGGAATCAGCACGTTTGACCATTTGCTGTTCATCCTTTCCCCCTAAAGCAGAGGGAAACCAGGGTTTCAAAATCACCCCAAGGGGAATCCATGAGAGAAGCCGTTTACCCGGAGTTTCCCAATGTCAAATAACTTCTGATGCCTCACTGTTCACGGTGGCTGTTCATTACTGCCAGCCAGTTGCTTTGGAAAAGCCCCCTTGGAGGCTCTCTTTCCTAACCAGCTGATAATCCCTATTTGTTCACTTTCAGGAGTCTCGTGAGGTAAGAGGTATTACAAAGACTACCCAAGTGTTTTGTTTTGTTTTAGCAAATTAGAATTTATGAATTAGATTCTTAAAGAATTAGAATTGATGCCCCTTAGCATTGTCATCATTATAAAACTTACAAAAATTCAAATCTATATAGAAAAATGTCCCTAGGCTTTAACTTTATGCATCCAAACCACTAAGATATAGAGAAGATCTGGCCAAATACATTTTTAAAAATCAAATAATAGGCAAAATGGCAGCCTACTCCTTACCTTTGCTTCTTTATAATCAAATGGCTCGTTTTAAGAGGTGCAACTATGTAATTCTAGTGTATATCTGACATGAAATTGTCAGATAAATTTCAAAAGAGAGAGAGAAGGCAAAAAGCTCCCACTACAACTGGAGTATATAAAATTAAACTCAAAGTCGAGATCCTTCAACAATAACCAAAAGGGTTGAAGGAAGAGACCAGGGGCTTAGAGCAGAAAGAACACCTACTCCCCCAAACGGCATGACAAGGGGTCAGGGAGGCCTCAAAAATTATTTTAAAGAAACAAAGCAACGCCTCATTTAGCTTAATTGTACAGAAAATACATCTTCTACAAACAGTACACATTTTGTAAAACAGGGTCTCATCTCACTGGACATCACAAAATATCTGATGGTATAAAAAGGTCTGTCACAACATCAAGTTCATACTTAGGCTTCCCTTTGCTTTGTTCTAAATGCAATCAATTCTTCTTTTAAGAGTTTTTAAGTACAGTTTTGGCAACATTTGCTAATGTTTCCTGTAAGAAAAATACATCACTCAAATACAAATATTCAAGCCTAATCGGGGATCCTGATAATACAGCAGAGGACTTCCAGTGATAGACAGCTGCAAGGGATCACTGCAAGCAAATAGCCTGCCAGACCCACTTCGGAGAAAACAGTGTCAATCCAGAAGAAGCCTGGTGAGGAAAGAGACCATCTCTTAAGGCATCTGTATTTATTTGTTTCAAAGTGCACACATAGGTTGTGAACTTGGAAAGGTCCCTGAACCTGTCAGAGTCTTCAGGCACTGAGCTAAAGCAAACCACGAATATATTCAGAATTCATCCTCAACCTGTTATGATGAGGTTTAAGGAGTGATCTTACTATGGTGAACAGACTGAAACTAGGGACTTTCTTGTTTCTGTGTTTTAAATAGTATTACTAACGAATTAAGAATATTCTCAGGGCTTGAGACACACAGAGAGTAAAACAGACTTAGCACTTACCCTGTTTTTGGTATCAAAAGACTCAGAAGGTCTGGTGGATGGTGTCATTTCATCCTGCAAAATTCTAATCCCAGCTTTGTCTCATTCTCTGGCCTTGAGCGAATCCTAAACCTCCCTCACCTCTCCTAGTCCCTGTGAATCAGAGGCTCTGCTACTTAACTTCACTGTGTGAGGAGGTCTCATAAAAACATGCAGAGCGCTTTGCACAGAACACATGCTACTGTGGTGCACTGAAAAGGTTCCAATCCGCTTCAATATCACACAAAGGAATTCTGAGCTGTTCTTTTTTTTTTTAATCTAGAAAATTTGCTCCGTGTGGCCAAATAACTTCAGTTGTATTCTGAATACAAATGAAAAAAATTTAAGTCTCTGTGTTAAAAATTCACAAATAAGGCTCACAATGCAGGAAACAGTAATGAACAGAAGAAACAAAAGAATAAGTGCTTACTTAGGTCAATTCTTTTTGCAATACTCCTATATAAATTACCTTGGCTTCAGCTGTTGATCAAGTTGGACTTGGGGGGGTTTGGGGTTTTGCTTTGTTGTTTTTTGTTTGTCTGTTTTTTTGTTTCGTTTTTTTAGTAATTCCTAATATCCTGAAAGAAAGAAAAAAAATGGTTTGTTTTCCTGCATGTCCTGCATGGGAAAGTCTGTTTTCCCTCTTCAGAGCAGGCTCCCATTCTGTTCCACCACAGAGCGGCTGCCTTCTCTGTGCACATGAGGGCTGATGGGCAGGAAGCACACAGCGAAGCTCCAAGTCTGCACCAAGACCTGCACAGCTCATTTGCAATCCCACTAGAGGAAGAGCACACAACTGGCTCTAAGACGCTGGGACAAAGAAAACATATAGATATGGATGGAATGGGAGTGCTCTGCCATTTGATGCAGCTGCTAGAGAAATCCTTCCCTTTTGTTTTTAAAAGTTTATTATTTCATACCTTATGCAAATCATACTTTATATATTAGGCAATAATATTTTAGAAATACTCAAGTCAAATTAAAGGCTTCAATAGCCTTGCCAAAAGCACTGTGATTTTCCTATAAAAAAAATTATTCCAATTTGTTGATCTTACATAGGATGAAACATACTGTAACAATCTTCATAATTTATGTCCTGTTGGGACACAATGATTTAAAGTAACATAATACAGAGCCGCATCATGGCTAATCTAAACCACCTGACCAGATAAACACCAGCTTCCCTTCTCTCTTCAGCAAGGGCATTTCTGTTTATTGTCATATCATTTCCTCATTCTAGGAACATGCAGAATAAATGCAGCCAAACTCCATTTCAGTGGGAGGCTGAGCCGGCCTTTCCCATGTCAGGAGGTTTGTGCGCACACAGGTACCAGTACAATGTCAAGGGCTTACAAGACAGAAAGCAATCCAAGAATTCCACCCTCAAAATCATTTACAGTGAAGCAAATATGGACTCATCCAGTACAATCTGGACCAGGTGTGGTGTTATAAACCACAATCTTTGTGGTTTTTTTTTTTTAATGTCACCGAAGAGGTAATTCTTTCAAACAAATTATGGGACTTACTATGAGCCAAATTTTTATAAACGCTTCAATCATGCTTCTTGCTATGTTCACAGGCACTCATGATGTGATTAACTAAACTAAAACACCCCAATTAACCAATGTCTTTTTGGGGTGAGGAATCTTGGTAGGAGAGAAAGACAAAGAGCCCCTATGGCACTAACCATGGCCATTCCTGGTGAACAACTACTCAGGCAGATTTCAAATCGTGAGGTTTCTCCAGGGTCCAGATCCCTTCAACCCTTCTCACATATGCAAACCGTACTGGGCAAAGGAAGGTTTTTAGAGGGACTTAAGGGAAGGGTTTAAAGTTACAATCGTGAAAGAAAAAGTGCAGGAACACATGTGCATTCAGCAGATAACAAGACACTGAAAATATTTTAAAACAAAACAAAACAAAACGCCTGTCTGACCAAATTTTTATAAACTTGGTTAGGGAAGAGGAAAACAACTGCTTAAGGATGGTTTCAAATATTGCCCTCTGCTATTACTGAGAAATTTCAAAGCTTTTCATGCTCCATTGGAAACAGCTCTGCTTCACAAGCTGTTCTTGTCGGTCCTGCCAAAGAAATGGTCTGATACGCTTTATTGAAAGCTTATCGATTTGCTTACCCAGACAAATATATATATAACTCTCTCTGCCTATAAAGACCAGTGGACAAGAGGATTCCTCCAGTGAAAGCAATGAGATGATTAAAATACAGCTGGATGAGACGGGACAGCAGAGAAGAGTCATGCACATCCCAACCCCAGCACCACTGAAGTGGACACTGCAACATCTGAACTCAGTTCCGCCAGTCCCAGCATGCGCAGAACCTGAGCCAACTTGACCAGCACCAGTTTTCACGGGCATCTGTACAGGAACGGAGACAGCAAATAGGTACATTTCTGTCACAACCTGGAGCCTTTTGACTTGTGAAATTAAACGGAAAATGCAATCTGTGAAATTAAACAGAAAGTATCCTTTTTCAGACAACAGACATTCATTAACTTGGGTTTGAATTTAACACTATGCATAGTTGTAAATTTTTAAGGTGACATGTTATAAGCCTGCAACATTACTGGCGACATTACAAGTTAGTGCTATCAAGAGTGAGTTCTGGTAAAAAATGGGTCTTTTTGCCCTCAAGTACTCATACCTTGGACTGACAGCCCACTTGCTAATTCCCGTTTTCATTACGTCTACACTGTATGTACACCTTCCCACACTTCCAGAACCACTTCAAAATCAGCTCACATCAGTCTGAAAATCATGAGGACTCTGCTCACTATAGGTTACTCTAGGCTCATGCATGGATAGGGCTCTCTGATGAAAAAAGTCTTGGCAATGAGCTACAATGTAACTGTCCCCAAGCCCTGACTTCTCACAACCCTGAACCTTCATTTATTAATCTGTATATCAGGTTAGTAAGTGAATCTGCATACCAGAGAGTTGCCCCAGCAATTATATTTTTTTTAAGTTTTATTTATTTTGAGAGAGAGAGCAAGGGAGGGGCAGAGAGACAGAGAGAGAGAATCCCAAGCAGTCTCAACACCATCAGCACAGAGCCTGACGAGGGGCTCAATCTCAGGAACCATGAGATCATGACCTGAGCTGAAATCAAGAGTCAGATGCTTAACCGACTGAGCCACCCAGGTGCCCCCAACCAATTACATTTTTAGACCTATAACCTAAGGAAACTCTCACATATGTACACAAGGAGACACAAAGATGCTTGTTAAAAAACTGACAGTAATAATAAACAGTGCCAAGAACCTAAATGTCCATCAACAGGGGAATGGATAAACTTGGTTAATTTATTTAAATTTTTACTTGATTTTCAGAGGAATAGAACACCGAAAAACAACCCACTACATGAGAAGCAGTGCAATGGATTGAAAGAGTATTAGTTGAGGAATCCAAAACCTGGGCTCTGTACCCAAACCCCAAACAAGCTACATGAACTGGCTAGGTAAAGACTCCATTTGGACACAAGGAGGTGATGTGTACCAATTACAAAGCACAGAGCACCTTCACACACAATGTTCAATAGAAAAGAGTATCAGCTAGGGACGCCTGAGTGGCTCAGTAGGTTAAGCATCGGACTTTGGCTCAGGTCATGATCTCATGGTTCATGAGTTCAAGCCCTGCACCAGGCTCTGGGCTGACAGCTCAGAGCCTAGATCCTGTTTCAGATTCTGTGTCTTCCCCTCTCTCTCTGTCCCTTCTCCCACACTGTCTCTCCCTCTCAAAAATAAACAAACATTTAAAAAAATCTTCTTGAAGAGTATCAGCTACTAATAATAGTACATCACCATGTAGCAGGTTCATCATTCCTACTTTACAGAGGAGAGAGAACTGAGATTCCAAAGGATCCAAGTGTGTGTTTAGGACAAATCCCTGATGTCAGGTTATACTTTTTCCATTTCTTTCCTTTACCTAAAAGCTAATTATACAAAAATAAGTTTCCTGTACTTTTTTATTTTAAAAGTTTAACTACAAGAGAAAAATTAAGCATAACAGAAAATTTAGGAAAAGAAAAAATGGGGGCACCTGGCTGGCTCAGTAGGAAGAGCATGTGACTCTTGATCACAGGGTTGTGAGTTCAAGCCCCCACAGTGGGTATAGAGATCACTTAAAATAAATAAAATCTTTTAGAGGCACCTGGGGGGGCTCAGTTGGTTAAGTGACTTCAGCTCAGATCACGATCTCATGGTCTGTGGGTTCGAGCCCCATGTCAGGCTCTGTGCTGACAGCTCAGAGCCCAAAGCCTGCTTCAGATTCTGTGTATCCCTCTCTCTGCCCCTCCCCCGCTCATGCCTCTGTCTCTCTCTCTCTCTCTTTCTCTCAAAAGTAAATACACATTAGAAAAAAATTTTTAATACATTTTTAAAAAAGAAAAAGGAAAAACTATTATAATTTTTTTTTCCTGTGCCTTTCCCCCACATCTGATGTGTTAATATTCATTTATTGTGTACCCTGAACTTTCTTAAAACATTAAAACATCCTACCCATTTTCCAGTTAGCTCCACGGTCTTCTTTACTTCTTTTTGGAAGCCACACAATCTCAGACAGAATGGGGGATCTTCTCTTTGAGAAACTATTTCATGTAAATGGTTCAAGCATGTTTGGGAGAGACATGTATACCACATATGTCTTTTCAAGCCAGGCCTTCTGAGCGTTGAAGACTCTTTGAATTCTCTACCAATACACATTGTGGAGTTGCAGGGGCAGAACTAGAAGAGCAACTGTATAATTGGGGGACTATGGAATAAATAAGGTTTTGTTTAACTCCTTTTTTTCAATACCCAGTGAAAACATCAGATGATAAACTCCTCTTTAAGTGAGGACCCATTAAAGCAACCAATTAGCTTAATGTCTTGTGCCAAAACCATGACAACTGAACCTGTAAGAACAAACACTCCACCCACCAGACTTGAAATGACAGGGACAATGTCATCAAATCCTCCAACACGCAGGCAGTGTGCCCTGTGGAAAGATCCCCAGAGTAGGAGTCTTCTCTGGGACCCAAGTTCTTATCCTCAAATATTTCTTCCAGGCACATATGTGACTGGGGCGTGTCACCCAACCTTCACACTCAGCTCCCCTCTTTGTCCAGAAGACCATTCACTGAGGGGCTGTGAAAAGGCCAAGGAATCAGGATCCAAAACTGCTGTATGTACTTCTGTCTTCTGTGCTTAGAGAAATGAGTACAGATCTCAAATGATCTGCATCTTAGGCTTTCAAAATTATGATACTGGTAGGCTATCATAATGAGGTAAAAATCTTCATTACCCTCTTAGTGTGCCTCATCTTCTTCAAGCACCAAGTACAAACCTGGGGGCCATGCCCACCCTGCTGTTCTGAAATGTCTTCTTCATTGAAACCTTGAGAATTATGAGCAGTTGTAAATCCAGGGTTATAATAAAACAAAAAATATGCTGAGCTGTGAATATGGAGAGTGGGCATGGGGTCAGAAATAAATTCGGGGGTGGTTCTGAAAGACACGTACGATCCAGGGAGCCATGTTTCATGAGACCAAGAGGGCTGGAGCTGGCAGGGACCGCAGCAGTTACCTGGCCCAAATCCCTGAGGCTCAGAAAAAGCATGCATTGTAATTTTTAGTTTGAATTAATTTTCTTTACAAAAGAGATGTTCTGCTTTGACTTTAAATCCTTCTGAGCCCATTCAGAATGCTACGGAAAAGTGTCTGAATAGTCCTGAGATACAGAAAGTCCGGAGACTGAGAAGGGGAACATGTTCTTGGAGTTGAGGCCTAGCACTCCCACCTCAGGTACTTACTCCTCCCTCCCAGTCTTGACTTCCCAACCACGGAAGGAAGGGGGTAGACCAATGATGGTAGCGTTCCTCCCACTGGGTGATGTGATGACCAGAATACAGAGATAAGTGCTGTGTTCCTTGATGATTTTAAAAAAAGATTCTTCTCACAGCATGGACTTGGGGTCTCTCTAAGCCAGCAGTCATACTATTTAGGAAGTGAGGGTTTATCATTTCATGGTAGTTAGGAAAGAATCTGGAGTTCTTTGTCTGGCATAAATGACCTATTTGGGACCTCAGAAGTGTTTCTAAAAGATCTAGTAAAACTTTAAGGTAGTTAAGCATCCAATTTATCTTTCAGTTTTATATATTGTGAGAGCAGACCCCAAGTCACAATTATCTGTCTCGGCCTCTCCCAGAAGAGCACTTTAAAACCTTCTTATGTGTTTCATCCATTGTCTTCCTTACATATACTGAAGGTTTGGGGCTTAGAGATCATGTCTACACGTTGTAGATGCTGTACAGGATTTCAGTAGTCTCTGCTTTTTGGCACTGATTGAGGTAAGGCACTCTGCATTACTCTTTCTCCTGACTGCCTCAGATTTCAATGAAAACCCCCTTCAAAGATGATGAAGGTTCCTATGACTCAGCAGATGACCCACACACATCACATGGGCATACCTGGTCATAGATACAAAGTTCTAAAAATTCCAGAATCTCAGGAAAAAAAAATGAGTATAAGAAAATCAATGACTAGGGGCACCTGGATGGCTCAGTCAGTTAAGCATCCAACTTCGGTTCAGGTCACAATCTCAGAGTTCGTGGGTTCGAGCCCTGCATCTGGCTCTGCGCTAACAGCTCACAGCCTGGAGCCCACTTCAGATTCTGTGTCTCCCTCTCTCTCTGCCCCTCCCCGGCTAACACGCTGTCTGTCTGTCTGTCTGTCTGTCTGTCTCTCTCTCTCTCTCTCAAAAATAAATAAACATTAAAGAAAAAAAATTTTTAAGAAAATCAATGACTATATTAACATAAGCTTGTAATAAAGTTAGAAATCCTGTCTGGCCACCATCTGTATATACTTTCTAAGAAAGCAGGGCAGAACTGACCAATGACAGCTAAAAGAGAAGTTTCTAGGTTGGTGTTTTTTCTCGAAATTCAATACTATTCAGTACTTTCTTTAAAAATACTTCCTTTAAACAGTAAATATGGGCAGGTATATTTCAAATACAGTATTTTTTAAAGACGAAAAACGCCATGGTAATGGGATGTAACTTAAGAAAAATCTGCTCACAACTGACAACAGAGAAAATGAAGGTTAAATTACTATAGCTAGTATTTACATTTCATTTAAGTAAAGACTTTGGCCTTTACAAGTTTAGGTAGGTTCTACTTCATTGAAAAGCTTAAAAAATTAAAGGTAAACAGATTTTTTTTGATGCAACACATTTCTTTTGCCACTTGTAATTTTATGAGTTAGTAAAAAGTTAAGTTTCATTACATCAAAACAAATGGGAAATGGTTTGGGTTTTAACACAATAATTTAAAACCTGGTAATAAATTCCTTTAATAGCATTCTAAATATATATATTAAAAGTAATTAAAATTTTTAGGGGCACCTGGGTGGCTCAGTCAGTTGAGTGTTCTACTCTTGATTTCAGCTCAGGTCATGAGCTTGATCGTGGGATCAAGCCCCGTGTAGGGCCCCACACTGAGCATGGAGTCTGCTTAAGATTCTCTCTCTGCCTCTCTCTGCCTCTCTCCCCCTCTTGCATGCTCTCTCTTCCTCTCTCTTAAAAAAAAAAAAAAAAACACTTAAAAAAAGGTAATTAAAATTTCTAAACCTAATGCTTGAATTTCAGACAGCATTCAAGCATTCCTAAATTCACACCCTACTAACTCTATCACCTCCCACTGCCCAGCACTACCTCAGCACCAGATTCCCATCTGCTTCTCACACAAAAATTAAGTCAGAGGTTCAGTTCATTAAGTCAGAGGTATAAACTCCAATCCAAACTCCAGCCCTGCGCTCCCAAACTGCCCCACCCAACACACAAAACCACCACATCACCGCCTCTGCTCCAAAGGGGGGTACTTCTCGAAAGGGTGACAACACTCAACACTGAAAATCAGCTGTAAAACTCAAAGTGCCACTAATATCCACACCATGTTACAGAGGCAAAACGGTTACTCAACAAAAAAACTATTTCAGGGTATCTCTGCTGCCATTTCTCAGTGAGAAAATCACTTTTAAAAACTAGCCAAAGCACCATGAGAGGTGAGGCTGACAGAGCGAGAGCGAGTTTCGCCTCTGGTACCTAAGGTCAGAGGCAATAGTGATGGATTCTGAGATGTGCATTATGATAAATACTGAAAGGCTGCAACACAGTAGGCACAGAGACTACAGAACTGCAGACCAAGAAGCAAAACCTCGAACCCCCACACTCACGAAGCTAAAACGTTTCCTCGTGTGAGAAACAGAACCACCACTAACAATTTTCGGAAATAATGTTTGAGTCTTGGCTCAATTGGATAATTTTGTTCTGCACCAAAGACAATTCCATTCAAATTCCCAAAGTCTACGAGCAGATTCATTCTAATTTCAAGACCTAGTTTCCTCCCAAGCCCAATGAAATGAAAGGCAGAAACCAGCAAAAAAGAAAAAAAAAAAAAATAACCTATATAACATGGTTTGCCATTTTATGAAAAACAAATGAAGAATTACAGTCACATCACACTGATAAACTGAGAGGCTGCCAGTGGTTTTCAGGGCAGATGTAACATTTTAACAAATGTGATTGTTTGTGAACGAAATAATTCTGATCAAAAACTTAATTGCAGCCAAAGTGAGCCCTGGGCTGTGTCACCATAATCCATTCTGACAGGAAGCAGTGAGTGGAGATTCCTACTGTGAACGGAGCACATGTGAAAGGTCAGCTCTGGACTGGAACTTCAAAACCGTTAACGTGTAAAACAGTGTGCATTAGAGCCCGGAACGGCTAACCACTGGATTAGCGGATGTCCGCTGTGTGGGTCTGATGTGCTTTTGGCAGGTAATGGTTAATTTGTAAATAGGCAATGTATTGTAACTTTCTTCTGTGCCTCTTCCCAACACCGTCCAGCAGAGCCCATTTTTAATTACAGACCCAGAGCATTACAATATTAGATGTACAACATGGGCTAATTATAACAAAAATTTCTTATTTTAAAGGACAACTTCTCTTTTAATAATTTAGTGAAGGAAGAGTTGCATGTGTTGTAAAAAATGTTGATACAATAAATGAAAAATGGTTCATGTGAAATCTATTTGTTCATCCAATAGCAACTATATTAAAACAGCCAAAATTTGCCAAGTGAGGATTTCATCATCAGAAATATATACTTTATATATTCTCATCTTAAAAAACAATTATACAATGCTGTTTTGCACGGTTTAAAACAAAATTCTAAATAAAAATACAGTGAGTACCAGTTTTCATGTCTCAACATGAGATGTTACTTATGAAAGAACCAAACTACATAGTGCCTTATAAGCCAATGCATGCAAAAGTGCTTTGTGCATATGTAGTGCTATAAAGTTGGCCCGTTTGGCTTCCGATCAGCCATTTCCCCCGATCTAAACGACTTAAAGTCACATGGCATTAATGAGTGATAAAAACTGGCACTGTGCACTTCAAGGATTATTTTAAGATTTAAGTCATCTCTGAGTTGAGAGGAAGTAATACCTCTCTTTGAAAATAAGGTCTTCTAAAATAAGGTTTATTTCTATTCTCAAAATCAGCCTTCTAAGGTTGTGTCTGTGGCCACTGGACATACATAGCTCCCGGGCCCTCTGGAGGCTAAATCTAGGGATCGTGCAAGTGGCTACATGGTAAGATAGCCTCATCACCAGCCACCTCATGATGCCTATCCCCTTCAGAACATCAAGTGACACAGTTAAGAACAAAATCATACATGTGCTTCTAATTGTAATGCAAGATGGAGGAGAAAAAAGAACTGTAGGCAGCAAAATTTCTTACATTTCTGCTTTCCGTATAGGATCTGAAACCTTTAATGCATCTGGAAGATTCGGCATCTCCTGAACAGTCTGCCCCTGAAGGTATACACTATTCATATATGCCAATCTGCTGCTCTACACCAAGCACCATTCTGGACTCTGGGCCCTGGGACATAGTCCCTACCCTTCCCCCACCCCACCCCAGGAACTTGGGTGTGGTAGGAGAGGACAGAAAAGCCAACCAGGAAGACCTAGTAAGGTAAGGAGGGAGAGGACGAAGCAATGGAGAAAGGCCATGTGAGAGTACGGTGCTGGGCACACCCACGTTATATTTTCACCCCTCTTTTCCACCGACATCTGAGCAGAAACTATGATGGCAATCCAGATTCCCAAGTAGGGCACCCAGGTTACCCTAGGAGCTGAATTTATCCTAGGTATACAAATAGGAAAGAGATGCCATAATCCACCAAAAAAATACCTTACAAGGCTCCAAACTGGTCATTAGAGTATTTTTTTATACTGTCAAGTGATTAATTACACCAGGTAACACACTCAATGTGTATAATTTTAGCCTCACTCCTAATCATTTCTTCCACTCCACACAACCTTTTCAGCGTAATTATTCTTGACTATTGCTCCACTTCCTTGGTGAGGCTCGGGCTCAAAGCTTACAAAGATCCCTCCAGAAAGATGACCAGCAAAGCACAATGCTCCCCACGGAGCTCCGACCTAACATGGCATGCCAACTCAGGGTCAAGGCCCCCATACTGAGGGACTGTGTGCTGCCCTACCCGGCGTGTCAACACTTAGAACTCTCTCTCAGGAGGAAGAGGACTGCTCAGGCGATTACAATTACGTTGCTTCGTTCTTAACTGGCATTTGTTTATATGTCAAAAAACTAAGTATCCAGAAAACTGAACTTTAATTCAGTTCTGGACTGTGAGTTAAGTTTTCACAAATACAAAGAAATATGTTAGCAGTTTCTTTTTAAGGACCCACGTTCAAATGGGAGGACACTGAAGAAATTAATCATTCAATTCTTATTTGTAGGAGCAGATCCTCTGTAACTTGTAAATTATTTTGATTTACAGTGAATCATTATTATATCCATAAATGCTGGAAAGTTGGTGAACAACATGATATAATGACACCCCAAAATAATTTCAGAAGTGCAGGTGCACAAATCATAACATGTGGGAGATGACTCAAAGGATAATGGGGAATAAAATAGTTTAGGAAGGGTCACATAAAGGAGGGAAAGGGGTGAGGGCACGTACCCCAATTTTCCAAGATGTCTTTAAAACCAAACTACTCATTTATAGGCAGACTCAGTGGAGCAGTGAGGCATGGGCAGCAGAGTCAACATCTACGTTTGAATAAGCAAAGGCAAAACGCTCCATAATTTATAACAACCCAATCACATTGCTCATTCTTTTGAGGTTAAATGCTACTGACATAAGCTACACCTGAATCCAATCAGCGCAGAGACGTTGAGAAGATTCACACGAAAGGACTAAATTTGTCACAAATGGGTTGGTTTCCGATCTTAATGTAGCCAAGTTGCTTTACTCTGACCTCCATTGAACAAATCAACTTAATGGGCACTAGGAGTGCTATAAAACTTAACAATGGAGTGATTTTTAACTTTTAAAATATAGTTATGAAGCAAAATGTTGGATAGCTTCTACAATACTGGAAATCAAATTAAATCTAGATGTTTTTTAACAGTCTTGACAGATATAATCCTAGTTACCATGTAAATTTATGGTAAGCTGCTGTGATATTAGCCACAGGTGCTACTTTTAATATATGAGCCGCATCTGGCTGGGAATAGAATTTCTCAGAGGACTGAAAATGACCTCACTATCAGACAATGGAAGGGAAAAAAACAAGACCACTGTGGCATATAAAAAGCTGAAGATGTGGTCCACAACTAAATATTTCACATAAAATTCATTTTAACTCTGCAGCTATAGGTTAAAGGATATAATGCTTTCAATATTTAAGAGGCGTAGATATATTTCAACCAAATAGCCAAAAGATTAAGAATTAAGACAGTTATGAATGCCGTAGCTACATATATAATACTGGTTTTCCAACCTTTGATCAATGTCAGAAAAACGATGCACTAAGACTTGAAAAGAAAATTCTTTCATGGTTCCCAAGAACACGACATGATTAGACACCACCAAGCATACCAAACCAAGATGTAACAATTACTGATCTCTACGCAGCAGCAGCTCTCCAGCGCCTGGCGAACATCACTGGCTGTGTTTTTAAAGTCCTTTGGAGTCATTCATCATGCCCAAGAAAACATTCTCATCAGGTGAAGTTTTTAAAAACTCACTACAAGTAATTACCATTCTGAGTTTAAAAGCCACCAATATCACCCACAGACAAATACAAGGAGAAAACGGAAGATTCTCTCACCTCTCCAATTCAAAAATAAAAAGATGAATATGTAGAAAACATGGAATTGTTTCCTTTTAAGAAACCCTTTCTGAACCATTTGAAAGCCATCATTTGCCAGAGAACTGGCAAGTGTGGAAATGTGATAGAGGATTTACAAAGATTTAATTTCCTATGAAATAACTCTTCCTGAATTAAACAAGCCTTCTTTATCTGAAAAAAAAAATCTCTAAAAGAGAAACATTTCTATGAAAATATTCCCTACATCACTGCACTAAGCTGTGAGAATGGTAGCTACAAAGCCCTGAAACATAACATTTTCCTTCTGACCTTCTCAAGTGACTTGAAAGGGCTTGATTTTTTAGCTTCAGTAGATCAACTCAATCTAGGCGATGATTTCTATTTACTTTTTTTTAACAAGTAACTGGATCTATGCCTGATCTCCAAGGACATCAAGACCCTGAGTCTCTTTAACAAGAAGAAGCTGGTATGAATCCCTGCTACTTTTGTGACCGACTGGCAGAAGGTACATGGATCGTTTAGAAAAGGTAGGCTCACTAAGTCTCATCTGTGAACAGGTTAGTTACTATAGAAAGGTATTGGTTAAATTAAATATGGCCTTTCTGTCCAGTGGAATACTACATATATCCAACCACTAAAAGTCATAAAGTAAAATATTTTACTGACAGAGAAACTGTACATGAAGAAAAAAAGCAACTGAGCAAAATACATTTACAATATGACCGCAAATATATATACACACATACATACGTACATACTGACAAAATATACATTCATACACACTGCTTTATAAGTAGGGAGCCGGATTAGAGATATATTTTTCTTCTTTGTACTTTTTCTGCTGTTCAAATTATAAAACATAATATGCAATCAGGAAAAAAAATGTATTTATTAACAAGCTAAACACACCACACAAATATAACAGGGTGCCATCATTCCCAGAAGAGTGACAGAGGCCTGGCTGATGTCTGTGGGGTATACAAGTAATATATAAACGCTAAATCCTTCTATTGAAAGCTTGCAAGTTTTTTTTTAATGTTTATTTATTTTTGAGAGAGAGAGAGAGAGGGAGAGGGAGACAGAGAGAGTGTGAGACTGTCCCAAGCAGGCTCCACGCTGTCAGCACAGAGCCTAATATGGGGCTGAAACCCACGCACCATGAGATCATGACCTGAGCTGAAATCAAGTGTGGGAAGCTTAACCAACTGACCCACCCAGGTGCCCCTGAAAGCTTGCTGTTTAAAACAAATAGGACGATGGAAGAGACTTGCTCTCAAGCTTACATAGCAGAATCATATTCGCAGACATTCAGAATTACAATTGCCCTTCTCTTCTACACATATGTATCCACAGCTGTATGGTAACTCAGAAAGCTGGAGTCTCTCAGTGGAGGACAAGTTGGCAAGTAAAGTTTTTAGCTGCTCTCTGCAGACCTATCTGGAAGTGACTTCCCTCTCCAGATAGAGGTTGACTTCCAATCTGTAGTCGACTTAGGGCAAATAACTGAATGATCAAGTATTATAAATTAATGCTATCAGGGCAAGGCATAGGAAACCATATAGCAATTTACAGGTCAACATCCAAACAGTAGTTGGCGCACCTCTGTGGCTCAGTCGGTTGAGCATCCGACTTCAGCTCAGGTCATGATCTCAGTTTGTGAGTTCGAACCCTGCGTCAGGCCCTGTGCTGACAGCTCAGAGCCTGGACCTGCTTCGGATTCTGTGTCTCCTTCTCTCTCTGCCCCTCCCCCGCTCATACTCTGTCTCTCTCACTCTCAAAAATGAGTAAATGTTTAAAAAAAAATTTTTTTTTAATCCAAACAGTAGCTGGTTTCCCTTTTCTCCAAAATATGCAAAGAACATGTAGCCTCATTTAGGCCCTCCAAAATAGACATTTTTTTTTCCTAAACAAAGAAAGAGACTCAATTTTGCATTTAACAGCAGAGATGGTCATTCAAAGGTCTAAAACATTCCGAAACAGAAAGTCAATCCACATCTTGAATTATTCCACAAACCTTCGAAATAACAGATTCAAGTGAGATAAGAACTTTGGCCTTAGGGCAGGAGCCTGGCCCTGGAAGGATGGCCTCCTTCCTCTGTTAAGTCTGAGCAGGTTCCTTCACTTCCCTGCTTTGACCATGACCAAACTGCGTTACAACACCTAACCCTGCAAGGCTGCTGAAAAGCTTCAATGTAACAATCTACATTATCTCACAAGTCTCTAACAGAAAGCGACTACCACCTACTAGAAGCACAAATACTCCTTAGTTCATAAAATTTTTTGTGACTCTCCAAACTCACAAGGACAACTAATGTTGCTACATTTCAGGTAAATCACGCAACATTAAGAGTTACCTATTCAGGGGCGCCTGGGTGGCTCAGCTGGTTAAGCGTCAGAATTTGGCTCAGGTCATGATCTCGAGGTTTGGGAGTTCAAGCCCAGAATTGGGCTCTGTGCTGACAGCTCAGAGCTGGGCACCTGCTTTGCAATCTGTGACTCCCTCTCTCTGTGCCCCTCTCCCACTCACGGTGTCACTTTAGATGTCTCTCAAAGGATAAATAAATGTTAAAAAAAAAAAAAGTTACCTATACAGAATGAACTTAAAGCAACATTTTTCGTCTCATCAAAATCTGTGAAAATAATTCCTGGAAAATGTATCCAGTAAATTTTTAAACTTTTCTACCTACAACACCAGCAAGTTTTTTTTTTTAATTTTTTTAACGTTTTTTATTTATTTTTGAGACAGGGAGAGACAGAGCATGAACGGGGGAGGGTCAGAGAGAAAGGGAGACACAGAATCCGAAACAGGCTCCAGGCTCTGAGCTGTCAGCACAGAGCCCGACGCGGGGCTCGAACTCTCGGACAGTGAGATCGTGACCTGAGCCGAAGTCAGACGCTTAACCGACTGAGCCACCCAGGCGCCCCTTTAAGTCATCCAAAAGTGCTAGACCGGTAATCACAGAAAAGGGAAAAACAAAACAAAAAACATATCTGGTATTAAAAGAATTGTCTTGAGGGACACCTGGGGGGCTCAGTTGGTTGAGCGTCCGACTCTTGATTTTGGCTCAGGTCATGATCCCAGCATCATGAGATCGAGCCCCACATCAGACTCTGTGCTGAGCATGGAGCTTGCTTGAGATTTTCTCTCTCTCTCCCCTTCTGCCCCTCTTCCCGATCACACACTCTCTTAAAAAAAAAAAAAAAAAAAAAAAAAAAAGACTGTCTTGAAACAGAAATGAATGCCTAATCTATAGCAGGTGAACAGGCCTGTGGCAGTCTCCCAGTGTGATACTTTGTGCAAGCCTGGGAGAATTTACCAAGGGCCCTCAGGACACCAAGATCCACAGAAGACAAAGTTATGGGTAGCTGAATCTGTGGAGCCAAAATTCTAAATGCTAAGCTCAGTCTCTCATTATTGGAGGCAATTTACTACAGATGCCACAAGTAGCCCATTTCTTTCTCTGATTCTTCAAAAGTGCAACCTGAACAACAACACAATCTTTGCTGTTTTTCTGGGAAGTGCACCATGGCATTAGAGTTCATCCCAGCAAACACAAATACTTAGTGGCCAAAAACACCAGTCACTGTTACGAACCATCTGTGTCCAAGACTAAGGAAATGAGGGAGGGGGAAAGTCCCTGGTGAGAAAGGATTTTAGGTAATAACCTGTAGGAGACAAAGAGATGAAAAATACAACTCTCTGGGGCTAAGGGCACTGCTAGGATCACCTATGGTGAACCCAATGAACGGATCTCATGTATTCCAAATACACCTAGATCTATCTAAGTTAAAAAACAAAAACAAAAACAAAACAAAACAAAAACTAGGTAACACTGGCCTGGGTACTGTGGGAAATGTACACAAGCACAACCAGAGTCTCTGCCCTCAAGGTGCTCCTATCTTAGACGGAGAGAGAAAAGGTGAGTAGCTACATTTCTCTGTTACATGATCTAATGTGAACTTAGTCACATGCTAATTCTGCCACTGGTTCCTTGTTAAGGTGAGCAAACCATTTCAGTCCCAAGCCCTGGTTGCCTCATCTCTTCTAGCTCTACCGTTCATGGATTCGACAACCAAACAAGGCTGAAAGAACACCACAAACAAGATAACCCAGGAGCTGAAATCAAAGTGGAAGAACAAACAAGAGACTAACGCCTATGGCTACAAAGATCTGTATAAGGCACATGAGCTCGCCTTCTTGTCCAGGCTGGCCTGCACCCCAATATTATCCAAGCCATCCTTACTACGGTCATGGATGACATCCATGCCACTTAATACAGTGGTCATCCTTTGGTATTACTTGGGAATCTCAGCAGAACTGATCCCTCTCTCCCTTTTAAAACATCATCTTCTTTAGGATTCTGTGATACAACACTGACCTGATTTTCTTCCTATTTCACTAATAATAATAAGTCTTTCTCAGTTTTCTGCCAGCTCCTCCTCTTCCCTCCAACTCCTAAAATGGACTGAGTCCTGAGCCCTCTTCTCACCTCACACCACAGTTTCTGCCTAAGTGGTCTCATCTATTACCCTGGCTTTTTTCCACACATACCTGAAACTCTCCAGTTACGCACAACCCAGACCTTTACTCTAAGTTCCTAACTCAGACATAAAACTATCTTCTTGAAGTCTCCCAGCAATTCACAATTAATAATGTTCAAACCAGAAATCTTGATCCCAGCACCCCCATCTCGTTCCTTCCACACTTCCCCAGCTTAATTAAGGCCACTTGTGACCACCCAGTTCCTCAGGTCCTAAATCTGGAAATCATTTTTAACACTCCCTACTCTTCTTCCTCACCACCCATCACCACCCCTCCAGAGTCACAGGATCCTGGGTTTTCTCTTTAGAAGAGCTGTGTGTGGCAGCCCTGGTTCCTGCTCATGTAAGCTCCTAAATACAGCTCCAACCTCTATAGCACTCTGCTGGCCCTCTGTCACTGCCCCAGTCCACAGTCTCCTGCTGGGTCCACCTTAACAGTGAGATCTCACCTGGATGAATACACAGCCTCCTTACTATTCTCCTCCAGTCGTGTTTGCTTCCCACCCCTTTCCACTCCATCCTCTAAGTTCTCTCACTGGCCCTTTTAAGAAAAGGTCTCAATCCTTCGCCCACCTACCTACTTCCACTTCCAAAAGGAAGTCTTGCAATAGCCCTCACGCTTCCCGTAATACCTCACACTCGCCCCTCTAGTCCTCTCCCCTCCATCTTTGCATGCTACTATCATGGCGCATGTGTGTGTTGTTGCAGATGCTTTCAAGCACCAGTGCCAAAAAGAGAGGCAAATGCTACCTTCTGATAAGACTGTGGTCCAAATTCATCACCCGGTTTCTCAGTGTGATGATGAAGGATAGTTATGCTGGTGATTTGAAATCAGTGATGACCACATCAATGGGAAAAGTGTGAACCTCACCAGCAGGTCAAATTGGTGAGGAGTGATCAGGCCTACAATTGATGTACAACACAAAGATCTACAAAAATGGCTGAATAACCTGCTCCCATCTCTTTGATTTCATTATACTGACAACCTCAGCCAGCATCATGGGTCATTAAGAATGAAGCGGGGGGGGGGGGGGGGGGGGTGTGGCGCCTGGGTGGCTCAGTCGGTTTAAGTGGCCGACTTTGGCTCAGGTCATGATCTCGAGGTCCGTGAGTTCCAGCCCCGAGTCAGGCTCTGTGTTGACAGCTCAGAGCCTGGAGCCTGTTTCGGATTCTGTGTCTCCCTCTCTCTGACCCTCCCCTGTTCATGCTCTGTCTCTCCCTGTCTCAAAAATAAATAAAACGTTAAAAAAAAAAAAAAAGAATGAAGAGGGGCGCCTGGGTGGCTCAGTGAGTTGAGCGTCCAACTTCGGCTCAGGTCATGATCTCGCAGTCTGTGAGTTCGAGCCCCACGTCGGGCTCTGTGCTGACAGCTCAAAGCCTGGGGCCTGCTTCAGATTCTGTGTCTCCCTCTCTCTCTGCCCCTCCCCCACTCATGCTCTGTCTCTCTCTCTGTCAAAAATAAATAAACATTTAAAAAAAAAAGAATCAAGAAGAAAACACAGGAGGGAAAATCCTGGGATCCTTTTCCTAGGAATATAATACAAGTGTGCAAATAAAATGCCTCAATGAACAAAGGGGAAAAAAAAGAAAGAAAATGTATCAGCTTCCTTAAAGAGACCTTCCATGATGGCTGTCCTCAAACTTAATTAGGTCTTAACCTTTATTCTTCCTCATAACATCTTTTCTATTGGAGAGGCAGCATCCATGCTGGCAAATGTTTTGAGACTGCCTGAGGTCAAATCGTAAATTCTAGTGCTTACTACCTGTGGAGTTTAGGGAAAGTCCCTCAATCTAAACCTCAGTTTCCTCATCTGTAAAATGAGGAACACAGTCTCTACTTCACAGGGTTTTGTAAAGATTAAGTGGATACATGTAGTGTCCTTATAACATAGTGCCTGGCCCAAGGTTTAAGCATTAAGCATTAGCTACTAGGATTTTCCTCCATGACACTTACCATACTTTGCAATTATATATTCATTGCTTTGTTTATGCTCTCCCTCCACTACTATATCTAGTATGCTCCATGAAAATGGGGACAACATCTGCTCTGCTCACCAATGCACCCCCAGTGTCTAGCATAGTGCCTAGCCTACAGTAAGTGCATAGTAATTGCTTAGGAGTGCTATGTGCACAAGTGTCAGGAAAAACCTTCTAGAAGTGGGTGAGATGTGCACATACTGGGGTAGGATACGTGGGATGAAACAAAGGAGGGGAAGAACAGTTTAAATAAAGGTAGAAGAGAACTGAACCAAGATGCTGGGTGTCTTGGCTCCAGTTCGAGCATGGCCACTGTTTCGTGTTCCCTCCATCTGAACCTCGGTTTCCCCACTTCTTCAATGACGGGGATGACTAGGTGACCTCTCAGGTATCTTACAGTTCTAATCTCTAACAGAGGAAAGAGGCCTTCGGCAGAGAAGTAATGAGAGGTAAGTTTAGGGCCAGACTGTCAGCAGCTTTGAAAACCTGTGAGAAGATGATGTCTTGTAAGATATAACAGGAAGGAAACAGGATTTTCTGAGCAGAGACCAATTTAGTCACAACAAAGCAGCATGGAGAGCAATCAAAGCAGGAAGCACCTAGAAGTAAAAGGCTATTAGAAATCTAAAGGGGACACCTGGGTGACTCAGTCAGTTGAGCATCCAACTCTTGATTTCAGCTCAGGTCATGATCTCACAGTTTGGTTTGTGAGTCGAGCTCCGTGCTGACAATGTGGACCCTACTTGGGATTCTCTCTCTCTCTCTCTCTCTCTCTCTCTCTCTCTCTCTCTCTCTCTCTCTCTCTCTCTCCCCCTCCCTCCCTCCCTCTCCGTCTCTCTCTCTGCCCCTATCCCACTCGTGCAGTCACTCTCTCTCTCAAAATAAACAAACTTGAAGAAAAGAAAGAAAGAGAGAAAGAAAGAAAGGGAAAAAGGAAAGAGGAAAAGAGAAAAGAAAAGAAAAGAAAAGAAAAGAAAAGAAAAGAAAAGAAAAGAAAAAGAAAAGAAAAGAAAAGAAAAGAAAAGAAAAGAAAAGAAAAGAAAAGAAAAAAGAAAAAGAAAAGAAAAGAAAATCTCCTACAGGAACTCAAAGGGGAGACCAGGTGAACCCAGAGCAGAGCACAGTCTTGGTGAATGTCAATGAGTTCTTATTAAGTAATCACTAAGATAAACTCTTCAGTTACAGGTCTAGGTGCTTGAGACAAAGGTGGTACAAGCAAGTTGGAGGAAAGAAGGTTGAGTCTGCCTCAGATACTCCAAACCTGAAACAACACTAAACCCAGGGGAGACAGCACAAGGACCCACCTTTCCAATCTTCAGTCCAGCTCACTGAACCAAACTTAGGGCCCTCATTTCCCATCGCACATTACAAATAAGATGTACCCTCTTTTCCCTGTCCTTGACCTATGCCACCAGCTAACCCTCCCTTAGCTCCTTCCCTCAAAAAACCTATCAGACCTTTGTTTGTTTGTTTTGTTACCTGTTGACCACCTTCCTCCAATTCTCTCTTCCCCTGCTCTGATAACAGGTCTGATCTCTTTTTCTGTAAGTCCTTCTGTTTTTCAGATTCCACATATAAATGAGATCATACAGTATTTGTCTTTTTCTTATTTCACTTAGTATAATGCCCTCAGGTGGTAAAATTTCCTCGTTTTTTATGATTGAATAATATTCTGCTGTAATATATACTTTTTTTTTTATTTAGCTTAATTGGTTTGTCTACTTGGTTTGTCTTTTTTTTCCTTTGTTCATTTTGTTCCTTAAATTCCATGTATGAGTGAAATCATATGGTATCTCCTCTGACTTACTTCACTTAGCATTATACTCCCTAGTACCATCCATGTTGTTGTAAATGCCAAGATTATGGCTGAATAATATTCCATTGTGTGTGGGTATGGGGTGTGTGTGTGTGTGTATATATACATATATACACACACATATATACGTATGTGTATATATACATGTGTGTGTGTATGTGTATTATGTGTATATATATGTGTGTGTGTATATACACACACAACACACATATACAGACATGTATATACCACATCTTTTTCATCCATTCATGTATGAGTGGATGCCTGGACTCCTTCTATAATTTGGCTATTTTAAATAATGCTTCAATAAACATAGGAGAGCAAAGATCCTTTCAAATTAGTGTTTCTGCATTCTTTGGGCAAATACCCAGTAATGCTATTACTAGATCATAGGGCAGTTCTATTTTTAATTTTTTGAGGAAAATCCATACTGTTTTCCACAGTGACTGCAACAGTCTGGTTCCCACCAGCAATGCAAGAAAGTTTCCCCTTCTCCATATCCTTGCCAACACGTGTTGTTTCTTGTGTTGTTGATTTTAACCATTATGATAGGTATGAGATGATATCTCATCATGGTTCTGAATTGTATTTTCCTGATGACGAGTGATGTTGAGCATCTTTTCATATGTCTGTTGGCCATCTGGATGTCTTCTTGGGAGAAATGTATGTTCATGTCTCCAGCCCATTTTTTAATTGGATTATTTGTTTTGGGATGTTGAGATTTATAAGGTCTTTATGTATTTTGGATACTAACCCTTTTTTGGGTATATCATTTGCAAATATCTTCTCCCATTTAGTAGGTTGTCTTTTGGTTTTGGTGACTGTTTCCTCCACTGTGAAGAAGCTTTTTATTTTGATGAAATCCCAATAGTTTATCTTTGCTTTTATATGCCTTGCCTCAAGAGACACACCTAGAAAAATGTTGGTGCGCCTGGGTGGCTCAGTCGGTTAAGTGTCTGACTTCACTTCAGGCCAGGATCTCGTGGTTCATGAGTTCAAGCCCCGCAACAGGCTCAGAGCCTGGAGCTTGCTTCAGATTCTGTATCTCCCTCTTTCTCTCTGTCCTTCCCCCATTCGCTCTCTCTCTCTCTCAAAAATAAACATTAAAAAAAAAAACTGTAGAAAAATGTTGCTTCACAGCACTCTCAACAATAGCCAAATTATGGAAAGAGCCTAAATGTCCATCAACTGATGAATGGATAAAGAAATTGTGGTTTATATACACAATGGAGTACTATATGGCAATGAGAAAGAACGAAATATGGCCCTTTGTAGCAACGTGGATGGAACTGGAGAGTGTGATGCTAAGTGAAATAAGCCATACAGAGAAAGACAGATACCATATGGTTTCACTCTTATGTGGATCCTGAGAAACTTAACAGAAACCCATGGAGGAGGAGAAGGAAAAAAAAAAAAAAAGAGGTGAGAGTGGGAGAGAGCCAAAGCATAAGAGACTCTTAAAAACTGAGAACAAACTGAGGGTTGATGGGGGGTGGGAGGGAGGGGAAGGTGGGTGATGGGTATTGAGGAGGGCACCTTTTGGGATGAACACTGGGTGTAGTATGGAAACCAATTTGACAATAAATTTCATATATTGAAAAAAAAAATGTTGCCTCAGCCAATTTCAGACAAATTACTGCCTGTGCTCTCTTCTAGGATTTTAATGGTTTCAGGTCTCACATTTAGGCCTTTAATCCATTTTTAGTTAATTTTTGTGTATGGTGAAAAAAAGGGGTCCAGTTTTCCCAACATCATTTGTTGAAGAAACTGGTTTTTTTCCCATTGGATATTCTTGCCTCTTTTGTCAAAGATTAAGTGACCATATAATCACATGGGTTGGTTTCTGGGCTTTCTATCCTGTTCCATTGATCTATGGGTCTGTTTTTATGCCAATACCATACTGTTTTAATTAGTACAGCTTTGTAGTAGAACTTGAAATCTGGAATTGTGATACCTTCAGCCTTTTTCAAGATTTTTTTGACTAATCAGGGTCTTTTGTGGTGCCACACAAATTTTAGCATTATTTGTTCTAGTTCTGTGGGAAAAATGCTGTTGTTTGTTTTCTTTTGTTTTAAATAAGCTCCATGCCCAGTGTGGGGCTTGAACTCATGACCCGGAGATCAAGAGTTTCATGTTCTACCAACTGAGCCAGCCAGGTGTCCCTAATGCTGCTGGGTCTTTTGATAGGGATTACATTAAATCTGTACATTGCTTTGGGTAGTATGAACATTTTAACAATATTTGTTCTTCCAATCCATGACCATGGAATGTCTTTCCATTTGTTTGTGTCATCTTCAATTTCTTTCATCAGTGTTTTATAGCTTATATAGTACACGTCTTTCACTTCCTTGGTTAAGTATATTCCTAAGTATTTTATTATTTTTGGTGCAACTGCAAATGGGACTTTCTTAATCTCTTTGTTGCTTCATTTTTGGTGTATAGAAATATAAAAGATTTCTACACATTGATTTTGTATCATACGACCTTACTGAATTTATCAGTTCTAGCAATTTTTTGGTGGAATCTTCAGAGTTTTCTATATATAATACCACAACTTCTTTACCCATTCATCCGTCAATGGACACTTAGGTTGCTTCCGTGTCTTAGTTATTGTAAGTAATGGGGCTATGAACGTAGGGTTGCAGAGAGCTGAGTCAGTGTTTTCATTTCCTTTGGATATATTCCCAGAATATATGTTATTGGATCACATGGCAGTTCTATTTTTAATTTTTTGAGGATGCCCCACGCTATAAAGAGGCTACATCAACCTATCAGACTTTTAAGGACCAACTCAAAACTCCCCTTCTCCAGGCAGCCATGCTGGAGTATGCCTCCTTCAGTTCATTAGTACTTCACATTCTAGTGCCTGATCAACATTAACAATTTGCAACTACGTGGATGGAACTAGAAGGGATTATGCTAAGTGAAATTAGTCAGTCAGAGAAAGCAAAATATCATATGACTTCACTCATATGAGGACTTTAAGAGAACAGATGAACACAAGGGAAGGGAAGCAAAAATAATATAAAAACACGGCGGGGGACAAAACAGAAGAGACTCTTAAATATGGAGAACAGAGGTTTGCTGGAGGGGTTGTGGGAGGGGGGGATGAGCTAAATGGGTAAGGGGCATTAAGGAATCTACCCCTAATTGTTGCACTATATGCTAACTAACTTGGATGTAAATTTTTTTTAGGGGCGCCTGGGTGGCGCAGTCGGTTAAGCGTCCGACTTCAGCCAGGTCACGATCTCGCGGTCCGTGAGTTCGAGCCCCGCGTCAGGCTCTGGGCTGAGGGCTCAGAGCCTGGAGCCTGCTTCCGATTCTGTGTCTCCCTCTCTCTCTGCCCCTCCCCCGTTCATGCTCTGTCTCTCTCTGTCCCAAAAATTAAAAAAAATAAAAAAAAAAAAAAAACGTTAAAAATAAAATAAAATAAATAAATAATAAAAATAAAAATAAATAAGATTTAAAAAAAAAAAAAAGGAATTTAAGATCAGCTATCTCACACAATTCAAATGTGCCACCTCCCCAACAAAACTGGAAGGTCCTGGGCGGCTGGCTGGCTCAGTTGATAGAGCACGCAACTCTTGATCTAAGGGTTGTGAGTTTGAGCCCTACAATGGGTGGAGAGACTGCTTAAAAATAAAATCTTTAGGGGCGCCTGGGTGGCTCAGTCAGTTGGGCATCTGACTTCAGCTCAGGTCATGATCTCACGGTCCATGAGTTCAAGCCCCACATCAGGCTCTGTGCTGTCAGTTCAGAGCCTGGAGCCTGCTTTGGATTCTGTGTCTCCCTCTCTCTCTGCCCCTCCCCTGCTCGTGCTCTCTCTCTCTCAAAAATAAACAAACATAGGGCGCCTGGGTGGCGCAGTCGGTTAAGCGTCCGACTTCAGCCAGGTCACGATCTCGAGGTCCGTGAGTTCGAGCCCCGCGTCGGGCTCTGAGCTGATGGCTCAGAGCCTGGAGCCTGTTTCCGATTCTGTGTCTCCCTCTCTCTCTGCCCCTCGCCCGTTCATGCTCTGTCTCTCTCTGTCCCAAAAATAAATAAACGTTTGAAAAAAAAATTTTTTTTAAAATAAAAAATAAAAAATAAACAAACATAAAAAAAATTTTAAAAATACAAAATATTGGGGCGCCTGGGTGGCTCAGTTGGTTAAGCATCCAACTTCAGCTCAGGTCATGATCTCACGGTTTGTGAGTTCAAGCCCCACGTCAGGCTCTGTGCTGACAGCTCAGAGCCTGGAGCCTGCTTCTGATTCTGTGTCTCCCTCTCTCTCTGCTCCTCCCCCACTGATTCTCTGTCTCCCTCCTTCAAAAATAAATTTTAAAACATTTTAAAAAATACAAAATATAAAATAAAATCTTTAGGGGGGCAGCTAGTGGCTCAGTTGACAAAGCGTCTGACTCTTGGTTTTGGCTCAGGTGGTGTTCTCAGGGTTTCATGAGTTTGAGTCCTGCATCAGGCTCTGCTCTGACAGTGCAGAGCCTGCTTGGGATTCTCTCTCTCTCTCTCTCTCTCTCTCTCTCTCTCTCTGCCCTTCCCCTACACAACACTGTCTCTGTATCTCTCAAAATAAATAAACTTTAAAAAATTAAAAATAAAATAAAATCTTAAAAAAACACACACACAAAAAAACTGGAAGGACTTCTGGGCAGAAACGGAATCATGTACTTCTTTTACACTGTCCTTCCACGCTCAGAGTGGAGCTAGTCCCTCAGTGGTTGCCAGCTCAAAACCTGGCTACCTTCACTGATCCCACCACAGGTAGGCTCTGTGGCTCTTGGTGGGAAGACCATGTGGCTCCCTACCTGACCCTGACTGGGTCTGCTCCAAGTGCCCAGTATGTGTCCACAGCCAGGGCCGTAACGGCTGAGGACAGGGCATTTCAAATCAAACTGATGAATGATATGGTAGAAGGCCACAATCCTGTCTTGCTGGTTGAGAGCATAGGAGCAAACAGATTCATTAGTGGCGTTTGCTGTTTTGATAGGATTGACTTTAACGATACAATAAATGACCTCTGATTGCTCAACAGTGATTCCTGGGTTACTCTTAAACAAGTACAGCTTTGTTTGTTTTAGCTGATGAATAGTGCCTTTCTCAGGGAAGTGTTGTCAAACCCATTTAAAGTAGAAAGTAATCCAACAGGTAGTCCTTGGAAAAAAAGATATCTCCTAGGAAAAAATAAAAGTAAAAACAAAACAACTTTCTGTATCAAAGTAGGATCTAGAAATGTTGCTGTAGGAATCAGAGCTGTGAGCTGACACCCACGGTGACATGACCCAGTATGACCAAAAGCAATCCCGCCATCTCAGTCAGCTCCAGGGTCCTTCTGTGAAATTCAATGGATTAGTTAAAATGGCCCATTCCAACCTGGATCAGAAGGGCAAGGCAATATGACGGTTAATTATCTGCAAAACATGGGAGACCATGTACTGGTCTGTTTTGTTTACGAGGGTATAGGAAAAAGAGCAGAACACAAAGAGCTTCAAGCCACGGAAGAGGCCCCTCACCCACCTGTCCACACTGGTGGGCTGAATCCCTCCTGAGGGCAGAGGGCAAGTGGTCACAGCACACCCCCAGCCACAGAAACAGGAGTGTGCTATTGTATTTGCTGCTACGGAGAGCTGACTAGCTGTTAAGGCCGCTCCTTCACACACCCCCAGATCCATTTTTGAAAAAGCTGAATTTAAGTTTCTATGTCACAGCCCTAAAGCACCAAAACTCTGACAGAACTCTTGTTTTGCAAACCTGAACACTGTTTTCAATGGGCTGCTATGCTCAAGAAAAACAGAAACAGAACAGAGCAAGACCAAAATACATTGAAGTTATTATTTAAGGCCTCCTTTAAATTATTTTCTGTAATTATTGAGCCAGCAGTCCATTGTTATTAATTCATATTCAACTTGTTTAAGCGGTCCCAGTAACACAGGCAGAAAACAAATGCCTCGGTAATTTCCTAACTTTTGAGTGTTATTTTCTTGTCAGTTAAATTTAAAGCAACCCATTTCTGACCACATTATACCAAGTTAATCTCATCTAAAGTGCTTCACAAACCCTAACAGCTACGCTAAGGTTTTATACTAATGAAAGCAATTTACATGAATGAAATTTATGTCAATGTATTTCATGAAAAATTTTTTATTTTATAATAATTATAGTAGTTATATGATAACATCTGTTGATATTCACAGTCTAAAGCTGGCAAAGATTTAAACCCACAACCTTTTCCATGCATCATGTACATTATCTGTGAAAAGCAATAAAAAAAAGCAATGAATGCATTAATCATACCAATATCATCTGCAAAGCATAAATCTGAAATACCTTTCACGTCAGCTCTAACTGCTTTTTATTTTTTACACACCTGATTTTACGCCATCTGTAAAAGGGCAAGACAAAGACTGCTGAGGAAATTATATTTCTTGGCTGTTTGACTTTCACAAAATACTCAGGCTAAGTTCTGTAAACAGAAGATTTACTATACGACGAAGAAAAGCGATGCAGTTAAAAGTCCATTTTTATTAAAAGGCGGTGTAGTGGGCAAGGCATTTTCACACTGCACTGTGGTGTCACATTTGCATTTTTGACACCTGTTTTACATTTCCCCTTGTCTATTACATGTGTTTTTACAAATACACATCAGGTGTAAACTTAGTTTATGAGATAAACAGCAAAAGCAAGACTCCAAATGATACCATCTTAGGCTCGAATCTCCCTACCCTGAAGGGCACCAACCCTGGTGTCCCAGCCACCGCCTGACAACATCGGCATCATCCTGCCCCTGGCTCCCTGGAAACCCAGGAAAAACTCCAAAGCGAACACTAACATGGAAATACCACACCGATATTTTAATTAGCTCCTCAAATGTTAGGTAAAGTTTGCTGAAATGTGTCTCTCCTCTCCATTCCAGCAGTAATGAAGGACACTTCCTCAGGTTTCTAGTCAGCTGTGGCTACAAAGCCTCTCAGCGGGCACAAGTTAAGCACAAGCTACTATGTGGGGTAAGCAGGTAGGTTTTCACTCTACCTGGCTCCCAGACACAAACATATTACCCTCTGTGTTAAAAGCAAAGGACACTCTCTAACCTACATGATGCCTCAGTCTCAGGAACATCCTCCTGGGAGTGTTTCCCTACTCTCAACAGGCAGAACAAGTATCCACCTTCAAGAGTCGTCAGATGTGACATTTATATTATTGCAGTGCTGACTCAGAACTTTGATGTGCACCAGGTTCTGGCTTATGATAATGAGCAACGCAACCTGAATTAATTTGTTCACAATGAGAACTGGTAAGAGTCCTGTCCCACTGAGAACTGTTAAGATTTTCATTAACAGTTGTCTTTGTTCTGGTATCATCAAGCTTCTGACTTCACTAAGTGTTTCAAAATGTTAACCATGAGCCTATTATCAAATTCCTCAATAAAACATTTTTATAAAGTAAGTTCAGCAACAGTAATTTTCAAGTGCTCTATGGCAAGAGCGAGCAGGCAGGAGCTCGGGGGCACAGGAAGGGGAACATTTTGCAAACCCCAAACTCACATATGGTGCTTAGTGCCGCTGGATGCACGAAATGGGGTTCCCTGGCACCACCACTCTCACAGCCCAGGCCATTCAGAGGGGAGTGGCCCTCCCCACTCCCCACTCTCTTGATGGCAGCAGTCACAGCAACCAAATGTGATGAACGAGATGTCAAAGACGTGAGGCTTGGATCCTGCCTGCAAGCCGTACCTGTGACACGCCATTAGACTGAAAAGGGCCATTTTCCGTAGGTCAAACTGGCTGAGTGTCCGCCAGTTCATATGATTTGTTCTAACAAAATCAAATGCTTCGAGTGCGGGTCCGCTGGAGGAAGAAGAGACAAGGTACAGGAGCTCCTCCAGGAATGCAGGGAATCACAGTTCTTTCTCACAAAGCTCAGTTCCTTTCCCCAGTCAACTGGAAACCCCTTGGATCCTCCACCTGGAATTCTCCGTTCGCTCAAAAGATACCAAACCAGGCCAGGTGTCCCACTGCCACTGCTTACCTATTCCTGATACTAAGCTTCTTTCCATACTGAACAAGGGTGGGAGAACGGGGACAGCCCTCCCAGGGGGTTGTGCTGCCCAGCCAGCCCTGGAGGGCTCCACCTGCTGGCTTCTGGAGAAGCTGTTTCCTGGGTTCCAAAGGTTCACCTCCTGCACCTACTTCCACAGCTTCAAACTGTGCCTCATTTGTAAGCTACCAACTTGTCCACACACACGACAACGCCTAACAAAATTTACCTTTACGGGACACTCACACCCGCATTTCTAACTGACATTCTCTTCTTTCAACACAGTCGCCCCTGCAGTTGCCAAACACCTAAGAGTCAGTTTGTCTATCACTTAGAGGCCTCTCCCTCCTTAAGTCTACATGAACAGAAAAAAGGCAAAACGCCCTTACAAATGCTCACCCCACCCTGTGTGAGTCCAAGCACTCCAAGTATGGAAACTTCCGGCCTCACGTCCTGGCACTGCTATGCTCTGACCCCTCAAGGAGTCTCACCATGCCTGTCACGCTGACCACCAACTCTCAACACCCGGCGGCTCGGGGCGACCCACCCCAGGGAAGCACAGCAGCTATCAGTAACAGAAACCTATGGCCACGTCATCCACCGACGCAGCTAGAATCCCTTGGGTATTCTGCATTTATAGTCTCTAAATATTTGCACCTGCCTCAGCTATTAACATGAATGTGGACTACTTGAAACTGACCATATCCTAGAATAAAACTACTAAGAAAAAAAAAGTTCTAGTATATTTTGCTTTCTACTTATTACTATGGTAAAATCTACAATAACCCAAGCTTTGAGCAATAGGTTTTTCACCCAGGGTCACTAAAAATCTTTCTGAAACGTATGATTCATTTTCTATGGTAATAAAAGAAATGAATTCTAAAGCAAACTGGTAACACCATTTTACACACTCTGCATAAGCAAACCATTTAAAAACTGTAACACCTAACCTAATGTAACCTTACTCCTGAAGATTTATTTAAGTAAAAAGACTATACAGAGACCTGAAAAATGTTCGTAACCTACTAAGAGGATTAAAAAGAATGTAATTTTACCTGTATGTTCAGCCAAGAGTTTTTTTAAATATATGCTAACACTCAGTGTGGGCTGAACTGTGTTAAGGGAAAGAGGGGACCAGTTCAGAGAGCAGCTCACTCCGTTTACAGAGTTGCGGACACACGGCGAAGCCATGGGGAGGTACTGCCACTGGCAGGAGGGCACAGACCACAGCAGGCCTCCCAAACTCTCACTAAGGGCGGGGCTGCTTGAGCAAGGGAGACATCATCTCATCAAGGTGTGCCTGGGGCACATGGAAATGCCCACTCGCAACAGAATATTCTAAGACAACATCCTCATATATCCATTTTGCATCCATGGAGCACAGTATCTAGAAGATAAATTTCTAGATAAGACAATGGGTATGTGCATCTTAAAAGCTGATACACACCGCCCAACTGCCCTTCAGAAAGGTTATACCAACTTGACACCTCCACCTCTTCACCTCCATCACCCACATCACCTCCCTCCTTACCAGCTAGATTCCAAGCTCCAATGTTCTTAATTCCTGCCTTGCACACACCCTTATTTCCCCTGCCCCTCAGTTCCTAAACTGGACTCATTTGTCACAAGTGCAGCCTTTATTAAGCCCAATTCCGTATCTACTCGAAGCCTGTGCCCAAACAGCTGAACATAGGTGGACAAAACACACAAAAATCTTCCCTTGCAACATACGACCATAAATCTCCAGGGACACTGAAAACTGCCCTGAAACCAACCACATTCCCCTAATTAGCGGGCTGCCTTAGCCTGCAAGGTGGCTACCCCACTCTTTTTCCTATCTTCCCAGATTTCCAACACTCCTCCCACTCCTGTTCATTCCCCATTGACAACCTCACTGAAAAAACAGAAACTATCAGAAGAGATGGTTCTACCTCTACTTCCCAGGACAAATGTAGCAACCTACCTGCATCTAATATGCACACATCCTGCCTTTTCTCCTACGACAAAGGACGTACCAGGTGCCCAGTGCCTCTACTTGCCCATTCCATCCTGTGCTCTCATCATTACCCCTGCTAACAGTTCTCAAACCAGCATCTCCATCCTGAGCTCCGATCTCACATACCCAACTGCTGACCCGGTAACACCACTTGGGGACTAATAAGTATCTCAAACCTGCCATGTCTAAAACAGGATTCGTAACTCTGTACCCTGCCTCCCACCCTATCATCCTCAGCTCAGTAAATGACGTCCTTCACCCTCTACCTTGCACCAAAACCGAGGGACCATGCTTGCCTGACCCCTTCCCCCAGAGCCAATCTAACAATAAGTCTTGACTGTTCCTTCTTCAAAGTACATGAGGAATCCTACATTTCTCTCCACTCCACTGCTACCTCCAGAATCCCCCATCACCACTTACCCAGCCTACCACAGTGGTGTCCCAGATGGCCTGCCTATTTCCACTCTGGCCCTCCTACTGTCTATTCATAGCAGAACAGCCTGGGAAACCTTCTTAGAACATAACCAAACCTTGGCACTTCTCTGCTTGAAATCCCAGTAGCCTTCCCACACAGACTAAAATCTAAACTCCTCACCATACAGACAAGGCTCCAGCGCTCTGGCCGCTCCCTCTCCTCAGCCTCATCTCCTACCAGTCTCTCCTTTCTGCTCACTCCAGAACACTGGCTTTCTGGCACTTCCTCAGTCAGGCCAAGATCATGCCTGCTTCAGGAATTTTGTACTCACTTTTCTCTCCTTCAGGAATGCTGTTGCTTTGGCTGAGCTCCTTCACATGATTCAGGCCTCAGATGTTCCCTCCCTAAAGAGGGCCCTCCAGACCAGACCGCTCCATCTTAAACAGTGCGTACACTCCTCCATCAGCCTGCATTCCAGTATCCTACTTTATGCTTCTTCATGGCACTTAGCTCTACCTGAAATGATATCATCTACTCGTATAGATATCTTCTCCACTAGAATGGGAGCTACATGAGCTAAGAATTGTGCCTGGCACAAAGAAGATGTTTAATAAATATTTGTTGAGTTAACAAATATTACCTTTACAATAAAAATTAAGTTGATTGTTAAAATTTAACTCCATGAACAATTCCTACAATGTGAGTCAACTCTTGGCGGAGAAAGACTAGAAAAGAAGAAAACCTAGATGAAAGGAGTTACAATGGGATTTTTTTTAATTTACAACATCCTATTTTAGTGTTTTATATTAATAAAAACCAGTATCTTTTCTGCCCTAAATAAAAGGTAAGTGAGGATCTAGATATCAGTGCAAGAGGGTCACCACTCTAAACATCACTTGTGAAAAAGAGAAAGGCGACTCCTGATGTCCGGGAGCCGGCCTGGCACTCACACCAAGGCGCTGGGGTTAAATGTGAACATCAACGCCAGACAAGGCCACTCTGCTACTGTGATGGATTCAAACAAAAACAAGACCACCCTGCAAGGTTATGTGAACACAGACAAAACGTGAACGCTGTCCACACCACAAAATACCAAACACCCTCCTCTCCCAGCTAATGAATGATTTCTTTCCCAATCTCAGCTTTGGCCCCACTTTAGCCTAACTCTCCCTACTGGTAAGATGTATTCAAATACTGAAGCACAGAACTGCCCATTTCTGACAGCATCTAATCAGACTAAACCATCTTTCCAACACCATCTCCCCGAGATGCTCCGCAGCTCCCTGTGGTGTGCAATCTCCCTCACTGCAATAAGAAAATAAGCCCGGCATGCTCAACGGAGCCCAAGGTGTGTCCCTGGTGATTCTGGGCTGGTGGGCACCGACAAGTGTCATGACAACAGATGCAATTACAGGCCATTGTACATGCAGAAGTCATAAGAGACCTAGCTGGAAAACTGACCCAAGGATATAATCTCTTGTTCTCTGAATACATTCCCTGACATGGGCTGATTTTCCTGTCATGTGCCTCTTTCTCCCAAAAGCTGAGTGAATTGGGGGGCGGGGGGAGGGGGTGGCAGTTAAATAAAATGTCCTGATGAATAATGTTACAATTAATCAAGGACACCCTGCACAGCTTCCCTTCCCTCCCATATCTGAAAGTCACCCCAAGCACAGGGTTAGAGTGTGCTGGACCACTGACTCCTGGGCAGAGCCTGAGGCAACACTACTCAAGTACTTTAAGCCACATGTTCAAGCCCAATAAATTAGCCCAGGCTTAAAGAAGTCAGGCTGTACACATGTAAGAATTTTAATAAGCCTGGAAAATGCTACCTAGAGCTTATGCACAAGCTTACTGTACCAAGGGGATTCCCTGCCACCAGCCACGGAGTGCTAAGCCCCTGACAAGAGCTGTCAAGCACATGGGGCAGCAGGGACAGGGAGTCGGCGTGGTCCAGGTTTCCTCAGGAGTTGGAGACTCAGAGCAGAAGGCTGGCAGCCAGATGGATGGAGAGCAGAAAAGGGCATGGAGCTCAGCGGAGCCAACGGCATTTACTAGGAAAACATGTCGGAGGCTTCGTTCATGGAAATCTGGTCCTCACACACCCTTCCAGAAACCAGCAAACACTGTAATCAATGTCTGCATTTATCAAATGCCTGTTTGTACCCAGTACTGTGTCAGGTACAATAGAGAGTTATTTAAGCAAACATGGTCTCTGCCTTCTAGATGCTGACACCTAATATAAACAAAAACAATAAATCTGTCCAGAGGATTACCAAACTAACTGAACAAACATGAAATAGTCAAAAGTACTGACCTTGTATAAACGCAGTGGAGTGAAAGCTGCAGGGTAAGTCATGGGAGATGACTCTCTAAAGAGGGTGGGGCCTTAATGGAACAGTTACCTTGTTAAGGCTGAGTCTCCAAGGGGGGAAGTCAGCTTTTAAGAAAAGCTGCAAGGGCTGGCTCTTGGGCTGGGAGAAAATGAGCCATTCAGAGAAGAGAGTGCAGCTTGGGGGTTGATTTAGAGACTGAAATACACGTACAGAGAGAAAGAAAACTTGACAAGCATCCAAGAAAAGTAGGGGAAATCAGTCAAACAGGTGTATGTTTCTCAATCGCTTTTACTCTGGCCCTTTTCTGATAAACATAAAAAACTCACACTATCTTTTTTTTTTTTTTAGCTTATTTATTTATTTAGAGAGAGGGAGCACAGAGCCAGATGCAGGGCTCAAACTCACAAACCGTGAAATCATGACCTGAGCCAAAATCAAGAGACGCTTAACCGACTGAGCCACCCAAGTGCCACCCATACTACCTTTTAATATTATTTAGAATTTCAAAGGATGGGAATGCAACCTGGTGCAGCCACTCTGGAAAACAGTATGGAGGTTCCTCAAAAAACTAAAAATAAAACTACCCTATCACCCAGCAACTGCACTACTAGGCATTTATCAACGGGATACAGGTGTGCTGTTTTGAAGGGACACATGCACCCCCGTGTTTATAGCAGCACTATCCACAACAGCCAAAGGATGGAAAGAGCCCAAATGTGCATCGATGGCTGAATGGATAAGGAAGATGTGGTATATCTATACAATGGAGTATTACTCAGCAATCAAAAAGAATGAAATCTTGCCATTTGCAACTATGTGGATGGAACTGGAAAGTATTATGCTAAGTGAAATTAGTCAGGTAAAGAAAGACAAAAATCATATGACTTCACTCACATGAGGTCTTTAAGAGACAAAACAGATGAACATAAGGGAAAGAAAACAAAAATAATATAAAAACAGGGAAGGGAACAAAACAGAAGAGACTCATAAACACGGAGAACAAAGAGAAGGTTACTGGAGGGGTTTGGGGAGAGGGGATGGGCTAAATGGGTAAGGGGCACTAAGGAATCTACTCCTGAAATCATTGTTGCACTATATGCTAACTAATTTGGATGTAAATTTTAAAAAATTTAAAAAAATTTTTTTAAATAAAAAGAATATGAAAGGAAACTATATATCCTAGTCAAGACCAACACAATGGTTTCAGAATCTGATTTTCCAAATGACAAAAACAATTCCCTTCCCATACATCTGAGAATCACCCGGTTAGATGATAGCACCTGTCAACAAGGACAGAGCAACTGCCATTGAATTCTTGAGGAAGAGAGGATTTGTACCCTGGATCCACATGGGACCCCAAAACCAGTAGGATTAAAAAAAAAAAAAAGTCACAGCCTAAGGTGACACAAACAGACGACGGCACTAGCAAGAATATGTAATTATTACCTGATTAAAATTTTTGAAGGAGAACTCTTTGTAGATGGCATCTCTCTCATTTAATTCTGACCATCCTGCTGCTTTAAGGTCATGTATAACTTGGTTCCTCTCCTCTGCAGTCAAACAGTGAACATCTGCAGCCTATGAAAAGAACACATTTAATATCTGAAATGTAGAGGTTCAGTTTAACTACAATAAACTCAAAGCTCTTTACCTTATGGAGAGATATAGGAAAGCAAATCTTAAGGGCAACAATTTGTAACCACCTTTGGCTCCTCTGTTCTAAAAAATAGACAAAAACAAGGCTAACTATATATAAAATCAGCTGTCTCCATAGAATGTTGTCTCACCACACCTTTTTGTTGCCTCAAACTTCACAATTGTGTCTCTGGTTTATTACAGATACAACCATTAACCATTAACCACTGGTCGTCTTACCAATGACCATTACGGATGGCCAGCATTCGAGGATGTGGGAAACTCGGTAAGCACATCCATGCAAGAAAACCCTGCAAGTACATTGTCAGGTCCAGAATTAGAACTCAGGGCTCTAAACTCCAGGTCTACTGCTCTTTGGATGGTCCCATGTCACATTAGTAGCAGCCTTCACTGCTTACTCACATGGGTCTTAGCTCTCTGAGTTCACTATCCCCTTTCAGATCTGATGAAAAACTAACCTCCAGAGGGGAAAAAAATAAATGCACACTTAACACAGGATTTTGGATAATAACTTCTGGGAGTCCATAGATCCTCTGGATTATACATAAAAAGCCCTAGCCTAAGCAGAGTGAGTTTTTTCAGGGCACCAATAAAACAAATCCCTCCAGTCTGGCCAGAGCAGTGTCCAGTTTGGTCCTACTCACCCTGGTGATGAAATTCACAGACCCAGAGTTCTGTTGGTTAACAGGCCCACACTTCCCATGCTATCTGTTTTTTCATTGAAAGAACTCTAAACATCATGGCCAGAGAAAGAAGAGAAGGACACTCTAGTGGCAAGTCAGAGGAGCTTACTTCTCATTCCACCATAAATGCCTACCAATACCTCCTACCTTACCTATCTGCAGGGCTACTGATGGCTCAGGTGAGAGAGGCAATGTCACCCAGAAAGACAAAACTAATACAAGGACTCCTCATCAAATGGCAAGTGGGGCTGAGTTGAGCCCACTTTCAGAAATCCTGAAATCTTTTATCACTGACATTGATGTGATTAATATGGCAAAGTAAACAAACTTACTTTAAGGTAACTTATTCTAGGGGCGCCTGGTGGCTTAGTCGGTTAATCACCTGACTTTGGCTCAGGTCACGATCTCACAGATCATGAGTTCAAGCTTTGTGTCAGGCTCTGTGCTGACAGCTCAGAGACGGGAGCCTGCTTCAGATTCTGTCTCCCTCTCTTTCTACCCCTCCCCAACTCATACTTTGTCTCTCTCTCTCTCTCTCAAATAAACATTTAAAAAATGTTTTTAAAGGTAACTTATTCTAAGAAGAGAAAAAACGGTTGCTAATGAACTAATTTTCTTGTTTCTCTTCCTTGCTAGGTCAGCTACCCTTCCCCCAACTAACAAAAGAGAAAAAAATTTTAAGCTCTTAATTAAATACAAACGTTTAAAGACTTATTATGAAATCCATTTACTATTAAGAACCAAAACATCTATTCATTAGTTTTACAGTGACCCACTATAGGAGATCATGCAAAATCATTATTAGTCACCTAAATATGTTGTCAAGTCAGATCATAATGGAAAAAAATTAAATTTTCTGTGTCCACACTGAGTAGCTGCAAAGAAAACTATTAACCATGCTGGAGGCAATGCAGCAGTCACCGGAAGTCAGTGGAACATGCTGAGCTGTTTTTGTCCACATTCTCTGCCATGCACATCTCCAGTGAAGTCGGTGGTTTGCACTCTGCGCTCACCACAGGTGTCTGCGCAAGAAGAGGGACATGTCCAGAACTGTGAAATGGAACCACGTCATCTATAACACAGATGGTCCCCCTGGAGACACACCTTCTAGAGAACCCTTTGTGGTGGACTTAATCTTTTTTTCTGCAGGAGATGGGGAGAATGACAGGGAAAGGCATAGGATTGGGAGAGAACACACATAGGATTCGAGGCCTAGCTTTGTTCAGCTGGGAGATACTGAACAAATCACTTAGCTTTTCTGAATACTAGTATCCTCCTGTCTATGATGAGGGTATTACAACATCTACGTGTCGACATTTTTTAAAGACTTAAGTGGAAGAAATCTTGATTGTGAAGGCACCCAGCATAGAGCCTAGCACGCGGCAGCCACTCAAATCATGTCTGTTTATTCATTCCTCTGAACCCCACAATTTTAATCATCAGCACTTTGGGAACAGGTAAGCCTCAGCCCACACTTAGGTGTCAGCACTCAACTTGTTTTCTCACCTTAATGGTCACGAAACAGAGTGCTTATCTTCCTCTATCATCGAGCTATTTTAAATTTCTCTGGTTAAACACCTTCAAACTGCCAAAGGGTTCTAACAAGCAAGCGAAGATGAAATGGCAAATTTAATGCAACATTCTCCCACTAGGTGGTGCTGCGTGTTAAAACTTGCCATCAAGTTAATTTACCCTAATACATTAATTTCTAACTCAAAAAAACTGACGGAACGCGCGGAAGACGAAAGAGCAATAGACTTGTCACGACAAAAAAAAAAAAAGATAATTTATTAATAATTCCTCCAAAAACATCACACCCAAACAAATGAGTTAACTCAGCGGGTTTCCGGCGAGCGCGCCCTGCCGGAGCCGGTTCCTGCTCTCAGCGAGCGCACAATCTAGCGGCACAGCGTCTTTCGTCATTTCAAGTGACTCTAAGCATCACATAGTTTTACAACTACTTTTCGTACTTTAACAAAACTCGTCCTCGGTTTTTGTTTTTTTGTTTTGTTTTGTTTCTGTGTTCCGGACAGCAGTTTTCGTAGCCAACGACGGGATCTGTAAGCCAGGAGGAGACGATGGTGCCCCGCACCCGAACGCCTCCCCATCAAGGTCCGAGGCCTTGGGGGGTGGCCCGGGCCCGTCCCTCCGCCTCCCGCACCGCGGGCCCCGGCACTCACCTTGGCCGAGAAGCCTACCGCCCGGCCCCGCAGCATCGCGAACAGGAGTCGCAGAGGCCCCCGCGCCCCCCGCGCCGCCGCCATAGCCACGGGTCGAGGGCTGCCCGGCGCGCTGCCTGCGCGCCGTCCGCTGGCGTCCGCGGGGCCTGGCTGGGAGCCGAGGACAGTGCGGAGGGCCCTCAGCCGCCGGTCAGGCCGTCCCGCGGGGCCCCGAGCGGCCAGCCCCGGAAGGCCCCCGGGAGCTCCGAGGCCGCAGATGGCGCTGGCAGCCGACCGGCTGGTGCGGCAGGCCCCCGCAGGCCCTCGCGCTCTCAGGTCCCGCTCCGCGCCCGTCGCTTGGTGCTTGCACGGGATTCGTTTCGCTCCCGTGGGGCAGAGTGGGTCGACTAGCTTGCGCGCTGCGTTGCGTTGGGCGCTCAGGTGTGACCTCCGGATCGGCTCTTCGGCGTCCGCCCCGCTGGCCGCACACTCACGGACAGCCTGTGCCGAGCTCCCTCCTGGGCGGTGAGGCGAAGAGCCAGCGCCGGCGGCAGGACGTCGCGGGCGGGGACAGGAGGCGATGAGCTGCGGGTGGGTGCTCGGGCAACGCTCCACTTGCTGCTCGCGGAGGGCCAGGAACCATAGTGGTTCCGAACGGGGCTTGTAAGGTAGGGAGCCGAGGCTGCGAACGTAAACCCTGCTGTGTCTTTTTCCCTAGCTGCTGAGGGAGGCCTTGGCACGCTGGCTCCTCTCTGCTGGCCCAGATACGACAATCTGGAAACCTGGCTCTTAGTGCTCTCTAAAAAGTAGCTCATAGTAGGCACTCCAGGTATGTAGTAGATAGATTTACAAATTATTATTTGGGGGGGGGGGTATTCTTTTACATAGGTATTTGCTAATATTTTCTTACTCCTTTTTCATGGCCTTTTTAAGTTTGTTTATTTTGAGACAGCACACGGGGGCGGGGCAGAGAGAGGGAGATACAGCGAATCCCAAGCAGGGTCCGCACTGGCGGAGCCCGTTGCGGGGCTCAAATTCACAAACTGAGATGATGACCTGAGCTTAAATCAAGAGTCAGACGCTTACCCAACTGAGCCACCCAGTCGCCCCAGTTGCCTTTTTTTTTAATGTAATAGCACGTATCATAAAATTCACTTGAACCTTTTTTTACCAGTTTAAGCAAATTCATCAGTTTTGCATAGGATTTAGCAATATATGAGAGTCCAATCAGTTCAACTTAGCAGTCGCTAGCAGTTATAGTTCCCAATATGGAGTTGGGGGGAAAAGACTTTTTGCCTTAAAATATGCTAAAATTAAGACTTCTTCACAACCCACCTTTTTAGCTTTTGCCCACTTGACAAAAACTCAAGGGAGGAATATCCAGACCCTGATCAAATACCACTGGTCTCAAGACATTCATCTAAGACACCCAGGATTCCTTTGCCTGATGTCTCAGGTGGGCAGAGACTGGGGATGGAATTGAAAGTTGCATTTTATTTCCAGTACCTAATTGGGGGAATACAAGTTTGTATTCTACAAATTTGCTTATTAAAGTGAGAACTGCAAAATGAAACTGGTAGGTGTGAGGTAACAAGAGAGTCCTCATCATTTTCCTTCCCTAAATCCACTGTAGGAAACTGTGGCATCTCGGGTCTAGTTATGAAAAGCAGCAGTAGTAATGCCAGTAGGACCCAGAGGAAGTGATGTCTACCAGTAGTGGCTGTGAATACTCTGCCTTCTTGTGTAGGTCTCCAATTAGTAGGATTTAAGTTCTTTAGCAAAAATTGAGCACTTCCTGTATAGTGGACACTCTTGGGAAAGGCAGTCTCCTCCTCACAGTCCTTTAAGCCCTACTCAACTAAATAAGAATGGGCCTTGGTCCTAGAATACTTGCTTACCAATAGTCCTAAAGAGCCTATGTAGCCTATTCTGGGCTTATCACCTTATGTGGGAATATCCTTCCCTGTGCCAGACTCGGTATGTAATCCTTTGTTCAGATTAAGCACTAAATCAAATATCCCTGGGGCATGCTCCCCCACCCCATTTCAGTATTTCACACTCCATGGGTAGGGGTGACTTGTGCTTAGGCACTAGAGTGGCACTCAGGCCTTTGGCTGCTGTGGAGGACCAAGGCACACTACTGGAGCTGATCTTGGCTGTGTCTCTTCTGTGAGTAAAAATGCTGTTCATCCAGTGCTTGTGTTGTGTTTTCCTTGGCAACCGATACTACATAGTAGGCAGAAGTGTTTGGACTTCTGTCCCTGGTGACTAGCATGATCTTTGCTGTCTTCCATGTAGTTGAATCACGGCCCTCCCCATCCCTGGCATGGGTACCAGTGCACTGTGTTCTGCTAGACAGATACTATGTTTGGCTAGGGTGGTTTAGTAACTCTTGGACCTTCCTTCCTGCCTTCTGCTTCCCTTTCCTTCAGTACCATTGCCTCCTAACTGATCTCTCTACCCTTGAACCTCCTGTCTAGGGAACGGCCCTGCTCCAATTTCCCTTCAAGGCAAACCCAGAAAGATTGTCTCAGCTAAGTACTAGAAGCAAAGCCGTGGATCTTTTAGTCACCCTAAGAGCCTTTCCTCAAACTCCAGACTAGAGTAGGGCCCCCTTACATTTCGAACGTATGAAAATACCTGTATCTTTGATAATCTCCAATCTGGCAGTGTGCCCCTAAGGAATTGAGACAATACACAACCATTAAAAAAAAAAGTTAAGTAATGCTGTATCTACTCAAAGACCTATTAAGTAATCATGGTTAGGAAAACTACTTGCAACAGTGAAATATTTATTTGTTAAGCAAAACAAAATAAAAAGACCAAAGTGCTAAGTGATGGCTATACTGTAATTATAACTATGGGAAGCAAAGGGGAAAAATGAGAGGGAAATGTATTATAATGGTCCCTCAGGCCACAGCATAGAGGCAGGGCAAGGTCCCAGCCCACCAGAGGCTCCTCCAGTCAGCATGCTTAGGTTTGAAGCTGGGTCCCACCACTGGAACCTGCCTGACCAAGAGAAGTTACTTGAGGCCTCATTTATTACCCTTATGTAAAATAAGGAAATGTAATACTAGTGTCAGTCTCCTAGAGCTCCTATACCAGTAAACAAAACAGAGTATGTAAAGCACTTAAAATAGTACCTGGAACACACATAGTAATACTCCAGTGTTAGTTGTTATAAAAGATGGAATCACTAGAAGTTCTTCTTAAATTCTTAAGTATACATACACATACATGTAAAGGTTTAAATCTCAGCTTCAACAACTTACTATGTGTGTAACCTGGGCAAGTTACTCAATCTCTTTCTATGCCTCAGTGTGTTTATTTGTAAAATGAAAATCATAATGGTACTGTTCTGAACCAGTGTCCTCTCCTGTGAGTGACCACTCCAGCCACAGCTGTCCACAATATAAAGTTATACATAAACTCCTGTCCAGTGTAACATTCTGAAAGGTGACTCAACTACGGTTCCACTTCCATAGAATGTAGGGTGCATTAGAAAATGAAATACTCTATAACACTGTAAACAGTATAAAAGTTAGTTATCATTTTGTAGTTAGATGTCATGTCTGAATTTAAGGGATCTTTTAGAAGGAGCTTTCCAAAATGTTGGAATAAATTGTATGTTCTCTTTTCTACATGTGATCTACACTAGAATAGAATCAACTTGTGGGCAAGAACAGTGTTAGATATTTCTTATGGCTCTCACTAAAACTAGCACAGTGCTAAGAACATATTAAGGTTCAGTTAATGCATGCTGGTTAGGGAATTGTGACTAAAATTTGAGTTATGCTTTAGCCTAGAACTGACAATAAATAAGCTTTAGTTAGGTAACAACATTTACTTTCTCCTAACATCTGCCTTATCCAGAAACAGCTTAAAGCACTTCATATTCTTTCGGTGAAATGAGAGATCACAAACACCAAAGCAGTTGACTCTTCCATTTTCCCAACAGTTACTCAGAAGGTCACACTTACCGATTCTACTTATTCTTCCTAACAGAACACTTTCCTGATTACAGACTGAGAGCAAAATTGCAAATGAAAAGAAAAACAACCTTCTTAGACATTTATTTAAGGAATCAAGAGTTTTCTAAAACTGTAACGTGTACTGTCATTCTACTCACCATACCACCTGAACACAGCTTTGCATTTCAAACTGGATTACTCTCTTAAAATATTGGATTATTAAAAACAACAATAGTGAACTCTACCGAGTATTTTTGCATTTGCTTATTGCAGTATTAATTAAAACAATTTATAATTTTTAACACATTTAACAGTTCAACAAATGCATGATTCTTTTAATCTGCCTGAAGTTGTAAGAGGACACTTCACTGGAGAAAATGTATGAAAGTGCAGCATTAATTTCTGAAATTCCTCATCCGACTTCTGCTTTTAGTCCATCACTACTCCGCATGCTCCTGCTCTTGTCCTGGAATGAGCCACCGGATGCTCTCAGTTCGAATGGTAGCATACATAATAAAACTAATTAAAAAGAATAAGGAAAATACAAGCAGCCAGTCCACACTTTTTATCAAAGTGCTGGGAAGAGGGCCTATTTGGTCAGCTTGAGTTACCACCACATTTTTCTTGGCTTCTATACCTGAAAGAGAAATCAGCTGTTTCAAATCAGATAGAAAGCACACCGCTATAGATCTTTCTGAAGTATTTTGCATGGCATGCAAAAAGATATGCAGTCTTAAAATAAACACTACCACTAGTATATCTGGGATGGGTTTCATTTGCCTGTTGGTATAATTTGTACCTTGCCTTTCTCCCACCACATCAAAGAAACAGGAACCCATTCAGCAGTTCAAAGCCTAAACACTCGAATTACTGTGAACTTCTCAGAAGGGTCTTAGTGCATTGTAAGAGCTGTATTTTCTTTTTTGAGACCAAAATTCAACAAGTAACTGGTAAAGCTACTCTCAGGGACCTACAGAATGTTTTCACAGGTTCAGGAATGCTAAATCCAAAAAGTTTTTTTTTTTAATTTTCTTTTTTTTAATTTTTGAAAGAGACAGAGCACAAGTGGGGGAGGGGCAGAGAGAAGGAGACACAGAATCTGAAGCAGGCTCCAGGCTCTGAGCAGTCAGCACAGAGCCCAATGCGGGGCTCGAGCCCACAAGCCGTGAGATCATGACCTGGGCCGAAGTTGGATGCTTAATTGACTGAGCCACCCAGGGGCCCCAAATTCAAAAAGCTTTTAAATAATTTACTGAAAAAATTGTTAGAACTACCCACCACTGAGATCAGTGATTACCAAAGATGCTGTGACCTCTCAATTTCACTTGTGTTCTAGGTTTTCTTAGAGCATTGAGCAAAATGGCTCCCTCTCTCCCTATCAATCTGATTGATAATCAGGGCTCTGGTACTGTAAGACCTGAATAGCTAACTTTCTGATAACAAGCCTCTTACTCCTATGAGGTAACTGAGCTCTTGGTTCTTTAGTATAGATATAATTAGATGCAACTTAATATATATGGAAGGCATGATATAACTTATTTTTATTTCTAATGAATTTACTTCAGGAAGAAGTGGGATTCTCCTAATTAAGACATTAAAGCTTCTAATGAGCAAATGTTTCCAAAGAAGAAAATTTCTTATTATATAGTGTTCAGACTTATACAGAATAAAAAATAAGGTCATATGTTTTGGCAAATATTAAGGAATTAAAATAGCATCTGCAAATAGATGAATAAATGGAACACCACATGGCAACACAAAGGAAGAAAATACAACCACCTGCAGTGACGCCGATGAATCCCAAAAACATAATGGTGACTGAAATAAACCAGACACAAAAGAAACCATACTGGGCACCTGGGTGGCTAAGTCGGCTAAGCGTCCAACTTCAGCTCAGGTCACGATCTCACAGTTCATGAGTTCAAGCCCTACATCAGGCTCTGCGCTGACTGTGCACAGAGCCTCATTCAGATCCTCGGTCTCCCCTCTCTCTGCCCCTCTCCCATTCATGCTCACTCACTCACTCCCAAAAATAAACATTAAAAACAAAACAAAAAAAAGAATCCATACTGTATGTCTCCATTAATATAAAGTTCAGAAACAGGTAACACTAGTCCACGGCGTCAGGAGTCATGATGGCGGTTATCCTTGTGGGCAGGAGCAGCAGTGCTGAGGAGGGGCGGGCACTGGTAATGTCCTCTGTAAATCTGAGTCCCAGTTACCCAAGGTATTCATTTTGTGAAAACTCATCACTCACAACACCAATGATTGATGCACATTTTTGTGTAAATATTATACTTAAGTGAAAAATGTATGTAAAAAGTTACCTACAGTTGTATGGTATGTGAATTCTAAATCAATAAAGCTGTTTTTTAAAAGGTATCAGTACTCATTAAAATTACCTATTCATGTTAAGCTTGCCACAATGATTGAGATTTTTTTTTAAATTTTTTTTAATGTTTATTTATTTTTGAGAGAGAGAGACAGAGGGAGTGTAAGGAGGGGAGGAACACAGAGCGGGAGACACAGAATCAGAAGCAGGCTACAGTCTCTGAGCTGTCAGCACAGAGCCCGATGCAGGGCTCGAAACCACTGACCGCAAGATGATGACCTGAGCTGAAGTCTGATGCTTAACTGACTGAGCTTAAGGTGCCTCGAGACTTTTTTTTTTAATTTATTTATTTTGAGAGAGAATGTAAGAGCGGAGATGGGGGGGGAGGGGCAGTGGTGAAGGAAGGGGAGGGCAGAGAGAGAATCCCAAGCAGGCTCTGTACTGTTGCCGAGGGACTTGATCCCATGAATTGTGAGATCATGACCTGAGCCAAAACCAAGAGTCAGATGCTTAATCAACTGAGCCACCTGGATGCCCCTGACTGAGAGACTGTTAGCAGAACCACAACAGTTCATTAGAAAAGAAGGTTTAAAATAAAATCCCTTCTACAGCATATTATTTCTACATACCTGTCTGGTTAAAAATGAAGATTTTCAGTGTTTCCAATGTTCGGTCTGTATGATTAAATCTAGCCATTGGTTTAGCTCCTTGAAATAACAAGATGTTAGGAACAGCTACGGTGCCAAACCTGGTAGAAAGGCTGTGAGAGAAAGAAGTCAGTCAGAAAACCTGAATTAACAGCAGATTTTCTCACACAATTACCTTATCAGAACGGAGAGCAATGAATGACAATGGATCAGCTTCCTGTGACCTATAAAGGTTTCTGATATTCAAACTATATGCTTCAGCTATTTCTGACCTTTTTCCTTATGGGTTGAGGTTGGGGGCATTCCTGTTCTGCTGAGTTGGCTTTCTATTACAATAAGGAACTACCCTCAACACAGTTATTCCACTTTTTTTTTAAGTTTATTGATTTATTTTGAGAGAGAGAATGAGAGAGTGAGAGAGCAAAGGAGGGGCAGAGGGAGTGGGAGAGACAGAATCCCAAGCAGACTCCACAGTGTCAGCACAGAGCCAGATGCAGGGCTTGGTCCCACAAACCATGAGATCCTGACCTGAGGTGAAATCAAGAGTCAGACAGTCAACCAACTGAACCACCCAGCTGCCCCTCCAGTATTTTTTTTTCTAGTAAACTCTACATCCAACATTGGGCTCCAACTCACAACCCCAAGATCAAGGGTCACATGCTCACATGCTCTTACTAGGAGCCAGCCAGATGCTCCTAGTTATTCCACTATTTAAACTGCTAACTGCCAAAAGAGATCAGACTAGAAAATCCTAATTCATGGACAAAGCACACTGTGTCAATTTACTTAACGGAAGAAATTTCAAACTCTCCAGAATGCCCAGCTCTATCCCTCATACAAGAGTCAACTTATAATAAGCAATTAGTTTGGTAAGTCTGCACAAGGGAATCTATGATCTAGCAGACACACCAGGAAGTTCCCAATTGGGGCAGGATGTAATACGATCTGAGGGGTACCATTTCACCTTTACATAATACAGAGTAGTGGTATACGCTCTGGAGTCAAAACGCTCAGGTTGAAGCCTCCGTTCCGCCACTGAATCAGCTGTGTGAACTTTGGGCAGACTGTGTAACCTCGAAGCCTCAGTTTCCCCTGTTTGTAAAATGACAGTATTGGGTAATCAGGATTTCTTCTTTTGTAAACCTGTTGTAACTTAAATATTAACATATGAGGCAGACACACGTCCCAGGCCATATAACAAGTATGCCCTACTCTCCATGATTAAGGAGCTGTTGCAAGCGCTGAGAAGGATGCAAGAAGACGAAGGAACAAAGCAGATGATAAAAGCTGGCAGGGAATGGGGAGTAGGTGGGTGACACCGAAACCCGGAGCACTAAACTGCTGATGGGAGCCAGCCCTGCCAGCTTGTGGGCAGGGGAAGGCCCAAAGTCTGACACTAACCTGGACTGTCCTTCCCATCAGTCTGTCCCCTTCGGCCAGGCCATGTTCATATTTCCCTGAAGCTCTTGTGAGATCACTAGCTCACTGAAATTTCTTTCTTCCTAAACAATTTGTGCAAAACATTGGCAGTTACATTACCCTCACTGAAGCTCAGTGGAGCGCAAATTTTTACTCAAAATTTTCATTCAAGGGGCGCGTGGGTCACTCACTCGGTTAGGCATCTGACTTCAGCTCACGTCATGATCTCACCATTCCTGAGTTTAAGCCCTGTGTCAGGCTCTGTGCTGACAGCTCGGAGCCTGGAGCCTGCTTAAGATTCTGTCTCCCTCTCTCTCTGTCCCGCACCTGCTCGCACTCTGTCTCTCTCTCTCTCTCTCTCTCTCTCTCTCTCTCTCTCTCTCAAAAATAAACATTAAAAAAAAAAATTTTTTTTTTAATTTTTACTCAAAAAAGTTTTACTCAACTTCATCTTTACCAACTTGACCATGTTCTAGACTTTCCAAACTGACTCACACACAATCTCCTGTGATCTGCTAAAGGGCATATGATTTTGAGGAGGTGGGGCACACTTGACAATCCATGCACAGTCACAGCACTTGGGGGAAACACATAACATCAGAACAAAGTAGTTCTTTATAACTTACCTCACTGAACATCTAAAAAAGACAAAGCCCACGGAACAATATATAACAAAAGTAAATTTCATTTTAAAGGGCTAAATTAATTCTTTATATTAATTTATTGACTGTCCACTAAGAAACATGCATGCACGAATAAGTGTAAACAAGAGGAAAGAACAAATATCATATGACTTCACTCATATGAGGACTTTAAGACACAGAACAGATGAACACAAGGGAAGGGAAGCAAAAATAATATAAAAACAGGGAGGGGGACAAAACATAAGAGACTCTTAAATATGGAGAACAAACAGAGGGGGTGCTAGAGGGGTTGTGGGAGAGGGGATAGGCTAAATGGGTAAGGGGAATTAAAGGAATCTACTCCTGAAATCATTGTTGCACTATATGCCAACTCACTTAGATGTAAATTTTAAAAAATTTAAAAATAAGGAAAAAAATTTTTTTTAATGACTAAACATTGAAAAAAAAGAGAGAAAGGAAAGAAGAATGGGGGAGGGAAAGAAAGGAAAGAAAAAAAATAACAGAAGTTAAGAAATAAATCCTTAGCCGACACAGAATTGGATGCTGAGTTGGGCTATTAGGAGTGGAAACCTAAACTGGGGTTGAGTCTCAGGAAGGTCACACTTGTGACACTAATTTTGCTAATTCAGTCTGGCCAAAACCCTAAATAATCCTCTGGCCCCTCCACTGCCATCAGACGGAGCCACCTTTAAATTCCACCATGCAGAGAACAATCCCTCCTCTTAACGGGCCTCCATAGAGGGAGGCATCAGCTCCCTGAGAAGTCTGACAATCCTTACCACTCACCCTCTCTATCCCCCCCCCCCCCCCCCCCCCCCCCCCCCCCCCCCCCCCCCCCCCCCCCCCCCCCCCCCCCCCGCTACTCCACACCTACCTGCTCTGCCTCTAACTGAACCGATGATGACCTCCAAATAACCGCAACCCTCATCTGGAAGGATGACACGTAAACTCTATTGAGGGAACATACCTGCTGTGCTGAGATGCATCCAGTGCCAAAAAATGAAGAGCTGGAAATGCCCGGGGCAGAGAATTAAAATGAGGGGCCAAACTGGCAGAAAATCGGCACCACGGGGTGTAAAACAGGACTAGGGTGCAGTCACTACCGTTTGGGTTTAGAAAATCCATGAGGTCCTGTGGTAAAAGGAACAAGTGTCAAAGTCAGCAGTAAATGTGCACGTACCTTTTTCCGGACAGATGCCCGAGAAACTGTAAACACCGCTGCTTCCAAGGCGAGGAGGAGGGACACCAACCCAAGGGAGATGTAGGGCATCCCCTTAAGAACCTTTTGGATTTTAGGGGCGCCTGGGTGGCTCAGTCAGTTAAGTGTCCGACTTCAGCTCAGGTCATGATCTTGTGGTCTGTGAGTTCAAGCATCACAAGGGGCTCTGTGCTGACAGCTCAGAGCCTGAAGCCTGCTTCAGATTCTGTCTCCCTCTTTCTCTCTGCCTCTCCCCCATTTACGCTCTGTTTCTCTCTCTCTCTCTCTCTCAAAAATGAATTAAATGTTTAAAAAAAAAATTTTAAAGGGGCGCCTGGGTGGCTCAGTTGGTGGAGTGTCCAACTTCAGCTCAGGTCATGATCTCGCAGTCCATGAGTTCAAGCCCCGTGTCGGGCTCTGTGCTGACAGCTCGGAGCCTGGAGCCTGCTTCGAATTCTGTGTCTCCCTCTCTCTCTGCCCCTCCCCCAATCACGCTCTGTCTGTCTGTCTGTCTCTCTCTCTCTCTCTCTCCCTCTCTCGCGCACGCGCTGTCAAAAATAAACATTAAAAAAAATGTTTTTAACGTTTATTTATTTTTGAGACAGAGAGAGAGACAGAGCATGAACGGGAGAGGGGCAGAGAGAGAGGGAGACACAGAATCAGAAGCAGGCTCCAGGCTCTGGGCCATCAGCCCAGAGCCCGACGCGGGGCTCAAACTCACGGACCGCGAGATCGTGACCTGAGCTGAAGTCGGACGCTTAACTGACTGAGCCACCCAGGCGCCCCCAAAAAATGTTTTTAAATAATAAAAAAAAAGAAAAAAAATTTAAAAGAAGCTTTTGGGTTTTGAACCATATGAATCCATGAAACAGTAGAAAAGTATTATGAAACGACAAATTATAAACTTTCCTGTAAGCTTTCTTGATACTACTAGAGAGCAATATTATTATTTTCCACAATTCAACAATTCAAATACTAAGTAGTCACAGGACACAGGCTACTGTCCCAGCCTCTGACTTGTGCCTCACACACAATCTAATGGCACGATTAAAGCACTGTCATCTCCATCATCATCTCAGCAGATCAAAGTCTGTACTAAGCAGTCAGATGAATGTATTTGGCTGGCCAAAGGCTAGTTCAATTTAAGGGTGCACCATCCCTGCTACCACCCTCACTCAGACTGCTGAAAGTGCACTCTCCTGGCCATGTGTGTGCCAAGAATCAGTCCCACAGAGCACTCAGGGGAGGCAGTGAGGCCAGGGCTGACCCCTGCACTTGGGAGGGGCTACGGATGCTCAACGTACTACACATCCTCATCTAAAATAAGCAGCCACACCTTGCAGAGCTAGGATTTCTTCTCTTACATAAGCAGACTGAACTCATCCTGCTATCTGGCTTAACAATCTTACAGAAACAGTCGTTATCCCAGTGTTCTCTTTGGAATCATCCTTTATGCAACAGGCTGGAAATGCGTGGCTGGGATGGGGACAATGGTCTCAGCTCTCACTCTGGAGTAAATACTGGAGTCATATTCTTTGGAGGAAAGAAACTTTTCATTACTAGAACATGCTTCCCAGGAGTATCACTGGTCTAAACAATGCTAAATCACAATTTCACTAGTTTAGGTATTTTTAAGTTGCCTCTAACAAAGACCTTAGGGAAGAAGAAAACTGCTAGGATTCTGATGCCAAGTGCCTATCTGTGCACTGGGATTTTCATCATGAGTCTTGGTGGTGAGGGCACCCCAAGGTGACTAGGCTTAAGCCACCTAAAAAGCATAATCAACACTAGTCATATCTCTTCCTGTCTCTACAAACATCAGAGACGCAAGTCAATTTTCACTGATGCAGCCCCGCTTACAAAAGGATAAAGGCTGTGACCCTCCATTTGAAGGTTGAGAATATTAAGTCATAAAACCCACATACTGAAAAGATGAAAAGTGCTAAACCATTCTTTCTTACCTGTGACATATTTAAAATTTTCAGAGTGGAGTTCTCCAATCCAGTCACATTTCTCTCCTCACAGTTCACCTTGGGGGATTTCAGACTCTCGGTGTTATTGGAGTCCTCGGGCGGGGCTGGATCCGTGTCAGCCACTTCGGGCTCCGGGTAATACTCCTCTTCTCGGTCAGGGAAGCTCGCCCCGGCGCCATCCAGAGAGAACAGATGCTCTCGGAGACTGCAGCGTGAGTCCTCCTCCCCTCCGGCCCCGCAGGTGCCGCTGCTCAGCTCACGGCCCAGCCTGGCCTCAGCCTCAGCCTCCCCAGGGATCACGGACAGCATCACCACGTGGTCACCACCCGTGTCCAGCCCCAGCACTGCGCTCGCATCTCCGGCTGATCTGTCCTGTCCCGCCTGGCCGCGGGAGGGCTGCTCCTCAGCCACTGACAGGGCCCCTGCCTGCAGAGCCGGCGCAGACTGTTCCTCCGACGGCAAGTGACTGTGTTCCTCTGCAACTAAAACGTGCCAGCATGTTCACAGTCATGTCACTTCAGAGCACATGAACCCCAAAGATTTACAGTTCTCCTGAAATAAGAAACGCTCCCCTATAGGGAAAAACGGTAACCTGTCCATGAAATTATCAGAGGACCACCCCTAGTCTCCAGATCATGAAGGTACTAATCAATGCCAAATATAAAGTGGACAAATAAATACACAGCTTCATGCAAAACCTGAAACCTGCTTTATGGATTATAAGCAAAAACATTCCAGGGCAGACATCCAATTAGGAAAATACAACACAAACACTAACAATTTCATTTGTTTGATGAGACTATCTGACAAAAAAATGATGCCTTTATAGAAAATTCCACTACGGCAAAGCATCTTTGCACACATTATAAAAGCTCTGTGAGACCGGCAGCACAAGGGTCACCACCCCCACCAAATAGGTGGACCAAGCTGAGGCACAGAGAGGTAGTGTAATGGCCAAATGCACACAAGCTAGTAAGTAGCAGAGCCAGGTCAAGGAGTTAAATGTCCTGGCTGCTCCTCCAGATTGGGCCTTACCCTCCCCTCCCCTACATGATACCTCCAGGGTTGCTGTGCCACAAGGCCTGAGAACACTGCATGGGGTGGACTCTCCAGCCAGAGCCTGCTGCCCTTGGGCTACTGCCTGTACGAGTGCCAGGAGGTGGGCTCCTCAATGCAGGGACAGCAGCAGGGGGGAAGGAGGACTTTCCTCTCACTTTGGAGCCATTAGACAGAGAGTGGGTAAAATGCTCAGGTAAGGGAAGTCTAGGGCAGTCTTATACATCCATTGAGCAATCTCCACTCACTTCTATAACAACGACTCCCACCTTCCAGCTCCCATGAACTCAACAAGAGCTGCCAGACTCTATGCCAGGCACCAACCAGGGGAAACAAATGAGCCCAGCCACACTCAGACAAACTCATCATGTGGCTGGGAAACCACCAGCCAGGTAATGGGCTCTGCCATGCCAAAAGCATGTCCCCAAAGTGTGACTAACCAACTGGCTTCAAAGTTGGGAAGGGGTCTGGGAGCTTCCTAAAGTATGCACATTTGTAAAAGTTCTCCAAGAACATCCCCATAGAGATTTACAGATTCATTCACCAGTTTAAAAACATTCTCTGAGAATTCTGTTTCTGGATAAGATGGGGTAAAAGGGACCAGATTTACCCTCTATATTGAAAAATGTGAAACCGTTTCCAAAAAAAGGCCAAAAATGTGAAACAGTTTCAGGAGACTAGTTAGCAGGCAACGAAGGACAAGGATCACTGAGAAACAGGAAGAGAAATCAGTGAGGACAGCCCTACAAATGCTCCAGCTTACCGCCCACCCGAGGGAGTTCCTGCCATGGCTCAGGAGGGGAAAGCAGGCAGTCCAGGAGACTCCTCAAGTTGAGGATACAGTAAGTACTGAGGGTTCAGAGAGACCAAGAAAGAGTTTGTGGGACAGAATAAGTGGAGATGGGCAAGCTGCAGAGACAGGATTCAAGACCTGGAGAGAGACCCTCCCCGCACCCCCTCAAGGACACCAGTCAACATATGCACGTGAGTAAGCTCCCAAAGCTGGGGGAAAAAAACACTCAAAAGGATTAGGATCTGGCACAAAAACAGACACATAGACCAATGGAATAGAATACTAACCCCAGAACTAGACCCACAAACGTATGGCCAACTCATCTTTGACAAAGCAGGAAAGAACATCCAATGGAAAAAAAGACAGCCTCTTTAACAAATGGTGCTGGGAGAACAGGACAGCAACATGCAGAAGGTGGAAACTAGACCACTTTCTCACACCATTCACAAAAATAAACTCAAAATGGATAAAGGACCTGAATGTGAGACAGGAAACCATCAAAACCTTAGAGGAGAAAGCAGGAAAAGACCTCTCTGACCTCAGCCGTAGCAATCTCTTACTCGACACATCCCCAAAGGCAAGGGAATTAAAAGCAAAAGTGAATTACTGGGACCTTATGAAGATAAAAAGCTTCTGCACAGCAAAGGAAACAACCAACAAAACTAAAAGGCAACCAACGGAATGGGAAAAGATATTTGCAAATGACATATCGGACAAAGCGCTAGTATCTAAAATCTATAAAGAGCTCACCAAACTCCACACCCGAAAAACAAATAACCCAGTGAAGAAATGGGCAGAAAACATGAATAGACACTTCTCTAAAGAAGACATCCAGATGGCCAACAGGCACATGAAAAGATGTTCAGCGTCGCTCCTTATCAGGGAAATACAAATCAAAACCACACTCAGGTATCACCTCACGCCAGTCAGAGTGGCCAAAATGAACAAATCAGGAGACTATAGATGCTGGAGAGGATGTGGAGAAATGGGAACCCTCTTGCACTGTTGGTGGGAATGCAAATTGGTGCAGCCGCTCTGGAAAGCAGTGTGGAGGTTCCTCAGAAAATTAAAAATAGACCTACCCTATGACCCAGCAACAGCACTGCTAGGAATTTATCCAAGGGATACAGGAGTACTGATGCATAGGGGCACTTGTACCCCAATGTTCATAGCAGCACTCTCAACAATAGCCAAATTATGGAAAGAGCCTAAATGTCCATCAACTGATGAATGGATAAAGAAATTGTGGTTGATATACACAATGGAATATTACGTGGCAATGAGAAAAAATGAAACATGGCCTTTTGTAGCAACGTGGATGGAACTGGAGAGTGTGATGCTAAGTGAAATAAGCCATACAGAGAAAGACAGATACCATATGGTTTCACTCTTATGTGGATCCTGAGAAACTTAACAGGAATCCATGGGGGAGGGGAAGGAAAAAAAAAAAAAGAGGTTAGAGTGGGAGAGAGCCAAAGCATAAGAGACTGTTAAAAACTGAGAACAAACTGAAGGTTGATGGGGGGTGGGAGGGAGGGGAGGGTGGGTGATGTGTATTGAGGAGGGCACCTTTTGGGATGAGCACTGGGTGTTGTATGGAAACCAATTGGTCAATAAATTTCATATATATATAAAAAAAAAAAAAGGATTAGGATCACACAGAGTTGAGAAAAGCACCTGTTCCCACCAGCTAGACTGAAAAACCTCACAATTCATGGAGAACTGGGGAGGGTACACAAAAAGAGAGGGGTACAGGGGCACCTGGGTGGCTCAGTCAGTTGAGCATCTGACTTCAGCTGAGGTTATGATCTCAGGGTTCTTGAGTTCGAGCCCCACATTGGGCTTTCTGGTGTCAGCACAGATCCTGCTTCCAATCCTCTATCTTCTCTCTCTGCCCCTTCCCTGCTTATTCTCTCTCTCAAAAATAAATAAACATTAAAAATAAATAAAATAAAAGAGACTGCTTCTTTTAAGTTTATTTATTTATGGGGGGGGGGGGGGCGGTACAGAGAGAGAGGGAAAGAGAATTAAAAGAGACTGCTTCTTAACCTCAACAAGGCAATTACAGTTTGAGCGATGCAAAGGTGAAAATTACTACCTTACTGGCAGAAAGGAAGATGTTTGGAGAATAAGGGTAGGGGCACCACGCCAGTGCTGCCAGGGAGCCATAACCTAGGTCAGATCCTTCACACCCTTCCAATTTTGTTCAGAAGACTCTGAACCAGCCACAGGTTTTTCACAATGGTTTCTGAGGCAGGGAGCCACATGGGAAAGAACCAAAAACAGCCAGGGGTTCGAGGGCCAGCAACCCATTCTTTCAATAGGAAATACTGCGCTCATCTAAAAATGGAGAAAATACCACAATACAGAAATTCACAGGGCTCCTGTGCAGATTAAATGAGAAAAGATGTATGTAGTCCCATGCATGTGGTAAGCACTCCATAAATGATGATCATCACCCGCAGTTTTGTGGGTTCAAGGCCTGTAGTGATGATGATGACTGAGGTTTACAATTCAAAGAGATGGAAAGGCACTATAACTAAGTTCTATGAATTCCTCTGCTAACTACATTCTAGAGTTCTCCCATCCCCACTCACGCCCTTCAGTCCAGGCCACCGCCATTTGTTACCTGGACAATTGCTGTAATACCCAGTTGGGCTCCATGGTTGACCCTCTCTTCCCTCTCCAGACCCTGCTCCTCACAGCAACACAAGAGGAACTGAAAGCTAAAGGCAAGTCTGATCATGTCACTAAAACCCTTTCAGTGGCTTCCCCTTGCCTGTGAATGAGTCTACAGTCCATAGCAGTGATACCCAGGCACCACGTGAAGTGGCCACTGTCCACACTCTCAACAGGCATCACCAGACATTTCTGTTCCCTGCACACTCATGATCTCCTCCACCTACTTGTCCCAAGGGCTGTTTCCCTGCCAGGAAAGCCCTCTACTCTCTCTCCTTCTGGCTAATCTGACTCATCTTTGAGGGTTTTCTTTCTGTTTTTAAATTTATTGTTTATTTTGAGAGAGACAGAGAGAGCACAAGTGAGGGAGGGGCAGAGAGAGAAGGGGAATCCCAAGCAGGCTCCCAGAGCCTGAGGTAGGCCTTGAACCCACAAAACTGTAAGATTACGACCTGAGCTGAAATCAAAAGGACACTTAACTGACTGAGCCACCCAAGCAACCCTCATCTTTCAGATCTTACCACTTACTTCACCACTTTAAGGTGAACTTCATCCTCCCAGACCCAGACCAGAGGTGTCTACCATTGCATCCAATCCACCCAATAATGCCATGGGATTCTCCCTGAAGGATTTAGCATTTTCCACTCTTGAAATTTACTTCTTTGTAGTCATTTAATGCCTGCCTTCCCCATCATACAAGAGGGCAGTCCTGTTTCTCCATCTGGCTCACCACTGTACCTCAAATGCCCAGCAGAGTATATGACATAGGATGGGTGCTCAGGAAAAATCTGCTAGTTGACTGCTTAGTGAAGACAGGCATGGGGTGCTGAAGCCAGGAGTTCATTCCTGTGCTTTGACACCTGGATAGCACTGCTACCTCTAGGTGCTAATCTGCCAGTGCTGTCCACTAAGACAAAAAAGCCTTGGATTTTCAGCCCCCTAAAAAGGACACAGCTGGTGAAAGTCCCTCTGTCCTCACCCCATTCATGGCCTGGCCATGATGACCAATGGCCCACCTTAAGGCTAGTGTTTCTTCAGGTCTGCATGCACATGACCCAGACTGCCAAGTGGGCTCCCACTGACTTTAACACTAAGTCCCCTGTGCAGAGAGCACACTCAACTTGGGCAATCTGAAATCAGTAAAGGCACCACCAATGTATGGGCTGGCTGTGAAGAAACGAAGAGCAATGGTAAGGAACTCCAAGGCCAGTAAAGCAGAGAGGGAGCAAGTTACCACCCACAGACTCTAAGAGTTCAGAAACAGAAACAGTCACAGAACCTTGAAACAGTGAGCTTAGCCTTCTAGAAGCTATGACTTTCCATGGACAGACAAAGCCAAGCCGTGATAATCCCTGGGGGACGGAGCTGAGAGAATCAATATCCTGACCTCACTCTCCCCTCATTCCAACTCACAGGGGGGCAGGAGGCAAGAGAGCCTGTTATTATGCCATACAGGACAGCCACTCAGGCACAGCACAGGGTAGAGAAGACTAGAGAATGATCTGAGAAACAAATAAAAGTTATCCAACACAGGCTGTCCCCTCTCTGAAGCTGGTGGTTAAGTGCAGGGACAGGGAGGTGTAGTACAGAGGTGTGATCATGAGGTAGGCAGACATGGGCTTGAAACATAGTTCTTCAACTTCCGGATGTTGGAGACCTTGGCAAAAGACTTACTGATGCCGAGTCTCAGTTTCCTGATCTGTAAAATGGGGACCATAGCAACAATTGCTTCATAAGCATTTGAAAATTCAGTAAGATGATACTCATGAAGCACTAAGCACAGCACCTGGCACATAACCAGCGCTTTCATTAATAACATTTGTGTTACTATTCACTCTTCTCCCTGATACCCAGCTACCCTGCCTCCTTCCAGGACATCCCCACCCCAGGGGAAAGGAAAGACCTGCCTACTCCTGTAGTGAATTACAGGCAAGGTCAAAGGGTCTGGACTTTGATAGAACTGAGGAGTGGTGTGAGGCAGCCCTGAGGGTTAAGACCCCACTCCTGGCCCCAGCCATGCCTCCGAGGTGGCTGCCTCCCAACCTGAGAATGCCCTGAGAGCATGCCACCGCAAGCAGTGGGTTACCCTGGGAGTCTCCTGTATTTTTCTCATCTGTCCTTCATACAGCCACTTGAGCAAGAGCCGCCTTCTTAGAAGAGTGATCCAGAGACACCTGGATGGCTCGAAGGGTTAAGCACACCACTCTGGACCTCAGCTCAGGTCATGATTTTGCGGTTTGTGAGATCTAGCCCCAGGTAGGGCTCCTCAATGACAGCACAAAGCCTGCTTGGGATTCTCTCTCCCTCTCCTCTGCTTGCCCCGCCCCCCCCCTCAAAATAAACAAACATTAAAAAAAGTTTTTAATTAAAAAACAAACAAAAAAGCGATCCATCAGGATGCAAAGGAAAGCGTGGGCTCTGCAGGTAAATAGACAACCTCTGCCATTACCCGAACCTCCAACTCAGGCGTCTCCACCTGTAACATGGAGATACTCTTGCAGCCTATCTCCTAGGGTAGCTGAGAGGACTACCTGAGACAAGGCACTGTTCCGCCTCCTAGGAAGGGCACCATAAATGGCGGCTATTCGTTATGATTTTTATCATTCATAATAAAAGCTAAGGCTCAGTAAACGCTAATACGTGGTCACTCCTGGCTGACTGACGCCTGCTGCTGCGGGAGCCGGAACGGGGTCCTCGCCACCCCTGACCCGGAGAACAGACCACCGGCGTAAAAGGTCACGACGATGCGGGAGTGGGCGCGCCGGCCGCCCCAGGAAGGGCCGAGGGGCGCGCCGCGGGCCCCCGCGCAGGTTTAAGAGCGTCACTCCGACAGACCTCCACCGCGCCCGGTCACTTCACCCGCAGCCGCCTGCCGCCCCCGGCCACGGCCCCAGCACGCACTCACCCTCCAGGCCGCAGGCAGGAGGCCCCAGCACCCAAAGCAGGAGCTGCCACCAGCCGAAGAGACGCATCGCGCGGGGCCGGCGGCTGGCGGAACCACCACCCAGGACGCAGGGAAACCCGCGCACGGCTACGCGCGTTGCGCTCCCAACCCCCAAGAGGCCTGGGGGAGGGGAGTCGGGAGCGCGAGCGCGAGCGCGATTCCATGCCGCCATCTTGGCAGCTGGCAGTCGTCGCGGGCGCCATCTTGAGGTCGGGCGGCCTGCCTGTGCCTTGTGGTTCGGGGCCTGTGCGGTGGGACCTGCGGCTGTTCAAGAGCCGGTCACGTCGGGTCTCTTCGAACTTTCCTGACCCCCAAGTCTTAGACGGGGTTCCAACAGAAGGCTGCGGCCCTCTCGGTACGCGCGCGAGCCGATCTGGCCGCCAGCAGCACGCAATACGCCCGAATGGCTCTGCATTCCCTAAAAAGGCCCAGAAGCCTCCTCCTTTCAATGCCCTGAATCTCCTGCTTTACCCCTGCTACCCTACCTACAGTTGCCAGGTAAAATACAGGATGCCCAGTTAAATCTGAATTTCACAGAAACAACGAATAGTTTTTTACTTCCTATTCTCAAATGTAACTGGGTCCTGTAATTTTATTTGCTACATCTGGTAACCCTAACCATATGTCCTGCGAACTCTGGGGCAGCGGGAAGATTTTGTTTCGGGGTTGGTTTTAACTAACCCACCTGCAGGGCAATCTTCCCCCTCCCTAATCTATCCCCCAAGACTGGATCCTAGAAGACGTTGGGCCACCTCTAGCCTACAGCCAGAGAGGTCCAGAAGGAAGAAGGCCTTGTTGGCGACGGGAAGTGTGCAATAAAGGAACAGGGTTCCGCATTCCAGAGCTAGGCAGGGGCAGGAGGAGCAGGGGAGCTAAGAGACAATACCCAGAGGAGATGGAAAGAGTGGCTCTCCTTGTCAGCAATTAGGAGCTAGAGCCTCCTAAAATCAATAAAGCAAGCTTTGAGCGTACAGCAGTGCTGCATTAGTGTAGAGTGCAGCTTCGAAACTTACGTTAAGAGGTTGAAAACAAATAGATTTCAAAGATCTTAACGTGAAACCAGTGGTAGATGAGGCAACGCTGAGAGAAACCTAGGCTTTTTAAGCCTTATGGTGAATCCCAACTCCAACATCTGTAACACTGTGTGGGTCATCAGCAAGTTACCTTACTTTTCTTAAAGTTTAGCTTCCTCCTGGGCTCATTTGGTTGAGTATCCGACTTTGACTCAGGTCATGATCTCTCCGTTGGTGACTTCAAACCCTACAATGGGCTCTGTGCTGACAGTGCAGAGCCTGCTTGGGATTCTGTCTCCCTCTCTGTCTGCCCCTCCCCTGCTCATTCTCATTTCTCTCTCTCTCTCTCTGTCTCTCAAAATAAAAAAATATTTGGAGGAAAAAAAATTCAGTTTCTTCATCTGTAAAACAGGATGAAATCATATAGGGTTATGTAGATTAAATGAGATGTAAAGTGATGAGCGTAGTGCCTGGTGCACAGTAACCACATCAGACTGGTAGCCATTATTATTTGGATCATACAGTTCTAGTGTAATAACTATCGTCCCCTTGTTCCCTTCAAAGATTGTTAAACTAGAAAGATGCATCATCAATCTGACCGCATGATTATTCTTACTTTCTAAATAGGCCATCAGGGTTTTGCTGTAGTAAGTTCTCAAGTGCCTGTGGGTCCAGGAGGATCTGAGACAATGGACAACATGGAGGAAAGAGCCAGCAGTTCTAAAGCTGATCACTATAGTCATCATTTGGCTAAACTACCTCCTTTGCCTTGTATGTAATAGCAAACCTTTCCGGGGGTTTTTGTTTGTTTGTGTTTGTTTTTTAAGTAAGCTCTAGGCCCAATATGGGGCTTAAACACACCACCCAGAGATCCAAGAGTCACGTGCTCTACCAACTGAGCCAGCCAGGCACCCCAAACCTTTCCTTCTTTAGATTATCCTCTCCCCTAGCCTTCATACCTAATTTGAAGGTGCATAAAAGTCAACAGGACAGAGGATTAATAATAAAAAGGAGAGTGATTTGATTTGTCTTGACGCCCCAAAGTGGATGTCCTGTGTTTACTACTCCCTTTTTATTATGTCCTCTCCCTTCCTGTGTTTGTGCTTTGGCTGTTTGTTTGGACAGGTACACTTGCAGACGAATCGTTGTCTTCCATTAAATACTTTATGTACACTCTAATGACAACACAGTAAATACTGTCAACAGGATAGAAGGCACATTTGGCTGTCTCACCACCAGGTGGCACTTGCACTTATTGTCAGCAAGAAAATTGCGTTCACATTGGTCCTGAAAGCTCAATTTTACTTCCATTTCTGAGGAGAGACGAGTTGACATCATCCTCTTCCTCTGGCTGAAAGGAACACCATTCGGCCTGGGATTGTTCATTCGTATGAATGATAATTTGATAATAACTGAAATTGTTAATTCATAACTACACACCTACATGCCTGGTGTTTAGTTTGTCCCTCCTGATAGGTTTGCCTAATTTTTTTTTAATCTGATGAGTCATAAAAGCACATCTCTCGCTCTCTCTCTCTCTCCGCCCCCCCATGAATAAACAAGTGTTGACTTTATTTTTTTTTAAGTTTATTTATTGATTTTGAGAGAGAGAGTGGGGGGGAGAGAGAGAGGGGGGGAGAGAAAAAATCCCAAGCAGACCCTGCGCTGTCAGCACAGAGCCTAGCTTGGGGCTTGAAACCACAAACTGTGAGATCATGACCTGAGCTGAAACCAAGCGTTGGACACTCAACCAAATGATCCACCCAGGCCCCCCTGTTTACCTGTAGCAAAACTGTTTTCCAAAGACTGCCACAATAATATCCCTCATCTCACACCCTGTCCTACAAAGTAATTTTGCCATTGCCCCATCGATAGATAGAATCAAATTCCCCTTCTCTTGAATCTGGGCTGGGCCCCTGATTCACATATAACGAACAGAATAGAATAGTATATGAAGTGATCCTGTATAACTTTTTTTTAAATGTTTATTTATTTTTGAAAGAGAGACAGAGATTGAGAGGGAGACACAGAATCCGAAACAGGCTCCAGGATCTGAGCTGTCAGCGCAGAGCCCGACACGGGTCTTGAAATCATGAACCATGAGATCATGACCTGAGCTGAAATTGGACTCTCAACTGACTGAGCCACCCAGGTGCCCCTTTTCAGACTATTTCTACTTAACGGTGTATTGAAGGTTTTAGCCAGGTAAGCAATAAAAAAAAATTAAAAGTGAATAGTTTGGAAGAAAAGAACAACTGTCTTTTTTCACAAATGATACGATCTTGCTTGCAGAAAATCCTATGGAAGCTACCCAAAAAACTGCCAGAACTAATAACTGAGTTTAGGAAGGTTGCAAGATACAAGATCAATAGACAAAAATGTATTTGTATATACAAGCAACAAACAATACTAAGTGAAATAAAGAAAGCAATACCATTCACAATATCATCAAAAACAATAAAATGGCTAGGAATAAATTCAACAAAAGAACTGCAAGTTCTATATATTGAAAATTATAAAACAGTGCTGAGAGAAATCAAGGAAGACCTAAATACATGTAAAAATATACCATGTTATGTATTAAAATATTGCTATGGTGCCACATCTCTCCAAATTGATCTATAGATACAATACAATCCATAACAAAATTATAGGAATTTAACATTGACGGACTTACCCTAAAGTCTGTATGGAAACACAAAAGCCAAAATAGCCAAAACAATTTTGAGGAAGAAAAACAAAGTAGGGGCACTTGGCTAGCTCAGAGGGTAGAACATGTAACTTTTTTTTTTTAATTTTTCAACATTTATTTATTTTTTTTGAAAGACTGAGAGAGACAGAGCATGAGCAGGGGAGGGGCATAGAGGGAGACAGAGAATCTGAAGCAGGCTCCAGGCTCCGAGCTCTCAGCATAGAGCTCGACATGGGGCTTGAACTCACAAACCGCAAGATCATTGACCTGAGCCGAAGTTGGATGCTCAACCGAGCCACCTAGGCGCCCCAAACATGAAACTCTCAGGGTCATAAGTCCGATCTCCATGTTGGGCACAGAGGTTACTTTAAAAAAGAAGAAGAAGGGGAAGGAGAAGAAGGCGGAAGAGAAAGAGAAGAAGAAAGAGAAGGAGGAGGAGGAGGAGGAGGAGGGGAAGGAGAAGGAGAAAGAAGAGGAGGAAATTCTATTTAAAGTAACAGACATAAACAGCTAAAGAAATTTTTTACAATCATGGGACAATTAGGGCAATATTAACACTGGATACTGGATGATATTTATGAATTATTTCTTTAAAAAAATTTTTAAGTTTATTTACTTATTTTGAGAGAGAGACAGCACAAGTGGGGGAGGGACAGAAAGAGAGAGAGAGAGAGAGAGAAACCCAAGCAGGGTCCGTACTATCAGCTTAAAGCCCGATGTGGGGCTCCAATTCACCAAACGTTAATAAGATCATGACCTGAGCTGAAACAGAGAGTTGGACACTCAACCAACTGAGCCACACAGGTGCCCCAGGAATTATTTCTTTTAAAAATGTAATAATGGTATCATGTTTATGTGTTTTAGAAGGTCTTTAGATAAACATTGAAATATTTTAGGAGGACATGATATGATTTGGAGAATTTGCTTCAAATTCATTGGGGAGAGACAGAGAGTTGGTGAAGATATAGATAAAAAAATGTCTTTCTTAATTACTAAAATTTGATGATGGTCATATTGAGTGTCTTTATATTCTTTTTACTAAAGTGTGTATATTTCCAAAATGAACATTTTTACACAAAAATTATAAAAAGGACTTTTTTTGGTTTGTTTTTGTGATAGTCCTACAGCTGTTTACCCCAAAACACCATAATCAGTTTCAGTCATCAGCCATTCTGTACCTGGCTTACTATGGATGCATTACTTTTTTTAAGTTTATTTATTTATTTTGAGAGAGAGCATGTATGCATGCAAGCAGAGGAGGGGCAGAGAGAGAGAATCCCAAGCAGGTTATGCATCAACAGTATAGAACCTGACATGGGGCTTGATCTCCCGACTGCACGATCATGATCTGAGCCAAAATCAAGAGTCAGACGCTTAACCAACTGAACCACACCCAGTCTCCCCAGGAAGCATAACGTTTTATAGTTTTTGTTTATGTTATAGAGGAAACACAACAGCCATGTAAATAGCTCCCATCATGACATAAAAGCCAACATTAAGCCAACATCATGATATATGAATGATCTCTTGCCTGATACTCCTGAGTTTATAAAGAATAAGCACCATAACCTATTTATTTATTTATTTGTTTGTTTGTTTGTTTGTTTGTTTTAAGTTATCTCTACCCCCAACGTGGGGCTTGAACCCATGACTCTGAGATCCAGTCACATACTCCCAACAACCGAGTTAGCCAGGAACCCCAACCCCCATGTTTTCTTTTTGGTGAAATTCATCCCAAACCTAGCCTAAAGCTTAGGACTAGGCAGATGGGTTGTAGTTTCACTTGTTCTGAACCCAAGTGAATTAGGTATCATGAGAGATAAAGCATGTTAACATATTAGTGCAGAATGAATAAAAATTGGCATCCCATACTTTAAGTTCTACTTATTAAGGCATGTTTTCTTCTTTTATTATTTTTTTATTAAATATAATTTATTGTCAAGTTGGTTTCCATACAACACCCAGTGCTCATCCCAACAGGTGCCCTCCACAAAGCCCATCACCCATTTTCCCCTCTCCCTCAACCCCCATCAACCTCCGTTTGTTCTCAGTATTTAAGTATTTAAGAGTCTCTTATGGTTTGCCTTCCTCCTTCTCTTTTTTTTCCCCCTTTCCCTCCCCCATGATCTTCTGTTAAGTTTCTCAGGATCTACATATGAGTGAAAATATATGGTATCTGCCTTTCTCTGTAAGGCATTATGTTTTCTACTGTTGGTTCCTTGAGGGTAGGGACTTGTGTCCTGCTCGGTGTGTGAGCTGCCACACTGTAGAGTAGATGCTCAGTAGTTACTAAGATCTATTGAATATATTAGGCCAGTTGAAAGTCTGAGAAAATTACTAATAAAAAATGTTTTTACTTAAAATATCAAACTCTCTACGTTCAAGAGTACTTGATAAGAAATAACAAGTATTGGTGAAGATGTGGAGCAAAGGGAACCCCTGTGCACTGTTGGTGAGAATGTAAATTGGTACTGCCACTATGGAAAACAGTACAGGGGTTCCCCCCAAAATTAAAATGAGAACCACTATGTGATCCAACAGTTCTACTTCTGGGTATCATCAAAATCAAATGATAACACTAACACAGAAAGATATCTGCATCCCCATGTTCACTGCAGCATTGTTTACAATAGCCAAAACATGGAAGTAACCCAAGTGTACTTGAATGGATGAACAGATAAAGACAATGTGGCACATGCAAGGGCACATGCGTACGCGCGCGCGCGTGCACACGCGCACACACACACACACACAGGAATATTATTCAGTCATAAAAAAGAAAATTCTGCCATTTGTGACAAGGTGGGTGGAACTTGAGGGCATTATGCTAAGTAAAATAAGTCAGACAGAAGAAGACAAATACTGTATGATTTCACTTATACATGGAATCTAAAACAAAAAACAAAAACAAGCCCACAGGTACAGAGATTAGATTGTTAATTGCCAGAGGCAGGCAGGAGGTGGGCAAAATGGGTGAAAAGAACCAGTTACAAAAGAAATAAATCATGGTGATGTAATGTACAACATGAGGACTATAGTTAATACTATATTATATATTTGAAACTTGCTAAAAGAGATCTTAAGAGTTCTCAGCACAAGAAAAATCGTGCAACTATGTATGGTGATGGATGTGTAGAGATCAATATGCTGTACATCTGAAACTAATATAATGCTGTATGTCAGTTATACCTCAATTGAAAAAAAAAAAAAAAGCAAGGGGCGCCTGGGTGGCTCAGTTGGTTAAGCATCAGATTTGGCTCAGGTCATGATCTCATGATCTCTGAGTTCTAGCCCGGCATCGGGTGAGCCCCTCTTCTCTCTCTGTCCCTCTCTACCCCTTGTGGAATTCTCTGTCTCTCCCTCTCTTTCTGCCCCTCACTCACTTGTGCCCTCCCTCCCCCCAAAAAAAAGGTAATAATTTTTTTAAAAGTAGCTCCTTTTTGCTTCACACCCTCCATCACCTATAAAAACAGTATTTACCTTCACCTACAAAGGGGTGGGCTATTCTAGAATAAACAACCTTTTGATATAGGCAGGGGCCATCTTAATTGGTCATACTTGGCTTGGATATATCCCATCTAACCACCTCCCCCGCCATGCACACACTCCCACGTTCCCTAGCCTAGTTAATAGTGTCACCCTCATTATCTTTTTTTTCAGATTTTAGTTTTAAGTAATCCCTACATGCAATGTGGGCTCAAAATTACAACCCCAAGATCAAGAGTTGCATGTTCCACCAACTGATCCAGCCAGGCACCCCAACCCCAACTCCAACTCATAATCTTTGATACTCAATACTGACACCAAGTTTTATTAATAACTATGTGTCTCAGACCATAATCTGTCCTCTCTTCGCAACTGCCCAGTCCTAATCTTAGTATCTCACCCAAAAGAGACTTTACCACTGGGCCTGCCTCTAATCTTGTCTCTTCCAAGCCAACCTAAACTACAAATGTTAAGTCATTCTCTTACTTAAAACCTTCTAAGGGCTCACCATTGTCCTCAAAATAGAAACGCTAATTAAAATGATTTTCTGTGCCCTTCTGTAATTGTGTCCGTTTCTTCTCCCCTTCTCAACCCTGTTCACCACCACCACTCATCACACAATTATTTGTTGTTGAAGAATATCATGCTTTCCAGGCTTTTGTGTGTTTTGTTCTGTCTCCAATACTCTCCCCTCTTCCACACATCAATCCCTCTCATCTTTCAGGGATCAACTTAAGTATCATTTCATGGGGCACCTGGGTGATTCAGTCAGTTAAGTCCCCAACTTCAGCTCAGGTCATGATCTCACAGTTCGTGAGTTCAAGCCATGTATTGGGATCTGTGCTGACAGCTCAGAGCCCGGAGCCTGCTTTGGGCTCTGTGTCTCTCCCTCTCTCTGCCCTCCCCTACTTGCTCTCTCTCTCTCTCTCAAAAATAAATAAAACCATTTAAAAAATATCTTTTCATTTTGGGTACTCTTACAGCACCACTCAATTTACTCCAGAAATAGCATTAATCATATTGTATAATTGTCTGTTTATTTGTCTGAAATTTTCATTAGACTACAAACCAGTTGTCTAGGGCACTCAGAATAGTGTTAGACCCAAAGACAGCACTCAAATCTTTAATGAATTAGTAACAATTGTTCAAAAAGGGGGGGGGGCACCTAGTAATGGTTTAAATTAGCTTCAAAAACAGCTTGGTTTCATGTTATCTGTAGGATTTTGCTTCTTCATTCTACTCCAATTTTAGGCCCACAACCCTTTTCTATAGAGATGTGGTAGATACTGTTACTAAAATCCATCTGCTTCCATACCTGGACATGTCTGCCAAGCAGGAACATTTCTCAGCGCCTCTTGCAACCACAGGCAGTCATGTGACCAACATTTAGTCCAAGAACTGTGAGAAATTATACAACTTATTAAAAGGGCCTGATCTGTTTACGAATGGATTTTAATTGTAAATTCAAATTCTTTATATAGCAGCACTGTCAACAATAGCTAAATTATGGAAAGAGCCTAAATGTCCATCAACTGATGAATGGATAAAGAAGTTGTGGTTTATATATACAATGGAATACTACTTGGCATTGAGAAAGAATGAAATGTGGCCTTTTGTAGCAACGTGGATGGAACTGGACAGTGTTATTCTAAGTGAAATAAATCATACAGAGAAAGACAGATACCATATACTTTCACTCTTTTTTTTTTTCAACGTTTTATTTATTTTTGGGACAGAGAGAGACAGAGCATGAACGGGGGAGGGGCAGAGAGAGAGGGAGACACAGAATCGGAAACAGGCTCCAGGTTCCGAGCCATTAGCCCAGAGCCTGACGCGGGGCTCGAACTCACGGACTGCGAGATCGTGACCTGGCTGAAGTCGGACGCTTAACCGACTGCGCCACCCAGGCGCCCCACCATATACTTTCACTCTTATGTGGATCCTGAGAAACTTAACAGAAGCCCATGGGGAAGTGGAAGGCGAAAAAAAAGTTACAGAGAGGGAAGGAGGCAAACCATAAGAGACTCTTAAAAACTGAGAATAAACTGAAGGTTGATGGGGGGGTGGGAGGGAGGGTAAGTGGGTGATGGGACACTGAGGAGGGCACCTGTTGGGATGAGCAGCACTGGGTGTTGTATGGAAACCAATTTGACAATAAATTTCATATTTAAAAAAAAAAAATAAATAAAATAAAATAAAATAAAATAAAATAAAATAGCCTGGACTTCCAAAGCCCGTCTCTCAGGCCAGCTACAATAAAGTGAGTAATTGTGGGGCACCTGGTTGGCTCAGTCGGTTAAGCGTCGAACTTCTGCTCAGGTCAGATCTCACCGTTTTTGAGTCTGAGCCCCGCATCGGGCTCTGTGCTGGCAGCTCAGAGCCTGGAGCCTGCTTTGGATTCTGTCTCCTCTCTCTCTCTACCCCTCCCTTGCTTGCACTCTGTCTCTGTCTCTCTCAGAAATAAACATTAAAAAAAACCCAACTGAGTAATCTTGGAAACCATGTTTTGAAAATGGCAAAAGTCACTTGGAGACCAGGTCTTTGAAAGACTGCACAAAACATTTATGTGGTGTGAAATACACTACCTTTGTTAGAGCCACTGCATTTGCGGGTCTCTACTAATAACAAACTATCATTACTGCAAGGGTGCCTGGCTGGCTCAGTTGGAAGAGCAGGACAATCTTTATCTCAGGGTCATGATTTGGAGCCCCATGAGGAGTACAGAGATTACTTAAAATATTTAAAAAATTAAATCTTAAAAAACAACTATCATTACTCTAAGTCCTGATACACAGGGTATGGATAGGCAGATAAAATGGGAAACCTGAGATACTCATACTACATTAACTTAATAAAAAAAGTAAAGATTAAAATTTCCAGTATCAGAACAGCATTTTTATAGGGGTGCCTGGGTGGCTCAGTTGGCTAAGGTGTCAGAATCTTGGCTGGGTCAGAATCTCATGGTTCGTGGGATTGAGCCCTGTGTGGGGCTCTGAGGTGACAGTGCAGGGCCTGCTTGGGATTCTCTCTTCCTCTGCCCCTCTGCACTTGTGTGAACGCTCTCCCAAAAACAAACATTAAAAATTTTTTAAAAACCCAGCATTATTATGAAACAAGAGTCATATAAGTATAGAAACTAGGAATTTTCTTTTTATCCCCCAAAGGATAACTTACTTCTTTATGAAAGAGCGAGCGAGCATGCACAAGCAGGGGAGAGGGGCAGCGGGAGACACAGAATCTCAAGCTGAGCGTGGAGCCCTATGTGGGGCTCAATCCTGGGATCGTGACCTGAGTTGAAATCCAGAGTCGGATGCCCAACCGACAGAGTCACAAAGGCACCCTGAAAGTAGGTATTTTCAAAACAAAAAAAATATTTTCCTTGAGGAGAAGGATTGATATATCGTTACCTGAGGCAATTTAACAATACTAGTAAGTAAAATTAATACAAAAATGAGCAGGAAGAAGAACTTGTATCTATTGAGACAAGTCACATGGAGCTACAAGGCAGCAACTGGGATGACTGCTACCCTACATACTTTTTAAATTTTTTTTTAAGTAGGCTCCACACCCAATGTGGGGCTTGAACTCAACAACCCGAAGAGTAAGAGTCTATGCATGCTACTCAGTTGCATAACTGAGCCAACCATGTGCCCCGACATGCAACTTCTTATCCCAAGTAAAGCTAGACCAAGGATAAAGGGATGGATGCTTGACAATGTATCACAAACCAATTTCTTAGTCACAAACCAGTTCCAGTCAGCCCAGACAAAATAGGCAAATGTACTCAAAAACATGCCAAGCTTATATGGAAATAAACACCTAACAAAAAGGACTAAAGATTTTAAGAGTAGTGAAAAAACAAATTACAGAGAAAACAAAAAAGGCTCACTTTTTCTGTCACTCTCCTTGCTAAGAAGCTACTTCACAGCCCCTAGGTTCTCACAAGAGAGTGGCTACTGGCATGGAGACAAAACGTATAGTTTTTCCAGAGTGACATTTATCTTAGTGCCAGTACAAAAATACCTACTACTAAAAGCAGAACCCCATTAAAATTTTTTTCCAATGGTGAGGGCACCTGGGTGGCTCAGTCACTTAAGTGTCCAACTTCTGCTCGGGTCATGATCTCACAGATTGTGGGTTCGAGCTCCGCATCAGAATCTGTGCTGACAGCTCAGAGCCTGGAGCCTGCTTTGGATTCTGTGTCTCCCTCTCTGCCCCTCCCCCCTCCTCCCCTGCCTGGACTCTGTCTCAAAAATAAACATTAAAAAAATTTACAAAATTTTTTTTTCCAATAGTGAGTAGAAGGTAGTGGTTAAGAGCCGCAGCCTTGCATGGGTTGATGCTCTCTACCACTTACTCGGTGTACAATTCTGGGTAAATTATTTAACTTCCATAGGATTCAAGTTTTGGTTTTTTTTTAATTTGCTTTTAAATTTTTTTTAAAAAAATCTTTATTTATTTTGAGAGAGAGACAGAGTGTGAGCAAGGGAGGAAGAGAGAGAGAGGGAGACACAGACCCGAAGCAGGCTCCAGGTCCTGAGCAGTCAGCACAGAGCCCAACGTGGGGCTCGAATTCACAAACCATGAGATCATGACCTGAACCAAAGTCAGACGCTCAACCGACTGCGCCACCCAGGCACCCGTTTTTCTTTTTAAACCAGTGAAAGGGGTATTCCAATTCCTTTGACATCATTCAATAAAACTGCAGTGATTTAATAAAAGCAGGTAAAGTGTTTATTATTTATGCCAAGTACTATAATAAAGCCATTATTGTTGTACCCTATTATTATTTTTACTCCAATGGGGTTTTGTGTTTTGATTTTTAAAATTTTTTTTTTTTTTTCAACGTTTATTTATTTTTGGGACAGAGAGAGACAGAGCATGAACGGGGGAGGGGCAGAGAGAGAGGGAGACACAGAATCGGAAACAGGCTCCAGGCTCTGAGCCATCAGCCCAGAGCCTGATGCGGGGCTCGAACTCCCGGACCGCGAGATCGTGACCTGGCTGAAGTCGGACGCTTAACCGACTGCGCCACCCAGGCGCCCCTGTGTTTTGATTTTTAGAAAACATTTATGGTTGGCATTAATTTTGAAGCAATTATCCTTTAAGGGTGATGTTTATCACCAAAAAGGCTACGTTGTAGTGTATTCTGTTTGCCAACGGCTCGCCTCTGGCATTTGTGAGTCACTTCACCTGTGCTACTTACTCTAAACACTCTTACAGAAATCAGGCATGAAAATCCACACGTACTTCACAAGATACCGGTGATGCACATTTTGAAACAGGACAGAGTGATGATGAAACCTTCATAAACCGAGAACAACAAAATCTGGGTGCTAAGAATGGAAAATGCATAGTGGCAGCAGACCTCCTTTCATTCTACTAGGACATTCTTAGCAGAACTGTAATATTTTACAATTGTTCCAAAATTCATGCTTCTATGTTGTTATACAACGATCAAATGCCAATTGATTTCTATTTTCCTAAAGGTTGTTTGCGATTCTCACACACCATTGGCAACTAATGGGATCAAATCCACAAGTGTGTTAATAATATTCAAGGTATAAATTCTGGGGGGTAAATGGAGACTTCCTTCTCTTCAATCTACAAATCTTAGTTGGCTGGCTTTTTCAACTGAAAAGGACACTGATTTGCTTTCTGACAATTGACAGAAAATGAGAATTTTGACAAGTATAATTACAATGAACAAGTGAGTTTTTACTGTAAAACTCTCATAAAGATCTACAGGAAACATGGTAAAGACACAGTGAATAACTAAGTAATCCTTTGAGCCATTGAAATAATCCAGTACGATGGTGTAGATCTCTTCCTAGATTAGGACCTAATCACCAGCACACTCTCATGTAGATGTCAGAGTGCTTCAACAATGTGAGGAAAAGCACACACCAAAAAATGCTTTCAAGTATGATTTGAAGAATATCTAATACCATTCAAAAGCACAAAACAGCCATCATTTATTCAGGTTTTGAAATTCAACTTCAAATTTCATCTGTTGTTTCCTATTCCAATTTATCCTTCTAAATGAAGGGTCAGCAAATTTTCCTGTAAAGGAATAATCAGAAATATTTTAGGCTTTGTTGGCCTTATGTCATAACTACTCAGCTCCGCCACTCTATTACAAAAGCAGACTTAGACAATCTGTAAACAAACAATGGCTATTCCAGTAAAACTTTATTTACAAGAACAGGCAGTAGGCCTTAGTTTGCCAACTTGTGTTCTACATGATCTGCAGGCTTTGAAGAAATTAAAAAAGGTAATTATATGTTCAAAAAATCAGGGGAAAGTGTTTTCCTTTTATATCTCCAATATTTACAAAATATGCACATGCTGTTCTCCCTAAGATGAACATTAAAACAACAATAAATTAGCCATGTTTAATACCTGAAATTTTTTAAACTAAAAAGATCAACAATACTCAAATGTAAATATAAGCCTTTGGTATAACTATTAGCCTGCTGTATCTTAACAATGGGAAGAAAAAGCAAAGAATATTGAGATCCATTTAGAAATCAGGATTTTAAATTACAAAAATATAAATACTTCTATTTTGAGAAAAACAAAAGCACAGAGGTAACATTTCAGAAAGCACACCTAAGAAAATACAAGATCACAGCCTTGATAAAGGTGTATGATTTACCATTCTTTTACTTGATAAATACTGTGCTAATAAAGCAGTAAACGTAGTTGGTTTTAAAGTAATGACTTTATTAATAAATATACATCCATATGATGATGTAGATACGAATCATGAACACTACTCCATTCCCATACACATAATTGCACACGAGTAGCTCAAGTTCATGGACATAAAAACATACACAGTATCTATTCAGACTTTTTACAGCAGAGGACAACGTGCTTATATCAGTTAATTGGTAATTATTTTCTCTGTAATTATATGTGGAAAAAGGAAACTGTGAAACTTAAAGAATCAAAGTGGTCTGATTACTATAAACCACACACTTGATTTACTATAGCATTAAATTTTCCCAAAATTAAATACAATGTATGTGAGAGCACAGATTTATCTATTTGGGGGGAGGAGGAGGGAAAAGCAAAGGAAAGATTTAGATACATCCTAGAGTTCAGAGCATATAGTTAAGCTATAATAAAAACAAAAATATAATAGCATCAAAATATTTTATGTCCAAGGAAAAAAATGTTTTGAACAACTGTTGTGAATGTTTATATTATAAAGGGACCATAAAATTTTACTGCATATAGAGACAATGACTGACAGAGCAGCAGTTATTGTCAACATCCCCTGAATTCTTCTTTTAAAGCTTCTTAGAATAGAAAGTTGTTTTTTTTTTTTTTTCTTTAGCTCATACACTGGTTTTTCTTACACTGGCTGGATCACCTTTAACCTAATAAATGGATCCAGATAATTGTTTTTTCCTCCTTAACTCAAAGAAACTCTATTACTTCAAGAAACTATTACATGTAAATTCACACAAACATCAGTTTGGAATGAATATTACTTTTATTACTTTAACAGAGATTTCCTTAAAAAGTAAATAAAAAATATCAAGAATATTTTAGTCTAAATGAACACTGATTTAAAAAATGTCCCCAAATATTAAAAACTAATCAGATGCTTATTTTCTTCCAATACATTGTGCCAGTATTTTTAAAATATCCAGTGCAAAACTCCAAAGATAGTATCAAAATCATCCCATACTAAAGATCAGTTATGCAAGGTTTATCTGTGAAAAAAATGAAAACTTCATCTGTATTAGCTGCTTATTTGTTAATATGATAATAAATAAGGCATGTTAAAATACTTTTCAAAGAAAAAAGGAAAGCAAACTTACTTGAATAGCAGATCATTTTCTGATCAACAGTTTTAATATAGAATAGTGAAACCTATTTTGTGAAGAGAGAATTATACAATATAAAATTAGCAATTTACCTTTCAAGAAACAATCACACAGTTGGAAGAAAAGGCCAGTTTTCCCCAACTGATTATATTAAAGTATAGGCAATTGTTTAACATGCTATTTCAGTGTTTATCATGACGAGACAGTGTTACAAAAGATGCACGATGTAGTCTTTATAGAGAAGTAAAAATATTGTGTATTTTAAGACTTCATTCATGTTATCACTCTATGTCCATTCTCTTCAGCATGGTACCAATAAACTGTTCACAAGGAGAAAAGGAAGTGTAATCAGGAGATGCTCACCACCATACAGCTCTAATACTCCAGGTAAACGGTTACCTCAACAGAAAAATCCAGCATTCTAAACAATGTTAACCATTCACAACTGTAGCCATTCGCCTCTTTTTTTCCTGGGACATAACTCCTGATATTAATAAACACTGTTATGAACAGAATTCCTTTAGTTGTTTTCACCATTTCATTAACATGTATACAAAATTCATTATACAATAATACACCTGCTTTATCTTCTGACACACAGCACAGCACCACTGAGAAGATGTGCTGGAGAATGGGGCAAAAGGCAGGGGAATCAACGAAGCAAAGGGCATTGAGAAAGGGAAGGGTATGTACAACAAATCAGGGATAAAAATAAACTGAAAGGGAAATGTCAAATGGACACAGTATAAAACAACACGTAACCAAATCCTTGATAGTGATATATAAGTAGAACATTTAAACAACTGTTTTCAGGAACTCAAAAGAGGATTTCTAAGCAGCCAACTGCTGAACATCGTCTTGAGAAAGAGCTAAATGACAGATACATATCACAAAAGTGGCTAGATGAACACAGGAATAAAGATGTAAGCATTTGTGTGTGTCAGAAGGTATACTGTTCTGAGTAAATTATTAAAAAGTTTTCTATTTTAAGCTTCTGTAAGGAGAAACTCCTGTAGCAATTTAGCTGCCAGAATGTTAGAACTGATTATATAGTCATCCACTATTGTTCTCTAGGGTTTGTGCAAAGCTAAAATTGATGAGGTCACTGTCTTAGATGCCAGTGCACACAAAGTCCCCACATACAATGCAACACCTCTTACTGTAAAGAGCAGCATAAGTCCAGCTCATTGTGTCAGGCATCACTGGAACACCTGAAGGCTTGCTGCTTTTTTCCTGATAAAAAAGGTATGAAACATGACATCCATTTGCAATCAGAGTTTGCATTAACTGAGAGCAAGCCCAAACAACACAAGATGTGCCCTTTTAAAGTTGTCATTATTTTAAAAGTTTTTGGGTCCTGCAAATCTACATTATAATCTCAAAGGCATTTAAAATCACAAATACATACATTGTAACTTTAAAGTTCATTGGATTTTTTTTCCAAATCTGAAGTTTATAATAGTTTATTTTATTTAGAACAAACTCAGAATAAATAAAATGTATATTAACAAAGAATGTTACTTTCAGCAAGGGGAGAGGAGAGATTTTCTTCTATCCCTACCATACACACCTACCCAGTATTTTTTTTCTTTTCTATCTTTTTCTAAAGCAAACATTGTTGGAAAAAATTTTCTTTTGGATGAAGTGGTCTTACCGAAACCACTGTTAGACTTTTAATTAAACTAACCAACATATTTTTACACGTTTCATGCATAGATGGATTCCGACAGATTTCTTAATATTTGGGTTCTGACAGTCAGAAAACAGCATTTTGTTTTTACCAGTTTTAGACTCTACCTTCAATTTGTGTCCTTTGGTAGATAGAAACCTGAAACCACAGTAAGTGCTAATGCAATGGGACAATTTCTTGGTAAAAAAAAAAAAAAAAACCAAAAAAAAAACCCTACAAAACATTTTGAATAAATGAACAACATTAATAATAAATGTTTTAAGTATAATGCTTTAAAACTAAATATAATGAAAGGCAAAATGTAGTGACTACGGCTACATGCACACCTTAAGAATGATTCTTTCTCTATTATATTAAATATGCTATTCTCAGAATGCATTATATTTCACCAGAAATGTAATGTGCAGTTTTTATTAAAAAGTTTAATTTTTCGGTAAATATGAATTGTTTGTAGTGTTTGGTATATATACTCTTAGGCAATTAAAAAATACACAACATATCACTGCTGGAAGGCAAACACTAAAGAATTCTTTTAGGAATAATGGTTAAATCAATCAATACCATGTAAATCAATAAAACAAAATAAATAAGTTTCTGCTGTTTAAACCTAGAACATTAAAGTAAGATTTTTAACATCTGAAATCTGTGTAAATGCCAAAGCATACAAATATCTGTGTCCTGTCTCATGAAAAGAAATGTTACAAAAACTCACAGCCATTACCTCAAGTAATCCTGAATCATTAGTTTGCTTTGTTCCATCAGTTAAAAATACCTTAGATATTATTTTTAATATATTGTAGGCTTACTTCACGAATATGAAAAATTGTTTCAGTTGTTTAGCACATAAAACATCGATGCAGAATGGCCTAAAAGTAGTAATGACGTATGAGACACAACCATAACCATAACTCTAAAGGAAAAGCAAAAATGACAGTTAAGTATTACACTTGAACCTATATATAAACACAACGCCACTGCTCATGCCCTGTGGGCATCTGTGAGCAACCGGCAGTTTCTGAGCAAAAGCAGGAAAACAAATCAAATGGGAAAACAGATTGGGAAAGCCCAGGCTACAAAATCATGTATGTCAAAATAAAACCAAGAAGCTTTGGGATTATTCACAACCTTCCTTCTAAACCTGGCCCTCCTTTCCTCCTTCATTCACTCATTGGGTGGCTTGACTTCACTGCTAGTTTCCTCTACCCCATGAACTGCTCTGCCGTGCATCATAGGGTAAGGAAAAGCTGCTGTGCCACAGCCATAACCAAGATCGGCAAGACGGGATAGAGCTTTAATGCTACCTGGAGGTCTCCCTGGGCTGACTTTGTATCCTGCAGCTTTAGTTGTACCCAAAGGTCTGCCTGGACTTGTCTTAAATCCAGCTGCTTTGGTGGTTCCCAGGGGTCTGCCTGTGCTGGTACGGTATCCTGCGGATTTGGTGGTTCCTGAAGGTCGGCCACGTTTACCGGATCGGTTGAGATTTTTCTTTTTCTTTAGTTCATCTTTTATCTCTAGACTTCTGCCACTTGTAGTCTGCAAGTGTGTTTCATTTAATGGGTCTTGCCTCTGACAAGCCATTGGCTTGTGGCTGACTGTGTGGCTATATTTGCTTTGCTGGGAGGAATATATGTCAAACTGATCGGCAGCTCTCATGGCATCTTCACTGAGGCAGGAAGGCTTGCCAGGCCCACAGAAAGCCGGATTACTGCTGGCAACAGGATGCATCATTTTCTAGCAAAAACAAGACAAATATGCATAAATACACATATATAAACATATACCTGTATGACAGCATTCAGTGGTATTGAAAATAGTCTGTCTTCCAAGAGCTATGCAGGCTCCCTAAAATTAGGCTGACAGGCAGGACTCCAGACCACTTATAAACAAACACACATCAGCAGATTCAAAGATAAACTTGTTTTCCTCAATTTAATCAAGGGTATGGAGATATGTCATATAAGGTAACTGAACTCTAACACTCAACTCAAATATAATACATTAGTAGCCATATGTTTCTCTGGTTAGGAAATGGAAAAATGGCAAGCAAAGAATAAATGTGTTATATTTTATTGGCTTTTTGCTTCTAGATTATGAAACCCTAAAAGGATAATAACAAACACAAGAACTTTTATTAACATGATTCTTTTTCTCATTTGCCTAACATTTTTAGAATGTCTCTTATTGGCCTTTTATTTCTCACATATACACTTCTGATCTGGCTACAATTTCCACAAGACACTTCCTCATTACAATTTATTACTGATATATAATCCTGAGTGTGTGCTACACTTTACAAAACAAAGAAATGTGTCAAGCAAAGAAAAGAATCTCTCGAGGTACTGACTCCCTTTAAACTAATCTATCCTCCCACCCCCAAAAAAGCAACCAACCAAAAAAACTAATCTATCCAAACAGGAGGCAGTACCAATATAAAAGGTGAATAAAGGTTTCCATTAGCTAAACTCAGTCAACATTTATACAACTGAGACTTATACTACAAAAATATGGGTAACAATCATAATAAAATACTTCCTATTTTGAAGGTATAGTTATCAAGACCAAACGTTCAAAGTGTAAACACTGCTTTCTCTCTGACCATAAATATGCATGGATCTTCTTCCCTTACAAGAGCCCTGTGACTAATTAACAGTCTAATCTCTGTTTTGTCTTGAGGACATCCCTGTGATTTTTTTCTCTTTATAAAGGATAGATTATAACCACCACTGTAACAAACCAGCCCTTAACAGCCATATCATTTAGACGCACAGAAAATGAGTTTATAGAGACTAAAGTATTATATTTCAATAAGGTAAGAAAATAAATCTATGGGTTCCATTCAGATTTAGAAAAAGAATCACAGGTGTATAGTAAGGTCTAGCCCCCAAGTTGTTAGATGTTAGCCTGTACCATACATGTAAAAGTGGACCAAAACTTCAGTTATGAAGGCAGAAAGAAATGGGAATCAATCAATTCATGGGAATTCTGTTAAATCACAAAATATCTGCTGAAAATCAACAGATAACAGAGCTACTGGGCAGCTGGCTTAAAGCCTTAACTAGCAAGGAAGAGTATCTACAGTGACAAGCTAGTTGTTTATGACAGAAGCCTTACGGACTTGAGATCATAAATCAAGATTGAGTTAAACACAAATATAAGAAGAAACAATTCTTCACTCAATCCCAAGGATATAATCAAAAAGAGGTTATTAATTATCACCTCACCAGCTCAAATTCTAAGTTCAGGTCAGAAATAAAGGGAGATCATCAAGATGTGTTCCAAATGTAGTAATATTAGGTGAAAGTTAACAGTTTTTGACATTTTCTAGGTGGCAAGTGGTAAGTTTGGCACTTGGCACATCATCTGATTTAATCCTCACCACAACTCTGAGGAACATACTATTATTAGTTCTATTTTACAGAAAATGAGGAATTTTTAGCTACTTGCCAAGGTCACACATTAGGAAATGGTAAAGTCAAACAGGAATTCAGATAATCTGACATGAGAACCAACAATTTCAGCATAATACACAACTATATCCAGCTATCTCAGTAACAGCACTATCATTTGGGTCATATAATTCTTGCGGGGGAGGAAGGTGTCCTGTGTATTTTAAGATACTTATTACAGCATCCCTGGTCTCTACCCACTAGATGTCAGTAACTATACCCTCTTCTTCCTAACAATTTGACAATCCAAAGTTTCTCCATACAGTGCCAATATTCTCTGGGGGGGCAAAACCCACCCCCTACCATGAGCATCACCCAGCTATATTAAAATGAAAACAGAAGACCCATTTTAAAATATTCCTGTTTAAGTTCTTATTCACCTCTTTAGCTTATACCTCTGCAAAAATCCACAAAATCTTTCTGTTAAGAACATTTACAAAGTCAAACATTTGTTTTCCAAATTGAAAAAAAGCTAATGCTGGCAGATGTGAAGGGACTAACCGCATTCCTTTCCCCTTCAAGTTATAAACTAATTGAGAAATATAAACAGGAATTAGATAGGAATCGAAGTACTAGTTTACTGCCAATAAAGTTGGACTAGAGACCACAGGCAAATACAAAGAGAAACACAGACCTCTCAGCAGAAGATTTTAAGAGAAAAAATGACCCCCTTTTCAATTTTATTATCCAGAAATCACCCTGCTGGAAAGAAAGCCCTAGTAAAAAGAGGTAGAAAGGTATAAGTTCTCTTACACAAGTAGCACTGCCAGTAAAGGAAGATAATGTTTTCTTTCCTACAGTCTATTTCAATGCTTGACAGTTCATACCTTTTAAGATCCTAATCATTAATTTACCAAAACCTTTCCTCTGGATCTTACTTCCCTTAACTTTACCTTTTCTTAATGTATCAGAACAGTCGCTATATATTAACATTCAGGATATAGAGTCTCAGTTTACATTACATTAGGCTTTCAACGGCAAGATGCTACCATATATCTTCTACTCAGCTATCAATCAACATGGAAGCAAAATACACTATTTAAAAAGTAGACTTGCAGGGGCTCCTGGGTGGCTCAGTCAGTTGAGCATCCGACTGTGGCTCAGGTCATGATTTCACGATCCGTGGGTTCCAGCCCACAGTCAGGCTCTGTGCTGACAGCTCAGAGCCTGAAGCCTACTTCACATTTTGTGTCTTCCTCTCTCTCAGCCCCTCGCAGACTCCCACAGTCAGTCTCTCTCTTCTCTCTCTCTGTCTCTCAAAGTAAACATTAGAAAAAAATTTTTTAAACAATGTGGTCATCTGGATGGCTCAGTCCATGAAGCATCTGACTCTTGATTTAGGCTCGGGTTGTGATCTCACAGTTTGTGGGATCCAGCCCTACACCGGACTCCACACTGTCAGTGTGCCAGCCTGCTTGGGATTCTGTTTCTCTGCCCTGACCGTGCATGCACACTCTCTCTCAAAATAAGTAAATAAAGTTAAAAAAATAAAGCATCCTTCTACAATTCCTTTAATCTTCTCGGGGAATTTAGGCATTTGGTTTGTATTATGTTAATTTACTTCTGACACAGCTCACATTTATTGAGAGCCAACTCAATGCAAAACACTATTCTAAGTGCTAGGACACAAACAGGAGTGAAGCTGTTTATCCCAATGGAAAGACAATGAGACACTGACTTAAGGAACATTTTTTTTTTCATGTTTATTTATTTTTAAGAGAGAGAGAGAGAGAGAGAGAGAGAGAGATGTGTGCACGCGAGCAGGGAAGGGGCAAAGAGAGAGGGGGACACAGAATCTGAAGCAGGCTCCAAGCTCTGAGCTGTCAGCACAGAGCTGGATAGGGGGCCCAAACTCACCAACCTCAGATACCATGACCTGAGCCAAAGTTGGACGCTTAACTAACTGAGCCACCGAGGCTCCCCTTAAAGAACATTTCTAAAGGCAAGTCTTCTATATGTTCTGTATTTGCCATTCCTGCTACTGTCAAGAAATCAGTACAGTATTCTGCTTACTCAATAACTGATTAGGAAGTTGGACAAGAAATTTACTATGACAGTTACTGATGTAAATAGTTAAAAAGGAAAGAGTTAAAATCAATCCTTTCTACTTTTGATTTCAGCCTTTTAAGATGGGAATCAACAGCATTAGATCTTTGTGTGCAAATCATCTACACACATACACACAAAGAACATACATGTTTTTATGCAGTATTTACGTAAACAGGCGTTAATTAATCCTACACTTAATAATGTCTCCTACTTTGACTTCAGGACTTGTCACCATATTGTTCTTTCTTGTAAGGTTCTTCCCATACTATTGTACAGAGTTCAATGGAAGTATGCAGGGCATATTTCTTAAAAGAGCCAGAATGAATACATTTCTAGAAAGTTCAATACAAAGTTTGGACTGAACGAAAGCCAAGAATAACAGAATGGAATGTGTAGACTATCAAAGGTTAACTGCCTTTTAAAATGGTTCACTGAATATATGGGAGTCAACTAAGAGCTTCTATATATTTTAACTGTACCTAAATTAGAATTTTTAAAGCACACACTAAAACTTGCTATCTTTAAGTTGTTTTATCATGTTTAAACCCGAAAGTTCTTGGGTGAGCAGTTCTTTATGAAAGAATTCCTTTCCCTTCTCTTGAATGTGGCAGTCATTACTGCCAACATAAAGAACTCTATTTTTAGTAGCTTCACAAATCTTTAGTGAAGCTTTCTAAACATGGAGAAAAATCTTCCTTTCAAGAAATCCAAGTTCTGCTCTCTTCCAAAGATCAAACATCACATAATTCTCAGAGATCTCTTTCACGTCATTTGGGTTGTAACAATTATATAGAATCATATATGTTTTTATAATTATAAATTGAAGTCCATTTGTGACCCGCGTCACTCGGAATGTCTATTCAGCTAAAACCAAAACAAATGCCAAAGCCATGCATCCTGTCCCACCACGGAAACTTTTGTTACTAGGACAGATCATAAATAACAGCATTCTTTGTATTCTTTCTACCCCTTAGTTGTGCCCCACGGCGCAGTTTCCCCGGTGTCAGAATCCTTATCTGACTTGGAAGTGTTTAGAAATGTATTAGCAGTTGTGCTCAAAAGCGATTATTAATGCATTAGCGAGAACAACTTTGCAAGACACATGTCCACACTAGAGAAAGAGTCCTGAATCCTCCAATAATCAAAATTCATAGCCCGCTCTCCGTGCACTTGGGAGTTCCGCAAGCTGAAGTCCACAGGCCACTGCATCTAGATGTCTCCATCTCGAAGCCGGCCGACTTCAATTTAAAGGGGCTCAGGAAGGACCGCTAATTCCGACCTCTCAAAGAAAAGAAAAGGTGACCCCTCCCCCCTGCCGCAGGAGGCATTTCCCCCAATAATGGCTCCACGCCGAGGGACGAACAGACTACGTCCGGGGCCCCTCCTCTCGCTTCGGGCTAGGCCAGAGCCCCTCCTCAGACGTGGGTCGGAGACCCCTTCGCCGCCCAGAGCTCCCGCCTTTCTGAGCTCTTCGCCCTTCTGAGCTCCCGCCGCCCAGACTCTGCTCCGAGCCAGACTGACAAACCCCGCGCGCCCACCTACCTCAGTCGCTGGTAGCCCGGCCCCTCAGCGCGCCCAGGGGTTGCCCATCAGCTGGGAACCTCACGCCCGCGCCGCTCCCTTCCTAGCCCGCCGCCTCTGCACTACGCGAAAAGCCCAAGTGAGAGGGGCAGGCAGCTAGGGCGGTGGCGGCGAAGTGGACGCTGGCTTCCAGCTCCCGCCGCAGCCACCACTCCGGATTCTGCCCCAAACGCAGGAGGAAGAGGCCGCCACAGCCCAGTACTGCGAAGGGAGGCGTGCGCGAGCTCGCAAGAATCGCGCACGCACACGCACACGCACACGCACACGCACACGCACACGCACACGCACATCGCGAGACCCAGTCTCCCGCCGACGACCAGCACGCAGGCTCGGGGAGGGTAGCCGGCAGAGCCAGGCTGCGCTTGCGCGCGGTGGGGCCGAACAGGAGGCGGTGCTTAGGACCAAGCAGGTCTGGCTGTGGTTCAGGCCCAGAGCTGTAGATGAGCTGGAGACCCACCGGAAGGGATGCAGCTTCCTTACAGGATTTTCATCGCGATTCCAAGTAGATGTTAGAACTACTACTTGACCCCATTTCTCAGATTAAAGGACTACTAAGTGATGGAGTCATGATTTGAATCCTGCTGCCTTGTTCCAAAAAGCGTGCCTTTAATTAATGGTGTCAAAAAGATGAATGCCTAATTGTGTTAGGTGCTAAAGCATGTTACAAGGGCTCAGCTTATGCCCTTTAGCTGCTTATGGATGGGTAGAATGAGACCACCTAACAAAATGGGGAATATTCAAATAAGATGAGTTTGGGGCCTCAGACCTAGGGCCATGTGATCATGAAAAGCATTTTGTGGGACATCCTATACTTTTAAAAAAGTTTTTTTACACTCAAGACCAGAATTGCCATATTCTTCATTCCACTATCACAGGAAGGGATGGGACAAGTAGTTTGCTTTCAAAATCCTCCCCCCCCTTTATGAAATTTCTGATAGATCAGTCCCCCCTATACAGGACAATTAGCAAAAGGGATTAATTTCCCCAGTTCTTCCTGCTGTGAATTCATCAAGGAGAGGATCCAGAAACAAAGGCTGCTGAGAAGACATTTTATTTAGTAGTGCAAAGAGACTAGAGGTGGTGCCTTTCCTTTTGGACTATGCAACGAAGACTGTTTGAGGAGGTAATTCTCTGCACGGAATTTTACCTTGAGCACAGTACTTGGCCAGGTGCTGTTGCCAGTAGGAAAGGAGGAAAATTTTACTGGGTGAACACACAAACCAGGAGGAAAACCAAATATAATACATAAAACAGGCAAGCCCATTCATTTTCTAGCAGGCATAGTTATGTAACAAGATTCTAAATATTCTCATTACTTCTATAAAATACTAGAAAACAAAACTGATTATACCGGTATAATATCAGTGTAATATACTGATTATATATTGCTCATATATAAAAAGGAAAATATGAAGGGTGCCTGGGTTGTTCAGTCAGTTAAACCTCTCCCACTCTTTTTTTTTTTTTAATTTTTTAAAATGTTTATTTGTTTTTGAGAAAGAGCATGAGAGAGAGAAGTGGCCGAGAGAGAGAGGGAGACACAGAATCCAAAGCAGGCTCCAGGCTCTAAGCTGTCAGCACAGAGCCCGATGCAGGACTTGAACCACCAGCCATGGGATCATGACCTGAGCTGAAGTCAGAGGATTAACCGACTAAGCCACCCAGGCACCCCAAACCTCCCACTCTTGATTTCAGCTCAGGTCTTGATCTCACCGTCAGAGTTCAAGCTCCGTGTTGGGTTCTGCGCTCCGGATAAAGCCTACTTAAAAAAAAAAAAAAAAAAATGTACACAGATTTGAGGACATATTAAGTAACTTTCCAGAAAACAATAGGCAAGTCTTCTCTACTCAAGTCCTCTTTTTTTACTTGAAGTGGAATTTCATAATGCATTGTAGCACTCCCATACCATATCATGACCATTCCAGATCCCTAATTACATTTTTGTGTGGAATGGCATTTGTACATAAAGCCACTTAAAAAACAAACTTTCAGGGGGTGCCTGGGTGGCTCAGTTGGTTAAGTGTCTGACCCTCAATTTCCCCTTGGGCACCGGTCCCAGAGTCACGGGATCAAGCTTCACACAGAGCGTGGTGTGGAGCCTGCTTAAGATTCTGTCTGCCCCTCTCCCTGGATCCTACTCTCTCTTTAAAAAACAAAGAAAACAATCAAATTCTCATACAAAAAAGGTCAGATGATTTGCAGACCCAAAGGACAGATAGCTGGAATAACAGATGAAGTCATTCCTGGGTATCAATGCCTTTCTGCTACTTGTGTCCTATAGTACCTTGGGCAAGTCACTGCTCTTCTCAGGAGTTGTCATTTATGTGAAATGAAAACAATGTCCTCCTTACAGGGATAAGGAATGAAGGTAGCTAATGGGTAAAGATAGATGTGGATTTATGTTTTTGTTTTTTTTACTTTTTGTGTTTTTTAAGAGACACAGCGAGCCAGGGAGAGAAACAGAGGGGGAGAGAGAATCTTAACCAGGCCCCACACTCAGCTTGGAGCAAGATGTAGGGCTCAATCCCACGACCCTGCAATCATATCCTAAGCTCAAATCAAGAGTCTGCCGTTTAACTGAGTGAGCCACTCAGGCACCCTGATAGATGTGGATTCAAATCCCAGGTCTGCCACTTATTAGCTGTATGACTCTGAACAAGCAACTAGTCAACTCAACATGTACTTACTGAACGCAAGGTCCTGGGGATATAGGACTAATATGGTCTCTGACCTCAGGGAGTTGACATTCTGGTGAGGTAGACAAAAATACAAGCAGATAATCAAAATATGTTAACTGCCGATCTGTCATTTTGAGAATCATCTCAGAAATTATGAGGTGCCGCAGTACACACAGATAAAACATGGTCCTGAACGTAGAGGCTTTATCAAGAGCAGAGCCATTTATCATCACTTCACGTTCAAGAAAATCATACCTTTAAACGTCACACTCTTTAACTTATCTCCCAACATTTCTTCTTCAAAAGTATATACCCTTGAGGGGCGCCTGGGTGGCGCAGTCGGTTGAGCGTCCGACTTCAGCCAGGTCACGATCTTGCGGTCCGTGAGTTCGAGCCCCGCGTCAGGCTCTGGGCTGATGGCTCAAGCCTGGAGCCTGTTTCTGATTCTGTGTCTCCCTCTCTCTCTGCCCCTCCCCCGTTCATGCTCTGTCTCTCTCTGTCCCAAAAATAAATAAAAACGTTGAAAAAAAAATTAAAAAAAAAAAGTATATACCCTTGAAATACAATTTGGATGCAACTCAACATTCTTCATTCCTTCATTCAGCCTGTCGCAGGGTAGGCCACATCATATAAACAAACCACCAACTTATAAGATTTTCGAATGATAAATGGTAGCTGTACACATACATAAGGAAAGCCATAAAAGGAGTATTTGTTTAGAGCTGGGAACTAGCTGCCTCTAGAGACCACTGAACTGGGGCAACAAGGGTTCCTAAGTACTTTCACTTAAACTGAAAGATACACATAGAAAAATGAATCTCACTTCATAGATTTTAGTTTATCAGTAGCCATGGACTGTCCTTGCTAGCTATATGGCTTACAGCAGTATTCAAAGTAATAGCAATATTGAAAGAGAGCATAAGAAAACCCACACTAATTCACCCATGTTAGACAATAGTACTAACATTTATTGGATGCTTACCATATGCCAGGCACTATCTTTGTATGTTTTAAATGTTCTATTTAGAGAGGAGTGCCTGGGTGGCTCAGTCAGTTAAGCGTCTATCTTCTGCTCAGGTCATGATCTCAGTTTGTGGGTTTGAGCCTGGCATCGGGCTCTCTCTTGACAGCTCAGAGCCTGGGTCCTGGAGCCTGCTTCAGATTCTATGCCTCCTCTCTCTCTGCCCCTCTCCCGCACGCACGTGCACACACACGCACGCACACACTTTCCCTCTCTCTCTAAAATAAACATTGTTTAAAAAATTTAAATGTTCTATTTCACCTCATGCTTACAACTCTAAGACAGGTATTTTCACATCCCATTTACATATGACAAAGCAGACATTTTAAAACATTTAAGCAACCGTGGCCAATGGCTGTTCAAGTACCCCCAATACAGTAAATTTATGTATAATTATGTCTATGTACAGTTGTACCAATATTGTAACCAGTATATTTAAACACAATATGTCATGAAACTTTTTTTTTAAGTTTATTATTTTTCATAGAGAGCCCTAGTGGAAGAGGGGCACAGAGAAAAGAAAAGGGAGAATCCCAAACAGGCTCCACATTGTTAGCACAGAGCCCGACGTGGGGCTTGATCCCACAAGCCATGAGATCAAGACCCGAGCCAAAATCAAGAGTCAGATGCTCAAATGAATGAGCCACCCAGGCACCCCATGAAACAATATATTATAAAAGCTACTAAAATTTTTTTAAGAAGAAACACAAATAGCTTTAGTATTTTCTTCCTGCTTTCCAAATACATGTCCCACTTTGGAGATCGGAGTGAAAATCCAAGAGCAAAACAAAGTGAAGATTTTCAGTAGTTTTCAAACTTGAATGTGTATCACAGAATCCTACCACCCCAGACACACTTAAATAGCAGCACTAGACCCCTAAATATTTAGAACTTGTGCTCTTTTTGAAGCTCCCAGGCATTCACTCACCTGCTCTTTCATTGAGCTTTCCAAACTGGAGACTTGGGCCCTGGGCTGGCTCAGGGGATAGGGAAGACTCATTTTGCAAAAGTCTACAATACAGTTCTGGGAGTCTCAGCTCACAGAAGACTCTCTCAGGCAAAGGCAAGGAGAGAAAATGCTGCCTTCAAGTATTCTGGACTTGCTGGACTCCCATAGCTGAGAGCCTGCTAGGAATTCAGAAATAAAGGCCATGGACACTTTAATATGCAAGGCTGCTAAAAAGTGCCTGGAGTTGACAAGCTGCTAAAAACCCATCTATTATTAAGTGCCAAGTTAAAATGATATGCTTTTTCTGTGGACAAAGAGCCATTTTTCCATAGTGAATCTTCACACAGTCTTTTTTCCATAATAGGCAAAATTGAAGAGTCTAATATTCAAAACATGGACTATCAGTTATCCACATATTAAAAATGTTTAGGGGGGGCGCCTGGGTGGCGCAGTCGGTTAAGCGTCCGACTTCAGCCAGGTCACGATCTCACGGTCTGTGAGTTCGAGCCCCGCGTCGGGCTCTGGGCTGATGGCTCAGAGCCTGGAGCCTGTTTCCGATTCTGTGTCTCCCTCTCTCTCTGCCCCTCGCCCGTTCATGCTCTGTCTCTCTCTGTCCCAAAAATAAATAAACGTTGAAAAAAAAAAAATGTTTAGGAACTTCTTCCTTCTGAAACTCTAGCTTTTACAGTAGTCCTCATAATATCTCAGAGGGTAACTGAGCTTCACTTCCCTAAAGGGGTTAAAACTTTTATTATTTTTTCTTTCAAATTCACCCCCCTCCCCCGCCAAGGTTAATGCAAAATTAGAATTTCTTTTTAAAGGATACAGCTTCAAAATCATGAAGTCCTATAACCTGAAGCCATATTTGGAAGAGAATAAGGTCAAGAAAAATAATCAAAAGTAAATTCCTCAGGGCGCCTGGCTGGCTCAGTCGGTGGAGCATGCAACTCTTGATCTAAGAACTGTGAGTTCAAGCTCCACATTGGGTGTAGATTACTTAAAAATCAAATCTTTAAAAAAAAAAAAAAAAAAAAAAAAAAAGGAAATTCCTTGCCAGTCAGGTGATTTGATAGTATGCACTTACCTATACATCCAGCTAAGCCAGAAGGTACTTTAAAAGTGAGACCAGTGATATTGTAGGGATTTTGCAAGAAAAATGTTTGTTTACAATTTTTCTTCACATTTCTACCTGAATTCCTGCCTGAGGAAATTGTAAGTTGATATGGGGCAAGACAGGGAGGAGGGGAAGACCTTCAAATACCTGCAATTGGTAACACTAGAAAATCTTTACCTAGTGACAGAACTGTACCATCTTTAGCTCTGGAGAGCTCACCTAAGAACAGAACATATGGAAAATATTAAGATGGTGATTATACTCCCAAGCTAAACGTCCAACTCCAGTGAGATCTTATTAAGGTTTTCTGATGATTTCATCACCTAAACTGAATAAAAAGCTAAGACATCCCCTCTACTCCTCCACATATATTCACTCTCTTTATATTTACACATTCATCTCTTTTTTAAGGTTTTTTTTTTTTTAATTTTATATTTGAGAGAGAAACAGGGTACAATGCAAATAGGGGAGGGGCAAAGAGACGGAGAAAGAATCTGAAGCAGGCTCCAGGCTCCGAGCTGTCAGCACAGAGCCTGATGCGGAGCTTGAACTCATGAGCAGTGAGATAACGACCAGAGCCAAAGTCTGACTAGCACTTAACTGACTGACCCACCCAGGTGCCCCAACACACCCATCTTTTTTAAAGCTTAACTTCAGCTTTTCAATGCCAGAAGCAGAAGGCATGAGAAAATGCCAGTAGATTCCAATTCTGACATAAAACTATGTACCAAACTGTGAAGAAATGGGAACTCCAGATTCAAATCTAAGAGGAAGCATAAGATCTCAAGGATCACACTGAGCTAAGGTACTTACAATTCTTGCCTGCTACAAGAGCTTATTAGCATACAGGAGCACCTGGGTGGCTCACCTGAGCGTCCCAACTTCAGCTCAGGTCATGATCTCAGGGTTTCTGAGTTTGAGCCCCACACTGGGCTCGCTGCAGTCAGCCTGTCAGTGCAGAGCCCACTTTGGATCCTCTGTCCACCCCCGCCCCCCGGCCCCTGCCCCTCCCACAGTTGCATTCTCTCAAAACTAAACAAACATTATAAAAAACCTTATTAGCATCCACCATCTATAAAGTGCTAAAAACAGTAATAATTTTACAAAACGAAGTGTAGCTTTTTACCCTAGAATTCAATTACCATTTTCCCCCTAGCTCCTAACTTAAGCATTATTTTCTCTGTCACTAAAGGACCTTAGCTGATGGTTTTATAAAGGAAAGGAGGGCACACAGGGAAAAGAGTTCACACTCAGCTAAGTTACAACTCTGGAGGCTTGGTTTTCTAGCTTGTGATTCTTCAGGCGCTGATATACTATTTAGAAGCAGATCCCATAGCTGGCTTTATGGGATTTATATGTCCCAGGTACTCAAAAGCTGGTTCTGCTCAAACAAAAACCTCCTCACATGTAGGGGTTGCCTGCCTCAAAAGAAGGATTGCAGTCTCCGGCGCACTGTGACTGCCAGCTGAACACCATTTGTACACCAACAAGGCTGGTAAGACAGGCTATATCGAACAATAAGCTTTCTAGACAGACTTGGAGAGAACTTAACCATCATTGTTTCATTCCATACTTCCATTTGGTAAAAGCGAGCGTCACTGTGGCAAAATGCCAACTGCGACATGAACTATCATTTCACCTATACCCTATGTGTCTTATGCCAAATACAAACACAATCTAAGAGTAAGAGACTTCTTCAGAAAGGTATTTTTGGATAGAACTGTGTATTTTGGGTAGTGAGTTGCTAGGTACAGAGAGTATAATACTTCTCTCACATGCCTACCAATGTAAACAAAATTAGAAAAACAGCATAAAACATCTCAGCAGAGATAATTTTAGGAAAGTGCAAGTTGAATTAACTTTATTTTATAAGGAATTTAGAAAACATGAGCAAATATTGATATTGCAGTTAAAAAAACAAATTAGTCTATACATCATTCAAATTTTAAAAATCAAAGAGTCAGTGTGACACTAAAACTGTAATAACAGAGAAATGGGTTTCACTTCAGGACAATATACTATCAGTGGTTTGTTACAACTAGATATACAAACATAAAGGTAGTAATGCTACAACGATGTAAAACTCTGAATCTCAAAGTGATCCAGCAGCCTGAAGGGAGCACCAATGGTAACCAATGTGAGAATGCCACATATTCTATCAAAAGAAACACACTATCACTAGGTAATCAAAATAAGCAAATAAATAAACTGAGGGGAAAAAAGGAGCCCAAGATGCCTGCATTTTAGAGTAAATGGTTTATTTCATTCTCTTGTTACATGTGTTTTGTCTGTTTTTTTCTTCTAAGAAAGAAAGGTAGATATGCAAGGGACCCAAGAATATTTCCCAGTTATATCTATGTTAATTTTTCAGTAAGAAAAAACTTTATATTGAAGAAATAATGATTGATACTTCTTCTCATTTTAACCAGTTAACATACTATTAAAAATGATTTGTTTTAGTATGCTTTGATTTTTTTTTTCTTTTTTAAAAACTAAGAATATTCAGAAACTTCGCTGTCTCTTCGTTTAAGAAATATAGCTATCTATTTAATTCCTGGAATTTTTTTTTTTCAAGAAGTGACAACAATACAAAGTTCTAATATACCAGGAGTCTTGAAAAGAATATTGTGTGATCCAATTATAACAATTTAAATCAGAATGTTCAGGAAATATATGAGGGGTCAAAAATATAATTTATGACTTCTTGTGAACTATTTTTCACTGAGAGATGCTTAAATCTAAGTCTATAACACAGGTACCATCATGCTTGAAAATTTTTAAGGAAGAAAATTCACAACCTTTTCAACAACCTTGAAGAAAACGTGGATTAAAATTAGTAGCATGTTTATATGTACAAATGTATAAACAAACACTTTCGGGGAGAAAAGGAAACAATATTTATAGGCTACAAATCACTTTCTTTTAAGGAAGATTAAAAAAGAGTTAGTAGCTAGTCATAGAACTAGAAGCTGTGAGGAGAACTTAAAAGTGATAAATACTAAAACTCTTTGCAGTGTAAAGAAATGCAAAAAACTCTTATACTACAAATCTTTAATTTTACAAAACTGAAAAGCAGTCCAACTATTGCCCATTTATGATGATAAAAACTGAAACAAAAACTCTGAACCATTTTGTAAAAATTCTATTATAACATTCTTAAATCCAGTTCATACTGTTCCAATGAATCAAGTAAGATTTAAGCTCAAGGGGTGGGGGGGGAGGGGGACAAAATATTAGAGAATTTTACCTTTTCTGAGATCACAATTTCATTTCAAAAGGATATGGTGAGTAGGCCCCTAGTGACTTGTGTACTTTATTACCGGTGATAGAAAGTCCAAATATTTCCATTTTTTTAAACTTCTGGAATTTTATCCAGACTTTTAAAATATTGGTATTTAAACTTTACATTAAAGGGCATCATACTCTGAAAACAAGCCTGCTTTAAATATAGTTTGATAATTCTGGTGGTACTTACTGAAAGAAGATTTCTTTAGCAAATACTGGTTTCATGTATTTAAAAAAATCGGCAAGACAGAATTTTAAAAATCTTAATTTACAATACATTGTAAACTGCAGACAACTGCCACATGTATCACAGACCAGCACAGGTAAAAAGTTTTTTCGAAATATTTTATAAGACTTTGTATCTTCCTTTATTTGTTGGTTGGTATGAATTTTGCTACAAAAGAAAACAAAAGATACAGGGTCAGAAAGAGCAAAGGATAAAAAAAAAGAAAAAGAAACAGGTCAAAAAAATTTCCTTCACAAACTTATAAAATTATCAGATATTTAGAACAGAAATTATTAATATTCTTATACTGAGGAAGAAAATAACTCTTCAATAACTAATCATTTGTCTGTGTTCACTGCCCTTTGACAACTGTTTTGAACCAACTTAATGGTGGTGGCATCAAGGTTCTTTTTCTATCACTCCTTGGTGAAATAGTCTTAAAAGCATTTGATTTAAAGGTTGTTTTCCTTCTTTCCTCTTGTTTTATGTATCTTCTACTCTTTAAACTTTTTATTCCCCTAAAGAAAGTTCTGTAAGGGGAATTTTAGAAAAGCTCTCAAAAACACATTCATAGAAAAAGGATAAAGTTTCCTGTCAAAGGGCCCTTGCCCAATGTACACGTTATAGGGAGTTTATAAGCTTCAACTGGCACTACAACACAGGGATGTGTTTGCCTCTTTTGGGAAGGTGGTCCATAAAAGGATGCCTTTTACAAGGCATAACTACTTTGGAAAATTATTTAGCAACACTTAAAGCTAAACTACACAACACTATAATCAGCAATTCTACTCCAAGTTATATACCCAAGAGAAAAGTATACTACTATGTACAAAAGAGACATGAAAGAATGTTCACAGAAGTTATCCCTAACAACAAAAAAGTAAATAACCTCAAAGTCCAATATATAAATTGTGGGTATATTCACAAATTAAATACCACATAGCCATGAAAGGGAATGAATTACTGCTACATGCAACAACATGGATTTCCTCAAAGTAATGATGAGTGGAAAGAAATTGGATACAAAAATGTACACAGCAGTTGATCCCACTTATATAGAGTTCAAATATAGGCGCAACTAATCTATCATGGTGAAAGTCAGAATACTGTTATGTTTGGGGGAGAGGGATAGTGACAGGAGGAGTATGCAGGGGGCTTCTGGAATGTTGGCATTGTACTGTGTTTCTTGATCTGGATAGTGATCGTATCAATATGCTTCCTTTGTGAAAATTCATCAAACTTTATGTTTATAATTTATGTGCTTTTTTTTCTGTATTCGTATAATAGTTCAATAAAATGTTTATTTGAACAAGTCCTTGAGGTTTTCACTCACCAGCCGGATCAGTTCTTCTTTTATAAGTCTGGTGATTTCTGCCTTTGCTTTCTGCACAGCCAGTTCGTTGGCACCTGGTAATAAGTGGAAAACATTATTCATGTTACTAGAATTACACTAGATGTTTATCCATGTCATGGAGATCCAGTAGGAAATACTGTAAGTGACTTTCAGAAACATTGTACTGCTTGCCAAGATAGTCTTTCAATACCTGGGGGAAGGTCATCCAATTTATACAATGGCTGCTTATTATTCAGATCACTTTTAGAGTTTCAAATGTAACCACTGGGATCACATTGCAAGTAGTGTTAAGAGTTCTTGCTATGATTAAAAAGAGCAGAGAAGGGGCGCCTGGTGGCTCAGTCAGTTAAGCCTCCGACTTCGGCTCAGGTCATGATCTCATGGTTTACAGGTTTGAGCCCCATGTCAGGCTCTGTGCTGACAGCTCAGAGCCTGGAGCTGGCTTCAGATTCTGTGTCTCCCTCTTTCTCTGCCCCTCCCTCCTCACGCTCTGTCTCTCCTTCAAAAATAAATAAATACCAAAAAAAATTTTTTTTAATAATAAATAAATAAAAATAAAAAGGGCAAAGAAAAGATGATTAGCAGTTTGTCCAAAAGAGACAAACTTTTTTTTTTTTTTTTTTTTTAAAGTCAGAGGGGTGCCTGGGTGGCTCAGTCTGTTGAGCGTCCAACTTCAGCTCAGGTCATGATCTCGCAGTTCATGAGTTCAAGCCCCTTGCTGGGCTCTGTGCTGACAGCTCAGAGCCTGGAGCCTGCTTCAGATTCTGTGTTTCCCTCTTTCTACCCCTTCCCCGCTCATGCTCTCTCTCTGTCTCTCAAAAATGAGTAAACATTTAAAAAAAAAATGTTTTTTTTTTTAAAGTCAGAGAAACAAAATCTCCATGGTTTATTTATTTAACAAACACTTAATGGGCACTTATTATATTCCTTGGCAGAGGACTGGCCACATTGAAGGAGAAGTGATGACATGGATTATTTTGCAAAGGGAATCACATGGGCAATGATATAGATTAAGAAAGGCATGCTTAATTACTGAAGAGTAAGAAGTACAGTACAATTGGAAAAGAGTGTAAAAGAACACAGCAACATAGCCAAGAGGATGAGGCAATCTGGAGACACTCATTCATATAGTTACTTCAATTCAAGAAATATTAAGCAACTGCCACGTATGATATAGGGTGAGAAATACATTATATAAAGAACTTATTCATGCTCTTCATGAACTTGTAGACTATTAGAAAAACAAACTTGTAGAGACAGTACAACAGAACAAGAAGGTCGGAAATACTCTCATCAGAATGACTTCTAAATATCACTCCTTACAAAAACCTTTCCCTCACTTCTCTAAGCAGAGTTAAGTGGTTAAGAGTTGAGGAGCAAATAAAGTACGAAATAGTAAACAAGATACTGAATTCAAGGGAAAACAGGTATTATCAGCAGTGACTGGATGAAATTCAATTTTGAGGATTGCTGTAGGTGAGGTGCTCATGTGACATCTTATTGCAAGTGTCAATAAGGCCAGTGGAAATATGGATGAGAAGTAAAGGAGAAACAGAGACGAGAGAGCCATCAAAGGTAGTATTAAGGGATCTGCAGCCAAGGGACAATGCCAGGGAACAAGTAAATCTAGATAGGTAGCACAGTGCACAACGATAAAAATGAAAGAGCTGGGCCAGGGGCACCTTGGTGGCTCAATGGGTTAAGCATCTGACTTAGGCTCAGGTCATGATCTCACCGTTTGTGAGTTCAAGCCCCACATCGGACTCCATGCTGACAGTTTGGAGCCTGGAGCCTGTTTTGGATTCTGTGTCTCCCCCTCTCTCTGTCCCTTCCCTGCTAGCACTCCCTTTCTCAAAAATAAACATTAAAAACATTTTTAATAAAAAAAAAAAAGAGCTAGACCAAAGAAATAGATGAGAAATTAAGAACTAGGAGTGAAATATTAAAGAATACAAGGAGAACTAGGGTTGCAATGTAGAGGACTATATGTTTATCATTCTATGTAAGAAAAACAGTTTTCTGGGGCGCTTGGATGCCATAGGTTAAGCGTCCAACCCTTGATATGGGCTCAGGTTGTGATCTCATGGTGGAGGGATCAAGCCCCACATCGGGCTCTGCATTGGGCTCCAGTGCGAATGTGGAATCTGCTTGGGATTCTCTCTTCCTCTGTGCCCCTTGCCTGCTCACATGTGTGCACGCACGCACTCTTTCAAAATCAACATTAAAAAAGAAAAAAGAGGGGCGCCTGGGTGGCACAGTCGGTTAAGCGTCCGACTTCAGCCAGGTCACGATCTCGTGGTCCGTGAGTTCGAGCCCCGCGTCGGGCTCTGGGCTGATGGCTCAGAGCCTGGAGCCTGTTTCCGATTCTGTGTCTCCCTCTCTCTCTGCCCCTCCCCCGTTCATGCTCTGTCTCTCTCTGTCCCAAAAATAAATAAACGTTAAAAAAAAATTTTTTTTTAAAAAGAAAAAAGAAAACCAAATGAGGAAACAGTTCCCTTATTAGATGGCAATGATCCTTTTTTTTTTTTTTTAATGTTTATTTATTTTGGGGAGAGAGGTTGGGGGTGGGGGGCAGAAAGAGAGAGGGAGACAGAACATCTGAAGCAGGTTTTATGCTGAAAGCAGAGAGCCCAATGTGGGCTCAAACTCAAGAACCATGAAATCATGACCTGAGTCAAACTCAGATGGCTAACCAACTGAGCCACCCAGGTGTTCCATGAAGGACCTTTTTGACCCCAGAGAGAGCACAGGGAGGAGGTCAGGCGGCTGAGGAAGAAAAGGAAGAGGAGGAAGAGAGGAGAAGAAAGAAGAAGAGGAGAAGCAAGAAGAAACAGGTTAACAACACGAAGGAAAGAGCCAGGAGTATGGCTGTGAAGTCACAGCAACATATCTAATCTAAATCCTGCACCTTCACCAGCCAGCAACCACAATTTTTTTTTTTTTTTTTTTGAGAGACAGAGAGAGTGTGACCAGGGGAAGGGCAGAGAAAGAGGGACAATCTCAGGCAGGCTCTGCTGTTAGTGCAGAGCCCGATGTGGGGCTTCAAATCACAAACGGTGAGATCATGACCTGAGCCGAAGTTAAGAGTTGGAAACTTAACTAACTGAGCCACCCAGGTGTCCCAGCAACCACACATTTTAAAGCTGTGGGTGCTTGAAAAGAAGAGAGGTGGATGAAAGTGAACAAAAGGGTAGAATCAAGAGTGAAGCCAGACTGAAAATTACAATAAAATGAAATTCAGGAGGAATGTATGCTACTTGACATGGTTAGTGTGAAGCTTGTTGATAGTCTATGCTGTTTTAAAAAGAAAGAAAATGACACTATCACCTAAATCCAAGAAGAGTAATTTCCCTCCTTTTGTTAGAGCCTGACCATTTTGACCAGTTTAAAGTTTTGACTTACAAAGCTTCTTTAGGTAATAGGTTACACATGTTTATAAGCTGCCATGGAAAAGAGGCATTTCCTTTCATTGGTCCTAAAACAACTCTGGCTGCTTTTAAGGGATTCTCCACTAGTAAAAAGAGAGGGTCACAAAACAGGCTATAAATTATACAGGATGGCTAGGCACATAAGTCCTTCCTGTTCTCCTTCCCACTGCCTAGTGGGAGGCCTGGAACTGCTGAGCCACACAGAGCCCCCAAGGAGCCAGGCAGTATGGTCCCTCTAATTACAGAACTAGAAACAGATGACACTAGGCTCCTTCCAACACCTGTTTTCATCCTATTAGAGTTCAGTTGATTTGGCTGGAGTTTCAAAAACTAAAATATCCTTTAAAAAACTAATCATCTATGAAAATCTCAAACCTTTGGATCATTTTAATGACTAATATCGAGCTCTTAACACCACTATGGCTCTAGAATCCTAAAGATTCATTTTTGATAAGATTATCTTTTTTACAGAGAAAAAGAAGCTAGGTTAGATAATAAAAATTAGATGTTACTTCCTAAGTATAAGATGACAATGGGGGGAAATGCCTAAAACCATTCTAGGTGGATGGAAAAGTCAAGAAGAAGCTGTGGGCTTCTCACTTCACTTGGCAGTAGAGAAGGTATGTTCTGATAAAGTTACACGTGAAACGAATCTTGATATATAAATTATGCTAAACAAACATAATTACCTTTTAATTAAAAAAAATTACACAGAGGATCCTTTTTCAAAACAGTCATATGTCTGATTTACCTCTTTATAAGGCAGGCATTTAAAAGTATTGATTTTGCTTTAAATGACACCCATGATATTCAAGCTTAGAATAAAAGGCTAATTCCATGTATACCAAAAATTTTATCATCAGATTCCACTGGAGGACACTGTGTCTCCATCCCGTATGGCCTAATGAATACTGTAGTAGGAGACCCGTCCAGTTCCAAGTGCAGAAAGATGTCAGCACCCCCATATTACTACACAAATAAGGAAGAGTGTCACATGATTTGCAAACACACAGTCACTGGCAGACCAAAAGTCTTTCAGGATACATAAAAGGATGCCATCTAAAACCTGACTTAATCGAAGTCACAATCACAAAAAAATGCAATTTTTTCACCTTTGCCACAATTTATCATTAACTTTAACAAGTCCGAGGGGCGCCTGGTTGACTCAGTCGGTTAAGCATCCGACTTCGGCTCATGTCACGATCTCATGGTTCGTGGGTTGGAGCCCTGTGCCAAGCTCTGTGCTGACAGGTCTGAGTGTGGAGTCTGGAGCCTGGTTAGGATTCTGTGTTTCCCTCTCTCTTGCTCCTCCCCCACTTGCACCCTTTCTCTTTCTCTCTCTCGAAAATAAACAAACACTAAAAAAAAAAAAATTTTTTTTTTTAGTCCGTTAGTGAGGGACACCTGGGTGGCTCAGTTGGTTAAAGTGTCCAACTTCGGCTCAGGTCATGATCTCAACGTTCCTGAGTTCTAGCTCCACATCGGGCTTTCTACTGTCAGTGCAGAGCCCACTTCTGATCCTGTCTTGTCTCTCTGCCACTCCCCTGCCCTCAAAAATAAATAAACATTAAAAAAAAAAAAAAAAAGTCCAAAAGTGAGAGTGCAGCAGTGAAAATGGCAGAGGCTGGAACTCCAAAAGCCTGTCCTTCCACAAAAAGTGAATAAACTTGAAAAACTTGAAATCAATTGTATCAGAACTTTGGAAACTAAGCAAAAGTTTACAGGGACCAGGCAATCCCTTACTAAAGGAAAAAAAAAAAAAAAAAAAAGATCAGCAGAATCGTGGCAATAGCACTTTTCAGTGCTTTTACTTACTCTGACCCCATCTCATACCTCTGGCCAGGAAACAATTTCTACTTAGGGTAGATGGGATACACACTGCACATGTGTTTCTGTTCTTGTGGTCTTTATGCTAAGATGCCACACAAAAACAACTGAGGTCACCAATTCAAAGGAAAGTGACTAAACAGGCACAGCACTAATTAACTTTCAGTCACATTTGTAGAATTCTTTGTTTCGGCCAGGAAAGAATCAAATCCTAATATATAAGTAAATCATCTGTACATTAAATTCAGTAAAGAACTTACCTAAAATTATAAAGTCTTCACAAAATCAAAGAAATGGCAAAATATAACAAGAACAAACTAGAGACAAACCTTATTTACAATATACTTTCAGTGGATCTAAATACCTTCCATTGATCTTTCCAACAACAAACTTGAGAGCTGAGCTATCCATTACAGTACATACCAGCCATGTATGTGGCTATTTACATTTTATATAAATCTGGCTGGCTCAGTAGGTAGAGCGTTTGACTCTTGATATCAGGGTCATTAGTTTGAGCCTCATGCTGGGCATAGAGATTACTAAAAACCTAAATTAAAAAAAAAATCAAACATGAATTCCTTTAAAAGTTTTTAATAGGGGCGCCTGGGTGGCGCTGTCGGTTAAGCGTCCGACTTCAGCCAGGTCACGATCTCGCGGTCCGTGAGTTCGAGCCCCGCGTCAGGCTCTGGGCTGATGGCTCGGAGCCTGGAGCCTGTTTCCGATTCTGTGTCTCCCTCTCTCTCTGCCCCTCCCCCGTTCATGCTCTGTCTCTCTCTGTCCCAAAAATAAATAAAAAAACGTTGAAAAAAAATTTTTTAAGTTTTTAATAAAAATTAAGTAAAATTTACAAATTTCAGTCACACTGGCCACATTTCAAGCACTCCATACTCATCACAGAGAGTTCTATCAGACAGTACAGCTTTTTTGTTTTTAATTTTTTTTAATGTTTATTTATTTTTGAGACAGAGACAGAGTGTGAACAGGGGAGGGGCAGAGAGAGATGGAGACACAAAATCTGAAACAGGCTCCAGGCTCTGAGCTGTAAGCACAGAGCCCGATGCGGGGCTCGAACCCACGAACCGTGAGATCATGACCTGAGTCGAAGTCAGACCCTTAACCGACTGAGCCACCCGGGTGCCCCCGGACAGTACAGCTTTAAAGAAATCAAATAGAGAATAAGCCTGTCAATACTTATACCATGTAATACTTGTACCATGAAGACAAGTGGCTATAGGGCTTAATCAGATGCATAACTCAGAAAATTTATTAAGGGTTTACCATGTGCTCTGAGAATAGAGCAGAAGACAAAGTCATTACATTCACAGAACTCTAGTAGGGGAGACACAAACAAGTAAAAACATACGACAATTTCCATGTGAGGAGTACTGTGAATAAAAACAACAGGTAAAGAGCTACAGAGGGGAGAAGTGGGATGAGGTAAAGGCTTCTTCGTCAGAAGGGACATGCATGCCTCAAAGTACCAGGGTGGTGCCTGAGATTATACACCGTGCAGGAGAGTGGCTCCTCTGCAGTCATCAAAACCATGTAAAGCACAAGGTACACAGACTTTCAGCTTACACAACACCTGGAATAAACCTCTCCACAGCTCCAACAATAGTATTCAACAGATATTTAGTTCATTAAATAGATGAAGTGGATCTGCCTTGTCTATACTTATAAGTCTGTCACAAAGATGTTCAGATTAAATATAAATGAAGGGAAACAAGTTGTCCTAGTATGCAGTGGAGTATTAGAGGAAAAAATCAAAATGGAAACTATGTTTTGAACTCACTCATGAATGTATGAAATAAAGTTTAAAAGCAAATCCGACTGCTCTGAGATAATGCATTACTTACATACTTTGTGTTATGGTATTAACTGTCCTCTTCTAATTTTTTTAAAGATATGCAAAAACTTCTACAGGCATAATTTCAGAGAGAATATTTGCTTGAATAAACATCCATTAAGTAGACTAATATATGGATTTACTTTCTAACCTAAACTCTGCCCAGGAATGTTCTACTTTATTAGAAGTATGAACAGAGCAGTCCTTAAAATATTTGTTTTCTTTTAGAGTGATTTTCAAATCTGACCGAATCGTCAAAAATGAAAGAGCTCCGAACACAGATCAGTCACCTTTCTGTATGTAATGTATTTAGTGTTTTTTAATGTTTATTTATTCTGAGAAAGATAGAATGTGCACGAGCAGAGAAGAGGCAGAGAGAGGAAAACAGAGGATTGGAAGCAGGCTCCATGCTGTCATTGCAGAGCGCAATGTGGGGCTCAAACTCATGATCCATGAGATCATGACCTGAGCGGAACTGAGCCAAAGTCAGAGGCTTAACAAGCCACCCAGGTACCCCTTTATGTACTGAATTTTTAAATAAAGACCTTAAATGATATATGAAACTATGTTTTCTTTTTTTTTTTTAAATGTTTTTATTAATTTATTTTGGGGAGAAAAAGAGAAAGAGACAAAGAAACAAGCTGAAGGGGGGGGGGGGGGGGGGAGAGAGAGAATCCTAAGCAGGCTCCACATGGTTAGCACAGAGCTGGATGTTGGGCTTGAACTCACAAACCACGAAATTACAACCAAAATCAAGAAGAGCTAGACGCTTAACCGACTGAGCCACCCAGGTGCCCTGAAATTATTTTTTTCTATAGGTATTCCTTATTTTTATCTTCTTTAGAACTGACCTGACATTCTCTCTGTGCCCTTACATCTATAATCAACTCTGACCTAACTCAAGACTGAAATTTCAAGAACCAAAGATACATACTTTCAATTGCCAAGTAAATTTTCCGCTCTCCTTCCTTAGGTTCTTTGCCAGGTGGGAAATACGTTCCTCTGATTGTAATTGCGGCTTCAGAATATTCACTGATTCTCTGCAGAGCTTCCTTAGAGGTAACTTTCCACCTAGCAGTCTAAGAAAGAAAAGGTGGGGGGAAAAATCACAACAGGATAAAAACCTGGTGTACTGACAAAGAATAGGTTGGCTAAATAATATTAAGGTCAATATTAAGATTATAATTAACTCCTTCACATCAATTCATTTAGATCCTAATGTACCTAGAATATGTTCATAAAAATAGAATTTCTACTGTTGTCTCCCTCCTCATCAAGATAAAAAAGTAAAGTAGCTATTAAAACGTTCAAGGTTTTAAACAAGATATTTTTGCTCCTTAAGAAGCAAGAAATTTTACTCCGCAATTTATAAACAATGTTTAAACTGTTACTTGCCTGTGGGAAGTCATTGATCTCTAATTCTTCTTCATATCTTTTAAAAGATTCATTCTGTCCACCATCTTGCCTCTCCTCTTCTTGTTTCTCCAAAGGCACATAATTGAGCTTAGCATTGATCTTTTCAGCAAGTTGCTCTGCAATGGTTTTTGCAGACACAGTGGGAGCCAGGATGGTGCCACCTCTGAGAATTGCATTGGTGGCCTGTTGCATCACATCCTGCAGTAAAAGAAGACCTACAGTCAAATCTCAAATGAGGGCAGAGACAAGATCTGGGATCCTACCACAAATTTTTCTTTGAAAAGCCACTAACTAATCTTTCTTTTCCTTTTCCCGTTCTCTTTTTTCTTTTCTTTTTCTTTCTTCCTTCCTTCCTTCTCTCCCCTCCTTTCTTCCTTCCTTCCTTCCTTCCTTTCTCTCTCTCTCTCGCTCTCTCTCTCTCTTTCTTTAAGTAGGCTCTACACATAGCAAGGAGTCCAACACAGGGCTTCAATTCATGACCCCAAGATCAAGAGCCGGACACTTAACCGACTGAGCCACACAGGTGTCTCCAGAAGCATGTTTCTAATGCAGAGTCCTACTCATGTGCAATTAACAGCACATATTTATAACCAATAGTTTAATATATCTATATCCCTTATTTTCATGATAAAAAATAAATAACATTCAACTCTTTATTAAAAATTCTACTGGATCATAGAGAATTATGTAACTGTTGATATCAAATATAGTACAATATTCTAAAATCATTTATATATTTTGTGGCTCCTAAGATATTCCTCTAAATTAGAATCTTTGTCTACTACCACCACTGAGCTCCTTCCTGCCATCATAGCAAACCCAAAACTCAATAAATTATAGTAAGTGATTGACTTACTTTTAATTTTATTTTGCACTTAAATCTTTTTAATTTGAACCTAATTTTACTATGTGTCTAATGTGGACAGAATTCTGTGGGGTAATACATGACTCATACCTCACACTTTTCTAACAGTAAGAAGGTGTAGCTATTTGGTTTCAGCAGTAACGAGTTATTAGCAGTAAGAATTCCAGAGGATATTAGATTAGGTGCTACAAACCCTGTTTTCAGAGGAAGTACAGGCTTCAGTGTAGTAGACATTTCATGGTAACTCACTGGCTCAACAAAACAAATACAGAAACCTGAGGCTGTAAGCCTTGATCCTGGCTGCCTCACTGAGTCGGTCCACTAGCCTCCCTCTGGCTTGGTCCTCCCGACTTACAGGGTGCTACAGTCCTGAACCGATCCAGCCTGCTGGACAGAGGGCCCTGCTGATCCAAAACCTCAAAATCTTCAAAACAGTTTTATAATTAACAGACTATTCTTTGGGAATACTATGAAAATTTACTTTTAATTAAAAATTAATAATTTTTAAAAATTAATAAAAAAGCCCCCAAGAGAAAGATGGCATGTGAAATATTTAACACATTTTCCAGTTTTAAGCTCATGTTATTATGAGTTACGTAACTACGTATTTATATTTCCAAGGAATTGTTTGTGTGCCCAACACCCCACCCAATAAAAGTGGATCAAGAAATAAAAAGTGAGTTATTTCTGTAACATTTTGGTAAGATCAATCGGAATATTACTTTAGAAAAACTATCTACAGCTAACATGCTTCAGTTAGGGCTTTCAAAATAGGCATTAAGACCTCAGTTTACCATACTAGAGGAATCATCCAAATGCAATATTTAAAGAATTCTGTATTTAGATTAATGTTAAATTCCCACTAACTCAATGTCTAGGACAATCTGTTCACTGGTGCTAACATAAAAAGTACTCAGTAAAACTCGGAACAAATTACTTAATACCTGAGACTCAATGCCCAAATTCTTCTGAGCATTGATTCTAAGAGCCAGTCTCTTAGCTATTTCTAATTTCTCAGCATTTCCCGCAGTTGGAGCAGGAACACTAGATGTTCCAGGAGCAGCCATATCTTTTACTCTCTTCTTTGAATTAAACATACTTTCAATTTGTTCATCAATCTAAATAAGAAAAAAAGGGATTAATAAAAATTAGATTAAAAATGAAAATTCAGATACATCTACAGAAACTAATAAAGAATATTTCCATCAAATGACTAGAATAAGACAGTTGTATTTATGTTAATTCAACCACACAGATCAACAGGAAAATATATCAGCTATTTGTTAAGAGTGGCATATTTCATTTTAAAAATTCAGTTATCTATGGCAGGAAAAAAAAAAAAAGAATGGGAAAGGGAGGAGAGGGGAGGGCAGGGAAAGAAAACTGAAATACAACACTATGTGAACCAGTTAAGCAGACTCCCAAGCGGTCCAGAAAATACATCCTAGTTCAGCAAGTGAGAAACATGTGGTGTCAAGACAGAGCATCCAACAGGATGCAGCTGAGATGCTTCAAGGCTCAGGCCTTGAGGCCAAATTAAATTGCAGTGATAGGTTGGAAGAAGGGCAGTAACTCCAGGTCAGTGGGCCACTAAAAATACAGTTAATAGTTCTCAGGGAGAATGGTACATGTTCCTATGGTGGGGCTCCCAAAATCCTCCCCAAATTCTAAAATGTAAATGGTTCTGCCTTAAAAACTGTTTAACAGGGATGCCTGGGTGTCTCAGTTGGTTGAACAACCGACTTTGGTTTAGGTCATGATCTCAAGGCTTGTGGGTTCGAGCCCAAAGTCAGGCTCTGCACTGACAGCTCAGAGCCTGGAGAATGCTTTGCACTCTGTGTCTCCCTCTCTTTCTACTCCCGTTTGTGCACTCTCTCTCTTTCAAAAATAAGTAAACATTTAGGAAAAACAAAAAAACCTCTGGTTAAAAGAATCAGAAAAGAAGGTTTTATTGCTTTATTCCTTTTGAACTAAAAAACAGGAAAAAAGGAAGGTTGGTTTCCCTATCAAAGCAAGAACAATGGGTGAACACCTCAGCTTTCCAGGAGCCACATGAGTCCAACTGCCACTGTGTCATACTGAAGCTTGACATATCTCCTTCATAAGCTATCTGCATTTCCTTTTAATAATGCCTTCTGCCCAACAATGACTACTGACTATGCCAACTACAGAGATTTAAATCCCTTTATATACTTAAGGTAGGCTAATAAGGCCTTATCTGGTAAAACTCAAATGGAGAGCAGAACTTGTTGTTTAGGGTTTTAAAAATTAACTGGGTTAACTTACAAAGTTCTTTGAAATCAAAACAATCAACTTAAATTCCTTTTACAATACTTGTTATCTAACAAGGAGTTTTAGTTATCAACAAATATAAACTTAACATTCAAGTGAATATCTTTTTTTTTTTTTTTTAATGTTTATTTTTGAGAAAGAGAAAGAGTATGAGCTGGGGAGGGGTAGAGACAGGGGGAGACACAGAATCTAAAACAGGCTCCAGGCTCCAAACCGTCAGCACAGAGCCCAACACAGGGCTTTAACTCACAAACTGTGAGATCATGACCTGAGCAAGTCGGACGTTTAACCAACTGAGCCACCCAGGCACCCCAAAAGAATAAAACTTTTAAATTAAATAGGATGGGGAGCCCGGGGGGGCTCAGTCGGCTAAGCGTCCGGCTCTTGGGTTTTAGCTCAGATCATGATCTCACAGTTCATGAGTTTGAACTCCATATCAGGCTCTGTGCTGACAGTGCAGAGCCTGCTTGGGACTCATTCTCTCTCTCTCTCTCTCTCTCTCTCTCTCTCTCTCTCTCTCTCTCTCTCTCTCTCTCTCAAAATAAATAAATAAACTTAAAAAAAAAAGATACATGGCATTAAATTCCAAAACACACAAAATCAACAACGAGTACTGTGTATGATGCTAGCTTTTATTCACTTTAGTACTTTAAGTTGTTTATAAAAATTAACCAAGGAATCAATCGACATATTTCATATGACATTAAAAAAAAAAAAGTTCAAAGTATCATAAAAAAACTGAGGTGAGTTTAAAACAAGGCCATAAATTCTTCAGGTCATGATCTTGCGGTTCTTTGAGTTCGAGCCCCGAGTTGGGCTCTGTGTTGACAGCTCAGGGCCTGGATCCCGCTTCAGATTCTGTGTCTCCCTCTCTGCCCCTCCCCTATTCACACCCTGTCTTTCTTGCTCTCAAAAATAACACTAAAAAAAATAATAATAAAACAAGTCCATAAATTCTTTAATACTCTTCCCCTTCAAAAGGAGATGCTCTCCTTGAATGTGGGCTGGACTTAGTAACTTATTTTCAACAGACAGAATACAAGTAGTAGTGCCAGAGTAGAGCTTTACAGATTAATCATAAAAGGCCCTAAGGCTTCCTCTTTGCCATCTCAGATCACTCACTTTGGGAGAAGCCAGGGGCCATATTGTGAGGACACATAGGCAGAGTAAAGAACAGAGGTACCCTGCCAACATCACAGTGATTCTGCCTTCTAAAAGAAAATGGTCCTCTGTCAGTCAAGCCTTCAAATGACTACAGCCCAGGATAATAGCATTACTGCAATCGCAATGAGACCCTAAGCCAAAACTACCAGTGTAACTGCTCCTGATTTGCTAACCCAAAGGAAATGTGAGAGAATAAATGTTGTTTGAAACTACTAGGCTGTGGATCAACTTGCTACAGCATAACCAATAAGTAACTAAAACACTGAGTTAATTAAGTTTTAAGCCAGTATGGTATCCTAGAAAGAAATGGCGTAGGATTAATGAGAGATCTGGGGTCTGGTCCTGGCTGTGCTTAACAGTCAATGTGGTTGTGGGCCAAATCCTTTTTCTGGGCTTCCACTTCCTCAAGTGATAAGATAAAAATGAATTCCTGATTTCTGAAATTGACTGAGCTAAGGTTTAATCGAGTAAAAAAAAAAAAAAGTTCTGGGGCGGCTGGGTGGCTCAGTCGGTTAAGCGGCCGACTTCGGCTCAGGTCACAACCTCACACTCCGTGAGTTCGAGCCCCGCGTCGGGCTCTGTGCTGACCGCTCAGAGCCTGGAGCCTGTTTCAGATTCTGTGTCTCCCTCTCTCTCTGACCATCCCCCGTTCATGCTCTGTCTCTCTCTGTCTCAAAAATAAATAAATGTTAAAAGAAAAAAAATTAAAAAAAAAAAGTTCTAAGATCAAAGATCAAATATCATGGAGGATTTGTTAAACGAAGTTAAATAAGCTTCTTGACTTGAGGACTTTACACATACTTCAATATGCTAATCCTACTTAGTGGTACACACTAAGATTTTCCAAAATCACTTTATAATGAAAACATCTTCTTCTAAAGCTCAAGCTCCTGGGATTTGGGTTCCAAACAATACTCTGTGAAATCCTGACCTTGCTGAGTCCTTAGGGTCCTCTTTACTCACTGGGTCACAAATAATAACATAAGCTAGGACCATGGTCTCTGAAATAAGAATGGAATGGGTCTCCTCAATTATAAACTGGGAATATTCCTGAGTATCTACCTTGTCTGGCTACTGTGAAGTAAATGAAACAATCCCTGTAAAGCACTTGACACCTTGCACAGCACTTAGTAATACTCAAAAAATGCTATTACTGATTTTTTTAAGTTTATTTATTTATTTTAAGAGAGAGACAGAGACAGAGAGAGCTTGAGAGAGCAGGGGAGGGGCAGAGAGAGACAGAATCCCAAGCAGGTTCCACCCTGTCAGCACAGAGCCCAACACAGGGCTCGAACCTATGAACTGTGAGATCATGACCTGGGCTGAAATCAAGAGTCAGATGCTCGGGGCACCTGGGTGGCTCAGTCGGTTGCGTGACTGACTTTGGCTCAGGTCATGATCTCAGTTTGTGAGTTCGAGCCCCGCGTCGGGCTCTGTGCTGACAGCTCGGAGCCTGGAGCCTGCTTCGGATTCTGTGCCTCCTCCTCTCTCTACCCCTCCCCTGCTCATGCTCTGTGTCTCACTATCTCTCAATAATAAATAAACGTTTAAAAAAAAAAAAAAAAAAAAAGAGTCAGATGCTCAACTGACTGAGCCACCCAGGCGCCCTGTATTATTTTATTTTATTTTTTTTTTTAAAGTAATTTCTAAACCCAATGTGGGGACTGAACTCATGACCCCAAGATCAAGAGTCATGTACTCTCTGCCAAATGAGCCAGCCAAGCACCCTGCTAACTACTATTGTTAATGAGGATAACCTATAATGATTAAATTTTTAAAAATAAAAATATTAGCACTGATGTTGCTAAAGATGTGGGGAGCCAGGCACTCTTATACACCACCACAGCGAATGCCAAACTGGTATTCACTTTGCAGGAGGACAGTCTGAAAATGTTTCAGAACCAAATTAGATACACCCTTTGGGAGAGCAATTCCATGTACACACTCAACCTCAAAACTTAATCTAAAGAATGTACAAAATTAAATGTACAAGGACAAGCAGTGAAGTACAGTTTATGACAGTAAAGTATATTCCAAATATGAACATACAGAAACCCACATATTCAAAATTAAGAATGAGAACGAATTTACTAAAATGAGAAGATTTCAACATAAGACTGTTGTTGTAAAGGTGGTTATAAAGCAGTATGACCTCATTTTTATGAATATACATAATATGGGCAGGGCATATGTGAATAGAGAGAGGGAGAAAAGGAGAAAGAGAAGGAGGGAGGGAGAGAAAGGGAGAAAGAGAGAGAGGGAGAGAAAGAGTAAAGGCTGGGAAGGGCAGGTATCAGAAAGGTTTCCAACAACTGGCTATCTCAATAAATAAACCTGGGGTGGGAGGAAGCAACAATGTTTCAATCAGCAAGAAGGGGGCTCAGAAAAATGGCACTTACATCGACTGCAGCGTCCTCATCATCTGAATCTTGCAAACCGAGAGCTGCTTTTTGCAACTTCTTCCTCTCATTGGCCAAAGCTTGTTCTGTTTCATCAAACTTGAATCCCTTACCAGAGAACCCACTACTCTTTTTAATTATTTTCCCTTCCTTTCAAGGAAAAACAAAACAGTTAATTTCATAATAAAAAAAACTTTAATGTTTAGGAATTTAGGAGTAATTAAGTATTTTTCAAGGTAGCACATACCAATGTATCAAAAACATTTCATCTAGCATGAGAACAAAAAAAGAACTCTTCAGTATGATACAAAACATGGAGTTGAAGCAAAAGGGAGGATTTTGTTGTCATTCCTTTTCCCTCTCTTAAAGAGACAGTTACCTTATCAAGGTTTACAAAAATAAAATATTCAAGGTTTACAACACAATAATGACCTGCATAAAGATAATGGGAATTGGAAAAAACTCACAGCTTTCTGCTGATCTTTGAAATCACTCCAAAGTTTCTCCAGATCAGAAGGCACCGCAGTTCCTGACAATTCAAGAGCTTTAATTATGTCACCAGCATAGCGAGCTTGATCTTCTGTGATAAAAGTATACGCATAACCCTAATGAATGATGAAAAAAAGAGAACTATTAGACACTAACAAGATGACTCTTACTCAGATCACAACATAAAAGTAGAATCATCTAATAATAGATCTTCTTAAGAGTGACTTCATGGGGCACCAGGGTAGCTCAGTCGGTTAAGAGTCCGACTTCAGCTCAGGTCATGATCTCTCAGTCCATGAGTTCGAGCTCCTGTGGGGCTCTGTGTTAACAGCTCAGAGCCTGCATCCTGCTTCAGATTCTGTGTGTCTCTCTCTGCCCCTCCTCCCCTCACACACACTCTCTCTCTTAAAAATAAATAAACATCTAAAAAAAAAAATCAGGGGCTCCTGGGTGGCTCAGTCAGTTAAGCGTCCGACTTTAGCTCAGATCATAATTTCACAGTTCGTGAGCTCAAGTCCCAAGTCGGGATCTGCGCTGACAGCTCAGAGCCTGGAGCCTGCTTCAGATTCTGTGTCTCCCTCTCTCTCTGTTCCTCCCCTGCTCATGTTCCGTCACCCTCTCTCTCACAAATAAATATTTTTTTAAAAAAATTAAAAATAAAAATAAGCATACCAGAAACTCATTTCTTGATGCATAAACAGAAATTCAATTTTATATAAACGTGTAATTGCATTGTCATACACATTAATTTTAATATAATACATTATTTTTCCCCCTTTCACTTGCATTCCCTTCCTACACTACCTACTGCACCTCTCTACCCCAATTAACTTGTATTCACTTGCTAGGACACAGCTTCCCACATATTTCTCCCTCTGCATATTTTTTAAGACCAGTAAGAGATATAAAAACATTTGTTTCTGTATGTGTAATGTGTTTTTACATACAAAAATGAAGTCAGCTATATAACCTCCCTGGGGTTTTCTAAAGCCTAAGATTTCACATTTCCCTAGCAGCTTTTTGGTTCAGGCAATAGAGTTGGGAGTAGAATGGCACACCACAATCAGACTGTCTTCACATACACTGTGTCCCTACCAGAAAACTGTTATGAATTGTAAAACATGGTTTAACACTGTATTTCAGGAATATCTAGTCACCACATGACCCATGGCCTGCTTTTGTGCTGTCCATGTGCTAAGAATAGTATCACATTATTTTAAGGTTTGTACGTGCACATAATTTTACACAAAGTTTCCCATAACCACAGAATAACTCAGGTTAAATCAATAAAAGCCATCACTATGTATTAGCTGTGTAAGCTGGGCAAGTAAGTTAACTTCCATGTACCTTAACTTTTCTTATCTATTAAATGGTATTACTCACCTCAAAGGGAAATTGTGAGGATGAAGTGAGATGATTTATGTAAAGCAATGAAAACAGTGCCTGGCATTCAATAAGTACTCCATAAATACATTATTATTATTATTATTATTATTATTATTATTATTATTGCCTCAGTATGTAGAAATGTCCAGGAATGGAAAATCAAATAGATCATCATACCATCATCAGTGTTTCTTTTTCTTTTTTTTTAATGTTTATTTATTTTTGAGAGGGAGGAAAGAGCACGAGTGGCAGTGGGGCAGAGACAGAGAGAGAAAGACACAGAATCTGAAAGAGGCTCCAGGCTCTGAGCTGTTAGCACAGAGCCCAACATGAGGCCCAAACTCAGGAACAGTGAGATCATGACCTGAGCCAAAGTCAGACACCCAACCGAACGAGCCACCCAGGCGCCCCAATCACCATCAAGGTTTCCAACAACAGAATATTCTGCTTGCTGCTTTCAAAAAGAATGAGTTAGACCTATATAGTTACCAGACTATAAGTGAGTTAAAAAACCAAGAAATATACATAGTGTATGAAGCAGGACAGGGGAATAATGAGAAAAAGGGTAACAATTTTGGTAGGAGTATATTTTATAATCCCACATTTTAAAAATAGCAATGAAAAATCTCAAACTATATACATGCATGTAAAAACATATACAGAAATTTTTAAGCAAGGGAAAAAAAAAAACCTAAAAGACATAAATAACACTATCTGCCTAAAGAGAACAGCTAATTATCAATAACTTTAATAATACTGTGTATAGAAATGATGAACATCAACTAATCCCCATACTCTGATGATTGAAGATTTTCAAAATGTTTATGTTAACTCCTATTATCTACTCCTTATAACCCTAAACAAACAACAAAAAAAAAACCTATATTTTATTAATACAATGGAAATCAACTTTAAAAAGTTCTTTTTACTTTATTGCCTGCTCTTCCAGTCCTTCCCGCTCTGTGCACATAATCCTCATAATGGTTGGGGCAGCTGTAATTTACTACAAGAATCAGATGTTTCACATCTAAACCTCGGGCAGCAACAGAAGTGGCTACGAGAAGTTTGCAGGTCCCATTCTTGAAGTCATTTATGATGCTATCTCTGTCATATTGATCAATGCCTGCAAGTAAACAAACAAAAAATGTAAAACCACATACTGCATTTAAATTGTTCACTTCATCTGACACAGAAATAAGTTAAATGCAGAGTAAAGAATAAACACAACTTACAATGACCAAACGTCTACCAACTACAATACTGAAATAAAACACTAAGGAAATTTAATGGCCAGATCAAAAGCTAGTGCTATTAACTCATTGATGAATATTCCAAATATGTTCTTGTTTTCCCTCCTTTCTTGTGAATATGGATTATAACAGCAGAAACCCCATCTCAGATTCATTAACCTATACTTAACCTATTTATGGGGTAAAACAAGAAAAGGCAGATACATTCAGCCTACAGTAACAGGATTCTTCAGATCTTTCTCCTTCTCCTATAGGTTATTAGAGCCTTGCTACTCAGTTTTGTCCGAGGACCAGAAGCTACATCACATGGGACGTTGTCAGAAATGCAGAATCTCAGAAAAAAAAGAGAAAGAGAGAGAGAAAGAAAAAGAGATAAAGAAAAGAAAAGAGAAGAAAAGAAAAGAAAAGAAAAGAGAAAAGAGGAAAGAAAAGAGAAAAGAAAAGGAAAGGCAGGCCAGATCCTACCCCAAACTACTGATTCAGATTTTTCATTTTAACAAGATACTTAGGTTACTGATTACACATTACTATTAAAGTTTGAAAAGCACTGGTTAAAAACCACTGAACTGGGTCTCTCTTAAATATGTTTCCCGGGGCGCCTGGGTGGCGCAGTCGGTTAAGCGTCCGACTTCAGCCAGGTCACGATCTTGCGGTCCGTGAGTTCGAGCCCCGCGTCGGGCTCTGGGCTGATGGCTCAGAGCCTGGAGCCTGTTTCCGAATCTGTGTCTCCCTCTCTCTCTGCCCCTCGCCCGTTCATGCTCTGTATCTCTCTGTCCCAAAAATGAATAAACGTTGTAAAAAAAAAAAAATTAAAAAAAAAAAAAAATATGTTTCCCAAAGAGCCTCAGGGTGAGTGATAACGGAGGGTATAAAATGCCAAAATGTTCTATTACAAAATACTCAGACCGAAAACTGATTTAATGATGGAGAACCTCTAGTAATTAGAGAAGGGAATGGGGTAAATTCTCAAACCATGAAAAACTCATTTTGGCAGCAGGAGATATTCTAAGGCTTCATATAAAATCTGAGTTTAAAATACACAGAATACTTAGTATCTAAATATATATCAATGCTAATTAATACTATTACCTAAAACTTAAACATACTCCTCAGGACACCTGCCTGGGTGGCTCAGTCAGTTAAGTGTCTGACTTCGGCTCAGGTCATGATTTCACGGTTTATGGGTTCAAGCCCCACACTGGGCTTTGTGCTGACAGCTAAGAGCCTGGAGCCTGCTTCAGATTCCATGCCTCCCTATCTCTCTCTGCCCCTCCCCTGCTTGCACTCTGTCTCTCCCTTGCTCTCTCAGCAAAAAAAAAAAAAAAAAAAAAAAAAAAAGTGTACTCTTCAATGACTGAATTAAAGAAATTATTTGGATCTAATGTCAAAATAACTAGAATCCAACACCAAATCCAAAAGTCTCTTAAGAAAAATTAATGAAGTCAATACCAATATAAATTAAATTTAAAATTAAAATGTACTAAAACTTTTACTTTAGACTGAGGTATCCTGACTACCTAACTCAGCTACACATACCTTATTCCTTGAAGTGAATATAATATGCTAAACACAGTATATGGGATACCTGCCCAGCAGCAATTAACCCTCTTCCTTTTTTTTTTTTTCATGTGTATTTATATTTGAGAAACAAAGGGAAAGAGGGAGGGAGGGAGGGATGTGTGGGAGCAGGGGGGGGGCAGAGAGAGATGACAACAGAATCTGAAGCAGGCTTCAGGCTCTGAGCTGTCAGCACAGAGCCTGATGTGGGGCTTGAACTCACAAACTGTGAGATCATGACCTGAGCTGAAGTCGGATGCTTAACCAACTGAGCCACCCAAGTGCCCCAACCCTCTTCCTTTTTAACAGAACTCCAAATTTGTTCACCTATCCACCCAACATGTGATCACATATATCAAACCAGAGATGAGCCTAATTCTCACTTTTAGGTGAATCAATCCTATTCACTTTCTGTGCTTAAGGCATCCTTTGTAAAAATTAATGAGGATGAGACCCAGAGAGCTATACTTTACACAGGTCATCTCTATCAATATTCAATGTATTAGAAACTGAGAAAATTTGTGAATACTTACGAACTTGTTTAAAAATAACTTAAAAGCAATTACATATTAAAATTTAGGGGCATCTCATAACAGAAGATAGTTGGAGTCTCATATCTTCTGCATCCCATCTAGTGCAATAGAACATGCCATGATGCCTTCAGAAAACTACACTATACACTCCACACAGAATGAAAGTAAAAAGGCAAATCACGTAGTAAGGTTATTACACAAATACTTTTGATCTCATGAACCCCTTAAAGTCTCTGAGAACCTCAAGGGTGCCAGGGCAAAACTTTAGGAATCATTAGTCATTCTGCTTGCTTACAAATGATTTAGGCATTAGCATGTGATGCAATTTTTACCAAAGAGATAAGAGAAGTACAGACAAGGGATTATGGGGGGGTGGGGGTGGGGGGAATATCCTTATTACTTATATAAAAAACACACAATATCCCTCAATGTAGGAAAAGCTCTTATTGGACCAACCCTCTTGCAGATAGCAACTATAAACTCTGGGCAAAATATTGGGAGAAAAAAAAAAAAACACAAAAAACCTACCTGAAGGCACAAGAGTATGACTAAAAACAAGCAGAAACTGGAATTTTTGACATTTGGAATAATACACTAGCAGTAGTTGCAATTACAGGATTCAATTTATTTACTTTAAACTTTCTGTTTGGGGAAAAGCCTTGGGAAGCCAAGGGGGACAAGTCAAACTTGAATAGAAACTGGAATTTTTGACATTTGGAATAATATACTAGCTGAGGACCAGAAAACAGGAGATGAAACAGAGTAGGCAAGCACAAACATGTGGACCCTAAACTATGCATGCATGGGACAGAATCCAAGCAACCTAGGTATGGCTAAAAGAAATTAACACAGGGGTGCCTGGGTGGCTCAGGTGGTTAAGCATCTGACTTCAGCTCAGGTCATGAAGTCCTGGTCCCAGAGTTTGAGCCCCTCGTCAGGCTCTGTGCTGACAGCTCTGAGCCTGAAGCCTGCTTCAGATTCTGTGTCTCCCTCTCTCTTTGCCCCTTCCCCCGCTCACACTCTGTTTTTCTCAGTCTCTCAAAAATGAATGTTAAAATTATTTTTACTAAAAAATAAAAGAGGGGCGCCTGGGTGGCGCAGTCGGTTGAGCGTCCGACTTCAGCCAGGTCACGATCTCGCTGTCCGTGAGTTCCAGCCCCGCGTCAGGCTCTGGGCTGATGGCTCGAAGCCTGGAGCCTGTTTCTGATTCTGTGTCTCCCTCTCTCTCTGCCCCTCCCCCGTTCATGCTCTGTCTCTCTCTGTCCCAAAAATAAATAAAAAATGTTGAAAAAAAATTAAAAAAAATAAATAAATAAAAATAAAAGAAATTAACAGATTTCAGATGTTGCCCATTAAAAGAAGGACTGAGTTTAAAATAAGGGTCCAACCAAGTTAATGTCTTATTAAAACAAAAGTCTTAAGGAAAATATGAGAATTCAGACCCTACAATGGATTATTCATAAAGGGCAGTATACAAATCAAAATTATTAGATAAAAATATAGAAATATATAAAACAAAATAAAAAGATAATCAACAGAAACTGACAAGGTGACCAAGATATGATTAATAGTCAAAGATTTTTATTATTTATTTATTTATTTTTGAGAGAGAGAGAGAGCGAGCAAGCATACACATGCACCCGTGGGAGAAAAGCAAAGAGGGAGAAAAAGAATCCAAGCATGCTCTGTGCTGTCAGCGCAAAGCCCGACATAGGACCTGATCCTACAAAGTGTGAGATCACAACCTGAGCTGAAACTAACAGTCAGAAGCCCAACCTACTGAGCCACCCAGATGCCCTAATAGTCCAAGATTTTTAAAGCAACTGCTGTAACTGTGATCAAGGAAAAATTTTTAAATGCTCATAATGAATGGCAGGAAATCTTATGAGAGAAACAAGAAGAAAATATAAGAGAGAGCCAACTAGAAATTCTAGAACTAAAAAAAAAAAAATCTGAATTAAAAATTCACTGGATAGACTTAACAGCAAATAAAAGAGGGCAAAAAGAAATCCGTGAACTTGAAGACAGTTAAAGAAATGACCCAGTATTAATTATAGAGGAGAAAAAAAAGTTGAAAAACAAAAGTGAACAAAGGATCAAAGACATGGGAGATGGTACTAAAGGGCTGAACATACACATAATTGCAATCCCAAAGAGAGAAGAAAAATAGCTCTGGAAAAAAAAATTAAGATACAAAGGTCAAGAATTTCCCAAATTTGTCCCAAATTACATCTGAAAAACATAAATTTACAGATTCTACAAGTTCAGTGAACCATGAGTACAATAAACACAAAGAACCATACTGATACACTAACCATATGACCCAGCAATCCCATTCCTGGTTATCTATTCTAGAAAAATTTTCACATACAACCCATATTCAAACATTTAACAGCAGCTCTATTCATTTTTGTCTAAAACTGGAAACAACCCAAACATCCTTCAACAGATGAAGATACACAAACCGTGGTACATCCATACAATAAATATCTCTGGGCAATAAAAAGAGATGAATTGTGCAACAACTTCAGTGGATCTGAAAATCATTACGCTGAGTGAAAAGAGTCAACTGAATAATGTATGACCTATATTTACAAATATTCTTATAAAAACACATCAGTGGTTGACGGGAGTTATAAACAGGAGGAGAGTTAACTTTTCAGTTACTTTTGTAGGTATAGGACAAGGGAGTTTTGGGGCATGATGGAACTGTTCTGTATCCCAATTATATTGTTCCCTGTGGGATGGCTGAAGCAGCAGAAAAACAAGGAACAGCCCAGGTGTCAAGAGAAATGAACTGAACGAACGGGGATAGATTTATACAAAAGAATATTAACAATAAGGGAAGAACTACTGGTAATGCAACAACGTGGAAGAATCCCAAAAACAAGCCGAATGAGGCCAAGGACCACCCACCATATGACGGAACCAAGCCAATGAAGAATGGACAACCCAGCACCTAGAGCTATCAAGTCAGTAAGGGTAGAAGCTGAGAAGGAACAAGGGGGAAGGGAAGAGGCGGCGACCAGAACCTCATAAAACAAAGGCCCTTGCCTATAGTCCACAGGCATTCACTTTCAAAAGTCCCCTCTCTATAAAGAGAGCTTTCCTACTATTAAAAAAACATTTTCTGAAGCTAAAAAAAAGAAAAAAAAAGGCCGAGTAAAAGATAACTTGACACAAAAATGTTGAGAAAGTACAGTTTCATTTATCTGAAATTCTAAAAATACAACAAATATATGTTGGAAAAAAATGTAAAAAGTGGTTGCCTGTGGGGATGAGAACAGGCATTAACTGGGGGGAAGTTCTGAGGTTGTATATGCATAGAGGTTTGGGTTTCACAGCTTATATATATTTGTCAAATCTCATCAAAGGGCACACTTATGATCTGTACATTTTACTACAGTTTACCTATAGTTTGTGTGTTTTTTTTTAATTTGGGGGGACGGGGCGCCTGGGTGGCTCAGTCGGTTAGACGTCCGACTTCAGCCCAGGTCACGATCTCGCGGTCCGTCAGTTCGAGCCCTGCGTCGGGCTCTGGGCTGATGGCTCAGAGCATGGAGCCTGCTTCTGATTCTGTGTCTCCCTCTCTCTCTGCCCCTCCCCCATTCACGCTCTGTCTCCGTCTCAAAAATAAATAAACGTTAAAAAAAAAAATTTTTTTTAATAAATAAATAAATAAATTTGGGGGGCGCTTGACTGACTCGGTATACAACTCTTGATCTTGGGGTCTTGAGTTTGAGCCCGACGATAGGGACAGAGTTTACTTAAAAAACATAGTTATTCTAAAAAATAAAATAAAAAATTTTTGAACTAGTGTTAACCATCTGCATATTGAAGTGAAATATGCTGATGCTACAACTTTCTTTAAAACATATCAAAAAAAACTAAGAAATATGATGAGTAGGTAGAATAGACAGATGGCTAAAGATGTGAAAGAGAAATACAACAAAATGTTAGTTGTAGAATCCAGTACTGGATGTTCAAGGCTCTTCACCATATGATTTTCTCAGATTTTTTCTGTGTTTACAAATTGTGGTTATAAAAATAAGAGGGGAAAAAGGCACCTAGACATATAGGAAATAGTCTTCTTCCTCTGTAATTTGTCTGATACAAAAGTGATGGTTAGGGGCACCTGGGTGGCTAAGTTGGTTAAGCGGCTAACTTTGGCTCAGGTCATGATCTCGAGGTCAGTGAGTTTAAGCCCTGTGTCGGGCTCTGGGCTGATGGCTCAGAGCCTGGAGCCTGTTTCCGATTCTGTGTCTCCCTCTCTCTCTGCCCCTCCCCTGTTCATGCTCTGTCTCTCTCTGTCCCAAAAATAAGTAAACATTGAAAAAAAAAAATTAAAAAAAATAAATAAATAAAAATAAATTAATTAATTAAAAAAAAAAGTGATGGTTAAAACTGCAGAAGCCTTTTTGGTGCCATGAAAAAAAACTACTTTAAAAACTAACTTGGGGTGCCTAGGTGGCTCAGCCAGTTAAGCACTGAACCCCTGATTTTGGCTCAGGTCATAATCTCACCGTTGGTGATAACACACACAGCATGAGGCTCTGCACAGACAGCATGGAGTCTGTTTGGCATTCTCTCTCTCTCTCTCTCTCTCTCTCTCTCTCTCTCTCTCTCTCTTTCTCTCTCTCTGCCCCTCCCCCACCTCAAAATAAATAAATAAACTTAAAAAAAAAACAATTAAGTTAACATGCTCAGGATGGCAGTACAGAAAATACAATATAGTGACAGTGAGCCACTAAATGAAACAATCTGGAGTCACTTCACCATTAGATTTCATTTTTATAAAATAATAAAAATGTCTCATGATTTAAGGCAGTTGGATTAGTTTTTTGTCACTTGCAGAAAAAAGAAAAATGTAACTGATATTAATAGTACAAGTTGAAGGCCTCAACGAAACAGTCTGCCCTATAAAAAAAAGTATATGTTCTCATATACCATAATTTCTCGTAAGTAGAAACCTGTGTGCTGCTTTTCTAATTTCATTATTTACCCTATTAGATGCATTGGTTTTTTTTTTTTTAACTTACTTATTTTGAGAGGGAGCATGAGCACATGCAAGTGGGGGGAGGGGCACAGTGAGAGAGGGACAGAATTCAAAGCCACTTGCTCACAAGGTTCAATCCCATGAACCCACGAGATCATGACTCCAGCTGAGATCAAGAGCTGGATGCCCAACCAAATGAGGTACCCAGGTACCCAAGATGCACTGTTTTTAAGAAATTTTTAAATTATTCATTGTTAATGCAAAAGCTAAAAAATGGATGGCTGACAAACCAGAAACTGCAGCCATGGTTCAATGAAAGTATTTTCATATTTCTTTCATTTGTAACCTACTTTAGGGTTACTGCAGGTTATGTGATAGGTCAAAAAGGAGTACTAAGAACATGTTCTCCATTTATTATGTTCATAATAATGCTGACAAACATCTAACAAAAAAGTTAAGCCACAGTAGAATGTTTTGATTGCTGTACTGAGAAAATTGTTTCAGGTTAAGACCAGGAGTGGGCAGAACATATAATCCACTCTCTTACTTCCAGCCTTTGCTCTTCCCCTTCTAGACCTGAAGACACGAAGAAGTACATACAGGTGGATCTATAGAAGACACAGCATGTGGGGCATCTCCAAGCATCCTTCTCACTATATCATTACACTATGTGTTAGGTATAAAATGCACATTAATTTCATATGCACATTAGGAATTTTATGATTACACCTTTTAATTCTTAAAAAGCCCTAAATAATTTCTACATTTTTATACTTATATAGCAAATTGGCCTTTATTCAGTTACACATTAAAATAGCTTAGGGGCGCCTGGGTGGCGCAGTCGGTTTAAGCGTCCGACTTCAGCCAGGTCACGATCTCGCGGTCCGTGAGTTCGAGCCCCGCGTCAGGCTCTGGGCTGATGGCTCAGAGCCTGGAGCCTGTTTCCGATTCTGTGTCTCCCTCTCTCTCTGCCCCTCCCCCATTCATGCTCTGTCTCTCTCTGTCCCAAAAATAAATAAAACGTTGAAAAAAAAAAAAAAAAGATTTAAAAAAAAAAGATTTAAAATAGCTTAACAACAAGACTCATAATCAAAACTTCTCCCTAGTTTTCCTTCAGAAATTTACCACACTGGAGGAGCCAGGGTAGCTCAGTTGGTTAAGTGTCCGACTTTGGCTCAGGTCATGATGTCACAGTTCATGGGTTTAAGCCCTACACTGGGCTCTGTGCTGACAGCTCAGAGCCTGGAGTCTACTTTGGATTCTGTGTCTCCCTCTCTCTCTGCTCCTCCTGCACTCACACTCTGCCTCTCAAAAATAAACATTAAAAAAATAAAAGGTAAAAGCAATTCAGCACATTGCTCTACTACAAAACTACTTAAAAAATGTCTAAGCTAATAAATAAATCTTACATTCACAATAAATTTTATTTGCTTTGAGACACAAGATTTTACATGGACACACCTGTTTTAATCAAAGTATTTAAAATTAGAAAGTACTGGGACACCTGGGTGGCTTAGTTAGTTGGTCTGACTTGATTTCAGCTCAGGTCATGATCTCACAGTTCATGAGGTGGAGCTGTACGACAAGCTCTGTGCAGACAACCCAGAGCCTGCTTAGGATTCTCTTTGTCCTCTCTCTGCCCCTCCCCCAATCGCACTCACTCTCAAAATAAACATTAAAAACATTTTAATTTAACTTAAAAGTACAAAACAACAAACAGGAGAGAAAAGAAATCATCTAGGGAAAGAAAGAAAGCTGAGTCCCATGTTTCAAATGTGGAGAAAAACTAAAGTTCTACACTAGAAACTTTGTAGCTAATGGCAACCAAAACATTTTCAGGAATGATGACACTAACAGGGCCAAAATAAAACATCTATAAGTCATTATTGCCTGTTTATCCTAATGATTAAAAGTAGACATGGAGGGGCGCCTGGGTGGCGCAGTCGGTTTAGCGTCCGACTTCAGCCAGGTCACGATCTCGCGGTCTGTGAGTTCGAGCCCCGCATCGGGCTCTGGGCTGATGGCTCAGAGCCTGGAGCCTGTTTCTGATTCTGTGTCTCCCTCTCTCTCTGCCCCTCCCCCGTTCATGCTCTGTCTCTCTCTGTCCCAAAAATAAATAAACGTTGAAAAAAAAATTAAAAAAAAAAAAAAAAGTAGACATGGACATGCTAGAAAGGTAAAAATGTAGAGAGAGTAAAAAGATTAGTGGCTAGGGCATCTTGGGTGGCTTAGTGGCTTAAGTGTTTGATTCTTGATCTCGTTTCAGGTCTTGATCTCAGGGCAGGGAGTTCAAGCCCTGCATCTTGGGGGAGCCTACTTAAAAAAAAAAAAAAAAAAAAGATAAGCGGCAGTATAGGGATGGGGGAGGGAGGGATGAATAGGCAAAGAGGATTCTTATGGTAGTATTTTCTATGAGTGATATAGTATGGTACTATACTGGTGAATATGTCTTTATAAATTTGTCCAAATCCATAGACCGTATAACACCAAGAGCGAACCCTAATGTAAACCAGGGACTCTGGGTGACAATGATATGTCAATACAGGGTCAATGATTGTAACAAATGTACCTCTGTGGTATGGGATATTGATAGGGGAGGAGGTTGTACTTGGGGGCAAGGGATATACGGGAACTTTGTAATTTCTGCTGTCTTGCTGTGTATCTAAAACTGCTCTAAAAAACAGTCTACTAAAAAAAGAAATGTTGGGGCACCTGGGTGGCTCAAGTCAGTTAAGTGCCATGGATCGAGAGGGTGAAGCCCTGAGTCAGGCTCTGCACTGACAGTGTGGACCTTGTTGGAATGGGATTCTCCCTCTCTAGCTCTTTGCCCCTCCCCCACTCATGCTTTTTTTCTCTCAGAATTAAAAAAAGTTGGGAAAAAAAAAAAAGTAAAGGGGTGCCTGGCTGGCTCAGTTAGTAGAGCATTCAACTCTTGATCTCTGGGTCATGAGTTCAAGCCCAATGCTGGGGATAGAGTTTACTTAAAAAAACAAAAGAAAAATTTGGCATAAGATAAACATACAGATCAATGAAATTAAATAAAGAGCTCAGAAACCCTCAGATAAATAAATGGTCAATAGATTTTGACAAAGGTGCCAAGACTCTTCAATGGGAAAAGGACAGTCTTTTTACCACATGGGTCAGGGAAACTGAAAAACCACATGCAAAAGAATACAGCTGGATCCATATCTTGCATCATATATAAAATTCACCTCAAAATGAATTACCTAAACGTAAAAGCTGTAAGTTTAGAACTCTGAGGAAACAAGAGTGAAAATTTTCATAACCTTGGACTTGGCAATGGTTTCTTGAATTAACAGCCAAAGAAAAGGCAAAAAAAGAAAAAATAAAATGGACTTCAAAATTTAAAACGTCTGCGCATCAAAGAACACTACCAAGAGGGTGAAAGGACAACCCAAAGAATGGGAGAAAATATATGTAAACTGTACATCTGATAAGGGATTGCTATCAAGAATATATAAAGAAATCCTACAACTCAAAAATGAAAAAAAGATGCGAATGACCTAATTAAAAATGGGCAGAAGCCTAAAATAGACAATTCTTCAAAAACAGATATACAAATACCCAATAAGCACATAAAAAGATGTTCAATCTCAGTCATTAGGGAAATGCAAATCAAAACCACAATGTCACTTCACATCTACTAGCATAGCTATTATAAAAAAAAAAAAAGGAGACAAGTGCTGGCCAGGCTGTGGATAAACTGGAACCCTAATGCACTGCTGGAATTCCAAAATGGTGCAATTTTTACAAAAAGTAGTTTGCAGGTTCAATAAAAAGTTAAAAATAGCCATATGGCCAACAGGACTCAAACAGATACTTGTACACCAGTGGTTAAGTAGAATTACTCACAAGAACCAAAAGGTAGGAACAACCCAAATGTCCATCAAAAGGTAAATGAATAAAGGAAATGTGGTATATACATACAATGAAAAATTATTTCGCTTTTTAAAAAGGAAATTCTTCTGGGGGCACCTGGGTGGCACAGTCGGTTAAGCGTCTGACTTCAGCTCAGGTCATGATCTCATGGTCCGTGAGTTCGAGCCCCGCGTCGGGCTCTGGGCTGATGGCTCAGAGCCTGGAGCCCGTTTCCGATTCTGTGTCTCCCTATCTCTCTGCCCCTCCCCCATTCATGCTCTGTCTCTCTCTGTCTCAAAAATAAATAAACGTTAAAAAAAAAAATTTTTTTTAAAAAGGAAATTCTTCTTACCATACACAAAAACAAATTCAAAATGAACTAAAAACCTAAATGTAAGACCTGGAACCATAAAAATCCTAGAAGAGAGGACAGTTCTTTGCCTCTCGTGAGGCAAAGAAAAACAGGGGTGCCTGGCTGGCTCGAGAAGTGCAACTTTTGACCTCAAGGTTGTGAGCTCAAGCTGCACATTTGGTCTAATTACTTAAAAGTAAAATCTTAAAAAACAAAAAACAAAGAAAAAAGCAAAACAAACAAAAATAAACTACCGGGACTACATCAGAATAGAACGCTTCTCAAAAATAATATAAACACAGGGAGGGGGACAAAACGTAAGAGACTCTTAAATATAGAGAACAAACAGAGGGTTGCTGGAGGGGTTGTGGGAGGGAGGATGGGCTAAATGGGTAAGGGGCTTAAGAAATCTATTCCTGAAATTATTGTTGCACCAGATGCTAACTAACCTGGATGTAAATTACAAAAAAAAAATAAAAATAAATCAATATAAATAAATAAATGTTCATTTATCCTTAAAAAAAAAAAGCCTCTGCACAGCAAAGGAAATAATCAACAAAACTAAAGGACAACCTACTGAATGGGAGAACATATTTGCAAATGACATATCTGACAAAGGGGTAGTATCCAAAATATATAAACACCTTATAAAACTCAACACCCAAAAAACAAATAATCCAATAAAAACTGGGCAGAAGATGTGAACAGACATTTCTCCAAAGAAGACATCCTGATGGTCAACACACATGAAAAGATGTTCAACATCACTAATCATCAGGAAAATGCAAATCAAAACAACAATGAGATATCACCTCACACCTGTCAGAATGGCTAAAATCAACAACACAAGGATGTGTTGGCAAGGATGTGGAGCAAAAAGACCTTGTACCCACTGTTGGTGGGAATGCAAACTGGTGCAGCCACCATGGAAAAGAGTATGGAGGCTCCACAAAAAATTAAAAATAGAACTATCCAGGGGCTTCTAGGCAGCTGAGTCAGTTGAGCATGTGACTCTTGATTTTGGCTCAGGTAATGATCCCATGGAATCAAGCCCCACATTAGGCTCCATGCTGAACCTAAAGCCTGTTTGAGATTCACCCTCTTCCCCACTCATGTGCTTTCGCTCTCTCTCTCTCTCTCAAAAATAAATAAACAAACAAATAAATAAAACGGAACTACCCTATGATCCAGTAATCCCACTACTGGGTACTTATCAAAAGAATACAAAAAAACTTACTCAAAAAAAAGGACACAAGGACATATGAACCCCTATGTTTACCGCAGCATTATTTAAATTAGCCAAATTATGGAAGCAGCCCAAGTACCCATGGACAGATGAATGGATAAAGAAGACATCACACACACACACACACACACACACACACAGAGGAATATGATTTGGCCATCATAAAGAATGAAATCTCACTGTTTGCAACAACATGGATGGAGCCAGAAAACATAATGCTAAGTGAAGGAAGTCAGTCAGAGAAAGACAAATACCACACGACTTCACTCATAAGTGGAATTCAAGAAACAAAACAAATGAACAAAGGGGGAAAAAAAAGACAGGCAAACCAAGAACCACACTTTTAGCTATAGAGAGCAGTTACCAGAGGGGAGGTGGGTGGGTGGAACAGGGGACAGGGATTAGAGAACACATTTGGGATGAGCACTAACGTATGGAAATGTTAAATCAGGTGTACAGTGTACACCTGAAACTAATACAGCACTTTATGTTACCTACACTGGAATTAAAATACTTTAAAAAAGAGGAAATTCTGACACATGATAAAACACGGATAAGCCTCAATGACAATTATGCTAAGTGAAATAAACCAGGCACAGAAATACAAACACTGTATGATTCCACTCATGTGAAGTACCTAAAACAGGCAAATTCATAGGTACAAAAAGTAGAATACACGTTCCCAGGGGCCAGAAGGTGGGGATGGGGATGAAGTTATTATTTAACAGGTAGAGTTTCTGTTTGGAACAATGAAAAACTTCTGGAAATAGATAACGGTGTTGTTACACAGCACTGTTAATGTACTTAACACCACTGAATCACACACTTAAAATAGTTAAAATGGTAAATTTTATGTAATATATATTTCATCCCAATTAACAAAACAAAGGGGGAAAACATGAGTGATTTTCAAGCATTAGGAGAGCCTAGGTGGCTCATCTGGTTAAGCGTCCAACTTCAGCTCAGGTCATGATCTCATGGTTTGTGAGTTAGAGCCCCATGTTGGTCTCTCTGCTGTCAGCACTGATGGATCCTCTGTCCACCTCTCTTTGCCCCTCACTCACTGGTTCTCTCTCTCTCTCTCTCTCAAAACAAATAAACAAACTTAAAAAAAAAAAACAAAACCCAAAACATTAAAAGTTAACCAAATACATACCCTTAGAGCCCTTTTAATTGCATCTACAATGAAACTTGGTGTCACAGACTGTATATTCCAAAGATGACAGCAAAAGCATGGCTTATTCTACATGCTCTTCTGCATAGGGAATGACCCTCCTATCAAGAAGTGGAGTCTATACCTCCATCCCCTTGAATCTGGGCCAGTCATGGGACTATTCTGACCTACAGAGTATGATGGAAATGAAAGTTCTGCCAATTCCCAGTATCATCCCTAACTGGCCTGGCAAGTAGCCTTAACTTGCCTTCTCACCAAGTAGTCCCACAGAGAGATCCACAAAGGGAAGGGCCAGGATCCCTGGCCAATAACCTGACTGAGCTCGGTCAAGAGCCAGTACCAACTTCCCAGCCACATTAAGTAAGGCAAATATGGAAATGGATCCCCAGTCCCAATTAAGCCATGCCAGCAGATACAGCATGAAACAGAAACTAGGTTAAGTGCTGAGCTCTAGCTAAAGCAAAGATTTATAAAGAAAATAGATGACAGCTGCCACTACATTTTGGGGTGGTTCATTACAAAGTCACAGACTGCCAGAACACATCCTTAATGAGGGTAATTCAAACTGTCTCTGTTGCACATGTTCAGGGTTCTAAGTCTTACATATATACAACAATGGAGACATCACACAGAAAATAAAAGGTTACTTTCAATTAAAGCTCTAATGTGAATCATGAAAACCTCCAGGTTGCATGGCACAATGGAAAGAATATAACACAAAACAGAGAATTTTAAGTTCTATTTCTCCTTAGCTGATTAATGGCTATAAAGTTTGGTCAAACCAATGTACTCCTTGTCTTATTTTCTTTACTTCAAAGATGGAATAATAATAATGCTTATTAGCCCCCAGAGTTCTGAATAAAAGAGGAGATAGAAGATACAAACTCTGGTTCTAAACTCAGTACACAGTAAATACACAGTACACAGTACACTGCAGTGCTTGGTCAAATTAAATACTCAACAGATACTTCAGTAAACATTACCTCCATGAAGAGACATGCAAGGATAAGATGCTCTCATTAAATCTTTCAGAAGACCATCTGCATGTTCCTGCTTATCCACAAATATAATGACAGATCCCGATTCTTGATAATGGCCGAGAAGCTCAAGTAACTTCAAGAACTTCTTTTCTTCTTCAATCACAATCTGCAAACAGCAAATCGCACCAAGTTAATTGAGTAAAACTGCAAATACATCTTGTGAACAAAAATACTCATTTTATTTGTGGCAGATGGCGAAATGACAATATCTTGCTATATTTTAAGACCGGGCAGGAAAATATTGATTTTAATTGATAAACCAGTAAGACCAAAAACAAATCTGTAACTTTCAGAGAGGGGGCTTGTAAATGTGGGCAATCACCTGGTTCTCTCTGCCTCTTGATCTCACACCCTATTAACTAAAAAACAAGATGTGACATTTCTATTAACAAGCCCACCTCTTCTGGTGGGACGAACTAAAAAGGGCATTTTTTAAGAGGATTTTAAACATGCAGTTCCACAGAAAAGCATATTCAAGTGCATCATATAAAATATTAATGGCTGCAGTTGTATCCTATTTAACTTTAGAAATTACCTTCCTACATCACAATGATCCCACAAGAATCACATCCTGAACATCCAGGGAACTGAGGGTTTCTTAAAGGCTGTACCTACCACTTGTTGTTCCACATCTGAGCAAACCACGCTTCTGCCTCCAACCTGCACTTCAATGGGTTTACTGAGGATTCTTCGAGCCAAAGCCTCCATAGCTCTGGGGAAAGTAGCTGAAAACATAACTGTCTGTCGATCGGGACGGACATTATCCACAATGCGCATGACCTAAGGACACAATGCAAATAAATATGGTTGAGTGTAGCCTCTAAAAGTCAATGATGTTAAAATCAAGTAGAAAGAAATTTTGAGAACATCCATTCAGTGACTTCTAAACCTGTTACCTTAGATTATAATTGATTTTACCCCATAATTTGCTCCTCTCAGTTTCCCCCCCCCCCCGTTAAGAAACGGCAACTGTAGTTATCTACATGTTTAGGCCAAAGATGGAGGAGCCATCTGTAACTACTCTCTCTCTCTTTCTCTCATCTCACACCTAATTCATCAATAAATACAGTATTCTCAGTCTTCAAACTACATCTGGGATGAAACTATTCTCCCTTGTACCACTGTTTTCCTTCACTTAGTAAACACAATTTTACTGAACTATTATGTGCCAAGCACTGCTCTATTTGGAAATATGCAATAAAAACAGACAAAAACTTGTCTCCATGGAACTTCTATTCTAAGGAGAGTGGACACATAAATATATTATGTATCAAAGGTTGAAAGAGCTACAGAAAGAGAACAATGAAGGTGAACATACTGTTGAGGGAGTAAGATACAGGCACCAATTGCCTCAGTGTCTGTAGAGCCCTGGAGAAAATAAAGACTCCTAGGATTCTTGTGATGATTGGTAAAACAAGAAAAAAAGTAATAATGAGTAATATTACTGATGATGGTTTAAAGGTAGATGGTGGTGAGTGACTGGAAACTGGGAAGGGTATTCTTCCAAAGAAGACATCCAGAAGACTAACAGATACATGAAAATATGTTCAATATCACTCATCATCAGGGAAATACAAATCAAAACCATGATGAAATACCACCTCACAGGTGTCAGAATGGCTAAAATTAACTCAGGAAACAACAGTGTTGGCGAGGATGTGGAGACAGGGGAACTCTCTCGCACTGTTGGTGGGAATGCAAACTGGTGCATCCACTCTGGAGAACAGTATGGAGGTTTCTCAACAAGTTAAAAATAGAACTACCCTATAATCCAACAAGTGTATCACTCCGCATTTACCTAAGGGATACAAATATACAGATTTGAAGGGGTACAAACACTCTGACCTTTACAGCACCATTATCAACAATAGCAAAACTATGGAAAGAGTCCAAATGTCCATTAAATGATGAATGGATAAAGAATGTGGTAGAGGAGTGACTGGGTGGCTCAGTCAGTGATGCATCCGACTTTAGATCAGGTCATGATCTTGCAGTTTATGGGTTCAACCCCCACGTCGGGCTCTGTACTGACAGCTCAGAGCCTGGAGCCTGCTTCCGATTTTGTGTCTCCCTCTCTCTGGCCCTCCCCCACTCACTCTCTGTCTCTTTCTCTCTCAAAAATAAACAAACAGAGTTTTTACAAAATAAATTTTAAGAAAGATGTGGTAGGCAAACACAAATGGTAGTGAGGATGAGGAGAAAGAGGATCTCTTTTGCACTGCTAGCAGGAATGCAAACTGATGCAGCCATTCTGGAAAACAGTATGGAGGTTCCTCAAAAAATTAAAAATAGAACTACCCTACGACCCAGCAAATTGCACTACTGGGTATTTATCTAAGGGATACAGGTGTGCTGTTTCCAAGGGGCACATGCACTCCAATGTTTATAGCAGCACCATCAACAATAGCCCAAGTATGGAAAGAGCCCAAATGTCCAACGACAGATGAACGGATAAAGAAGGTGTGGTATATCTATACAATGGAGTGTTACTCGGCAATCAAAAAGAATGGCATCTTGTCATTTGCAACTACGTGGGTGGAACTAGAGGGTATTATGCTAAGCGAAATTAGCCATTTGGAGAAAGACAAATATCATATGACTTCACTCATATGAGGACTTTAAGATACAAAACAGATGAACATAAGGGAAGGGAAACAAAAACAATATAAAAACAGTGAGAGGGACAAAAACAGAACAGACTATTAAATATGGAGAACAAACAGGATTACTGGAGGGATTATGGGAGGAGGGATGGGTTAAATGGGTAAAGGGCATTAAGGCATCTACTCCTGAAATCACTGTTGCACTATATGCTAACTAACTTGGATGTAAATTAGAAAAATAAATTTAAAAAAAGCATGAGTTTTACAGTATGTAAATTTTATTTGTCAACAAAACAAAACAAAAAGCAACAAAATGTTTCAAGATGGTAAAAGATTAATCAAGCTCAAGGAAGCTGGCAGTAAGAAAAAGTTGAGAATGATGCTATTCTCCCTATATGGAGATGAAAGGTGGGATTCCAAAATGAAGAGAATTGATGCAAAGTCTGCTTAAGAAGCAATCAAATCCCAGGGCACCTAGGGGGTTCAGTCAGTTAAGAGTCCAACTTCAGCTCAGGTCATTTTCACAGTTTGTGGGTTTGAGCCCCACATCAGGCTGTGCTAAATCTCAGAGTGTGGAGCCTGCTTCAGATTCTGTGTCTCCCTCTCTCTCTATTCCTCCCCCACTCGTGCTCTCTCTCTCTGTCACTCTCTCACAAATAAAAATTTTTTTAAAGAAGCAATCAAATCCCTCAACCTCCACCTATCTCCTACTGTCAGGCCCTTCTCTCACCCTAGCCAAAGACCCAAAGGTTTAGCTGATGCAGAATATAAAATAAGAACATGACTGGATGAGGCAAGGATAACATCCTAAGAAGAAAAGCATTAAGTAAATGCATGATGTTCAATACTGAGGCTCCAACTCTCCCTCAAGCCTCTTTCCCAACCTAGAACAAGAGACAGGCCTTTACAGTCCAGGCTGGAGACTGGCCAATATTTTTCCCGGGAAAGTCTGCCCAGTCCAAGAAGTCAGGCAGAAGATAGTCCTCATCTAAATGAAAGTCCCAGCCAGATTACAACAGTGAAACTCAGGATCACTAAGTACTGCTCTGGCACAGAGAACTCTGAATTTTAAGCTGCCTTTTCTCTGTCCCTTAAATGTAAATAGTTAACTACAGGTTCCCAGACCTCTACAGAATGTTTCTAATCTGAATGCAGAAATCAAAGCAAATAGAAAATCAACTCAGAGGACATAAATCCTACGCAGATAGAAGGCAATCTTTAAAAATGAGTCATTTAAATGAAATCTTGCCATTTGCAACAACATGGATGAACCCAGAGGGTATAATGCTAAGTGAAATAAGTCAGTCAGAGAAAGACAAATACCATATGATCTCATTTATGTATGGAATTTAAGAAGCAAATGAACAGGTATGCCTAGGTGGCACCATTAGTTAAGAATCCAACTCTTGATCTTGGCTCAGGTCATGACCTCATGGTTCATGCGACTGAGCCCCACACTAGACTCTGTGCTAACAGCATGGAGCCTGTTTGGTATTATCTCTACCCGCCTCTCTCAAAATAAATAAACTTAAAAAAAATGAATAAAGAATAAAAACAGACAAAAGAAAAAAAAGCATACTCTTAAATACAGAGAACAAAATGGTGGTTACCAGAGGGGAGGTGAGTGGGGATAAGTGCAACAGGTGAAGGGGATTAAGAGTACACTTATCATGATGAGCACGGAGTAATATATAGAACCGCTAATAACATACACCTGAAACTAATAGCACTGTATGTTAATTATACTTGAATAAAAGTAAATTTAGAACATAAAAATAAATCACTGAAGGGGCACCGGGTGACTCAGTTGGTCAAGGGACCGACTCTTGATTTTGGCCCAGGTCATGATTTCACGACTCGTGAGTTCAAGCCCTGAACTGGGCTCTGTGCTGACAGCACGGAACCTGCTTGGGATTCTCTGTCTCCCTCTCTTTCTGCCTCCCACACTCACATGCTCTCTGTCTCAAAAATAAATAAACATTAAAAAAAAAATCATTTAAGGGGCGCCTCGGTGGTTCAGTCGGTTAAGCGTCTGACTTCAGCTCGGGTCATGATCTCGCAGTTTGTGAGTTCAAGCCTCACGCTGGGCTCCATGCTGACAGCTCAGGGCCTAGAGCCAGCTTCTGATTCTGCATCTCCCCTTCTCTCTCTGCCCCTCCACCGCTCACGCTCTTCCAAAAATAAATAAACGCTCTCAAAAATAAAGAAACATTAAAAAAAAATCATTTAAGTGCTCACTTTAGCAGCACACATACTAAAACAAATTGGAATGATACAGAGATTAGCATGTTCCCGTGCAAGGAGGAAATGCATGAAGAGTTCCATTAAAATTTTTTTTTTTAATTTTTTTTTTAATGTTTATTTATTTTTGATAGAGAGAGAGCATGAACGGGGGAGGGTCAGAGAAAGGGAGACACAGAATCCGAAACAGGCATCAAAGGAGGAAAATTTTCTTGAAAACCACAACTAACTCCCTCTCTTGCCCAAGTGCTAAGAGAAATCTTCATGAATAAGCTATAAATCCTGTGCTTCATGGAACGGTGTACTAACTATCACACATGGGAGCTTAGATTTTCCTTATGAATACCTATTACTGCTTAGAGTTGTGAAGATGCCCATAGTATGACGCTAATGATGACACACGTTTTCAGGGATGACTGGCCTGGGTTTCAATTGCCTTCTTATGCTCACTTGGCTATCACACTGGGGGCTACTGATTAAAAGCTGTTCCTGAAACTTTTCAGTATGTTCCCTCTCTCACAGTACACAGATAATTAAAGTCAGCCATGGGCTGCCAAGTACAAAGTCCTTAAACTTCTCCTTTCATACCTATAGGCTAAAACTCAATTCATCAGTCCAGCTAGTCACTAATGTTTACAAAGGTAGCAATTTCCCCCACTTTTCACTGATTTCAAGTCTTGATCCTTGGCATACGCTCCTTTTGAAGAAGTTCTAAAAGTTTATTACATTCTCTCTTATACTTCTCTTGACAATGTGCAATGCTTTCCTTTACCCTCAAGAAAATAATTTGCTACCAACTTAATGATTTATTTACTTATCAAAGTAAATATCACTATCTCAATCTTTAAGTCACAAATAGGGTCCTTGAGATGTTGATATGTATGTTGGTAAAAATTACCCTGGACTACAGGTGCCTGGGTGGATCAGTCAGGTAAGTCTCCGACTTCAGTTCAGGTCATAATCTCACAGTTCGCGGGTTCGAGCCTGCATCAGGCTCTGTGCTGACAGCTCAGATTCTGTGTCTCCCTCTCTCTCTCTCTGCTCCTCCCCTGCTCACTCTCTCTCTAAAAAATAAACACTACATAAAAAACAAAATTACTCTGGACTAGAGCATTATTGTGAAATAGGAATAAAACTTGGGGGTGCAGGGAGAGGTCTCAACTGTCATTACATCCCTGATTCTGTTTCCTCTAATGTAAAGGATTACATTAGACTTAAAAATAAGTTTTTGAAAAATGCTCTTTTTTCAGTACCTCTATCTCCTTAAGTAGCATCCATATTATTCAATAGGAGCTGCTTATGCACCAAACCCTTCACCAGTGGCCTGAACACAGGACTGAGAGGTGCTGAAGTATCTAATCATCAATCTAGTGACCTATTTTTTTTTTTTTAATGTTTACTTATTTATTTATTTGAGAGACAGAGCATGAGTGAGGGAGGGGCAGAGAGAGAGGGAGACACAGAATCTGAAGCAGGCTCCAGGCTGAGCTGTCAGCACAGAGCCTGACGTGGGGCTCGAACTCATGAGCTGCGAGATCACGACTTGAGCTGAAGTTAGACACTCAACCAACTGAGCCACCCAGGTGCCCCCTACTTTTTTTTTCTTTTTAAGAGAGAGAGCACAAGCGGTACAAGGAGAGAGAATCTTAAGTTAGCAGATTCCATGCCCAGTGCAGAAACCGATGTGGGTTCTTACGACTCTGAGATCATGACCTGAGCCAAAATCAAAAGTTGGATGCTTAGCTGATGGAGCCACCCAGGTGCCCCTTCAGTGACCTATTTTTTATGCCAATTTGAAGACAGCCTTCAAAGTTACAATAATCTCTCACTAAACAGTGAGCTCCTTGATGACTGAGGCAAGCATGCTGCTTTGCACTGTACAAGTGACAAACACATTTACTGTCTCACTTTACTACATGATCGGTATTTTCAAGAAAGTAAAAACTCGGAGTAAACATCTTTAGAATCTTTAGATTTAGTGATCTTTAGATCACTTCATTTTGTACTAGTCACACGTATGAATAAATTTGTCAATTAAAACATTCCTGACTTTCTTAATAAAAATAAAAAGTAAAACATGTAAATAATCATTTGGGGTTTTTTTTTGTAAATAACCATTTTTTTTATAACTAATAGGAATATTACTTAACATATTTTCACAAAGTATGTATATCCAGCTCCATAATGGCTAACTAGAGCTAAAGATCAAGGTCTATATCTAATCAATTTCTTCTCTTACTCTTTAATTTTACTAAATTAAAAAAGAACCTAGAAACTGTGGAAAAATTTGTCATGGAAAACCACTTTTTAATATTCTATTAGGGGCACTTGGGTGACTCAGTCAGTTGAGCATCGAACTCTTGATTTCAGCTCAGTTCATGATTTCAGGGTTGTGGGATTAAACCCCATATCAGGCTCAGTGCTGAATGTGGAGCCTGCTTAAGATTCTCTCCCCCCTCCCCACCCACCACCACTCTCCCCTGCTTGTCCTCTCTCTAAAATTATAAATAAATAAATAAAACAATTCACAAAGATCTGCCCAAGTGCCTTTCAACCTGCCAGCCTGTATATGCTAATGTGAAAAAGGAGACTCCTGTACGTTCTGCCAATGTCACTGTATAGCATATACATTTACTATGGATTTACACTCAGAAAAATATACATTAAGCATTATTTGATTTAGTTCCCAATTTTCATGATTTTTTTCAATACAGAATCATGTCTGGAGGCACACTGCTTGCCAACTCTGCTCTAGATAGAAGTCATCGTGCAGATGTGCACTGACTAGCACCAGCTTTGATTCAAATGGGGATGCCTTTACTTGCTTTAACATCCAAATAGTGCTCTATGGCACTGAACCTGAACCAAGCATTTTTAATCTACACAACAGCTCACAAAATAATCATTAATTTAAAATTTCTTCTTTTCAGCGGTTTAGTGCTTAACACATACACTGTTACTCAGCATTTCTCCCTCACGTACTTAATGTAGATGTAAGCACTAATGGCAAGAAATGACTCACACACTGCATATGATTGGGAAAAGTTATTTTGGCCTCTTTCTGGCAACACTTAATTGATTTACCAGAAAGGCCCAATCACACCACACCTACCTTAAACATTACCATAAAATCTAAGATTTCCCAGGATTGGGAAAGACATTTGAAAGGGATCTAATTCCATCTTCCATCTGTTCATCAATTCCTTCTGCTCTCGTTCCTCAAATGGACCCCCTACCTCTAACCAAACACATGGACGAAAAACATATTCAGTATCTGCCCTCCTCCCACAATGTAAATTGTTTCATCTCCAAATAATGTTTATCCAGTTCTTTCTCACATTATGCTTAGATTCAGCTCCCTATAGCTTCCCAACTGGGTCCCAGGTCTACTCCTCAATGATTCTTTCATGTGACAGACTTTTTTCAAACGATTAAAGGATGCTATCAAATCCTCTACTCCAAGCTAAATGTCACTTATTCATTTAACTATTTCTCACATGGTTCGGGTGTCACCATAATCCTGTTTACTGTTATGTGCTCTTGTATGTCCCATTTAGATTGTGATCCCTAAATCTAAACACAACACATACAAGTATATGACAAGCAATACATTTCTGGAGAACACATGAATAAACTGAAAAAAACCAAAGGCCACCTTAACTGTATCCCCTTTTTTTAATTTTAAAAAAATTTCAGAGAGAGAGAGTGCCAAGTGGGAGAGAGGAGCAGAGGGGGAGAGAGAGAATCTTAAGCAGGCTCCATGCTCAGAGAGAGCCCAACATGGGGCCTTATCCCATGACCCGGGATCATGATCTGAGCAGAAATCAAGAGTTAGACGCTCAACAACTGAGCTACCCAGGTGTCTTTAAAGAATTTCTTAAGCAATCTCTACATCCAACGTGGAGCTCAAGCCCACAGACCAGAGATCAAGAGTCACATGCTCCACCTATTGAGAAAGCGAATACCCCATTTCTATTAATGCAGTTTATGATCAAAAATAATTTTTTTTGGCATCCATAGCACATTGATAACTCACATTCCTTATCTCATTAACAAAAATTCCTAAGACCTTAAAGTTCCTTAACATGTGTCCCTCTAAGTTTATAACACTGAAATTTTCTATCTGAGCAAAGTGTGCATGAGGAATATTAAAATCTAAGGTAGACAAATGCTCTGGCCCTTAGTTTTTACATTTGCAGAATGTAAACAAAATGTGCTATATTGATCGTTGAGGCAATCAAAAGCATGAATTAAAAGAATTTATTTCAAAATACAATAAAAACTGCAAAACAGAGAAGCTTAAGCTTCTATTATCAGCATTCCAATTCTAATTTAAGCAACAATGGTTTTAGAAATACCTTCTGAACCAGTTTTATGAGGAATTCAGAGCATAATTATCTATTTGAATTCCCTATGTCCCCAACCTACTATATTACAACACAACAAAAACGTGTGAGAAGTTCAGACACCATATTAACATGTTATTCTCATGGCAGGTACAAGATTTTCTAGTTCAAAACACTAAGACACGTAATGATTACCTGTGGTTCAAAACCCATGTCAAACATTCTGTCTGCTTCGTCTAAAACAACATATGTTACTCTTCGAAGATTTGTGACCCGACCTAAGATGAGGAAAAAAAATAAAGACAAAACGAAAACTAAAAATCAGTCACAATTCATTTTATGACTACCAAGAACTTTAAAAAACTGTAAAGGGAACTAAAATGCCTGACTTAACCAGAGGGGTAAGTTAGGTATCTTTAAAGAGTGAACAGAAATTTTGGTCTACAAGATCTTAATCTAATGGCAAATACTTTCTGACAATGGGTATATGAGGCCCTTTATTTTGTCAAACTCGTCTCTTGCATACCATCATAGGGCCTGAAGGACCTGTAAAATTCAGAAAACAGCCCTCTCCAAAACACATCATAAAACTAAGACTGAGATGAAGCATCGAGCCACATCAGCCATTATCTGACAGCATCACCTAGAAAAAAACATATTAGAGATTACAGCGTATGTGTGGAAAGCAAGTTCCAGTGCTAACTATTTTAGACGCAGAAAACCTCCTTTTAATATTACTTTATAAACTACTTTCATATAGTCAGAAGCTTCTACTGGGCATATCAAAATATTAATGAGAAGCTATTCAACATCATTAAGTAACTGAATTATTAAACAAAAACTTCAAATACCAAATGTATTGCATACATACATTTTTCTACACAAAGATATCATAAGTTCAATGTTATTAAATGCTCCCAATGGTTTAAACAGATGCAAGTGGTTTCTTAGGCAGTGGAAAACTAAAAACATACACAGGAAAGTTTTTCTAAAGGATTAACACAAGCCTTTCTATCAAGTGATGAATCAATCACCTGGCAAAAACATGTATAAAGTAGTTATTAAATATAAACCAAAAGGACAGATAAGGGAAAAAGGTAAAATTAATCAAGATGAATTTCAGGAGACTTAATCAATGCAGCATTGAGAAAAAACAAGGGATTATTTCATCAACATTCAACCCAAAACTTTTTATAGGCTGTACAAGCACAATGATTTATCAAACAATTTCGTTGTCACTTCGTCAACATCATATAGAATTAGAATTAAGTGTATACAGAAATTCAAGCCGAATGCTACAAGAAACATGCATTACTCACAGTTTTTAATACTTTATTATGTATATATTGAACACTGCAATGGAAACCTTTGAAAGCATTTTCTTCAAAAAATAAGAAATGAGCCAAAGTAAATGCTCTCCAATATTTAAGTACTCCATACTAACATTTGCAGCCCCCATTAGTTTTGCAAGGTTGGGAACAGCATTAAATTACCTACCTTGGATGGCTTAAGTCTCGGAAGCCCAGTTCTATAAATCTCGAAGGGCCTTTCTCCACAGAAGTTAAATAATGTCAACAGTTTAGTAACAGTTTTGATAGGGAATAATTTAACAAAGCACAACATAAGAGCTAAAAAACATGCAATATTTACAAAAGATAAAATTTCTTGAAGCTGCAATACCTTAATTTATCCAGTATTGTAATAAAACATTAGCTTCTGTGGAGGAAAAAGTCTGAAATTTAGAATAATAAAAATAAAAAAAAGATAGCCCCCCCAACCCCATTAAAAGCAAAGCTAGACCAAAATTTGATCAAGAATCCATGTTAAGAACCAAAAACATCATATGGAGTTAGTTTCAAAAAAAAATTGAAAGTTAAATTGCAGTAATATTATGAATGCTTGCAACAGTTAGCTGGTTGCAATGTAAATTTTAAGATATTACAGCTTTAAGAAGAAATATTAAAAAAAAAAATGGTGGTTTCTTGTATCTGCTTTGATTTAACAAAAATGTATAGAATTCAAAAACGAGAAATGAGAACAACAAAAAATATCCCTGACTTACCACTGTTAGCTGCTAACATGTCAATCATTCGACCAGGTGTGCAAACAATAATTTCAGCACCTCTTTTCAGCTCAGCAATCTAATAAAAAAGATGAAATTTTAGTCTATTTATCACTAATACTTATTTAAACAGATTTGAAAATAATGTCCAGGGTCACCATACAGCTCCATAAGGTAACACAGTGAAGTCTGATTAGAAGACTCCAAAGCTTCCTGCTTAATTCTTTGGAATGCTGGAGCACGACAAAGGAAAAGGAAGCAGCAACATGATGACATGGTATTGTAACTTTGAACTCAATGAAAACCAGAGAATTTTACCAATTTTAATTTCACATGATCCCTTAAAAGAAAGGAACATTAGAAAGCAGTAATTAAAGCAATTATATACACCAATGTTTTTCTTTTTTTTTAAAAAATTTTTTTTTTTTTTTTTAACGTTTATTTATTTTTGGGACAGAGAGAGACAGAGCATGAACGGGGAAGGGGCAGAGAGAGAGGGAGACACAGAATCGGAAACAGGCTCCAGCCTCTGAGCCATCAGCCCAGAGCCCGATGCGGGGCTCGAACTCACGGACCGCGAGATCGTGACCTGGCTGAAGTCGGACGCTTAACCGACTGCGCCACCCAGGCGCCCCACACCAATGTTTTTCAAGTCGAGAATTGTTTCCATTAGAGAATCACGAGTATCCACAACCAGTATTCTCATTTTCTAATTTTATTTACCTGTTCACTTGTTATTTTTTTTTAATTTGATTTGATTTTTTTTGTTGTTTCTTTTGTTTTTTGAGAGAGGGAGTGAGTGAGGGGCAAAGAGGGAGAGAGAGAGAGAGAATCCCACGAGGAGCAGAGAGAAAGGGAAAGAGAGAGGGAGAGACAGAATCCCCCTGAGCTGACAGTGCGGAGCCCAAAGGGGGCTCAAGCTCACCAATACAGGGCTCGAACTCACGAACTGAGAAATCTTGACCTGAGCCGAAGTCTGGTGCTTTACCAAGTGAGTCACCCAGGTGCCCCTATTTTTTATTTTTTAAAGATTTATTTATTTTGAGAAAGAAAAAGTGTGGGCAGGGGGAAGGGCAGAGAGAGAAATCCCTGTGTGGTCAGCACAGAACACGATGTGGGGCTCAAACCCATGAACCCTGAGATCATGACCTGAGCAGAAACCAAGAGTCAGACACTTAACCGACTGGGCTACCCAGGTGCCTCAACAATCAGTATTTTTAAAATGAAACAGAATGGAAAAACCAGAATGTGTTAGAGATCAGTAAACTTTCATTTCACTTCTATATAAATATAACATGCATGCATGTGTAAAGTTATTTTTTGTAAATGTTATTTCTTACAATAAACTGTCATCAGAACAACTGAGGCAAGATAAGCTTAGAAAACATAAAGCATTTAACAACAGCAAATATTCCTTAAAAAGGAATGTGGTTAAATAAATTGAGATAATGCCACTTAATTTATTGCATTTTTCTAGTATCTATTCGTTATCAAAGCCTAAGAAGTCTTTTAAGAAAAAAAGCCGACTTTAACATTGTACAACATGACCTTTCCAAAACTTATTTGGTCACACAACCTGGTTTTTTTCCTTCTTCTAGTTAAAGCAAAATTATCTAATAACCATCATTTTTAAGAAGACATTTGGAAAAATGTCAAAGTAAAGAGAGTAAATGAAATTATGTTTAAATAACTGCTGCAGGGCGCCTGGGTGGCTCAGTTGGTTGAAGCATCTAACTTCTGCTCAAGTCATAATCTCAAGGTTTGTGAGTTTGAGTCCTGCATCAGGCTCTGTGCTGATAGCTCAGAGCCTGGAGCCTGCTTTGTATTCGGTGTCTCCCTCTCTCTCTGTCCCTCCCCTGCTCATGCTATGTCTCTCTCTCTCTCTCAAAAATATATAAACATTAAAAAAATTTTTTTAATAAATAAATAACTCTTGCCAAAAACATTTAAAGATACCAGTGAGACAGGTATTAATGCAAAACAGTCATCACCACCTTTTAAAGATGTCACATGAATTAGAGCCAGTTGGGAAATCAGACGACCTGGTTCTGGGACAAATTAAGTCTTGTTAGCCTAAACACTTTGATCAACTTACTTAACCTTTCTCGCCATTTCTTTATCTATAAAATGGAAAAAAATATCTGCCTTCCTTGAGCAGAGAAAAGACAAAGAGGAGTATCAGGAAAGCCAAGGTATAAAAATGACTGAAAATCTTAAAATATAAGATTAACATAATTCATCCTCACTATTATCTTTAAACCTCATCTTTTTTAAGATTTAAAAAAATTTTTTAAATGTTTATTTATTTTTGAGACAGAGAGAGACAGAGCATGAACGGGGGAGGGTCAGAGACAGAGGGAGACACAGAATCTGAAACAGGCTCCAGGCTCTGAGCTGTCAGCACAGAGCCCAAGCAGGCTTGAACTCATGGACTGCAAGATCATGACCTGAGCCAAAGTCGGACGCTTAACCGACTGAGCCACCCAGGTGCCCCAGTGGCTAAGATTTTAAAAGCAATCATTATACAAATCACTAAAACAAATCACTTTTAGATCATTAAATAATTTAAGAATGGGAACACTGAAAGAAAAAAAAGAATGGAAAAACTGAATGCTCCTTTTATAGTTACCTGCTCACTGATTCCTGTTCCTCCATAAACACAGACCACTCTAAGTCCCAGGGTCTTTGAAAACTTCTTACATTCTTTAGTAATTTGTAAAGCCAGTTCTCGAGTTGGAGTCATGATGACAGCTGAAAAGATAAATATGTCAAAAGCCTAACCACCAAAATTCTTGACAGGCTATCCTGTAACGTGTTATATTTAACCTCTGAAATAATGTTCAGATTTCTTAGTATAATTTTTTGTTTTTGTTTTCATTTGTTTTATGCACCTTTGAAACCCTCTTTCAAAAGGTTTGTAATAGTAGAGATTGTGGCGATTGCTAATTTTAAGTAGATTTTAAGAACATGCTACAGAAAGATAAATGAGAGTTAAATGTCTCACTCAAACATCAGGAAAATACTGGGGTGAAAAGAACGCAAATCATTCTCAACTGCAAATCACAGAGCAAAGATAATCAAGCGACTCACTGTGCTGCAGAGCCATACCGAGGCTTCCGGAAACAACCTTGGTGTGAAGGGCACAGAAAAAGTAGGAATATATTGTGCCCCGTTTCCAAGAGAGGAGCTGAGCAAATTTTCAAAACCCTACTCACACTTGCGAAACAGATCTCTGCCAAATGAATCAACAAATGAACCTGAAGACCTAATCCTGAAGGAGATGCTGGCACTATATATATAGCCTTTTAAGGCGAAAAACAAAAAACGGAAAATATATTTCCTTACAATCTTCTATGTTGAGTTTATAGATCCACTGACACTCACTAAGCACAAACCTCAATATAAATAAACAGATAGATGCACGAGGAGTCTACCTGCCGAGTCAGAGTTTAATAATTGAGCTGTGCCAGGAGAGGCTGTTTTTGTACTTCTGAGGTGTCACTCCAGAGCTCTGAAGATTCTCACTCCACCTGCTGGTAAGGGGAAATCAGCCCCAAAGTGCCAAATTTATAAAGGAAATGTACATAAAGACATCTTTATTGTTATAACACAACATTATAAAATATCAGGTCTTTCTGATTAACTGACAACAAAGTTGTTACCTGAATAAATAGTTTAATGAAAGGAATTGTACCTATTGGCCCCTCTCCTTCTTCTAATGACCTCTGATCCATGATGTGTCTAAACATGGGCAACAGAAAAGCAATGGTCTTTCCACTTCCTGTCTTGGCAATACCAATCAAATCTCGTCCAGACATTATAGCAGGAATCGCCTGGGTCTGGATTGGCGTGGGTTTTTCATAGCCATGCCTTAAAAAGCAAACCAAAGAAAGACAAGGTAAGAACTGGCATCTCTGGGTCTCTCCAAGTCCCATAGTAAGGTTTTCCAAAACGCAGAATAGCTGTACAACGAATATTATTTGCCAAAAGGGAATGAAGGACTGAGGCATTCTACATCATGAATGAGCATTGAAAATATTATGTTAAGTGAAAGAAGTGAATCACAAAAGACTATGTTAGTACGATCCCACTTATAGGAAACGTCCAGAAGAGACAAATCTGTAGACACAGTAAATTAGTGGATGCCTAGGACAAAGAAGGGAGAAGAATGACTACTAAGGGATACAGGTCTCTTTTTGGGATAATGAATATGTTCTAAAATTAAATTATGGTGATGACTGCCTAACTCCATAAATATACTAAAAATCATTGAACTGTACAAAGAGTAAGGTTTATGATATGTAAATTATATCTGAAAACACTCAGCTGTTTACGAAAAAAACAGTAAATTTTTCTATTAGAGTAAAAATGTAACCAATGGAATTAATTGGGTAAAAGAGCCATTCTGAATAGGAAGACACTGAAAAATGTAGAGAATCACTAACTACTCACTTTTTGAGAGAATTTAGGATCTTCATAGAAATTCCACACTGGACCCAAGATTTAATTGGTTTGGGGCAACCTTTTCCCTTGACAGTAATGCCTTCCATTTCCAACCGAAAAACATTTACCTCTACAAAACAAAATCCAGATTAAAAGCTATTAAATATTGTTTCATTAATGCCTTCTACTTTTCAATCAAGCATGGTAAAACTAAGAATCTTCAATTCTTGGGGCACCTGGGTGGCTCAGTCAGTTAAGCATCCAACTCTTGATTTCACCTCAGGTCATGATCTCACAGTTCATGAGTTCGAGCCCCGCACTGGGCTCTGTGTACTGACGGTCCAGAGCCTGCTTGGAATTCTCTCTCCCTCTCTCTCTCTGCCCCTCCTGCATACTCTCTCTCTCAAAATAAATAAAGAAACCTAAAAAAAAAAAGTCTTCAGGGGCACCTGGGTGGCTCAGTCAGTTAAGTGTCCAACTTCACCTCAGGTCATGGTCTCACGGCTTGTGAGTTCGAGCCCCACATTAGGCTTTGTGTTGACAGATCAGAGCCTAGAGCCTGCTTCAGATTCTGTGAATGCCCTCTCCCTCTGCCCCTCCCCTACTCAAGCTCTGTCTCTCTCTCAAAAATAAGTAACATAAAAAAAGAAAAGAAAAGAAGGGCATCTGGGTAGCTCAGTCGGTTAAGCATCTGACTTCAGCACAGGTCATGATCTCATGATCTCACTGTTCATGGGTTTGAACCCTGCATTGAGCTGTGCTGACAGCTCAGAAGCTGGAGCCTGCTTCACATTCTGTGTCTCCCTCTCTCTCTGCCCTTCCCCTGCTCACACTCTGTCTCTCAAAATTGAAAAAAATGTTGAAAAAGTAAAGGAGAAAAGTTTTCAAAAAAATCTTTTTTTTGTACTACTAAAGATAATTCCACACAAAATCTATAGGACACTTAATACAATTATTGCTGTGACCTAATAGGGGATTAAAAGAAACACCCCATTTCTATAATCTGTCTTTTATTATGTCTTACACTGAAACATCAATAAAAGAACAATGATTGACAGGTAATACAAACACTTGTTCTCCAAGCAAGAGTTGCCTAGATTATCCTTATTCTACCAATAATTACACAGATTCACACTGGTTCCTAACCCTCAAATCCCAGAAAGGGAAAGGCTAACAATACTTTATTTGCTAACTTCACATGAAGACTATTCTCAACCCAAAAAATCTCAACTACATGACCCAAACTAATTTTTGCTCATTTTTAAAAATACTTCCAAAACTACACTGATTCCTCACTGCTCTGAATCTTTGCAGATGAAGTTCATACTCACTAGAATGACTTCTTGCCTTCTTGTTTCTTCTCTCACTTCTCCAGGCAAGCCATGAAAACTCCTCCTACTCATGCACCAACTTACAACCTACCCATATTCCTCCTAGGCAAAGCGAAGCATATCCTCCTCTGTTCAATAACCAATAAATGAATAAAAGAATTTTACCCTCTTGAGACATTTTTGCTAATTCTGGAACTTCAACATAAAAGTTTTTTCTGAATGGTTCATATTCAATTTTTCCATGATCCACTGGTTCTAGAAGCTTTCTCTGTTTTGTCTGGTAGCCTGTAAGGGCCGTCTGAAGATCAACTTCTTCCTCCTCTGAAGAATACTATAATTAAAAAAATAATAATAAGGAAAAAGCTAAATCCTTTATTATTTTCTCCTTACGGAAAACACTATTCCTAGCTTTTAAAATCCTCCTCTCCTAGAAAATATTCCTTGGCTTTTACTTTTTCACATTCTGAATTTTTCAACTTAGTTTCTTTTTTCTTTGCCCTTACAGAAAGTTATAATGACAATATAAAGCTAAAATAACAAAACAATTCTAATAAGGCTTTAAAGAAGTTTTGATATAGTTCTCTCTACACAAATGTTTACAATGCATGTTAATAGAAGAAATTTAATTCATTCTGTCACTTTATTTCTTCTCTTGCCTTATATGTCTGAAGTCAGTGATGAGGGGCAAAGGGGAAATCAACAAGTGGGCATGCAGAAAAAAGTCTAAGATGTCAAAATGTTCTACAGACTGGATATTCAGCAACAGCACTGTTGAGAAAAGCAAGAACTCCTCCTAACAGTAGTTTCTAGAACTAAAGAGCACATCTCCACCAAACAAACACTTCTAGGATAGTATAATGAACAAAGTCAAAATTAACAAAGAATTACCTCCATGGCATCCTGGTCATTCTCCATTAGCTCACCTTTCTTCTTATCAGAATCTACCACTGCTTTTTTGGTTGTCACTACAGTGACAACTTTTGTGACTGTTGGCCCAGACTTCTAAAATAAAAAAGGAATATAAAGTATGTTATAAAATTGAGAAGAAATTGTATGCAAATGAAGCACAATGATAACTGTCACAATTTATAATTCAAATGACAAAAGGAGTCTGCTTTCTCCTAATGAATTTGTTTAAATTTTAAAATGTAACATTAACTGGATTATACAATATAAAGTTTACTATATATTTTATATAATACTATATAATGTAATTTTATATCATTTTACGTAATATATAATGTTATAGAACATATAAAAATGTAATATAATTCACTTAAAAATACTTCTAAATGGTACTTTTTACTCATTGGACAAGCCAGACACTGTTGAAAGAGCTTAGGATAAATCATTAAAGCAGGTAAAGGTCACTACCATTAGAGAGCTCTCATTTTACAAGAGAGAAACAATAAACACAGTAAAAACTAAATCAGATAATTTGCCGGAAGACAACAAATGCTATTAAAAAGAAGAAAAATACACCGGTAAAGGGGATCAGAGATATGAAAGCTGAAAGTGCAATGAAGTCTGGAGAGGACCTAATGAGAAGTCAGCAGTAAGGAAAGACACTAAATACAGATGGTGGCAGTAAGAGCAACTTTTAGAAAGAACGCTTACAGCTAAAATTCCCTAGTATCTGTGGGACTGAGAAAAAGCACTAGCATTTCTGAGAGAGGGGAGGAATCAAATTTATAAACTCAGGCAAGTCAGTGGTAGGTCAATGTGACAAGAATTCGTTATCCAATTAGGAATACTAGAAAAATCTTTAAAAAATAAGAGAAAATGGCATACCTTTTCATTCCCTCCACCACCCTTCACACTTCGCATATTAAACTTTTTTACTTCCTCTTTCACTTCTTCCATGTAAGCATCTAATGGATCTAACTCCTCACCCTCCATTTCATTTCCTTCCTTTTCAGCTTCTGCAGGATCATCTTCATCATCTAAAAGAGCAGAATCACTCTTTTGTACATATGTTTCAAAAGGAAACACTTCATAATCAGAATGCCTCTCACCGTGACCTCTTCCCTCACACCCTCCTTTCCAGCCAACCCAGGCACGAAGCAGTTCAAATACTCAAACTTAACAAGTTATTACACTTAGCAAGCATGCATCAATTTTACATAATGATATAAATCACATGATACATTGAAAAGAGACAGGACTAAAAACTTTGTTAAATAGTACATTTCTTTCAATTACTTTTTAAAATCACAAAAAAAAATCGCACATTTTCAATTCAAGATAATCTTTTTTTTTCACATATCAAAGATATCATCACCCCTTAAAAATACATTCTCGGGGCGCCTGGGTGGCGCAGTCGGTTAAGCGTCCGACTTCAGCCAGGTCACGATCTCGCGGTCCGGGAGTTCGAGCCCCGCGTCAGGCTCTGGGCTGATGGCTCGGAGCCTGGAGCCTGTTTCCGATTCTGTGTCTCCCTCTCTCTCTGCCCCTCCCCCATTCATGCTCTGTCTCTCTCTGTCCCAAAAATAAATAAACGTTGAAAAAAAAAAAATTTTTTAAATACATTCTCTTCATCTATTTAAACCACTCTGTGAAACTTTCATAGAAGATGAAAAATTCACCAGAATTTTCACAGAAAAATAGAGCAAAACTCCATTTCCCTATAAAATTTCACACTCTTCTACTTCACTAAAATCTAAAAGTAAAAATCATATACGCCAGGGAAATAGTTCCCTTGTAAGTTATGAAAAATCAGGAGGGACCTGAAAACATGCCTTTAACTTACCTTCATTACTAATATTCTTATTTGTAATAAAAAAATTAAAGAGCTATTTACTGACTGTGCCCATAAGAACTCAACTCTCCACTCTCAAGTAAAACCAGTGAGGGGCGCCTGGGTGGCTCAGTAAGTTAAGCGTCTGACTTCGGCTCAGGGTTTGAGTTCGAGCCCTGTGTCAGGCTCTGTGCTGACCGCTGAGATTGGAGCCTGCTTCGGACTCTGTCTCCCCCTCTCTCTCTGACCGTCCCCCACTCACACTCTGTCTCTCTCTCTCTCTCTCAAAAATAAACATAAAAAAAAATTTTTTTAATAAAAAAACAACAAAAATGAGGTAAAATCAGTGATCCTTACTGAACACTATCCTACACTTTACATTTTAACATAAATATTATTAGAGAGATTTAATATCGCAATATGAACCCAACAATTCCACTCCTAGGTATATTAACTAAAAAACTAAAAGCAGGGATTCAAATGTATATTTGCATACCAATACTTGCAGCAGCTTTATTCACAACAGTCAAAAGGTGTAAACAACCTACATATCCAATAGACCAATAGGTAAACAAAACGCAGTATACACATACAATGGAGTATCATTCAGCCATAAAAAAGGAATGAAATTTTGACACATGCTACAACATGGAAGAACCTTGAGGACATTATGTAGAGTCAAATAAGCCAGACACAAAAGGGCAAAGACCGTATGACTGCATTTATGTGAGGTACTTACAAAACGCAAATTCATAGAATAGATATTTGGGGGGATAAGTAGGTGGAGGGTAGGGCAGGATGGGAATTAATCTTTGTGGGCACAGAGTTTCTTTTTGGGATGATGAAAACATTCTGGAAATGGCTGGTGATGATGGATGATACACAACACCATGAATGTACTTAATGCCATGGAATTGTACATTTGAAAAAAGGTTAAAATGGTACGTTTTTCCACAAGAGAAAAAATGCCTAAAAATTTCCACTATGAAGTATTATTCATATTTCTAGAATATTCTACATGAATTGTTATATAGACTATTAGTGTACCAAATGAATATACCATCATCATCTTCTAAACTCCATTTTTTCCCTTGTTTCATTTCTTCAATTTCCTTTTTCAGTTCCCCTATGTTTTCCATGGCCTTTTTACGTTGCTCCTCTCGCCATTTTTCTACTCGTTCTTTTCGCTTCCTCATTTCTTCTTCCAGCTTATTCTGATCAAAGTTCTTGGGGGGGGGGGGGGGACAAGAGAGACAGTGAGAGAAGGAAACAAAGATTAACAACTTTATTTCAGCAATATTCCAAATAACTTTTTCAAAGTATAAAAAAGGAAAAGGAAAAACATGTATTTACAAACTCCTTAGTTTAGAAAAGATTTAGATCACACATCTTTTAAACATATCCACAAATACACCAGCAAAATGAATTCATAAGAAAAAGCATCTTCAACTAAGAAAGCAGACAGACTTCAAAAACCATAATCTAATCTCTTTTTCATTACAGCAAAATACACACAGGAATTCACTTTCTTCCTCAACTAGAAACTAGATAAATAAACACGCAAAATTCCCTAGTTGTCAGTTATTGTCAACTTCAAATCCTCTAAACTCCTCTTAAACTGCCACCATGAAAAAGAAATTTTCTATTAGAAATTAATGAGTAAGGGAAAGCTATGTATCAACATGATTAAAAAGCTTTGGTCGTAGGGGGCACCTGGGTGACTCAGTTGGTTAAGTGTCCAACTCCTGATTTTGGCTCAGGTCATGATTTCACAGGTTCAAGAGATCCAGCCATGCATCAGGCTCCATGCTGACAATGCAGAGAGTGTTTGGGATTCTCTACTCATTCTCTCTCTATGCCCCTCTGCCCACCCCACAAAAGAAACAAAAAACATTAAAAATATATTTAAAAACAAAAAAACAACCAGCTTTTGTGTTTAGCCTTTATGTTTAAGTTTCCTAGAAACAGCCTTTGTAAAGGCTTTATCCAGGGACACCTGGGTGGCTCAGTCAGTTAAACGACCAACTCTTGATTTCACCTCAGGTCATGGTATGGCAGTTGTGAGTTCAAGCCCCATATCAGGCTCTATACTGAAAGCTCAGGACCTGGAGCCTGCTTTGGATTCTGTTTCTCCCTTTCTCTACGCCCCTTCCTTGTTCGTGCTCTCTCTAGCTCTCAAAAATAACATTTAAAAATGAATAAATAAATAACTTTTTTTAAAGTTCAAAATACATAGCAATAAAAAAAACAATCTGTGATTATAGAAACAAGCTTGATATTATACAATTGTTAGTAAACATACACCAGCATCTTTTTCTTTTTCATCCTCCTTGTCATCTTTGTCTTTTTTCTTCTCTTTAGAACTTTCCCCACTATCTGTTTTCTCTTTGGACCTAGACCTACAAAAAAAAGAAAAAAAGAAACATCATCTATTTGTATTCAGAAACATTCACATTTAAAAAATTTTTTTTAATTTTTTATAATTTTTATTTTTGAGAGAAACAGAGACAGAGTGTGAGCAGGGGAGGGTCAGAAAGAGAGGAAGACACAGAATCTAAAGCAGGCTCCACGTGCTGAGCTGTCAGCACAAAGCCCGATGCGGGGCTTGAACTGACAAACTGCAACATCATGACCTGAGCTGAAGTGGGACGCTCAACCGAACTGAGCCACCCACACACCCCTTAAAATATTTGTAAAGACCTGCATTTTACTTTTTTTTTAAGTTTATTTATTTATTTTGAGAGAGACAGAGGCAGCATGAGTGTGGGAGAAGCAGAGAGAGAGGAAGAGAGAATCCCAAGCAGGATCCACACCGACAACATGGAGCCTGATGCAGGGCTCAAACCCACGAACCGAACCCACGAGATCATGACCTCAGCTGAAATCAAGAGTCAGATGCTTAAATGACTGAGCTACCCAGTATATGGTATATATACAATAAACCAAATATTCTACAAGATAATCTGGTATGTAATAATGTTTAAAACCCCAATAGACGTGCATTTTCCCCTATGTATGATATCTTATAATGAATAAAATTTCTTATTTTAATGCAATCATTTCAGTCTACTTTTACACCCCTTATAATTGGTGCTTTTAAAAGTACATTAGAGGGGCGCCTGGGTGGCTCAGTCGGTTAAGCGTCCGACTTCAGCCAGGTCACGATCTCGCGGTCCGCGAGTTCGAGCCCTGCGTCAGGCTTTGGGCTGATGGCTCAGAGCCTGGAGCCTGCTTCCGATTCTGCGTCTCCCTCTCTCTCTGCCCCTCCCCCGTTCATGCTGTGTCTCTCTCTGTCTCAAAAATAAATAAACGTTAAAAAAAAAAAAATTTTAAAGTACATTAGAGGGGCACCTGGGTGGCTCAGTCTGTTAAGCGGCCGACTTCGACTCAGGTCATGATTTCACGGTCAGTGAGTTCGAGCCCCGCGTCGGGCTCTGTGCTGACAGCTCAGAGCCTGGAGCCTGTTTCAGATTCTATGTCTCCCTCTCTCTGACCCTCCCCTGTTCATGCTCTGTCTCTCTCTGTCTCAAAAATAAATAAACGTTAAAAAAAAAAAAAGCAAAAAAAAAAAGTACATTAGAGGGGCAGCTGGGTGGCTCAGTCAGTTGAGCATTCAACTTTGCCTAAGGTCATGATCTCACAGTTTGTGCGCGTCGGGCTCTGTGCTGATAGCACAGAGCCTGTAGCCTGCTTTGGATTCTGTGTCCCCCTCTCTCTCTGCTCCTCCCCCATTCATGTTCTGTCTCTCTGTCTCTCAAAAATAATAAAAATTAAAAAAAAAAAAAAGATTGTTTATGCCATTGCATTTCTAATTTTTCAATCAGTTTGTCAAATACTTTTCTATCCATGTATGCTAAGAACCAGAAAAGACCCTAAATAGCAACAACAATCTTCAAAAAGAAAACCAAAGCAGGAGGCATCACAGTCCTGGACTTTAGGCTGTATTAGAAAGCTGTAATCATCAAGACAGTATGGCACTGGCACAAGAACAGACACTCAGGTCAATGGAACAGAATAGAGAACCCAGAAATGGACCCACAAATGTATGCCCAACTCATCTTTGACAAAGCAGGAAAGAATATCCAATGGAATAAAGACAGTCTCTTCAGCAAGTGGTGCTGGGAAAACTGGACAGCAACATGCAGAAAAATGAACCTGGACCACTTTCTTACACCATACACGAAAATAAACTCAAAATGGATGAAAGACCTAGCTGTAAGGCAGGAAGCCATCAAAATCCTCGAGGAGAAAGCAGGCAAAAACCTCTTTGACCTCGGCCTCAGCAACTTCTTACTCAACACATCTCTGGAGGCAAGGGATACAAAAGCAAACATGAACTATTGGGACCTCATCAAAATAAAAAGCTCCTACACCACAAAGGAAACAATCAGCAAGACGAAAAGGCAACCGACGGAATGGGAAAAGATACTTGCAAACAACATTATTAGATAAAGGGTTAGTATCCAAAATCCGTAAAGAACTTCTCAAACTCAACACCCAAAAAACAAATAATCGAGTGAAGAAATGGGCAAAAGACATGAATAGACACTTCTCCAAAGAAGACATCCAGATGGCCAACCGACACGTGAAAAAATGCTCAACATCACTCATCATTAGGGAAATACAAATCAAAACCACAATGAGATACCACCTCACACCTGTCAGAATGGCTAACATCAACAACTCAGGCAACAACAGATGTTGGCGAGGATGAGGAGAAAGAGGATCTCTTTGCATTGTTGGTGGCAATGCAAGCTGATGCAGCCACTCTGGAAAACAGTATGGAGTTTCCTCAAAAAATTAAAATTAGAACTACCCTACAACCTAGCAATTGCACTACTAGGTATGTATCCAAGAGATACAGGTGTGCTGTTTCGAAGGGGCACATGCACCCCAATGTTTATAGCAGCACTATCGACAATAGCCAAAGTATGGAAAGAGCCCAAATGTCCATGGATGGATGAATGGATAAAGAAGATGTGGTATATCTATACAATGGAGTATTACTTGGCAACCAAAAAGAATGACATCTTGCCATTTGCAACTACGTGGATGGAACTAGAAGGTATTATGCTAAGCGAAATTAGAGAAAGACAGCTATCATATGACTTCACTCATATGAGGACTCTAGATGAACATAAGGGGCAAAAACATAAGAGAGTCTTAAATATAGAGAACAAACAAAAGGTTACTAGAGGGGCTATGGGAGAGGGGATGGGCTAAATGGGTAAGGGGCATTAAGGAATCTACTCCTAAAAGCATTGTTGCACTACATGCTAATGTGGATGTAAACTAAAAAAATAAAGATTTTTAAAAAAAATTTAAGAAAACACAAAAACCACTTTTCTGAATTACTTAAATAAGAATTTTCACTTTGGCTCTTACTAATATAAAGTATTACAATGATAAATTTTCTAATGTTAAACTAATCTTCCATTTCTGGAATAAATCCAACTAAGTCATAATTATCCTTTTTACATATGGTTGGATTTGATATAATATTTATGTTTAGAATGAGTATAGCCTACAATTTTCTCACACTGCCCTTGTCAGGTTTTAATATCTACATTCTTCTCAATACACAAAATGAATCGAGAAATGTTTCTTCTTTCTTAAGTCTCTGTTCATCAAAAGTATCATTGCAGAGTGAAAAGACAAACTACAGAGTAAGAGAATATATTTGCCATTCATAAAAATGACAGTAAACAACCATCCAGGATATTTAAAAATAACAAAAACTTCCTATGAATCAATTTTTAAAGAAACAACCCAACAGGAAAATAAGCAAAAAGATTTTTAACATACTTCAGAAAAGAAGAAATTCGAATGACAAGCAAACATATGAAAAGATGTTCAACCTCACTGGTAGACAAATACAAATTAAAACCACAATGATATTGGTATAACATATCTAACCAGTTAGCAAAAATTAGAAGGACTGACAATACCAAACACTAGGAAGGGTACGAGACAACACAATTATCATAATGTTTGTGGGAGTATAATTAGTATAACCCCTCTGGAAAGCATTTGGGATCACCTAGTAAAAACGAAGGTATGTTAATTCTTTTTTTTTTTTTTTTTTGAAGCTATGTTAATTCTATGGCCATGTAATTCATTCGTATATACAGACTAGGGAAACTCATGCACATGTACACTAGGAAACATACATACAAATGTTCACAGGGCACCTGGGTGGTTCAGTCAGTTGAGCATCTAACTTCGGCTCAGGTCATGATCTCACAGTCCACAAGTTCGAGCCCCAGATCGGGCTCTGTGCTGACAGCTTAGAGCCTGGAGCCTGCTTCAGATTCCTTCTGTGTCTCCCTCTCTCTCCATCCCTCCCTCACTTGCTCTCTTTCTTTCTCTCTCTCCCCAAAATAAATGTAATAAACTTAAAAAAAAAAATTCACAAGCACCTAAAAGTTAAAACAACCCAAACACGTACCTCAGTAAAATGGATATATAGTGGTATATTTATGCCGCAGAATAGTATTCAGCAATGAAAACGACCTACTGTTATATGTAACACAGATGAGTCTCAAACAATCACCAACACAGATACAAAAGAATATGTGATTCATTCAGGTAAAGTTAAAAAAACATACAAATCTAAACTATTATTTTTCCAGATGCAAACACAGATGATAAATAAATAGAAAAAAGTTACTAGTACAAAAGTCAGGAATGGTTTTATCTAGGGTAGTAAAGAGCTAGGTTAGAGAACAGACATGGATGGCTTCTGGAGATACTGACAATGGTGTATTTCTAAACTTTAGTGGTGTTTACATGAGTATTGCTTTATAATTACTTAATAAACTGCATATTTATACTTCATTCACTTTTCTGAATTTATATTTTAACTTAAAATAGTCCTAATGGACATTATTATATGGACCTCAGTAAAATAAAACTAACAAAATTAATGACAGGAAAAAAATCCTCACGACTAATATGAAGAAGGTACAGAAAACAGACACAAATTCATGTATTGACTATCCTTTGACACCACTTTTACCAACAGGAAAAGAATGAACCATTGACAAGAGAAATATAAAGAATAAACATAAATGACACAGATAAAAAAGTAAACATATTATGTCTAAAAGACATAACCAATAACTCAAAATTGAATGGTACTGGCATCTTAAGGAAACATGTATATTTAACTTAACACAAGCAAAGTTCACACCCATCTTGAACAGCAATTCAGTAATACATGTCATGATTTAAAAACTGTCAAATGGGATGCTTGGGTGGCTCAGTCAGTTAACCATCTGACTCTTGATTTCAGCTCAGGTCACAATCTCAAGGTTTGTGAGTTTGAGCCCCATATCAGGTCCTGAGCTGTTAGCACAGAGCCTGCTTAAGATTCTCTCTCTCCCACTCTCTCTTCCCCCACTTCTGCTCCCGCTCTCTCTCTCTCTCAAAAATAAACGTTAAAAAAAAAGTTATCTGTCAAATCAATGTTAAAAATGTTAAAAACATACCTCAAAAGAAAACCAGAGTTCCTAGGAAGAGGTTTATATAATATATTCCTGACTATTAAAAGTAGATATTAAAGGGGGCGCCTGGGTGGCGCAGTCGGTTAAGCGTCCGACTTCAGCCAGGTCACGATCTTGCGGTCCGTGAGTTCGAGCCCCGTGTCGGGCTCTGGGCTGATGGCTCAGAGCCTGGAGCCTGTTTCTGATTCTGTGTCTCCCTCTCTCTCTGCCCCTCCCCCGTTCATGCTCTGTCTCTCTCTGTCCCAAAAATAAATAAACGTTGAAAAAAAAAATTTTTTTTAAGTAGATATTAAAGAGAACAATGTGTTGAGTGTTAAAACCAATCGAATCTAGTATTTTCCAATAATTTACAAGCGTTATAACCTATTAAAATTCAACCAACAGTTCATCATAGCAGCCAAAATCAGTGGACAAAAAAAAAAAGAAAGAGAAAAGGAATAGTGAAGAGTCAGTTCCCAACCTGCAAGACAGATACAGTCCAATGATAACATTACCTATTCTCAGCTTTCTTGCTTTTATTGCCAGGACTTGAGGATCTGGATCGCCGGCCTCGGCTTCTACTCCTGGAGCGTCTCCTGTCTCGACTTCGAGATCTTCTTCGCTCTCGACTTCGATCTCTCTCTCTACTTCTGGAACGCCTGAAAGGACACTTTCCATTCATTCTATGACCAATTAGAGATTCTTTCAGATGTTTCTGTGCCATGTTGAACGAGCTTCTTAATTATTACCATTACTAAAGGCTGAGATTTCAATTAACCATCAAATCAGATATAAATAGGCAACAATTGGGGCACCTAGGTGGTTCAGTTGGTTAAGCGTCTGCCTCTTGGTTTTGGCTCAGGTCATGATCTCACAGTTGGTGAGTTCAAGCCCCACATCAGATTCTGCACTGACAGTGTGGAGCGTGCTTAGGATTCTCTCTCCCTCTCTCTCTGCCCCTCCCCAGCTCTCTCTTTCTCTCTCTCAAAATAAATAAATTTTAAAAATAAATAGATAGATAGGGAACAAGTAGGGCGCCTAGGTAGCTCAGTTTGTTAAGGGTCTGACTCTTGGTTTGGGCTCAGGTCATGGTATCTGGATTAATGAGTTCAAGTCCCTCAGTGGGCTCTGCACTGACAGCATGACAGCATGGAGCCTGCTTTCAATTCTTTCTCCCTTCCCCTCCCCTGTTGGTTCTCTCTCTCAAAATAAATAAATAAACTTTAGTAAATAAACAGGGAACAAGTAAAGCCAATTCTTACAAATGGTCAACAAAAAACTGATACTAATTCCAAAATGGTATTTGTTGAAAAACATAGCAAATCAGTCATAATAGCTTTTTGAAATCTACGGCCTATAGTAGAAAATCTAAAACCCAAAATCAGCCAAAACCTAAGTATAAGGATAGGCACAATGGGGCTATGGGAAGGTCACAGACATGAAGAGTAGGAAACAAAAATTTCTATTCTACAGCTGGCAGTCACATGACATATGGCAGATCAACTCTGTGGCTCACTTTCCTTATCTATATGATATGGAGACTTTACTTACATAATCTCAAAATCCTTCTTGCTCTAAAACCTTTTTTTTTATTTTAAGTTTATTTATTTTTGAAAGAGCAAGAAAAAAAAGCACAAGTCAGGGAGGGGCAGAGAGAGAGGGAGACAGAGGATCCGAAGCAGGCTCGGCGCGGACAGCAGAGAGCCCTATGCAGGGTTCAAACTCATGAACTGTGAAATCATGACCCGAGCCAAAGTTGGACGCTTAACTGACGGAGCCACCCAGGTGCCCCTAAAACCTCCTGATTCACTCTCAAAAGTTAAAGACATTATCTTAAGTAATCAATTTCACTTAACACATACGTGACTGAATTATATGAAACTGTTCCTGGGACCACATAACACAAAACTGAAGAAATTGCACTATATGCATTCTAAAAGATGAATATTCTCCCTGAGTACTTTTGCTAGTTCTCCTTCTAATGTTTGGAAAAAAATAGGGTTTTTTTTCCTGTGATTAGTTCATAACACCTTACAACCCTGTCTTCTTTCCTATTTTAATAAAAAACTTATCAGAAATTTTTTTTGGTGTGGCGAAGATTTTTATTTAAAGACAATGTCTTTCACCTCTAGAAAGGTTATAGCTGCTTGATTCGTGCCTAGGAAAATGCAAGCACGTAAAATAAAAATTAGGGTGTTCTTTCGTTTAAATCTAAAATGGTTTTTTTTTTTTTGTTGTTGTTGTTGTTTTTTTAATTTTTTTTTTTCAACGTTTATTTATTTTGGGGACAGAGAGAGACAGAGCATGAACGGGGGAGGGGCAGAGAGAGAGGGAGACACAGAATCGGAAACAGGCTCCAGGCTCCGAGCCATCAGCCCAGAGCCCGACGCGGGGCTCGAACTCACGGACCGCGAGATCGTGACCTGGCTGAAGTCGGACGCCTAACCGACTGCGCCACCCAGGCGCCCCTAAAATGGTTTTTAAGGGGCACCTGGGTGGCTCAGTTGGTTGAGCGTCCAACTTCGGCTCAGGTCACGATCTCGCGGTCCGTGAGTTCGAGCCCCGCGTCGGGCTCTGTGCTGACTGCTCAGAGCCTGAAGCCTGTTTCAGATTCTGTGTCTCCCTCTCTCTCTGACCCTCCCCCGTTCGTGCTCTGTCTCTCTCTGTCTCAAAAATAAATAAACGTTAAAAAAAAAAAATTTTTTAATAAAAATTAAAAAAAAATAAAAAATAAAATAAAAAAAATAAAAAATAAAAAATAAAATGGTTTTTAAAAATTGTGTCAAACGGGAGCGCCTGGATGGCTCAGTCAGTAGAGCAATCAACTCATGATTTTGGGTAAGTTTGAGCCCCACAGTGGGTGTAGGGATTACTTAAAAATACAAATCCTTAAAATTTTTTTTTTTTAAAGTGACAGACAGCAAGTAGGGCTTGGGTAGCTCTGTCCTTTTTCCTTCTCCTATCAGCTTTAGTGGCTGCTCTGAACATAGTGGTCAGCGTTCTTGGGACAGAATTAGAACAGAACCCCCTTGACAGCATATTACCTTATCTTTTACTGGCTTTTAAAACCTCCCTCAGGGGGCTCTGAAGGTTCTCTTTGGTTTCGTTTTGGTTTTGGTTTTTAAGAAGGCTCCACACCCAACATAAGGGTAAAACTCATAAACCAGCAATCAAGAATTGTATGCTCTACCCACTAATCCTAGCTGGGCACTGCCCACCCTTTCTTAATTTTTATTTATTTGGTTCTCTTTGGATTACAGGAAGTAGAGCCAAACGTTTCCAAACTTAAAATACTGTTTGAAAGTCTTTGTTCCAGGCAAATCACTTTTTGACCTAATCAAACAAGCTGGAGTTAAAACAGAGTGCCTATAAAGGGGCCACTAAAATCCAGTCCAAGTCACACTTTTGAAGAAACTGAATTTAGCTGACAGAGACCAATTTATCGTGAATCTGTAAATTCTTACCTCAGGCGCTTCCGGTCTCTTGACCGAGATCTTCTTTTATCCCTGCTACGAGACCTCTCTCTCCTTCTATCTCTATCTCTGCTTCTAGACCGCCTGTCATCTCCACGTTTACTTCTTTTGTCAGGTGAGCGACTTCTAGATCGACTTCCAGAGCGCCCCCTTGATGCTGACCGCTTCCGATAATGGCTAGAAAGTAAGGTCAAGATTAAGTTTAGGAAACGCAGTTAGCTTGTATGATATTTTATTTAATCACATTTTCCCAATATATCTCAGCACACAAATTAAACAATGAAAGGACTTTGGGTTTTTTTTTAATTTTTTTAATGTTTATTTATTTTTGAGAGAGAGAGAGAGAGACAGAGCATGAGTGGGGGAGGGGCAGAGAGAGAGGGAGACACAGAATCCGAAGCCGGTTCCAGGCTCTGAGCTGTCAGCAAAGAGCCCGACGTGGGGCTCGAACTCACAGACCACGAGATCATGACGTGAGCCAAAGTCGGACGCTCAACCGACTGAGCCACCCAGGTGCCCCAACAATGAAAGGACTTTGTACACATAAACTCTTTTTTTTTATTTATTTAAGTAATCTCCACAACCAACATGGGGCTTGAAATCACAACCCTGAGATCAAGAATCACATGCTCTTCTCACTGAGCCAGCCAGGAACCCCTACAATTCTTAAAATCAGAGGGAAGTAATGATTCCTTCATTTATAGTCAATGTAGAGAGGGAAAAAAAAAACTATCTTAAAAGGGAAACAAGGACAGTAAAAAGAACAGATCAAACTCCTGCCTCTGGGTCCCAAGCAACTTGCATTCTGTTAAAAAAAAAAAAAAAAAAAAAAAGATGACCAGTTAAGTAAAGAAAAAAATAAACAATACATCACCATCACATGGTGCTATGGAGAAAAACAGATTAGAGTAGATGAAAGAGAGGATGGGAGATAGGAGGTTTGCTATTTTACACTAGGTGACTAGAGAAAAATGTGCTAAGAGACATTTCAGAAGTTTGAGAAAAGTAAAAAGAACCGTGTAGATATATCGGGGAGAAACTTTTCAGGCACCACAAGTGCAAAGACCCTGAAGACAAAGTTTGACTGGTGTGTCCAAGGAACAGCAAGGAAGGCAGATGTGGCTAGGGCTGAATGACCAAGAAAGAGTACCATGAAATGAGGTCAGAGATACCATAGCGCAGCCAAACATGCACACATTTGTAGAGCCTTATAGATCTGAGTAAGTTGAGGTTACTGGAAAATTTTAAGCACAGGAGCAACGTTACCTCAGTTTTTAAAGCATTAGTCTGGAGGTACCTGGGTGGCTCAGTTGGCTAAGCATCCGACTCTTGATTTCAGCTCAGGTCATGACTTCATGATTCCTGGGTTAGAGCCCCACATCAGGCTCTGCACCAATAGCACGGAGACTGCTTAGGATGCTCTCTCCCTCTCTCTCTGCCCCTCCCCAACGAATGCATATGTGCATGCCCTCTCAAAATAAATAAACTTAAAAAAAAAAAATTTGGCTGCTGAAGGGAGAACAAACTGAAGGAAGCCAAGTGCAGAAGCAAGGAAAACAGGTAGAATGCTATAGCAATCACCCAAGTAAGAGAGTAGTGGCATGGATCAGAATGTCAGGTTCAGAGTTGCCATAGGAAGGGTCAAAATGTAGATATCATGGAGCTAGAGCTGATTGTATTTAAGGACTAATTCAATGTCAAGTGGGACAGCAAGGGAGAAGTCATGAGTGTTGCTGAGATACTTGCGCGGACCAAGCAGAAAGACAAAGTTGCTGCGTACTAAGATAGGAAGCTTGAGGAGGAGTAGATGTGGGGGGAGAGTGGGAAATCAGGATATTAGGTATTCACATGGAGATGTACAGGAGGTAGTTGAAAATATGAGTCCAGGGTTCACCAAGGGAGTCATCAGTGTACAAAGGCTACTTAAAGCGATAAACGTGGATAAGATGGCTAGGGAATGAGTATACCTCATTATCCTTTAAGCACGTGAAATTAAATGTGTAGAAACCCAAGCTTATTTTTTAATGTTTATTTATTTTTGAGAGAGACAGCCAGACAGCATGAGCAGGGGATGCTCAGAGAGAGAGGGAGACACAAAATCGTAAGTAGGCTCCAGGCTCTGAGCTGTCAGCACAGAGCCCGATGCAGGGCTCGAACCCACAGACCATGAGATCACCATGACCTGAGCTGAAGTTGGACGCTTAACTGACTGAGCCACCCAGGTGCCCCTAGAAACTCAAACTTACTGCCTTTCCCTCCCCAAACCATTTGTCATCCCAACTTTCAGTCAGTAGGCTCAAAGTATCAATTATCTTCAATATCTCATTCTACACACCCAATAAAACACCAAATATCACCAATTTCACCTCTGTGATTCTTTTCAATTTTATCACCTCCTCAGAGTTCTGTCATGACTCCATATCAAAGTTATGTAGTTAGGGCATTTTAGAAAACCTTTAGAAATCTTCTTGCTTCTACCCTCTTTTCCCTTAAATCTGTTTTACTCATTGCTGCTAAGGTAATCTTCATAAAGCAGAATTCTGACCACATTATAAACATACACACTCATTTCTTAAAATCTTCAAAGGCTCTCAATTAAAATCTTAACTTTGAAACTAAATCTACAATCCACCCACATTCTGGACCCAACTCCATTTCAGAACCTACCTCCTACCACTTTTCTTCAACCTTTCATGACACCTACATACGCAGGCAAACTGGGCTCTTCACTTATTTCTCTAACACCTTGATCTTCCCATCTCTGAACCTTTCATCAGTCCCTAAACTAACCTAGAAAACAAGCCAGGGAAGAAGGCTAAAGGGCTGGAAGAGACTTAATTGTGAAGGGTCCTGAAGGCGGGCTGAAGAGTGTGACTTCATCTTGAAAGAACCAAAACAGACAAAAAGAGAGGAATGACATAATCTTTATTTAAGAAGTGTCACTCTGGCTGCAGTGTGAGGAATCTATTAGAAGGGCAAGATCACAGGAAAATAATCAATTTGAGGCAAGTGTAGCAGTCTGAGCACTAAATAATTAGGTCTGAATTAAGTCATAGAGAGCAGGAATGGAGAAAGGATATAGAATCGTATTGGGTTGAGACAGTTAAGAGAGAAAAATGAATCAAATAAGTACACTTGCAGGTTTCTGCTCTGGGTAGCCAAATGAACAGCCAATGCCTTCAAGAAGATTTAAAAGACGGCCCAGGAATTTTGTGTAGATGTAGAAATATTCTTTATCTTTATCCGGGTGATGTTTCCACAGTTTATGGATTTGCTAAATTTCAGCAAGCTCTACCCTTAAGCTTTGTCTATTTCCCTGAATGTTAATTATATGTCAATAAACTATTAAGGGTCAACTGGGTGGCTGAGTCAGTTAAGCCTCCAACTTCATTTCAGGTCATCATCTCACAGTTCATGAGTTCCAGCCACGCAGTTGGGCTCTGTGCTGACAGTTCAGAGCCTGGAGCCTGCTTTGAGTTCTGTGTCTCCCTCCCTTTAGGCCCCTCCCCCACTTGCACTCTGTCTCTCAAAAAATGAATAAACATTAAACAATTTTAACAAAAAATAAACTATTATTTATATCCCAGATAAAAAGGATCTTTTAGTAACTGCTAAATACAAAGCAAATAAATACTCATCGCTGAGATAAAAACCTCAAGGTCCCAAACCAGGTAACAATCTAAAGTTTTGAAGAGATATCCTAATTCTAGTAAGACCTCCCAATGCACAGCTTTAAAAGGACAGAAAAACACGTAACAAAGAAATATGAAATCTATCTGCAAAACAAATCTCCATGCAACAATTACCGTAGCCCACTAAAAGCCTAGTCATGTACAATGTTGTAGGTGATGTAAAAATATTGGTCTCCACGCTCCTTTCAACTGACTTGGGAAAATACCACACACAGAACTAAAATAGGCAGCAACAGGCGCCAAGCAAACGTGGCAAATGCGAACTGCAAGAAATTCAACTGGGATCACTGCTGCCAGAGCGATCACGGTGGGCTCCATGGAAATGGCGGGATGTGGTGCCCAATCACTGACGCCCTGGAGGGGTGGTCCCACTCCAGGGGCTGGAACCGGCGAAGGCAGTGCTGGGAACCCCGTGGCCGTCACCGCCCCAAATACAGACACTCCCTTGGCCGGGGTCCCCCAGCCCCTCTAGTGGCCGAGGTCAGCGCTGGCCGCACGTGGGGCCGCCCGGGGTCAGGCCTGGCCCCGCTGGCACCTCAACTCCCGCCTCTTTCCCCCACTTCAAGGAAACCGCCCGCCCGCTCGCCCTCTCAGCGCGCCGCCTCACCGTGACTCCCGGCCCATGCTGCCGGCCGCGGGAAAAGCGGCGCCCTTCGGGACAATGCGCAGGGTAACCGGACAAAAGAAGAGGCCGCGCCGCCCTCAGCTAGCCGAGCGAGGAGCAGCACTAAGAGAGAGCAGCAGCTCCAGCAGTGGCAGCCATCCGAGAGCAGCCAACGAAAACAGGACGTGCTGGCGCCGGTGGCAGAGAGAAGGGAAAAGCGGGCCGGAAGCTGCTATCTCTCCACAGCGACTCCTTTCGGCTGGAGGCCGCACAACGCCGGCCGCGCCGCAAGACGCGTCCTTTGCCGGGTTTTCCCTGCAAGCCTCGGAAAGTTCGTGAGGTAAAGGAAGGCTCTTTGGCTTTGCAGGCCCTGGGAGGGTCTTTCCTGCAAGGGCCACCGAGACGCCATAGGCATCCCCCAGTTGTCCCAGGACTTGTACTGCCGTCCCCCTTAACCTGCGCTAAGTGATGGTACAAACATCTCCATTCACATATTCATTCATACATTCATTTGTATGTATTGTTATGCGTGCTGTATGTCCTAGATCCGAGGAGCTTACAATATAGTGGATACAGACATAACTAAAACCACAAGTAGATATAAGAAAGAGATTACAGCAAAGGAGAGGGGTTCAAAAAGAGATCCCTGAAGATGTGACCTTTGAAGTAAGATGTGAAGACTGAGGAGTTAAGTTGGTGGAGAAGAGGATGAGAGCTAAAAATCTATTTGTAAGATTATAGTGGTTCTCAATATCGCCTGAGCTTGGAAGTTTCAAAAAAATACATGAATGGGGCACCTGGCTGGCTCACTGGGTGGAGCATGTGGCTCTTGATCTCCAGGTTGTGAGTTGGAGCCCATATTGGGCATAGAGATTACTTAAAAATAAAATCTTAAAAAAAAAAAAAATACATGGATGCATGAATACCATACCTAAATTCTGATTTGATAGGTCTGGAGTGCTTCTTGTGCATTTTTGAGCTTCTTTAGTGATTCTGAAGCACGCTCAAGGTTGAGAATGACTCACCTAGCATAAGCACTGTTTTAGCAGAAAGCTGTAATGCTAAAGTTTACGTGCCTCTTTACTTTTCTACTTTCTTATACCTAAGGATGACAGAAAAATTCTAGATTGTGACTGTGGCTGTTGACGCATGGATGTATACATTTGTCAAAACTCATTGAACTGTAAACCTTATTTTTTATTTTATTTTGAAGTTTATTTATTTTGAGAGAGACAGAGACAGTGCCAGTGCAGGAGGAGCAGAAAGAGACAGAGAATCCCAAGCAGGCTCCACACTGCCAGTGCAGAGCCCAACAGGGGACTCAGTCCCATGAACCTGAGATCATTACTTGAGCCAAAATCAAGAGTCAGGTGCTTAACCGACTGAGCCACCCAGCCACCCTTATTTTATTTTAATTTATTTTTCAGAGAGAGCGCACACAGGGAAGGGCAGAGAGAGGAAGACAGAGGATCTGAAGCAGGCTCCACATTGACAGCAGAGAGCTTGATGTGGGGCTCCAAGTCACGACCTGTGAGATCAGAAGCAGACACGACCGACTGAGCCACCCAAGCACCCCGGAACTGTAAACTTTAAACTTGCATATTTAGGTGCACCTGGGTGGCTCAGTCCATTAAGCATCCGACTCTTGGTTTCAGCAGGTATTCCAGCCACTCTACATTGCTTGTATGTGGGTAACAAGTGTGGGTTTCAGTCTAGGAAAAACAGAAAACCACTAGTGACTTAAACATGGAAACCCTGAGAAGGGGTCAGATCCTGGATGTATTTGAGGCAGCTCTCCAAACACTAACTGATAAAGTGGACGTGAACTGTGAGGGAAAGGAAGGCATAAAGAGGACTTTCAGGAGGTGCCTAGGTGGCTCAGTCGGTTAAGTGTCCAACTCTTGATACCGGCTCAGGTCATGATCTCACACTTGGATGGAGTCCCATGATAGGCTCTGCATGAACATGGAACCTGCTTGGGATTCTCTCCTCCCCTCCTCTCTCAAAATAAAAATTAAAAAAAAAGAGGACTCTCGGGTTTTGAACAGAACTACTGTGGGTCGTGGTGAACTTATAGAAACAAGAAAGGCATGGAAGCAGATTTGGCAGGGGAAGGGGAGGAAATCAGTGGATCTGCTACAGTAACATGTTGTTGGAGATGCCTACTAGACATCCAGGAGGTAATGGCCACATTAGGGGATACATGAGTGTAGAGTTCAAGGGAGAAATAGAGGTTGTCTGAGAGATAGGGGTCATAAGCATTTAATAATGGGGTATTTGAAGCCATGAAACTGGATGAGGCCATGCAGAAGTTAATGTTACAGCTGGAACAGATTTTTTAAATCATATACTTGAATTTCTTGATTTTAAGTGAGAAAACGGAGACTCAGGAAACAAACTTAATCCTAGGTCACTAATCTTTTTGGAATCTAAACTGGAACCAGAACCCATGCATCTGATACCCAGCCCAGAGCTCTTTTCAAGATAATGCATTTCTAAATCCCCTTTAAGAGAATATAATCATGTGACAATTCTGATGGCCTTTTTAAGTTCACAATATGTTTACGTTAAGTTCAAAGCAATTCTATGTCCCAGAAAAAATTCTTTTAACTATTAGGACAGGTAAAAGAAGTAATTACAGTCCAGTATGTCTCCAATACATCACTTTTAACAAAATGCCCTGGCTTCCCAAACAGATTTTGATTCTAAGTTCATTTTTTTAAGTATCGTAAGTAAGAGTTTTAAGTAATCTCTACACCCAACATGGGGCTTGAACTCACAACCCCAAGACCATGAGTCACATGTTCCTCTGACTGAGCCAGCCAGGCACACCTAATTAACCAGCTCTAAGTGTCTCATAACCCTCTTATTGTTTTTAGGACCAATGGTGGTGACACACATCCATTTATACAACTAATCTGGTCGAAGATGTCACTTTTCCATCTAGTTTTTACTCATATACATTTTGAGTCCTTGAAATTTCTGAAGTAAAAAATTCTTCATGATTCCCAACACTAAGAAACTACCATTTCTGTTTGACACTACTCAACAAACTTAAGCAAATAGTAAGGGAGATGCCAACTGGCTGAATAAAAAAAATGGCACTAACAGACACAGACATCTTATAGCCAACTCTTCCCTCTGAAATAAAGTTGATAATGATCTATAATTATTAAAGCTTGGCATGTGTCAACCGACTGAATGGGGCTTTTTTTTTTTTTTTTTAAAGACACAAAAGAAGTTAACACGTACAATTGAAGACCACTAGTGTCTTCCTAGGGATTGGGAGGAAGATGACAAATCCGAGGATGCTTTTTAATCTTCTTGATTCTAGATTCATTATGGAATCAGGAAGAACATGTGGTCATCATCTTATCCTAAGTCAGGGGATACACTTAAATTACTATACTTATTCTCTATTATTCTAGTTCAAAGTAAAATGACAAAAAATGAAGACTTTGGGAGTAATGAAAAAAAAAAGGTGTATTTTTAGCGGTGCCTGAGTCAGAGGGGCGTGCATCTCTTGATCTTGAAGTCATGAGCTCAAGCCCCACACTGGATATAGTGATTACTTAAATAAATAAAACTTTTTTTTAAAAAAAAAGATATATATGCTTTTAATTAATATATATCCTTTCACAAGGATTAATCAAATAGACCATACAAAAATCTTTAAGGAAATGTGATAAGAAGCAAAATTAACACCTAATGTTTTATAACCTTCCAAATATGAGTTACCAAGTTAGTTAAAAGGGTATCTATGATAGTGGGTTGCATACCGCAGTCAATTTTCAAATTTCATTTTTATACATACTAATCATGCTGTTCTAGTTTGCTTTAAAACCTTAGTTGTAGAAAATGAAAACTCAAAAGTGAAAATTTCCAATTCTGAGTTTGGTAATAAAAAAATTTTCATTAGTAAAAATTAAAATAAATATCCTCATAAATACCTTCTAAGTTCACATGTATGAATGTTAATCACTTCATCTATTACTCCATATTTAGGCTGAAGTAAAAATTCAGATACTCAACAAGATAAAATTGGCTACCTTATTCAGCTCTTATAAGTTAAAACGTGCAGACTTAACATTAGACAATTCAGTTTCTTTCATTTTATTTTTAAGACAGCTCCATTTCTCAGGACAGAACAACACAAATACAAGTCGCAGCCTTTGGGGCTGGCTGAGACCGTGTGCATCTGCTCTCCTAAAAGCAGTAGCTCGGCTCCCAAAAGAGGAATTACAAATCTTAGAAGTTAGGGAAAGGTACAGACTAGGGATTCTAATCAAACAATAAAAGTCAATTAGTGACCATGGTAGTATATTCTTCACATCAGTATTAATACAAACTCAACACTTTTAAATCAGGGAACCTGCCATTCCATTCCTAATCAAATGATTTTACAACCCTATAAAGTAAAAGAATGACATAAAGGTGTAAACTGATTTGCCTCTTTTAGAGACACTGCAATATAGATGAGAAGTTGCTTTTTTATAAGCTTCTCCTTCTGTGTTCTCCAAGCTTCATGGTACTTCAGAGCCCCAGTAATTGAGGAGTTCATGACAAAAGATAAAAGTGAAAAAGTAGACACAGAGATCTGTGAAAACTTCTCCCATTTTACTATAGGTATCCATCGATCGATTTATCACTTCAGCAGGAATTCCAGATAATAGAAGTGCAGCTGTTAGTACTGTTGTCTTTATCTTCTTTTCACCCTGTACACAGAAAGACTTAAATAAATCTTACAGCTTTCAGAAGACTACTTAAGCTCTATACATACATGATCAGTGCTGCTATTTTTGCCGAAATGATTCAAAACTATTACTGAAGTTTCAATACATCAATCAGTAATATATCAACCAACATTTACTAAGCATATAATGTGTAAAGCATATAATGCCTATCACTAGGCAATAATGGGAAAGACACCATTCATGCTATCAAAAGTGAAAAAAAAAAGCCTTAGAGGCAAGGCAAAAATAACAATTTAAGATATATACAACCGCACAAGACAAAAACAGGAAAAAACATTACTACACAGGACATAAATAACTGCTAAATGAATGGCATGGATAATGTATAGCATAGTGGCTCAAAGAAGATAGAAATTAGTCCACGGTTATATGCATAAAGAAAGCACAGTGAAGATCTTATTTCAAAAGGAAGTAGAATTGGAAATTGAAAACAGGCCTTCAAGAATGAGCAAGATTTAGCTCGATAAAAATGAGAGGAGAAATCTCATTGTAAGATAAGTCTCACAACAACAAAAGCCTGAAGAGTGACGGCCATACTAAAGGACAGAGTTATTCGTGACAGAATCATCACAACATTCTGTAGAGCCCTATCTGCCTTGCAAAGGAATTCACACTTGTTACGCATGCAGTAGGATATCATGGAACATGTATCCCCTGATAAAATGTTCTCATCTAATTTTTAGATTCAAGGCTGAATTTTTTTTTTAAAGAGTACTATTATCTTTTTTTTTTAATCTTAATTTTTGAGAGAGAGAGTGAGAGAGAGAGAGAGGTCAGGGGAGGAGCAGAGAGAGAGGGAGACATAGAATTCGAAGCAGACTCCAGGCTCTGCACTGTCAGCACAAAGGCCAATGCAGGGCTCCAACTCACAAACCATGATATCATGACATGAGCCGAAGTCGGATGCTTAACCGACTGAGCCACCCAGGTGACCCAAGGCTGAATTTTTATTTATCAATTTGGTTATCAACAAACCCAGTCACATGATTAAAAAACTTTTTAAATATAAAAAGCAAAGGTTACCCAAGAGAAAATAGAGCCTATGTCTACAAAAGGATTCATAGACATTGTCAGCTGCTTTAGACATAATAACCAAAAATTGGAAACAAGATGACCATCAAGAGGAGATGAGATCAACAAATGCACACAGTCATACAATGGAATATTACTAAGAAAAAAAAAGGGGGTGTGGCTGGCCTGATACACTCAAAAACGTGGATGAAACTCAAAATTATGCAGGATAAAAGAAGCCTTGCACAAAAAAGTATGTACAAGAATGATTCCATATATATGAAATACTAAAACAGGAGCAGCGGGCTGGCTCTTGATCTCGGGGTTTTGAGTTTGAGCCCCACGCTGGGTATAGAGATTACTTAAAGATAAAATACTTAGGGGCACCTGGGTGGCTCAGTCGGTTAAGCATCCGACTCTTGATCTCAGTGCAGGTCATGATCTCCTACTTCATAAGCTGGAGCCTCACAAAAGGCTCTGCACTGATGAGGCAGAGCCTGCTTGGGATTCTGTGTCTCTCTTCTCTCTGCCCCTTCCCCACTTGTGCGCACTCTCTCTCTCAAAATAAATAAACAAAAAAAAATTTTTTTAATAAATGAAATCTTAAAAAAAAAAAGGAAAGAAAGAAGTACTAAAATAGGCAAAAACTAATCTATGGTGGGAAAAAAACCATCAGACCCTCTGGGTGTAAGGGGCTGAAAGCTGACTGAAAAGGGACACAGTGGAAATTCCTAACAGTCATGTTCTAAACCTTTAAAGGATTTGGGACTCACAGGCTAACAAAACTCACTAAATATTTGAGCATTTTACTGTGTGAAAATTTTACCTTAATGAAAACAAGAATAACCATAAACAACCACTGAATTGTAGTTAATGACACCTGACCAGAACATGTAGGGGTAAAGCATACTGATGTCAACATCTACAACATACTTTGAAACTCATCAAGGAAAAAAAAAAGATGGACTGAAAATGGATAAATTGCATAAATCATGATAATATAACAAAATGTTACTTGTAGAATTTAGGTAGTAAGTAGAAATGGGTGCTCACTGTACACTTCTTTAAACATTTCTGTTTAAAAACTGTTCCAGGGGCGCCTGGATGGCTCAGTCGGTTGAGCATCTGACTTCGGCTCAGGTCATGATCTCACAGCTTGTGAGTTCAAGCCTGGCATTGGGCTCTGCGCTGACAGCTCAGAGCCCGGAACCTGCTTCAGATTCTGTGTCTCCCTCTCTCTCTGCCCCAAACCACTGACATTCTGTCTCTGTCTCTCTCAAAAATAAACATTAAAAAAAGAATTTTTTCTTAAGTGTTCCTACAAAGGGCACCTGGCTGGCTCAGTCGGTAGAGCATGTTATTCTGGATCTCGGGGTTGTAAATTCAAGCCCCATGCTGGGTGTAGAGGTTACTTAAAAATAAAATCTCTAAAAAAAAAAGGTGCCTGGGTGGCTCAGTTGGTTAAGCTCTTGGTTTTAGCTCACATCATGATCTCATGGTTCGTGGCTTTGGCCCTGTGACAGGCTCTGCGCTGGCAGCATGGAGCTTGCTTGGGATTTTCTGTCTCCCTCTCTCTCTGCCCTTCCCCCACTCACTTCTGTTCACATGCACTCTCTCTCTCAAAAATAAGTGATAAACATGTAAAAAAAAAAAAGGGAAGGAAGGAAGGGAGGGAGGGAGGGAGGGAGGGAGGGAGGGAGGGAGGAAGGAAGGAAGGAAGGAAGGAAGGAAGGAAGGAAGGAAGGAAGAGAGGGAAAGAAAATAAAATGAAACAAAGGGGTACCTGGCTGGCTCAGCTGCTAATGCATGTGACTCTAGATCTCAGGGTGGTAAGTTCAACCCCATGTAGGTGTGGAGATTACTTTAAAAAATTGTTTTTTATCTTAAAAAGAAAAGTTACAGGGGCACCTGGGTGGCTCAGTTGGTTAAGTGTCCAACTCTTGATTTCAGGATCTCATGGTTTATGAGATCGAGCCTGGAGTCGGGCTCTGCACTGACAGCTTGGAGCTGCTTGGGATTCTCTTTCTCTCTCTCTCTCTCAAAATAAATACACTTAAAAAAAAAAAAAAGACACATCCATAAAAAAATGTTTTGTTGAGAAAAAAGTACAAAGTATACAGTAATCTCCCTTCCTTTTCTCTCCCCCATTTACCTAGTAACCCCCACACATTCCTATCACAAATAACTGCTGTTAATAGTTTCATGTAATATTTTTCCAGAGTTTATGGGATTCCTGGCTGGCTCAGATTGTGCGAATCTTATGATCAGGGTTGTAGGTTTGAGCCCTATGCTGGGTATAGAGATTACTTAAAACTAAAATCTTTTTTTTTTTTTTTTTTTTAATTTTTTTTTTTTCAACGTTTATTTATTTTGGGGACAGAGAGACAGAGCATGAACGGGGAGGGGCAGAGAGAGAGGGAGACACAGAATCGGAAACAGGCTCCAGGCTCCGAGCCATCAGCCCAGAGCCCGACGCGGGGCTCGAACTCACGGACCGCGAGATCGTGACCTGGCTGAAGTCGGACGCTTAACCGACTGCGCCACCCAGGCGCCCCAAAACTAAAATCTCAAAAAAAAAAAAAAAAAAATCACAAAACTTCCAGTTTCTTCACACATACACAAGCAAAATCAAATATATATTATTCTCCTTTTTATGAAAAAAGCAATATACTATAGATCCTATGCTGCATTTTGTTTTCTTCTTAGTATTTCTTGGCGAGCTTACTATTATCTATACATCAGAGCTTCATCATTCTGAATGGATATGCCATAATTTAGTGAGTCATTTTATTTTTTTTTTAATATTTAAAACATTTTTGGGGTGCTTGGGTGGTTCAGTCGGTTGAGCGACCAACTTCAGCTCAGGTCATGATCTCACAGTTTGTGAGTTCAAGCCCCGAGTCGGGCTCTGTGCTGACAACTCAGAGCTTGGAGCCTGCTTGGGATTCTGTGCCTCCCTCACTCTCTGCCCCTCCCCCACTCATGTTCTGTCTCTCAGAAATAAACATTAAAAAAAAATTTTTTTTAAAGAACATTTTTATTTTAAGTAGACGCCACACCCAACATGAGGCTCAAACTCTCGGCCCAGAGATTAAGAGTCATATACTCTATTGACAGAGCCAGCCAGGCGCCCCTAATAGGTCATTTATTAGTAGACATCTTCGTTGTTTCCAAACTTTGCTATTGTAAAACTATAATCAGTGTTTAAAGAATTAATTTCTAAACAGACACTTTAATTAATTACTTTTCTTGGGGGGGAGAGGTCAATAAATATACATCTATATAATCAAAAAAACTAAATAAATTTTAAAATAAAATAAAATTACATTTCTTTCTTCTCTCTCTTACTTTATATATATGGCCTATTTGACTCTTCATAAATATAAATGTTTCAAACCCCATTCAAAATACACATGAGGGGGTGCCTAGGTGGCTCAGTTGGTTAAGCTACCAACTTCCGTTCAGGGCATGATCTCGCATTTCGTTGAGTTCCAGCCCCAAGTCAGGCTCTGTACTGACAGCTCAGAGCCTGGAGTCTGCTTTGGATTCTGTGTGTGTGTCTCTCTCTCCCCCCCTCCCCCACTCATGCTCTGTCTCCCTCTCTCTCTCAAAAAATAAACACAAATAATAAATAATAATAACAAATAACTAAGCAAATGACCAAGTACCTGTTTTTCAGTAAAAAACTCATACAAAACTCAATCACATAAGTGAGGTTATTTTCTCCACCACTCAAGTCCCATAAAACTGTGTATACATTTGTAAGTAAGCCAACTAGGTAAACATGAACACTCTACATGATTCTGTAATGCAGTTTTGGCCAACTATTTCTTGAAAATACCAGGCCCTTGACATTAAGATAAACAGCACTGCTGTTAAGCATCTAGAAAGGAGCACAGTAAGATAAATGGCCCCCTCTTAAAATTAATTTCCTTTATTACAGACAATGCATCACTACATTCACTAAGTAATTAAACTCAATACTTTCTCAGACAAGTACTATTCAAATTCTGTAGTTAAGTTTTTCCACCAGTCTATGGTAGATTGACATATTTGTAAAATATGATAAAAATGTTATGGCAATTTCAAATTGCTAACAAGTTTCTAATCACTCCCTCCTGAACTTAACTCATTATAAATAGAAATGAAAGTTTTAAGATCAGCATTGGTGGGACAATGACACTCTTAGTAACACTGATTCAGACCATGAGTATGACTAATTTTTTTTAAGCTCTTAGAATTATCTAATCATTAATCGGTCTAAACACATCACCCCAATTTAGAAAAAATTTTAATTTACCTTAGGAAAGTATTTGTATAGTCCCATGTATGCAAGTTGTAAAGTAAGAAACGGAGCAAATATGGACTGTGAAGACAGAAGATAAAGTTATGTATTTCCAACATTATCATTCAAATCACAACAAATCAAACTAAACTAACAGCAGCTGTAAAATTCCAAGCAAAAACATGGTAAAAAAAAAAAAAAAAAAAAACCCCAACAACTTAATTTTAGTGGCTGAGAGCAGTCTTGTTTCTGCAGAAGGGTGAAAAAACTAAAGGGACTAGATTTCCTTATTATAAAACTTATAATTAAGTTTATAAATAAGTTTATAATTAAGCTTATAATTAAGTCCTTATTAAAAAACATGCTTCTCAAGTCACATTATTTTGATGTCCCCCAAAATGTCTTCTCTCACAAAAATTTACTCTTTAAATGATTTAGAGTATTCAATGGTGATAGATGTCTAACACATTATGCAGTAACATCTCTCTCACCAAGAAGTAACTAACTGACAATTTCGAAGCACACATAAAGGCCCAGTACTCAAAAGATAACATGCATTCCCAGACTCTGGGGCAAGAAGTTGACTTATTAACTCTATCTCTGGCATCGAAATGACAAGCTACTCTTGTTATAGATAAAATGGCATGGTTTTCTTGCTTCTCACACAATATAATCAGAAAGATCAAAACAATAATTAATTTACATTTATTCCTAAACGTAAAAATATTATGGAGTGAACAAGCAAACAAACATCACCAGATGGAAGTACTTAGAAATAGCAGCTGAAAATCTCATAGCAAAAAAAACCCAGAAAACCAAAAAAACCTCACACAAAAATGAGGCATAAAAATAGGACCTAACTTTCAAATCATAAAAACACAGAGCCCTCTCAATAACAGAAAGCAGCTACACATCTCACTAAATGCTGAAAGCTAGGACAATTTAACATCAGAAAAAAGTCTGTACAACAGATTCTCACTTAAGAAAAAATGCATAAAACTGCTTTTAAGAAAGGTTTTTGCCGAGTAACCTAAACTTTCATAATCTGAAAAATTTGCTTATGTACCTGGTACCTGGTAGATATTCTTTAAATGTCTAGTGAATGGAAATACTTCGAAGAGCAAGACACTAAACTATGAGCTATGGCTTTCTTCAATTCTCCTGGCACGTTCTGGTAAAATAAAGACGAACTGCCATTATGATGATACTACCACATTATAAAATGCTGAGGTGCTTTCTGAACGACAGGAAAATTATGTGGTTCAGGATTATATTAAATTAAAGCTCCTGTTCAGGACCACAGCAACTGCATTTTAAGGTTTCAAATTATTTGAAGAGTGGTAATTAATCTATAGTACATGTAGATACTTTACCCTTTGGCTTTGGAAAGCAACTGCCCAGCTGTCACTTAGCGATGTGACCTTGGGCAAATGACTTAACCCCTGAGGCTTCATTCCTCCATCTATAAAACAGAGTTCAATGATACCTAGTTCAGGAGGATGAGGTTAAATGAATTAATACATGTAAAGCACTTAGAATGCTGCCTAGAATACAGAAAGAGTTAAGCAATTATTACTGGGCTCTGTATTTAACCAGGACATTTCATCTATATCTAGGTGAACAGTTTATACTATATCCCCAAACAGCCACATGAATCTGGTAAACAGTAATATTGGCAATCAGTCCCACAGATTAATAGTCCTCATCACATAACCAATTTGCATTTTCCATTATGTTTCTTACCAAGTACTTGCAAACAAAAGCTCTGACTCCAAAGGCAAGAAGAGCACATCCCACCAATCTAAATATTCGAAAAGAGTCAAATTCTTCCGCTGTATTTCCATCTTCTTGATTGGGTTTCTCACTAATCAGCTGTTTCCGTAGCTTCATTGCTTCTTCAAATCTGGAGAGGTACTGTTCGAGGCCATGGCGAGAACCCCTCTGGACAGTGTCTGCTGTCAGGTCCCCTCTGTTCCGCTGCCGGAGCTCAAGGTTTACATCATTACTGCACTCAGGTGGTTTAATGAAAGAGTCCAACCTGTCTCCCAGCTGAGTCCCCTTTACCTCGGCCACATCACTTTGCTGGTCAGTAGTTCCTGTACCAACAGAATCGCCCAGCACTACTCGCTTTGAAACTGAAGGGATGGTGAGAGAGTTCAGTTTGTCACTGTCCTGCTTTGATTTTGTTTGACCTTCTTCTTCTGAGAAGAGAAATTTAGAAGCCTTATGTAGTGTATACTGGCAAACACCTTTCACGTTAAGATTAAAAAATATGCTGCTACTGGTAGAACTCTGCAGTGTCTGAATCTAAATACTGGTTCCACATGAAAAAATAAACTAGTTCCTTCCTCTACACGCTCAAAATACATCACTCCAGAAGAGTTTTCCTGCAAAGGACATAATCCAAATTTGGGGAGTAGAAGACTAGCAGACAAATTGGGAAAGATGGTCATGGATGAAGCAAGCCAAAAAGACCAGGTTTTCATGGATAATGTATCCCAGAAGTATGACTGCACTGCCTGCTCTAGCCTATCTGGTTAAAAATATAAAATGATTAAAGCTCTTTAAAACCTGTATTTTAATATTACAATTCTGAATCCAGAGTCCTGTCAGCATAGGGTGTGGCATATCCTACAGCTACTGTTTACGTAATCCTCCCACTGTAGTGCTGGAGCCATTAGTAGGTACTTAAGCAGTTTTAGGATGCTTTTCGGGTTTAAATACAAAATAAAGCCTTTAGTGACAGAATGTTCAAAGCAAAAGAACAAAATACAGAATGTACCTCGAGAAGGATAACAAATACATGTCTTGGGAAAGAATAAATACCCTGCTTTTAATTATTAAAGGGAGAAATGTGTTTTCTAGCTGCTGTTCTAGATGAATTTGAAAAAGCGCTTCTTACCTTTCCTACTAGTTCTGGCTGCAAACCTGTGAACTATCTAAAAGTTCAGAGCTGTCTATCTAAAGCCCCGCAGAAATCACAAAGATTTAAGTAGCTTGCGAACAGTGACTAAGCGTCAATTACTACAGGCACTGAATGGAAACTTAGAGAACACTAGCTCATATTAAGTGTTCCATAAATAATCACATGAAAAAAAATTTTTAGGAACTCACTGTACATGCATTGGGGGAGAAATTAGGAACTCTCTTTAGGGTTAAATGCAGTTCCTGACATCAATCTCAGCACACTAAGAGAGAAGACCTCTGGTGGGCACGACCCACTTGTTAGGGTACAAAGAATGGTCGCTCCAAATTTATTCTCCTGTTGTTGAAAGCCTGCAGATGACAGTGTTGAGGACACTGAACACAGACACTACGATATGACCGTAAGGGTCCTAGATCCACGTAGGAAGGACTAGGGGGGCAGTTCAGTAAGCACAAGCTCCCCTGTGCCGACAGAGTAACAGCGAAAAGCAAAAGAAGGAAGATAGATACTAGGGAAGGCACTAGAAGGGAAAGCATCTGGAACGGAAAAAAAGCCAAGTATTCTTCCTGAAGAGCACAAGAGAGCAATGTAACCGGGGCGGAAAATGTGCGCCCTTCAAAAGAGGGGAGGGCGTGGGGAAAGAAGGGGAACAAGGGGCTGTCTAGCATAACTGGGCAGAGGGCACCATGCCATAGGGCTCAGGAGCCAAGGTTTCACAACCTGGGGCGGGAACAGGGAAAATCTGAGAGCGAAACCTACGGAAAACTGAAGACAGGTACTAGAAACGTCCAGAGATTAAGAAGTGAGAACTTGAGACATCACCTAAAAAGCAGGGACAGAGGGGAGGTCAGAGAGCAGATCTTTGTCAAAAAGATCAGCCGGGCGTTGGAGAGAAAGCAAGAACGATCCTCAAGACTCAAAGAGGTGGGCGGGAGCTGAAGGGAGATGGGAGGTTCTCACCTGCGCCACTCCCGGGCCTGTGAAAGCCCATGATCCGGTTGATGCGCTGTTCCGAGTTCATAAGCAGCTTCCTCCGCCGCAGCTCGGCCCGACGCTGGGAAGCCGACAGGCCTGAGCCCGCTGGAGCCCCCGGCCGGTCCCCGCTATCTGTCGCTACGGTCACAGGCTCCATCTCCCCCTCCAAAGGTAGGGAAGGATGAAGGTGGTACTGCAGGTAGCAGAGGCAGCGCAGATGACTTCAGGCCAGGCCGCAGGGCGCGAGCCCCCCCCCCTCCCCCGCCTCCCCCGCCGTAGGCCCGCCCCTCCAGAACGCCAAGCCGGAGAGGCTGGCTAAGCATGCGCGCCACCCGACCGGACAAAGCGCGAGTCTCGCGCCACCATTTTGAATGAGGGCAGAGTGGGCCGCCCTAGTTCCTCCTGCCTGTTTTAACTACCAATGTTCCTCTCCTCCGTCCACAGGGTTCTCTGATCTTCACGAGGACATGAAGAAAAGCGAACCCCCAAACTAACGAGCGGTAAAGGAGTACAGATGAGGCCCAGATGTAGCTTAGGCTTGTGCCCAAAAGCAAAATGGAGGTTGCTGCGGCAGGCACTTGTTTCCAATGACCTTCTGCGACCTCGCTTATAGATTACGGAAATACGTAACTCGAGGAGCGACGCTTTGGGGAGAGTTGCTTTTAGGTTTTGTTTTTGTGGCTGAGACTTTCTCCTTAATGGTCTTTTTTCCCCAAGTATATACCTGTCGTGTTCCAGGCCTTGTTCACATCTTCCTTCAAGGCTTACCTAGTGATGCTTGTCCTGTCCATTCTGTTTAAATTGCCACCCTTCTCAACACTCCGTAACGTTCTCCTTATTGTTTTTTCTTAACACTTGTAACTGATTCGCAAGATAAATGTACTTACTTTGTTTATGTCTGTTTCTCACCAGCTAGAATGTAGGCTCCAGCATTGTATATTGTTCGCAACTGCAACTTCTGGAACAATGTGAGCGCTCAGCGGGGCCCACTTACCTTAAAGCAGTGTTGAGGTCCACAATAGTATTAGGAGCCTGAGAAAATGTTTTAATTTTAATTTATTTTAAAGTCAGAAGAAAAGCATAATAATTAATATATAATAATCTGACCTGGATTATAGTCATCCTTTGCTAACACAGTCCTAAAATACGATTTAATAATGCCTGTATGGAGGAAGGAGCCCATGAAAGAAAAGTGTGTAGGGCATACAAAAGTCATAACGCAGCCCTGCATTTGGTATGCAACTGTTAATCATAAAGATAAAGGGAATGAGTAAAAGAACGAAGGAATCGAATCATCTGTCAACGCTTGCTGAGGAGGCCTTGTGGCCAATTCACACCTGAGGCTCCAGAGGGTGAGGCTATCTAGTGGGTCCCCTGCAATGAAACCAGAATGAGTCAAACTCATAGTCAAAATTAGGAAGCAGGTGAAATCCTCCCTAAACAGAAAGTAATGAAATACTGTATTTAACCATTAGTCACCTGACTCTGTTCCAAACAGATAAGAAGTTTAAGAAAAAAAGTGTAAAAAAAAATCTAACAATTTATCTTTTGGATTCAATAACATGAGGAGCTGAGGTATAAACATGGATTTTGGGGTGTTTGGACAGCTGAGTGGGTTAAGCATGGGACTCTTTTGGTTTTTGTTTGCTTGTTTTTTGAGAGAGAGCGCAAGCACTCAAGCCGGGAAGATAAGAGAAAGAAGGAGACAGAAACTGGAAACTGAAGCAGATTCCAGGCTCTTGAACTGTCAGCAGAGAGCCCAACACAGGGCTCAAACTCAGGAAGCACAAAATCATGACCCGAGCCAAAGTTCTAGGCTTAACCAACTGAGCCACCCAGGTGCCCTAGGACTCTTGCTTTCAGCTCAAGTTGTGATCTCATGGTTCTGGAGATTGAACCCCCTCCTTGGGCTCTGTGCTCACTTCGCAAAGCCTGCCTGGGATTCTCTCTGTCCCTCTCTGCCCCTCCCCTGCTGGCATCCATGCTCTCTTTCTCTCTCAAAATAAATAAACATTTATTTATTTGTTTGTTTGTTTGTTTAGAAATAGGAGTGCCTGGGTGGCTTAGTCAGTTGAGCATCTGACTTCAGCTCAGGTCATGATCTTGCGGTTCAAGAGTTCAAGCCTCACATTGGGCTCAGTGCTGTCAGCGTAGCACCTGCTTCAGATCCTCTGCTCACCCCCTCTCTTTGCCCCTCCCCCACTCACACTCTCTCAAAAATAAATAAACATTAAAAAATAAAAATATAAATAAATGCGGATTTTCTCCCTTGATGGAATGAAAGCTAAGTCCCAAGGACATGCCCTGGTTAATAATTATAAAGCATTAGAAACGGTTCCCCTGCCTTTGTGTACAGACCTATATCTGAGTCCCCAATAGTGTCTTTAAAAAATTCTAAAACCGAAGTAATTGTTAAGTATAATAAATGTGCAGAACTTAATGAAGTATAATTCTGATAAATTGAAACCAAATACAATTCTAGGATAAACAATATTTTTTTCACTTAAGAAGGCCTATAGAAAGCCAAATAAAAAATTTGTCTCCTTAGATGCATGATGGCCCCTTTAGTTAGATAAGAATTAGAAATGTGAAGATTTTATGTCACATACTTTCTCATTCCTGAGGAACTATTTATCTATGGGTTTCTGCAGTTTATTTATTAAACTTCCTAGTACTTGCCAGTGGTATAAGTGATTCTTTGACAAATGATGTGCATACTTAAGATTTTTTTTATTTATTCTTGAGACAGAGAGAGAGTGGGGGAAGGGCAGAGAGCAAGGGAGACAGAATGCCAAGCAGGCTCCTTGCTGTCAGTGCAGAGCCTGACATGGAGGTTGAACTCAGGAATGCAGAGATCATGACCCGAGCTGAAATCAAAAGTCGGAAACAGGGTACCTAGATGGCTCAGTGCCTGGGTGGCTCAGCCAGTTAAGCTTCTGACTTCAGCTCAGGTCATGAGTTCAAGCCCCACATTGGGCTCTCTGCTGTCAGGGCAGAGCCCCTTTGGATCCTTCTTCCTCTCTCTGCCCCTCCTATTTCATGCCCTCTCTCTCAGAAATGAATTTTAAAAATGTTAAAAAAAAAAAAAAGAGTGGGACACTTAACTGACTGAGCCACCCAGGTGCCTCACATACTTAAGATTCTTATATTAATTTCTATCTCCCTCACTATGGACTTTACAAGGGCAAATCCATTCTTTAAAACTTTGCCATTTTGGGCACTTTGGGTGACTGGGTTAAGCGTCTGCCTTGATTTTTTTCAGTGTTTGTGGATTGCAGCCCCATGTCGGGCTCTGTGCTGACAGCAAAGAGCCTGCTTGGGACTCTGTCTCTCCCTCTCTCTGCCCCTCCTCCCACAATACATAAATTAACTTTAAAAAACTTACCACTTTGCCACAAATCTAGCACTGACAGCACTAGATTACACTTACGTGAATAGTTGCAGAAATTTTTCTTTTAGGGGAAGTGTCAAAAGAAGGCATTTTAAAAATTTTTTTTAATCTTTATTTATTTTTGAGAGAGTGTGTGTGTGTGTGTGTCTGTGTGTGTGTGACCGGGGGAGGAACAGAGAGGAAGACACAGAATCTGAAGCAGGCTCCAGGCTCTGAGCTGTCAGCACAGAGCCCGGTGTGGGGCTCGAACTCAAGAACCGAGAGTTCATGACCTGAGCTGAAGTCAGATGCTTAACCGACTGAGCCACCCAAGTGCCCCAAAACATGGCATTTTCAATGAGTCTTATGTATAATTTTTATTTGATGCTAGAAGCATTGTTTAGGCAGGCTACTAATAATACTTGATTGATAAAATGTAGATACACAGCTGAAAAGATTGAGTCATAAGTGATAAAACTGGAATTCAGTTTCCGGGGGATAAATTTAGGCAGTAAGTTGATCCTTGGACTCCTCTCCACTCCACACAGAAATAACAGCTAAAAATGTCAAGGGAGAAAAACAAATAACTAGACTCAAAAACAAGAGAAACAGCAGACCAAAACGCAGCATTGCAGAGCTAACATTGGGCCTGGTGGGCAGCAGGTCCATGAGCAGGCAACAGTAGCACATTCTATGGGCTAAAAAGCACTGGAAGTGCTCCACATAACAAACACATAGGGACAAATAGGACTCACTGATTGAGGTAAGCTTTCCCTCCAAAAATTATTCAAAATATCATTTGCTATTGACCCACATAGCCTTGAACTTGAGCTTTTAAGTTCAGCAGAAGAGAGGACAACTAGTCTTCCCATTGCTGGTGGGCAATAGCCCCAAATCATTGCAGGACACTACCATGACCCCTAGTCTTGGGGAAGGGGCCAGAAAATTCAACTAAAAAACCCCTTAGATGGGCAGGAAGGGATGGAGAACTTGGACAGAGATAAGCTAAAACAAAAACAAAAATTCTCCCACTCCAGTAACCTACAAACTCAAATTCTAACAAACATGAATAAATACTACATTTAAATTCTGCCAGCCAGGGGCACCTGGGTGGCTCAGTTACATGTCCAACTCGATCTTGGCTCAGATCACGATCTCACAGTTTGAAGGTCTGAGCCCCATGTTGGGCTCTGTGCTGATAGTGCAGAACCTTTTTCGGATTATCTCCCTCTCTTTTTGCTCCTCCTCTGCTCTCTCTCCCTCTCTCTCAAAATACATGAATTGATGAAAAAAAAAATAAATTCTGCCAACCAAATAAAAAATTGGAATTTGTGGGGGGTGAGGGTATAGGTGAAATAGGTGATGGGGACAAGGAGTGCACTTGTTGAGGGGCACCTGGCTGGCTCAGTCGGAAGAACATGCGACTCTCGATCTTGGGGTCTTGAGATGAAGCTCCACACGGGGGGTAGAGATTACTTAAAAAAATACTAATAAAAAAATACTTTTTTTAAAAAAAAGGAGAAAAAGGAGAAAGAGGAGGAGGAGGAGAAGAGGAAGAGGAGGAAAAGGAGGGCACTTATGATGAGCACTGGGTGATGTATGTAATTGTTGAATCACTGTATGGTGCACCTGAAACTAATATTATACTGTATGTTAAATAACTGGAATTAAAACTTAAAAAATTGCGAATTTCCCCAGAAAGAATTTTATAGAACAGTCTGAATACATTACTGAGCAAAAACAGGAAGAAACCAAACAAAACCAGACGGGTATTAAAAAAATTAATCTTAGAAATGAAAAAATACAGGTATGCAGATATAATATTCATGAGATGAGATGAAAAGTCCAACCTGGACATAGTCAAAAGAGGAATTAGTGAAAAGATACATCTCGTATGAATTCTGAAGTAAAAAAGAATAGAGAAAATGACAAGCATATTTTTAAAAGAAAATAGCTTTATATGTCAATCATACCTCAATTAAAGAAATAAATAAAATAGAGAATTTTCCATAAATCAAGATATACAAAGATTTTCAAATTAAAATGTGCTCTGAAAAATTAGCAAGATAAACAATACACTCAGAGTCGCCAAACTGAGGAATATTAAGGATAAAAGAAAAATCATGAAAGCTAACATTATCTTCAAAGTAACAATTAGATTGACAGTAGGCATCTTACTGATAACCAAAGGATCCAGAAGTCAATGGAGTAGTACTTGAAACCTGTCAAGAATTAAAAAAAAAAAAACAACACCAACTTTAAATCTATGAAGAGTGAGCATCAAGAATTAAGTTTATGACCACTCTATAATTTCTTTTTTAGTTTTTATTTATTTTTGAGAGAGACAGAGACAGAGCAAGCAGGGTAGGGGCAGAAATAGAGTGGGACACAGAATTTGAAACAGGCTCCAGGCTCTCACGACCTGAGCTGAGACTGGTCACTTAACCAACTGAGACACCCAGGTGCCCCTGGCTTATGACCACTGTAACACCAGATTAGATTCAAACCACTTTCAGCCATAGCCTTCCAATGACTTGGGTGTACAACATAACACAATTCAGTAACTGGCAAGTTATCCATATCCCTTTAAATGACGAGTCACTATATATAAGCTTTTTCAATAACTTTATTGAATAGCCAAATTGATAAGTTAGCACATTTCAAACGATTATTTGCATGGGTTACAAATGACTTTTTTTTTTTACAGGAATAAAACAGTGAAAATTACAAACTGTAAAAAGGAAGACAAATCTTGTCTCTAATATTTAAGAGATGCAAGATTTAACACAGCACATTGAAGATCAATACATATGTGAATTTGAGAACAAGAATTTAATGTTACAATATTATACACTACTTTACAAAATTAAAATTTCTATAGAAGGATTTTATTTGGAATAGTTAACAAAATCTTGAAATCACATTTGATGGTCCCCTAGATAATAGCTGTTATGCATCTTTAATTAGAAGAAATAAATCTTTAATTCTAATTATTGTAAAACAGTCTGTTAGACTCAATACATTACATTAAATTAAAACAATGAAATATATGCAAACTAAAATGGTACAGCTTGAGCGAATATTAGTATGTCACGTACAGAAATGTTATTTTAAAAATCCTAGAAATTAGAAAAATAGAGTACTTTTTGTGGTAGAATTGCCATGCTCAGATTTAAATACCAAGATTGCCCTTGTCTGTTACTTTAGTAGTTGTAGATCTGTAGAAAATTCAAGGATCTTTCATAATTTACAACTACAATAAAAAAAATATGGCATAGTGTAAATATTAGTTGCTTTACATCAAAAAGTAATACAAGATGAGATAGCAGGTACTGCTCTACTGCCAAAAAAAAAAAAAATCAAACACATTCAGTACGGCAAAAAATAATTGCTTAATATCAATATCTCCAAAAGGCTCATTCATTCCCTCATTATCCAGAGAACAAATATTGTGAATCTTAACTAAAGTTATGTTTTTATGACCTGCCTATTATAAAATTATTCTGGATTGCACATATTACACACTATCTAAAATAATTTTTAAAGTAAAATTTAAAAAGTAAATTTGTGAAATATACTAACAAAGCATGTGGCAATAACAAGTCATACCCACTTAGGGATGAAGTGAGGCACAAGGAAGATTACTGTCCCTAGAAGCACTAACTTTTCCCTCTGGAAGATTCTTCACTACTCTTAAGAAAGGACCTACAAATACCAACATTTACAATTCACATTAAGAAGAGAATTTTAGTTATTTTAAGAAACATCAGTGCACAAGGATGACTGTTTCTTGAAAAGAGGGGAAAATATAAATTTATCATAATTTGCTACAACATGAAACTTGCTTCCTAATACATGAAGCAGTTTTTAAGAAAATTTCCAGTTCAATGTACCACTTGCATATTGAAGATAAACCTTAATACTGCTTAAGGGAGAGGATATTTTTATAAAACCCAATTACTCTGATCCAGCAGGCAAGCCGTAGTATATACTCTAATGGGGACCTGCTTCTTCCCTATCCCTTTAACTGAGTTAAAGTCAGCTCATACTGATGTAAACCTGAAAGTTACTATTTCATTGGTGATCATGAGACCAAGATTGTAAACACATTTTTCTAACCCATTAAAACAAAGAAACAAAAATATTTTCATCAAGTATTACACATGAAGAACTTTTAAGAGGTTCATACAAGACAAGGTGAATCAGTGAAAAATGGGCCAAATCTTTTAAAGACATCCTATCACAGCACTTTAAATATACAAATGTATAATTTACCTATTTGTAAACAAAATTCACTTAATGGTTTTGACTATAATATTTCTCTGGCTCAATCAAAAAAGCAGTCTCTTGAGCATGTTGAGAAATCAAGTTTCTACCATAACTTCAATGTAGTGAATTTGTGTAATCTTAATATCCACCAAATCAAACAGCAGCATTCATGCTTTTAATAAGTTTTAATATCCAAGAATAAATATCTTACGAGTGGCTTCCAATTTAATTAAACTCCTTAGAAAAATGTTACTTAAGCATTTGAGACAGAATTTTTAAAAACCTTTAATTTCTTTTAATTCATCATTTCACCAATATAACACTTCTATTATACATCAGAGCAGAAATGTACCAAACAAAGCCTACTTAAAGGATCAAGACAACCAAAGTTTCTCATCTCCCTATTATCATTGTCAGTTTCAGTGTATTTATGAAGACAGCTGATTCTTTTCACTGCAGAATAGGATAGTGTGTCCACCCAAGTCTTCTGCAGTCAAATCGGAAAACCACTTAATTATAGATTTCACTTCAAAGTGACTTTGTTCTTCAAGCATAGAGAATACTGACAGATTTTAAAGCCTGACTGTATTATTTCATATTTTTTTTCTCAAACTAGACTGGAGTTAGTTCAGTCTAGTTTTAGTTAACATGATGATCCTTTTTCTTCCTTTAAAAAAAAAAAAAAAACAGGTGTGGGGATGGGTTCTAGTTCTATGTACTATTTACTTCTGAAAAATTTTTTTGATGTTAAAAAGATCATTATCAATGGATTTATAATGTCCCTGCAACACTTAGTCTTGTGAAGTTTTAAATGTAGCAGCCAAAATTTCAGGAAAAAATGAGAAAAATGTATTTGAAACACAGAAGTCTTTATTTTACAAAATTTACTTTACCTCTGCAATATTGTCTCATCTTATTTCAATCCACAACAACTCAAACATTATTGGCAGCAAAGGAAAAAAGTATCCAATCAAATATACGTAGATATATTTTGATTTGAAAAATACAGTATTTCAGAGTTGCATGTTTGATTCTCTGCTGTGGTCCTTTATTTGCTATAGTTGGTTGAAATCACAGTGAGAACATATAATCATCACATTAGTCCACAAACCTAATAGAAAAGGAAGGTATTACACATTCTCAGGTGTTCGGCATTATCATGAATTTCCTTAAAAATAAGTCAAATATCTTCATTTGTTCATTTATTTACTTGTTGTTGTATATGCAAGAGGAATTCATAATATGATAATGCAGATTCTGTTCTGTCTTCTACCATGTTTTGAAGGAAGTTTGCTTTCATTGGACTCTCATCCCTTAGGAACAAAAGACAAAAATATATACATTAGATAAAATGTAATAGTAAAATAAACAGTGGATTTGTCGTGAGGCTTTTAACACACTTTTTAAAAAAATATATTTATTTTAAAGAGTGAGAGCACGAGTGGGGGAGGGGCAGAGAGCCCAATGTGGGGCTCGAACTCACGAGCCTGAGCTCAGGATTCAGGTCCTGAGATCGTGACCTGAGCTGAAGTCAGACACTTAACCAACTTAACCAACTGAAACACCCAGGTGCCTCTTAACATACTTTTTACTAGTAACTGGATATAAAGCATAATTTAGTAATATTTATTGAAAATTCTTTTTCTTTTCTAAAGGGTTTGTGTAAGCAATAGGTCACATTTAACTATGATTCAAGACAGGTCCTTGCAAAGCTAAACACATTGTTTCACTATTAGTAAATGAAAAATTCAACTTACCTTATCACATAAAGTATGGGGAAAAATGGTCTCTGCTCTCTAAGCCAAGAGATGAATGCTATTATTCTGGCAGATTCTGGTGTATCAAGCTCCGGAAGGTCTGTCTATTAAACAAAAATCAGCAATATACAGTTTACCTGAGTCATACATCTAATGCATCTCAAAGTTTATCATGTATATGAATCACCTGTGCTGAACTGCACATATTGATTTAGGAAGTCTCAGGGAAGGGGTCTGGGAGTGTGTATACCACAATTTTCTAGTAGGAGCTAGGCAAACTTCTTTTTTTTTTCTTTTTGTATTTTCATTTATTTTTTTTTTTTAATTTACATCCAAGTGAGTTAGCATATAGTGCAACAATGATTTCAGGAGTAGATTCCTTAATGCCCCTTATCCATTTAGCCCATCCCCCCTCCTACAACACCTCCAGTAGCCCTCTGTTTGTTCTCCATATTTAAGAATCTTTTATGTTTTGTCCCCCTCCCTGTTTTTATATTATTTTTGCTTCCCTTCCCTTATGTTCATCTGTTTTGTCTCTTAAAAGTCCTCATATGAGTGAAGTCATATGATAGCTGTCTTTCTCCAAATGGCTAATTTCGCTTAGCATAATACCCTCTAGTTCCATCCACGTAGTTGCAAATGGCAAGATGTCATTCTTTTTGGTTGCCGAGTAATACCCCATTGTATAGATATACCACATCTTCTTTATCCATTCATCCATCCATGGACATTTGGGCTCTTTCCATACTTTGGCTATTGTCGATAGTGCTGCTATAAACATTGGGGTGCATGTGCCCCTTCGAAACAGCACACCTGTATCTCTTGGATACATACCTAGTAGTGCAATTGCTAGGTTGTAGGGTAGTTCTAATTTTAATTTTTTGAGGAAACTCCATACTGTTTTCCAGAGTGGCTGCATCAGCTTGCATTGCCACCAACAATGCAAAGAGATCCTCTTTCTCCTCATCCTCGCCAACATCTGTTGTTGCCTGAGTTGTTGATGTTAGCCATTCTGACAGGTGTGAGGTGGTATCTCATTGTGGTTTTGATTTGTATTTCCCTAATGATGAGTGATGTTGAGCATTTTTTCACGTGTCGGTTGGCCATCTGGATGTCTTCTTTGGAGAAGTGTCTATTCATGTCTTTTGCCCATTTCTTCACTCGATTATTTGTTTTTTGGGTGTTGAGTTTGAGAAGTTCTTTACGGATTTTGGATACTAACCCTTTATCTAATAATGTTGTTTGCAAGTATCTTTTCCCATTCCGTCGGTTGCCTTTTCGTCTTGCTGATTGTTTCCTTTGTGGTGTAGGAGCTTTTTATTTTGATGAGGTCCCAATAGTTCATGTTTGCTTTTGTGTCCCTTGCCTCCAGAGATGTGTTGAGTAAGAAGTTGCTGAGGCCGAGGTCAAAGAGGTTTTTGCCTGTTTTCTCCTCGAGGATTTTGATGGCTTCCTGCCTTACATTTAGGTCTTTCATCCATTTTGAGTTTATTTTCGTGTATGGTGTAAGAAAGTGGTCCAGGTTCATTTTTCTGCATGTCACTGTCCAGTTTTCCCAGCACCATTTGCTGAAGAGACTGTCTTTATTCCACTGGATATTCTTTCCTGCTTTGTCAAAGATGAGCCATACGTTTGTGGGTCCATTTCTGGGTTCTCTATTCTGTTCCATTGATCTGAGGGTCTGTTTTTGTGCCAGTACCATACTGTCTTGATGATTACAGCTTTCTAATACAGCTTGAAGTCCAGGATTGTGATGCTTCCTGCTTTGGTTTTCTTTTCGAAGATTGTTTTCGCTATTTGGGGTCTTTTCTGGTTCCACAAACTTTTTTTAATGTTTGTTTATTTTTTGAGAGAGAGAGACAGAGTCTAAACTGGGGAGGGGCAGAGAGAGAGGTACACACAGAATCCGAAGCAGGCTCCAGGTTCTGAGCTGTCAGCACAGAGTCTGATGTGGGGCTTTAACTCACAAACCGTGAGATCATGACCTGAGCTGAATTGGATGCTTAACTGACTGAGCACCCAGGCTCCCCTAGGGGTACACAAACTTCTTAAAGGGTCAGACAATAAATACTTTTGGCTTGCAGGTCATTTGGTCTCTTTTGCAATACACAACCCTACCAATGTTCCACTAAGTAGCCACACACCATACATAAGTGAATGGACATAGCTATGTTCCAGTAAAACAAAAACAGGTGGCAGGCCCTCTTCGGCACACTTTATTGAGTCCTGATCCAGAAGAACATCCTACCTCCTCTCTTCATTTTATTATGGCATCTAGAATTAATTGATTCATTCAGGAGTTATTACAAATATGAAAATTTTTTTTGTCAATGTTTTTTCTTTTTTTTTTTTAATTGTGCCACCCAGGTGCCCCAATTTCTTATCTCATTACCTAAAATGCCTAGTCAACCAGAGCAGTAATTTTAAAGCCTGAAAGCTAGAGCTTATCCCAGCATTAATTCTGAGAGATATTATCTTTTATTTTTTTTAATGTTTATTTATTTTTGAGAGAGAGCGCAACAGGGGAGGGGCAGAGAGAAAGGGGGGCAGAGGATTTGAAGCAGGCTCCGTGCTATCAGCACAGAACCCAATGTGGCACTCAAATTCTCAAATCTCAAGATCATGACCTGAGCCGACGTCAGACACTTAACTGACTGAGCCACCTAGGCGCCCCAGATAGGTCTTTTAAATACATGAATCTCCCGATGACTTCTGTGAATGGAGTTAAACCCATAAATATGAAAAAGCACTGACATAAAATACATATTCCAAAGTTGGGACAAACAGATAGTAGGGTCTGAAAAATATGACACTAAATAATACCATGTTATAATTAATTCTAACTTTAAAACTGAAACTTATCCAAATGCTTTATAGCTTAACAAATGCTTTCTCATGGATCATTTCAGTTACTCCTCCATAGGCAACAATATTCTTACTTTACGGATAAGGCTGTTAGTGACTTGCCAAGGTGACAGAGCTATTGACAGAGTTTATTGTTATTTTCTTCAATAGTAAATATTAATCCAACTGACACTGATCACAAGTTATTTGCTTGTGTGGCAATTAGATCAGTTCTTACTCTAAAGCAGCAGTTAAAAGGACCTTGTCATCAATGAAATCACTTGCCAAAAACACAAAAACTACAACATTAACACTAATTCTAGAAAACTATTTCTTTTTTTTTGGGGGGGGGAGGCATTAACTAAATTCATTACTTTCTTCCTAAAATAGTCTATTGTCATAGACACATAAGAACAACTAAGTCATTGATGCAAAATAACCCAAAGAATGCCTTTAAAACATAAAATGACTATTTTATGTTCCCAATTAGAAGGGAAACATAATCTGTGGCAGCATTTTATTTTCTGGAAAAACTTTGATTTAAAATGGGATGTTCATGATTTTGCCACATTTGAAATGCCCTTTAAGTCTACTATAATCACTCTAATAAATTCTTACCATAGTTTGTGGAATTAATGCATAGTTTTGAACTCCTAGAACTCGGCTGAGAAAATTTTGTCCACAATTTTTTCCAACCCAAAGCATCAATACCTGGGGACAGGAAGAAAATTATTTTGAGATGTGCATTTAACAGTCTGCTGCTGACTCACCTTTACCACTGAGTATATTTTTGTGTGTTTTTTTTTTTTTTTTTAAGTTTATTTATATATTTTGAGAGCAAGAGAGCATGAGCAGGGGAGGGACAGAGAGAGAGGGAGACAGAGAATCCTAAGCAGACTCGGTAGTCAGCACAGAGCCAGATGTGGGGCTGGAACTCAGGGAACTGTGAGATCATGACCTGAGCTAAAACCAAGCATTGGAGGCTCAACCGACTGAGCCACCCAGGCACTCCTAGCACTGAGTATGATTTAAAAGATCAAAATAATAAATATGTTTAGTGAAATTGTACTGACTTCAAATGAACTAATAATAATCAGTTTTAAGCATGATGAGACATTTTATGCTTGGCATGAAAAGAGGCTATGAAGGGAGAATGTGGCTCACAGAAAAATAGAGATTAAATAGCATATAATCTGCCCCAAAAAAGAAGATATTATAGGGAATGAATGTGTACTAGTACATGGAGGGAATGATCCAGATCAGTCAGACTAACTCACAGAGCCTGCATCCATGAGGAAAGCTCCATCCCTGCTGAGCTTCTCCACGGAAAGCTGAAGAATAGGCGGCTGAGGTATGGTGCGATCATTGATGTTGAGTGCTCCCTGAGAAATTAGACAGAAAAGTTAAAGCTTTTATTTTTTATTATTTAAAAGACTATTTTGTTAACATTTATTTATTTTTGAAAGAGAGAGAGAGAGAGAGAGAGAGAGAGAGAGAGAGAGAGAGAGAGAGAGAACGAGCAGAAGAAGGGCAGAGAAAGAGACACAGAATCCCAAGCAGGCTCCAGGCTCTGAGCTGGCAGCACAGAGCCCCATACGGGGCTTGAACTCTAGAGCCATGAGATCATGACCTGAGCCGAAGTCGGATGCTTAACCAAATAAGCACCCCAGGTGCCCCCAAAAGTTAAAGCTTTTACTAGATAATAATTGAGAACAAAATACCCCAATAATTAGACAACGGCTAACAGACAAGATGGGTTCCTTCATGTCAAAGGAGAATAGATAAAATTTTATTTTGTTTTATTAAAGTTTATTTATTTTGAGGGAGAGAGAGCACACAAAACCAAGAATCAGACACTTAACCGAATGAGCCACCCAAGCATCCCAGAAAAGCTAAAAATTTTTATCAGGCCAAATGATCATTGAGGAACAAAACCAGTCAACACAGCCTGAGTTGGCAAGCCCACATAAAATTCAGGAAAATTTGCTGACCCTGCCACAAATCTTATCACACCCTCCAGCAGCTGCCATATCCTGAAGCTGCTACCAGAAACACTAAATTGTATCCTGCTTGTCAACCTGCTCCTGAAGTCGCAGTTTGGGACCTCAGTCTGACCAACTCCTAATAAGAACCCAGAACTTGCAGTTTCTGCCTATGTAACCCCGAGCTGAAATCCTTTCTCCTTCAGAGTGTACTTCTGTTTGGAAGGCTGCATCTCCTGGTTTGTAAAGTGTTTAACACTAAAGCTTTCCTTGGCCTCTGACCAAACCTTTGAATTCCAAGAATTTTTGTTGACATGGTAATATGGAGTCACAATTAAAATTTTAATTCCAATGTTAATTCCAAGACTTTGAAACTTACTTAGGTAAATCAGTTATTCGTATTTAAATATAAAGAAGATGAAGAAATATTTATCACTTATCTAAAAAAACCCCATTGTGAATTCCAATAAAACCAAATTAACTTCTGATTTTAACTATTATAAAATACAATAAATGCAATTAATATCTATGTATAATTAGTTAATAATAATGGCTGATTGTGTGGCTTAAGTCATGTGTACATAATGAGGGAGGATTAAAAGCCCAATGCAAATGATATCTTAATAGTTCTTTTCAGTTTGACATATCTTTTATTTATTAAGGCCAGAAATTTAAGTTTCTCATTTCTAAAAGACATACTGTTATCTGAAAACACAAACACACCTTTAAATATTCATAACTTAATTTTTGACCCAAAAATTTTTAACCATTTAATCTAGGTACTTGATTAAACCTTAGAAGCAGGAAGTAAATAAAATATTGACCTACCAAGAGCCATGAGGCTTTAATTCTAACAGGGACTATTAACCATATTACCTTAAGACTTCTTGCCTTAGGGCATGTGAAAAGCAGGAGAAAGACCATGCACTGCCTCAATATAGCTATTTAGAAATTTCTAGAGGTTTTCAAATATGAAAGAAAAAAATAATCTTGACTTTTTTCTGTTGGGAAAGAAAAGAAGCTATCAGTGGCTCTGTTTTCTAGTCTTCTAAGTAAAGGCCCATATGAAAGAATGAGGCAATGCAAAGACTCCTCAAATTTCATATGCAATTTGTCCTTTATATATGCAAGATCACAAATTCTTTAAGCTTTGAAAGGTTTTTAACCAAAATATTGCTTCCTATACACACACCCACACACACATATATATACATATATATATACATATATATACATATATACACATATACGTGTGTGTATACATATATATATCCTAACTTGATCACAATTTTAGAAAGAAAGATTATGATTTGATATTTTCATGCATCTGACTTTAACTCAGGTAAATAATAATCTCAGTGGGAACTTCAAAAGAAAGAAAGGGGAAAAAAAAGGACAAATTATGTTACAATTTAAATATTTTTTAAATCAATAATATTGCTGCACTAAACACTGACCTGGGGTTTCGGATATAATTTCGCCCTCAGGACACTCCCTTCAGATCAATTTGTTTAAATAAGTAAATCAGAGGGGCGCCTGGGTGGCGCAGTCGGTTGAGCGGCCGACTTCAGCCAGGTCATGATCTCGCGGTCCGTGAGTTCGAGCCCCGCGTCAGGCTCTGGGCTGATGGCTCAGAGCCTGGAGCCTGTTTCCGATTCTGTGTCTCCCTCTCTCTCTGCCCCTCTCCCGTTCATGCTCTGTCTCTCTCTGTCCCAAAAATAAATAAACGTTGAAAAAAAAATTAAATAAGTAAATCAGATAGGCTCTACATTTAGGAGATTCGCCTTTTTTTTTTTTTTAATTTTTAATGTTTATTTATTTTTGAGAGATAGAGCGGGAGGTTGGAGAGGGGGGAGGGGGAGACAGCGAACAGAGAGAGAGGGAGACACAGACACAGAATCTGAAGCACGCTCCAGGCTTCAAACTGTCAGCACAGAGCCCGACATGGGACTCGAAGTAAGGAACTGCAAGATCCTGACCTGAGCTGAAGTCTGACACTTAACCGACTTGAGCCACCCTGATGCCCCTTTACAGATTTGTCTTAAACAAACTTAAGGAAATTTATTACTTCAATATCTTAAATAATAATTTAGTAAGAAAAGAGATACTATCTCATGAGCTTCCCCAAACCAAAATTTCCTTACAAAGACTTAGCGAAGGAATAAAAACTTTCCTCATTTCTACAATGGACTCAATATAATTAGGCTTATAAACCTCCAAGAAAAAGCCACTAAAAAAGTAATCAATCTTACCTCATCTGAAAGATTGTCAACTCTATACAAACTGGGATGAGTTGTGAGCATAAGGTAGACCAATGGCTGATTTTTCACTTGACACATGGCAAAAATGCGTTCATCTAGACGTGCGTTTGTCCCAGTCTGAAACGATTTCTATAACAAAAAACCACCCCCCATCCAAAAAATGGGTATTTAATAACAAATATAAACAAAGCTTTCCAACTCAGATGTTAAAAGAGTATCTTCAGACAGAATTAGCAAATTTACTGTTAATTATTCTTTTAAAAGTATCTTTTAAGAAGTCACACAAATCTATTAAATTGTGGTTATAGCCCCACCTAGAAGAAATTAATTACCTGACCATGGCAAAGTCACTGGATCTCTCTGTTTCCTAATCAGTGAAATGGATCTAAACACTCTACCATAGAATGATGGTGACATAAAAATCTAAATAATACCATGAGAAGGGTAAGGTTATACTGCAGATGAAAAAATGAAAACACAAATGAAGGACCAAAGACCTGTGTTTTATAAATGCTGGGTGATGACTAATGGTGGTTAACTATCCTTGTTTCTCCTTCAGTTATATAAACAACACAATAAAGCTTACAAATCAATTAGGAAAAATAATAATACAATAATGCAAATGAGGACAGTTACTTAGCAAAATAAAGTTAGTAAGTAATGAGTTTTAACTTTTTTTGTTTTTGTTTTTTCCCACAGGTGATTTTATTAAAGCACAGGGACATGATCCATGGGCAGGAAGAACTGCTGAGTTGTAACTGGTCTTATTGTAGTGAATTGTAACTGATCTATTAGCTTCATAGAGAATACTAAAAGTTTCGAGGTAAAGTTTTAAGCATTCCTGGGGTACCTGGCTGACTCAGTCAGTAGGAGCATGCAACTCTTGATCTCAGGATTCTAATTTCAAGCCCCAAATTGGGTGTAGCCATTACTTAAAAAAATAAAATGTTTTTTAAAAAAAAAGGTTTTAAGCATTCCTATTGATGGAAAGTAGTAGAAAGAGGCAGAGAGCTAGGAGCAATGAGATTATGCCATAAAACAAGTGTACTAACTATAAACAAAGGAAGCTGAAGATCAGAAAGGCTCTTAAGGCTTTTTGTTGTTGTTGTTGTTGAAGTAATCTCTACACCCAAAGTGTGTCTTCAACTCACAACCCCAAGATCAAGAGTCACATGCTCTACTGATCGAGCCAGCCTAGGCACTCCAAGGCTCTTAAGATTTTTTAAAGTAAGCTCTGTGCCCACTGTGGGGCTCAAATCCATGAGACCAAGAGTTGCATACTCCGCCAACTAAGCCAGCCAGGTGCCTCAAGATTTTTTAAATTAGTATGTTGATAGTCACTAAGAAAGAAAAAAGAATATTATGGGAAATGGAAGAAGGAAATTTCATTTATTGATTCAATAACTACTGAGAGCCTGTTATGTACTAAGAACTGTTGTTCTAAGTGCTGAAACAAAGTGGTAAACTTTTCAAAAAAGATAAAAATCCCTGTCCTTATAACTAAAAAATCCCAGTAAGAGAAAAGTAAATAATAAATAAGCAAAATACTGATATGTCAGTGTTAAATGCTTTAGAGGAAAAATAAGGGAGGGAAGACAGATAAAGAATGTAGGTTAGAATGGTAACTGAGTGTTGCACACTAAATGGGGAGGTAAGGGAAGGCAGGCCTCAGTGAAAGGACAGCATTAAGGAAAGACCTGAAGAGGGAAAAGCTCAGATTTTTAAATGTTAAAATTTAAGTATTTATGTAATTTCTATGTATTTAGATTATATTCAGAAGTAGAAATGCATAATTTGAGTTAAAGAAACTAGAAGCTGATCCAAAAGCCATCCTATTAGGTTAAGTGGGTTACCCTTCTCACCTAAGAAGAGATGACATACACCAGACAGGTAGATCCTGGAGTTCAGAAAAGTATACAAATTGACAAGATCCAGAGTAGTTTTGATCAGTTTTGAAATCTAGGATGTAACCCTAAGTGATTTATTAACATGAGCTTTTTAATAAAACTTACAAGGGAAAGTTACAGTAAGTACATAAGCTTGGACATTGGATTTTGTACCCTGGAAAAATAAGTCTCCTCCACCAGCCCAGAGTTTCCTTTCTTTTTTGGAGAGCGGGGCAGGGGGAGCCAGTGGTATGGGTAAAGGGCAGGCAGGGGAGATCATTAAATAACAATATCAAATGAAAAACTCTACAGGACCATAGAAGGAAAGGCAACTGCTAGAGAGATAACATTTGAGCTCAAACACAGTAAGAGGAAAGTGCAATGCAGCCCATGGCACAGGTATGAGAAGGCATAGCTAAGATTTAGTAGTATGTGGCTGAGATACTGTAGGGAGCAGGAAAAAGCCAAAAGAAGAGTTTCATGTGTGACTTCTTGCTCTAACAATAAAAGATTGTTTTGGAAAACTGATCATTACTTACATCACTTACATCTTTGATAACTTAAGTGAATACCTTGTGAACATCTCTTACAAATAAGGCACACGCTTTAAATCAGTATTTTTAAACTTTTTTGGGTTACAAATTTTTTCAAGGTTCCAATAAAAGCCAGGATCCCTGTGCTTAGAAAACTTAAATGGCTTAAAATTATACATACAATGTTTAGTGGTTCACAGGATAAAAACTTGGGCTAATGACATTATTGTGTTAGTTTCTGGGTTTAACTCTCTTACCTGTTTAAGGAGAGCCAACACAAAGAGTGGGAAAAGCCGCAAAGAAAAAGGAACCATGAGTCCAGGCTGCTGGTTACTTAGGACTGAAGAACGATAAGCTGAAAGAGAGTCTATGACGGCATTCACTAGGGCATCCCGAGCATCACTCAGACTGGCAGTCACAGACCTGTCAACAGCTAACAGATGGAAGGCAGGAACAAACAAGAGAGAAGATAGAAGTTTAGCTATCCTACTTCTATCCCACTGTTACAGATAGAAGAGATGTATTTTTTTTTTATTATACATATTCCCTCTCCAATGTATCACATATACAAGGAGACAAGCATAGCAGCTCAAAGCACATCGTCTGAAGAGTCAAATCAAAGTTGGCTGAAGTACTTCTCTATTTCCTAACTGTAAGACAATATGGCAAGGAATCTAACCTTCATGAGTATGTTTCCTTACCTGTAAAATGGGAAAACTGTTCTTTGTTCAATCTAAGATGTTATTTTGAAATATTCTTTCTAAATAAGTTCTACTCCCAATGTGGGGCTTGAACTCATAACCTGGAGATCAAGGGTTACAAACTCAACCAAGTGAGCCACCCAGGTACCCCAAATCTAAGATGTTACTAGTAGTAATCCACCATTTTATTTACATACTACAGAAAAAGAAAAAAGTCTGCAACTAAAGCACATGCTTTCTTCACAGAGAATTTTACCCTATATTGCAAGAGCTCTTAGCTACTTAGATGCTTCTCATCACCTGTCATGCCACTCTGTTTACATGCATTTCAGCATACTGGAAAAAAAATTTTTCCCCTGAAGAAAAATTTAAACACTAAAAGCACATAATTGTTTTAGAGAGTTCTTAAACTACAACTAAACTAAATTCATGGGGCACCTGGGTGGCTCAGTCAGTTAAATGTCCGACTTCGGCTCAGGTCACGATCTCACGGCTGTGAGTTTGAGCCCTGCATCAGGCTCTGTGCTGACAACTTGAAGTATGCTTCAGATTCTGGGCCTCCCTCTCTCTCTCTCTGCCCCTCCCCTGCTCATGTTCTGGCTCGCTCGCTCGCTCTCTCTCTCTCTCTCTCAAAAATAAACATTAAAAAAAGTTAAGGGGCATGTGGGTGGCTCAGTCAGTTAAGCGTCCAACTTCAGCTCAAGTCATGATCTTGTGGTCCCTGTGTCTGAAACCTGCATGAGGTTCTGTGCTGTTAGCTTGGGGCCTGGAGCCTGCTTTGGATTCTGTGTTTCCCTTTTTCTCTGCCCTTCCCCTACTTATACTCTGTCTCTCTCAAAACTAAGTAAATAAACATTAACAAATAATAAAAATTTTAATTAACTAACTAACTAAATTTATGTTGGGGCACCTGGATGGATCAGTCGGTTAAGCATCTGACTCTTGATTTCGGCTTATGTCATGATCTCACGGTTCTTAAGATTGAGCCCTGCGTGGGGCTCTGTGCTGATGGCATGGAGCCTGCTTGGGATCCTCTCTTTCCCTCTCTCTCTCTGCCCCTACTCCTTGAGCTCTCTCTCTCTCAAAATAAATAAGCTTAAAAAAAAAAACCTCAATTCATGTGATATCAAAAATACAATCAATACTGGGGTGTCTGGGTGGCTCAATTGGTTAAGCGTCCAACTTTGGCTCAGATCATGATCTCACAGTTCGTGGGTTCAAGCCCCACATCGGGCTCTGCCCTGACAGCAGAGAGCCTGCTTGGGATTCTTTCTCTACCTCTCTCTCTCTCTCTCTCTCTCTCTGCCCCTCCCCACTCCTGGCCTCTCTCCCTCTCTCTCAAAAATAAACATTAAAAAAAATACAATCAATAAAGTGATGTTATTAACTGCTATAACCAAATTTGTATATAGCCAAGAAAGAATAAAGACCACTGTCACCTGATCAACAGTTAACTCTTAAGACTTCAACTGAAGACATCCTGATTTTAAAGATTTTGATAAAATCTTTATCAAATGTGAAAAAAATTTATAAAATGTGAAAAAATGTGCATAATGCTATCAACCAAATTTACTAACAAAACCAATACTTTTTGTGAAGCAAACCATTGGGCAGATTTTTTCAGACCTACAAATACCACCTAATATATAGTTCTTGCTGATGATAATAAAGATAACATTGATCATACTGTTACTAAAAAGTATTAGTTGAACAAAATATAAAGGCAATGACCCTCAAATTTCTTAGGTCACAATCTTTAACTTTCTTTTTTTTTTAATTTTTTTTTTTTTAACGTTTATTTATTTTTGAGACAGAGAGAGACAGAGCATGAACGGGGGAGGGGCAGAGAGGGAGGGAGACACAGAATCGGAAGCAGGCTCCAGGCTCCGTGCCATCAGCCCAGAACCCGACGCGGGGCTCGAACTCATGGACCGCGAGATCATGACCTGAGCTGAAGTCGGACGCCCAACCGAATGAGCCACCCAGGCGCCCCCACAATCTTTAACTTTCAACAGCATATGAGACTAACTAAAATGGGTTTGGCCTTCATCAGGCTTCATTAAAGAAAAAATTTGCTGGGGCACCTGGGTGGCTCAATCACTTAAGCATCCAATTCTTGATTTTGGCTCAGGTCATGATCTCACGGTTCATGAGCCAGAGCCGTAAGATGGGCTCCTTGATAATGGTGCGGAGCCTGCTTGGGATTCTCTCTCCCTCTCTCTCTGCCCTTCCCTTGCTCATGCGTGCTCACTCTCTCTCTCTCAAAATAAACTTAAAAAAAAAAAAAAAAAGAATTTACCAATAGGAAATAAAAAAAAAAAAGTAATCACCCTTATCATAGGCAGATTTGAGTTTGAAGTAAATGGACCGAACGACATCTTTCCTCAAGGAGGAAAAAAAGCAAAAACAACAACAAAAAATCAAGGAGGCAACTAAACTATGTCTGAGACAGAAGTAAAGAACTGAAGGTATGAATAAATAAATTCTAGCTCAGGTGATCTGGCTAAGAATGCAAACTTATGTGTGAAAAGTAAACTGGTTTTCAATCTCAAATTCCATGACTTCATAACTTACATAACTTACAATCTCAAATTCCATGACTTCATAACTTACATAACTTCACTGTCTCTTGCAATCCAAGTTACAGACCTCACAAGAAAGCTATTAACCTTTAGTATTGAACATTTAGTAAAATATGGTTATTTAAATTCACCACAGGCAGATTATAAAACAGGAAGCAGTTTAGTAGTTGCCTAAAGCTGGTGAGGGATAAAAAGAGGAAGTGGGCAATTACTGCTGATAGGCATGAGGTTCTTTTTGGGATGATAAAAATGTTCTAAAATTAGATTGAGGTGATGGCCATACAATTCAGTAAATATATCATAGATAACAGAGTTGCAGACTTAAAATAGGTTAAGTGATATGGCACATAAATTATATCTTAATAAAGCTGCTTAAATAAAGGAAAAAAAAAGTTCCTTTCATTCAAGTAGTTACTTAGGAGGCATACACAGAATCCAAAACACTGAAACCTTTAAAGTTAAGTATTTTTTTTTTTAATGTTTATTTTTTTTTAAGAGAGAGACAAAGAGCATGAGCAGGGAAGGGGCAGAAAGAGAGGGAGGCACAGAATCCCAAGCAGGCTCCAGACTCTAAGTTGTCAGCACAGAGCCTGACGCAGGGCTTGAAGTCACTAGGCAGGAGGTCATGACCTGAGCCGAAGTCGGTCACTTAACTGACTGAGCCACACAGATGCCCCTAAAGCTAATTATTTCAAGAAAAATAAGGGGTGCCTGGGTGGCTTAGTCGGTTCAGCATCTGACTGCTGATTTTGACTCAAGTCATGACCCCAGGGTCATAAGATGAGCGCTGCACAGGGCTCCCTGCTGAGTGTGGGGCCTGCTTGGGATTCTCTCTCTCTCCCTCTGTCACTCTCCACCACTTACGCTCACTCTCTCTAAACGTAAATTTAAGAAAAAAATTTAAAGCAAAATAAAACTCTCCAGATTTTTCTAATGTTATTATTTGTGAAATATTTACAATAGGTTAGGGGCGCCTGGGTGGCTCAGTCGGTTAAGCGTCCGACTTCGGCTCAGGTCATGATTTCACAGTTCGTGGGTTCAAGCCCTGCGTCGGGCTCTGTGCTAACAGCTCAGAGCCTGGAGCCTGCTTCACATTCTGTGTCTCCCTCTCTCTCTGCCCCTTCCCTGCTCATGCTGTGTCTCTCTGTCTCAAAAATAAATAAACATTAAAAAAAATTAAAAAAAAAAAAAGAAATATTTACAATAGGTGTAAATAGGGTAAATTCTTACCCATATTGGCCAATAACCCTGCAATTGCTTGAACATCAGCTCCAAGAAAGACTTCATTCAGAGTTGAAACTACAGGCAAACACAAAGTATGAACACGAATTCTTCTTTCACCTTTGGGGAAAACATATAAATGACAGTAAGGGACAACTTATATTTAAAAACTTGTATGCAAGTCTCTTGGAAAAATCACTTCTTTTCAATTTAGAACCAAAAAGATTATTTAATAAGCAGAAATAGTTTCAAAGCCTTAATGAGTAAAAACTCATTAACTTTTATTTCTTTCATTTTTTGACTATAAAATTCTTTTTGTTCAAGTTATTACTCAAAAGGAATCATAAATTATGGTAACATGTTCGCTTCTTAAAAATTTCTTTTCTAAACCTTTTGGTTACTTTCTTTCTTTTTTCTTTTTTTTTTAAGTTTATTTATTTATTTTGAGAGAGAGAGCACAAGTGGGGAAGGGGCAGAGAGAGAGAGAGAGACAGAAAGAGAGAGGGAGAGAGAGAGAATCCCAAGCAGGTTCCTCTCTGCCAGTGCAGAGCCCACTTCAGATTCTCTGTCCCCCCCTTCATTTTCGCTCATGCTCTCTCTCTCTCCCAAAAATAAACTTAAAAAACACTACCTTCCACATGTATTCTAGAGTCTGTTTTGATATTTAAAGTCTAGAGAAATCTTATACTTTCCTCTTTAACCACAGAAAAAAATTTAAAAGAAATCGACTAATATATTTTTTTTGGTAATTACTACCCACAATAATAAAAATCAATAAATACAGAAATAAAAATGAAAACCTTTTGGGAAGCATCAAATATCAAGCTAATTTTTAAAAATTTTCTCATCAGCAAGATCTGGAACACTAAAGTAAAAGAACAAATAAAAAAACTAGAGATGATATCCATATTACAACCTATATGGACACATGAAGACCAATGAATAGGTACATATAAGGAGCTCATACAAATTACTTTTAGAAAGAAGAACTATCTGCAATAAAGGGTAACACTGTTTAGATTTTCTATTCTAGACCAGAATAATGATAGCCAAAAGAAAACATATAATGTTTAGCCTATCATATCAGCAACAATAACTAAACACACACACCACACACACACACCAAAGGCTAAAATGAAAAGGTCACTTGGTAAGACCAGAGACTGGTAACATCTTTCTGAAAAGCAACGTGGAAATACCAAGATTTTTTCTAAACAGTAAGCCTCACACTAAGTAGACTCTCAATAAATATCTGTTAAATACGATTGGTTAAGGAAAATAAATATGACACATCTTGGCTTTACCAAGGATAGCAACAAAGCTCTTAAGATCAGAAATATATTCTTTTGGTTTAAGAGAAATGAGTACCTCCAAAAGTAAGGGAGATTATTCTAAGCCAATGAATACGTGACCAAATTTTAAAAATTTCCCTTTGCTGCAACACATTGTATTTATAGTTAACAATACTGGATTGTAGACCTAAAAATCTCTTAAAACATAGATCTCATGTTATATGTCTTTGCCACAAAAACAACAACAACAATCCACACACCCCCCCCCCCCCAAACACCCCACCTTACCTTTGCTGGATGTATACAAGAGTGCAGACTGAAAGGAAACCAACTGAGTGTCAGTAAGACTCTCTTCCACTGACATCTGTACTGCATACCCAGCATCTGGGTTTACATTAGGCAAAGACAGTAAGTCTGTTGACCTAACAAAGAAGTTCCCATGGAAGGTATGAATGGAAAGACCTAGAAGAGAAAACTTTATCAAAATCGTTTATATACTTTCATTTTATCCCTGTCACTTATCAGACTGGCAGAGAGTAAATCTAAAGGTTTAGATGTGATACTGTGATTTATGATAAGAATATATACTTGATCTTCACCCATCTCTGGCAGAGAGCTCCTAAACTCTTAGAATTTCCTAAGTGATGAGAGTCACAAAGGTGTCTCTTGCTATGTTGATGGGAGTGACTTTTGGCAAGAACCTAGGTAACCTAAGGATGGGGGCTGGTTACCAGAGGACCCAACCATGTGATTAGAAGGCTGGAACTTTCAGTTCAACCCCTACCCCACCAACATCCTTCAGGGAGGGGAGAGGACCTAGAGGATGATACAGTCACCAACCGCCAATAATCTAAGCAATCATGACTATGTAAATAAGCCTTCATAAAAACTCAAAAGGATGGGGTCCTTCGGAGAGCATCTGGATTGGTGCACACATGGAGATCTGGGAGGAGTGGAGCACTCAGAGAGAACATGGAAGCTGCAGAAGCTCCATGCCCTTTGCCTTCTCCATACCTTGCCCTGCACATCTCTTCCATTTGGCCGTTCCTGAGTTATATCCTTTTATAAAAAACCAGCAATCAAGTAAATAAAATGTTTCTCTGAGTTCTGTAAGCTGCTCTGTAGCAAATAAATTGAACCAAAAGAGAGGGTTTTAGGAACCTCCAATCTATAGCCAGCCAATCAGAGCACAAAAATAAACAGAAACCCAAAGAAGCTACTGTGGTAACCAACTGGTTATGAGTGACACTAATACCTGAGTTGTTTGAAGATGTGTCAGCCTTATACAAGTGTTATTTGATACTTTACTTAAGATGTTACATATGTTTTATCACCAGTTGTTTCACTCAATCATTTTTTCTTTTTATTACAATGATAATAGAGAACTCCATTTGGCAAATGGTTTGACCAACAGATTTCAACATCTATCTAGTGGACAGGTTGTGGATCCTTATCTTTTGATATCTTTTTTTTTTCTTTTTGGCTACATATTTCATATAATCTTTCCACTGCAAAAAAAAAAAAAAAAAAAAAGATTGAGTCCAGGGTGACTCAGTCGCTTAAGCATCTGACTCTGGTTCAGGTCATGATCAGGCTCTGTGCTGACAGCTCAGAGCCTGGAACCCGGTTTGGTTTCTGTGTTTCTCTCTCTCTCTGCACCTCCCCCACTCACACTCTGTCTCTCTCTCTCAAAAATAAATAAACATTAAAAAAAATAAGTTAAAAAAATGATTGCTTCACACCTCTTAAAGAACAGCATTATTTTAAAGATTAGAACCAGGTTGATAATGTGAAGGAATAAAATATCTGGAATTATTTCCCATTTTCCTAAGAGAATAGTTATTATCATTTAGCAGCCACAGCCATTTATCCTGAAAAATACACTGGATTAAAGCATTCTGAAACTTTCAGACTATTTCCAAAGCAACACTGAGGCAAGGTTAGTAGCAGTGCAGATAGAGAAGAGCACAAATAAAAAGATCTCCTACTTGTAAGATCAATGGTGGGGATGGTGGCACAGTAATGAAAATGTACTTCAAAACAAAACAAAACAAAACAAAACAAAACAACAAGAAAAGAAAATGTACTTAATGCCATTCAACTGTATACTTTTAAATGGTTAAATAAAAAATTTTGTTATGAATATTTACTGTAATTAAAAAAATAATTGTTTTATTAAAAAAAACACCTTTCACTACTACTGTTTCTGTTCAAGACATGGAATAAAAATCCATGCCTATTTTTGGTGGGGCGGGGGGGAGAGGAGGGATATGATTTTTTAAAATTAGATATAATTCACATACCATAAAAATTACACATAGGGGTGCCTGGATGGCTTAGCTGGTTAAACCTCTAACTTCAGCTCATGTCATGATCTCACGGTTTGTGAGTTCGAGCCCCACCTTGGGCTCTGTGCTAACAGCTCAGAGCCTGGAGCATGCTTCAGATTCTGTGTCTCCCTCTCTCTCTGCCCCTCTCCTACTCACAATCTCTCGCTCTCTCCCTCCCTCCCTCCCTCTCTCTCTCTCAAAAACAAACACTAAAAAATTTATAAAAATTACACATAAAGTGTACAATTCAGTGGCTTTTGGTATATTCAAAAGAGTCCCCATTTTATAATGTTTCTTCTCCATTCTTTTTTTTTTCACCTAGGCTCCACATCCAATGTTGGCTTGAATTCACAACCCTGAGATCAAGAGTCCCATGGTCTACCGACTGAACAAGCCAGGCACCCCTTATCTATTATTAACTACATATTCCATCAGTGTAAGTAAAATATCTTAGAAGAGCAAACATGAAATAAGACTAGCTGAAAATGTGTATTTACTGGTATCAAAAGCAACATTTCTATGCATATGTTAAAAAATAAAAGTCCCACCTTTCGTGCACCGAATCCTCATGACTGCCTCAAAGCCAATCTTTCGAGTGAGGTATCTCTGTAGTTCCTTCTGTAATTTCTGTACTTGTACTGGGTTCTGCTGATAGTGGTAAGAGGGATAGTAATAGACACTACCTGCTGAATACCGAGAAATACAACCTGGAAGAGAACACACACTTTTAAAAAATCCTGCCATTAAGTGCTATGACTGCACCAAAAAAACTACTGGTATTTGAATCAATTCTTCCTTAGCCTCCCAAAGTATTATCAGAAAAGAAAATTTCATTCTTTTAAATAGTATAAAAAAGTCTCTATTATAAATATTTAGAGTAGAAGACCAAAAGGTTTATAGTAGACTGATTAACTCTCCCAAAGGAATAAAAATCCCTTCACTTTGTCCTCTATTTGGAATATCATCATATAAATACCACTTTCACATTCATTTGAAAAAAAAAATAGTCATGACGAAGAACTTACCCAGAGAAGCCAAATCAGAATACTGTCCACTAAGAAGGAATAAGTCAACGGCTACCTGCTGACCAGAACAATCCAAGGCTAATTTCTTATAGAAGTCAGTGGATGGTGTCAAGTGAATTTCCTATTAATAATAAATTATATAAAGAAAAAATTTAAATTAAATTGTCATAAAATTTTTATGTTTTTTAAAACTTTATTCATTTATTTTGAAAGGGAGAGCTCAAGGGAGCAGGGGAGGGGCAGAGAGAGAGGGACAGAGAATTCCAAGCAGGCTGCACAAGGTCAGCACAGAACCCAATGTGGGGCTTGAACCTATGCACAAACTGTGAGATCATGACCTAAGCTGAAATCAAGAGTAGGACACTTAACTGAATGAGCCACTCAGGTGCCTCTAAATTGTCATAAAATTTTAAAATCTATCTATATATACCAAGATGTTAACAGGTAGCCTTGGGGGGTAGTCTAAAAAAATCCTTTATTTTTGTAATATTTTTTCACTTTTTCAGTAAAAAAACATGTACTGCTTAACTATTTTCTACTTTGTTTTACCTTTATTTTTTATCTTTTGAGAGAGAGCAAGTAAGCGAGCGAAAGTGAGCTGGGGAGGGGCAGAAAGAGAGGGAGAGAGAAGATGGAAGTGGGCTCTGTGCTGATAACGGAGAGCCCAACGCAGAGCTCGAACTCATAAACTATGAGATCATGACAGAGCTGAAGTCAGAAGCTTAATTGAGCTACCCAGGTGCCCCTATTTTGTTTTACTTTTAAAAAGAAGTATACCTATTATGCTAATTTCGGTAATTGATTTAATGTTTACTATGCTGGAAACTGTTCTAAACAATTCATGTGTATTATCCATTCAGCCTTTTGAACTACTATAAGAAGCAGGTAACTACCATTATTTTCACTTTATAAATAAACATAAGGAAAGAGAAGGGCAAAGAAATTAACTACTCAAGTTCATACACCTAAAAAGCAGAATTTAGGGAGACAGACTCCAGGACTGACACCATAATTGTAGCACATGGCAACTCTCATCATCTTTTGAAAAATACTCATCTCAAATTAAGTTTATACATACAAGGTGTTAAAAGCAATTCTATGGCAGTCAGTATACCAAACTATGACTATGTTTTAGTGTTTATCCATGTTCTACTTTGTCCCTAGAAGGCATATTCCTTAGCTGCCAGACTTTCTCATCAAAGGCAGGCTGCATTGTGAGTAGCATGCCAAATATCCAACAGTAAAGTAAGAGTCAATCAGGTAGAAAATGTAATAAAATAGAAATTATGACATAAAAGAGAAATGCTTTATCTATTTCCTTATACTCCCTACTCTCCACAACTGAAAAGTAAATGAGAAACAAGCTTTGTGGTCAAAGGGACAGAGCAGAACACCACCATGTACAGTAACATACATGTGATGACACCCTCACCTTAGCAGAAGACCTTTGGTTGGGCTCCTCTCGCGGTCTCAGGGCTCCCACTCCAAGAGTAGGAAGTTGTGTTTGAAAGACAGACATTCGACCACCAGTTGGGGACATCAGCTTAAAGGCAGCCTGAAGTGCAGGACCCAAGGCACTCTGCGTTTCCAGGGTCTTGGTGAACATTTGTGGCAAAGTTTTCAGTAAATCTTGAACAAGCTTGTAAAATAAAGCAAGAAAACTCAAAGGTGTTACAAGTAAAATTTTTTTTCACAAAAAATCAGTAACTAATACAGTAGACAAGACACCGAGTTGTGATGATGGTCAGAGAATCTACAGACAGTACAGTAAACAATGAAGTTGGTCAAATGACAAGAAAGCCATTTTAAGTCAACATTATAAATTGGCAAGCAAGACAAATCAAAATTGGGGCCTTACAGTTCTTGCACATGCAGTAGTCCAGCAAGACTATAAGTCCAAAAATGTATCCAAAAGAACCATCACAGGTTAGAGATTTGTTTTATTTTAATGCCATGAAACATGGCCTTCTCAATCACCTCTACACACATTATTCTTTTCAGTTCCAAAGCAAGTTTAACTCTTCCCTATTGAAAAGTCTAAGATAGCCAGTAAATTTGCCAACTAGTAATACCACTACAAAAGAAAAACAAAATGAAAAACAACTACCTATTCAGGTTTATTGTACAAATAAGGAGAGTCAAAGGGAAAAAATGTACTTCACACTATGGTGAAGTCACTGTTGCCAACAGCTAAGACCATAGACTTGCTAGTTAAAATGTTACCCCTACGGCATATATGCATGTACAGGGTAGACAACATCCCCCCTTCAGACACATTCTGTTCACCTCTCACTGTATTATGTCATGGCAATTTCCAGGCAGGTAATAAGTTTCTTCTGAACTGACCCCAATGACACTCTGTGAATCAGAAAAGCAAAGGGCACTGAAAGCAGCCTAGCTAAAGTGCTTCTATGTAGTGACCAGAAGCTTATCTGAGCAACCCTCCCAATTTCCCAAATGGCTGGCAAGGCAGGTGTCCTTCAGGTTTTCCTCCTTTATGCAATAGGCTTATCTTCTACCCTATTACAAGCATCTTGCTATATTAGACTTAAAAGCCATCAGTTCAAGGGTAAACTCAAGAGCTGTTCATCTGATGAATTTTAACTAACAGCAAATATAAAATGTTACACGTCTTAAAAATACCTCAGGAACAAACAAAACTTTACTTAAAGTTCATTTTGAAAATATAATCCTTCAATATTATAATTAAGTATGTCAGATAGGAAAATGTGCCTTACCTCTTTACTTTCATTTAAATTTACTAATAAGTTCTCTGGCATAGGTATAAAAACATCTGAAAAATAAATAAATATTTCTTTTAAACAAAACTTAATTGTTAAAGATGTTCCAAATACTTAACACTGATACAATTAACTGCCCCCATATTTAAAGAAAAGCCACCTTCTCTACTATTACATATATAGCAGTGTCTACCCATGTTCAAAAAGCCACCAAAGTAGCATTTATTTAGGTATTTACTGCAACTTATCTGTTACCATGTATAAGGGAAATAGCCTCCTAGAAAATATTAGATCATATTAGAAAATATTGATCTATAAGCACTCAGTAAGGGTTTGCAGAAGTGCTCTGCTTCTTAGGTTAAAGACACAGTTTAGAATGCTACTTTACATTCTTGCTTAGACCTGGAAGCCAGCATTCTTATCATTAAAAAAAAAAAAATGTTGAATAAGATGACATACAAGAAAGCTGTCTTTACAAAGAAGTCACATAGCCCACCAACTGCTCTGTCATTCAAAAAGGAGATACTCTCATAAATGAGGCCCCCACCAGTGCCTATACTTCTGAAACTACAAAATCAATTACATCAGAAGATAGGCTAACTGACCACATCAGATGAGCTCCTCAGGATTCAAATTTATTGTTACTTAGGAATTAAATTCTCTTCCTTAAAAAGGGAGCAAATGGGGAAGGGAAATGTCGGTGGTGGTGACGGATTATGAGAAGTCTCACTTTCTACATTTTGGTACTGTTTGTGATTTTTTAAAAAAAGGCTCATTACAATCTTTGTAAAAAGGAATACCAAAAAAATAATGTGAAACATTATTTACTTGACCTGTCACATAAAAATTCTGTTTAGATTTCTTCTTTTTTCTTTAGAACTAAAAAATGTTTAATAAAAATTTTACAGAGATACAATTCACAAAACATGGGGGCGCCTGGGTGGCTCAGTTGGTTGAGTGTGCAACTTTGGCTCAGGTCATGATCTCACAGTTCGTGAGTTTGAGCCCCGCGTCGGGCTCTGTGCTGACACCTCAGAGCCTGGAGCCTTCTTCAGGTTCTGTGTCTGCCTCTCTCTGCCCCTCCCCCACTTGCACTGTGTCTCTCTCTGCCTCTCAAAAATAAAGAAACGTAATATAAAAAAAAAACAATTCATAAAACATAGAATTCACCCTCGTAGAAGATACAATTCAGTAATTTTTTAATATGTTCACAAAATTACACAACCATCACCAGTAATTCCGGATCCTTCCCATCATCCGGAAAAGAAATGCCACATGACTTAGCCGCCATTCTTCATGACCCTGACAACTCTCACAGCACTAGGCAGCTGCCAGTCTGTCTCTGGATTTGTGTACGCTGGACACATCGTACTAACAAAGTCACACTATGAGGTCCTTTGTGACTGGCTTCTTACACAATAAAATGTTCTCAAGGCTTGCCCATGTGGTAGCATCTATCAGTACTTTATTCTCTTTCATTGACAAATATTTCATTGTATGGATACATTTTTTGTTTACACATTCATCAACTAATGGGTGTTAGGGTTGTTTCTACTTTTTTGGCTATGTTGCTATGAACATTCACATGCACATAGTCTTAATTTTCTTGAGTATATAAATATTGAGTAGAATTGCTGGATCATATGGTAACTCTATGTTTAACTTCTGGAGGAAGTGACAGACTGTTTTCTGTAGTGGCTGCAACATTTTCCGTTCCAAACAGCAGTATATGAGAGTTGTAATTTCTCCACTTTCTCGAAAATACTTTGTTACTGTCTTTTTTTAAATCCCTGCTATGTGACATACAGCAAGGGACATTCCATCTATCAGCTTATGTATAAAATTGAGAGGCTGGACCACATCACTGAATTCACAATTTGGCCCATCATCAGAATCACCTGTTCAGCGAACAATGAAGTAAGTATCTGGGTAAACAGGTTAGGAAATAAAGCTGATTTTTTGTGAGATTTAAAATAACCAAGACAGAAGGGAGCTCTCCTCAACTACTACCTTTTAAAGATGTACAGTGAATCCTCACTATTCGTGGATTCTATATTTGCCAATTTGCCTACTCAGTAAAATTTATTTGTAAACACAAAACCAATACTCATGATGCTTCTATGGACATTCATAGACATGCTAACAGCAGCAAAAAAAAATTGAGTTCTGAATTTCCTAGTTAGTGTAAGGTAGCATTTCATTGTGGTTTTCATTTGTATTTCCCTGATAATTTAGGATATGGAGCATCTTTTCAAGTGCTTATTGGCCACTGAACACTGTGTATTGAATAGAGACAGGTCTATTCAAATATTTTGCTCACTTTTTAATCAAGATGTCCTTTTCAGGTTAAGTTGTAGGGCTTCTTTACATAATCTGGATATAAATTCCTGATCAGACATATGATTTCCAAATATTTTCTCATATTCTGGACAGTCTTTTCACTTTCTTGATGGTATCCTTTGAAACACGAAGTTTCTGAAGAAATCAAATTTATCCTTTTCTCTCTTTTTTCAAACTAATCTCTACATCCAATGTGAGGCTCAAACTCATGACCCTGAGATCAAGAGTTGAATGCTCTACCGACTGAGCCAGCCAGCCTATTTTTTCTATTTTTTGTTGTTTGTGCTTTTGGTGTTATACCTAGGAAATCAACCAATCCAAGGTCACAAAGATTTACTTCTGTTTTCTTCTATTTTAATCTCATACTCAAAGGGCGCCTAGGTGGCCCAGTCAGTTAAGCATCTGACTTCTGCTCAGGTCATGATCTCACAGTTCATGAGTTCAAGTCCCACGTCGGGCTCTGTGCTGACAGCTCAGAGCCTGGAGCCTGCTTCAGATTCTGTGTCTCCCTCTCTGTCTGCTCCTCCCCGCTCATGCCCTCTGTCTCTCAAAAATAAATAAACATTAAAAAAAAATTTAATCTCACACTCCAGTCTATGAGTTTTGAGTTAATTTTTCTTTTTTTTTTTTTTTAATTTTTTTTTTCAACGTTTATTTTATTTTTGGGACAGAGAGAGACAGAGCATGAACGGGGGAGGGGCAGAGAGAGAGGGAGACACAGAATCGGAAACAGGCTCCAGGCTCTGAGTCATCAGCCCAGAGCCTGACGCGGGGCTCGAACTCCCGGACCGCGAGATCGTGACCTGGCTGAAGTCGGACGCTTAACCGACTGCGCCACCCAGGCGCCCATTGAGTTAATTTTTCTTAACTGTGGTTATGAAATATACACAATATGTGGGGTCAAGAGTCACATGCCCTACCAAGTGAGCCGGCCAGGCATCCCTCACCTTAACCATTTTTAAGTGTACAATTTTTAACTGTACATACATTCACAATGTTGTATAGCCATCACTATTATGTATTTTCAGAATGTTTTCATCATCGCAAACTCTGTACTCACTAAATAGTAACTCCTTAACCCCTGGTAACCTGTATTCTACTTTCTATCTCCATGAATGTGCCTATTCTCAGTATCTCATATAAGCAGAATCATACGATCCTTGTGCTTTTGCACCTAACTTATTTTACTTCTCATGTTTTCAAAGTTCATCCGTGTTATAGCATGCAACAGAATTTCATTCTTGAGTATATGTATATACCACACTGTTTATCCATTCATCTGTTGATGGATACTTGAATTGTTTACATATTTGGCTACTGTGAATAATGTTGCTATGAATCTTGGTATGAGTATTGGTTTGAGCCTGCTTTCAATTATTTTAGGTATTTACTGGGAGTAGAACTGCTACATCATAATGACAACTATGTGTTTAACTTTTTTGAGGAATTGCCAAACTGTTTTCCATAGCACTGTACCATTTTACATTCCCATCAGTAATGCATGACAGTTCCAGGGTTTCCACATCTTTGTCAAAACTTATCATGTCCTATTTTTTTGATAATAGCCACTGTAATGGATGTGAAATTGTATCTCACTGTGGTTGTGATTCGTGTTTCTTTTTTTTTCTTTTGGTTTTGAGAGGTTTGTTTGTTTATTTATTTACTTTTACTTGGTTAACACAGTGTGATATTGGTTTTAGGAGAATTTATTGACTTGTCACTTTACATACAACACCTAGTGCTCATCACAACAGGTGCCCTCCTCAGTACCCATCACCCACCTAGCCAATCACCCACCCACTTCCCTCTGTCAACCCATAGTTTGTTCTCTATCATTAAGAGTCTCTTATGGTTTGTCTCCCTCTCTTCTCTTCCCCCCATTCCCGTATGTTCATCTGTTTTGTTTCTAAATTCCCACGAGTGAAATCATAAGGTATTTGTCTTTCTCTGATTTATTTTGCTTAGCATCACACATTCTAGCTCCATTCACATCATTGCAAATGGAAATATTTCATTCTTTTTGATGGATAATAATATTCCACTGTATATACACTGCACATCTTCCTTATCCATTTAGCAGTCAATGAACATTTGGGCTCTCCATAGTTTGGCTATTGCTGAGAAGCATATCTCTAATGACTAATGATGTTGAGCATTTTTCTTTTCATGTGCTTATTGACCATTCATGTATCTTCTTTGGGGAAATGTCCATTTAAGTCCTTTGCCCATTTTTGAATTGTGCCATTTTTTTTAATCATTGAGTTGAGTTCTTTACACGTTCTAGATATTGATCCTGCATCATTCATATGATCTGCATATATTTTTGCCAATTTTGTGAGTCCTCTTTTCACTCTTTTGAAAATGTTCTTTGATGTACAAAAGGTCTTAGTGTTCATGAAGTTCAATTTATTTTTTGTTACCTCTACTTTTGATGTATACCCAGGTAATCGCTGCCAAACCCAATGTTATAAAGATTTTCCTCTGTTTTCTTTTAAGAGTTTTATAGTTTTAGCCCTTGAGTTTAGATCTTTGATCCATTTTTTTTATATGTTTTAAGTAAGGGTCCAACTTCATTCTTTTGCATGCTCATTTTCCTCTGAATCATTTGTTGAAAAGACAGTTTTTTCCCTATTGAATGGCCTTGGTTTTCATGTCAAAAATCAATTCACCATATATGTGAGGGTTTATTCCTGGACCCTCTATTCTATTCCATTACTCTTATATGTCTATTCTCAAATACTTTTTGAATGAACGAATGAATGAATGAATGAATGAGGGAAAAAGAAACCTACATTTAATCTGAGTTTGAACATTAACTTGTTTTTGTTGCCTTGTCCAGAATTCACTTTACCTCTATTACTGTTTCCTCTTCTGTAAATGAGGGATTAGACTGAAGGACTCTTACAATTCCAACAAGCTTATCATTTTATACTCCAGGTCTTTTCCCTCAATATAATAGAGTCATATCGTATACACTATATAACATGATATTTCTTTTTTTTATTATAACATGATATTTCTAAAACTGAAAATTCCTAAGACATTTCAATAATTTAAAGTGTATAATATATACCTTCAATATCTGAAACTATTAGCATCTGAGGTTGAGAGAGACCTTCTTGAAGACTGTAGAAGTGGATTGTACTATCAAACGTAATGAAGCCAATTTTTGTCCTAGTATTGCCAGGAAGCCTATAAACAAATTCAGAAGAGGATTTCATCAAGTTTTCCCATATAAATATATATATGTATATATATATATATATATATATAAAATCTGTGAAGAGTTAACATGCAAATAACTACTTTGGTATTATGGGAAGTGTCCCAACATAAATGTTCAACCCATTCAATGTTTAATTAGCATGAAAACATACCCTGCACAAAGTGAAAACACTGCAGAAGCCAAACAATCAACAAAACCAAGCAATAATAAAGCAATCCAAAACTCATTACACCTATATGAAGTTAAATAAGTCACACAGGAAGTGGCAGATAAAAAATACTTGAAAGTGTATACAAAACTTTTCATGTTCCTGTAGTGAAAACTTTGTAGATGATTTTAATTTATCAAAAATAATTTTAAAAAATTACCATAAATGGTAATTCCAAAATATAAATTAAGTACTGCACTTCTTTTAAAAGTTTACCCAAGGACTCTTGGGTGGCTCAGCTGGTTAAGCGTCCGACTTTGGCTCAGGTCATGATCTCACAGCTATGAGTTCAAGCCCCACGTCAGGCTCTGGGCTGACAGCTCAGAGCCTGGACCCTGCTTCATATTCTGTGTCTCCCTCTCTCTCTGCCTCTCCCCCACTTGCACTTTGTCTGTCTGTCTCTCTCTCTCAAAAATAATAAAAACACTAAAAAAAATTTTTAAAGGTTACCCAAATCTCTTCTTATGTTGTTTGTCTTAAGAAGAGCAGTAAGGAGCACCTCACTGGCTCAGTCTGTTGAGTGTCTGACTTCAGCTAAGGTCATGATCTCACGGTTCTTGAGTTCAAGCCCTGCATCAGGCTTTCTGCTGTAGGCACTGAGCCCACTTCAGATTCTCTATCCCCTACTCTCTCTGTCCCTCCCCTGTTCACTCTCTCTCAAAAGTAAATAAACCTTAAAAAAAAAAAAAAAAAAGAGCAACAGGAGGATTTGTCTTAAAGAACTTAAATGTGTTGACCTATAGTTTCTTAAGGAGAGGGACAAACTAGTTTTCATTCTTGTTGCTCATGCTTAGATGAATCAGTGGAGTTTCACATCAACAGACAATCCCCATATACAATCTAAATTAAAAATATAAATACTGGGTACACTGGGTGGCTCAGTCAGTTAAGCATTCAACTCTCGATTTCGGCTCCAGTCATGATCCCAGGGTCATGGGATCAGGCCCCACATGGGGTTCTGGGCTGACAGCCAAGAGCCTGCTTGAGATTCTCTCGCTCCTTCTCTGTGTGCCCCTTCTGCACATGCTCCTGCACATACTCTCTCTCTCAAAACAAGTAAATAAACTTAAAAAAAAAAAAAAATGCCAGAAAGAACAAGGAGGCTCCTTTCACCAAGGTGAAGGACTTAGTAGTCCACTTCTGATATGATTTGATACTTCACATTCTTCCACACAACACAAGAGCACTATGTTTCATTACACTGAAAAGTCATACTAGCTTTTATGGGTTACACTAAGTATCTAAGGAACCATTTAACATACAGATATTTTAAGAGACTTAAGAGATAGGATAATGAAATGCCACTTGTACACACTGTTTGTATTCTTATTTCAACAAACTTACAGTAAAAAGACATTTCTGAGACAACCAAAACCAAAACTAGAACTAGGTATTAAATCATATTATGAAACTATTGCTAATTTTGTGTAGTGTAATACTTGAATCTTAGGGTTAAAAATAATTCTAAGTACTTATAGTTAAAAGGATATGCTGACTATGGTTTGAGTAAAAATACTTAAGGGGAAAAAAGTGTTTATGTATGGGAGGAATTAGATGAAGCAAGAACAGATGAACGCTAAAAATATTGAAGGTGAGGGATAAGTACCTGGAAGTTCAGTACACTCTTTCTATTTACTACATGTTTGAAATTTTTTCATTTAAAAAAAGTAAGGGGCACCTGGGTGGCTCAGTCGGTTGAGGGTTTGACTTCAGCTCAGGTCGTGATCTCATGATTCGTGGGTTTCAGCCACATATCAGGCTTGCTGCTGTCAGCACAGAACCAGCTTTGGGTCCTCTGTCCCCTCTCTCTCTCTCCCCCTCTCCCACTCACTCTCTCTCAAAACGAATAAATATTTTTTTTTAAGTTAAAATAAATTTATGTATCTCAGAGAAAGTGAGATCTAAAGTTAACGAATCAATTTTATGGAGTTTTAGAACACAATTATATAGCATTTTTTTCTATTTTGACACTACTTATTCATTTTGCTAGTTTCAAATTTAAGATGAATTAAGATACTTACAAATCCAGATTGTCTAACAAACTCTGGCAAACTGTATTCAAGTATCCAGTTTCAACGGCATTGTGAGATACATCAAACACAAAGAGATACACTGGAGGTTGAGGTGGTCGTAACTGAAGAAAAGAAAGATCTCAATAAATCATCTCAAAGGATTAAATCTAAACTTATCATCTGTCTGGCCCACTTACAGCAAAACAACAAACATTATCTATAGATTAAGACAATTATAAACAATAATGGATTGAGAAAACAATACAAAAATAACAAGAATTTTAAAAACAGGCAAAACTTTATTTTTTTGAGACACATACTTATAAAACACAAAATGAAGATGTGATTGCCCTTAGTCAGAAGAGTTTTTCTCTAGGACAGGAAGAAAAGAAAATGTGATCAGAAGACATTCTGGGAGTACTGGCAATGCTCAATTCTGACTTGGGTGGTACTAACACAGGTATTTATTATTTGGTAAACTACACACTTATGTTTTACAGACTTTTCCATATGTACACAATATATCACAATATAGGAAAATTATAGCTGTGACTTGATTTCTCAAGTTAGCCTGAGCTGGTTCCTTAACCAATGCATTTCAGCTAAAATCCATAAAAAAGTACAACTATATTTTAAAATTCCAAATTTAGGGGTGCCTGAGTGGCACAGTTGGTTAAACATCTGACTCTTGATTTCAGCTCAGGTCATGATCTCACAGTGAGATCAAGCACCGCTTGAAATTCTCTCTCTCCCTCTCTCTGTGCCCCTTTTCTGCCATCTCTCAAAAATAACATCTCTCAAAAATAAACCATCTCTCAAAATAAACATCTCTCAAAAATAAACAAACATTTAAAATAGAATAGAATAGGGGCGCCTGGGTGGCGCAGTCGGTTAAGCGTCCGACTTCAGCCAGGTCACGATCTCGCGGTCCGTGAGTTCGAGCCCCGCGTCAGGCTCTGGGCTGATGGCTCGGAGCCTGGAGCCTGTTTCCGATTCTGTGTCTCCCTCTCTCTCTGCCCCTCCCCCGTTCATGCTCTGTCTCTCTCTGTCCCAAAAAATAAATAAAAAAACGTTGAAAAAAAAATTAAAATAGAATAGAATAGAATAAAATAAAAAATTCCAAAGTTAAAGATTTGTTTTCAATTCACTAAAAAGCATCAAAAAACCACAATGAGAACTGGGCATGTGGTATACTAACTTTTATATTTTTATGCACAGATCACTTGCCAAATTCATAGCATCTCTCACCTACGAGATAAGTAACGAAGGAGCAAAACATCTTACAATAAGCAAGTTTACAAATTTAAAGGAAGCCACTTTTGTAAAACCTGGGAGATAAAAGAGCAATTCAAAAGAACAGAGGCTTCTGATTTTTTGGCTGTAATTCAACAGACACAGCTACACTACAGAAAACTATTACCATTTATTTTTTATTTCTTAATTTTTTTAATGTTTATTTTATTTTTGAGAGAGAGACAGAGCATGAGCAGGGGAGGGGCAGACAGAGAGAGAGAGAGAGAGAGAATCTGAAGCAGGTTTCAGGCTCCTAGCTATCAGCACAGAGCCCAATGCAGGGCTCGAATTCACAAACCGCAAGATGATGACCTAGGCCAAAGTTGGTGTTCCACCAAGTGAGCCACCTAGGCACCCCATTACTGACCATTTAAATGTCACAAAACTGTCTTCTACACTGAACTTTTCTGTGATGAAAAGAAAATGCACCCTCATAATTTCTATACCAAAATGGCGTCCACTGCCCAAATAGAGGGAGATTACCCTACAAAAATATAACAAGGTAAAATATAATACTAAAAGTTCATGTTAAGTCTTATCTTAATATTCCCTTTATTTAGAGAAAATTATGGCATGGTGAAATAGTAACCAAATCAAAGCCATGGATTTTTATGCAAGCTCTCCCACTTACTTAAGTGATATTTAGCAAGTCACTTAACCGAAGTTTGTTTTCCTACCTTACAGACAGGAATAACATTCACCTGGCTTATTTCAGACTGTTGTTTGTGATGATCAAAAATACCTAAGTGCTGGGGCGCCTGGGTGGCTCAGTTGGTTAAGTGACCGACTTCGGCTCAGGCCATGATCTCGCAGTTTGTGAATTCGGGCCCCGCATCGGGCTCTGCGCTGACAGCTCAGAGCCTGGAGCCTGCTTCGGATTCTGTGTCTCCCCCTCCCTCTACCCCTCCCCTGCTCACACTCTGTGTCTCTCTGTCTCTCAATAATAAATAAACGTTTAAAAAATTTTTTTTAATGTGTAAGTGCTAAGGCGCCTGGATGGCTGAGTCCACTGGACGTCCAACTACGGCTCAGGTCATGATCTCACTGTTCGTGGGTTCAAGCCCTGCTTCAGGCTCTGTGCTGACAGCTCAGAGCCTGGAGCCAGCTTCAGATTCTGTTTCCCTCTCTTTCTGCCCCTCTTCTGCTAGCACTCTCTTTCAAAAATAAATAAAACACTAAAGAAACTGTTTTTAAATGTAAGTATTCTGTAAAATGTAAAGTGCTAATTTAACCTTGGGCATAATTATTATTTTAAAAATGCAAGACTTTAGATATTCATACAAATGTATAATAGTACTTGCGAAAGAGTGTTTATCATGGCATTATTAGGAAAAAGTTGGAAGTGACTTAAAAGTAAACACGATCCCAATATTATATTGTAAGTTTCTGGATTGATGCACAAGAAATATAAGTGAAACTTTACACTTTTACTTTTCAAATTTACCCCTGTATACTTAACTACATTTGTAATGAACAACATATAAAATTTAAAAGCATACAATTTTGGTAAAAGATGACACAGTGTTTTATTTAAAATCTAGTACTAAGTAATATACTATATAAAAATATATTATTTATATAATTTTATACAATAACATATAAAAAATGAAAGCAGGGTTGGGAATGCAAACTGGTGCAGCCACTCTGGAAAACAATATGGAGGTTCCTCAAAAAACTAAAAATAGAACTACTCTACGACCCAGCAATTGCACTACTAGGCATTTACCCAAGGGATACAGGTGTGCTGTTTCGAAGTGACACATGCACCACAATGTTTACAGCAGCACTATTGACAATAGCAAAAGTATGTAAAGAGCCCCAAATGTCCATCGATGGATGAATGGATAAAGAAGATGTGGTATGTATATGTGTGTGTATGTGTGTGTGTGTGTATAAACATATATAATACACATAGTGTATATATATTATATATAATAGAGTATATTATATATCTATATATACGTAATAGAGTATTACTTGGCAATCAAAAAGAATGAAATCTTGCCATCTGCAACTATATAGATGGAACTGGAGGGTATTATGCTAAGTGAAATTAGAGAAAGACAAAAATCATGACTTCACTCATATGAGGACTTTAAGAGACAAAACAGATGAACATAAGGGAAACAAAAACAATATAAAAAGAGGGAGGGGGACAAAACAGAAGAGACTCATAAATACAGAGAGGGGCGCCTGGGTGGCTCACTCAGTTAAGTATCCGACTTTGGCTCAGGTCATGATCTCACAGTCCGTGAGTTCAAGCCCCACGTCAGGCTCTGTGCTGACAGCTCAGAGCCTGGAGCCTGTTTCAGATTCTGTGTCTCCCTCTCTGACCCTCCCCCATTCATGCTCTGTCTCAAAAATAAATAAATGTTAAAAAAAATTAAAAAAATAATAATAATAAAATAAATAAATAAATAAAATAAAATAAAATAAAATAAAATAAAATAAAATAAAATAAAATAAAATACAGAGAACAAACTGAGGGTTACTGGAGGGGTTGTGGGAGGGGGGATGGGCTAAATGGGTAAGAGGCACTAAGGAATCTACTCCTGAAATCATTGTTGCACTAGATGGCTAACTAATTTGGATATAAATTTTAAAAAATAAAAAATAAAATTAAAAAAAAAAAACCTGCAAAGTTAAAAAAAAAAAAATGAAAGCGGGGTGCCTGGGCGGCTCAGTTGGTTAAGCGTCCTACTCTTGGTTTTGGCTCAGGTCATGATCTCATGGTTTGTGAGATCAAGCCCCACGTTGGGCTCTGCACTGACAGTGTGGAGTCTGCTTGGGATTCTCTCTCCCTCTCTCTCTGTCCCTCCCACCGTGTGCACAATAGCTTTCTCTCTCTCAAAAAATAAGAAAGGAAGGAAGCAAGCAAGCAAGCAAGCTAGCTTACCATGTATTCTGAAGGAGCCATAAACTCAATAGTAGCATTCTGAACTTCAGGTCTTCTGTGAGGTTCTCCATAGACTCTGGTCAAAGGGTTGTACATGAATTCTTCAGGAACTATGTAAGTTAACAACATACAATGATACAACTGAAAGGATTAAGGTCAATTTATCTTGTGTTTAGCTGTTTTCTTATTTTGAAGATTTATAAATAAGCCAATATGGACTAAAAATTAAAGGATAAATACACTTTGTTTTTGAGTTCTATTCAAGTTTCCCCCATACTTAATAGTACTAAGTATGATTTTACAGCTACTACCACTGTGATTTTTCTTTTCCTACCTTCTAATTTACACTTTGTCTCAATTCTCACTAAAGCAGCTTACAAGAATGATAAAAATTCAATGAATACTAATTATTATCTTACATGTGAGACAAAATCTTGTGTTAAATTTCATAACCATTCGCGAGTATTAACACTGACATGAAATGTACAGCCTCTGGCTGCCCCATAGCTTTCAGCTGCCCCTTGAAAACTATGGCACAAATACCTGAGAGGTTAAAGCTAAATGAAGGCTAACAGTTCGGTCACTTCCATTAATTAATGAGGCCTTTATGGAACATCAGTTGCCTATACACTAGAGCTCAAAGAATATTTTCTAAATTATCATTGCACCTGTCTTCCCATTAACTGTTTAGAAACTCAAATTCCTACATATGTTAAAGGATAAGCCATAGTTCATGAAATGGTCTGGGCTGCATACTAAAGTAACTTCTACCTTTATTATAATTTTATTTCACATAATGAAGCCCATATACATAAGATTTTAAAGACATACTAAACACTATAAATACATTTTCTGAATTATTAGAGAATAAAAATAATGTTCTTACACTATCCTCCCTTTACTCTTAAATAATATAAACAATAAAAATGGTTTTAAAAAATCTCTTAAATTCTCCATTTGCCAATACTTAATGGAATTTCCTTCCAGAGACCTAATTTTCTTTTTTTTACTTTTAATTTTTTTTTTTTTTTTTTGAGTAAGCTCTATGCCCAACATGGGGCTTGTACTCATGACCCTGAGATCAAGAGTCACATGCTGTACTGACTGAGCCAGCCAGGTACACCAGAGACCTAATTTTCAATGTGGATAGCAGCATACCCTTTTTCTTCTCTAATCCTAATAAAATGTTACTGGTTAGATGAAATTCCTTAAATATAAACTGTTAACAGCTTCTGAAAGAGATCTCCTCTTCCTCAATTACTGAAAAAACTACATTCAACTAACCTTCTAGCACTGCCCACCTCCCTCCTTATTGCACTGAATGAAGCTAATCGCAGCTATTCTGTGGACTTATTTCTTTCACCCTAGAGAAAAGGCATGGGACAGTTTCTAAATAAAAATATTTCTTAAATTATAGGCTTAAATAATACCATGAAATATGCCATTTATTATATACCCAATATAATAAATGTAAAAAAAAAGTATCAGAATATTATCACACTTTTTGTTCAAAAAGTATACAATTTTTTATATATAAGTATAAATGCACAGAAAAAAGTTAATGGAAGTTATCTCTGAGTGGAAGGATTACAGGTAAGTAAGAAAGGGTTTGGGGTTGTGTTTTTGTTTTTTTTTTAACTTTACATTTGTCTTATTGGCTTTCCCTACAATGCAAGGAGAAATTTGAAAAAGTTTCAAAAAAAAAAAAAAAAAAAAAAAAAAACCCAGAACATACCATCATTGACTCGGTAACATAAGTTACACTTCCATCTCCTTTGATCAAGAAAGCTGACAAAAGGGTTGATGTACGTCCTGCATGAGCGGCATCTCACAATTGTACTGGAGGTAACCACAGGCAATTGCTAGAAAAACAAAACAAATTTTTTAAAGGGAGTGATCATTACGTCTAAAGGCCAAACATTAATCCATACCTTCCAGGTAACTTCTGGAATACTATAATTTTGGAGAAAAAAACAAAGGTAAAAAGAAGTGTTCAAACTGCCACACAAAAAAATTATGTGGATGAAATGTACTAATTTTAAAAACTACTGGTTTGTTCCAGCAGCATTCTCATTAAATTCTGCCTTTAACAAGTATTTATTTTGGGGTGTCTGGATGGCTCAGTCAGTTAAGCATCCAACTCCAGCTCAGGTCATAATGTCGCAGCTGGTGAGTTTAAGCCCCACGTCAGGCTCTGTGCTGACAGCTCAGAGCCTGAAGTCTGGAGCCTGCATCAGATTCTGTGTCTCCCGTTCTCCCTCTGCCCCTCCCCTGCTCACTCTCTGTCTCTCTCTCTCTCTCAAAAATATATAAACATTAAAAAAATTTTTAAGTATTTATTTTCTCATTAGGTATTTATATTATAAATCAAACATAGTAAATATCCAGTGTATTTTTCACATGGATGGTAAAGTAAGGATCAACATTCTAAGATCAATGAAATGACCAAGGAAATTATTAGGATTTCTTCATATTACATTAAGAGGCTTACCAAGTTCTCATAAAATTACTGTGACAAAGTAAGGTAAGAGTAAATTATATTTAAATACTCAAACTCTCCAATTATGCTCCTATTTAAAGTTTATCCTACATATTAAAAGTTCTAAAGCCTGAATATAAGTTCATTTTGGGAAAGTTACTTCACTTATGTATTAATCCTCTGAAAAACATCAAGGTCCATATGTTAAGGTCTCAGAGCCTTAGGATAAAAGTGGACATCTTCTCTGTTTTTCCCTTTTAGCAGAGGGAACAGCTTCCTCAAGGAAGAAATTTACTCCCAGAATGGCAGAACTGGAAGACTGGGTAAAGTATTTTAAATGGGCAAATAATTTACAACTTTTTAAAATAGCATGGTTGATTTATTTATTTTCTTTTGGTACTTCTATTCAGTTCCTCTTGAATTTTTTAATTTTTTTTATTTTTTTTACTTTATTTTTTTTATATGAAATTTATTGACCAATTGGTTTCCATACAACACCCAGTGCTCATCCCAAAAGGTGCCCTCCTCAATACCCATCACCCACCCTCTCCTCCCTCCCACCCCCCATCAACCCTCAGTTTGTTCTCGTTTTTAACAGTCTCTTATGCTTTGGCTCTCTCCCACTCTAACCTCTTTTTTTTTTTTTTCCTTCCCCTCCCCCATGGGTTCCTGTTAAGTTTCTCAGGATCCACATAAGAGTGAAACCATATGGTATCTGTCTTTCTCTGTATGGCTTATTTCACTTAGCATCACACTCTCCAGTTCCATCCACGTTGCTACAAAAGGCCATATTTCATTTTTTCTCATTGCCACGTAATATTCCATTGTGTATATAAACCACAATTTCTTTATTTATTCATCAGTTGATGGACATTTAGGCTCTTTCCATAATTTGGCTATTGTTGAGAGTGCTGCTATGAACATTGGGGTACAAGTGGCCCTATGCATCAGTACTCCTGTATCCCTTGGATAAATTCCTAGCAGTGCTATTGCTGGGTCATAGGGTAGGTCTATTTTTAATTTTCTGAGGAACCTCCACACTGCTTTCCAGAGCGGCTGCACCAATTTGCATTCCCACCAACAGTGCAAGAGGGTTCCCGTTTCTCCACATCCTCTCCAGCATCTATAGTCTCCTGGTTTGTTCATTTTGGCCACTCTGGCGTGAGGTGATACCTGAGTGTGGTTTTGATTTGTATTTCCCTGATAAGGAGCGACGCTGAACATCTTTTCATGTGCCTGTTGGCCATCCGGATGTCTTCTTTCTTTTTTTTTTTTTTTTCGTTTTCATTTTTTTTTTTTTTTTTTTTGGGACAGAGAGAGACAGAGCATGAACGGGGGAGGGGCAAAGAGAGAGGGAGACACAGAATCGGAAACAGGCTCCAGGCTCTGAGCCATCAGCCCAGAGCCTGACGCGGGGCTCGAACTCACGGACCGCGAGATCGTGACCTGGCTGAAGTCAGACGCTTAACCGACTGCGCCACCCAGGCGCCCCCCGGATGTCTTCTTTAGAGAAGTGTCTATTCATGTTTTCTGCCCATTTCTTCACTGGGTTATTTGTTTTTCGGGTGTGGAGTTTGGTGAGCTCTTTATAGATTTTGGATACTAGTCCTTTGTCTGATATGTCATTTGCGAATATCTTTTCCCATTCCGTTGGTTGCCTTTTAGTTTTGTTGGTTGTTTCCTTTGCTGTGCAGAAGCTTTTTATCTTCATAAGGTCCCAGTAATTCACTTTTGCTTTTAAATCCCTTGCCTTTGGGGATGTGTCGAGGAAGAGATTGCTACGGCTGAGGTCAGAGAGGTCTTTTCCTGCTTTCTCCTCTAGGGTTTTGATGGTTGCCTGTCTCACATTCAGGTCCTTTATCCATTTTGAGTTTATTTTTGTGAATGGTGTGAGAAAGTGGTCTAGTTTCCACCTTCTGCATGTTGCTGTCCAGTTCTCCCAGCACCATTTGTTAAAGAGACTGTCTTTTTTCCACTGGATGTTCTTTCCTGCTTTGTCAAAGATTAGTTGGCCATACGTTTGTGGGTCTAGTTCTGGAGTTTCTATTCTATTCCATTGGTCTATGTGTCTGTTTTTGTGCCAATACCATGCTGTCTTGATGATTACAGCTTTGTAGTAGAGGCTAAAGTCTGGGATTGTGATGCCTCCTGCTCCTCTTGAATTTTTTTAAAACTCAACTTATTTTACCTCATTTTCAAGTGTTTGGTAATAAAAGTGCTGGTTGAATTACAAATAAAAGAACCTGTCAGTGGTCAAATTCCTAAAGATAGCTCAAATAAATTCTACAAGTGATTCTTGCATTACTGTAGAAAATTCCTCACCATCAAGTTAATTTCCCATAAAACATTTACTTTCACTAGTGAAACATACCACTAGGTCTTTGAAAGGGTGAAGCAGCAGTCCCAAAGGAAGTTTGGCTTTATTCAATAAGGCCTGAGTCTGAGGAATGCTAGTCAGCGTGCATCGAAATAACCTGTATCAAAGTAAAAATCATGTGTCAGTTGTTGTTATGATTATTTTTGGATAAAAAAAAAAAAAACTCCAAAAGGTACATTTAACACTGGATCAAATTACAAAGAACACTTCAATAGGTCCTCTCAAATGTTGTCCCATTTAAATATTTAAGTCCTATTCAGAAAGAGAGGGTAGAAAATTACAACTATTATATAACTAAAATAAAGTCTCTTTTTGGCTTGGCTTGTGCATAAGACAGTTCAGACTAACAGATGACTTATTTTCCTTTATATAAATCTATATTACACTGGAATTACAAGGTGATGACCCAAATATGCAAATGCAAACTTAAATTTATTACTGAAAAGACCTGTTTTGTTGAACGTTCTAAAAAGACTATTTAAAAATAACAAAATTTGGGGCGCCTGGGTGGCTCAGTCGGTTAAGCCTCTGACTTCAGCTCGGGTCATGATCTCGCGGTTTGTGAGTTCGAGCCCCGCATTGGGCTCTGTGCTCATAGCTCAGAGCCTGGAGCCTGCTTCGGATTCTGTGTCTCCCTCTCTCTCTGCCCCTCCCCCACTTGTGCTCTGTCTCTCTGTCTCTCAAACGTGAATAAATGTAAAAAAAAAAAAAAAAAATTCGTGGGGTGCCTGGGTGGCTCAGTCGATTACACGTCTAACTTCTGCTCAGGTCGTGATCTCACAGTCTGTGGATTTGAGCCCAGAACCAGGCTCTGTGCTGACAACTCAGGGCCTGGAGCCTGCTTTGGATTCTGTGTCTTCCTCTCTCTCTGCCCCTCCCGTGTGTGTGCACGCATGCACTCTCTTACTCTCTCTCAAAAATACATTAAAAAATTTTTTTTAATATGACAAAATACGGCAGCTCTTTCTGTCCATGGGTCCTGGACCCAGGCTTTTTTAAAAAAAATTTTTTTTTCAACGTTTTTATTTATTTTTTGGGACAGAGAGAGACAGAGCATGAACGGGGGAGGGGCAGACAGAGAGGGAGACACAGAATCGGAAACAGGCTCCAGGCTCTGAGCCATCAGCCCAGAGCCCAACGCGGGGCTCGAACTCCCGGACCACGAGATCGTGACCTGAGCTGAAGTCGGACGCTTAACCGACTGCGCCACCCAGGCGCCCCCTGGACCCAGGCTTTAATAAAAACACCTTAAATAAAAAAATAATAGAAATAACAAAATTCAATTTATCAGAAAGTTGTTACCATATACATTTAAACTAATGATCCATTTGAAGGGAGAAAAGAATATCATAATTCTGTTTGCTATACAAAAACAATTTAAGATGAGAGCAAATGAAGGATTATGTAGAATCAAATCCCCATACTTTGGACTTGTTCACCACAATGATAATGAGTATCAGAGTCCCAGTAGAGCAGATAAGAGCAGTAATCAGCTTGTAAGTTACAACTCTATTTCTTGAGTTAGAACATTTCAGATACCAATTAAAGTAAGCAATTTCCTAAGGTTTTTTCTGTATGCAAAACTATTTTCAAAAATTAACATTTATATAATGTTTATAATACATGAAACTCCAAAAAAATCTTAAACTTCTAGAATAAATGTCATATTTAATAAGAAATGCTATCTGAAGCCTTACTCTGGGTTACAATTGAGTTTCTGGATATCTTCATGCAAATTTGGAACAGGAGGCTGCAAAGGTGTTGATGGAAGCATGTTTCTTTCTTGAAGAAGATTGATAACTCTTAGCCCTTCTGGATGGAGGCTTAATCCACTCATGCTTGTAGTTAAATGATTAGCACCTAAGGGAGTCTAAAGATAATATAATTTCAAAGTAAACAGCCTTTATAATGTCTTCAGTTGAAAACAGAAGTGTATAAGGAATTGGTTACTTAATTTCACTCTAAATAACAAAACTATAATCTAGATTTCCTGGTCAATATTTTGGTTCTGGAAATATATAATATAACATGAGTCTTATGAAATATCCATTATTCCAATTGGTTAAAAAATTCATTACACCTTCCTAAAACTTTTTTATGTCTACACAATTTAAATCAAAAGATGGAAAAATGGTAAAAACAAAAACAAAAGCAAAAACAAAACACCAAAAAGTTTACCTGATTAAAGCCCTGTGGCCCACTTGGGTAATTCAAGGAAGAAGGTGGCATTGCAGTTGTACTAGGTGGTGCTGTGTTCTGATAACCAGGTGGTAAGGAGGGATATGAATACCCAACACTTCGGTTCATTGTGGGATTCTTATTAGTATGCTGTGGTGTTGCTAGAAACAAGGTAACTTTTAAGTTCTGTTTTATATTCCAGAATACTTTAAATACACACATCCACCCACTGAATTATAACTCTAAAATCCACTGGGTAATTTAATACTTTCATCCATCAATTTTGCAAAGTAAGACAAATAAACATTGCTAACAAACACTGCTAACAAAGCAACTGCAATGATTAAAATCAAGTTAATGTAGACTATATAAGCTTGGTATGATTAATTTACTTCCATATCATTTCCAAAACTTTATATTCAGACTAAAATTCTAATTCAAAGCAATTTCAATGAAAAGATATTAAATGTTAAACTGGTTAAATACATTTGAGTAGATCTAATTGATACAAATACTCTATAGCTGTAACATAATAATAAAGCCCATGATCCCAATTCTGAAAGGAAAAAAAAAAAAAACTAACAAAAAATCTAAAGGTATGGAGACCAAAAATGCTAACATGAGGTACTGTTGTGTGACATGATTATCAAATTTTCTCCACTGTTTCCTATAATGAACACATACTAAAACAAAAAAAAACAAAGCAAAGCAAAGGAAAACAAAAACAACTTTCATAGCATCTCACCTGAAAAGCCACCGCCTTCAATTTCATCATAACTATTGTGAACCACCATAGATCCATTATTGGTATTTGGTGTAATACCTAAAAAAGGAAGTTTATTAATAATATTCAAACTAGAACAACCATTACAATTTCTGAAAAATTTGAGCTGGTATCTGAAATTTAAGGTAACTTTCCAAATACTTTAATCCACAGTCCAGGAAAAATGTCAAATGTTGAAATAAAAATTTCATATAATGCAAGTTTTTAAATATACAGAACACATCTAAGTTTCAAATACTTTTATGAACTTCTAAAATGAATGGTCCTTTGTGCACGTTATAAAATTATATACTATCTGAGATTTCAGAAGTCAAGAGCAGCATTAAAAACCTCTAAAGAGCAGTACACACTGAAAAAAAATCACCCAAATCAATACTATTTAAAGAAAATTTAAATTATGAGGATAAAAAACCTTTTTTTCCAAAGTATGGAACAAAATGGAATCTAGAATTAATTTCAAGGTGACATAAATTAAAGAATGAATGCTTTAGTCTAGAGAACAATCACTAAAATAAAATAAAAATCTTAGTTTGTCCCTCCCCGCCCCCCAGTTTAAAGACTTAAAAGATAAATGCCAGGGACATCTGCTTATGAAGAATTAAAATCTATTTGTAGGTGCCTCTGCTATTTATGAACTCTAACTCAGGTATAGAAGAAGCTAAAATTAATGAATAGTATCAACCTCTAGTTTCTAAGTACAAAGGTGCTAACTTTAATAATCATTTTAACACCAGATAGGTAAGTTTAATAGTTTCAATAAAATTAGTTAACTCTTTCCAGTTCTGAAGGCCACCATGAGTTTAGCCATGAGTTGATATTGAAAACCTTGGGAAAAGTGTTTGTAAAAATAAACAAAAACATTGGGCATATTTTTAGTTGGTTAAAATTTTAAATATTTATTGTAGCTCAATTTTAAAAGTTATAATGAGGCAAACAGTGGGACATTATCATTTTGTTACTCATTGTTAACACCATTCTTTTCAAAATATTCACAGGTCAGTCTTTTCCCTACCTATAGTAATAAAAAAGGAAATGCTACAAGAAAAAACAAAAATGATAACATTAATTGTATTCAGTAGTCGGGTATAGTCAACAATTATTCCCCTCTTCTTGTTTTCCCTTTTCCACATGTTGCTATTAATGGTTAGGTTATTGCTAAAATCAATTTTCTTACTTGCCAAAATATATTGTTTAAACTAATAACTGAAAACAATGCTTTAAAACACTTTATTATTTATATAAAACTTCAAAACGCTTGCATATTTTACTTTTTATTTAGGTTCATAAATATTTGTTAATACTTAATAGCAGAAATCAAAATACTGCTTCCATGGAAAAGAGCCAATATATTAAAAGAATCATTCTAACACCATGCCCAGAAAAGTGAAAGTTCTCTTCTCGCCTTCCTCTTCTAAAAGGCACCTAACTTTTTAGCCATGATTATTAAAATCTGCCTGGCAACAAAAAAGTTAACAGCAGTGGTTCTCAAATGCTAGGCAACAGCCCAGCACAGGGTAGTAGAATTCTAAGGAGCCCTTTTTAAACCCTAAATTCCTGAAGGCCGTCCCTAACCAAAACAACTAGATTTTCTGGAAAAAATATTATCTGAATGCACAGAATTCAAAATAACATTCACCCTTCCAACCTAAGTCAAAACTTTAGGACTTGACTTGGTTTGCCTTGCTTACCTTCTTGGTTGACAGCTGAATTAAATGAGGGCTGGGGTACACCTCTATGTGATGGTTTCTGAGCACTGAGCACCCTCAATGGAGGTGGTCCTCCAGTTGGAGGGGGCCCAAGAGGAGCTCCTGGTTGAAAAGTGGTAGGCAGAGGTGGATTCACTAAGGGGGGTGCAGAACCTATAGAAATATTGTTTTTTCACAAGTCACGTACTTAAGAAAAAGGGCAAAACAGCCTTTTACCAAATTTGAGTAACTTCTAAATTTACATTTTAATTAAAATCAGTACCAAATTACCAGAAATAGGTTACCTGCTCAGGCTTATGAATTCTTAATTTATATGCATGCTTTACACATTTCCAAGTCTCTTTCACATACTTCTCAATTTATCAATTATTAAAGTAGTATAAATATAAAATAAGCATCAAATCACTTCAATGCCCTGTTTAACTTTTTATAACCTGGTCATAGAGCTTCAACAAGGTCATGTCAAACATTCTGATAGAAATTAACATGAATAAAATTTTATTAATAACCTATTAATATAGGCCATTCAGTTAATTCAATTAGGTTGACAGCTTTCTAAAACTATAAACTATTGTGGTTATTCTAAATTCTGCAAGTTTTATTTCATTTTGCTTCATTTTAATTGGGCCATAACCTTTCAGAATGGGATTATAAATTTGTACCTTGTTCAATGTTTAGCTAATAATAATAAAAAGTAGTTTGCTTTGGGGGCACCTGGGTGGCTCAGTCAGTTGAGGGTCTGACTGACTCTTGATTCTGGCTAAGGTAATGATCTCTCAGTTCAATCGGATCGAGTCCCACACTGACAGCATGGAGACTGCTTAGGATTCTCTCTTTCCTTCTCTCTAACTCTTCTCTGCTCTTTCTCTCCCTCTCTCTCTCAAAATAAATATATATTTTTTAAAAAGTAGTTTAGTTTCAATGATGGTTGAAATATACTGTATTAAGAACATTCCCTAGGCTTAAAAATCAGGAAACGATACAAAGTTTATGTATATGCTTTATAAAACACTAATATCCAAGAGATTTAAAAGTACTCATCAAACTAGGGCCACCTGGGTGCCTCAGTCGGTTAAGTGTCCAGCTTCAGCTCAGGTCATGATCTCACAGTTTGTGAGTTCCAGCCCCATGTCAGGCTCTGTGCTGACAGCTCAGAGCCTGAAGTCTGCTTCGGATTCTGTGTCTCCCTCTCACTCTGTCCCTCACCCATCCAGGTTCTGTGTCTCTCTGTCTCAAAAATAAATAAAAACATTAAAAAAAAGAAAAAAGTACTCATCAAACAAAACTAAGAATAACATGGTATTTGTTCTTGTATCTCCTTGTATCTCCCTGCCTTGATTTTACCAGTTTTCTATCAGGACACTAAGTTTTGATAAGTGTAAAAACACTGTCAGTTACTTTTGGGGAAACTCTTCTCCATGATATCAAAAGTTTCATGGGGCACCTGGGTGGCTCAGTTGGTTAAGCATCCAACTTCGGCTCAGGTCATGATCTCGCGGTCCGTGAGTTCGAGCCCTGGGTCAGGCTCTGTTGTTGAGAGCTCAGAGCCTGGAGCCTGTTTCCGATTCTGTGTCTCCCTCTCTCTCTGACCCTCCCCTGTTCATGTTCTGTCCTCTCTGTCTCAAAAATAAATAAACGTTAAAAAAAATTTTGTTTTTAAAGTTCCAAAACTCATACCACCTGTTCATTCAAGTCAAGAACATTGTTCCCACCTGCTCATTTACCAGAGAAGGAACAAAGTCTACAAAGAAGATGAAATATGGCTGGTAAGAATATGATTTAATTTTTTCATTCTAGGACTTTTTTTAATCCTCTGAATTTGTAAGTGAAATAGGTAATAAATTTTTGCTAATATTCTACCTGTATTTTGTAAAACCTTGTATTTTTTAACGAGAATAAAGATACCCAGATATGAAAATTTTCTTTGTATTCTTTTTTTTTTTAATTATTTTGAACATGTATTCATTTTTGAGAAACAGAGACAGAGAGAGCACAAGCAGGGAAGGGGCAGAGAGAGAAAGACACAGAATCTGAAGCAGGCTCCAGGCTCTCAGCTGTCAGCACAGAGCCCAATGAGGGGCTTGAACCCACAAATGTGAGATCATGACCTGAGCCAAAGTCGGACACTTAACTGATTGAGCCACCCAGGCACCCCCAGATATGAAAATTTTCAATGGTTCTTCAACATTGTTCAAATCTTCAGAGCCAAATGAAAAATGATCGTATTATTGAACCTTGTAGCCCCAACAAGATGAATCAGTGCCCTGCTGACAAGGGAAGACAAAGATTACTGCCATATAACTCTCTTATCAAAGCAACACTGACACATATCCAAGGCAATACAGACAAGTCAAAGGAACAAAAGGACAAGGTACACTACCAACTCAGCATGAGCAAGAATGTATGATATATCCGACCACAAAGAGGTAACAAACTAATGTTTAACAAAATACTAGTAAGTGTAGAGATTTTTCATACCTTTAAGGAAAAAAAATTGAAATAACAATATGCTACATTTCATAAAACAGATATTTTGTGAAGCTGAATAATTTTTTTAAAGATTTTAAGTAATCTCTAAACCCAATATGGGGCTCAAACTCAGAAACCTGAGATAAGAGTTGCATACTCCACTGATTGAGCCAGCCAGGCGCCCTTCAAACTGAATAATTATTTTTTTCTTTTAAAGTTTATTTATTTATTTTGACCGTGGGAAGGGGAGTGGGAGACAGAACCCCAAGCAGGCCCACACTGTGAGCACAAAGCCTAATGTGGTGCTTGAATCCACAAACCATGAGATCATGATCTGACCCGAAACCAAGGGTCGGACGCTCAAATGACTGAGCTATCCAGGTGCCTGACAAACTGAATAATTCTTATTTGTAACACTAATAGCTAGAGTTAAAACCTGCCCTTTGAGATCCCTAAAGTTAATGTAAGGATGTTAAAACATAGCCTATTAGAAAAAAAAAAGTCAGAGAAATTTAATATGTGGACTAGAAACAATATAACCTAGACAGAGTTTTGAGATCAGATAATCAGGCACCTATTGCCAATGATGTGTTGAAAAAACAAAGGTAAAAAATGAGGAATTTTTTAGAAATATCTTAAAAAAAAAGAGTAGTAATACATTTAAGGTTAGTATTCTTAGTTTATATATCCTTCTTTCATTTTATATATATATTTATTTAATTTTATGTTTATTTATTTATTATTACTAATTTTTTTAAGTTTATTTATTTTTGAGAGACAGAGAGAGACAGAGCATGAGCATGGGAGGAGGAGAGCGAGAGGGAGACAAAGAATCTCAGCACAGAGTCCAACACGGGGCTCGAACTCACGAGCCGTGAGATCATGACCTGAGCTAAAGCCAGATTATTAACCGAACTGAGCCACCCTGGCACCCCACAAAGTTTATTTATTATTTTGTAAGAAAGAGAGCACATGGGAACAGGGAACATGGGCAGAGAGAACAGGGAAGGGGCAGAGAGAGAGAGAGTTTCAAGCAGGCTCCAAGTTATCAGTGCAGAGCCCCATGCAGGGTTCGAATTCATGAACTGTAAGATCATGACCTGAGCCAAAATCAGAAGTCAGACATTTAACTGACTGAGCCACTCAGACACCCCATTTTCCTTCTCTTATATGGGAACCTTCATAAGTTTTGACACTTGCTTATGTCTCCTTCACCACATCTGTGGTGTAGCCCTCTACCTGAGGACTTCTGTTATAGACAAAAAAATTTCAGATTATTGATGATGTCCTTTTTAATGAAAAGCCACACGTACTCTTAAATAGTTATCTTTTTTTTTAATTTTAAAAAATGTATTTATTAATTTTGAGAGCAAGAGTGCAAGTGGGGAAGGGGCAAAGAGAGGAGAGAGAACCCCAAGTCGGCTCCACACAGTCAGTACAGAGCCTGACAGGGGGCTGAAACTCATGATCTGCAAGATCATGACCGGAGCCGAAGTCAGAAGGTTAACCGACTGAGCCACCCAGGTGCCCGTTTAACAGGTTTTAAATAATATCTCTTCCCAAACTATTTTCTTGTGGCTTTGGGCAAAGTATGCAAGCCTCACATTTCTTATCTGTAAAAGAGACTGTGTGAAGATTAAATAAGATACCACATATAAAAGTTTGGTAAAGTGCTGGAAAATAATATTCAATAAATGTTTTTAGAATTATCAATAATAAGGTGAAAATTCATTAATTTCAAGTGACTGACCCTCACTTATGGTGCCAAATGAGTAAGAATAAAAGCAACCAGAAAGATTTGATTTTTAACAGCAGATCAGATTTCTACAAAGAAACTAATTTCCTAGAAGCAGCTTTAACCTTGATAGGCCAAAATGCAAAATGAATTCATTGGGGCTGATGACTGACGAGAGGCTAAGAAAAATATTTCCAGGAGCCTGATGAAATGTATGTAGTATACAGACCCAGAAATACATATACAAGGTAATTACTGATATCCCTATCAAAAATCCAGCTGTCTTTTTTGCAAAAATTGACAAGCTAATACTAAAACTCTTATGGAAATGCCAAGGGACGCAGAACAGCCAAAACAGTCTTAAAAAAAAAAAAAAAAGTTAGAGGAGTTATACCTGCCAAATTCAAGGCTTACTATAAAACTACAATAATCAAATTGATACTGGTATAAAGATAGACATAGATCAACAGAATAGAAATCAGAGTCTAGAAATAAATCTTTACATTTATGATCAATTGATTTTCAATAAGGGGGCCAACAACATTCATTGGAAGAAACAACATTCCTTCCATCAAATAGACCTGGGTTAAATGCAAACCCAGAGGCACAAGAATGAAGTTGAATCCCTACCTAACACCATACACAAAAATTAACTCCCAAATCGATCAAAGACCTAAATATAAGGACTAAAACTATAAAACTTTTACAAGAAAACATAGATAATAAATCTCTGTCCACTGTTTTCTAAAACTGCAGTTCTGCTCAATAACACTCCTCACTAGAAAAGCTACTGTCTGTTCTCACCTACCCCTACAGGATACTACAGTTTCTGGGGACCAAAACTATCTAAGCTACAACAAAAAGATAATCCAAGCTTCTTCAGATCAAGACCAAAGACAGATCAGAGGGACTGAGCTTCCTACACTACAAGATGGAACCCAGTTAATAAAAGTAATGGCAATGGAGTGCCTGGGTGGCTCAGTCAGTTAAATGTCCGACTTTGGCTCAGGTTATGATCTCACGGCTCGTGAGTTTCAAGTCCCACATTGGGCTCTGTGCTGACAGATCAGAGCCTGGAGCCTGCTTCAAGCTCTGGGTCTCCCTCCCTCTCTCTCTCTGCCCCTCCCCTGCTCACACTCTGTCTCTCTCTCTCTCTCAAAAATAAATAAAAACATTAAAAAACAAGTAATGGCAAGTCCTTAAGGAAGTGGTTCTGTATGCATATCTGATTCCCTGAAATATCATGGCTGAAAGAAACACAGAGCATACTTCCAAAGGAAGGAAGCAAATCCATGATTTTAAGTTAACTCAAAGTTTAGAAAAGTAATTTCTTTAAAGATTAACAATGATTTAAAAAACCAATAGTTCTCCATATGGTTTCAGGGCTTGAAATGTTAATTAAAACATCTAAACAAGCAAAATTTTCCCATTTCTACATATGAAGCACTCCTATTAAGAACTTTACCTGATTTTATGAAGCTGTTTTGAAGTGAAGGATCCCCAGAAGAAACATATTGATGAGTTGTCAAATTTGTATTCCCAGACAGAGATTGGGATGATGCACGAGGACAATGGTCTGTCTGGGATCCTGTGGATGGATAGTTATATTGCCAATTTGAAGGTGGTTGTACACTGGCTCCAGGAAGAAAGCTACCAGAAGGCATTGATGTAGCAGCTGCGTTCTGAGAAGTAGGTAGTGGCATTCGGGGAACAGAACCACTGTGGAGTGAAGTTGTCACTGGATTAGAAGCCACAAGTGGTCTATAAAGAGTCTGCCCAGGTCCCTGATAATTACTTAAGGGAGAAACAGTCTGAGAACCACCATAGTTAGACTGTCCAGAGACGGGATTCAGAGTCTTTGCTGGTATTAGATGAGGGTAGGATCCTGGAAGCTGAGAATTATATCCTTGGCTCACTGATACTTGTGAAGACATCAGTGTATTTTGGACAGGACCTTCCAATAAGAAGAGAAAAAAATTAGTCTTGCAAACAAAGCAATAAAAATACTTGTAAAAATACAGTGCAACATGTGGTACTCGTACAATTCAACAATAAAAAGACATATAACTCAATTAAAAATGAGCAAATTTAGATATTCAAATATATTTCTAAAGAGATATACAAATGGCCAGTAAGTACATGCAAAAAACACTCAACATTATTAGTCACTAGCGAAATAGAAATCAAAACCACAACAGGATGGCACTGACACCAAGTAAGATGACTAAAATGAAAAGACAGTAAACATTTTAGTGTTAACAAGAATGCAGAGAAACTGGAAGCCTCATACATTGCTAGTGGAAGTGTAAAATGGTGCAACTACAGCAGAAAACATTTTGGCAGTTCCTCAAAGTATTAAACAGTTAATGTATAATCCAGCAATTCCACTCCTACCCTGCATAAAAACTCATACACAAATGTTCATAACACCATTATTCACAATTGCCAAAAAGTGGAAACAACCCAAATGTTCAGCAACTGATGAACAGATAAACAAAAGGGGTGTATCTATACAATAGAATATTATTTGATCATAAAAGGAATGAAATATTGATGACATTTTTTAACACAGATAAACCTTGAAAACATTAGCTAAGTGAAAGATGCTGGTCACAAAAGGGCATACGTACAATGTATGATTCATTTACATGAAATGTCCGGAATAGGAGACTTCACAGACACAGAGACAGATTTGCAGTTCCCTGGCTGGGTGGAGAAGGGAATGGGGAATAACTGCTAATGGGAATAAAGTTTCTTTTGAGAATTATAAAATATATTATAAAACGGATAGTACTGATGGAAGCAAAACTCTGTGAATACACTAAACACCATTGAACTGTACACTTTAAAGCTGTTATATTAAAAAAAAAATCCTGAGAATGATTTCTCCTACCCAGGAATAAACTGTTATTTCTATCCCTAAAATTAGACAATAAAAGGAAATAAGAAAGTTGGCTGCCATGCTGCTTTTCTGCATGAGCTGTGGGAATGGGATGATCACGGAGGAGGGACAGCGCTGCTAGCACTTTGCCTGCAACACCTGCTGCTACATGTGCAACATCACTCACAAGGTAACAAATCCGAAGTTACTGAGTTCGAGTCCCTCATCGGGCTCTGTGCTGATAGCACGGAGCCTGTTTGGGTTTCTCCCTTTCTCTCTCTCTCTGCCCCTCCTTTGCTCACCTGCTCTCTCTCTCTCTCAAAATAAAGAAATAAACTTAAAAAAAATTTTAAGTTTAAAAAAGAATATTAAGAGAAAAAGGAAGTTATAAAAAAAAAGGTAAGATACCTTCTTATAAGCCTTTTTATTATGAAAGTTTTCAAACATACACAAAAATGTAAGACCCTTTATGCAGATACAAAATACACATACCCTTTATGCACATACAAAATAAAATGACTAGAATCACATTTGATGTATGTATTAGTTTTAGATAGCTTGATATTGTTATGATAGAAAGTTTTTCCATTTACAAACATGGTATATCTCTACATTTATTCAAACATGTATCTTCCAACTATATTTCATGCTTTTTTCATAAAGATGTTGTAACTTATTTAAACTAAACCTAGTTAGGGGCACCTGGGTGGTTCAGTTGGTTAAGCATTGGACTCTTGATTTCAGCTCAGTCACGATCTCACTGTCATGAGATCGAGCCCTGCATCACCTCCACACTGAGCATGGAGCCTGCTTAAGATTCTCTCTCTCTCCCTCTGTCCCTCCCCCATGTGCACATGCACGCACTCTATCTCCACTCCCAAAAAAAGAGGAAAAAAAAAGAAACTAAATTTAGCTAATTTGCTACTAAATATTTTTTACCTCGTAGTTATGATAGAATATTTAATTTTATTTCTTATTAGTTAAAATGCTATTGATTTTTCAAAGTACCATAAACACCCAATTATAAGGTGAGATTTTTCCTTAAAACTTATTTCTCAAAACAGAAGTCATCTTTTTTTTTTTCTTCAACGTTTATTTATTTTTGGGACAGAGAGAGACAGAGCATGAACGGGCGAGGGGCAGAGAGAGAGGGAGACACAGAATCGGAAACAGGCTCCAGGCTCTGAGCCATCAGCCCAGAGCCCGACGCGGGGCTCGAACTCACAGACCGCGAGATCGTGACCTGGCTGAAGTCGGACGCTTAACCGACTGCGCCACTCAGGCGCCCCTTATATGAGTCTCTACAAAGGTTCTCATTGTACAAAAATGTTTTATACTAGTGGATTAATACTATTTATCAAACTGTGAGTAGCAATATATTAAATGACTTATAAAATCAATGAGTTACAAACTATCCTTTTTGTCATCAAACAGAAGACATTAGTTAAGAATGGCAAATATAGGGGTGCCTGGGTGGCTTAGCCAGTTGAGCATCTGACTCTTGGTTTCGGCTCGGGTCATGATCTCACAGTTTCACGAGTTCAGACCCCATATCAAGCTCTGTGCTGGCAGCTGGGAGCCTGCTGGAATTCTCCCTTTCCCTTTCCCTCTCTCTCTGTCTCTCCCCCACTCACGCTGTCTCTGTCTCCCTCAAAATAAATAAATAAACTTAAAAAAAAAAGAATGGCAAACATCACAGTACATTACATGTAATTAAAGACAAATATTGTGGTTTCATTTATATATATATATATATATATATATATATATATATATATATGGTCACTACTTAAAATGTATTTTTTTATTGTAGATCACAGTTAAAGTCTGAAAAGCACTTGACCAACTGATACTTTTGCAGCAACACTTATCCCTCTATAATTTATTCCCTGCACATCGTATTACCTTTTTAAAACATGGATCGTATCAACTTCCCTGCTCAAAACTTCCGAAGTCCTTATCTTAGCTTGTTGGACCCTCTTTGTCCCTGGCTTCCTTTCTGGTCTCATCTCCTATTTCCTTTTTTAAAAAATACTGGACATTGATTTTATTTTAATAAAACACTGCCAGGATAATACATATGTTCTTTCTGATCTGGAAGTAAAGTATCCTGTATCCCTTTGATTCTGTTTGTTTCTTACTTGCTCTCTAAGCAAATTTTAACATAAAGTTCAATTTTTCTGTAAGGTTAGGTTTAACGTAAAGTATGTCAACTCAGACAAGAAAGGCTTGAGCCACAGACAAGTGGCTTGAGCCACAGATTCACTACATCCATATTTGTTATGTTAATCAAGTATGATTCTTCTCTCATTAAGGCCCTTCCACTCCCAAATTGATTTTACTACTAGTTAATAATATTTGTTTATCTATATTGGCCAAGGAGTCTTTTTATCTGATATCTCTAACTCAGAAGAGGTGGCTATGCATGTTGTTCTTAACAATTTGGAGCAGATTAGCGGTTGCAAACATATGCCTTTACAATTCTACCTTGTAACAGTTTACCATACAATATAAAATGGCTTAATGAATAATTTTCAGTAAAGACTGAAAGTTCCTCTTTAAATATGCATTTACAATGAAAATCCTCATCTTTGAGTCTAATAAATGCATATAGTAAAGTCACTCCGTCAGCTGACTTCAATTAACACATTTAATAGCCAAAGACCATTAGTCTCAAAATAATAAATATTTTAAATAAATAAACAAACAAATAAACTGTACATATGCAGAGCACCCGGCTGGCTCAGTCAGTAGAGCATGTGACTCTTGATCTCAGGATCGTGAGTTTGTGTTCCACACTGGGCACAGAGATTACTTTAAAAGTAAATAAATAAACAGTGCATATGTGTTTTATATAAAGTGTAAGTGTGTTTCACAATAAGCATTTTAAAATCAAAAAGTGCATTAAAGGGGTGCCTGGGTGACTCAGTTGGGTGAGCATCCAACACTTGATTTTGGCTCGGCTCATGATCCAAGGGTCATGTGATCAAGCCCCTCATTGAGCTCCGTGCTGAGCAGGGAGCGTGCTTGAGATTCTCTTTCTCTCTCTCTCTGCTCCTCTCACCCACTCATGCTCTCTTTCTAAAATAAACAAAAAAAGCCTTTAAAAAAAGTGCATTGGGGCGCCTGGGTGGCGCAGTCGGTTAAGCGTCCGACTTCAGCCAGGTCACGATCTCGCGGTCCGTGAGTTCGAGCCCCGCGTCAGGCTCTGGGCTGATGGCCCGGAGCCTGGAGCCTGCTTCCGATTCTGTGTCTCCCTCTCTCTCTGCCCCTCCCCCATTCATGCTCTGTCTCTCTCTGTCCCAAAAATAAATAAAACGTTAAAAAAAAAATTTTTTTTTTAAAGTGCATTAAAGATTTTTTTTTTAACTTTTTTTTTTAACGTTTATTTATTTTTGGGACAGAGAGAGAGCATGAACGGGGGAGGGGCAGAGAGAGAGGGAGACACAGAATCGGAAACAGGCTCCAGGCTCTGAGCCATCAGCCCAGAGCCCGACGCGGGGCTCGAACTCACGGACGGCGAGATCGTGACCTGGCTGAAGTCGGACGCTTAACCGACTGCGCCACCCAGGCGCCCCTTAAAGATTTTAAATAAAATGATTTCATAAGTATAGAAGGAAAAAATGAATGTTTCTAATACATAGTATTTAAATTTTTTCCTTACATATATCTTTTTTTAATGTTTATTTATGAGAGTGCGCATGCACATGTGTGCAAGAGTGGGGGAGGGGCAGAGAGAGAGGGAGATAGAGGATCAGAGTCCCAATATGGGGCTTGAATCCACGAACCATGAAATCATGACCTGAGCCAAAGTCAGATGCTGAACAGACTGAGCCACCCAGGTGCCCCTCCTTACATATACAGTAAAACCATAATTCATTCCAGAAACATGCTTGTAATCCAAAGCACTTGTATATCAAAGCAAATTTCCTCATAAGAAATCATAGGAACTCACATGAATCGTTCCACAACCCAAAAATATTCACATAAAAATGATTACAATACTGTAATATGATACAAAATAATAAATTCAAAATATAAAGAAAAATAAACAAATTAACCTGCACTTACCTTTGAAAACCTTTGTGGCTGGTGTGAGGGAGACAAGAGAGAGGAGGAGGGTTATTGTGTAGGATGACTTTCACTATCACTAATGGAATCACTGCTGTCTACTGGTAATTCAATGTAATCTTTTTCATTTCGTGCAACTTTAACAAGGAACCTATCCAATGACATTTGCTTTTGCCTCCTTTTGAAAATTTTATGGAAATGTGACATTGCATCAATGATCATCCACTCCCACAGCAAGAGAGATAGAGAGGGGGAACCATTGACTCAGTTGTGATCATGTGACATTTGGTGTCTTGTACCACTAGTATTGCAAGACATCACTCGTTTATCAAGTTACAATTTATCAGAAATGTTTGCTCATCTTGTGGAACGCTCGCTCGCTCACAGAACAAGTTACTCGCAATCCAAGGTTTTACTGTATATTTTTTAAATACAAAGTTTAAAGATGCATATGTTAATAAAATAAAACACCAAATACCACAAATAGTCATTTGTTTATTTCATACATACCCCTAGAATTTCATACTTCAAAGTGAGTTGAAGAAAAATGAAGAGGGGAAAATTTTCTCATTGGGAAAATGGAGAATTGCCTTTTCGGAGGATCACTTTATATTTAAGCACAAATATAACATTTCATACCATAGGATACCAAATAGATTAAATTTTATTGTCAAAATATCATCTTAACTTCTTTGAACACAAAACTAAATCTGTCACCCTGCACAGGGTGGCACCATTCTGACTCAAATATGTGATTTGGTTCCCTTTTACTTAACTGCTAAATTACAAGGTAGGGGATTTAGGAGATCAGAAAATCCAAAACCATCACAATCATAGTCATCTTTCCAAATAAGAAAACAAAACAAAAGAAACAAAAACACTGGGACCAGAAGGAACAGTTAAACCAATCCATTTAGTCCTGGCTCTTATCAGGGGCACTGTCTGCAATAAGAACATTTCTGGTTAATTTCTGGACCTTTCTATTTACATTTAGGGTTTTTGTTTTGTTTTTTTACTGATCTCTATCTTAAGACCCCAAAGAAAGCAACAGATTTATAAATGTGCATATGCCATGGTAATCCAATGGAAAAGTACTTAAAGTATTCAAATGGTGACCTTTTAGGCCTGGAATCATTTTAAGATAAGACAAAAAAAAATTGGCCATAGGGGAAAGGCCACTGTTCAATGGTACCACCAATGAGAAGTCACCAATGGGAAAGCTAAATATATTCATGAAAAGCAGCTAAATATGTTACTTATCTGATTATTTACACAGGTTTTAAAAGGTTTCATTTTCCTGAATTTTATCCCCTCAATGTTTATAGAACCCATTTATATAGCCATCTTGAATGCTTCTTGAACAACACATGAGGTAAGGGAAGAGTGAAAAGTATAAATAAGCAACTTATCTCTGGCTGATCTCTGAAACATCAAAACAGAGAAATATGTTGTGGGAGATTAACTAGTTTGATTTCTAAGAATACTATGCTTATATATACATGATTTATCAAACACTAATAAATGAATTACAGAATGTACATATTCCATTTTAAAAATATTTACTTACTTACGTATCTAATTATTTACTTACTTACTTATGTAATCTCTACACCCAACGTGGGGCTGGAACTCATGATCCTGAGATCAAGAGTCACATGTTCTCCAGACTGAGCCAGTCCCTGCTTTTTAACTATTTATTTTAGGGGGCACCTGAGTGGCTCAGTTCAGCTGAATGTCTGACTCTTGATTTCAGCTCTGTTCTGGGATCAGGGTCCTGGGATCAAGTCCCACATTGGGCTCCGCACGGAGCATAGAGCCTGCTTAGGATTCTCTCTCTCTCTGCCTGCCTCTCCCCCACCTCAAATAATTAAATAAATAAAAGTTATTTATTTTAGAACGTGCATATTCCAAAGGACTCTCAAGATCCTGGTACCCTGAAAAACTTCGGGCTAAGACCAGCAAAGTAACCTGTCCCAAATCACACCAAAAGTCCACACAGTTCACTGAAGCCCTAGTCATTTTCTATATAGTCTAACTCCAGTGTAGTGCATATTCAATCTCTAAGATATAAAAAACTATCTAAAAAAATGTTATAACTCCTATACAATCAACTTCCTGATAGTACAAGGTCACTCTATATGAAATGTATATGGAAAGAGGCATTATAAAGTAGTAATTAAGAGCACAAACTGGGAAAAAATGTCCAAGAGTAAATTCTGGCCTTGACTTTTACTAAGAGTCCTTGAGCAAGATATTTATTTAACCTTTCTAGACTTACTTTCCTCATCTATAAAACAGGAAGAGTAAAAGCAGCTAAATTATAGCATTCATGTGTATAGTAGGAAGAAAAATGACCCCCCAAACATGTTTATATTATAATCCCTAGGATGTGTAAATAGGTTACATGCCAAAAAACAATTTAAGATAGGAGACAGAATTAAGGTTGCTAAGCAGCAGCTGGGTGGCTCAGCTGGTGAAGCATCAGACTCTGGGTTTTACCTCAGGTCATCACGATCTCATGGTTCATGAGTTTGAACCCGGCATCTGGCTCTATGCTGACAGTGTGGAGACTGCTTGGGGTTCTCTCTCTCTCTCTCTCTCTCCCTCCCTCTCTGTCCCCCCACCTGCTCATGTGCTCCCCGTATCTCTCTCAAAATAAATAAATAAACTTTAAAGAAAAGAAAAGAATTAAGGCTGCTAATCAAGTGACCTTGAGATAGGAAGATTATTTTAGACTATTTGGGTGGTCCCAATGTAATCACAAGGGTGAGAGAGGAAGGCAGGAGTCAGGGTCAGAATGATACTATATGGAGAAAGACTTGACAGGGCATCAGTGGCTTTAAAGATGGTAGGGGGCATGAGTCAAGGATCAAGGACAGCCTCCAGAAGTTGGAAAAGACAAAACATTTTCTGATAAGGAATGCAGCCCTGATGTACTACTTCAGGTTTCTGACCTTCACAACTATGACAATTTTGTGTTGTTTTAAGCCACCAAATTTGTGGTAATGTTACAGCAACAATAAAATTTAATACGATGTAAGAATGAGATTTCTATGAAACATTTATGATGTTTCTCATACAATTAGTATAAAATAAATGCTTGCTCTTTTCATTTAAGAAACATGTATTTGTGTCCTTAATGCTGCAGCACTCACCTTAAGTCTGTTACCAATAAACCAAATAGTTTCATCTAAACTAATCTTGTTTTTCTAGTCTTTCATTTAAAGACTGATGCTATACTTAGGCTAATTACTCATTTTATGTCAAATGGTTAACAATATTCTATTAATTCTCTCATTGAAAAGACATATTTTACCAAATATCTTTGGAGGAAACAAAGGTAAGGTCCACTCCAACCCTGCCCTCAAGTAGCTCACCATCCACATTGGAAGACAAAGAACCAGGCAAGGGCAACAGAAAATGATGTGATAGTGGCAACTTCAGGACACTATGAGAGCACAAGGAAGCAGCACTTGGACTAAAATGAAGGCAGAAAGGTAACAAAGATGGTTTCCTGAGGAAGACAAGTTTCAGCTAAGATCTTTTTTTTTTTTAATTTTTTTAACATTTATTTATTATTGAGAGACAGAGAGAGAGCATGAGCATGGGAGGAGCACAGAGGAGACACACAATACAAAACAGGCTCCAAGCTCTGAGCTGTCAGCACAGAGCCCGATGCAGGGCTTGAACTCACAAACTGCGAGATCATGACCTGAGTCTTAGTCGGACGCTTAACCAACTGAGTCACCCAGGCGCCCCTCAGCTAAGATCTTAAGAGATCATCGAAGTTAGTTCCAGGAAAAGGAGTGCCAAGAGTGTTTCCAGAGGGACTCCTGGGTGGCTCAGTAGGTTAAGTATCCAACTTTGACTCAGGTCATGATCTCATGGTTCATGAGTTTGAGCCCTATGTCAGGCTCTGCGCTGACACTGCAGAGCCTGCTAAGGATTCTTTCTCTCTCCCTCTCCCTGCCCCTCTCGTGCACTCCTCCCCGCCCCCCGCCTTCTCAATAATTAATCAACTAAGTAAATAAATAAATAAAATAATTTTTAGAAAATAGTGTTTCCAGAAAAGGGAGCAACATGTGTAACAGCCTGTGGTCATGAAAGGGCATTGTGAAAGAAGTGCAGTCTGCCAGAACAAAAGTCAAGTGACTGAGTCAAATGTCTAAAGTGAAACAGGAGTTTAAACTACACCCTCAAAGAGTTTGGATTTGAGCCTAAAGGCAATGGGGAGCTTCGGAAAGGCTACCAGTGGGACAGTATAAATTTGCACATAAAAGAACCTCTTGGAGATTAGAGGAGAAATAAGAGATTGAAAGGAGTCTACAGCTGTAGTCCAGGCAAGAAATGATTGACTAAACAGCAGCAGTGGGAATACAGAGATGTTTGACTCAATAAAAACATTTGTAAAAAGTTAATTCATAAGCACATTGTGGGTCATGCAAATAGAAACAGACATCTCACAGCCTAGTCTTATCACAAGATTTCATGGCCCACTTCATATTTTTATTTACTGTTTTATCATCGGCTAATGTTGAAAGGCCTTTAAGGCAAGTAAAAGCCATGCATCATCAAAATGCACAAAATAAAGGGGGCCTGGGTGGCTCAGTTAGAAGAGCATGTGACTTTTGATCTTGGGGTCGTGAGTTCAAGCCCCGCTCTGGGCCTAGAGCTTACTTAAAAGGATTTAAGCCAGTTAAGCATCTGACTTCGACTCAGGTCATGATCTCACGGGTTAGTGAGTTCAAGTCCCGCATCGAGTGAGCTCCTGCCCACTCAAGGTGAGGCCCACTTCTCTCTCTGCCTCTCATGAGATTCTCTCTCCATCCATGCTCACTTGTGCCCTCTCCTCAATTAAAAAAAAAAGGATTTTAATATTTTAATTCTGAAGTCATTAATAAACTAAGTAACCCATCAAAATAATAGATTAGGGATTATAAATGGGTCCAGAACACCCCACTGTGGCATACAAGTTATTTTGAGCAGAGGGCATGAGTTACTGAAATCTTTTTTTTAATGTTTTAAAAAATTTTTTTAAATATTTGTTTTAGTTTTCAGAGAAAGAGCACAAGTGGGGGAGGGGCACAGAGAGGAGACACAGAATCCAAAGCAGACTCCAGGCTCTATACTGTCAGCACAAAACCTGACACGGGGCTTAAACCCACAAACTCCGAAATCATGACCTGAAGTCAGATGCTCAACCGAGTCACCCAGGTGCCCCAATGTTTGCTTATTTTTGAGAAAGACAGAATATGAATGAGGAAGGGGCAGACAGAGAGGGAGACAGAGATGCTGAACTGGGCTCTGTGCTGACAGCAGAGAGCCGGACTCAAGACTGGAACCTGCGGCAAGATCACGACCTGAGCCAAAGCTGGATGTTTAACCAAGTGAGCCACCCAGGCGCCCCTTCCTGAAATCTCTTATTCACCTAAATGCAGAGTCTCCCAAAAGAACTCCAAAGAATTCAATTATCATAAATCTCCAATCCAGAACAACCAGAAATGATGGACTCTTATCACGTGATGAGAAGTCTCCACACCACACCTAAACATGCATTGTCACAGAACTACCAAATTTCCCATATATTCTACTAAGGTCCCATTTATCTTTCCTAAAATCATTTCACGTGATGAGAAGTCTCCACACCACACCTAAACATGCATTGTCACAGAACTACCAAATTTCCCATATATTCTACTAAGGTCCCATTTATCTTTCCTAAAATCATTTGTTTTCCCATAAGCACCCTTCTCTCTCCCCCCTTCCCCTATTAAGATGATACGTAAGTCCTAAAGTCTATTTATTTGCCTCCTTGAGTCACATTTTTGTAAACTCTCATGATACATATGAAAATTATGTCTCTTCTCTTGTTGATCTGTCTCTTGCCACTTTAATTCACAGGCCCCCAAACACCAAAACTAACAGGGTAGAAAGAAAATTCTTCCTCACTGACAAGTGAAAATAAGTCTCATCTTTAAAAAGAAAAAACAAGGGTGCCTGGGTGGCTCAGTTAAGCATCTGACTTCAGCTCAGGTCATGATCTCATGGTTTGTGGGTTAGAACCGTGCGTGGGGCTTTGGGCTCACAGCTGAAAGCCTGGACCTTGCTTGGGATTGTGTCTCCCTCTCTCTCTGCCCCTTCCCCACTCGTGCTCTCTCTCTCTCAAAAATAAATAAACCTTAAAAACATTAAAAAACAAAAAGTAAATGAAAGAAAAGAAAACGAAAAACAGTGACTATGATAATCATGCAAATGATGTTCCAACATGTTCAAAATAAAAACAATCCAATCAATTTTGGCTTCAGTCAAACATAACCCATCACATTACTTAATGTTTTAACTTTGAACTGTACTGCTTTTGTAGATGTTTTTATTTTAATTTGTTTAGGTTTTACATTGCACTCCAGCTATTAACATATGAAATTTATGGCTAGTTTTGTGTTTGCATATACATTTTATAAAAAATAATTTAACATTGGGGTTGCAAAGAAATATTTAATACCTGTACATTACTTAAGTTTTAAAAAACTGAAGAAATAGAACTGATAGGATTTGACGTGGAACTGAATATGTGAACTGATGTGAACTGAAAAGGGGAAGCAATCGAGGTTAACTCTCCAGATTCTAACCTGAACAACTCAGTGGATGATAGTGCCATTCACTGGATAGAAGGAGAAGAAAAGAATTGGAGAAGGCAGAGAATAGCAAAAGGAAGAGGGGCTGGAAAATTAAACATACTTGCTGAGAATGCAAGCTGATGCAGCCACTCTGGAAAACAATATGGAGGTTCCTCAAAAAATTAAAAATAGAACTACCCTATGACCCAGCAATTGCACTACTAGGTATTTATCCAAGGGATACAGGTGTGCTGTTTCGAAGGGACACATGCACCCCAATGTTTATAGCAGCACTATCAACAATAGCCAAAGTATGGAAAGAACCCCAAATGTCCACTGGTGGCTGAACGGATAAAGAAGATGTGGTATATCTATACAACGGGGTATTACTCGGCAATAAAAAGGAATGAAATCTTGCCATTTGCGACTACGTGAATGGAACTGGAGGGTATTATGCTAAGTGAAATTAGTCAGAGAAAGACAAATGTCATATGACTTCACTCATATGAGCACTTTCAAAGACAAAACAAGTGAACACAAGGAAAGGGAAACAAAAATAATATAAAAACAGGGAGGGGGACAAAGCATAAGAGACTCTTAAATATGGAGAACAAACAGAGGGTTACTGGAGGGGGTTGGGATGGGGGATGGGGGATGGGCTAAATGCGTAAGGGACATAATCCATGAAATCCATGAAATCATTGTTGCACTATATGCTAACTAATTTGGATATAAATTTTAAAAAAATAAAATAAAAAAATAAATAATAAATAAAAACATACTTTCAGTTGGTACCAAGAAATCCAAGTACAGAGGTACAACAGAAAGACAACTATCTGCAGCCAAAGAGATGGGTTTCTGCTTATGATATAACTTTGGTAATCACTGGCATATGCATAACATTTGATACCATGGGAATTAATGATATCCAGAGAGTATATATAGAGTAGGGAAAGAAGAAACCCCGCCACAGAAATTATGTGAAATAATATTTGTTATTTTCTTGAAGACTTTAAGTTCATTTATTTACTTTTTTAGCATAATCTCTACACTGAATGTAGGGCTCAAACTCAAAACTCGGAGATCAAAAGTCACATGCTGTACTGAGTCACCCAGCCACCCTTATTGTTATATATTTTTAAAAAGCAAGAAAGAAAAAGAAGAGAACCAGGTCAGAAGCCTGAGGAACACCAACATTTAAGAAAGAGAAGAGGGGCACCTGAGTGGTTCAGGTGGTTAGGCATCTGACTCCTGATTTTAGCTCAGATCATGCTCTCATGGTTCTTGAGATGAGCCCCTCAACTCACTGACAGCACGGAGCCTACTTTGCATTCTCTCTCCTCTCTCTCCGCCCCTCCCCACCCACACGTGTGCTTTCTCTCTCTCAAAATATGTAAACTTAAAAAATTAAAAAAAAAAAGAGAGACCGAAGGAAAAGGCAACAAAAAAAGGTGGAAATATTGAGAATATTACTGTTAAAAAAGTAGCAAACAAACCAGAAGGGTCTGAAATGAAAACAAGTAGTGGTAAAGGTTATCAGTTGCTGCTTGAAAAATACAATGAGAATTGAAAAGACATTTTTTGTACTTAGTAACCAAAAAGTCCTTTGGGGCCTTGTTTAGGGTTGTTTTGGGATGTGTGTGGAAGTAGAAGCCAAATTCAGAGAGGGTAAATAGGCAAAGAACCAAACAAGATATTAAAACAAAAGCAGATGAGGGGCGCCTGGGTGGCGCAGTCGGTTAAGCGTCCAGCTTCAGCTCAGGTCACGATCTTGCAGTGCTGACAGCTTGGAGCCTGAAGCCTATTTCAGATTCTGTGTCTCGTCTCTCTGTCCCTCCCCGACTCAGGCTCTGTCTCTATCTCAAAAATAAATAAAAACATTAAAAAAAAGAAAAAAGTACTCATCAAACAAAACTAAGAATAACATGGTATTTGTTCTTGTATCTCCCAGTATCTCCCTGCCTTGATTTTACCAGTTTTCTATCAGGACACTAAGTTTTGATAAGTGTAAAAACACTGTCAGTTACTTTTGGGGAAACTCTTCTCCATGATATCAAAAGTTCCATGGGGTGCCTGGGTGGCTCAGTTGGTTAAGCATCCAACTTCGGCTCAGGTTATGATCTCGCGGTCCGTGAGTTCGAGCCCTGTGTCAGGCTCTGTGGTGACAGATCAGAGCCTGAAGCCTGTTTTGGATTCTGTGTCTCCCTCACTCTCTGTCCCTCCCCCACTCATGCTCTGTCTCTCTCACTCTCAAAAATGAATAAATGTTTAAAATAAATAAATAAATAAAAGAAAATAAAAGCAAATGACCACTTCTCAATTACCCAAACAGCGGCTTCAGAATCAAAGTGATCATAGGTTCCACCTTTATAAATTCCTAGTGTACTCAATGGGATCCCAGAATCTGCATTAGTAAAAATTTCATGTAGTCATGGTTCTCAGGTACTTCAGAATGAAACTTTATAAAGTTTAAAAACCACTGATTTGAAAAATTATTGATACATGATTATTCGTGAAATCTAGCATGCAAAAACTGAGATACTTCTGCATACTATCCCAATGAATGCTAAGCAAATTATAATTTTAAAAGTTTCTTCAAGAAAGCCTACTCAACAGTCACAAAAGCACCCTGAATAAACTACCCCTTTCATGCAAATTTAATAGTAAAAGGAAGAGATGTAGTCTGGCATGGTTTCCCCTCAAATTTCAGGTAAGAAAAAGACTTATGATCTTTGTATTCTTAAGCAATTCATTCATGAATCCATTCAGCAAATACATATGGAGCTAATATTTACCAAGGACAGTTTATACTTTCCACCTATCATACATGAATCCAACCTAATGACCAGTTCAAATTATTTCATGTAAGTATAAAAAAAAAGAGAAAAGTAACCAAGTATTCAAAAATATCACATTTTAGCGGGGCCTGAATAGCTCAGTCAATTGAGCATTCAGCTCCTGATTTCAGCTCAGGTCATGATCCCAGGGTCGTGGGATTGAGCCCTGCCTTGGGCTCTGTACTGAGCATGGAGCCTTAAGATTCTCATTCTCTCTCCCTCTCTCTCTGTGTCCCGCTCCGGCACTCACTCTCACTTGCATCTCTAAAATTAAAAAAAAGAGGGGGGGTCTGAGTGGCTCAGTCGGTTAAGCGTCTGACTTCGGCTCAGGTCATGATCTCATGGTTCGTGGGTTCAAGCCCCACATTGGGCTCTGTGCTGATAGCTTTGGATTCTGTGTCTCCCACTCTCTCTGCCCCACTCAAACTGTCTCTCTCTTGCTCTCTCTCTCTCTATGTTAAAAAAAAAAAAAAATTAGGGGCGCCTGGGTGGCGCAGTCGGTTAAGCGTCCGACTTCAGCTCAGGTCACGATCTCGCGGTCCGTGAGTTCGAGCCCCGCGTCAGGCTCTGAGCTGAGCTGATGGCTCAAGAGCCTGGAGCCTGTTTCCGATTCTGTGTCTCCCTCTCTCTGCCCCTCCCCCGTTCATGCTCTGTCTCTCTCTGTCCCAAAAATAAATAAACATTGAAATAAAAAATTAAACAAAAAATAAAACTAAATTTTAAAAATCATTTAAAGAATCACATTTTAGATAGCAATACATTTCTTTCTTTTTTTTTTTTTTTCAACGTTTATTTATTTTTGGGACAGAGAGAGACAGAGCATGAACGGGGAGGGGCAGAGAGAGAGGGAGACACAGAATCGGAAACAGGCTCCAGGCTCCGAGCCATCAGCCCAGAGCCTGACGCGGGGCTCGAACTCACGGAGTGTGAAATCGTGACCTGGCTGAAGTCGGACGCTTAACCGACTGCGCCACCCAGGCGCCCCAGCAATACATTTCTTAAACCTTGAAAAGTTCCTTTTTTGTGTGTATGTGGGGTTTTTTTTTAGACTATATTTATCTATTTTGAGAAAGAGAGTGCACAAGCAGGGGGAGGAACAGAGAAAGAGGGAGAGAGAATCACAAGCAGTCTCGGCCCTGTCAGCACAGAGTTTGATACAGGGCTTGAACTCATGAATAGTGATATCACGACCCGAGCCATAATCAAGAGTCAAATGCTTAACTAAATGAGCCACCCAAGTGTCCCAGGTGTATATGCTTTTAAATACAACAGGTTTGAAGGGCAAATTAAGTACTGGGAAAATTTTTTTGATTCATCACGTCACCCCACACATCAAAATATATTCTGATCACTTAAAGAGCTGACTAACTGAAACTACAAGTGCAACAAATGGATGCTACTGAATGAATACAACTTGTGGGTCAGTCACTAAAAATAAGGGCTTTAAGGAAACAATGGAAAGAGAAAAGCAAATGCAAGGAATTTAAGCGGGAGGAGGCTCAATTTCAGGATCTAGAAGACATTTATGAAATGTGATGCTGAAATCGTCAAAAAAATTGACTATATACTAACAAAAGTAAGGGTCAGGTCATATATTAATTATAATCCAAAAGAAAATAAACTAGGTGGAAGGTTTAAAAAATATCAGCAAATACTTACTACAATTATATGCATCCACCTACACAAAGAAATACAAGAAAATGTTCTGATCCTTGATTGAGAATCTAATTTAAGATGCTAGGTCCTGGGATTCAGAGATAACAAACCAGATAAACTCAGTAACAGTGTTTAAATGAGACCTCCTAGGTTTGAAGCTAGGATCCACAATTTATTATCTGTGTGACTTTGAACTAGTTCCTTGCCCACTCATTACAGTTTCCTCGTCAGTACATAACAGTTCTTACTCCATAGGGCTGTTGTGAGGATTAAATGAGATGATGCAGATAATGCAACCTAGCACTGGGCATGGAGTAAGTAAACAATAAATGTTAATTCTTATGGTTACAATTGTCTTTCAGGAACTTCCAGTCCATCAGCAGAGACAGACAAGAAGCTGAACACCTTAAGTTTTCATAGACATATACAAAGACTTTATGGAAGTCCAAAGTTACTGCCCCCCACTGAAAACATGAAAGGGCCACAACAATCATTGCTACAGACCACATACCAATTTTATTCATAGCATAGTTTAATCATGACGAAAGACTTCTTATGTCAAGTACACAGGCATAAACATGGTTTACATCATTGTGAAACTAAAAAACATCTACATTTCCATCATGCCTACAATAGAGATAGGAGCACAAGTCTTAGCATTTAAATTGATGACCAAACAATACCAGCCCCGCCCCAGCAAAATTCTATTATTTTAACTGCTAATGTTGTTAAAAAAAAAAAAAAAAAATCCATGGAAAAATTCACCAGAAAAGGAGTTGGAATTAAGCTCTAATCTTATACTAAGTGAATACGGATTTAGTGAGTTAAATTGCAAAATACCCAATTCTAAAACTTTCATTCATTAAAACTGGTTAATTTCTAATATGCTAGACACCATGTGGAGAGCTAGAGAAAGGATGATGTGCAAAAGCAGATAAATATCCTTGTTATCACAGGATTTACAGTCTAGCAGGCAGACAGATGTTATTTTATAAAATAACAATACAACAGGAAAATCTGGTTGGGACAGAGAAGGGCAAATATCCTTCTCACCTTTAATCTACATGGGAAAAAGTGATTATTACATAAATATTGCAACACATAAAATTAATAAAACTGCATAAAATTCATAAAACTTGCTTGCCTTAGCAAGCTGACCCAAATAGTCAATTAAACTGCTAATTAAAAGTGGGAGTCAGGGGCGCCTAAGTGCATGGTCAGTTAAGCGTTGGACTCTTGGTTTTGGCTCAGGTCGTGATCTCACAGTTTGTGAGTTAGAGCCCCACATCCGGTTTCAAGCTGACAGTGCAGAGCCTGCTTGGGATTCTCTCCCCCATCTCTCTCCTCTTCCCCAGCTTGCACTCGTGCACATGCACTCTCTAAATTAATTAATTAATTAATTAATTAACTAACTAACTAAAAAAAAAAGTGGGGGTGCCTGGGTGGCTCAGTCGGTTGAGCGTCCATGATCTCACAGTTCCTGAGTTCGAGCTCCACATAGGGCTTGCTGCTGTCAGCATGGAGCCTGCTTTGAATCCTGTCTACCCCCGTACCCCCCGCACCTCCCCAGCTAGTGCTGTCTCTCTCAAAAATAAACATTAAAAACAAAAAAAGTAGGAGTCATGAAGAGCACCTGTCTGCCTTAGTCCATGGAGTATGTAACCCCTGATCTCAGGGTTGTGAGTTCAAGCCTCACACTGGATACAGACATTACTTTAAAAAAAAAAAAAATCTTTTAAAAAAAATTTTTAATGTTTATTTTTGAGAGAGACAGAGACAGACACAAAGACAGAGACAGAGACAGAGCATGGGTGGAGGAGGGGCAGACAGAGAGAGAGAGACACAGAATCTGAAGCAGGCTCCAGGCTCTGAGCTGTCAGCATAGAGCCTGAAACAGGGCTCGAACCCACGAAATGCAAGTTCATGACCTGGACCAAAGTTGGACACTTAACCGACTGAGCCACCCAGGTGCCCCCAAAAATATTATCTTAAAAAAAAAAAAAGGTGGGAGGAATGATTTGCCTTTAGCCTTATTACATACTAATGAGATGAAGATATGCCAGTTCAAATAGTCTTACAGTTTCACTGTCAATTTTTGCAAAGGAAATATGTGTACACAAATCTATACAGGCTCAGAAAAACCTGTCTAGACAACCTTTAGATTGTAATGCCATGTAACAATCCACTACAGAAAAAAAATGTCTTGTGTGTGAGGAATTATGTAATATAATGACACCATAGGGGTGCCTGCAAGGCTCAGTCAGTTAAGCATCTGACTTTGATTTTGGCTCAGGTCATGATCCCACAGTTATGGGATCAAGCCCCAGGCAGGGCTCCATGCTGAGTGTGGGGCCTGCTTAAGATTCTCTCTCTCCCCCTGCCCCTCTCCCCCAAGTTTAAACTCTCTAAAAAAAAATAAATAATAATAATAATGGGGCACCTGGGTGGCTCAGTCAGTTAAGCATCTGACTTCGGCTTAGGTCATGATCTCATAGCTCGTGGGTTTGAGCCCCACACCAGGCTCTGTGCTGACAGATCAGCTTCAAGTTCTGTGTCTCAGTCTCTCTCTGTTCCTCCCCTACTAGCACTCTGTCACACTCTCTCTTTCAAAAATGAAAATTTAAAAAAAAAAATTAACAAAAAAATGACACTATAAAATATGATACAAAGTTACAGAAAAATGAAAAACTATTCAGTCTTTTGACTATCTAAAAATATCTGAATATTCAACTGAACTGTAATATGTAATTTAAGAAAGCTACCTTAGGAGGTACAGGCTTCCATCTATGGAATAAGCTATGGTGATCAAAGGTACAGCACAGAAAATACAGTCAGTGGTGTTGTAATAGGGTTGTATGGTGAGAGATGGTAGCTATACTGGTGGCGAGAGCAGCCTAAGACAAAGAAAAGTCCAATCAGAATGTTGCACACCTCAAACTAATGTAACATTATGTGTCAACCACGGTTTTTAAAAGTTACATTAAATCTAAAGCATACAAATATTCAAAAGAAGGACGCCTGGGTGGCTCAGTCGGTTGGGCGGCCGACTTCGGCTCAGGTCATGATCTCGCGGTCCGTGAGTTCGAGCCCCGCGACAGGCTCTGGGCTGACAGCTCAGAGCCTGGAGCCTGTTTCAGATTCTGTGTTTCCCTCTCTCTGACCCTCTCCCATTCATGCTCTGTCTCTCTCTGTCTCAAAAATAAATAAACATTAAATATATATATATATATTCAAAAGAATATTTAAGCACCAATAACTGCCTTAAAAGAGTTAACCAATAAAATTAGATTCCAGCACTGAACTTTTTTCTTTCACCTTCTAGAGAAAAGCCTTCTCCAATTCTCTATCACATCCCTACTGACTTTATTATTAGTGGGATGAACAAAGAAACCCAATAGAGGTCATTAGCCACTTTACTAGAATAATTCTACAAAAAAATTTTAGAAATGGAGATTATAAAGACTTTCGAAATTGTGTCTTTAAAAAGTGTATGTATTTGCAGTCCTATGATTTCCTTTCCTAAGTGAATCCCTATTGGTCCTGGGCAACCTGTGTACAGGGACTGTTTTCTTATTCTCTTTTACAGTCCCAAGGACAGAACTTAAGAGATGTGTAACAAATGTCCGTGGATAGGAATAAATCATCATAGTGACAACATCTTTTATACTACACATTGCAGTAGCTAAATTCCTTTAATGTTTCAAAATTATCACAATTACATATAAACTTACACGCATATTTGCAGGATTTGCCATTTAAAACTCATGTAAAATTGCAATGTATGGATTGTAAGAAAAAGCCACAGCCACAGGACATTTTGCTTAAGTTTTTTTTTTTTACCTTAAAGTGAAAGTCTTAAAATGATTTCATCCCCACCGTAAATGTTACTAAGTAGCCTAGAATAAAACATAGTTTACTTAATCTGTTACCACAAATATGAGAAAGAACAATTCATTCAACTTAACACCATTACAGTACTTATACTTATTCCTGCTTCTGCCTACAAACCTGCCTACTCATAGACATTTTTAAAAGTCTTTTAGAGCCTTCTTTGTAAAGAAAACAGTAGTCTTCTCTAAACATAATGTAAATTAGCTAATATAATCACTGGCTATTTTCCAGAACTTCACAACAATCTTAGTTTCCAAGGAGTAATTTATTTTAGTTTTATTCTATTAGTTTTCTTTCCACAAGTCAAAGATTTATAAGTAAATCAGTAATTTGGCAAAATCAGATGTTGGCAAAAAAATCTTTCTTTCTCTACTATAATTATAGTAAACTTAGCAAATCACAATGTAGGACAATGTAAAGAATCTCAGAAGAAGCATAAAACTATACAACTCTCACACCAAATGACAAATTGTAGTGCCACATTGTACGCTGTGGAAGGGAGGTTCAGAGGTGTATCTAACCACTTTTTTCAAGTGAGGTAAAGACCTCTGTAAATCAAACAAGAGATTTAATATTTCGTTCCTCCAAAACTGGAAAACTGAACACGTGGCCTAGGTACAATTTGGGTAAAATTTTGGAAGAGATGAGCAGGCCTTAAAAGAGGACTCCCAAGGGGTGCCTGGGTGGCTCAGTCGGTTAAGCGTCCGACTTCGGCTCAGGTCATGATCTCACGGTTGATGAGTTCGAACCCCACGTCAGGCTCTGTGCTGACAGCTCAGAGCCCGGAGCCTGCTTCGGATTCTATGTCTCCTTCTCTCTCTGCCCCTCCCCTGCTCATGCTCTCTTTCTGTCTCAAAAATAAATAAAAACATTAATAGAGAGAGAGAGAGGAATCCCAAAAACACCATCATTCATTCATCTCCTCCAATTCCGACTAAGACCCCCACCCCACTGCAGGCACTGCGGAACTGAAAATAATCAGCCCCCGACCTCTGCTCTCTGGAAGACAGGGTGAAGTGGCACGGAGGAAGAAAGCACATAAACAGGCACTATGAGTCTTGTATGCGAGTTCTGAGGTATGCATCGAATCTGTATTTTTCATCTATGTATACCCAGGGTGTTACATACAGCAAGTGGTCATTAATTGTTCAGCGAACGAATGAATAAACATGAAACATCAACAAGAGCCCCGGGTTGCGGCTGCATATTCACCGCCGTCTCCTTGGCCTAGGCGCCCACCATCACCCGCTCATTCCCCCGGCCGGGAGGTTACCCTCTCCTCCGGTTGCCACAGGCAGCTGCAGTAACCAAAGGTCAGCTTGAACTCGGACCCAGGCTGCGCCAGCCGCCCGCCCCAGGGCTGTACTTACCGTTGGTGTAGAGAGACCCCGAGGCCGAGGCGGCCCCGTTCTGGGCCTGGAGGCCGGCTGGGGCGCCGCCGGAGATCGGTATCCCCGGCTGGGACATGACGACGGTGCGTATCGGGGTTGGAAGGGGCTGGTCGGGGTCTACGACAGCGCCAAACCAAAGAGGTGAAAGACCACTGCTGGAAGCGGAGGGAAGGCGCTAACGACTCGACTGTAGCGAGGAGGAGAAAGGGCGGTGCATCAAGTGTTTAGGTACAGCACGGCATTCTTCCCAGCCTGCCAGCAGCCACAGCTTGGCCTGGGAGCTGAGGTTTGGGAGTCAGACCGGAGAAGCCGAGAACACCCGGCTGAAAGGCGGCAGCCTAACGAGAAGAGGCCCCGGCCGGAAGTGGCTGTCAGCCGGGAGCCGCGCAGGCGCAATAGGGACACGTGGCACTTCCGGCTCCGGGCTCGCAGCTGCTGTTGATGTCGGTGCGCAGTCTTCTCCCCTCGGGGCTGCCCAGAAGCCACCTGACAGGTCCGGGTGTCCCAGCCCGAAGTACCGTGCTAGACTTCCCCAGCCACGTCACTGAGTCTCACCGTCGGCCGGAAGTGGCGTGTGTCACCTCTACGGAAATCCCCGCCGTGGTAAACGTCATCTCGCCCGCAGTGCCGGGATCTGAGAGCAGTCAGGGCTTCAGTAGCTGCTTTCCAGGGGTAGGACTGACACTGCCTCTCCTCTTGCTTTTGTGAAAATTACCAGAGACGACAGACGTCAAAGTCCTCTGTTGAGACAATACCTCTGGTAGCCGAACCGACTAATATTCATTGCAGTATTTCATTTCACATTTCATCACCATATTACAGGTGTAAATTTAAAGGAGTGGCTTTTTTTTTTAAGGGAGTAGCTAATTATGTACGTGTGTTAAAAATGTAATCAAATCGGTAGCAGGGGTAGCTGAGTGGGCTTAGGTCATGATCTCGCTGTCCTGAAATGGAGCCTGTAGGGGCCTCTGCACTGACAGTGTGGAGCCTGTTTGGGTTTCTCTCTTTCCCTTTCTCTCTGCCCCTCCTCCTGCTCTCGCTCGCTCGCGCTTTCTCTCTCTCTCAAAATAAAAAAAAATAAAAAGATTTGTGTCCTTTAAAAAAAAAAGTATAATCAGGGCGACTGGGTGGCTTGGCTCAAGTCATCATCATCTGCTGGTTTATGAGTTGCAGCGCTGCATTAGACTCTGTGCTGACAGCTCAGAGCCTGGAGCTTGCTTCAGTTTCTGTCTCCCTCTCTCTCTGCCCCTCCCCCGCTGACGCTCTGTCTCTTTCTCTCTCTCTCAAAAATAAACATTTTAAAAGGGTAATCAAATCAAGGAGGAAGCCTTTGTTTTTTTGACTAGAGGACACCAACTAATTTTAATTTTGAAACTCACTGATTCATAGCACAGTCATGCGAAAGTTCATTAACAGCACATTTAAATGGCAGTTTTATTTCCTCTTCTAGGAGTTTACAGTAAGGTAAAGCATTCAAACTCCCTTTTGGGGCAAATAGACTTTTTTTTTTTTTTTAAACTTTTGAGGCCAAAGGGAAGTAGAAACCGGAGTGACTGGATAATACAGTTAATTGATGATCTTGGTAATCATTTTAGCTGCCTTCATTCTAGTTAGATTTTTCCTGCTCTGAGCTGATGATAAAGCTCTTCTTTAAATTATAGATTTGTACTGTTGATTAAAATGTCATGCCAAGCGTTTTGCAATCCGTGAAGGGAGAAGTACATCTTATTTAATTCATTTAATATCAAATGCCTGCTCTGAAATACACTTACATTGTATAATGTTAAATTACATACAAAATAAGCAAGAGTTAAACCACTGTGTCAGGCCTGGAAAGTAAACCGTAAGAATTCAAATAATAAAGGGTTAAATTTTATCCTAACCCTGTTTTTATCATTTGCCTCAGTACCTTGTTAAAAATGTTATTTGCTGTGTGTGAAATTAAACAAGATACAAACAAGTACAAAGATTTCTTTCGGATGAAGATGAAACTTTTGGTCAAACTTTATTGCTTTGTCTTCAAAGGGACAAATGCTTAGACCTGGTCTCAAACTTGCAGTAGTTTGAGCCTGGTGGCTCAGTTGCTTAAGTGTCCGACTTCAGCTCAGGTCATGATCTCAGGGTTCGTGAGTTTGAGCTGCACATCAGGCCCTGTGCTGACAGCCTGGAGCCTGCCTCAGATTCTGTGCCTCCCTCTCTGCCCCTACACCATTCTGCCCCCCTGACATTCTGCCCCCCTGACATTCTGCCCCCCTTTCTCTCTCAAAAATAAATAAACATTTAAAAAAACACTTGCAGTAGTTTAATTTTTTTCTTTTTTTTTTTTTAATGCAACTTCTTAAATGGTTTATTGACCTTGGCACAGGAGTTTGATTTGGTTAAATCAAGCTTTCTTTGGACTTTGTTCTGTTTAAGCAATATCTTTGTGTTCGGGGGCGGGGGGAACGGTAGAGAGGATTAACCATTTTAAGACATAAATCATGGCTGGTTAAATCAGGTTAAACGCACATAATATGTTAGTGCGTTTTCTAAAATTTGTTCCACCTGTGTTGTTATTCTACAAAAAACTGGTTAAGTCTTTCAAATGTTTTTTACATGTTCAATGTAGTCAATTTTAAAATACTGAGAAGAGGGGCGCCTGGGTGGCGCAGTCGGTTAAGCGTCCGACTTCAGCCAGGCCACGATCTCGCGGTCCGTGAGTTCGAGCCCCGCGTCAGGCTCTGGGCTGATGGCTCGGAGCCTGGAGCCTGTTTCCGATTCTGTGTCTCCCTCTCTCTCTGCCCCTCCCCCGTTCATGCTCTGTCTCTCTCTGTCCCAAAAATAAATAAACGTTGAAAAAATAAATAAATAAATAAATAAATAAATAAAATACTGAGAAGAAAAGCAACATTTGTCATCCGCCTACCCTCAGGGACAATAGGAAGTTAAGTTTAAGGAATTGAGGTAAAAGCATAACTTAAAAAGTTAAGTAATTATCTTATGAAGTATCATCCACACATTGTCAGATCATTCTCTGACTTCTTTTTTTTCTCTCTGACTTCTTAAAGCGTAGGTACATAAACATGAAGCAAAAATTATTAGTGCTATTACCAGTTGTTAAGGTTATTGTTTTTATTTTGTTTTGGTCAACTACCTGTACCTACCCTACAGTACTGTATGTTTTTCTAAACTGATGTCAGTAACATATTCTACCTCTTTATCCTTGTTTTCCAGAACAACAGGACCCTTCTGCCACGTATATACCGTTCATATGTATATGAATCAGATTTTCTGCACATAATTTTCAAAGCCTTCAACCCTACTTTAGATTATAAACAAAAAAATAAGTGACACTAAAGAGTCTCAGCAAGGAGACAGCACTATACAAAGAATATTCCATTAAAGTTGATTATTTATTTAGACCCAAAAGAGGTAGACAGCATTCCTAATAAAATTTGCAAGCATGCAGAAATGGACTCCAGCTCACACACTAGGGCCCCTTTGCCTGCCTGCTCATCACTGTTGAATTGTCAGCTGATAAATAGGAACAATTCTGTTTACTTTTCAGAATAGGGAGAATTCTTTTAGGTCCTTTAATTATTTAAAAATTGGTCCTATTTCAAACAAACAAAAAATGGTTTCAATTACAAACAACAGGTTTGTTCTGAAACTCTTGTGACTCCATTTTAAGAACAGTTCCTTTAGCCTCATTTGCCTATGACAGGACATCTGTTTGTATCTAAAGTCAGTAGCTCTGAAGCTACATCACAAGAACACTCATCTCATCCTACACCAAGCCAGCAAATCACATTGATTTCTTTGAAAACTTTTCATCTTTATGTGGTTCTTGCCATTCTCACTGCCCACAGATCAATTTTCATCATCTTGCACTGGAACTATTAGGATAGCTTTTCCAGTTTCCCTCCCTGCAATCCATCCTACATGTTGAATTGAGCTCCTCAATACTGATTCTGTCTTTATTTTCCTGTACCCCAACACCTGTAATGCTCCCTGTGCCTGTTCCATCAAGTTTCTCTGCATGGCTTTTCTCATCTTGCACTCAGTAAAATCCAAAGTCCGACTCAGCCTTCAGGGTCTCACATGACCTGGCCCTGCTAACTCTCTGTCTTCTTCCACATCCTCTCTCACTCACTCCATTGCAAACACCCTTGCTATTTCTCTAGCTACTCGAGCACAAGCCTTCCTTTTATACTTATTTCCATTACTTCGGGTGGTCTTGCCCAAGATACACATTGTGGCTCAACCTCTCACCCTTTCAGCCTTTATTCAAATGTTACCTTATTGTTCAGCCCTTCTCTGAGCACCTCAGCATACCCTTCCTGCTCACTCTATCCCACCCTACTTTTTTTTTTTCATTGCACTTCTCCTCAGTGTTAAATATTTGGGTCTATGTTTGTCTTTCTTCAGTGGAATAAAATTCTGTACATATCCTGCCCATTCTAACGTAATTTTGATTTCATATCTGTCTTCTTGTTTAGAGTGTCAGAGGGACCAAAGACTGTGTCCTTTTCACCTCTGTATTCTCAGCACTTCGCTTGGGGCCTCACCCTAAACAGGTGTCCATTAAATGTTTTTGAATGAATAAATTTAAAGTGTCATTTTTTTCCCATCTTATGACTGTTTTGCCCCTAATTAATTCACTACAAGTTCATATTTCACATATTGCCTAAAGCACATTACTAGCACTTGTTTATAAATTATGTGGTCTTTAATTCTTTTAAGTTATAACTTAAATTCTTAAATTCTTTTTTAAAGAATATTTTTAAGTTCATTTATTTTGAGAGAGAAAGAGAGAACAAGCAGGGGAGAGGCAGAGAGAGAGAGAGAGAGAGAGAGAGAGAGAGAGAGAGAGAGAATCCCAAGCAAGCTCCACACTGTCATCACGGAGTTCAAAGTGGGCTTGAACTCATGAACTGCGAGATCATGACCTGAGCCGAGACCAAGAGTATGACTGTTAACTGACTGAGCCACTTAGGTACCCCTAATTCTTTTAGGTTCTTAACTATTATACTACATTGTACCCCATATAATACAGTCTTAATAGTATAACTGGCCAGGCCCCATCTTCCCAGGAAACACTGGAAGTACAATATCAAATCCCAATTTGTTTTCCTTTTCTAACTCCAAATACATCCCTCTGTCCCTACACCCTCTACAATACCCTCACACCACAGTATCAGAGATCTGAAATGCAACTTGCCCTCTAAAACCAATCTTTTCATCATACTTTCTGCTAAATGACCTCACCAGCTCCTTCATTCATTGCTTAATTAATTCATTCAACAAATATTGATTAAATGTCTTCCATATGCCAGGCACTTGCTAAGCACCAAGCAAAAACATAACAGGACAGACAAGGTCTCTTCCTACTGTAAATTTTACAATGGAGGAAACAGAAAAGAAAAATGTATATAAATATATGTTTTTAAGAGTACAATTTGGTGAGTGCTATTGAGGTATCGATACTCAGAGAATAACAAGTAGAAGCCTGATTTGGATAGGAGGTGACATTTAAGATGTGATCTAAAGGATGAGAAATCTAGCTATGCAAAGAGAAAATGGGAAGAAGGGCTCTGGCAAAAGGGAAGAGCACCTACAAAAGCACGGAGGCAGGAATGAGCTTGCTGTGGTGAGCAAGGCAGAATGGCAAGAGACAAGATTAGAGGAGTAGAAGGGGCCAGAGCCACAAGCAACTTATAAGGCATTGTAAGGAATTTATTGGCTTTGGGAAGCAGTTGAAGAATTGTAAACAGGGGAGTAATTTGATCCAATTCATGCTTTCAAAAGAATGCATTAAAAAGAAAATCCAGGGCACCTGGCTGGCTCAGTTGGTGGAATATTGACTCTTGATCTGGAGGTGGTGAATTTGAGCCCCACATTGGACCTAAAGATTACTTAAAAAAAATCCAGGGGTGCCTGGGTGGTTCAGTTAAGCATCTCACTTTGATTTTGGCTCAGGTCATGATCTCAGGATTTATGAGACGCAGCCCCACATAGGGCTCTGAGCTGAGCATGAAGCCTGCTTGGGATTCTCTCTCTCTCCTTCTCTTTCTGCCCCTCCCCTGCACATACACACATACTCTCCCTCTCTCTCTCTGAAATAAGTAAATACTTAAAAGTTAAAAAAAAAAATCCAACAGCTGTGATAATAATTGATTTCAGGGAAAAGAATGTAGTTTTTGCAGTAAATCAGGCCAGGGATGCTGGCTATCTCAGTGAGGTATTTATAGAGGAAAGAGAAGTAATCTATGTTAAAATTTTGAACTTTCATATCTCCGCACTTTTTGCTATTAACATGCAATCAATACCGAAATCTTATAGGTTCCAACCTTTACAGATTCTCACACACAATTCCCTATTTCTCTGTTCCCACTGACCAACCCAGGCTTTTGTTACCTTTCACCCGCATGATTGTAGCAATCTCATTACTGATCTCAGTTTTCAGTCAGCCCATTCCAATACAACACACACACTACTGCCAGAGCAAACTTTCAACAACAGCTCTGACCATGTTCCTTCTGTACTCAAAACCCTCAAAAGGCTCTATAGTTTGGGAGCCAAGGTCCTCAATAGTCCAGCCCAAATCTACCCAGTCAGATCAAAATACTTGCCTGATGCTTTTCCCATTTGTCTTCCTTTTGTATGTTATTCTCTCTCATATCATCTCTTCTGGATATTAATCCCCATTTTATATATACGTGAATTTTATTGGCTAGTGATGTTAGAAGCTAGAGGTTGTGCTCTTTTATACTCTATTATACTCTATTAAAAATGCATCCATTGGGGTGCCTGGCTGGCTCAGTCGGTTGAGTGTCCAGTCTTGGTTTCAGCTCAGGTCATGATCTCACTGTCATGAGATGGAGCCCTGCGGGGGCTCTGCACTGACAGTGTGGAGCCTGCTTGGGATTCTCCCTTTCCCTCCATCTGTGTCCCTCCCCCACTCACGCTGTCTCTCTCAAAATAAACAAACTTTAAAAATGTTTTTTAATTAAAAAAAATAAAGTTGTCAATTATCCTACCAGAAAAAAAAGAAAAGATCGGGGTGCCTAGGTGGCTCAGTCGGTTGAGCATCCAACTTCGGCTCAGGTCATGATCTCACTGTTCGTGGATTCAAGCTCCACGTCGGGCTCTGTGCTGACAGCTCAAAGCCTGGGGCCTGCTTCAGATTCTGTGTCTCCCTCTCTTTCTGCCCCTCCCCCACTCATTCTCTGTCTCTCTCTATCTCAGAAATAAAACATTAAAAAAAAGAAAGAAAGAAAAAAAGAATTTATTCTGGAATAGCAGAGAATTTCATTTCCAGACACAACCTAGGGCTTTGCAATTCTAGAGAACAAAGGAGGACCCCTCTTTAGAGAAGAATGGCAAAGTTGAGAGGTGGCTATTATAAACAAAAAGCCCATTGGAATAAACTGGGAATTCTAACTGTAGTGGCTTTTCATTGGCTGAGTTGTGACAGTCTCTCATTGGCTGGACTATTGCTGAACAAAGAAAAATTCTTCCCTCCTCCAGCTGTGGTAGTAAAATATATGCTTTTTCCTATTGGGAATGCAAGGTAAGTCTCTTCCTGCAACTGAGGAAAAGTGGTAGGGTATGAGAGCCCTCCCTTCTGGCCTCCTGATTCCATTTTAAATGGGGTTTCCTTTTCTTAATTTTCACAAATCAAACTGAATTCAAGAGTAGATAAGTGGAAAGGAGAGTAGACTGGAACAACAGGTTTCTCTAGCTCACATCAATGGACTTTAGGGAAAATTTTCAATCTCTTAAGGATAAAAATGTACCTAGAATCCTTCATGTTATGAATGAATCACTAACTCATATGAATTGAGTACCTATTGTATGCCAGGCCCTGAAAATACGTTCAAGAGAGGAAAAGGCAGACATGAGGAAAAGCTCAGGAAGCTTACAGAATGTCTGTTGGGGAGACTTTTCAAAAATAATCATACATATTTACTCGTACAATTATAAGGTAACTTGAATGTAAGGCGAATTGTACAGTTGCTGGGGAAACCTGTTAAGAGAGAGATTAACCAAGTCTGTGAGGGAGGTTCTGACCAGAGAGGGCTAAAGATTGTAAATAACGCAGCTAGGTGGGAAGGAGAAGTTTGGACAATTTGTTCTGACAGAAGAAATGACAAATATGAAGGAAAAACACATGGGCTGAGCCATTTCCTGAGGCTGTATCAGAAAGGGGGACATCCAGTTATAGATTTTGTTGGGAATTTATCGAATAACCCATTCTTTAACCGTCATCTCCTGTTCCCCTCTCCTAGAATCCTGGCTCAAGAGCAATCTTGAGAGCATCACACTTCCATTCAAGGCACGCAAGTATTTTTATTTAAACATATTTAAGGGTGGTAACGTTAACCCATTAGTGAAGAACAGCCGAGTCAAGACAGTCTTACTTAAAGCTCAATACCTAGCATCTAGCACATTATCTGGTACATAATAAGCTTTGTAAATTACTTGTCAATTCAAGAAACTCGTGTACTTTTTTTTTTTTTTTTTAATGTTTATTTTTGAGACAAAGAGAGCGCCCCCGCGAGAGCAGGGGAGGAGCAGAGAGAGAGAGAGGAGACAGAGAACCCCAAACTGGCTCCGAGCAGTCAGCGCACAGCGCGGGCTCCAACTCACAAACTGTGAGATCGGGACTTGAGCCACCCAGGCGCCCCTAAACAGGTATACTTTAAAAAGGTACTTTAAGCGGCACCTGGGTGGCTCAGTCGGTTGATCATCCGACTTCGGCTCAGGGCATGATCTCACAGTTCGTGGGTTTGAGCCCCGCATCAGGCTCTGTGCTGACCGCTTGCTTAGAGCCTGGAGCCCGCTTCAGATTCTGTGTCTCCTTCTCTCTCTGCCCCTCCCCCGCTCACGCTTTGTCTCACTCTGTTTCTCAAAAATAAATAAATGTAAAAAAATTAAAAAAAAAAAAAGATTTATGGGGCGCCTGGGTGGCGCAGTCAGATAAGCTCCGACTTCAGCCAGGTCACGATCTCGCGGTCCGTGAGTTCGAGCCCCGCATCAGGCTCTGGGCTGATGGCTCAGAGCCTGGAGCCTGTTTCCGATTGTGTCTCCCTCCCTCTCTGCCCCTCCCCCGTTCGTGCTCTGTCTCTGTCTCAAAAAAAAAAAAAAAAAAAAAAAAGATTTATATAAAAAAAAAATAAAAAAGGTACTTTAAAAGTCTATTTTTGAAAAACGATTGTCATGGATAATTTTCCCAAGCTAGAGATTCGCGTTTCTTTCTCTGCCTAGGCCCTCAGGCCTCGGAAGCCCTTTCGGGCGGAAGTGGGGAGACCAGGTTGCGGGAAGGCTGGCCCCAACCACCAGGCTCGCTCAGCGTGGGGACTGGCGGCGGAACCGCGCGAAGGCGGAACTTTGGACGGGTGGAACTGCGGTCCTGCGGACCGTCGGGAGTGAAACACCCCCCGGCCCGGAAGGACCTGACGCGAGCTGGGACCTCGGCAGCCATCGCGCTTTGCAGTTCGAACTAGGAGGGTGTGGAATCGACGCCAAGCGAGGAATTGCGATCTCTCCAGTAGCAGGTGAGTGGCGGTCTCTTCTCCCGGTAGAACCGACAGGCGGCTGGCCGCTGTGGACCCTGGGGAAAGCGCACTTTTCGGGCCTGGGCCCACTGGGGCCCCTGCTTGTGGCCAGGCAAGAAAGGGGTGCCTGTTTTCCTCTCTGGAATCTGCCGGCACTGAGGCGGAGGGGTTCCTTTGCTGCTCCGCAGGGGCCGCCCTGATGGTCCGCTGCACAGCACACCTGCTGCTGTCAAACGGTGCGTTATTTCAGGAAAGAACGAGGGGACTCTGCCGTAGGCAAGCCCTTCTTTCCCCTCCGCCTCGGTGTCCTCACCTGGTAAGGTGAAGGCTGCAGGGATCACTGACAGCTCAAAACCCTGTGACGTCGTGTGTTTTCAGTTCTCCCAATTCGTGTGGGGGCAAAGTGAAATTCCTTACTAGTGCAAGTTAACGTTTGTTCATAGTCCAAGTCCCAGTTGCGTGGGGGGAAAGATACACAGTTGGGTGAAAACTGTAATGATTTATAGATTGTTCCAAGATTTTCCAACTTAGAAATTTGTTTTGACAACAGCTAAAACCGTGACCTCTTTGGCTGAAAGAACCAAACTCATTAGGAACGTAAGGTATTTGGTACATTGGGCAAAACGAGGTGAAGGAATACTTTTAACTTTATAAATTAAACCTAATAGTATTTGCATATTCATCTATCAACTCACTATTACCACGTGTCCTACTCTGAAGAATATCCTATGTTCACTGTTAAAATACCGGTTAAGAGTATGCCGCCTTGAAGCAAATGAAAGAGATGGAAACATTTACTGACTTTCCTATGAATGTGGCGCTAGTCACAACAATCCACTAAGGAAGGTAATGGTATTATCTCTGGTTTACAGATGAGGAATAAAGGAAGATTTACAATTTGTTAAAAATTAGTGGTGCTGGTATGTCAAAGCAAACTGTGTATCTAATATTGCTTTAATGATTTACATTCATCACCAAAATACTTTGAACTTTAAAAACTAAGCTTATAGTTCATTGGCATTTCCTGAGTTTGCAGAAAAGGAATGTTTTGCTTTTATTTTAGAACTGTTAGACAAGCATTGTTAGTAATTAGGAGGATTAGCATTTCAAAAAAAGTACGCTTTAACTATCTTTCCTTTCACTTCAAGCAGGAATTGAGACAAAAGATTAGGCTATCAGAAATGAAAATCACTGCCACAGTATTTGAAACTTATAAATCAGAATTCTGTAGTAATGAGTCATTATTTCTTCACCCTTTTCTTTAAGCATACTTGGCTGATACTTTAATGATTTCTCTGCAGAACATTACTAAGCAAATACCTTTAAAATAATGCTGTTGAAAAAATTTTCTTGTGTTTAGCTTTTAGAACAGTTTCAGTTAAAAGTATTTTAAGAGGGTGCCTGGCTGGCTCAGTCGGTGGGGCATGCGACTCTTGATCTTGGGGTGGTGAGTTCAAGCCCCATGTTGGGCCTAGAGCTTTCTTTAAAAAAAGGATTTTAAGGACTGAATTTGTCACTAGTATCAATTTTTACTTTCTTAATTCAGTATAGGCAAGTTCAGTACTCAGACTCACAAACTTTATTTGTAATACAGTGTTCTTTCCCCCTTTTAGCACTTAAAAAAAAATCCTTTTCATATTTGATACAGGTTTAACCTTTCAGTGAGTGTCATTTTTCCCTAAAGGAGACTTGAGTTTATACTTATTGTTGATTACATGAATGAAAAAGCCTAATTCCATTATTATGATTGCTATGCATTTAATCCTAAATTTTTTTGAGTTTTCTATTTATATCACTGTTTTCAAAACTTTAAAGGCTATGAAAAGAAAATCTAACAGTTTTAGGGGAAAGTATTTATAGGGCAACATTGTCTTGAAACATTCAATATTGTTCCTGTCCATCCTTAATAATGCACAGAGCCTTTCTGAAATTCTTTAAAACATAGTCAAGCAGAGTTTGGCCTTCATTATATTTCTGCTACTATCTGAATTCAAAAGAGAAGGGTGCATAATTCCTAAATTAGCTTACAGATAGTTTACTGATCTTAAGGAATTTGTACATGTTTTCATCATAAACCCGATGGAGTTGGGTAGAAATTTATGATTAATTTTTTTCTAGTAAATATCTTTACCTAGAATTGGAGGAAATTATTCTAGTACCTTTTCTGGTTACTGTCAGTGATGTTGTTGTTAATATTTAAAGTAAAATCAGGGGCACCTAGGTGGCTCAGTCAGTTAAGCGACCGACTTCGGCTCAGGTCATGATCTCGCAGTCAGTGAGTTCGAGCCCCGCGTTGGGCTCTGTGCTGACAGCTCAGAGCCTGGAGCCTGTTTCAGATTCTGTGTCTCCCTCTTTCTGACCCTCCCCTGTTCATGCTCTGTCTCTCCCTGTCTCAAAAATAAATAAAATGTTAAAAAAATAATAAAAAAAATAATAAAGTAAAATCAGTCATTAAAAATATTAAAACTTGGGGACCTAGGCTCAGTCAGTTGAGCCTCTGATTCCTGGTTTTGGCTCAGGTCATGATCTCAGAGTTAGTGAGTTCAAGCCTCTCGTGGGGACACTGTCCATGCAGATCCCTCTTGGGATTCTCTCTGCCTCTTCCTCTATGCTCCCCCCCCCCCCAATAAATAAATAAACTTAAAAAAAAACTGTTGGGGTGTCTGAGTGGCTCAGTCAAGTGAGTGTCCAACTTGGGCTTAGGTCATGATCTCCCAGTTCGTGGGTTTGAGCCCCACACTGGGCTCTGCACTGACAGTTCCAACAGTGGGGAAGAGCCTGCTTGGGATTCTCTCTCCTTCTATCTCTATGCCCTTCTTCCACTAGTGTGCACTTGCTCACTTGCACTCTCTCAAAATAAACTTTATAAAAATAAAAATTAATGAATTAAAACTTTTTCAAAGTTTGTACTTTGAAAGGGTACTTGGCTGGCTCGGTTGGTAGAAAATGTTTATCTCAGGGTTGTGAGTTTGAGCCCCATGCTGGTGTAGATTACTTAAAAAAAATAAAATCTTTAAAAAGTTTGCAATTTGAATTTCAATTAATTTAGTCTGAATGAGTTAATACTACCTTATATTGTGTAGTTTTCAAAATGTTTTTTGGGTACATTATCATAATTAATCATTCTTAAAACTCTTTGAGGCAGATGGCATTCCTGTTATATATAAGAAGAAACTGGAGCTCAGAAAGATTGGCTTTCCCAGAATGAAATAATAGTATTTCAGAAGATGCATATTAAATCCAGATTTTTTAAATTCTAAGATAGGTACTCACTCTAACCATAGCTCTACCATCCTTTGCTTCCCAAAGTTATTAATGTATTATCTCTATAATCCTACGCTGGTGTTATAGTTGTCTTTTTAGACTACAGGAGCTTTCATTTTTATTTCTTTATTTTTAAAAAACTAGCTTTATTGAAAGACCATTTACATACCATAAAATTTATCCTCTTAAAGTATGCAGTTCAATGTTTTTAGTATATTCACAAGGTTATGCAACCATCACTTTATTCCAGAACATTTTCGTCACCCAAAAAGAAACCCAGTACCTATTAGCAGTCACTCCCAGTTTCCCCTTACCTCCCCTGTCTGACAACCACTAACCTGTTCTGAGAACTTACATGTTTAGGATGTTTCATATAAATGGAATCATCCATATACGTTTAATGGGACAAGGCTTAGAAGTTATTTGTAACCTTGAGGTTCTGCTTCATTACACTCTTTGTACTGATTTTTATGTTACTGGAGTAGATCACTTTTCTAATCTGCACAGGCCTCTTTCCTGTTTGTTGTTCATGCAATAAATAAATCTGCTGACGTGTATATGTTTCCTTATTCTTGACCTTTGCTCTTCACATGTCTTAATAGTGTGTTCGTGGTGTTGTGTAACCTGTTTTCTGGGCTCAGGTATCTGTTTGGGCTAAATAACTTGTATTCTTAGTTGGGCATTTTTACTTCTACTTTAAAATGACTGACTCTTAGCCTGTTTTAAAGTTCTTAGAAACCCACGACTTTATGCAAATATAAATATCTCATTATCTTCTAAAGCAGAGTTTCCCCATATATGTTATTAAATTCTTTCTCTAGGGACAAATTTTACAATAGCAAATTTGGACCATCCTTATTGAAAAAATCGTTTTTCCCTCAAGGTTTACCTCATTCTCCCCTGCCCCCCCCCCCCCCCCATCAATCTCCGAGCTCTCACCTCACAACAGTCATCTTGGGTGAGCCGCCCCTCCCCCCTTTTTTTTTTTTAGTAATCTCTACACCCATTGTGGGGCTTGAACTCAGGACCCCGAGATAAAGAGTCGTATGCTCTATGGACTGAGTCAGCCAGGCTCCCTTTCAGTGAGGGCTTTGTCACTTGATTCACAGGCTTGCTCTCTAGAGCCATTCTGCTAGGTGATTGTGCAGTCAGTGTGGACTGTAGACCATATAGCTCCAGCCTGGCTTCTCACAGCTTCCACTCAGTACTTCACTCAGGCTTTTCAGCTGTCTATGCCAGAGCCAGGCCTTGGAATTTAACCACCACGCAGACCTGATCCTCATGAGTTTTTGAACCTTGAGCTCTCCTCCACTTTGCTGACATAATTCTGGTCCACCTTTCACTTGTCTCATACTATGACTATGTCTACATTTGCTTTTCAACCAGATATTTTCCCCCATTCTCTCTTTTCTGTGAGAAGCCTGCCTTTGCTCCCCTACTTTATCCCCATATATTAGTTGCCTTTGTACCTTTAGCCACTCAGCCTGAACTTTTGATCACACCACTTCAGCCTCTCACTAGTACTCTCAAATTCCAGTTCCCCTTGTCTTTTTTCACTTCTAAGCCCTATTCATTCCATGTTCTCTAAAGCTGACACTCACTGGGAAGGGAGGGTGGCAGGGAGAGGGGAAAATTAGAAATCCCTGCAGATGGTCAGTGCTGTGAATGTTTTTCAGCCCCAGCCAAGCACTTGGCTCTTGTTAGCACTCTTTTAATTTGATCTTTTCCCCACAGTAGGTAGCTGTCTATTCTAATCCTCACTCTGCTCCTCAGAAAATTCTCTATCAGACTTCCTCACTTTTGGATTCAGATTCCTGCTACTTCCAGTGTACATTTTCTGGCCCTCCTTACTTCTACTCTTAGAGGAGGAGATGCACTTTCATCCCTGGCTCCTCTTGAGACTTTGCCCCTTTTGGTTAATTCCTTCCTTCTCTTTTTCTTTTATCTTTAATTTCTCCCTTTCTGCTAGCTCCTTCTTATCAACATACTCGAGCCTTACCCTCCTTAAGGCTTAAGAAGAAAGAAGACTTCTTAAGAAGAAACTCCCATTTCCCTCATTCCATTTCAAACTCTTTGAAAGAGGAATCGTTCCTTACTCCCTCCACCTATTGACCCTCTATCCAATTTGCTTCTCAGTAATAACAGCAACCAGGTATTAAGTACTTATTTTGTGCATTTTATCTCATTTGATCTTTACAACACTCAGAGATTTTGCAGAAGAAACTTGTCACACAGGTCATGACTCTAGAGACCAGCTCTGGTGCTTTAAGTATTGGCCACAGGCTCTCCTGTATTTTTGTTCCATGCAGGCTCCTCATGCTCTCAGCATTTGTCTCCTTGCCACAAAGCAAGCTGTGACGTCTCTGCAGCTGGACTTCTTGGGGCTAACTTCTTTCCACTTGTGCCATCCATCACCTCTTCTAATTCTTCTCCCCTTACTGGGTTCTGTCAGTTCTTCCACCCCCATCTGTCCCTTAAAGTCCATCTCAAGTGAAAACTCATTTCTTCTGTAGCATTTGGCTCATGCTTAAGGCAGGAGATCTTTAGGCAGAGCTGGTGGGGGAAATTCTGATGTTGGGAAGGAGAATGAGCAGAAGTTTCAAGATGATTAAGTTCAGGTCACCAGCAGTGAGTGGGAAGTGGTTTACTTTGGTTCAGGGAAAGCTATAAATGGAGGATATGTATTAAGCTTGTAAAGGTGGCCAGAAGGTTTATAGTCAAAGTTCTGGAATACTGGACTAGGAGTTTGAATCATTTTTCATCTCACAGACCTCCAATGGCTCTCTATCCACAGGTATAGGGTGACCATATAAATTTCACACCTCATCAGGATGCTTTTGAGAATGAAAGGACACACTATTGATAATTATACCGAGATAACTTTGCTGAGACTGTCCCCAGCAAACGAGGAGTTATAGTCACCCTGACTATGCAACAAGTCAAGTCTAAGATGACATTTTCATAAAGCCACTCTGGAGGGCATGTACAGATTGGTACAGACAAAATATGAGGTTAAGATGGTAGTTCGGGAATGTGATTTAAGGTGCATCACAAAGTAGCTCCTGTAGGAATCAAAAGAATGCTGAGACTACAGAAATTGATAGAGCTGGGAAATAAGCAACTGGATGGGGGATGAGAGGGAGAGAGAGGAATTACATGTCAGAGTCATAAGGTGGAGTGATTCAAAAAATGGTACATAATCATTTAAACAAATATAAACCTTTAAAATTTTGTTACAAAGCTACTGCAATGTAGGAGAAAGGGCGTGGACCTGGAAGTCAAAAAGACCCAGGTTTGGTACTTAGATGTGCCAATCATTAAGACTTGAGTTTTAGCTATTGCAACTTCAGTTTCTTCTTCTGTAAAGTGGGGACAATAATGTATTTATTTTGGGATGCCTGGCTGGCTCACTTTGGTAGAGCATGTGACTCTTGATCTCAGGGTTGAGTTCAAGCCCCACGCTGTGCACAGAGCTTAAAAAAAAAAAAAAACCAGTATTGGGGCGCCTGGGTGGTTCAGTTGGTTAAGTGTCAGACGTCAGCTCAGGTCATGATCTCATAGTTCGTGAGTTCGAGCCCCGGATTGGGTTCTGTGCTGACAGCTCAGAGCCTGGAGCCTGCTTTGGATTCTGTGTCTCCTTCTCTTTCTGCCCTTCCCCTGCTCGCTTGCTCTCTCTCTCTCCCCCAAAAGTAAGTAGGCATTTAAAAACAAACAGTATTTATTTTGAAAGGTTGTTGGGGTGCTTAGTGGTCACCTAAAGTGCCCGGTATGTTAGGTCATATAAGTAGAAGAAATAATAGTAACAGCACCTAACATTGAATGCTTAACTCTGTGCTATATACTTTGTGTGTAGTAATTGATTTAATCTTCACAACCATCTCAGATAGCTACTATTACCCCCATTTTACAGGTAAGGATATTAAAGTAACTTGGCTAAGGTAAATGATAAGTGGTAAAGTCCTGGCTCCATACCTTCTGTTTTTAACCTCTTTTTTTTTTTTTTTTTTTTTTAATTAAAAAAAAAATTTTTTTTTCAACATTTATTTATTTTTGGGACAGAGAGAGACAGAGCATGAACGGGGGGGGGGGGGGGGGCAGAGAGAGAGGGAGACACAGAATCGGAAACAGGCTCCAGGCTCTGAGCCATCAGCCCAGAGCCTGACACGGGGCTCGAACTCACAGACCGCGAGATCGTGACCTGGCTGAAGTCGGTCACTTAACCGACTGCGCCACCCAGGCGCCCCTGTTTTTAACCTCTTGACAAATCATAGTGCTCATAGGGATAACTGCTATTTTTTGTTTGCTTTGCTTTATTAAATTGAAAGACCGAGGAAGTATTGTTTCTTATGTCCGTATGTTATAGTAGCAAACATGGAAGACCAAATGCCTAAATTTATTCTCATATTTCTTTCTCATTCTGACTCCTGCCTCCCTTGTTAGCATCTGTTGAGTGACTCAGTTTGTGGCCCCCTAACCAGTCACATCATCTCACAGTACCTGACTTTTTGCTGTTCCCACTTAGTTTCACACCACTGCACATAGTATAGCCTTCATAACCACTTAGCAAACTCTTATTTAATCTTCAAGATTCAGGCTGAACATCACCCAAGAAACCTTTACTTACCTACAACTTGTGGCAGTTGTAGAAGTGTGCAAGGAAGACTGGTTTTCTCTTTTCTTATACAGAATACAAAGTATATTTGTGAGGGTACCATACCCTTTCCTGTTGTATTGCTTATTTTTATTCTGATTTTATGTTGTTATGATCATTAATCCCCTCATAGCTTATGATTTACAATATGGGCATTTTTTTTCTTTGTGTTTATATAAGTCTTGAAATTCTATAGGGTAAGTTGTTACCATCCTAGGTAATATCCTATTCAGTTTTAACTTTTTTCAGTTAAATTACATTTGTATAGCTAACCTACCTCTCTAGACTATAACCTTTTCAAGAGAAGAAGCCATGTTTATCATTAGTATTTGTATCCCCTATGGTGTCTAGCTCAGGGCCTTGGACATAATATGAATTTAGTAATCATTATTGAATTAAAATATCTCAGTAAACCATTGCTTTGATTCTTTACAGTGAAAATTATGATATATCTTACTTAAAAATCTTCAGAAAAGATAAACCACTTGTATATATTTTTTGTGACTACAAGTTTCAATTTCTGCATAACCTAGAATAATAATAGAACAAGATGTAATTTTCAGCTTCAGTAAAATAAGAACTTGTAACAATGGATTCTTGTGTGTATATATAAGTTGCTCTTCTAGTTTTTATTCTTGTGATACTGACACATGAAACTTGGTTATTTGTGAGTCACTCTCAGTCAGGAATGGACTGGTTTCAAGAGCAAAATTCTTCTCTTGCTAGTTCAAGTAAGGAACTGAAAGAGAGGAGAGGCTATTGCCTGGATCCAGGGAATCCCCTAGTAAATACTGACAGGCCACCTATAAACTGGAGGTAGGTTGACTCTCACTCTCAAGGCAATGTAATCTCTTAAACACCTTATCCTCAAGGAATTCTGAGTTTGGTGGGCCCGTCTGGGTCACAGTTGGCAGCCCACTGGACTGAGAGGTGGTTAAAGAAAGCAGTGCTGTGTGTCACACTTTGTCTAAAGAACGTCAAAAATAGCAGAATCCTTCAAATTGTTCGGACTTGGCCCAAATTTTGGGCCTGGATTTTGTTTACCTCTAGAAAATGAACTTTGTTGATCTGAAAGTATACTTTTGTATATTCTTTCATTTCTCAAGAGGTTTTTTTTTTCCCCTCTTCTTTCCATATTAACTTTATTAGTTATCAAGAACATGTCAAAGAAATGCTAAATTGAACTATACTCTGTATTTTCTACTGTGATTTAAAAAAATGTTTTTTAACATTCGGTAATATGATTAAAATTTGAAAAATGCACTAAGATTACAAGCCCAGAAATCGACCACCTGATATCATTTGCTACAAAAGACCAAAAGTAATGGAAAAGGGGGTTTTACTCCACATAGGTATAATCAGACTTGAAAACTTACTTCATTATCATAAATTTCCTTTCCTCTCTTTCTCCTTGCTTTTTCTTCCTCCACTCCAAGGTTTTGGTAAGTATTTCATAGGCCATATATACCTTAACTTACTCTTGAATATAGATTATTTCCAAAAATTTTCTTACATAACACTTTGATGCACATCTTGATACATAAAGATTGTCTATATTTAGGACATTTTCTAAAAGTAGAATTCTTGGGTCAGATGGTATAACATACAGATTACTGCCAAATTAGTCGTTAAAAAGATTTGTAACAATTTATACTGCCACTAACTGCATCTTTTACCACATCTTTTCTAGTTCCAGCTATTACAGTTCATTTTCAGGTTTGCCACTGTGGTTGGTAAAGAATGGTCTCTAGTTCATATTTCTATTTTAATTAAAAAATTTTTTTGTTGTTTTTTAAAAATAGAGGCCTTTTCTCCCCCTTTCTTTTTAAAGTAAGCTCTACACCCAGTATGGGGCTTGAACTCATAACCCCGAGATCAAGAGTCGCATGTTCTACCAACTGAGCCCCACTAGTTTGTATTTAATAGCATTTTGTGTTTTATGCATCAGTAGGTATCTGATTAGATCACCTTGGATAAGAATAGCTAACTCTTGGGGCACCTGGGTGGCTCCGTCAGTTAAGTGTCTAACTTTGGCTCAGATCATGAGATCACGGTTAGTGAGTTTGAGCCCTGCATTAGGCTCTCTGCTGTCAGCACAGAGCTCGCTTCAGATCCTCTGTCCCCCTCTTTCTCTGCCCCTTCCCCACTTGTGCGTTCACTCTTACATACTCTCTCTCAAATAAACATTAAAAAAAGGGGGGGAGCACGTGGGTGGCTCAGTCACTTGAGCCTCCAACTTCGGCTCAGGTCATTATCTTGTGGTTCTGTGAGTTCGAGCCCCACATTGGGCTCTCCGCTGTCTGCATGAGCCCGTTTTGGATCTTCTATCTCCCTCTCTCTGCCTTTCACCTACTGTGCACTCTCTTTCTCAAAAATGAATAAACAACAACAAAAAAGAATGGTTAAACTCTTTATAGGAAGGTTGTTATAGGATTGTTTACTCAGAGTTCATGTTTAATGTTGTTGGTGTTTAATGTCAACTACTGAATTCAAAACACTTTCTTTTCCAGACTCCATAAGGATTTGGATATGTCCTTCATATTTGACTGGATTTACAGTGGTTTCAGCAGTGTGCTACAGTTTTTAGGTAATGTTGGTCCTTTGTTCTCTATTGTTATCCCATTTAATCCTACTTAAATAAAAGTGCTTATTTGTCTAGAGCCTCTTTATGTATAATCCACTAGTTGTGAATGTGAATTTTGAAATCATACAAATGTGTTCAAATTACTCATTGTATATCTCTTATAAATTACGTAATCTTGGGCAAATTACTTTCTTTACCTTAGCCTTAGTCTCCTTATCTGTAAATTAACAGTAATTCCTACCTCTTTTAAGGTTGTTGATAGGAATATTATTTACAGGAGTTGCTACCTGTGATTAGCCAGTTTACCTAAAAAGTTTCTGAGTGCTTTAGATACTTTATCTCATTTAATCGTCACAGAAACTCACTGCATTATTTTTGTTATTATAAATTTATGTTCCATCAAGTGCCTTGTAAATGGCAGCATAAAATCTGCTAAATTAGACTTGTATACCCAGCAATTCTGACTAGTGATTTTCTTCTCTTTATAGATATTAAAGAGGAAAAATCATAGCATCTCATTCTCTTACTGACATTCTTCTCATGTTTTCCAGTGAAACAAGCTTTTGATTGACTTTTATGTTACCATGTATACAACTTTATTGTAGTAATTAATGAAGATGTTCTGATCTCCTGTTTTCGAATCTTACCCTAAGTTTAGTCTCCATGTAGTCATCATCTTGAACTGGCACAAAGAGAAGCATTTCATGTAATTACAGAGTTGTCAACGTAACTCCTAACTGGCCACAACTGTACTTATGAATTGTTATCTCCTATATAAATATTTTTTCTTCCACAAACATAATCTTAACCAAGGAAATAAATTTTGTTTGGAAAATACACATCTTGTTTGACACTATATATTAAAAGGATAAAAATTTAAGATCAAATTTTATCAGTCTTTTTATTTCTTATATGGACCTCAATATTTGCAAATTTTTAAAAACCAGTTTTCTTTTTTTTTAATTTTTATTTATTTATTTTTGAGAGAGAAAGAGAGCATGAGTCAGGGAGAAGCAGAGAGAGGGGGAGAGAGAGGATCCCAAGCAGGCTTCTCACTGTCAGCACAGAGCCCACAGAGCCCACTCAAAACCATGAGACCATGACCTGAGCCAAAATCAAGAGTCGGTCACTTAACCGACTAAACCACCCAGGTGCTCCTTTTTTTTCCCTTTTTAAAATAAAATCCCTCACATTATCTTATACTGTCACTCTACTACAGGTCAAATATCAGATCTTTCCATACTACCTCCTCAAGAATTCTTACATATTTTTATCAGACTGAAATATTTTGTTACATATGTACAAAAACTGGGTCAGAAATAAATGTTTTCAACTTCATTATACTGGGATAACCTGGGTTGTGACAAGTATCTATGTCTCAAGTTGATAAAAAATGATTTAATGCGGAACTACATTGTAAAGGCAAAATAGATTGACTCATAAGCAGGAGCAAGAGGTTAATAGGGCTAACAGTAGGAGGCAGTGTAGAGAAATGGAAATGAACCAAAGCTTTTGCATCAAAGATGGGTTCTATCTCAGATCTGACCTCAGCATTTGAGCAAGTTAACTTTGAGCCTTTGTTCCCCTCTGTAAGAAAGAGAATAATGTGTACTTCAAAGAGTTATTTGAAGATTAAATGAAGTAATGTATAATGCTTAACAGTGCTTATCACAAAATAAGGATTTAGTCCAACCCACTTTCAAGATTAAAGTTTAAATGTCCTAGGTGTTCCCTTTTGGATTCTTACCCAGTGCACTGTTACTACTTAAAAGGTAGGAAAGATTGTGATTGCACTGATTAGAAACCACCTGTGTAGAAACGTTTTAAGAAATAGAAGTGTTTAAAAAATTATTAGTCACAGTTCATGATTAAATGAGAAATATAGTATCTCAGCTCAAATAAATATGGAAGACAATCTTCCCCTTAGGATCAGAACTGTTGGGCACTGAGTGATCAAAACATTAGGACTTCAAACAATTTACTTTTTAAGCATCAATGTGGAGAAAGAGTTAGGTATTATTTTGGCGTGGACTTATTAAAAAATGAGTAACCTGAATTAGCATTGCCTAATGTCTTCAAAAGTTCATTTTTTTGATTGAGTAAACATATTTTTGAGTTGCTACTATGTCCCCTGTCCTCATGTAATTCCATAGGTGTTAGACAATTAAATATGGAAAATAAAATTCATTATTGCTACATACCTATAAGAGTGTCCAAAGTCTGGACAATGACAACACCAAATGCTGGTGAGGATGTGGAGCAGCAAGAACTTTCATTCACTGCTTGGAATGCAAAATGGTACAGCCACTTTGGAGGACAATTTGGTGGTTTCTTACAAACCTAGACATACTCTTACCATACAATCCAACACTTGTGCTCCTTGGCATTTACCCAAAGGAGCTGAAAACTTAGGGCCACATACGAACCTGCACAAAGATTTTATAGCAGCTTCATTTATAATTGCCAAACCTTAGAAGGAACCAAAATATCCTTCAGTAGGTGAATGGATAAATAAACTGGTTTATCCAGATAATGGAATACTACTAAGCACTAAGGAATTTTGCTTAATGGAATACTACTAAGCTCAAAGAAATGAGCTATCAAGGCATGAAAAGACATGGAGGAACTTTAAATGCATATTACTAAGTGAAAGTCGTCAATCTCAATTGACTGTATGATTACAATTATGTGTCATATGCAACTATATGACATTCTGGAAAGGCAAAAATACAGAGACAATAAAAAGATCAATGGTTGCTGGGCAGGGCGGGTAGGGTGGATGAATAGGCAGAGCATATAGGATTTTTAGGGCAGCGAAAATACTTTGTATATTATAATCATGGATATATGTCCTTACATGTTTGTCAAAATACAGAATATACTCTACTAAGAGTAAGCCCTAAGGAAACTCTGGGTGACTATGATCGATCAATGTAGGTTCACTGTTGGTTAAAAATGTACCATTTTCGTGAGTGATGTTAATAATAGGAGAGGATATATATATGTGTGGGGACAGGGAGTATATTGGAAATCTCTGTACCATCCTGTCAGTTTTGATGTAAACCTAAAACTGAAAAAAAGCCTTTAGAAAAAAAACTCAATATGGAATTTCTCAACAAATGCCAATCTATAAACTGGTCAATGCTCTCTTTTTTCTATTACTTCATCTATCAGTACTTGGTTGATACATTTAAAAAATTACGTGCTTGGTTTTTTTGTTGTTGCTTTAGTTTTATGCAATCCTATGAATAGTTCAACCTAATTGTCTGAGGGAAATTTGACAATGACATAAACTTTCTATTGCAAGAACTCACTATGATTTTTATTGTCAAAACTACTTAATTTATTTTCATCCATGGATATCTCTTTAATTTCCCTTTTTGTCTCGTTTCGTAAGTACATGATCTCAAGCATTTTTTGTTTCTCTAGTAGTGGACATAGATATTTATTCCTAAATTGTCAAGGGAATCAGCATTTTGGCACTGCAGATAAGTTTGGATAATACACATTCATTGATTGGGACAAAGTTTAGGTTTAAAATGATCTGAATTTGCAAATCATGATAGATTTAAAATAGCTCTTCAAAACTGAAATTAGACTAGAAATCCAACTTTATTCAAGCAAATTTATAAAATCTTACAAGTTCAAAAGGTTAATAGGTGTTTATAAAACATCTAGTAATTAGGGAAAGTATCCAAATAACTAAACTGTAAATAATTATACTTATATTATACTTTTATTTGAAGTCTTTTTACTTGAATAATCTGTCAGATAGCACTTTGACTAATCATAGGTCTTATTACTCTGCAGGATTATATAAGAAAACTGGTAAATTGGTATTTCTTGGATTGGATAATGCAGGAAAAACAACATTGCTACACATGCTAAAAGATGACAGACTTGGACAGCATGTCCCGACGTTACATCCCAGTAAGTATATTCACCCATGCAACAAACTACTTTATTAAGTGATAATAATTCATAGGCACTAACCAAAAGTTTTTTGGGTTTTGGTGGATAATTGTGATCAGGTGATTTGACCTATTAAAATAATACAGTAAATAATAGCTCACCCACTCCCAGGGTGTATATTTAGATCTTGAAATAATACTCCTATCTTCTTATCAGTTTGTACACCCTTCTCCAGATAGAGGAATTAAGGTTACTTTCTCGGGGATTATAACATGATTGAGGTCTATCCAACCAGATACTGCTTAAGCTATAAATAGTCACCATTACCTTGTTTATTTATTTATTTTGAGTAGGCTTCATGCCCATTGCAGAGCCCAGCATGGGGCTTGAACTGAGGACCATGAGATTAAGAGTCAGACACTTAACTGACTGAGTCACCCAGGCGCCCCCACCATTACCTTGTCTAGATAACCTAATTTCTTTCACATTTTAAAACTACTATTTTAATCCTTTTTCAGTGTGGACAGATTATAGTCATATTATACTTTGTTAGTTACTCTCAACTTATTAACCAGTTATTTTTCTAATCTGAGAAACCTCAACAGTATCTAATATAAAGACCATAGATTTATTCCAAAAAACAGGGCACATATTGATACATTTATACAAAGTTTTAAAACAGTTAAAAAAAATAATTTACTGTGGTTTCTTTAAGACAGACTACCCTGAAAGACATTAACAATGATTCTGTAAATCACTTAATACATACCATCCTTTATATAATACATACTATCCTTTATATAAAGTAAACATTAAAGTGACAAAATTATTAGAACATATGCCTTATAAATATCTGTGACCTTGCTTTTACTGTTGAAAAGTCTATGAATCAAGTCAGCATAGAGTAAAATGAATTTTAATAGTTTTTTTGAGTGGCTGGGTGGCTCAGTTGGTTAATAGTCCAACTCTTGGTTTTAGCTCAGGTCATGATCTCACAGTTCATGAGATCAAGCCCTGCACTGGGCTCTGTACTCACCGTGTGGAGCTGCTTGGGATTCTCTCTCTCTCCCTCTCTCACTGCCTCTCCCTGCTCACTTTGACTCACTCACTATCAAAATAAATATACTTAAAAAAATAAAAATAAAAGGGATGCCTATGTGGCTCAGTCAGTTAAGCGTCCAACTTTGGCTCAGGTCATGATCTCAGAGTTTGTGAGTTCAAGACTCACATCAGGCTCTATGCTGACACCTTGGAGCCTGGAGCCTGCTTCAGATTTTGTGTCTACCTCTCTCTCTGCCCCTCCCCCACTCATGCTTTGCCTGTCAAAAATGAATAAATGTTAAAAAAATTTTTAATAAAAATGAGAATAGAATTGAGAACAGGGCCAAAAAGTGGATAATATGATAGTTATTTAATTCAGTAAATATTCAGAGAACAAGGACAGAGAACAATGACAAAAAGTACCATTTTATCGATGAAATTGATAGTGAAGTTGGAAAAGGAAAACTTCATAAAATTTTTTTATATTGGGAAAAGAGTGGGGCTAAGATCTTATTTTTAAGTTATCTCTATACCCAATGTGGGGCTCAGACATACAGTGTACGCTCTACTGACTGAACCAGCCAGGTGCCCCCATTTTTAAATTTTTTGATATTGCTCTCATTTATTCAACAAATATTTGAGTACCTACTTTATGTCACACATTATTCTAAGTACCAGGACTAAAAGCAGTGGCACAAAATAGTTGCCATCTCAACTTTCCTACAGCTCACATTCATTTTATCTTACATTTTGCATTAATCAAAAGCATATGTGAAAAGGTAACATGTATCTACCCTATGATCTGACAGTTCCATTGCTAAGTGTGTATCAAGGAGAAATGAAAACATATTTTTACCAAAATCTTTGTACAACAGTGTTTATGCCAGCATTATTTGTAATATCCCCCAACTGCCCCCAACAGCTCAAATAGCCATAAAAAGGAAAAAAAAAAGAAAAAAAAAAAGGATAAACAGTGAAATTCTATTCAATAAGAAAGCGGAATAAACTGTTACATATGGTGCATATTCTGCATGGAAGAAACTGGTCACAAAAAGTTACATACGTTATGGTATCATTTATATGAAATTGTAGAATAGGCACAACAAACCTGTGGTGCTGGAATTATTGCTTCTGGGAGTGGACATTGACTGGGAAGGGGAAGACTTCCTGGGATATTAAGAGTTTTCTGTGTCTTAAACTGGGACTTTTTATAAAGTAGGGAGTCTATTAAGGATTGTAACCATAAAGGTGGTTTCCCAGCTACATCCAAGCATTATATTTTCCTTGTGGAAAGAAACACACTTTGAACACAAACTGTATTGATTATTCATTCACTTAGGAGTCTACATAAATAATTTTTTAACAAGAAAGTACCCTGGGGCTTCAGCAGGTGTAATGAAGAGTTAAAATTACACTGAGCCTTTCATTATGATCATAGGGACTTCTGCTTTTGGTTCTGATGGAGTAAGAGTGTTTGGCATTACCCTCCCACTATAAGCAGCTAGAAGACTGGACAAAAATATATACAAGTGTTTTCAGAACTGGACAATATCTAGCAGAGGACTATGGTTCCTGAGAGATGGAAAACCTTTCTGTATCCAAGCTTTATCACAGAGATCCTTTTCAGACCATGGTGCAGGGAGAGGAAACCCAAACAAAACACAGTAGTCTTGCTGAGTTGAGACAGAGACCAGAATATGGGGATGCTGAGGTGATGAGAATTTGCTTGGCATAGTACCAGAGGAAGGAGCTCTGCAGAGAAAGAACTCCAGCAATGTTTGTGGCTAAATACCAATCTGTGTGCACAGGGTAAAACTCCCCATGGCCAGTCACAGAAAAATTTCTGGAGAAAGAATAACTGTAGCAGGGCTGTTAACCAAATAATTCTCAGAGCTCATATGAGGCCAGGAATCACTCATGTTCCCACCAGCCAGAAGGCAGAAACCTGGTTGAATACACAGGGCATTCCAAAAGAGACTTCAGAAGAATCATACCTTAGTAATGGGGCTGAAGTAGCTGTAAAGTAAAGACTACTTTAACCTAACAAAACTTAAAAAGTGATCTGCAAGCAGTTTTCCTGCCAGAATAAAGTTCACATTGCTTCAAAAGAATACAACAATGTCTAGCATCCAATAAAAAATTGCTAGACATGCAAAGAAGCATGAAAGTGAGATCCACAACCAAGAGAAAAATTAATCAGTAGAGACAGACCCAGAAGTGACTAAGATGATGGAATTAACAGATAAGGATGTTGAAACAGCTGTGATGAATGTGCTTAAGGATTTAAGGAAAATGTGAACAGAATGAGGAAAGAAATGGAAGATATAAGACAGAACCAAGTGGAACTTGTAGAAATGAAAACTTAATACCTTAATACCTTAATAAAAAATGAAATTTTTACTAGACAATGCTAATAGTAAATTAGTGCCATTACTGCAGAAGGAAAGACTTGTGAACTTAACACAAAACAAACTATGTAAAATGAAGCACAGAGAAAAATGAAAAGAAAATGAACACTCAGTGACTTGTGGGACAATACCAAGCAGTCTAGCAAACTTACATTTGAAGTCCCAGAAGAAGGGAGAGAACAGAAAACAGTTTGAAGAAATAATGGTGAGAATGTTTATTAAAGTTGTGTTTATCATTAAAGACTGTAACTTGCATAATGTGAGAGCTACAAGGGAAAATTATTTCCCTGGTAGCATCTAAAATGAATTACAGGAAAAATTATTAGGTTGAAACAGTTACTTGAATTCACAGCAAATAATTATCTGAATAGTTAATATTTTCAGCAGGAAAAATAGAGAAGGAAAAAACAAAAGTGTTGGATTTGTGGTGGGTAGTGAATACTAGATTATTACCATTACTTGTATTAAACTGTCAATATAAATTGGAGTATATCTAATTACAACGAATTCTTTTTTTTTTAATGTTTATTTTGAGAGAGATAAAGAGAATACAAGTTGGGGAGGAACAGAGAAAGGTTGGGAGAGAGAAATCCCAAGCAGGCTCAGCACAGAGCCTAATGTGGGGCTCGAGCCCACAAACCGTGAGACCATGACCTGAGCTGAAATCGAGACACTTAACTGACTGAGCCACCAAGGCGCCCCCACAAATTCTTTTATCAATTCCTAAATGTTTGATTTGAACTTATTTGCAGTTAAAATAAACCAAAGTAGCAATATATACCATGAATGGAATCTGATTTTCTTGTAACAATATTTTGTATTATTATTTAGCTTCAGAAGAACTAACCATTGCTGGCATGACCTTTACAACTTTTGATCTGGGTGGACATGTTCAAGGTAAGATTCTATGACTCTTATAAATAGCTTTATTTTATTTTAACATAATAAAAATGTAGCCATTATTTTCCTGTGCATGAAATCTCATTCTATTCAAGAAAGGCCAGAGTAGACTTAAAATTTAAAAATTATTATCCCCAGATAAGCTTTAAAGCAAAGTGTGATTTTTATGATACCCCTGGTCAATTTAAATCTGAATTGCTTTTGGTGTAAAGTGTGTAAGCAAAATTGAGGTTCTGTTCTCTGTTCCAATCCATATATCACTGATGGTCACAATTACATTATGATGATGTTGCTGCTATGCATTAAAAACCTTCAATGGCTGACCTACAAATAAAACCAAACTCCTTGACCTGGCATTGAGGATCTCTGCAATCTGATCCCACTTTATTTTTTGTCTTTATTTTCCACTGTTCCCTTTCCTATTCTCTGTACTCTAACCAAACCAAACCCCTTGGTGTTCTCCCACCTTTGTGTTTTTAATTCATGCCACCCCCATCTGCACATGAGTAACCCACCTTCAGGGCCCAGTGTAATTGTGGCTACTGCCCCTGAGAAGCCACTCTCACCTATGAGTGCTCTCAACTGTACTTCTGTGGTGTTTAGTGCATCTGTGTAAACGTCTGCAAGTTTGGAAAAGACTGTGTTGTCTCTTCTACTAAACTTTCTGGAACTAGAATCCGTTTTTTATGTCCCTCAAAAGACATGGCAGTACCCAGCACATGGTAATTCATAAATAATGAATATTACAAAGTTTGTGGGCATTGTAAAAACCTCTTATGACAAACAGTTGAAAAGATTTTAAGAGGTTGTGGCTAGTGAATGCACATTTGGAGACATAATAATTGTTTGAAATATATATGAAGTACTTTCCAGAATATAATGGTTAGAGAGAATTGGAACCTAAGGGAGTTTGTCTGAGACTTAATGTCTGTATTGTTTTTAAGATATGTCATAAAACTGAAGTCAGAAAAAAGTTGCTTACCCATAAGGCACCCCTAAAACTTTCCTTTAAAAACCATCATGGAAAATATTACCTGAATGGTTTCGTTGACTTTAGTTAATTTCTGTTACACAGTTAGCTTTTGTTTTAACAAATCTGTACCCAGTACTGACTTCCTTCTGTCACTGACTACAAATTTATCGGTGGCCAAAAAAACTGATAAACTAGAAATGTCAAAAAATGAATACCGCATATAAAAAATAGCAGTCATCCAATGAACTTAATGTGCATCATTGTCCATTGGTAGCAAATATTAATTCCACTTCTAACATGGGAAAATTGGGACAGAGTGAAGTATTTGACTTGCTCACATCAAGGAAAGCCTTTCTTGTTCTTCTGGAAAGATTTAGCAACACCAGGTTAAAGATTAACTTGAGTGAAGTAGTAGCATCTAAGAGATAATTACACTTGAAATCTTGTTGGACTCTTCCATCAAACCATGTGCTAGGTTTGACCAACAAATAAAATCTAACTCCTGATTGTTTTTGTTAGCTCGAAGAGTGTGGAAAAAACTACCTTCCTGCTATCAATGGCATTGTATTTCTGGTGGATTGTGCAGACCATGAAAGGCTGTTAGAATCAAAAGAAGAACTTGATGTAAGTTAACTAAAACTAAACATAGTTGAATCATTCTGGTAAGCTTGAGGAAATAGGTTGGAGATCTAAGTATCAGTGCAGCTTTTGTGCAGCCTCTGATATAACTCCTGGCAGTTTGTGGAGCTCAGTGATTATTCTGCTAGGAATGCAGAGACAGTAGCTTAGAATAATTGTAGCTATGGAGGAAGTGCTAACACAGACTTTCTTCCCGAAGACTTAAGCTCACTCTGTGCAGCGTGCCTTGTATTTTATTTCATGTCTGCAACATACTTGGAGTGGTTTGGTCTTGAGTCCCTGATCATCCTAGGATGCCATTTTCTTCGGGAGTTGTCTGGAACCTGGAAATGGTATAACATACTATCTTTGTCACTACTTCCAGGAGTGAGCAGGTCACGTGTAGCCACTTCTCTCCTCTCCCAGGACAGCTGCTTCGTAAAGGGATTCAGAACAGCAGGGAGGGCCAGGGCTAGATCTGGGACCACAGAGAAAAAAATTGCATGATTTGACCTGACCATGTGTCTTCCTATAGCAGGCAAGTAAATAATTGTTCATGTGGAAAAGTCCAGGTAGGTTCTGTGGTCATGGAACAGGGTCAGGGAATTCCTGACTACTTACTTTGTGCCAGGCACGTGTATATTAACTCATTTAATTCCTAAATCAACTCCATAAGGTAGGTGCTACTATTCTAAATTCTCTTTGAACTTCAATGAGGCTTATTTATCCAAGATCTCACAATTCATAAGCAGCAGAACTAGAATTGAAACCAGTTCTGCCCACCTTCAAGGTGTTCATTTTAGTACCTTAGTGATTCAGAGTGAGTAGAGTTGAGCATTTACAGAAGGAACTTTAGGGAAACAGAAGAATTGAGCTAATGGTTTCATTGAGCTCACTTTATTTTTTATTTTTTAAGATTTTATTTTTTTTAAGTAATTTCCACACCCAAGGTGTGGCTTGAACTCAAAATCCCGAGATCAAGAGTCACATGCTCTACTGACTGAGCCAGCCAGTCGCCTCTGAGCTCACTCAAATGTGGGAAAAGTTTGCCAAAGATAGTTTGCAAAACTGACATGATTATGATAGAGTATGAGTCTTTGATACTCATTTGGGGTCTGGTCATAATGAGCCTTTTAGATGGTTTCATATCAACATCCTGTCTTTCATTTTTTGTTTTATTTCAGTCACTGATGACAGATGAAACCATTGCTAATGTGCCTATATTGATTCTTGGGAATAAGATTGACAGACCTGAAGCCATCAGTGAAGAGAGGTTGCGAGAGATGTTTGGTTTATATGGTCAGACAACAGGAAAGGTAAATAAAATAATTTTTTTGGACAAGTGTGACTATTTCATTTGACAGTATAAGTGTCTTTTAATTTAATGTTTTATTTATTTTTATCTTCTGAAATACTGTATTCCAATACTAGTGCTAATAGTAATCATGGTTATTATTAGCCCAACTGGTGGTCTGCCTTTTTGTTGTTGTTGTTGTCGGGTATAATTGACCTGTAACATTAGTTTCAAGTGTACAACCAAATGTCTTTTAAAATTTTTTTTTTCCCTTAAAAACTGTCCTTTCTACATTTCAGTCTTTTTTAATGTCCTCATGGGTTATATTTCTACCACTGAATGAAACCTTTTCTTGGTGATAAACATATCAAAGCTCATGCTTATGGGAAACTAAATTAAAGCTTCCAGAGTTTTATTCATCATAGATTTTCAGAATTAGCCACTAAAGAATGTACTTGAACGTTTAAGCATTCTGGTCGTGTATTTAGGCTCTGAGATCAGAGATCTCATCAGAGATCAAAATAAAATGTAAAGTTGAACACAGGAGTGTTTGGGGGATTTTGTAAACATAATACTTTATAATAAGCTTCAAGACACATTATTTTTGCATGCATTTCTACTAGTATTTATTTGGGGGAGGGACCTTAGTATTGGAAAATCTCAGAGTTCACAAAATTTCCTTGGTTATATTTATTCTTTCAGAGTAGAGACATACTACAGTCTTTGGAAGGAGACTCCTATGTTAGGGTAGACTTTGGTCTGTTTTCTGTGTCTTCTTTTCAGTAAGTCAACTCCCCATTTTTAGGAGATGGCCTTGTTTAGTCATAAACGTACTCAGAAAATGTTTGTCTTTAATATTAGCGAAGCCAGGTTGGGTCATTTTTTTTTTTCAAGTCAAAGATTATTTTCATTCTTGTGTGCCTCACAAGCTCACCTCTTCCCCACTGAGAAGAGAGAGGTTTCCTGTGTGTCTAGGGGACTTGTATGCCCAACACCCATGGCTTAGCACAGTCACCCTTTGTTCTAGGATGTATAAGCTGCAATTCTGCTGTAAAGTGGAGCTTTTATTTCCTAAAGGAGTCATCCATCATAATGTCTGTCTTCCCTTCTAGGGCAGTGTATCACTGAAAGAACTGAATGCCCGACCCTTAGAAGTTTTCATGTGCAGCGTGCTGAAAAGGCAAGGTTACGGCGAAGGTTTCCGCTGGATGGCACAGTACATTGATTAACAACAACCTGCATCAGTTCCAGGTCTCACCATTCAGGCCTACTCAGAGATTTGATCACTCAACATGCATAACTTGAATTCAATAGACTTTTGTTGGTTAGAAAACAGATGTTTTTTAGATTAATATTATATTATATCAACTTGAGTGCAAATTTAAAACTAATTCAATGTAAGTTTGAATATCACAATGTTAGCTTTCTAATTCCATAAAAATAATTAGTTTTTACAGTTTATAATCTGACATTACCCCCAGCGCCATTTGTAAAGAACAACTTTCCAGCAGTACATTTGAAGCACTTTTTAACAACGTGAAATTACAAATGTAAACCATATTTAAAAGCTCATCATGTTAAATTTTTATGTACTATTTTGGAACTAGTTTTTAAATTTTAGATTATATGCCCACCTATCTTAAGTGTACAGTTAATAATTAGCTTATTGATGATTGCATGATGCCTTACAGTTTTCAATATTTTTTCTTATGCAAACGTCATGCAATAAAACAAACCCTAATGTTTGGCATCTTTGTTGGGCAGATGTTTCATTTTAATGTGTCGTAGAGCAACATCATACGTATGAGGAGGTTGTGGGGAAAGGAGAAGGCTTCAGAATTTTTAGAATAATGTTTAAGTCCCTAGAGGCTTTTGCGTTTACCAGGAGACCAGTTGTGTTCAGTTGCAACTTTTACCACATTTATCTCTGAATCATGTGTATTTTTAACAGTAATGCTACCGTTAGTAGTGCTGATGGGGTCCATGTCCTGGTTGCTGTGGGATCGGCCTTCTGAAGAAAAGCACATCTTTTGGTACAACACAAGGTTAATCTGGGGTATGATAGGTTCTAAAGCTCCATTCTAGTCTAATTCTGAAGCGTTCCAAACTTATTGGTGCCTAGTTTGTTAATTTGTGCCTTTTGACCAAAAGTAGTGACAGGCACCAGGCTCCCCACGTTTAGAGGTACTCCCCACTCCCTTTTACATAATGGTACTCCCACGGTGGGGGACAAGCAGGATCTTTGTGCCTAGTTTCAGTGTGGAGGCCTGTATGTGTGAGGAAAAAGAAAGCCTCTTCCGCTTCAGTTGTCAGAGATGGGTGAGGATTCTGGTCCTATCTATAGCTCTTCTGCATTGTTTGGCACATTTTATTTCTTGGTAGAAATAAATGAATACTTGTATTTCATTTTCTTTTTTCTTAATTGTTCTCAGCTCTTTATAGTACAAAGGCTTTTTTTTTAACTAATTTTATTATTTTTTAATTTACATCCAAATTAGTTAGCATATAGTGCAACATTGATTTCAGGAGTAGATCCTTAATGCCTCTTACCCATTTAGCCCATCCCCCCTCCCACAAAGGCTTTTTTGAAAAATTTTTTTTAATGTTTTATTTATTTTTGACAGAGAAAGAGCATGAGCGGGGGAGGGTCAGAGAGAGAGGGAGACACAGACTCTGAAGCAGGCTCCAGGCTCTGAGCCGTCAGCACAGAGCCCAACACGGGGCTCAAACTCACAGACCGTGAGATCCTGACCTGAGCCGAAGTCGGACGCTCAACCGACTGAGCCACCCAGGCGCCCCAAGGTTTTTGTTTTAGATGTAATGCCTGTGGTGTGATAGTGTCTGCAAGCCTGATAGACTTACTAACAAAATTTTAGTTTTTTAAATCACTTCAATTTTCTAAGAAACTGAAGGGGTTTTTGTTTCCCATGTCAGAGATTCTCATAATTACTCAAATAAGCTGAAAGTGCCAAATATGTATTTTTAAAGACTCTCAAACTTAAGATAGTTCTTTCTTGGTTATAAACTAAGATTTATAGTGTATGTAACCAATTCCTTTGAGAATAGATTGCTCCACTTCCATCAAGAATAATTTTAATATCAGAATTCGTGTTTTCTGTAGCTGTTTTCCAAACCATGTATTAGAGTCCTTTCTGTCATCAATGAGGTAAGATACGAGGTAGATAGATAAGGATTGATGAATATGACTGGAAGGAATTACCAGTAGCCAAACCAATAAGGTCATTCATTTCACATTTGGTTTTAGTAATTTGGCTCTTCTATTTCACTTTAAGCTTCCTTCCAAATGAAAAATACGAGCTTCCTCCCTGCTTAGAATCCTCAGTGGCACCGTGGGACAAGTACAAAATGATGTATCAACCTCCTGGCTTATTTTGCCACCTGTGCTTAAAGTACTTCTAGGGGCGCCTGGCTGGCTCATTCAGTAGAGCATGTGACTCTTGACCTCGGGGTTATGGTTTCAAGCCCCGTGTTGGGTATAGAGCTTACTTAAATAAAGTACTCATTTCAAGTGTCCTGACTAAACAGAACTAGGCCTTATTAAAGGTACCTGCCTCTCATTTTTGGTATCTGTCTTCAGCACCAACAAGGACACACCTTTTCTTCAACTATTTCCTTATGTTGTGATATTGAAAAGTCAGTTACCTGTATCATAAACTGGTATAAAGGAGAAAGCTTACTAGTTTGTCTAAAGAGGAAAAATGCTTTCTGGTACCAAATATCTTGCTCCAGAATTCTCATTCTAGTTCTAACACTGGGATCAAAGAAACAAGTGTGGGTCACTTTGTGGACCACAGCTAAACTGTGGATATTTTTCCAGTGATGTAAGATTCTTACAGTCTGAACATCCAGAAATGACGTTGCACTTAACAGCACCTGGCTTTCCCGCAGCTCCAGAGAGATGGGCCTGCAGAGTCCCCAAGCCATTGGGCTTACCATCTTGCTCTTCCAGCTCCTCAGAGTCCATACACTGAGTCACTGCTCCCCTTGAAGAGCAGCAAATTAAGAGAATGGCAAAAAACAGTAGAAGCACACGGGGGAAACATATACTGTGTATGTGTCTGTGCAAGTCGGTCCACCTGCAGAGTATTCTGGGGATAAATGGTAGCATTGGGTACATAGGTTAGTTTTGTACCTTACACTGTAAGGTATGAAATGTAGTTAACACTGCTGTATACAAGATTGGATTCCATATATATCAGGCACTGCTCAAAAGATGTCTTAAAATCTTAAGTCTAAAACTCTAAAAGACTAAGTCTCAGCCCACTTTTTCATTTTTCAGGGACTGCTGTTAATTATGCTTTCGGATAATTTTTTAAATTGATTCCAGTTTGTCTTTATCTCAGTTAATTTTTAGAATGGAGATCACAGCATTTTTAAAAATTGGGGCAAGACATTTTGTAAAGTATATGGAAAAATACTCTTCACCATTGGCTTGGTTGACCCAGTATGTTTGAGTGCCAAAGATGTATGAATTCAGATATTGCCTACATAGATGTCAATTTTAGTTTTGTGTGCCTATGTATATGTACAAATTTAATGTTGTTTACAATGGTGTTTGTTAGTTTCCAGCGGGCTCACACTTTATAGTGTTTTCCAGAACACCATCTACTTGTAAATCATTAAAATAGGGTGATAGCTGTGATAATAGTGTTTGTTGCCTTCCGCAAAATGATTTTATCAGCCACATTCAAAACCCATCATTTTCACAAGTTCCATCATTAAAAGACGTAGAATTCTAGTTGGCATGATTTGAGAGTTTCAGGACAAAGGTTTATGTGTTCTGAAACTGTATTGGTTGTGACTCACTGTGGCATTTCAGTCGTTAGTCACATGATGAAAATATGCAAGGCTTCATTGCCAAATATATTTTGACCGGAGTACAGTGAGAATAGCTAATGTAAAGTGAACTCTTTCAAGGTGTCTTGTACTCATTTTATTTAGAATATACTGTTTGGATCATTTACACCTAGGTAAAAGTTGATGAAGCTTCAAAAAATTTCCAAGAAAGCATGAAAAAATAGAGATCAGTAAATATAAATTCCTTAATACAAAATTAATAAGGAATTAAATGTTTTCTATAAACTAATTTTTTGGCTGTAAATGTAAGTGTTTGAAGAACGGTCTATCTTGATTTAAGGTCTGAATTCTCAAAACTACATGGTGATGCTTCCATCCCTGTTCTTTTGAAATGCAAATTAGTGCTTTTTAACAAAAAAAGAAAGAACTAACAGGTCTTAGAATATGGGACTGTGCCTCTGTGTAAAGTGATTGGGATTTTGTTAAAACCATGTTTCCACTCCTGAATCCTGGAACCATTCTCCCTCACACACCCCCACACCATACCTCGATAAAAAAGTATGAAGGGAATCTACAGAATCTATTGAAGATGCAGTTCTGAACAAACTAATTTGTTCTCATAATTTAGAACATTAAATAACTAGTGCATTTTAATACCACTGATATACTGTTCAGGGCTTTGACCACATTTTTAAATAGAATCAAAAGTAATTCGAGTAAGCAAATTTATCCAAAGTAAACTTTGTTTCAGGAGTGTCCCCAACCAAATGGATTTTAGTGCAGAATTTTGAGTGATTTCACACAGAATTATTTTAGAAAAGCTGCACTGGAGTGGATGAATTCTTCAGCATACATCTTAATGGGGAAGGGAGGATTCAATTTAATTTCAGTTTTAAATATTTTGGGGTACAGGGGGGTGATAATCCCACAGCTTTTGACATATAAGTTGCCTTTGGAATCGTGATCGTTATCAAGTGTGAAGATTCACATCAGAACGGCCAACTTCTCATGGGTTTCTCTATTCCCTGGTGTTGCTCCTAAACTGAACTTGCAGTCAGTTGCCATGCTGAGGCGAGAGCACTCAGGGTGAATGCAGTCATGTTCCTTAAAAGTGATCAAAGTGTTTTCCATGGTGAGGCCTTCAGTATTTGACTGAATGCAGAGTTTGTTGAAGTGGTAAGTCAGTGATAAGTTTTTCATCACTAACCTTGTTTGCACTTTTGTACACCACTGCTTGCACTAGCATCTCAGTGTGAATTTTAACAATGGTTTTATAGTGTATACAGATTGTTAAGTATAATTTATATAAAGATGTTTCTGTTTACCTTTATGTATTTTACAAAGAACAGCTACAGTAGATAGTTAAATGTTCTTGAATTGTGTTTGTATGTTATTTTGATTATGTTCTATTATCATTCACCCCCTATGAATTTGAGTGTCGGGAATAGAAAAATAAAATGCCAGCCTGGTCTTTAAAAACTCCAGTGTCAAGTTCCATTTTTATCATCCAGCTGTAATTTTCATTTTGCTCATTAGAAATTTCTTGGACTTGAAATTATGAAGATAATAGAACATTCCCTTTATATAAAGATTCTCAAGAATCTACTTAAGTACCAAGGCCTAATGTGCCTGAAAACTTCTGGGCAAACTGGAGTAGGACTGTTACAATGTTGACCCCACTGAAGTGTGAAAAATAGGGCAACCAGTTGGTTTTATCAACATCAAGGTGCCCTAGTTTATTTATTTTTTTAAGTAAACTCTGCCCCCAATGTGAGGCTCAAACCCATGACCCCAAGATCAAGAGTTCCATGCTCGGGGTGCCTGGGTGGCTCAGTCGGTTAAGCCTCTGACTCTTTGGTTCAGGTCATGATCTCATAGTGTGAACTAGCCCTGCGTTGGGCTCTGTGCTGACAGTGGGAAGCCTGCTTGGGATTCTCTCCACCTTCCTCTCTGTCCCTCCCCAGCTCGCATGCATGCATGCATTCTCAAGCTCTCTCAAATAAACTTAAAAAAAAAAAAAAAGGTAAGACATTGCTTAAAAACCTGGTAACTAAAAATAAGTCCTAAAGCTGTAAAACAAAGGTCCCAAGAAAAGGCCCTGTTTCTGTGGCATCCCTTATACCAGGTTCAACTGGAATTCAGTTCATTAACCATGGTCAGGGCCTATATTTACAAAGCCTCTTACCTCAATTTAACATTAGACATCAGAGATGCCTAGGTGGCTCAGTGGGTTCAGTGCCTGACTTTTGATTTCTGCTCAGGTCATGATCTCATGGTTTGTGAGATGGATCCCCGTGTGGAGCCTGCTTGAGATTCTCTCTGCCCCTTCCCTATGTATGCACACACGTGCACACTCTCGCTCTCTAAATAAACTTAAAAAAAAAAAATTAGGGGTGCCTGGGTGGCTCAGTCGGTTGAGCATCCGACTTCGGCTCAGGTCATGATCTCATGGTCCATGAATTGCAGCCCCGTGTAGGGCCTGGAGCCTGCTTCAGATTCTGTGTCTCCCTCTCTCTCTGACCCTCCCCAATTCATGCTCTGTCTCTCTCTGTCTCAAAAATAAATAAACATTAAAAAAAAGAATTAAAAAAAAATTAGACATGAAGGGGGCACCTGGCTGGTTCAAAGAGCATGTGATTCTTGATCTCGAGGTTGTAAGTTCTAGCCCCATGTTGTGTACAGAGATTACTTAAACTTTAAAAAAATAAATAAAGGGGGGCACCTAAGTGGCTCAGTCGGTTAAGCAACAGGCTCTTGGTTTCAGCTCAGGTCATGATCTCAAGGTTCATGGATTTGAGCCCCATGCCGGGCTGAGCATGGAGCATGCGTGGGATTCTCTCTTCCTCTCTCTCAAAATAAGTAAATTAAAAAGAAAGAAAGAAAAAATTAGACCTCAGGGATCAATAATATTCTGGCTGTTACTTGGTAAACAAAGTAACCCTTGCTTTAGAATGTGGATTTCGATGTGGGGCATCATAACAAACAACTTAAAATGTTTATTAAAGTCACTGATTTCAATGATGGCAATATGCCACTAAAAACAAGCTCTTTACGTTGCAAAAAGGAAGTGAAGGGCTTTCCTTCTTGACTGTATTCCAAGGGCTTGGGTTAATGGGTAAAACATTCCTCTAGTCAAAAACATTTCATGGCTGTAAAAGTAAAAAAGAGGAAGAAATCATTAGAGGTGAAGTACAGGAGGACAGGGAGAGAGACCAAAAAAGGAACTAAAGGTGAACTCAGTAGTGGAATTATAGTCCCATTTCATCTGGGATTAGCAAAATTTCAGAAACTCCAGAGATTACAAACATTACTAAGTGACAGAACCATTTTTAGGATTCTCCTAGCCTTTGGGTTGGGGTTGAAGTCTGTCTCGACCTATATCTTGATTGGGAAGCCATCCCAGATTGACTGCAGTTTGGAGAAAAGCAAGGTGACTTTTGTCTATTCTAGGCACTTCACTTAAAAAAAAAACAAACAAACTGGGGGCACCTGGGTGGCTTAGTCAGTTTAGCCTCCTACTTCGGCTCAGGTCATGATCTCGATTTATGGGTTCAAGCCCCACATCGGGCTCGCTGCTGGCAGCAAACAGCCTGCTTCTGATCCTCTGTCCCCTCTTCCTGCCCCTCCCCCACTTGCCCTCTCAAAAATAAACATTTAATGAACAAAATGGAAGTACAGTTGACACAGGATGTGATATTAGTTTCAGATGTACAAGATACTGATTGGACAATTCTATACATTACTTCATGCTCCCCACAGTTTAGTCACCATCTGTCACCATACATTATTATATTATTTACTATATTCTCCATGCTGTACTTTTCATCTCTGTGATTTAATTATTATATAATTGGAAGTTTGTACCTCTTAATCCACTTTATGCCCCACACCTGGCCCCCCTCAGGCCTACATTCCTTTCACTTGGAGTGACACACTTGCCTTATCCCAATTCTTCACCTTCAAGACCCAAATAAAATTCTGTCACCTCTGAGACACGTCTGTGACATCTCTGTAAAAATAAATTCCTGGACTCGGAAAACATTGTCTCTAGCCACCCTATTTTGTTATAAAGATTCTCTAGACTAAGTAAATTAGTGTAATTCACAAGAAGACAGAAAACATTTAACTTTAGCTGAGGAAGCACATTTTGTTAAGACAGTTTGGCACAGGAAGGGGTTTAGACATCACAGTAGGGTAACAGGACTAGTGCCTTACTTGTGAATAACTGCATGATGAACCACGGTTAGCTTTGGGAGTGGGTCCTGTGCTTCGGATTGATCGATCGATAGTTGATGCACAATGTTAGGTTAGTTTCAGGTGTACAACACAGTGATTCAACAACTCTATACCCACAATAGTAGCTACCATCTGATATGCTTCAGTTATGTTGCAACAGAAAGAGGAAAGTCAAACACTTGTCCTCTCTCAATATGGGAGGAATAGAGAAAGGCCTAAATTTTATTCCTGGGATCTGAGTTTTAACACCATTAATTCTCTTTTTAGCATTAACAAATGACTTAACCTTTTGAATTCCAGGTGGAGATTACAATTCCCACCTCCAGAAGTTGTTAGAAGGATAAATTAAGAAAATGTACTGCAAAAATGGAGTACCTGAGGGGTTAAGCATTTGCCTTTGGCTCAGGTATCTCATGGCTCATGAGTTCTCATGGTTTGTGAGTTTGAAGGCCACCTTAGGCTCTGTGCTGACAGCTCAGAGCCTGGAGCCTACTTCAGATTCTGTGTCTCCCTCTCTCTGCCCCTCCCCCACTCGGGCACTGTCTCTCAAAAGTAAATATACATTTTAAACAAATTAAGAAAATGTACTGCAAAAATGTACTAAACACTCAACAAATGGTAGCCATATATTTAATAATGTACATTTACGTACAAAATATAGCCCCTGGCTTACGCCCAAAAAGGCAAAAGTGTTCGGGACAGGCTAGGTCTTTTTATTTTTTGATTAAGAGAGACAGAGAGAGAGAGAGAGAGAGAGAGAGAGAGAGAGAGAGAAGGGGAGGCACAGAATCTAAAGCAGGCTCTAAGCTCTGAGAGAACCGACCCCGGCTTTGAACTTAACTGGGAAATCATGACCTGAGGTGTGGGGCTTGAACTCACTAACTGTGAAATTATGACCTGAGCCGAAGTCGGAGCTTAACCGACTAAGCCACCCAGGCGCCTCAAGTCCTAACATGGAGTTGCTGACTTACCAGAATGAGCTGAACCTCTTGAAATTTGATGCAGAACCTCGTGCTCAATTGTGTGGGCATATTCTTCTGCGAAAACGATAGTTTGCATCAGGGTCTCAAATAAGTTCGTGAACCAAAATAGGCGAGGAACCACTAGGGCAGTTAAGGCTTTGATTTAGGGACAAGTAATTGGGGGATGTCCTAAGAAAAGGCGTCAGGCTACCTGAGGGGACGTACAAATCTGTTCTTTGTGGGTCTCGGCCTGCTGCCCTTCCCTCGGGGGGTCTCACTAGGGAGCACACGCACGTTGGCTCTTTCCTCTGTCGCCTGGACCCGGCGAGGCGGCCAAAAGTCCCTCTACCTAAAGAAGTCCGCGCCGTGGGCGGAAACGAGCAGCTACGCAGCGTCGCACAAAACAAGCCACTCGGCAAGGAGGGGAATGGGTGGTAAGTGTGAAGACTCTTTAAATGGACGCAGGGGCGGGACCAGTGCGCGGAGCGGGACTGTGGGGAGAGCTCCGGCCTATGAGGGAGCCGCGTTCGGGCGGCGGGGGCCGGGCACCACGGGTAGCTCTGGCCTATGAGGGAGAGGCGTTCGAGCGTCAGGGGCGGGGCGGCGGGCAGCCCTCAGAGCCTAGGAGAGAGGGACGTTGGGGTGGCGGGGAGCGCGTAGGATGCGGGGACTTCACTTTCGAGAACATCTGCTAGCACGACTGGGTAAGGGGCAGAGCTGGAGAGCTCTAGCGCCCGAGAAGCAAAGTAGGTAGGATCTTGTTTGCAGGATTTTTGCACAAGGACACAGCTCTGACAGCTCCTGCAGGAAACTGCAATGATGCTTTCTTTCCTGACTGCCTGGCAGCAGATGGCAGGAGCACGAAGCTATTTAGAGAACAGCCCGAGTTTTCCTCCACCTCAGTTTCTATATGGGGCCAGGCTCAGAATCATCAGTCTTGGGGCACCTTGATGACTCAGTCTGTAAAGCATCGGACTCTTGATCTCAGCCTAGGTCCTGATCTCGGGGTTCGTGAGTTCGTGTCCCTGTGTCTGGCTCTGCGCTGACGGTGCAGAGCCTACTTGGGATTCTTTCTCCCCCTTCTCTGTGTCCCTATCCCACCTGTGCTCTGTCATTCAATCAATACATACATACATACACTAACTAACTAACTAAAAAAAAAAAAAAAGTATTATCAGTCCTCTGGAAGTTGGGTGGCAGTGGGGCCCCTCTTGGATTCTCTAGGGCCTCATTTTGCCACCCTCCTTGGAGAGGCAATGCTCTGACCCTTCCGATTACCTGATGATTGGACAGCCTTTGCCTACCATTCCATGTGCCAGTGCTGGGCTGGGCAAAATAGGGAGGGTCCCTACTAGGGTTCTCTCACTCTTTTTTTTTTTTTCCCCTCTCACACACAAAGCTTTACATATGGGAAACCATTACTTATCACCAGGCACTTGCCAAGTATTGTGCTGGTGTTAGATTGGGTGCTTAGCCCCACTTCCTGTCTGCCTTTCCTTTAGTCAGCAGGCATTTCCTGAACACCTGCCTGCTGGCACCTGGCTTCACATACATACCCAAGACATGGTGGGAGGCCAAAGGAAAAGGCCCTCAAACATTACGAAGAAGGTTTCTAGAAAGCAGGCACCACCAGAAGGAGTAAAACTGGTTAGCCAGAGGAGTGAGAGAGGATGTGCCAAGTAGGTACCCAACAAATACAAGGGCATGGCAGTAAAGGCCACATTGTAATTTTGGGGACTGGTGACCCCTGAAGGGGACTGTGTGTAGAATGTATTAGGAGAAGGCAAGAGTGGAGGGAAAGACTGGAGAGCATGAAGCCTGACCTGAGGAGGAAGCAGGAAAATAGGGCTGCCTGTTTCCCATCTTCCGACCTGTTTCTCACCTGTAATGATAAGCATGTTATTTCTAACACCAGTTCCAAAACCCAATATTGTATGATGTATGACCATGTTTTCTAACCCACAGTAGGAGCTAGTGATCCACCAGGATAGCCTGCTCTTGGGGCCATCAAATCAGGATCAGGACATGCTATTTGAAGTTGGGACCAGCTGGATAGATGTGTCCTTCTTCAAATGCCACACTGATTGTTGAACACGTGTACAGGAGTGTGTGGCACTGACAACAGGGAAGATGCTGATTTGAGGTAAAACTGAAAAACAAGCTTGAAGCTGTTAAGACAGCAGAGATTGCCAGCCTATAAAACACCTGACTGAGCCCTGGTATCAATTGCTGAGGATACTGCTGGCAGTGGGGGCGGGTGGAGCTGAGACAGGATTTGTCCCATCTGACCCTTCTCTCTGCAAACCTCTGACCCGGGACTGGTTTTGCTTGAAAAGTGTGGGGGTCTGGTGGCTCCATCTATCAAGCAATACAACTGTCGTTGTAGGGGTAAGGAGGAGCATACCCCCCCATTCTAATCCCCTGGGAAAGTACTGAACTCAAAGAAGTGTCAGATGGGCATGATAACTTAATCAAATAGCCCAAAGGGCTGTCCAGTGAACACTGGACTATACCTGATCTCTGTGGCTCCAGTGCTCAGGGGGACCCGTGAATAGGAACATCAAGTTTCAAGGAGAGAATTATAGTTGAATTTAAGGAAGACTTTCTTAGCACTGATGATTTAGCACTTGGTTGCTTTTATTTTATTATTTTATTTCATTTCATTTCATTTTATTTATGAGAGAGTGTGAGTGAGGGAGGGGCAGAGTGAGGGAGAATCCCAGAATGGGGCTCGATCTCGCCCAATATGGGGCTCAAACTCACAAACAGTAAGATCATGACCTGACCCGAAGTCAGATGTTTAACTGAGTGAGCCACCCAGGTACCCCAGCACTGGGTTGCTTTTTAAAATGACAGTCTCTCTGTCATTAAAATTCAGAGGTTTTCTACAAAAGTGGTTTGTAACATGAGGTTTCACATCGCACCACTCCCAAACTCTGAGGTCCTGTCACCCAGATGCAGACCTTCAGAAGAGGGCCAAGCAGGAGCCAGGATTAATGATGCAAGTTGGTGCCAGTCCCACACCCTTTCTTGACTAGAAGAAAGTGCTCCTATGGGGGTGGGGGCAGTCCCTGAGATTTGAACATCCTTCTGATTCCTGATGCTTCTACAGGACACATAGCTTTTCCATTGATGTTAACTCATTATTGAGACTTAACATTGGATGAGACAGCGATTAGGCCTGCCTGAGCTCTTTCCCAAGCCTCCTAGGCTTCCTTCTGTATGCTAAGGGCATGAATGTTATGGCTGGCATGGGAAGCAAGGCTATGGAATGAAGCACCTGCCACTGGAACCAGGCAGTCACCACCCATATCCCCAAAATGGGAGTTTGGAACACCCACGGGTAAAGGTTTATTTTGCTGAGTCACTTTTCTCCCTTGGCTTCTCCTGTAAACCCCAGCTGCTCTTACAAGTTTAATAAGTTGCTCACAACATTCAGTCCCTAGCAATAGAACATTCCTTATTTGCACAAAGGGGTGGAGGTGGGGGACAGGAGGGATGTCCTATTCACTAGTTATTGGGTTACAAGGTTTCAGGTGTACAGGATGGCTGCCAAAGAACTCAGGCCCAGGCAGCTGACTGTCACAGGTGTCACATGAGCTGCTTTTCTGATGACCACCAGATGTTTTATAACCACCCCCTATTTCAGCCCCCACCCAAAGAGTGGCACTTGGTCAGTCCCTTCCCTGACCCCAGACCACAGTTGTCCTGGCTGGGGGTAGGGAGGCCCAGGAGAACTTGTAAACAACCAGGCTTTGCCGGCTCAGATTCCCGGAAGTGAGAGTTAGTAAACAGATCCCTCTGGCATCCTCACTTCTGGTCAGTCTGCCAACACTACATCGGTCAGACCTCCTCTTCTCTTCTCCTTACACCTTCAGTGACTTCTCATTTTGTCCACCTGGTGCCTATGCCCACTTTCACTTTTCAGACACCTTGCATGGAGGGTCCAGCCGGAACTCTCATCCTCATTAAAAAAATGAAGAAATTGAGGCCCAGAAAGGACCAAAATACAGGTTCTTTTTTTATTTTAAAAAAAAAATTTTTTTTTTCAACGTTTATTTATTTTTGGGACAGAGAGAGACAGAGCATGAACGGGGGAGGGGCAGAGAGAGAGGGAGACACAGAATCGGAAACAGGCTCCAGGCTCTGAGCCATCAGCCCAGAGCCTGACGCGGGGCTCGAACTCACGGACCGCAAGATCGTGACCTGGCTGAAGTCGGATGCTTAACTGACTGCGCCACCCAGGCGCCCCCTAAATACAGGTTCTTAATTCTCCACTATGCCAACCCCCCAGATTCCATTTCTTCATTTGAATGAAGCTGGGATTCCCACCCCCCCCGCCATAGTATTCTCTATTTTTTTTAAACTGGGGCAAAAAAACACATAGCCTAAAATTTGCTCTTTTAGCAATTTCTAAGTGTAAAGTACACTACTGTCAACCATATGCACACTGCCATGCACCAGACCCCCAGAACCCCCTATCCTGCCTCCACACATGTAACTCAACTCGGGGTTTGCTGCTGGGGGAGCATTAATTTGAACACAACCCAAGGAAATGTCAAAGAATTTTTATAACTTGTCACAAGTAAGGAGACAGGGAGATAGCTGTCAAAGCACTGTCTCCTCTTAGGGTTAGTACAGAAGACTTTTATTCAGTATGCTGCAGAACGAGGGCAGGGAGCTTGATACATTAAGGAACTTATGCATATTTTGTGACTTAGACACTTGGGTTCAACTGCACATGCTTAGTATTTCCCAACATTAGTGCAGACACAGTATGTTCAAAACTGGCTGAAAAGCCTTCCACCCATAGGAAATCTTCATATTAGAATGAGTAAATGGTAACTATAGGGCAACTTACTGGGCTTCTCTGCAAGTCCTCAGCTCCAGTTCAGCTCAAACTTGCTCCTACAATGGAGTATCCTGTGGAACACCTGGTCCTCCATCTCCTTGGTGGGAACTGCTTGTTCTCTAAAACAGACACAATCTTTCCCTGCTTTTGTTCCTCCCCCCTCTTCCTTCCTACTGACAGCTTGCAGCCCTTTGATCCAAGTAACTCCCCTTTGGGTCCTAGCTAACATACCCACTGAACAACCCCCACCTCTTCTGCCCCCAGCCCTGGTGCCCACCCCTCGGCTTCTTTACCTCACAGAAGTTCTATCATGTAGTATGTGTCTTTTTGCAATCACTTATTTCACTTGGCAAAATGTGTTTAAAGTTCGTATGTCAGAATTTGCTTCCTTTTCAAGACCGGGTATGTTTCAGTGCATGAATCTAACACAAGTTTCTTTATCCATTATCTTTTGACAGGCATGCTGTAGCTCTTGGCTATAGCAAATAGTATAGCAAACAATATAAACGTTTTAGATGCTGACCTGAGTCAGCAAATAAATGGTCTGTGGGCCTCAAATCCTAGCGAGCAGGATCCCTTCCAGGACACCTTGAGGTTCTGTTCAGCCTTGGGTTGGCATGTGAGATGTAAAGGGGGCTGTAGCACAGTTAAGACAGGTGCAGCATGGGTTCTGGATGTCCTTGCCCGTGGCTGCATCCCCCTTTCCATTGCTTTCGAACTTCAAGGGTGAGGATTTCAGGGCTGTGGGGACAGTCTTGGATCTGCTTCAGTGTATATACACAATGGCAAATCACTCACCACACTGCTCCTCTACCTGGGACCCAGTATAATTGGAGGACAAGAGGCTCACACTAGGATTGCCAGGTAAAATACAGGATGCAATATTTAGAACATACTTGTACTTGGGGTGCCTGAGTGGCTCATGTGGTTAAGCATCCGACTTCGACTCAGGTCATGATCTCACAGCTCATGAGTTCGAGCCCCGCGTCAGGCTCTGCACTGACAGCTCAGAGCCTGGAGCCTGGTTCAGATTCTGTATTTCCCTCTCTCTCTGCCCCTCCCATGCTCATGTTCTCTCTCTCTCTCTCTCTCTCTCTCTCTCTCTCTCTCAAAAATAAATAAACATTAAACATTTTTTTTTATAAAGAACATATTTGTACTAAAGAATTATTCAGTATTTGTCTGAAATTCTAATTTCACTGTGTGTCCAAAACTGTTATTTGTTAAATCTGGCAACTCTACATTCTAACCCACTGAAGGTCTCCCTCACAAACCGGGACCAGGGCTTTAGCATCCCAACCCAGTTGCCTTTAGAATGGATGGCAGGGATGCTTCTGAAATCCAGACCTGGCTTGGAGCACTGTGTGTTGAGCCCCACCCTGATACATTCAGCTTGGCCCAAGTTGCCTGCTTGACTGAGCCCACCTTTTCTCCCTTTTTGACTCTTGGCAGTAAGTCTGCCTGAACCCCAGAAGGCTGCCCTAAAATCCCTATTTCATGATCTCCTCTTTTATCAGCAACCCCCAAATAGTGATCACTATGCCTTGTGTCCTGCCTGTGCTTCTCCTCAGGGTAATGAAGAGTGGGTGGCTGAGGCAGACACTAACAGGGACAGCTGCAGCTCAGAGTGTGGAGGAGTTGGCCCTTATGGATGCCCTCAAGAGCCTGGTCAGGTGAGGCTGGAGTGTGGAGGTCTCATATGAAGGGGAGCCTAGCATGAGACCACTTTGAGCAACCTGCATTTCTGGCATGGGTCCACAGTGACTCCGAGTCCTGAAACCCTCTCCTAGAAAAGGGCCTTGGCTGCCTCTGGCACCTCTGGCCGTCTCTGGGAACACGGAGCACTCCCTCTGCAAACCACTAGTGATTCCCTTCCTTGCTTTAGCAGTTAGGGGACAGCAGGGCCTGGAAATCCTTGGTTCACTTACCCTACCCAGGGTGGATGCCCCACAGGCCTAAATCACTGCCTTATCTTCTCAGGAGGTCTCTTGTCCCTTTAACAGCCTCCCTGTTCCTGAAGGCAAAGATCTTTCTCTGTGCTGGCTCACGAAGGGCCAAAGGGCCATGGAGAGGGGGTCACTGGTGTCCTGGGGACAAAGAGGTCTAGGGTTCTAAGACTAGGGACTGCAGGATTGGTCCTGGCCCTGTGTGCTTTGGGACTTGGAGGTGGAGGCATCTGGGGTGGGGCCAGGCAAGCAGCAGATGGCACCCCATACCCCATCTTGCAGACAGAAATTTGGTGAGAACAAGGGAAATTCAGAGACCACCTCCCCGCCCCCCCCCCCCCCCGGGCTTTACACTCACAATATGGTCTCAGTGAGTAATTGCACACTGCTCTGGGGTTACATGATTAAAGTCTGTCTCCCACACTGGCCTGGTCTCTCCATAGGGACATATGGTCATCCTAATGTCCTCAGGACCCAGTAGCAGGTGCTCAGTGAGTACAGAATCAATTCAGGCAAGATGGAAGGGTAGATAAATGCCATACCCTTCCTGGGAGATACTGGGAGAGTACTGGCCCTTCATGAGGGTGTGGACAGGTTGGTCCACACTCGTCCTGTCCTGTCCTTGTAGGCAGGGACAGCAGAGGCAACAGGGGCAAAGGCCTAGGGTCACCAACCAGCTGTGGGACCCCTGTCATGAAGCAGTTGTATGGACTTGAATGGGTGAAGATAGGGAGCCCAGAGGGACCTGGCTGGGAATTAAGGCCAGGTCTACTCCTCTGCTTTCCCCCATGGAAGCAACCCAGGAGAAAGCCGATGGTCTGTAGGGCTACAGTGCCAGTGGAGTAGCTGCTAGCCACATAGCTATTGAACTTGAAATGTAGCTAGTCCAAGTTGAGATTTGCTAGGGGGACCTCGGTGGCTCAGTTGGTTAACTGTCTGGCTTTGGCTCAGGTCATGATTTCATGGTTTGTGAGTTCAAGTCCTGCGTCAGGCTTTGTGCTGGCAGCTCAGAGCCTGGAGCCTGCTTCAGATTCTGCCTCCCTCTCTCTCTTGCCCCTTCCCTGCTCACACTCTCTCTCTTCATCTCAAAAATAAACATTGAAAACATTTTTAAAAAATCTTAAACGCCCCCAAAACCCCAAATTGAGATGCACTAGAAGTATGAAATACATACTGAATTGCAAAGACTTAGCACAAGAAAGATGTAAAATATCTCATTATAATGGTTTTACATTAATTACATGTTTAAGTGTACATGGATCTAATAGGTTAAATATAATTATTAATTAAAATGCATTTTACCTGTTTATTTTTACTTTTAAAAAGTGTGGCTACTAGAATTACATGTGTGCTTGCACTTGATTTCTATTGAACACTGCTGCTTTAGATGCACAGGTGTCTTAGCCTCTCCTGCTCCACATTTATCAGCTAGGTCAGCTTTCAGGTGTGGGTCTTGCAGCAGGCCCCCTGCAGCCCTCATCTGGACCATGGTGGCCCAGTGAGCCTGGTGTCATGCTGGCGGAGGGAGGGAGGAGGGGGAGGCTGGGGTGCCGAGCCCAGGGCAGCTGGCCCAGAGAGCAGACAGCTCTGAAGGCCAGCCAGTTGGGTTGGCTCCCATGTGTTCTGCTGTGTGGAGTCACAGAACCTTGGATCTGGAGGCACCCTTGGGGACCTATTGCCCATTGCACCAGTGACAAAACAGCAAACAACCAAGTCAGTGGTCCCAGAAGCTTGAGTCCCAATTCAACCCCCTTCCCAAACTGCCTCCCCTGGGGCTCTCAGGGGAGGTTCAAGACCCCTTCCTAGTTTGCAGTTTGATGCATCTTTGCACATGCCGAGCCCTTTCAGGAACTCTGTTGTCCCTTTTTAATCCAGCTGCCCTTGACCAAGCAACTGTTTATTCTTCAGGTCTCCACTGCCTGGAAGCTCTAGTTGGCGGGACCCTAGTGGTATACAACCCACCACACTGGCAGAACGAGGTATATGGCTGATAGATTCATTGTTGAATGGCCAAATGAATGCGTGGTGTCTCTTCCTTAGGGAAACTCTTCCTGAAGCCTCCCATCCCCCAATCAGCCCAGGCCTCCATATCTCCCAGTTCCCTCATCATCTGCATCCCTGTTGGGTCTGTGAGCTGCCCTGGGAGGCAGGGATGGTAGCTACATTCCTAACACTTTCCAGAGCCTGGCATGGAGCAGGTGCTCAGGAAATAATGAATGGAAAACACACACCTGGCCCAACATCTCCCCTGATGTAGGGACAGATGCCCAAGGTTCCTGGTGAACCTACCAACTGTCCCAGGAAGGTGGCTCACGAGAGGTGGGAAGAGTACAGCAGTCTAGCCTGTGACACTGAATTTCCCCTCTTATCAGAGGTGTGGCTTTGGGTACCTCCCTCACCGGCTCTGAATTCCAGGGGATGCCAACATCAAGAAACAAATGAAATACTGCCCTGAAATACAGTATGGGTGTTGAGCGCTATGCCCATCCCTATTAGCACTCTTTACGAGGTAGCAGTAGGTTCTGAGGGCGCTGAGAGCACTCGCTGACTCACTTAGCCGGCTGGTGGCTGTGGACCCCCTCCTCCACTGAATGTAACAGAGCCGCACACCAGCCAGCACAGAAAACATTGCTTTATTAACTGCGTTTGCCAACACACGAGGAGTGCAAAGGGCTCCTTGAGACACAGGCCCTGGTTGGGGCCAGGGTCTGGAAACCCTCATGAGTGAGTGGGACAGGATGGGACTAGGAGCTATGCAGCAGCGGCAACACAGAATCATGCAGGGCATGGCGGGCACTGGCCACGGCAAAGCGGCCATACATTCTATTGCTCGTTAAGGGTAGCGAACATGGACAATGTACAAAAAGGAGAAATAGGTCTTTGCGTTAATGAAAAATACATTTTTTCTCTACAAAGGAATCTTTTCTAATACAAGAAAATAAATATTGCAACATAAGCCAAAAATAATTTAAAATTGCTCTTTTCAATATATTTTCAATATTTCTCTTGTATATTAACAAATGGCACATCACTTTCTTTGAAACAAGGACAGAAGGTGTCTCCTCCTGTGACATTCATATCATCCCCCCACCCCGAGCCGTTTGTGGAGCACAGAGTGTTGTGCATCTGAGGGACAAGGTGGCAGGAAGTGCCTTAAAGAACAACCAAAAGTCCCAGACTCCAGCCCTGGCTCTTTGGCCAATGTGGCCAGCTGGGCCAGGGGCATGGGAAGTGGCCTCCCCAAGGGCCTTGGTACAGGCATCCAGACCATTCTGCAGAGCTTCAGGCATGGCCAGAGGTTGGCCACATCTGGCAGTGAGCAAGGAAATGCCAAGTTCAGCTGCTGCCAATGTCTGTTAGTATCATCGGGCAGTCGATGCTCTAGAAATTGCCCCAGCAGGTCCCACAATACGCCCAAACGCAACACGCAGACATGCACGTATGTGGACACATGAGACGTGCCCTGGCACATGCATACCTACAGACTGGCACCCACGTCCGGAAACCCAGGTGGCTTCTCTAAGGAAACCGAGACCCTGACATAGCAAATGCTCATACACTGTCACAAAGTCAGAGCTCATTTAATAAAACAAACCCTTCTACCTTTCTTCTCCTTATTGACTTTAAAACACATTTGTGATCCATAAAAATACTTTCCTTGCACCTCATCCTTCCTGGCTGTGATGAGGAGGAGGACTGTGCAGCCAGGACCAGGAGAAGGGTGGATGGCAGCCAGGAGGAGTAATAGGAGCTTCTCCCTCCTGGGAGAGGGCCAGTGAGTATGGTGGGCAGAGGTGCTCAAGCAAAAGATCTGCCTCAGCCTCTGGCCTGCAAAAGGACTTCTGTCTCGTTCCCTGCTTCCCGCCTCAACCCCAGGGTTGGCAAAGCTGTCTACACTGTGGACAGGAGATGGGAAAAAGAGTGAAAAGGGCTGTGGCTAATGGTGGGAACCAGTATCCTTGTCCTCTGTGTGGTCTTGCTGGACATCCCAGAGGTGGACAGCTGCGGGGCAAGAACAGCTCTAGGGCCAGGTCTGGGAGTTAAGGTTCTCCCACCTCCCCCACCAGCTAGCCTAACAGATCCCTGAGCCCTGCGCAGGACACAGCCCCAGAGATAGTCCAGTCCAAAGCCAAGAGCCAACACAGAAGGGAATCCAGAGGCCAACTTGGGTGGAGTACCCCTGAAGGGTGCTGGCTGCCCTTCCTGACCCCAGCCAGACACACTGCAGTATATTCCCTTCCGTGTTCTCTCCTGCCCTCCTGCCCTAGCCTCTGTCCCCAGGGAGCCCAGACTTCGCCTCTGTATGCCTGAAGCGGTGGGAGGGGGACAAGCGTGGAGTCTACTGGGCAGGAGCCATTCCTGGCACCCCACCTCTCCCCCTGGCAGAGTTTGGTTGTTCTTTAAGCTCCTCACTTGGTTCCCTGTGAGGTCAGACTGGGCAATCTGGCACAGACAAGATTGTGACCCAAAGCACGGGGAAGGAAGGAGGACTGTTCAAAGGCAGTAAACAGAGAACGGGGATGGGCCGCTGGTGCGGACACTGCACTGGCCGTTACTACCAAGACGGCAGGCAGACTAAATTCCACATGGTAGCTTGTGCCATTCCAACGCCCAGAATCCTTGAAGCCCGCCCCGAGTCCACTCCAACTGGACACATTTGCCTGATCTTCTGAACTGAGTCCTAGCTTTGTTTCCCGTTTTGCTAAAATTCACATGAAACCGTGCATCGATGACAATGCCACTGTCGTACCTTGGAAGTTCTGGAGTCAGGGGTGGGTGGTCAAGCTGCTGCCCATCCCGCCGATTTGCACGTTGAGTGTTTGTGTGTGGAGAACAACATGGTGAAGACCTTTGCCATGCTGGTTTTGCTGTCACTGTTCTTTCCCTCTGTGAGTCTCAGAGTTTAGGAAAGCTCACAGTGGGCCCAGCCCAGGACCGGAGTCCCAACACCTGGTTCCCGCGTCCCAATTCCAACGGTTCAGCAGCAGAACAACATCTTCTTCCAAGAGCCTGGGCTCCTCTCCTTGGGTGTGTACAATGAACATGTCTCTCTACACTTTGTTGCTAAAGAACTCCGTTAAAAAAAAAAAAAAAGTCCAAGCGACAAGTTGTCAGGTCCAGGCTGTGCTGTATTATGGTCAAAATATTCTTTGGCATCCACAGAATGATTCGACTGATTCACTGGACTTATGCAAGATTTCTTGTCGGAGAAGTTCTGGCTTCACCAGTGGTGGAAGTGACCCAGGAGTAATTCATAAAACAAAAAAAACCCATGTTTTCACTGAATTCCTTTTATTGTTTGTTCCCTGAGCTATCACCCTGGGGCCACTCCACTGACACTCTTCAGAGCAACTACCTGGGACCTAGGGGATGGGACAGAAAAGGTGGGTGGGTGGTGGTGGGTAGGGAGGGCAGAACCAGGGAAGGGGGTAACGGGTCACAGGGACAGAGGAACCAGGAACATCCAGCAAGACTTGAAACAGCCACAGCAGGCCAACACGGCCTGCCCCGGGCCCCGGGATCCCACTTGCTTGTTGGAAGGAGGAGTTTCCAAAAGGAAACCGAGGAAGAAGCTCATCTCATAGCAGGACTGGAAAATTTGAAAAGGCAAACGGTCTGGTCTGGTCAGGTCAGCTGTCTGGGAGTGACCAGACGTCAGCCGAGACTGGCCCCAAAGGAAGGAAGGAAGTTGGAGCCCCAGAGCAATTCTCTAAGTGGGGGGAGTCTGAGCCCCACGCCCCTGTCTGGGCACTGGCCCTCCCTTGCAGCCCTCCACCGGCACTGGCGGCTGGCTGGCTGTTTGGGAGTCCCCTGAGTAAATGGCACAGCTCAGGAAGGATTCTAGGAACCCCTTCTCAGAGCCGCCGGGCTGGGCACTGGCAGGGGTGGAGCAGCAAGGGAGTGGAGGGTCGCGGGGTGGGCGGGCAGGCCTCAGATGATGTGGGTTGATCAGGAACAGCGGTGGTTCCTCTGGAACCAGCGGGCCCTCTGCGCCCCCTCAGTGCTTTCTTGTATAAGCTCGTTGTGCTTGTGACAGTGAGTAGACTCTGGCTGGGGATCACTTATTATACTTCCTTGGGGATCAGTGGAGTGCAGCAGGACCCCCCAAATGGACCCCAGTGGAATTTGGGGGCAAGGCGGGGCAGGCCCTGGGCTGGCCCATCTGCCATGAAATAATGCCCAAACGACGGTCTGTGTCACCCAGTGGCAGCGGGCTAGAGTCCTGAGCTCTTCTTCGCCTCGCCTACATCTAGCCAGGAGCCCAGCAATGCCGCGTGGGCCGGGGCGGGGTGCTGCCGCGGCAGGGATGGGGCACAGGACCTGCTAGAGCCCCTGCGGCCAGAGCCGTGGAAGGAATTCTAACGTCCTAGGCCAGCACAGAGGAAAGACAACAGTGTGGAATTCAAAACTCTCTCTATATTAAAAATAAAACCACAACAGAGTGGCAGTCTCAAGGATCTGAGACACTCAGCAGAGATTGGAAATGGCAGTTGTGACTGGGCTGAGGCCTCGTGGGAGGACCAGGGCAGGGCCTGGGACAGGGTGGGGGTGACTTAGGAGGCCAGTACCCCCATGCGGACCACCTCCTCAGCCCCTGCTTCCCGGGGAGCCCGCTGCACCCCACTGTCCTCAGCTTCCACATCTGAGTCGCTCATCTCTCCATCAGAGAAGTAGCCGTCAGTCTCAGTGTCAAAGTGTAGGCTGACCTTGGGCCTCTCGGCCACAGCAGAGGGCGGTCCTGTCCCAGCATCAGGCCTGGTACCTGGCGATCTCCGGGTTCCCTTGTTTTCTCGGGGCAGCCGGAGCCGGCCCAAGGGCTTGGGGCTCACTGTAGGGCCAGGCACTTGGACATTCGAGTCAGCAGCCATTGGGGCTGCCTCGTCCAGGGTCTCGGGGGCCAGAGGAGGGGGGCTGTCGGGGGCCACTGGGATGGGACAGTCCCCAGCTGTGGGACTAGACGGCAGGTGGGAAGGCGTTCGCCGCGTTGGTTTCCGGGCCACTAGGCCCTGACCACCCTTGCCGCTGGCTGCATCCTGGCCCCAGGGCTTCTTGGGGGATTTGTCCGGAGTCGTCCGTGAGCCAGGCCCGTCCTGCGGCGGCTTCTTCTTGGCAGGCAGGCGGGTGCGGCCACGGGCCTTCCTGGCAGGGTCCCCAGGTCGCAGTGAGGGGTCCCGCATGAAGCTCAGCAGTGTCTCCTCGTCTTGCAGCAGCTCCTCTGACAGTAGCCCCGGGGCGGGGTCTTCGCGGTGCCCATTGTTTAGTGACCACTCGCTCATGGCCATGTTCTCTGCTGTGATCTGCACTGACTGCGCCAGCCAGCTGTTGAAGAAGGTGCCATCGATGGGGAATGAGGTGGACAGGCCTGGCCAAGGGGAGAGAGGAAGCAAGTGAAACGCTCGTAGGTGTGTATCCCACCCTTTCAGGAAGCCCTCCCGGACCCTCCCCAGCAGGCCACTGTGCACCTCCCTCCCTCTCTTCCTCTTGCCAGACCCAATTAAGCCATCTTGTTTGCTGATCCCTCCTGTCAACACCACCAAAGAGGGACTATATGGGTCCACACCATATACCCCTCTCCCCAGAACAACCTACTCCCAGAACTGGCTTCGTGATTTGGAACCCAGAATGTAAAGTGAAAATGTGGGCTCCCTGTTCAAAAATTATTAAGGTATTTCAAGGTGACAACAGTAGAGCATTAAACCAAGCAAGAGCCCTTTGAGACTGCACAGGTACACACACCCATGAAGCCGGCTCTGCACCTCTCCCATCCCGGGGACGCAGAGGATGAAGGAATGAAGGAAAACGCCTCAGGCCACCAGGGGGCGCTGTTTTTTTGTGAGAATTATTTCTGAAGCAGACAAGTTGGATAGGGTAGCCAAGTGCATCTGTGTAGAAGGTCCCTCTTGGATGTCAGGGCCAGCAGGTGAAACTGGGCCTTCCTTCTGATACCCAAGTGGTCAAGTGGTCCCATTCCTGAGAATGAGGGACATACAAGATGACATGAGGCTTCCCTGCTGGAGACAGGTCTGGATAATTCCACTGTCATCCCTGAGGAAGTGTTCTAGGGGAAGCATGTGATACCCTGGGAGAGAAAGCCCAAAGCTGGGGGGGGGGGGGGGGGGGTAGAGGGCTCAAGTGCTGTTCTGCTTAATGTAGGAGCACTAAGGAGTCTGTGACTGACCATGTACTGGGCCAATACCTATGGCCACTCCTTTGGGTCTCTCTGGGTGGCTCCAGGAAGGTTCCCTAGTGCTGAAGGGAGGGCTCATTTGAGAAATTCCAGCAGAGTGGGACCAGGATGGAGAATTCTGGCTGACCCTCATTTCCCAGCATAGGGCTACATTCTGTAAGGGCACAGAGGGCCCACATGTCCCCTGGGGACTCTAGGAGTCTGGCTAAGAGAACGTGAGGGCAGCTCCTGAGACCCTGGCCCAGCCTCCAGATGTACAAAAGGGGAATTTCTTGGGATGCCAGATGGGACAGAGACCCTATCTACTTTCCTTTATGGTTAAAAGGTATGAGCACCTGGGCATGGAAGGGCCTGGGTAGCCCTCTTGGGCTTCCTACTCTGTGCAACAGAAGTGCTGGTGGACCTTGCTGGCCTTAGGTTCGGGGCTGCAAGTGGAGTGATGGTGTAAGCCTGGCCATGTCCGCCAGGCCAGTGTGGCCACTCACTCACCCAGCTGCCCCAGGACTGAGTCGGGCCCCGCCTTCACTTTCTCTTTCTTCTCGGGGCTGCCCTTCGGGCCCTCACGGCCTTTCCTTTTCGAGTCGCTCTTCTTGCCCTTTGCTCTCTTCCCAGACCCCTCTGCCAGGGAAAGAGAGAGCAGGAGGGAGGCGGTTACCCCGAGCAGCTCAGTCAAAACCAAGATCACTATGGGCCATCCATATGATAGTCCTCTATCACCTGTGCCTCAACTTCCAGGTCACTTTGCCCTGCTAATGTGTCCTAGGCTCAGAGCCACAGGACCTGAGATAAATGGGGCTCCTGTGAGTCAGGGACAGCTGGTGGGGAACAGAAGGTAAGTGCCTACTGCTGCCCTTGAGGAGGGCACAGGGCCACAAAGTGGGTGGAGGACCCTCCTCCAGGACCTGGAATGCAGTCTGACATCTACATGGCCTATAGATGAAGAGGTGGGGTGGGAGTCCTGGTGGGTGCAAAGGGTAACTACAGGTGAGTGGCCAGGTCAGGGCCTTCAATGCTAGGCCTAGCGGCCAGACATGGATGTGGAGAGAAGTCTGAGGACTATCTGAGGAGTCAAGAGATGTGGGTTCTAGTCCAGCCATAGTGGTCAGTCCCATGAGCAAGTCTCCTGCCTTGGCTTCTTGGTCTGCTCTCGAGGTCACACAGCAGATAGCAGACTCGGGGTGCACACCTGGCCCTTATATCCTTTTGGTCCGTGACCACATAGGTTTAGGGAGCCACAGAGAACACTGGAGCAGGAGAGGGACATCTGCAGGGGGAGGCCCAGCTGCCAGAAATCTTCTCCTAAGTTTTTCAGCAGGAGTCTGGAGCGCTTCTCAGATAAAGGTTTACAAGAAATTTGAGGGATATGGACTCTCCCTAGCTGTGCTGCTAATCCCCTGTGCAACCTCAGAATCCTCATCTCTGACATGACACTCCTGCCTACATGCTCTGGAGGGAGATTTCTAAGGTTTCCCAGTGCCCTCAGGAAAGTCTGAGCTCCTTCTGAGGCTACAAGACCTTGCACGTCTGATTCTAGCAAGACCCCAACCTCACTTGAGACGTGGTCCTTTTGCCCAAGTTGCTGCTATGCCAGCCTCCTTCCAGTTTCTCTAAAAAGACAAGCTCCAGCCTCTAGGATTCCAAATTTTACTGCTCTTCAACTGGTTCATGGCCTAAATATAATTGCCACAGGAAGGCTTCTCCAGTGCTCCGGCCAGACAGGCCTCGACGATATGCTTGTAGCCATATGCCCATCCCAGGGGTCATCAGTTTTGGGCAGAGGCAAACCAGTCTTCTCCCCACATGTCTCGCTCTGAACAAAAGGATGCCTGATGCTGCCACTCAGCTCCAGGAGCTGCAAACGTCCCCAGATTCAGTGTGGGGATGCAGACCTGGCTCTTGACCTCGTTTCTGGAATCCTGTGCCTGAGGGTACTACAGGCCTTGCCACGTTCTGTTACCCTGATTGTGGGCCTCTCCTTCTGCAGCTGGACCTCTCACCACAGTGAGGTCCTAAGAAGCCAGACACATAGCTCCAGGATCACCACTGCTGTGAAGCCATCTCTGGTACTTCTGTCCCTGCACTGGTGCCAACTGCAGCCCCTTGAGCACCACTTTCCTTTATCTTTCCAGATGGTGAGCTCCACAAAGACAGGAAGCCTATCCATTCCGCCCATGGCAGCGTGCCCCGCAGTACCCGGCACAGGGCCTGGCATCCTGTCTACACTCAGTTTTAATACTCGCTGAAAAAATCAACAGAGGAGAAGGAACCTGGAGAGCTCTGGCAGCCAGGAAGCTGCCAGTCTTGGGGATGCATGCTAAGCTCTGACCTTTGTATGGACACGACCCGGCCTCACCCAGGACCTGTTTTTGGCAGGGCTGGTTCCTTGGGCCAGAGTAGGTGGTGATCCCAAAGTGCAAATGAGGCAGCTTGGCTCAGACAAGGGTGGGGCGGTACCAGGTCCTCAGTCATTCGTTCTGGGGGTGGCCCAACAGCTCTGGTTCCTCTCCACTGCAGGCCTAGCCTGACCCAGAGGCTGAACTAGCAGCGGCAGCTCCTGGCTCAAAATATCTTGCCACCAAGCTGCATGTAATTCTACATTAGAGGACCTTTTTTGAGTTAAGCATTGCCCTTCTGAACATGTAAACACTCTGGGAAGGGCCCTGTGTCTGGCAATATCCACACAACTAGCAGAAAACAGCGACACTGGAGATTCTTTGGCCTTAGATTTCCAGATCTCTTAAATACATGTCACGGGAAGAGTTTAAGAAGAAAGCAGACAATCAACATCACTTATCATCAGGGAAATACAAATCAAAGCCACAATGAGATACTACCTAACACCTGTCAGAATGGCTAACGTTAACAACTCAGGCAACAACACACGTTGGCGAGGATGTGGAGAAAGAGGATCTCTTTTGCATTGTTGGTGGCAATGCAAGTTGGTGCAGCCACTCTGGAAAACAGTATGGAGGTTCGTCAAAAAATTAAAAATAGAACTACCCTACGACCCAGTAATTGCACTACTAGGCATTTATCCACGGGATACAGGTGTGCTGTTTCAAAGGGACACATGCTCCCCCTTGTTTATAGCAGCACTATCAATAGTCAAAGTATGGAAAGAGCCCAAATGTCCATCGATGGATGAATGGATAAAGAAGATGTGGTATATCTATACAATGGAGTATTACTTGGCAATCAAAAGAATGACATCTTGCCATTTGAAACTATGTGGAACTGGAGGGTATTATGCTAAGTGAAATCAGTCAGTCAGAGAAAGACAAAGATCATATGACTTCACTCATATGAGGACTTTAAGAGACAAAATAGATGAACATAAGGGAAGGGAAGCAAAAATAGTATAAAAACAGGGAGGGGGACAAAACAGAAGAGACTCATAAATATGGAGAACAAACTGAGGGTTACTGGAGGGGTTGTGGGAGGGGGGATGGGCTAAATGGGTAAGGGGCACTAAGGAATCTACTCCTGAAATCACTGTTGTAAATGTTAAAAAATAAAAAATAAAATTAAAAAAAAAAAGAAGAAAACAGACAAAAAGAACTGCTAGTAGGCATCCAAATTTTATCAGATGAGGTCAGAGAGAAAGAACACAGAGGTCCTCTTCCATCTCTGGAGCAGCTGCCTGATTCAGGATCAACATGAAGCCACGCAGGGGTTCAGGGAAGCTCTCTACCTTCTGGCCCCTTCCTGTCCCAACATCAGCTTAGAGCTACTGTGCACGCGCAATCTACTCCTGCACCACTATGGCCCTGGAACTACCTACGTATCCCCAGTGGACCAGAAAGCCTCCTCAGGAGAGGCCTGATGCCCACATTCCCATCTCTGGCTCCTTGCCAACCAACATACAAATGAGGCCCTAGTAGGTCCCAACTTGGCCTACTTAATTGGTTCTGGAAGGTCTGTGTATGGGCCAGTGGCCCCTACTAGGACCTGAATACACAAACCCTCCTTGGGACCTGGCCCAGTGAGAGTGTGCACGCTGAGCGGTGGCTGGCAGGGGGCAGGGAAGATGCCTACCTCGACACAGGTCCTGTTCAATCAGTTTCATCTGCAGGTGGAATATCTGTTCCTGGAGTTTGCAGATGGCGTGTTTTGTTCTCTCACGCCTTGTTACCATGTAGCACAGATTTCTAACCTGAGGAGACAAGAGAGAGGTTTTCCACTTAACTCATGGGCAGCCACACCTGACCTCCCAGCCCTGGGGTGAGGGTTGGGGGGGCACTGCTGCCTAACCTGCCTGGGACATCTAGGAATCAATTCCTAAGCCCTGAGTGTGTCCTCAGCTCTGAGCCACAGTTCTCTGGTCCAAAACACAGGCCAAGCACAGCCTTGACTCTGCAGCTCCCACTGGGGCTGGGCCAGAGCAGGCAGGGAGAGCATCCAGTTAGCTCAGGCTGGTGACTCTACCTGCCTTCTCTAGGCATGAACTTCCTGGCTCACTCTGCCATGCTGCCCCGTGGCTGCCCTCCCCCTACCTACACAGTGCCCCCAGGCTCAGTGGGGCCTTGTAAGGTTACCAATTCCATCCCTCTGCCTCCTGTCCAAGGACTCTTGTCCATCAAAGATATTCCTCAGCCAAAAACACCATGACAAGGCCAACTTCTATCCTGAGACACAAATGGCCATGGTGCAGAGAAGAAAGAGCTCCAGCAGAGCAGCTTTGAGTAGTCAGGCAGTCTCTGACCCCTGGGGCTGAGTGTGCCATGTCCACTTGTTGCACTGAGACCTAAGCCAAGCCCATGCCTGCTCTGGCCAAGGCCCTTCCACATGGCTATGTTCACTCAGCCTGAGACAGAAGTTCTCAGGAGGAAAGGCAGGGGCCTCTCTGACTGTTTAAGGGCCGCTAGGAAGAGAGTCTAGTCCTTTGGAAACCGGTTTGCTTAAGCTCACTCTGCAGCTATTCTGGAAGCACCTGAAGGATGGGCCATGTTGCTCCCCATCCACCTGGTGCCTTTCCCCAGTGTGCATTCCCCTCACAGCTGCTCTCAGAGTATATCACACTTCTGGGCCCCTCCCTCAAGACATTTCCTTGTTCCACCATGGTCTTTAGCTCAGGTTGAAGCCTCCAAAGCAGGGACAGATGGCCAGAAGCTGTGCACTGGAATTCTGGGTCCCACCAGGGTCTGTGCAGCTGAGGCCAGCACTTCCGTCTGCAGATGGGTTCCATCTTCAAAGCTGAGTTCAGGCTGCATGACCTTGAGTTGCCTGGGGGAAACCTATGGGTTCCAGAGCCTCTGCCTGTTATCATGACTTCCATTTCTCCTGGCCTGGGGGTAGCTGTGATCATACCTCTCTGTGGACATGGATGTCCTCCCTTCTTTCCTGAGCTCAGTGGTGAAGGATATCCCAGAATGTCAGCTCCAGGCTCTGTATGGACTCTAAGGAGCATTCCACCCTTAGAATGTGTGTACCCAGCCTAGACCACAGACATGGCCATTCAAGGCAAACACCTCCCCAAAGGGGCAGCCACCTGGCCCCAGCCTAAGAGCCCTTGCTTCCTCTCAAATCCTGGACTTCCTCAGGAGCTCCTCATAATCACACATCTCTAAGCACCAGCTTCAGCTCTGGGAACTCACATGGTGTTTGCCCTGGCGAAGCAGTGGGCAATGCCATCAGGTCCCTTTTTTCTGAGGGCTTGCTGCCCAGCAGGGCAGAGAGATGCAGAGCAAGTACTGACAGGACCAGGCAGCCCTGACCCAGACCTGGGGGTGGCAAGAAGGCTTCCTGGACAAAGGGACGAGTGAATGTTGATCACACAGAAGTGCATCAGCTGGGGATGAAGATCCAGAGTAAGGCCAGGCAGGGGAGAGGCAGAGCAAGGCCCTGTGTCTACAATGCTAGGCCAAGGGCAGCTGGGGGTAAGGTGGGGTGAGGCAGAAATGCTGAGACCCTGGCATCACCCTTCAGGATCCTCACTCACCCCCCAGAGCCACCCCATCAGTCCCTAATGAACATAACTCTTTCCCATCAGCTCCCTCCATTTCCTGGTCACCTGCACTGGCTCCATCTGGACAAGTAGGCATTCTGGCCCCTCTGCTATCCCAGATCATCTTCTTGAAATGTAAATCCTCCCCCTGTTAACACTTCCACTGTTTTCCCTCCTGGGTTGAACAGTGCCTCCTGCCAAATTTTGTCTACCTGGAACCTCAGATATAATCAATTATGATGAGGTCATACCACATATTAATGAGCCCTAAATCCAATGACTGGTGTCCTCATAAAAGGCCATGTGAAGACACATATAGAGAGAATGGTATGTAACAACAGAGACAGAGATGGAATCATGGGTCTACAAGTCAAGAAATGCTAAGGGTTGCTGGCAATCAGAAGCCAGGAGAGAGGCTCGGAACAGATCCTCCCTGAGTCTCTAGACAGAATCAACATTGCCAACATCTTGATCTTGGATTTCTGTTCTCTAGAACTGTAAGAAAACATATTTTATGGCACCCGGGTGGCTCAGTAGGTTAAGCATACAACTTCGGCTCAGGTCTGATCTCACCGTTCGTGAGTTCAAGCCCTGTGCCAGGCTCTGTGCTGACAGCTCTGAGCCTGGAGCCTGCTTCAAATTCTGTCTGCCTCTCTCTCTGCCCCTCCCCTGCTAGCACTCTGTCTCTCTCTCTCTCTCTCTCTCTCTCTCAAAAAAATAAAAAATAAAAAAAGGAACCTCCAGAAGGCCTTCCTTCCCTGTCTACTGCATCCAAGCAGTTCAGCATTATTCTCCCTGAAACCTGGTCTGCTTCCCTCCTGGGAGTTACATGGCTTCGTGTGCATGGGGACCATGGGGGTGAAGAGAGGTAGACAGACTCATGACTTTGAAGGCCTCAAAACAAACCAGTCAATACATCAAACCTAAAAACAGTTCAAAGTCCAGCTTTTAAAAAATTTCCCAAACATTCCACCATCGAACTTACTCTAACGTTAATCCTTAACAATGACATGAGCTTTAGAGGTGCAGAGTCCCCTTCAAAGAAACCACTACTTACTTCATCACTTTCTATTAAAAAACAGATTTTTATTTTATTTATTTTTTGTTCTTTCATCTGAAACTTTACAAAAAGGTTTCTCACAGCGAACCCAAATGAATTAGTGGCATCAAGATCCCTTGGGTGGCTGGTTAGAAACACAAATTCCCAGGCTTGGGGGAGTGTGAAAGTCTCTGGTGGTTGTGTCCTCAAACAGATTTTATACAGCACTACATAATCTGAGAATTACTGCCCTAGGCCAGGGGCCTCCAAAGCGAGCTGCATAGGCTAGACAGTTCATTACGGCACAGGAAGGAAATATTAAAGCAAGTACTGGTATATTTTTTGATCCAATTAGAAATTCTGACTATGTTTGTTTCATGATATACAGTTGTAGATATGAATGAGGCATGAAAAATACAATATATTGCAGGTAAATGCTCCATGTTTTTCCTGATAAGATGCATGACACAATCAGTACCATCTGGAGATTCCTGCTAGGCAAGATAGGAATGCTTCTTTCTGTGAGAATCCCAATAATACCCACCTTCTGTGGTTGGTACACTGGTCATGATGTGACCACTTGTTCCCACCTCACCCTGGAACCATCGATGACTTCTCTAATTTCTCGCAAGACTGTTGGTTACATAGCTACATGTTACTGAATGTTGTGGAGTTCCACTTCTGTGATGGCTTTTGGGGACGAAGTATTAATATCACCTTAGAAGTTCATCCAGGTTATTAGGTTCCTGACACTTGTCATTATTGTTTTTTCTGATTATAAACATAGGAAGTTCTCTTTAAAAAAATCAGAGTGGGGTGCCAGGGGGCTCAGTTGGTTGAGCGTCCGACTTCAGCTCAGGTCATGACCTCATGGTTTGTAGTTTGGGCCCCACATCCGGCTCTGTGCTAACAGCTCAGAGACCACTTGAGATCCTCTGTCCCTTTCTCTCTCTGCCCCCTCTTGCACATGTGCTCTCTGTCTCTCAAAAATAACTAAACATTAAAAAAAAATCAGACTAAAAAAAGATGAATCAAGTAGCAAAGTCCCCCCCAAACTACAGATTGGTAATAAAAGCAGGCTTTACATTTTGAGGAAATTGTTTGGTTATCAGTAAGTTTTACAGAGTGAGCCTGAATGTGGGTGAGGAGGTTGGAGGGCCAGGGAGGGCTCCCAGCCAGTTATCCTGAGCTAGACTGGACTAGTGTTGGGCATCTGTGGAGACTAGGGAGATTGTGGGGGGCAGGCTTGGACCTATGGGCCTGTTGGGCACGAGAGGCTGGAGTTCAGAAAGGAGTGTGGGATGGATCAGCCTCCTGATGGGGAGCAGAGCTGTGGAGCAGACCGCTGAGAGGTCAGACTGAGTGTGGTGAACTGATGATCACTGGGGACAGGGAGCACTCACAGAGAGCAGAGAACGGGAGGGTATTAAGGGGGGTTCTGGTCAAAGCATCCACACAAAACGTATTTCAATACCAAAGGCATGTCTGACTGTGGTAACCACTGCTGAGAAGGATGAGGATGGAGAAGTGGCCACTGGATGTAGGTGATGGGAAGCTGTTGGTGGCCCTAGTAGATGGTAGTGGCAGGAGCCTGGCCGGAGTGGGAAGCAGTGAGGGAAGACAGGAAGGGACAGATGGGGGTTAGGGCAGAGGGTCCCATGCCTGGAAGGACACATGGGAGGATGTGCTTTTGGAGATGGCAGAAGGTGAAATAGATTCAAATCTGGGAGACTGAGCAGGCATGAAGGGAAGGCCGACTCCCTTGCTGCAGGGTGTGTGCTGGGGGAAGGGGGAATGGGGGAAAAAGGGCAGAAAATCGATAGGGAGGGCTTTACAGGTGAGAAGCTGGAGGGGTCTGGTCTGATGAACAGGAGGTAAGACTGAGGGGCCCAGAAGGGGGAGACTTGAGGGAGGTGGAGCCAGGGTGCAGACAGGTGATAGGCTGGGGAGTCTAGAATGTCCCAGAACAAGGCTGGCTGACAGGAACCTTGGTGGGGTTTATCCGCTCACCACTATAGGATTCTTACCAGGTAAGGCTCTGCCAGGTATGTGGCCTTCACACAGGGATAAGGGCACAGGCAGTGAGCTAATAATGCCACATGGGGTGGGGGTGAAGAAAACAGGGACAGTGAAGAGTGGGAAGCCTGGAGGGGGTGCTGAGCAGGGAAACAGAAGGCTGAGTAGGAAGGGGGATTTGAGGATACAGGGTTACTGACGAGGGAGCACTTTGAGGTGGCGACTAGGTTTCAGTGAGATGCAGACACTAATGGGTTGGAAACATTCTAGATATGGGAGCTATGGGGGCTGAGGAGCCAGAGTTCTGGAAGCCAAGGCTGCCTTGGACAAGGTAGGCTTTGGTGGGAGGCCAAGAAGAACATGATTTGGGCACTGAGGACAAAGTAAATGGGGTATGACCAACCTGACAAGGAAGCAGGTGGGTGGCAAGTATGGGGAGGGCAAGGTCTTCTCCTTGGTAGAAGAAATAGGGCCTTAAGAAGATCCCACATGTCCCTCCTCAGGGAGGGGGGCAGATGTCTGAGAGCTGCCCCCACCCTCCCAGGCCGGGTCGTGCTCTTGAGTAAACTCCTGGTAACTGGATCCAGAGCCACAGGCACAGAGGTCCTGCACAGCCCGAACTGCCAGCACGGTTGCTAGGGGACACCAGTCGGCGTTTGACAGGCTGCTCATCGGCACCGCAATTTTTTTGTCAGCTGTGAATAACTCTGGGAGACAGCAGTGGCCATGCCTTCCTGAGCTGCCTGCTGGGGCCAAGGCCGGCGGCTGAAGTTTAAGGAAAACACATAAAGGCTGACCATAAAGTGGGACTTCAGGCTAGTGGCAGCAGCGTGGCCCTGCCTTCTGCCTCTCTCAGCAAACCTCTTGCCTGGCCTCGGGGGGACACGTCGATCAGGGAAGATACCCTGTTTCATTCCCAAGTCCTAGCACTGGGCTCACGCTTTCAGTCCTCCACAGAGCCCCTCTCTGCAAGCAGCCCACTCTTCTAAGAGCCAGAACAGCAACAATAACCACGATGAACAGCAGAGGTCACTGTGCTCCCATCACCACTGTGACTCCAAGGTCAGCTGGCTCCTTATTCCCATTTTACAGAAAGGAAACTGAAACTCAGAAGGCACAGAGCCGGGAAATGCTGGAACTGAATGCAAACCCACAACTGCCCAAGGCATCAGTCTCAACCCCGACTTTGCCTCCCTGATGAATCCAGCCCAAGCTGGCCTGGTGCCCAGTCAGAGGCTGGATACTCTTGGCCGTTGGCACTGGGCCACGACCAGGCCACCAACAGTCATGGGTCTCTGCAGAAAGCCTCCCCTGTGGCGGAGCTCTCAGCCCTGTTCACTCAAGCAAGCCACCAACGCGGCTCTGAAAGGCCCTGAGGCTAGACCTGGAGGGGATCAAGCTGGCACAGGGCTCTCTGACTCTCCACAGCTTACCAGGGCTGCACACGCCCTTGCCTCACTCTCAGCCGGCACCCCTTCAAAGTCGGCCCTGTCTCCTCTTCCTGGAGGAAGAGTGGCTTGGTTCACACCTGACTGTGGAGAGTCCCACCAGAGGCCTCTCTGCATGGCAGCTCTGGTTGCCTGGGAAGTTGCTGGCATCCTAGCCCTTGACCTTGGCCCCTTAGCCACATTTGTACCAGCTGACAATGAAGGCAAGAGGGTGGGGGATGCTTTTGCTCAGGAAATTTACAGAATAGGACGTTAAGCCAACATTTCTCCTGGTGACAAACCCCATCCCCCATCCAAGCCCAAATGCAACTCAAACCCTAGAAAACACACATTCCTCTAACACTTTCTGTCATTCATTTTCGAGAGCCCTAGTTTCTTCACCTGCTCATTAGGGCCAGGAGAATCTACTTTGCCTCTACTTTCAAGATAATGATTAAATAAGTAACCCTGCCCCCTGGCCTCCGTGCATTGTCCAGGCAGAGCCAGTGGGCTGACCAGCAGGACCAGGGAGGTCAGACTTGAGGGGTCTTTTGGAGAACAGCAAGAGTAAAAGCAGGGTGTTTGCACTGGAGGCCTGGAGCCTGCAGACTCAGAGGTGGCCTGAGGACAACTCTGGATGCAGCTTTGGTCTCTGAAAGTACTTGATGTCCGAATGTACCTGATGCCACTGCCACATGACACAGGAGGCTGGGCTGCCCAGGAAGTAGGGGCTGCAATGTAGATGGCCTTGTTCTCTGCCCTGGCTGGAGCCAGGGACATCTGGTGTCCCCACTCTCCACCTCCCCCTTCTGATCTGGTGGCAGGCTGGCTGCCAGGCGGTAAGGTTCCCTCTCAGGCCATCGGGGTCACTTCCCCCTGACCAGGCCTCAGGGCAGAGGAGTACGGCTGAAGGAGACTGGGGAAGCCAGGTCCAGTTTCAGAGGCTCCACCTCAGGTTCCCTTCAACACGGCACAACATCCGTGAAGTTGTTCTACCCATTTTACAGACTTGCCAACGAGATGGACATAAGAAAAACAGCTGCCTCGGGTCATACAAAGCCCCATCAATGCTTTCACTCAGGATTGTTTCCTTACAAGGACTGGGGAAAGGACAGACGTGTGTCTGTGCTCATGCATGAAAGACATTATGACATGATCCCATGTGCTCTCGAACCCCAGAACTGAATGTCCCTAAAACAGCACCTGGGGTTCAGAGAATATCTGGTTTCATCTTTAGATTGCCTCCAACTTGGTGGTAGTACTTTATGCGTTGGAGGAAACACAGTGGGAAAGTAAAGTCAAGTTCAAGCGTATTCTCCGTGGAAGGTGTAATCTCCTCATCTTTTCTTCTGGGGTAGTAGGAGGGAATGGAACCTTTTGGGGGCTCCCATGCTCTAGGCAGAAAGCAACTCTCACTATCCCTTAACCACCACAGCTCACCCCAAAGCCATGGTGTCTCCTCATCTTACTCTGCTCCCAGAACTACCACCTTGGACCAAGCCAAGACCACTGATCTCCTTAGTACACAGCTGGGGGTAGTTTCAGCCAACCCATCCACCGTAGACCCAGTGACTGGAAGTTGCAGCCAGAGGGACAGTCCCTGCTTAAAACATCCTGCAGCTTCCACACACACTTTGGTCTACCCACTCAGCTTCATCCTTCTACTCCACACAGGCTGACTGTGTCTCCAGCCCACCCATATGCCCCCACGCCCCACGTTAATACCGGTTTTCCTTGCCCTGGTCCAGAACATGCCTAGTGGGCTGATACAACTTGCTGCAATTCCCAGTTTCTCCCCTGCCTGATTCCAAGCTGAAGTTCATGTGTTGGGAACAGGCTACAAATGGGGACAGAAACCAACAGAAGCTCGAAGCCTGGGTTGTGCCCCAGGTCTGATGCCCTAGAGCCTCAGGAACACAGCAGGGCCCCTACCATTCAGGCCCATAAAAGGGTTGGGACAAGAAGGGCTCAGAGATCCAAGGGCTAGAGGCTTCCCTGTTCTGCATAGTATAAGTTACCCCCACCTTGTCAGGGAACTGGAAGCCCTCAGCCCCTTGGCCAGACATCACCATTTGGAGTTGGAGAGCCATGGCTGCTGTAGGGCAGTGTACATGGGGTGGAAAGACCTCCTAGGATGCCCACCAGACAGGCCGGCAGGTGGAAAAGTGACAGGGGGACTCACCCTCTCCAAGTCCTGCCGCAGGTGTGTGAAGAGCTTCAGGCGGCGGTATAGGACGTCCTGCTCCTGCTGGGCCAGGTTGTCCACCTCGTCAGTCTTGGGGGTCAGCAGTGGCTGATTGGCGTTGGCTTTCCTCTTCAGTTTCCAGTACTGGTAGATAAAGTCAACCAGCGCCTCAGCTAGCTCCAGCCGCTCAGCCACCTCAGCGGGCTCCACCAGCTCGTAGAAGTCTTCCTCTAGCTGCTGCAGCCGCTGTTTGCGTAGGGTCACCTTCTCCAGGTCCTCACCAGCTGAGCTGGGCTCCACGGGATCAGAAGTGGGGTCACCCCGAGGGCCCCCGTCACTGTGCTCCTGGCAGAATGACTTGAACTTGACCTCGTCATTGTCCGCTAATATAGTCCGCATTTCCAGGCCATGGTCAAAGGCGCATGTGACGTGAAATGCTGTGACACAGGAAGGCATGGAGCACTAGAGGGAGAGGAGGGGAAATGTCAGGCATGAGGGGAGCCCTGGTAGGAAGGAAGAAGGATGTAGGCCACTCTCCAGGGTTCCACTGAGAACCCAGGATGCTGGTGAGACCCTATATAAAATGGCATGGACCCCCAACATCCTGTGGGTATGGAAGGAGCTGTGGTATGTGGGAAGGGGGAACTCTGGGGGAGCCCGAGAGGAAATGGGTTTCAGCCCCATATATCCTGGGGAAATGGTCAGGTGATTTGACAATCCTTTGGGGATTAAGCTGCATAACTATGTGGGCAAAATGACTTTGGAACAAGAGGCATCAAAAGAAAGGCTGGTGGTGGGTCACTGCCTCCTTTCTGCAATATCTTCTTAGATGGGGAATCATGTCCCTCCTTTGTCCTCTGGGAAGAGGTGTTGGACAGGGACCCCTTCCTTCTCTTGTCCAGGCAGCTAGGGCCGACTCAGGGACTGCTCCTCCCTCACAGCCTTGGATGATGGCTGTGATCAACTGATAAATGTTTCAGGAATACCCCACCCAACTATTAACGACCACTTATGTTGCACTCACAAGTCATTTTGAAAGTCTTACAAATGGGTGGAGGCACATCTAGCGTTTGCAATGACAACTGTTGCTAGAGAAAGAAGGACAAAGGATGACCCCCACTTTCCAGTCTGTAGACCAGCAGCATCGGGTCACCTGGGAACTTGCTGGAAAAGCAAATTCTCAGCCCATTCTTGATCTACTGAAACAGGACCTCTGGGGATAGGCCCAGAAATGCGTGTTTTAACAAGCTCTCCAGGTATTACTGACGCACACCAGAATGTGGGAACCAATGCTGTGGAAAGACTGGTGCAGCCCTGTCCTGTTTGGGGAGAGCCTATTAGCTCAGCTGGACGAAAAGTGTTTCCTACCCCTCCCACATGTTTGATGTCAGATGTGAGGTCATTGTATTTATTAACCCCAAAGACAGTCGCTCTTTGGGAAAGCCAGAACCCTTCGGAATGCAGTGATGTGGTGAGCCTTTGCTTCTGCACTCTACCCCATGCCCAGAGGGACTGGGGATGGAGGAATGCCTCTCAGGTGAGGTTCTGAATCTGGCTCCAGTTCCAGGCCTCCATGGCCCATCAGTGGTTCTGTCTATAGCACTATGGGAGTAGGGTGGGGGTGGTGGCAGCTGTGTGTTTTCCAGAGGGTCCCAGAAGCACCCCTCTACGCAGATGGTATACGCAGGAGACCTCCTGGGCGACAGCAGGTGAACGGGCCACGTACCTGGATGCAGGTGCCTGTGCACTCCTTGCAAAGGCTGCACGACAGAGCCCAGCGACTGGCTGGGATATGTGAGATCTTGGTGATGGGCTCCATCTTCTCAGGGCACCCGATGCTGACCTAGGCAGGACACAGGGAGCTGCATCAGGCCTCTCATCCCCAGCCTGCCTCTAGGGATCCCCCAAATGGGAGGTGTCTGCTGAAACCAGGCAGTGTGTGCACAGGGCAATGGAAGAGCCCCTGAATCACAAGACCTTCATAACTATCCCAGGCTGACCACTGAGTGTGTTAGCGTTTCCTCACCTGTGACTAGTCTTAAACTGTGACTGTGTATGAGAGTGCACAGCAGTCTGTGTAACTGTGTACGTGTGTGTGCGTGCACAAAGATTACTTATTATAACATGTATATATTTAATTTATGTTTCTGGGCAACAAGTAAATACCCCAAAGCAGCATTTTTTCTTGGGGGCTTCCAGAGCTTTCCTGGCCAATAGGGATGTGCCTTTATTTAGCTCTTCCTATCCCTCCTATGGGGAGAAACCAACAACCATGCCTAAGTCTTCTGGGCACAGCCCACCTCTTAGACCCAGAGGGTGCAATGGCCTCCCTACTGCCCATGTCTGAAGATAGAGGAAGGGCTCCTGTCCAGAGGTCCTAAACCAAAGGGCCCCCACGGTGGGGAGAAATCCTTGTTGGTTCTGCCTGTCTCTGCTGTGCCCAGCCCAGGGTACACTCAGAGGTAGTCCCAGCTTTCAAGATGTTGATCTGGGAGAAAGATACCACTGTCAACACAATCACTATCACCACAGAAGCCCACAATGTGGGTCCCTGCAAGAACATTCAGACTAGAAGCCCACGAAGGGGAGGGGCATCTGCTGACAGGGCCACCTGGCTTCCTTCCAGGCAAAGGCAGCATCAGAGTGGGGCTTTATTCTGAGTCCGGGAACACAGCAGGGCTGGGTCAGAAACTCTGGTGAATGTCAGCATTTCATATTTCAAATAAAAGACCATGACCTTCCAGGAGCCCAGGGCTTCTTCTAACTCAGAGTGGGCAAAGCCTGTTGCCCACAGTCCCCCTCCACCCAGACTCAGACCCAGGCTGACCCCTCCATCCCAGCCAGTTAGCTATCCACTTCTAATGAGCTCTCTGCCTGAATGCCTGATTTCCTTTTAGGTCAGCTGGCTTATTTTTGTTTTAAACAGGGGGTATGACACTGGTTGGAACCACTGCCTGGATTTGGAAGGACCCACAACATGCTTTCACCTCTACTCTGTGGCCTGGCATCTGCCCAGCTCTCAGACTTACCACCTGGATCCCCCAGTGTCCATAATCCCATTTACCCATAGAAACTACCACCTGAGTTCTGTCCAAGTCCACAGGCAAAGCTCTCTGTGGGTCGCTGCCCCAGTTCTTCTCAGGTGCCACGTGAGATATCCCTTTTCATGCAAACCTGTGGCCTTCTTTCCCAGTGCTCTGCTACCAGAGTTCTGGTAGCAGACCCTCTTATCCAGGGCTGCCCCATCCCCATGTCTGCCCACCTCAGGAATCCACAGAGCGCAGCTGACGTGCACCCACTTGGTCCCGCTCCTGGTGGGCTTCAAGGCTCCTCCTCGCTTGGGGCAGAGCAGGCACTTTGGCTGGACACCCAGGGCACATGTCCGGCACAGCCAGCTGCCCGTGGGCACCTTGAGGATCCCGTAGCATGCCTGGGAAGAGAGCAGAGTGGTCACAAGTCAGATGCAATGGCCATCTGCGTCTGGTCAGGGTTCAGCTGCAAATGGTCTCAGCCCCAGCCCGAGCTAGAAGCTACAGGGCCACACTGCTAGTAGGCTCTGGTAAGGAGGCCTCCAGAAGGATTCTAAGGCAAAGATGCCAGTCCTCTGTGGAAGGGCTCAGCTCTGCCCTCTGTTGGGAGGAAAGTCACTTTGGCCAGAGATTCCTAGTGAGTGATGGATTTCAGAAGTGTCTATGAACTCCTGCAAGTTGAACATACATTTGGGTATGTTATGATGCCTGAGGACAAGGCCCAGAGCTTTCTACTTTTTTTCATAGAGATTTGTGAAGGGGGCTCCTCCTGGTCATGCCTAGGGCTTATGGACCTAAGAGCTACTGGGTATAAGGATAAGAATGAATGGGGGATACACAGACAAGTGATGAAGACCCTCTGAGCTCCCTAGGAAATATTTCAGAACCGGTGGATAAGGAGATGTGTGTGTGCGTGTGTGTGTGTACGTGTGTGTGCTAGAGTGGATCCACTGGGTTCCAGTCAAGTCTTCTATAAACAAAGCCCAGAAACACCCCACACCTGGGAGCTTTGGGGCCCAAGATCAAGAGGGGGGCATGTCAGGCAACTCCTGATTTATAACATCAATAATGATAAATACTTATAGCTCGTACTATACTGTTCTCAGCAAATTGCTCGTTAGAAGTATCTTAATCGTCACAAGAAATTACTTTTATCTGTAGCTGAGAAAATAGAGGTCCACAGAGATTAAGAAATTACCCAAAGTCACATAGTTTGTAAAGGGCAGGGCCACAATTTGAAATCAGGAACCCTGGCTGCAGGCTTTGCTCTCCATCACTGCACGGTGCTGCCTGTTTAGAAGTTCAGGACGGTGAGGAACAGAGGAAGAGGGGTCACGGAGGCAGGGGGTAGGGTGTTCAGTGACGGGATTTGATGGAGGCCCACAGGAAAAGGATGGAAAGAGAACCCAGTGGACATTCACTCCAGTCTGGCTGACAGGACTGAGCCATGGGGCACTCATTCTGTTCCCTCCTCCTCCCTTGCCCTTCTCAGGGGCCTACGCCCACAGTGCTACTGCATTCCTACAGCGAGAATGACCAGTTCTAGGCAGCAGCCTGGCCAAGCAGCATGGGGGAGAACAATTGAGAGGATGCCCACCTGGTGCACACAGACATTGCATTTGTCACAGAAGACCATCTCGTTGCCATCTTCGCCCTCGGGAGAACGGCACACATCACAGACGACGTCCTCATCATACTCAATGCCCAACCCCTCCTGTGTCTCAATGGCCCGTGCCATATTCTGGTGGCACTGAGTTTCCAACTCCTCCAGCACACGCTCTAGCGTCAGCTCATCCAGCTCTGGCCTCTCTGTGAGGACAGCAGGGGAGGGTGTTAGGAGCCTGGTCTATCAGGGCAGACGTGTGGATGGGTCTCCACCCACTTACTGTGTGACTTGGGAAAATGCACCCACTGTCGTGGGCCTCAGCTCCATCATCTGGAAACAGAATGGGCTGGACCATTCAATCTCAAAGACCCCTGGGGCTGGTTATGGTGTTCTGACTTTAGACACCCTGCTTGTGACCACATACACGTGTACATGCAGATAACACAGAAGTATCTCTGGGGTACAGCTGTGTGCATGCGGAATCCACTGCTTGAATTGTGTGTATGGCAGGGGGCTCGGGGAAACCTTCCTAGGAGATACTAGTGGCCCACATCAACTGTCCTCAGCCTCATTTATCATCCTAGACTCATTAATGTGTTCACTTACTCTTTGTCTAATAGTCAGGCTTACTAACAATATTCTCAAGAACTCTGGAAATTGCATGCTATTAGTGCACTCACCTGACAGCTACAGAAAATGAGGCACAGACACACCAAATAACTTCTCCAATCAATCAGTAATACGGCGGGGACTTTCTCCTATCTATGCAGTGCCAAAGCCCAGTTGTGCCCACTACCTTTCTGAGGGTGGCATTCAGAAGAAAACTCTGCCTGACCTGCCCCGATCCCACTCTTAGCCTGGCAGGTCACCTACCCATCTCCTTGAGCTCCGAGTTGATAAGCTCCAGCCAATAGGCATCAATCTCGTCCAGGTCATAGCGGCTGCCCCCAGGCCAATCAGGCTGGGAGCCCTCACCAAGTTCAGAGCTGCTAGGGGACACCTGGGTAGGGGGGCCTTCCAGCGGCGGGAGAATCCTAGGAAATCAAGAGAGGGTATTATGAGGGGAGGGATCCTCAGCCTGCCAGCCTTACTGGGTCTGGCAGCCTCCAGTGAGTCGACCAGCCCAGATGAGGAGCTGCTGGACAAGTGTGATTTTTTGATGCTACTTCCTTATACTACCTCTTCTTGCCTACCCATCCTGCAGAGACTCAAAGCACTACGGGTAAGCAGGAGAGCAGACCAAAGGGCAGAGTGTGGGTGGGGAGTAGGTGCTGACCTATTGTCCTGCACATCCCATAAACATCCATTCTGCCCAGAGCACTCTACTGGTCCTCTCATGAAGGCAACTGGGCCTTAGCTAAAGCTCCATAATCTAGATCTGCCCTGCCTGGGCCTATAGGAGTCAGCCTATGTGCTCTCACTGGGCAATGCCCAGTGCTGGCCACTGTGGGACAAGGGGGAAAGAGCCAGTGGGGCTTCAGGTCCTTCAGCATACCCCTTAAGACTAGGGAGAGGCCAAGATTATCCCCATGTCCCCACAGGGGAAAGTGAGGCTGGGTCTCCTCTAGGGTGAGAAGGAGCCTTACCTGGGTACACTGCTGTAGCTCACGGTGGCCCTTTCCACATAAAGGGTCTACACTCCCAGAAGACAGTGTCTCCCACATACCTTATCATTCCCTCAAATATGACATAACCTGAGCAGTCAGTCTCTCACCATGGTGTCCCCTCCCCCACTGCGAGATGGAGGCCTCCTCCCCTGGATATAAGTAAGGATGGGTCCCAGAATCATACTCCAGGGCAGCCCTCCCTTGGGTCATGGCTCTCCCTGAGGCAGCTACATTTGAAGGGTCCTGGCTGCAAAATGTGGACCCAAAGTCCTGATACACTATATGTTTTTTAAGTAAACTCTACCCCCAACGTGGGGCTAGAACTCACAACCCTAAGATCAAGAGTCACATGCTCTACCGACTGAGCCAGCCAGGAGCCCCCTGATCTACCACTTACTGTGTAATCTGGGCAAGCTGCCCAACCTGTCTGTGACCAGTGACCTCATCCAAAAAAATAAGCTAATAACAACAGTACTTACTTTCTATGGTTGATAAGAACTAAATGGATGAATATGTGGAAAGCTCTTACAACAGTGCCTGGCACACAGTAAGCACTACAGGTGTATGAGTGTGTATTTTAAGACCTCTAGATATCACTTTGCTCCTTCTGAGATGGAACTGGAGGGCTTTTTATCTGGGGAGGGTATAGTTCCCCCTCTTGGCTCAGCTGTGTGCTGCCCCTCAGTTCCTGATGCCAGTTCAAAATGCCAGCTCTTCCCACCCTCCACCGGTTGCCATGGTTATTGCTGTGGAGCCTGGCTTCCATCTGGCCAGCCCTCCCAGGGGCTGAGAGGCCCTCACTTGCCCGAGGAGCCTCCTGGGGTCCAAGGCAGGGCTGCCAGGGGTTGTGACTCAGCGCAGACACGGGAGGGGAGGGCAGGATGGCACAGGGACATGGCTGAGCTATGGGGAGGACTCCTGGGCTCCAGGACATGCCCCAGGTGTCAGCCAGAGGGGCAGGAAGGATGAAGGAGACAGGTGAAAATGGCCTCCAGACCCAGAGGGAGGCTCAGAGAAGGTTGGGGGGAGTAAGGAGAAAGGGAAAGTGCTTGGTGCCACCTTTTCCCACACGAGAGGCCCAGATTAAGGAAGGCCTCAGGTAACGACTAATGGTGACTCCATCCAGCCCCCCCTGTAAAATAGGTCATTCCAAATAGATGTAATACTGATACTCTTAGTCCTATAAAATCCTGCTTTTCCTCACAAAGATCTTACTGGAATTAATACATTCTTTTAAAAACATAGACTAATTTTGTCTTGATGCTACTTTGTGTCCCCAGCGTATGCTCGATGAGGTTTTGGATATAACCTTAGAGTGCCCTACTACCTACTGGTGTAACTACCGACACCTGTGTTCTCAGTCAGAAAGTTCCTTTCTTTCTCTGAGAATCTAGGGTTAAGGGGCTCACACCAGAAAAGGCATTTCCTGTGTTTCCTGGGGATCTCATCCTCAAGTGTTACACCTCTTCTGGCTCTGGTTATGGAAGAAGCTATCTCTACCAGCTGGGGATCACCTGACCCTAAGCCAAGGTCTCAGTCTCAACTGTTAGCTAACAGGACACAGATCAGCTGAAGAAGGCAGATGGCCTGGGCTGGGATCTGGAGGAGGGTCTCTACTTCAAAAGCCTATACCTACACCAGAGGCTGGTTTTGCCCTAGGTTGAATCTTCTGGATACAATGAGGGAGCAGCACAGGCCATCACTCAATTCATGATCAGGGGTTGAGACAGGTTCTCATTACCCACATAAATTTCAGACCATGAGGTAGGCAGACCTGCCAAAGGGCCAGGGAAGAATGGACAAAAAGGGAGACAGAGGGGGCTGGAGTAGCAGTGGGGAAATAGCAATGAAAGCCAGCACGACAGCGTGATGGGGGCACAGCCTCTCTCTGGGCCTCACAGGGGCAACCCAGTGCTTGTTCCCTTGGCTTGTGACTTCCTGGCCCAGCCCACTAGGCCCTGGCGGTCATACAGGGAATTCCCCAGAATTTCCCAACTTCCTCATCTATCAAATGGGGACAGTAAGATGTACTTTATAGGGCTGGTATGGTAATTAAATGAGAAGATGAACATAGCAGGCTCAGCACAGTGAATCCTCAGGAAGCACTGCTGTTAATAGTTCTGACCATGGTGGTTGCTGTGCTGGCTTCCAGATAAGGGCCTTGCAATGGGAGGTGCCCTGGAAGATGGCGGGACTGGGCTGGAGGGAGATAGGGAAGACTTTGCAAAGGAAACAGCCCCTCCCTACCTCTAGTCTATCCTCTCCAAAGAGCACAGACAGGAGGGGAGTGCCTGGCTCCTGTCAGCTTAGAGCAGCTGAGCATATGCAGGGAATGCACCTAGAAAAGCCAGAGCAGTCTGAACACGTGCTCTCCTCTTGATGTCAACAGATAAAGCACCACGCAGGCAGACAGAAGCCAAGCTACTGGTGTGGAAGCATCTGCAATTAATTACCCAGGCCATTGGATGTTTCCGGAACCACCTGACATTGACATCGAGGAGGGAGGACAGACAGCTGGGCCAAGCCTAATCAGGAATCCCCTCTCAGCCCAGCTGGTGGCCTGCCCCTCCCCTTTACTGCCCTGGGCCCTTGCCATGTGTATTCTCATTTCATCCCTGCCACACCATTAGGCAGCTACTGTTATCGGGCCCATTTTACAGAGGAGAAAACTAGTTCAAATAGGTTAGTAGTAGTTCTTCAGTCTGCACAGTCTGCAGATGTAAAGGTGTCAAACTGGCTAGGAGCTTAATCCACATTTCTGGCCCTGGGGAGAGGATGTGGAGAATACATTTCCTCTCCAAATCCCACATATTCTCCCTTCCAGAGAATACTAGAGCTCCCCTGACTGTCAGAGGGCCCAGCACTCAGCCCTCAGCAGCCACAGGATGAGCCCTGCCCAGCCCCCGGTCCTCACAGAGCACATAAGCAGCATTCAGAGTCTTATCTGCCTCTGTAATTCCATGTCCAGCACAGGTCTGGCACCAGGCGGGCACTCATAGGTGTGGCTACTGGAAAGCAACAGTGCCAATGTCAAGGGAGGTCAGGGCTGGAATCTTTGCCCCAGGCCTGGTCAAAATGGGCCTAAGTGAGAGCCATGGGGCTGCCAAGGCCAAGAGTGCCGGTGGGCCGGGGAGGTCAAGACATCAGGTCCCTCTACCCAGAGACATGACTTAGAGGGTTTTGTAGCATGCAGAAAGCATCACTTGGCTGACCTCTGTTGCTGGAGGCAAGGCCACAGTCATGAGGCACCACGGGTCTCTGTGATCCACAAGACCTGAAGGCTACAAAGCCTGGAGAGGATATACCCTGACCTAGCTCCTACCTTGCCCTGGCAGGGAATCCTCCTGGGATTCCGGAAGCAACTGCTTCCGGAGCATCTGCTGTGTGTCAGCATTCAACTCCCTCCCACTTAGAACTCTCCAAAAGGAGTTAACAAGTCAAGAGCATGGCTTATTCCTGACTTAAAGACTATTTAAAAGCCTGGAGATTTCCCAAATAAGACCTGCTTGTGGGACCCAGTTGGGACTGATGTGAAGACAACTCATGGCCTGTTTTTACTGAGTGCTTGTGTGAGCCAGGTCCCATGCCAAATGTCTTCCAGGCGTCGTTTCCCTATGTCATCTCAACCACCATAGGGGGTAGATGTACCATCGTCATTCCCATTTCACAGACAAGGAGACCAAGGCCCAGGGAGGTTATGTTTCTGGCCCAATGTCAGACTGAATGTGAGTGGCAATTTGAACCTAAGCCATCTGGCTCCAGAGCTGAGCCCAAGTCCGGGCCCTCAGCCTCAAAGGCAAACTGCCAGTATTTCTGGAAATTTTCAATGGTTTGTGGGACCAAAGAATCTAAGAACAGAGACAGGCTACAAAGGTCCCTTGTCCCAGCCTCCCCTGTCTAGGGTCTCCCAGCCTGGGATGCCCAACTTACCTCACCACAGGTTCTGGAATGGCCTCTGCTCCAGCCGGCACCTGCACGCCCTTCTCCCATTCTTGTCGCCATGGGTCGGCCAGGATGTAGTAGTCATCCGGGCTGAGCTGGCAGGAATCTGGAATCTTCATGGCTGTGATCAAGTCTGTCCGGAACACCTGTCAGGAGCAGGAGTAGAAAGAGTGCCTCAGGGTGGTCTGCTCCACAGCCAGGGCAGGAAAAGGCAAATGCAACTCCAGTGGGCTTTCTGTCCGCACCACTGCCCCCACTTTACTTCAAAGTAAGAAGCCAACTTTGTATTGTATTGCTTTATGTAAAAGCAATAATTACATTAACACACCTTCCCTGAACTCAGCACAGGGCTCTGCACAGAGATGTTCAATAAATGTGCTGAACGGAATTCACCTGTGTTCTGATCTGTTAAAGAACAGAGTTTGAATGATGGATGGGAGTGGAACTCAGGGAAGAGGAAAAACTTGCTGAGAAAGGTCAAAAACCTAAGGGAAAAATCAGATGGCAGGAAGGCTTCTGTGAATGCAATACTGCCATTAAGTGACTGCTTGGGGAATTTCTACTGAAGGTTTAAAATTACGCTCCATTGCTCATGTCCTCAATCTCTCTCAAAATAAATAAATAAATAAATAAAGGGGTGCCTGGGTGCCTCAGTTAAGCGGCCGACTTCAGCTCTGGTCATGATCTCATGATTTGTGAATTCGAACCCCGTGTCAAGCTCTGTGCTGACACCTAGAGCCTGGAACCTGTTTGAGATTCTGTGTCTCCCTTTCTCTCTGGCCCTCCCCTGCTCTGTCCCTCTCTCTCAAAAGTAATAAACATTAAAAAAAATTTTTTTTAATAAATAAATAAAAACTTAAAAAAAAGCTGGGGGTGGGGGCACGCCTGGGTGGCTCAGTCAGTTAGGCGTCTGACCATGATCTCATGGTACTGAGTACAAGACCCTGAACTGACGGCATGGAACCTGCTTGGGATTCTCTCTCTTTGCCCTTCCCCTGCTCATGTCCTCAATCTTTCTCTCCCTCTCTCTCAAAATCAATAAATAAAAACTTAAAATTATGTTAGTACTGCAACCACAGGCTCAAATGGAGGTGTGAAGAAGTACAGGGCACCAACCCCAGGCAAATATCAGAATCTTACATAAGTAGCTGAGGGAGAGGCCAGTCCCCAGGGGCAGCTCAGAGAATAGCTTCCCATGAGCCAGGGACTCCAATGTCCCTCAAGAACAAGGACACTGTGTCTCCTGCTCAGCCGGGGCAACAAAGTGCCATCCTCTGTGTGTGACAGAGTAAGAAGAAGAGAAGGTTGCATTCCTTCTTAGACAAGCCCATCCAAAACTTCTCAGGACCAGGCCATGAATGTCTGCACCCTCATGCTCTGGTTTTCTTCTGGGCTACAGGGAACTCAGGGGAAATCTGCTTTTCCCAATGTTCTGTCTGTTGCCCACCCCCCCAACTCCGACTCCCTGCCTTCCACCCTGGAACAGTCTCCAAGCCCAGCCCCAGCTGACACCAGCAATGCCTCTCTTGCCCAGTTGCCTGACCTCACTGTGGCCTCCCACAAAGGGATATTGCAGGACCTGGTGGCAGCTCCAGACACTATGTGACTTGCTTAGGCACCAACTTTCCCAGTGATTATCAAATCAGAATCACAAGTTGAGAAACCACTTCAATGAGTTTTCTAGGCCTCTGACCAAATTCCAAACCAAACACTCCCCAGAAAAACCAGCATCACTGGCCTTCCAGGGGTTCATGACCAACCCGTTCAGTGGCAACCTCTGCCTGCCAGGGGCCCAAATCACTTGGCTGTGTGTGTCTCATTTGAATCTAGGGCCACAACAGCAAGAAAACAACTGAAATGGGTGCACCAAGGGGGCTTGAGGCAACATCGTCCAGAAATCTAATTAACATTTGCATCTAGCTAGAGAGCGCCCTGGCTTGAAAAAGGTCAAGTTTCTTGAAGACTCTATTTGCCAATATAATTTAATTGTTAAGACTAACACCCTAACATTTAATTAGGGTGCCAGTGTGAAAAAATTAAAATGAGATTACGATTAAATGCTAATTAAGCAGAAGATGAAATGTGGGGAAGATTTCACAGCCCTGATAATTTGCATATCTTATTAGCAAGCAGTAAGGCAGCTGATACAAGAACACAAACTCAGGCATTGGGTGCTTCTGTGCTGTCTGTCTTTCACAAGTCCCCCTTTGCTGGCATGGGTCTTTCCCAGCTAAGGCCTCTTACGAGCCCAGCAGGGCTGGAGCTGGGCTATTCCCCTCTGGGCCCCAGGACAGGACCTGGTGAGGTGAATGGAACTCATAGTCAGCTCATCACTGCCTCCAAATTCTCCTGATCCAGGTAAGCCAAGTGGTATAGGTCGAAGCCCTGTCACTCCAATGCCATGGGGAGCCTCCCACCCAGAAGGGCGTATCACCTTGCTCCAGAAATCAACCCTTCACTACGGTCACTAAGTGCCCCTCCAAAAAGGCACGGGTAAGCCTGAAACCTTTTGCAGTTCTCTCATCCTGCACTATAGTATAAGCATCATCTCTTTCAGGATTCCTGTCCCTGATCACCTTGACTCAGGGAGCACCCCACAGAGCCATGTTCCACCCTGTCATCCTGCCTCTCGTCCCAGCACTTAACACCCCCACAATTAACTGGTGTGCTCCTGTGGTCTGTTTCTTGCCATCTCCCCTGCCAAAGCAGTCCTGTGTTCTGCTATGTTCTCAGTGCCTGGCATAAAGACTGCCACATAGCAGGTGTTCAGTAAATAGTGATGAAATGAATGAATGAAAGAATGAATGAATGGCCCGCTCTGGGGAATTATCTGAGGAGTCTGAGACCCCCAGCTGGCTCCTTGGGAGAGCTTTTTTTTTTTTTAACGTTTTTTATTTTTGAGACAGAGAGAGACAGAGCACGAACGGGGGAGGGGCAGAGAGAGAGAGGGAGACACAGAATCGGAAGCAGGCTCCAGGCTCTGAGCTGTCAACACAGAGCCCGACGCGGGGCTCGAACTCACGGACCGTGAGATCGTGACCTGAGCTGAAGTCGGACGCATAACCGACTGAGCCATCCAGGCGCCCCTTGGCAGAGCTTTTTGAACACACACTAACAGGGTGAGATACCTCACGGATATATGCAGAGTTGAAATCCCCAAGCAGGGCTCAAAGCCCAAGGACCAGCACACTACCCAAGCTGGAGTCTGGGAAGCCAGAATGCCAAGACACACCAGCAGAGGAGAGGTGGCCCTGAAGTAGGAACAGGAGAGGCACTGGAACTCTGCAGGAAGGGATCCCAGGCTCAACTGGATCAGAGATTCAGGAGGGAGAGAGAAAGGGGGGGAGAGAGAGAGAGAGAGAGAGAGAGAGAGAGAGAGAGAGAGTCTAGCCCCAAGACAGTTCCAAGTTTCATCCTAGGTCACTTAGGTAGCAGGTGGCAGACTGGACACAGTGGTCCTTTTGGCCAGGGGACTGATGGAAATTCAGGCAGGGGAGCACTATCCTAATAGTAGCAGCCAGCACTTAAGGAGCACTGGGTATTCAGCACCAGTCTAAAGGCAGCTCTTCAATTAATTTGAGTCCTTACACTAACTCTGTGAGGTAGATGCTACCATCATCCCTATTCTGAAACTAAAGTTAGTTAAATAACCTACACAAGGTCCTATATGCTGCAAGTGGCACAGGATCCTAGGCCATGAGCCACCCAACACTCCCCCCACAGCCCCTCTGCCCCTTTTGGCCACTTGCTCATTGCCTGCACAGAAGCCAAATCAGATAGCTTCCCCAAAGGCTGAACTATGTAAATTAGATGGTGGCCTTTGCAAACTCCAAGCCCTTGAATGGCCTTCCACTGTTCCCTCAGGCTGAGCTGTAGGGCCTACCAGGCCCTGTGGCCACACAAATACACTTCAGTCTCCTGAGCACTTTTCACTCTTGGCACATGGGAGGACCCTGCTGGGATGCTCTTCTCTCTTGCCAAAGTGGGGCTGGCCTGTTTCATCTTGGAGGTCTCAGACGGGTCCACATGTGCTCTGGGAAACCTTCCCGGATCCCAGGCTGGGTTCTGGGCTTCCTGTGAACTCCCACAGGTCCTGTATTGGAATCCCCTGGTTTCCTACTCCATAGCCCCCACATGAAGGAGGTGAGTTCAGTGCGGTCCAGCTGGGTCACAGGCTGGGGCCCAACAGTGTACATAGGGCCTAGCACATGCAAGGTGCCAACAAAGGCTGAATGACTCAAAAGCCTTTCACGAATCTACCACCACTTTCTTGGGTTACTGCCCAAGGCTACATATAAGCTGGGCACCTTGGTACTCTGTACCTTCCAAAGGAGCCTCTGTGCATTTATATAAAACCTGTCCACAAATATGGCAACCCCACTATCACCCAAACATCCTTTTTGTTCTAAACAGCCAGAGGTTATGCTTGAAAGAAGCTCAATTACTCTTCTAAAATGCCTTTGAATTATTTATGAAAACTAAGTAAAGAATAAAATGGATGCTGATGAACTGGAGGCCTTGTCATGGCGAGAAAGTTGGAAGTTGGAAAACAAGCAATTTTCCAAGAATGTGAATGTTTACTATTTTTTCTCTTATGGCAGAAAATGACAAATTGTCTTTAAAGGTCTGCTGCCTAGCAACCAAGTTCTGAGCTGCCTGGGAGATGTTAATTGTAGCTTCTTCAAACAGTATGAAGAATGGTTAAAGGTCTAAAACTTCAAACAGTATGAAGAATGTTTAATAACCAGTCTGAATGCCAAAGTGCCAACATGGCTCTGGAGGGAGCCGAAGACCGTGTTCTCCCCAGATCTAGCAACAATGCACATGGCCTTGAACTCCATTTCCTTTTCCTGAGACTGAAGACTACAGCCACTGAGCCATCTGTCTGGTTTTCCACACCTACTTCCCCAGGAAGAACCCCAAACAGACTCTGCCAGAAACCATCAGTGGAGTCTGGTACGACCTCCTGAAGCAAAGACAGTGACAACAGGCAACTTTCACTATGCTATGCACAGAGCTCTCGTATTTCGTATGTGATCACAAGACTTGTGGATGTTATTTGACTATTTCATCCTGGGACCTTGGCCTGTTTCCTTTTCTCAAGGGGGAATTATTGTATCAGAGAGTATTTCAGACCAAGAGACACCAAGAGGAAGTTCAGTTACTTAAGGAAAGGCTCCAGCACTTGTCATAATTATAAAATATGATTATTTGTGTAATAATTTGTTTAATGTCCACCTCCTCTAGTAATTAAGCTGAGAAAAGCAGAGACTGCATGTGTCTGGTTTATCATGGTGCCTCTCTACGGCACAGTGCCTGGCATGCACCAGGTACTCAAGAAATGGGGTACAACAGGGCACCTGGATGGCTCAGCCAGCTAAGCATCTGACTTTGGCTCAGGACATGAAATCACAGTCTGCAAGCTCGAGCCCTGCAGTGGGTGAGCCCCACTTCTCTCTCTCAAAAAAAAAAACAAAACAAGAAAAAGAAAATGAAAAAGAAATGGTTTACAACAAATGAATGAATGAATGAATGAACCCCAGGATTTGTCTAAGTATGATTAAACTCTGAAGCTTCCTGTCCTGCCTAGTGTGGAGGCAGGGGGCTGAACTGAAAGGTCCCTCTAGGTGGACTTTAGGAACTGGTCTTGGTCACTGTCCCAAAGCCAATGAAAACAGCTTTGGCCAAGAGTGCCTGTCCTTGACCTCTGTCCACATTAGGAGTAAAGGTAGGAGTGGCACCCTCCTCCTAATCTCCCCCAAAATGGAGGGTCTGTCTTGAAAAAGCCAAGTGAAATTACTACCAAATACCTCGTTTTGTTTGTTTATTTATTTAATGTTTGTTTATTTTTGAGGGAGAGAGAGAGAGAGAGAGAGAGAGAACGCAAGCAGGGGAAGGACAGAGAGAGAGGGAGACAGAATCCAAAGCAGGCTCCAGGCTCTGAACTGTCAGCACAGAGCCTGACACAGGGTTCAAACTCATGGACTGCGAGATCATGACCTGAGGTGAAGTTGGATGCTTAACTGACTGAGCCACCCAGGCACCCTCCATATACCTCATTTTAAATCACAATTGCTTTTTCTGAGCACTTCATCTCTTTAGAAACAATAGCTAATGTTGAAAAGTCATTGTCCTGTTAAAACAAGGTGCATGCTAAATGCTTTTTGTACGTGATATATACATACACATATACACACACACACACACACACACATATACACACACACACGCTTAACCTCACCTAATTCATATTACCCCCATTTTACAGATAGAGAAACTGAGACTCAAAGAAGTAAACCACTCATTTGAGGCCTGCATTGTACTTTAATCACTGCAATACTGCCAAGGAACCAGCCAGATATTTCTTCTTTTAAGAACTTTTTCTTTGGGAATGCAAGCTGGTGCAGCCACTCTGGAAAACAGTGTGGAGGTTCCTCAAAAAACTAAAAATAGAAGTGCCCTACGACCCAGCAATTGCACTACTAGGCATTTACCCACGGGATACAGGTGTGCTGTGTCGAAGGGACACATGCACCCCCATGTTTATAGCAGCACTATCAACAATAGCCAAAGTATGGAAAGAGCCCAAATGTCCATCGATGCATGAATGGATAAAGAAGATGTGATAGATCTATACAATGGAGTATTACTCGGCAATCAAAAAGAACGACATCTTGCCATCTGCAACTACGTGGATGGAACTAGAGGGTATTATGCTAAGTGAAATTAGTCAGAGAAAGACAAAAATCATATGACTTCACTCAGATGAGGACTTTAAGAGACAAAACAGATGAACATAAGGGAAGGGAAGCAAAAATAGTATAAAAACAGGGAGGGGGACAAAACAGAAGAGACTCATAAATATGGAGAACAAACTGAAGGTTACTGGTTGGGTTGTGGGAGGGGGGATGGGCTAAATGGGTAACGGGCACTAAGGAATCCACCCCTGAAATCATTGTTGCACTATATGCTAACTAATTTGGATGTAAATTTTAAAAAATAAAATTAAAATTAATTAATTAATTAATTAATTAATTAAAAAAAAAAAAAAAAGAAAATGCTCTAAGAAAAGAGAGGCCAGGGCCTAGAGTCAGAAAAAAGACCAGTTCATAGGCTGAGGGGATTGTTAAGACTCTTTGGGTCAGTTTATTTGATCAGAACCCTTTGCTTATAAACCTGAAGTTCCTAATAATGCAGATAATATTTTGATATTGAAGAAGCATATGCATGTGTTTTGATCTTCAATAACTTTTTTTCTTGTGCTAGACTAGATGATATAAAATGTAGTCAAGTGGTAATTAGCGATAATACTGATAATAGTAGATAACATTATATGAGCTTTTTTGCAATGAAAATTTTTTAGACTACTTCTACAGTGAAGTTTTGAGATTAATTGATGAGGGTATTTCCTTGGCTTTACTACTTTTTTGGGAATTTTTGTTTGAATTTTTAACAATTAAATATTTTTATTAGTGTGTAGTTTAATTCCTTTATATTTGCCATTGAAATAAATAGGATACTTTGATATGAGAAAAAAAAAAGAACTCTTTCTTGGGCTGGAACACAATAAAAATATCTCAAGCCAAGAACAAACTTAAATTAGGCATAAAACATCAGAGAAGCACTCTGAGTGTAGCCACACTCTGCCCAGCCCCATCTAAGCTACCACTAGGTTAATTTGGTCAGACACTTCTCCCCCCTCCTCTCTCTGTCTCTGTCTCTCTCACACACACCCTCTTTCTCTTTCACAAGGATAACAGCACTTCCTGCTCTTTAAAGAATTTATTACACACATTTCTTTTGCAAGAGAAGCCCCAGAGGCCAGGAGGAATTTCCAGCTGGCGGGAGCAGTGGTGTTTCCAACTATACTAGAAGTGGATTCTGCCCCCCACCCCAGAGGAAGGCAGCGAGAGTCTCAGAAAGTAGGCACTTAACCCAGTGGAAGGGCTCTCCTTCATCGCCCGCCTGGCTGCCTTACTGCCTCATGGGGCAGCAGAGGAGCCGCTGGCTATAAACATAGCTTAAGACCACAGGGCAAACATGAAACCTTTTTCGATTTCTCCTGTTTGACCTCTCAAGATTATGGGCATTTTGTTACAATATATGCCATCACTGTTTTAATATAAAATCTGTCATTTCAAACATCTGCATAGCACCTGTACTCCTCCAGGAAAACATCTTATTTATCCTGTGGTTTTGCATCTCAGCAACACATTCTGGCTACCCGTGCCTTCACCCAAGGTTGAAGAGTCCCATTTTTAGAAACAACAGGTCAAGCCAATAAGCTTCATCCTTGCTCTTCACTTGCTGCTTTTTCAGAAGGGGTGGGGGAGACTTCTATAGGAACTTTCACGGACACTGGTTCCGGCAGACACCTCAGTGGTGACAGAAACTGTTCACAAGAATCACTTTTTTCTAGCATGCCCCTTCTTCCCCTAGGGCAAGAAGCTGAGCATTGGTGAAGGGCCCCTGTGGAACCCGCAGAGAGGCCCTATTCTCTCCTCTAGGGATATACTGATCTGTCACCAGGGCCTGCAAAGGAAGCTGACAGTCAGGTCCCAACTCCTACCTACCCTGTTCTGGGACCATCAAGGCTTTGACCCCAGGGAGGCCAGTTTTACCTCCACTTATTTCTGAGATCTCCTCCACCTTCAGGCTTCAGAGGCCTCAGCAAAGGACAGTCCTATCTACTGAACAGAAACTCCATGGCAGGGCTCTACAGATAACGACCTGCAGGCTCAGGGAGATAGAGTCACTTGCCCAAAGTCACAGAGCTCCTCAGTGGCAAAGCTGGCTGCACCTCCCATAACGGACACTTTCCTGTGTAGCACCTGCATCCTGCTGCCAGTCAAAGGACCAGTTCCCCAGGGACAGGGCCTGCATTTTCTGTACCCCTAGCACCCAGCTGGGCCTATCAGGCATTCTCAAGTGCTTGCTGAGTTTAATCATTATCAGTAGCTCTTGGGTCCTGGAGACCCATGTCCCTGCCCACTGGCTGATTTCCGGGGACTCAGACTTCCTGAAAACCCTGTCTGGAGGGGAAACCCCACCACTCGGCCTGCCCTTCCTTCTACCTTTCTGCCCAGGCCTGAAAAAGACACAGCCTCAAACAGCAGCCTCCAACCCAGGGGGCTGGCCTCATTTCTCCTCCAGAACTCCTTCATAGCTCGGCCAGGGCGATGGAAACCTGTCTGTCCCCCTGGCCACTATGTGAGTAGGGGTCAGCTGGGGGCCTGCCCTCAACCACACTCCCTGCTTTTGCTTAGTTCACTGAAACAGGCTGGAAAGCCTCCTCTTCCTCCTTCAACCTCAGGGTCCTTCCAGGAAGGATCAAGCCAGGACCTCCTGTCTTAGTAAATTAAGGAGAAAGGTCTGTGGCAGTAGACCAACAAAAGGGCTTTAAAAAAGAACAGATACTTGGGACTACACTCCAGGCCATTTAAGTCAGAATTCCAGGGGGTGAGGTGGGATGGGATGGGGCCTGGTATTAATATTTAAAAGTATAATCTTTGGGATTCCATCAGATTCTCAGAAATAGGCCCCACAAAGTGTTAAGCACCAATAATGGTTATACCATCTGGTCAGACAAGCCAGGCCAGAAATCCAAGGCCTCAGCATGGTTTATACACTAGTACCACCTTCCCAGGGCAGGCTAATCCCTTCTACTCCTTTAGGACTTAAGCCTTAAGCGACAAATCTCAGCTTTGTTGGGATCCTATAGGCAGGCAGAACAGAGGAAGGGGGCAGCCTGTGTCCTTGGGGTCAACACTACCTTTTCCTTCTACTACCAAAGAGGCCAACTTCAGACTTGGTTCACTTTTACCAAAAATCCAGCCTCTCAAGAATCCCGGGGCCTGTCCCTTCAGCTCCAGTACTGAGACCTGTACTCCCCCCCACCCCCCCACTCTGGCTGAGGGAGGCCACCCACTCATTACAGGCCAGAGGGGAAGCTGGGTCTCAAGGCCTCAGCCCTGTCCAGGGTCCTGACTCCTGATCCGAACACTTTTTTCTGCCCTACAGCACCTTACTCCAGTGTAGATGGGGCTCTGAGATTTATACCTTCGGGTGCACTGGGAAGGGCAGCCCCTGGCAGGTCATCACAGGGGCAGTCGCCCATCTGGCATAAACCCAAGCCCAGCCCTTTCTGTGGCTTTTGGCTTAACTAGGTGTTGGTACTGCTGCTATGCTATATACTCCTGGCCCTCAAATCCCCCATGCCATCACTGTCCACATTCAGAGATGAAGAGACAAAGGGAACCAAGGGTTCCCCACCAGGGAGGGGAATGCACCATGCACATCCATTTGCAAACATTGTGGCTGGGACCTTGGGCCAGACTGACAACTACCCCACAGGTGTCTTACTTTAGAGTACTGGAGAGTTGGGACTCCCAGATCCCCTTTCACCAGGACGACCAAAGCCCTTGGTCCCCAGGCCCAGCAGACTCTAAAGGCCCGCCTCTCCAACCCATTCACAGAAAGAGAGGGGAACAGCCCAGAGAGGAGATTTAGTGTTAACGTTATCTGCCGCCAAATCGTTGCTTTTCATCTCTGCCTCTCATGAGCCAAATAATTTGGAAGCTTTCATTGATGGTTTCCTCTCGGCCCCACGATCACTTGGAATTTATGCCGGCTATGGCTCAGCCTCCTCACTTAGGGGACAAGGGAAACCTCACAGGCTGCACTCCAGCCTGCTGTGGGAGGAAAAGCTTGTCCTTGGCGACAGTTCAAGGCAGTGAGGACTTCCTCAGCCCTCCTGGAGCCCAGGACTTGAGGGCGGGTGATGCCAGTCAGGCCTCAGAGCTGCCTGCAGAGGCCCCTGGGCTCGAACCCAGAGCCATGCACAACCAGTAGCCAGAAAGGCCTGGCATCAACGGCCTTTTGATGATTTAACTCTATTTTTAGGTGGAGAAAGGTTCAAAGGCTCTGCGCTGGAAAACCCAAGAGGGAGGGGAATTTTCAACCCCATGCAAATCACTCTTCCCCTCGGCCTTTGCAGACACCTGTTTCCTCCCAGCCCCTGGCCTATCCAGGATAGAGATGGCAGTCCTGCCCCTGGGATTTCTACCCTGAGAAATGGCCCCACCTCCTCCTGGAGCTTGGAGAAAGCAGGGTAGGCAGAGTCTGGGGAACCAGCCAGCCCCAGGAGCTCCCCAGAACTGCCCAACTCTTCTCCAACATTGAGAGCAGGGGCAGGCAGAATCCTCATCTCCAAAATGGGAAGAGAATTCCTGCTTCCTAGGTACTTGGAAGGCACATAAAGGTGGCTGTTGTTTTACTAATTAAACCATAGCCACTGGGGAGCCCCTGTGGCTCTAAGAAGAGGGTGGGAGGACAGGTGGGGAATAAGGGTGGAGGAGCAGAAAGGCAGCCCCAGAGGCTCCCAGGGCTCTAGAACACACTCTGCCTCTTATGTCCCAGTGCCCTTGAGCACATCCCATATAGCCACTGAGCAGGGCTAGTCCACGAGGGCACTAAGAATCTCAAAACAGCATCCCCCTGCCCACCTGTTGTTCCAGTCCTCACGGCATTCCTAGAGGTATCTCCTTCCATCTCCACCCCTCTCCCACAGGGCCAAAGGAAGACACTAAGTTAAAGGATGGGGATGGGAGACAGCGGGTCTCAACTACCTGCCCTCCCCTGCCAAACATACAAAAGTCCTAGGCTAGGCCAGCTCCAGGACCTGGGGAGTTATTTTTCAAATGCAAGGTTCTACAAAAGATGCCTCCACTGCATCTTAGGGGCTGGCTAACTACTGCTGCTCAGGATTGGCCCCCATAGTCATGAATGCCCCTGTGGTTAGTGGGGAGAGAGGACTCCAGGCTCAGAACAAAGATACCCTCCCCCACTCCATGTCAGGAGCTCTGCCTCAAGACTCTAGGCCCTTCTACCCTTGGCACTACTGGCCTCAAGAGCGTCAAGTCCTGGCTATACAGATCAATTTCTTTACTGTAAGAGGAGGATTGAGAACCCTAAGTTACTTTTAAGGATTAAAAAAGTGAAGTGTTGAGCCCAGCTCCTGGCTACTCTGTAGGCTACAGAACAATGTCTCTCTTAAGGCCCAGATTCAAACCCCCTGCTTCTTGGGCGTTCAATGCTCTTTCAATTGCGTCTGGGCCAAGGGCATCTGCTGTCCCCAGTGCAATGCACTGAAGACCTGAAAGAGAGTGATGTGGCCCTAGGATGTGATTTGTCAGTGGCCACAAGAAGCAGGATCACAATGGCCCCGCGTGTCCAGCACTACCCACCCCTGACACACTTCTCCACAGTTCAAGAAGTCAAACACCTCTACCTGCCACAAGAAACATCCCAGGTCAGAGTAAGGAAGACTTAGAATGCAGGTGAAACAAGAAGAATAAGGAGCAGATGACCTAACTGGATAGATGATCCCGAGGACCACAGCCATCACCCCTGTATCAGCACATCCCATCACCCTTGGCTTAGCCACCAGAACACCCCAAATCCTACTGCTTCTTTCTCCACTGCTACTACTCAGCTCTCAGCCACCACTGCTTTTCTTCTGGACAACTGCAAAAGAGTCCTCATTTCTCCTCACAGCAGTCAGTGGGGCCTTTTATTAAAACATCAGGCTATGTCATTACCCTGCTTATGATCCTTGAAAGGCTTCTCTTCTTGCTCAGCTCACTTGGAACATTTTTACAACATCCTACAAAGCTTGACATCCACACCCCCTCCTCCCATTCATTCCACGCAACCACTCTGGCCTCGCTCTGGTGACTGGACCCTCTGCCAGGAACGCTCTCTCCCATACATCTGCAGAGTTTTATTCCCTTAACCATCCACAGGTCTCTTCTCCTGTGGCTTCTCCACCACTGCTTCATCTTTCTCTGGACACCTGTCACTACCCACCTCGGAGGGCTTCTTTTCGTTCTGCCGGGGCCAGCCCGACTTGGTGCTGCTGGGCAGTTTGGAGCATCTTGATGCAGATGTAGCGTGACCTGCAGAGAGAGCACAGCCCATTAGGGGCCCCTGGAAGGCAGGGAACACCACCCACCCACCCACATCCAAGGATAGGAAGCCTGTAAGGAAGGGTCTGGCTTGAATGTTCAGCAGGTGGAAACCTCTGTGAGCACCTGTCCCTGCCCTGGACTTCATCAATGATGAATGCGGACATGAATACCTCCTCCACTCACCAAGCATAAGGGACTTAGGAAATAAAAGGCAGTGGCCAGGACTCAGTATTAGTTTACTGTACGACCAGTGACAAGTCCCTTGCCCTCTTTGGTCCTCTGCTTCCTCCTTGGTGAAGGAGGACCAGAATAAGCCTTCTGTGGCCACTCTTCATTCCTGCCCCAGGTTTAGATACTCTGGGATGATGCCCAGTGGATATAAAGAGGGACAAAAGGGAGGTGGGAAGAACGCTACGCTACAAGTAGACCCATTTCCTAACTTGTCACCCTGGGCAAATGACTTACCCTCTTGGAGTCTCAGTTTGCCCTTCTCTAAAATGGGGGCAAAAGGTTGTTGGGAGGATGAAATAGTATTATGCCTGTAAAATGTCAGTACAGTCCCTGGCACAGACCACCGCCTCCATAAATATTAGCGATTATCATTAGGGTTTAAGACCCTTACTGGACTCAAAGACTGTGACTTCCACCCCAAGGGTCAAAGGAGCAACAGCCATGGGGGTGTACAGTGGTGGGGGCTGGTGGAAAGGGAGTACCCTTGCCCAACTGTGATGCAGCTGCCCAGACAGCCACTCTTGCAGGTGCCTGGCCTTCAAGAGTTCCTTCGTCTGCAATGGAGTTAGAAGCGGAGGATGCGGTTCTTCTTGGCTCTACTGAGACAAGCCACAGGCAGTGTGGTTGTGGCCACAGAGGGCCAGATGCTGTGATCTCCTGCTGCAGGGAGGAAGGGCTGGCCAGGTTAGACACCAGAGCCAAGGTGAGCAAACAGACCCCAAAGGACAGTGAACGAGACCTGGAGGTAGGGAAGGGGCTGGGATGGACTGGCCATCTTGGGTGCATCTATCTTCAGGCTGTTGGGGGGCTGTGAAACTCCAGGAGCTCCAAGGGGCTTTGGAGATCTCCCAAATCCCAGTTGCTCACCACATATGAACAGACTGAGGTTTAGAGCTACAGGACTCCAGGCCCAGCCTCCCTGGCAGTTAGTTCAGTCTCTTCCTCAGCCTAGGCTCCCACCAGCATGCACTGTTGGTGGGATCTGCCTGGCAGCGCACCTCTCCTACATAGGGCAGAACAGAACTCCTTACTTGCCTATTTCATGCAGGCCCAGGTTCCTGCAGCATCTGGGAAGAGCTGCCTTTTGGTACCAGAGAAAAGCTCTCTCCTTATACAAACCTCCCTTACCTCCCCCAAATTTGAGAAGAGGCTCCCTAAGCTCCCTTTTCTCTTTGACCCCTTTTTCTTTGCGGCTCCCTTGACCCCAGGACATCCAGCTTCCACACCCAGCCCATACACAAGTCTACCTCTGAGATTCTACTGCCAAGATGCCTCATTAACTCCCTCGACAAGCATTTATTTAACACCTATTATGTGCCGGATCTAGCTGGGGATACAGCAGTGAGCCAAACATAACCCCTCTCATCAAGGAGCTTATGGCTCGTTAGGACATGATATTCATATCGGGTAATTATAATAAAAAGAAACAGGTTTTCTGTCCGTTGTGTAGAGACTTCCTACAGGGCCCTGATTTAACAGAAGGGCCAGAGGGAACGGGAAGTGTTCTGAGGAGCCAGGTGCAGCATATGCAAACACCCAGAGGGGATTTGATCTTTTCCAACCAGATCAAAACACATGGGACTGAGACCTAGGGGATAAAAGGGTACAGGGTGAATAGAACAACAGGCTCTGGAGGCCACAGGGTGTGGAGACTTTCGTAGGAGCACAAGGACCTGGCCTGATTTATGCTTTCATCAACATGGAGACCATGGGGCAGCCTCCCCCAATCTGGGCCTGTGGGCCTGTTAATTATTTAAATGCTTTCCTTGTAGGAGCCCCAAGCAGGAAGGCCTTACTGTCAGTGGTGTCAGAGTTGTCGCTGCTGATGGAGTATTTTCGCCTCTTCTCTTCCATCTGCAATAAAAGGCAGGCCCCATTACATTTACAGGAGGCACAGGAAATCCTCAATCTCTCAGAAAATTGCCTGATCACCTACCTCCCCATACTCCCCCCTGCTGCAGTGAAGAATGAGAATAGGTCCTGCCGTAGCCTTCTCCCCAGCCATCCTCGCCCTCTCCCCACCCACCCACCCACAGGACTCCTGGGGGTGGGGCAGGGGGCTGCATCTCCCACTTCCTGAGCTCAGAGCCTCAGATGAGCAGGAGTCTGGCCAAAGACGACAGAGGGAGGAGGGCAAGAGGGTCAGCAGCCCCAGAACAATGATTAGGGCCTGCCCAGCCCCAGCTTCCACTCAAGGCAACTCAGGCCTTCCAGAGAATCCACTCCCATCTGGTGTTCTGCAGGGTGCCGAGGAGGGGCAGGAAGAGGAAACAAGATTCTTCCAGAGGGACCATTGCCATGTGAGTTTAGAGACAAGCCAGCTCACACAGCACTAAGGGCACATCCTGAGAGTGGTGGCCAGAGGGGTGTGGAAAAGGGGTAGGGGCAGAATGGCTCCAAGTTGGGTCCCTGAGACACACCAGGCCCAGGGTGACTGGTCCTAGGCTGGGCTGCCCTCCCTCCCCCAATGTCCTTCTCCACATTAGAGTTCAAATCAACTTTATCTCAACTATAGTATTTGACTTCAAGGTAAGAAGGGAAGCTCTCTATACTGAGCTCATTCCTCTACCAACACTACCTCAGCTCGTGTTCCTAACAACCCGGAAGTTGCGAGCTATTGGCTCCCCTTTCTGGAGTGGTGCAGGACCTTGTTGTGCTAGTAACTGGCTGAATTGGGATTTGAATCCACGTGGTCTGATCCCTGAGCCCACACTGAGCTGCCTTTGTGCCCTGTGAGCTCCTGCCTGTTGGGAGTGCTTTCCCACCCACCATTTCCTCGAATCCCGCAGAACCCAGAGTGGCAGAACTTGCTTTTGACTCCTCTTGGAGGGGAGCACACCAAGTGGCTGGTTCACCTGCCTTGGGTCTCACAGCTAGTCAGTGCCTGGAGTCCTAATGTGAGAAGAGATCTGGGATTCAGGACCCAAAGCATTTTCCACCACATCCCTCTTAGTCTGGAACCTGGGCTGCCTCACTGCCCACAGTAAAGGGCAAGGAGCCAGTGTCAGTAGAGAGAAAACCCCTGCTGCCCAGCCCGGCTGCAGGCCAACCAGGTTCCCCACCTTCCCATGGGCTGCCTGCCACTGCCAACCCCTCCAAGTCTGTTCCTCCCGAGCCCTGGGTTTCCCTTTATCTTATTGTGGCCCTGCAGAGACAAGGGAACATTAGCTCTCCAAGGCAGGGGCATGACTGTCCAGACCTCTGAGCCAGCCAGGACCCTCCTGCCTCAGACCTAACCTTAGCCAGGAGCTTCTCCCCACTCCAATGTCCAACAGTAGGATCAGGATGACAAAAACATTCACTGGGGCTGCTTGCTGCCAGCTCCAAAGGTGCAGGCAACATACTCTCCACAGGGTGCAGAGGTGCAGGGGGGAGGTCTGAGGACACGGGCGGCATGGGTGCCAGGGAGGTTAAATAGCTCAACACTCATTGTGGCAGAAAAAGGGGGATGCCCTGCTACACAGGGACCTCACGAAACCCTCAGAACAGCCCTTCTGTGCCAGTGGGCATGATGACTGCTTCCTTTTTGCAGATTAGGAAAAGGAAGCACAGAGGTTAAGTGACTTTCCTAAGACTGTAAAGCTTGTGAGCATGTGCCCTTGACCTTTAGACTTCAGCCCCATGGCCTGGGTCATGGACTGAATGGGCCAATAATGCTCTGCCACCCACAGCTGTCATCTTTACAGTCCTCCAGGTTCTGAGTGTGACAAGATGACTTCGATAGGGCCCTGACTCTAGCCTGCATCTTGCCAGCCCAGTGCTCTCACAGGTGGGGCAGGGCGAGGAGAAGTGCTATAAACGCAAGCCACCGGTTTTCTCCTGAAGTCTTGCCCATGTCTCTCCACTTCCAGTAAAGAGGGCACTTCCAAGCCAGTGTTTCCCAAAGCAGAAAAGCAGAAGCTCTGGATTCAGGGGTGCCGAGTTCAAATCCTAGCTTTACCCCTCAAGAGACCAGAGACCTTGGAAAAGACATACCTCCCAGAGGATAAGGTTCTATCTGGATTTTTACAGAAGTCTCTTGAGCTTCAAATGTTGGCAACTGATTCAGAATTTTTAAAAACACTTTGAGACGGCCAAACTAAACACATCCGTGGGCCAGAATCAGCTGGTGAGGATAAATGAGAGCAGCGTAAAACCTTAAGCACAGTGGCTGGCTCTCCATGTAAGTGCTAGTCATATCGTGAGAACCCTGGGCCAGGTAAGGGGTCCTCCTACCAATGCCCTGAGGGGCTCATGTACAGCAAGGAAGGACTCCTATAACAGGGCTCTTCGATTGCCAACACCCTTCTCGTGATGCTGTTTCCTGTTGCCCAAGGACCAACAGGTAACCTGCCAGCTTTCAGACCTACACCCCACCCTCAGCCTGCTCCCAGTCCAACCTTCCCTCCGTGAAAACACCCCAGAATTCTTCTGGGTAGGGTGTTATTAAGGGAGCAGATTTTGTGTGGCTTAATTGGAATAATAACTAGGCTTCAGAGGGAAGCTACTTTTTTTGTTAGCGAAGTTTCTTTCCTTTGAACCAAGTCTGTTCCAAAGGCCTCCCTGCCTCAGGTGAACCTCCACTGTTAGTGGCTAATGAAGCTCCAAATGAGGCTTGGGCTTCCCTGTGGGACAGCCTTTTGTCCCTTGACTCCCCACCCCCAACTCAGCTAGGAGACTGGGAGGACTCCTTCCCCAAAGCTGAAATCCAGGTGGGGTGTGTGGGGGGCTGCTGACACTTTGGTCTTGGCCTCTGGTTTTCTCTCTCCACTGGCCCCTCCCATCTCTCCCAAAGCAAGGTCTGCTCTGGAAAAACACCCCAGTGTCACAAGGCGTTTTGCTTTTGGGGATAAAGGTGACCCCCTGAAAAGGGTCCCCTTTTCCTTCCCTTTGCACCTCCCACACCATCCCCAGCCTGGAGACAGCAGAAGCTCTCCTTCGGGAGCGTGGGTGTCCTAGAGTTCCCACAGCCTCTCTGTGCAATCTCTGCCCCCACAGTAGTCCCCTGGCAAGGCCAGGGGGCTCTCTGTCCAGAACATACTGTGAATCCATCCACTTTTCCCCATCTCTGCTGCTACCACACTGGTCCAAACCAGTCTCATCTCTTGCCTGGACTCCTCATTCATCTCCCACCTTCCACTGTTGCTCCCCTCCACCCCTCAATCTAGAATCCACACAGCAGCCAGAATGACCTTTAAAGAAACATAAATCAGATCATGTCATACCCCTATTTAAAATCTTTCAAAGGCTTCCTGCTGATCAAAGGGCAAAATTCAAGCTCTTTACCACAATATCCTACATGATCTGGCCCCTCCCTACCTCAACAAGTTCACATGGACCACTATCCCCTTCCTCACCACTTTCTAGCCACACTGGTCTCCTTTCATTTCCTGAAACAAGCCAAATATTCCATGCTTCAGGACCAGTGCACAAGCTGTGCTCTCTGCTGTAAGGTTCTAGTAGTCTATGCATGTCTGACTTTTTATCCTTCACATTTCAACTTAAAGGTCAAGGAGGTTTATGCCAGTTACCTTATCTAAAGAAAACCCACAACCTGGTTATTCAACATCTTCAGAGCATCCACCATGATTAGTGTCTGTTGAGCTACTTGTTCAATGTCCTCTTTGGAGAAGAGGGGAAGGAGCATGTCTGTCTGGATCTCTGCTGGAGCTCCAGTGCCCGCTCATGTTATGTCCAGCACACAAAAGGGGTTTGATACACAGGGATGCTGAGTGAATTCTTGTCCCCTCCCTGTAGAAGTGTGGGGTGCACAGAGCCCAGCTGGCTGGCCTGCAGCTTGCAGGAACATACACCCCAGGCCAAGATTTCGTCCTGTTTTCACAGCCTGCCTTCCCCATCTTAACCTCACACATTTTCCAGGAGGCTTTATTTGGTTGGGCTCCTGGCTAATGATCAATGTCAACTCAGTAATAGGGCAGCAATTTGGTGGCAGATGTTTTCTTGGCAGCACTAGCCATTGGTCTTAGTGGGGGCCTCGGGTCTGGACTTGAAACACCAATGCCCAATGCCAGCCCCCTTTAAAGACCTCGCCACAAATAAACTCAAATAAACACCCTGGGCCTCCATTAACGCCCTTCCAGCTGACCCTGGGAACAGTGGGCCTTTCAGGCCTGCTAGTGCAGCCGCTCCCTGGGCAGTTAAAACACCCCAACCTGGCCTCCGGCCTCTCCTCTCTGGGGGCCACCAGGCCTGCCCTGCCCGCCACCACACACAGCAGGACTTCGTCTTCCTCCTTAAAAAGGGGGGGAAAACGGCTTTCAAGCAGGCAATTTACCATTCCAGACACAATCTTTCAAAGAGAAACAAAAAGTCTCCCTGTCTGAGGCAGACCGCTTAGGCGTGTGTGTAATAAGATGCTAATACAATTTAATGATATTTCGGCTGGAAAACCTGTCCTCAGAGCCTCCTTGTGTCGGGAAGGCCAGACATTCAGAAAACAAGAGCTGCACACTCTTAAACCAGCTTTAAACGGGGGTCAGAGCCCCAGTCTTTCCTATCTCTCATTAACTTTAATGCCTTCTGAGGGACAGTAATTGCCATTACAAAAAATGATTTTGTACACACAGATCCTCAAACTTGCTTCTCCAAGCAGAGGGGAGCCTAAACCCTCCTCCAACGCTCATCACTGCCCACTTGCAATTCCAAGTGTCCCTGAGGGCACCCAACTCCCTGGAACACGCTGCCCACACCGACCCTCCAAAACCAGTTCTGGGGACATACCTAGGGGATCCTGGAAGAATGAAAAGGGGCTTTGTCTACTTTGTCCTTCGGCACCTTCTCACCCTACCCTCCACCTCAGAGGGCAATGCTCAGTCCACTTGGTCCCACAGATGGCTGCCCATTGGCAACTGCAGGGTCCTTCTCGTCCCTTCTTCAGAGAAGGGAGCTGGCTCTCTGGCCTAGCCTAAAGGGGAGAGATCAAAGGTCAAAGCTGCATTTGGGCCCTCTCCAGATCATTAATAATAGTAAAAATGGCTAATGCTAATCAAGTGCTTACCACATGCCTGGCTGTGGGTTTAATCTTCTTTATGCAATATATTGCTTAATCCATACACCAATCATGGGATACAGACTGTTACTAACCCTACTTACAGATGAAGAAAGTGAGGCACAGAGCACTGTTACAGTTGGTGACTGCATAGCTAGCATTCGAACCCAGGCTCTCTGACTCCAGGTGGTATACCATGCCCCCCCCCCCCCCCTCCGGGGCTAACCTGCACAGGCCTACAACCCCAGAGCGTGGCTGATGTACTCCAGATTCCTATGGGATATTTGAGAACCTTCCTGGGTTCCTAAACTTTAAGCCACACGGTCAGGATCCTATGTGGATCTGCACAAAGCAGGCCAGGAATACCTCCTCACAACCTGGTCTTTCCTTGGAGCACCTAAACACAGAACTAACTGTAAGGCCTGCAAAGAGCCTGGTGGATGAGTTGTCAAGAATTTGGACTGGAAAGGGGCGCCTGGGTGGCGCAGTCGGTTAAGCGTCCGACTTCAGCCAGGTCACGATCCGCGGTCCCTGAGTTCGAGCCCCGCGTCAGGCTCTGGGCTGATGGCTCAGAGCCTGGAGCCTGTTTCCGATTCTGTGTCTCCCTCTCTCTCTGCCCCTCCCCCATTCATGCTCTGTCTCTCTCTGTCCCAAAAATAAATAAACATTGAAAAAAAAATTAAAAAAAAAAAAAAGAATTTGGACTGGAAGTCACTGATCTGGGTCTTGGGTGTAAGACAACTACCTTCCTGTTACCTGGAACCCCGGTTAACTAGAGCACCCTGCTCCCCGCTGTCCCCCCACCCCCGCCCCCGTCAAGGATGTGGTAGTCAGTGTCAGAGGTCTACCCTCAAGACTCCAGGGTACATCTGGGGGCTGGGACCAGCAGTCCCACCTCACCTGTCAATGAAAGGCAAGTGGAAGCTCTCTTGGAATAATGTTACTGGCCATTTAGCCATGAAATTTAGGGAAAGAAAAAGCACGTTGGATGGGAAATGTTCTGGAAACATTTGCTGCATCCTGAGTCCAAACAACTTTGTCCTTAAACACTTCATCTCCAAAAGTGCTGGAGAGACCTTTGGCCAAACAGTTTCAAAACCAATATTCACTGCAAGTCCTGCTGCCTGGGGCGAGGACTTCCCTCTGCGAGGCATTTGCTGTAGAACCAAATGCTTTTCCACTCCAAACAACAGCCAACAGCACTTGGGACAAGTGAGAGGGCTCCAGATCAAACAAACATCCCTTTTTTTTCCCCTACCATGCAAACTTTCTCAATAAATTATTCGCCCACTTCGGATCAAAGCCTGTTTTGCAGCCTGTGACCTAAAAAGCAAATAGCATCTCTTAAACATGAAAGCCCTCCTCCCTGCCTGGGTCGGCTTTATTACTCATTCCTTCCCCTTACAGTTATTCTGTTGTTATTTTCCTCCTCTGCTTGTTAGATCGCTTTGCAAGTCCCAACCCGCCTGAGGAAGAAGAGATGGGAGGGATGGTGCGTTCACTTGGGGCCCTAAGGTGAGAGAGGAAGTCAGGGTAGGGGAGAAGCCAGCACCCTGGGAACCCAGGAAACAGGGCCAGGCCCGGTTGGCAGCTCCTTGCATGGCCCTTTTGCCAAATGTCCTACTGGGAATTTTACCAGTGAAGGGAGGGAGTCAATGCCACCGTGAGAGGAGGGACCAGGCGGCGGACCCGGGACCCTGATTCAGTTTGCAAACATAAACGTTAAGGGGACATCCTGACAGCTAGTTTGGGCTCAAAACTCAGGGCTCCTCCCCCTTCCAACAAAGGCAAGGCGGCAAGCCAGCCGTGCCCTCTTAGTCTCTCCCCAACTCCCTTTAGCGCCACTCTGAGCACAAACAAGATGCCTCCTGATGACCCCTACAAACTCAGCCTCTGGGTAAAACTTTATGTCCCGCAGTAGATGAGCGAGGGTTGCTAAAAGCGGGAGCAAGGTTTGGAAATCTGCAGAGACCACAGTCGCCGGGTGCACCGTGCCCTTGGCTCAGGGCAAGGGGAAACACTGCCCTTCCCGCCCCCACCAGCCCTGGCATAAGACCTGCAGCCAAGGTGGTTTTAAAAAAAAAAAAAAAAAAAAAAAAAAAGCGTCCCGGCCCGCGGCGATGGCTACGGGGATTGGGAGGGGGTGGCGCGCGCCTCCAGCCTGCCCCTGGAGGCAGTCCGCGGGACAGCAGGCTGGAGGCGCGCCGGCGTGATTCCGACCGCGGGAGCCGGGAGGAGGAGCCGGAGGTGGCTGCGGGGGGCTCTGGCCCAGGCAAAGGAAGGGCAAGGGGCGGTTCGGGCCGGGGGCTGCGGACTTGACGTCCAGGGCGGGGGAGAGGTCTTTAGGTGAAGCGGGTAAGAGAAGCCGAGCCTCTTAGGAAGTGGGCAGCTCTGTGTGTGGGGGGGGAGACTGGGTGTGTGTGTGGGGGGGGGGGTGTCCTGGGCCTCTGGGAGCCACCGCGAAGCCTTCCTCCCTGTTTCGCAGACATCCCCACCTTCTGATGTAACAGCTACGAATCGCGAGGCTGACCTCTCATCCTTTGGCCTGGAGATGAGAGTGTCTCAGGCCCAGTGATAGGCGGGAAGGGACCGGAGGGAGCCACAAGTCTGCACCCAGGCGGGGAGGAAGCGGGCGGGAGCCGCTCCGCAGGCGCAGGCGAGTGGGTGGGAAGGAGGGAGGGAGAGACGGAGAGAGGGAGGAAGGAGGTGAGGCCAGGAAGATGCCACTGCCGGGGGCGGGGCGGGGCCCGGGATCCGGGAGAGGGACTGCAGCGGTGTTTGGTGGGGGCTGGGGCTGCAATGTCACTTATTTGAGGGTCAGGTGTGTATGTCCCAGGCTGGGACTGCCACTTGCTTACATCTTCCCAGTACCACCCAGGGCGCAGGGACCGAGGCGGAGGGCAGGGGACTGCAGTACCGTCCCCGAAGCGGGACGCGAACCGGCAGAGTTGGGAGAAGGTAAACAAGGGCCACGCCCCCTGCCGTCGCCCCGCGGGCGCGCACCCGCCGCTCCGGCCGCAGCCGGTACATTTCCACTCTCCCAGCGCTTCTCCCCCGCCGGACTCCCGCTCAGCCCCAGAGGGGGGACTGCCCCCGACCCCAGCCCGCGCCCCGTACGCCGGAACTGCACACCCGGCATACTCACCTGGAAAGGGTGTCCCCCGCCCCTCCAAAACACTGTTTAATTTGTGCAGAACCTCCGCGCCGGGGAGCTGAGCATGCTGCCCCCGCGTGCAGCGCCCGCGTGCACCCAGCCCGGAGAGGGGGCGACAGGGCGGAGGCGGTGGCCCCCGGAAGGTGTCTGGGACCGGACCGGCTGCACGTGAGCCCAGCGCGGAGTCATGTGCACCGGCTCAGCCCGGTTCGGCGGCCGGACGTGCTGCGTATCAACAAAATGAAACTCAGGGCGACAGGAGGGCAGATAGCTCTGGGTCCTCCGAACCCCCGTCTCCGGCAGAACGACCTCCCCTCCGCTGCGGTCTCCCGCCGCAGCCCCTCCGCGCGGCCGGAGCCCGCGGGGCAAGTTGCAGCCCTGGCGCGCCCCCGCCCGCCCGCGCCCCCTCACCGGCCCGGGGGCGCTTTGCCGCAGTCATTAATAAAGAAGGTCGCCAAGCTCACCCTTCCAAAAGTTGTTGTTGCATGCGCCCCTCTCAGCCTCCCCGCAATGTACTCTTTAAAACATGACTGACCAACATGCGCAATCTCTCTCCCCGGTGCTGTGCATCCCCCCCCCCCCCCCCCCCGCGCCCTGGCTTCCTAGAACAGGCAGCCAGCAGGAGAGAGAGGGAGCGAGCGAGCAAGAGAGAGAGCGCGAGCGAGGGAGCGAGGAGCGCTGGCAGATCTGTTGCAAAAACATAAAATAACGCCGTGGAGATGCGCAGGGCCCATCGCTGGGGGCAGGATCTTACCTTCCTCCGCGGTGCCCTTCTGAGGGGCGCTGCCCTGGACTACGCGCCGCGGCGGGGGCCGGCGCTGGAAGGATGCTCCCGAAACCCGGAGCTCCTGGGGCCGGCGCGGGCGGGCGGGGGGCGCGCATCCATCCGGGGTCGCGGCGAGGGAGGCTGCCGGGCCCTCGGCGTCCCCGGCCCCGCACCCCTGCTGGGGACGGTCAGCCCGCTGGACGTAAGCCCTTGCCGCTAGGAATGGGCACAAAGTAACTCCATGGACGCTACTCACCCCCCTCCCAAAAAAATAGCCTCCAACTGCGATGGCCGCGGTCGGCACCATTCACCAATCCCCCTGTGTATGTTTCTGTTTCTTTTTAAACCAAGACTTCCTTGTGATCTCTTTAGAAAAAAAATGTGTTGGGGTGGGGGTGGGGTGGGGGCGGGCGGGAGGAGCGAGGGAGGGGGAGTAGCCACTTTTTTCTTATTCACTCGGATCTCCACTCCTGACACCCCCCCCCCGTCTCCCGCCCCACCCCCCGCCCGGTTGTTTGGCTCCGGCAGCGGGTCCAGGTAGGGTTGCAGGCCTCGGGGGGGGGGGGGGGGGGGGTGGGCGGGGAGGGTGCTCTGCCCGGCTGCCCGTCTGCCTGCACCTCGGGCCCAGACTCCCCATGGGCTCTGGGGCGCCCCCAGCCCGCCCTGTCCCCAGGGCCGGGCCCGAGCGGCGGCTGCGCCCGTGCAAGTCCCATCAGGTCTGCTCACACTTCACACACTCACACACATACCCCGCCCCTCCACTCTCTCACACTTTCTGCTCACACCCCGCCCCCTTCGAGCCCCAGACCCGGGCGGCGCCCCCCGCAACCTTAAAAAAAAAAAAAAAAAAGCAAGCTTATACTTAAAAAAATCTTTTGGCGCCATATTAATGACGTACTTAAAATTTGCCATTTCTCCCTGCGTCAAAAAGACGTTTCTTTGCAAATAACAGCCTGAAGGCGACACTCGCGGAGGGAACGAGGTTTGCACCGAGCACCCCGCCTCCCGGGGCTCCAGCGCTGGAAGACCCTCGCCCTAGGCCCTGCTCCCGAATCGCTGGTTTTAAAATGAGAACCGAATAAATCGCGTGGCGCTCTGCAGCGCCAGAAGTGAGCAGAAAGTGCTGGCAGGAGCGGAGGGGAGGGGCACGCGCGCGAGTCTGGGGGAGGGGGCGCGTCCCTTCTCCCCCACCCACAGCAGATGGAAACTAACATCCCGGGCGGGGGAAACTTGAAATTGCCGGCGACCTCAGGAAGGAGGGGCCGTCCGTGGAGAGGGTCCCTCTCGGGTTCGTTGCCCTCCCTCCCCCGTTCGGGTGCCTACAGGCTCCCAGCTCTGCCCCGCATTTCCGGGGGGTGGGGAACGCAGTGATGGGTGGGTGGGTAGCTGCAAGTCTTGGCCCCAGTAGGAGTTTGCCCCGAGGTGTTCCCTTCCCCCCTAGCTCGTCCTTCCCATTCCCCCTAAAGGGTTAAAAACCGAGGGGGCTACTTCCAAGGGCTGGCACTTGGCGAGGAAGCGGGGCGCCCCTCTCCCCACCCTTCGCCTCCTCGCCCCTCCTCCTCCGGCTCCACTTCCCGACTTGACCTTGTGGTGCACAAACAGTGCGCTCGGATCCTCGCAGTTTCTGGAAGAAGCGCTTGCGCTCGCCAGGCAGGCGGGCTGTCGGGCGGCTCGCGGGCGGTGGCGGGGCCTTGGGTCGGTTCCCAGAGCCGCGGGCCACACCCACCCAACCCGCTGCGCCCGCGGTGCTCACCTTCTCTCGAGGAAGGAGCTGCGCTAGCCTCCTGGATGGGGAGGTGTCGGGGGCAAGCTGCAGCCTTCTCCCAATGCTCCCAATTGGGGAGAGAGTGGTCTGGTCTCAGGCAGGGTTTGTTGGGGAGACCTGGGAACCTGGTTCAACATCCCCAAAGCATCGTTGCCAACTTTTCCTTCCCCCTCCCTTTTGGCTGCCCCTCAAAGATGATCCAATAATTTTTGCAACTCACCTTTGGCTTTGAAGGCACATGGGTGAGTTGTGAACTGGGACAGGAACCGCCTTCCCTCTCCGAGACTGAAGGTTGTTTATCCTTCCTTTCTTTCCCTTCCACCCCCTTCTATGGAAAGACAAATACTCAATTTACATAAGATGACATTTATGTGACACTTAAAAAGATTCCCCCATGGAATGTTGTGAACACATTTGCTTATAGGAGAAATAAATCTAATAATAAACAAACTTCTAACAGCACAAATCCTCTGACGGGTTAAATGGTCTACACAACAAAGAGGAAGATGGTGAATGTGGAAATAAGCCCTTTCTGCAACAAGAAAGAAATATGAGCTCAAAGGGAGTCCCAGAAGCGTTTCTCTTCCTTGGCCTTCATTCACAAAGTCTGGGAAGGCTTGTTTGGCAAGACTGAGGAACTGGGGTACCACCTCCAGACCTGACTCTAGCTCTGAGTTGGTAGGATTTTCCCAAGCCTAAACTCAGTGCCAGAAAACAGATGTCACAAGCTGTTAGCATGTAACAAAAATGGTCAAATACCTGGATTCAAATCCTGACTTTGCAGTTGAGAAGCTACTTGATGTGGGCAAGCACATTCATCTCTCTGGGTCTCTTTCTTCTATAGAATAGGATGGTTGGAGGGTTCCTGAAGCCGTGTGTATATATACATATATGTATATATGTTTGCATACATTCTATATGTGTAAAGCAGGGGCCTGGCTCAGAGTGCACAGTGCACATTAGCACTTTCCCTGGTGTTTGTGTTTTGGAAGGGTGAATATGCTCCCTGAAAGCTCTTAACACTGGAAATATCTTCTATCTTGTCCTCTATGATGACATATACAAGATCTCCCAGTTAGGGCAAAAAGAAGTAGAAGAGAAAAAACTGTGCTAGATGGTAGGCTTCATGGTCAAGGTCCAGATGGCAGTCTTAACCACACATCTGAAGTGGGAATGGAGGCACCAATTTACAGCGGCACAGTCCAAAGGAAGCACTCTGGGTCTAGATATAGCGGGTTTACATACAGGAAAGGACTGGACAGGCTCCTCCTCTTAGCCATCAAGATCCTGTGAGCCTGGGCAGGCAGTTATAAAATGACCTAGAGAGATGGAAGAGGGCGAAGATGACCATCTCCTGTGCTGTGCACCATGCCAGTCATCCCATTTCATCCTCAGAAAAATCCCATTTTATCTATTCAGAAAGGTTTCGTGACTCACCAACAATCACACGAGCTAGGAAGTGGTGGCAGAGTTGGCACCTGGTTTGGATGCCCCCAAGATTATGTGTTGTCCATTTTACCATGCTGCCAGAATTAAAAGGTATGAGAATTATTGGTTTGATCGGGGATGGGGGCCTGACTGCTGTAACAGCAAGAAAGAATTTTATGGGTAGCACTTTGCCTCTAAGGTGGTTCCCTTAATTTGGGTGAGACACAGGTCCCCTAAGGAGTCCTTGGAAGGTACTTCTTGTTTAGGACTGGAAGCTCCATCAGAATCCTTGCATTCCTGCTGCTCTCTGCTACTGTTTAAGGTTAACCTTGATAATGTTTACAGAATAATAGGAAAGGAGATAATTATAACTCTTTAATCTTTAGTAAAAGTCTCACAAATCATGAACTTACTGCAGAAAAAAAAAAAAGAGAAGAAACATAAAAGTTCTAGGAGATGTAATTATTCATTTTTTTTTTTCAACAAATGTTTACTGAGTGCCACCTGTATACCAGGTACCATTCTAGGGGCTGAGGACACAGCACAGAAGTGGCAGACAAAAATGCCTACTCCCATGGAATTCACTTTCTAGTAGAAGGAGATGCACAATTTTTTTAAGTGAAATATTATATTTGAAGGTGAGTAAGTGCTGTTCAGAAAAATTAAGTAGGAAAGGGGGATAGGGAACGTGGGCATGCAATTTAAATAGAGTCCTCAGGGAAGAGCTGACTGAGAAGGTGGCTTTTGAATTAAAGGAGGTGAAGGAATGAGCTGTGAGGGCTTATGGGAGAAGAGCATTCTAAGGCACGGGTTCTTAACATGGAGTCCGCAGACACTCTCCTCCAGAGATCTGTGTATAGAATTCACAGAGTCTTGACTTCAGATAGGGAAAAAATGTTATCTTTATTTTCACGAATTAACATTTGGCATGTTCTTAAATTATGAATGCAGACAGCAAATCACAGTGCTATTAGCAGCACCTGTGATGTTGTTGCTAGTAGAAATCAGATATTTTCATAGCACATTATAGTTGCTGAAAATATCTTAAAATATCATTACAGTTATCACTACCTCATAATTATGCTGCTAGCTCTTGTAATTTAATGAATTAATAAGAAACACATATATTACTCTATTACACATTTTTAAAATATTTTGAGAGTTGTATTTCAGCATAATTGGTTTTCTTTATAATTTATGAAACTTATTTTATGGATTTAAAGATACTGTAATCAGAAGGAATCCATGGGCATTACTAACTGCCATAGGGGTCCCTGGCACAAAGTAAAAGAAACCACTGTCTCCACCATTTGCGGTCTCCAGCAAATGCAGAGGTCCTGAGGTAGGAAGATGCTTATTGTGTACATGTAGAAGAAAGAAATGATATAGGCCATTGTTAGGAATTTGGCTTTTGCTAGGAGTACTAAAGATGGTTTTGAGCTGAGGAGTGACATAATCTGACACTGGATTTTACAGGTTACTTTGCTGTCCTATGGAGGACAGACTGAAAGCAGAAAGGCTGAAGCTGGAAGACAGGTGAGGAGGTCACTGAAATAAACCAGGTAAGAGATGATGTTAAAGTACACTAGAGTGGTAGCAGGGGAAGTGGTCAAAGTCAATATATTTTATGAAGATAGCTTTGACAGGATTTGTTGATGAGGCATGAGAAAACAAGAATTCAAGGATGACTAGAGTTTTGTCTTGAACCAGTGGAAAAACAGAATTGCCATTAAAAGATATGTGAAGACTATGGAAGGAGTAGATTCGGGGGAGGATAAGGAGTTCAGCATTAAGACATAGTAAGCTTAAGATACCTATTAGATGTCCAAGTGCAGCCGTCCTGTAGGCAGTTAGAAATGGTAGCCTCAGCTTAGAGGTAGGTTCGGGGCTGAAGGTATCTTTTGAGAAGGGTCAGCAGGTGGCTGGTATTTAAAGCTATAAGACTGTTTGAAATCACTAAGGAATTGAGTGTAGAAAGAGAAGTCCAAGGACGATGCCCTTGGCCACTACAAGGTTAAGAGGTCTGGAAGATGAAAAGGAATCAGTAAGATGTTGTTAAAAAAGAAATATTCAGGGGGCGCCTGGGTGGCGCAGTCGGTTAAGCGTCCGACTTCAGCCAGGTCACGATCTCGCGGTCTGCGAGTTCAGCCCCGCGTCAGGCTCTGGGCTGATGGCTCAGAGCCTGGAGGCTGTTTCCGATTCTGTGTCTCCCTCTCTCTCTGCCCCTCCCCTGCACATGCTCTGTCCCTCTCTCTGCCTTAGAAGTACATAAAACATTAAAAAAATTAAAAAAAAAAAAAGAAAGAAATATTCAGACATTTCTCCAAAGAAGAAATATAAATGGCCAAAAAGCACATGAAAAGATGCTCAATGTTGCTCACCATTAGGGAAATACAGATCAAAGGTGCAATACGGTACCATCTCACATCCAATAGGATGGCTACTATTTAAAAAAAAAAAAAAAACAGAAAATAACACGGGTTGGCAAGGATGTGGAGAAATTAGAACACTTGTGCACTATCATTGAGAATATAAAATAGTACAGCCACTGTGGAAAACAGTATGGCCATTCCTCAGAAAATTAAAAATAGAATTACCATATGATCCAGCAATTCCATTTCTGGATATATATTCAAAAGAATTGAAAACAGGGTCTTGAAGAGATTTGTGTACTTGTGTTCATAGTAGCATCATCCACGATAACTAAAATGTGGAAGCAACCCAAGTGTCTGTTAATGGATGAATGGGTAAAGCAAAATGTGGTATATACATAGAATGGAATATTATTCAGCCTTAAAAAGGAAGGAAATTCTGCAACATGCTACAACATGGATGCACCTTTAGGTCCTTATGCTAAGGGAAATAAGCCAGTCACAAAAAGATAAATACTGTATGATCCACTTATGCGAGATACCTAGAGTGATGAAATTCATAGAGACAGAAAGAACAGTGTTTGCCAGGGGCTGGAGCAGGGAGGGCAGATGGGGACTCATAGTTCAACAGGTACAGTTTCAGTTTTGCAAGATGAAAGAGTTCTGGAGATGGAGGGTGGTGACAGTTGCACAACAGTGTGAATGTACTTAATATCATTGAACTGTACACTTAAAAATGATTAAGATAGTGGGGCGCCTGGGTGGCTCAGTCGGTTGAGCATCCGACTTCGGCTCAGGTCATGATCTCGCAGTTTGTGAGTTCGAGCCCCGCGTCGGGCTCTGTGCTGACAGCTCAGAGCCTGGAGCCTGCTTCAGATTCTGTGTCTCCCTCTCTCTCGGCCCCTTCCCCGCTCATGCTCTGTCTCTCTCTGTCTCTCAAAAATGAATAAACATTTAAAAAAATTTAAAAAAATGATTAAGATAGTAAAATTTATGTTATGTGTATTTTATCACAATAAAAAAATTGGGGGAGGGGTGCCTGGCTGGCTCAGTCAGTGGAGCATGGGACTCTTGTGTGTTTGAGCTCTACTGTTGGGTGTAGAGATTCCTTAAAAATAAAATATTTAAAAATAATAAAAATAATTTTTTTTAATTGGGGGAAAAAAGTAAAAAGAAAGCAGTGGCATCCAGAGAGATAGGAGGAGTGTCTTAGAAGACAAGATAAGAGTGTTTCAGGAGGGAGGAAAGCTCTATGTGCAAAGCTACCAAGAGGAATGAGGTTAGATACAGACTGACAATTGATCATTAGTTTCAGCCATGTTGAAGTCACTGGTGATACTGATAAGAGCCACATCAACACATTGGCATAAGTGAAAGTTTGACTGAGTGGGTTCAAGAGAGAGTGGGAAAGTTTATAGTTGTTATACCTTGTTCCAAGATTCTACTTGAAAATGAGAAGTCCTCTGTATATGTATGTTTATAGAAATAGATAATCATGTATCTGTAGGAATTCAATTCAAATGATTTTTATTGAGAGTCTTCCAGGTACTAGGCATGTTTAATGGATTCTACAGATAACTGAGAGAAAGAAAACACATTAACTGCCTTCCAATATTTCACAAGAGTTCATAATCTAACAAACTTTGTGGACACAAAGTGACGTATATGGCTAAATACACACAGTCAGACCCAGCATCAATTTTTTCAGTGTATGGCTAAAACTGTGGATTCCACATTCATATGGTCTTAGGATAGAGTCCTGTCCCCACCATTCACCAGCTCTGTGACTTTGTACAACCTCTGTGTGCCTAAGTTTCCTCCTCTGTAATTAGGGATGCAATAATTTCCAAACTTCAGTGTGCCTGGTATGCTTGTTAAAAATGGAGATTTCTGGGAGTGCCTGGCTGGCTCAGTCAGAAGAGTTTGCGACTCTGGATCTCAGGGTCATGAGTTCAAGTCCCATGTTGGGTGTAGAGATTACTTAAAGAAATAAAACTTAAATTTCTTCAAAGTTTTATTTATTTTATTTTTGAGACGGGCAGGGGGTGGGGCAGAGAGAGAGGGAGAGAGAGAATTCCAAGCAGGCTCTGTGGAACCTGACGCAGGGCTTCATCTCACAAACCATGAGATCATGACCTGAGCAGAAATCAAGAGTCTAATGCTCAACTGACTGAGCCACCCAGGAGCCACTCCCCGCGGACCCTCAAATTTTTTAAAATGTGGATTTCCAAGTGCCTGGGTGTCTCAGTTGGTTAAGTGTCAGACTTTGGCTCAGGTCATGATCTCTCAGTTCATGAGTTTGAGCCCCGCATCTGGCTCTCCGCTGTCAGTGTGGAGCCTGCTTTGGATCTTCTGTCCCCCTCTCTCTCTGCCCCTCTCCTGCTTGTGCTGTCTCTCTCTCTCTCTCGGTCTCAAAAATAAATAAACATAAATAAAATAAAATAAAATAAAATAAAATAAAATAAAATAAAATAAAAATAAAACGTGGATTTCTAGGCTTTATCCCTAAAGGTTCTCAATGGGCAGGTCTGGGGCAAGGCCCAAGGATATGCATTTTTTAATAAGTACCTGGTCATGCTTGATGCCCTTGGCCTTGAACCACACTTTGTAAGCATTGGCCTGGCACTCAGTAATTGCTCATCAGACAATAGCTGTTCTTCCGGGGGTCCCTACTGGGAACAAAAGTTCTAATCCTTTGTGATTTATATCCAGAACCAGAGGTCCAGTATACCCTAAGCACCCTAAATGTAGAAAAGAGCATGAGAATCATTCAACATTTATTTATTGAATGCTTACTCTGTTCTAACAGTGTTCAAGGGCTGGAGAGACAAACAGTATATGACTCAATAATTTGTTTGAGTCATCAGGATAGGCAGAAGCCCCACATGAAGTTAGCCACACTCTCCAGCAGCCAAACTGTATCAGGTGAGAAGTCCTATGTTCACTCACTAGCTGCTTAAGGCAGTACTTGTACAACAATAACATGAACATGAATCACCTGGGTTCCTGTTTACATGAAGGTTCTGATTCATTAGGTTTGGGGAAGGGCCTGAGAATCTGCATTTATAACGGGCTGCTAGATGATTTGGATGGTGCCAGTCCATAGATGATACTTGATGTAGTAGAGTTAGGAAAACTGGATCACAATACTTGTCCTAGCATTAGAGTTCCTAGAGACTTTCTGCAAATCCTAAAGGGACAAAATGAAATCTGGGAAGATCACACATGTGAGCTTTGCTCACCCTTTCTTCCATCTCCTCTGTTTCTGGAATCTGATCCTCACCCTCCCAAATATAGTCAGTGCTACTAGGTGACCTCCTCTAAGGGAGGGTGAACATTCATTCTCTTGGTTATTCAGTAAATATTTCCTGGCTGCCTACTCTGTGCCAAGCCCTATGCAAAGCGCATAATTTGGCATTCAAGAGAGGACAGATCCAGCAGCTCTGCCTCCTAGGCTCCAGGCAGGGGCTGCAGGTGGGGTTTGGGCAGATAGGAAAACTGCCCAGGGCTGCATCTGTGGCTTAAGACACTGCCCTGGCAAGAGCCAGCCTTGCTACTTTCTGTGGTGCTACAAACACATGCCTGGGAGAAGCACCCCTCTGGAGCCTTTGCCAGCTGGTTTAGAGATGGTACTGACCAGCCGTAGGAGATGTCTGGATGATGTGCCAGCCTGGCCACCTGTCTCTTCTCAGACTCTCAGACTCAGCCCAGTGGCCACAGATGGCAGAAGGCAAAGAAGATCCCTGGGGCTTCTAAACACTTCCCCAGAAACTGGCAGCAGGCAGTAACTCCGGCCAAGTCAGGGGCCAGCTTGACCAGACACTCATCAAAGTGTGAGACGCCCCGCGTGGAGCTGAGGGACCCGGCTCTGTCCAAGAACCATCAAGAACCAAAGGCGCTGGCTCCAAGTCAAGTTGAACAGGGTAAGCAAAACCCTTTCCTTATACCCTAGGGCTTCTTTCTTTCTTTCTTTCTTTCTTTCTTTCTTTCTTTCTTTCTTTCTTTCTTTCTTTCTTCCTATTTTTTTATGTTTATTTATTTTTGAGAGAGAGAGAGACAGACAGACAGGCAGAGCACAAGCTGGGGAGGAGCAGACAGAGAGGAAGACACAGAATCTGAAGCAGTTTCCAGGCTATGAGGTGTCAGCACAGAGCCCGACCAACACATGAACTGCTAGATCATGACCTGAGCTGAAGTCTGACACTTAACCGACTAAACCACCCAGGTTCCCCTTCCATAGGGTTTCTGATAAGTGAAGCAAATCTCCCTTCATCTGGCAGTCTTACAAAGACCCTTCCCATGGATTTACTGATGAATTTGTAGCCATGCTGGAGGTAACCTGGTTTTATTAGAAATAGCATGCATTTAACAAGCACCTATACAAACAGGGCTTTATCTTAGGGCAGTGAGTTCCAGGTTCAGATCCTATTTTAGAGGGGTTTTGGCCCATTTAGGAAGACAAATCCTTAAGTATATGCAGGATGGGCAAGCTATCTGGGGAGCCTGTGGGGTGGAATAATACAGAAAGGTTGAGAAGGGTCTGGAGATGGACCTGCAAATAGATAAAAATTTTGATGAGTTGTGGGGGGGGGGGCGGGGAGAATGATACAGAGAGATGAAATGTGTCTGTCTGGTGCACAGCAGTGCAGTGGGGGCATAGAACATGATGCTAACAACTGGTTCTAGGGTTCCTTCTGAGAGAGAACTGCCCTTTGTACAGGAAAATATACTAGTAAGCTGGTTGAAGATGAAAGGTGAGAACCACCAGTTGCCCCAAGTTAGAAGTAGGAGATGAGAACATGCAGTCTACTTCTAGGAATCTACCCCAGAGAGACCCTCTGATGTGGGCACAAGAAGATCTGTTTAAGATATCATTAGAGGGGCGCCTGGCTGGCTCCGTCGGTAGAGCACGAGACTCTTGATCTCAGGGTCATGAGTTCAAGCCCCACATTGGGTGTAGAGGTTACTTAAAAAAAAATAAAATAAAATAAATTTTTGGGATGACTGGGTGGCTCAGTCAGTTGGTCATCCGACTTCAGCTCAGGTCATGATCTTATGGTTCATGGGTTCGAGCCCCGCCTCATGCTCTGTGCTGACAGCTCGGAGCCTGGAGCCTGCTTTGGATTCTGAGACTACCTCTCTCTCTGCCCCTCCCCCACTCACGCTCTGTCTCTCTCTCAAAAGTGAATAAACACTAAAAAAATTTTTTTTAATAAAATATAATATTTATTTTATTATTATTTTTCTAATGTTTATTTTTGAGAGACAGAGAGAGACAGAGTATGAGCAGGGGAGGGGGAGAGAGGGAGAGGGAGACACAGAATCCAAAGTAAGCTCCAGGCTCTGAGCTGTGAGCACAGAGCCCGACATGGGGCTCAAACCGACAAGCCATGAGATCGTGACCCGAGCTGAAGTTGGACGCCCAACCGACCAAGCCACCCAGGCGCCCCTAAAATACAATCTTTATAAAGAAAAAAGAAAAACTGGAAATGGCTTGAATGTCCATCACTAGAGCACTGGCTAAATAAACCACAGTCAAAAAGAAGGCAGTGGGGCACCTGGGTGGCTTAGCTGGTTAAGCATCTGACTCCTGATTTCTGCTCAGGTCATGATCTTGCAATTCATGGGTTGGAGCTCTGAGTCAGCCTCTGCACTGATAGTGTGGATCCTGCTTGGGATTTCTCTCTCTGCCCTTCCCCTGCTAGCGCACTCTCTCTCTCTCTCAAAAATAAATAAAAACATTAAAAAAAAAAAAAGGCAGCAAAGAAAGAAGCATTGTGTGGTTTTGTGTGTTTGATGTGGAAAAAGTTCTAATAAAAGTGTTAAGTGAAAAGCAAGTTTCAGGATATACAAATATCAGATCATTATGCTGTACATGTGAAAACAAAAAGCAAGTTTCGGGGTAATATGTATAATAAGATCTTATCTGCATTAAAAAACACCTTAAAAAGTCTACATTTTTATCTGAACATAGACACACAGATATACATAATTTCATAGAGAAAACAAAGCATCTGAAAGATACTCATCAAACTGTTGATGAGTTGCCTGTGTTGTAGTGTAGGAAGTGAAGTTGGGAAGAGGTAAAGGGTTAACGTAGGAGTTGTGAAGATGAAGAGGAAGAGTCAACCCCATGGTTGTTGAGGAAGCCCTAAGAAGCCCTTTGCATTTACCATAGGTGCTTAGAATTCTCCAGAGACAAAAGCATCATGGGGGTGGCAGGACATGTTTTCCCAGCCCAACCATGGACTGCATTGTCCAGGAAGCCTGCCCTCTGGTCTAGCCCTCTGGTCTAGCCCCAGTGCTGACTCCTGGTGGCCTGGGGCCTGTTTGGCCCTCTTTGGGCCCCAGCATTAGGGTCTCTCTGGGATTCTAAGTTCATTCCAGAGCCTTCTCATGGAGACTGAGCTCCAGCAGGGGCATGGAAAAGCTCCACTTGGCCTTTGGCCTGCTGGGACTTAAACATGGGCCAGGCTGCGACTGGGAATCAGTGTGAGAAAGGAGGTTTCTGAGCATCACGGCCTCCCTCCTCTGACAGATGGACTACCATTTCTTCCCAGAACATTTGGCTTGAGGATACCTGGCCCAGCTTGGCTCCTCAGGAAACAAATGTGGGGATTATTCATTACCTGTTGGGCTCTAAACAGTTAATGAAACCCACTGAGTGAGGGCTCTGGACTGGGAGGCAGAAGTGGAGACTGCTTCAGGCTAGGACTTGGGCTCAGGGCCCACAGGATGTTGGTGTGAGCTGTGCACAGGTGCAGATACAATTCCTACGGTTGGTCTAGGCTAGCTTCAGTTTACAGAGATGTGTTAGATGAAGTCCCTGTCCTGAGGATACCACAGGATGGAGGAGGGGCATTAATTGGATTTGGATGGGGTCAAGTATGTGGATAGAATCTAGCCTCAGCGTGGAACCAGAAGCAGCAAGGGCAGCTGGCCCTGAGATGCCTCACTCCAGTCAAGGCTTCGTTAATGGTGTCCTGGCTTTGACCAGCTTCCCACTGCTGGGAAGTGCTCCAGAGTCCAAGGTGGTTGCCTTGGGAGCCTCCTGCAGGCACTAGTGAGCAAGCTGTTTCTCCCTTATGGCTGTGGACAAAGTGACTTGTGAGCCTGGGGTGGCCTTAGCCACTGTAACTGGTGGACATCCAGGACCTGCAGCTCTGGCAGGTGGCAACCTCCTTCAAAATGTACTAGATCTCCAGCCAGGGCCCTGAGGAGAGACTTGGACAGGGATTGGCCCTGGATGCCTTTGCAATGGACATGCTTGGAAACAAGGGAATTCTTGTCAAGCTGATCCCCAGCTAGGCCAGCTCCAGGCAGATTATCCACCTAATACAGTTCCTCTAGGTTCTAGGAAAGTTCTACAGAAGAAAGAAAGCCTGTAGACACTGGCATCCAGCTGGGGCAAGAGAGGCAGATTCCTAAGGGGCAGAAGGGACTTCCCTGAAGACCCTCTGTCATTGGGCATCTAGCTGCTTACTTTTCTGATCCCCAGCTGCCCTTAGAATTCAAGGAAAGGCACACAGCTCTTAAGTGTCTAGTCTGCTGGCTGTCCAGACTGGGAGGGCATGCCCAAGGAACGGCAGGTACCATTCTTGCTCTGGAAAACCTCACAGCTCAGGTGGGGAGGTGAAATTCCTAGATTGGAAACAAGATGGGTTAGGGCATGAATCAGTGTTCAAGTGTCCACTTTGGCCATGTGTGTGCACATACTCACAAGGTGTGAATGAGACAGGAAGGATTCACTATGTGGGAGCAGAAGAAAGACTGTGTGCATGTGTGCATTTGTGTGTACCCATGCTCATGTGTACGTGTGTGTTGCATGTCTGCATGTGTCCAGATGCACCTAATGTAGCCTCTCTAGAGTCCCCATCCTCTGTGCTATTTGCCTAGACAACCTAAAAATAATTTCCATTTAACTTTAGGATTTGTTATTCGAGGCATAAGATGCTTGCCCAGCAGATACAGTTTTCTACCTACACTTTATCTGAGATCAAGTTAAAATGGGTCTGCATTATTTATACACAGGATGGCTAGTGAGCAAAAGGCAGACTAGAACAGCCTGGATTTGGCTGGTAAGTCCATATAAAAACGATCCCTAGGTGGATAACAAAACTGGACAGTGTGCATAGGTTGGCAGTGATGGCATCAACAGCGATGATGACAATGATGAAAAAGGGCCCAATATGGTTACCAGGGGTATGAACAACCCTGTATCTCACCCACACATGACATAGAATTGGGCACATGGCAAGCAGTCATGAATATTTATTCAATTTATTTGTAGGTGTTTAGAAGGAATGTCCACATATGTGACACATATAAAAATATGGAGCTAGATGACTGATAATTCATCACGTACAGAGGACTATCAAATGATAGATTGAGTTTAAAAATTAGTTTATTGGACCCATGGCTGGGGGGTCATACAATTATCAGATTGAATGATGAAAGCCATGGAGGAATGATAGATTGATAAATAACTTGTTGATACTTCATAAAGGGGTAAGAAGGGAGATAATTTGTGGCCAGGTGACAAAGTTAGTAGATCCATGGTCAAATCCAAATAGGTAGATAGATAGGTGAACAGAAATGTAGCAGTGGAGTGAGAGGCAGATAAGAGGATGAGCGAGATACTGCAGTGGGCAGAATAATGCCCTCCCAAAATGTTTATGGTGTGCTTTCCATAACCTGGAATATGTTACCTTACATGGCAAAAGGGACTTTGCAAACATGATTAAATCAAGGGCCTTGAGATGGAGACATTACCCTGTATTACCCAGATGACCTCAGTCTAATCATATGTCCTACCCATGACCTCTCTTTCAGCATGCCCCAGCCTCCTCTGCCTTCTTTTCAGTTGTTGATCATACCAAGCTCACTCCTACCTCAGGGCCTTTGAACTCACTGTTGCCTCTGTCTGCTGCTTTTTGCCTCTCAGATCTCAGCTCAAATGAGTGTTGCCTCCCTGATTCCAGATTTTTGTCCTGAAGCCTTGAGCACACTCCATTCCTGGGGACTGGACTGGTGCAATGGGATGTCCCAGCTCTTAGCCTGCCCTGGCTGGCACTATCCCCAGCCCTGGGTCCCGCCCAAAGCTGCGGGATGGAGCACTGTGCATGAGTCATCGAGCCACAGACACAGTCCCCTTGTTGGAGGGACCTGAGAAGTTATGTTGTGGCAAACTCTTAGAGCCAATGGCCAGATTGAAAGGGAAGGTTAGGAATTTCCCCAAGTTATTCAGGCTCACACGAGGCTGGGAGGGGGCTGGACGGTAGAAGAGCTGGGAGTGGCCTGTGGGGATGATGCTATAACCTCTCTGTGGACTGCCCTGTTCCCACCCAAGCTAGAACAGGCTGTAGAGGAGTAGATGACATGCCCCAGTCTGAAAGGCACTCATTTCCCCTCAACTATTCCTTCAGTCACCTCTCTGTGACTGAGCACCCACGGTGTACCAGGAACTGTGCTGCCCTACTCCAGGCCAGGCCCTGCCCTGAAGGAACTTATAGTCTAGTCGGGAAGGCAGGCTGGCATGCAGACCTTACCGATTGACTGGACAAGGGCTCGCTGTCAGGGCTCACAGAGAAGCCACCCTCGGCTGCCTGTATGATGGCAGTGACCGGACTAGCTAGAAGGGCATTCCAGGCAGTAGAATCAGCCTGGTGTGTTAGTTTTCTAGAGCTGCCATAACAAAGCAGCACATGCTGAATGGCTTAAAACAATAGAAAATTGTTCTTTCACAACTCTGGAGGCTGGAAGTCCAAAATGAAGGTGTTGACAGGGCCAGGCTCCCTCCCAAGCCTCAAGGGGGAGGATACTTCATTGCCTCTTCTAGCTTCTGGTAGCTCCAGGCATTCCTTGGCTTGTGGCTGCATCCTTCTGATCTCTGCCTTCATCTTTACATGGTCTCTTCCTTCAGTGTCTGTGTGTCTCCACATGTGCCTGTGACTGTGTCCCAATTCCCCTCTTCTTACAAGGACATCAGTCATATTGGCTTTGGGCCCACCCTAATGACTCATCTGAACTGGATTATATCTGCAAATAGCCTATTTCTAAATAAGGACATACTCACAGGTACTAGGGATTAGGATATTTTTGGTGGGACACAATTCAACCCGTAACAGTCGATGAAGACTTGCAAGGGCCTGGAGCTCAGGACCAGAGCACTCTGCTGCTTGCTGTTTCATCACAAGCTTTGTACACGTTTCCCCCGGGGGGTGCTCACTGGTCCATACACCTGTTAGCATGTTTCCACCTACAGACTTGCTCCCAGCTCCCCCCATCTCGACAGCTTTTCCATCTCATGCGTCAGACTTGTCTCTGTAGGAAATCTTTCTCTGATTTCTGAGATTCTCAGTCTGTCCTCTTCAGCTTCCTCCCCACCCCATGCCAAGCCTAGCATCAGGAAGCCAGAGGCTTTGAGTCTAGCCCTTCAGCTATTTCCATATTCCCCTCAACACCATCTCTGCCCAGGCTTCTGACCGAGCCTGGGTGTCCCTGTGATGGGGGAGGCAGAGCTCTGACTTCTGCACCAGTGTCCCTAGCTGTTGAATTGTCCCCTTTGCTTTGGCCACACTGCATCTGCTAGGAGCTCCCTGAGAGTTCTGAGGTGTCCCCACTTCCAACACTTGGGGCCCTATGAAGGCCACTTGGCCCCTACAGTGAACAGGGCTGTAGCGGGCACTGCCTAGCTGACTCAATTTGAGGGGCTCACAAAGGGCTCCCTGACCCAAAGATCTCTCTCACCTAACTGCCCAGGCTCAGAAATTCCACCATGGGCAAGTCTGACAGCATCCACTCCTAATGAGGACAAGTATCCCTTCCCGGGGAGGGGGGGGGCAGAGCAGGGAGACTCTCTGACGGGAGTGGCTTAGGCAGGGACTTGCCTCCGGAACCTGGAAATCTGGTGATATTTCACTCAAGTCCTACAGGAGACTTGCCACCCAGGAGCAGGAAGGGCCAAAGAAGACAGGCTATGATGCAGAGCTTTGTCCAGAGCCTGCAGGCTGTACAGTGGGGGGCAGCTGAGGGCAGCTCCAAGCCCAGCCTGACCCAGGCAGAGATGCATTCAGGCCCTAGGATATGAACTAAGCCCAGCCTCTTCCTTCTCTCCTGCCCATCCTCCTTTGTCCTGAACCTCCCCGCCTGAAGACCCAGCCTCTTCGACATACTCCCAGCCACTGGGCTGTTAGTGGCCTTTGGACTGGGGAAGGATTGGGGCCTCCCTCTTGGGCTCCACACCCCTGCTGGCAATCATCAGGAGCAGGGAGAGGCCCAGAACTGTCACTCCCTGGGCACAGTCCCACAGTGTCCTCAACCGGCCAGTCCTATTCTGCCCTTTCTCCCATGGGGAGGAGCTGGGGGCAGGGCCCAGACCTGGACAGAGGCACTGTGTTGCCAGGGGCCCTTAGTCCCACGTGTGCCCATGGAGCCCACACTGTGTGCAAAGGCCCTGGATGAGGCCGGGCTGCCTGGACTGTTCCTCCTTTCCTGCCAGAGGGACTGAAGGATAGGATGGTGTGGGCTGGGGGGGGGGGGGGGGGGATGGGGGGTGTTTTGCTCACTACAAGACCCCAAGTCTTCCAGAAAGGTTTCTTTGGAAGGGTGAGCCAGCCATGTCTAATAATGAGCTATTTCAGTTTTGACACAATCAAGTCTAGCTTTAGGCTGCCTAAAATAGCCAAGTATAGAAGCCAAAAATCTGCAAGGATGGTTTGGCTCCTAAGGCCTGGGGTCCAGTGCAGGCCCAGGTTGGGGTCAGGAGGGTAGCCTCAACCCCTGCATCCAGATTCTAGGCCTCAAGCTCCACCCCAAGGTACCAGTCCAGGCCCAGCCCATACCAGATCCTGAGGCTAATGAATCCTCTCAAATTCCCACTCTTACCTGTCCAGTTAGTACCCACATGGCAAACATTAATAGAGCACTTTTTAGATTAAGAGCTGTGTGGAGAATTTCATGGTGCCCCAGAGAGGGTAAGGAATGGTCAAGGGTATAGCTAAGTCTGGCTTTGAACCTGCTGCTCATGGGAGAGAAGGCATCTCCAGGCCAGACCTGAGCCTATGTTGGGAGGTCCAGTCAGTAGCCTGGGCAGCTGGGCTGGCCTCTTTGCCCAGGATTATCTACCTGCTGGGTTACCAAGGACAGCCAAGTTGGGGAAACAGCCCCTGTCAATGGCCTTACTGGCCTCTCTTGGGCTTGCTGAATTCTTTGTTCCCTCTCTCACAGGGAAGGAGGGAAACCAAGCAGTGTGTGTTATGGGCCGCAAGGCTCTGAACCTTGAGCATAGCACCATGCTAGGACGGGGAGCAGCATACAGAGACACTCAGGGGGCACCTTAGGAGCAGAGCCGGCTGCCTTGGCTCAGGAAATAAATGCTCAGCTCCCTCTTAGCAGCAAAATCCTGCTGTGTGTCCTATTTCCTCACCAAGCCCTCAGAGACCATCTGGGGAATCCGTGAGAGCATGATCTGCCTCCGCCAGGGGTACAATCCCCAAGGTCATCAGCCACCAGACTTCTGTGTGTTCTCTGGAGGTCTTTGCGCAGCACCGGGAAGAATAGTTTCTCCCTCACCTGACCCTTGACTTCTCTGGGAAGCTCATCCCTCCCTAATGCCCCCTGTGGGCTTCCTGAGTCCCAGAACCTCAAAAGTACAGTCTAACAAAGCTGTTAATGGCTGTTCCACCACTTGGTAGCTATTTGTGAGCAAGATAATCCCTCTGAGCTTCATTTGCCTCACTTATAAAGTAGAAATAATGACAGTCTTTATCTGAAAGGGTCATTGTGAGGATCAAGTAAGGTCATCTAGGGGCTGGCACATAGTGACTGTCTAATAAACAAGTGGTATGATTATCATCATTATCTGTGGGTAACCTTCTTTAATCTGCTTCTCTTCATTTGCTCCTCCCCTTTAGCCCCCTAAATACATAATTGTCACCTTCCTAGAAGCTTCTCCAGTTTGAAAGGGGTTAGCAGGTCAGGTCCTGCTCCCAGGTGAGTGGGAAACAGGGATGTGTGCCTGAGCATTCTGATTGTAGAGCCTAGAATGAGTTGTCCACTGACCCAGAACGCTCTCGCTTAGGTCACCATCCACATTCTTAATTCAAGGGGATTTCAAGAATCAGCATTTCTGTGGTAGAAGACAAAGCCAAGAAACGGAGAGGGTGAAGGAGTCACTGAAGGCTACACAGCAAGCTTAGGCCAGAGCTGGGCTAGAGCCCCAGGGGACCTGCCATCCAGCTCTCCTCACTGTCTGACTCAACAGCTCTCATTTCTTCAGAAGTCTCACTGGAAACCTTACTCCGGAGCTTTCCTGTTCAGAGAAAGCAGCAAAGTGTAGAGCCAGCCCCCTGGGCCTAGAGCCCTGAACTCCCTGGGCAGACCCACAGGCTGACGGAGACGTTACCGGAGCTGATGATTCAACTTCCTGCCTTTTGAGAGCACCCAGACCACAGAGGTTTTCTTTCTTGGAGGAGGGGGGCATCTCCTTGCCTTGGGCCAGGCAGAGTGGGTCAAGTCTCCACCACAAACCACAGGGACTAGGTGGTGCGTGGGGCAGCCCCTAGGGGGCCATGCTAGAACCCTGGCTGGTGCTTCCTTAAGCCTGTCTCCTCTTTGGGTTAATGATTACCACCTAGGGTGACAAACTATCCTTTTTTTTTTTTTTTAAATCTGCCCTGGTGTTAGCACCAAAAACTCCACATCCTGGGAAACCCCTCAGCCCTGGGCAAACCAGAATGGTTGGTTACTTTATTACTACCTGCATTTCAGGAGGACATGACTTCCCACCTCAGTGATGCTGGGAGCATGGGCCCCAGGACAGCACATTCTAGAACAGAGAATTAGCAAACTATAGTCTGAGGACCTGATCTGGCCCTATGCCTATTTTTGAACAGCCCATGAGCTAAGAATAGTTTTTATGTTTTTTAATGGTTGAAAACAAAATTAAAGAAGAATAATATTTCATGACACGTGGAAGTTACATGAACGTCAAATTTCGTGTTCATAAATCAAGGAACACAGCCATGTCCATTCACTTATATATCGTCTCTGGTTGCTTTCTTATTACAAAGCAGAGTTGAAGAGCTGTGACATAGACTGTATGGACCCACCGACCACCTCAAAGTCTCAAGTATTTCCTGTTTGACCCTTGACACAGTTTGTTGACCCCTGTTCCAGAGGCAGACAGAAGGTAGGAATGCTTGAGGTGCACCAGGTGTAGGTGTGTGTTGAGGGGGCAGTGATGCTTCTGTGAAGAAACTCAGAGCTAGAGGAGAGAGAGAATAGAGGAGGCTTCATAGCACAGCACTAATCCAGGATTTATTGGATTAGCTGTGAGGTGGGGACAAGGTACCGAGTTTCTCTAAGACTCAGTTTGCCCCTTTGCACTGTGGGGTGAAGGTAGGTAGGCTCTGCATCTCTCTGACTTCAGTGCGTCGTCCTCTAAGCTGACACAGTCCTCTCCAATGACTCAGGCACTCCAGGACTTCTGTGTGGCCTAGAGCAGAGCAGGTCCTGCTCCCTCTGGGCCCAGCCCACAGCCTTTTTGGCTTTAAGCCACAAACAGCCCACAGCCTGTTTGGCTTTAAGGCAGACCCAGATCCTGTTCCCAGGACTGGAAACTCCATCCTAACTAACTAATATTTCAACAAAGCTTAGGAAGCACCTACTTGTGTGAAAGGTACTTTTAGGGCCTCCTAATACTGGAATGGTCCAAGGAGGCTCTCTTTCCCTTTCTTCCAGTCATTTGAGGTGGGGAGCTCTCCTCCCCAAGAGAGGGTGCAATAGAGCAATTGACTCCACGACCCCTCTTCTTAGATGAACACACTAGAAACCTCTCAAGTGCCAGGTCATGTACTATGTGCTATTAAGCTGAGCCAGCAGGCAGTTGACAATCTGGGAGAGTTTGAACAATGTGGACTCGAGTGAAATTGGACCCAATGCCAAGTCTAAAGTGGGCACCAACTTGACCCCTCTACCCCTTCGCTGCCTTAGCCCTACAACAAGATGTACTCCCTTTTTCTCTTTCAGAGGGCTGGGAAAGGAATTTATCTGGTTCATAGAAGGCTTGCGGGGGGCTGACCTCAATGTGGACCTTCGTGACTCCCAGCTAAGCACCTACAGTGGTCTGTCTGGTCTTTTCTGGAGACCTTTGTGCCCTCGGAGCACAAAGCCACCTTCTTCTTCTTTGCCCCTGTCCCCACAGCTCTGGTGGCTGACCTTAATGCATAGGACATCTGAGAACCCAAAAAACTAAGGATCAGGGGAAGGTACTACAGAAACAGATGCTCAATTTCCAGGCTCTCTGAAATTTCTGCTGGGGTTGATTGGGTCAGAGGGGTTATTTATCTTTTTTAAATAAACATTTTAATTGAAATCTAATATTCTTGGAGAAAAGCGCTCAGCTCATAAGTTCACAGCTCCTGTGAACACACCTCTGTAACTATTACCTATGTGACCAAAAACAGCATTACCAGCCCCCCAAACCTTTAGTGCCCTCTGTAAGTTACTGACCCCAGGGATAACCACTATGGTATCCTCTGTCACCGTAGATTAGTGTTGCCTATTTTTGAAAACTTACGTAAATGGAATCATATAGTATGTGCTATTTTTATGTCTGGTTTCTCTTGCTCAGTGAGATTCACCCATGTTATTGACTATGAAATAGTTTGCTCAGTTTCATTGCTATTCTCTGTTTTATGAATGTACCACCACTGATTTGTTGATATCATTGTAGATGGAAATTTGGGTTGTTTCCAGCAATAGTACATGTCTTTTGGGACATGTATGTACCCTTGCTGAGTATATGTACTCAGAAGTGGAATTGTTGGGATATCAGACATGCCTATGTTTAGCTTTAAAACATACTTACTTGCTGATAGTTTTCAAAGGATTTTTTAAAAGCTCAGGCTAAAACTTCAGATAGATATTTCTATAACTACTTACATTTCTGGGGACCGGTAATGTCCCAACCCATTTCTCAGGCTGCAAACACTTGCCAGCTCAATTCCAAAAATGGTTCACAAATGATGCCCATACACCCATGGGATGTACCCTCCGCCTGCTAACAATTGTGCTTCATGGGCTTATGGGGGACACTGGGGCCTGCAGGACACATGCAATACCAGATCCTTGGCCTATAGGTCACAGAGTCCTGTTTAGGCATCCATGGGACCTATAGTTTCAGGACCCCAAATCAAAACTTGGGGTCTGACAACTAGGAGGCATATTTGAAGCTGGGACCATCTTATGAAACCCACTTTTTTGACCATGGACAAAAGCAGTAAGGCTCCATGTAGGTTCAGGCATCCCAATGTTGTCACACAGTGCCATAAGTACAGCAGAGGCCCCATGTGCCTGAGCAGGTCTCTCCACTTGTACCAGGGCCAATCTACCTGTGTAACTGACTTAGCAGCTCAGGGCTGCAGCAGCACTGGCAGGTTGTTCCCAGAGCCTGGTACAGAAGGTCCTCATCTGATTCCTTTCTGAGCAGCTTCTAGTTCATGGGACCCTGATTCCTTCCCACTGGCAACACCTGCAAGGCGAGTTTCTCAGAGGTGGATTATGCCCTCGTGTTGCTCTCCCTGGCCCAGATTTTCAATCCTTAGAAGGAACAGAGCTCATTGCATCTCTGCAAGAAACCTCCCTCCATGTCTTACTTGGGAAAGACAGTGGCTTCCTTAAGGCTTGAGCAATGCTTTCCATCACTTTGAAGGACTCATCATTAAGAGCAAACACCATGGTTAGCTTACTAAACATTGTAGGAAATAATGAAGGCAGTACTCACAGCCCCCTTGGGGAGGCAGGTTGTGAGGAAGTGTGAGAGAGAGCCCTAGAGATATCCTGGAGAAGACCTGGGCCAGTTTGGTTATTACCCTGATGCCAGGAAGAATTTTGTCATGGACCTAGGCTGGGTTTGTTAGCTCTACATGGACAACGGGTGTGCTTGACTAAATATCCTACCAACTACTCCGTCAGCCATGTGATCAGGTTGTTTCCAGGCCATACATCCCATACTGGCTTCTGTGGACTTATTGCTGAGATAAGGAGAGGTTGGGAATGGTACTAGAGTCCCCTCATTCATAGACCTGGGCTCTAGGTCAATCCTGAGTCCCCCAGGCTGTTGCTCAGTTGTGCCCCTGTGTTCCCATCTACAAAATGGGATAATTTTGTCCATTACGAGGGGGCTCTAAAGAACAATACCAGAGAGAAGGCCCCCTGGTGATTTCATTGTAGACATTCCACAGGAGTTGGTTCCAGGCTGATGCTGAGGCAGGGTATATGTGGGAGAACCAATTAGAATTCTTTTAGTTTCAAGTTATATGAAACTCATCCAAATTGGCTGAAGCAAAAGAGAACTATTTGTTTGTTTGGTTGGTTGTTTTACATAATGGAAAAATTCAGGGGCTTCAGGCACACCTTGATCCAGGGGCTCAACTATGTCATCCAGACCAGGGCATTCTTCATTTCTGCTTCCTTAAGGATTGGTCTTTTTCTTAAAGTGTGGTGACAAGACAGCTGCCAGCAGCTCCAAGCTGACACCCTCACATCTCTAAGTCCAGATGAAAGGACAACATCTTTTCCTAGAATACTCAAATACTTAGTATTGGCTCTGATTGGACCTCGTGGCTCGGCTTACATCCCATGCTCCGCCTTAAACCAGCCATTGTGCAACCCTGCAAAGGGCCTAATGCACTATGCAACTCTGATTGTCCAGGCCTGATTCACTTGTGACTCTCAAGCCAGGGAATTACTCCACCTGAAGCACATGAGCTGAAAATGATAAGAGGAGTACTTTCTTGGATGAAAATTGGGTTGCTATTCCCAGAAGAGGAGGGACAGTTACTAAGCAGGGAAACGACAACAGTTCTCAACAGGGACGTCCCCTGCCTAGAACAGGAGTCCTCTGGCCCGTGCCTTTTACTCCCTGATTGTGTTGTGCTTTGAGGGCAGGAATCGTAACTATCTCCCCTCTGTATCTGCAGAAATATTAATAGAATGAATAATAATCTTGGGTAGGTATGTTGAGCTTGACACCTTTTCAAACCTCTTTTAACATCTACCCTATTATTTGATTCTTTGTTCTTCTTTTTGGCTACCCAGGATCTGAACCCTCTTCCTGTGATGGGGAATTCCCCTCATTCTGAGGCAGAGCCCACTTCCCACTACAGAGGCTAAAAGTACCATGTGCATACTTTTCCCAGCCTCCCCGTGGCTGGGTGAAGGCCCATGACTGAGGCTCTGCCATTCAGGCACAAAGGCTCCAGACAGTGACCCAGGAACTAGTGACCCAAAAAAGCAGGGATCACAGAGGGTTCTCCTTGGTGGTTACTGTGGGTGTAGCCAGCCACCCACAGTGGTGGTGGAGATGGTGACAGCACAGAGCCTGGGCAGGATACAGCAGCCCAGCCTATAGGGTCTAGTGCACGATGGTGGTGGCAACAGTGAGAACAATGAGGTCCTGACTGAGCCAGTTTTCGGTATGATTGTCTTTTCACGTCATCTGCAGCGCTGCTTTTCTGCTTTGCCAAGAGATTCTCTGAGCTGCTCAATATTATTTTTCTGCTTAAATCAATTTAGCTTAAGTCAATTAAGTCAATCTGCCTAAGTTAAAGGTCAATTTCTGTTGCTTGTATTTAGAAACTCTGACTGTTACAATCCTGGAGACAAACCCACTGGATAATTCCCCTTTCTCAGATGGATAAAATAAGGCTAAGCAACCGGCCCAAGTTCATTCAATGTGACAGTCTGTGAGTTGAGACCAGAACCCTGGACTAGGTGGGACAGCCCTACAACTGGCAGGTGGGAGCCCAGGCAAGGAAGAACTTTCTCACAAGTAGAGCTGCCTAACCAGATAAAAGCCCCTTGTTACTGGAGGTGTGCAAGCAGATCTCGGGAGACTTAAGGGAGAGACCAAAAAAGGGAACTCCAGTTCGCTTCTTCCTCATGGATTGCACATGTTATCATCTGTCCAACCTAGAGTGAGTGCTCTTTGTGAACACAAGGGTGTTAAAGGGGAAAACACAGTTCCTGGTGCTACAACTCCAAATGCCCACCCTCTCTTGTGAGTCAGCCTGGCCCTGGCCCAAAACATAACTGCCACTAGTCCTGTGTCCCAGAGCAAAGTCATAGTGTTTACTGGCCTCCGTCACTTTAATGAAAAAGCCCCTACACCAAACAAATACAAGCATAGACATTTGCAACTAATTACGGTAGTGCTGATCAGTCAAATTTCATTGCAAATTGCATGTTGAAATTGATAGTGGGCGAGTCAAGAATAAACTGGTTGTCTGGAAAAGTGACACGGGCACACAGGACTAGATTAATAATTCAATTTAGACTCAGTCAGACACTCTGAAGAAGAGGAAAAAGCAGATTAGCATTGCCCCAAGATTGCTTGTTTACCCAGTACTTCTTGCCAATGTGCCTGGCTTCTAAGGGAAGTTGATCCTCCTTTAGAGTCCTCCCACTTCGGGAGACCACAGGGCGTTGAGTATTCCAGCCTTTAATTCCTGGTTTGCAAAATTGCAGCCCTGAGTGGTTTGGGGAGGGGTAAACTGCCCTTCATCCTAGCTGCTGCTGAGAAGCCTACTCAGGCAGCTTCTTGGGGGACAGACACCTCCTGCTGCAGTGAACCACACTCTTGGTCTCTCATTTGTGGGTACTGGGCTCGGGGAGGTAATCCACCTTGAGAGTCCAGGTGGATTTCCCAGGTCAGGTATGGCTCCAGAGAAGTGAGCCCTGAGAAGGTGGGAAAGAAACCAGAAGGGCCTCACAGAGCTCCCCAGTTGGCTTGGTCCCCATGGGATCCCAGAGAGCTATGAAGTCCAGAGTCCCAGCTTGGATGGAGGCCATAAGATGGATGGGCAGTGTCCTTAGGATCGGGCCTTCTGGGAAGGTCACTGTGTCCTTGCACCTGGAGAGGAAGGTAGGAAGGAGACACAGAGCAGGCAAAATGTACAGGTGTGTGTGTGGGGGGGGGGGGGGGGGGGGGTTAGGTACCTGTATGCCCATGAGATGCCACCTTGAGTGGCCAACCCTGAACTAGCCAGGAGTGCTTCACACTGAGCTGCTCACCAGCCCAAAATGGATTGAGAATAAAGCAGCCTGCAATGTGCACAGAGCCACTGGCCCCCACTCCAACTGCCCTCACTCCACAGGCCTGTGCAAAGGAAAGTCTTAATCTTCATCCTCTAGATCTGGGTTCAAAACTCAAACATCTACAGGGAAGTGGGCCAGCTATGGGATGGGGGAGAGCTGGTGAGCTTGAAACTGATTGGCAGGGGGCGGCCGTGATTCAGCCTCAGGAGTCTGCCTAGAGACAATATAAGTTGGAATTCAGAAAAAAGCTTAGGCTGGGGATATAAATTTGCAAGTTGTCAGCAACAGAATGTTATTTAAAGCCAGGACACTGGAGGAGATTATCAAGGGACTGCGCGAAGATAAGAGACTAAAAGAGGTCCAAGGACTGAGCCTTGGAGATGAGGAAGTGCCAGCAAAGGAGACAGAAGATGAGCGACCAGAGAGGTAAGAGGGAAACCATGAGAGGGTGGTGATGATCCAGGTGCCAAGGAGGGAGAGATGAACTCTTACATGCTACTGAGAAGCAAGCAAGGTGAAGCCTGATATTTGAGAACATGGAGAGCCCTTGACAGAGGTAGCTTTGCTGTAGTGGTGGGGGCTAAAGCCTGATGGGAGAAAGGAAGCAGGGAGAGGACTTGAGACAGCAAGAAGAGTCCATTCCTTCTAGGAGTTGGGCCATAAAGAGGAGCAGAGAAATTGGGTGAGAGTTTGAGGGGGATATAAGGCCAAGACATGATTTTTCTTTAAGATGGAAAAATCACAGTATTTTTGTGTACTGATGGGAATAATCCTGGAGAGAGGGGAATTTTGATGATGTAGGTGAGAAAAGGGATAAATGTTGGAGTGAAGTCCTTGAGTAGACAGGTGGAGATAGCATCTGGTGTACAAAAAAGGGGACTGTCCTTAAATAGGAGCATGGACAGTTCACCCATATTAGCAAAATGAAAACCAGAGTTGATGAGCACAGATGCAAGTGGGTGGGGGAAGTAGTGGTGGAGCCCATGGAACTTCTCTGGTGAGGGCTTCTATTTTCTTAGCAAGCTAGGAACAGGTTGTCAGCTGAGAGTGAGGTGGAAGAGGAGGTGTGAGGCAGTCGGCTGAGAGAGAGGGTGTAAGTGCCCTTGGGGGTGTAGTACGATTTCTGGGCAGCATATAGGTCTCACCGAGGGAGGCTTGGGTTCATTAATTCAAAGTGAGACTGGTCAGCCCATTGTGGGTTTTTATTTGTCCCAGGCAGTCTGTGGATGCAGGTGTAGGGTAGATAGAGGGCTGAGTTTAACCAAGGCTGTGGTTTTACCAGATGACTATTCTACAGGGAGGGGAGAGGGAGAGAGTATGGCATCGGACCATGGAATGTGAGCTGGGTAAGAAGGGAAGGGGGCCTGAGGAGGCAAGGGAACACGAATATTTGCTTGGATCAGTAGGCTCCAAGACGAGCTGTTGGATGGGGGGCACTAGAAGGAGTGAGGTGGAGAGAGAGGTACTGTTTACCGAGAGGGGACACAGATCACCCAGTCAATGAAGGTACTGTACTGACAGATAACCACCAGTTGGAGGTCTGGCTGCTGGAGCAAGAGGCTGAGGTACTACAGAAGCCAAGATTGTGAAGAGGAGGCCAAGGGGCTGAAAGAGCTGGTTCATTTACATGAATGGAGAAACTAAAAACTAATGCAGGAGTGCCCCTGGAGAGGAAAGGTGGGGAACTAGGATGGGCCAGGAGCTAAAATCTTCAAAGAACAAGGGGGAGAGACCAAGGGGGCCTGTCAATGGCTGTCAAAAGTGGAGGAATGGGTGGTCTTGTCTGATGACATGGCTTCCAGACATGGGTATTTCCAAGGAGGAGGGCAAACTGTGACACTGAGGAGCAAAATAGTCATTCCCGATCCCACCAGGGACACAAGGACCACAGTAGGGGGAAGAGCCACCACTTGAGAGGCTGAAGGGGAAGCGGAGTCCTTACAGGAGAGGCAGTTTGCCATTAGAGCAAGAAAGCAAAGATGACATTCTGAAATGAGGTTGAGGATATGGGGAAATTCACTGATGTCAGACCATGAGTTTCAGAGACCAGTGAAAGGATTTCTAGACATGGGGTAGGGTAGTCGATGAGGTCAGAAAAGGGTAATGCAGAGGCACATGGGGCTTAGAGTCCTGGAGTGAAGGATACCCTTGAAATTCTGGACTTCATGTGGGACTGGTATGAACAGGGATAAAGGGGCTGTTGACAGCAGCCCCGAGGAGCCCAAGGCAGAGGGTGGTGGCCAGGCTGGGTTTGTTGGGAGGGGAGAGGAGAGAGCACCTGTCAGGAGCCCTCTTCACTCCTCTGATGGTGGTCTGGAGGTTTGAGGAAGAGCAGTATTCCCAGAGCAGGTAGAGGCCTGCACTCCCTCTTTACTCCCACATAGAAATATTACTCAAAACTCTCTTCATAGAACTGAAAAATAAAACTACAGACACATCAATTAAAGAGAGTTATCCAGAAATAGAGTCTTACATATGGCATAATAAATCTCTATATAATAAAGTTTGCCCTCAAAACAGTAGAGATAAAAAGCATGATTCCCCCTGCCCCAGGGACAAGTCACTATTTGAGAAAAAATAAATCCAGATCTTTACCTTAAATCTTACACTAAATGAATTCAAGTGATCTAAAAAGCTAGTGTAAAAAATGTAATATTAGTATAAAGATAGAAATAGACCCACACATACATGATCAATTGATTTTTAACAAATAGTACCAAGGTTGGGGTGCCTGGGTGCTCAGTCATTTGAGCAACCGACTCTTGATCTCGACTCAGTTGATGATCTCACAGTTCATGAGTTCAAGGCTTGCATCAGGCTCTGTGCTAATGGCACGGAGCCTGCTTGAGATCCTCTCTTTCTCTCTGCCCCTCCCCCCACTTGTGTTCTTTCTCTCTCTCTCCCTCTCAAAGTAAATAAATAAACTTAGGGGGAAAAAAACCACAAAAAAACCAAAACAGTACCAAGGCAACTCAATGGGGAGCAAACAATCTTTCCAGCAAATGGTCCTGAGACTATTGGATAGCCATATGTAAAATTCATACCACAAACATATATCATTTATACTATATATAAAAATTATATGATATGGATTAGAGGCCATATGTATATGTATGACCCATATCCAAATTATATATACAAATTTTATACAAAAATTATATACAACACAATTTAAAAACAGGCAAAAGACTTGAATTGAAGAAGACTTTACCAAAGAAGTTATTTAGGTAACAAATAAACAACATGAGATGCTCAACATCTTTTGTCATTAGGAAAATATAAATGAAAACTATGAACCCACTAGAAGGACCAGAATTTAACAAGACCGACCAAATCAAGTACTGGCAAGGATGGGAACTGTGGTTGCCCTGGGACGGATGGAACACAAAAGTGCCATGAGGAAACACGGGGAAATTATGGGTATGTTGTATGAGCAAAGCAGAGTTTAACCTTCATTTGCTCAGCTGATAGACATTTCAGTTGTTGCCGGTTTGGGCTTGTGGCTGACGCAAAGATGTGTCACCCAGATCCTTCCTCAAGGAAGGATTTGCTGTCCAGTTGCAGAGAGTGTGATAAGCAGAAACCTGCAGCTAGTAGTTTATTCAGGGTCTGCCTGAGCTGCAGAGGGCTGCCTTGCCCCTTTTCAGAGCAGCTGGCATCCAGTGACTGAACAAAGCAGGGATATAGAGGCTGGGCCATTTTAATCCAATCTGGGACAATCCAGATGCACAATATTTGCTCCAGAGTTCCCTGCCAACTTGGCTTAGACGTCAATGAATGTGCATCACAGTTGGACTTCTTCTGCTCAATCCTGCTTCCTCTCCCTTCCTTTCATTGATGTTGATTCCTAATGTCCATCATAAATATCTTGTGCTCCAAACTCCATCTCAGCATCTGTTTCCTGGGAACCAGATTTATGACAGGGCTATGACAAACCGAGCTCCTATGACCATTCTTGTCCATGTTTCCTGTCCTATTAACACTCTTTTCTGTAGGATATTTGCCTAGGAATGGAATTGCTGGCTCATAGTGTATGTTATTTTCAGCTTACTTGGATAATGCTGAACTGTTTTCCAAAATGTTTGTACATCTTTATGTAAATTTATATAGATGAATGTTTTTGCTTATTCAATTTGGTAAGTATGTAGTGATATCTTACTGTGATTTTAATTGACATTTGCCTGATGACTAAAAAATTTGAACAGTTTTATGTTACTGGCCTTTGTGTTTCTTTTTTTCAAAGTGCCTATCTTTTGCCCATTTTTCTTTTTCCCAAGTTATTCTGTTTTTTGTATTATTTACTCATTTATTTTAAAACCACTTTATTAAAGTATGATTGACATACAGAAAGCTATACATATTTAATGTATATAGCTTGATGAGTTTGGAATGCACATTCTTCTACTGGGTTGTCTTCTGTTATTATTTCTCATGAGTCCTGTATATATTCTGGATAAAAGCCTTTGATAGTTAAAAAAATTTTTTTTAATGTTTTATTTATTTTTGAAAGAGAGAAAAAGAGCATGAGCAGGAGAAAGGCAGAGAGAGGGAGACACAGAATCGGAGGCAGGCTCCAGGCCTTGAGCTGTCAGCACAGAGCCTGATGTGGGGCTTGAACTCACAAACCATGAGATCATGACCTGAGCCGAAGTTGGACGCTTAACCAACTGAGTCACCCAGGCACCCCATAGCCTTTGATAGTTTTATCTGTTATTATTATCTTCTGCTACTCTGTAGATTGCCTTTTCACTCTCTTAATGTTGTCTTTTGATGAATATAAATTCTTCATTTTATCTGTCTTTCCTTTGTAATATTGCTTTTTGTGTTTTGTTTCAGACCATTTCCCTACCCAAGATTATGAAGATATTCTTCTACATTGTTATTTTTCTACATTATTATTATTATTATTAATGTTTATTTATTTTGAGAGAGAGAGAGAGTGCGTGCACACGTGTGTGCGGGAGGGACAAAGGGAGAGAGAGGATCCCAAGCGGGGTCCATGATGTCAGTGCAGAGCCCAATGTGGGCCTTGATCTCAAAACGTGAAATCATGACCTGAGCCAAAATCAAGAGTTGGATGCTTAACCCACTGAGCCATGCGGGTGCCCCTCTACATTATTATTTTAAAACTTTACAATTTTGGCTTTTCTATTTAGGTCCATATACACCTGAAGTTGATTTTGGTGTATGGTGTAAATTTAGTAGGGGTTCAATTTCATTCTTTTCCTATATAGATCCTCAGTTGTTCCAGCCAAGTTTATTAAGAATCTTTCTGCCAATGCTGTACCATGCCACTTCTGTCAAAAACCAAGCATCTAGATATGTGCAGCTCTGTTTCTGTAATCTCATCTCTATTCCATTGAACTGCCTATCCCCCAAATCCAGGCCCTCTCCTAATTACTATAGCTTTATAGTAATCTGATATAGTAATAGCAATTCCTCTAACCTCGTTCTTCCTCTAGAGTGACTTAGCTATTCTTGGCCTTGTGCATGTCCACATAAATTTTGGAATCATCTTGTCCAGTCCCACAAAAATCCTCATGAAACTTTATAGAAATAAAATTGAATCTATAGATCACTTTGGGAAGAACTGATGATCTTTGTAATATTTTAGTCTTCCAATCCATGAACACTATAGCTTCATTTATTAAGATCTTTAATGTCTGTCTATAATGCTGTAAATTTTTCTGCATTGGAGACTTATTCAAATTTTATTGCTTTATTCCTAGTGATTTGATATTTTAAAATGATATTCTAAGTGCTATCCTTTTAAAATATAATTTCCTTTTTGTTGCTGTTAAATACATTGATTTGTATATATTTACTTTTTTTAAATCCGAGAAACTTGCTGGACTTTGTTAATAATTCTAATTACCTGTAGAGCATTTTAAAAATTTCCTCTGGGGGCGCCTGGGTGGCGCAGTCGGTTGAGCGGCCGACTTCAGCCAGGTCATGATCTCGCGGTCCGTGAGTTCGAGCCCTGCGTCAGGCTCTGGGCTGATGGCTCGGAGCCTGGAGCCTGTTTCCGATTCTGTGTCTCCCTCTCTCTCTGCCCCTCTCCCGTTCATGCTCTGTCTCTCTCTGTCCCAAAAATAAATAAACGTTGAAAAAAAAATTAAAAAAAAAATTTCCTGGGGCGCCTGGGTGGCGCAGTCGGTTAAGTGTCCGACTTCAGCCAGGTCACGATCTTGCGGTCTGCAAGTTGGAGCCCCGCGTCAGGCTCTGGGCTGATGGCTCAGAGCCTGGAACCTGCTTCCGATTCTGTGTCTCCCTCTCTCTCTGCCCCTCCCCCGTTCATGCTCTGTCTCTCTCTGTCCCAAAAATAAATAAATGTTGAAAAAAAAATTAAAAAAAAAAATTTCCTCTGTATACTATCAAAACATCTATAAATAAAGGAAATTTTGTTTCTTCCTTTTCCAGTCCTTATTCCTCTTCTTTCTTCACTGTGTTGGCCAAGATCTCCAGTATGATGCTGAATAAAAGTGGTGGTAATGGATATCTTTGTTTTGTTCCAATTTTCAAAGGGAAAATTTCCAATGTTTTACCACTAAGTATGATGCTTGCATTAGTTATTTTTTAAAAGACAGCCTTTTTAAAATTAAGGAAGTTTCTTTCCAGTTCCAGTTTGGCTCAAGGTTGTTTTTTTTTTTTCCCCACTATTTATCCATTTGATTCAATGGATGTTGCATTTTATAAAATGCTTTTTCTGCATCCACTGCGATAACTATAGGATTTTTCTTCTTTAATCTATTAATGTGATAAATGACAGTGACTGGTTTTTGAAAGTGAAACAAAGCTTGAATTTCTAGGATAATTATAACTTGGTCATATGAACTATCTTTGTTATTATATGATGATAAATTTTGTTTATTTTATTATTAAAAAAAATTTTTTTTTAACATTTATTTATTGTTAAGAGACAGAGTGTGAGCAGGGAGGACTACAGAGAGAGGGAGACACAGAATGTGAAGCAGGCTCCAGGCTCTGAGCTGTCAGCACAGAGCCCAACATGGGACTCAAACCCACAAACTGAGATCATGACCTGAGCTGAAGTCAGATGCTCAACCGACCAAGCCACCCAGGTGCCCCTAAATTTTGTTTAATTTAAAGTTTATTTATTGAGGGAGAGAGAGAGAGAGAGAGGGAGGGAGAGAGAGAGAATGAGTAGGGGAGGGGCAGAGACAGAGAATCCCAAGCAGGCTCCACACTGTCAGCACAGAGCCCAACAGGGGGCTCCAACTCATGAACCCCAAGATCATGACCTGAACTACAATCAAGAGTCTGATGCTTAACCAACCGAGCCACCCAGGCGCCCCAATAAATTTTAATAATACTTTGTTTAGGGTTTTTATATGCATGTTCATAAACAAGACTGGCCTTCAATTTTCCTATATTGACCCTGTTAGATTTGGGGTTCAGGGACATATTAGATCCATGAAATGAGTTAGAAGGATAACTTTAGTCTTTGGGAGTAGAAACTTCTATACTTGTGGAAGTTTGTATATGAATGGTATTTTCTATCTGGAAAAAAGAAATCTTTGTGGAAAGATTTTAAATTACTGATAAAATCTCTTTAATAAAATATACAATATAAAATATTTAGGAATAAATAGAATCAAGTACAAATATAAAATATAAAACATAAAATATTTAAGAATAAATATAATCAAGCAAATATAGGACTTATATACTGAAAATTATAATGCATTTTTGAGAGAAATTAAGGGAAAAAAGAAATTAAAGAAGACCTAAATAAATGGAATAGATATCCTATGTTCATGAATCAAAAGACAATATTGTTCAGATGGTAACCTACAGAATCAATGCAATCCCCATTCCAATGAGTTTCTTTGCAGAAACTAACAAGCTAATCCTATATCATGTAGAAAATGCAAGGGACTCAGGACAATGAAAACAATCTGGGTAAAAACCAAAAAGTTGGAGGACTCACACGTCCTGCTTCCAAAACTTACTGCAAAGCTACAGAAATCAAGACTATGTGATATTGGCATAACGAATAAACACACAGATAATAGAATAAAAGTGAAAATTCAGAAATAAACTCTTACATTCAAGGTCAACTGATTTTCAACAAGGGCACAAGACAATTTAATGGGTTAAAAGAAAAAACAGTGCTGGAACAACTGAATATTCACGTACAGAAGAATGCAGTTGGATCCCTACCTCACATCATACCTAAAAATTAACTCAAACCAAATCAAAGATCCAAATGTCAGAAATAAAACTCAAACCATTAAAAGAAAACATAGATGTAAATATTTGTTACTTGGATCAAGCAATCATTTCTTAGCCATGAAACCAAAAGCACAGGCCACCAAAGAAACATATAAACTTGGACTTCACCAAAATTAAAAATTTTATGCTACAGAGAGCAACATTAAGAAAGTATAAAGACAATCTAGATGATCGTAGAAAATTTTTACAAATCATATATCTGACAAAGGGCTTTTATCTAGAATATATAAAGAACTCTTACAACTCAAAAGTAGAAAGACAAATGCTCAATTTAAAAATGGGCAAAGGATCTGAATATACATTGCCTCAAAGAATATATACAAATTGCCAATAAGCACATGAAAAAATACTCATTATTAGTCATCAGGGAAAAGCAAATGAAATCATACTCTGATACTACATCATACATACCACTAGAATGACTACAATTAAAAGAACAGATAATAACAAATGTTGGCAAGGATGTGGAGAAATTAGAACCCTCATACACTACTGGTAGAAATGTAAAATAGTGCAACTGCTTTGGAAAACAATCTGACAGTTCCCCTAAAGATTAAATATAGAGTTACCATATGATCCAGCAATTCTACTCCTAGGGATATACTCAAGGGAAAGGAAAACATATATCTATAGAAAAACTTATACATAAATGTCCATAGCAGCATTATTCATAGTATTCCAAAAGTAGAAACAACCCAAGAGTCATAAACTGATAAATGGATAAACCAAATAAATGGAATATTATCCAGCCATAAAAAGGAAAGAAATTCTAATACATGCTACCACATGGATAAACCATGAAAACATTACGTAAGTAAAGAAGCTAGTGAAAAAAGACCACATATTGTGTGATTCCACTTAAATGACATATCCAGAATAGGCAAATCCATAAAGAGAAAATAGGGGTACCTGGCTGGCTCAGTAGATGGAGCATGTGACTCTTGATCTTGGGGTTGTGAGTTCGAGCCCCATGTTGGGCATAGAGTTTACTTAATAATAATAAAAAAGGGCAGCAAGTAGATTAGTGGTTATCTAATGCCCTGGAGGTAGGGTATAGGGGGAAAAGTGAAATGACTCCTAATGGGTATGATTTTTGGAGAAGGTGATGAAATGCCCTAAAAGTGATTGCAGTGATCATTGCACATCTCTGTGAATATACTAAAAACTACTGAATTCTATACCTTAAATAGATGAATTGCATGGTATGTGAATTATATGTCAATCAAGTTATTTATTAAAAAATATATATATATCAGAGGCACCTGGCTGGCTCAGTCGATGGGGCATGCAACTCTTGATCTCAGGGTTATGAGTTTGAGCCCCACGTTGGTTATAGAGATTACTTAAATAAAAAAATAAATACATTTTAATGGATCTGAGAATCAGGAGGACTCTGATGACCCTCACCCAGCCAAAAGCATTTCAGTGCCATGGTCAGTTATTGGAAATTGGCAGGATGGGGAGTGATGTGAACAAGGAAGAAAGGAAAATACAGGGGAAAGACTTGGAAGAGTTATCTGGCCATGAAGGCAGAAGTGAGACTTGATGGAAAAGAAGGCTCAGGAGTATGTATTCTTTAGAGTCACCTAGACACATTACCTACCTCAGCCTGAGATCTAGCTCATCAAAGAAGCTGGTGAAGCTGATTCTGTGGGCCTTTCCAGCCTTCTCTCCTGATGCTGGTCAGACCGGCCAGGCCAGTCCTCTCTTCCTATACCACTAAAACTTAGCCACCTGGAAAGGCTTACCACACCCCGCCTCATCTTGGAGCCTTTCCCAAGAGGTGCCATCTCCCACTGACCTCTCCCTTCTCAGCCTGCTTTCACACTGCATACAAGATGTCATCACTATATTGTTATCTTACATGACCAGGTATTCCAGATTCACCAATGCTGTCCTGGTGACCTGATTTGGGGAGTAGGATATTGCCTAGAGCCTGGGACCCAGAACCTTCAGCCTGCCAAACTCATTAATAAAACATTCTCTTATGACCATCACCCCATGCCTGGCTTCTATAGGCTGGCCCCTCTTTGAGGATATGGTCACTGAATGTGGGTTTCTAGGAAGCCATGGTTTCTAGGAAAGCCTACATGTGCCCACCCATTCCATGTGGGCCAGAGTCAGCAAGAAAGACATACTTATTAAGCCTTGGGCCCCAGTATTTTCAGAAGAGCACAAGCCCCATGAGGCTGGCCTTAAGGTGTGAGGGGGACTTCTCTATACCCTCCCCACTCTTGGAAAACAAAAATGCTGTTAATTGTCATATGAAATAAAGGCTTTGATAAAGCCCAGTAAATGGTGCTTAGCTTTTTTGAACACAGTGTTTCCCAAAAACATTTGTCCTTGGGACCTTTTGTCCACCCCATCCACTATCATCCAGGAACACATCACCCCAACAAAAAAGTCCAGAACCTGTAAATGGCACTTGTGGCCCAGCCTACAAATTTCAATGGCCAACCTCTCCTCCTCCACCAGGACCCTTCTCTGTATCTTACATATTCTCCTCTAAGGCATAGCCCACAGCTATCTCCACCTGCTGGGGTGCCAGTATCTCTGAGTCACCTGTTCCCTTAAACACACAGAGACCCCTCTCCCCACCTCATACCCACAGCTGGCTATTGCTTCCAACATTGAATATCCTTGAGTATGCCTGTCGTTTCCCTATCCCCCTTTCCAGGTCATTCCTTACAGCTCTCTGGGTTGCCCCTGTGAGGCCATGGGCATGAGACACCACATTTGGCAACAAGCCAACGCGGCAGCACTGGGCTTTGAAGTATTCTCAGAACCTGAGTCCCCTCTCTCAGCTTCTCTACCCCATAGGGATTCTGCCCCAGATAGCAGAAGAGCAGGGTATAGGGCAGTATCAGAGGTGGAAATGGGCATGGGGCCACAATCCAGTAGCAGCTTTTCCCATGGGCAGGGATCAGAGGACCGTCCCTATGCCTAAGTTTGGCACTTGGTGAATGATCATTGACAGTTCTTAGAAGCCCCCACTCCTCCAGACCCTAGTGGGGGCACATTCTCCACGAGGGAACTGGACACTTCCCAAAACTCAACACATCCTGGCTGGAGCTGGCTGTGGGCTGGGCACCCCCGGGCCAGCCGGGCAGGGCGGGGTGTCCTGGAGAGCCGCGGATGGGCCTCACACCCAGGCTGGGCCAGGACACCCCGTCCTTGGCCGAGGCCCAAACCGGCTCTGTTTACAGAATCTGTCAGCTCTGTTCCCCCTCCCCCACCCGGCACTTCCCCTAGAGTCCTGGGGGCTGGGAGAGGGGCAGGCGGAGCCTGAGGGAGACTAGGAGGCAGCCAAATCCCAGTCTGGTCCCTCAGTCCTCCTCCCCTTCTTGGCGCCTAGGGTCTATCTCCGCCGGTTCTCCAATCTTCTGGTTTCCCTTTCAAAAGCATTGGGTGGGAATGCGCCTTTTAAAAGAGAAATCTGCAAAAGACAACGCTTACTCCCAAGGAAAGTTTAGCTAATGGTAGAAAGATAAGACACTGAGCCAGCAGGCGCAGGGAGAGTTTTCTAGGCAAGGGGTTCCTGGATACCTCCAGACAGCCCGGAAGGAGGCTCTCTCTTTCCTTGGGACCCCAAACTCATGGGCCCCTGGGAATTTTTCCAAGAACTACCAGAGGGACTTGGCACAAATTAGATGTAACCCGTCGGGCAGGCTGGGGGCTTTTGGGGGGTAGCGACGTCTCGAGATAAGGCCAACGGCCGGACAGGCAACCGTGACTCAGCTGCCTTGGGCTGCAGGGAAGCTCCACCGGCGCCCCCAGGAGCCGGAGGGGGAAGGCGGGACCCGGACTGCGTTGCTCCGCCCCTACCCCGCCCCCTGGCTCCGGGAAAGCCTGCCCACCACCCCCAGCTTCCCAGAGGCGCCCGGATTTCCCACGGGTTTCCCCACCTGCTGCAAATAGTAACAAAGGCTGGCGTTTGCAGAGCGCTCACGCTGTGCTAGGTACTTAGCAGGAATCCTGTCTTTTGTGACCTCCAGCAAGGCTCTGAAGAGGGCACCACTTTTGCTGCTAGAGAAAGAAACCGAGGCTCAGAGAGGCCAAGCTACTTACTGAAGGTCACACAGCTACTGAGTGGTAGGGGCCAGAGTTTACAAAACCTCAGATACTTCTTACCCCTTAGGGTACCATGTCCTGACCTTCCTGTTGCTAGCGGGTCCTCTGGGCCTTTCTAAGGAACCAGGACATCCCCTGGGTTGGGGGCTAACACATTACAAATATTTATCTTGGGGCAAATTGAGTGATATTGATTACGTGTGTCCTGAACTCCCAGACTGGTTTCACATGGTGGCAAAATTCCCCAGCCTTAAGTTTCCCTTTGACCCCCACTCTGACGGAAACTCCTGGGCACAGGGCTGGGTCCCCAGGGAACACTGCCACGCCAATGCTTAGCCCTGCCCTCTGGAGAGATGCAGTCTCCAGAAAGCCCCTATCTTGCTTATAGATTAGTCCCCCAACCCTGGGACCTTGCCAAGAGAGAAGCAGCAGGTGCACACCACCCCCCTGCTGCTGGCTGGGCCCTGACCATATGCGGTCAAGGACAGGACAGTGCCACAGAAAGCCAAGTCTGAGCCACAGAAGAGGTCAAGGAGCAAAGGGCAATCTGTACCCTAGGGCTGTCCTGGGAGCTAATGAGCTCCATGTTATGTGGTGTGGAAGAAATGATTCAAAAATAGGGTGGGATGAGATGACCTCTGAAACCCCAAATTCCTCTCTCCTGTGAGTCAGGCAGTGTCCAAGTGAATTGCCTGTTGTGACAGCCACTCACATAGAAACTTTCCCAGACTCTCTCATTTTCTTCTCCTTTGGCCTTTTTCTTTGGGGACCTGGGACCTTTCTCCTGGAGACTCGGGAAGTATTAGGAAGGAGATCACTGCCACATGTCCCTGCCTCAGTTTGCTACTCTGTCTCAGCGGCCATTATGTAGGCTCTGGGAGGGCTCTGACTTGTGGGGAGTAAGGAAGGAAGCAAAGAAGGAAGGAAAGAAGGACCATGAGAGGGAGAAATCTTGAGACTGGGGACTGCTTCTGTGGCTGAGTTGGTTTGACCTTTGGCCCCAGTCATAGCTCCATTCTCTTCCCCTAGATATGAGATCTTGAGCACTGTTACTTTATCTCCCAGGGCCTCTGTGAAATGAAAGAACTCTAATATCAACCTCCTTTGTTGGGAGGGTTGTTGGTAGCAACAATGAGTGACCGCTGGGGGTAAGGTCATCTGAAACACAATTCTGTGCTTGTGCCCAGTGGGCAGTCCAGCTCTACAAGCAGACATCATTCGTCATGGTTCTGTCTGAGGAAATAAGTCCCCAAAGACAGGCCAGTTTGGATGGGAGAGGAGGGAGAAAGGGACGTGACTAGGGGCTGCAGGGGATGGGTCTCCTGCAGCAGGAAGAGCTATGGTCTGGGGTCAGTGGACCTGTGTCCTAAAGATACTAAGTACTGCCTCTGTGGTCCAGCATGGTGCTAGGTGCTTCACAAACATTGTCATATTTAGTTCTATCTACAAGGCAGGTAGTGTTGCCATCTCCATTTTATAGTTAGCAAAAGCAAGGCTTAGAGAAGTTAGGTGAGCTGTCATCGGAGGGGCACGGAGTCATAGCCAGGCAAGCTGGCTCTGGAGCCCTGTCCTACCCAACTCCTGACTCAGGTCCCTCCTCAACTACCCCCACAGTTGTCTTAGGGGCTGGTACCCGGTGGCCCGGCAGATTGTGCCCAGTTCCCCAAGGTCCGTGCCCTTGCCTGGCACCCTCTCTCTGCCACTTGCCTAGTCCACCCAGAACAGTGCTGGTCAACCTGAGTCTGGCATCATGACAGTGTTATACCTTGTACCTTGTACCTTGTACAGAGAGACAGGGACTAGGATCAAAGCCCCAAATGACAGGAGACAGGGTATGGGGGAGAGGTCTTGCCTGGTGCTCAGCTTTGCACAGCAAAGGAAGAAAAGAAGACTGGGAGGCAAGGAGCCACCCCTACCCACCCTGAATTCAGAACTAAGAAGTGACCTTAGGCACCTTGTTACCAGACCAGCTATGGTTCCATAAGCGTTGGTTTTAGCGAAGGTTTTAGATGGTCATCAAGCAAAGGTTTTAGATGGTCATCAAGGAAGCTGTAAGACTGAGGCTGCCCTAACTAAGAGGTAATACTGGAGGACCTCAAGTCCCCCACACCTAATTTTCCTGTCAGAATCATGACCTAGCCCTAGGGCATTCCCTGATCAAAGCCCTGTATCACCAGGAGGTCTGGAAAACCTCTGTCCAGTGGCTCTGAGCCCCACATGGGTTCCCTGCCTTTAGTTAGAAGAGCCCCCTCTTTGCCCTCACACCTCCACTCCCAAGGAACTCTTCCTCTGTCCTTGGAAACAAACTGCTCCCAACTTCAAAGCATTATAATCCCCCCCAAAGAGCAATCTTGAGAATGTCAAGGGGAAATTATTGAATTATCCTGGTTGGCAGAAAAATCTAATTTATAGCAAAGCACTTCTCCTGAAGTTTTAATAGATTTTTTTCCTCCGATGGATTTTAATGTGCAATTGTTTCCCGGGCTCGGAAATTTAGTTGGAAGCACTGACATCGCTTTTCAATGCTTGATTTATTGCCAGCTCTCTGCTTTTGAGCCTGATAGCAAACCCAACATTCTATTTTCCTAAACTGAGAGACTGCACTTTCTGTTTATCCTGCTAGACCAGACATCTGATGGCACTGCCATCTCATTAAGGGTGTAAGGAGGACTGGCGATCTGGCTGAAACTTTCATGCCCTCCCTACCTGGCTCCCAAGGACAAGTCCTCTCCTTGAGGATTTTGCTGGATGGAATCTTAGTACTATGTTATGAGGATACTGTTGATCTGTGGACACCACCGGGGGCAATGGCATGGCTAACCTTCCCCTCTGCCCACTCCCTGCCTCTCAGTCCGTCAAGGTGTGTGGCACAAAATAAGGGCTCAGCCAATAGGTGTTGATTCAAAGAGAGTGGGGCAAGAGGGTGGTGTGACTGAGTGTCAGAGTCCTGCTTGGGCCAATGACAGCTTAGGCCAAGGAACATTGTGTTGACATCTTTGCCCAAGCTCCAGTCCACTGGATTGCAATCATCTGGGCATAGCACAGGGGTAGCAGGTAAGAGTGCTGTCTAGAGATTTTAATTAATGGCAGCATTACCAACTTGGGAGGAAGGGCACAAAGGCATCAAAAAAATACACTCTACCCTCAAAGATAAGAAGCTTAGTGAGCCCCCAGCCACCTTTCAAGAGTATCTGACTAGGGCAATGCTTAACCCAAACTTGGTAAGGAGAGTGGGGCTTTTGGAATGTACAACAGGCAGAGAAGGGAGTTATTTAGGAATAAAATAGACTTCCTTTGATCCCTTGGAATGATGATACCCATTTTACAGACACAGAAAATGAGGCTCAAAGAGGGGCAGAAACTCACAAAGCTTTGGCAAACAGCCAAAGTGACACTGAGATCTAGCTCTTTGACTCCCTGAGGTCTCTTTTCACAGCAGTATGGGAGGCTGTACCAGGCTCTTGCTAGACTGACCCTGCAGGACTCAGCAAAGTTCAGCATCCTTTGAAAGAGTGGGCATCCCTCAGGCCCCCAAAAGAGGTTGCCGACCATCTAGTTTTAGAATAGGTTGACAGGCCCATGGGGATTCCTTCCTAGGTCACCCTTGTTTTCTGGGGGTTTCTCCTAGCAATCCTGCCATCTCTGACCCCATGTACCCAAATATCCAGACCCTGCCCCCCTCAGAGATTTCAGTCTCTTTCTTCCCAGAGATCCCTGCTGTCGTGCCAAGTGAAAGGATCATTTGGCCAGAGAGGGGTGTGAACAAGGAATGAGGAGGAAAGGGTCTGTACCCTTTCGATCACTCCTTCTCTCTATACTGTGTCCTCCCCCATTTCTCCCTGACTGCCTTATCTTCTATCCTTGGGAAATTTGGGGTTCCTATCACAGGGCAGTACCAGGAACAGAGTCAAACGGCCTGACCTCTGGGAAGCCCTAGAGGAGGTCCCTGGGGCTAGAGGGGTCACCCTGGCCAGAGTCCCTATCTGGACATGGAAGTTGGGACTTCCATGGAAGTGGCAGGAAGTTGGGAAACACTCCCAGTGTGTAGGGCTGAAGCAGACCCTGCACACTTTGTGAGACTACTCCCATTACATCCAGCCCTCTGGAGCAAATCCAGGAGCCCAGCCAGGAGAGAGTGGTTTGGGGGGGGCACATAGAATTGTGAGGAGGGGGATCATGGCAGGTGTTTCTCTCTAACTTCAGGGAAGAGACAGGCCTGGGGCTGAGGATCCTAGAGACTCCACTCCTATAAGGAAGGTATCCTCACCATTCAAGCTGCAAAAGCTCTGTCATGGGGACAGAGTACATTGTCACAGGGCTATTCCCCTGGCAACCTGCCTCTCAAGGTTCCACCAGACGAGCTTCTGCTCAGGAGTGAGGGAGAGCTACTACCTTCATTAATTCACCCTGCCCCTCCAGATTTAATGACTTCCCAAATGCTACCTCTGCTGGGACAAGTCCCCAGCTGTGTCCCAGCCAGCTGGAACCCAGGTGACCTGATTCCCTTCCTGGTACTCATCTCTGTACCCCCTGGCAGACTTGTGACTGCACCAGACATGGATGTGAGCCAGGCCCAAGAGAGCTGAGTGGCAGGTGGGGGGAAGAAGAAGGAAGCTTGAGCAAGCTGGTTATGCAATTCTAGCTCCTGGGGATGGGGAGCTCATGACAGGCCAAGACTGGGACACTTTTCCTGAGGGTGTTGGGAAGCAGACTTCCAGGATGCTTCCAGAAGGACAAAATGGAGATCAGGGATGAGTAAGCTGCTGATAGGACCCCAAATACATGTTAAGTCAGTCTTCAGTAGGTCTGGGAGCTTTGAGGGTCCCAAATGGTCAGCTAGAAAGGCAGGACCAAGGAGTGCTCAACATGGTGCCCCAGTCCCCCACCTGCAGTTTGGTAAGATGAGGTGTAGGGCAGCCCAGTTCTGGAAGGAGGTATGCATGAGCAGGGCTCTGGCCCCACCCATGAAAGCTCCCCAATGCCACAGCCCCTGCTGACCAGCCATTCTGATCAGACCATGGGGCAGGGTCCCTTGCCTAGGTTTCTGAAACCTTACCCTCTGGTGAGTAATTTCTAGGAGTTTGTGCCTGGCATCAAGATCAGAGATTTTGCTCTCCACCTCCTACCTCTGAAGGATTCACGAAGAAGGGCTTTCTTGAGGGCCCTGGGGGATGCTTCTGATCTGAGAAGGCTCCAGAGGCAGGATGAGGGGCATGTGTGGACCTGAAGCACTTGGGGCAGGAGGTTTCTGGACCAGGTCCTCCATCCCACGCACCCTGGCACAGGCTCCCTGGGTCTGAGTCTGACAGGCACCAGAGGCTGGCATGCTTGATGGTGGTCATGCAACAGGCATGTCCACCACCCAAGCCCTTGGCCCCCAGCCCATGCCTCAGTCCCACTGCCTCTCAGTGCTAAGCAGACTCAACAAGGGCAGTAGAAAATGGCCCGAGCTCAAGTTGCAGCTGAAAGTCTGGGCTAGACTTAAAGAACTTTCTGAATATAGGAGCTGTGATGTGTAACCAGCAGAGGTGTGAGAAGGTAGACTAATCACTCAACTCTCAACAACCACTGCCAGCCTTGTCCCTTCAACTTGTTTTTTCCACTGGTCAGATCTCAGGAAATGGCAATGCCAGCCACCTATCCACCCAAGCCCCCTGGGCAGTGAGCCCTTCAGCCCCATGGCCAACCCAGCATCTTTTCCTTCTAAACATCTCCAGAAACAGTCCCTAGCCCTCCACCTCCACTGCTACTACTCAGGCCAAGCCACCACCACCCCTCTTGTAGATGCCTGTAGCAACCTCTCCCTGTCTGCCTGCTCCTATCCATGCCCTTGCTGTCCATTCTCCACCCAACAGCCAGAGTGAACTCAGAATTTAAGTCAAAGGGGTCTCTCTCCTGCTGCAAACCCTCCAGGGGACTATGATCCCCTTGGGTAAAGGTCCTGCCCAGTCTGGCTCCAGGACATCTCCTGCTACCTTGACTCAACATTCAGCCACACAGTGACCTCATTCTGCATGCCCCTAGCTTCACCATGACTCTCCCATCTTCCTGGACTTTAAACTGTCACTTACTCATCTTTTAAGACCAGGAAGACTTTCTGGTCTGCCAACCCGCTCCAAGGCTGTGAGAATTCTTGCTGAACCTGAATCCATCTCCCCAATACCTATCACCTCTTGCTGTCATCTTTCTTTACTCTGAAAGCTACCTACTTAAGAGTGACAGCCACAATCAAGACAATAGAACAGACATGTGAAATGACCACAACCCATCATCAATGATATCATCATCATCACTGCTCACTGTTACTGAGCACATTATATGTGCCCAGTACTATTGTAAGCATTTTATGTGGATTAAGTTATTTAATCTTTATGAAAATCCTATGAAGTCAGATTTGCCTTAAATTCCAAGATGCCCCATAGGGAGTCAGTGTGGCTTGAGGTGGATAGGAAGGTTTTGTGGTAGAAGTAGGAATGGAACTGGGGTTCAAGGGATGAGGAATAACTGGTAGATAGGCACAGGAGAAGTAGTCCAGGCCAGTATGAAGAATACTCCTAATAGTAATAATATATTGAACACTTACTATGGACCCTTCACTGTGCTCAAGAGCTTTATATTTATTATCTTGTTGGACACTCACAACAACCATGAGAAGTAGATATCAAGAGTCCCATTGTGCAGACAAGGACACTGAGTAACTACTGTTGGTCTCCAGCCTTGGAGGGAAAGAAACAGCCTTGGCCCAAGAGGCTTCAGTCCCCTGAGGAAAGAGCCCAGGACAAGGAGAGCAGGACTGTTGGTATAGGAGGGAGTGGACACTCACTACTTGCTCTGAGGGGGAGCAGTGAGGGCTGGAGGTCCCATCTCAGAGGAAGTGGGAGAGGACCAGAGCTGGGCTTTGAAGGATGGGCAGGAGTTAGGGAGGCAGAAATAAGGGGAGGTTGGTGATGGAGGATGGGGGCCACATACCCCCCTTCTTCTGCCCCTTGTCACCTTTCCCGCTATTTCCCAGGATCCCAAGAGTAAGCTTCCAGAGGAGAATACTTACAAATTTAAGTGCCTCATACCCATGCAACTTTTTCTTTTTTTATTATCATAAAATACACCTAACCTAAAATGTACCACTTTATTTAAAAAAAATTTTTTTTCAACGTTTATTTATTTTTTTTGGGACAGAGAGAGACAGAGCATGAATGGGGGAGGGGCAGAGAGAGAGGGAGACACAGAATCGGAAACAGGCTCCAGGCTCTGAGCCATCAGCCCAGAGCCTGACGCGGGGCTCGAACTCACAGACCGCGAGATCGTGACCTGGCTGAAGTCGGACGCTTAACCGACTGCGCCACCCAGGCGCCCCTTAACTATTTTTAAATGTATGTTCAGGGGTATTAAGTACAACCTCATCACTGTGCAACCATTACCACCATCCATCCCCAGAACTTTTTCATCATTCCAAACTGATTAATAATTCTCCATTCCCCCCTCCCCCCAGTCCACAACCACCACTCTACTTTCTGTCTCTATGAATTTGACTACTCTAGGTACCTCATACAAGTGGAATCATGCAGTATTTGTCTTTTTGTGTCCAGCTTATTTCATTCAGCATAATGTCTTCAAGGTTCATCCTGTTGTAGCATGTGCCAGAATTTCCTCCCTTTTTAAAACTGAGTAATATTCCATTGTAAATCTAGACCTCATTTTGCTTATCCATGCATCTACTGATGAGCATTTGAATTGTTACTACTTTTTGCCTATTGTGAATAATGGTGCTATGCCCTTGAGGGTACAAACATCTGTTCCAGTCCCTGCTTTCAGTTCATTTAGGCACATATCCAGAAGTGGATTTGCTGGATCATATGGTAATTCTGTATTTAATTTGTTGAGGTGTTGTTTTCCACAACAATGACGCCATTTTACATGCTCATTGGCAATGCACAAGGGCTTCCAGTTTCTCCACATCCTTGCCAAAACGTGTTATTTTCTGTGTAGTTTTTTTTTTAATGATAGTCATCCAAATGGATATGATGTGGCATCTCATAGTGATTTTGATTTTGATATTCTTAATAATTAGTGACGTCGAGCACCTTTTTATGTGTTTATTGGTCATCTGTATATTTTCTTTGAAGAAATGTCTATTCAAGTCCTTTGCCCACTTTCAAATCTGGCTATTTGGGTTTCTTTTGTTGTTGAGTTGTAGGGGTTCTTTAGATATTCTGCACATTAGCTCTTTATCAGGTATACGATTTGCAAATATTTCTCCCATTCCATAGGGTTCCTTTTCACTGTTGGTAGTGTCCTTTAATGTACAAAAGTTTTTCATTTTGATAAAGCCAATTCATCTATTTTGCTTTTGTTGCCTGGGCTTTTGGTGTCATATTCAATTAATCACTGCCAAATCCAATGTCATGAAGATTTTCTTTTATTTTTTCTTCTACAAGTTTCATAGTTTAGCTCTCATGTTTAAGTCTTTGATCCATTTTGTCTTAATATTTGTTGATGGTGTGAGGTGAGGACCCATCTTCATCCTTTGTACGCAGATACCCCGTTTTCCCAGTACCACTTGTTGAAAAGACTGTCCTTTCCTCAGTGGATGGTCTTGGCACCCTTGTCTAAGAGTGTTGGACCATATATGTGAGGATTTATTTCTGTGCACTTCATTCTGCTTTATTTGTCTGTCTGTCTGTCTGTCTGTCTGTCTTTATGCCAGTACCACACTGTTTTGATTACTGTAGATTTGATTACTGAAGTTTTGTATTCAGGAGATATGAGACCTCTAACTTTTTTCTTTTTAAACATTGTTTTGGTTATTTGAGATTCTGTAAGATCCCATTTGATTTGTGGTTTTTTGTTTGTTTGTTTTAAGTAATCTCTACACCCAATGTAGGGCTCAAACTCATAGCTCCAAGATAAAGAGCCCCATGCTCCACCAACTGAACCAGCCAGGTGCCCCTGAGAAATTCCATTTGAATTTCAGGATGGGTTTTCCTTCTCTATCTAAAAACAAAAAAAACCCAGGAAACAAAAAAAACAACAACAAAAGACACTGTTGTAATTTTGATAGTGATTTATGGACCCTTGGAACTTTAAGGAGGGCCTGGGCCAGCTAGGGTGTCCTAAAGTAACCAGGAACCAGCAAGCACAGTGAAAATCAATAGAAATCTGAGCAGAAGGGGAAGGCACAGATTGGCACATCAAAGAGTAAGGTCAAGAGGCTACCCTTCTTTACAATAGTGAATACTTTGGCTCTTCCCAGGGTTCCATCAAAGACTGGTCTCTATGGGAAGGAGCTCACCTATCTGTGTAATGGGCATTGCATTCCTAAGCCAATGAAAAGTCTCTTCCAGAATCAAAAACATCCTCCTTTCCCTCATTGAGTTTTCTCAGGCTTTTGATGTCCTTGTTGGTTTGCTAGGAACTGGTATTCCCTATCGTGGCTTCTAAGAGCAGTAGTGCTATTTTTTATGTGGCTGGGACTCTGTCTCACTTCAGCCCTTGGACAGGTCATGCTTTTAGTCCAGCAAACTATCCCTTCTGGGAGGGGTATGTTTCTCAAGACTGGGGTAGGGGTGATAGGAATGAGCAGTTCCTGGCCCTTTGGGAGAGGATGGCTGGGCAGAAGTCCTTGGTGAAGATTATAGAGATGGTCTCTCCTTATCCTGGTACAAGTTACAGGCAGACCCAAACCCCAGTAAGTGAGGTCCACCTGTAGCAGCAAAAGCAAAGGAGGGCACAGGCAGCCTTCTTGTGTAGCCTAGACTCTTGAGGGATGACTCATGGGCCCTATGCCAGACCTCTGGCTCTGCCTCAGAAAAACTCCTGCACTCAGTCCATACTGAAGACAGACAGATGGACAAACAAGCAGAGCACTCTGGTCTCTTCATGGGGCACAATTCCCAGTTCTGAGCTGTGACATTCACCTATCTTACCTGCCTGGCTGTGGGGACACAGAAGAGTCTTTATTGTCCTAACTCTAGGAGGTGTGGCTGGGGCTTCTAGAAACTCATCCTGCCCTGGAAGATGCCATCTAAGTCCAGCTCTGACAGTGAGGACTGGGATTTCAGGCACAGCCTGAATTTCTTTTTCTTTTTTTAATTTTTTTTTAACATTTATTCATTTTTGAGAGTGAGAGAGACACAGCATTAGCAGGATAGGGGCAGAGAGAGAGGGAGACACAGAATCAGAAGCAGGCTCCAGGCTCCGAGCTGTCAGCACAGGGCCCAACACAGGGCTCGAACTCACGGACTGTGAGATCATGACCTGAGCCGAAGTCGGATGCTCAACCAACTAAGACACCCAGGTGCCCCACAGCCTGAATTTCTATTTCAAGTGTCACATAAATGTGATTGGGTGTCACAATAAGGTTCTTGAGCCAAACGGGAGCCTCTACCCAAGTTGTTTTTAAAGCATTTCAAGTTTTATGAGACTGATTGGGGTCACTTTAGATACAGAAGTGAAGCAGCAAGGAGGGAACATTCTTCCTATTTCAGAGATGAAACAATAAAGGCCTAGAAAATTATATCAGTACTGGAGATAATCCTATCCAATTGAGGCTTTCTGTTTTACCAGGTGAAATCTATCCATCTGTCCGTCTTTTGGTTCATTCATTCATTCATTCAGTGCTTACTCCTGGACAGGTCCCTAGCTATAGGCTAGGGATACAGCAGTGAGTCAGACAAGACAGAACCTCTCTCCCATGGAAGGCAAAGTCTTGTGGGGAGACAGATGGTAGCAAAAAACAAACAACAACAACAACAAAACCCTAATGAAGGGAAAGATGTAATGGAACATGGGCCTATGGGAATATTTAAGTACAGAATCTGATCTGAACCAAGAAGTCATTGAGGTTTCCCTGAGACAGCAGAGACCAACAGGATGAGCCAAACAAAGAAGAGTATTCCAGGCAGAAAGAGAAGCATTGTGCAAAGGCCTGGGGGCTGGAGAAGGGACAGGCCCAGAGAAGAAAGGATACCTGAGGAGTTAGAGACCAGAACTGAGGCTTTGGAATTCCTACCTATATTCTTTCCCCCAAACCCCAGCCCAATGCCCCCAACCTGCAAGCTTCCTGGCCTCACACAACACCCCTGGCTCTTGTTGGGCCATTCATTGCACTCCCAGGTACCCAGGAGAGCTCAAAGACGAAAGAGCTCAAAGAGTGAAGAATGTCAGAATTGTGCAAAGAACATATAGGGTATATTCAACTTTGTGGGAGCTGGTGGGAGCCTCTGGCTTGAGATAGGATAAGAGGCTAAAGATTGAGGGCTGAGTGGAAAAGTTTTACCACCAAACAGAGAAACTATTCCAGCAGAGAATCTAAGGCTCAGGGTTGGGGAGGGAGAAGAAATGGAATAATGAATTATCTGTGCTCTGTTTTCAAAAAGCAAAGTTTCTGAGTGTTGCTGATTGACTGGGGATATTGGGTTTGTAGGTCAGGTGAGCAGTGGGTTGGCTGGAAGTGGTCAGCTGTGTACCTGGAACATCTGCTTCAAGATTATGATGTCTAGCAGCCTCTGTGTGTACCTGACATGCTTGAATCAAGATCTGGGTGACCAGTCAGGTCTGCACTGATTGACTAGTCCTCTCTAAGCATCTAGAAGGCCAGACTGGGAGTATTTATTGCCTTTGATTCTTTATCTATGAAAGATTGTAGGGACACCTCGGTCCTCACACTGTCAGTCCAATCCAGTTAACAACTGTTTGCTAAATGCAACTGTCAATCTGGAACCCATATCCACAACACCTGAGCTAGAGTTTGCTTCCTGCCCCTTACCCCCATCTGCTGTGTTGAATTCTCCCTCTTCTCATATTCCACTGTGTCTGCCCAAGTCCAAACCACCATTATTGTTCACTCAAAGGGATTCACTTCTTCCAAACTTATCACCTCCTGCTCATGGTCTGTGTCTAAAATGTTACTCTTCTGCAAACTTTTTCATTGATTCCCCTTGGCCACTGGACAAAGCTCTAGGGTTTGCACACCTAGGCAATTATACAACCACAGCCAGATTTCCAGTTCAGCTCCGCCCGGGCTTGTAGTAGAAGTAGTGCTAGGCCACGAGGATTTTACAGAGGCCTGGTTGCCTTTTGAACTTGAGTTTCTGGTTCTTAGAATAGAATGGATATTCCCATATGAACAGGAAATGCTTCTCTGGGGCACTGTTCTTTGAAAGAAATCAAGGGGTCTCACAGACTGACCTTGAAAATTTTCTTTCAAAGTCAACCTGGGGCGCTGGTGGCTCAGTCGGTTAAGCGTCTGACTTCGGCTTAGGTTATGATATCACATTCCATGAGTTTGAGCCCCGCCTTGGGCTCTGTGCTGACAGTTCAGAGCTTGGAGCCTGCTTCGGATTTTGTGTCTCCCTCTCTCTCTGCCCCCCTCCCCCCACTCATGCTCTGTCTCTCTTGCTCTTAAAAATAAACATTAAAAAAATCAAAGTCAACCAAAATCACCACCTCTGAAACCTTCCCTCATTTACACTCATTTCTGCCCCCACCTGCCACCATCATGTCAAGCGGTTGTGGAAGGCCTCCAAAGGCCCCTCTCCTGTTGGGTAAAATGGGTACCCAAGGGCCTGCCTGACTGTTAACTGGGGCCAGTTCTAGGGAAAGGAGAGTTGGGATGACACACTCATTTTAACACGTATGCGTCTGTAATGTGGGAATGTTTTTACAAGCATGTATCACTCCTGTAATTAAAGATGCAAATCTAGTAAAAAGCTCCATCCCTTAGGCCATGGGTTCAGAGGGCAGAGGGTAAAAAGGAACACTTGATAGGTGGCACGGCACTGGAGCTGGGCCTGGTCAGGAGGTCAGCAGCAACAAAGGGGCATCTGGACCAGATAAAGGCAAGATCCAGGGTGAGGAGCAAGTTAGTACTGTAGTGGGTAGGGCCTTGAACGCCAGACCAAGGAGTTTATGTAACTAAGGTGTTTTTGAGCCAGAAGGATATGATCTGAGCTAGGTCTTGACGTTGCAGCTGGCAAAAGTGAGAGAAAGGCCAGGGTTGCCAGGAGCCTATTTGTGCATCCCAGTGAGAAAAGCAATAATCAGGGGAATGAATGAGCTGATCTGGTCTGGACCTTTATACTGAGGGCAGGGCCCACCCTCTACCTGTATGGAGAATTACAAAGCCTCACTAGGCAGTGGTAGTTCTGTGCCTCAGGTCCCTGGTCCACCTGGAGCTGGAGACAGGGTAGCTAACATCTTAGCAAGGGTGTGTTTCAGTTATACTTTCCCACCTTGACCCAGAGAGGGGGTGGTGCCCACTGAACCTCTTGGGGCATCCAGTTCTTTCTGTCTTCATAGAACAACTTCAGACTAGCTATTTGGTTTTGGGTCACCTGGTGATTTATCTGCATATCACATTTTCCTGGGTCCTGGAGGAAAAGCTAGCTTGTACACCACAAAATAAGTGGTGAGGATGTGCCAGCATGAGCCAGATGATGCTTCCCATAGTCCAGAGCCAATTGCAAGAGGCAGGATGGGTGATTTAGCAATGCTGGGGGTTCCAAAGGATCCCAGAGAGACCCAGACACTTTGAGAGAATGGGTCTGACACCAACGAGGAAAGCCCAGTGCACCTCCCAGTCCTGCCTCCTGCCCCATCAGAAGCTACTGGGGACAGCCATGCCTAAGGGGCCACCCAAAGTTACTTGGAGACCTAACATGCAGAAGGACTGGGTTTTGGACAGGTTCTCCAAGATCAGAAAAGCTTCCTTCTTAATTATGGTACCTCCACTATCATGACCAGGTACTGAGGACTCAAAGATGAAAGAAAACCCAACACACTCTGAAGGGAAGAAGCATCTTCTCCTGTCTCTGACTCCTTTGAGCGGCTTAGTGGAAGAGATCAAGTCCCCACTGCATCCTGAAAGGGCCCAGAAACTTCAGAGTACTGTAAACACATCAGGCAAGGAAATTCTCTTCCTCTGCTCCAGGCAGTTTCACAGCTCAGAGCTCTGGGGTCTGGTATTCCCTCTACCTGGATGCTTTTCCTCACCTGGCCCCACTATCAGCTGAGAAACCTTTTCTTTCTTGCAAGTATCACCTCTTCTGTGAAGCTTTTCTTTACTGCTCTACTAGCACACTCCCCTCCACCATTATTTCTGTATCTTGTACTTGTACCCATCACTGCACATTGCACCCTCTGCTATTTTGCTTTATTTATGTGTCTGGAGTGATGTCATATGAACCTTCCTCTGCTCTATGTCCCCAGGGGGTAGCCTAATGTCTGCTCCATTGAGCAGGTCCTCAGTGATCACTGGTGCGACAGAACCATGAAGAACAGTCCCAGATTTCCCAAGCCATTTCAAGTTCACTTCAAGATGGTTTAGCCCTCTTGCCAGCCCACCCTTAGTCCCCAGGGACCTCCCGCTCTGCCTAATATTGGAGCCTGATGTTGGCCATTCCTGGAGGTTATGTCTCTTGAAATGGTCCTCAAATTAGGAGGCTGTAGTGGTCCCCCAAGTTCTTGGTGAACTTGGGACTCAGGCGAAAGCAGAGTGGGGAAGGCTGGGAACTTTGGTGATCCCCTCACTGCTCTGGAAATGGACTCTTTTATAACAGCAATACAGTTATGATTGACAGCCCAGATGCAATACAGAGCCCAAGTATGCTGCCTGGGCGGGTGTCCTGCCAACCTCACCTGGAGATGGCCAGGTGGGCACTCAGGACCCAGTATGTCATTCAGCTTGGGCCATGGGCAGAGTATGTGAGACTAGCCAGGCAGGTAGGAAACCCTTAGCCACCCTCCATGAAACAAGTACTTCTGAGTCCTCAGTCTACCTCTTTCACCCTCACGATAAGGATCTGCTGCCCAGGCAAGCTGTGTAGCAAGGAGAAATCCAGCCCCCGTCAGAAGGGCCTTAGCAGTACTAGTTGTCCTCTTGGGTACTTCAGCCCCACGCTTCTTGCTTCAGACTTTGCATTCCTCTAGAATGACAGTGCCCCCTGTCCCTGGCCATGTGGCCAAGTCAGTGCCTTGCCCTACTTCTACCAGGGCAGCTTTTCTGTGGACCTCTCAGGCCTTAGAATTTGCTGGCTGGCTGATGGCTCATCTTCTGCTAAGCTAGGCTCTGATGCCTAACACCACCCTCCCTACCCCCTCACCCCAGCTTGAGTCAGCACCCAGCTGATTGCTCAAGTCCTGGCTCTGGTCTCTAAGAGGTCTCTGGGCAAATCTGCAGCTCAGCTTTAAACACGTCTGCATTTGGTCTCTTCGGTTCATTGATCAGGAATCATATGATCTTTTAAAAACACAGCTGGTAGAGTGGCCCATCTGTGCTTCTGCATTTGGATCAGTAAATTGAGCTGCCTAGAATTTATTTAAACCTACAGGTCTGAGTACAGAATGTGGCTGCCCTCACGATGCCTCCTGTGATGATCTTCTCATTTTCTCATTTTCTGGATCATCTTCATTCTTGGGACGATCCTTGGCTGGGCTTCTAGCACTAGGTCTGTTTTTAACACTCATTTGTCTCCTGAGCTCTTCTAAGGACTATTTTCTCTTTACACTGAGATTCACTAATTACAGGGTAAAGCACTAATCTGCACTCTTCCCCCATGGCTGAAACACACACACACACACACACACACACACACACACACACACACACACTTATTTCCCAGCCAAGCAGACAAGATGGGTCATAAGTCCTTAGTCAAGCAGTAACCCAAAATAGTGATGGTCTCTATGGTCCCCTCCCCTCCCCCTATCCTTTGAAATAAATGTGGGAACATTGCTAATGTGGCAGAGACTACCAACTTGCCCCCAATATCTGAGCACATGACCATCAAAAATAAATACTCGGGGCACCTGACCAGCTCAGTTCGTAGAGCATGCGACTCTTGATTTTGGGGTAATGAGTTCTAGTCCCACGCTGAGTACAGAGCCTACTTAACAAATAAATACATACATAGGTACTAAAATTCCTGGCCTCCTTTCCAGCTATGTGATTAATTTTTGATCAATGAGATATAAGTATGATGGTGTATACAACCTCTGGAAAGTATCCTTAAAGGGAAAAGGCATGCTTTCTTCCTTTCTCCCTTCTTTGTGCTAGTTAAAAAGCACCTTTGGTGATGTGATAGCTGGAGTTAGAGCAGCCATCTGGGAACATGAGGGTGAAGCCACACTTTGAGGATGGCAGATGTGGTAAACTAACTTCCAAGATGGCCTCCAATGATTCTCAACTTCTGGTATTCATGTCCTTATTTACTTCCCTCCCATATTAAAATAGTGCTACCTGTGTAATCAATAGGATGTTGCAGAAATGATGGTGTGGCTTCTGAAACTACATTGTAAAAGACATTGCAGCTTCTGTCTTATTTCTTTTTGAATCACTTGCTCTAGGTGTGTAGAAGCTGGCTGCCATGTTGTAAGTACACTCAAGCAACCCTATGGAGGATGACAGGTGGTAAGAAACTAAGGCTTATTGTCAACAGCCAGAACCAACTTGCCTGGAGTGCTGCAGTCTCAGTCAAGCCTTCAAATGACCACAGCTCTGTCTGACATCCTGACTGCAATCTCATGAAACAGCTCCAGCCAGAACCATGCAGCTAGGTCACTTGTGAATTCCTGATATGTCACAGAAAGTGGGAGACAGAAAATTTTTATTGTTGTTTTAAGCCACTGAGTTTTGAAGTGATTTGTTACAGAGCAATAGAAGAGCTACAAAAGGGAAGGAGGCTTGGCTTCTGAAATTGTGGAGGGCTGTAGCAACCTTGACCCTTGATCTACTGAAAACTTTTTTTTTTAAAGAGACATAAACTACTCTTACTTTCTACTATTTTGAGTTTTCTGTCATTCCTATACTACTCCTGTTTTGGCACCACTCATTTAGAAACTCTTCTGGGAATTGCTACCTGGATGTGCCGTTGGAGACCATTTCAGCCATGCCTGTGCCAACGGTATGTTGCGGCCTAAATCTTCCTAAGATGAAGGGCAGTTAATGTGTAAAAATGTCTCTAAAAGGAATTTTATAATGAGAACCACAGGACAGGGATTAGGAGATCCTGGCTCTATACCCTCCTGAGAGATCTCACTTAATATTTTCGTGACCATACTTGGCACAGAGTGACATTGTCTTCATATGGGTATCCCTGGATGTCCATGAGGTTCAAAAAGATTTATAAATAAGTGCTTTGGAGAGTGCCAAGATTCTCTACCAACTGAAGATAACACTCTTGCTATAAGTTGGGCTGATTCTAGATGGCGTGAGCCTACCCCAGCATTTATAGACGTTCTGTTCATGGTCCAGCTTTCAGGTGTGCATCTCATGTAGCCTACTGAGCAATTCCTAAGCAGTGATGAGATGCCCTGCTCAGGTCCAGTCAGCTGTGGCAGCTGACTGGACAGAATGATGGCAGTCCTGCTAGTCTTTTCTTTTTAAGAAAGCAAGCACTCCTTCCTGGTGTCCTGGTTGTAAGACAATGGCCAGCCCTCTGGGGTAGAGGCTTCCTCTCTACCCCACATCCTGCTTTATAACAGACTATGACATTCAAGTGGACCAACCAGCCATCACAATTCCTGACCCCCAGCATCATAATTCCTGGATCTGCTTAATGTTCTTCACCTTCTCCCACTTGGCTCTTGCCACACAGTGGGATGGATTCCCTCTGAAATCTTAGTCTCCTGAATTCTACCAGAGGACTTGACCTCCTACTTGTTAGATTTTTCCAGGACTCTCTCTACTCCTGCTCTTGGACTTTAACAAAAACCTTCTGTACCCTTAGAGGCCTCAATTATTTCCCCATCCTGGTCCCATCATAGCCAACTGAACAACCAAAAATTTTCTTAAGCCCTATATTAATTAGGGTAATGCTAAATGCTATAACAAACAAATCCCAAAACGTGTATTGCCTCAGACAATGTAGTGAATTTCTTGCTCACATAAAACCCAAATGGGTATTTCTGATCAGTAGCGTCTCTCCTGTAAGTGATAAGTCAGGGACAAGGAACCTCCCACCTGTGGTTCTGCTCTCTCCAACATGTGGTTTCCAAGAGGATCTCAACATGGAGGAAGGAGAAAGGCAGGGTGGAGAAGGCCTATCTGCTGCTTAACTATCTTGGGCTGGAAATGACACATGTCATCCCTGATCAACATTCTATTGCCAAGAACAAGTCACTTGACTCCTCTCAGATGCAACGGATGTGTTGGGAAATGTAGTCTGTGCTGACTCTTTCTTATCCTCAACTTTATTCTATAGAAGGGCAGAGGATGACTGTGTTTGGTGAACAGTTAGCTGCCTCTGCTCCACACTTCTTTTTTTAATGTTTATTTATTTTTGAGGGAGAGAGAAAGAGAAAGAGAGAGAGAGAGAGAGAGAGAGAGAGAGAGAGAGAGAGAATGAGCAGGGAAGAGGCAGAGAGACAGGGAGACACAGAATCTGAGCTGTCAGCACAGAGCCCAATGTGGGACTCAAACTCACAAACCGTGAGATCATGACCTGAGTCTGTGAGCCACTCAGGCACCCCTCTGCTCCACACCTCTTATTTCCTTCTGCCACAACCTCAGCAAGACTGCAGCCCAGGTACTATAGGCCAGCCTGACTTCTTGGCTTTTAGATCCTGGAGAAAACCTTGAGGGCGACAGATCAGTGTCAAAGCAGATTCATCACCTCCAAAGGCAGTACAGTGATGTATTGCCAGGTCTGGGTCAGATTCTCTCCTATTTCCCATAACAAGGGTTCCAAATACCTCCTCTTTGCCCTTATCCCCTCCTCCCACCCTCATTATCAGCAGGAGAGCATTTTAGGGCCAAAGGGCATGGTGCCCCCTCCACTTGTCTTGCTCTCTCCTCTCCGCCACAGTCTCAGAAGCGTCTCTGTGCTTGCAGTCACCCTAGCTTCCCAGCCCAAACTGCTTCCTAGGCTTCAGACCTGTGTATCCATCTTCCTCCTGGATGCTCCCACCTGGATGTGCACAGGTCTTTCATACTCACCATGTCTCAAATTGAATCCTCATCGCTCAGCCCCCTACCCCCACCCAGACCTACTTCTCCTCCTGTGGTTTCTTTCTCCTATCATGGCACCACCCTAACCACACCTGAAGGTCATTGCTGTCTCTTTTCTCTAGTTAAATGCTGGCCCAAACATTTCTTGAGTCAGTTCCCTGCACTCCTTTTCTCAGGTCATTGCTTCTTGTTTGGATGCCTGTAATCATCTCTTAATAGGTCTTATGCCTCTAGAATGTTCCCCTCCAACGTGTGCTCCGTGGGCAGCCAGAGGGACTGTTCTACAATAAAAATCTGACCATAACACTCACTTTCTCAGGCACAGAATTTCCTCTGAGGCCCCCAAGTCCCCACGTGACTGGCCCCACTGCTCACTTCAGCCAGCCTCTCACCTCCCTTGGCACCCCAGCAACGCCTGACTTTACTCTGTACATGCTCTGAGGGTCCCTGAAGCCACTGGGGTTTTGGGTGGGTGCCCCTCCTTGGTACTGTTAGAATATCCTCTGTCTGTGCTTATTACTCTCCTTGGTAAATCTTTTTGTATGTTGGCCTCCCAGGACCATAAAGGGAGGAACTAACTCTTTATCTTGGTATGTCAGTGCCTGGGACAGTGCTTATCAGTAGTGCTTATCAGAGCACAGTAGGTGCTCAATACACAATAGGTGCTCATTGAATGAATGAAGATTGTGAGAAGGTACCTGTTGAAGGTATGGAAAATCTTCATTTAGATATGCTTGCCTTACCATGAATGAACATTTCTTTTTCAGGATAGCCAAGGGGTGTGTGTGTGTGTGTGTGTGTGTGTGTGTGTGCATATACATATATATATATATGTATATATATATATATATACACATACATATATATATACATATATATATACACATATATATATATTTATGAAATCTGATCCTTTGCCTAAGAGCCTCCCCATCAATTAATCATGACTGCCCATTTGCACAAAACCTCTTCTCCCAAAGCACTTTACACAGAGGGACCAAACTCTCCTATCCTGCCAGAGCTGTGGGCTCAGTTCCCACCACATGACTGGCCTTGGCAGTAGGCTCATACCCATGCCTCTCACAGGAACCTTATAGCAGCCCTGGGAGGCAAGCCAGAAAGGAGCATTGTCTCCCATTTTTAGGATAAGAAAACTTATTAATGGGGTGTCTGGCTGCCTCAGTCAGAAAAGCATGAGACTCTTGATCTCAGGGTCATTGAGTTCGAACCCCATATTGGATATACAGATCACTAAATAAATAAATAAACTTAAAAAGAAAACTTGTTCTTAGGAGGTGAGGTGATAGTCCAAGGGTGCAAGGTGAGTTAAATATTTGTTCTTTTCCATCGTATGATGGACCACTCTGCCCCCCGCCATTTGGGGCTGATACAATGCTCCATGGTGCCAACACAAATGGTGGGCTCTGTGGGAAACCCTCAGACACCACCCCATGCCCCTCGGTCATAATACAGCTTGCATGTCAGCTATTCTCTTAGATAGGAAATTATTGGAATAGACACCCACCCAAGTATAAAGGAGGATTCTCACAGAATCCAAATGCAGAAAATCATCCCAGGAACTCAATGGTCATTACACAAACACTTTGTCTTTTGTGCTGGACCATAGGTCTTTTCTCTCTGCATTTTTTTTTTCAACGTTTATTTATTTTTGGGACAGAGAGAGACAGAGCATGAACGGGGGAGGGACAGAGAGAGAGGGAGACACAGAATTGGAAACAGGCTCCAGGCTCTGAGCTATCAGCCCAGAGCCCGACGCGGGGCTCGAACTCACGGACCACGAGATCGTGACCTGGCTGAAGTCGGACGCTTAACCGACTGCGCCACCCAGGCGCCCCTCTCTCTGCATTTCTAATCTGATCTTTTTCCACAAAACCTTAACCATTTTTTAATGTGACTACCCACACTAGGCCCAATGTGACTACCAGCCCTGAGATGGCCTGGCTCACACCTCCAAGGCCCACCACCATAGAAGCAGAGTTGGAGCCTGGGGAACAGTCAGCAGCTCAGCCCAGGTGATAGCTGGTTTTCCCAGGTTCATCACCTGGAACATGGGGAAAGCCATTGGGTGAGCTGATACAAACAGGGCAGCAGAGGTGATGAGCAGAGGAAATCCTAGGATGGATGTAGGTAGGGAGCCAATTGCAAGTGGAGGGAACAACTGTGAAAGATCTTGAAATTTAGTGGGCGTCCCGAGTAACTAACCCACCTAGGTTCTCTCTGCCTTCTGTTGTCTTTGAGTAGCCAGTTCTCATCTCTAAAGATGGAAGTGAAGTTGTAGAAGTTTGAGACTAATGTAATTCCTGTTCTCAGAAACACAGACTGTGGCTGGCCGAGGACCACCAACTGTTGCCTTGTGGGCACTGACTAGTTTTGCACCCATTTCTAAAATCATTTCAGCATCCCTTATCTGACAACCATGAGTGATATTTTGAGTTCTCCTTTGAATTCGTTGTGATGGGAGCACCGGGGTGGTTCAGTCAAGATCTTGCGGTTTGTGAGTTCAAGTCCCGCATCAGGCTTTCTGCTGTCATTGCAGAGGCTGCTTCCGATCCTCTCTCCCTGCCCCTCCCCTGCTCGTGCTCTCTCTCAAAAATAATAAATAAATGTTTGGATTAGTTGTGATATTTGAGTGCTTCTCTTATTAACTGATGAATTAAGTTAAATCTTCAACACACATTCATTTTATATTTGAGGAGAGGCATTACTGCATACTTTTTAAAAATTTATTGTGAAGGAGTGCCTGGCTGGCTCAGGTGGTTAGAGCATGTGACTCTTGGTCTTAAGGTCCTGAGTTCCAGTCCCACATTAAAAGAATTTCACTGGAAGGCTGCCTAGGTGGCTCAGTCGGTTAAGCATCTGACTCTGGATCTCGCCTCAGGTCATGAGCTCACAGTTCATGAGATTGAGCCCCACGTCAGACTGACATCACAGAGCCTGCTTGGGATTCTTTCTCTCCCTTTCTCTCTGCCCCTCCTCTGCTCCCCCTCTCTCTCAAAATAGATTTAAAAAGAAGAAAAAGCAAATGAAATAGGGTAAAACTACATCTGGGCATATTGCTACAAGCCAGCCAAGGGTAGCCAGAGGTGGTTATGATGCGCTGCCTGCCATCAGGGAAGAGGATAAGGTTCAGGCTCCGACCTTAGGCAAACGGGTTCCAGGCACCCACTACCATAGCCACCTGTGTCAGGAGCTGCTCAGGTAAGGAGACTTCCTCACTGTTCCACACCTGCCACTTCTCCTCCCTCCTGCCCCCCTGGTAGCACAGTTCAGGGAACAAGGATGGAAGATCATGCCAGAATGGAATTTCTTCCTCCTGCCTTTCTTTCCCTGACAACCTGAGAGGCATCTTGCCCTCACCAGCTTACAGCTGAAAGGCGAGAATCACTGCCAAACCCCTGCTTGCAAAACAATCCCCTTCTGAGAAGGGGACACAAAATTTCTGTCCCCTGAATCCTGTTTTCCTCTTGACTTACACGATGGTCCAGATATGCTCTGGCTTCCATCATCGTGGGTGGCTCACCCATTGGTCATGGTCCCAATGCTTCATATTTTTCTGTCTTCATGAAACCATCCTTTAAACTGGTATTTATTTAAGCACAAGAGAATAAAACCTTTCTTCTAGGAAGGGCTCCATCAACCAAACTTGGATATATATCTGCTGTTTTCTAAGTGTGTATGCACGATAGGGGAGACAATACCCACAGGCAGTGGAACCATCTCTCAGCCCCAGGAGGCTCCCCTGACCTTTGGCATAAGTGTCTGCAGTCTCTTGAATTTAGCACATCAGCACACAAGCGCTTCCTTAATGAACTCTGGCCTGGAAGGACTGAGGAAAAAGGACATGGCATGAGCCCTGTATGTCCCCTTACTGACTGCACACTTAACTGGCCTGACTAGGGCTGGCCTTTCCGACACTTACCCACTAAGCATGAAGTCACAGCCACCCCTGAATCCAGGAGCCAGTGCTCCAGCTGCTCCAGAAACTTTCCCAAGCATACCTACGTTATACAGAGGGAGAGTCTTACCCTTATTGCTACTACTTAGGGGTGTTTGAGCCCAGACTCCCACTGTCGTCTGACTACATCACTCTCTGCCTTAAGTCCTTCAGTGGCTCCCTTTTGCCTGCTTGATAAAGTCCAACCTCCATGGCCTGGCCTTCAGGTCCCTTGCTTTCCAATCTGGTCCCAGCTATATCTCTGGCATCATCTCCCTAAACCATGGACCTCAGCCTCAGTGTTTTTTGTTTTTGTTTTTTAATCTTTATTTATTTTTGAGAGAGAGAGAGACAGAGTGCGAGCCAGGGAGGGGCAGAGAGAGAGGGAGACACAGAATCTGAAGCAAGCTCCAGGCTCTAAGCTGTCAGCAGAGAGCCTGACGCAGGGCTGGAACCCACGAACCATGAGATCATGACCTGAGCCGAAGTCGGACGCTTAACTGACTAAGCCACACAGGCATCCCTGGACCTCAGTGTTTTAACCATTCATTCATCCCATGAACACTGGAGTCCAATTTGCATATACATCTAACAGTGTTTTCCAAGCTCTTACAGATGCTCAAAATGCCTCATTTCAATGGGAGTGTCTCTCTTATTAATTGATGTCATCAGAATTGCATTACTATAGCTGCAGATGAAAGCACGCCAGTGCCTGTTTAAATGCAGGGCCTTACTCTGGTGCTCACACTACCTTCATGGCTGCACCTGGGTGAACATCACACAGACCACTTTTCAGAACAGCTCTCTCCACAGGAGCAGCTGCAGATTCCTCCCACCTCCTAAAAGCTCACTGCTGTGGAGCAGAAGCAGTTGTATTAGGACACATCGCAGCATCTCACTGCCAAAGTGACAGCTACAATTATGTTTTGGCCGACAGCTGGAGATGAGAGAACGTACAAACAACCAAGGCCACATGAGCCTTCATGAATCAGCAGTTTGTAATACATGTCCAGCTGGTAGGTGAGGTGGGCAACCTGCTGGCTACAGATCTCAAGTTAGCACCTGGCACCCTCCGGTGAAGTCCTCCACGGGACGGCCCCAACGGCCACCCAGGACACAGAAGGGCAGAAGAGTGGGGTGGTCAAGGCTAGGTAAGGTCCAAGCCCGAGGGATAGGCACCTGATTCCTAGGCAAGGGCAGGGGCAGGCAACACAAAGGGCTGAACTACTCAGTGGTGGAGTCCATCTTGCTGAACAGCCTGATGAGTGGTATATTCATATTGGATAGAGGGTTCCTGTTGAGACCCCAGGGCACCACCTCCATGAGGAGCCTGACTGCCATAGGCATGATGTCAGGATAGGGGCCAAGACACCATAGCAAAAACAATCACAGCAGCGGCCATGATAGTGGCAGCTTCCACTAATGGAGACTTCCATATGCCAGGCACCAGGCTTGACCCCTTTACATATGTTTCTTTCTTTTGTCTATAAGACAATCCAGTGAGGCAGTTTCTGTTATCATCCCTTTTTACCAGCAAGAAAACTGAGTCTTAGGGAGGAATGTGATGGAGGCCCAGTAGCTGGAAATTATGGAGATGGAATTTGAGCTCAGACAATGTGGCTCCAGAGCCTGGTTGGTTTATGGCCTCATTATCCTGGTTTGGTCCTTTCAATCTGGTCTTGGTTGCAGGAAGCTAAGAGACCCTCAGCACGTTCCTCGCATAGGGTTAGTTGTGTTGGGGCCTCCAAGTAGACTTTGGTCTGAAAGCCAAGATGTTACCAAAAGAAAATAAACAACAGCTATTTCAGATGACAGGTGCTGGGCTAGGAAATTGGGGGAAAAATGAAAAAGCTACCAGGATTTCCTCATTGTACATTTGTTCTGTTGAACAAGCATCATCAGGAAGCTGCTCTATTACAAGTGTTGTCCCTGAAGACAGAGGGCAGTAGCAGGAACTGTCCTTTCTCTCTGACCCTGGGTCCCTCTGGGGCCCAGCACCAAGGGTGGCCTCCTGAGCCCAGGGCTTGGCTCTTACTCAGCCTGACCTGGGTTCTGGCCAAGGCCTCTGGGAGGGGCGGGCTCAGGCTCTTGGTGTTTTTCCGAGGAGTGCTGCTTCCTTTCTCATGCCCCTTGTTGGAGCAGAATCTGTCCATCCTCATTGTCTGCCCAAACGCAAGCAGACAAGAAGGTCATAGGCTAGCAAATCTGTTCCATATGCTTCCAAAGGGGGCATCTGAAAGGCCAGTGGGGCTGGGGCACAGGAATGTTTGGATTTCAAGTGGCTGCTGCCCATGAATCACCAATTGCATTTTGTGCTCTTAGCTCTGTGAAGGCATCATTTCCAGCAGCCTCACACGGAGCTGGCGGCCAGAGCCTCTTAGTGGGGCTATAAATAGCAGATCATCAACTCACCTCTTCTGAGCTCAGCACAGGCTTCTCAGTTCACTGTGAGTCTTCCTGCGGCCTGCGTGTCAACGTCACTCAGATTTCCCAGGTGAGGCCTGGCTGAGAGATCCAGGGCTTGCTCTGGGGGACTGCATGGTTTGGTTTCCCAGAGCTGTTCAGGGTGAGAGTGAGGGCAATGGCAGACTTTTGAAGAGCTTGACATTTCAGGCGTCATAATTATAATCTCCCGTATCTGAGCTCCTCTCCAATTAAATGCAGTGCCAAGGGACTGTCATTTCTTTAGGAGTCCTAGAAATAAAAGGCAAAAGAGTCACCAAAAACACACCCAGAGAAAGCCACCTGGAGTGGGTAGCAACAAATGAAAGGTTTCATGCCTTCCTGTGGACTTGTCCCCTAACACTGAATGAAATATTTTACGGCTCGCCAGCTGCAGAAGTGAGAGACACTGAATGAAATACTTTATGACTCCCTGGCTTGAGAAGTGAGCTCATATGTTTTAGTATTACTCACTGCTACCATTTATGGAGGGTTCCCTGTGTGCCAGGCTCTGTGCCCAGCCTTCACAGGCAGCATATCATTAAGTCATCCCAATAGCCACACTGGAGTCAACTGCTACCATCACTGGCTTTCTGCAGGTGAGGAGGCAGTGGCTCCCACAGTCACAGGGACAGGGCTGCTGGATTCCAGAGCCCAATTTCTGAACCACCACACTTTCTGACTCCTGCAGAAGAGGAATGTTGGGGTGTCCACGTACTTGGGTGGCCAGTGGGAAGTGAACTGTAGTCTCCTTTCTTCAACTCTATGCACTTCATGACTCCCAGACTCCTTTAGTACACAGAACATCCCCTGTCACCATCTTCTTCCAAATCTGACTTTCTCCTAGCTTTCTTGGGGGAAGGCACCAGCTTCCACTTGGCTCTCCAAGCTCAGAGTAATGGTCTTCCTCATATCTTCCTCCCCTGAGGCCCTGAAATAGGCAGGGATCCGGTGGGACTCTTCCCTCTCCCTCTCCTCCTTCTCTTCTCCAGGTGGCAGCCTCCCTCTAATTTCTTTCCTCCTCTGCCTCAAAAGTTTGAGGCCTGGTCCCCTTTATTGGTTTGTCACAATAGCTTTCCAGCTCAGTGCTGCACCTGGGGAATGTTTTAAGAACACAGATTCTTGGGGCCCCTGGGTGGCTCAGTTGGTTAAGTGTCTGACTTCAGCTCAGGTCAATGATCTCACAGCTCATGAATTCGAGCCCTGTGCCGGGTTCTGTGCTGACAGCCCAGAGCCTGGGTTTGCTTCAGATTCTGTCTCTGTCTCTCTCTCTGCCCCTCCACCACTTGCTCTCTCTCTCAAAAATTATAAACACTAAAAAAAAAAAAAAAAAAGGAACACAGATTCTTGGTTGCCTGCCTCCTTTGGTTCAGACCACCTGAAGTCAAATCTCTCAAGGTAGAGGGCAGGATCAGGATGTCTTAAACAGCTTTTCCAGTGATTTATGAAGCCAGGATTAAGAACTACTTTGTCTGCCTGCCTGCCTAGACTCCAGCATCTCTCTGTTCTCAACCCTCTCAACCACAGCTATCAGTTTGATTTTCTTAAAGCATAGTTTATCTTATGTCATTCTCCTGCTAAAAATCCTTGAGTAGCTCATGTTGCCTGCAGGAAAGCACAAAATTCTTAGTGTGGTGTTCAAGGCCCTCTCCATCCTGGTCCACTCATTTTCCTGCCTACCCCATGCCCCAGCCTATACAGCCACCTCTCCCTGAGTCAGTCTCCTGGCCCTGCTTTCTCTCCTTTGCTTATCTGGACTTTAGGTGTCAGCTGGGCACAGCAGAACACACTGAAACAACAGTGAACCCTCCTTAAGACGCTGAGTCCTCCAATAAAAGGAATGAGGAATTATTGCTAAAATGCCCCTCTTGATTCAAGTACCTTGTGTGCAATTTTAAGTGAAGAGAGTTTTGTGTGGCCTGCAGATGAAAGGAGATCAGCCAGCAGATACAACCCAATAAGTAGTAATGTGTAAACACAGGATAGCAGGAGAGGTGGGGCTCGTGATTGATTCCAAGGACATGGAATTTCAGCATTCTCCTTGCTTTTACTCAAGTTGGAGACAGAGCAGGTCTGGTAAGCACTGGGGCCAGGGCCATGTTTCAAAATGCCTCTCATGCTTTTTTGTCCCCCAGTCCTAGACAAAAGCAGAGGACCGCATTTGGATCTTGTTCAAAAGGTCAAGAGTGTTTTACTAAAACGATTAAACAATGTGTGTGTTTGGACTTTGAAATGCTTTCCCATAAAGAAATGCCTACCCCCAAATAAAATAAAAAGTGATTGTGTTGACTGACAGCAGGCATTCTTTCAGAACAGGGTCTGGAAATTGTTCCCCTCAAGAGCTTTCAGAGTGAAAATGAACCCTAAAAGAACTTCTGGGTAAATGTGGCAGAAGAGACTCTCATGAATCTCCATCTGCTCCCTCCCAAAACTCTACTAAAAACAACTATAAAGGAGTAAAAAGAGTTACAAATCCACAAGGTCTATGAGAACAGGCGGGGAGACAGCAGCAGACAAAGGATGGAAGCACATTTTTGGAAGGTGGGAAGCACAGGAAGGAGTGGTGAGTCACACAGCAGCCCGGGGGAGGTTGAAGGCCTGATTCCTGCAAAGGGGCTCTGAGGGGAGAGGCAGGCCTAGCTGTTTAGCTGTCGGGGACAAGGAGGACAGAGCTACAAATGGGAGGGCTAGTGGAGGCTGTGTGAGAGCACAGTCCCCAGGGGCAAAGGGGTTCTACACCTTGTCCATTCCTGTAGGGCACCTGTGGTGCTCACTGGGGAATTTGGATCAGCACATCAGGCAGTGTGGAGGGTGTGAATAAAGTGCAGAGAATACAGACAACAGCAGAAGTCTAGATACCGAAAGGTAAAATCCCAGCCCCTTTTCCTCATGCAGCCAGACACAGCACTTACTCCCAGGATGGAGACTAAAGAACCCTCTTCTATAGAAGCTGAGCAAACTCAAGGGAAAGACCTACAGATACAGACATGATATGGATACAAACCTTCAATGGAAGAGCCAGCTCATGACCAACTACCTCTACAGGGAAGTCTGCTGTTTGACAAGTTCCATCTAAGCATGCTGATCAAAGCATAATTCTTAGATATTATCAGATAGCTGAGATCCTCAGACATTTAAGGAAAGCTTCAGACATGAGAAACAGGTATGTGGGGAAGTGGAGGAGAGGAAGAATGCCTAAGTTCAGGGAGAAGAAAGCTTTAAAAATGCTATAAAATCCTCAGGGAGAGAAAATAAGGTTTCTACTTCAAGGTTCATTATCCATGAAATGTCAGAACACCAGGGATAATAAAGAAAAGACCCTGAAAGGACTCAGAGAGGGAAAACAGGTCAACTGAGAGGACTGAGGATCAGAATGGCACCAGACTCCTCAACAGCAACACTGGAAGCTGGGAGATAATGGAGTCAGGCCTTTAGAACTCTGAAAGAGAATGAGTTATAGCTTAGACATCTAAACCCAAACCATTAATTACGGGAAATGGTAGAATAAGAGATGTTTGCAGACCCAAAAGACCACAAATAATGTGCCTCTCACACTCCCTTTCTCAGGAAGATCTCTACCCAAATAAAAGAATAGTCCAAGAATGAGGAGGACATGCCCAGGAAAGGGCAAAGGGATGCCCATAGTGATCCTGAAGGAAAGCCTGGATGACAGTGAGGCAGAAGGCCCAGGGGCAAGAGCTCCCCTCTGAGCCAGAGGATAGAGGACTTCAGGTGAGAGATGGCCAGATTACCCGACCAGTATGCCCAAGTAGAAAATTATATTGAGGGGCTATTAGACAGTTATGAGAGTTAGCAATATGTTTATAAAAAAACTGAGTAAATAGAAAACACAGAGCTATTGCGACCTATAACAAACAAACAAACAAACCCCATGACACATAAACTGTGAAAGCAAATAAATGCCGCACCAAGAAAATTTACGTAGCCACAGTAATGTAAACACAGATTATTGATTTAACCAGAGATTGTAATAAACAGCGCTGAGAAGCTGGGGGAAAGGGAAGGAGGATGCAGGTGGCAGTGGATAAAAGAAGCAAAGCCTCATCTCCCATAATTGCAAGAAAATGGATAATGTCTAAAACTGACAAATCAACAAAATAACACTACAAGCATATTATTTAGAGAAATGGAGGAGGTGGTTAAAACTGGCAGAAACAGCTGAAAGAGATTATTTATTTATTTAATTGGGTACCTCTGGGTATCAGGCTGGGGTTGGGTTTATGTGGGACAGGGAACTGCTATTTTCTTCTCTCCCCCCAAAAAAATTTTAATGCTTTATTTATTTGAGAGAGAGAGAGAGAGAGAGAGAGAGAGAGAGAGAGAGAGAGTATAAGCTGGGCAGGGGCAGAGAGAGAGGGAGACAGAATCCACAAAGCAGACTCCAGGCTCTGAGCTGTCAGTACAGAGCCTGATGCAGGGCTTGAACCCATGAACCACGGGATCATGACCTGAGCCGAGGTTGGCTGCCCAACCGACTGAGCCACCCAGGCGCCCTGGGGAACTGCTATTTTCCACGATACGCCTTTTAGTCCTATTTGACTTTTTGTGTGTATACATTATTTTCACAAAAAATAAAAAGTTTTTAAGAGAGAAATCAAAAGCGGGGCACTCCATGAGTTCGAGCCCCGCGTTGGGCTCTGTGCTGACAGCTTGGAGCTTGGAGCCTGCTTCAGATTCTGTGTCTCCCTCTGTCTCTGCCCCTCCCCTGCTCATGCTCTGTCTCTCTCTGACTCAAAAATAAATAAAAACATTAAAAAAAATTTTTTTTAAGAAAAATCAAAAGAAAATATTTTCAATGGACAAAAACATGTCAGGTATTCATTAATTACATCTCTGTGATTTTTTTCTGTCCTGTTGATCTTCCTCTTCATTCATCCATGCATTCATTTATTTTCTTTCAAAGTCTTAAATATGGATGGGAAAACGTGGTGGGGTGGCCAGCAGAAAATGCATTTGGGATATGCTTACACTAAAAAAATGATTTGTTGTTTATCTGAAATTCAAATTTAGTCAGGTGTTCAGTACTTTTATTTCACTAAATCTGTCATGCTAAAATGTGGCCTCTCCTTTTGCTTATCCCACAGGCTAGGCCTAGGGCTAGACAGCGGAATGAGAAATTTCGTCTGCAATTAATATTCACAGTGCGGGAGATAGGTATAGAAACTAACAAAACTACCTGGTCAGATGCTGAGCAGTGATTTGTTACACAGTCAAGATGTGTATGGCATGGTGCCAACACAGTCTCTGTGAGTATATTAAAGAAGTATATTAAACAAGTACAGTTCTTGCCCTGTGACTGGCAGCTGGGTCCCCCATGGGCCCAATGCCTGGAACTTCTCCCTCTATTTGTCCCTCATGGCTTGGGAGCTGGGCCTAGGGCTCCTGGCGGTCATCATCATCCCTCCTGCAGCATTTTCTCACCAGAGAGGGGGTGGGCAGGATGAGAAGTGACTTCAATTTATCTAAATTCAGGAGTGGGACCACACACTTTATCCTTCTTCCTTTTTATTAAAAAACTAGCTCTTAGGGCACCTGGCTGGCTCAGTCTCTAAAGCATCGATCTTGATCTTGGGATTGTAAGTTCAAGTCCTGTGTTGGGTGTAGAGACTTAAAAATAAAACCCCAAAACAAAAACTGTCTCTTAAGCAAATTCTTACCCGGATGCCCAATCTTGTCTGTGGTGTGCTTACTTAAGAGTTTCTCTCAAAGGAGGATTTTTTTTCTTGAACCATGGGGAGAGTCTCCACCACCACTGACTAATGGTAGGAAGGTAATCATTTTCTCCCTTTTGTGCTGGGGAAAGTGTTCTTTGGGGTTAACAGAAGTAACACTAAGGATATGCGAGTCTTCCTGCAGCTAAAATCATCTCTGGAATATGTAAACATAAAATTTGGAAATACATAAATGTATATAAAGAAAATCAGCTATAATCTGAGAGAACACAAAACATAAAGCATTTTTGTTTTGCTATTAATTATTCCTATGTGAGTAGAGGTCAAGGGCAGTCAGGCAGGCAGCAGTTTTCAGAAATTTGTCTGGGATTAAGATTATTAGCTATAGGGTCCTATTCTACAAAACTAGCAGTGAGAATGACAAAAGAGTTCGCTTTGCTTAAGCATTTTCAAAGCTTTCTAAAAACAAATAGCTGTGGCCATATATTTTTTGTTAACGGTAAAATACTTAATCATGTATCTTGGTCAATCATGAATTTATTGTAGATGTGAGATAACTGGGAGCTCAGTTCAACCCAAGCAAGTATTTTCTATTTTTCAGACAACTATAATTGTTTAAAGTTTTTCTATTTAAAGATGAAATCTGACTTCATATAGCTCTCTCAATCTTTGGCCCTATGCCTGCCTTGAAAAGCAAAGAATGAGCTATCTTCTACAAAATAGCCCTTCAAGGATTTGAAGGCCGTCCTCACAATTATGTCCTCTGCTGCCATATGCCACCTGATCTCCAGCTCCCCTCCTCCATCTCCTTCCTGGTGAGCACTAGTTCATCAATGTGTGCTTGAAATGAGGCATTCAGACTGAACTCCTGGTATGGCCTGAGGCGTACAAAATAGCAAGAACTGTAACTTTCTGTGATCTGAATGCTGAACATTCATTTGGTTAGGTAAAAGCAGCCGCTAGATCGCAGTTTTAAGAACATCAACTTTATGGTCTCTGGCAGAGAGACGAGTCTAATTCAATAGAAAAAAACCTTAGGCTTACACTTACAACAGATTAAAATATTCATGCATCTAGATACAGAAACACCATCTTATATGAATATAAATAATGGATTAACAAACTTTTGCACAACAGAAGCTAACCTGATTTTAATGTTACTACCTCTCAGTTACCTTTGCACAGTAACTTCCTGCAGTAGGAAGCCTTTGGGGAATGTAATTTCCACTGCCTTGTGATGTTAATTTGAGGCAATTATCATAAGTAGACTAAAAAAAGTTTTGCATATTATTTGTTCTTGTGGAAGCCCTGGGCTGTTGGCGAGTCAGGATACTGGAGAGGCCATAGGAGAGGAATATTCAGAATTTAGAAACTTCTTTAATAGCCTCGGATCATAAGGTTTCAAAGCTTTTAATGTTTCCCAGCTTTTGGGCTGGTAAAACCTTCTTTTCTGCAGATGCTGGGAAGCCAGCTTGAAGAGCTCTGAGAGCTCTCTCCACTTGATATTTTAAATGCACCTGAATTTTCAGGTTTTCCAAGGTAGGATAAGCAAGAGTAAAACTGCTTCTCCAGTCCATTTGGCTACTTTAAAACAGTTTTGTCAGGTATAGAGGGGAAAATAAGTAAGCTTTTCCCCTTGACACTTCCAGAACCACTGTAAACTTGGGTTACTTGCTGAGCTTACGTGTGGTGGGAAGAAATAGAAAACCCTGGTGTCTGTAGTTCAGTGCTCTCATCTGACCACCCTCAGAAGGCCTTTTTGAGCCATTTCCAGGAGTGTTTTAACCTGTTGCATTGGTCCCCCTCTTCAAGACCAAAATCAGAATAGAAGAGTTTAAAGTGTTCTTAATAGTAAGTAACTTGCTGTTTCTCCAGATATTTGTTCCTGTGCCGGGGCCCTAGGCTGGGGGTTTTCAGCGCATCAGTCATAAAGTGGGAGGCTACACAAAAAGAAGAAAGATTTTGCTCAGGAGAGTATGGAAATTCAAGAATGTGAGAGCTGTGATTGCAATAACTATGCAATGGCTTTAAAGATGAAGGAAGCCCGTGGCTGGTACAAGTTTAGGCACAAACTTTCTACCGTATACTTTGGCAAAATACAGTAAATGCTTTAAAAGTGTGCGTGTTCAAGGGGGCACCTGGGTGGCTCGGTAGGTTGGGCATCTGACTTTGGCTCAGGTCATGATCTCATAGTTCAAGCCCCACATTGAGCTCCATGCTGACAGCTTGGAGACTGGAGCCTGCTTCAAATTCTGTGTCTCCCTCTGTCTCTGCTCCTCCCCTCCTTGCACTCTGTCTCTCTGTCTCTGTCTCTCTCTCAAAAATAAACATTAAAAAAAATTAAGAAAAAAAATTCTCCAGGCTCTTTTGAACCAGGAACCTCACTTCTAGAAGTTTATCAGAAGGAAACACAAACAAACCTGGATGTCCACAGAAGTTCAGTTGAAAGGATAAGTCATGTTGGCATTGATTAAAATTTTTTATCATAACTTAAAAGTAGGGGAACGTCCCATTTCAGAAGGAACACTGAAGTGTTTTGGCTTTGAACTATCACCCTCAACAAGGATAATAACAAATCTGCCAACTATGTATTTGGTGAAACCTGGAGAAAAATACAACCTCTACAGTGTTGATAAGAGTTGCCAGGGGCGCCTGGGTGGCGTAGTCGGTTAAGCGTCCGACTTCAGCCAGGTCACGATCTCGCGGTCCGTGAGTTCGAGCCCCGCGTCAGGCTCTGGGCTGATGGCTCAGAGCCTGGAGCCTGTTTCCGTTTCTGTGTCTCCCTCTCTCTCTGCCCCTCGCCCGTTCATGCTCTGTCTCTCTCTGTCCCAAAAATAAATAAACGTTGAAAAAAAAAATTAAAAAAAAAAAAAAAAGAGTTGCCAAAGACAGGGACACATGCGTGGCTCAGTCGGGGTTAAGCACCCGACTCTTGATCTCAGCTCAGGTCTTGGTATCAGGATTGGGAGTTCAAGATCCTCATTGGAACCTACTTACAAAAAAAGAAAAGTGTTGCTAAAGATGAAAAAAGCAGAATATCTGGTGAAACTTCTTGAGTGAGGAGGGAAAATAGAGCTTCTCCAGCAAGTATTCCCTTCCAGAAGGGGAGGATCCTACTCTGAAAGGGAACTACAAGGACAAGGCCTAAATTAAACAAAACAAGATTGCTGGGGATGATGGAAACTCTTGGAAAGCACTATGGGGGAGAGAGGTACTTTTAAAAGTACTCTTAGAAACAAAGGCTGTAAAAAATTCTGGGAGACAAATGGACAGAGAAGCTCTCCTCAACCAAACTGAAATCTAGAGGAGGTGACTTCTCACAGAAGCCATGTTTGAGATCCATCACTGTGATAACAGAGAAGCTTCCTTGGTCCCACCTCTCCACCCCTCCACCACATTTCTAGGGTAAAAATTGCTACCAGCAACAGTGGAACAACACCTGCAAGACACTCAAAGGAAGAAAAGTATGGGCCAAGAATTCTATCCACCAAACTGATCTTTAAGTATAAAGCTTACAGATATTTTTAAAAATAATTATATATTTTTTATTTTGAAAGAGAGAGAGCAAGCTGGGGGGAAGGGCAGAAAGAGAGGGAGAGAGAGAATCTTTAGCAGACTCCACACCCAGCTTAGAGCCTGACTAGGGGCTCAACCGTGAGATCATGACCTGAACTGAAATCAAGAATCAGATGCTTAACCAACTGAGCCACCCAGGTGCCCCAAGGTTAGAGAAAAACATTTTATTTATTTTATTTTATTTTTTTAATTTTTTTTTAATGTTTTATTTATTTTTGAGACAGAGAGAGAGCATGAACGGGGGAGGGGCAGAGAGAGAGGGAGACACAGAATCGGAAGCAGGCTTCAGGCTCTGAGCCATCAGCCCAGAGCCCGACGCGGGGCTCGAACTCATGGACCGCGAGATCGTGACCTGAGCTGAAGTCGGACGCCCAACTGACTGAGCCACCCAGGCGCCCCGAGAAAAACATTTTAAAACATGTAAGAAATCAGGGAATATTATTTTCATGAGCCCTTTCTGAAGAACCCACTAGAACCATAGAACAGCAGTCTTAACATCACATGGCAAGCCTTATGAAATCAGGGTAAAAGGACCTTCCTTGAGTATGGAATGCATTTAACTATAGACATAAGAGTAAAACAAATATAGAAATCAGGGTGACAGGTCAGAATTCAAATGTTACATGCCTTAATACTGTAGAAATTTCTAGAGAGAAGATAGGAATAAGAATGAGCTTACTAATTGCCTCGAGTCAATGGATTCACAGGATAGTATTTAAAGTTTCTAAATCAAGTAGAAGCTTAAGCATATTTAATACAAACACTAAAATTGATAATCCTATGATTATATGATGGAAGGATTGGATTACAAGATAATTTTATTTTGCTCATGGTAGGGAATCAAAAGATACAGTGCCAAAAGAAAATGGATGAAGGGTATTTTACATAGATAACTTCTAGAATAAAAATACAAAACTTCCTAATAGCAAAACTACATTAAGGAAAAGGGGAAATACAAAAGTGCATTATGAAAACCAACATAAAATAATGACACAATTGAGAACAAATATATCTGTCATTTCAGTAAGTGAGTTTAATTCATCTTTTAATTTTTTATTTTATTTTTTTAAACGTTTATGTATTTATTTTTGAGAGAGAGCGCACCAGCAGGTTAGGAGCAGAGAGAGGGATACAGAGGATCCCAAGCAGCCTCTGCACTGTCAGCACAGAGCTCGATGTGGGGCTTGAGCTCACCAACTGTGAGATCATGACCTGAGCCGAACTCAAGAGTCAATCGCTTAACCAACTGAGCCACCCAGCCACCCCATAACTCATTTTTTAAAAATAGTTTTCAAAGTAGAATTCAAAATTCGATCCAACTCTAAACTGTAATCATTTATCTAAGATAAAATGATTCTGAAAGGTTAATAATAAATGGATGGGCATAGAAAGGCATACCAAAAAATTATAAACATTAAAAATCTTAATATCTGACAACATAAAATTCAGGGAAAAAGCTTTAACCAAGATAAAGAGAAGTAATCTTTGTAGCTAAAGACTACAATCCACTATAAAAATTTAAGTTATGAATATTTATGCATTAAGTAATATAGCAAGGACTTTCATATAATAGAAACTGTAGAGATATGAGATTTAGACAGAGACACACTAATAACAGAAGAACTTTTTTTTTCTTTAAAGTTTATTTTATTTATTTTGAGAGAGAGAGAGAGAGAGAGCGAGCAAGGGAGGGGAGAGAGAGGGAGGGAGAGAGAGAATCCCAAGCAGGCTCTGTGCTGTTAGCCTGGAAGCTCAACTTGGGGCTTGATCGTTAGGAACCGTGAGATCATGGCCTGACCTGAAATCAAGAGTTAGTCCCTTAACAAACTGAGCCACACAGGTGCCCCTAAAAGACTTTGATTTACCTTTCCCAATCCAGAACAGATCAAGTGGTCACAATTAAATGATGATCTAGAACTCCAAGCAACACAATCAACAAGGTAGATGTTATTGATAGGGATCAAACATTGTCCTCTGAGAATAGAAAACATACTATGTTTTTGAGTGCTCTGGAATATCCATACACATACACTTAGACACACACAAAAGATTATATATTAGGCCACAAACCAGACCTCATTACCACAGTAAAAATAATGCAGATAGCATTTTATAATAATGACACAAGAATCATTGACATTTATAACATGTTCAGAAAACAAAAATTGTGCTCTTTGGATATATATGGGGGTCTATATTAAATAACTCTATAATCAAATGGAAAATACAAATTCAAAATTGCATAATTTCTAGAAAACAACAATAATGAACATACCATATAGAAGGATCTCTGAGTACAGTTAAAGTAGTACTCAAAGAAAAATTCATTTCATTAAATAATTATATCAACATAAATGAAAGAAAAAGAAATGGATTAAACTGGCTTAAAAAACTAGAAAAATATTTTTAAAATAAGCCAAAGGAAAGCAAAAGGAAAACTTAATAAAGATAAATACAGAAATTAATCAGTTAAAATAACAAAACTATAGTGGAACTTATTAATAAATAAGCTTATTCTTAGAAAAAATTCAATCATGTTAACTAACTGGAATTTAAATAAAAGCTTGAAAAAAAGAAAAAAATTCGGGGCACCTGGGTGGTTCAGTCAGTTAAGCATTAAACTTTGGCTCAGGTCATGATCTCATGGTTCATGAGTTCAAGCCCCATGTTGGGCTCTCTGCTATCAGTGCAGAGCCCACTTTGGATCCTCTGTCTCCTCTCTTTGCCCCCTTCCAACTCTCTCTCTCTCTC